>NC_060121.1:922381509-924881509 GCF_021461395.2 Schistocerca americana | reverse complement strand
GATATCCCAGCACTGTCAATCTAAGGAGGTCAAAATATATCAATTGCGACATCTTTTTTCTCATACTGCGACCGTATTTTAGTTAATGTAAAATATTTAAATATTGAAACATCGATTAATTTTTTAAGATGTTGCCAGGAAAACATCTGAAGATATGCCAGGAAAAAAGATAGAATAATATTCCCTAGACCAAAACCTACTGTATGAGATTCATAACACAGATATTCTATGAAACTGGATTTTGGTTAAATAAAGGTAATTTTTTACGCTAACACTAAGTTCTTCATGTCAGTCTAGGTCAACCAGTACCTTCTTGATTTTCATGTATGTCAGTCTGGAAGCGCGCGACCGCTACGGTCGCAGGTTCGAATCCTGCTTCGGACTTGGATGTGTTTGATGTCCTTAGGTTAGTTAGGTTTAAGTAGTTCTAAGTTCTAGGGGACTGATGACCTCAGATGTTAAGTCCCATAGTGCTCAGAGCCAAAACCGACATTTGGAACGGACTCTCCGTTTTGACTTGGCGAATTATACAGGAAATTCACCTCCAGCCTAAATTGATAATACAAATATATTGTTGAATAGTTGAATTATGTCATAACCATGACCTACAGGTCGCTTGACCTGTGGTCAGCCACATTATGAGCCACGAGCCACCAGTGTGTGACAGTCCCAGCTAGAGACACCATTTGGCCAATACTTGTCACCCGTGGATCTATTTGTTCGATCTTGGTTTTTCGCTGTTTTGTCATCTAATCTTTTACAGTTGAGTATAAACTTAATCTTGACTCACGCATGATGCATTTGCATTTTCTGGGACCTTCTTTCGAAAATGTATCTTTGATAGACAAATGGGAATCTTTTCGTATTTCTGAGATGTACGAAGTTCCACTAAGGTCGTATATTCCCTCCTTATCAGCTGCTTCAACATATGTAGCATCAAAAAATGGTTCAAATAGCTCTGAGCACTATGGGACTCAACTGCTGTGGTCATAAGTCCCCTAGAACTTAGAACTAATTAAACCTAACTAACCTAAGGACATCACACACATCCATGCCCGAGGCAGGATTCGAACCTGCGACCGTAGCGGTCGTGCGGTGCCAGCCTGTAGCGCCTTTAACCGCTCGGCCACTCCGGCCGGCTTATGTAGCATCTTTACAGTTCAGCTTCCGTTTCTCAGTTTGTTGGTGGGTATGGGTTACAATTTGATCGAGTATATCGTCATCAAACAGTACATTATAAGAATCCGTCTGAGTAGAAATAGTCGTTGCACATGCTTTGGCTCTTGGAATTCTGACTTATATTTCTGGAAGCTGTTCTAGTTTTGGGAGGTTTCTTTGTAATTCACATAAACCTATTTCTTCCATATATATGTATTGCTGATCGACGTCTTCATTCACATCGTTGATTTCAGACAATCCAGTCTCAGAAATAACATTTTCATGAGCCGAGAGAATCTCAATATTATCTTCATATTCGTTGTTGTCACATTCATTTGCTTCCACCTCATATATCCACATATTTATAACGTTCTCGATGCTTTTATTTGTTATTTTTAGTCGCTCCTAGTCGCCACGTTCTGAAATTGGTAGCTGACAACAAAAAAATCGTATTTGCGTAGTACAGGAGTAACTCTTTGCTCCCAATACAAATGGTTCTCCTTTTTATTGAGAATAATTTACTAAACATAGCCAGCAACAACTGCACCTCGGGTGTAACTGAGAATACACTACGCGTCAGGTCCACTAATATAAAAAATAAAAATTCACCAAAACGTAATCACATAGGCTAACGAGTTACCCCTTATCGTTTCTAGAGTTGATAACGATTACCGGTTTCTTTTAAATTTCGAATATCTCAGATGTAGTTTCAGAGCAGTCAGTCATTTCTATGTGCTGTGCGTAGCTTTCATAAGTCACTATAGAAGCTGCACTCTGTGCTTAGTGGTGAAGGGGTGCTCTATAACTACAAAGGATCTAGGGATATTCGAATTCTGAATCTGCAACCACTATTAAGGGAAATATGACAGCAGACTGCAATAAAAATGTTACAATAATAATTAGTTATTGTGGGTAGGCATCTCACCACTCACAGTGTGAAGCTTTCACAAAATTGTGGCTTAGTCGAGACATGTATTTACATTCAAGAGGCCCGAAACACCTCCCAATAAACGTTAGGTACGCAGCAGCGCCATCAGCGATACGAGATTTAACTAAGCAGCACGCCCATGAGTTGCGATAATATAATCTGTTCGCCCCAATTAACGGTTGCCATTTCTGATATCGGCCTCCGATATTATTACACAGCAATATTCAGTAATTAATATCGTTATAACTGCACGCTAGTAACATCACATGCGGACGTGGGTAACACGGGTAATATATTCCAGATAATAATTGTTCATTTGAAATATAAATGACTGTACGAAATACCGACAGGCCAACACCGAAAAATGGTACTTGGGTTACAAGATCCCAAATGAGTAAGATCAGGCTAAATATAATGAGACTTGGTGATGTGCGAAGGTGGCAAGAACAGGACTTCTGAACAGGTCAACATAGGATTATAAAAACAAAATGAGAATGAGAGTGGGTCTCACACTTTTAAACTACAAAACGTTACTACGGGCTAATGTGGACTCTGATAATAATTTTTTAGTTGTTAACTGTAAATTAAAACCGAAGTAATTGCAGAAAGGTAGGAAATTAATGCGATGGGACCAGGATAAAATGACAGAACCAGAGGCCGCAGACAGTTTCGAAAGGGACGTTAGGTAACGATTGTCATATTCCTTTTCACTGATACAGTCAGAGGGCCGAAATCCTTGAATAACATACGAGATATTGAATTTAAGTGATGAAAGGATAAAACATAAAAATGCAGCAAATAAATCAGACAATTTGGAATACAAATATCTAAAAATTTATATTTATAGAAAGTATAAAATTGCAACGCAGAACGTCTAGAAGCGAAATGAAAAATCGTAAAGCCTTCATGAGCAGGGGTAAGATAGGTGCTGCCTAACGAAAAACTAAAAACACTTGGGGGAAAGAGGAGCATCTGTATCAGTATTAAGAGCTTTTATTGCAAGCCTGTACTAAGTGTGGAAGGTGGAACCAACATACGCTAGAAGGGCTACACAAGGGATATGAACTTGATTATGTAACAGCGGAAGTAGATCAAAAGGGAGCAGGATATTTAATATTGTGAGAAGAATTTGACAGAGTATTGAAGCACCTAAATACGAGTAAAAGCAAGGTCCCTGGAGTGGACGACTTAACCTCAGGATTATTGAGAGATTCGAGAGAGTCAGCCATGAAAATCTATTCCACTTGGTATGCTGAAGAAACGAATCACCCTCGTACTATTGAAGAATATAATAATTAAAATTTCAAAGGAAAAAGTTATTTCATGTGTGCATATCGCTAAACCTTCAGTTTACTAATTCGTGGTTACCAAATATAGTAACGAGTTAATTACAGAACAATGAATAGAGAGGCAGAAGTTGTGAAGACGCTACGATAAATTGACACAATACCTTTTCTTCGTTTTCGCGTCACAGATAGAATTACAATAGTGCAGGTTTTCTGTTTCTTTCTACTACCACCAAAGGAATTATGATTTTGAATTTTCTGGTATTGTGCACTTACACATTTGTTAACATGTTATTATAATATTTCTACTGTAGTGTTGGCAGAAGAGCCAACACTGTGTTTCTAGAGGAGGCCGAAATGCACGCGTTTAATTACACGCTGACTGGCGTGAGGTCTGGAACAGGACAATATCTTGAGAATTGCAAATAAAGTACGTAGTTGATATAATACTTAACTTTAATCCACAACTGTAGAACATCTCTCTTGACGGTACATGTTATAACCACAATATATATATAGGAAAGGATTATGGCGCCTTGCTAGGTCGTAGCAATTGACGTAGCTGAAGGCTATGCTAACTATCGTCTCGGCAAATGAGAGCGTATCGGTCAGTGAACCATTGCTATGAACGTCGGCTGTACAATTGGGGCGAATGCTAATACGTCTCTCTAGACCTGCCGTGTGGTGGCGCTCGGTCTGCCATCACTGACAGTGGCGACACGCGGGTCCGACGCATACTAATGGACCGCGGCCGATTTAAAGGCTACCACCTAGCAAGTGTGGTGTCTGGCGGTGACACCACATCTACACTATAAAATACTGTATTCATGTAAACTGTAACTAATGGAACATTTTACTAATGTAGCTCACTATGTGAAGCGGTAGCAATGAAGTCTGGAGAGACGTGGGGAAACTGATTACTGTTGTGCATAAGCGAGTTAATGGCATTTTCGTAGCAGTAGCTTTTGACTGTATTTCCGATGACAATGCGGATTATTTTCAATGTATGGTCCGAACTTAATGGACGTATAGATCAAGGTGATCCTTGTTACCTCAACAAACAGTTGTTCGTAAGTTACGATGATTGGAACGTGGAGTAGGATGTTTTGCACACTGAGCGTGGGCGGTGATCCATAAATATTAATGTACTATAGCTAATTTCGCCCTAAAGTAATGACGACGATAATAATAAAAAACCTACAACTTCTGAAAAGTGCTGAGAAATGTTTAATAAGCTCGGTGACGTCGTTAAGCAGCATGATTTTCTGTGTGAAGCGTTTTTGGTCTGTATCACGGACTACAGATACTTCAGTGAACGAGGAGACTAAATAACTCACACAACACCGCGTCGCTCTACACTGGCATTTCCGGTTTATGAGCCACCGACCTGTGGTCACGATACGCCATTTCCCACAGCTAACTGTTCCTTCGCTGACCAATACGGCTGTTAGGAACCTCTCCTCTTCTGAATCTGTCTCAAAGGAACTCGTCTATTAAGTGAATAATTTCTTGATGAAGTTACGGCAAGTGAAAGAGAGATAGAGAGGCAGACATTAGTGAGAGGCATTTACGAGTGTATGATCAATCCCTTCCCTCGAAAATTTCCTTTTTCATATCTCCTCTCTGTTACCACAGATGATGTGTCACTGATCTCATTTCCACCAAGATAACAATACACGCGAGGTGCCTAGATGCTTCCACCACCCTGTGTGCAATACATAAGCTCTGAATAATGTTCACCAACCTGCAGTCTCCTGTAGTTCTTGTTCTCTGCGAAGAAAACAGTACGTACATCGTGAGTCCGTCATCTTCAGGCCGTAATAAAATGTTAGCGAGGAACTGGCTTTGTATAAATAATTAAATTTTGAATTGGTTTGTTTAAACCGGACGCCACTCACTTTTTATTAGCAGAATACGAGAAACTACACAATTACAGACCACTTTGTGAATCACAAATGTAAGTAGGCTGTATAGGTTTTTTTATTGGTAACGCCACGTAGCGCTCTGTATGAAAATCACTGTCTGTGCTGTGTGCAGTCTGTGGCTGGTTTGCATTGTTGTTGGGTATTGTAGTGTTGGGCTGTTAACAGCGCGTAGCGTTGCGCAGTTGGAGGTGAGCCGCCAGCAGTGGTGGATGTGGGGGGAGAGATGGCGGAGTTTTGAGAGCGGATGATCTAGACGTGTGTCCATCAGAGACAGTAAATTTGTAATACTGGATGTCATGAACTGATATATATTATGACTTTTGAACACTATTAAGGTAAATACATTGTTTGTTCTTTATCAAAATCTTTCATTTTGTAACTATGCCTATCAGTAGTTAGTGCCTTCGCTGTATTGCAGTAGTTTGAGTAATGAAGATTTTTCTGAGGTAAGTGATTCATGAAAGGTATAGGTTATTGTTACTCAGAGCCATTCTGTTGTAGGGACTATTAAAAGTCAGATTGCGTTGCGCTAAAAATATTGTGTGTCAATTTAAGCACAGTCATTTATAATTTTTCTACGGGGACGTTTCACAAATAGTTTCCATTCTTCACACTTTCATAAAAAACAACAAAATAATGAACTGTATATTCGCATAATTACTACCAAACAGTTCTCAGTTGCATGTCCAAACAATCAGAGATTGCTAATTAAGTTCTTAGCCGATACCGACCGCGGAAGATAAAATGTCTGTCCGCCGAGACTGCCGAACCAGCCCTGATTTAACAGCCGAACCACTTCATTCACCACCTAAGTTAGGAGCGAAGTGCTTCGTCTACCTTTACGTTTAGTAATTGTTTATTAATCTGTTGGTAATCAACACTTTTGAAATAATAGAATAGTAGTCCGCAGTTTATAAGAAAAGCTAGTAATTCACTGTTTAGTTTTTCTAATATTAATAACAGAAGTTTATCATTTAGCCTCGCTACTTCCGAACACAGTAGCCAATCGCAGAGAAGGACCACAATTTATGCGGTCTTTGTCACGATACCAGTACCGAACAAAGCATCTGAAATCGTTATCTCACACAAGATTACTTCATCTTGCCACTGTTCACTTCTCATCTGCTTGAAGAAGATCTTGTAGCTGAATATGATGGTCGTAAAGGCAGAATGTTACAAACTGACTTTTGCTGCTTCTAATTGTTGTAACCTATCTCACGTACACTACTGGCCATTAAAATTGCTACACCA
Organism: Schistocerca americana; assembly: GCF_021461395.2. Lineage (NCBI taxonomy): Eukaryota > Metazoa > Arthropoda > Insecta > Orthoptera > Acrididae > Schistocerca > Schistocerca americana. The sequence goes on along the minus strand of NC_060121.1, from coordinate 924,874,961 downwards.
CGAAGATGATGTGCTACAGACGCGAAATTTAACCGACAGGAGGAAGATGCTGTGATACGCAAATGATTAGCTTTTCAGAGCGTTCACAAAAGGTTGGCGCCGGTGGCGACACCTACAACGTGCTGACATGAGGAAAGTTTCCAACCGATTTCTCATACACAAACAGCAGTTGACCGGCGTTGCCTGGTGAAACGTTGTTGTGATGGCTCGTGTAACTTTGATAAAGTTCGGATTGTAGCCTATCGCGATTGCGGTTTATCGTATCGCGACATTGTTGCTCGCGTTGGTCGAGATCCAATGACTGTTAGCAGAAAATGGAATCGGTGGGTGTAGGAGGGTAATACGGAACGCCGTGCTGGATCCCAACGGCCTCGTATCACTAGCAGTCGAGATGACAGGCATCTTATCCGCATGGCTGCAACGGGTCGTGCAGCCACGTCTCGATCCCTGAGTCAACAGATGGGGACGTCTGCAAGACAACAACCATCTGCACGAACAGTTCGACGACGTTTGCAGCTGCAAGCAGCATGGACTATCAGCTCGGAGGCCATGGCTGCGGTTACCCTTGACGCTGCGATGGTGTACTCAACGACGAACCTGGGTGCACGAATGGCAAAACGTCATTTTTTCGGATGAATCCAGGTCCTGTTTACAGTATCATGATGTTTGGCGACACCGCGGTGAACGCACATTTGTAGCGTGTATTCGTCATCGCCATACTGGTGTATTACCCAGCGTGTGGTATGGGGTGACATTGGTTACTCGTCTCGGTCACCTCTCGTTCGCACTGACGGAACTTTGAGCAATGGACGTTACATTTCAGATGTGTTACGACCCGTGGCACTAGCCTTCATTCGATCCTCGCGAAACTCTACATTTCAGCAGGATAATGCACGATCACATGTTGCAGGTCCTATTCGGGCCTTTCTGGATACAGAAAATGTTCGAGTGCTGCCCTGACCATCACATTCTCCATATCAGTCACCAATTGAAAACGTCTGGTCAATGGTGACCGAGCAACTGGCTCGTCACAATACGCCAGTCACTACTCTTGATGAACTGTGATATCCTGTTGAAGCTGCATGGGCAGCTGTACCTGTACACGCCATCCAAGCTCTGTTTGACTCAATGCCCACTCGTACGCCGTTAGTACGGCCAGTGGTGGTTGTTCTGGGTATTGATTTCTCAGGATCTAGGCACCCAAAATGCCTGAAAGTGTAATCACTTGTCAGTTCTAGTATAATATATTTGTCCAATGAATAACCGTTCATCGTCTGCATTTCTTCTTGGTGTAGCAATTTTAATGGCCAGTAGTGTATTTTAAGTCCCAGGCACTTTAACACATACTTCGAATACGGTAATTTAAAAGGAATGAACTGGAACTAATTTCTTTTATTAAATACTTTTTGGTAGCAAAATATTATATACTTGCAGGTACTTTGTCTTCCGACATTGCGTTCATTATTGTAGCATTTACGTGTGCTATATGGGATGCTTCGCAAGTCCTCTTAAAGGACTCTAGGTGTTGTAGATGGTACTTTCATAATTTTGATAAGATAATAATGTGCGGAAATGTATCATTTGGAAGCAAAATAAGTTTGAAGTAGCATTACTTAGGAATCTCTCGCTTCACGGTACGCATACAGTAGAGATAATAGGTTGTAACCTATATGCTCTATGCGAGTCCACAGCATGGGCAGTCTTTAGAGTACTGGTAGTCGGGTTCTCTTCTGCGCGACGAAGGGCGTTCTCTTCAAAGTCGGGAGTGCGGCGAGTCCGTGGAGCACCGTATTCAACCCTCCTAGTTGCGAACGTACGAATTTCTTGTAGTCAGTGTTGTAGTGAGACGAAATTGGTACGTCGTCTCAAATTACAACAGGAACTAACGACGCCACCCTCTGCTTAGTTGGTGCACAGGCCGTGAAGCGGTAAATTTGAAAGTAGTCCGATCTTAAAACTCATTGTATATCCATTTCCGGACATGGGCTACTAAGCGAAAATCTAAGTCCTCTCTACAACCGCTAGAGTACTGTAATAGTAATTGTGAGACACCCTGTAGCCTATATTAATCTGCAGTGATTCTACATCTTCAATTTTATGTCTTCTTCATCTCGTGCTACATATAAATACGTATTTGTAGAGTTTGCGAGTGTTGCCCGTTTCTTTTGAGTGCATATGCATGTTGTTGTGGTCTTCAGTCCAGAGACTAGTTTGATGCAGCTCTCCATTCAACTCTATGCTGTGCAAGGTTCTTCATCTTCCAGCACCTACTGCAACCTACATCCTTCTGAATCTGTTTAATGCATTCATCTCTTGGTCTCCCGCTACGGTTTTTACCCTCCACTCTGCCCTCCAATACTAAATTGGTGATCCCTTGATGCCTCAGAACATGCCCTACCAACCTATCCCTTCTTCTAGTCAAGTTGTGCCACAAATTTCTATTCTCTCCAATTATATTCAATACCTCCTCATTGGGTATGTGATCTACCCATCTAATCTTCAGCATTCTTCTGTAGCACCACATTTCCAAAGCTTCTATTCTCTTCTTGTCTAAACTATTTATCGCCCATGTTTCACTTCTGTACGTGGCTACACTCCATACAAATACTTTCAGAAACGACTTCCTGACACTTAAATCTATACTCGATGTTAACAAAGTTCTCTTCTTCAGAAACGCTTTCCTTGCCATTGCCAGTCTACATTTTATATCCTCTCTACTTCGACCATCATCAGTTATTTTTCTTCCCAAATAGCAAAACTCATTTACTACTTTAAGCGTCTCATTTCCTAATCTAATTCATGCATCATCAGCCGATTTAATTCGACTGCATATCCATATTACATACAAAACCCAGTATGTCGTCCTCGACAGGGAGTGTTTATCACATACAACGGCATGATCAGGAGTGCCCCACGGAAATGTGATATGACCACAGCTATTTTCTATATGATACATATTAGATCTTGCAGACAGTTGATGATGCTGTGGTGTCCGGAATGGTAACGTCGTTGAGTGACTGTAGGGGAACAGAAGATGGCTTCGACTTAGTCTCTAGATAGTGTAAGGAACTGCAGCTAGCTTTAGCAGTAGAAAAATGTAAATTACTAAAGATCAGTAAGAAAAACAGACCCGTAATGTTCGAGTACAGAATTTGTAATGTCCTGCTTGACAGGGTAACGTCGATTAAATATCTAAGCGTAAAGTTGCAAAGCGATATGAAACGAAACGGGCGTGTGAGGATTGGAGTAGGGAAGGCGAACGGTCGACTTCAGTTTATTGGGAGAATTTGAGGAAAATGTGGGTTCATCTGTAAAGGAGAGAGCGTATAGTAGGACAGCGTACGAACCATTCTTAAAGTATTGTTCGACCGTTTGAGTTCCGCATTAGATCGGATCAAAAGAAGACATAGAAGCAATTCAGAGGCGGATTGCTAGGTTTGTTACCGGTAGGTTCGAACAACACCCAAGAATTACGGAGACGCTTCGGGTACTGAAATGAGAATCCCTGTAGGGCAAGCGACGATCTTTCCGAGGAACACTACAGAAAAATTAGAGGACCGGCATTTGAAGCAAACTGCAGAACAACACAACTGCCGCCAACGTATATTTCGCGGTACGGCCACGAAGATAAGAGAAATTAGGACTCGTATAGAGGCATTCACACAGTGGTTTTCACTCGCTATATTTGACGGTTGGACAGGAAAGGAAATATAAAATAGTGATAACACGGTACCCTCCGCTACGCACCGTACAGTGGCTTACGTAGCTTGCGGTGTATGTATGGAGATGATGCATATGTCGAGTGACGTGTTGTTTTACGCAATGGCTTAGTAAAATACGAACTTCGTATAGTTTCCGCCAGTAACCCAGTTGGCTACGACGAATGAGAAAATAGTAGGCGGATCGTCATTGGTGAAGCAATGAGACCTCGTGAGAACTTGAAATCTACCAAATGTGTATTGGCTAGAGATTTTTTTTACGTTACAGAGCTACAGTATTCCAGAACTGTGTGTGTGGTGTCACCGCCAGACACCACACTTGCTAGGTGGTAGCTTTAAATCGCCTGCGGTCCATTAGTACATGTCGGACCCGCGTGTCGCCACTGTCAGTGATCGCAGACCGAGCGCCACCACACGGCAGGTTTCGAGAGACTTACTAGCACTCGCCCCAGTTGTACGGACGACTTTGCTAGCGACTACACTGACGAAGCCTCGCTCCTTTGCAGAGCAGATAGTTAGAATAGCCTTCAGCTAAGTCAATGGCTACGACCTAGCAAGGCGCCATTGCAATTGATAGTTATCGTATGAAGCATGTCTCATCAAGAACGATGTATACAAATGATGGATTAAAGTTAAGTATTCCAGAAGGTACGTACTTTTCTTTATAGCATTCATTACGTATCCTGTTACAGACCTATCTCTTGCCTGCTAAACGCGTGCCTTTCGGCTACTTCCGAGTGGCGTGGCTGTCTTGCTACGCCACAACAGTGTGGGACCTTGATTACTTGTTTTAGTGAATATCAGTAATTACAAGATTGACTGAAGGGAGGAAAAGGTGCAGGGGCGCAGGTAACAAATGCACGAGGCTGCAGCGCGCGGGACAACAGTTTCTAACGTGCTGGAGGTCGGAGCAAACAGCAGTTATAGAGAGAGTCATAACTCTACAACTGCTAGGACCAAAGTGTGGGGAACTACTGTACATGATAAAAGGATTTATTCGGTAATTGTTGAACGGAAGCTGAATAGTCGCATGTTTATGGCCGGAATGGTAAACTCTGTTGTTTTACCCTTCATGACCAGTGTCCCAACTTGCATGTTCCAATAGTGTAATGGAACACCATACACTGCAGTCCACATCACAGACACCTGCTGGAATGTACGGCTGGTTCAATGGTCAGCTTGGTGCCACGGAGCATGTCTGGAATGCGACAGGAAGAAGCATCGCTTTGTACAAGTTTCTAGGTATTAATCTCCATGTGATGACGCAGAAGTCTTCACACATGACAAGAAATTCTTCAAGATGACATTCAGACGGTCTTTGTTTCCTGGGGACACAGAATACAAGGCTGTATTTATTCCCGTGTGCGTCACACTCCTTAGTGTTGTAGGTGAAGGACGTGTAATCATTTCGTACCAGTAATGCGACAGATATATCCACCGACATTTGGTAAATAATGGAATGCTGTTTCATAGTATAACACTTTCGGTATCCATCGGTGTAGTATCAGTTCTGCTTCCTTTCTTGTTGATCGGTGTCATCTGTTTTCTTTCCCAATTACGGGAAACATGTCGCTGGCCTTAGGAATTTGTGGAAATTGTGGCAGAGGGTGAAGTTAAAAATCTCAAAGGGTAACGTTGGAAAAACGCTGAGACGATTGGGTATTGCACTGCAGATACAACGAGCCGCATTAAAATCTAGCGCCTCAGAAGGCAGAAGAGAGGGAAATGTGCGTTATGAGAGGTACGCGCAGCACGCGTCTTAGTTTGCTGTACGCATACCACACATTAATTAAAGTCTGGGATTTCCACCATCCGCACAGAATGGTCGAGGAGACAATGCTTGGAACCGTCCCTGGGGACGTGCTACTCATAATCACCACCTGCTTTTTCACTGAGCCAAATTAAAAATCTTCCTTCATATCTAGGCGAAATTCCGTAATAAGCAGCATGAATGTGCACTGCGTGTTCTGTAATCCCTAGTCCCAACCGTTGTTTGGTCTAGTTTACTGAGACACCATGAGATATATTTTAAATCATACTTGTCCAGACGATTCTTGTATCTGTGAAAATGGAAACAAATGAAGAAGTACACACACAACGTACACACTCATCCACCCTCCACACCCGCACACACACACACACACACACACACACACACACACAGAAAGAGAGAGAGAAAGTGATTGAGAAGGGGGGCGGGGGAGCGAACTGAGTATGTTGTACGTATTATGAACATTGTATTTCAGTCTGCCATTACTAAGTTCGTCTTAAATTGTAGCTCTGAATTTTCTTCTTCTAAAAAATGAGACACACAAATAAGATTTCAAATGACAAGGCTAATTAAATAGATATTTCGTTGCAAATAATCACCATCAGCAACAAAAGTTTTTATTTTTATTATCCTGCAGCTAGCTTCAATCCTGAGAACATCTAGCGTAACATAATGCAGTATGCTAGTCCGTTAAAACAGCGAAAGACATAAATTTAAATTTTTTCCTGGTATTTACCACACGTCTATAATTTTAAAGTGCAATCCACGATTATTTATCACTTTCCATATATGTGGCCTTATAAATGGAAAAATAATAAACAAATGAACCGTGTTACTAAAAACAAACAACTGTTCATAGAATGAAAGACTTCTCAGCCGTATGACATAGCTGCTGGTGAACTTTTCAGGATGTCACGTCGTGGTACAAGAAACTCTTCTGTTCCTGCCGTTTCGTCCGGGACTGCGCTGGTCATCCTCAGAGGCTCTCCTCCGCTGGGTATTGCCGACTGACCTATCGGATGTCCGAGATCAACATAAATACTGTAGGAAAGGTGGCGTGGTCAAGGCAGCACGTGATGAGCAGAAATAATCCTTGTAAGAGATAAAACTAAACTATCGATTGTCGTCTTGTCAAAGATAAAACTATCTATTGATTCTGCAGAGCTACTGCCCATATGTCGCTAAGTTTCATTGCCTCCTCTTTCCTATTAAAATTATCCTGACGCTCATTAATTTCAATGGCTTCTCTACATAACTGTCGATAATAATTAGATGTTTTAGATAAAATTTCTCTTTCAGAAAACTGCACTTCGTGGTTTCTTAACTGAAGAGCATGTTCTGCTACGGCTGAATTCTCTATTTTTTCCTAGTCGGCAAAGACTTTGTGCTCTTTTAGTCGTGTATTTACACTGCTCTTGGTAGTTCCAATATAAACTTTTCCACACGTACACGGAATTTTGTGCACACCACACGTCGATAGAGGAGGGCGTTTATCCTTCACAGATCGGAGTACTTGACTTATTTTCTTTGTTGGTCTAAAGACCGGTCTGATGTCATGTTTCTGTAAAATCTTACCGATCTGATCCGTTACTTCTTTAATCAAAGGGAGAGAAACTGTATTTTTCTGTCGTTGTGGTTCATCCTTGTCCTTCGGTCTTCTGTTCCTTGGTCGCAAAATTCTCTTTACCTCTCTCCCTGAGTAGCCATTTTTCTCGAAAGCCTGCTTCAGATGTTTTATTTCATCGTCCAGATGTTGAGCGATGTGCATATCCGTTCGACTCTGTCGACAAGACTTTTAACATCTCTCTTTTGTTGTGGATGGTGATTGGAGTTTTTATGTAAATATCTGTCCGTGTGTGTTACTTTCTGAAACATTTTATGTTGCAAAATTCCATCGGACTGTCTCATAACTAAAACAGCCAAGAAAGATATTCTGTCACAATTTTCGATTTCCATTATGAACTGGATTTTTGGATTAATTTTATTTAGGTGATCAAAGAATTCGTCCAAAGCCTTTCAACCATGGGACCAAACCACAAATGTGTCATCTACAAACCAGTACCAGCGAGATGGTTTCTTATTTGCTATGTCCAGAGCCGATTGTTCGAATTTCTCCATACTGTAATTACAGGTCGCAGGACCTAATGGGTTACCCATTGCTACACCATCAAGTTGCTCATAAAATTCATCGACAAGTGGAACTGACTCGAAGTAAGGCAATGTATAAAACAAGCAGTAAAATCCCCTGGAAAAATACCCGTTATAAAAATCGTAACTTCATTAACTGGAATCATAGTGAATAAGGACACTATGACAAAACGTACAAGAATATCTTCAGAACCAGAATTAGCCCTTCAAGTCTGACTCAGAGCCTGGGGTTGTGTCTCCGATGATAACTTGCGACCACTGGGCACTTAAAAAAACCTGTCTGTTGGTGGCTGCCTTTCCGTGCCCACACAGATATCTACACAGCCCTTGATGGCAACAAACTGCGTTCCTTCTCAACTGTGATTTTTACTAACGAAACTTTGAAAAGGCAATGCCAGCCTGTACTTCAATGTACGCAGACAGACAAGAACAACAACAATGCTGAAAAAGCGATTTTCGAAGTCCAAAAAGTGTGGTCAGTAGTACATGTACAGAGTAAAGGCTTGCATACATCTACAAGAGACTACTCCATATTGCTGAAGTTGAAAGTATCCCAGTGGTTGTGTGAGCAATTAACTTGCACATATTGATTAACAGAATGGGTATATCACTAGCAAGTCGGAACAATCCAAATTCCTAGGTGTGCAGATAGATAGTAAGCTGTCGTGGAAAGCCCATGTTCAGGATCCTGTTGGAAAACTAAATTCTGCTGTATTTACTACTAGAATAGTATCCGAAATAACACAGAGATTTGTTTACTTTAGGTATTTTCATTCGCTTACAATATATGGTATTATATTGTCGGATAACTCTTCCCATTCCCCTCGGGCATGGATGTGTGTGATGTCCTTAGGTTAGTTAGGTTTAAGTAGTTCTAAGTTCTAGGGGACTGATGACCTCAGAAGTTAAGTCCCATAGTGCTCAGAGCCATTTGAACCATTTTTTTCTTCCCATTCACAAAAGGTATTTTTCGCTCAGAAACGGGCAGTTCGAGAAATATGTGGTGTTAGTTAGCGAACCTCTTGTCGAACCCTGTTCAGGAGTCCCGGAGTTCTGACAGTGGCCTCTCAGTATATATCTTCTTTAATACCATTTGTTAATAACATGATCTTATTCCCATTGATTAACAGTTTTCAATCAGCTCATAACAGGCAGAAATCCACTCTGCACTTGTCTCTCACTTCCTTGACTCTTGTGCAGAAAGGCTTACCGTATTCTGCTGTATCTGAGCCATGCCGGCTTTAAGGCTATCGATATTTGTTCAGAGATGCCAACCTTTCGGCGCTTGTGAGTCCATTGCGAGGTGGTGAGGCAGTGAGCGGATCGACAGGAGAACGCGAGTGAGATGTGAGATGGAGAGAAGACGGCGTGATTGCCCAAGGAGGGGAAGCACCACGGTCGGTGAAGAGGGTTTTTGAAAAGGCATTGTACAGTTTACAGTTGTAACGGCTGTGCCTTGAGATGGTCTGCGCAGCCAAGCAGTTGGTGGCCCTTAACCGATGACATTTTATTGTGAGATTGTAGTGGCGACCTACTTCTCTTCTCTTCTCTGGTCTTCTTGATGATTATTTCACTGAATTGATAAGGAGACAGCCGGCCGGATTGGCCGTGCGGTTCTAAGCGCTACAGTCTAGAACCGAGCGACCGCTACGGTCGCAGGTTTGAACCCTGCATCGGGCATTGATGTGTGTGATGTCCTTAGGTTAGTTAGGTTTAATTAGTTCCAAGTTCTAGGCGACTGATAACCTCAGAAGTTAAGTCGTATAGTGCTCAGAGCCATTTGAACCATTTGATAAGGAGACATCATTCTATCTCTTTCAATGGGCATGTACGTCCTGCCTCCCGTATTGCAAGTGTACCTAACCTGAGACAAACTATTAGCGAGTGCTCAGTTACGAGAATCTGTTAGTAATCCACGTTGTGGTCTGACGCTACGCAATTTGTTGCACCATTCTGATCGAACTGCCGTGGGGCTTGTTGTGTATAATGTTCTAAAACTGAGTGTTTAGTTTGTTCCAAACGATATTGTGCATCTTGGACTGTATGATGTACCAAAGTACGCTAATTCCATAAGACACTGGTGCGGTGGTTTGAATATCGGCATCCGGGAAGTGAAGTCGGACGCACCTACTGTACTTCGCGCACTCGGTCGGGCCGACAAACCGGGTCCGAGCGGCACAACCAGGTGTGGCCCGTGTTGGCTGCACCGCAGGACTTTCATGCCCGCGCTTGGCCGCTGCCGTGAGCTGGGAACTATTTGTAAGAGAAGTGTCTAATGTATATTATTGCCTCCGTAATTGCGAGTCCGTATGTAATGCTACTGCTTCTTTTGAATGGATATATTTGGGCAAGGTCTTAAAACTGTAAGTGAACTTACGATAGCCCTTTGGGCGTGCAGTATTTTCGGTTTTCTGTAAAATGGTATTACCTGTCTCATTTGAAGAGATGTTATACATTTGTCAGCAACTAAAACCAACTGATAGGTTTCATGTATGAATGTTCTCTAGCTGGGAGTTTATTATTATAAATGTTATTTTTTCACTATTTGTTAATACAAAATACAGTTATTCACAGTTCATGAGTAAGGTTACTTTTTCTTTTAAATGAATATATTTGGGCAAGGTTTTAAAACTGTAAGTGAACTTACTGTATCTCTTTAGGCGTTCATTGTATTCTATTTTTTAATATTAAAAGGTATTATCTTCCTCATCTGAAAATTTGTTATATTTGCCTTGCTATCAAAATATGTGATGGGTTTCATGTACAAATGTTCTCACTTGAAGTTCGACAGTTTTTATCTGTTGATTGACTTTAATATATATTGAGGAAAATAAAAGGTGAATGCTCTGTCTCCCCCCCCCACCCCCCCCCCCCTAAGGCCCAGTCCTTCAGCTTAGTCCTTTGAGCGTTTTATGAGACGCCGAGGTAATGCCGGTTTCAGTATCTATTTTCAATAAGATACCACAAGTATTAAAAAATCTTAGCAGAAATTCACGCGCTTCTAAATCTGAACTGAAGTGGTATTTTAAACTGCTGGCATACCGCAGCCCAGTTTCCGTATTCTGAATGGAATGATCCGCACTTGCTGTAAAACACTTTTATGCAAAGTCAGATTTTAGCATTCAGGTCTTTGTGACAAAACTTGTGAATTTAACAGTAAATCCTAAACTAGTATAGAATGATCAATATTCAAGTTTTATTGGGATCACCATGAAACTTTATGGAGGATGGCAGATTAAAATTACTGTTGCTTCATTCACTGAATAGCTAATGAATTAAATAGTTTTCATAAATGTTTCCCTTTATGGCCGATCTTAGGTCCGCCATATTTAACACTGCTACGTCTCCTTTGCCACAAAGCCTTCTGCTTGGTTTCCCTATGACGCAGGTTCTCGTCTGTCTCACTCGCACACCACAGCGCTTAGACCCCATTAGACAATAGACGCCTGTGAGTTTCCCCATCTCGTGGTCAGTCTGCGCCCTTTGTGGCGTCCGTCCTGTACGAAAGGGCTCGTTTCACAAGGCTGACTCTTTTGGCCGTATACTTAAATGAGAGCGAAATGCTCGTTAACTCACGTCTCTACTGACGAGTCGAACGTTCTCTTTGGCGCTTCGATGGTCTTTGGTCTCTCTCTGTGGTAGGAAGGAAGGATGTGATGGAACCTGGAGGTGGGTTGTTAATGGTTTCTGGCAGGGCGAACGTGCTTCTTGGGAAGGAATTCGCCTGGATTGCTGGTGCATGGAGTTTCTGGTGCGAGCGTCGTGAGCCATCGTTTACCACAGGGAGAGTGTGGTTGTTGGTGAGACGTTACTGGCGAGGCTACACCTGTCCTGCGTGAGCTAGTTCTTGTGGTTTCGGGAATCCTCCGGCAGAAGTTAGCGCAGTTCAGCGAAGCCTATGGATCGTGACCCAGGCTACCATAGTGGATTGGAACGCCTTCATCTTGGGAGTCTGCCGGACACCTGGTCAACACTTTCTTGGGTTTTCCAGACGAGGGCAGAGCCACGTCCTGCCTCACTTGTAGTGTTCGGCAGAAACCTGTCTATGTTGCCTGGAGTTTGTTTAAAGCAGGTTGGTGCTTGCCTTCCGCTTGGTTTTCAACTTGTACTGCATACCCCCATTCTGCATTTAAAAGCTGATTATTTGGGAATAACATCATTATCACGATACCGAGAGAGAAAGGCCGGATCACTTAGCAGTTTACTTCTTCTGCGAAGGTTCTTCAGTCTTCTGATGGTGGTATAAACGTCTTGCACATACAGTCGTTTTATGTAAGTCTGAAGGCTTTCGTGGCCGTTGTCACTAAAGTTAAAATCTTCTACGTTGTTAGGCCGCGTCATATTTTCTCTAAAGAAATCGACGTTTCGACCCGTCTACTGCGATCTTCTTCGGAATTTTCAGGTGTCCACTATTGCTAGAACACTGTCAGGGGAAAAATATTTTGGGTAAACATTCCACGTCTCCTGCTCTGTTTCGCATATAGCCAATGACGGCGAACCAATAGCAGTAGGAGGAATTTCAACCAATAACCCTTCTCCAGCGTAAGTGTGAAATAGTACCTTTTATCCAATGACGATGGGCCACAGATAGTATCCACAAGAGTTTAGCGAATAAAGCCCCTTCTTCTGCATTAAGTGCAGGAGTATTAGACTATGATGATGGTCCACCAATGGTAGCCACAAGAATTTTAACCGATACTCCCACTTCTCCATCACAAACGCGGGAAAACTTGCCTTTATAAGAGAACGCGACACTAGTTTCTGACAGTGTTCTATCAGTAGTGGACACCGGAAGATCCTGAAGAAGATCCCAGCAGAGGAGTCGAAACGTCAATTATTTTAGGGGAAATATGACGCGGCCTAACAACCCAGAAGATTTTCTCCCTTCTTACCAAAGATCAAACAACATTATTTAATTAACTGTTTGGCTTTGAGGCTTTCATTTTTTCCACAACAAGGACACTCGGGAATCATAGTTCAAATTGAGAGGAGCCTGAGAGGTGTTGCGATAAGGAAAAAATCAAGGTACGTACATAAATTCAGTTATAAGTTACCTTATATTTGAACACACTACAACATCCAATGAGCTCATCCTTCACTGTACATTACTATAGTTCTTCATTCCATTACAGTGATTGCGAAATGTGGTGGCGAGTGCATGTTGGTAGGTGGATTTGCAGGTAGAATTGCTGGACTTTGTCATTTATTGGTGGCGAAGAAAAATACCAATTCCAGAATAGTTCCAGCTCTTTATCCATCCATTGGCATTGGAAAGCGTCAGGAAAAGCCTCTCTCGGAACTTTTACATGAGCAGTTGATAGTTTGGTAGCTCGTCCACGACTGACTCTTGGTTCCACCTTTCTATCCATGCCAACCACAATTTGCGCGCACTACGAAGTTCCGTTCCCGAGGGGAACCACAACACCTTTTACATATGAAATAACTAAGAACCCTAAGTGAAGGTCAGCAGTTTACATAACAGGGACCAAACATATTAAATAAAACATAACCTTTTCACATATTGACCTTTCTACAAAAAAATTATTTAAACAAAATTATTCAACCTCAAAGATAGCCAAAGAGATTATGTGAGAAAGACAAAACATATCATCTGCTCATATTGTGCATATTACATTGATTACACTTCATTACAGTATCGAATCAATCATACACTAATTTACAGGAGTCCAACAATGGGATGTTGAACAAAACAGAAAGCTAAGTGAATCAACAAAGAGTATGTAGTGTGTAAGCTATGGTGTTACAGTAGCAGAAACGAGAACAGCGAGAAACTTAATATGAGGATTGGTGGCCATGAAGTAGATGAAGTTAAGGAACTCTGCTACTCAGGCAGCGACTGACGGCGCAAAGAGGACATCAAAAGCAGGCTAGCATCGGCAAAAAGAGCATTCCTGACGGAGAGAAGTCACCTAGTATCAAAGACAGGCCCCAATCTGAGGAAGAAATTCCTGAGAATTTACGTTTGGAGCACAGCATTTTTATGGTAGTGAAACAAGGACTGAGGGAAAACCGAAGCAGAAGAGAATCAAAGCATTTGAGATGTGATGCTACCGACTAATGTTGGAAGTTGGTGTACTGACAAGGTGAGGAATGAGGACGTTGTGCGAAGAATTGGAGGGGAACGCAATATGTGGAAAACACTGACAAGAAGAAGGAAGGGGATGATAGAACACCTGTTAAGACATGAGGGAATGACTTCCACGGTACAAGAGGGAGCTGCAGAGAATAAAAACTGCTGAGGAATGCAGAGACTGGAATACATCCAGCAAATTATTGACGACGTAGGCTGCAAGTGCTAGTCTGAGTTGAAGAGGTTAGCACAGGAGAGGAATTCTTGGCTGGCCGCATCAAACCAGTCAGAAGGCTCATGACTCAAAAATGAAAAAAAGAATTTAACCGTGTCCCTTTTGGGTTGTCCACAGGAGCAGTGGTCCTTTCCCGTTTGCTCGATTCTGTTTTAGGTGATATCAAGTTCTAGTTCGTTTATAATTACTTCGATGATGTCATCGTCTACAATACGAGTTTCCCCGAATATCTACATCACCTCCAAAAGGTACTGGCAAGATTAGGGAAGGCGGGGTTAACTGTAAAAAAATTACAAGATGAAATTACTTTAGTATCTTTCTCTTTGGGTCATTTAGTTTCAGCTGATGGGGCTCGTGTGAGACATTCGTGGAGTCAGGCTATTCATCTTCTTCGATCTCCTAGACCAAAAACGGAATATTTCGGTTTATAGGTATGTTAAACTTTCTTTTAGAAAGTTCTTACCTAATATCGTCGCTTCTGCGCCTTCATTGAGTTTATTGCGCAGTAAGGGAGAAGAATTCATATGGACAGAAAGTCAACAAGCTGGTGTTGACGTCCCGAAGAGTGCTCTCAGTAACGCCCCTGGTTTGGCTGTCCAGAATTTTGACTTATCCTTTATTTCACAAACTGATGCTTCAAATTTTGTAGTAAAGAAATACTTCAGATGCGTATTGTTACTGAAGGCAGGATGTAGGAGGACAGCAGAAAGCTTTCCGTAGTGGAAATTAAAACAGAATACTTCCTTTTAGTTGAAGCCATGGATTCCATAACAAAGACAAAGGTTGCTAGACATAAAAGGAAACAAAATAGAGTGGAAGAATATCAGATGGATCTGAATCAGCAAAGAAAACCCTCTCATAATACACTGCAAGTATTCACTAAACCGTGATCTTAAGCTTATAGAAGCAGATTTTAATAGGCCCAATGTAAGTTCTCCATCAATATCTCTTTTACGATCTTTGCTTCAAGGTGAGTTTAAATAAAACATGTGAAGTGGAAATACCTTCAGGAAATGAACAACATGAGTCCTCTATGTTACGAGTTTTACAACTATGCATCCCATTCTCAGACGGCAGTTACCACTGTGTGAGAAGAGGGAGTAGAGAGAGAAGATGAGGATGTAGTCTAAGAAGGGACGACGAAGACCGCAAATTGCACAGCACAATGCTACAGCATCGCGAGTGTTGCCCAAGAAGGACATTCTACAAGAGACACTACAGAAGGCTGTGACTGCGTTTCTTTAGGCATCGACTGTGAGGGGATTACCGAAAGTGACTACGGATAATTTCTCCTACGTGTTCCAACCATACAAATTTACTTACGTTTTGGTATTTTATTTTATTTTTTTTTTATTTTTTTTGTTTCAACCTCGTGTTTCTAAGCTTGTCGTATTAATTTTCATTGAATTCCTCACATATCTTTGTGTTATAATAAATCTGTATTTTACTATGTATATCATGTGTTACAGGATTTATGTATAGCCACCTCGGTTGCACAAAATTATAGTCAAATCGACCGTGGTTTCGACTGCACTAAGGCAGTCTTCATCAGAATAAAAAATTACATAGGATTACATGTAATGACACCAGGCGTACGGTTGCTGGATCTTAGCCAATAAAAGTGTTTAAAATTTCTGTCACGTGTTTTTGGAAATTTGTGGTAAGTTTTTATGGGACAAACTGCAGAGGTCATCGGTACGTAAGCCTACCTAATCTAACTTAAACTATGGACAACACACACACCCATGCCCGAGGAAGGACTCGAACCTCCTACGGGGGCAGCCGACCGTGACCTATATCCCTTTGCATTACTTTTATAATAGCCGAAGTTGAAAATACCTCTTCAATTGTAAATTATTTTCACACGACTGGTTTCGGACTATTGTAAGCCCATCCTCAGGTGTCGTAGGTGTGCTGTGGTCCCCGAGCGCCGCGTGTACCAGGCACAGTAAATAAAAGGTTTTTGCACTTATACCTGTTTTGCTCTAAACAGGTACTAAAAGTATTTTTAATATATTATAGAAGTACAAACAATCTTGTTGGAAAAACATCCGCAGCTGAGCATTATAGCAGAGGTTGAAAATATGAGCGCTCATAAACAGCACACCGTGCCTGGTACACGCGACGCTCGGGGACCACAGCACACCTACGACACCTGAGGATGGGCTTACAATAGTCCGAAACCGGTCGTGTGAAAATAATTTACAATTGAAGAGGTATTTTCAACTTCGGCTATTATAAAAGTAATGCAAAGGGATTAGAGCCCCTAACCATGCTTGTAACTACGTAGGCTCACCGATCGTCAGGGGTAAATATGTGATGTTTCAATGGCAGCTCACATAATTTATAAATATCCATTGAACTTCGGCAGGCACGTACTCAGTTTGCTTCACCACGTACACTCAGCCCCTCCTTTAGTACATCTTACAAAACTTAAGCTCTGCGTCGTGCAACTGTCGTAGTTACCTAATGCAGAGGCCCCAGGCCTAAAGCACATCGAGACAGGCTTTGGCTATTGAAGACGAAGGAAGGATTGAAAGCGACAGTGCAGATAACGCATTGGAAGCCGTTACAAACGAGGGTGATTTGTTGGTTTATTGAGTCCGGAATGGGTTGCCGGATGAGACTCGGAAAACCCCTGGCATGTAGCAGCGTGCCGCTTTGAAGTCTGCGTGAGAGCACGGGCCGCCAATTTAATGTGGCGCCTAATTCAATCGCAAAGTTTGAGCGTGCGCAGTGAGGCCCGGGCCCGGGATTTGGCACCTCTCGGTACTCGGCTTAATGAAGTAATCAGAGGGCCGTGCTGGCGCCACGGGCAAGGAGCGCGCTGGGGGAGAAACCGCCAGCCGTGTCAAAGTGATGGCGGATCGCTTTAATGGACTTGCGACGTGATACTGCCGACGGGTCGGCGATCCACCACACTCAGCTCCACCGGCGTCGAGGCAAGCCCTCCGCGGTGCTACCAACATGCACGTGAGCTCTACATATCCCAGTCACCTGCTCAGTCTTCACCTGCCAATGGTGCAGAGAGAAAAAGGTATTCATTTCGATCTCGGGGAAATATCATTATCTGCCTACAATGCTCACTGCACTAGCGAACAGGACGAAGGGAGTCACAGTACAATGTCTGACAAAAAAAGTGAAACACCCAGGAGGGGAGGAGGAAACGGAATGAAACTTTACGAGATGAAATAGTGCGTGATCTTATTTCAGTGATTACAAAACCCACTTACTTGTATCATCCCCTCCCACCTGGTTGCTTGCACTGATTCTGTTGGGGAAGATGTCATAATGCAATTGTATTCTCTCCTGAATGTCATAAGGCTTCTCGTCAGGCAAGCTGGTCCACAACTGTTGTAACTGGTCGTTGATATCCCTGGATATTGCCAAAGGGATAGAGTTGACGTCCGAACTGGCACCATACATGTTCTATCGGCGACAGATCTCGGTATCTTGGTAGCCACAAAAATACCTTAACATCACGCACACAGTTCAGAGAGACTCGTGCAACTTCTGGACAAGCATTGTCCTGTTGAAAAAAGGCAACAGAATACTTTTGCGTGATGGGTGGCTCATGAGAACACGGAATGGCCGTGACGTACCTTTATGGCATCAGTTTTCTCTCGCCCCTACCAGCCGGGAATTCCGATACAAAAATAATGGTCAAATTAATGTAGCAGAGGCTACTTCTTATCGATATTGGCGATTATCTGTCCAATCCTTTCGCATATGGGGCGATGGAAGAGTAACTCTTTGCATGCCTCTGCATGCGTCTATCTTATTTTATACTTTGATTCCTACGGGAGAAATAAGTTGGTGACAGCAAAATTATTCTACATTCAAGTACTGGTTCTCTAAATTTATGCAATATGGTTTCATGAGAACTTCTACATCTACTACATCTACATCTATACTCCGCGAGCCACCTTACGGTGTGTGGCGGAGGGTACTTATTGTACCACTATCTGATCCCCCCTTCCCTGTTCCATTCACGAATTGTGCGTGGGAAGAACGACTGCTTGTAAGTCTCCGTATTTGCTCTAATTTCTCGGATCTTTTTGTTGTGATCATTACGCGAGATATATGTGGGCGGTAGTAATATGTTGCCCATCTCTTCCCGGAATGTGCTCTCTCGTAATTTCGATAATAAACCTCTCCGTATTGCGTAACGCCTTTCTTGAAGTGTCCGCCACTGGAGCTCGTTCAGCATCTCCGTAACGCTCTCGCGCTGACTAAATGTCCCCATGACGAATCGCGCTGCTTTTCGCTGGATCATGTCTATCTCTTCTATTAATCCAACCTGGTAAGGGTCCCATACTGATGAGCAATACTCAAGAATCGGACGAACAAGCGTTTTGTAAGCTACTTCTTTCGTCGATGAGTCACATTTTCTTAGAATTCTTCCTATGAATCTCAACCTGGCGCCTGCTTTTCCCACTATTTGTTTTATGTGATCATTCCACTTCAGATCGCTCCGGATAGTAACTCCTAAGTATTTTACGGTCGTTACCGCTTCCAATGATTTACCACCTATGGCACAATCGTACTGGAATGGATTTCTGCCCCTATGTATGCGCATTATATTACATTTATCTACGTTTAGGGAAAGCTGCCAGCTGTCGCACCATGCATTAATCTTCTGCAGGTCCTCCTGGAGTACGTACGAGTCTTCTGATGTTGCTACTTTCTTGTAGACAACCGTGTCATCTGCAAATAGCCTCACGGAGCTACCGATGTTGTCAACTAAGTCATTTATGTATATTGTAAACAATAAAGGTCCTATCACGCTTCCCTGCGGTACTCCCGAAATTACCTCTACATCTGCAGATTTTGAACCGTTAAGAATGACATGTTGTGTTCTTTCTTCTAGAAAATCCTGAATCCAATCACAAACCTGGTCCGATATTCCGTAAGCTCGTATTTTTTTCACTAAACGTAAGTGCGGAACCGTATCAAAAGCCTTCCTGAAGTCCAGGAATACGGCATCAATCTGCTCGCCAGTGTCTACGGCACTGTGAATTTCTTGGGCAAATAGGGCGAGCTGAGTTTCACATGATCTCTGTTTGCGGAATCCATGTTGGTTATGATGAAGGAGATTTGTATTATCTAAGAACGTCATAATACGAGAACACAAAACATATCCATTATTCTACAACAGATTGACGTAAGCGAAATAGGCCTATAATTATTCGCATCTGATTTATGACCCTTCTTGAAAATGGGAACGACCTGCGCTTTCTTCCAGTCGCTAGGTACTTTACGTTCTTCCAGCGATCTACGATAAATTGCTGATAGAAAGGGGGCAAGTTCTTTAGCATAATCACTGTAGAATCTTAAGGGTATCTCGTCAGGTCCGGATGCTTTTCCGCTACTAAGTGATAGCAGTTGTTTTTCAATTCCGATATCGTTTATTTCAATATTTTCCATTTTGGCGTCCGTGCGACGGCTGAAGTCAGGGACCGTGTTACGATTTTCCGCAGTGAAACAGTTTCGGAACACTGAATTCAGTATTTCTGCCTTTCTTCGGTCGTCCTCTGTTTCGGTGCCATCGTGGTCAACGAGTGACTGAATAGGGGATTTAGATCCGCTTACCGATTTTACATATGACCAAAACTTTTTAGGGTTCTAGTTTAGATTGTTTGCCAATGTTTTATGTTCGAATTCGTTGAATGCTTCTCTCATTGCTCTCTTTACGCTCTTTTTCGCTTCGTTCAGCTTTTCCTTATCAGTTATGATTCGACTACTCTTAAACCTATGATGAAGCTTTGTTTCCGTAGTACCTTTCGTACATGATTGTTATACCACGGTGGATCTTTCCCCTCGCTTTGGACCTTAGTCGGTACGAACTTATCTAAGGCGTACTGGACGATGTTTCTGAATTTTTTCCATTTTTGTTCCACATCCTCTTCCTCAGAAATGAACGTTTGATGGTGGTCACTCAGATATTCTGCGATTTGTGCCCTATCACTCTTGTTAAGCAAATATATTTTCCTTCCTTTCTTGGCATTTCTTATTACACTTGTAGTCATTGATGCAACCACTGACTTATGATCACTGATACCCTCTTCTACATTCACGGAGTCGAAAAGTTCCGGTCTATTTGTTGCTATGAGGTCTAAAACGTTAGCTTCACGAGTTGGTTCTCTAACTATCTGCTCGAAGTAATTCTCGGACAAGGCAGTCAGGATAATGTCACAAGAGTCTCTGTCCCTGGCTCCAGTTCTGATTGTGTGACTATCCCATTCTATACCTGGTAGATTGAAGTCTCCCCCTATTACAATAGTATGATCACGAAACTTCTTCACGACGTTCTGCAGGTGCTCTCTGAGGCGCTCAACTACTACGGTTGCTGATGCAGGTGGTCTATAGAAGCATCCGACTATCATATCTGACCCACCTTTGATACTTAACCCAGATTATTTCACATTCGCTAATAACTTCACTGGATATTATTGAATTCTTTACTGCTATAAATACTCCTCCACCATTGGCGTTTATCCTATCCTTGCGGTATATATTCCATTCTGTGTCTAGGATTTCGTTACTGTTCACTTCCGGTTTTAACCAACTTTCCGTTCCTAATACTATATGCGCACTATTTCCTTCAATAAGAGATACTAATTCAGGAACCTTGCCCTGGATACTCCTGCAGTTTACCAATATTACGTTGACTTTTCCTGTTTTTGGTCTCTGAGGACGGACGTTCTTTATCAACGATGATAATGTCCTCTCTGGTAAGCCGTCAGGTATTTTGTCGTTTCGCCCAAGGGGAGGTCCCTCTAACCTAAAAAACCCCCGTGTGCACGCCACACGTACTCTGCTACCCTAGTAGCTGCTTCCGGTGTGTAGTGCACGCCTGACCTGTCTAGGGGGGCCCTACAGTTCTCCACCCAATAACGGAGGTCGATGAATTTGCAACCATTATAGTCGCAGAGTCGTCTGAGCCTCTGGTTCAGACCCTCCACACGGCTCCAAACCAGAGGACCGCGATCGACTCTGGGCACTATGCTGCAGATATTAAGCTCAGCTTGCACTCCGCGTGCGATGCTGGTTGTCTTCACCAAATCAGCCAGCCGCCGGAAGGAACCAAGGATGGCCTCAGAACCCAAGCGGCAGGCGTCATTCGTTCCGACATGTGCTACTATCTGCAGCCGGTCACACCCAGTGCGTTCAATAGCTGCCGGAAGGGCCTCCTCCACATTACGGACGAGACCCCCCGGCAAGCACACCGAGTGCACACTGGCATTCTTCCCCGACCTACCCGCTATTTTCCTAAGGGGCTCCATAACCCGCCTAACGTTGGAGCTCCCTATAACTAATAGGCCCGCCCTCTGTGACTGTCGGGACCTTGCCGGAGAATCGGCCACTGGCCCAACAGGCGAGGCATCCTGTGGTGGCTCGGAAACGATGTCATCACCACTAGGAAGCACCCCGTACCTGTTGGAAAGGGGTAAGGCAGCTGCCACGCGGCCAGATCCCACCTTCGCCTTTCGGCCAGGCACGCGCTAGCCCACCACTGTCCGCCATTCACCCTGGAGTGATGGCTGACCGGTAAGATGCTCACTGCCGGAAGACGCAGCGACATGAGGGGTTCCATGCGATTCCAAGGCCACCGAAGTAGGCATAGGTCTCACCACAGTTGCCCCAACGCCACTACGAGCCGACGCCTGCGCCTCGAGCTCGATGAGCCTAACAGACAAAGCCTCCACCTGCCCCCGAAGAGTGGCCAATTCTCCTTGCGTCCGCTCACAACAACCACAGTCCCTACACATGACTATGTTTACCCTACAAGCGAACGGTGTACTCGCCTTATTAGCAGCAGGAAATCGAAGTGCTCTCTCACTGACGGTCTAACCGACACTGAGCTGTTCTAACCAAACAAACAAAAGCCTGTACGATACGAGGGTCAGTAGCAACGGCGATACTGTACACTACACTGTTATTAAAATAAAAGGTTGTGTCTAGTAGGCACTCAAACACGCAAGAAATTACAAAAATAAAATAGTAACTACCCAGATAACTGAAAATAAGTTGTACCTGTTTGAAGCTCGCAAAAATGTGTAACAAGCGAACGGTGTACTCGCCTTATTAGCAGCAGGAAATCGAAGTGCTCTCTCACTGACGGTCTAACCGACACTGAGCTGTTCTAACCAAACAAACAAAAGCCTGTACGATACGAGGGTCGATAGCAACGGCGATACTGTACACTACACTGTTATTAAAATAAAAGGTTGTGTCTAGTAGGCACTCAAACACGCAAGAAATTACAAAAATAAAATAGTAACTACCCAGATAACTGAAAATAAGTTGTACCTGTTTGAAGCTCGCAAAAATGTGTAACAAGCGAACGGTGTACTCGCCTTATTAGCAGCAGGAAATCGAAGTGCTCTCTCACTGACGGTCTAACCGACACTGAGCTGTTCTAACCAAACAAACAAAAGCCTGTACGATACGAGGGTCGATAGCAACGGCGATACTGTACACTACACTGTTATTAAAATAAAAGGTTGTGTCTAGTAGGCACTCAAACACGCAAGAAATTACAAAAATAAAATAGTAACTACCCAGATAACTGAAAATAAGTTGTACCTGTTTGAAGCTCGCAAAAATGTGTAACAAGCGAACGGTGTACTCGCCTTATTAGCAGCAGGAAATCGAAGTGCTCTCTCACTGACGGTCTAACCGACACTGAGCTGTTCTAACCAAAAAACAAAAGCCTGTACGATACGAGGGTCAGTAGCAACGGCGATACTGTACACTACACTGTTATTAATATAAAAGGTTGTGTCTAGTAGGCACTCAAACACGCAAGAAATTACAAAAATAAAATAGTAACTTCATTGCCTTTGCTCCAAAGCTACCCACTAAAGTTCCAAGCTGTCCAGTTCCATCTGAGAACTGCACACAGACTGTTGAATACTCCTTTCCTTGAGGAAACAACCGTTGTAAGGAATGACTGAGGAATGGATACTGAATAGATCACCCATACTAAACGTTTGATTTTGCAGTTTAAACTAAATAGTATCTGACTGGTAAAACATTTTCTTCAACGCACCATGGACTTCAGGACTGTCAGTCCCATCTAATCGATGTCAAGTATTATTTC
Source organism: Schistocerca americana (assembly GCF_021461395.2). NCBI lineage: Eukaryota > Metazoa > Arthropoda > Insecta > Orthoptera > Acrididae > Schistocerca > Schistocerca americana. The sequence continues at coordinate 924,851,891 of NC_060121.1, read as the reverse complement.
TCTCTCAAAGCTGCCTGTCATAGTGGATCAGCACAGTGCAAGCCCTCTTATCCACAACACCACACATAACTACACCACAGCTATCGGTTGTGCTACGACCCCTGCGCGACCCTAACCCGGGCCTTTTCCAAATCTAAATCATTTGCATAGTATCATCAGCCGCAATGTTACTTTCAGTGTCGTCACGTTTCCATTTACGCAAGGTGTGCGTTTTAAATGTAACCCTTCGTACAGCAACGTGCCTCCTCTATAATGAAGGGGACCCGACAAGGCGCGTTAATCCAGTGTTCTGTAGTAATAAAGCCACACACTACACTGCGGCGTTGCATACCGGACCTCTGTCGCGCTTCTCATAACTCCATCTCGGTTCTCTTTTTCCTGGAAACTGCCAACCTGGGGAAAGGCACACATAGAGGCGTTTTTCCTGCTTGTAATCATCTTCCAATACACTGACTTGTAATTAAAGCTAATGCTCTCTATTATTCGCTTAATATTTTGTCTGTTTCTATTAATCTTCATCATCAAGAGCTATCTGATGTACAAGGGAAGAAAAAGTGCTACATAACAAGCTTCAACTACATGGTTTTCTGGGGTAGCTCATCACTTAGAAAGAAGGTACTCATTGCACAAAAGCAAGCTTTTGCACATTTACTGAATTATAAAATAAAGTATACGTAGATGGTATCTGTTCTTTCATCTTCATATAATTAAGGCTAACCGGCCATTGACCTTCTTCTTCTGTGCTGGGCTCACACGCATTGTCCGAACTCTTACTGGAATCGGTAAAATTGTCTACTGCGAGTAATGAGTGTAATGGGCAGGGGCACTACGAATGTAGTGTGTGGAAATTAAGTTGTGAATGTGGTCTCACGGTGAGCGTGCAAAGGATAAATCCCTCCGGTCGCACTATCCTCTGTCCCCTCGGTGGCTGAGTTGGATGCGGCGTCTGCCATGTAAGCAGGAGATCCTGGGTTCGAGTCCCGGTCGGGGCACACATTTTCAACTGTCCCCGTTGATGTATATCAACGCCTCTCGACAGCTTACGGTCTTGATTTAATTATCATTTCATTATAAAACAAAGGGTTTTAAACAACAGCCAAGGCTTTTGAAATATGATTTTCCCAGAAGGAAAAGAAGTTTATCTAATTACACAACTTGAATAGGGCAGAAGGCCCATGAAAATTTACAGCAAACATAAAAAACATAGGGTGTTACTGAATTATTTCAGTTTCCTTGCGTAAATGTTGGCATGTCACCCTACCTAATTTTAAACCGCAAAAGAATAATACGTGTTGGTAACCCATGGATGTCTTGTAAACACCTCTTCAAGGAGCTATGGATTTTAACTGTACCATCACAATACATACATCCGATAACGAAATTCGTCATAAATAATCCATTACAGTCCTAAAAACAACGATGCACATACCTACAACTCTAGAGGGTTAAATCGATCAGTGGTTCAGGGAGAAGTTCAATATGCAGTAACAAAAATTTGAGAGCATTTGCCGAATAACGAAGTGTCTGACAGGTAGCGAAGGAAGTTTGAAATCAAATTTAAAGTCGTTTTTCCTGGACAACTCCTTATATTACATTGTTGAATTTCTATTTACAAACTTACAGCCTGTAAAAAAGACGTAGTTACACGAGTAGGACTAAAAATAATAATGTGTTCACTAATGTTAACATTAATCATATATGAATATCCTGTAAAATGACTCGTTCCACATCACTTCGATAAAAGAATCGTTCAAATGATCTGTGGAACAAGCAACTAACAAACTAAAACAAAATATGTTCAGTTATTTTTAACCTCTAGGAATCCCGTAAAGTACCTCGTCAATCAATTTACCATTCATTCATCTTGATATATGCCTCGCCCACATCCATTTCATTTTCATGACAGTCATGGTTGCATTTCCATCCCATTCTGTTTCCTGATAAACTATTCTTTATGTTCTTTTCTTCTGTCTCAAAGTTATTTCAATCGTGGATCTTCCCTTAAAATATGTGCCTTGATTAAACAGAACACATTTGACAGCTGAGTTTTAGAACGTCGTGTATTAATATGCTATGCCAGTGAAAAAGATCGCTCTGCAGACAAGTTTGTGAAAAACTGGTACTTTCTTATGCATCCTACACTGAATAATTATGCTGTTGCTGTCACATACTCTAATGAGCCTCCCTGAGACGACAATGATTAGTGTCTTATGCAGCTACAACGTATATTCTCCAAACTATCGCTTGCTTAGTAATCGCTTACATTCATCACTGTACCTTACTCGTTCTGGCTGTACAGCTGAAGTATTCCCCGCTGATGTACCAAGTAGCAATCTTCGTCATATAGCAATCTTCGTCATACAGCAGCATTTATTTCTTTGTCTAACATGAACTCGAAAGGAGAAAAACAGCAAAAGCATGGTCTGCTGATATAGCCATTGTACACAGCCATATGAGTATTGCATGACTTGCAGAAGGAAGATGGTTCGTAGACTGGTCCTTAGTAGGCCATGGCACTCTTATTTAAATTTTCATACGTCGTAGTACGCTATTCTCGTGTATTGAGGTACAAGCCGTCTGCACGTAGCATCAACTGTTCGCTCGCAGTCTGTGACTGTATCGTGTTACTAATCTAAAATGCTTATTCGGATACGGTTGACACTGTCCAGTCTGCAGTTCCACTTTATGAGTTTAATATCAATATGAAAACAATTTCCCCATACTCGTAAAGCGAGCGATCGTAATTTAAATGAAATTGTTCTAGTAGTAACTCCGATTATGTTATCATAATTGTTTAGTCCCGCCTTACGATACACAGTAGTATTAAGAGCGAATGATAACGTGACGGCAAAATCTTCCTGTTTCAAAGTCGCCTGTTCGTAATATTCTGTTATACTCGTACCATTTTCCCTTGTTATCGTGCGATGCAAAATAACTATGAAGTGATAATACGGTACATAACCGTGGAGAAAATACACGAGATAATACCTTGGTCATAGATACTAGGGATAAGATATCGGTGATATCCTAGTAAAAACACCCTTGACCTGGTAGTCATTATCATATTATCGTCAAGCAAATAAGAATGGTCATATGATAGAACTTGTATGCGTTAAATCTCATTCCGTCATTTGCCTTACTTCCATACATTAGTCGCCCTAATCCTGTAACTGATTATGTCCTACCTATTAATGGAATGCATAGCCACACTATATAATTTTATTTATTGACTGTTAACGTGTTGTTTAAACGTTTTCTGTGGGAGGCATATCACGATGTATGTAAAGCCCTCTAGTGGTTAAGTTCTTACGATCGGTGCGCGCCTACGTAAAATCCTGGCGCCCGACCCAACAGAGGGCGCTGATCATTGATCTGTCTTTTTTCAGCTGTCATATAGACATTTTCTCTTTCATAGGCCATTTATAGGTTGCTACAGGCAATGTATTACGTATATTAATTATTGACCGTAAATTCGACAAAAAAAGAGTCGGACCTATTCTCTCCATATATTTCCTGTTAATAATTTTATATGTGTAACTGTATTCGTCTTTTAATGTATCACAATTGGTTTCTATGATAGTTATCAATTTTAAAAGTCTGCTACATGTATTTTACCTAATGTCTTGTTATCAGATAATGTTTTTCGTGTAAATGATGACTACATCCAAGCCCACAGTAGCAACATCTAGGGAGGATTTAGGCAAAAAGATTTTTGGTAGCTACTGCATTTCAGTAGCCAGTTGCAATAATGACTGTGTGGACGATGTGGCCTGTTCTACATCTTATTTTAGATCTATGTGACGATGCTGTGCCGATTATATTTACATGTTTTGACGATGCCATTATGGCCTTATCACTTTAGGACATGGTGTAAAAAAGGTACGTTTTATCATATTTTATCTGTACATTTCCCTGGTTGTATTATAGTATATTGCGATACGTATTGCTGTATTATACTGAAAGAGCCGGCCGAAGTGGCCGTGCGGTTAAAGGCGCTGCAGTCTGGAGCCGCAAGACCGCTACGGTCGCAGGTTCGAATCCTGCCTCGGGCATGGATGTTTGTGATGTCCTTAGGTTAGTTAGGTTTAACTAGTTCTAAGTTCTAGGGGACTAATGACCTCAGCAGTTGAGTCCCATAGTGCTCAGAGCCATTTGAACCATTTTTATACTGAAAGACACACTGCTCACTAGGTGTATATATCTGTATATTATAGATCTGAGGATGGTCATTACAGACTGAAACCGGTCATCGTCTAAAGAATTGATATTGTGATCAAAGACTGGAATAAAAAACATTTGACAGTATTGGATCACTGTTTGTATACGCGACTATGAGGCAGCTGGTGATACAGGATTATTTACAAGTGAAAATTTTATGAATCTGCTTCCTTAAATGTCTAACATAACAAATAGGTAACAGTACAAATTATATTACATAAACATAACTTAATTAGTTTTTATCAATACTATATATGTTCATCCTCGCCCTAAGGCAACACAAATACAGCATTTAAAATTTTTTGTCTTTATTGGTTCATTATTCTGTCCATAGCGGATTAACTGTTTTAAGACAAACGAGTGGTTAGCTGTAAACTGCTCTACTGGTCTAAGTGAATACATATAAATTTTCAGTCTGAACTCAAATTTACAAATTTATGCCCTAAAATGAATGTATGATGTAGCTTAAATGTTACCTTGCTTTGTCAACGCTTTTAATTTGTGATGGCTAAAACGTATATATGCTATGACCCAATAATAAATTATTTAAAAAAGTCACTGATACCATGATAAACGCTTAAACCTTTCTCCAACAACATTTTCTTTCCCTCAATCAGTACGGACAGCTCTTAATCTGACTTTGCTTGATTCTTTACTGCGCTTGATCTTTTATTAATTTAATAACTCATTCAATCTCTGAGATATACGTTTTATCTCTCCTTTTTCTCACTTTTTTTCTTGATTCAGTTCAGTACGTTAATCTTTCCTGTTTGAAGATATATCTTAATTTCTTTAGGTACCAGTAACAGGTTACTCTACAGTCAACTTGCGATGATACAGTTAAAGTCAAATTGAAACGTCTAAAATTTTCATTTTTGTAAATGGAATGGAATGCAATCTGACTCAGTAAAATTATCGATCTTCTACTAAAGGTTAGTGTTAAGGAAACCTTTACAAGTACATCAAGATATAAAAGAGTTATTAGCGAGTGAGATGGCGCAGTGATTAGCACAAAGGACTCGCGTTCAGGAGGAAAACCGTTCAAATCCACGTCTGGCCTTCTGATTTAGGTTCTCCATGGTTTCGCTAAATCGCTTCAAGCAAATGCCGGGATGGTTCCTTTAAAAGGGCACGGCCGACTTCCTTCTCCATCCTTCCCTAATCCGATGGGACTGATAACCTCGCTGTTTGACCCCCTCTCCCCAAATCAACCAATCAAAAGTGTTGTTTCTCTGATAATTGTTCGTTGTAAGAAGATGATATTTTCTGAATACATTAATAATATCATACAAAATAAAATATGTAAATGAATGTAATTTATAAATGTACTGACAGTAACATTCTAAGGGTATTAGAACATGTAATTCATTTTAATAAACTGAAATCATAAAGGAAGGGAATCCAATGCGACTTTTAGTATGCCAGTCTTTTGGATGAACTTGGCGTGAGCACCGCAAGGGAGGCAGAGAAGGGAAGATCTGAGACAGTTGCAGTCGAGCCTTGGCAGTGTACATATCATGGTGTGTCATGTCTGGCGGTGTCAGGCTTAAACCGTAAGAATTCGGTGTGAATGTGCTTAACAGTTGGTGTGACAGTGCCTTATTGTTCCTGAACTCGTCTGCAGTTTATTTTGTGTTGGAAAGCAAGAATACCAACTAGTTTTATATGATGGAATATGTAGCCGATGGTACAGTAAGTTAACATGGTTACAGCATATGCATCGTGACTATAAATTAATTTCATCAATAGAGACGTGAAGAGCTTACTCAAATTTTCATACAACAGGCGACAACTTCAGCGCCAATGCTAGTGCAACCAACAAGGCAAGACTTTTCGTGTTAACCATGTTATCAGTGTATCAGGATGTTACAGTCAACCCCATAGCTTGCCAAAGTATTGGTTGCAATCATTGTCCCAAAGTCAAATGCCAATCCAACGTTCCCTATCCATTTTGTTAAATGAAACTTTTGTGTCATTCTCTATGGTCAAAAGATCGTGGTTGATTAATTTTGGTCTTACGACAATCCTTCAGTGTTGTATAAAAGTTGCTTCCAAGAATAATTGTTTAATATCATTTTGAAGAGACAAAAAGTATGGTCGCTTTGATATGTCATAGTAAAGTACAATTTTATTTTTTATCTTTACAGTTGCTTTATCAGAATATTAACTGAATATAATTATTCAAAGTAAAGGTGGCACAACTAATCTGTTTATGAATATCTTAGTCAGCCTCCATCTTGTTTCCAAGTAAAACTGTTGTCACAAACGTCATTAACGTAAATTTGGTTCTGGCACATTCAAAAACATAAACTGAAAAAAGTATTTAAGTTGCTCCTTCAGACCTGGCGATCAAAACAATCTGCGTAGTGGATCTGTCATAGGTAAGGGTACATAGCTACAAGCTCTTTGCTGTACGGGTGTGGGTAAGACCAAATCCAGGTAGGTCACTTAAAGCGCCGTGTGTGATAGCTTGAGTGGAGTACCAGTCCTGCACATCGAACCCCATTAACCACACTTCGCCTTGGAGCGAAGTTTAAATCATAAATAAAAAGTGTGTAATGTAATGCAGATTTAAAGAAAATGCTCTACTTTGCGAACTAAAAGCTACATTTTTATGAGAAGCGACACGTAGTTTGCGCATGAGGGACGATAGTTGTTTATTTTATTTTACTTTCTAGTTTTTCTAGGCAGTCCCTGCGGATAGCGGCACACACCCAGGATGTCATACATCCGACCGCAAACCGTATTCACTTTCCGTAGCGCAGCGAACACCGTATTTTCATTTATGGAGAGGTACAAAAATTATTCTGCACATTATTACTTCCAATTTAAGCAATATTAACAGGTAATACGGCTAAATATTGTTACGTTCATAGTTAAAAAGTATTGTTCTCCCTGCTATGTAGCGTTAAAAAACTCCTCGATTACGCGCGACATTTAAAATACAGAGGGGAATCAGTCGCATGTGGAATTGGCGGATTTGGATACATAGTATAACTACTGAATAAGTACATCTAAATTTGAATTTTTCAATGCTGTAAGGCAGGTTGAATTTTATTATCCTTGAAATTAATCACACATGCTGCAATCAAGTTACACTGTAGCCCAGTTCTAGCCTGACCCGCCATAAAAAAACCTGTTTCACCGTCACTTGATCCCTGTCCGTTGACACAATTAAATATTCATCAATATATATTAAGAAGATGGCGTTCCATACACATTTGAAGAACATGACTATTTAGTGCCAAGAGCTGCTTTTACTGAACAAACAGTTTTGATCCTCGAAGTATCGTAAGGTTCATAAAAACATTTACAATATGATACTAGGTGATAAAATCAATTGTGTCGTATAATAGAATCCATAAATTGACCACTGTTGTCAAATAGTACAATAAATACATCGTCAACGAAAGAACATTGCCTCTGTTAGTAATGTTAATGCTGATTGTTAGTATAACAAGAGTTGGTGCACAAACTTGTGACTGACAATGTAATTTTTTTACTATTTGAGAGCAGTGGTGAATACATGAATTTCATTTAATCGCCTAATATCATGTTGTAAATGCTTTTATTCAAATGATGTTGGTCTTTGGACCGAAACTGGTTGTTGCACAAACAAATTTTACTCGCAGCTCTTGACAGTAAATCATGAAGTTCTTCAAGTCTGCAGTGCTACAGGCATTGGCTTTCAGTCAATTGCATTTCACCGACAAATGCTACAAAGAAGATGGAAACACAGCTTACGAAGTAAGTGCCTACTAACGCAGTACCTCGTTCCATTTCAATAGTTCCGTATTTATGACTGATGAAATGGTAATTAATTCGACACACAATACTTTATGTATCAGGATTAAAGTAGTCAGTCAGAAACTCTAACTCCCCGGTGATTCTACAACATCCCCTGTAACAACAATAAATTTGCTTCTGAGACTGTCACGAACACACAAGATAATACTGCAAAATCCTTCCCACAAGAAACAACAAAAATCACACTCAATAGGTATAGCTCTGAACAGGCAAATCTACGCTACTGGCCATTAAAATTGCTACACCACGAAGATGAGGTGCTACAGACGCGAAATTTAACCGACAGGATGAAGATGCTGTGATATGCAAATCATTAGCTTTTCAGGGCATTCACGCAAGGTTGGCACCGGTAGCGACACCTACAACGTGCTGACATGAGGAAAGTTTCCAACCGATTTCTCATACACAAACGGCAGTTGACCGGCGTTGCCTGGTGAAAAGTTGTTGCGATGCCTCGTCTAAGGAGGAGAAATGCGTACCATCACGTTTCCGATTTTGATAAAGGTCGGATTGTAGCCTATCGCGATTGCGGTTTTCGTATCGCGATATTGCTGCTCGCGTTGGTCGAGATCCAATGACTGTTAGCAGAATATGGAATCGGTTGGTTCAGGAGGGTAATACGGAACGCCGTGCTGGATCCCAACGGCCTCGTATCACTAGCAGTCGAGATGACAGGCATCTTATCCACATGGCTGTAACGGATCGTGCAGCCACGTCTCGATCCCTGAGTCAACAGATGGGGACGTCTGCAAGACAACAACCATCTGCACGAACAGTTCGACGACGTTTGCAGCAGCATGGACTATCAGCCCGGAGACCATGGCTGCGGTTACCCTTGACGCTGCATCACAGATAGGAGCGCGTGCGATGGTGTACTCAGCGACGAACCTGGGTGCACGATTGGCAAAACGTCATTTTTTCGGATGAATCCAGGTTCTGTTTACACCATCATGATGGTCGCATCCGTGTTTGGCGACATCACGGTGAACGCGTGCCATTGGTTACACGTCTCGGTCACCTCTTGTTGGCATTGGCGGCACTTTGAACAGTGGACGTTACATTTCAGATGTGTTACGACCCGTGGCTCTACCCTTCATTCGATCCCTGCGAAACCCCATATTTCAGCAGGATAATGCACGACCGCATGTTGCAGGTCCTGTACGGGCCTTTCTGGATACAGAAAATGTTCGACTGCTGCTCTGGCCAGCACATTCTCCAGATCTCTCACCAATTGAAAACGTCTGGTCAATGGTGGCCAAGCAACTGGCTAGTCACCATACGCCAGTCACTACTCTTGATGAACTTGTAACCTCCCCACAAAAATTTTATAAATGGCAATATTATTTAAGAATGTTAATGGACATTGCGCTAAGTGTAACCTATCCACTGAAATTTTAAAGACAGAAATAATAAATGAATGGGAGCCAAGCGTAACCTCCCTAGCAATTAAATTTAATGACAATAAAAATGAGAATCGCGATCTGACTCAAGGTGTAAGCTCTCACGAAAATAATGAAAAACAATTCAATGATAAGAAAATCTCAGTGATAATGAAAATTCAATTAAACCGAAATATCGGTCTTTGGCCCTTGTGCAAAAATCAGAATTAAATTCTTACCTCATTGAAACTGCTTGTCAAATTTCTGCTCTTATTGTTGCGCACGGCTTGGAGGAACTGCATTGCAAATAAATTTTTTTTTTTTTTATTTAACTGAAACTTTTCTTTAAGGGAAATGAAGGAAATCGTAATTAAATGATTTTTTTTTTTTTTGTAAAATTGCTTTGAAATCAAAATTATTATTGGGGCACTTGTTGAAAATTAATTACAATAAATAAACTTTACATTATCTGATGATTACCTTAATTAACAATATACCTCATTCAGCATCTTGACCAGAATGCCATGTCGACGCTCGCCGACTCCTCACACACAACTGCACTGGGCTGCTACTACGGACATACTGTACTGCTCACAGACTGCCCACTGACAGACTGCTCGCAACTGTACTGCACGACTACTACTAGCGTACTACTGGACGCAACTCAAGTGAGCTACTGTTATCGACAGACTGCTGCTCGCAACACTCGCGCGGTCAAGCGCAGACTAACCACGATAATAGGCTCTCTGGTCAAAGATTTTAACGTGCCTCACCATCGCTGCTACGTTACATACGTGTTTCATAACCCTCCACTGGGGGGGCACAAATTTGGCAGCGATGGTGAGTCATTTGGACTTGCCATCGCAAGAAATTTTTACAATTTACAGAATATTCAAATTTAGTACATAAATTAAATGTGGTGCACATGCACCGAGTACAAAATATATCAGACAAAGACAAAATGTGAGTACAAAACATAGTAGCAAATCAGAAAAATGTATATAAAAATTATTTGACAGATAAAGTGCACAGGCACTGAAAAAATTCTTTAGCATAAACAGAATGGCAAAAAAATCATGTTGACAAGTGACATGAGTGCACATGCACTGCAGTTCAGAACATATCAGCAAATGACGAAATGTATATACAATGAGTAAGAAATGACATAAGTGCATACACACTGAAGTATTGAACATACAGAATGAGTAGAAATCATATAGAAAAATGAGAAAAGTGCACAGGCACTGAAGTTCAGTAGAAAACATATTAACACATAACATAAGTGCACATGCACTGTAGTTCAGAACATATCATCAAAATAAAAATGTATATACAATATAAAAGACAAGAGTGCACATATACTGTACTTCAGAACAAATCGAAAAAATGTCTTTAGCATTTTCGCAATAAATAAACATAATGGCAAAAAAACATGTCGACAAGTGCCATAAGTGTACTCGCACTGGAGTTCAGCGAATCGAAAAAAAATGTATAACCCATGAACATAAATGATGTTAGCAAAAAATGATTTTCACTATGTGACAAGAATTAGGATAGGAAAGGGAAGGATTGCATCATGGTTGTAGCACTTTCGATTGCACACAGCTGTTCTGAAAGTCCATATCTTTCCACAGCAGTACAACACCAAGTGACACAATTTGAAGTTCTTTTCCCATCAGAATTTATCAGCGTAGCCAAGACACTGAACTGTCGTAGTAATGTTCCATGTTTTCATTTTGGCAGTACATTAGGTACACCAAACAGTGGGACCATAATAACGTCTTCATCGCTCACGGTGGTGGACAGCATGTCGTGTCAACACCACGCTCTTACAAGGCACACCAACGTAGAATTAGTGCAAAACCAAAGATAGTGCTCCATGATCACTAGGATAGACAGGACAAATGGACATTGCAGTAATTCAGGGTAGTTAGCTCACAAGGTGAAGGACATTAAGTCACATACCATTCTTCATTAGTAGTTTGCGGCATTCATAGCCCAGTTGTTGAACATTTCTGTACCATGTATGTAGTATTACAGAAAAGTGTTCATTAATTGTTTTACATAGAATCAGTAACCTTCTTTTCCTAGTTACAAAGCATTATGAAATAATCGCATTCTTTTCCAGTTACAAAGTATAGCATAGTTAATTAATCATTTGTCATTCCAATATAGTAATAATCATTAGCCTTCTCCTAATTACAAGCATTATTAAACAATCACATTCTTTTCCAGTTACAAAGTATCAACATTGAAAACAAGAGCTAATGAATGGCATAATTAATAACATAATTCATTGAGTGACATTAATTATTGGCACTCAGTGACCAGCAAGTATTGAATAGAATAAAACATTGTTCATCATTCAGTATTATTCAGATCATTACGAAGTCATTATTAAAAATCAGTTAATTATAGTCATAGCATTAATAATCATGGCCATTATAAGTAGTCTTATTACAATAAAACATTGTTCCTCATTCAGTATTATTCATATCATTATGAAGTCATTATTAAAAATCAGTTAATTACAGTCATAGCATTAATAATCATGGGCATGTTAAGTAGTCTCATTACAATAAACAGTGGCAGTTATTAGCCAGTTACAAAGCACTATTTTATATATTTTTTTTGTTCTCTTTTATTTTATCATTAAGAAGTCATTACTGAAGTGACATACTATTCAGAGCTAATCAGCATTACTCAGAACTTTCTCAAACTGGTATCACTATTTGGGACTGATAATACATTTTTTTGTCAGCAATGCATTGCGTTGGGATCGATAATTAATTGCTGAGGCATAACACTATTTGCTTTTGACCTATTGCTGCAAATGAGGATAGGTAACGTCATTCGTCATGAGTCAGCTGTAGCAAGGTTATGTAACAAGGCAGTATATGTGATCACATTTATAAATGATAAACACAAATGGGTAAAAAATAAAAATGCAAGTACTAGAACAGGTATAATAAGTAACAGGTTTAGTAAGTATCATGAAAAGCATCTCCTGGAAAAAATACAAAATGGATTATTGACCTGAAAGAAGAAACGCATACTATGCTGAAAAGTAGTGAACTTCGAATTAACAGGTAGTGAAATGTGTATAAAAATGTGTTCCATAGCTGTCCTTTCCAAAACTTTCCGTCATCCTACTATGCAATATAGCACCTGCTGTCAAAACAAACTGCAACAAATACTTAAATAACTACATAGCCTAAATATAACTTCAACATTATCCTCATCTGTAAAGAAAAAAAACCTCATTATCAATCACTTCATTATCCACATTATCATAACTTCATTATTATCATCACCTGTAAAGAAAAACTTCATTATTCATAATAGCATATTCTTTATCATTATTCATCAGCATTCATTATCATCTGCAAAAAATCACTTCATTACTCATTACACAACTATTCCTTATCTCTAGCATATTTCATCACTAAAACTAAGATGTGTAGTTCTGTCTGACAGCCTGCATCAATCACCTTGTATTCTGAAAGAAAAAATTAGCTAAGACTGCTATTCTACGATGAGTATAGTATATTCTTGTTAATGCTTGTTAATCCTGATCTATTTACTCTTCCTCATAAAGTTATTGCATCTTCTATCGTTTATTCCGTAGGTGAAATTCCCATTTCTGTTGAATTTATTTCTTACACGCATCATTTCTTTCTGAAATTGATGAACAAAGATTAATGTCTTGCATTTAAATCATATACCCACTAAATAATGACTGTTTATGGTAACATAATTAAGTATACAGCATAACATGACAGAAAACGTAATATGTCAAAGACATTGACCGTGTTCAGATGCAAAAATGTACACAGAATAATACAATGCAGCAGCAAAAAATGTAAAACAGTCACGATCTTGAGATGTCATAGGGCAAAAAGAATGTCAAAGTCAACTGGTGTGTGTTATATCTTAACTATTTCACAGTGCATACAAACAAAACTTGAAAACAATCATACATAAAACGACAAAATGTGACGTTCGCTGTGTTCAGCTTGTATGTAGTGTAGTTAATCGAGGCGAGAATTAAAGACTTTAATGGAGAGAGAATTTGATAAAATTACTATGTCATTACATAGAATTGCATAATTATTCATAAAATACGTAAGTTCGTCTGGAAAAATATGCACGGTCTGATGTGTAACGACAAGAAAAGCGACCTGCTAACCTTACCTTACCGGGCACTTGCCAAGAAAAAATACGATAATCATCAGTAATTAGTCAGGTGAATATAATTGCATTAGTAAATGGCATCATAGTGTGTTGAATCATACAGTGTCTTCATTCAATAAACGGTTTAATATTTGACCAATGGTGGTTGCCTTTCGATTTTCTGGTTCTCAAAGTTTCGACGTGTACAACATTGGGGTGAGGGATGCTGCGAATCCGATATGGACCTGCGTATAGAAGTTCAAATTTACTGCACTTACCTTTTAATTTACTGGATAAATAGTGTGTACGTACTAATATTTTCTGTCCAACGTGAAAGTCGCGGCGTGTACAAACCTGTTTTTGCTGTCTTCTCCGGCGCTCTGCGGCACGTTTGATGTTGTTTAGCGCAATGTCAATTATTTCGTGGTGTCTTAGTCGACGACATTTAGGGAAGTTTACTAATTCTTTAATTTTGTTTGGTGGTTCAACATTTTTCAATATAACAGACGGAGATAGCATAGTGGATTCATTTGGAATGGAATTAATTACATCTTGGAATGAGAGTATGTGTGTATCCCAATCAATATGTCTTTTGTGGCAGTATATTCGGCACAGCTTACTAATTTCTTTCATTAATCTTTCACAGGGGTTCGAAGAAGCATGGTACTTGGATATATAAATCGGAGAAATGTTTCTAGCTCGTAACATACGTGTCCATGTACCAGAACGAAATTGAGAGCCATTGTCAGAAATTACCTTCATCACATGCCCTACATGAAATAGAAAATGTTTTACAAATGCTTTCGAAACAGTTTTAGCAGTAGCCTTGCGTAATGGAGTGAAAGTAACAAATTTTGAAGTGAGCTCAACAGCGACAAATATGTAGCAAAAACCTCTGTTAGTTCTCGGAATCGGACCAAAAATGTCTACTGCTGCCATATGTCTTAATTTAACAAGTATAATGGGATATAAAGGAGGAATATGTGAAGTGGTGTCTGATTTAGCTTTCTGGCAAATTTTACAAGACGCTAAAACTCGTCGTATACGTTTTTCCATGTTGGTAAAATAACAGTTCTGTCTCAGTATAAGAAAACATTTTCGTGCTCCGTAATGTGCGTAACTTAAATGAGTGTACCAGATTAATTTGTTAACCAGTTCGTCAGGAATGCATAATAACCAACTGTTGCTGTCAGGATGAGAGCGGCGAAACAGAATGTCATTGCGTACAATGTAATGGTTTCTAATCGTAACATTATTCCCATCTTGCCAAAGGTGTTTAATTTCTTTCCACACATTGTCTTTATTTTGCTCTTGTGCTATGTCCTGTAATGACGATGAAATAAAGTTTTCAAATGCAACTTGCTGAATGTACATGACACTGAAATTTGTTTTGCAGAAGTTGGTTGCTACGTCTTGCTGATTGTTGCCGAGAGAACGCGATAGTGCGTCTGCTATAACATTTTGTGTGCCGGGAATGTGAACAATCGTAAAATTAAATTCCTGTAAATAAAGTTTCCATCTGCTTAATCTGTCGTGAGTGAATTTAGCCGAAAGTAAAAATTGTATTGCTCTGTGGTCTGTGTAGACGGTGGTATGTCTGCCATAAAGAAAGTGCCTAAATCTCGTGAAAGCCCATACAACACATAATGTTTCCAATTCTGTAACGGAGTAATTTCGTTCAGCAGGTGACAAAATGCGGCTTGCAAATGCGATGTTTTTGATTACTATTGAACCATCTTCTTCAATTTCCTGGAAAACATGCACGCCCAAAGCGGTGTTCGAACTGTCAGTGGCAATGGAAAAATTTCTATTAAGATCTGTGTGCGATAAAAGTGGTGCATTCAACAAAGCATGTTTCAAATAACATTCTCGTGAACAAAATTCTGCGTGTCAAAAGTAATGTTTGCGTTACTGCAATATGCAATCTGTGCTCTATCTGGTTAAAATCTATCGTACGTGTTATTATTTACGGGAGGATGCTGTGGCATTTCGACTATTTTGAACTGCTCTGCTATTTCTTCCTGACGTCTTACGCTATGGATGACACCTATTGTCTGTTTCATTCATGATTATTTGTTGTTGCTGATGTTGTTGCTGCTCATAAGATCGACTGTTATTAAATGTACGCTGAAAATTGTTCTCATCATTTTTTTTTACGTCTGTCATGATAGTAATTTCTATACGGCGCATTGCGATACGAGTTGAAATAGTGTGTTATCTGTACGTAGTTATTTCTTTGCTGCCATGCGTTACTATTTGTTGGAGCTGGGACTATACGTGCATGCGGCGAAACATTGTAGACTGCATTGTTGGTTAGGTATGCTAAGCGGCTCACTTTCATGCTATTGTGGTGAAAAGGTCTATTGTTACCAAAAAAATGCGTTTGCTGTTAATTTTACGCATACTGATGATTACGATTTTATCTGTAATTAAAATTACGCTGGTTTTGGAGTGCCTAAAGAATGTTGTCACTTTCAGTAAAAATTTGTCACATCGGGTTTTCTTTAGTTATTTTTCTTAATTCTAGGTAGAGCAATAGTTAAAGAGCTGTTTTGATAGATATAAAGGATAGTAGAAGAGAAGGCAGCAGTGCAGAAAACTAAAGATGAAACAGCACTACTACAGCTCGGGGCCCTATGCTCGCTACGGCACATATTCATTAAAGCGTAATGAATCCCCTGAGGTCTATTACGCACTGCAAATAAATTTTAGCTTTTGCGTTACAGGCAATAGCGGTATAAATTCAAAAGTAAATAGTTGTATCCATGTTAATTCTAGTTTCCTCATTACATGCAATGCTGATGAAAATGCAATAGCAAATTGTCGCATCAGGTTCAAAGCTAGCTTCTGCATTACAGGCAATAGCGGTGAAAGCATAAAAACAAATTGTCGTATACAATGCAAATCATGTATCTGTGTTCTGCCATTACTAAATTCCTTACATTTTCTTACAAATACAAATTGCTTATAATCAACGTTCTCGTCACTGAATTTGATAACACGTTCACGTTTGTGTGTGAATCTGTTCGTCTGTGTCATTTCCGACTTCAAGTTGCGTAGCTTTTCATATTTTAAGTCGCGTAGCTTTTCGGATTTTAATTCGCGTAGTCTCTGTAAATTGTTCACATTATACACGCTGCGTGAGTCAGACAAATGTTCGCAAAGTGGCGGATTCTGTGACGTATTGGTGACTGAAATAGTTTTCAACTCTGTTACTGTAATACTTTCGTCAATTTGGTTGATCTGTCGTGCAAATTTCTCGTCAACTGCCGTATTCGGAGTGTGTGAAACTTCCACTGACTCTAAATTAACCTCGTCGCGAATCTGTACTGCGTTTTTAGGGCATTGTTCGGTGACTGCATTAATTTCGTGTATCTGTGTTGCGTTTGCTGAACATTGTTCAGTGACTGCATTAACTTCGTCTTTATGTAATTCTGTTGTACTTACATGTGTACTATTTAATTCTTGTGCAACAGTGCCAACTTTTTCATTACTGTTATTAGCACAAGTCTTAGTATTCACACGCAATTGTACTTTAGTGTCCTGACATTGTATGGTAACAGCTGTAATCTGTTCGCTAGCTTGTTTGTTCTGTTCATTAAGGTTATCGTGTTTTTCCCTCGGCTGTTTAATACCTTCAGAAAATTGTTTGTTCCGTTCTCTAAATTGTTTGTTCTCTTCTTCCAGTCGTTTGTTCTGCTTATCAAGTTTTTCATTAAGTTGTTTATACTGTTCATTAAGTTGTTTGAAACAATCATCCATCATTTCCTTCCGCTGTTTGTACTGTTCATCAGTTTGTAGCAATATTGCCATAATTTGACCCAATGTAACATTCTCTACCCCATTCACTGTGCTGTTTAATGGTGGATCTGGAATTGTCGCATTTTGTGTGACCATTTGGTCATTCTGAGATTCACAAAAAGGTTTGTCAGCCGGATGTACACTGTCAGACATTATTTCGGAATTAAATAAATCCATCGTACTTTGTGTATCCTGTTCATTTTCGTTAGACATATTTGTCTGAACGTTACTTGAATTTTCCAAATCGGGTGTGTTATGCTGGGCAGCGCTCATTACTATAGACCGCTCCGCGTCATCAATTGTCGTCAAATTAACAGACGAGGCAATTGAGTTCGTTTGTTCATCATTAAGACAAATATCATCATTAGTGGTTGGAATGCAGTGATTGTTAGTGAACGCAGGATTGTCATCATTACACTGCGTGTCACATGTCCTATCGGTAAAGTTGTTTGAGTCGGTTGTTTCATTCATAATACCTCGCGATACACTATTCACAGCCTTTCGCGGCATTTTTACAATAGTCAATTATTCACAAAACAAATAAGCACAATGCAAAAGCAACACACAAATCCAACAGAGCAACGAATTGCCGTTGACCTGTAGAAAGAAAGTCACAAGATTAGTAAAAGCGTTGCGCCAAATTCTAATTATACTTAAGCAAATAAGAGCAGATATCTGACTGTTGTTCAAAAGATTCTCAACGAAATACGATCCTGGACTAGGTGTCGCCAAGTGTAACCCCCCCACAAAAATTTTATAAATGACAATATTATTTAAGAATGCTAATGGACATTGCTCTAAGTGTAACCTCTCCACTGAAATTTTAAAGACAGAAATAATAAATGAATGGGAGCCAAGCGTAACCTCCCTAGCAATTAAATGTAATGACAATAAAAATGAGAATCGCAATCTGACTCAAGGCGTAAGCTCTCACGAAAATAATGAAAAACAATTCAATGATAAGAAAATCTCAGTGATAATGAAAATTCAATTAAACCGAAATATCGGTCTTTGGCCCTTGTGCAAAAATCAGAATTAAATTCTTACCTCATTGAAACTGCTTGTCAAATTTCTGCTCTTATTGTTGCGCACGGCTTGGAGGAACTGCATTGCAAATAAATTTTTTTTTTTTAATTTAACTGAAACTTTTCTTTAAGGGAAATGAAGAAAATCGTAATTAAATGATTTTTTTTTTTTTTTGTAAAATTGCTTTGAAATCAAAATTATTATTGGGGCACTTGTTGAAAATTAATTACAATAAATAAACTTTACATTATCTGATGATTACCTTAATTAACAATATACCTCATTCAGCATCTTGACCAGAATGCCATGTCGACGCTCGCCGACTCCTCACACACAACTGCACTGGGCTGCTACTACGGACATACTGTACTGCTCACAGACTGCCCACTGACAGACTGCTCGCAACTGTACTGCACGACTACTACTAGCATACTGCTCCCAACACTCGCGCGGTCAAGCGCAGACTAACCACGATAATAGGCTCTCTGGTCAAAGATTTTAACGTGCCTCACCATCGCTGCTACGTTACATACGTGTTTCAAACTGTGATATCGTCTTGAAGCTGCATGGGCAGCTGTACGTCTACACGCCATCCAAGCTCTATTTGACTCAATGCCCAGGCGTATCAAGGCCGTTATAACGGCCAGGGGTGGTTGTTCTGGGTACTGATTTCTCAGGACCTATGCACCCAAATTGCGTGAAAATGTAATCACATGTCAGTTCTAGTATAATATATTTGTCCAATAAATACCCGTTTATCATCTGCATTTCTTCTTGGTGTAGCAAATTTTTATGGCCAGTTGTGTTCTACGCACCCATAGTTCATTGAAATGTTCTCCAGTCACAACCCCAATTTCCAAATAGCGCAATTATTTAAAAGCTGAGTTATCTGGATGAAATATCCATCTAAGATCATTCGCGGTTTTCTCAACTTCCTTCCATGTTCAAGACCCTTAACAATCACTAAAGCCGAATTCATTTCATCTAACCCTTTTTAATAGAACAGAATATGTATTCCACGATGGAACAGTGAAAATTGAGCAGTCGAGAGTAATTCATTAACCTGATTTGAGAAAATCTCGATTACGACTTTAGGTAACACTGTGAAGTCAACCAGCTGGTACCCAACTCTATGGCCAACTCAGGACCGACTACTCTAAAAGACTTCCCTTGTCGACTACGTTGATTACTATCGAGGATCTGTCATTGAACCCAACTAATACCTCGAGATAAATCAAAAATCGACAAACGAACGGTGTTACTGGTATTTATAAACAACTGTAGCGGACGTCCATTGGCGAAGCGCTTGGCGGTCTGCTTCACACTTGCAACATGTTTTCTTTGCCACCGCGGAGATGTTGGGACCGCTCTCTCTGCATCAACATCAGCAATTAAAACCTAATTGCCGGGCAAAGGGTTCATTGGAAATACCCTCAGACTATTTCCCTACCGTTCCACTCTCAACAGCGCGCGGGAAAAACAGACCTTAAATCTTTCTGACGATCGTTGATTCCTTTTTTTTTCTTATTTCATTACGACGATTATTTATTTTTATGTAGGCTGGTGGCAACAAAGGAAGTTAGTGATTAAAATTTCGTGAAAATTTCTTCCGCATCGAAAACGCCATTGTTTTAATGACTGCCACCCCAACTCGTATATCCTGAGAAACAACTTGGGAAACAAGTGGAAGTCGCTTGGTGCAAGATAGGGGCTGTAGGGCGGATGAGGGAAAATTTCCCATTTGAATGAATTAAGGAGTTCTTTAGTGCCGTTTGCTGTGTGAGATCGGGCATTGTCGTGCAAAAACAAAAATTTTGGACGTCAGATTTCCTTGGCGTTTGTTTTGAATTGCTCTTCTAAGGCTGTGCAAAGTTTGACAGTACCGGGCAGAATTTATGGTTGCTTAACGATCGAGAAAATCAATAAGAAGCACACCTTGCCTCTCTCAAAACACTGTCGCCATCAACTTCCTTGGTGACAAGGTTTGCAAACATTTTCTTGGTTTTTGGGGGGACCTCCTGTGCCCCGACACCATGGACTGTAATTCTGTCTCGCAATTGACGTGTTTCACCCAAATGTCGTCACCGGTGACGATTCGAACCAGTAATGAATCACCATGTTTGTGGTAGGCCTCCAGAAATGTCAACGTTTTCCCCGTTCGCTGTTCTTCATGGTGCTCTGTAAGCATTTTGGGCACCCATCGTATACAAAATTTGTAGAAATGGTAAGTTGTGGTAAGTACTATGGGACCAAACTGCTGAGGTCATCGGTCCCTAGGCTTACACACAACTTAATCTAAAGTAAAGTAACTTACAATGAGGACAACACACACACACACACACACACACACACACACACACACACCCATGCCCAAGCGAGGACTCGAACCTCCGACGGGGGCAGCCGAAAATTTGTGGTAGCCTAGATTATGATGACAATTTCAAACACCACAATCTGTGAAACTTGTGGAAAAGAAAGTGAGAGCTCTGTTACACTTTAGCGACGGTTTTCACGAATCGTTTCATCAACTTTAGCGACAAGATCTTCAGTCACAATGCTCGGGCGTCCACTCTTCTCTTCATCATGAACGTTGGTTCGGCCATTTTTAAACCGAATGCACCATTTCCTGACGGAGCGTTCACTCAATACGTTGTTTCCGAACACTTCGCACAGTTCACGATAAATTTCTATAGGTTTTATGTTTTTTGCCTACACAAAACAGTATCACAGATCGCACCTCGCAGGTGGCGGGATTTTCGATTGCAGCGCTCATATCAAATTCGAATATCGAAAAAACTAGACGTGCAGAGGTGTTCCCGCTGTCACGGTTGGATGCCGAATGAGCTGCCGAGCACTCACATACCAAAATACACGCGATCGGCGCGCGCCTAACGGCGTCAGACGGAAACATTAATTACTTTCTGAAGGCCCTCGTGTATCCTTGACACTCTCTCCCCTGTCACGATGATGCAAAACAAGCTGCCTTTTTTCGATCTCCTGCGACAATCCTGTCTGTTATGACTCTCATACCGTGCAGTATTCCAGAAGAGTACGGATAAGTGTAGTGTAGGCAGTCTTTTTAGTAGTTCAGTTATTTCTAAGGGTTTTGCCAAGATAACCCAGTCTTTGGTTTGCCTACAACACAAAATTATCTATACGATTACTTCAATTTAAAATGTTCGTGCAAGTAGGACTCCTGCACTGAGGGTTCCATCAAATTTAATTACGTATAGAGGGTGCTTCCGTAAGAGCTTGCAAAAATGTAACAGGACATAGAGAACGGTCCAATGAACAATATGAGATAGGGAACCTGCGGTCGGAGAAGTCAACTTAAGGAGATAAGAAAGTAAATTTGTCTACCGCTTTGTCTAGCATTATTGTTTTCCAGATTATTTACAACTAACATATGTACAAATTTACACGGACTGTACTTTTTATTCACATGTACGTGTACCCCGTGAAGAACAATTACATCCGCATCACCCAGAACGAATCAGGCAATGCTTGTGACCGACTTTGCCCCAAGGGTTACATTGTGTCAGTGGTTGCTCCAACAATGGATTGATCGACCAGACTTCCTCCAAATAGTGTTTTACTGACGAGGCCTAATTTGATCGTGATGGTATTTCGAACAGCAGGAATACCCATGTATGGGATGAGTAAAACCCTCACGCTGTAGTTAAGTCATACCATCAAGTACAGTTTGCTGGCCTGTCGGTGTGGCCGAGCGGTTCTAGGTGCTTCAGTCTGGAACCGCGCGACCACTATGGTGTCACCGCTAGCTGGTAGCCTTTAAATCGGCCGCGGTCCATTAGTATACGCCGGACACGCGTGTCGCCACTGTCAGTGATTGCAGACCGAGCGCCACCACACGGCAGGTCTAAAGAGACTTCCTAGCACTCGCCCCAGTTGTACAGCCGACTTTGCTAGCGAAGCTACACTGACCAATACGCTCTCATTTGCCGAGACGATAGTTAGCTTAGCCTTCAGCTTCGTCATTTGCTACGACCTAGCAAGGCGCCATTACCAGTTCATATTCAGTGTAATAATGTCTAAACAAGAACTATGTTCTCCAATTGTGGATTAAAGTTAAGTATTCCAAGAAGTACGTTCTTTTCTTTATAGGATAATTGCTTTACCTTGTTCCAGACCTCACGGCAATCTGCGTGAGCTTAAAGCGTGCCTTTCGGCTACCTCCGAGTGGCTTGGCTGTCTTGCCACGCCACTACAACCACTACGGTCGCAGGTTCGAATCCTGCCTCGGGCATGGATGTGTGTGATGTCCTTAGGTTAGTTAGGTTTAAGTAGTTCTAAGTTCTAGGGGACTGATGACCTCAGATGTTAAGTCCCATAGTGCTCAGAGCCATTTGAACCATTTGAATTTGAATAGTTTGCCGTGAACATCTGGGCCGGCTTTGTAGGCGACAATCACATTGCAGCTTATCTTCTACCTGGGCGTCTGAATGTCCACCTGTACTTGAGGTTCGTGCAAAGAGTTCCACCTAAGTTGTTGGAGAATGTACCCTTGGCTGTTCGTGGGGCGTTCTGGATACAACATGACGGTGTACCGTCTCACTTCAGTGTGGATGTCCGCAACCATCTAAATGCTATATTTTCTGACCGCTCTATTGGAAGGAGATGTCCTATTCCATGGCCTGCGAGGTCACGTCAACTGAATCCCCTTCATCATTTCCAATGGGGATATGTAAAGTCACTTGTGCATGAGACCGCAGTGGATACGGAGATGGAAATAGTTCAAAAAATGGCTCTGAGCACTATGGGACTTAGAGCTAATTAAACCTAACTTAAGGACACCCATGCCCGAGGCAGGATTCGAACCTGCGACCGTAGCGGTCGCGTGGTTTCAGACTGTAGTGCCTAGAACCGCTCGGCTACCCTGGCCGGCTGGAAATCGTTGCCAAAATTGTAGCTGCCTGTGATTCGAAACACACCAGGGATATTTGTCAGGGTGCGTCAGAATCTTGTTCGCCGATATCGTGCTTGCATTGAAGTTGATGGCCGTCAGTTTCCGCACATTTTGTAACATGCATTACAAATGGTACGAGCATTTTGTCACTGATGGTATTTGCAGTTAACTGTAAGTAATGTAAATAAAAAAGTACACAGTAATGTGATTTTATTCTATTCTATTATTAATTCTGATTATCCCCTTAAGCTAGCTTCTCCGACCCCAGGTACAGTGGAACATCCTGAATGTCGTGTTAAATTTTTAGTGGCTCTTACGGAAGCACCCCGTATACAAAGTTCATGCATTCTGGGAATTGAGAATCTCAAACATTTTTGTCTGTTATCGACATTGATACTGATGGAGGTATAGGTATTCCAGGACTTTCGAGGAATTTCAACTTTGAAGTCGGATAACAAATGACAAAACGAAAATTTTTTCTTGTGACGTAACTATAAACTAACAATTTTCTTATTTTGTATTGCGAAACTTTTCCTCTTGCCAAATTTCATGATCCTAATTCTAAAGGAAGTACCCTATAGGTTTTAACGAGTCAATTTTAGAGTATTAAAATATGTGACATAAATGGCCATATCATCTGACTGAATTAGCTTAAAAGCTAACGTTCATTACACCGTCAAGAGACCGTAGACCTTAATAAGTGACATAAATTTAAACTTGATGCGTCCACCCGTTCCTGAGAAAAGGGGCTGAACGTTACACAGGCAGACTGACTACAAGCTTCAATTTTTACCGAATAATGTACGGAACCGCAAAAACGTTTAAAAGATCACACGTGGCGTGCTGTGGCTACAGCATGTCAGTCTGAACAGAAGCCAAAACTTCTAGGGAAAGCGGAAGAGAACGGAGAGAGGCAGGACTCCACAAGTTCTGAAAATAGGATAATAATTGCCGTTTACCGAACCCCCCCAGCCAGCGACTACGGGGACAATAGCTATATTTATGAGGTCGTGGTTGAGCTCCGAATAATGCAGTAAGCGAGGCAATATCAGTAGATGATGAAGCTATTAAACTTCTAGTTAAGGCCGCAGTGCGGAGTTTCTAAACGTGACACCGGACGGCACGCAGAAGCGTAGTGGTGGCGTAACACTGCACAATGTACAAGCCAGTTACCTAAGTACACAGTTAGCCGTTAATATCGAAACACTGGGAAGGATAGTGATGTAATGTTATTGTAAGTATGGATTATAGTAGGAAGAATACGTGACTACATTTTTAGGAGACCTGAGTGTATACAGGGAGCAGAATTTAGTACACTGTGCTGCTGCCTGTTGTAAAAGTAGCCCGGCTGGGCATCAAATGGAACTGAAATTGTACTGAAGATACGGCTATGTCATTCCATACTACTTCAACACTATGCCAGTGCTCATCAGTCGTCATGGCTGTCGAGTGGTAGTTTGCCAGTCTCTCTGAAACATTGACCAGTTATCTTGAATCAGAGGCCATGCTGGACAGGGCAACAGTTGAACAGCCTCTCTCTATCTAGGTAAGTCAGGACAGCATGGGGAACATGATGTTCTGAGTTGTCACCTTGAAAGGTAACGTCATGGAGAGTTAAAAGACAGAACACAGTCAGCAGCCGTATGTCATGAGAAATGTAACGGCTAGAGTCCAAATTACCGTCGATGTGAAACACCAAAGAAGACGAAGTAAATATTCCTGAATTCCAATCAAGAACAACTGGCAAGATGAGAAACATAGAAAGAGATATCCTCGGTGTAACAAAGCAGCTTAAATCACTTAATAAAGGGAAGGCCTCCGGTCCAGACTGTATACCAGACAGGTTCCTCTCAGAGTATGCTGATAAAATAAATCCATATTTAGCAATTATATACAACCACTCGCCCACAGAAAGATCCGTACCTAAAGACTGGAAAATTACTCAGGTCACACCAATACCCAAAACGGGAAGTAGGAGTAATCCGCTGAATTACAAGACTATATCACTAACGTCGATTTGCAGTAGGGTTTTAGAACATATACTGTATTCGAAAATTATGAAGTACCTCGAAGAAAACGATGTATTTACATAACATGGATTCAGAAAATATCGTTCTTGTGAAACACAACTAGCTCTTTATACTCATGAAGTGATAAGTGCTACGCCGGCCGAAGTGGCCGCGCGGTTCTGGCGCTGCAGTCTGGAACCGCGAGGCCGCTACGGTCGCAGGTTCGAATCCTGCCTCGGGCATGGATGTGTGTGATGTCCTTAGGTTAGTTTGGTTTAACTAGTTCTAAGTTCTAGGGGACTAATGACCTCAGCAGTTGAGTCCCATAGTGCTCAGAGCCATTTGAACCATTTTTTTGATAAGTGCTATTGACAGGGGATGTAAAATTGATTCCATATTTTTAGATTTCCAGAAGGCTTTCGACACCGTTCCTCACAAGCGTCTTCTAACCAAACTGTGTGCCTACGGAGTATCGCCCCAGTTGTGCGACTGGATTCGTGATTTCCTGTCAGAAAGGTCACAGTTCGTAGTAATAGACGGAAAGTCATCGAGTAAAATACAAGTAATATCCGGCGATCCCCAAGGAAGTGTTATAGGCCCTCTATTGTTCCTGATCTATATTAACGACATAGGAGACAATCTGAGTAGCCGTCTTAGATTGTTTGCAGATGATGTTGTCATTTACCGTCTTGCAAAGTCATCAGATGATCAAAACGACTTGCAAAATGATTTAGATAAGATATCTGAATGGTACGAAAAGTGCCAATTGACCCCGAATAAAGAAAAAATGTGAAGTTATTCACATGCGTACTAAAAGAAATCAGCTAAATTTTGATTACGCGATAATCATACAAATCTGAGGAC
Source organism: Schistocerca americana (assembly GCF_021461395.2). Taxonomy (NCBI): domain Eukaryota; kingdom Metazoa; phylum Arthropoda; class Insecta; order Orthoptera; family Acrididae; genus Schistocerca; species Schistocerca americana. The sequence goes on along the minus strand of NC_060121.1, from coordinate 924,825,687 downwards.
TGTAAATTCAACAAGATGCTTAGGGATTACAATTACAAATAACCTAAATTGTAACGATCACATAGATAATATTGTGGGTGGAGCAAACCAAAGACTGCGATTCATTGTCAGAACACTTAGATGGTGCAACAAGTCTACCAAAGATACTGCTTACACTACGCTTGTACGCCCTATTCTGGAGTATTTCTTTGCGGTGTGGGATCCACCTCAGGTGGGACTGACGGATGACATCGAAAAAGTACAAAGAAGGGCAGCTCGTTTTGTATTATCGCGAAACAGGGGAGATAGTACTACAGACACGGTACGCGAATTGGAGTGGCAATCATTAAAACAAAGGTGATTTTCGTTGCGAGGGGATCTTCTCATGAAATTTCAATCACCAGTTTTCTCCTCCGATTGCGAAAACATTCTGTTGCCACCCACCTACATAGGGAGAAACGATCATCACGACAAAATAAGAGAAACCAGGGCTCGCACGTAAAAATTTAAGTGCTCGTTTTTCCCGCGTGCCTTTCTAGTGTGGAACGGTGGAGAGACAGCATGAAGGTGGTTCATTGAACCCTCTGCCATGCACTTTGTTGTGAATAGCAGAGTAATCACGTAGATGTAGGTATATTGTGTATCCACTGCACTTCATATCACCTTCAATCTGGGAACGTTCGTTCTCGTTGGTGCTTCCACACACGTGAACGGCCACATGCCTTAGAAGTGGGGCTACTCCAAAATGACGACGCCATGCCACTCGTACGTTCACTGTTCTCGTTGGTCGCACCGCTGTCTCTGCTGTCGTGCAAAGAGAAGCTACAACACCGGTCACATGAGTCAGCAGCACATCGTTCGTATGGATACTTTCACTTCCTTTGGCCAGTTATCTGCCTTACGACTGGTCTGATTTAGCCCGCCATGGGCTCCTCTCCTGTGCAAATCGTTTCAGCTCACAGTTCCACACTGCATTATTATTTGATAACGGTCACGGTGGCCGAGCGGTTCTAGGTGCTTCAGTCCGGAACCGCGCGATTGCTACGGTCGCAGGTTCGAATCCTGCCTCGGGCTTGGATGTGGGTGATGTCCTTAGATTAGTTAGGTTTAAGCTACGTTCTAGGGGACTGATGACCTCAGATGCTAAGTCCAACAGTGCTCAGAGCCATTTCAACCATTTGAATTATTTGATGCTTGTATTCCAGTCTTTGTCTTCCCATACGCTTTTTACCATATTCATTGACGATATTTTCTGACGTCTTAAACCTAGCTTATCATCCTGATCCTTTTTCTTACAAGTGTTTTCTACATATGCCTTTCATCCCCAACTCTGCAGAGAACCTCACTTCTTACCAGTATACCTAATTCTCAATATCCTTCTACAGCACCCGATCCCAAATGCTTCGATGTTTTTTTTTATCTTTTCCGGTTATCCCACTGTCCGTGACTGGTTTACAGACAACACTGCACTTCAGACGCACATGTTCAGAAATTCATTCCTCAATTTCAGCAAATGATCAATACTGGTGGACGCCCTTTGTGCCACGAGACCATTTTTGCCTGCTTTTTGTGTCCTTGTTGCCTCGTCCGGCAGATGTTATTTTGCTATCCAGGTAGCAGAATTATTTCACTTCTGTTTTATTTCACCGATTTTGATTTCAAGTTTATCACAAATCTCATTTCTCCTATTTCTCATTACTTTCATGATTCTTTGGTTTACGCTAACGATTTAGTTTGCTCTAACGTTATTTGATTCTCTATAGTGACAATGTGGTTCAAATGGCTCTGAGCACTAAGGGACTTCACTTCTGAGGTCATCAGTCTCCTAGACTTAGAACTACTTAAACCTAACTAATCTAAGGACATCACACACATCCATGTCCGAGGCAGGATTCGAACCTGCGACCGTAGCGGTCGCGCTGTTCCAGACTGTAGCGCATAGAACCGCTCGGCCACCCAGGCCGGCAGTGACAATGTGGGTAAGTAATGTTCTGAACTAATAAAGTTAGTGCTGGCAGCAGTAGTAATACGGCTGCTGTTGCCTCTAATAGTGATAACGGTAATAATAATAATGATAACAATAACAATAACAGTAATGATAGTGCTAGATATAAAAAGAACTTCAAGATAGATAGTTTCCGGTGTAGTGAGTTCTGGGAAAAGTAAATTTAAGGAGATTGCTGGGAAATGAAGAATATCTCACTGCAAAGAAGGATATACAGTGGTAACGAGTGCATACGGGGACAATGTAATCATTATTGTTGCTGTAGTAAATACGTCATTAACTGTCTTCTAAAGCTGGAGATGCTATTAAGTTCTCTAACACAATGTGGGAGGTTATTGCAGAGTCTGGCTTCTGCTACTGAGAAGGACTTCGAAGAAGTGGCTGAACGATGGAGCGGGGCTCCTGACCCTTCTTTAAATTTCCTCATACATTACTCGAGTAAAGACTGAAAAATAAGGGAGAAAAACCGCATTCTCGTCTTGTCTTCTCTCTCCCTCTCTCTCTCTCTCTCTCTCTGAGTCACCTTATGGACTAAAGCACGCCAATTTCTCTATCTTATCCGTTGGCGCCCTTTTGTCCATGTGCCTTCGGTTATCCCCAGCACTAAGGTATTTTCCAGCGATTTATGTCTTCTTATCATGCGGCCAAAGTGAGTTAGCTTCTGTTCCAGTGACAGGTCTTCTAAGAAGCAATCTCATTTTGTTTGATGTAGCATTCGTTTTCTTTGCGGTCCATGGAACTTTAAGACGTTTCCTCCAACATACGTTTCAAAGGATCTATTACACCCCATTCAGCCTTTCTTGTAGTCCAGTCCTCACATTCTTATATTTATTACATATTTTATTTTACACGTCTAGTTTCGTAGGGCCAAAATGGTACGAGTCAGTACATGGAATTAAAACACATGAAATAAAATGTAGACGAATCCCAAGCAGATGACGAGCTGCTAGTATATACTACCTTAATATTAGCTTCATTTTTTTTTCTTCCAGGAGTCTTCCGCCGGTATAGAATGGGTGATCCGTGAGGAAATTCTTCAGGTTAGTGTTGAATATGAGAGGATTACCACTAAGATTTTTTAATTATTGTCGTCTAAATTAAAAACTCCTTTAATAACAGGCCATAAAGGCCCAAAGGAACCGACCGGCCGCCGTGTCATCCGAGGCCCACAGGCGTCACTGGATGCGAATATGGAGGGGCATGTGGTCAGCACACCGCTCTCCCGTCCGTATGTCAGTTTCCGAGACCGGAGCCGCTACTTCTCAATATAGTAGCTCCTCAGTTTTGCCTCACAAGGGCTGAGTGCATCCCGCTTGCCAACAACGCTCGGGAGACCGGATGGTCACCCATCCAAGTGCTAGCCCAGCCCGACAGCGCTTAACTTCGGTGATTTGCCGGGAACCGGTATTACCACTGCGTCAAGGCCGTTGGCAATTCTGGCCGTAGCTTATTAGGAATAGATGCAGCAGAATACTGCACGCCTTTCTGCACAAGAGTCGAGGTGGTGCGATCCAAATGAAGATTGGGTTTCTGCCTAGTATTAACCGAGTGAAATCTGCCAGTGCTTGGGAATCAGCTCATATTGTTAACAATAAACCACATTAAGGAAAATAAAGACTGAGAGGATAATGTCAGAATTTCTAGTTTCCTGAACAGGGTTCGACAAGAGGTTCGCGAACTTATAGAACAAGTTGCTCGAAGTGTCCCTTTATGATCCAAAAATACCTTTTTGCAGTGGGAAGAGTTAACCCAGACTACAATATCTTACATCATAAGCGAATAAAAATAAGTGAAGTATACTAATTTTCGTGTTGGATCCTCACTTATTGCAGATACTGTTCTAATGGAAAATACAGTATAACAGCATTCAGTTTTTGAACAAGATCACGAGCATGTGCTTTTCATGACAGCTTACTGTCTATCTGAACACCTTGAAATTTCAACTATTCGTTCCCACTAATCTTATACCCATTCTGTGTAGTCAAAATGTCAATTTTAGTTGAATTGTGTGCTAGAAACTGAGTCTTACTGCAATATGGCATCATCTAAATTTCTATAACCCATGAACTTGAGTCCCGAACTGCAATATTTGATTCTTTGACTGTGGCGTACTCAACATCCTTCACTATCAAACTCGTGTCATTAGGAAACAGAAATGTTTTGATATCAACTGGCGTATTAGAAAGCATTTGTCTTTTTGAAAGGAAATACAATCATCTGTAACAAACCTGTTTACGGTGGACTAACGTTTGATACGCAGCTTTTCAAAAACACAACAACTTGCAATACTGTTAACAGTTATGCTCTATCACTGAATCTCGTTATTCAAATAATTTCTAATACTCCTTCATACTGGTAGGAATTCTCAGTTCGTTGCTTTAAGCTGAATGGGAATTTGTTGAAAATTTTGGCACCGAGGTACGTAATTGTTCGTAAACAAGCACGCAAGATATATAAGGAAATTATTTTTTTGCGTTGCATTGCGACAGCTGAAAATAACAGTTCAGCGGGAATAATTTTTATTACCAGCAGAAAATAAGATCAACGTAAATTAAAATCTCAAGGTGGCTGGTGCAGCTGTAATCATGTATTCCACATTGATAAGGCCTGTGAAGTTGTCTCATCACAGAACAAGCAAACCAGAAGAAAACATTTTAGCAATATTTTGCGTTCCGGCACAATTACCTAATAAATTACTGGTTTTTGTCATCACCGGCCATCATTAGAGGGGAAGAAACAGCCGTCCAATCACAAACAGTGAGAAAATACTGTGGTTTTCTCAGTGTTTGCGAGTGAACTACTGTTTCCCCCATCTGGAGATTGTTGCCTCTGGATCACGGGGTCCCGGGTTCGATTCCAGGCCGGGTTGGGGATTTTCAATGCCCGGGGACCGGGTGTTTGTGTTGTCTTCATCATTTTACCATCATCATCACCATCATCCGTGACGGTGGATAGATTGGTGAGATTCAGTCTCGGGGTATCCATCATGCACAGATATTCCGTTAGCCAAGCAAAGCAATAATGCGACCCACACGTTCTTGTGAAATGCCGATTCTTCTTGCAGTTTCTCTCTGAGTGATACGTGGATTGTCCTGAATCAATCTGTCAAAATTTTGCTTGTAAAACTCGGTGGTTGCTGTCACAGGCCGTCGAACTCTTTGTTTGACAGGCAGGTCAGATGTTCCAGCCTCAACATCTTTAGATGTAATCGCCCAACGACGCACAGTACTCGCATTAACACAATCACCATAAACTGCTTTCATTCGCTGATGAATCTCCTTTCGGGTGACACCTTCTGCTGTCAAGAATTCAATGACTGCACGTTCCTTAAATCGCATTGACCGACCGTCTGTGCAGGGTTCCAGACTTTACACTGTAACAACACAACCGATCTATGCTAACGCTTCCCGCCAACTGGAGCTGTAGAGAAGAGGCTACAGAACAAGGCAGTACCTGCCTCATACCAATGCTGCCAACTGTTGAAGAGTCACGAAGGTGGAGGCATTACTTTTCCGTCAACTCTTGTATTAGCTAGCAAATGGAGCAAATACTCATGTAATGTTGTTCAGTACACTGTCCGCAGTCATAAATAGAACCATCTGCAATTATACCCGTAGCAACCTGTATGACAAACATCAAGGTATTCCCCAAAATAAATAAAATTAAATAGAAAAATTGACGCAACTAACAAATTCTTGCATCAGAGAAGTAATTGAACTAGAAATTTCGAAAAAGAAGCCGCTAATGACAAGAGATGATAAGATGAAAACAGCATACTACCTCACCAACATGTACGTAATGAGAAATCCATATCCTTCAATGATCAACTATATACCACCTTACAGTAAATCACCCAGAAGCACTTTATGCAGCAGAATGCTTAAAAAAACCATGATGGAACCGCTGGAGATCACAGAAAGATAAAATAATAAGAAAAATTTTCGGAGCAGTTAAAGAGCAAACGCCGGCCGGTGTGGCCGAGCGGTTCTAGGCGCGTCAGTCTGGAACCGCGCTACCGCTACGGTCGCAGGTTCGAATCGTGCCTCGGGCATGGATGTGTGTGATGTCCTTAGGTTAGTTAGGTTTAAGTAGTTCTAAGTTCTAGGGGACTGATGACCTCAGGTGTTAAGTCCCATAGTGCTCAGAGCCATTTGATTTTTTAAAGAGCAAACACAACATAATCGCTAATTTCGTGCACATATTAAAAAATTACAGACATGATTAGGGAAGGAAGAATAGCTCTGTATAGCCACATCGAAAGGATGAATCCCAAAAGACTGATTAAAAATACTTTTCAGTTACTTCGATAAATTAGAAACGTTTTACACAAGGTAAAAAGAAACTGGAAGGGACATAGTCAAACTCCGAATTACGGCATAAGATATTGAGGATCGTTTGCCACTCAGAAAGAAGTTGCAAGATTGAGAAAGGTTTCCATGAAAAATCGAAAGAGAAGACTGGAGCCACTGGACAGAAGAAAGAAGAGAGGCGTATCGAGAAATGATGAGAGAAATGTGGAAGAGAAACAAAGGAATAACAGTTGAAATGAACGTAGTCCACAGTGGCTCATACTTGAAAGAAGAAGAAAATAAAAAATTCAATACTGGTGTTGACCAGTAAAAGCATTCCGTTTCAGGAAACAATGCGGGATTTTCGTGTAGCCACCAAACCTCATTACCGACTACGGGAACTTCCACTTTTCATTCTAACTCTGAATGGAGAGAAAAACTGAAAACGCGCTGGAACGTCGTTCGTTCATTTTTTTTAAAAAAAAGTTAATGACGCGCGAAAAGTTACAAGACATTTTTTTGCCTCCTAACGTATCTTCATTCACTAAACCGCTGCACACAGCAGTGGGATTTACGACAAACCATGTAAAAAAAGAAAAAAGGAAGTATAGGATGAAGGGCCGGGTGCTCCGCTGCATGTTTGCGTCGCGAAACTCATTCCGGAGCGAGGCCCATTTAGAGCGGAAAGTTCACAAATTCATATTCGGGCCCGCCTCGCCCCTCAACGGCATTCGACGGCGCGCCGCGCTGCGTTGGATTTGATTTTCGCGCATACACGCTGCTGCGTACGCGTGTGGCGCGCGTGCCAACACACTGGCGAAGGGACATCGAATTCACGCAGGACAAAATGTGACGGCATGTATCAGTCGCGCAAACGTATTTTCGTTACGACAGTCTACGTGATGATGTACACAACATGAGGACCCTGTATCCCTCCACGTCGCAATTATTTGCTATTTTTTAGTCTTTTTGTGTACTTTTCAAAGAAAGTCTTCTCACGAGTAGGAATTATTAAGAAACAACAACCACTATCTCTCTTTTCATTGGCTAGCAATCAGCTAATTTTGCCCTTATGGCATTATCAACTTATATCACAATAAAAACTGTTATGCTTCCAGCACGTTCTCCACATTAGGAAAATGTGATGGCATCCCTAATAATTCACACATTGTACGTACAGGCACGACAGATTCTTAAATAAACAAATTATTAATTTGAAACTTCCTGGCAGATTAAAAGTGTGTGCCGGACCGAGACTCGAACTCGGGACCTTTGCCTTTTTTTTTTTAAGGGCAAGTGCTCTACCAACTTTTTTTTTAGCTATGGTCATCAGTCCCCTAGAACTTAGAACTACTTGAACTTAATTAACTTTTTTTTTTTTTTTTTTTACTTGTTGCTCTGCCACAAGAGAATAAAAAATCTGGCTTTCGGCGAGGGTAGAAAGGCGAACAGAGACAGCATGCACCTGACAGGCAAGCACGTTACCTTATTTCTTTCTTTTTTTAAGGTAGGAGAAACGGAAACCTTTATTATTCACAAAATACGCATAGTACGTCCTGACACATGATAACTATCCTGTCCTGGAAGGAACCTCGCTGCCGTCCTACCATGCAGCATGAAATAACAACAAAATCAAAGTGGGGCCACCTCCGGCACCCTAAAGAAAAGTATTTACGGATATGAAAACAAAATTTGAAGTACATCCATTTGCTAACTGTTCAAGCGTGAGTGTTTCGTAGGTCGCATACTCGGATAGTGTTCTTAGTCGATCACATTACTTGGTCGGTTGCACAACGAAAGCACAGCCGCTCATCTTTGCGCACCCGTCACACCTCAAGTATATGGCGGGTCCGCAAAAACCGTTACTAGGAAATTGGCATACCAATCCTTGTACTTTTGTAGCCGTAATAGTTTTGTGTGTCCATCTTGCAAGTATTGCCAGTAATCCAGGACGTTCAGTAAGTTCGTACGTGTGTCTCTATAGATGTAATGACCGTCATACCTGTGATCCACGCCACTGCGTTCGTCTTATGACGCGAAAAATACGTTTCCTCTGGAAAAAATACTATGTCAGAACAGACTGCTGTATAGATAGTGCGCCGCATGAACGCTATTATCTTTCTTGCGAGAGTCCAGACAGCCAATGCCTCGCCGCAGACCTGCCGATGGTCGTCCGTATCCAGCTCGCCACATTCCTGGCACAAGGGCGAATCCGCCAAATGTATTGCGTACTTTTTATCATTTGTAGGGTATTTTCGGTTGACGACGATGTTCCATGTTGATCTGACTGATGTAGGTAGGTGGGGGTGGTGGACCGTGCGCCACACCACGTGCCAATTAACAGCTGGATGTTTGCGTTGCACCCTATTCCTGGAGATCTGTCGAAGAAGCAGATGGTACACGTCCTTCGATGTCGAATGTCGGGTCGTCGGTAAACCCTCTCGAACGTAACTGTGTTCCACGATGAACGTGCGCACATACGTGAACGGTGGCGATATATGGCCGGCACTGACTGGAGGAAGATGCGATGTTGGTACGAGTTCTTCGATGATCGTCCCCGTAAGCGAGTGATTCCTGTTGCACCACCGTTTGAGCATAGTATTAATATACATGGCACGCGCCTTCTCGTGCACGTTCACTAAACCAATGCCCCCCTCTCGCGCTGGGAGGGTAAGCGTGTTGTACTGTACCTTAAAGAGTTGTCCCAGGCACACATAGTACCCAAAAGCCGCCTGAATCCTCATAGCCATCGTGCGCGTCAAGGGGAGAAGGTGTTGAAAGGTGGCTACACTGAGCCACCGCGCCAGAGATTGCGCCAAAGAGTATTATTAAGCCGCCTCCACAGTGCTTGGGGAGAGCTCGTAGTAGTCAGTGCTTGGGCAGATGTCGTAGTGAAGAGTGTTTGTTGAGATGTGCTAGTAGGCAGTGCTTGCTGAGATGTGATACTGGAGAGTTCTGGTTGAGATGTGGTAGTAGCGAGTCGGTGTGGAGAGATTGTAATGTCTAGAGTGCTTTTCATCAATATAAATTAAGGTAACAAACTACTTTTCTTTTTTTTATCATTATTTCAATGTCCTGAATAATGCGTAATTACAGGTTCAGTCAACAAAGCATCTGGCTTGTGTTCTTGTATTAGAGTGTAATTCTGGGTTTCTTGCGCAATTATAGTATTTCTAATTTTTTTTTATCACGTCAGTATAAATGATATTTAAAATTTCTTGTCTTGTTGAAGAAGAACCGTGCCAGATGTGTACGTTGAGTCACACTCCCACACACAGAACAGCTATACTCGTGCTTTGGTTTCGTAGGTTTTATAGTTGCTGGGGACGTAATTAATTAATTGTGTTAACGAAAATTTTCATTTCATTCTTTGTTGTTGTTCTATGCAGTCAGATTGCGTAATAATACTAGTCAGGGCCAACCGTTTACGGGACACAGCGTAATCGGACATACAGCCACCAAAATTAAAAATTATTTTCAAATGTAATAATAATTAAGCCCCCATGCACGTGGCAACCCTGCCAGGATCGTCCCATGGAATCTTCTGATTGTAAAAATAGTAGACAGTAGTATTGTTGTAGTAATTTGTAGTTTAGTAATTGTAGTCTATTTTGCATGTGTAGATTTGGTAATTGTCATTCTTCTAATGGTATTTTTTCTCAGAATTTGATTTGTTGTCTTGTATACAGGTTTGACAATTTAGTGCAATTATTTCAATTGTTCGTTAATCGTGTTTGAGGGAAACATCTCGTGTGAATGGTATTGTTGGAGATAAGGAGTCATTGTGTGTAATTTTCGTACAGTGACGAGTTTTGTATGTTTTGTAAATGATTACGCGGTCAATGAAAAAGGCGAAAATGATGGATAGTCAGAATGACGAAATTGTTGACATGGTGAACTCGCCAACACAGGACAACAGTATCATGAATAATGGTGTTGAAAACAATTTAATAAGTAGGGAAAATAGTCCGGAAACAGTTCAAAATTTTTCTCAATCAGAAAATTCACAGAATCCGAGATTAACGACAGAAGATTCTGGAATAGTATCGAACACAGATAGCCTTATGGCTATGCAGAAGGAAGTTAGTTTTGCGGGAAATGTTAGGGGCGAAAAGAATTCTGAACAATTTAATATGGAGCAGCTGATGAGTGCTATATTAAATTTGGGAGCACGTATGGAAACACGGTTAGACTCACGAATAGGAACAATGGAAACACGGATGGGAACAATGGAAACTCGGTTAGGATCTGAATTTAAAACAGAGATGGGAACTTTGGAAACACGGTTAGACTCACGAATAGGGACATGTTTCAAAAACATGAAAGATGAATTAAAGAAAGAAATCAGAGAAGAAGTACAACCGATTTTGAATGCTCACAATAATAGATTAATTGCAGTAGAGATTAGACAAAGGGAACAGGATAGAGAACAGGAAGAAAGAGATCGCGTGATAGTACAGAAATTTTCAAAGTTAAATTTACAACGTGCAAAGGATAAGGAAGAAATATTTGAGAGAATCGAGGAATCCGTACCAAATGACAGATTAAATAACCTAACACAACAATATGAACAGCTAACTACCAAATGTGTCAATACTGAAACCCGAGTCGCGACACTTACGGAAGACGTAAATAAACAGAAAGAACAATTAGGTGACTTATAGGAAAGAGTTGAGGAAATTTCAGATAAACTGACAAATCTTAGTTTACATGGGGACAGAGATTCGGATGATACAGCACCATTGTCATTTGCAGAAACCGAAGAGTATCAGAACATAAATAAACATGTTCAAAATCAGGGAAAATTTAATGAACGCGTTAAAAGGGAAGTTGAGGCATTACGAAAGCAAGTCAAACAAATTGAAGGTGAAATCGTAGGAAAAGACAGTAGAAGAAATTTAGAATCACAGATAGCAGAGGGGTTTGAAGAAAATAATTTGTTTCATTTACGGACTGCGACAAGAGAGCGCCAGGCGCGCGAACTTGACAATAATCGTCATTGGGACTGGGACAGACGCGGTAGGTCTTTGTCGCCACGAGGCGAAAACTTTGACTATAAACACTTTTTGACTGTTCGGAAATTTAAGATCTTCCGCGACTCTAAGAATGACATACATCTATGTGCATGGTTAGATCAATTTATGTACGCACTTCCACCAAATTGGCCACTAAGTCACAAACTGGAATTTATGTGTGGATATTTAGAAAACGAATCGGCGACGCGGATGCGCGCACTCATTAGAGATTGTTATAATGATTTTTATCATGCATTTCTATCGGCATATTGGTCCGAAAACACACAAGACAGAGTCAAACATAGTCTGATTATGCAGCGTAATTATAAACAGTCTGAGTTCCGCACGCCAGCAGAATATTTTGAAGACATGATTCGAAAGAATCAGTTCCTTTCCAACCCTTATAGCCCGACTGAATTAATTCGCATTTGTTTAACTAAGCTGCCACAATCCATAAGACAAATTGCTTTAGCCGGAAGATGTAAAGACGACATTGAGACTTTTAAGACTTTGCTACAAGAACTTGAGTATGACAACGACGACGGGACTTCTTGTAACTTTTTCAGTAACAGTAATTACAATAGATTTTCAGAGAAAAGAGATAGTGATCGGAACGGGCGTTAAATGGGTAACTTTGAGAATGACAGACGTAACAGACAGGACAATAGATACCAGCCTTATGACAATAACAGACATTCTAACAGAAATTACACAGACAATTATAATAACGGTAATTCGTACCGGAATGATCAATCATACGGAAACAGTAATCGGTATCATCAAGACAGTAATAGAAATTCTTACTACAGAAATAATCAGGGTAGTAGATACAACAATAATTTCAGAAGTGACAGTCGAAATTATACAAGAAGTAGTTATGCAGACAGACAGGAAAATAGAAATTTTAATAACAGACACAACCCAGAATTTGCATCTGACAGACAGGAGGGACCTAATTGGCATCCTCCACGTGACAGAACTTCAGAGAGACAAGTGCAAATAGCAGAAATTGATCCGCGAAATGACGCGAATACTCAAAGACGTGACGCAAACAATCGACAATGACTTGCAGCTTCGGCTTCTGGCAGCAATATAGACGGTTCAGAAAGTAATGACACTACGACTTTACACTACGTACGCCTGGAAGACATGAGAGACATTTTGCTAGACGAAAAGGAAAATAATGTAGACGCATTTTTACATCCTGTTATTGAAGTATGTGTGGGTAAGAATAAGTTCACTGCAGTTTTAGATTCTGGGAGCCCATTGAACGTCATTAGTGAATCAGTTTTTCGTATATGTGAAAGAACTATTGCCTGTCCTGTGTTACCTATTTCTAAAACTACAATTCAAGGAGCGATTTCTGGAAAAAGTGTGAAAGTCAAACAACAGACCAACCTAAATTTCAATTGTCAAGGATACGAATTTTCTGCTAATTTTATTATTGTTCCATTACTCAGTACACAAATTATATTAGGTATGGAGTTTCTTAACACACATAAGGCAATTTTGAACTTTAAAGAAGGAAGTGTGAATTTGACTGTTGCCGGAATGCCGAAATGTTTGAAATTTTTCGAGTGTTTAACAAGATCTGAGTCAGATACAAAATGTTTAAGGTTTCTTACTTCTGATGTTTTCGTTGAGCATTATGACGACAGTGTGTTTATTCATGACAATGACAATAGATACAGAGACGCGATGGATGATATAATTAATAGCGAAGAATTAATTAATGAAAAGGTTAAGAAAGCTGAAGTGCCAGATGACGTTGCAAGAGAAGAGCTGCACCACATTTTGTCTTCACATTCTACAGTGTTTAGTCATCACACAGGAACTATACAAGGCTTACAATATTTATTTAAAGTAAAAGAACACACACCATTTTGCGGGAAAACGTACGCTATTCCTTTGGCTTACAGAGACAAGGTTAAGAATGAACTTCAATACATGTTAGATCAGGGCATTATTGAGCCAGCAGTTAGTCCTTATACCAGCCCATTACACGTTGTTCTTAAAAAGGATGGGTCAATTCGTTTGGTTCTGGATTCCAGACAGATAAATAATATCATCATTCCTGAAACTGACCGCCCACAAAATTTAGATGAACTTCTTCAACATTTCCATGGAATTAAAGTTTTATCCACGATTGATATGCGCGCAAGTTTTTGGCAAATAGAACTCCACCCTGATTGTAGAAAATACACGGCCTTTTTAGCCTTTGGTAACTGTTACCAGTTTCGGAAATTACCGTTTGGACTTACTGTATCTTCAGCAGCATTCATTCGTAGCTTAAATGAAATTTTACCTGTTTATCTTCGTGACAATATTACTTCATATGTTGACGACATTCTTATTGCTAAACATTCTTGGAGTGAGCATAACAAAATTTTGGATTCATTATTACGTATTTTTGCAAGAGTTGGCATTACAGTGAACTTAGAAAAATCTGAATTTGGTCGTTCTCAGGTGAAATTTCTCGGTCACATTATTTCTACAGAAGGTATTCTTCCTGATCCAGAAAAATTAGACGCTATTCGTAATTATGCTGTTCCTACCACAAAACGTGAGGTTCGTAGTTTCCAAAATTTTTGTGGAATGATATACTTTTGAAAAATTTTTGTGGAATGACATACTTTAGAGAAACTAACAGCTAGATGTAAACATGCGGAGAATACAAGGATACCGCGCTGTGTTTTGGCGGCGGCATATACTCAAAGCAACAGTCAAGTCTGCGCGCCGCACAAGCCAGTCGTCGACCGCGAACAATTGCTTCCTACGTCACGCGCCTACAGCTGATCGAGCGCTCAGTGCGAATGCACTGACAGCTGTAAACAAATACAAAGTCTAATTTCTCCGATTAAATTCAGTATAAAGCTGTAGTGACTTGATGAATTATGTTATTAACATTCAGTATTTTTCAGGATACGGTTGTATAAAATATTTAAGAGCTCCAGGTAAATTCTGTGCGTGTCCGACGTTAAGAGGTCTTGCTATCGAGAGAATTTCAGAAAGAATGTAATTTCCAAGAAGAAACTAATAAACTAAAAAAGGTAACTATTAATTGAGTTCATTTTTCAGGTAACATATTTCCACTTAGGTACGTACTTTAGACGTAATTTGCTGCTCGCGATTACGTGATTCATACTTTGTGCTAATTTCATGTTCTATGAATTTACTTGTGAAGCGACGTGCCTGCGTACGTTAACTGATTTTGACAATGATTATTAATGAACTGGGTTGTAACTTGTGTATATTATGCATCGCTTGGCTGCACTGCTTTTTCACTGATGTCATATTTTTTAATTATGTGCCTGCTGTGCTTATTGATTTAAATTATAATTGTCACCTGATTAGTTGTGCTGATATGTATGTAGGTTATACTTTGTGATTTATCTGCTTGCGCCTTCATGTTTACTTATTAAGATGACATATGAACATTTATTTGCTTATGCTGATATGATGATAATGACCTGTTTATTACGTAAGATATATGTTATTGCTATGCGTATGGATTGCATATTTATACATTTCTGTTTGTCGTCACAACTACTCTTTAATTTGGTATATAGCAATGCTGATGTACAGTGTACGAACATAGAGTTTAGGTTACACTATGGTATTAGTTACAGATTGTTCGCTTGGCAGAGCCTCGGTGTAAGAATTGTGCTGCATCCACTTTTTGACATTCTGTTCACTACTGGTATATTTACTCGCTATTGCATGCTTTGCTTACGCTCAGTGCCTTATATTTTTAAGATACGAAAATGAACTGCTATAATTCGACGAACGACATTACTACAAGAAACTTCATAGAAGTCACATGAGCTGAGGTTTAATGGAATCTGTATAAATTTATGCTAATAGGAAGGAAGCTAACGACATGACATACCAAAACTAGGTTTAGACCATTGACAGTCATTACACTGCATTTTTCGTGTGCAATTGAAATAGGAAGTGACACTTGACACAAAAAATACTCCACATGTTTGCTTCTTCCATAATTCTTGAAGTGGTGTACACACTGTGAAATATTATGATAATTCACACTCCGTAATCGTACTTAATTACTGAGAGTTAGTCGAACTAAGTCTGTTAGAGGTCATGTATGCATTTCTTTTGTTTATAATTCATAGTGAGTAGAAGATTTGGGTCAGATGGATTACACAGAGGTTGTGTGTTGACAGTGTGTCTTCGGATTGTAGGGGATGATGAGGTTTGCATTAGGATTTTATCTGTACTTGTTTGAGGAGACTGACTAGAGGAAAGAGTTGTTATGGAAGTGAAATGGTATTGGCAATAAGGTTTATATGTATCGACGTATTGAAGAGGTATTATTGAGGTATTATTGAGATTATATGAAGTTGATGATTATTGGAGTTTTTGTGGACAAGAGGTAAGGTAAATAATATTGATGATAAGGTTTATATGTATCGACGTAAGAGGTATTATTGAAGTATGGAGATTATGTGATGCTGATGAAAATTGGAGTTTTGGTGGATAAGAGATAAAGTAAGTGAGGAGCATATTTTTTTGGTTGGTCTATATGGAACAAGGAGGATGAAGATAGCAGACTAGAACACTAAAGTAGAAGGAAGATTGTCTACACACACTTCGTTAAATCACTAAGCAGTATATACTTTTTTTTGAGAGAGGAAGTAATTGCATATCTTGGCTCACTGGCAGTTGTTCAGCAACCGTACATTTTGATCTGGCTTGGCAAACATTGGTCTTGACATGATGACTATGACGTTGACTTAACTATTATTGACTGTTATACATTGCTGCCACTACTACTTGATACACAAGATGAACATCAAATTTTGACAGAATTGCATTTACACAGTTAACACTATTCAATTACAAAGTAGTACTTAATGTGGATGAAAGATGAGTGAGTGTGTTTTGCGTGTTTTCCTTTCCTAATCCTACCCACCTATCTCCTAAATATTATTTTATTTGTTTGTAGTGGCTTGCACTGACACCCATAAATATTATAGGTTTACTGATATTTGAGTATTTGTAATAGTTAAAATGACAATTATCTGACATCATTTGTGTGTTTGTTATGATTTGTATGTTTAGTGTAAAAGCATTTGTATGTGGATTCAAACTATTGTTCATGCCTGAACTGTCTGTTTAGTGATGGTGAATATTATGAACTGTTACCTGCACTTTTTCAACGTAATGGGTGCCACTTAGGAATGATTAATTTCTTCTGATGAGCAGTGTGATCAGTGATAGTGAATATTATGGACTCTTACTTGTACTTTTTCTACATGATTGGTGCCACTAGGACATGTTTAATTTCTGCTAATAAACTCTGATGAACAGTGTGATCAGTGATAGTGAATATTATGGACTGCTGTCTGCACCTGCTCGACATTACTGGGTGCCACAAATGAACTGTTTCTACTGAGATAACGTCACTTGTTGGTGTCTGCACCTGCTCAACATTACTGGGTGCCACTGATGAACTGCTTCTACTGAAATAATGTCACTTGTTGCTGTCTGCACCTGCTCAACATTGCTGGGTGCCACTAATGGAACTGCTTATACTGAAATAATGTCACTTGTTGGTGTGTGTACCTACTCAACACTGCTGGGTGCCACTAATGAACTGCTTCTACTGAAATAATGTCACTTGTTGGTGTGTGTACCTGCTCAACATTACTGGGTGCCACTGATGAACTGCTTCTACTGAAATAATGTCACTTGTTGCTGTGTGTACCTCTTCAACATTGCTGGGTGCCACAGATGGAACTGCTTCTACTGAAATAATGTCACTTGTTGCTGTCTGCACCTGCTCAACATTGCTGGGTGCCACTGATGAACTGTTTCTACTGAAATGAAGTCACTTGTTGGTGTCTGCACCTGCTCAACATTACTGGGTGCCACTGATGAACTGCTTCTACTGAAATGAAGTCACTTGTTGGTGTCTGCACCTGTTCAACATTGCTGGGTGCCACTGATGGATTGCTTCTACTGAAAAGATGTCACCTGTTGTTTTTTTTTTTTTGTATAAACTGATTTTTTGTGTATTGTGTGAACTCTTATGTAAAGTCACATGTATGAAAAGAACTTGTATTGCTTACTGTATTTCATATATTAGGTTATTGAAAGGTCAGTGCAAAGCCAAAATTTTAACTAATTATGTGATATTTAGGTATTAATATTATCTTTTATTTTTGTCTGTATTTTTGTGGACGAATTTGGTGGTATTTTCACCACCAATGCTGGCAAAAATACCATCAAATTCTGGCCTGTGGAGGAGGGGCATATGAAAGGTGGCTACACTGAGCCACTGCGCCAGAGATTGCGCCAAAGAGTATTATTAAGCCGCCTCCACAGTGCTTGGGGAGAGCTCGTAGTAGTCAGTGCTTGGGCAGATGTCGTAGTGAAGAGTGTTTGTTGAGATGTGCTAGTAGGCAGTGCTTGCTGAGATGTGATATTGGAGAGTTCTGGTTGAGATATGGTAGTAGCGAGTCGGTGTGGAGAGATTGTAATGTCTAGAGTGCTTTTCATCAATATAAATTATGGTAACAAACTACTTTTCTTTTTTTTCTCATTATTTCAATGTCCTGAATAATGCGTCATTACAGGTTCAGTCAACAAAGCATCTGGCTTGTGTTCTTGTATTAGAGTGTAATTCTGGGTTTCTTGCGCAATTATAGTATTTCTAATTTTTTTTTATCACTTCAGTATAAATGATATTTAAAATTTCTTGTCTTGTTGAAGAAGAACCGTGCCAGATGTGTACGTTGAGTCACACTCCCACACACAGAACAGTTATACTTGTGCTTTGGTTTCGTAGGTTTTATAGTTGCTGGGGACTTAATTAATTAACTGTGTTAACGAAAATTTTCATTTCATTCTTTGTTGTTGTTCTATGCAGTCAGATTGCGTAATAATACTAGTCAGGGCCAACCGTTTACGGGACACAGCGTAATCGGACATACAGCCACCAAAATTAAAAATTATTTTCAAAGTAATAATAATTAAGCCCCCATGCAGTGTGTCAGGTGGCACATCATAGGCGCGAGATAAAGGTTGATGAGTAACACTCGCTGCAGCATATCCATCGACCGTAGGGCGTTTAGCCGTACTGCCGAGCGGACTCTGAGTAACAGTCTTCGGTAGTTGTCAGCAGCCGTTCTCGCTGTCTCTTTATGAAAGGTGATACCCAAACAGCGGAGGGTTTCCACCGCAGGTAAGGGTCCTTCCGTTCCTGGTTCTAGTCCACGCCCCACATGCATGAATTGTGATTTTCGGTAGTTGACCACACTTCCAGCTGCCATCCCATACGTCTGTAGCCAATCCAGTGCTGTTTGAGTCTCCCTCTCATTCCGTACGAGGAACACAATATCATCCGCGTATGCTCTGCATTTGAATGATAAATGCCGTAGGGAGATCCCGGTAAGGCGGCGGCGAAGGCCTGCGAGGCACGGTTCTAAGGCGATCGCATGAAGGAGGATCGACGAGGGGCAACCCTGTCTCACTGATCTTAAGATCTTAAAATACTAAGCTCTCCCTCCGTTTACCACCATCGCTGATCTGGCGCCGTGCAACAGCCGCATCACAGCATTGGTCAATAATGACGAGGCACCCACCCTGTTCATCACCGCCGCGAGGTACACATGATCCACGTGATTAAAAGCATGATCGAAATCTACTGCAACCATCGCCCCCCGGAGGCGGCATGCAGCCGCGAGGGCGACGACGTCACAATAGTCTCCCAAGGCTGTGTGGATATTACTGATGCCGCCAAGACAAGTCTGATCGGCATGTATTCGATTCTCCAGCGACTTTTTGATACGACTTCCCAGGATACGCATGAAGATCTTGTAGTCACTATTGAGGAGAGTCAAGGGGCGGTAATCACAAGGCCGTTTGCCACCACGGGGCTTCGGTATCGGTACCATGAGCCCTTCCGTGAAGTGAATGTGAACCGGTACTTCTTGCCGCAGAAGCTCATTAAACATACATAGCCACATCGGTGTCATAATGGTCACAAAGGCACGGTAAAATTCCAACGGGAATCCGTCTGGACCTGGGTACTTGTTGCAAGCACCTCGTGTAATCGCTTCCTCCATCTCTTCACACGTAATTTCAGATAACCAGTCCGCTTCCCCGTTCACACTCGTCGCGTCTGGGATCTCTTCCAGAACGTTCCCCAGCTCCCTCTGACCCTCCCCGTTGCTCGCATAGAATCTGCTAAAATGATCCGTGAACGCCTGTGCTATACCCCTTTGTGTTGTAAAACGACGGCCATCGCCGAGATCGATCTCATGTATTAAATTCCTGCGTCTTCTTCGTCTTTCCCTTATCACATAATGCATCGAGGGAACCTCGTTGGGCAGGAAATCCTGTGACCTCGCGCGCATCATCGTACCTGCCATCCTCTGCGTCGCACGTTGTACCAGCTTCGCCTTAACTCGGTGGACGGCCGTCTGACGTTTTGGTGTAGGTGATTGAGCTAACAGTTCCCGGAGAGCCGTAAAGTAAAACTCAGTGGTCGTGCGCTGCCATTGAGAAACCTCCTTCCCGTAACCTATTAACGTCCTCCGTAAAGCTGGCTTCGCGCACTCGATCCACCACTGCAGGACAGAACCGAAAGAATTTCGTCGACGGAGGCAGCCATGCCACGCGTCCTCCACCATGCGTCGGCATTCTGCATCTCGCAGGTGGGAGACGTTCATCTTCCAATTACCCCTCCGTCTACATACCTGCTGTCTATCAAGGTTAACCGTACAAATATATGCCTCGTGGTCTGTAAACGCTGTCGGCCATATTTCTGCGTCCACCATCGACATTGCTAACGCCCTTGAAACGTAGATCCGGTCCAAACGGCTCGCGGAGTGGCTAGTAAAAAATGTATATCCTGGTTGGTTGCGATACTTCAGGTCCCATGTATCGACTAATTCCATCCCGTCGACCAGCTCCCTAAGTTCTTGGCTAGTAGTATAGTTAGGTTGTTGGTCCTTTCTGTCGAGCACACAATTAAAATCTCCGCCGAGTATGCAACCATCGTATTGTCCCTGGAACAACGGTGTAACCTCATGGGCGTAAAAATCTGCTCTGTCCCTTCTCTTATCCGAGCCTGACGGTGCGTATATGTTGATCAAACGTATTCCACCTATGGTCACGGCCGTACCACGGGCAGAAGGCAAATACTCTACGTCGTCTGCACGTATCCCTTCCTTTAATAATATAGCTGTGCCAACGCCTCTCTCGTCACACGGGGAACAGTAAATGTCGTAACCGTAAAAGTCCGAGGGGGGAAGTACCCGAACTTCTTGTAATAGTGCTATGTCTATATCCGCAGCCTTTATCATGTCACTAAGCATCTTGATTTTTACCGGCGTCCCAATGCTATTAATGTTAACAGACCCTATCCGATAAGCTTGTTGCATGGCGGTCAACGTAGATAAGGTACCGCACGGTCGCTAATTTTGCCGCACATAGGCTGCTGTCGGATTAACGTTCCCCGCCGTCCCCTCATATGGTCTGCCATTATTCCGTGCACTCTGCCGGTCTTACACCGGGAGAGTGCGTGGGAGCAGTTCCTCCGGCATCATCTGTTCCCCACGGGGGTGGGTCTTCTGACCAGTCCCCTAGTGTCCCATCGTTGTCGTGCGGTGCAGGCGCCGTAGCCTCCTCAGTACCCTGTTGCCGTCTATCGAGCTCCTTCGCTGTGTCTGGAGCATCGTCAGCGGTAGGTTCTGCCGCCGTCCCGCTGGCCACCGTTTCATCCACGCTAGGCAGTTCTTCTGTATCCATGGTCAGACGTTCTGTACCCGTAAACATATCAGAATTGTCTGCTAGATCAGAGTGGTCGTTCTCCACCGTGAGGCGGCTCTTCTTCCGGCGTTTTAGTGATCGCTGTTTACGTTGCCGGGCCTCGGAATCAGAGGTCAGCATGGTCTCCAGTTGTTCGTGGGGGGCGTCGGAATCGTGCGCCGTCGCACTATCGACGTCTCCAAGGGCCTTATCTGAAGGGGGCGCAAGCGGAACCGAAGAGAGGGCGTCCTGTGACTGCTGCAGGCGGTCCAGCGCAACGTCGTCTTTCTGTGGCTCGCCACGATCCGCCGCTGTCTGCGTGTTCTGGTACGTGTCTGTCTCGCGGGCCACGTCATCGCGTAAGTCGTGGGGAGCACGGTCGGATGCGGCGCGAGGGGTGGATCATCCCGTGGCAGCTGTAATAACCTTCGTTGAGCACACTCAGAACGTATGTGTCCCTCGTTCCCACATCCAGAGCACGTCCTTGGTTGTCCGTCGTAGATGACAATCGCCCTACAACCGGCGATGTACAAGTATGACGGGACGTGTTTTCGGAGTTCGATCCGCATTTGTCTGACGCCATTGAGGACAGGATACGTCTTGAAACTCTCCCATTTTTCAGCCATGTGGGATAGGACCGTTCCGTAAGGACGCAGGGCGTCTGTCAGCAATTCTTCTGGCACTTCGAATGGAAGCTCAAAGACGCGGATCGTTCGGAGGCCCATGCCGGCGTGTTCAACTGTTAACGCTGCAACATTCCCGTCCGAATGACAGAAACGAAGTCTTTGTCGGTGTCGAAGTAGTAATTCGTCACATGCCGCTTCATTTATGAGCTTGACATAGACCACGCTGCTGACTATAGATAAGTGTATTCCAACTAGAACGTCAGGTTCGATTTTCACCTCGTCCCGTAAATAACGTTCGATCTCGTAAGCCTTCGGTCGAGCATATTCGTTAACAAAACTAAATTTCACTGTCGATTTGCGGAACGGCAAGGTCATGATTCGTTCTATGTATACCGCGACACACCGCTACACTCTTAACGTAAACACCTCTCGCGCAGACGTGCGGCAGGGACGTAAACACCGTCCATACCGCTGCGCCGCCGAAGGCTGACTGTTGATTGGTGTTTTCTGTCCTTGGGGCGTTACAACACGCTCATTCGAATGCAATGTTATGATAAAATTTCAAAGCAATCGTTGAAAAGCTTTCACAAATTTAAGATTTTGACCAAAGAGACAGTCACATTTTTACATAAATAAATTAATAGCTTCCAGAATGAGATTTTCACTCTGCAGCGGAGTGTGCGCTGATATGTAACTTCCTGGCAGATTAAAACTTTTTGCCGCACCGAGACTCGAACTCGGGACTTTTGCCTTTTGCGGATAAGTGCTCTACCGACTTTTTTTTTTTTTTTTTTTCTGGGCAAGTGCTCTACCAACTTTTTTTTTTTTTTCTTTCTGGCTTTTGTTTGAACATTCCCCGACATCCGTTCACGTATTAATAAAATTTCCGCCCCCGGGTGGGCTCGAACCACCAACCCTTTTTTTTTTTTTTTTTTTTTTTTGCGGGCAAATGCTCTACCAACTTTTTTCTGTTTTTTTTTTTTTGTATCCAATTTCAGGCTTACCACCTTTGCTGACATACATGTTGTTGTACTATCGCATAAAGAGTGTCTACAAAGTCCATATGTTGACAAATAGTGGCCAATTAGAAAATTAATTAATTAAGGAAATGAATAAAACTGAAAATGCCCAAATGAAAGACATGAAGACATTGCGGATAGTACAAATACAAAAGAAACATTCTCCTGTAGCAATGAAATGAAATTCGTATCGGGGGCGACACCTGCTCACGACCCGACGTTCGATAGAGCAAGAGAGCCATCTATCGACTCGTTCTCCAGACGTTGGTGTAAGACTGGGTCGTCTTCTCGAAATTAACTAAGAGTCCGTAAGTGTGATCGATGTCTATCTCGGCTTCTTCGTCTATCTCATCTCTCACCCGTCACACCCCATCTGGCCGGCGGGTCGGTAAATGTAAGTCGCAAGTAATTAGCGAAGTCTTGCCTATATTTCTTATGCTGTTGCAGCTTCGTGCGTCCATCTAGGAGAAAATGCCAAAAATCAATTTTGTCCTTTTCCGATTTGTTATACACGTAGCCCACCACCATTCCCCGCACCCATGTCACTGCATTGGTTTTTTGGACCGGGAAATAAGATTCTTGGGGTAGAAAAGTGTGTCTGATGAAATTGTGTGAGGGGCGGAGCGTAACAGGAACGCCAATATCTGTTGTGCCAAGTGCCACACTGGAGCCGTCCCACTACACACTAAACGATGTTCATCAGTGTCCACTGTTGCGCAGCCTAAACATAGTGGAGTGTCTGCCAAATGAATCGCGTGCCGCCGTTGATTCGTTGCGAACTTCCTATTTATCACCATCTACCACGTTGAGCGTACCGACGTTGGGAGGTAAACGTTCCTTATAACGCGCCATATCTGTCGCCAGTTCTTGTCTGGGTACTTCTTTTCCAGGGTATTCCTGGGGCACCGGCGCAGTAACAGTTGGTATACGTCTCGCGTCGTCGGTAGTCGTCTTGTTGGGAAGGAATATCTGACATAGCTAAGCTCCAAAAAAAAAAAAAAGACTTGAAATGTGACAGCTTCGGTGAAATATGGCCCACATCGACTGGGGGCAGCATTGAGGTGGGCGCTAGTACATCGGCCAACGCACCCGAGATATTGTGAAATTGACCGCGCCACTGTCGGAACATCGTACTGACGAATAACGCCCGTGCCTTTTCATATACGTTAACTAGACCAAGTCCACCCTCTCCAGGTGGTAGCGTAAGCGTTGTGTATCGGATCTTAAACAGGTGTCCCACACTCACGTAGGTTCCGAAAGTTGCTTGTATCCGTGATGCCATTGTGCGCGTTAAAGGCAGGACATGCGCTATGTGAGTGAGTCTCGGTGCTAGGTATACGTTAACATAGGTCACCCTCTGAATCATATCCAACGCTCTTAATTTCTGTAACAGCACCATTGTCCGCATCAGCTTCAATATGCGTCGGTAGTTATCCGCTGCTGTCCGCTGCACATCCGTGTGGAACGTAATACCTAGGCATTTTATGGTCTTAACTAAGATGAGCGGGCCTTCCTCCCCCGGTTGTAATCCTCGACCGACATTCATGCAGCGTGATTTTTGTAGATTAAGCACGCTTCCTGCCGCCATCCCGTATCGCTGTATCCATGCCAACGCCGTACGTACTTCTTCGCCGGTCCGTGCCACCAGCATCACATCGTCAGCATAAGCGCGGCAATGAAAGGTCAGTTGTGGCAACGGCACTCCCTCCAACCGTCTTCGGAGACCATATAGACAGGGTTCCAAAGCCATTGCATACAAAAATATCGAAAGGGGGCAACCTTGACGAACTGACCTTGAAATAACAATGTAGTCAGTGCCCCGCCCATTCACCGAGACCTTTGATCGTACGCCGTGTAACAGTCGCATGATCACTAGGATGAAGGCCTGTGGGATTCCCAATCTGTCCATCACCGCATGCAAAAAGGTATGATCCACTCTGTCGAACGCATGATCGAAGTCAATAGCGACGAGTGCCCCACGCATTCGGCATGCCGCTGCTAATGCGATGATATCTCGGTAGTCACTGAGCGCCGTATGTACGTTGCTCTTACCGCCGAGGCAAGTTTGATCTATGAGGAGTCTATCAGAAAGTGAAGACCGCAGGCGAGCCCCAAGGATGCGCGCGAAAATCTTATAGTCGCAGTTCAAGAGAGTGAGTGGTCTATAATCTCCTGGATTTCTGCCACCGCGTGGTTTGGGTATTGGGATGATGATACCCTCCGTGAATTCGGCAGGTATCTCAGTCTGCGGTAACAGGAGTTCGTTGTACATCTGAATCCAGGTCCGTCCCATGAGGTATGCAAAGGCACGGTAAAATTCAATTGGGAAGCCGTCCTGTCCTGGGGACTTGTTCGGAGCCCCCCTGGCAATGGCGTCTGTCAGCTCGTCCTCTGTTATCGCCGAGATGAAAGTCTCTCCATCCAGTGGTGGTCCTCTGTCTGGCATTTCCGAGATGACATCATGTAGTGTCTCGTGGTTCACATGTACAGGTCCATATAACTGGCGGAAATAGTCGGTAAACACATGCGCAATATCACGCTGGTGCACAACTTGCTGGCCAGTTTCAGAGATTGGTTCCCTGATCAATGTCCTGCGTCGTCGTTGGCGTTCACGTACCACGTGGTGCATGGAGGGGGTTTCGGCAGCAACTGTGTCCGCCAATCTCGCCCGGACCATTATACCTTCCATTCTTAGTCTCGTCAGCTGCAATAACTTGGCTTTTATCCGGCGCATGGCCGTGTGCCTTTCCGGCGATGGTCGTTGGGTCATCAGCTCCCTCAGGGCTGTAAAGTAAAAATCAGCCGTTGTGCGGTTCCACTGCGATTTGTCCTGCCCGTATCGTATCAACGTTCGCCGTAACGTTGGTTTTGCGCATTTAACCCACCACTGGAGAACCGAGGTGTACGCTCGTTGGCGGCGAACGCAGGTCTCCCAGGCCGCCTCTATCGACCGGTGACATTCAGTGTCACGTAAAAGTGCACAATTCATTTTCCAGTGACCTTTACCCAGCCATATCTTCTGACGCGTTAGTGAAATCGTACAGACGTACGCCATATGATCCGTAAAAGCCGCTGGCCAGATTTCGGCATCCAGTATCGTCGTCTGTAGAGCTCGTGTCACGTACACTCTATCAAGTCTACTCGCCGAGTGTCCCGTGATAAACGTATAACCCGGTCTGTCACCATGCTGCAGTTCCCAGGTATCCAGAAGCGCCATTTCGGTAATCAACGCACGCAGTTCCATGCATGGCACATAATGAGGTACTTGGTCCTTTTTGTTGACGACACAATTAAAGTCGCCGCCCACTATATAGTTATCAAAGCGTCCAGCGAACAACGGTGCTATCTCTTCGGTGTAAAAAGCCGCCCTTTCTCTTCGTTTTGTGGAGCCAGATGGTGCGTATAAATTGATGAAACGAACGCCGTCGACAGTGATCGCTATGCCGCGTGCCGAAGGGAGAGACCTGACGTCCTCCACTCCTATTCCTTCCCTGGTGAGAATCGCCACACCGCATCCACTTTCATCGTGCACTGAATAATGTGCCTCGTAACCGTAGAACTCTGGCGGCGATGTGAAACGCACTTCTTGTAGGAGTACAATATCCACGTCCGCAGAGCGTAACATATCTTTCAGCATTTGAATTTTAAGCGGTGTCCGTATGCCATTAATGTTTATCGTGGCAATGCGGTACGCCTGGCTTGTGTTCATCAGTTGTAGGGCGGTGTCATTAAGCGTCCATCTGCACCCCCGGCGCTCCTCAACACACTAAGTTGGTCAACATTTCCCGACCCCTCCCGGCCTCTGGGCAGGACTGTCCTCAATCGTCGCGTTCGTATTTTCATCCTGTTCCTGTTGGTCCATTTCTTGCGCCCAGTCCCCCAGCATATTTCCGGAACTGGTCGAAGGATGGGAGGTAACGTTGTCATCGCTCTGATGTTGGACAGTTGTCATCTCCACTTCCGCCTTCCGGTCACCAGAAGGAGAGTTCAAGTTTTCGTCGCTGTGTAGTTCCTGCATCGTCATCTCGGTATCTGTTGAATCCACTGGTCTCAGGTCGATACTGTCGTTGTCGTCCACTGTCTCCTCGGGACTATGGCTATCGTCAGCAGAAGTCAGTCGACGCTTCTTTCTTCTCTTCGGCGAACGCTGTTTCCGTTGCCTTGCTTCCGCATCGGCTGTTGGGGTTGCGTATCCTCCGTCTTGGGCCTGGCCTATCACGCTCTCGGTGGAAGCACTGGCAGCCACCACAGATGAGCCTGGAGCGGCCGTCAGCTGCATCTCTTGTGCGGTGTCCTGTGTCTGCTGTGATGGAACCGGTGGTGGAGTTCCAGTCCGTTGGCGTCCATGTTCTCTATAGGGGGCAGCTGCTGGTGCCCAACGGAAGTCTCCCTCACGTCGCCTCTCAGGGCTTCCACAAAGGTCAACGGTAAGACAGTCGTCGGCTGTGGCGCCTGAACGTCATCCCGTGGAGTCTGCACTAAACGTCGCTGGAGGCATTCCGACTGGACGTGATCTTCTTTCCCGCACCCCGAGCAAGTGCGAGGTTGCCCATCATAGATTATAATCGCTCGACAACCTCCTATGTACAAATAAGAGGGGACGTGCTTGCGCAGTTCTATCCGTATTTGTCTCACCCCATTTAAAACGGGGTACGTGGTAAAACTCGTCCATTTTTCGGCCACATGGGATAGAACTGTACCGTATGGTCGAAAGGCGTCGGTAACAAGTTCAGACGGGACCTCAAACGGAAGTTCGAAGACTCGTATAGTGCGGATCCCCATTCCCGCGTGATCGACTGTAACCGCACCAACATTCCCGTCGGCATTACAGAAACGATACCCGTTCGGTGATCGTTGTAGAAGTCTTTCGCAAGCAGCCTCGTCAACAAGCTTGACACAGACGACGCTTGAAACGAGCGATAAATTGATTCCCACGATTTCCTGTGGATCGAGTTTTACCTCTTCTCTGAAGAAACGTTCAATCTCGTGTGCCTTTGGTCGTGTATAGTCGTTCGCAAAACTGAACTTCAACGTCGTTTTTCTGTACGAGTGTGCCATCTCGTTCTAGACTCACAACACCGCACACGCGAAGCTGCTCCGGCGTAAACAAACAGGCGCGCGCACCACAGCGCGGCCGGCAGGCAACACGGTCCGCACTGTGTCACTGCCGAAGGCAGACTGAGCTACCCAAGCACGACTCACGCCCCGTCCTCACAGCTTTACTTCTGCCAGTACCTAGTCTCCTACCTCCCCCAGGCTATGGCTAAGCCATGTCTCCGCAACATCCTTTCCTTCAGGAGTGCTAGTTCTGCCTGGTTCGCAGGAGAGCTTCTGTTAAGTTTGGAAGGTAGGAGACGAGGTACTGGCAGAAGTAAAGCTGTGACGACGGCACGTGGGTCGTGCTTGGGTAGCTCAGTTGGTAGAGTACTTGCCCGCGAAAGGCAAAGGTCCCGAGTTCGAGTCTCGGTCGGGCACACAGTTTTAATCTGCCAGGAAGTTTCATATCAGCGCACACTCCGCTGCAGAATGAAAATCTCATTCTGGAAGTTATTAATTTATTTACGTAAAAATGTGACTGTCTCTTTGCTCAAAATCTTAAATTTGTGAAAGCTTTTCAACGATTGCTTTGAAATTTTATCATAACATTGCATTCGAATGAGCGTATTGTAACGCCCTAAGGACAGAAAACACCAATTAACAAACTTTCAGGAGCCGGCTGGGGTGGCCGAGCGGTTCTAGGCGCTACAGTCTTGAACCGCGCGACCGCTACGGTCGCAGGTTCGAATCCTACCTCGGGCATGGCTGTGTGTGATGTCATTAGGTTAGTTAGGTTTAAGTAGTTCTAAGCTCTAGGGGACTGATGACCTCAGAAGTTAAGTCCCATAGTGCTCCGAGACGTTTGAACCAGTTGAACAAACTTTGAGGAAAGTTAAAGTAGGGTAGTGAGTCATCTTAAGCTGTGAGTACCGGGCGTGAGTCGTGCTTCGGTAGCTCAGTTGGTAGAGCACTTGCCCGCGAAAGGCAAAGGTCCCGAGTTCGAGTCTCGGTCGGGCACACAGTTTTAATCTGCCAGGAAGTTTCATATCAGCGCACACTCCGCTGCAGAGTGAAAATCTCATTCTGGAAACATCCCCCAGGCTGTGGCTAAGCCATGTCTCCGCAATATCCTTTCTTTCAGGAGTGCTAGTTCTGCAAGGTTCGCAGGAGAGCTTCTGTAAAGTTTGGAAGGTAGGAGACGAGGTACTGGCAGAAGTAAAGCTGTGAGTACCGGGCGTGAGTCGTGCTTCGGTAGCTCAGTTGGTAGAGCACTTGCCCGCGAAAGGCAAAGGTCCCGAGTTCGAGTCTCGGTCGGGCACACAGCTTTAATCTGCCAGGAAGTTTCATATCAGCGCACACTCCGCTGCAGAGTGAAAATCTCATTCTGGAAACATCCCCCAGGCTGTGGCTAAGCCATGTCTCCGCAATATCCTTTCTTTCAGGAGTGCTAGTTCTGCAAGGTTCGCAGGAGAGCTTCTGTAAAGTTTGGAAGGTAGGAGACGAGGTACTGGCAGAAGTAAAGCTGTGAGTACCGGGCGTGAGTCGTGCTTCGGTAGCTCAGTTGGTAGAGCACTTGCCCGCGAAAGGCAAAGGTCCCGAGTTCGAGTCTCGGTCGGGCACACAGTTTTAATCTGCCAGGAAGTTTCATATCAGCGCACACTCCGCTGCAGAGTGAAAATCTCATTCTGGAAACATCCCCCAGGCTGTGGCTAAGCCATGTCTCCGCAATATCCTTTCTTTCAGGAGTGCTAGTTCTGCAAGGTTCGCAGGAGAGCTTCTGTAAAGTTTGGAAGGTAGGAGACGAGGTACTGGCAGAAGTAAAGCTGTGAGTACCGGGCGTGAGTCGTGCTTCGGTAGCTCAGTTGGTAGAGCACTTGCCCGCGAAAGGCAAAGGTCCCGAGTTCGAGTCTCGGTCGGGCACACAGTTTTAATCTGCCAGGAAGTTTCATATCAGCGCACACTCCGCTGCAGAGTGAAAATCTCATTCTGGAAACATCCCCCAGGCTGTGGCTAAGCCATGTCTCCGCAATATCCTTTCTTTCAGGAGTGCTAGTTCTGCAAGGTTCGCAGGAGAGCTTCTGTAAAGTTTGGAAGGTAGGAGACGAGGTACTGGCAGAAGTAAAGCTGTGAGTACCGGGCGTGAGTCGTGCTTCGGTAGCTCAGTTGGTAGAGCACTTGCCCGCGAAAGGCAAAGGTCCCGAGTTCGAGTCTCGGTCGGGCACACAGTTTTAATCTGCCAGGAAGTTTCATATCAGCGCACACTCCGCTGCAGAGTGAAAATCTCATTCTGGAAACATCCCCAGGCTGTGGCTAAGCCATGTCTCCGCAATATCCTTTCTTTCAGGAGTGCTAGTTCTGCAAGGTTCGCAGGAGAGCTTCTGTAAAGTTTGGAAGGTAGGAGACGAGGTACTGGCAGAAGTACAGCTGTGAGTACCGGGCGTGAGTCGTGCTTCGGTAGCTCAGTTGGTAGAGCACTTGCCCGCGAAAGGCAAAGGTCCCGAGTTCGAGTCTCGGTCGGGCACACAGTTTTAATCTGCCAGGAAGTTTCATATCAGCGCACACTCCGCTGCAGAGTGAAAATCTCATTCTGGAAACATCCCCCAGGCTGTGGCTAAGCCATGTCTCCGCAATATCCTTTCTTTCAGGAGTGCTAGTTCTGCAAGGTTCGCAGGAGAGCTTCTGTAAAGTTTGGAAGGTAGGAGACGAGGTACTGGCAGAAGTAAAGCTGTGAGTACCGGGCGTGAGTCGTGCTTCGGTAGCTCAGTTGGTAGAGCACTTGCCCGCGAAAGGCAAAGGTCCCGAGTTCGAGTCTCGGTCGGGCACACAGTTTTAATCTGCCAGGAAGTTTCATATCAGCGCACACTCCGCTGCAGAGTGAAAATCTCATTCTGGAAACATCCCCCAGGCTGTGGCTAAGCCATGTCTCCGCAATATCCTTTCTTTCAGGAGTGCTAGTTCTGCAAGGTTCGCAGGAGAGCTTCTGTAAAGTTTGGAAGGTAGGAGACGAGGTACTGGCAGAAGTAAAGCTGTGAGTACCGGGCGTCAGTCGTGCTTCGGTAGCTCAGTTGGTAGAGCACTTGCCCGCGACAGGCGAAGGTCCCGAGTTCGAGTCTCGGTCGGGCACACAGTTTTAATCTGCCAGGAAGTTTCATATCAGCGCACACTCCGCTGCAGAGTGAAAATCTCATTCTGGAAACATCCCCCAGGCTGTGGCTAAGCCATGTCTCCGCAATATCCTTTCTTTCAGGAGTGCTAGTTCTGCAAGGTTCGCAGGAGAGCTTCTGTAAAGTTTGGAAGGTAGGAGACGAGGTACTGGCAGAAGTAAAGCTGTGAGTACCGGGCGTGAGTCGTACTTCGGTAGCTCAGTTGGTAGAGCACTTGCCCGCGAAAGGCAAAGGTCCCGAGTTCGAGTCTCGGTCGGGCACACAGTTTTAATCTGCCAGGAAGTTTCATATCAGCGCACACTCCGCTGCAGAGTGAAAATCTCATTCTGGAAACATCCCCCAGGCTGTGGCTAAGCCATGTCTCCGCAATATCCTTTCTTTCAGGAGTGCTAGTTCTGCAAGGTTCGCAGGAGAGCTTCTGTAAAGTTTGGAAGGTAGGAGACGAGGTACTGGCAGAAGTAAAGCTGTGAGTACCGGGCGTGAGTCGTGCTTCGGTAGCTCAGTTGGTAGAGCACTTGCCCGCGAAAGGCAAAGGTCCCGAGTTCGAGTCTCGGTCGGGCACACAGTTTTAATCTGCCAGGAAGTTTCATATCAGCGCACACTCCGCTGCAGAGTGAAAATCTCATTCTGGAAACATCCCCCAGGCTGTGGCTAAGCCATGTCTCCGCAATATCCTTTCTTTCAGGAGTGCTAGTTCTGCAAGGTTCGCAGGAGAGCTTCTGTAAAGTTTGGAAGGTAGGAGACGAGGTACTGGCAGAAGTAAAGCTGTGAGTACCGGGCGTGAGTCGTGCTTCGGTAGCTCAGTTGGTAGAGCACTTGCCCGCGAAAGGCAAAGGTCCCGAGTTCGAGTCTCGGTCGGGCACACAGTTTTAATCTGCCAGGAAGTTTCATATCAGCGCACACTCCGCTGCAGAGTGAAAATCTCATTCTGGAAACATCCCCCAGGCTGTGGCTAAGCCATGTCTCCGCAATATCCTTTCTTTCAGGAGTGCTAGTTCTGCAAGGTTCGCAGGAGAGCTTCTGTAAAGTTTGGAAGGTAGGAGACGAGGTACTGGCAGAAGTAAAGCTGTGAGTACCGGGCGTGAGTCGTGCTTCGGTAGCTCAGTTGGTAGAGCACTTGCCCGCGAAAGGCAAAGGTCCCGAGTTCGAGTCTCGGTCGGGCACACAGTTTTAATCTGCCAGGAAGTTTCATATCAGCGCACACTCCGCTGCAGAGTGAAAATCTCATTCTGGAAACATCCCCCAGGCTGTGGCTAAGCCATGTCTCCGCAATATCCTTTCTTTCAGGAGTGCTAGTTCTGCAAGGTTCGCAGGAGAGCTTCTGTAAAGTTTGGAAGGTAGGAGACGAGGTACTGGCAGAAGTAAAGCTGTGAGTACCGGGCGTGAGTCGTGCTTCGGTAGCTCAGTTGGTAGAGCACTTGCCCGCGAAAGGCAAAGGTCCCGAGTTCGAGTCTCGGTCGGGCACACAGTTTTAATCTGCCAGGAAGTTTCATATCAGCGCACACTCCGCTGCAGAGTGAAAATCTCATTCTGGAAACATCCCCCAGGCTGTGGCTAAGCCATGTCTCCGCAATATCCTTTCTTTCAGGAGTGCTAGTTCTGCAAGGTTCGCAGGAGAGCTTCTGTAAAGTTTGGAAGGTAGGAGACGAGGTACTGGCAGAAGTAAAGCTGTGAGTACCGGGCGTGAGTCGTGCTTCGGTAGCTCAGTTGGTAGAGCACTTGCCCGCGAAAGGCAAAGGTCCCGAGTTCGAGTCTCGGTCGGGCACACAGTTTTAATCTGCCAGGAAGTTTCAAATTTCATTATACGTCCTTTTCTTACAGCTCACTGCTGCAAACGGACGTTACACCACGACACAGACACAAATTTGAATACATCAAACAGCATAAGAAAAAAAAAATTCGCCCGAGGAAACTTTGAACATTGCTCGCCCATTTCGAAGTCCGACATCGTGACCAATTTATGATGATACCGTGGCTCTTTTAAGTAGCTCGATGTTGCACTTGTTAAACTTGGACCATTCACTATTTCTATTTTACTTTTTTTCACAGTTCAGTACACCATTTCTTGTTCTAAAGCATGTGTTTGGACTTGGTTCTTTATGTGTAAGAATCAGCTTTCGTGTGTACTATAAACATGAATTATGTTGATTCTATTTTAAATGCTAACAGAAAAGTAAAGCCGTGAGGTCGGGTCGTGCGTCGTGCTTGGGTAGCTCAGTCGGTAGGACACTTTCCCACGAAAGGCAAAGGTCCCGAGTTGGAGTCTCTGTCGGCCACACAGCTTTAATCAGCCAGGGAGTTCCATATCAGCGCACACTCCACTGCAGAGTGTAAATCTCATTCTGGGAAGAGAAAAGTTAGCCGTAAAGAAACTAGTGTGGGGCGGCGAGTGGAATAATTGTTATTTAAATGTTTTGTATACATGCTGTTGTTTGCTGTTCTCCACACTGGCTCTCTAACTACAATATTGGCAACCAGAAAGTGATTAGCAAAACGTGAAGCTGTAATTAGAATTCCTAGTGCCCACTTCATCTGAGAAATACATTTATAGCTACAACTTATAGCTCTGAGGAATTAGGAGATTGTCTGGGATTCATAATCAAAAACCATTCTCTCTACAATGTTCACTACATTCTGAAAGTCACGAACCAAAACGAATCCACACAATCCAGTTACCAGAGCAGTTCAGAGTCTAATGCATTGATGCCGACGCGACGCGACTCTCGGCACAGGTGGTGCGCTAATCAACGTCTGGAGAGAACTCGGGCTTTTCTTTCTCACGCAGCGTTCTTACATATAAAGCCGCGGTGCGGACGGCTAAGGGAACGCCTGATCAAATCCGCTCTCCCGACTAGCCGCTGGGCTAGTAATGCACCACTTCAAGTTATCGAATAAATCATTGCATCCTTTGCTGATGGCTGATGAAGCTCTCAATTTAAATGTGCAATCAGCACACAGGTAAGTAATCATAATAAAAGTCTGACGTGGCGAAGTCAAATATTTTGGGCGAGAGAATTAATTTAATTACACTACATCCAGTAGACGAGCTTTGAACTTGCCCTTTGGAGATAAGCTACCGCTATAGTTTTATAGTTATTCAGTTGAAACTTCTCACATCTTTATGATTATAGCGGATCTCCCTTCTACGTAAATTTAAACATCCTAGCTTTATTTATTCGCCTACTTAATCTATCTTGCTTCCTTAATTTCTAAGACAAAAACCAGAAAATCATGAACTTCAACTAAAATTTTAATTTGTGAGATCCAGAATACTGTTTCTAATAAATTATTACGAAAAAGGAATCTAAATAGAAATTTTTAAGTTTCTAGCTCTTTTCTGTTGCGCCAATGATTTTTACAGAAAAACATCCAAATTTCGAAAATGGTTAAAGTTATTGAACTGATATTCAACACATATTGATTTAGTATTACTCCTGACATGCTAGAAACGTTTCAGGTTATTTACTTGATTTTTAAAGTATTGCGCAACATTTATGACGTCAGAGCTAGTTACAGCGGACTAGGCTGGCACACAATGGAAGGACTGATGTGAATTTTATATGGCGTGAGTAGGCTGCTTCCCTACATCACCCTCTACTTAATTTTTTTTGAATGTAAATGGAAAAAAATTAATTACAAAAAGGGAAGCAAGCGTACAGCTTGACTCCCTATGAAAAATTAAAACTGAAATGTAAACATATAGAAATATTAAAAGAAAACTTATTACCTACTTTAATTACTTAAATTGCTGGCATGTTCACTGCCTCTTAAGCAACATTATCACTCAAAATTTAAGCAAAATCAATGAAACACTTTGGCATTCATATTGCCTTTGACAGACAAACACATAAAATATGTAAAATTATGAACATCTTAAATCCATTAAATACATTTTTACATACACAAATTCAGAGAAAATAACACAGTTATTCATGATACATAAACAGATAATTATATCTTAGCAGAGTTTTCTAAACCTGAAAGAAAATTTCACAAATCATGACAATTTCAATTTTACACAAGTGGTTGTAGCCACTTTGGCTGGCTTTCTACACTTCCATTCACAAGGGTAGAGGAGGGGAAGTTGTTTTGGAGTGCGTCCTTCACGTTCACTCTAAATTACATGGGAAAGGGGAGGGGTCACTGTGAGTTGGGTCCAAGTCACTCCACGCTTTCACGCAGCTACCAG
Source organism: Schistocerca americana (assembly GCF_021461395.2). Classification (NCBI taxonomy): domain Eukaryota; kingdom Metazoa; phylum Arthropoda; class Insecta; order Orthoptera; family Acrididae; genus Schistocerca; species Schistocerca americana. The sequence goes on along the minus strand of NC_060121.1, from coordinate 924,790,587 downwards.
GCTGCCATTATCTGGTTTATCCTGTAGAACAAACAAAAAGAGTGCCTCAGACTCTGTTCACTTAATATCTAAGGGTGGGTCACAATGAAATGGGGATATATACATTTTATCTTTCAATATGTTGCTGGAACAAAGTTAACAGAACTTTTTCAATTTTACTCTCGCAGTTACTTAACTGTCATAAAAGCGATAAATAAATGGCTCAAAAAGCCGTTAGTCAAGTACTACAGAAAATTTATGCTCAAGGCATACGATCATAATTCCCATTTAATCTCAATTTATTATTTCTGGGCCGGAACACTGAACCAATGCTCGGTACATTCCTGATACATTCGTATTTTATTTACTTAGCTGACTGATCTTCGATTACCTTATTCTTAGAGATAGTACGAGTATATTTGATTAGTAGTTGTATTCTCAGCTTCTTTGTACATGTGAGTAACTTGTGGTAATAGTACAGTTCTGAGTGTTCAAAACACACTACGTTTAGTTGACTACTAAATCCACTTATTGGTCGTCTGCTGCTGTGTCACTTCCACATCTGCAATTACGTACTTACTTCATTGAAGTGTATTTATGCTGAGCTATAAATAATGTTTCACGTCTGCCATTATGTTACTCAATTATATTGCTAGTGTATGTACTTATTTAACACTCGCACTATTAACATTTAATGCATAGGATAGCACATTTATTTCATATCTATAGTGTATTGCAGCTGATCAGTTTGCTCACGTGGCAATCCATTTCCACTCGATCGGGCGCTGAAATCACAGGTAGTCTCTCTCGACCTACCACTAAAGTGCATTAAGTAATTATGGACGAGCGTAATGCTAAATTCCTTAAACCTATAGGACACCATGAGCTGCTCTGTCTCATCTAACATAAGGGTACCTATGGTCGCATTTACGCCTCCAACTCATAACCTCAATACGTGTAGGTGTGTTCTGTCACACACTACACCAAATAACGGCCAGCTCCAACCTTATAAATATTTCAAGGACGTGTCCTTCACGTCTAAACCACAAACACTGTGCAATTCTATTACACTGCCATTCCTTGCTACACAAGGTGAGTTCATTCTTACAACTTATCTGCATATTTTTCATAACACTGAGCAATCTCTCTTACTATTAATTAGTTAGCTCTACAGCATACAATAGGTTTCACTGCTACTTCAGATCCTGCTTGTACACGAATTTGTATATCTTTTTAAAATACTGTTGGTGGACCATTTACAATAAAACAACTTTGTACTTACAATATTACCAGAGTTCTATACATACTTGTTACTCAAATACATTTGTATCTTAATTACATCATACTTCTCTGTCGTTTATGTCACTGTTAGGTTTGTCACATTAGGTATTTTCTTCACTAATCGGTGGATAGAATGGTTACAGAACTCATGGCTTGATAGCCACGACGGAAAATTTTTGTATTGCAAAGAAGGAGTCGAAACTTTGGTGGATAGGAAAGATGAAGAATGAATGACACCTGAAAAGGAAAGAAGATCTCACACAGCTGGGACTGCACAGCTGCCGCACTGTGTAGAGGTTACAGAACAACCTCCTCCCTACAGAATTCATTAGCTTAATGCTGGCTTGATAGTCATACCGGAAGATTTTAGTATTTGAGAGTAAGAGCCGAAATTTTGGTGGATAGGAAAGATAAAGAATGAGTGAGACCTGAAGAGGAAAGATGATCTCACACAGCTGGGACTGCACAGCTGCCACACTGTGTAGAGGTCACAGAACAACCTCCTCCCTACAGAATTCATTCACTACCTATGAACTTCTTTAGGTCGATCACGTTCCTGAGATCTAATATCTTTTTACTCTTAGGGTACTTTAGCCTATATGCATTGGCATGTGGTTTTCCTATGATCCTGAAAGGTCCTTGGTGTACAAACATGAATTTCTTTGTTTCTGCATTTGTTTTCTTAGAATTTTCCTTGGTTTTGACAAGTACTAACTGACCTATTTCAAAACTGGTGGGTACAGCTTTTGCGTCATGACGCTTCTTCCTTTCCAATGCTCTTTTCCTTATTTTTGCCCTAGCCCTTAACTTCTTCTCGTCTGTGTTTAACTTACTTTTACTAAGATTAACACCTTCGTCCAAATATCTCCTACTTTTCAGAACTCATATAGGCAGTTCCCAAGTTTCATCATTAGTTACTACATGTTTATCAATAAAAGGTACCGTTATTACTCCGGTTATCGGCAAGACCAATTTTAACTGGCTTCTTTCAAAGTCAACAACACTCTGATATTTCGACAAGAAATCTATGCCAATTAAAACCTCAATACTGAGGTTGTTTACAATTAAGCACGGATGATCAATTAAATTACCATTAATATCAAAGGGCAGCAAAGCTTCTTGCTTTACCGTTTTACACCCTGCCATTAGCACCAATTATTCTTAGTCCTGATACCCTCATTACTGTAAGCTTGTCTTTACCAGATACTGCATCAAAGAAGGACTGAGATATTGCACTCACCTCACTTCCACTGTCTAAGAGACAATGTACATTGATACCCAACATATTCACTATTATTATAGGGTGGCTTATTCTAGTTTGTACAGGTGGTTCCTCAAACTCATCCAATAGTTCCTTTTTGATTTCTCTCCAACTAAAGTGATCGACATCTGTCTTCATTACATTTAGGTCAAAGTATGTAGGGGTTTCCTGAATTACATTTTCAGCTGCCTTTTCCAGTCGGTCTATTAATTTCAAATCGAAACACCGCACGACTTCATTTCATTTAGTTTGATGGACATGACCCAAATTACTGTAGTCTGAGCGATTCTGCGCCTCCAGACCGGGCATAACACTAGTTACAGCTAAACCACTTTCACTCTTATCGTCGGTTTCCTTCTCAAGTGACAACTGGTCACACCTACTGGGTTCATCGACCACCAACAGGCTATCCTCTACATTCTCACTTACCTCCTGTCCTAAATCTATTAGTACAGTATCAGCATCTTGCACAGGCCCTTTAGATAAAAGCACATCATCCTCATCGTAACTATAAGCATGAATTTCTTCTGCTTCTTCACCTGACAATTCAGTATTTTGTAGCTCTTCCCTACCGTTACACTGCTGTGCCTTCTCCTTCTCTTCCCACTTAGAAAGCGTCTCTAACACGGTATCTACCCAATACTGTGAGTGATGTAATATTTCTGCTGTATCCTTAGATGCTACCGACCCCTCATCCACATGTTCAGTCTGAGTATTCTGATCTGTCTTACCAATTACTGTAATTACTGGCTTAGGAAAAGTAATCGCCTGGTGAGCGCCAGTGTCCTCATAGACGGGAACTAGTTTTCCTGCCTCAGCCTACTACTGTTTCCTTTATTTCGATTATAGTTAACTGGCACAGCATTGCTTTCCGCACTGTTGTTTACCTGCATAAATTTGTTCGGAACAAAATTACTATCATTTAGATGCCATTGTTGGTTCTGATAATTATTTCTCCAATTCCTACCTCTCTTAGGATGACGAACACCTACTGTTCTGATGTTTACATTGCCATTCTGTTCGTTCTTAAAATTACTACTAGTGTTATTACCACTTCTGTTATTATGTGCTTGCTCCTCATTGGCAGCAACACGCTCTACACGTTCCAAATACTCAATGAAACGATCCAGATTGTCTCTAGGGGCAGATATAATTTTAGTTTGTCAATACCATGGCAGTTTGGCTTCAAGACCTAGTATTATCATTTCAGGTTTTAGCTTTTCGACCAAATGTGACAAACGTGAGATCCATGACCTAACAAACTCTTTAATAGATCCCTTGCCTGCATTGAAGCGTTTTCCACTCCAAAATTCTCTCAACACTTCATTTTGCTTATTACTAGACCAATACTCATTAATGAAAGCTGTTTAAAATTCCGCTGATGTTTTACACTTCAACATACCACCAGCTGACCAATGCATGGCGTCACTTGCTAAATGGCTTCTAATAAATGAGATTTTCTCTCGTTCAGACCACGTTGATGGAATCACATCTTCAAAATCGTTCCAGAAATCTAGCGGGTGGATATTTTTATCTGGATCGAACCGCAAGAACTGCCGACATCCGATAAAAGCGGCGTTTGCAGCTACAGCTTGTTGCATTCTACCATTACCAGAAGTTACTGAAGCTACTTTACTCTCAATGTTAGCAACGTTAGTACTAATATTTTCTACTCTCATTTCAACATTATCTACTCTTTGCACAATATCAGTAGTATCAGTTTTGATTGCGTCTACTTCTGCTTGACATATGTTTACCTTTGTATTAACATCTTTAAACCTATCTGAGCACAGTTCAGATTCCGCCTCGATCTTTTCTGTTAACTTGTGCTCCAGCTTCGCATCTTCCATTTGGAAGTCTCTGCGAACCTCAGCAACTTCGGATTTTACTGTTTTATACATTTCAGAAAACTGTTGAGCAACATTTTTCTTAATATCCTCATGATTGTAATCAATTTTATAATTCAAACTGTCCAGATCCTCTTTCAACTTATTGTAACCAGCCTTGAAGGAAGTTTCTAATTCAGCTTTATTGGATTCTAATTTATTGTCCATTACCTCAAACCATTTATTAAAATTGGTTTGGCTGGCCACAATCCTGTTATTTACCTCAATTATATGAGATTTTAACTCAGCTGTCATTCTAGCATTACTGGCAGCTATTGCTTGTACTATTACATTTAAATCAATAGCCCCAGTATCTTTGGGTTGCTCACTAGCTGGCTTTTTATCGCACTCAGGTGACGAAAAACTAGCTAAAACACCAGAATCATCAAAACTAAATGAATCTTCTGATTGTCATATCTAACTTATCCTTTTTAAACTCTACCACCTCTGATGACTGCTTTGTTTTTAACTCATCAGATAAACTATCATCCAATAAATTAACAATTTCTGATTTCTGCTTTACTACAGGGGTCTCTATTATTGAATCATTGCCACTTTTCACACTACTGGCAGGAGACAATACTTCATATTTCACTTTAACATTACTATTTTCATGGATATTTACACTTGAACCGTTGTCTGGATTTACAAAAGGTTCAAATGGCTCTGAGCACTATGAGACTTAACTTCTGAGGTCATTAGTCCCCTAGAACTTAGAATTAGTTAAACCTAACTAACCTAAGGACATCACACACATTCATGCCCAAGGCAGGGTTCGAACCGGCGACTGTAGCGGTCGCGCAGTTCCAGACTGCAGCGCCTAGAACAGCATGGCCACTTAGGCCGGCCTGGATTTACAGTTCCCTGAACAGACATAGGTTCTGATTTAAGTTTAGCCTCAGTTTCTTCTGGCGGTTCCATCGCCGAAAGTCTTTTGTTGCAGGTTAGTAAAAATTTTAACAGCTTTTCACTTAACTTAGTTCCTTCTGCACAACATATGGCGTTGCCGGGGCGGCGTACCAGGATTACTGATGCGACGCAGCGCGTTGAACTGCAGACGGCACTTCGACGGCTGCTGTGTGGCCCGCAACTGCAGGCACGGCTCCGGTTGCTCCGGCGAACGACTGCTGTGAGGCGAAACTGGCTTCTCGAGATGCCGGCAGCGCCGCTAGACTCAGTGCCAGCTCCGTCTATCCGGATGCGTTTTTAATCCAATTGCGTCGTACACATGCACATGTAACACTAACACTGTTCTATTACTCAGTTGCGTGTCGCATTTCACTCTTGAAATCGAATATTTAAAAATCACTTTCACTTTTACTCAGTTTCTTTCCCAGCCGATGCACCATATGTGGGGCGGCGGGTGGAATAATTGTTATTTAAATGTTTTGTACTTATGCTGTTGTTTGCCGATCTCAACCCTGGCTCTCTAACTACATTATTGGCAACCAGAAAGTGATTAGCAAAACGTGAAGCCTGTAATTAGAATTCCTAGCGCCCGCTTCATCTGAGAAATACATTTATAGCTACAGCTTATAGCTCTGAGGAATTAGGAGATTGTCTGGGATTCATAATCAAAAACCATTCTCTCTAAAATGTTCACTATATTCTGAAAGTCACGGACCAAAAAGAATCCACACAATCCAATTACCAGAGCAGTTCAGAGACTAATGCACTGATGCAACTATAATTGTTCAAATTAAATATTCAAATGAATGCTCGCCATAATTTGATGATAATGTTCATCAAACGCCACGGTAAATAATGGTAGAATGTCTGTCCCGCGACGGCACGTGAAAATAGGACATACACAAACTGAAGATAGATCATTAAAGTCATCCCAGAATTAACACCTCACTCGAAAACGATTTCATGGTTACGCGTATCCCTAGTAACTTATTACAGCATCCCAGGCTGTTTATAGCAATGATCCCGACGCGACGAGACTCCCGGCACAGGTGGTGCGCTAATCAATGTCTGGAGAGAACTGGGGCCTTTCTTTCTCGCGCAGCATTCTTACATATAAAGCCGCGGTGCGGACGGCTAAGGGAACGCCTAATCAAATCCGCTCTCCCGACTAGCCACTGGGCTAGTAATGCATCACTTCAAGTTATCGAATAAATTATTGCATCCTTTGCTGATGGCTGATGAAGCTCTCAATTTAAATGTGCAATCAGCACACAGGTAAGTAATCATAATAAAAGTCTGACATGGCGAAGTCAAATATTTTGGGCGAGAGAATTAATTTAATTACACTACACGCAGTAGACGAGCTCTGAGCTTGCCCTTTGGAGATAAGCTATCGCTATAGTTTTATAGTTATTCAGTTGAAACTTCTCACATCTTTATGATTATAGCGGATATCTATTCTACGTAAAGTTAAACATCCTAGCTTTATTTATTCGCCTACTTAATCTATCTTGCTTCCTTAATTTCTAAGACAAAAACCAGAAAATCATGAACTTCAACTAAAATTTTAATTTGTGAGATCCAGAATACTGTTACTACTAAATTATTATGAAAAAGGAATCTAAATAGAAATTTTTAAGTTTCTAGCTCTTTTCTGTTGCGCCAATGATTTTTACAGAAAAACATCCAAATTTCGAAAATGGTTAAAGTTATAGAACTGATATTCAACACATATTGATTTAGTATTACTCCTGATATGCTAGAAACGTTTCAGGTTATTTACTTGATTTTTAAAGTATTGCGCAACATTTATGACGTCAGAGCTAGTTACAGCGGACTAGGCTGGCACACAATGGAAAGACTGATGTGAATTTTATATGGCGTGAGTAGGCTGCTTCCCTACACAAGGGCCTCTGAGAACAGATACTTTGATCGAGAGAGTGACGAAACCAAATTACTGTGACTACAAGCGAACATTTAACAAGGAAGTGTATATCTAGCACAAGTTGTATGGGCGCACCGGAAGAATATCTGAGTTTCAGCCCGAAAGTAAATTCGTGAACTAATGGATATGTTAGGGATTTAGTACATCTGCCCGAAAAATGGAGAAGCACGAAAACTCCCAAACACAGAAATGCAAAGCGGAAGGTTGCGAAAGTTTACATGTTATTTCGTTATTGCCCTAGACTGCACTTAATTATGTACAAAACAACGAAATTCCACAAAACAATTCTTTCTTTTGTCAGATACGTTATGCATCTTATTGTTATTATTACAGCTACTATTATTGTCAGCGGCTGTAGTTGTATAAACTTGTTGATAAACATAATTGTTATACGGAACATGCTGTTAATTTCACGCTCTCCAATTTTTCTGCATCTAAAAATTGTGAACACCCAGAATGTATATTCACGAGCCGTCAATGCGTATACAGAGAGAGTTAGAATGCAGTTTGTTTCTAGTGAAACAGCAGTATTTAATGGTCTCCCAGTATTGTGTGTTTCTTTAATAGCACTGATCGTTCGACCCCCTGTCACTAATTCGATATTACACCTGGATGTTACTCAATAAATGCAATGTATATTTTTCGATGCACATTTAGCCATGGCAGTTTATCTGATGGATCTTCACTGCTCTCAAATATAGGGTGGTTAAAAAAGGAGCAACAGATTTCAGTTGTTTATTAGAGACAAACTGTGAAAGACTGAACACATGGCGCATGTCGCTGGGCAGAGGAAGGTTCAATGTTTTATGTTCGCACAGACACTATACCACACACTCAACATGAGAGCCATACGTTGCTCGAGAAACAAGGAAACGATAGTCCAGCTCTTCCCACACACGAATCAACAGGTTCCTCCTTATTGAATCGACAGCCCAACAATTTGATTTCTCAGCTCTTAAACATTAACTGCCATAAGTGAGACAAAGACTCTGTTTTTTATGCGTAAATACAAAAGAAACATCACCCGAACAAGCCTTGAATCCCCAATGGTACCGACCGGCCACCGTGTCATCCTCAGCCCTTAGGCGTCACGGGAAGCAGATAGGGAGGAGCATGTGGTCAGCACATCGCTCTCCCGGCCGTTGTCAGTTTTCGTAACCGGTGTCGCTATTTCTCAGTCAAGTAGCTCCTCAAATGCCCGCCAGGCAAGCCGCGCTGTCTAACGCGCTGCTTCCCGAGCAGAAAGGCGTGCCGGTCAACGGCACGAATCCGCCAGGTGGATTAGTGTTGAGGTCTGGTGTGCCGACCAGCCCGTGGATGGTTTTAAGACGGTTTTCCATCTACCTCGGCGAATGAGGGGTTACACTTGTCTGGTATAAGACGTTCCCAGGGGGTCCATTTGGGGCTGAACCGCACAATAACTCTGGGTTGGGTGTGGGGCAGAGGTGGTGTGGGTGAACAGCTGTGGCCTATTTTGGGGTTGTAACCACGGAGGGCTACGGCGGGACGAAGCCTCTCTGTCGTTTCTAGGTCCCGGTTTCATGCATAAATACGTGCATACAACTCATCAAATGGCCTCACCAGGGCTGAGTGCAACCCATTTTCCAACGGCATTCGGCAGATCCGGACTGCAACCTATCCAAGTGCTAGTGAAGCCCAAAAGCGCTTAACTTCGGTGATCTGACGGGAACCAGTGTTACCACTGCGGAAAGGTCGTTGGCTTCTTTTATGTACCCCTACAGAAAAAAAAACCGCCAGGTGTGAGGACTGGTGATCTGGGAGGCCAAAAGTAATGAACAAGATCTCGTTGTCCACCTCTTCCAATCCCACGTTGTCAGATGGTGGTGTTAATCATGAAATCATTGGAGTCTTCCTGAAGTAGACGAAACAACCAATTTTGCAACATCTGCAGGTATGACATTCCCGTCACAGTTTTTTCCGCGAAAAAGAAAGGTACATAATCTTAGTGAATAGAAACGGCGCAGTTTCGGCGACTCTCTTTATGTTCGATGACGACGCTAGGAAGTTGTGACCCCCAAATTCTTACATTATGGCGGTTTACATTACCTGAGAGATGAAACGTCGCTTCGTCCGAAAAGTTAGTCATTCAGAGAAACTGTCTTCTGCTTTATCCTGGAGAACTGAAATGCAAAATTCATATCTCCTGTAATATTTTCCGGGACGCAGTTGCTGCAGTTACTGTAACTTGTAAGGGTTCATAACCAGGCGTCATTTCAGAACGTGTCACACCGTTCTTGTGGACCCCCAAGGGCTCCGTGTGACCACATCTCTGAAACGCTCGACATTTTCCTCAGACATGCGTGGCCGACCAGTTCTCTTTCTTCTGCAAATGCAACCAACTTACAAGATATTTGTTTGCCTGTCATAAAACTGCTTCTCGGTGAATCGACGACGGAATGCACGTTGCACTTCAGCAGTGGATTGACTTCGTGCAAATTCCAACACACAAGATGATGTCTCTCGTTTTATAGCCGCCATGTCGCTACAAACAATTAACAGTGCAGCTGTGTTATAACATTCGGCCCTCCTTTATCTACTTACATGCACAACTGTTTCTGTATTTTGTACTTCGTCTGTAATAAACAACTGAAACCCGATCTTGCTTACTGAATCACACGGTATATACAGGGTGTTACAAAAAGGTACGGCCAAACTTTCTAAAAACATTCGTCACACACAAAGAAAGAAAATATGTTATGTGGACATGTGTCGGGAAACGCTTACTTTCCATGTTAGAGCTCATTTTATTACTTCTCTTCAAATCACATTAATCATGGAATGGAAACACACAGCAACAGAACGTACCAACGAGACTTGAAACACTTTGTTACAGGAAATGTTCAAAATGTCCTCCCTTAGCGAGTATACATGCATCCACCCTCCGTCGCATGGAATCCCTGATGCACTGATGCAGCCCTGGAGAATGGCGTATTGTATCACAGCCGTCCACAATACGAGCACAAAGAGTCTCTAAATTTGGTACCGGGGTTTCGTAGACAAGAGCTTTCAAATAAATGAAAGTCTAGAGGGTTGAGGTCAGGAGAGCGTGGAGGCCATGGAATTGGTCCCCCTCTACCAATCCATCGGACACCGAATCTGTTATTGAGAAGCGTACGAACACTTCGACTGAAATGTGCAGGAGCTCCATCGTGCATGAGCCACATGTTGTGTCGTACTTGTAAAGGCACATGTTCTAGCAGCACAGGTAGAGCATCCCATATGAAATCATGATAACATGCCCCATTGAGCGTAGGTGGAAGAACATGGGGCCCAATCAAGACATCACCAACAATGCCTGCCCAAACGTTCACAGAAAAACTCTGTTGATGACGTAATTGCACAATTGCGTGCGGATTCTCGTCAGCCCACACATGTTGATTGTGAAAATTTACAATTTGATCACGTTGGAATGAAACCTCATCCGTAAAGAGAACATTTGCACTGAAATGAGGATTGACACATTGTTGGATGAACCACTCGCAGAAGTGTACCCGTGGAGGCCAATCAGCTGCTGATAGTGCCTGCACACGCTGTACATGGTACGGAAACAGCTGGTTCTCGCGTAGCACTCTCCATACAGTGACGTGGTCAACGTTACCTTGTACAGCAGCAACTTCTCTGACGCTGACATTAGGGTTATCGTCAACTGCACGAAGAATTGCCTCGTCCATTGCAGGTGTCCGCGTCGTTCTAGGTCTTCCCCAGTCGCGAGTCATAGGCTGGAATGTTCCGTGCTCCCTAAGACGCCGATCAATTGCTTCGAACGTCTTCCTGTCGGGACACCTTCGTGCTGGAAATTTGTGTCGATACAAACATACCGCGCCACGGCTATTGCCCCGTGCTAATCCATACATCAAATGGGCATCTGCCAACTCCGCATTTGCAAACATTGCACTGACTGCAAAACCACGTTCGTGATGAACACTAACCTGTTAATGCTGCGTACTGATGTGCTTGATGCTAGTACTGTAGAGCAATGAGTCGCATGTCAACACAAGCACCGAAGTCAACATTACCTTACTTCAATTGGGTCAACTGGCGGTGAATCGAGGAAGTACAGTACATACTGACGAAACTAAACTGACAACTGAGCTCTAACATGGAAATTAAGCGTTTCTGGACACATGTCCACATAACATCTTTTCTTTATTTGTGTGTGAGGAATGTTTCCTGAAAGCTTCGCCGTACCTTTCTGTAACACCCTGTATACATTTGCAGCATGAGCGGTCTCTTTATACACTCCTGCTTGTCATGTAACTTTAAACTGAACACTGCTAGGCACCAAATAGTTAACAGAAATTTTGGAATGTTTCTACTTTTTGTGAAATAAGTGACCAGTAAGGCACGTTTTTAATTTTCTTCTCAATTCATTATGAATCTCAGTTTCTTGCTTCATGTTTCAATAGTTCATCTGGCTGTTGCAGACACTACAAACGGATGTTGAGTGGACATGGTTTTCAAGTGCTCAAGCAGGATGCCTCTGTTCTCCGTATGACAAAGAACACGCGTCTTTGGGTAGCAACAATGACACGTGCGTCAAGAAGAACCAAACTGCTTGTAATCGCTACGCACGCTCATTCTAACGCATCCATCATCCGACGTCCGGAGTGCCGGAACTTGAGTTTCCTGATCGAAACTTTACGGAATACACTGTCAAAATGATTAATGCGCGTCCCCACATTAATGCCCACAAATTTCGCGATTTGTGCGGAAGAAGGTCTCACGTAATAGCTTTTGGTACGATTATCGAATTTATGCATGTAGCGGTACTAAGGTGTCAGTATTTACTCTACCGGCTCCTTTTATCATTCACACTAGCCGACGTTGGCTACTTTTACTATTAGTGATAGTTTGTTCACTTTCATAAGTCCGAAAATACCGGAGGTTGCGCAAGTTTCCCCCTTCGTGTGGTCTTGAGTCGAATTCCTTGCGAGATATGAAAGTGACCCATTAGACAGTACAATTGACTCCTAGGAAGATAGTTAATTGCATAGTCGACCTTACGGAGGGACTACATGCAATTTTTTTTACTCTGGCGTTATTCGGATACTGCAGCCCATTATGCAGGGTGAATATAAAATCCACTGCCGAAATTTGTGATATGGTACGTGGTTCAGAGATACCTTCAGAGTATTTTAGTATAAGTGACCGTGTTCTCCGGTGACTCGTTCCACAAGAATTGAATATCGTTTGGACTTCTTAACCCCATCACCCAACATTTAGGTTTACATCTGTACAGCACAGAAAACATCTACAAGTATTTGCACTTTATTACAAATGTCGATGGCATGCACTGTGTCTTTCATTTGGAAACAAATTTGTTCTATATCCACGAAAAACTTCAGAAATCTTTTTGGAAGCGGTTGGCTTCACCATAAGCACAATTGCCAGCATCTCTTTTGTTTCTTAATTTATGCCTTTCGAGTGATTTTCATCTAATCGTCACAAGGTGAAGTGAATCAAGGCTTGTGTGTGAGCGATGTGTCACCCATGTTTTAATGCTGGTACGGACAATCTCGAAGAGAAAACGGTAGGAGAAACGCATTTATTTCTATTTAATATTTGATACATTAATTTTAGGAGAGAATGAGATGCTTTGAAGAGCTTGGTACAAGAGGGGAAATTGTGAGGACAGCATCAAACCTGTCAGAAGTCTGACGACTCAGAAAGAATGTTTGAATTACAAATACTCCGAGTTAATGTTTTAAAAGGATAAAAACGTAGTACGTACACATACACAATTCTGAAATACTTAGTTCCAAGAAACAACGGTTTCCCCAATGCGGCGTATTACTATTGACAAGGGAATGGTCCCGTGCGACATCGAACGATGATTGATGTCCCAGTAAGAGTCCGGAACAAGAATATCTTCCTGGTCCATAGAAAATATGTGCAGTCAAACCTTTCATCTTAGCTTTGATTTGGAGCGGAGTGAAGTGTCTGAACCAAAGAATTCATCGACTCTGTGGCGGTCTTGGATGCAGATTTCTAGACCTGCGTTATCGTGTGCGGATTTATAGTAGGCCTACTCTCCTTGATAGATCAGGGGTGCACTAGTCAAAGGAAGTAGCCACACGGGTACCAGAGTACTTCTGTAGCGCACATTAGAAATTTTTTGGCTAGACGGTAGTTTGAGTGCTCTTATGAACAGTCGCCAGTGTCGGCTAGACCGTCAGTGAGAGAGCACGTCGTGTTCCTGCTGCTAATAAAGCGAGTACACCGTTCCTTTTTTTTATATTTTACGAGCTTCCAACAGGAGCGACTTATTTACAGATACCTGCGTAATTACTAGTTTATTTTTATAACTTCTTGCGTGTTTCAGCGCTTACTAGGCACAACCTTTTATTTTAATAACAGTGTAGCCTACAGTACCGCCGTTGTTATCGTCTCTCGTATCGTACAGGCTTTTGTTTGTTTTGGTTAGTGTAGCTCGGTGTCTGTCAGAGCGTCAGTGAGAGAGCACTTCGAATTCCTTCTGCTAATAAACCGAGTAAACCGTTCGGTTGCTATATATTTTTACGAGCTTCGAACAGGAACGACTTCAGTAATGGATAGGAAGTATGATTGCTGTGTACAGAGTCGAGCTGAGTTGGTGACCATTCGCTCACAGCTACAAGCTGTGTTGGCTTCCGTCACACAGCTTTAGGCTGCTGCCAAAGGCATCACTGTCGGGGATCGGACGCGGAGATGCGAGGGACGTCGAGCACGTCCCACGTGTACACCGACCGACCCACTGCTGTGGCCTTCCTGGGTACTGCCTGCACTGAGGTCGACCACTCACCCGTGGTCGAGTGGGAGATCATTCCAAAGTCTGGCAGGCAGCGAAAGACTACCATAAGCGAGTGGCGTGGAGTGCACACGTGTTCGGCGAGCGCTCCGCTTGTCTCCACGTTTGTGGTGGGAAAAAGTGGTCCGAGTGCAGTGCAAGTTTCTGCGTGGATTGGGTCGGATGCTTCTGAATCTAATAGTAAAGACTTCTCATTGTTACAATGTTACTGGTATACAGTTGTTAATATAAAGAACATAATTTATAAAATTTCTCTGAGGTTACACCGAATCGAATGCTTAACAATAGTTAATATGGTTCCATAAAATTTGTTGCTACCTAGTTGATGAGAATATAATTTATATAACGCAAATGTCAAAGAAAAATAAATAAAAAAAAGTTGTAACACAGTGAGAGTGGTGAAATTAATTTGTAGAATGTAGAAGGAAGTGATATGCTGTATTTGGATGTGTAATACAGTCTAAGAAGCATAGTGGTTATTATGGCCTATTTCTACCTATTTCAGATGAGAAGGTCTCGGTACAACCTTGAGGTATGCTCATCTCAAATGGTTTGTGCTAATGTATGTTTACACATATTATACAGGTTAAATGCTGGTTGAGCACTTCATACATGGAATACATGAATTTTATCTTTACATGAGAAATACACTTATGTTTGTAACTTGTTAGTAGAAATAGAATATAAATCATTGCTTTTTGAATGCGTTTTTCCTTAAATAACTTAATACATTTCTGGTATATAAAATTCGTTGATTACAGCATTGAACAGAGAAGAGAATATACTTCTGTCTGCACACAGTGAGACGAGCAATACATTACTGCTTGTGTGCAGTATAGTTTAAACACTATGCAGGATGTCATTAAGGAGGAGGAGCCTGGAAATAAAAGTCCTTCGAGCCTTCTCCTCCCAAGCGACATTACCTTATTACTACAGTCTTAGTATGTAGTGCCGGTGTTTATTTGTTTTATGATTATTGTGTTGTTTGTGACTGTATTGTGGCATGCAGTGTCATGCATTGTTGGTTTTGGTCTCTTACATGTTTATCCCTTCTGAGTCATGCTCACTTAGTGTTCCTTCCTCGGTTTCGGTATCTGTGGTCGTGTTTGTGTCCTCCCATATGGTTTGTTGTGTTGTTTGTACTTGTCTACACCTCCTGGTTCAAGTGGCTCTGAGCACTATGGGACTTAACGTCTGAGGTCATCAGTCCTCTAGAACTTAGAACTACTTAAACCTAAGTAACCTAAGGACATCACACACATCTATGCCCGAGGCAGGATTCGAACCTGCGACCGTAGCGGTCGCGCGGTTTCAGACTGAAGTGCTTAGAACCCCTCGGCCACAACGGCCACCACTTCACCTCCTTCCATGTGGGTTTTGGCGCATGTGTTCTTCATGCAGAGTGTTCGATACAATATCGGCTAAGCTATTTATCGTGTTCCAGTCATCGGGATTACGTATTATTCTGGCGATTTCATTGTCGTTCTGTAGACGTCTCACTTGTGCTAGCGTGTTGCACAGCAGAGTGACATGTTCTGGTATCCCAGTTTCTCCGCCGCCCGCTGTGACCGAGCGGTTCTAGGCGCTTCAGTCCGGACCCGTGCTGCTGCTCCAGTCGCAGGTTCGATTCCTGCCTTGGGCAAGGATGTGTGCGATGTCCTTAGGTTAGTTAGGTTTAAGTAGTTCTAAGTCCAGGGGACTGATGACCTAAGATGTTAAGTCTCATAGTGCTTAGAACCATTTGAACCATTTCAACCCAGTTTCTCCGTATACACATACTTCATCGTTAGTTAGTCCCATATGGCTTAAATGCCCCGTGTACGGCCCGAAGCCTGTTAGGAAATGGGCCATTCCCCGGCTTGGGTTGACAGGTTTCAGTTGTAGTCTTTCGTGTACATCAGGAAAGAAAGAGTGTGCTCGGCGACCCTTGTCGGATGCATCCCACTCGCTCTGTCATGTTTGAATCCGACATTGTTTCATTTGTGATTTGTTCATAACGTCGGTTCCCGGAATTTTCGGTTACTTTATGGAGCCAGTCCCTCTTCAGCCAATAATGTGGAGCTCTATAACGTATGTCTATAGGGCACGTCGCCGTCACATCGCAAAGTGCCTCTAGTGACGTGGTGTTGAAGGCTCCGCTCATTCTCAGGACTACACTACGTGGACTTCGTCTTGGAATTGTCTTATTAGTCTGTATGTTCAGTCTGTGATGAGCCCAAGCACTTGTGGCGAAGCATGGGATGGATTCGCATATTGCAGTGTGGTAGCTCCTTATCGTCTTAATAGATAATTTTTACCGAGTTTTTTCAGTCTTGCTAGTTTTTGCGTAACTTTGGAGGCTTTGTCAACTGTCAATTTTATATGATGGTTGAAAGTCTGTTTTTCGTCTAGATGCAGTCAGAGATAACGCGTGGCTTGCTTCCTCTGTATGCTTGTATTGTCTAATTTTAGAATTCGATTCCTCTGTAGTGTCCCTCTGAGCAGTAAATATACAGTTTTATTGGGAGCTATTTTTAATTTATTTTCTTTGCACCAACTGTTAATTTTCTGATGCAGTTGCGTGCGTTTTGTCTGTAGTGCTGCTCTCGAGTTGGCTGACTCCACTACGAGCAGGTCATCTGCGTAAGCCACCACACCTCTTACCATGTCGTCACTGTTCAGTTTGTTCAGTAAGGGCTAGATTGCGATATCCCAGCATATTGGTCCGCAGATCGAGCCCTGTGGACATCCCTTTGTTATTCTCTCGACAACCATCCGTGTGCCAGCCCTCCAATCCGCCACTCTGCCTCTGCAGTAGTCGAGGAGGCTATTGCAGAGGGAGGCTGATAGCCTCATTTCCCTTAACCTGGCGAAGAGGGACGGCCACCACAAGTTGTAAAATGCCCCGGCTATGTCGATTAGAATGGCGGCCGCGTATTTGTTACTGATGCCTTTTGTAACTGTCAGTGCTTGGTTGACGGCGTCTTCTATTGATCTGCCTTCCCTGAAGCCGAACTGATGGGGTGTTAGGCCGAGGAGGCGATTGTAAACGGTCACACAGGAGTCTTTCCTGTACCTCGCCGAGAGTGTTTAAGAAACAGATCGGTCGGCACGTTCTGGGGTCTGTTGGCTCTTTGCCTTGTGATTTCGTGATTATTACTACATTAGCAGTCTTCCAGAGGTTTGGAATTCTGCCTTTTAGTAGTGTCTCGTTGAACATGTTAGTAAGAATAGGTGTGATTTGTGTTACTGTTTGTTTTAATGTTTCTTAAAGTATTTTGTCGGGGCCGGGTTCTTTTCGGTTTTTAAGCCTGCTGATTGCCGTCGCGACTTCTTCTTGCGCGAATGGCATGGTTACACTGTCACTGATGTATGGTTGCCTCATGCTCTCTCATAGGTCAGCGTGGTGTCGCTCGTCTTGTGTGGGGTCGTCATCTGGGAGGAGCCTGTTCAGAAGATATTCTGCTGTGCTTCAACATTCTCTGGTGATTGTGCCATCAGCTTGCTTTAGTGCTGACAGAACTATCGGTGTCTTAACTCGTTCTGTTTCTATCTTGAATGGTTGTCTCCAGATGTCGTTCTGTAGCTGGGTTTTTACAAATTTGGTCCAGTAGTCTTGCCTTGGTGACAGCTGTTCGTTGCGTCAGGCGTCCCAGACAGCAGCAGCCGACTCAGCGGACGCCTTATAATGAAAGCTGGCTGTAGGTACTGTCAACTAGCGTGTGGCTCTTATTTCCTGGCGTTACCGAGTAACAGCGCGGCAAACTGTGGAACAAATCACAGAGCGTACTGCGCTTAACGGAACTGGTTGCACTCGGTTTAGAGACGAATTACACGCGCAACGGATCCAGAATTTGGGAGTCGGCTGCCGTATAGCAAATTTCGTCCGGTGCGCGCTCTCTTTGCCTCACTCTGTGAAGAATTTGGAACGTGTGCATCGGCTTTTGGCTAAGTTAAGCTCCACGTCCGCGAGTATACGCGGACGCTGGTGGATCTGGCCGACGCTGGCGGCAGCCGCTGCTACTTTCGAAAATTGCCGGCCGTGCTCCCGGAATCAAAGTGAGCTACACATCAGTCGGAGGACGTCGAAACAGTGACGCGACTCCGACGGGCAGGAGCACGGGGGCAATAAGACGAGTGGTATCCAGCGAAGAGTTAATTCCCAAAACAAAGAAAAAGGAAACTAAAATGATAAGCGCTGTAGATGAGATGTCAGCGGAGTTCCAAAATGAACTAAAACAAAAAATTACATCGCAGGTTAGAGACAAAATTTGGGCTCTCGCACTAGGTCAATCAAGGCTTTATGGACAAAATGAAGATCTCAGAAATGAAAACTCCAGACACACAAAGGAAATAGCGGTTGCAAACGCACCAGATGCCCAGGAACGCATTCACCGCCTGGAACAAGAAATAGCGGAACTCAAATCCGAAAATCAGGGACTAAAGTCAGCAAATAAACCCCTCTCACCCTCTTTTGCAGCGTCTGCGGCTGCTGGTCCTATTGCAAAATCTAAAAGCAAAGTACACGAACGCATTCAATAAACAAAAGCTAAACAGTCCAGCAGATTTTTCTTTAAATCAGAAACCAACCAAGATGCGAGAACCATTAGAACAACGATCACTAAAACAATTAACGCCAAGCAAGATATATTAAAAATAAAATCAATCATGTCAACAGCAAATACTGTAATAATTGAAACAGAATCACATGTAGACAAGAAAAAGATAATAGAAACAAAAAGCAGCACAGCTTAAGGACATTACAAGAATTTCAGATCCCTGCTGGCAGTGCACCAGGTCTCAACATGTTTAACTGACCAGAAATTCTTAGAACAGCTCTACGAAATAAACCTCAGTGAATACATAATTTTAAAAAAAAATTATTTTAAAGTACAGTAAACAATATTCTAGAAGTGTCGCCAAGAGTACGATTACTGCTCTTCAGAAAGAAAGGGTTTTTATTCAGTTGGAATGTTTGTATATTAACGACTTTGTTGCTGTACAGAAGTGTTTTAACTGTTGGGGCTTCGTTTTTCCCGCGCGCCGTTCAAGATTGGAGCGGTAGAGAGACAGCTGAAGGTAGTTCATTGAACCCTCTGCCAGGCACTTTATTGTGAATAGCAGAGTAATCACGTAGATGTAGACGTAGGTATGCAGCAAGGGAAGTCAAACGGCGTTCAGAATAAAGACACGTCGATTGTCAAAATTTTGTCAGTAGACTGTCGAAGCATTGGTAATAAAGTTCGAGAATAACTGCCCTCCGGGAAAGTTCTCGAACTCGTATTATTCTTGTGACTGAGTGCTGGTTGAAGCCTGAAGGAGAATTCTCTGAGATATTTAGTGAGACGTGGAACGTACATTGAAAAGAAAGTTTAGAGACCATAGGAGGGGGAATCTTCATTGCAGTTGACAAAAATATTGTCCCTATTGAGGTCGAAGTTGAGTGTGACAGTGAAGTCATCTGGTCGCGTATAACACGTGTAGGTGAAACCAAGTTAATCGCTGGGTGTTTTCCCCGGCCACCCAATTCAGCTTTGACAGTTCTAGAGTAATTCAAAGAAAGTCTACTATAAATACCCAGATCATGCAATACTCGTAGCTTGAGGCGACTTTAAACTGCTTAGTATAGACTGAGATGTCTATGGATTCATTGGGGCGGGGGGGGAGGGGGTTTCGGACAAAACAGTCATGCGAAACACTTTAAAACAGGTTTTGAGCAGCTAGTTTGGCAGCTCACATTCAATGGAAATATCTTACACGTTGTAGCTACAAATAGGCCGGACCTTATCGACAAAGTCAGTATAGAAAGGTAGATTAGTGATCATTATGTCATTATAGCAACTATGGTTACGAAAGTTAACAAATCGGTGAAAAAGGCTGGGAGAGTGTTTCTGGTACATAGACCAGATAAGCAGTTGTTAGCATCTCAATTAGACAGTGAACTGCCGTCACCTAGATCCAGTAAGATGGAAGTAGAGGAATTATGGGCAAAGTTTAAGCAAATTGAAAATTATAGTCTGGAGAGTTATGTGCCTAGTAAATGGATGGTTTAATGACAAAATTCGGAGGATGCTGAGGAAGCAGAGGCTGTTGCACTCTCGATTCAAAAGGGAACGCACAAATGACAAGCGAAGGTTAGTAGATATTCGTGCGCATGTGAAAAGATCTATGCTCGAAGCATACAACAACTACGATCGTCACACCTTAGCAAAAGATCTGGCAGAGAACCCGAGAAAATTCTGGCACTATGTAAAAGAAACCGTTCACAGAGAAGAATCGTACAAAAAGGCCATCATTTGACAGGCTCCCGTATGGATGACATAGTAATAAACATCCCTGGTGTACAGAAACAACTGAAAGATTTGAAATCACCTGGTCCAGATGGAATCCGAGTTCGATTTTACAAACAGTGCTCTACGGCATAGGTCCCTTACCTAACCTGCACTTAATGTGAATCTCTCGTCCAGCACAAAGTCCGAAGTGATTGGAAAAAGCACAGGTGACCCGCAAAATTACAGACTAGTACCCCTAACTTCGGTTCGCTTGAGAATTCTTGAAAATGTTCTCAGTTCGAGTATAATAAACTTTCTTGAGACTGAGAAGTTCATGTCCGCGAATCAGCATAGCTTTAGAAAGCATAGCTTGTGCGAAACTCAGCTTACCCTTTTCTCACATGGTATACTGCGAACTATGAATGAAGGGCAACAGGCAGATTCCATTTTTCTAGATTTCCATGAGGCGAGTTACACTGTACGCATTACAGGCTGTTAACGAAGATACGGTATAGGTTCGCAGATATGTTAGAGGCTCGCATACTTCTTAAGTAATAGAACCATGACGGCAAGTGTTCATCAGAGACAAGGTTTCGTCAAGAGTATCCCAGGGAAGTGCGATGGGGCCTTCATGTACATAAATGATTTGGCGGACAGAGTGGGCAGCAGCCTGCTGTTGTTTGCTGATTATGCTGTGGGATACGGTAAGGTGTCGAA
Source organism: Schistocerca americana (assembly GCF_021461395.2). Taxonomy (NCBI): domain Eukaryota; kingdom Metazoa; phylum Arthropoda; class Insecta; order Orthoptera; family Acrididae; genus Schistocerca; species Schistocerca americana. The sequence continues at coordinate 924,769,550 of NC_060121.1, read as the reverse complement.
GTTGCGTGACCAGTTGGTGTGATGAATGGCAGCTACCTCTAAATGTGGAAAAATGTAAGTGAACGCAGATGAGTAGGAAGAGCAAACTCGTAATGTTCGGCTACAGAAGTGCTAGTGTCCTGCTTGACACAGTCCAGTCGTTTAAATATCTGGACGTAACGTTGCAAAGGGATATAAAATGGTACGAGCATGTGAGAACAGTGGTAGGGAAGGCAAATGAAAAAAACGGTTTAATGAGAGAATTTTAGGAAAGTGTGGTCTACATGTAAAGGAGACCGCATATAGGACGCTTGTGCGACCTATTCTTGGGTGCTGCTAGAGCTTTTGGGTCCGTAGCATGTCGGACTGAAGGAAGACATCGAAGTTATTCAGAGGAGGACTGCTAGATTAGTTACCGGTAGGTTATGTAACATTTAAGTGTTACGGGGATGCTTGGGGAATTCAAATGGGAATCCTTGGAGGAAAGGCGACGTTGTTTTCGAGAAAAGCCGTTGAAAAAATTTAGAGAAACGGCATTGGGAGCTGTCTGCCAAATGATTCTACTACCGCCAACATACATTGCGCTTAAGGACCATGATGATAAGATACGTGAAATTAGGGCTCATATGGAGGCATATAGAGAGTCGTTTTTCCCTCGCTCTATTTGAGAGTGGAACAGGACTGGGAATGACTAGTAGCGATACAAGGTACCCTCCGCCACGCACCGTTCGGTGGCTTGCGAAGTATCTATATTCATATAGATGTAGTCTAAACAATAAGCTGAGAATTTTTAGTTGAACTGTAGAGGGACAATACCTCTAAAATAAGCAGTGTGCAAAGCCAGTTTCGTTCTGTAATATCAGAACATGATTTGTATGCTCGAAGAGTCCACGGCTGTTCTGCCGGTCCATAGTGGGCAACGGGCATAATATTTCGGCGATCAGACATGTCGCCATCATCAGGTGCGCTGTCGAACTCGTCAGCGCACCTGCCAATAGCCGCATGTCTGATAGCCGAAATATTGTGCCCGTTGCCCACTATGGACCGGCAGAACAGCCGTGGACTGTTCGGGCAACAAATACGCCGGGAGAAACTGAAGAATCACATAATTTGTACACGCGGAAGAAAGACTGACATGAAGTAAGAAATAAGCACCAAAAAGGAACTGTGTAAAAGGAAGTGTGAAAAAAAAAACTTTTCGAAAGTTTTAGAATCGCTTGTAAAAGATACTGCACTGTTATCGAGGGATATCTACAGGAATGCGCTCTTTGAACTGCAAATGAGATGAAAATTATTGGTTTCCCAGTTTCTTTGGTCTGAACATGCGGATTCAAGAAATCATACAGAATAGGAAGTCAGAGTTTACTTCAGGTCTACACGTAAACGAGATAGGCAAGACTGCAGGGTGGACATTAATAAAACCGACAGACTTCACCGATAGATTCTTGACTGGGAATGGAGGAAAATAGGTCCCATGAACATGTGTCCGGAAATGCATCGTTGCCACAGTGGATGTCGCTGGAGAATGACAGTTCCTCTGACCATGTACCGTGAGTTCCTTATGTGCTGCACGCTGCGTGCCTGACGCAGCGTACTGTAAGCAGCAGAATGATCCGGTGTTCAAGTAAGGAACAAGCCGAGGTGCTGTTTGTGTACGGCAAATCTGGTGGAAACGGTCGAGAGGCAGCATAGCTTGTAACCTCCCCGCAAAAAATTGGAAAGAAGAACACGAAAATGGAACCAAGTGTATCCTCCCCGCAAGAAATTAGAAAGTCAATGATTGCAAGAAATAAAAAGGCAATGATTATAAAAAATGATGTGCCAAATGTTGTCTTCCCACAAAAGTGAATAATAAAAATGAGTCAAGCGTAACCTCCTTGCAAAATTAAAGAATAATAATGGCCCAAATGTAAACTCCACACAAAAGTTAAGGAATGAAGATTGCTCGTTAAACCCACAATAATGTTAATTAAATAATAAACCATGAACTGAATGTGACATCTCAACACAAATAATTAAAACTGATAAATCTTATAAGGGCAGCAACGCTGACCTTCGGCCCTTTATTCTGAATGGAAAAACCAAAATTCTTACCTCGGTAAAACTGCATCTATATCTGCTCTTATTTTTCGGCACAGCTCTGTGAAATGCTGGCCCATATTTAATTCTGATTCTTGGAGGGAATGCATAGGAAATATTATTTAACTTGAAATGAATCTTTTTCTTTAAAAAGTTACTTTATAGAAAAATTATTATTGGGGCATTTTTTTGAACAAATTAATTACAATTAACATACGTTATTAGCTGAGCGCAATGCTGCTTCATTACCTTCTACAATAATACACATCGTCCACCACAATCCTGACCGGATTCGGAAGAACAGCACGCCGTCGACGCATGCCGACGCTCGCTCAGTACAACCGTCCACTCGCTAAAACTACTCCCGACTGACTACTACTACTGCAGACAGAGTGCAATTGTTCCTGCCGACTCGCTACACGCAACTGCACCAGACTGCTACTACTATCCAACTGTCGACTCGCGCGGTCAAGCGCAGACTAGCAACGATAAATAACTCTCTGGTCAGAGATTCTGTCATGCCTCGCCATCGATGGTAATGAATACATACGTGTTTCATAACCTTCCACTGGGGTGCGGGGGGGGGGGGGGGCAAAAATTTGGCAGCGATGGTGAGTCATTTGGACTTGCCATGAGCAACAAATTTTTTCTTAACTAACTAACTTTACAATCACAGAATATACAGATATATAGGTGTAGAACATGAAGTAAATATAGTGCACATGCACTGAGTACAGAACATATCAGGCAATGACAAAATATATATACAATGAGTACAGAACATATCAGCAAATCACAAAAAATGTATATGCAATGAGTAGAAATCATGTTAACAAAATGACAAAAGTGTACATGCACTGTAGTTCAGAACATATTTGCAAATCACAAAAATGTATAGGCCATAAATACAAATCATGATAACAAAATGGTTTTTTTTACTATGACACAAAAATTAGGATAGGAAAGGGAAGGATTGCGTCATGGTTGTAGCACTTTAGGTTGCAAGCAGCTGCACTGAAAGTCCATATCTTTCTACAGAAGCACAACACAAGGTGAGGCAACCTAAAGTTCTTTTCCCAGAAGTATTAATCAGCGTAGCCAAGACACTGAAATGCCGTAGTAATATTCCATGTTATCCTTTTGGTAGTACATTAGGTACACCAAACAGTGGGACCATAATAGCATCTTCATCGCTCATGGTGGTGGACAGCATGTCATGTCAACACCACGTTCTTGTCTATTACAACAACGTAGAATTAGTGCAAAAACCAAATATAGTGCTCCATGATCATGAGGATATACAGGACAGACGGATATTGCAGTAATTCCTCGTAATTAGGTTAGAAGGTGAAGGACATTAAGTCACATACTAGTCTTCATTTAGAATTACACCAGTAACGGGTGGCACTCATTGCCCAGTTATTGAACATTTCTGTACCATGTATGTAGTATTACAGAATAATGTTCATGAGTAACTTTACAGAGAACATTGGCACTCATTGTCTAATTACAAACCATCAGAAGTCATCTACAGGGAAAATCGGCACTCATTGTCTATTTACAAACCATCAGAAGTCATCATAGTATTACAGAATAATGTTTACATAATAATATTCATGAATTGTTTTTACAGAGAACATTGGCACTCATTGCCTAATTGCAAACCATCAGAAGCCATTTACAGAGAACATTGGCACTCATTGTCTAATTACAAACCATCAGAAGTCATCATAGTATTACAGAATAATGTTTACATAATAATATTCATGAATTGCTTTTACAGAGAACATTGGCACTCATTGTCTAATTACAAACCATCAGAAGTCATTTACAGAGAACATTGGCTCTCATTATCTAATTACAAACCATCAGAAGTCATCATAGTATTACAGAATAATGTTTACATAATAATATTCAAGAATTGTTTTTACAGAGAACATAGGCACTCATTGCCTAATTGCAAACCATTGGAAGTCATTTACAGAGAACATTAGCACTCATTGCCTAGTTACAAACCATCAGAAGTCATCACAGTATTACAGAATAATGTTTACATAATAACATTCAGGAATTGTTTTTACAGAGAACATAGGCACTCATTGCCTAATTGCAAACCATCAGAAGTCATTTACAGAGAACATTAGCACTCGTTGACTAATTACAAACCATCAGAAGTCATCATAGTATTACACAATAATGTTTACATAATAATATTCATGAATTGTTTTTACAGAGAACATAGGCACTCATTGCCTAATTGCAAACCATCGGAAGTCATTTACAGAGAACATTAGCACTCATTGCCTAGTTACAAACCATCAGAAGTCATCATAGTATTACAGAATAATGCACATAATTAATCTAATTAAAGTAATCATTGCCATTCATTTTTTTTTGCTAGCAATGCATTGCGTTAGGTAATTACTGGGGAATGAAAATATTTGCTTTTAAATTATTGCTGGAAATGAAGATATGTAACGTCATTCGTCTTGAGTCAGCTGTAGCAAGATTATGAAACAAGTAGAGTATATGTAATCACATTCATAAATGACATGGGTTTAATGAACAACTGCTTGTAGCACATTAATTTCATAAATAATTTCTCCTGCAAAATATACAAAAATGGATTATTAAACTGAAAGAAGAAACGCATTTTATGCTGAAAAGTAGTGAACTTCGAATTAACAGGTAGTGAAATGTGTATAAAAAATATGTGTGTTCCCTAGCTGTCCTTTCCAAAACCTTCAGTCATCCTACTATGCAATATAACACATACTGTCAAAACGAACTGCAACAAATACTTAAGTAACTACATAGCATAAATACATAAACTTCAACATCATCCTCATCTGTGAAGAAAAAATACTTCATTATCCATCGCTTCATTATCCATATTATCATAACTCCATTATTATCATCACCTGTAAAGAAAAACTTCATTATTCATAGTAGCATATTCTTCATCATTATTCATCATCATTCATTATCATCTGCAAAAAGTCACTTCATTATTCATTATACAATTAATCCTTATTTCTATCATATTTCCTCACTAAAACTAAGATGTGAAGTTCTGTCTGACAGCCTGCATCAATCGCTTCGTATTCTGAAAGAAAAAAATAGTTAAGACTGCTATTCTACGATGTGTATAGTATATTCTTGTTAATGCTTGTTAATCCTGATCCATTTACTCTTCCTCATAAGGTTTTTTTTTTTTTGCGTCTTCTTTCGTTCATTCCGAAGGTGAAATTCCCATTTCTGTTTAATTTATTTCCTTTACACGTTATTTCTTTCTGAAAATGATGAACAAAGATTAATGTCTTGCATTTAAATCACATACCCATTAAATAAAAACTGGTTTATAGTAACATAATTTGAGCATACAACATACCATGACAGAAAACGTAATATGTCAAAAAACATAGACAGTGTTCAGATGCAAAAATGTACACAGAATATCACAATGCAGCAGCAAGAAATGTAAAATAGTCATGATGTCGAGATATCATAAGGCAAAAATGTCAAAGTCAACTGGTGTTTGCTATATCTTAACTAATTCATAGTGCATACAAACAAAACATGAAAACAATTGTACATACATAAAAAAAAATGATGACAAGAAATGTGACCTTCTTTGTGTTCAGCTTGTATGTTGCGTAGTTAATAGAGGCGAGAATTAAAGACTTTAATGGGGAGAGAATTTAATAAAATTAATATGTCACTAGTCAAAATTGCATAATTATTCATAAGATACGTAAGTTTATCTGGAAAAATATGCACGGTCTGATGTGTAACGACAAGAAGAGCGACCTGCTAACCTTACCTTGCCGGGCACTTGCCAAGAAAAATACGACAATCATCAGTAAGTATTCACATGAATATAATTGCATAAGTGGTCATAAAAATTAGGAAATGCCATCATAGCATGTTACATCATAAAGTATCTTCATTCAATAAAAGGTTTAATATTCGATATGTGGTGGTTTCCTTTGGATTTTCTGGTTCTCAAAGTTTCGACGTGTACAACATTGGGGTGAGGAATGCTGCGAATCCAATATGGACCTGCGTATAGAAGTTCAAATTTACTGCACCTACCTTTTATTTTGTTGGATAAATAGTGTGTACGTACTAACATCTTCTGTCCAACGTGAAAGTCACGGCGTATACAAACCTGTTTTTGTTGTCTTCTCTGGCGCTCTGCGGCACGTTTGATGTTGTTCAGCGCAATGTCAATTATTTCATGGTGTCGTAGTCGACAAGATGTAGGAAAGTTAGTAATTCTTTAATTTTGTTATGTGGTTCAACATTTTTCAGTATAACAAACGGAGATAGCATAGTGGATTCATTTGGTATGGAATTAATTACATCCTGGAATGAGTGTATGTGTGTGTCCCAATCAATATGTCTTTTATGGCAGTATATTCTACACAGTTTACCAATTTCTTTCATTAATCGTTCACAAGGGTTCGAAGAAGCATGGTACCTGGATATATATATCGGAGAAATGTTTCTAGCTCGTAACATACGTGTCCATATAGCAGATCGAAACTGTGATCCATTGTCAGAAATTACTTTCAACACATGCCCTACATGAAATAGAAAATGTTTTACAAATGCTTTCGAAACAGTTTTAGCAGTAGCTTTGCGTAACGGAGTGAAGGTAACAAATTTTGAAGTGAGTTCAACAGCGACAAAGATGTAGCAAAAACCTCTATTAGTTCTGGGAATCGGACCAAAAATGTCTACAGCAGCCATATGTCTCAATTTAACAGGTACAATGGGATATAATGGAGGAATATGTGAAGTCGTGTCTGACTCAGCTTTCTGGCAGATTTTACATGACACTAAAACTCGTCGTATACGTTTCTCCATGTTGGCAAAATAACAGTTCTGTCTCAGTATAAGAAAACATTTCGTAGCTCCGTAATGTGCGTAACTCAAATGAGTATACCAGATTAATTTGTTAACAAGCTCATCAGGTATGCATAATAACCAATTGTTGTTGTCAGGATGAGAGCGGCGAAACAGAATATTATTGCGTACGGTGTAATGGTTTCTAATGGTAACATTATTCCTATCTTGCCAAAGTTGTTTAATTTCTTTCCACACGTTGTCTTTACTCTGCTCTTGTGCTAGTAATGACGACGAAATAAAATTTTCAAATGCAACTTGTTGAGTGTACATGACGCTGAAATTTGCTTTGCAGAAGTTGGTTGCGATGTCTTGCTGATTGTTGCTGAGAGAACGGGATAGTGCCACTGCTATAATATTTTGTGTGCCGGGAATGTGAACAATTGTGAAATTAAATTCCTGTAGATAAAGTTTCCATCTGCTTAATCTGTCGTGTGTAAATTTAGCCGAAAGTAAAAATTGTATCGCTCTATGGTCTGTGTAAACGGTGGTGTGTCTTCCATAAAGAAAATGCCTAAATGTCGTAAAAGCCCATACAACACATAATGTTTCAAGTTCTGTAACGGAATAATTTCGTGCAGCAGGTGACAAAATGCGACTTGCAAATGCGTTGTTTTTAATCACTGTAGAGCCATCTTCTTCAATTTCCTGAAAAATATGTACGCCTAAAGCGGTGTTAGAACTGTCAGTGGCAATGGAAAAATTTCTAGTAAGATCTGGGTGCTATAAAAGTGGTGCATTCAACAAAGCATGTTTCAGGTTCACAAATTCAGAATGTGCTTGCTTATCCCAGGACCAAATAGTGTTTTTCCCTGTCAATTGGCATAATCTAGGGGTGTCTAAAGCAGAGTAATGAATAAATTTACGAAAAAAGTTAATTAAATCCAAAAAGCTGCGTAGTTGTTTCTTCGTCGTAGGAACAGTAATGTCACGTAAAGCTTGAAGTTTTTCCGGATCAGGCGCAATGCCTTCCGCTGAAATTACGTGTCCAAGAAATTTTATAGAAGTTTTACAAAAGTGCGATTTACTGAGATTAACTGTGAGTCCTTGTGCACGAAAAGTTCGTAACAGTTGTTCAAGAATCAAATTGTGTTCAGACCAGTTAGCTTCAGCAATAAGAATGTCGTTTACGTACGTTGTGATTCTGTCTTTAAGTTCGGTCGGAGGTATTGTGTTCAAACCGCGAATAAAAGCTGCTGAAGAAACAGTTAAACCGAATGGTAATTTACAAAATTGATAACAGTCACCAAAACATAGAAATGCTGTGTACTTTCTGCAATTCGGATGGAGCTGAATTTGCCAAAATCCCGATTTCAGATCTAATGTAGAATAAATAGCAGTACCGTGAAATTTCTGTAGTATTTCTTCTAGTGTCTGTGGGCGATCTGTTTCATTAATAATAATGTTATTGATGTGACGCGAATCAAGTACGAGGCAAAGTGAGCTATCCTTTTTCTTAACAATATGGAGCGGGTTTATGTACGGACTAACTGCCGGTTCAATAATTCCTTGGTCAAGCATAGCTTGCAATTCTTTCTTAACTTGTTCCCTATGAATATATGGAATGGGATAATGCTTGGCTTTAAATGTGTCGTGCTGTTTGACTTGAAATTCATACATAAAACCGGACATATTACCAGGAATGTTGTCGAAAACTGAAGCTTGCTGTAAAAGAATTTTGTGTAGTTGCGTGCGTTCGTCGTCTGTATTTACACTGCTCTGTTTAACTTTATCAGAAATCATCTGCATAACGTAGTAGTCGGCTTCGTCTGGAGTATTATAGTTATGTACGTACGTATCTGTGAACAATGTGGAATTACAGTCTATGTTACGTGATACGGAAATGACCTCTGTGCGATTAATTGTTTGTTATTCTGCAGATAATGAGTGCTGAAATTCTAAAGCCAGTTGTACATTTTCATCCTTCAACATTAAATAGGAATTTTGAAAGTCAATAATTGCGTCGTTTTGTACCAGAAAATTCGTACCTAAAATAACATCTGTTGTCAATAAAGGAACAATCCAAAAATTTGAGTGAAAAGTATGACACGCAATACAAAATGATAAATGCGTCTGTAATTTAACATCTACTCCTTTACTAGATACTGCTCCTTTTACTTTAGTTTTACCTAATGGTAACGTGGGATAGGTATTCTCTTTGTTACACTCGTTTAAAGTTTCTTCATTTATAACTGACATAGGTGATCCAGAATCGATTATTGCTGAAAATTTCGATGATCCAATTTTAATTTCGATGACAGGGTGTGAAATGTTTTTTTGAACAACTGGTCTTTCCTGCAAAAGAGTGTCTCGGATGTCGTCAAAAGTAATAACATTTTCGTGAACAACATTCTGCGTGTCAAAAGTAGTGCTTGTGTTACTGTAAGATGCGACCTGTATAGTATCTAGTCAAATTCTATCTGACGTGTTATTATTTTCTGGAGGATGTTGTGGCATTTCGACTATTTGAACTGTTCTGTTATTTCTTCCAGACGTATTACACTCTGGATGATACCTACTGTGTGGTTCATTCATGAGAATATGTTGTTGCTGACCATTTTGTTGCTCGTAAGACAGACTATTATTAAACGTATGTTGATAATTGTGCTCATTGTTTTTACGTCTGTCGTGATAGTCATTCCTATACGGTGCATTGCGATAGGAATTGAAGTACTGTGTTTGCTGCACGTAGTTATTTCCTTGCTCCCGTGCGTTACTATTTGTTGGAGCTGAGACTATACGTGCACGCGGCGAAACATTAAAGTTTGGTTGACCTTGTAGACTGCATTGTTGGTTAGGTATGCTAACCGGTTGGTTTTGTTGCTGTTGTTGGGAAAAACGTCTATTGTTATCGAAATGGGGTTCCTGTTGCTGATAATTTTGACGATATTGATAATTAAAATTTTGTCTGCAATTAAAGTTCTTGTGGTTGTCGTTCCTAAAGCGTCTATTACCTTTGCTATTGAAATTGCGTGGCTGATCGTAATTGCTGTAACTTTGTTGGCCTTGGTTGTTATATGAAAAAATTTTGTTTACGAAGGAATAATCTGATTGTTGCACTTCCAAAAGCTGTAACAGATCTCTGAATGCAGTAATATTTTCCTTCTGCTGACCCGTTAAAAGTGACACTCTTAATGATCTTGGAAATTTAGAAATACATAATTGAATGAGTGCAGATTCACTATATGGTTCACTTAAGTACTGGTTTTGTTGGACCATATGCTCAAAAAATTGCGTGACAGTGGAAAAATTTGAGTTCTCATAATTTGGTAAACTAATTAATTGATCCTTAATTCTGCGCTGTGTCGTCTTCGACCAATACGCTGACAGAAAAGCATTCTGAAATTCTTCTACCGAGTAACATTGTCTCGCAATCGGTCTCATACGAGTTGCCGGTTCACCTTCCAAAAAACTACAAATAAATTCAAGTTTATGTGTTACAGGCCAAGTCGGTGGAAAAGCAAAGCTAAATTGTTGTATCCAATCCAAGGCGTGAATCTGTGTTCTGTCATTTTTAAATGCTTTAAATTTTCTCACTGATAGAAAATGTTTGTAATCAAAATTATCTTCTCTGCATGGCCGAACAGGTTCAGGATTGTATGAGAATCTGTTTGACTGTGACTGTTCGGTATCTAACTCACGTACTCTCTGTAGATTACCTAAATTATACTGGCTGTGTGAGTGTGAGAAATGTTCAGAATTCGCCGTAAGCTGTGACGTGTTATTAACTGAAATATTTTTTATCTCTGTTACCTCTTGCTGTAAACTTGACAATTTTCTACGTAATGCATTATTAGACGAATCTATCTCACTGATTGTCTGCTGTAGATTTTGGAATTCAGGTGTTTGGTTAAACGAAATCGGTGAGGTATCGTCTGATTTGCTGTCATTATTACTTTTAATAACGTCAGTACGACTGGCCAATTCATCATATTTTTCAGTCAGTATTTTTACCTGATCATCGGTTTTTGTGTCGCAAGTATTAATTTGTTTTTGTATTTTTCGTGTGGTGTCGTTCAATTTTTTAACGTCTGCTTTAATGACATCCGAATCCTGTGTTAGTTCTAATTGTTCGAGTCTGTCTGTCACTGTCTGAAAGTCTGCTGTCTGTGTGTCTGTTTTCGATTTAAGATCGAAAATTTCATCACGTAATTCTGTGTTCAACTGTTTGATGGTATTAATTTCGTCGGACACTGTAGCAATATTGTTGTCTACGTATGTTTTTGCTTTCGCAAACAATTTACGTTTATCTTCCTGTCTCTGTGCGGTGATTGTTTCCATGACTTGTCGTTTTACTTTATTCTGTTCCTATATAAATTTATGGAAACGCGTATCACTATTTTGTAGGTGATGATTAAAACGATCGTCAATTTGACTGTTCTGTTGTTGAAATTTCGCGTCTATCTTTGCATCCATTGTGCGCGAAAGTTCTGCTGTCATTAATTTAAACTCGTCGCGTAATTGTGTTGCTTTTTCAGAGCATTGTTTACCGACTGCACTAATTTCGTCTCTAAGTGATTCTGTTGTAGCTGTTTGCATATCCCTTAATTCTTGAGCAACAGATCTAATTTCTTCGCTACTTTTCCTAGCACAAGCCTCAATTTCCTCGCGTAACTGTTCTTTAGTATCATGACATTGCGCGGCAATGGCTGTAATCTGTTCACTAAGCTGTCTGGAATTGTTGTATAATTTTTCATTCAACTGTTTGGAATTGTTGTCTAATTTTTCATTAAGTTGTTTGGAATTGTTGTCTAGTTTTTCACTAATTTCATGAATAAGTTGTTTGTGATTGTAGTCTTGTGTTTCATCCGACTGTTTGGAATTGCTGTCTAATTTTTCACTAAGTTGTTTGATTTTGTTGTCTTGTTCCTTTTTATACTGTTTGAAATTTTCATTAAGGTTGTCTTGTTTTTTATTATGTTCAATAATTTGCATCAACATTGCCGTAATTTGATCCGAGCCCAAATTAGCTACTCTATTCTCAGTGCTGTTTGATGGTGTACCTGCAATTGTCACGTTTTGTGTATCCATTTGGATATTCTGCGATTCTTGAAACGTTTTACGAGTCGGATGTGCTCTGTTAGTTACTACACCGGAATGAAATAAATCTGTCGTACTTTGAGTACACTGTTCATTTTCATTAAAGAAATTTATCTGTTTGTCATGTAAATCCTGCAAACCGGGTGTGTTACACTGGACAGAGCTCATTGCAACAGAACGCCCCGCGTCATCAATTGTCGTCATATTAACAGAGGACACAATTAAGTTCGTCTGTTCATCACTAAGATCAAAATCAACATTAGTGGTCGGTACACACTGATTGTCGGTAAATGGAGGATTGTCATCATTACACAGCGTGTCGCAAGTACTATCGGTCCAGTTGTTTAAGTCGGTTATTTCACTCATTATACCTCGCGACGTACTATTAACAGTTTTTCGCGGCATTTTTACCCAAATCACAATTATTCACAAATGAAACAAAGACAATGCAAAATCCAACAAACACAAATACAACAGAGAGCAACGAATTGCCGATGATCTGTGAAAGAAAGTGACAAAATTAGTAAAAGCGTTGCGCCAAATGCTAATTGTATTTAAGTAAATAAGAGCAGATATATGACTACTTCTCAGACCGCTGTACCGGTCTGCTTCGCGGGAAGTGAGAGTTGCAGGCGCTTAGTCTGGACACAGTAGGTAGTTAATCAGTTTGTAATTTATGTGTCGGTGCGGTGCCACGCCGTGACGAATTTCACGCACGCAGCGTGTGCGGGCTGCGGGAGGGCCAAGGCGCCGCCTGTGTCTTGACTTGGTTCGGTTCTTCTCGCAGGTACCCAGAACTGCCCGACTTTTCATTTTGACATTGCGCTGCGGCATTTTTCGGTCGGCACATCTCTCTCAGTTCGGCAGAATCGTGGTGTCACCGTTGATTATCCTTAGCTATTTGTTCGTGGTCTGAAGGACGTTCACAGTCCAATGGCTGTTTGCACAAAAGAGGCAGTCTAGCGATCTATCGTGACAATCCTTTAAAATCAATGGAAATGACAGAAGAGAGGGATAAGAATTCTTAATTCACGTACTGATTTTTTTCTATGAATCGACGTTAAAGTATCATGCAGATAGAAATTAAACCTTTAGATGATAATTAAAGAGCGAAAAATTACAACGATCGATAAAGGGGATTAATTGTCCTGAACATCAGGAAGTACTTTGTGCTAAATCTTCTGGCATGTAGCGCTTCAAGAAATCGGTGGTACGGACAGTGACATTCCTGAAGTCGCACCCATTATTCCACTGTCAGTTGCAACAGTTTTGAATGGACATGAACGAAGAGCACAAAGACTTTAAAATACAAGACCCGTGGTCTTGGGGTAGCGCTTTTGATTCATAAAAAAAAAAAAACATCTTCGGTCCCGGGTTCGATCCCCGCCACTGCCTAAATTTTGAAAATAATCAGCATGGGTGGCCGAAGACTTCCGGCATAAGAAGTCAACCTCATTCTGCCAACGGCCTTGTCAAAGAGGGCGGAGGAGCGGATAGAGGTTCAGGGCACTCTCTTGTCCTAGGGGTGGGAAATTGCCCCTAAAGGCTGAAGAATCAGCAATGATCAACGACATGAAAATGCAGAAGGCAATGGAAACCACTGCATTAAAGACACGTAACGTAGACATGTGGCCTGTAATTGAAGAAGTGTCATGATGATCTCTCCATTGGCAAAAGATTCCGGAATAGTCCCCCATTCGGATCTCCGGGAGGGGACTGCCAAGGGGGAGGTTACCATGAGAAAAAGATTGAATTATCAACGAAAGGATAACGTTCTACGAGTCGGGGCGTGGAATGTCAGAAGCTTGAATGTGGTAGGGAAACTAGAAAATCTGAAAAGTGAAATGCAAAGGCTCAATCTAGATATAGTAGGGGTCAGTGAAGTGGAAGGAAGACAAGGATGTCTGGTCAGATGAGTGTCGGGTAATATCAACAGCAGCATAAAATGGTATAACAGCTGTAGGATTCGTTATGAATAGGAAGGTAGGGCAGAGGGTGTGTTACTGTGAACAGTTCAGTGACCGGGTTGTTCTAATCAGAATCGACAGCAGACCAACACCGACAACGATAGTTCAGGTATACATGCCGACGTCGCAAGCTGAAGATGAACAGATAGAGAAAGTGTATGAGGATATTGAAAGGGTAATGCAGTATGTAAAGGGGGACGAAAATCTAATAGTCATGGGTGACTGGAATGCAGCTGTAGGGGAAGAAGTAGAAGAAAAGGTTACAGGAGAATACGGGCTTGGGACAAGGAATGAAAGAGGAGAAAGACTAATTGAGTTCTGTAACAAGTTTCAGCTAGTAATAGCGAATACCCTGCTCAAGAATCACAAGAGGAGGAGGTATACTTGGAAAAGGCCGGGAGATACGGGAAGATTTCAATTAGATTACATCATGGTCAGACAGAGATTCCGAAATCAGATACTGGATTGTAAGGCGTACCCAGGAGCAGATACAGACACAGATCACAATATAGTAGTAATGAAGAGTAGGCTGAAGTTCAAGACATTAGTCAGGAAGAATCAATACGCAAAGAAGTGGGATACGGAAGAACTAAGGAATGACGAGATACGTTTGAAGTTCTCTAAAGCTATAGATACAGCAATAAGGAATAGCGCAGTAGGCAGTACAGTTGAAGAGGAATGGACATCTCTAAAAAGGGCCATCACAGAACTTGGGAAGGGAAACATAGGAACAAAGAAGGTAGCTGTGAAGAAACCATGGGTAACAGAAGAAATACTTCAGTAGATTGATGAAAGAAGGAAGTACATACATGTTCCGGGAAAATCAGGAATACAGAAATACAAATAGCTGAGGAATGAAATAAATAGGAAGTGCAGGGAAGCTAAGACGAAATGGCTGCAGGAAAAATGTGAAGACATCGAAAAAGATATGATTGTCGGAAGGACAGACTCAGCATACAGGAAAGTCAAAACAACCTTTGGTGACATTAAAAGCAACGGTGGTAACATTAAGAGTGCAACGGGAATTCCACTGTTAAATGCAGAGGAGAGAGCAGATAGGTGGAAAGAATACATTGAAAGCCTCTATGAGAGTGAAGATTCGTCTGATGTGATAAAAGAAGAAACAGGAGTCGATTTAGAAGAGATAGGGGACCCATTATTAGAATCGGAATTTAAAAGAGTTTTGGAGGACTTACGGTCAAATAAGGCAGAAGGGATAGATAACATTCAATCAGAATTTCTAAATTCATTGGGGGAAGTGTCAACAAAACGACTATTCACGTTGGTGTGTAGAATATATGAGTCTGGCGACATACCAACTGACTTTCGGAAAAGCATTATCCACACAATTCCGAAGACGGCAAGAGCTGGCAAGTGCGAGAATTATCACACAATTAGCTTAACAGCTCATGCATCGAAGCTGCTTACAAGAATAATATACAGAAGAATGGAAAAGAAAATTGAGAATGCGCTAGGTGACGATCAGTTTGGCTTTAGGAAAAGTAAAGGGACGAGAGAGGCAATTCTGACGTTACGGCTAATAATGGAAGCAAGGCTAAAGAAAAATCAAGACACTTTCATAGGATTTGTCGACCTGGAAAAAGCGTTCGACAATAAAAAATGGAGCAAGCTGTTCGAGATTCTGCAAAAAGTAGGGGTAAGCTATAGGGAGAGACGGGTCATATACAATATGTACAACAACCAAGAGGGAGTAATAAGAGCGGACGATCAAGAACGAAGTGCTCGTATTAAGAAGGGTGTAAGACAAGGCTGTAGCCTTTCGCCCCTACTCTTCAATCTGTACATCGAGGAAGCAGTGATGGAAATAAAAGAAAGGTTCAGGAGTGGAATTAAAATACAAGGTGAAAGGATATCAATGATACGCTTCGCTGATGACATTGCTATCCTGAGTGAAAGTGAAGAAGAATTAAATGATCTGCTGAACGGAATGAACAGTCTAATGAGTACACAGTATGGTTTGAGAGTAAATCGGAGAAAGACGAAGGTAATGAGAAGTAGTAGAAATGAGAACAGCAAGAAACTTAACATCAAGGTTGATGGTCACGAAGTCAATGAAGTTAAGGAATTCTGCTACCTAGGCAGTAAAATAACCAATGACGGACGGAGCAATGAGGACATCAAAAGCAGACTCGCTATGGCAAAAAAGGCATTTCTGGCCAAGAGAAGTCTACTAATATCAAATACCGGCCTTAATTTGAGGAAGAAATTTCTGAGGATGTACGTCTGGAGTACAGCATTGTATGTCAGTGAAACATGGACTGTGGGAAAACCGGAACAGAAGAGAATCGAAGCATTTGAGATGTGGTGCTATAGACGAATGTTGAAAATTAGGTGGACTGATAAAGTAAGGAATGAGGAGGTTCTACGCAGAATCGGAGAGGAAAGGAGTATGTGGAAAACACTGACAAGGAGAAGGGACAGGATGATAGGACATCTGCTAAGACATGAGGGAATGACTTCCATGGTACTAGAGGGAGCTGTAGAGAGCAAAAACTGTAGAGGAAGAAAGAGATTGGAATACGTCAAGCAAATAATTGAGGACGTAGGTTGCAAGTGCTACTCTGAGATGAAGAGGTTAGCACAAGAAAGGAATTCGTGGCGGGCCGCTTCAAACCAGTCAGTAGACTGATTACAAAAAAAAAAAAAAAAAAAAAAAAAAAGTCATGTCTGGAATGTTTCTCCGACTTAAAACTCGCTATTGTCGAATTTACGAGAAAAAAAAGAGCGCAGTGACGAACACTGGAACACCTGGAATGGATTGCAGATTTGAATTTTAAGTGGACTTGACTGCACACTGCCAATGTAAAACATTGCAAGGTAACTTCTTTCCCATTTGAGTCTCCATAAGGAGATTGCAAAAGTGCTACAATATTTCGGTCGACATATTTGAATGAAAGATCTTTTTTTCGCTTATGGGACTAAATAAGTACGATTATGAAACTTCCTGGCAGATTAAAACTGTGTGCCGGACCGAGACTCGAACTCGGAGCCTTTGCCTTTCGCGGGCAAGTGCAAGGGAGAGCACTTGCCCTCGAAAGGCAAAAGTCCCGAGTCCGAGTCTCGGTCCGGCACACAGTTTTAATCTTCCAGGAAGTTTCATATCAGCGCACACTACGCTGCAGAGTGAAAATCTCATTCTGGAAACATCCCCCAGGCTGTGGCTAAGCCATGTCTCCGCAATATCCTTTCTTCCAGGAGTGCTAGTTCTGCAACGTTCGCAGAAGAGCTTCTGTGAAGTTTTGAAGGTAGGAGACGAGGTACCGGCAGAATTGAAGCTGTGAGGACTGGTCGTGAGTCGTTCTTGGGTAGCTCAGATGGTAGAGCACTTGCCCGGAAAAGACAAAGGTACCGAGTTCGAGTCTCCGTCCGGCACACAGTTTTAATCTGCCAGGAAGTTTCGTATCAGCGCACACTGCAGAGTGAAAATCTCATTCAAGTGCGATTATGTTGCAGCTTGAGTGCAAAATTTTGAAAATGTCTGCGTCCGTGCGTATCCGATAGTTTGTTCCAGATAAAAATTATATTACGTCCTCAGGGAGCTAAAAATAATTAATTAATATTGAAAAATTGATTTGTTTGTGATCTATGTTATTGAGAAACGTGAAATATAAAACCAAGTCACTTGCAGTGCGACTACACGGCCACCGTAATCGGCTCGTTCATTGTTTTCTCCTCTTCCCCTCCGCCTGCTTAGACGGCGTTGCGTGGCGGAGGTGGAAATGTGAAGCGAGACTGAGCACTTCAGCACTCCGGCCCATGAGCTGAAATCTTGGCCCCCCTGTCTTAGACATTTTGTTGTAGCACTGATATGGCAGCATGTGCGCATACTTGATATCTTTGAAACCATTGCTGTTTGGATCTATGTTTATTAGTAGTATTTGCTTGCAGCTGTCATCCATTGGAGTTCTTGCTTACATAGAGTATGTTCACAGAAACCTTTTTTGAGCAAAACACAATATCAGTGAAGAAAACTGACTATAATATATTACAGTAATATCTTTATGAATGCTACTGACGTCTTATAAGTGTACTGAAATATTTACAACTGTAAGACCACATCTCCTGTGAAGCTGTAATTAAGACACCTACCTCCTTAAAGAATGTTCTCCAAAAATCATCTGATGAGGCATACACCATTCTTACGCTGCAGCAACATGCTACAATTATATTAAATTTCCGTCGTGTAAGTTTCTTCGGAATATTTGCATATCCTGAAAATTACTCGGAAGCGTAATACCGGGTGATCAAAAAGTCAGTATAAATTCGAAAACTGAATAAATCACGGAATAATGTAGATAGAGAGGTACAAATTGACACATGCTCGAAATGATATGGAGTTTTATTAGAACCAAAAAAATACATAAGTTCAAAAAATATCCGACAGATGGCGCTTCATCTGATCAGAATAGCAATAATTAGCATAACAAAGTAAGACAAAGCAATGATGATGTTCTTTACAGGGAATTCTCTATATGTCCACCATCATTCCTCAACAATAGCTGTAGTCGAGAAATAATGTTGTGAACAGCACTGTAAAGCATGTCCGGATTTATGGTGAGGTATTGGGGTCGGATGTTGTCTTTCAGCATCCCTAGATATGTCGGTCGATCACGATACACTTGCGACGTCAGGTAACCCCAAAGCCAATAATCGCACAGACTGAGGTATGGGGACCTGGGAGGCCAAGCACGACGAAAGTGGCGGCTGAGCACACGGTCATCACCAAACGACGCGCGCAAGAGATCTTCCACACGTCTAGCAATATGGGGTGGAGCGCCATCCTGCACAAACCATCGTACGTTCCAGCAGGTGTTTATCAGCCAGGCTGGGGATGATGCGATTCTGTAACATATCGGCGTACTTCTCACCCGTCACGGTAGCAGTTACAAAACCAGAATCATGCATTTCCTCGAATAAAAAAGGCCCGATAACGGTAGATGTGGTAAATCCAACCCATACCGTGACTATCTCGTCGTGCAGTGGAGTTTCCACGACAGTTCTAGGATTTTCGGTAGCCGAAATTCTGCAGTTGTGGGCGTTGACAGTCCCTCGGAGCGTGAAATGAGCTTCGCCAGTCCGCAACACGTTGCTCAACCAGTCGTCATCTTCCGCCATCTTTTGAAACGTCCACACCGCAAATGCCCTCCGCTTCACTAAATCCCCAGGTAACACTTCATGATGTCGATGGATTTTTTACGGATAGTGTATGGATTGCCGGTGCGACGTGCGACTGCACGAGCACTGAGTTCCCCGTGCATAGACGAACCCGCTACAGTCTCCATTTCTTCCTGAACTGTCTCAGCAGCATTACGCCTTGTGCTCAGTCGGCCACTACGGGGTTTATCGTCTAAACAACCCGTGGCTTCGAACTTCGGAATCATTCTCGCCACAGCTGCATTTGTCAACGGACCTTTACCCGTTCGAATCCCCTTCCTATGGCGATAGAATCGTAACGCTGAACTAGCACATTCCCCATTATGATAGAACAGCTTCACTAAAAGCGCCTTTTCGGGTAACGTCAACATGCTGCGACTGCTGGTGCATCTGATTCTCTCTCTCATTACAGCTCCTTTTATACACGATTGTCATGCGCAGTCACTGACGTTTTGCTGACCCGCGCCATATGTCGGACATTTGTGAACTTCGTTTTTTTGGTTCTAATAAAACCCCATGTCATTCCAAGCATTTGCGTCAATTTTTACCTCTCTGTCTACATTATTTCGTGGTTTATTAAGTTTTCAAATTTATACTGACTTTTTGATCACCCGGTATATAAGTGACAAATGTTTTTTACACAATTTGACACTTTTAATCCCTGCGGAAGGTACAGACCACTCTCCTGATACGATAGTAGCAGCCAATTCAGTGTTGATGCCTCTACGAGATACTTAGGCAAAAGCTACCCTCCTCCTGTCGGACACAGAACCGTTGCCGCGCGCCCCAAAGCAGCACCCGTCGACCCAGTAAACAAGGGACCAGAGGCAAACACGGGACGTGCTGACGTCACCGGCACTTGCTGGCGGGCTGCCTCACGCTCGCGGTTGTGGTCCCGAGCGCCGGGGTCGAAGGACCTCTGAGGGTCAGACGAACTCCGAATGAGCAACCTATCCTCAATACTTCAGAGGAGAAACAGGTCAGTGGACACCGTACTGTCAAACAGGGCGGCAAACTGGTACATTGCTAATAACATCGTGCTGCTGAACTGATAGGCGAGAGAGGGTAAAACGTAACTAATAAATAAATAAATGTAGAGAACATTGATGGTGTGCGAGTAAAAACTAAACGTAATAATTGAGAACAAACAGACAGCTAATATTACTCGGCAAAGTGAAGTGGTAATCTCACCGCGACGGTAGCACCGTCGTGCCTGACTGAGATTCGAACAAGTGTCTCCTGCTTATGAGACGGATGCTCGGAGCATTTTTTTGTTTTGTTGGTCTTACGAAGCCCGCATGTTAACCTTTAATTTTTCTTCATTTAGTTCGTTGAATTTGGTCAGGGCGGACGTCACATGGCACCTGTTCATGTTAATGTAGAACCTTTCGCCCAGTTTTGTTATTACACAGAGCAGCCAGGTCTCTGACGGAACACGCTGAGCTACCATCCCGGCAACCACCGAGCCATCGGACACAGTGATCATTACAACTGCACGGACTATCCTACCACGCCCCCCCCCCCCTCCCATCAGACCCAAAATCTCAACTTACACACTAATAACGTATTGCTACTTGCCCATCTTCCTCATTACTCGCGGCATATCGCCGATTCTCGTTAAGAGTTCGAGCCTGGTGGGCATTTGCACTGAAGATATCATTGGCCGTCTCGCCTTAATTATATGTATATGTGTGTGGTATTTATTCCCTCGGACACGTCCAGAAGTTATTTTGAATTACAGACATTGGCGGCCGCCTCCGTAGCGTAGCAATAGCGTTTCCGCATATGACGCAGAGGGCCCGAGTTAGATTCCCGGCAGGGGACTGGGTGTTACGTGTCTTTCATCATCATTGACCCGCAAGTCGCCGGAGTGGTGTCAACTAAAAAGGACTAGCGCTACGGCAGCCGAACTCGCCCGCATGGGGCCTCCCAGCCAACAACGCCATAAGTTCATTCCATTTTTACAGACATTGGCTGCGAGTTGGCATTGATTGGGATGAACAGGCAAGGGGCACTACATTAGTAGTATGCGAATAAGTTGAGAATTTGGGTGTGACGGGAAATGTGCTAGGGCATTGTGTAGGTACATGGGGAAAGACCCCCAGGATAGCGTAAAATTAAGATTTATTAAAAGAACAAAAAACTGAAACACCGATCGATCATATGCAATAGCTAAGACATTAGTTATGAATGCACGGTATGGCGCAGACAAACGAAGGGAGTTACCTTCAATTTTTTGTACATGATTTTTTTTTTAAGATTTTAAACATGGCTGAAACAGCAACTGTTGAAATTATTCACAGTAAATGATGACAGCCAAAACAGTTGCATATTTTCTATTTTACGTAGATGTTTTTAAATGGTCTGATATGTTTTATTTATTAAGACAGAAGGTTTGAATTAGCACAACTTTTAATAATTTTGATGCGCTTATGTATGCATCCATGGATTTTAATATGCGCGAGTGTCTGGCACATACCACAAGTGCCCTCTCTCGGCGAAACCATCTGCCCTAATGCTTTCACACTCTCGTCACGATAGTTCATAGGCGAAGTACTGATGCTAAACTGTGTTCGCATTGACCCTGTGTCCATAATCATGTTGTACAAATGGAGATGATGTCTTAACTATTGGCCGGCCGAAGTGGCCGTGCGGTTCTAGGCGCTGCAGTCTGGAACCGCGAGACAGCTACGGTCGCAGGTTCGAATCCTGCCTCGGGCATGGATGTGTGTGATGTCCTTAGGTTAGTTAGGATTAACTAGTTCTAAGTTCTAGGGAACTAATGACCTCAGAAGTTGAGTCCCATTGTGCTCAGAGCCATTTGAACCATTTCTTAACTATTGACGACGACTTTGGCACAATTGTTTTATTAATCTCCATGGCAGGATGTAATTTTAGTAAGTAACTGAAAGATTTTGTGCCTGTATTACTCTAGTAATTTTACGGTTACTTAAGCTTTAGTGTTTTTTCTTTCTCATTTCCGATGCTAAGTTTTTGCTAATGAAAGTGTCTTCCTGTTCAGGATTTTTTTACTTCTGATGAAGGTATATTTATATATACCGAAACCTTGGTCAAGAATTTTAATAAATCTTTATCCTGCAACTGTTTTGGCTGTCATCACTTACTGTGAATGATTTTGTTTCAACTCTTAGACTCTCTCGTACGGAGAAGGCCGATGAAGACCTGCGATATAGATATGAATTATTGCGAGCTCTATGTATCACACGTGTGCGTGAATAATATTATATGGAAAAACAGTAGCCGGCAGGTGTGGTCGAGCGGTTCTAGGCGTTACAGTCTGGAACCGCGCGACCGCTATGGTCGCAGGTTCGAATCCTGCCTGGGGCATGGATGTGTGTGATGTCCTTAGGTTAGTTAGGTTTAAGTAGTTCTAATTTCTACGGGACTGATGACCTCAGTAGTTTAGTAGCATAGTGCTCAGAGCCATTTGAACCATTTTTTTTTCAAAAACAGTATCAAGTATGTTTTATCTATTGAAATAAATGAAGAAACATATAAGGAAGATTTTCTTGATTACGGCAAGCACCGGTTTTCCCTGAATCCACCGCCTGCAGCTACAATTGAAGGAGTAAGAAACGAAGTTCGATGTCCTACGGAACATTTCTAGTAGCGCAATCGTGTTGTATCAGTTTAAAGAGTGTTTTCATATGCAAATGGTTCAAATGGCTCGGAGCACTACGGGACTTAACTGCCGAGGTCATCAGTCCCCTAGAATTTAGAACTACTTAAACCTAACTAACCTAAGGACATCACACACAGCCATGCCCGAGGCAGGATTCGAATCTGCTACCGTAGCGGTAGCGCGGTTCCAGACTGAAGGGTCTAGAACCGCTCGGCCACAATGGCCGGCTTCATATGCATATTTAGTTATAATATTTATTTTTATTACAACAAACACTCCGTGAAGGTGCTATGATCACAGTTTCTGAATGGTTCGACGACCAGAATATCTGCATACTAAGCAGGTAACCTGGGATCGAATCCCGATCTGGACAAATTTTATACTTTCCCCACTGATTCCTGTCACGCCCCACCTGCAGCCAATATCTGTAATTCCTTTGTCTCTTATTTCGTAATGACTGCTGTATCAAAGAACAGACCACAAATACATATACAAAAGGTTGAATAAAATTCATCCTTCCACGATACAACATAAAATAGAATAATGTCTGCCATATTAAGAGCAAGGCCTCCGTTTAGCTATGATGTAACTTTAGTTAGTTTCGCATTAATATTACTTCCATAACCTTTTTCCCAGCTAAGCAGCAACCCCATACCCTCCTTTTATTGGTTTGTGCCAGTGTTCACACCGCTCAGAATTGTTAGTGGCTAGAAATAGCTCGTATTGTTGTCAGTGGTCATGATTTCTTTGGTGTGCTCCTGTTCTGCAATATTATGCCTGTGAAATATTTGCAAGTGTGCAATAGTAAAGATAAAAATAAAACAGAAAAATTCCACAAGAGTGGAAAGTACCATTGATACACCAGCTACATAAAATTGACGACTAACCAAGGCCAGCATTAAAGAGAATTGTCACTTCTGCCAGTGGCATACAAAGCATTATCAGAAATTCTCCTGAACAGTGTTGAATAAACCTTAGATAAGCAACAGGAAGAATACCAGAGTGATTTTCGAAAGGGAAGATCCTGGAAACAACTGATTTTGAACTTAAAATCAATAATTCGTGACAGAATGTTAACCGGAAGACCTATAATAGTAACATTCATTGATTTCAATAAAGCATTTGATTCCGCACACAGAGAAATAACAGACAAAATTATTAGAGAATTTGATGGCAAAATTAGCAAACATAATCCGTGAAACGCCATCAAATTCGATACCTAAACGCAAAGTTGTGGGAGAAGCGTCTCACCCACTTGAAATCGAAATCGGCATTACATAAGGGGAAGATTTATAATCTTTACTGTTTAGCTTCATTTTACAAATAATTATAAGAGTCTTGAGTTCCGAGCCAAAAAAAAAAGAAAACTCACAAAATTGAACCAATAATTCTGGGAAGTAAAGCAAATGGAACTAAACTAAACTAGGTAGCTTTTCTAGATGATTTTGCAGTCCTTTCAGAAAATCTGACAGAAGCAATGACACAAAAAAGTCTACTGGAAAAAATAGAGGGTAGAACTGGTCCAAAAATTTCAACCAAAAAAACAAAATTCATGAGAAATATAGAAATTCAAAATATATAGGTCAAATGGAGCGAGTAGGTAAATTTAAATATAGAGATACTGTGCAGCAGGATGGACTAGAAAAATTTGCAATAGATATAAGAACTAATAATGAAAAGAGAAAATAGTATGACAAAAATATCTACAGCAAAAAGCCCATATCTACAAAAGCTAAACTAAAACTATGAATAATGACGCTTTCAGTCACAGTTTTTTCGTGCTTCGTTGAGTTACACAATACATTACGGCCTCGTTAGGTGTATATTTGTCTTACCACAGTATTTACTTACCGAAAAATCAAGGAAGAAACTTTTTTACGGTTTAATGCCAGTCTATAGAATCTGTGAGATTATGACGTGCCATCAGTCTTCCGGAAAAATATCATCCACACAGTTTCGAAGGCAGAGAGGGCATGCATCAAAGTTGCTAACAAGAATAATATACAGAAGAATAGAAAAGAAAATTGAGAGTCAGTTAGATGAGGATTGGTTTGGCTTTACGAAAGGTAAAGCGACCAGAGAGTTTACACATTTGGCTTGATAATGGAAACAAGGCTAAAGAATAATCAAGACTCGCTCATAGGATTTGTCGACCTAGAAAAAGAAGCGTTCGACAATGTAAAACGGTGCAAGATGTTCAAAATTCTGAGAAAAATAGGAGTAAGTCATAAGGAAAGACGGGTAATATACAACATGTACAGAAGACAAAAGGGAACAGTGAATGACCAGGAACGATGTGATCCGATTAAAAAGGCTGTGAGACAGGTGTACAGTTTTTCGTCTCTACTCTTCAGTGTATACATCGAAAAGCGATGACGGAGATAAAAGAAAGATTTAAGAGTGGGATTAAAATCCAGGGTGAAAAGATATCAACGACAAGATTCACTGATGGTATTGCTATCCTCAGTGCAAGTGAAGAACGATTACAGGATCTGCTGTATGGAATGAACAGTATAATGAGTATAGAATATGGAACGAGAGTAAAACGGAAAAAAAACAACTGTAATGAGATGTAGCAGAAACGAGAACAGCGAGAAACTAAGCAGCAAAATTGGTGATCACGTAGTAGACGAAGTTAAGGAATTCTGCTATCGGGGAAGCAAGGCTCATGACGGACGACTGTCGGAGCACATAAAATGAAAAATAGCACAGTAAAAGTGGGTATTCCTGGCCAAGATAAATATACTTGCATTAAATATAGGGCTTAAATTCTGACACTCTACGTTTGCATTGAATGATAGTGTATCATGGACGGGGGGAAAACCTGGACAGAAGAGAACAGACACTTTAGAGATAACTGAAAAATGTTGACAAGTAGGTGGACTGATAAGATAAGGTATGTGGAATTTTCCGGAGAATCGGTGAAGAAAGAAACATAAGGATAACACACACAAGAAAAAGGGACAGGGTGATAGCATATGTGTTACGATATCAGGAAATAACTTCCATGGTACTAGAGAGAGCTATAGAGAGTAAAAAGTGCAAGGGAAGATAGGGGTGGAACACATCCAACAGATAATTGAGGCTGCAGAGCGCCAGTGCTACACTGAGACTGAGATGAAGAAGTTAACGCATGAGTGTCACTCTGGCCAGCAACATAAAACCGGTGAGAACCATGATGATTCAAAAAAAAAAAGAAAAGAAAAGAGAAAAGACATACATCATTTCAGTCAAGGTGGACATTGACTTATACATTTCAAAATACTTCAAAGATTTGGTTTAATACGAGATAATCAAAGATGAAGTTTCTGATAAAGTGTTAGAAATGTTAGTTTTAAAGAAATTGACACATGACAAGAGATAAACTGAAATATGCACATAAATAAATTTAAAATAAATCTTTAAAGTTACTAAAATGACTATAGACTCCGAAATATATCTGTTTATTTACCATGAATTTTGGGTTTTTGATGTTATGGAGGTATATTTCCATATGTTCTAACAGATTTAAGGGCTTAGCATTGGTTTCATTGTCTAGTACTATTGAATTGTTTTCTGTCCTGTAGATAATGTATTTGGGTTACAGTATATGCTGTGCAATGAAGGCTTTTGAAGTGTTTTCCCTACATATTAGGCAGGACAACTGGGTACGGTACTTCATACACTCCGCTGTTGGGTATCAGTTTTTATGTTTTGAACTAATAAGTGTCTTAACTTATGATTAGCGGAAAATGCAACTGTTATATAGTTCTTTTTTTTTATAGGTTAGGAACTTTTTGTGGCATAGGGTCTGGACATGGCATAATGGCGAATATTTTCTCTTCATTCCTAGTATAGGAATTGGTTATCTAATTTTTCTGTATTTGTGTACTTAAATTATCATTTGTTTTGTATGTCTAGTCACTGTTTACGCCAATACTTTTGTACGCCCAAGTCAAGTGAATGTGCTCTGTGCAGCAGGGTCCTAAATGCCGCATATTTCTGTGTGGTGCAATGGCATGATCAGTTGTCTTCTGCTACCTCGGTGTATTTGTGTTTCTTGTGTATGCCGAATTTATTTTTTTGTTGGAGGTTGGTGATTTTGATTAATTCATGTTTTTGTTGTCCTCGTGTTACACTGCAAAACTTTACGTTTTTGTACAAACTTGACGTTTTGGGAGTATCACACAATGAACCTGATGGTAAGATCCTAAATCATGTAGAACAACTGGAAATATACCTCAGTAAAATAAATAAACCCTGAATCCATATTAAATGAAATTGTAGTTATTAAATGAAGTTACTATTATTATTAGTTTTAAATGATAATTTTAAATTTATTTTCCTGTATATGTCAGTCTATTTAAAATTCGTGTCTCTGACATTACGTGGTGAACTTCATCTTTAGTTATCTCTAGTTAAACTACGTCTGTGAAATTTTTTGCACCGTTTGATTCCTGAAATAAAAAACCTAAGACGTAACCTTCTCATAAAAGGAACATGCATTTCAAATCACCTGACTGAAGAGCAGAAGTACGTAATGTATTAAGACGATCTGGACCTGTCCATGGACCCACAAGGTCCAGAGTACATCGTTCGATTCAATAAACGCGGGAAAATATTGGACTGAAGGAGTTACCATTCATACCTCCTGTGTACTGAACACTGTCACGTTCTCAACAACAATAATAAGGATAAAATTTTAAAAATCTAATACACTGTACGACAGTAGTTACATCAAAACACTTGAATTAAATCTTGTCAGTTTTCAAGCCGTGTCAATTCGAATAAAATACTCTAGCTTTTTGATGAGAATCTCCGCCATATTTATGTCCATTGCGAGAGCGGCAGCATTTATATAGGTCAAAAATTTGCACAGTTGCGGAGCGTTGTACCTAGCACAAAGGACATATTAAGTAAAGAAATCTTGACAGGTCGGCCATAGCTGACCATTGCCTTGTAACCTCTCCACAAAATAAAATAAATATTATTTGGTTAATGATTCTAATTTTAGTGTAACCTCACAACAAAATTGGTTCCCATTTATAACCTCCCTACAGAAATTCATTCACATTTAACCTCCACATCAAATTTATTTCCCGTTTAATGTACCCACAAAATTCTTTTCTCATCTAATGTAAGTTCGAAACAGAAAAATTCCTAAACCTCGTAATAAAAAATAAATTCAGTAACCTGGTAAATTTTGAACGACAGCAGTGCTGCGTCATGGCCCTGTAAGATCATTCTGAATAAAAAAGCAAAAGAATTCTTACCTCAATAAAGTCGCCAACTATCTGCTCTTACAATAACTTTTTTCCTGCACAGCTCTGTGCAATGCTGGCCGATAGATTTGTCATTTATGAAAGGAAGCAACTGATTTTTCTTTTGCAACAATCGGAATGATCATGGATTGGAGAAATTAGTAAACTCTTTAAACTGAAATCAATGCTAGTAAAAAATTACTTTATATGACAAAGATTATTATTAGGACATTTTTTTAAAAAAAATTACATGGGAGTTCAGATACATTACTAGATATGCGCGAGGCTGCTTTTTACCTTATACAATAATACTCAGGCTCCGGCATCGCTGCACCGCGACCGGCCCAGCCAACACGATACACTATACCAGACCAGAGCAGACTGCAGAGAAGCGCAGACTACCGCATACAAGCAACCACTAGCAACTAAGTTACTGCTACAGCTACACAGTTCCTACTGCAGTCAACACTGCTCTCTGGCCAGCGATTCTCTTATACCTTGCATATCGCAGGCAGCGCATGAGCAATACATCGAAATTACATCTGCTCGGACCTCTCACATAAAATTACATCTGCTTGGACCTCTTACAGCCTGGACAACGGATGCATAATACAATTCCGAAGACGAGAGTCTTGGCTCATGTGTCAACAAACTGGGGTCCGGTTATACAGGAGGCAGCTGAGTGGAATAAAAAGTAACATTTAGCAGGGTGTGTGGGCGGACTTTCTATATCGAAAGCAAGCAAAGACGGATGCCTGATGACTGCAGGGAGACAGGAAAGGCAGTTTCAGTCGTGGCGTGGGCCACTCGCGCCATTTGACGTCACTCGGTCCCGCCGAGGGCCGGACCTGCTATGAGCTGAACTGCCCAACTCAACTTCAGTGCACGCGTAGTTTCGGCTCAATCTGATAGGTGCCAGATGTTGCAGTTGTGCCTATATAAAAGGAAAACTGTGCCATCGCCGGGCCACCCTCCTCCGCCGACCCCCTTTCTCTCCTCTCTCCCTCCTTTCTGACCTCCCCTCCCTTGACAGGTTCTTTCTATTTTAATCTAGTTACTGTGTCGTGTTTTGGTGAATGTTACATAAGTGTAGTGTGTGTTCAGTGTCGTGGTTCCATACTGTGAACGTCGTTTTTAATTGTGCTCTTTGTCCGGCAGTGTTTCTGTGAAACGTCTTCGTCAAGTGTCATTTTAATTATATGTGGATTTTATGTAAGCGTGCTTCGTCAAACTATCCTTTTTTGTATGTTTTAACTCCAATTATTTTCCCCTTTCTCATGTAAAAACTTCATCTTTTACCACCGTCTTTTTACGTGTACCCTTCTCCTGTGCTATTTTATATTGTCTCATGACTGAAGAGCGGCGAATTGTGGCGCTGTCAGCCCACCGTTGCCCAAATGGGACAGGGTATGAAACAGCGGTAAAGAAAATCCCCGGTAGTCAGTGGCTTTTACTCCTAAGCGGGGAAAGCAACCAAAATCTCGAGTACGTTATTGGAAATGACACGGCTTGAAAATACTCTGAGGATACCAAAATACGTGTATTTATAAACAAGTAAGTGCTTAGCAGTGAACTAGAAACAGTATAGAGTAGACAGAAGATGTACATGAAACACGGACTGTTAAAAAATATTGTGTGCAATACAAACTATAGACAGTTGGAAAATACGAAATAAGGAATAGCTCTACAAAAATAAAGAGAAAATATCATCACAAACCGTAAAGCAGAGATTATCTTCTTTGGACACCTACATCAAATTAATAATAATAGGCTAATGAAACAAATGTACTCGTATTTCTGGAAAAAGAAATGGACAATACCCTGGATTACTTAAATAAGAAAAGAATCTAAAATAAAAGAAAAAAATCTTTAGAGAATATAATACTAAATTTAGAAGCTTTCATTGTACAAAAGTAAGAAATCGAGAACAACAAAGGCAGAAGAAAGGAAATGACAACATGAGGAGGAAATATAAGAGTACTGGAAAAATAGGATGCAACAAAGAAAGGAGAGGAAATGAAGTTGTTACGTGATCCTAGTTAGTCAGTACGAAGACAATAAAATCCTATTATGAGCTTGGTATGCTCAGACGTTCCTTTACACTGATAGGGTAAGATTCTTGAAATTGGAGGTGAAATTCACTGTGCTTGTTCACCATCAGGCTGGCTAATATTGATATGACCTTGCTCAGTAAGGCTTGCAGACAGCAGAGATGTGTTGGAGCTGCTTAGCCCTTGAATGCCGCTGCAGCTTTTAACACTTACTGCTCAACCATCTTGCCTTCGAACCAGACGTCGATCATTATTTTCAAGTAACCTGAATCGAATCGCGCACCCACATTTAAAATTCTAACTTGTTATGTCGCTTATGTCGTTGCTGGTCTAGACATGTTCTACAGGGCGAACCCTATTCTGATACCAAGAAACGTCAACTGATGAAAGGACTGTGTTGTAATGTGGCTTCCAAAGATTATCGTAGGAAATATAGTTTTTTAACTTTGAAATAATTATATTGAGCAATATTTCACACTCTGAAACAGTGACACAAAATACATCTGCCATCAGCGATTCTACGAAAGCACACCCCCTCCACTGATAGCTCTCCCGCCAGGACTGTGCACAAGGAACAAGAAGAGGGATAAATAAAAACCAACGAGTTCACGTCTTTGACAGTAACAGGCGCTGTCACTTCTTTAAAACTTGGTAAAACAAATTTACAGAATTTTAAGATAAATGCTTCAACCTTTATTCAGATAAGTAGAATATGATAATATGAATACTGAACCATAAAATAATTAGGCATTATAAACACGTATTTATGCGAAGTCACTTTTTGCATAACCGAAGATAACGATACCCTCTGGTATCGCAAGGTTCTTATCGTATCATAGGCGTCATTGCGTTATGGTATGGCATCAGCAGGCTGGCGAAAGTTGTGGACATGGGCTTCGAAGTCCAGTTGTTTGAAGTTATTTGCATGTCGAGTGACTGCACACTCAGTGACTGACATACGGCCCTGTGGACGGGTGCCGGTGAGCGCTGGAGTGCAGTGCTGGGGCGGCCTGGCCTGTCTCACTGCTGCTGCAGCCCTGGACAGCGGCGTGCAGGAGAGCCCGGTGGCCGCTCCCGGCCGGCACTCTCGACCCATCACGAGGCGCCAATTAGAGGCGCCCCTCCAGGCAACGTCCACTTTCCCCCCCCCCCCCCCCCCCCCCCACCAGCACCGGCACCATACCAGGGTCACGAGCCTGCGGTGCCCCAGGCCTCTGACGTCAGAACGCGTGTCGCCAGCGGCATGTCGTGCCCGCATCTGCAGTCTTCGCCGCGGACATTCCCAGACAAAGAGTGCAGCTGTGCTCGCTACAACTTTAGCTAGTGCTGCACCATAGCTCGGCACCACTGAAACCAGCTGCGATACACGTACAACTCAACTACAACTCAGGCGATGTGACAAAAATTATGTTGGTACTACGGTTGATAATTTAGCCGATATACCTTTGGGACCTGTAATCAGATCCCATGCTGAACAAGTAAGATGCACGGTAGCCATAAGCTATTCAGAGTAAACTGCGTTTTACGTTATCTCTCTCTTTCTCTCGCCGAAAGGCACCTCTACAGTGTGTGAAGATGCCACTGCTGTTTAACTTGTTTCTGAAGAAGTAAGTGAAAGGAAATTTCAGGACCATATTAAACGTAATTAGGAGACAGATACCAATTTAATGGTGACATAGACATTTTCTGAATGGTAACGCATATTTTCATTATCTGTTGGAAATGCGTGTCTCCCGTTGGGTAGACCGTTCGCCTGGTGCAAGTGTTTCGAGTTGACGCCACTTCGGCGACTTGCGTGTCGATGGGGATGAAAGGATGATGATAAGGACAACACAACACCCAGTCCCCGAGCGGAGAAAATCTCCGACCCAGCCGCGAATAGAACCCTGACCGTTAGGATTGACATTCCGTCGCACTGACCACTCAGCTACCAGGGGCGGACACATTATCTGTTTAACGCAATGGACATAGAGATATCATTGTATGTATTAACAGTCATCAAAGCAATACGAAAGTGGTGAACTGTAAAACGAAAGAAAAATATCCATTTTCTCACCATGAATACTGGGGAAGACTGGATGAAAAAGTATACAGAATATTGAGATCTAAGAAGGAAGATTCCACAATACATCAAAGTACTTGTTATGTGGGCAGCGACGAAAATGAAAAGATTTGGAAATATTTTAAGTGGTGTATTATATAAAGACGTTAAAAATGAAATTTATGAAGGGGAAGTCTTTAAAAAAAAAAAAAAAAAAGAAAAGCAGAAGCTACGAGTAGATGCAACCAATCTGTCGTAAGACAATGGAACTTACAGTGAGAAGTTCTAGGACAATGAAATTTGTGCAACCAGAAGACAATAAGTTGTAGTGAGATTTGGTACTATAGTTCAATTCTTTTATCTTGGCGGCTCGCGCATGGCCGCCCAGACGCGGGAGATTGCTGCGTTGCCAGTTGCACACGACGCACGCGCCAATAGAAGCAGCGCCATAGTATAGCATAGTTCGCAAGCTTACGTGTAGGGGGGAGCGCGCAGTTCATGAAGTAAAGCCATCACGGCCGCATTAACTCTTTCGCTGCTACAAAGACGTGCTCTCCGCATCCCGCCCTGTGCGCGATTTTGTCATCACTGCACTGCTCGCCTGTGCAGACACATGGTGTTCCGACTGCTTTGACACTCTTATCAATCGATTCCACAAAAACTATTTGGCCCAAAAATTAGATTTTTACACATCTTCTTGACTGATACCTTCCCCCCATAAATGACTTAATTTTGTTTCGATGTTCAACGCAGTTATTACGCAGCATTAAATATAGTAAACCACTGCACGAAATTTTGAAGAGTTTGCAGAGGTAAAAGTCCATAGAATAAACTTTCTGTATGGTCGATTTTAGTTGCCACAATGTTGAGAATGAAATGTGGACAAGATACCTAAATTTCATATAAAATTTACTGCATAACAATATCTCATTTAAGTACCACATAGGTGTCGTATGTAATATTGAGAAATATTCCGTCTTTGGCGACTGCAACAAAAGTTTTATTTACACTGAGCACGTTTGGCTTTATTTTAAAGCATTTCAATCAATCAAAAGGAAGTAGACAAAATACATTAAACAAAACTGTGGACTTACAAAAATATTAGGACTTGAATATCCCGTTTATCAGTGAAGTGCTCTGAGCTATGTCAAATATAATTTTTGTGTGTGGCACACACAAACATCATTTACTTGCTAAAACACTGATCAGCCAACACAAACGTTGAATATTGTGTTACCGCAGCACAAAACTACGAAAAGTGACTTGGCAATGGAGGAGACAAAATACTATCCACTGAAGATGCTTCAAAAGAGAGAAACGCGTCTGGTATAAATAAGTCGCTTATTACAGTTGCAGAAGAGGAATATATTTCAGTACCATTGGTAAAACTGCGACTGTGGAACAAAAACAAGAAAGAGAACATGAGTACCATTGTATATGTGCCATACCTTTCATTGATTGAAGTGCTTTAAAATAAAGCCAAACGTGCTCAGTGTAAATAAAACTTTTATTACAGTCGCGAAAGACGAAATATTTCTCAATATTACATACGACACCTATGTGGTACTTAAATTAAATGAGATATTGTTATACAGTAAATTTTATATGAAATTTAGGTATCTTGTCCACATTTCATTCTCAACATTGTGGCAACTAAAATCGACCATACGGAAAGTATACGCTATGCACTTATACCTCTGGAAACTCTTCAAAATTTCGTGCAATGGTTTACTACATTTAATGCTGCATAATAACTGGGTTGAACATCGAAACAAAATTAAGTCATTTTGTGGGGGGAAGGTATCAGTCAAGAAGACGTGTAAAAATCTAATTTTTGGGCCAAATAGTTTTTGTGAAATCGAATGATTAGTGTGTCAAAGCAGTGGGAACATCATGTGTCTGCACAGGCGAGCAGTGCAGTGATGACAAAATCGCCCACAGCGCGGGATGCGGAGAGCACGTGATTGCAGCAGCGAAAGGGTTAATGAAGAGACAAAGCACTAGAAATTTCAAAAAAAAGCATTCAAATGAATATAATTCGTGACGAAAGGCACTTCGATATTGATTTTAAATAATGAAAATAATAAGCACCGCACAAGGTTTGAACTTATAACCTTTCGCGTAGTAGCCCAATACCTTAACCGTTACGCTATCGCAACTCGTCCAACTATTGATTGCCATGAGGCCTCTAACATGTCACGCAAAATACTGACGTATGAATTGACTATGTATTACTCAAGCTTCGTCGAAGTACAATAGGAAATAAACAATTACCGCTGTTCTTTAATGCGAAAAAGCGGTTCGTGAGATTGATACAAACACCTTTCCTTTAGGAGTCTTATTGCTTGTTTGGTTTAATTAATTAATAGAATATGAAGCAATTGGTATAAAGAATGCTTTTTTCCAAACTTTCTATAAAAGAAGGTCTGCTATCAAGACATTGCTTTTGTTCTATTACTTTATTTATGACTGAACGTTTCTAAAACTGAAGACACTCGTCCATGCTCTGCACTGCAGTCGAGATTTGGCAACGTCGTTCTCTGTTCATTGGCTGAGTGTTTTTTGTGACGTCAGATGCGCAGAACGAACCTAAACTCGGCCGCCAACATAATTGACGCGCACTTTAGTAGGAACAACAGGGGAGGAAACTGCAATGACAGCCAAAAATTAGAAAATGTATTCAACAAAAATCAAGCAGGTTGTGGGCGAATGGTGCGGAGAATTAGTCTAAGAGTAGAAAATAGGAAGGAACAGAGGAAGTGCTCCACCAGTTGAAACACTCTTTGACATTACATAAACCTTGCTGCAGGTTTTAAATAGGGACTACTATCTAGCAGTATCTGTCCAAAAATGCTTCATTTCCTTATAACAACGAAAACAATTGACCCATGTATTTAATTCTCGCACTAGAACCAGTAGTTGTTAAGTTTTCTACCTATATGTAGTCTAACATGAAGATTTTGGAATATTCTTAAATGATACGGTACGTCGAAAAAATGTACTACATGACAGAGTGTAAAGTAACAATGCAAAGTTCTTCCATAATTTCTCCACGATTGATAGCGTAAGCCGTTAATAAGGAGTAGATTGTAATTGCTAGCACTTGTTGAATAATAGTACAAATTACTGACTGCAATATCTGCCACAATCTCTAGATTTATGTATACTGACATATATACGAACAATATTATATCTTACGCCCACCACGATCTTCTACCAACTCTAGCCACTTGGAAGTTGACTGCCTACCTCTTCCTTCGGTAATCATTTCACGGAAGTTATTTAGATTGTCGATATAACTTCTTGGACTGTAGTACATCTAAAACTGGCGTTATTCGCAGCAAAAGCAAGGTCTCGTAGACCATCTCGCACAGTTTGCACGCCAGGTGTGGAAGAGCATGTACTGAGACGAGCAGAGGATGATCTCGAAACAAATGTCCGAAGGTTTGGAGCTACCCGATAGCGTAAGCCGCTGTGCCAGGTTGTCAGTCTTGCTCAAGCAGATACTTTATCGATTTCGCTTACAGTATGTGTATGTTCTTAGGCCACAAAGCCATCACGCCACATTGCAGTTCTGCAAATGGATTGTAAGTTATGGCACTGAAGATCCACGACCCACAGCATGTATTTTTATGAAGTGGGACTAACATGGGATAGGATCATAAATTGCCACCATAGGCATGTGTGGGCAGATGCAAATCCTCTTTGTGTTGCTCCAGATATCTATACATTAATCAGTGTGGTCCATCTTGTAGCTGTATTCTAGACGTAACGTTTTGTGTATCTAGATGTCATTCAAAACAGACCTAAGCAGCATACCTGTCCTTACTCAATTTTAGATGAGCTCTACATTGAGGACAGGTGTTCTGATTAGGTCTGTTGTGAATGATATAGACATATAAAAAAAACTTACCTCTCAATCATACACTCCTGGACATTGAAATAAGAACACCGTGAATTCTTTGTCCCAGGAAGGGGAAACTTTATTGACACATTCCTGGGGTCAGACACATCACATGATCACACTGACAGAACCACAGGCACATAGACACAGGCAACAGAGCATGCACAATGTCGGCACTAGTACAGTGTATATCCACCTTTCGCAGCAATGCAGGCTGCTATTCTCCCATGGAGACGATCGTAGAGATGCTGGATGTAGTCCTGTGGAACGGCTTGCCATGCCATTTCCACCTGGCGCCTCAGTTGGACCAGCGTTCGTGCTGGACGTGCAGACCGCGTGAGACGACGCTTCACCCAGTCCCAAACATGCTCAATGGGGGACAGATCCGGAGATCTTGCTGGCCAGGGTAGTTGACTTACACCTTCTAGAGCACGTTGGGTGGCACGGGATACATGCGGACGTGCATTGTCCTGTTGGAACAGCAAGTTCCCTTGCCGGTCTAGGAATGGTAGAACGATGGGTTCGATGACGGTTTGGATGTACCGTGCACTATTCAGTGTCCCCTCGACGATCACCAGTGGTGTACGGCCAGTGTAGGAGATCGCTCCCCACACCATGATGCCGGGTGTTGGCCCTGTGTGCCTCGGTCGTATGCAGTCCTGATTGTGGCGCTCACCTGCACGGCGCCAAACACGCATACGACCATCATTGGCACCAAGGCAGAAGCGACTCTCATCGCTGAAGACGACACGTCTCCATTCGTCCCTCCATTCACGCCTGTCGCGACACCACTGGAGGCGGGCTGCACGATGTTGGGGCGTGAGCGGAAGACGGCCTAACGGTGTGCGGGACCGTAGCCCAGCTTCATGGAGACGGTTGCGAATGGTCCTCGCCGATACCCCAGGAGCAACAGTGTCCCTAATTTGCTGGGAAGTGGCGGTGCGGTCCCCTACGGCACTGCGTAGGATCCTACGGTCTTGGCGTGCATCCGTGCGTCGCTGCGGTCCGGTCCCAGGTCGACGGGCACGTGCACCTTCCGCCGACCACTGGCGACAACATCGATGTACTGTGGAGACCTCACGCCCCACGTGTTGAGCAATTCGGCGGTACGTCCACCCGGCCTCCCGCATGCCCACTATACGCCCTCGCTCAAAGTCCGTCAACTGCACATACGGTTCACGTCCACGCTGTCGCGGCATGCTACCAGTGTTAAAGACTGCGATGGAGCTCCGTATGCCACGCCAAACTGGCTGACACTGACGGCGGCGGTGCACAAATGCTGCGCAGCTAGCGCCATTCGGCGGCCAACACCGCGGTTCCTGGTGTGTCCGCTGTGCCGTGCGCGTGATCATTGCTTGTACAGCCCTCTCGCAGTGTCCGGAGCAAGTATGGTGGGTCTGACACACCGGTGTCAATGTGTTCTTTTTTCCATTTCCAGGAGTGTAGTTGAAACTACAGATTAATGTACAGATACTTGGAGCTACACAAAGAGGAATCGCATCTGCCCACACCTGCCTTTGTGTCAGGATCGCCTTCTGTTATTCTCAATGCACGTTGCTCAACACCTGGCATGCGAACTGTGCGAGGTCCTCTACGACACTTTGCTCTTGCTGCGAATGACACCACATCTGCAAGTCGCTGCAGCACAGTTCCGAACATTTTTTTCAGGTGGGCTGCAGCAGTGAGAGTGGCGTTCAGCGTACTTGACACAGTCCTGCCAATTAACGATGTTGACCAAGGTAAGCTACAGCAGACTACCACGTCTCCCATTTTCCGCTTCCATTAACAGCACTCCAGTTCACTATTTACCTTGTTCACGCTACACGGAACATAACCCTTGTCCTGACGCTAGCACGTCGCAATAGCGACATGGAAAGAACGGCTGATGTAGGAGCCAGTTATAACTGCTATATCTGACGAAAGCATAACAGTCACAGAACTAAACCCAGAGCCGAACACAAAAAACAAGACGTGCAGAATAAACAACAGAAACGTAGCCTATACCCCTGGGTACTGACTGTACCTGACGCAAGTTTCCAGCCATATGTTTATAATACTTTTTTCTACTTTTCACCAGTAAAATCTGTTGTGCTGGAAGAAGAGTCAACACCGTGTTACTAGTGGAGGCCGCAATGCACGCGTTTTAGCTCACTCAGGCTGGCGTGAGGAGGAAAGAACTATACTAACGTGTGGTCTGGAACTTGACAAGGAATTAGGATTCAGAAAGTTGACGTAATTAGTTTGATACTTAACTTTAATCCATTAATGATGAACGTCGGTCTTAACGGTACATGATTCACAATATTATCTGTTCAGATTATAGTAACTGAATATAGTGCCTTGCTAGGTCATAGCAAATGACGTAGCTGAAGGCTATGCTAAACTGTCGTCTTTGCAAATGAGAGCCTATGTAGACAGTGAACCATCGCTAGCGAAGTCGGCTGTACAACTGGGGCGAGTGTTAGGGAGTCTCGGGTAGACTAGACTTGCCGTGTGGCGGCGCCAGGTCTGCAATCACTGATAGTGGAGACACGCGGGTCCGACGTATACCAACGGACCGCGGCCGATTTAAAGGCTACCACCTAGCAAGTGTGGTGTCTGGCGGTGACACCACATTCTTCCCCCCGCAAATCGGCGGACGGTTGTGGTATAAGGCCTCCGCCCGCCGTGGGGAGGACCCCATGTTGACTTATGCGACGAGGTGGAGAGCCTAACAAAAGGCGAGTCTGTGCCACCCGCACCCTGCCATTCGGACCGCGGGGAGCTACGGAACGCCTGAAAACCTACTCCAGCTGAAACGTCCCCTTTGAACAATTCTACAGGACTGTGCTTAACCTGACACACAATATTTTTAGCGCAACGCAATCTGACTTTCAGAATTCTCTACAAAAGAATGGCCCTGACTAACATTAAACTATACCTTTCACAAATCACTTACCTCACAAAAATCTTCGCTGCTCAAGCTACTGCAATACAGCGAGCGCCACTACTGCCAGCTAAATAAAAGATTCAAACTACTAAAGGCACTAACTACTGATAGGGATAGTTAGCAAATGAAAGATATTAATAGAGAACAAACAATATATTTACCTTAATATCATCACAAGTCATAATATATATATCAGTTCATGACAAATTGCAAACCTCCGCCATCTCTCTCCCCACATCCACCACTGCTGGCGGCTCACCTCCAACTGCGCAACGCTACGCGCTGTTCACATCCAGCTGCCGCTGCCCAACACTACAATGGCAGACAACAATGCAAACTAGCCACAGACTGCACACAGCACAGCCAGTGATTTTCATACAGAGGTGGCGTTACCAATAAAAAACCTAAACAGCCTACTTACATAGCCCCCATGCTCCCCACAAAAATTTTTACAAATGGTGTTGGGCACTGGCCAATACAGATTTGACAAAATTTTTCATAATTACAATAACAAAGAAATCAAATGCACACACTTATTGATACAATGTTGGTCAAAAGCTAAAATTTTCTCACAGTCCATAAAGATAGTCCTAATCATTCATCATAATAGTAATTACAGTTTTTTTTCACAAAGTCTCATTAGTAAAAGAAATTGCACACAGAAGTAGTGGATTTCCATGCAGTCTTGAAGAAGTAGCGTTGTCCTTCCAACAGAAAGACAGTGCTGACTCTCGACATGCTGACAGGTAATGGGCCACCATGGAGCAAACCCACTGCAGAGTCAGTCGAAGTTTTGATGAATATTGGTAGGTAAGTCATCACAGAGCAGACCCACTGGAGTCCTGGTAGAGATTGTGGTATTGGTGGGCCACCAGAGGTGCAGACCCACTGCAGTCCTTGTAGAAATAATGGTATTGGTGGGTCATCATAGATGCAGACCCACTGTAGTCCTTGTAGAGATGGCCAGCAGCCATCTGTTGCGATCTGTTGCGACTGTGCAGGTGCACAATCACCATCGAAGAGTCTTGCGAATAATATAGCAAGTCCATAACCACCACTTGTGCATTCACAAAGTTTTTGGAATTGTCCTTAGAACCAGCAATGCTGTTATCCAGTCCCTTGCTGAATTAGTAACACACGTGCAAACACTAACAGTCCCTACTTCTCACACATTGTCCATATACTATGACCAACAGAAACGTGTGCAGTGAAATGTAACTTACAAGTTAATAATATCATGAACTGGTGACAATTACAATTTTATAACATAAGAATACAATTACAAAGGTACAAAATACATCATTAAAAACATAATAATACAGATAACATTTGTAGTAATATGGGCTTTACAAAAGAATCGAAATAACATATACATAAGTGTTACAGGAATTATGACATAAGTAAATACATAAAGATCACAAGAACTTTTGAAACATCACCTTCACACATGAGCATTTAAACAGAATGAATAATGTCTAATATCTTTACAAAGTAAATAACATATTATTAATGCCAATTATATTTGAGGATAACAGTATTCCTCATCATAGTGAATGTAGCTTAATATTAAAAGAGAAAAAAATTCTATGAAACTGTACACAGAGACAGGAAGAAAACAAATACACAAGGGTACACAAACATATAGTGGGATAACACAAAAGGGAAAGGACAGGGTTCGTTTTCAGTGTAACATGTGGTACTGCAGTCCAACCCAAAACTTCATATATCTTTCCTCTTATTTCATCCTTTGTTTCCACCCAAAAAAATTCTATCTAAGCATGCTTTCTGTATTTATATGTTCACACATTTCTTACCTCAACATTTATTTCCAAGAAAATCCTACCTATACCTGTTTTCTCAATGCATTTCTTTACCTATTCTCCATAGTCAGTTTCTTATATAGTCTACCCCCTCTTAAGCTAACTTAAATCTACTGAGCTCAGATGCTAAACTAAGGGACGAGGCAATGCAGCAGCACATAAAACAATTAATATAAACAGCAATGAAAAAAAATACAAAAGGCAAAGCAAGCAGCATAAATTACAACTAACATAAGGCACTGTGCAGCAAAAAAAAAAAAAAAAATCTGGCTTAGCAGAGTAACATAAATTAAAGTTCAGTAGCACTATGCCTGGCAAACAGCAGCTTATATCGAAACGTGACATAGCTCAAGCAGAAAAAATAGTACACTAAAGATAACAATGCAGATAAGGCAAATGTATAATCACATCTTAATGTCTAAGTAATTAAAGTGGTGCACCACAACAACTGATTGTAAAAAGAAATATTACCATGTACTTGAAAAGAAAATTATGTGTTACTGTTACTAGATCCTTCTTATTGTTCTTTCCTTTCCAAGTGCTCCTTTTTTAAAGAATGTGGATCATAAAATAATTATTTAATAGATCTGTTGACAGAAAGTGTTCACATTAGCAAATGCATTTTATTTTATAAAAGCAATGCTGCAACACAGCTGGAAAACAGATGTCAAATGAAATAAGCAACTATGAAAAGCAAAGCATAAAAATATCATTCAGTAGTCATGTGACATTTCATAAGTTAGTAGCTCTCAACTCTCGTAGAAAGACGCTTGTCATAATCAGGTGTGCAGATGTACGAATATTTCCCATCAATTCATAAGCATTTCAGTAATTAGCACAAAGTGCGAGTAATCATATGTTTTCAAGTAACGAGGGTGTCGCATTAGCGATGAAAGGCACACCCTAATGGCTTGTTCTCCAGGTGTTTGACACGTCCCACGTCCCCTTTTTTTTCTACCTGTGCCGCTGAAAAGGGCTCGCAATAATGGCTTTTTCTCCAGGCGTCTGACACAGCTGGGTGCCCGCGACGCATTA
Source organism: Schistocerca americana (assembly GCF_021461395.2). NCBI lineage: Eukaryota > Metazoa > Arthropoda > Insecta > Orthoptera > Acrididae > Schistocerca > Schistocerca americana. Next base: position 924,727,736 of record NC_060121.1, on the reverse strand, counting down.
CGTGCAGGTGGTCACTTAACTTTCGTACGGAAATATTTACGACAGCAGTTTCTGCTACCGTTGCAGTCTCATTTAAAAATATTTCACAGGTCAAGAATTAGCGTTGCAAATCTCTAGAAACAAAATCCTATAAATATAAGTGTCCAAAAAAAATATTCGTCAGCATTGTGATACAGTCACACATTTCATAACTCTTAAAGTACGTTTCTTGGTTTCCAACATCCTTTTTCACAAGTCAAGAGTCCCTACCCACTATTCATTACTCCTTACCTCATTATACATATACATATTCGTCGACACTTCTTCAATATTTCATCGTGAGAAATACGTAGCATAATAAACATTCCTCAACAACATAATACACATCGTCGTCGTAATAATAACATCATAACACTTCAGTCAAATCTCAAAATCGTCGTAACTTCCTCCAATAATTTCTAAGCCTAAAATAATTCTCTGCTCATGTCAAAAGTGTCAGCTGCCTCAAACGTACTTTAAAAATCACGATCTCATACCAAATACATCATTCAAAGCTCTCATAGTATCACAATGATTCCGAAAAAATATGAACAGTTTACAAAGTACAGACAAAATACAGTTTCATAAGTGTGAAGTTATCCAACGGTGTAATTGCGTAAACATCTGTCACTGATGTAGTAAAAAACATGTTTATCTCTCAGTTAAATGATCAGATAGCTGTGTAATTTGTGTGTTAGAGAAATATGGTACCGATGTGTAAAGTTGTATAAGCAAATACCATATTAGCTAGGGCTCCTTGTGCTTGCCAAACACATGGTACACAAAGTAAGCGTGTACCCCCCTGAGGATTAATGTAATTATACCCTCAGGTGTTACAGATTACAGCAATGAAATGAAATGTATCACTGAAAACTTTCTTTGTAATTCAAAAATCTTTAAAAATAAATGTTTTAAGTACAAAATTAATCACTGAAATGCGTGTCCTGTAGCGCTAAATGTGCATACTGTTGTAAGATAATCTCTGTGAAAGTGTCGTAGTTATTTTCCTCCAAAAGCTAAGTTCTGCAGAAGCCAATGTACTTACCACATGATAAACAAAAGTGAAATGCTTTGCGTAGAGATATCTTAGTTATTACGCTTATTGTTGTGATGATGAAAGTACTGTGCTGTAACGTATTGTTGTGCTATGGAAAAGGCTGTCTCCTTGTAGCTATACCACAAAAGTTACTAATAAAACATGTTTTGATTTCCAGAAGAATTCAGAAAACTGTGCAGATATAAAACAGATACACCGCAAAAGCAATATTGTAAATTGTCACTCATTAGTAGCGTCGTGATAAATATCGTGTAGCTGTCACATAAACTAACCTCTGTGTCATCTGGTATCTCTCAGAAAGCACTTTAAATTCAGAATGTATTTTCAAATAAACCAAAATGTTGCATTAAAATCTCATTAGCAGTACTGGTAAATGTTCTGAGTATGTGAGCCTTATAGTCGTTACGTAATCAAGCAACAAACAAGCAAGAATGTACACACACAATAACACTGTGACGTCTGTTTACTATAACAATGCATTCGTCATTTCTGTTTAAATAAGTTCTCTTGGTTCTTGATTGGATATTTAACTTCAAACATTGTTGCATGGTAACAGTTTCTAAAGCATACTAGTAACGTGAAGTGAAACGTTTTATGGCAAAGACAAAGTTAAAAGGCAGATTATCTGTCAATAAATGGTTTTACATGAGAAATGTGGTGTAAACCTTTACTCTTCCTAGTACGCAGAGTTTCAACTTCAACGCAATTATCATGTGGTATACGTCGGATTCTGTAAAGTCCATTGTAAACTAGAAAGAATTTGTGACTCAAGTGTTTCTTCTTATGTGACAATGAATGAGCTTTAATGAGAACTTTCTGACCAATATACAATTTCTTTGCATTTGCTTTACCGTGTAGTTTTCTCCTTTTGTCTGCTGCAGATTTTATATTTTTAAGAGCCAAATCAATTATGTCTTTGTGTCGAAGTTTACGTGTATTCGGGAAAGGTACAAGCTCTCTGATTCTGTTCGGTGGTTCTTCATTCTTCAGTACAAGAGTAGGTGGTAAAGCAGTGGAGTCGTGAGGCATTTCATTCAGCACGTTTTGAAATAAGTGTAAATATCTGTCCCAATGCTGATGCTTTCTGTGACAATAAAGTCTGCAAAGCTTATTGATTTCTTTCATAATCCGTTCAGACGGGTTGCAATGTGGTGAGTACAATGAAATAAAAACAGGTTTGATTTTATGGTTGCGAAGCATGCGTGACCAAACAGCAGATCTGAATTGCTGTCCGTTATCTGAAATGACTTTACTAACGTGTCCAACTTCACGTAAGAAATTTTTAACAAAGGCGTTGGATACAGACCGTCCAGTGGCTTTACATAACGGAGTGAAAGAAACAAATTTTGAAGTAAGTTCAACAGCGACTAGAACGTACGAAAATCCATTGGATGTTCTGACAAGCGGTCCCAAGAGATCAACAGCAGCAAATTCTTTTAATTTAGCAGGAATAATAGGAAACAACGGAGCACGATGTGAGACAGTAGATGGTTTCGCCTTTTGACAAAGTTTACAAATAGACAAGACTCTTCGAATTCGCTTTTCCATATTGTTAAAATAACAAGTCGTTCGAAGAATATGATAACATTTTCGTGGGCCAAAATGTGCGTAGCTGAAATGAATGTACCAAATGAGCTTATTAACAAAATCGTCTGGAATGCAAAGTACCCATAGCTTGTCATCAACAATGCAGCGTTTGAAGAGTATGTTGTTTCTAACCAGGTAATAATGCCGAATCTGTGTGTGTGTCTTTTCATGCCATTTGCTCTTGATGTCTTTCCAAATCGGATCTTTATCTTGTTCATGAGCAATGTCCTTTAAAGATGTGGTGATGAAGTTTTCAAAGGCGACTTTCTGAATGTAAAGAATACTGAAATTTTTCTCGAGGTTGCCTTCTGTGGTACTTTTCTCAAGCCCAGCCGGTGCGCGTGACAGTGCGTCCGCAACAATGTTCTCCTTGCCGGGAATGTAGACTATCGTGAAGCGGAATTCTTGCAGAAACAATGCCCAACGTTTTAACCTGTCATGATTTAATTTTGAAGACATAAGAAATTGTTATGCACGATGATCACTGTATACTTTTACGTGCTTACCAGAAAGAAAGAAACGGAATTTGTTAAATGCCCAAACGATAGCTAAAGCTTCTAATTCAGTAACGGAATAATTTTTTTCAGATTTTGTTAGCACTCGGCTAGCAAAAGCAATGGTTTTCTGAACGGTAGTGTCATTTTCTATGGCTTCTTGAAATAAATGGGCACCAAGACCGACTTTAGAAGAATCCGTACTAAGGCAGAAATCTTGTGACAGATCAGGATGAGCTAGTATTGGCGCGTGAAGTAACGCTTCTTTCAAAGAATTGAATTCCAACTGTGCTTGTTCGTCCCAGTTCCAAATAGTATTTTTTCCAGTGAGAGAACAAAGTTTTGGTGTAACTAGAATTTGCATATTCAGAAAACGACGGTAAAAATTTACGAGACCTAGAAAACTGCGGACTTGTCTTTTTGTGGATGGAACTGGAATGGCTCTGATTGCTTCTAACTTTTCAGGATCCGGCTGAATGCCTTCAGAAGAAATAATATGTCCCAAAAACCTCACCTTTGACCTACCGAATTCAGACTTTTCCAAGTTAACTGTAATTCCAGATTCTGCAAAAATACGTAACAGACTGTTGAAGATGCGATTATGTTGTTCCCATGAAGCTTCCGCTATTAGAATATCGTCCACATATAAGGTGATGTGACGTTTTAAGAACTCAGGTAATATGGAATTTAGCCCGCGAATAAATGCTGCTGAAGAAATGTTCAAACCAAAGGGAAGCTTCCGAAACTGATAACAAACGCCGAAACAAAGGAAAGCTGTGTATTTTCTGCATTCTGGATGAAGTTCGATCTGATAAAAGCTGGATCTGAGATCAATGGAAGACAACACTTTTACACCATTAAAATTTTGAAGAAGTTCTTCCATCGTCTGCGGCCTGTCTGTTTCAGGAATAATGATAGTATTGATTTGTCTCGAATCTAAGACAAGTCTGATCGATCCATTTTTCTTTTCAACAACATGTAATGGATTGTTGTATGAGCTTACTGCAGGCTCAATAATGCCCTCGTCAAGCATAGATTGTATTTCTGTTCTAACACGGTCCCTATAATGTGCTGGAATTACATATGGTCTAACACAAAATTTAGTATGCTCACGAACACGAAATTGGTATTGAAATCCCTTGATTGTTCCTGTTTTATGAGTAAAAACTGTGGAATGTGCTTGTAAAATCTCAAAAAGGTCCTGCCTATCAGTGTCATTACAATTCTCAATTGTTTGAATTTTATTCTGAATTAACTTATTAATGTCAAATGCGCCGTCGATATCATCCCTGTCAGTACTTGCAGAGTGATTGTTAGTGTCTAGTTCCGTAGAAAAGTCCGAACTGTTGTCTAACAGAAGGTAAAGCCGATTAATTTCCTTGTCATGGTTTGAGAGCCAGTCTTCAAATTTCAAAGCTATTGACTTACCTTCTTTCTCTAAACTTATTTCAGCATCGTGAAAGCTTAAGATTGCTTTGTATTCATTCAAAAAGTCTACTCCCAATATAATTTCCGTCGACAATAATGGAACAATAAGAAAGTTTATAGAGAAGCTGTGGCTTTGACAAAAGAATTCTAAATTGGTTTGCTGGCGTACATCTACACTTTTTCCAAAAATTGCACCTTGTAATTTAATCTTACGTAACGGAAGTGTAGGGCAATCGTTCGATTTGTTACATTTGCTAAAGGCTGTTTCACTAATTACTGAGATGGGACTGCCAGAGTCAAGTACTGCCGTAAATTTTACGTCATTTACTGTAATGTGAATCACAGGATATGCAATATTGTTGTTTTATGTCGTGTTCCTGGAGTAAGATGTCCCTAATGTCTTCCATTTTTACGTAATTACTAGCTACGGCAGCTGCGTCGTTAGTGTCATAAGAACGTTTTGTGGCTGCCATCGGTGTGAGTCATTGCCTATTGTCTCTTTGTTGGCGCGCGTCGTTATTGGGATTTGGAGACCTAACTTCTACAAATTCACCGTGACGAGAGGGCCCTGCTCTGTTTGAATCCCGCCAGTTCTGATGCAGTTCAGGTCTATCGTTACGATCATGTCGTCTGTCGTCATGTCGGTAGATGCCATAGTTTCTTTCTTGTCGGTCACGTGGTGGAGAATTTCTCCCTGAATCGAAACTGCGCGCTGGACCGTTGCGTCTAAAGTTATTCTGTCTCCCCTGATAATATTTATTTTGGTTCCCATATTGTCTGTTTCTCTGATTGTCTCTGTGATAGTCATTACCACGGAGAGGTGATCTTTCCCTGTAGTTATTACTACTCTGCCAACGGTTGTCATACGGGTGGTGTCTATTTTGGTCACGATTTGTGTTGTGAGAATAGCCTTGTCGTGTCCAGTTATTACTTCTTTCATCGCGGATTTGCGACGGATGTGACCTGTAATTGTTGTGTTCCTGGTTTCGCGTTCCGCGATTGTCAGTGTCAATTTCTAATTCTTGTAACAGTCCCTGAAAAGCTTCAATGTCGTCTTTGCAACGTCCTGCTAAAATAATATGTCGTAAATGTTTAGGCAGTTTGATTAAGCAAATGCGGATGAGTTCTGAGGGGCTGTATGGGTTTGACAGGTATTGATTCTTGTGCAACATGTCTTCAAAATATTTCACAAGACTGGAAAATTCAGATTGTTCGAAGTGTTTCATCATTATGATGTTATGTTTTACACGGTCTTGTGTAGCTTGAGACCAATATGCTGAGAGGAAGGCATGGTAAAATTCTCCCTCACTGTGGCAATCGTGAATGACCGATCGCATTCTTACAGCTGGTTCATTCTCTAAGTAGCCACACATAAATTCTAATCTGTGTTCTAACGACCAGTTGGGAGGAAAACAATGAGAGAATTGATGGAGCCATGCTTGTGGATGAATGTCGTTGCCAGAATTCTTAAATGTTTTGAATTTACGTGTAGTAATGAACAGCTTATAGTCAAAATCATCATGTCGGCGAGTCGCATATCGGTCATTGTTAGGTCGTGTCGGCCGTTCCATCTCAAAATTCGGTGCACATTGCCAATTTCTTTCATAACTTCCGAAATGCCCTGTGTTATTATTTTGTGTCTGTTCCGTATTTGTATGTCCCTCTTCCCGTATTGGGGCGCGAGTGTTCTCTGAAATACGTAATTCTTGTACTACTTGTGCCAACTGATCTTGCACTTCCCGGATTTCTCTTTTGCACTGTGTATTGATTTGATTTTGATTTTGTTTGAATTTTCTAATTTGTTCATACTCTTCAGTGTCCATGAAAGCTACAGGTGTTGTGTCATTCAGATCATCATCTACCTTTGTAGATAAGTTAGTGAACTGATCTGAAAGTTCGGCTACTTTATCCGATAGTGAAATCATTTCCTCTCTATGTTTTTCTGAACCAAGTTTCAGAGTGTCCATTTGTGTTGCAATCGTGTCTACTGTGACCTTTAAGTTTTCCTGAGTTTTTGCAAGTTGCATAACCGTATCGGTAGATGCAACTGAGTCAAATTTTGCTTGTAAGGTCTCATGATTTTCATGAACAATAGTTTGCAGTTCTTTTATAGCTGCTTCGTGATTGGAAATGCTCACAAATTTGTGTTTTTACGTCATTACAGACTTTTTGACATTTCGATTCAATGTGATGTAACTCAGCAGTTAAATCCTCACGTGTTCGTTCAAGAGTTTGCTCCAATGAGTCTAACTTTTTAAGATTTTGTTCCATTGTGTCTAACTTTTGAAGCTTTTGCTGTGTTTGTCTCTGATTTTGTTCCATTGTGTCTAACTTTTTGAGATTTTGTTCCACTGTGTCTAACTTTTTAAGATTTTGTCCCATTTGTCTCTGATTTTGTTCCATTTGTTGCATTAATTGCAATAATAATGTATTAGTGTCTGGAATCTGTTTCTCTACGCTTTTCGGCAGTGCATTTGCACCGGCAACATTCACATTTTGACAAGCAGAAAATGCGTCTTGACTTATTTGAGAAAACGGTGATAACCCAAAACCTGAATCTACAGTATTTGCGAAATTGTGTCCTGTCATTTCGGATTCCTGAGGCGAGCTGTTGCCGACCGATCGATCGATAATGCTTCCCTCTTCACTAATTGCTTCACTGTCCGTGCCATTGTTTGCCGCCCGCTCCATTTCCCTATGCACGATTACCAAATTACTACTTTGAACATCAGTTAATTCATTACTCTGCGGCGCTAACACACTGCCTTCGTCTTCACTGTCATTTCTCAGTTTACTTTGGAGCCTAGTATTACGTTTTTCACACGCCATTATTGTCACAGTATTTCACACGACAACACAGAAAAACACAATTTGAAGAGCAAAATAAAATAACGTAGCAATGGAAATAATGTCTAGTTAATTGCAGCTGCGAGATACTTGGTGCAAATCTACATGCATGCCACAACTGTTTTACTCTACAACAATGAAAAACTACAACTACAAAGGAGATTCTCTCTACAATTACGCGCTAGCAATAAACAAAAGCTACACTAAATACACAAACTACAAGAAAAAATCAGAAGATTCCAGTGAGGTATCCTAGGCTAAGGGTCGACATATGAAACGTCCCCTTTGAACAATTCTACAGGACTGTGCTTAACCTGACACACAATATTTTTAGCGCAACGCAATCTGACTTTCAGAATTCTCTACAAAAGAATGGCCCTGACTAACATTAAACTATACCTTTCACAAATCACTTACCTCACAAAAATCTTCGCTGCTCAAGCTACTGCAATACAGCAAGCGCCACTACTGCCAGCTAAATAAAAGATTCAAACTACTAAAGGCACTAACTACTGATAGGGATAGTTAGCAAATGAAAGATATTAATAGAGAACAAACAATGTATTTACCTTAATATCATCACAAGTCATAATATATATATCAGTTCATGACAAATTGCAAACCTCCGCCATCTCTCTCCCCACATCCACCACTGCTGGCGGCTCACCTCCAACTGCGCAACGCTACGCGCTGTTCACATCCAGCTGCCGCTGCCCAACACTACAATGGCAGACAACAATGCAAACTAGCCACAGACTGCACACAGCACAGCCAGTGATTTTCATACAGAGGTGGCGTTACCAATAAAAAACCTAAACAGCCTACTTACACAGCGTGCACGCCAAAATGCGGTGTATGCGCCCGTAGAGAGACAGGAGGGGCCGAAGGGTCGACCTCCATCGTGCCGGGGCACCCGACGGGCGAAGACGACATATGGTCCGGAGTGGGCGGCGGCGCGTGACCCAGGGGGGCGCCCGGCGGCTGCAGCAACGCGTCCACTGCGGGCGTCGCCGGCGACAGAACAGGCGGCGGCGGCGGCGCGTCGCCATGGGGCAAAATGGAAGGCATCGTCGGTAACACCCGGGGCTGAGGCGAGCCAGTAGATGGATCGCCAGGGCGCTGACCGGGAGGCACCGTCGGTGAAAGCAGACGGCGAGCGGCAGATCCCGTGCGACGACAGAGGCGCAGCTGATTGAGATGCCGGCGCGCCTAACCAGAGGCCCCCAAAACCAGATACATAGAGCGTCCAAGGCAGCAAAGAATGCGCCCTTCAAGCCAACGCCGTGAACCTCAATAGTGGCGGTAGTAGACAACGTAGCCTGCGGTAAAAGCAGGTGTCTGCCGCTGCACAGGAACCTGATGCGGCGGATGTAGCAAAGACATCAAGGTTCGATGATGGCGACCGTGGAGCAACTCAGATGGTGAGCGACCATCTCGGGGCTGTGAGCGATACGAGGACAAAAAGAGCAATAACGCGTCCTACCGAGAATGAGACTCTTTCAGCTTCAACATCTGTGACATGAAAGTCCAGACCAATCGTTCAGTGGCACCGTTTGACTGTGGCGAAAACGGCGCGGACGTCAGATGTTGAATACCATTGGCCTTGAAGAATGACTGAAATTCTGCAGATGTGAATTGTGGGCCATTGTCGGAAACAATTGTCTGTGGAAGACCTTCAATGCAAAAGATAGCAGATAATGCTTGGATAGTGGCAGATGATGTCGTGGAAGACATTCGGACAACAAAAGGAAAATTACTGAATGAATCTATCACAACCAACCATCGAGCATTCCAGAATGGACCAGCAAATTCGATGTGTAAGCGTTGCCAAGGGAAAGTGGCTTTTGGTCATGCAAAGAATTTCAGCGGTGGTGCTGATTGTTGTTCGGCACACACCATGCAAGAAGAACACATATTCGTAATCGCGGCAACGATTCCAGCCCAAGTACAGTGCTGAGGAGCAAGTTATTTCGTTCTCACTATACCCCAATGTCCTTGGTGGAGAAGCTTTAAGGCAGAGGACTGTAACGAACGTGGGACCACGACCCTGGACTGATCATTATCAGAACGCAAAAGCAAAACACCACGTCGTACAAAAAGTCTCTCCTTGTGAGCAAAAAATCGGCGAACCAACTCGTCCCCGATCCATGACTTTGACAAGGGCCATTGCGTAGCAACAAAACGCAGAACGGTAGCAAGGGCAGGGTCGGCAGTTGTGGCTGTAGCTGCACGACGAAAATCAATCGGAAACGATTCGACCACGTCATCGGTTTCCGAATCAATGAACATGCAAGCAAGTTCGGAGGAATCGAATGCCCTATCTTCAGCAACAGACAAACGGGACAACGCATCGGCGTTTCCATGCTTAGCAGTAGACCGATACAAGATATTGTAGCGGTACTGCGAGAGGAAAATAGACCAGCGAATGAATTTCTGCACTGTACATGGAGGTACAGGCGTGTTCGGATGAAAAAGCGATGTCAAAGGTTTGTGGTCGGTGACTATGGTAAAGTGACGACCATACAAGAAGTCATGAAACTTTGTAACACCAAATACGAGAGCCAATGCTTCTTTCTCGATCTGTGAATAATTTCTTTGCGCAGACGAGAGCAATTTAGACGCAAAGGCAATAGGGCGATTGTGCGAGCCATCTTTGTGCGCAAGCACAGCACCGATCCCGAAATCTGGTGCATCCACCATCAAAAAAAGGGGCTTCTGCGGATCGAATCGCGTGAGGCAAGTATTGGAAAGCAACGCCGATTTCAACTGGCGAAAGGCGCGTTCGCATTCCGTCGTCCAGACGAACGGAACACCTTTACGCTGTAAGCGATGAAGCGGAGCTGAAATGGAAGAGGCATGCGGTACATATCTGTGATAATAGTTGATTTTTCCCAGCACACTCTGTAGCTGCTTCAAATTCTGCGGCGAAGGCAAGTCTTGTATGGCACGGAGGTGCGTGGGACTGGAATGTATGCCTTGGGCATTGAGTACATGTCCGAGGTATGGCAAGTCACGAGCAAAAAACAAACATTTGTCCTTCCGTAAGCGAAGACCATTATGTCGCAAGACCTGAAATAATGTTCTGAGATTGGCTAAATGTTCTTCTTCTGTCTTTCCAGAGATCACAATATCGTCCAGATAGTTTGCTGCTGTAGGGACCGACGCAGAAACAGTTTGTAGATATTGCTGAAACAATGCAGGGGCGGATGCACACCCGAATGGCAGTCGTTTGAATGGATACAAACCAAGATGCGTGTTAACCACCAAAAGACGCTGGGATTCTTCGTCCACCAGTATTTGCAAGTACGCATCTGATAGGTCGAACTTCGAAAAATAGTTGCCCGGGCACAGTTTGTCAAAAAGATCTTCCGGGCCGGGTAAAGGAAAAGTTGCAATCACTAGTTGTGGATTCACTGTTGCCTTGAGTCCACACAAAGTCTCAATTTTACTAAATGTTTTGGCAAAATTACTAAGGGTGATGCCCTGAGAGAAGCCTGCACACGTTCAATTACACCTTGTGATTCCAAATCGTGTAATGTTTTTGCAACCTCATCACGCAATGCATGGGGAACATTGCGCGCTCTGAAAAATTTCTGTTGCGCGTTTACTTTCAGTTCCAAATGTGCTTTATAGTTCTTAGTGCAACCGAGGCCCAGTGCAAAAATGTCTGCAAATTCTTCACATAGACGAGAAACACTGTCTGCAGGCACAGTCTGATTCACTGATAGGACCTGATTTACTATAGACAAGTTAAATAACTGAAATAAATCGAAACCAAACAAGTTCACTGCAGAAGAAGAACGAAGGACGTAAAATGACAGAAGTTTTGTTTGTCCTTTGTATGTTGCAAGAAGGCTGCTCTCTCCTAACACAGGGATCTCTTGACCTGAATAGCTAGTTAACATTTGCGGCACACAGCGGAGGTGTGCCCAGCAGTTTGTAAGTGTCTTGATTGATCAGTGAAACTGCAGCTCCGGTATCGAGCTGGAATGGTATCACTTTGCCGTTAATGTCCAAGTCGACAAAAAGTTTATTGTCCTGCTGACAACAAGAGCGACCGTCTCGTGCAACGTGAACCAACACTGGTACAAATTCACTTGCGACTTGACGGGAGTTCCGGCGATGTTGACGCACACTATTTGTGGGACGAACACAGTCACTGTTAGAGAGAGTGGCACTGGGCGGAGTGGAATGAACGACATGAATTTCCATGGGCGAAGTTTCGCGAGCTGGAGTATCCATGGTTCAATTCCGATTCCTGCACGAAGCGAAGGGCCAGGAATGGATTTGAGTTTCTGAGCTGAGCTTTTTCTGGCAAACACTCTGAAAATGTCCTTTTTTATTACAGTAAAAGCAAATAGCTTGGCGTGACAGGCAATTCTCACGCGAATGTTTAGTAGTGCACTGCGGGCATGATTTGAGCACTGCTTGCTGGCGTGGCACACATGGCTGAGAGCCTGGCGGCAGCTGCGCGGCTGGGGGCGAGGGCTATTTACTGCTCCGTGCAGCTCACCCGTCGGGCTGGTTAACCTGACACACGGCTGGCGAAGTTTAAAATGATTCCTGAGCAAAGTCAAGTGTGTCCTGCCGATCCAATATGTTCGTCACTTGTTGAAGGAAGGGATTGACTAGTTTCAAAATCTGTTCCCTTATACGAACATCAGAAACGTTCTGTGCAATTGCATCACGTACCATAGTATCTGAATATGGGAGTCCACATTGACACTCAAAAGCACAATCCCTAGTAAGGCCTTGCAAGGTTGCAACCCACTCCCGATTAGTCTGACCTGCTGTACGTTTTGTACGAAAGAAGATATACTGTTTCACAATGACATTGACTGATTGCTTGAAATATGCAACTAATGCAGACAAAATTTCGTTGTAGGACAGAGTTGCTACGTCGCGTTGGGGAAATAATTTGACTATCACACGGTAGGTTTGCACACAGACGGATGACGTAAGAAAAGGCTGCCGCTCGTTACCTTGAATTCTGTGGGCGGCGAGATGGAATCCAAATTGGCGTGACCGCTCCGTCCAGCTTTCCAGTGCAGCATCAAAAGGTCTGAATGTCGGTTCAACTGCATGTTGTGGCTGCATTAGCGGTGGAGCGGCGGCTGCCATGTCGTTTTGCATTGCACGTTGACCCTGGACGAGCTGTCCAAGGGCATGCAGTAATGCCTGCGTCTGCTGATTCTGTAAGCGGTAAAATTCGGACAGTACATCTGGAGCTTGTGGCGAAGCCATTACACAATGAAATCAGGGCAGGATCAACGATATATGCCAGAACACCGTTTTTACTGCTCGTCGCCAATATTGTGTTGGCAGAAGAGCCAACACCGTGTTACTAGTGGAGGCCGAAATGCACGCGTTTTAACTCACGCAGGCTGGAGTAAGGAGGGAAGAACTATACTGACATGAGGCCTAGAACGTGACAAGGAATTAGGATTCAGAAATTAGACTTAATTAGTTTGATACTTAACTTTAATCCATTAATGATGAACATCGCTCTTGATGGTACATGATACACAATATTATCTCTTCAGATTATAGTAACTGAATATGTCGCCTTGCTAGGTCATAGCAAATGACGTAGGTGAAGGCTATGCTAAACTGTCGTCTCTGCAAATGAGAGCGTATGTAGACAGTGAATCATAGCTAGCAAAGTCGTCTGTACAACTGGGGCGAGTGCTAGGGAGTCTCTTTAGACTAGACTTGCCATGTGGCGGTGCTCGGTCTGCAATCACTGATAGTGGCGACACGCGGGTCCGGCGTATACTAACGGACTGCGGCCGATTTAAAGGCTACGACTTAGCAAGTGTGGTGTCTGGCGGTGACACCACAAAATCTTTGTAAGAATAGGAGATATATTCGTATAAGAAATCAGTGATTGAGGATTCTGGGGGAAAATGCTACTTTGAGGTGAAGAAAGAAAACCACGATATCCCCTGCGCCGTGTTGGCTCGTTCTATGTGTTACATCCTTGCCTACTGGCCTCTATATACTAGCCATGTGGCGCTTTGGTTGCCCCTTAGTACAGTCTTTGGTTGTAGTTCTTTGGGCAGCTTGTTGACGACATTGGTGGTTAGTCGGTCGTAATCAGGTGAAAGACAGATAGTGGCACATCTGACGTGCGGCAGGCTGTGCACGGAGAATACGGATGCATGAATATCAAAACGGTCAAAAAAAATTCAAATGGCTCTGAGCACTATGGGACTCAACTTTTGAGGTCATTAGTCACCTAGAACTTAGAACTAGTTAAACCTAACTAACCTAAGGACATCACACACATCCATGCCCGAGGCAGGATTCGAACCTGCGACCGTAGCGGTCACGTGGTTCCAAACTGACGCGCTTAGAACCGCACGGCCACACCGGCCGGCTCAAAACGGTCAGTTGTCACTAAAGTCTTGTTGGTCGGCAGCGCTTAGGATTACGGTCGACGCAGCCGATCTACCCTATATTAAGGAGGCATACTTGCTGATATGGGCGTTGGAGTGCTATTCATTTTCTAATGCCGTCTGGTCTGCCCTTGTGGGTAAGGTATTCATTACTTGATTACCCCAGGTGCTCCGGTGTTGAAGTTGCTCCCGTTATGCTGGATTGCATGCGATGCTCCATCACTTTCTTTCAACAACTGAAATTATCTTTTGGTATCTCTGTTTGACACCGAGTGTCACATTCGTGTGTTGTAAAATTGCCTTTAGTTACAATTGGTTCAATGTCTGCTTATTTGTCAGTTACGTCTGAAATTTTCACATGTTCTTGTCTGCCACGTGTGTTAGGGATCACTGAGGTCGAAGTTCAACCTGATACCAATGGGAGCTGTTGCTTCCCTGATGGTGGAGCGATTATTAAATTGCCTACAGCTGTGGTAAGCTAATGCTAGCAACCAGTGAATCTTGGCTCTTTGCGTATTTGTGTTTCTTTACTGTTGTGTGTTTACTCTTTCAGGAACGTTAATACTGTATTTGTTTTAGATATGATTGATGTGTTATTCCTTTCGGAACATCGAAATTAAACATATAACCAATTTGTAGTTGCCATACACTTCCTTATTACAAACACATGCTCTTAATGAAATTAACAGTAACAACGATTATAATAAAAGGCACCTGCCCTACAGAGCAACCAGCAGGACTCAGATTAAAATATTAATCCATTTAATTCCGACAGACACAGATCTTTCAAAATTTACTCAACTAATTTTCACTTATTAAAATAGTGTCCATAAAACCACCATTAATGAAATTTAACTGGCGTAACTGAATCACACAAACCTTTTAAACATGCTTCATGACTTACATAGAAACTGGCTTTCACATAACTCATATCAAATTCTAAAATGTTTCCAACAACTAAGACATATCCCATGGACTGATCTGAAGCAATTCTAACAAATTAAAGGTATTATCAGATTAATACACTCAACTATGCTTCTCTTTAGTATTACTTACAGGTACAAGGTTCACATTTCATCCGCAGAATACAATAATAGCATATTAAATAGTCTTAAAATGGGGCCGTTTCAATTTTACGTTGAAAATTAGTGATGGACGCGAGGAGACCGAAAGGTTCTAACAGATACAGGAGATTGACGGACCAGAAGGTGAAGTAGAACTATACTGAACTTTGAGATACAATTAAACTTCCGGAAAACCACAACGCTCCACCGGGAAGATGGAATTGCAGGACGCTAACAACGAACCATAGACACCGATCCAGGTCCTTAAATTTCCCTCTTCCACAGCGATACCCTGATCGGAGTTTGCTCTCGTAGACCACTGTCAGTCATCTGAAACATAAACACATCAGCGGCAGACAAAAATATGGCGCATCAGATACACAAAACATATCTGCCCAATTGGTTATAAGTAAAACTTTAATTATACACGGCACAAAATGAACCCAAGCAGAACTAACCTACGTGATCACTTGCCCAGTAACGGATCTTAAAATTTGGTTAGCCAATTCTCTAGAACAAACAAATAAAATAATAACATAGAAAAAGGAAACAGGAAAAATTGTTTCGGCCTGCTCTCGAACGCCAGGCACAGACCTATGCACTACTTGGTATGACTTCTAGCTACTCATGTCTAGCTAAGGTAGGAGACGAGGTACTGGCAGAAGTAAAGCTGTGAGTACCGGGCGTGAGTCGTGCTTCGGTAGCTCAGTTGGTAGAGCACTTGCCCGCGAAAGGCAAAGGTCCCGAGTTCGAGTCTCGGTCGGGCACACAGTTTTAATCTGCCAGGAAGTTTCATGTCTATTTGTTGTGCGTAGCTATCACTCCCTTAAATGCCGTCAACATATCAGGCGGCCAGACCAAATGCAGTGACAAGTAACACGCCGCAGCAGCGGCCCACGTTTCTCCGTCGTACCGACTCGACCACTCGCCAAGCTGCATACATCCACAGCGGCACACGCCACCGTCGCTCACACAGCTGATACCCGAACTCCAGCACCAGCAGAGCGCGTTCGCCGCAGTTAAATAGCGATCTGCCAAAGATACTAAGAAGACAAGCAGGCATCGAAAATGGACTCACAACGATCGGGATGACAATCGATGGAGACTGGCGCCAGCAGCGCACCAGCTCAATGATTACCACTGTAGTTGTTTGAGAACTAGCATTCAAGATTAGACTGTTACATTCTAAGCCAGTTAATTTGGCTGAGGGTTGTGTGTGGCTATTGCATTCAATTGTTATATTTTAATGTAAGAATAACAGACTGTTAATGATTAATAATTCCTGGTGAAATTCTGGTTGTTACATGTAAGGTTTGTTCGGTGCTTGAGGCCACGCTTATGTTGAGATTTGGTCTTGGTCTTGACATATGATTTACGCGCTTGCTTGTTTTCTCTCGGCCTTTTGAGCTGTTCATAGCGTTTTGGCGGTGCTGCTTTGGGGTCTAACTTGTTATCCGCAGGTCCTGCGTGCGTAGCCTGATCGCATCGGCCGTGTACATGCGAGCGAGTAGCGCGCCGCTTCCCGTCTCACCGAAGCCACCGAGACGTTAGGCCTACTGGTTTGATACGGCACCCCTTGTAAGTTGATCTTCTATCTCGTAGCAATAGAGCGCTAATTTACTCAGTTGTGCCTGTCATTTTTTCATCTTATTTAGACTTGGCCTGTTGCGCTGTTGCCCCTGTCCCCCCCCCCCCCTTTTTTTTCTAGCGTAGTAGTTTTAACGTTGGTGTAATGCTCAGTTCTCAGTTATTAAATAGTATTTTATTATTATTCCACACCAGTACCCTGAATATGCCAAGGAGCCTTCCTTGATTCATTGAATGTTCTCAAATTAAGTGATTCCCCACAACTGCCATTACATGCTTGTCCCACTTCATATAGCTCTGCAATGTTACGCCCAAATATTTAATCGACGTGACTGTGTCAAGAGCTACACTTCTAATGGAGTATTCAAACATAGCGGAATTCTTTTTCCTATTCATCTGCATTAATTTATATTTATCTATATTTAGAGTTAGCTGCCATTCTTTACACCAGTCACAAATCCTGTCCAAGTCATCTTGTATCCTCCTACAGTCACTCAACGACGCCACCTTCCCGTACGCCAGAGCATCATCAGCAAACAGTCGCACATTGCTATCCACCCTATCCAAAAGATCATTTATGTAGATAGAAAACAACAGCGGACCTACCACACTTCCCTGGGGCACTCCAGATGATACCCTCACCTCCGATGAACACTCACCATCGAGGACAACTACTGGGTTCCATTACTTAAGAAGTCTTCGAGCCACTCACATATTTGGGAACCAATCCCATATGCTCGTACCTTAGGAGTCTGCAGTGGAGCACCGAGTCAAACGCTTTCCGGAAGTTAAGGAATATGGCATCCGTCTAATACCCTTCATCCATGGTTCGCAAGATATCATGTGAAAAAAGGGCGAGTTGCGTTTCGCAGGAGTGATTCTTTCTAAAGCCGTGCTGATGCATGGACAGCAACTTCTCTGTCTCAACGAAATTCATTATATTCGAATGTCAGTTAATTTGAATTGAGCAGTTGCATGGGGGATTAATTATTATTAAACTTGAAAATAATTTTTATTTTTGGTGCTGTATGTCTGATTACGCTGTGTCTCGTAAACGGTTGGCCCTGACTAGTATTATTACGCTATCTGACTGCAAAGAACAACAACAAAGAATGAAATGAAAATTTTCGTAAACACAGTTAATTAATTAAGTCCCCAGCAACTATAAAACCTACGAAACCAAAGCACAAGTATAACTGTTCTGTGTGTGGAAGTATGACTCAATGTACACATCTGGCACGGTTCTCCTTCAATAAGACAAGAAATTTTAAATATCATTTATACTGAAGTAATTAAAGAAAATAGAAATCCTATAATCACGCAAGAAACCAGAATTACACTCTAATACAAGAATACAAGCCAGATGCTTTGTTGACTGAACCTGTAATGACGCATTATTCAGGACACTGAAATAATGAGAGAGAAAAGATTTTTTTTTTTTTTACCTTCGTTTATATTGATGAAAAGCACTCTAAACATTACAATCTCTCCACACCGACTTGCTACTACCACATCTCAGCAAGCACTTACTACCACGAGTTTTCAACAAGCACTGACTACTACGAGTTCTCCCCCAGCACCGCCTACCACGAGACCTCGACAGGCACTCCGTGGAGGCGGCTGAATAATACTCTTTGGCGCAATCTCTGGCGCCGTGGCTCAGTGTAGCCACCTTTCATATGCCCCTCCTCCACGGGCCATAATTTGATGGTATTTTTGCCAGCATTGGTGGTGAAAATACCACCGACTTCGTCCACAAAAATACAGACAAAAATAAAAGATAATATTAATACCTAAATATCACATAATTAGTTAAAATTTTGGCTTTGCACTGAACTTTCAATAACCTAATATATAAAATACAGTAAGCAATACAAATTCTTTCATACATGTGGCTTTACATAATAGTTTACACAATACACAAAAAATCAGTTTATACAAATGTTCACATAACATGCTTTCCATAGTTCAAGAAACAAGTAGTTGACAGTTCCAGTAGTAGCACCCAGCAATGGTCAACAGGTGCAAATACCAACAAGTGACATCATTTTAGTAGAAGCAGTCCATCAGTGGCACCCAGCAATGTTGAACAGGTGCAGACACCAAAAAAGTGACATCATTCAGCAGAAGCAGTTCCATTAGTGGCACCCAGCAATGTTGAACAGGTACACACAGCAACAAGTGACTTCATTTCAGTAGAAGCAGTTCCATCTGTGGCACCCAGCAATGTTGAACAGGTGCAAACACCAACACGTGACTTCATTTCAGTAGAAGCAGTTCCATCTGTGGCACCCAGCTATGTTGAACAGGTGCAAACACCAACAAGTGACATCATTTCAGTAGAAGCAGTCCATCAGTGGCACCCAGTAGTGTTGAGCCAGTACACACAGAACAAGTGACATTATTTCAGTAGAAGCAGTTCATCAGTGCCACCCAGTAATGTTGAGCAGGTACACACAGCAACAAGTCACATTTCTCAGCAGAAGCAGTTCCATTAGTGGCACCCAGCAATGTTGAACAGGTGCAGACACCAACAAGTGACATCATTTCAGTAGAAGCAGTTCATCAGTGGCACCCAGTAATGTTGAGCAGGTACACACACCAACAAGTGACATTATTTCAGTAGAAGCAGTTCATCAGTGGCACCCAGTAATGTTGAATAGGTGCAGATACAGCAACAAGTCACACCATTTCAACAGAAGCAGTTCATCAGTGGCACCCAGCAATGTTGAGCAGGTGCAGACAGCAACAAGTGACATTATTTCAGTAGAAGCAGTTCATCAGTGGCACCCAGTAATGTTGAACAGGTACACACAGCAACAAGTCACATTTCTCAGCAGAAGCAGTTCCATTAGTGGCACCCAGCAATGTTGAACAGGTGCAGACACCAACAAGTGACATCATTTCAGTAGAAGCAGTTCATCAGTGGCACCCAGTAATGTTGAGCAGGTACACACACCAACAAGTGACATTATTTCAGTAGAAGCAGTTCATCAGTGGCACCCAGTAATGTTGAATAGGTGCAGATACAGCAACAAGTCACGTCATTTCAATAGAAGCAGTTCATCAGTGGCACCCAGCAATGTTGAGCAGGTGCAGACAGCAACAAGTGACATTATTTCAGTAGAAGCAGTTCATCAGTGGCACCCAGTAGTGTTGAGCAGGTACACACAGCAACAAGTCACATTTCTCAGCAGAAGCAGTTCCATTAGTGGCACCCAGCAATGTTGAACAGGTGCAGACACCAACAAGTGACATCATTTCAGTAGAAGCAGTTCATCAGTGGCACCCAGTAATGTTGAGCAGGTACACACACCAACAAGTGACATTATTTCAGTAGAAGCAGTTCATCAGTGGCTCCCAGTAATGTTGAATAGGTGCAGATACAGCAACAAGTCACATCATTTCAATAGAAGCAGTTCATCAGTGGCACCCAGCAATGTTGAGCAGGTGCAGACAGCAACAAGTGACATTATTTCAGTAGAAGCAGTTCATCAGTGGCACCCAGTAATGTTGAACAGGTACACACAGCAACAAGTCACATTTCTCAGCAGAAGCAGTTCCATTAGTGGCACCCAGCAATGTTGAACAGGTGCAGACACCAACAACTGACACGACTTCAGTAGAAGGAGTTCCATTAGTTGCACTCAGCAATGTTGACCAAGTACAGACACCAACAAGTGACATTATCTCAGTAGAAGCAGTCCATCAGTTGCACCTAGCAATGATGAGCAGGTCCAGAGAGCAGTCCATGATATTCACTATCACTGATCACACTGTTCATCAGAGTTTATAAGCAGAAATTAAACATGTCCTCATGGCAACAATCATGTAGAAAAAGTACAAGTAACAGTCCATAATATTCACTATCCTAATCACACAGCTCATCAGCAGAAATTAATCATTTCTAAGTGGCGCCCATTATGTTGAAAATGTGCAGGTAACAGTCCATAATATTCACCATCACTAAACAGACAGTTCAGGCATGAACAAATAATACACATACAAATGCTTTTACACACTAAACATACAAATCATAACAAACACACAAATGATGTCAGATAATTGTCATATTAACTATTACAAATACACAAATATCAGTAAACCTATAATATTTGTGGGTGTCAGTGCAAGCCACTACAAACAAATAAAATAATATTTACGAGATAGTTGGGTAGGATTAGGAAAGGAAAACACACAAAACACACTCACTCATCTTTCATCCACATTAAGTACTACTGTGTAATTGAATAGTGTTAACTGTGTAAATGTAATTCTGTCAAAATTTGATGTTCATCATGTGTATCAAGTAGTAGTGGCAGCAATGTATAACAGTCAATAATAGTTAGGTCAACGTTATAGTCATCATGTCAAGACCAATGTTTGCCAAGCCAGATCAAATGTACTGTTGTTGAACAACTGTCAGTGAGCCAAGATATGCAAATACTTCCTCTCTTCAAAAAAAAGTATATACTGCTTATTGATTTAACAAGTGTGTGTAGACAATCTTCCTTCCACTTTAGTGTTCTAGTCTGCTATCTTCATCCTCCTTGTTCCATATAGACCAACAAAAAAAACATGCACCTCAATTACTTTACCTCTTATCCACCAAAACTCCAATAATCATCAGCATCACATAATCTTAATACTTCAATAATACCTCTTACGTCGATACATATAAGCCTTATCATTAATAGCATTTACCTTACCTCTTGTCCACCAAAACTCCAATAATCATCAACTTCACACAATCTCAATAATACCTCAATAATACCTCTTCAATACGTCGATACATATAAACCTTTTTGCCAATATCATTTCACTTCCATAACAACTCTTTCCTCTAGTCAGTCTCCTCGAACAAGTACAGATAAAATCCTAATGCAAACCTCATCATCCCATACAATCCGAAGACACATTGTCAACACACAACCTCTGTGTAATCCATCTGAGCCAAATCTTCTACTCATTATGAATTATAAACAAAAGAAATGCATACATGACCTCTAACAGACTTAGTTCGAGTAACTCTCAGTAATTAAGTACGATTATGGAGTGTGAATGATCATAATATTTCACAGTGTGTACACTACTTCAAGAATTATGACAGAAGCAAACATGTGGAGTATTTCTTGTGTCAAGTGTCACTTCCTATTTCAATTGCTCACGAAAAATGCAGTGTAATAACTGTCAATGGTCTAAACCTAGTAATGGTATGTCATGTCGTTAGCTTCCTTCCTATTAGCATAAATTTATATAGCTTTCATAAAACCTCCAGCTCATGTGACTTCTATGAAGTTTCTTGTACTAATGTCGTTCGTCGGATTATAGCAGTTCATTTTCCTATCTTAAAAATATAAGGCACTGAGCGTAAGCAAAACACGCAATAGCGAGTAAATATACCAGTAGAGAACAGAATGTCAACAAGTGGATGCAGCACAATTCTTACAACGAGGCTCTGCCAAGCGAACAATCTATAATTAATACAATAATGTGGCCTAAACTCTATGTTTGTACGCAGTATATCAGCATTTCTATATACCAAATTAAAGAGTAGTTGTGACGACAAACAGAAATGTATAAATATGCAATCCACACGCATAGCAGTATACATATATCTTACGTAATAAACAGGTCATTAGCATCATATCAGCATAAGCAATAAATGTTCATATGTCACCTTAATAAGTAAACATGAAGGCGCAAGCAGATAAATCACAAAGTATAACTTACATACATATCAGCACAACTAATCAGGTGACAATTATAATTTAAATAAATAAGCACAGCAGGCACATAATTAAAAAATATGACATCAGTGAAAAAGCAGTGCAGCCAAGCGATGCATAATATACACAAGTTACAACCCAGTTCATAAATAATCATTGTCAAAATCAGATAACGTACGCAAGCACGTCGCTTCACAAGTAATTTCATAGAACATGAAATTTAGCACAAAGTATGAATCACGTAATCGCGAGCAGCAAATTACGTCTAAAGTACGTACCTAAGTGGAAATATGTTACCTGAAAAATAAACTCAATTAATAGTTACCTTTTTTTAGTTTATTAGTTTCTTCTTCAAAATTAGATTCTTCCTGAAAATTTCTCGATAGCAAGTCCTCTTAACGTCGGAGACACAGAGAATTTGCCTGAAGTTCTTAAATATTTTATAGAACCTTATCCTGAAAAATACTGAATGTTAATAACATAATTCATCAAGTCACTATAGCTTTATACTGAATTTAATTGGAGAAATTAAACTGTGTATTTGTTTACGGCTGTCAGTGCATTCGCACTGAGCGCTCGATTAGCTGTAGGCGCGTGACGTAGGAAGCAATTGTTTGCGGTCAACGACTGCCTTGTGCGGCGCGCAGACTTGACTGTTGCTTTGAGTATATGCCGCCGCCAAAACACAGCGCGATATCCTTCTATTCTCTGCATGTTTACATAAACTGTTGGTTTCTCGAAAGTATGTCATTCCACAAAAATTTTGACGTTTGATATATGATGTATTCCCTTAGAGCGTCGTGATTTAAGAGTTTCTACTTAGACAGTGTTACCATGAATAATTTTACGAATTCTATATGGACCGTTATAAAGCAGAAAAAATTTGCGACACAAGCCTTTTCCTTTGTGAGACAAACGATGAGACTTAATTAACACCTTCTGACCAACTGACAAGATTTTTAAACGACCAGGACACTTAGCTGATTTCTCTCTTCTAGCAGCCACAGATGCAATATTTCGTAGAGCCAGGTTGACAACTTCAGAATGCCGCAGTTTCCGTGTAGGCGGAAAAGGAACGATTTCAGAAATGCAATTTGTCGGTGCTTTGTTTTTCAATATCAGTAAAGGTGGTAAAGAAGTTGAATCATTAGGGAGTTCATTCAGAATGTTTTGAAAAATATGAAGATACTGATCCCAAGTTCTGTGATTCTGATGACGATAAAGACGACACAATTTATTGATTTCCTTCATCCATCTCTCTGAAGTGTTAGACTGAGGGTGAAAAAGTGAAATGAAAATTGGTTTAATTTTACGACGCTGTAGAGTACGAAGCCAAATTTTAGAACGAAACTGTGATCCATTATCTGATATAACCTCATCAACATGACCCACTTCTTTAAGAATATTTTTGATGAAAGCATTAGATACTGAACGAGCTGTTGCTTTGCGTAAAGGTGTAAAACACACATATTTTGATGTCAACTCCACTGCTACGAAAATGTACGCAAAACCATTAGTAGAATGAACCACTGGACCGAACAAATCAACTGCAGCCATGTCCTTTAATTTCGCTGGAATGATAGGAAACAATGGTGCTCTGTGAGAAATTGTTGGCGGCTTAGCCTTTTGACATAATTTGCATTTGGCAAGAACAGATCGAATACGTTTTTCCATATTACTGAAGTAGCAATTTTCCCGTAATTTATGAAAGCATTTTCTGGGACCAAAGTGTGCATAACTGAAATGCGTACACCAAATCAGCTTATTAACCCACTCATCAGGAATACAAACTAACCAAACAGAGTTATCGACCGATTTTCGTTTAAAAAGAATGTCATTGCGAACTAAATAATGCTGTCTAATCGCTACACTTTCCTTTCTCCTCCACTTCTCCTCAATGTCCTTCCAGATTGGATCCTTATTTTGCTCCTTAGCGTTGTCCTGGAGCGAAGACGAAATAAATTCTCAAACGCAACACCTTGAATATACATCAAACAATAATTGTTTTCCTTGCAGTCCTCTTCAGCACTTTGTTTCAAACCCATAGGTGCACGTGATAAAGCATCGGCAACAATATTTGAAGAACCCTGTGTGTAAACAATACTAAAATCAAACTCCTGTAGGTACAACGCCCATCGTGACAATCTGCCGTGAGTTAATTTTGTTGACATAAGAAATTCCAGAGCTCGATGATCGGTGTAAACCTTAGTATGTCTGCCAAACAAAAATGTCCGAAATTTTGTAAAAGCCCAAACAACAGCTAAAGCTTCAAGTTCCGTAATCGAATAATTCTTTTCTGATTTAGAGAGAACACGACTTCCAAATGCAATAGTTTTCTGTACTACAACGCCGTCTTCTTCTATCTCTTGAAGAAAATGTGCACCTAGGCCTTTGTATGATGAGTCCGTCGCCAAACAAAAATCTTTAGTTAAATCCGGATGTGAAAGAAGTGGAGCAGCAACTAAAGCATCACGAAGTTGTTCAAATTCTATTTGAGCTTCGTCATCCCAACGCCAATTAGATTTCTTTCCAGATAGTTCACATAAACGAGGTGTGGCCAAATCGTCCAATCTAACAAAGCGTCTAAGAAAATTACAGACACCAAGAAAACTACGAACATCACGTTTTGTGGTAGGAACAGCATAATTACGAATAGCGTCTAATTTTTCTGGATCAGGAAGAATACCTTCTGTAGAAATAATGTGACCGAGAAATTTCACCTGTAAACGACCAAATTCAGATATTTCTAAGTTCACTGTAATGCCAACTCTTGCAAAGATACGTAATAATGAATCCAAAATTTTGTTGTGTTCACTCCAAGAATGTTTAGCAATAAGAATATCGTCAACATATGAAGTAATATTGTCACGAAGATAAACAGGTAAAATTTCATTTAAGCTACGAATGAATGCTGCTGAAGATACAGTAAGTCCAAACGGTAATTTCCGAAACTGGTAACAGTTACCAAAGGCTAAAAAGGCAGTATATTTTCTACAATCAGGGTGGAGTTCTATTTGCCAAAAACTTGTGCGCATAGCAATCGTCGATAAAACTTTAATTCCATGGAAATGTTGAAGAAGTTCATCTAAATTTTGTGGACGGTCAGTTTCAGTAATGATGATATTATTTATCTGTCTGGAATCTAGAACCAAACGAATTGACCCATCCTTTTTAAGAACTACATGTAATGGGCTAGTATAAGGACTGACTGCAGGCTCAATAATGCCCTGATCTAACATGTATTGAAGTTCATTCTTAACCTTGTCTCTGTAAGCCAAAGGAATAGCGTACGTTTTCCCGCGAAATGGTGTGTGTTCTTTTACTTTAAATAAATATTGTAAGCCTTGTATAGTTTCTGTGTGATGACTAAACACTGTAGCATGTGAAGTCAAAATGTGGTGCAGCTCTTCTCTTGCAACGTCATGTGGCACTTCAGCTTTCTTAACCTTTTCATTAATTAATTCTTCGCTATTAATTATATCATAAATCGCGTCTCTGTATCTATTGTCATTGTCATGAATAAACACACTGTCGTCATAATGCTCAACGAAAACATCAGAAGTAAGAAACCTTAAACATTTTGTATCTGATTAAGATCTTGCTAAACACTCGAAAAATTTCAAACATATCGGCATTCCGGCAACAGTCAAATTCACACTTCCTTCTTTAAAGTTCAAAATTGCCTTATGTGTGTTAAGAAACTCCATACCTAATATAATTTGTGTACTGAGTAATGGAACAATAATAAAATTAGCAGAAAATTCGTATCCTTGACAAATGAAATTTAAATTGGTCTGTTGTTTGACTTCCACACTTTTTCCAGAAATCGCTCCTCGAATTGTAGTTTTAGAAATAGGTAACACAGGACAAGCAATAGTTCTTACACATATACGAAAAACTGATTCACTAATGACATTCAATGGGCTCCCAGAATCTAAAACTGCAGTGAACTTATTCTTACCCACACATACTTCAATAACAGGATGTAAAAAAACGTCTACATTATTTTCCTTTTCATCTAGCAAAATGTCTCTCATGTCTTCCAGGCGTACGTAGTGTAAAGTCGTAGTGTCATTACTTTCTGAACCGACTATATTGCTGCCAGAAGCCGAAGCTGCAAGTCATTGTCGATTGTTTGCGTCACGTCTTTGATTACTCGCGTCATTTCGCGGATCAATTTCAACGATTTGCACTTGTCTCTCTGAAGTTCTGTCACGTGGAGGATGCCAATTAGGTCCTTCCTGTCTGTTAGATGCAAATTCTTGGTTGTGTCTGTTATTAAAATTTCTGTTTTCCTGTCTGTCTGCATAACTACTTCTTGTGTAATTTCGACTGTCACTTCTGAAATTATTGTTGTATCTACTACGCTGGTTATTTCTGTAGAAAGAATTTCTATTACTGTATGAATAATTCCTGTCTTGATGATACCGATTACTGTTTCCATATGATTGATCATTCCGGTACGAATTACCGTTATTATAATTGTCTGTGTAATTTCTGTTAGAACGTCTGTTATTGTCATAGGGCTGGTATCTATTGTCCTGTCTGTTACGTCTGTCATTCTCAAAATTTCCCGCTATAATGTCCGTTCCGATCACTATCCCTTTTCTCTGAAAATCTATTGTAATTACTGTTACTGAAAAAATTACAATAAGTCCCGTCGTCGTTGTCATACTCAAGTTCTTGTAGCAAAGTCTTAAAAGTCTCAATGTAGTCTTTACATCTTCCGGCTAAAGCAATTTGTCTTATGGATTGTGGCAGCTTAGTTAAACAAATGCGGATTAATTCAGTCGGGCTGTAGGGGTTGGAAAGGAACTGATTCTTTCGAATCATGTCTTCAAAATATTCTGCTGGCGTGCGGAACTCTGACTGTTTAAAATTACGCTGCATAATAAGACTGTGTTTGACTCTGTCTTGCATGTTTTCGGACCAATATGCCGATAGAAATGCATGATAAAAATCATTCAGATTATTACAATCTCTAATGAGTGCGCGCATCCGAGTCGCCGGTTCGTTTTCTAAATATCCACACATAAATTCCAGTTTGTGACTTAGTGGCCAATTTGGTGGGAGTGCGTACATAAATTGATCTAACCATCAACACGAATGTATGTCATTCTTAGAATTGCGGAAGATCTTAAATTTCCGAACAGTCAAAAAGTGCTTAGAGTCAAAGTTTTCGCCTCGTGGCGACAAAGACCTACCGTGTCTGTCCCAGTCCCAATGTTGATTATTATCAAGTTCGCGCGCCTGACGCTCTCTTGTTGCATCCCGTAAATGAAACAAATTATTTTCTTCAAACCCCTCTGGTATCTGTGATTCTAAATTTCTTTTGCAGTCTTTTCCTACGATTTCGCCTTCAATTTGTTTGACTTGCTTTCGTAAGGCCTCAACTTCCCTTTTAACGCGTTCATTAAATTTTCCCTGATTTTCAACATGTTTATTTATGTTCTGGTATTCTTCGGTTTCTGAAAATGGCAATGGTGCTGTATGATCTGAATCTCTGTCCCCATTTAAACTAAGATTTGTCAATTTGTCTGAAATCTCCTCAACTCTTTCCGATAAATCACCTATTTGTTCTTTCTGTTTATTTACGTCTTCCGTAAGTGTCGCGACTCGCGTTTCAGTATTAACACATTGCATGGGGGCTTAATTAAATATGACTGAACATACTTTTTAAATTTTACGTAGCTGTGTGTCCGACTACGCAATCTCGTAAACGGTTGGCCCTGACTAGAATTATTACGCTATCTGACTGCAAAGAACAACAACAAAGAATGAAATGAAAATTTTCGTAAACACAATTAATTAATTAAGTCCCCAGCAACTATAAAACCTACAAAACCCAAGCACAAGTGTAATTGTTCTGTGTGTGGGAGTGTGACTCAACGTACACATCTGGCACGGTTCTTCTCCAACAAGACAAGAATTTTTAAATAACAATTACACTGACGTGATAAAAGAAAATTAGAAATACCATAATTGCTCAAGGAAATTAGAATTACACTCTAATACAAGAACACACGCCAGATGCTTTGTTGACTGAACCTGTAATGACGCATTATTTAGGACACTAAAATAAAAACAAACTGAGTTAATTACCTCGTTTATATTGATGAAAATCATTCTAATCCATACATTATATCTCAACCAGAACTCTCCAATATCACATCTCAGCAAGCACTGCCTAATAGCACATCTCAACAAACACTCTCTGCTACAACATCTCAGCACAGACTACCACGAGACCTCGACAGGCACTGACTTCTACGAGTTCTTAACAGGCACTGACTACTACGAGCTCTCGACAAGCACCGTGGAGGCGGCTTAATAATACTCTTTGGCGCAATCTCTGGCGCAGTGGCTCAGTGTAGCCACCTTTCATATGCCCCTCCTCCACAGGCCAGAATTTGATGGTATTTTTTGCCAGCATTGGTGGTGAAAATACCACCAAATTCGTCCAGAAAAATACAGGCAAAAATAAAAGATAATATTAATACCTAAATATCACATAATTAGTTAAAATTTTGGCTTTGCAGTAACCTTTCAATAACCTAATATATAAAATACAGTAGGCAATACAAATTCTTTTCATACATGTGGCTTTACATAATAGTTTACAGAATACATAAAAAATCAGTTTATACAAATGTTCACATAAAATACTTTTAATTATTAAAAAAAAAAAACAAATAGTTGATAATTCCAGCCCAGCAATGGTCAACAGGTGCAAACTCCAACAAGTACATCGTTTCAGCAGAAACAGTCCATCAGTTGCACCCAGCAATGTTGAGCTGGTGCAGACACCAACAAGTGACATCATTTCAGTGGAAGCAGTTCCATCTGTGGCACCCAGTAAAGTTGAAGAGGTACACACAGCAACAAGTCACATTAGTTCAGTAGAAGCAGTCCATCAGTGGCACCCAGCAATGTTGAGTAGGTGCAGACACCAACAAGTGACTTCATTTCAGTAGAAGCAGTCCATCAGTTGCACCCAGCAATGTTGAGCAGGTGCAGACACCGACAAGTGACATCATTTCAACCGAAGCAGTTCATCAGTTGCACCCAGCAATGTTGAGCAGGTGCAGACACCAACAAGTGACATCATTTAAGTAGAAGCAGTCCATCAGTTGCACCCAGCAATGTTGAGCAGGTGCAGACACCGACAAGTGACATTATTTCCATAGAAGTAGCTTCATCTGTGCACCCAGTAATGTTGAGTAGGTGCAGACAGCAAGAAGTGACTTCATTTCCATACAAGTAGTCCATCAGTTGCACCTAGCAATGATGAGCAGGTCCAGAGAGCAGTCCATGATATTCACTATCACTGATCACACTGTTCATCAGAGTATATAAGCACAAATTAAACATGTCCTAGTGGCACCAATCATGTAGAAAAAGTACAAGTAACAGTCCATAATATTCACTATTACTGATCACACAGTTCATCAGCAGAAATTAATCAGTCCTAAGTGTCACACATTATGTTGAAAAAATGCAGGTAAAAATACATAATATTTACTCTCACTAATCAGACAGTTCAGGCATGAACAATAGTTTGAATGCACATACAAATGCTTTTACACTAAACATACAAATCATAACAAACACACAAATGATGTCAGATAATTTTCATATTAACTATTACAAATACTCAAATATCAGTAAACCTATAATATTTATGGGTGTCAGTGCAAGCCACTACAAACAAATAAAATAATATTTACGAGATAGGTGGGTAGGATTAGGAAAGGAAAACACACAAAACACACTCATTCATCTTTCATCCACATTAAGTACTATTGTGTAATTGAATGGTGTTAACTGTGTAAATGTAATTCTGTCAAAATCTGATGTTCATCATGTGTATCAAGTAGTAGTGGCAGCAATGTATAACAGTCAATAATAGTTAGGTCAACGTCATAGTCATCATGTCAAGACCAATGTTTGCCAAGCCAGATCAAATGTACTGTTGTTGAACAACTGTCAGTGAGCCAAGATATGCAAATACTTCCTCTCTTCAAAAAAAGTATGTACTGCTTAGTGATTTAACAAAGTGTGTGTATAGACTATCTTCCTTCTACTTTAGTGTTCTAGTCTGCTATCTCCATCCTCCTTGTTCCATAAGACCAACAAAAAAAAATATGCATCTCACTTACTTTACCTCTTATCCACCAAAACTCCAATAATCATCAGCTTCACATAATCTCAATAATACCTCAGTAATACCTCTTCAATACATCGATACATATAAACCTTATTGCCAATATATGCTTCTCACTTACTTTACCTCTTATCCACCAAAACTCCAATAATCATCAACTTCACACAATCTCAATAATACTTCAATAATACCGCTTCAATGCGTCGATACATATAATCCTTATTACCAATATCATTTCACTTCCATAACAACTCTTTCCTCTAGTCAGTCTCCTCGAACAAGTACAGATAAAATCCTAATGCAAACTTCATCATCCCATACAATCCGAAGACACATTGCTAACACACAACCTCTGTGTAATCCATCTGAGCCAAATCTTCTACTCATTATGAATTATAAACAAAAGAAATGCATACATGACCTCTAATAGACTTAGTTCGAATAACTCTCAGTAATTAAGTACGATTATGGAGTGTGAATGATCATAATATTTCACAGTGTGTACACTACTTCAAGAATTATGACAGAAGCAAACATGTGGAGTATTTCTTGTGTCAAGTGTCACTTCCTATTTCAATTGCTCACGAAAAATGCAGTGTAATAACTGTTAATGGTCTAAACCTAGTAATGGTATGTCATGTCGTTAGCTTCCTTCCTATTAGCATAAAGTTATACAGCTTCCATAAAACCTCCAGCTCATGTGACTTCAACGAAGTTCTTTGTACCAATGTCGTTCGTCGAATTATAGCAGTTCAGCAGTTCATTTTCTTATCTTAAAAATATAAGGCACTGAGCGTAAGCAAAACATGCAATAGCGGGTAAATATACCAGTAGAAAACAGAATGTCAATTATAGCAGTTCAGCAGTTCATTTTCTTATCTTAAAAATATAAGGCACTGAGCGTAAGAAAAACAAGCAATAGCGGGTAAATATACCAGTAGAAAACAGAATGTCAACAAGTGGATGCAGCACAATTCTTACAACGAGGCTCTGCCAAGCGAACAATCTATAATTAATCCAATAGTGTGACCTAAACTCTCTGTTTGTACACAGTATATCAGCATTTCTATACAACAAATTAAAGAGTAGTTATGACAACAACAGATATGTATAAATATGCAATCCATACGCATAGCAGCAAACATATGTTATCTAACATAATAAACAGGTCATTAGCATCATATCAGCATAAGCAAATAAATGTTCATATGTCATCTTAATAAGTAAACATGAAGGCGCAAGCAGATAAATCACAAAGTATAACTTACATACATAATTACAGTCAGCACAATTAATCACGTGACAATTACAACTTAAATAAATAAGCACAGCATGCACATAATTAAAAAAATATGACATCAGTGAAAAAGCAGTGCAGCCAAGCGATCCATAATATTCACAAATAACAATCGTGTTCATTAATAAAACATTGACAATAATCAGCAAATGTACGCAAGCACGTCGCTTCACACGTAAATTCATAGAACATGAAATTAGCACAAAGTATGAATCACGTAATCGCGAGCAGCAAATTACGTCTAAAGTACGTACCTAAGTGAAAACATGTTACCTGAAAAATGAACTCAATTAATAGTTACCCTTTTTAGTTTATTAGTTTCTTCTTCGAAATTACATTCTTCCTGAGAATTTCTGGATAGCAAGTCCTCTTAACGTCGGAGACACAGAGAATTTACCTGAAGTTCTTAAATATTTTATACAACCGTATCCTGAAAAATACTGAATGTTAATAACATAATTCATCAAGTCACTATAGCTTTATACTGAATTTAGTCGGAGAAATTAAACTGTGTATTTGTTTACGGCTGTCAGTGCATTCGCACTGAGCGCTCGATCAGCTGTAGGCGCGTGACGTAGGAAGCAATTGTTCGCGGTCAACGACTGCCTTGTGCGGCGCGCAGACTTGACTGTTGCTTTGAGTATGTGCCGCCGCCAAAACACAGCGCGGTATCCTTGTAGTCTCTGCATGTTTACATCTAGCTGTTGGTTTCTCAAAAGTATGTCATTCCACAAAATTTTTTACGTTAGATATATGATGTATTCCTTTAGAGCGTCGAGATTTAAGAGTTTCTACTTCGACAGTGTTATCATGAATAATTTTACGAATTCTATATGGACCGTTATAAAGCAGAAAAAATTTGCGACACAAGCCTTTTCCTTTGTGCGACAAACGATGAGACTTAATTAACACTTTTTGACCAACTGACAAGATTTTTGAACGACCAGGACGCTTAGCTGATTTCTCTCTTCTAGCAGCCGCAGATGCAATATTTCGTAGAGCCAGGTTGACAACTTCAGAATGCCGCAGTTTCCGTGAAGGCGGAAAAGGAACGATTTCAGAAATGCGATTTGTCGGTGCTTTGTTTTTTAATATCAGTAAAGGTGGTAAAGAAGTTGAATCATTAGGAAGTTCATTCAGAATGTTTTGAAAAATATGAAGATACTGATCCCAAGTTCTGTGATTCTGATGACAATAAAGACGACACAATTTATTGATTTCCTTCATCCATCTCTCTGAAGCGTTAGATTGAGGGTGAAAAAGTGAAATGAAAATTGGTTTAATTTTACGACGCTGTAGAGTACGAAGCCAAATTTTAGAACGAAACTGTGATCCATTATCTGATATAACCTTATCAACATGACCCACTTCTTTAAGAATATTTTTGATGAAAGCGTTAGATACTGAACGAGCTGTTGCTTTGCGTAAAGGTGTAAAACACACATATTTTGATGTCAACTCCACTGCTACGAAAATGTACGCAAAACCATTAGTAGAACGAACCACTGGACCGAACAAATCGACTGCAGCCATCTCCTTTAATTTCGCTGGAATGATAGGAAACAACGGTGCTCTGTGAGAAACTGTTGGCGGCTTAGCCTTTTGACATAATTTGCATTTGGCAAGAACAGATCGAATACGTTTTTCCATATTACTGAAGTAGCAATTTTCTCGTAATTTATGAAAGCATTTTCTGGGACCAAAGTGTGCATAACTGAAATGCGTATACCAAATCAGCTTATTAACCCACTCATCAGGAATACAAACTAACCAAACAGAGCTGTCGACCGATTTTCGTTTAAAAAGAATGTCATTGCGAACTAAATAATGCTGTCTAATCGCCACGCTTTCCTTTCTCCTCCACTTCTCCTTAATGTCCTTCCAGATTGGATCCTTATTTTGCTCCTTAGCGATGTCCTTGAGCGAAGACGAAATAAAGTTCTCAAACGCAACACCTTGTATATACATCAAACAATAATTGTTTTCCTTGCAGTCCTCTTCAGCACTTTGTTTCAAACCCATAGGTGCACGTGATAAAGCATCGGCAACAATATTTGAAGAACCCTGTGTGTAAACAATACTAAAATCAAATTCCTGTAGGTACAACGCCCATCGTGACAATCTGCCGTGAGTTAATTTTGTTGACATAAGAAATTCCAGAGCTCGATGATCGGTGTAAACCTTAGTATGTCTGCCAAACAAAAATGTCCGAAATTTTGTAAAAGCCCAAACAACAGCCAAAGCTTCAAGTTCCGTAATCGAATAATTCTTTTCTGATTTAGAAAGAACACGACTTCCAAATGCAATAGTTTTCTGGACTACAACGCTGTCTTCTTCTATCTCTTGAAATAAATGTGCACCTAGGCCCTTGTATGATGAGTCCGTCGCCAAACAAAAATCTTTATATAAATCCGGATGTGAAAGAAGTGGAGCAGCAACTAAAGCATCACGAAGCTGTTCAAATTCTGACTGAGCTTCCTCATCCCAACGCCAATTAGATTTCTTTCCAGATAGTTCACATAAACGAGGTGTGGCCAAATCGTCCAATCTAACAAAGCGTCTAAGAAAATTACAGACACCAAGGAAGCTACGAACATCACGTTTCGTGGTAGGAACAGCATAGTTACGAATAGCGTCTAATTTTTCTGGATCAGGAAGAATACCTTCTGTAGAAATAATGTGACCGAGAAATTTCACCTGAGAACGACCAAATTCAGATTTTTCTAAGTTCACTGTAATGCCAACTCTTGCAAAGATACGTAACAATGAATCCAAAATTTTGTTGTGCTCACTCCAAGAATGTTTAGCAATAAGAATATCGTCAACATATGAAGTAATATTGTCACGAAGATAAACAGGTAAAATTTCATTTAAACTACGAATGAATGCTGCTGAAGATACAGTAAGTCCAAACGGTAATTTCCGAAACTGGTAACAGTTACCAAAGGCTAAAAAGGCCGTGTATTTTCTACAATCAGGGTGGAGTTCTATTTGCCAAAAACTTGCGCGCATATCAATCGTGGATAAAACTTTGATTCCATGGAAATGTTGAAGAAGTTCATCTAAATTTTGTGGGCGATCAGTTTCAGGAATGATGATATTATTTATCTGTCTGGAATCCAGAACCAAACGAATTGACCCATCCTTTTTAAGAACAACGTGTAATGGACTGGTATAAGGACTGACTGCAGGCTCAATAATGCCCTGATCTAACATGTACTGAAGTTCATTCTTAACCTTGTCTCTGTAAGCCAAAGGAATAGCGTACGTTTTCCCGCGAAATGGTGTGTGTTCTTTTACTTTAAATAAATATTGTAAGCCTTGTATAGTTCCTGTGTGATGACTAAATACTGTAGCATGTGAAGTCAAAATGTGGTGCAGCTCTTCTCTTGCAACGTCATCTGGCACTTCAGCTTTCTTAACCTTTTCATTAATTAATTCTTCGCTATTAATTATATCATCCATCGCGTCCCTGTATCTATTGTCATTGTCATGAATGAACACATTGTCGTCATAATACTCAACGAAACATCAGAAGTAAGAAACCTTAAACATTTTGTATCTGACTCAGATCTTGTTAAACACTCGAAAAATTTCAAACATTTCGGCATTCCAGCAACAGTCAAATTCACACTTCCTTCTTTAAAGTTCAAAATTGCCTTATGTGCGTTAAGAAACTCCATACCTAATATAATTTGTGTTTTGAGTAATGGAACAATTATAAAATTAGCACAAAATTCGTATCCTTGACAAATGAAATTTAAGTTGGTCTGTTGTTTGACTTCCACACTTTTTCCAGAAATCGCTCCTCGAATTGTAGTTTTAGAAACAGGTAACACAGGACAGGCAATAGTTCTTTCACATATACGAAAAACTGATTCACTAATGACATTCAATGGGCTCCCAGAATCTAAAACTGCAGTGAACTTATTCTTACCCACACATACTTCAATAACAGGATGTAAAAATGCGTCTACATTATTTTCCTTTTCATCTAACAAAATGTCTCTCATGTCTTCCAGGCGTACGTAGTAAAGTCGTAGTGTCATTACTTTCTGAACCGTCTATATTGCTGCCAGAAGCCTAAGCTGCAAGTCATTGTCGATTGTTTACGTCACGTCTTTGATTATTCGCGTCATTTCGCGGATCAATTTCTACTATTTGCACTTGTCTCTCTGAAGTTCTGTCACGTGGAGGATGCCAATTAGGTCCCTCCTGTCTGTTAGATGCAAGTTCTTGGCTGTGTCTGTTGTTAAAATTTCTGTTTTCCTGTCTGTCTGCATAACTACTTCTTGTGTAATTTCGACTGTCACTTCTGAAATTATTGTTGTATCTACTACCCTGGTTATTTCTGTAGTAAGAATTTCTATTGCTGTATGAATAATTTCTGTCCTGATGATACCGATTACTGTTTCCGTATGATTGATCATTCCGGTACGAATTACCGTTATTTTAATTGTCTGTGTAATTTCTGTTAGAACGTCTGTTATTGTCATAGGGCTGGTACCTATTGTCCTTTCTGTTACGTCTGTCATTCTCAACATTACCCATATAGCGCCCGTTCCGATCACTATCCCTTTTCTCTGAAAATCTATTGTAATTACTGTTACTGAAAAAGTTACAA
The DNA here is from genome assembly GCF_021461395.2 of Schistocerca americana. NCBI lineage: Eukaryota > Metazoa > Arthropoda > Insecta > Orthoptera > Acrididae > Schistocerca > Schistocerca americana. Next base: position 924,691,442 of record NC_060121.1, on the reverse strand, counting down.
TAAGTCCCGTCGTCATTGTCATACTCGAGTTCTTGTAGCAAAGTCTTAAAAGTCTCAATGTCGTCTTTACATCTTCCGGCTAAAGCAATTTGTCTTATGGATTGTGGCAGCTTAGTTAAACAAATGCGAATTAATTCAGTCGGGCTATAAGGGTTGGAAAGGAACTGATTCTTTCGAAATATGTCTTCAAAATATTCTGCTGGCGTGCGGAACTCAGACTGTTTAAAATTCCGCTGCATAATCAGACTATGTTTGACTCTGTCTTGTGTTTTTTCGGACCGATATGCCGATAGAAATGCATGATAAAAATTATTTAGATTATTACAATCTCTAATGAGTGCGCGCATCCGCGTCGCCGGTTCGTTTTCTAAATATCCACACATAAATTCCAGTTTGTGACTTAGTGGCCAATTTGGTGGAAGTGCGTACATAAATTGATCTAACCATGCACATGGATGTATGTCGTTCTTAGAATTGCGGAAGATCTTAAATTTCCGGACAGTCAAAAAGTGTTTATAGTCAAAGTTTTCGCCTCGTGGCGACAAAGACCTACCGCGTCTGTCCGAGTCCGAATGTCGATTATTGTAAAGTTCGCGCGCCTGGCGCTCTCCTGTTGCATCCCGTAAATGAAACAAATTATTTTCTTCAAACCCCTCTGCTATCTGTGATTCTAAACTTCTTCTACTGTCTTTTCCTACAATTTCGCCTTCAATTTGTTTGACTTGCTTTTTTAATGCCTCAAATTCCCTTTTCACGCGTTCATTAAATTTTCCCTGATTCTCAACATGCTTATTTATGTTCAGACACTCTTCGGTTTCTGCAAATGGTAATGGAGCTGTATCATCCGAATCTCTGTCCCCATGTAAACTAAGATTTGTCAATTTGTCTGAAATCTCCTCAACTCTTTCCGATAAATCACCTATTTGTTCTTTCTGTTTATTCCGACTCGGGTTTCAGTATTAACACATTTAGTAGTTAATTGTTCATACTGTTGTGTTAGGTTATTTAATCTGTCATTCGGTACGGATTCCTCGATTCTCTCAAATATTTCTTCCTTATCCTTTGCACGTTGTAAATTTAACTCTGAAAATTTCTGTACTATCACGCGATCTCTTTCTTCCTGTTCTCTATCCTGTTCCCTTTGTCTAATGTCTACTGCAATTAATCTATTATTGTGAGAATTCAGAATCGGTTGTACTTCTTCTCAGATTTCTTTCTTTAATTCATCTTCCATATTTTTGAAACATGTCCCAATTCGTGAATCTAACCGTGTTTCCAAAGTTCGCATCTCTGTTTTAATTGTTCCTATCTCTGTTTTTAATTCAGATCCTAACCGTGTTTCCATTGTTCCCATATCAGTTTCAATTGTTCCCATCTCAGTTTTAATTGTTCCCATCTCAGTTTTAATTGTTCCCATCTCTGTTTCTAAACGTGTTGCCACTGTTTTTAATTCAGATCCCAAATTTAATATTGCACCCATCAACTGCTCCATTTCTTCTGTCGTTAACCTCGTATTCTGTGAATTTTCTGATTGAGAAAAATTTTGAAATGGTTCCGGACTATTTTCCCGACTTATTACATTGTTTTCCCCTTCATTATCCATCATACTGTTTTCCTCTGTCGGCGAGTTCGCCATGTCAACAATTTCGTCATTCTCACTATTCATCATTTTTGCCTTTTTCATTGATCGCGTAATCATTTACAAAACATAAAAAAATTCGTCACTGTAGGAAAATTACACACAATGACTCTTTATCATCAACAATATCATTCACATGAAATGTTTCCCTCAAACACGATTAATCGAACAATTGAAATAATTGCACTAAATTGTCAAACGCATATGCAAGACAACAAATCAAATTCTGAAAAAAAATACCATTAGAAGAATGCCAATTACAAAATCTACACATGCAAAATAGGCTACAATTACTAAACTAGAAATTACTACAACAATACTACTGTCTACTATTTTTACAGTCGGAAGATTTCCAAGGGACGATCCGAAGCAGCGGTCGCCACGTGCATGGGGGCTTAATTAAATATAATGCAAATATTTTTAGTTTTCGTAGCTGTATGTCCGATTACGCTGTGTCTCGTAATCGGTTGACCCTGACTAGTACTATTACGCTATCTGACTGCAAAGAACAACAACAAAGAATGAAATGAAAATTTTCGTAAACACAGTTAATTAATTAAGTCCCCAGCAACTATAAAACCTACAAAACCCAAGCACAAGTGTAATTGTTCTGTGTGTGGGAGTGTGACTCAACGTACACATCTGGCATGGTTCTTCTCCAACAATACAAGAATCTTTAAATACCAATTATACTGACGTGATAAAAGAAAATTAGAAATACCATAATTGCTCAAGGAAAGTAGAATTACACTCTAATACAAGAACACACGCCAGATGCTTTGTTGACTGAACCTGTAATGACGCATTATTTAGGACACTAAAATAAAAACAAACTGAGTTAATTACCTCATTTATATTGATGAAAATCATTAACCAGAAGTCTCCAATATCACATCTCAGCAAGCACTGCCTAATAGCACATCTCAACAAACACTCTCTGCTACAACATCTCAGCACAGACTACCACGAGACCTCGACAGGCACTGACTTCTACGAGTTCTTAACAGCCACTGACTACTACGAGCTCTCGACAAGCACCGTGGAGGCGGCTTAATAATACTCTTTGGCGCAATCTCTGGCGCAGTGGCTCAGTGTAGCCACCTTTCAACATTTAGTAGTTAACTGTTCATACTGTTGTGTTAGGTAATTTAATCTGTCATTTGATACGGATTCCTCGATTCTCTCAAATATTTCTTCCTTGTCTTTTGCACGTTGTAAATTTAACTCTGAAAATTTCTGTACTATCACGCGATCTCTTTCTTCCTGTTCTCTATCCTGTTCCCTTTGTCTAATCTCTACTGCAACTAATCTATTATTGTGAGCATTCAAAATCGATTGTACTTCTTCTCTGATTTCTTTCTTTAATTCATCTTTCATATTTTTGAAACATGTCCCTATTCGTGAATCTATCCGTGTTTCCAAAGTTCCCATCTCTGTTTTAATTGTTCCTATCTCTGTTTTTGATTCAGATCCTAACTGTGATCCAAGTGAGTCTAACCGTGTTTCCATTGTTCCCATATCAGTTTTTAATTCAGATCCCAAAGTTCCTATCTCTGTTTTAAATTCAGATCGAAACTGCTCCATTGCTCCCATTTGTAAGTCTAACCGTGTTGCCACTATTTTTAATTCAGATCCCAAATTTAATATTACACCCATCCACTGCTCCATATTAAATGGTTCAAAATTCTTTTCGCCCATAACATTTCCCGCAAAACTAACTTCCTTCTGCATAGCCATAAAGCTATCTGTGTTCGATACTATTCCAGAATCTTCTGTCGTTAATCTCGGATTCTGTGAATTTTCTGATTGAGAAAAATTTTGAAATGGTTCCGGACTATTTTCCCGACTTATTAAATTGTTTTCCACTTCATTATTCATCACACTGTTCTCCTGTGTTGGCGAGTTCGCCATGTTAACAATTTCTTCATTCTCACTATTCATCATTTTTGCCTTTTTCATTGATCGCGTAATCATTTACAAAATATACAAAACTCGTCACTGTATGAAAATTGCACACAATGACACTTTATCTCCAACAATACCATTCACACGAAATGTTTCCTTCAAACACGATTAACGAACAATTGAAATAATTGCACTAAATTGTCAAACGCGTATACAAGACAACAAATCAAATTCTGAGAAAAAATACCATTATAAGAATGACAATTACCAAATATACACATGCAATATAGACTACAATTACTAAACTACAAATTACTACAACAATACTACTGTCTACTATTTTTACAGTCGGAAGATTTCCAAGGGACGATCCGAAGCAGCGGTCGCCACGTGCATGGGGGCTTAATTATTATTAAACTTGAAAATAATTTTTATTTTTGGTGCTGTATGTCTGATTACGCTGTGTCTCGTAAACGGTTGGCCCTGACTAGTATTATTACGCTATCTGACTCCATAGAACAACAACAAAGAATGAAATGAAAATTTTCGTTAACACAATTAATTAATTAAGTCCCCAGCAACTATAAAACCTACGAAACCAAAGCACAAGTATAACTGTTCTGTGTGTGGAAGTATGACTGAACGTACTCATCTGGCACGGTTCTCCTTCAATAAGACAAGAAATTTTAAATATCATTTATACTGAAGTAATTAAAGAAAATAGAAATCCTATAATCACGCAAGAAAACCAGAATTACACTCTAATACAAGAATACAAGCCAGATGCTTTGTTGACTGAACCTGTAATGACGCATTATTCAGGACACTGAAATAATGAGAGAGAAAAGATTTTTTTTTTTTTACCTTCGTTTATGTTGATGAAAAGCACTCTAAACATTACAATCTCTCCACACCGACTTGCTACTACCACATCTCAGCAAGCACTTACTACCACGAGTTTTCAACAAGCACTGACTACTACGAGTTCTCCCCCAGCACTGCCTACCACGAGACCTCGACAGGCACTCCGTGGAGGCGGCTGAATAATACTCTTTGGCGCAATCTCTGGCGCCGTGGCTCAGTGTAGCCACCTTTCACAGTTTCCATTTCTAACGTATGTTTGAGAAATGATATATATTTATGTTGGTAAGATGGTGTAAAAGAATTCAGAAGAAACATGTTTTGCGAAGAAGCTTTCTCTGATTGTTTTCAGAATTGTGAGTTAGCTTTAGCCAGTGTTACCAATAATTTTTATTTGTTTATATTGAATCTTCTGTTCACCTGCAAATCTGAATTGAGGAGTTCCCTTTTTAATGTATGTTTGAACAATGCTCCATATTTATGGTTGGTAAGATGCAGTAGGTATGTGTTTGTTAGGCAATTGAATTATAAAAATTATCTGTGCAACAAAATATTGTTGAACTTTTGTGAAGTAACAAATGACTTGCGATAAATGGCCTGCACTTCCTTTATTTTGAGGCGTCCATTGCCATTTCAGTCCCAGCATACCATCAAAGGATAAACGAAGAAAGAAAAATGTTTGAAATTTGATGATTTATACAAACATCCCTATCAGAGAGACAATTCAGATCATTGAGGCCAATTTACTGAAACATAAAAATTAATGCCGTTGAACTTGTGAAATTTATGGCATTGCTTCTATTTCAATAGAATGTATCGGCGAACGAATGGCCTAGCCATGAGTATCTCACTTGCCTGGGCAGTAGCAAAAAAGAAGTAAGATTAAAGTTTAACACGCCGTCAAAAACGCGGTCACCAACTTTACAAGTATGCAGACGAGCTAATCGGCTGCATAGAATTGCTACGAGATGAGGTGAATCTGATGTACAGCTGGATGCTAGCAAGCCCTGGGGCACAGGGCACGTCACACCCTGTCCGACCAGTTGACCGTCTCCAGCCAGACAAGCACAGAAATGAGCGTCATCGGAAGCACCAAAACCCTGGTATGGGGAACAGAGACGACAGATCTATCGCTTAAGAGGGCCGGCTGTGCTCCCGGCAATGGCGGGCTTTGAGACAAACTGTAAGATGGCTTCTTACAGCTGAGAGTCTGTAATAATTTACATCAGGTACTGAAGCAAATACGAATACATCGGCGAGCTCAGATAAATGAGGTGCGAGTGACACAACAACATTTTAATATCTTTAAAACTACAGAAGTTAATATTTCACAGGGAATAAACATTCACGCAATGAAACTCTGAATGAACAAGTTTTAATCGCTTCATGCGATTTCATCCAACGGTAACTCAGATGATAAAATTGTACTATAGCTATTATCTCTGAAAGCTACATATCTGTATCTATTTCATTCATGGATTTACGGTGTCTTTACGCCTGTTTCGGTAAGCAAGTAATTGTCAGAACATCGTATTCTCTACTTTTACAGAACAAAGGAACACAGCATCAGTACCTCATATTGCATGATACTTGCTTTCCGCAAAGCCTTGGCAGGCACCCTCAATTTGAAAATGGCGCCTTTGTCTTTTGTGAGACAAGCCTACGATCGTTTGCTTGAGCAAACATCATTACACAAAGTTTCTGCTTATTAGTTAACTTTAAGTTGAATGTTTGAATAACTTAACTGGAATGGTAACGGAAGTATGGCGTTGATGTCATAAAACCAAGTTAAGAATCTTGTTTAACAACAGCCTTTATTTCCTAAAAATCATGAATAATACTCCTTAATCACTCACTTTACTTAATAGTGCGATTATATGGAATGCTCGCCCGTGATCAGTAATACAAAATAAAAATAGCAATTTTATCCAACCTGAGTATTTCTCTTAATTAAGATGACTGTAGGAGCCATCACGCAGAGCGTCCGTAATTACCAGAGTCTCAGCAGGGAATGCCTAACCGTCTCTCCGCGTCCGGGGTCGTGTGTGGAAGGGCTCAGAGAGACTGCACGGCGGCTATTTGACAACCTAACGGGACCTGCGCGGGGAACTTGTCTATCTCTGGTCCAGTGCAGTCGCACTATACTTAATACAGTGGGTGGCTAAACTGATCTCCATATTGACAGAACCCACAGCAGACAGCCCATGCATACGTAAGCAGACGAGCCACACTGACATCTGCAGACTATACTAAGATTGATAATTTAACATAATTCAGAATAATAAATCTTATACTGATCTTCCCTGAACGTCGGAAGGGCACCCAGATGTGATTTGAGTATGTGACTGTTGTGACAAGCCATGTAGCGGCTCAAATGGAGCCGTTACAATAGCTTGTCGCGCTTGTGTTCTTACACTCCTGGAAATGGAAAAAAGAACACATTGACACCGGTGTGTCAGACCCACCATACTTGCTCCGGACACTGCGAGAGGGCTGTACAAGCAATGATCACACGCACGGCACAGCGGACACACCAGGAACCGCGGTGTTGGCCGTCGAATGGCGCTAGCTGCGCAGCATTTGTGCACCGCCGCCGTCAGTGTCAGCCAGTTTGCCGTGGCATACAGAGCTCCATCGCAGTCTTTAACACTGGTAGCATGCCGCGACAGCGTGGACGTGAACCGTATGTGCAGTTGACGGACTTTGAGCGAGGGCGTATAGTGGGCATGCGGGACGCCGGGTGGACGTACCGCCGAATTGCTCAACACGTGGGGCGTCTCCACAATACATCGATGTTGTCGCCAGTGGTCGGCGGAAGGTGCACGTGCCCGTCGACCTGGGACCGGACCGCAGCGACGCACGGAAGCACGCCAAGACCGTAGGATCCTACGCAGTGCCGTAGGGGACCGCACCGCCACTTCCCAGCAAATTAGGGACACTGTTGCTTCCGGGGTATCGGCGAGGACCATTCGCAACCGTCTCCACGAAGCTGGGCTACGGTCCCGCACACCGTTAGGCCGTCTTCCGCTCACGCCCCAACATCGTGGTGCCCGCCTCCAGTGGTGTCGCGACAGGCGTGAATGGAGGGAAGAATGGAGACGTGTCGTCTTCAGCGATGAGAGTCGCTTCTGCCTTGGTGCCAATGATGGTCGTATGCGTGTTTGGCGCCGTGCAGGTGAGCGCCACAATCAGGACTGCATACGACCGAGGCACACAGGACCAACACCCGGCATCATGGTGTGGGGAGCGATCTCCTACACTGGCCGTACACCACTGGTGATCGTCGAGGGGACACTGAATAGTGCACGGTACATCCAAACCGTCATCGAACCCATCGTTCTACCATTCCTAGACCGGCAAGGGAACTTGCTGTTCCAACAGGACAATGCACGTCCGCATGTATCCCGTGCCACCCAACGTGCTCTAGAAGGTGTAAGTCAACTACCCTGGCCAGCAAGATCTCCGGATCTGTCCCCCATTGAGCATGTTTGGGACTGGATGAAGCGTCGTCTCACGCGGTCTGCACGTCCAGCACGAACGCTGGTCCAACTGAGGCGCCAGGTGGAAATGGCATGGCAAGCCGTTCCACGGGACTATATCCAGCATCTCTACGATCGTCTCCATGGGAGAATAGCAGCCTGCATTGCTGCGAAAGGTGGATATACACTGTACTAGTGCCGACATTGTGCATGCTCTGTTGCCTGTGTCTATGTGCCTGTGGTTCTGTCAATGTGATCATGTGATGTATCGGACCCCAGGAATGTGTCAATAAAGTTTCCCCTTCCTGGGACAATGAATTCACGGTGTTCTTATTTCAATTTCCAGGAGTGTATTTTATGGGCAGTTTGCTATTTTGCCAGTATCTTTATTTAAATGCTGACTGCAATTGCTATTAAAAAATCTGTGCTAAATTAAAACTGGTCAGTCGCATGTTAGCGGGCACTACAAGGGAAAAGAGAACCAAAAGACACCTTCCCCAAGAACGCATGAATCATTGTTTAAATAATATTTAATGACAAATCGTTGTCATTTAACGAGAGCACGCTTGGCCTGTTTATTTACGGACTAACTTAAATTTATATTTATTGTGAATGTTTGTAATATTTCTTTATTTAAATACGTAATATGTAAGTTTAGTGTAGGAAAATTATCAAGATAAGTCAGATCGTGACTGTAGTAAGTAAGAACGACGTATTTTTGGTGGGGCTGGCCTCCAGCCACTGGAAAAGCCGACAGTACCGGAACACTGCGTGAGTCAAGCGGAGACTTGGACTTTTCGAGTGAAAACCTCAAGTGAGCGATTCTGGATGCTTTTCAAAGGTCTTTATATTTCGAGAGGTCTGGATGTGCTCCAGAATACCTATTTCCGCTTGTATTACGGAACTGAGTCTAAGCAGAGTATGAGTTACTCTTCTGTGCATTGTGTCTGTTAATTCGTGAATCTTGATGTTGAACTCTGAACAATTTTGAGCTGATGAATCTTTCGTGTACTGCGATCACGAAATGGACATAGTTTACGCGTATCTTTGATGACTATTTAGTTTGGACATTTGCTACCATTCTCGTAATGCTTTCAAGGTAACTGCACTGCATTTTGGTCTGGGATTTTTCATATCTTCCATGATTATTATGTATGATTTATATGTTTGCTTGTTTTCTCTCTTGATAAGGGTATTTTTTTTGTCTTTGCTTTAATTGAATGTCGTAGAACCACATCCTGTTTATTTGAGATATCTTTTCTTGACTAAACATAATTCTCTATCGTATACATCAATTACAAATGTTAGAATAGAATCCTTGTTATTAAATCAGTCATTTAACTTTTATTTTGTATTTCTATGTATTTTACTAACTCGAAATTCTACATCAACATTGATATTCGGCAAATCACACTTAAGGACCTGGCAGAGGGATCGTAGAGCCTCCTCCACAATAATTCTGTACTATTCCAATCTAGAACAGCGCGTGGAAAAGAGGAACACCTATAACTTTCCGTCTCAGCTCTAATTTCTCTTATTTTATTATGATGATCGTTTCTTCCTATGTAGGTCGGCGCCAACAAAATGTTTTCGCATCCGCAGGAGAATGTTGTGATTGAATCTTCGTGAGAAGATCCCGCCGCAACGAAAAACACCGTTGTTTCTATTGGTGTCCACGCCAAATCCTGTATCGTGTCAGTGACAATCTCTCCTCTATTTCGCGATAATGCAAGAGGTACTGCTCTTCTTTGAAAATTCTTGATGTAATCTGTTAATCCTATCTGTACGAATACCGGACCGTGCAGCAGTACTCCAAATGAGGACGGTCAAATGTAGCGTAGGCAGTCTCTTTCGTAGATCTGTTACATTTTCTGTTTTGCCAGTAAAACGCTGTCTTTGGCTTGTCTTCCCTACAACATTTTCTGTGTGTTATTTCCAATTTAAATTGTTCGTAATTATAATTCCTAGGTATTTAGTTGAATTTACGGCCAGTGCATAGACTATTTGACTGCAGGATCACAGCTACAGCTTATTATTTGCAGCGAATTAGCAAACGTTTACGCATCAACCCTATGAATACATAGAGCTATTCATTTTAAACAGAGCCGTGCATAGCCCCAGCACCTAAAGTGCGAGTAACCGCAGGTAAGGACGCAACTGGTTTGCTCGTATGGTATGCTATTTGCGAATATCAACTACTCGGCAGAAACAGTTCAACAGTTACGTACCGTCGCAAGCATTAGCTCGGATTATGGAGGATTGGCAAAGGACATAGGCCGCGCTCTTTCAAAGCCACCATCCCGGAATTTACGTTAAGCAATTTTTGGAAACCACGGAAAATGTAAATCTGGATGGCCGGACGCGGATCTGAACTGTCACCCTCTCGATTGCGGGTCCAGTGTGCTAAACAATTTGTTACCTCGCTCGGTGGCGGTGAACGGGGTAGGAGCGGGGCGCGAGCAGTAGCGTATATAATCTACTGCATCGAAGGTAAAACTAAATATGAGTGGAGACCATTTATCAGAGAAGATACGTGACTACTACAATAACAATTCCCAAGTGCACTAAACATGAAATTGAGAACGTTGCACAAAGCAGATAAGTATCCCAAAATCACATTCGAAAAGGAAGAGGACAAATTAATTAATTTCCTAGATTAGACAACTATAAACAATACTTGGAGTCATAAGCTCGGAGTATTTAGAACACCTGTAACTACAGACAGGGATATTAAAGAAAATCGTGTCATCCCTACAAAAATAATAAATAAATAAATAAAAATAAGAAAACCTGCCTTTTTACGCCAGTGTCACATAGAATCATAAAATTATTTTTTGGAACCTATAAATATAGATAAGAAAATCCTGATTTTAATCAAAATGGAAGAACTAACGACTACAATACACGAGAAGTCGATGCCACCCTTAATAAGGTAAAATATAAATCTAAAGCCATTTCCATCATAGAGAACCCCAGTTTCGGCAGTATGACATATAAGGGCAAGATAGGTGGTTATTTCGAAATAATGTTACTTTAAGTTTCATTAACAGGAATTCTTTGTAGACGTAACTGGAACACTTTAGGTTTAACGAATTACACTAGTCCGGTATTTGTGAAATGAAAACTAATAACTCTGAAGGCCAATATGTAATGCAGACAAGTTTCAAATTCCGTGTCCGATTCAAAAATCGTACCGCAGGAGTAGGAATTAGTAACTCGGTATCTGGACAGCATCTCTTAAACTGTAAGCAATGTAATATTCTTTAAATAATAAAATCTTTCGGATACTTAGCAAAATTATTCTGCTTTGTAGGGAATACATTAAATGATGGCCAGAGCATACAAATAATTACTTTTTTAAATAAATTTTTGAATGAAACTTCCTGGCAGATTAAAACTGTGTGCCCGACCGAGACTCGAACTCGGGCACACAGTTTTAATCTGCCAGGAAGTTTCATATCAGCGCACACACTGCTGCAGAGTGAAAATCTCATTCTGGAAATTTTTGAATGAATGCGTGCCTGTAGTGGATGCAAAACTCGGATTATCGTGTAGCGTGTTGTAACTGCGAGTGGTTTGCCTACTCTGTATTATTGTTAGCAAAAACTTTATACGCATTGACTGGGCAATGAAACCCCCAACATCAATAGAGAAATACAGTCACAGTAAAATACATTCAGCCCCTTAGGCACTGAATCCTCTGGCACTGTTCAAAACTGCTAACCTTGGTCCCTCTTCAAATAACAAATAAATTAAATTCTCTTACCTCTAAAGGAGCTAAGGTGGAACGCGATATATTCTGGTCTCTCATAAAAAAAAAATATAGTAACTGCAGTCTGAGCGGTGTGCAATGCTGGCCATAATACTTTGAAATGTACACGAAATTCTTTTGGCTGATAAATGAGAACATTTAACAAAAATCCAGCTTCTTTGAAAAACATACGAGCTGAACAAGGAGGTGGTACTGATTGTGGTGAATTACTAACACTGATTTTTTTTAGTAAAATTAGATTGCAAGTTAAGTTTGGCTTTACATAAGCGTTTGACAAGTGAAGTTACATTGGTCAAAAAATATATCATATTTTCTAATTGATCCACAAACAATGAGATTTATATAGCAAGTATTACGTAACCTTACAAAAAAAGGGTAAATACAAATCATCAAATTACACATAGCTCTGTAAACAATTACAACAAATGTGAAATGTGTAACTAGCCTTTTTATCAAATCAGTTTACGTACATTCTGGGGTTACTCAACAATTGAAAATTATCAGCCAACTAATCTATATTAACACGCTGGCAAAACGGAAATCATAATTATTTAACATCTTTACCTTGCTTCTGAGAAGACTTCTGCTTACATGTTCTCGTAATTCTTACATTAATCTAACGCTTGGTGGCTTCACAGAGCACACCACAAAAACTGCCTAATCCATCGTCTTTCACAGACATGTACCTACAATTGTGCGCCAAGCGCTCTCTTTCTCCAACACTACAGTCTCAGACCAGAAGCAGTGTCCATGTTTCTTCGGTCGTACACAGTCAGCGATCCGTATTATAAAGCCTATCAGAGACATACATCATTCATAGTATACTAGTTTCATTTTAAGTAACATTAATATTATTGTCATATTCGGGTGCCACATACACGTGCGCCCCAGTAGACTCCGCTCAGCAATCAATAGGGCTTTTAAATTGCAGTATAAAAATTTTACATAATGCTCCTAAAAATTTCTTGTTGGCTACGTTAGAAGAAATACACTCCTGGAAATTGAAATAAGAACACCGTGAATTCATTGTCCCAGGAAGGGGAAACTTTATTGACACATTCCTGGGGTCAGATACATCACATCATCACACTGACAGAACCACAAGCACATAGACACAGGCAACAGAGCATGCACAATGTCGGCACTAGTACAGTGTATATCCACCTTTCGCAGCAATGCAGGCTGCTATTCTCCCATGGAGACGATCGTAGAGATGCTGGATGTAGTCCTGTGGAACGGCTTGCCATGCCATTTCCACCTGGCGCCTCAGTCGGACCAGCGTTCGTGCTGGACGTGCAGACCGCGTGAGACGACGCTTCATCCAGTCCCAAACATGCTCAATGGGGGACAGATCCGGAGATCTTGCTGGCCAGGGTAGTTGACTTACACCTTCTAGAGCACGTTGGGTGGCACGGGATACATGCGGACGTGCATTGTCCTGTTGGAACAGCAAGTTCCCTTGCCGGTCTAGGAATGGTAGAACGATGGGTTCGATGACGGTTTGGATGTACCGTGCACTATTCAGTGTCCCCTCGACGATCACCAGTGGTGTACGGCCAGTGTAGGAGATCGCTCCCCACACGATGATGCCGGGTGTTGGCCCTGTGTGCCTCGGTCGTATGCAGTCCTGATTGTGGCGCTCACCTGCACGGCGCCAAACACGCATACGACCATCATTGGCACCAAGGCAGAAGCGACTCTCATCGCTGAAGACGACATGTCTCCATTCGTCCCTCCATTCACGCCTGTCGCGACACCACTGGAGGCGGGCTGTACGATGTTGGGGCGTGAGCGGAAGACGGCCTAACGGTGTGCGGGACCGTAGCCCAGCTTCATGGAGACGGTTGCGAATGGTCCTCGCCGATACCCCAGGAGCAACAGTGTCCCTAATTTGCTGGGAAGTGGCGGTGCGGTCCCCTACGGCACTGTGTAGGATCCTACGGTGTTGGCATGCATCCGTGCATCGCTGCGGTCCGGTCCCAGGTCGACGGGCACGTGCACCTTCCGCCGACCACTGGCGACAACATCGATGTATGTGGAGACCTCACGCCCCACGTGTTGAGCAATTCGGCGGTACGTCCACCCGGCCTCCCGCATGCCCACTATACGCCCTCGCTCAAAGTCCGTCAACTGCACATACGATTCACGTCCATGCTGTCGCGGCATGCTACCAGTGTTAAAGACTGCGATGGAGCTCCGTATGCCACGGCAAACTGGCTGACACTGACGGTGGCGGTGCACAAATGCTGCGCAGCTAGCGCCATTTGACGGCCAACACCGCGGTTCCTGGTGTGTCTGCTGTACCGTGCGTGTGATCATTGCTTGTACAGCCCTCTCGCAGTGTCCGGAGCAAGTATGGTGGGTCTGACACACCGGTGTCAATGTGTTCTTTTTTCCATTTCCAGGAGTGTAGAAATGTGTAGCCACCACAAAAGCATGCCCAAAAATTTGTTTAACAAAGAAATCGACTTAAAAGAAAAACACTTTTTCAAATAATTTTCTGCAATGTTATAATTTTGGGGAACTGCACTTCTGTTTATAAATAAATATTAACCGTAGTGTAAACAGTATGACATTTGGAAACCAGCATAGCTTTAACTAAAATGTTAATACATCAAAGATTATTGTAGTTGCGAGTAAGTTGCGAGTACGAACAACTATCAGCTGTGTAAGGAAATGAAGACAATAAAAATTTGTGCCGGACTGGGACTCGAACTGGGATTTTCCACTTTATGCGAGCGGTCGTCTCACGACTCAAGGCCGGCCCAGAACTTCAAATGGTTCAAATGGCTCTGAGCACTATGGGACTTAACATCTGAGGTCATCAGATCCCTAGAACTCAGAACTCTGAAACCTAACTAACCTAAGGACACGACACACGACCATGCCCGAGGCAGGATTCGAACCTGCGACCGTAGCGGTCGCGCGGTTCCAGACTGAAGCGCCTAGAACCGCTCGGCCACACGGGCCGGCGAACTTCCATATGTCGTCATCCCTGCGTCACAGCCTGTACTCGTACATGCATTACTTAATTCCCGTTCAGGGAAGGACATTTTAATTGAAACTCGCTGCCTGGTATCGGTGAATAATACGATACCGCAGCGCCCGTGTTGATAAGAAGAAGGATGCAATGTTCCTTCGGACACGCATACTTGTGCTGTGTCACACGCCTACGGTTTAATGAGGAAAAGTTTCCCGATGGCATGAGGGATTGCAGAGAAGCGCTGTTAGTATCTTCGGGTTTGCAAAAGCATATGCTCCGGCAGCGGATAACATCTTTAGAAAGTGTACGCGAAACACCACTGAGGTTGATTATTGCGTAGGTGGTAACCGACCAAGTCGAAGCGAAGAGAATAGGGTTTGTCCTTTTTTTTCCTTTGTGTTTCCGACGGCGACGAAAACGCGCTTGTTGGAAGAGCAAGATCCTACGTTGGTAGATGGCCTCTGACGTGGCTCCTGACTCCCACTTTTTAGAGTGAGAGGAGCAGTAATGCAACTTATTGGATGAATAGTTTTATGTAAATACTGGAGGAAGGATGAGAAACAATATGCTATTGTACAGCGCTGGCAGCAAACTTAGCTGTCAGCTGGAAAATTTTAGCTGTACAAAAACCATCCACCAGGCAGAGTGGTTTTGTGTTTTAGGATTTTTAGGCACTTAACCAGGGGAGCTTCAGGAAAGAAGACTCAACTGGTGGAGAGAGGAGGAATCGGACTGAGACTGCACAGATGGCAGAAGACACTTCTGGTCCGTAGACGGGGAGAGAGGAGACCTGCAACCCAGACTTGGAGGAGAGGCGAGGCATCCCGTCGATCTGAAGTTATTACGACTTGACTTGGGCCACTTCTAACTCCGGTAGGAATATGTAACACCGAAAATATATATAAAATACCTTCTCCACCACCTAAAAATTTTGTCGTTCGTCCGAGCGAGGTGGCGCACTGGTTAGCACACTAGACTCGCATTCGAGAGGACGACGGTTCAATCCCACGTCCGGCCATCTTAATTTAGGTTTACCGTGATTCCCCTAAATCGGTTCAGGCAAATTCGGGGACGGATCCTTTGAAAGGGCACGTCGACTTCCTTCCCCATCCTTCCCTAATCCGATGAGGCCGATGACTTCGTTGTTTGGTCTCCTTCACCAAATCAACCCAACCAACGAACCTTTTCTCGTTTGATATCCGTTGGGAACTTGTAGTGTAATTCTGGTTCTGAATCTGTAAGCTGTGTTACAGAAACTATATTTGACAACTAATCGATGTAATAGTGTATTTATTTCTGACTGTATATAATTGACTTTGATTATAATGAAAATACTGTAAATTGCTGGGTAATAGCCAAGGGATATTCATTTCAATGTATTGATAGCAACGACGAATTGGCAGTAGCTGTGCCGTTGTTTATCTTTGTGTATGGAGACTCTCTGTCACGTTGCGAGCAGAGAAGAAGCAAATCAGCTTGAGTGATGAAAGCGTGCGGAAGTGTTTGTTGGGAGCTCCCGCAGACGCGGTGTGCAGCTAAGCTCGCGCCAGTGTAGACGCGCCTAATCCGCTAACCCGCGAGTATTGAGGGCATGGTAGGAGTGGACAGGCGGAGGAAGCTGCATATTGACTGTTCCGTAATCACCCATGGCTCTGGAGGCGACTCGGGGTTCTCAAACAGCAGCAGCAGCAACAGCGGCAGCTCACCATTGTCGTCGGCCACAATCTTCGTCGTCCGCTCAGCAACAACATCGTAAGACTGTTAACTGGCAGATATAGTACTGTAGAGGCTCTACGCAGTTGAATTTATTTCACAAAGTGTGACTAACTTGCAATAGTTGAAACTTGTAGGGCAACTATATTGTCGTTGTCCTCTGACATTATTACCAATCAAGGTCGTTTTGCTTTCCATGCACTCACCGAGTGTCGTAAATATACGAAAATTGATTAGCTATTTACTGCCAGTTTTGTGTGATGCTAATGACCAGTTTCAGTCTAAATTTTCTGCCTCGGCAAGTGTTCATTCTTGTATTGAATAACAGAGGCTCAAATAATTTGCAATTTTAAGTAATGAATTGATTCACTTACAGTGACGTAAAACTTCACTGCCAAATTAATAATTAAAGATACAGCACAAATTAAGAGTGCACAATTTCATTTATTCTGTGTTTAGCTTAACGAGTGACTTCTGCTGGCTTGGTACGTATTTTATTATTGTTATTTTAAAAGTAAAATCAGTTGGTCATTTGCATAAATTAAGCTCAATTCAGTCCTTCAATAATGAAAAGTAAACTGCTTTACATTACACTGAAGTTACTGAAAGTCAATTTTTACATAACAGAGTTTAAGTTAAGCCAGTTATTTATTTAACGAGTAACTTCACTTAATTTCATTTCCAAAATTTAGTATTTCAAAATAAGTAACTGCAAACTCTGTGCATTCTGATTCATTTATTTTCTCGTGAACTGTTGTGCTGTGGAAAAGCGAGATAACCTTCTCTTGCCACGCCAGTGATTACCATTACATTTCTTAAGATTCTGCAGGTTCAATTCCGTAGCGGGCTGGCGACCATTTAATTATACCCTTTTTAGTCAATCAGCGTTTTCTTTGTATTATTAGTAATTTTTGTAGTAAATATTGCGTGGTACCCTCCCCTCCCCCCCCCCCCCCCCCCCCCCCTGTGCGGTTCGGGAGTGATTGCACTATATTCCATCCATTTCAAAATTATCATTAGTATTCAGCTTAAGTTTAAAAAAGACTCTTCCTTCAGAAGTGTATGTTCTACACTTTCGTCCAACTAACCGGTGTTATTTTCCCTCGGTAACGATGGCCTTACTCACCGTAAAATTTCATTAGGCATATGCGATCACGATTAGTTATATCGGAATCCAGTAGGCCGATGAGGAAGGGGGAGGTTACAAATACAGTGCAGTTACAGCATGTTACGGCCTGATAAGCCTACTATCTCACTGACTTTACCGAAATGGTGAACCCTCGATCTTTCGCACTGCCCCGTACTATGCTTGTCTTCACTTACGGTCATCCTCTCGCTTTGCAGTCACTGTTTACATTTTTATTAACTTTGCGATAGGATAACGATGATAGGAAATCGGCCTAAACCAATTACTGTACTCGTCCACCTCAAAACGTCGCCAACAATTAGATATAGTCATTAATTTGACCGCCTATGTGCTACTTGAATCAGAACTGTTTATAACGAATGCTTAATCCCTTCAGTATTCAACATGCTACTTACGGAGTAAATTATGAATCTATTTTGCTCCTCGATTTTCCTTTCGTAGCTAATGAAATCCGTATGCATTAGCAGAATTAATAGCATGTTAAAGCAGATTCCCTCAGGATACAGCGCCCAAACTCACATAACTTACAGTGTTCTTCAAATTCTATTTCGCAACTTAATTAACCAGCACTAGCTCCGGAAAAGCGATCTGATTGTGGAGTTGTTTCGGACAGATCATCCAGATGAAAATCTGACGAGTTCGAGGGTTCTCGCAAAGAATACACTGATGATGATGATGAGGTCCCATACTCCAAGGAGCGCAGGGGAGCGTAGGGAGACCCGCACTGCTGTGCTAGGCAAGGTCCTAGTGGAGGTGGTTTTCCATTGCCTTCCTCTGACCGTAGTGGGGATGAATGATGGTGAAGACGACACAACCCCCAGTCATCTCGAGGCAGGAAAAATCCCTGACCCCACCGGAAGTCGAACCCGGGCCCCAGTGCGTGGGAAGCGAGAACGCTACCGCTAGCTTACCAAAAGCATCCCAACACCCCTAAGTAACGCGGAATTAACCACTAGATGTCAAGACAGGTGGACCTGTCGGTATAAAAGGATGCGGGGATTATTGTGTTGCCAGTAGGGAAGCAGGAGCAACAGAGAGAATCGGTCAGGAGAACACAGCGACTTCGAACGTGAACCAGTCACTGAATGTCACCTGAATAACAAATTAGTGACGTTTCAACCCTTCTGAAGCAGCTCAAGTCGACGGTTGGCAATGTGATTGTGATGTGTAAACGCGAAGGAACAACCACAACTAAACAGAGACCCGGCCGGCCTAATGTGATAATGTAGAGGGCAGTCCATCATTGTAGAGGGTGGTTGTAAGGCTTGAATGAAATTATCGGAAGTCCCTAAGTTCTACCAG
This sequence comes from Schistocerca americana, assembly GCF_021461395.2. Lineage (NCBI taxonomy): Eukaryota > Metazoa > Arthropoda > Insecta > Orthoptera > Acrididae > Schistocerca > Schistocerca americana. Next base: position 924,672,641 of record NC_060121.1, on the reverse strand, counting down.
CTACCACGAGTCCAGTTAGCAAAATAACTGTGATAGGGATCTAAAGCGGATAGGGTGCATTGTTCGAGCAGTTCCTCATGAGCCACACATTTGGGAGTCAGAGCTAAGCAACGCTTGAGGTGGTGTAAAAAAGCGACGCCACTGAACAGCGGCTGTACCTCGTGGCAAATAGGCTAAAGGTTTGGATTTCGCGAATGCTTGGAGAACTTTGCATGTCGTCATCTGTAGCGGCAATAGTAAAGTGCGGTGGAGTAGTGTTAGAGTACGGGGGTATCTTCTGGGATTAGGTCGTTGTCTCCTTGTTGCATTTCAGAAAACGCTAAATGTGGAAGAATGCGAGCACATTTTACAGATTGTGTACTGCGAACAGCAGAGGAACGGCTCGGAGATGATAATTGTTTGTACAAGCACGACAACGCACCATATCATAAAGCATGGATCCGTGAGGCAATGGTTTGTGGATAACAACGTTTCTGAAACGGACTGACCTGACGAGAGCCCCCATCTGAAACCAATGGAATACCCTTGGGATGGGTTAGCAGATGTTAGAAGACTCATCGTAGTTTAACAGCTGTGTTAGAAAACTGCTAGGTAAACAAAGAGATCTTCATCTGAGATTCAAGAGAAGTAAGAACCTAGCTGACACTCGAAAGCCGAACGAAGCGAAAATGCGCCTAAGGACAACAATGAGAAAAGCGTTCAATGACTTTGAAAGTATGTCAACCGATCTGAGTAAAAAGCCTAAAAGATTTTTGGTCGTATGTAAAATCAATCTATTCATTCACTCAGTGACCATACTGGCACCGAAACGGAAGATAACAGAAAGAAGGCCGAAATACTGAATTTGATCTTCCGAATGTTTCATCGCGGAAGATCGTAACACGGTCGTACGAACGTCGAAATGGAGATATTGAAATAACCGATCGCGGAACAGAAAAACAACTACAACCACGTAGTAGTGAAAAGGCGTCACGACCAGACTAGATACCTATAAGGTTCAGTAAAGATTATGCGAAACAACTTGCTTCCCTTCTAACAGTAATTTATCGCAGAGCGCTTGAGCAACGAAGGATACATAGCGACTGTAAGAAAGCGTTGGTCATTCTCCTTTTTAAAAAGGGCCGTTGGACAAACGCACACAACTATAGACCTATATCATTGACGACAATCTATTGTAGAATTATGGGACTTGTTTCAAATCGCTGTGTTCCTCCATGAGATCCACAGTGCCGTAGACAACGGCACTCATTTTGATGCCGTGTTCCTTGAGTTCAGGAAGGCACCGTCCCGCCCTGCCGTTTACTGCACAAAATACGAGCTTTTCGAGTATCGGAGCATATTAGTGACTGGATACGAGACTTCCGTGCAAAACGTCACTCTTAACGGAACAAAGTCGATAGACGTAAAAGTAAATTCCAGAGTACCCCAAGGAAATGTTATGGGACCGTACTGTCTACAACATATATATAAATGATGCAGTAGAAATCGTTGTGCGGCGGCGCGGTTCTTTCCGTCCCTTTAGGACGAACCTGCACCTACCTGTGAACATTGTCTCAGCAGATCATCAGTAGGAAGGCCGAGTGAAACCTACTGTACTTCGACGCGAACCAGGCTGCAATTAAAGTCACTAATCTACGTTTCCGGAGAAATATGAAATGAAAGATTGGAAATTTTGTCCTCAATTAATATATTCTGAAACTTAGGTGAACATGTATCACTGCCAAGCCCGTGCTAGTCTTAACATAGTCACTCAAAATCCCTTTCACTCACGTTAGCAAGTTTATAGTGTTGCATTTCCCGAAAACGTAATAGCTACAAAAATACTAATTGTTTTTGATTGAGAACGCTCGCCAAATATTAAGTCTGTCGGTACCAAATGCAGTCAGAATTTTTAGACACCGACCTGCTCAATACGCCACGCGGAATATGTCTTTTTTCGTCACAAAATTCACTTAAAATTTCGGAAATTTCTACACGCGCATCGGAATAATTATGCCGTCACTTTACCACACTTTTGATGTATGAAACACTGCTAGATCCGGCAACTTATCGTTTCCATCGGAACTACTACTACACACGCCCGAACTGTTTCATGGCTAGGCTCCCACTCTTCTCTAGAATACTCTAAGTCTTCTCTACCAGCAGAGAAAGCCGCGCGAAGAATATTGCTTTACCATTGGTCTGTTACCTCAACAGCCAATAGCAAAACAACATTCTCCCGCGCCAGTCCGCGCTTTTCATCAATAACCAATCACAAAATAGTAAACCTAACGACTGCACTTTTTACCGACGTAGCTATCAAATATGCTGAAGTTTTGTTTGTGCATAAAGTTATCTACTATTATTATTTATACCTGAATTAACTTTCTCTTTACCATAAACTTACTTTACAAATCTATTCTACAAAAATCCCCTTTGTCCATATCCATACTTCTTCGAAATGTTCCCACACTAAATCCTACTACATAACTCATTAAACAATTATCTTCATATTAACCTTAAACCACACTCACGCATCATTCATACTGCTAAAACACATTTATAACATTTTACATACGCAAAAAGACATAATAACACTTTATGAAAATACTAGAACAGTTTATGAAAAATATTCTATTAATTTAGTGCAGTCTAGTGGTCACAGTCGAAAGTAAAATCACAGTCCCCCTATCCAGTATTGTCTTCTATGGGCTGATACATAAACTACGTGTGCGTCCAGTCTCGCGTCACCATCTGTCACTATCCGGCTCTGAGACACGTCTCCAACCTGACCGCCTCCAAGGCAGGATCGGTATACGGCGCTACGCCTCAGTCAGATCCTCTTTAAGGCTATTCGTAGATGATGTGCTTGTCTGTGACAAAGAAGCCAGAAGATAATAACGATTTGTAGAATGACCTACAGAAAATTGGTGAATGGTGCAGACGTAGTTTAAGACGAATTAGAGACTGTTTATTTTATTTTACTATGGATTTAAGAGTGAAATTTTCCTCTTGTGCCCTGTGCTTCGAACTGTGAAGCGCCGTCTCCAAAATTGGGTTTAATAGCTTCCAACATTTAATTGGGAGTCAAAGTAATAAAACGACGACTTGCTGTTTAACTACACAGTTGAGCTGTCGCCATTGTCACAAGAAACGATCTGTGTTCATAGCATTTACCCACCTTATCCCATCCGTTACCTTTTGCCAGTAGTTCAAAGCTTTTATTTACCGTGTGTTTTCCTACCAAACGACGTGCCGCAGCAGCCATGTTAGCAATTAATTTTCTGAATCAAAGAAACCGCTATAGCCATCTTGCTCCTGCACATCGTTATTTACGAGCAGCAGACCGCAACCAGAGAACCATGCTGCAGTCCTCACGAGGCAGATTAGACTCAGCAATCAGCAATGCACCGCCAATTGTGTTGCTGTATCGTCCAAAACAAATTCCTATCTGATCCTCATAGTAAAGTGCACAACATGTAAAGACCAGTATGAATATTCCTTAAGAAAACGGCCGAGTGACTGTGTGTAAATTACTTTTGTAGCGCTTAGATGTCTCTCGCTGTCAGAACTTTACAGTCAACATGAAGATGCGGTGTTGCCGTTGTAGTGTGTGAAAGACGTTTCTTCTCTTTTCATTACTGTTCCGCACTACTCTTCGCGGAAGTGTTTTCGAATTAACTTTTAAACAACATGTAAGACCATATTAAATTACATACGCTGGAACTTACGAGTTTAAAACATAATCTGCTGTGAAACTTTACAGTAGATTACATTCAGCCGACGGTTTCATTCAACTGAGACGTCATACAGTAATATTGTGATAAAGCAATCCATTCCAGGTTTACAAATCATTTAATTCCAGCTATGGGTCACATCGCTTTAAGCTAAGAGCAAATACAGTAATTGACATTTAGTCATTACGACCGATCTGAACTTTTGCTATACTGATCTGTTAACATACGTTCGCAATCCTGTTCTGTCCACTTACATCTACATCTACATGATTACTCTGCAATTCACATTTAAGTGCTTGGCAGAGGGTTCATCGAACCACAATCATACTATCTCTCTACCATTCCACTCCCGAACAGCGCGCGGGAAAAACGAACAGCCGGCCGGAGTGGCCGTGCGGTTCTGGGCGCTACAGTCTGGACCCGAGCGACCGCTACGGTCGCAGGTTCGAATCCCGCCTCGGGCATGGATGTGTGTGATGTCCTTAGGTTAGTTAGGTTTAATCAGTTCTAAGTTCTAGGCGACTGATGACCTCTGAAGTTAAGTTGCATAGTGCTCAGAGCCATTTGAAAAACGAACACCTAAACCTTTCTGTTCGTGCTCTGATTTCTCTTATTTTATTTTGATGATCATTCCTACCTATGTAGGATGGGCTCAACAAAATATTTTCGCATTCGGAGGAGAAAGTTGGTGACTGAAATTTCGTAAATAGATCTCGCCGCGACGGAAAACGTCTTTGCTTTAATGACTTACATCCCAACTCGCGTATCATATCTGCCACACCCTCTCCCCTGTTACGTGATAATACAAAACGAGCTGCCCTTTTTTGCACCCTTTCGATGTCCTCCGTCAATCCCACCTGGTAAGGATCCCACACCGCGCAGCAATATTCTAACAGAGGACGAACGAGTGTAGTGTAAGCTTTCTCTTCAGTGGACTTGTTGCATCTTGTAAGTGTCCTGCCAATGAAACGCAACCTTTGGCTCGCCTTACCCACAATATTATCTATGTGGTCTTTCCAACTGAAGTTGTTTGTAATTTTAACACCCAGGTACTTAGTTGAATTGACAGACTTGAGAATTATACTATTTATCGAGTAATCGAATTCCAACTATGTATACAACCACTCTGAGAAACGTATTTGAGAAAGATGCCCGCAAATCTACCTCTTGTACATTTCAGAAGTCAGTACGAGCAGAAAGTATATATGCTCAGCTTGTAATTACATATGATAATTATAATCGGATCGAGATGGTTTTTTTATTCTCGTGCATTTGACTGTCTTGTACCTAACAGTTCACCGACAGAAATTGTTACTACAGCAGCACCTATAACATTTGTGTGTTTATATCTATGTGCTTTATTGTATTCATTCTGCTCAAAGTGCGACTGTATTGCCGAATTGATTATTTCAGTCAGGAGTAAGGAGAAAAGGTTGGCGATCAGATGTTTGCTTAAATACATTCGTTCAGGTTGGAAGCTTTTCGCATTAAGCTGAAACTGACAGGAGGAGCGTGGCAGTTCAAGCCACATTTGTCAACAAGGTGTTGTGCTGTTCAAACTGTGTACTGAGTTGCTACTTGTTCAATATCGTCTTGAGCATTCTGTCTATTAGGGTTTTAACATACGGCGCGGACAGGATACTGATTTTGGTTATGTTTGTTGCATACTGTCGGAGCTACTGTAGAGCACGTCAGGTGGATTCAAGCTCCACAAACGTTCGTCAAACTTTCTTAACCTATCTGAAAACAGAAACAGCAGTGGTGGTTAATTTAATCGGATGGCAGAGTAGAATTTTACCACTGCTTGCTGGGAACGTAAGGTCCAATACCGCTCGTTCCCTCCGAATGGGTTCTGCCGCCGTATTCCCTTGCTATGAGTCTCCGTGATGCCATCATTCGTTTTTCTGCCCGACTTGGCTGCTTTCAAACCCCTGATATCACTCTCTGCTTTCAGCCAACCTGCCTCTTCCTGTAATTTTCTGGGGCTTTGATCTCTCTGCCGGGTGCAGTCTCTTGTGGAGCAGTCCACAAGATGAGAGCCGCATTCAATATCTGAAGATTCCAGCAAGGTAAAAAAAAAAAAAAAAGCTTCCACAGTCCATGGCTTTGTCAGATACCGTCCTGTATGAAAAAAAACAGTGATATGGCACACTGCTCTATGAACTACGAAAAAAGATGTCAACAATCACTCAGAACAGTAACTGGAGATTTTCAACATACATTTAATTTTCACATTCTCCATGACAGGTTTTTTCCATATTATTCAGCTTATATGGTCAAGAATCTGTATTTGACATCTGTATCCATGTACATACTTTGCTAGTCACTGTTTAGTGAACGGCAGAGCGTATTTTGCACCAAGTTTAGCACATTTCGCTACTAGACGAGGCCCCGTTTTCAACTCAGGGAGTAATGATTATTGATACCCTTTCTTTGTCATACAAATAATTTCAGTTTATAGAGTCTTTTTAGAGTGTCACCAGGAGGATAACCGTCAACAACGTAGATTATCTGTGTTGGCAACGCAGATACATGACAATGCTGTTAACAACAGATTAGATATCGTAACAAAAGATATCAGAGAATGGAACAACAGAACCCACACCCCCACCTGTGGTAGAACACTCGTATTATGATCTCACACAAACGAAAATATGTTTGCATCAAGGACAAACTTTACGTAAAACAGAGTAATGCTAAACGCGTGTGGGTGCAATGTACTGGCATTTTTTAATATATCACACACTATTTCTAAATCGCTCCAGGCAAATGCTTGGATGGTTCCTTTGAAAGGGCACGGCCGACTTCCTTCCCTGTCCTTCCCTAATCCTATGAGACCGATGACCTCGCAGTTTGGTCTCTTCTCCCAAACAACCCAACCCTCATGCACTATTTAATGTCTGTTGTGTAGATGCAATTTAGCAGAAACACGACGGTTCAAGTTAACGAAATTCAGAAGCAGTGGGTCTGTGCTTACACCTACGTTGGTTATGTTACTTTGAAATAATCAGGCCACTGAACAAGAGGACAGCCACTTTACGACTAAAGAAATTGATGAAAGTCACATTGAGTTTAAAATGCTGTACGTTATGGTTTGTTTAAGCACACAGATTCGAGTGATTCAGGTATAACGCAGAAACAGTTGCCACTACCAAGCTGTACAATGGTGCGACTAACTACCAGTCCATGCCTTGCTGGTGCCTCCCGTCTCCGTATTTGAGCCCATCTTGGCTCCCATTATAGCAACAGAACGAGCCTTGGCACTACCGTAACGAGCGTGGTTTTTAAACTCAGTTATTCTATTTAACTAAGTGTGTCCGCACATCACAAAAGTTCATCACCATCTCATTCATATTTTTTACGTGCTTCACAGCTGGCTCATAACGCGCTCAAAACGTTTTACAAATTCATACAACGTAACAGCTACTTCATAATAAATACATAAAGTGTAAGCTATTTTCAGTATTCAAGAACCCAATAATTGTTCCTCAGAAATAAAACAGCAGTACGTGACAGGTGATCTAGCGGCAAAGGGCGTCCCTCGAAACTGAAATGTTACGGGATACGGGATCAAATCCCGGTATGATGGCGGATATTTTTTAGTGTGCTTTTAACCAGCTTTGACCTCTTAAAGACATGAGGATTCGCCAGGAAGGACTACACGTTAAACTGTAGGTCCCGTTCCCCCGGTAGATTTGCCGGTGTAAGTGGAGAATACGGAAGACACCAAAGTGGCTTCCAATTGAAAGACTTACATCAGCCGTTGAGCTGCACGAATTTATTATCATCGATATTACAAATGAGTTTACTCACTCTTTTCGTAAATAGTAGTAATGATCGAAACAATATTTTTCGTCAACTACATTAACGCACAGCAGAGCATTCCGAAAGCAAAATTTCCCCGTCGGTTGGTATAACTCTGTCGTCACAGCTTGCTAGTTTCAACGTGCAACACAGTATGTAATGCTGCACCGCTATTGGTTCGCATTTCGCAGATGTGCCGCACTTAACGCATTGGCGACATAAGCGAATGCTTCGCATCGTACAGTCCCTGGTTATGACGTCACAAAACTCATTCCGTTCCGTGTTTATGTTAGCTTTGGCGTCAAGAGTGAAGATGGATTAGTGAACTCACACTTGTACATAGTCTTAAAATCGTGCAATGAATGGCAGTAAATTCATCGTTCGCTGCTGCTGCAAAAAGTCAACCATTTCGGATATGTTTGTTCAAGACTTATATGGCCACCAAGGTCATACATCGCATCACCACAAAGTGGCTCACAGTGTAAGAGGTATGCGCTGCCTGCGATATGTAAGCTATAAGAGAATCTGAGACCAAAGAGCAGTGTTGACTGCAGTACGAACTGTGTAGCAATAGCAGTAAGTGGTTGCAAGCGAGCAGCCGCCCAAGTGCGCTTGTCAGTCCAATCTGGTGTATCGTGTTGGCTGGGCCGGTCGCGGTGCAACGATGCCGGAGCCTGAGTGTTATTGTATAAGGTAAAAAGCAGCCTCGCACATATCTAGTAATGTTATGTGAAGTCCCATGTAAATCTTTTAAAAATGTCCTAATAATAATGTTTGTGATATAAAGTAATTTCTAACAAACATTCATTTCAATTTAAAGAATTGACTAATTTCTTCAATCCATGATCATTCCTATTGTTGCAAAAGAAAAATCAGTTGCTTCCTTTCATAAAATGACAAATCTATCGGCCAGCATTGCACAGAGCTGTCCCGGAAAAATTTTATATAAGAGCAGATATATTCGCCGTTTTTATTGAGGTAAGAATTTTTCCTTTTTATTCAGAATGATCTTACAGGGCCATGACGCAGCGCTGCTGTCGTCCAAATTCTACCAGGTTACTGAATTTATTTTTTATTACGAGGTTTAGGAATTTTTCTATTTCGAGCTTACATTAAATGGGAAACAAATTTTGTGTGGAGGTTAAATGTGAATGAATTTCTGTAGGGAGATTATAAATGGGAACCAATTTTGTTCTGAGGTTACACTAAAATTAGAATCGCTATCCATAATAATTATTTTATTACAATTTTTGTGTGGGGAGGTTACAACAGGTAGCTGGTATTTCAACGGGCCTCCTATTAACGACTACATCGGATTCATTTACTAGAAAGAAACCTTGACGTCAGTTACAGTTACAAATCTCTGGTTGATGCAGTATATTGGAAACCGACAGGATGATACTGACATACACGAACTGGTTTGTCAGGACGATAGGATGACGTCTATACCTACATGGTGTCAAAAAGAAAGTGAAATATCTCTTCTGCTGAAAAAGTACTCGTACCTCTAAACGTATGCATTTTAGAGCCCTTGTTTACCATACATTTTTGTCTTGTTTTGATCTATCCTACCTTCTCTCAAAATATGAAAAGCAAAGAGCTTGCAGTTGAAAAGATGTGTAGTACACTGAAGAGCCAAAGAAACTGATACACCTGCCTAATATCGTGTAGGGCTCCCGCGAGCCGGCAGTTGTGGCCGCGCGGTTCCAGGCGCTTCAGTCTGGAACCGTGGGACCGCTACGGTCGCAGGTTCGAGTCCTGTCTCGGGCATGGATGTGTGTCATGTCCTTAGGTTGGTTAGGTTTAAGTAGTTCTAAGTTCTAGGGGACTGACGACCATAGATGTTAAAACCCATAGTGCTCAGAGCTATTGAACCATTTTTTTTGCGCTCCCGCGAGCACGCGGAAGTGCCGCAACCCGACGTGCCATGGTCTCGACTAATGTCTGAAGCTGTGCTGAAGGCAACTGACACCATGAATCTTTCAGGGCTGTCCATAAATTCGTAAAAATACGAGGGGGTGGAGACCTCTTCTGAACAGCACGTTGCAAGGCATCCCAGATATGTTGAATAATGTTCATGTCTGGGGAGTTTGGTGGCCAGCGAAAGTGTTTAAACTCAGAAGAGTGTTCCTGGAGCCACTATGTAGCAATTCTGAACATGTAGGGTGTCGCATTGTCCTGCTGGAATTGCCCAAGTCTATCGGAATGCACAATGGACATGAATGGATGCAAGAAATCAGATAGGATGCTTACGTACATGTCACCTGCCAGAATCGCATCTAGACGTAACAAGGGTCCCATATCTCTGCAACTGCACACGCCCCACACCATTAGCCAGCCTCCACCGGCCGGCCGCGGTGGTCTAGTGGTTCTAGGCGCTCAGTCCGGAACCGCGCAACCGCTACGGTCGCAGGTTCGAATCCTGCCTCGGGCATGGATGTGTGTGATGTCCTTAGGTTAGTTAGGTTTCAGTAGTTCTAAGTTCTAGGGGACTGATGACCACAGATGTTAAGTCCCATAGTGCTCAGAGCCATTGAACCATTTGAACCAGCCTCCACCAGCTTGAACAGATGCCTGCTGACATGCAGGGTCCATGGATTCATGAGGCTGAGTCCATACCCGTACACCTCCATCCGCTTGATAAAATTTGAAACGAGACTCGTCCGACCAGGCAACATGTTTCCAGTCATCAACAGTCCAATGTCGGTATTGACGGGCACAGGCGAGGCGTAAAGATTTGTGTTGTGCAGTCATCAAGGGTACATGAGTGGTCCTTTGGCTGCGAAAGCCCATATTGATGATGTTTCGCTTAATAGATCACACGCTGAAACTTGTGCAGTGCTCAGCACTGAAATCTGAAGCAATTTGCGGAAGGGTTGCACTTCTGACACGTTGAACGATTCTCTTCAGCCACCGTTGGTCCCATTCTTGCAGGGTCTTTTTCCGGCCGCAGCGATGTCGGAGATTTTATGTTTTACCGGATTCCTGATATTCACGGTACATTCGTACGTCGTACGGGAAAATGACCACTTCATTTCTACCTCGGAGATGCTGTGTCCCATCGCTCGTGTGCCGACTATAACACCACGTTCAAACTCACTTAAATCTTGATCACCTGCCATTGTAGCAGCAGTAACCGATCTAACAACTGCGCCAAACACTTGCTGTCTTATACAGGCGTTGCCGACCGCAGCGCCGTATTCTGCCTGCTTACATATCTCTGTATTTGAATACGCATGCCTACACCAGTTTCTTTGGCTTATTATTACTAGCAGAGGTTTCAGCGGTACGCATTGGATAACTGTGTGGACGAAACACGGCGAGATCGTAAACATGGCGTCGTGGGCGCGACCGTGTCGTGTTGCGCCCCGTATTATGGACGCGTGGGGCCCTCAGGGTGCGTATCCAGTTAGGAAGTTTAGCTGCGGCAATCTCGGTGAGTTAGCGTCCCGGGTTAATGAAGCCATGTAAATATCAACAGCCCGGTCGTCCGTGATATACCGTAAGCAATTTCGCATTACGGCACATCGTTAGTTCACCGCTGTGATTCAAGCCGACAACCTGTAGATGCAGCGCTAGAATATAATTTCAAACCACTTCACGCAGGTTTTCACCAGAAATTGTATTAACTGAATTTAATTTAAAGGTGTCAATAAAAACGCAGGAAAAAGTTTAAACTGCTCATCTATATGCTATTTATTCTTTTACAACAATTCTTTCCTTGTGTCACTAATGTCGATTATTTACTTTTCGTTAAAATTTCCATTGTCTACTCTTCAATGAATTGCGTGGACTGTATACATCCTTATGTTCATTCTTTCATGCGAACACGCTACCAGAATACTGAATAAACTTTTGGTAGAATTTAATCGTGTATGAACGTAGGCGGTGAAAGCTTACATGCTCGGATAACAAAACTGTTACGTCTGAAGTTAATGTTACGTGAAGCACTCTGATAGTACTTGGAATTGCTGATTATTCTGATTTACTGGATCATTACCTGCATGGACAAACCTAAATGGCAAGAGAAAACGTTGACTTTAGCTTCTAGTAACACGGAGACTTTAATAAGGGAGATTTAGGGGAAGTCCATTAATTGCACGAGATTTTTTCCCCCTCCACCCTTGGTGAGATCTGGTGATACATGGCGCGACCCCCATCCTCCCCCCTCACGTGAGAATCACTCCGTCGTAGGGTAAAAATACGTAAAAGTGAATTTTTTTTTAAGTTTTGTTTTAAACACTGATTAAAATGCTTCAATAAAAAACTTGCTTTATTTAGATTGTGCATTAAACAGTGTTTCTAACACTATTTTAAACATGCCAACCCTGCGTAGTATTCAGTCGGACAGAAAGACAGAGATGGACAGGCAAAAACGCTCCACTAAAATAGTATAAGTCCTTCTGACGGATCGCTAAGAAAACGGCCTTTTGTTGATTTAGTATACACATTAAATGTCATTGAACATTTACTTATTTTGCAGATGAAAGACAGCATTGTTTTGCACCTTCCTTTGAACAGTGTCATTATGTAACTTTTGGCATGGGTGTGTGTGTTTGTCCTTAGGATAATTCAGGTTAAGTAGTGTGTAAGCTTACGGACTGATGACCTTAGCAGTTAAGTCCCATAAGATTTCACACACATTTGAACATTTTTTTATGTAACTTTTGAATCACTTGGTTTACGTGAACACTCAGTGATTTCTTGTCGGTGAACTTCACCCTAGCTTCCTTCCACAAACGGCTAACTTCTTGCCCGCACATGTGTTTCCACTCGTCGGAATGCCACTTAACATACGCATTGTAAAAGTTTTGATACAAATTCATGTTGAACACAACAATCGGCTGTACATGCGTTTGCAGTATATCACGACTGTTTCGCTGACTGACACGCAGTGATTTCCACCAGCGCGGCAGGGAACTCCCCGAATCAAGTCTGCTCCTTTTGCGGCACTTGTTTCAAATCGGGGAATCCTGGTCATGCACGCGTGTAAAATATTCGGTTAAGTCCAGAGTGGTCATAATGATTGGTGAGTGCCGTAATACTGTATATGCTCAGTAGCAATTTTCTGAAACAATGTTATCCGTTATAATGATGCACGTTCTTTGAATTAAAAATTTGGTTTGAGATTTTAATTGCCCCTTCCCCCTTTAAATGAGGTATGACGAGATTTTTCCGGACCCCACACACTTCATTTAGAGCTCACGTAATTAATGGACGTCCCCTTTGGATTTATCAAGAATTTCAGACCGAATGCTGATTTAACTATCACTGTGTACTCGTTCAACAAGTTGCGCGTGGGGAAAGTTTTCTGTGCTCGCTGTTTCAGAATAACGTTTTGCCTAGTCACAATACTTTCCACCAACATACACTGTCTTTATGATCTTGCCTATTAAATTAAAATATGCCGGCCGAAGTGGCCGTGCGGTTAAAGGCGCTGCAGTCTGGAACCGCAAGACCGCTACGGTCGCAGGTTCGAATCCTGCCTCGGGCATGGATGTTTGTGATGTCCTTCGGTTAGTTAGGTTTAACTAGTTCTAAGTTCTAGGGGACTAATGACCTCAGCAGTTGAGTCCCATAGTGCTCAGAGCCATTTGAACCAAGCCAAATTAAAATATTTCCAACAACATCACGTAAATTCTGAATTTCTGATAATTTGTATATCAACTTCTACTGTGATAACTAACAGCGATATTTTTGGCAGTTAAGGAATTGGTTGTTATTCACACAGGATTGATTTCTTGTTATTTTGATACTGCGGCCAGCGCCGTATCTCCTCACATTGTTAATGTTACCCACTCATTAAGCGTAAATTTGTTTAAAAATTATTGCAGCCAAAATCTTGCTCTTGGATGGCGTCGGATTCAAAACACCACTGGATGAGATTTAAGGTGTTAATCTACGAGAGACACAATATTGTAGTAACATAGATCGCACACCTCTCCGAATTTATTTTGCTTGAATACGTTTACGTTTGTTTGGTAATGCACTTCATTGAAGGCACTTACTATACCCTTACAGTTAATAATAAACTCAGTTTTGTCCTGAAAAATTAATATGCACGTATTCTTATTTTATCCTTTTAACTACACATTTCATTCAGAGCCCATAGTAGGGACACGTGATGTTCTTCCCTCAACAGTGTTATTAAAAAGTGAATGTTAACAGGCATACATTTTCACTCATCCGTCTTATTACAATGTCCATCAGTAACGAATTTTCTTAAATGGCACGTTGATGCTCTCCGCAGTTGAAGTTTTTCTAATATCTTCTATTCTTCTTCTTGCTCGTCAATCTTTCACCTGGAAAATAGCTGTCTCCACTCTTCACTTCTCGTGTCTCTAATATGAATTCCTGTAATACATTCACAGTCCTCGGGTAAAATAAATAACCGAAGGCTACACGTAGCGCTCATCAAACACTTCTACAGCGTTGCCATTACATGGCAACACGATGAAAATGTAGAATAGGCGACAGTTTCTTTTAAATCGTACTTCACCTTTTTCTTCGCCAATAAACACTATGTTTAATACTCCTTTTATCAATACAACTCAATTTATTACTACTCCATCTTCTCACTTTACAGAATTTTGTAAAACCCATAACTCTTGCGTATTGTTTTTCCAACTCACAGCTCCACTTTCATCTGTCTCTCTCTTTTCCTAACTCGGTCAAACATATATTATGCCCAACTGGGCACAGCAAGTGAATCAGTTTACAGTAAATTATTACAGTGTACATATTTTCATAATGAAATCATTTTCATAACAATGAGTTTGCATTTCAGCGTAACTGCTGCCTGTGAGTAAGTAGATTTTTTCGGCGTAATGCTCTTCACGGGTATGCAGCCGGATTTTATCGTTCTGACAACACGATATTTCGACGGTCCGACAGATGAGATTGCTGGCGCACAATAACGCCAGTACTTTTTTTTTATCTATTCAACTTTTCCTCCTTCTTGCTTTTCTTTGTGTCTTTTCTCATTTCTCTCTGGGGTCGGCATTGTCATACGTCACTTTTTGTGGTGTTTAAGCCATTTGGCGGCCGAAAGCCCTTCTGACAGTAAGACACCCTCCCCCTCCCCTCCGTCCCCTCATGGGAAAGAAGAACTTATATGAATTCTTTGCTTAGCGTCTGTCTGAGGCCGATCATGGGTACCAGCTCAGTATTTATTTGGTCGGATGTGGAAAATCGCTTAAACACCTCATCCAAGCTAGGCAGTTCACTGTAACTCATCGTTAATCAACGTTGCGGATTCCTTCCGGGACTGGCTCGCCTGCTCATATACTGGAAGCATGTGCTTTAGCGCTCTCATCTACCCCGGCGGCTCTTTATCTATTCAGTTTTCGTTCACCACTTCTAGAGTCACTTTTCAAGTTTGTCATTCAGTCATCTAGCACGTCCACCTGGTCGTAAGTCACTACCGTAGTTCTCTTGGTCTTTATGACCATAATATTGCCATTAAGCGGGTAACTTTTCATTTTGTTAAGTAACTGAATCAATTTACGTTCTCTATCAGCTGGCATTGCTTTGTCTTCAGCAGAAAGAATCTGTGGTGTCACCGCCAGGCACCACACTTGCTAGGTGGTAGCCTTTAAATCGGCCGCGGTCCATTAGTATACGCCGGACCCGCGTGTCGCCACTGTCAGTAATTGCAGACCGAGCGCCACCACACGGCAGGTCTAGAGAGACGTACTAGCACTCGCCCCAGTTGTACAGCCGACGTAGCTAGCAACAGACACTAACGAAGACTCTCTCATTTGCCGAGAAGATAGTTAGCATTGCCTTCCGCTAAGTCAATTGCTACGACCTAGCAAGGCGCCATCACCAAGTTATATTGATATGATAATACTGTATCAACAAGACCAATGTTCCCCAATTGTGGATTAAAGTTAAGTATTCCAGCAGCTACGTACTTTTCTTTATAGCATTCATTACGTATCCTGTTTCAGACCTCACGCTTCGGCTTCCTCAAACAATACGGTGTTGGCACTTCTGCCGACACTTCAGAATCCATATCGAGATCTTTAATTTCCTCCTTGTTTCAGCTACACAATATTAGACATCTGTGGCTACAATAGTCTGTCTTACACCTGTCTTGATAAAGACCTCCTTTAGGATTCTGTTAGTACTGACTACTCCAAACTTCTTCATGTATAGAAAGTGGATCACCCTTCTACTCCTGAAGTTGTTACAAGGCCTAAGAAAGAAAAAAATCTTTTCTTACAAAAAAATCTCCTCTAAATCTGCTAATGCATGGCATGATTCCCTGCTTTCCATAAATCGGCCTTTTATTGTTAACAGTTGTGCTAAAACTACTGCTCAACTGGCACTACTTCTTCTAAACTAAAAGTGCCCCATTTGATCTAAGTGAAATTTTTCTTCCCAAATCTCAAAAAATTCTAGGTATTTTGACCTAGGGTAATAGAGCGAAGTTTCCTGAACTAATAAAAAATAATGTAATATTACACCCGTTCACCTATGCGACGATTCGAATGGCTCTGAGCACTATGGGACTCAACTGCTGTGGTCATAAGTCTCCTAGAATTTAGAACTAATTAAACCTAACTAACCTAAGGACATCACAAACATCCATGCCCGAGGCAGGATTCGAACCTGCGACCGTAGCAGTCGTGCGGTTCCAGACTGCAGCGCCTTTAACCGCTCGGCCACTTCGGCCGGCACCTATGCGACGATGCTGGAGCGTGGGGTACAAGCTCTGCAATACATTACCGATATTGATGATCTGTTCTGATCCATGGTCGCTCAGTTTTTCCCTACAACTGACAGAGGTGGGTGGAACAGCACAGGTCAGGCACATCCCCCTGGATAGGTTCCTAGATGTGTCGAACGGTAGTATGGTAAGGTGTCTGGGAGAGAGGGGAAGGGACAGACTTCTGTGCAGAGAGAGTTATTCATACGAGGCAATGACATATGTACAGGGTGTTTCGTAGTTACACCGACAAACTTCGATTGGATGTACAAGGTGTCTTCAGGAACAGAATACGCATATGAACCGTCATCCAACGACGCTACAGAGCGTCGAACTTCCAGGCGCCGCTAAGCTCCCCATACGGCAGCTTGCGTGACTTCCTCCTGTGAGGCCATTCGAAGAATGTGTTGTATAAAGCCGCGGTGGAGTCAGCGGAATACACAGAGGCGAGGCTACACGCAGCGTGTGAGGTTGTTCGCACCACGCCCGTTATCTCTGAGCGAGTGATATGCAGCTGTCAGGCACGTTGCGACGCTGGAGGCACGCATTTCGAGCAACTACTCCCAGCATTTCTGCGGGGAATACCAGCGATCCGACAAGTCAGCTTACATAAGTAAAGAAAACAGTCACGATCGCAATGAAACACTCAGTTTTTAATGTTTATTTCACAAATTCCTTACTTTGTAACACGTACACTACTGGCCATTAAAATTGCTACATCACGAAGATGACGTGCCACAGACGCGAAATTTAACCGACAGGAAGAAGATGCTGTGATATGCAAATGATCAGCTTTTCAGAGCATGCACACAAGGTTGGCGCCAGTGGCGACACCTACAACGTGCTGACATGAGGAAAGGTTCCAACAGATTTCTCATACACAAACAGCAGTTGACCGGCGTTGTCTGGTGAAACGTTGTTGTGATGCCTCGTGTAAGGAGGAGAAATGCGTACCATCACGTTTCCGACTTTGATAAAGGTCGGACTGTAGCCTATCGCGATTGCGGTTTATCGTATCGCGACATTGCTGCTCGCGTTGGCCGAGATCCAATGACTGTTAGCAGAATATGGGAAGGGTGGGTTCCGGAGGGTAATACGGAACACCGTGTTGGATCCCAACGGCCTCGCATAACTAGCAGTTGAGATGACAGACATCTTATTCGCATGGCTTTAACGGATCGTACAGCCACGTCTCGATCCCTGAGTCAACAGATGGGGACGTTTGCAGGAAAACAACCATCTGCACGAACAGTTCGACGACGTTTGCAGCAGCGTGGACTACCAGCTCGGAGACCATGGCTGCGGTTACCCTTGACGCTGCCTCACAGACAGGAGCGCCTGCGATGGTGTACTCAACGACGAACCTGGGTGCACAAATGGCGAAACGTCATTTTTTCGGATGCATACAGGTTCTGTTTACAGCATCATGATGGTCGCATCCGTGTTTGGTGACATCGCGGTGAACGCACATTGGAAGCGTGTATTCGTTATCGTCGTACTGGCGTATCACCTGGCGTGATGGTATGGGGTGCCATCGGTTACACGTCTCGGTCACCTCTTGTTCGCATTGACGGCACTTTGAACAGTGGACGTTACATTTCAGATGTGTTACGACCCGTGGCTCTACCCTTCATTCGATCTCTGCGAAACCCTACATTTCAGCAGGATAATGCACGACCGCATGTTGCAGATCCTGTACGGGCCTTTCTGGATACAGAAAATGTTCGAGTGCTGCCCTGGCCAGCACATTCTCCAGATCTCTCACCAATTGACAACGTCTGGTCAATGGTGGCCGAGCAACTGGTTCGTCACAATACGCCAGTCACTACTCTTGATGAACTGTGGTATTGTGTTGAAGCTGCTTGGGCAGCTGTAACTGTACACGCCATCCAAGCTCTGTTTGACTCAATGCCCAGGTGTAGCAAGGCCGTTATTACGGCCAGAGGTTGTTGTTTTGGGTACTGATTTCTCAGGATCTATGCACCCAAATTGCGTGAAAATGTAATCACCTGTCAGTTCTACTATAATATATTTGTTCAATGAATACCCATTTATCGTCTACATTTCTTCTTGGTGTAGCAATTTCAATGGCCAGTAGTGTACTTAATTTCCTGTACCAACGGAATAAATGGTTACGTACATACTTTGGATTCTGTTGTCTGATGTCTGCACATATCGCTTCTACTCGTTTCTTTCATTCATGGTCCCTGCCCTTTAAATTTAGTAAAGGCGCTGACGTCTGGAAATGTTTTCCGTTATTCATGTAATGCAGCCCATTGCCACACACCGCAGTGGCGTAGTCGGCGATGACTTCTGCGTAGAGAGACGTTGGCCCCCTACTTTCGACGCTGCTGTTCTCTGTCTGTATACCATAGCACAAAGCCCATGTCCGACAGCGTCAGCCGCCATGGTAGCAGAGCATCGCATTCACAGGAGACAAGGCCTGTCCACCGCCGATCGAGGCAATCAGTCACGATCACTGAATATCAAAAACCACAGGTTTGTTCGAGTTCTACGTCACGCCTGCTGCCGGCCCTTGTTGTCGAGAGGTTCTAGGCGCTTCAGTCCGGAACCGCGCTGCTGCTACTGCCGCAGGTTCGAACCCTGCCTCGGGCATGGATGTGTATGATGTCCTTAGGTCAGTTAGGTTTAAGTAGTTCTAAGTCTAGTGGACTGATGACCTCAGATGTTAAGTCCCGTAGTCGTTAGAGCCAATTGAACCATCACACCTGCTGCCGGGGGAGAGGGGGGACGGGAGATGAGGGGTGGGGTAGGGAGGGGTGAGCGGGAGGGGGGGGGGGGGGGGAGGGGTAGCGGCAGGCGCGGCGCCTGTAACTCGATACTGTGTAACCTCTTTCGATGAAATTTCCTGACATCGCTTCATTTTCTCATTTTGTTCCTCTACACATCTTCTCCACCATCTCGAAATTTCTTGGTTCAAATGGCTCTGAGCACTATGGGACTCAACTGCTGTGGTCATAAGTCCCCTAGAACTTAGAACTACTTAAACCTAACTAACGTAAGGACAGCACACAACACCCAGCCATCACGAGGCAGAGAAAATCCCTGACCCCGCCGGGAATCGAACCCGGGAACCCGGGCGTGGGAAGCGAGAACGCTACCGCACGACCACGAGATGCGGGCGAAATTTCTTGGTGTAATTTTGAAACCCCCTATCGATATATACCAGCACGTGCGTGTGTGCGTGTCCCTGTGTGTCTAAGTGTAATGTTACTATAGGAGACATGCCGTAACAGCGTGTAACAGCAACTCTGATCTCGATAATGAGATAAGTTTGGTGAGGAAGAGAGTCCACAGGTTGATGGTGCTCTGAGCACTATGCGACTTAACTTCTGAGGTCATCAGTCGTGTAGAACTTGGAGCTAATTAAACCTAACTAACCTAAGGATATCACACACTTCCATGCCCGAGGCAGGATTCGAACCTGCGACCGTAGCGGTCGCTCGGTTTCAGAATGTAGCGTCTAGAACCACAGGTTGATCCCTATGAAACGACTCATTGATGTATTTGGGTGGAAGAGCTACCAAACTGCGGAAATGTTGATTCTTCACCCGCTCTTCCAAAACGTCTCGAACATTTTCTACGTGATTGAGACTGATCGATACTGTGGACCCTACTAGGTGTGACTAGGTGCTTAAGCGTTCGTCAAACCAGGAACTTTGTGGAGCCCAGTGAAAATGGCTCTTGTCATCTCAAAAGACAAGAGTGCTCCCAGGATGCTTATCCTGAGGATGTAGAAGAAGACAACACCTAATCGTCGATAATGTTGGTATAAATATCCTGGTTCATATTCACGGTTTGTCCAAATAATGCTATGAAGAACACCCCCCCCAAAAAAGGAAAAAAAGAAATAAACTTAGGTAAGAAAATAAATAAAAACAAGTCCACCCTCCGGCCTGAACTAAGCTTTTCTGTCGCTGCTAGTTAATCACTTCGTTGGGACATCGGTGCACGTGAAGCCCTGTATAATTTCAAAACAGGCAAAATGATGACTCGTCAGACCGCACAAGGTGCTTTGAGTCAGCTCTCATCGTTAGATGCGTGAAGGACCGGCGTCTGCTGAGAAGAAACCTTCTTTTCATTTGGTCATCAGTTTTCTGACTGTTTTGATGCGTCCTGCCACAAATTCCTCTCCTGTGACAACCTCTTATCCACAGAGTAGCACTTGCAACCTACGTCCTCTATTACTTGCTCGATATATTCCAGTCTCTGTCTTCCTCTACAATTTTTGATGTCTACAGTTCCCTCTAGTATGATGTAAGCTACTCCTTCACGTCTTAACAGATGTCCTATTATCCTGCCCCTTCTCCTTCTCAGCGTCTTCCACATATTCCTTTCCTCTCCGATTATGCAGAGAACCTCCTCATTCCTTACCTTATCAGTCCACCTCATTTTCAACTTTGGTATGTAGCACCACATCTCAAATGATTCGATTCTCTTCTGTTCCTTGAATTTTATTCCCACTCCTGAATCTTTCTTTTATTTACATGATATTTTCTTCGATGTACAGATTGAACAGTAGGAGCGAAAGACTACATCCCTGTCTTAGACGCTTTATAATCCGAGCACTTCGTTCTTGGTCGTCCGCTTTTATTATTCCATCTAGGCACTTGTTCATATTGTAAATTAGTAAATTACCGGTCTGTCCTATAGATTACCCCTATTCATCTCAGAATTTCGAATATCTTGCAGTTTTCCAGGCCGACAAATACTATGAAAGTGTCCTGATTTTTTTTTCTTTTAGCCTTGCTTCCATTATCACTCACAAGGTCACAATTACCTCTCTGGTGCCTTTACCTTCCCTAAAGTCAAACTGATCGTGATGTAGCACACCCTCAATTTTCTTTTCCATTCTTCTGTATGTTATCCTTGTCAGCAACTTGGATGCATGAGCTGTTAAGCTGATTGTGCGATAATTCGCGAGCTTGTCAGCTCTTCCAGTCTTTGGAATTGTGTGGATGAAATTTTTCGAAAGTCAGATGGTATGTCGCCAGACTCATACGTTCAACACCAAAGTGAATACTCGTTCCACCAATGATTTTAGAAATTATGATGGAATGTTATCTTTCTCTTCTACCTTACATGATCTTAGGTCCTCCAAAGCTCTGTTAAATTGTGATTCTAATACTCGATCCCCTACCTCTGCTAAATCGACTCATGTTTCTTCTATCACATTAGACAAATCTTCCCCATCGTAGAGGCCTTCCATGAGCTCTTTCCACCTATCCGCTGTCTCCTCTGCATTTAACAGTGGAATTCCCGTTGCAATCTTAATGTTACCATCTTCGCTTTTAATTTCGTCGAAGATTGTTTTGACTTCCTATATACTGAGTCAGGGCTCCCGACAATCATTTCTTTTGTATTTCTGTATTCATGAACTTACCTGAATATTTCTGTACTTCCTTCTTTCATCGATCAACTGAAGTACTTTTTCTGTTGCCCACGGTGTCTTCGCAGTTACCTTCTTTGTACGTAATTTTTTGTTTCCAACTTACGTGATTGCCTTTTTAGATATGTCCATACCTCTTCAACTGTCCTGTCCACTGAGCTATTCTTTATTGCTGTATCTGTAGCCTTAGAGAACTTCAAGACTATCTGTCATCCCTTAATACTTCAGTATCCCACTTGTTTGCGTATTGATTGTTCCTGACTAATTTCTTACACATTAGCCTATCTTCACCACTACTGCAGTGTGATCTGAATCTAAATCTGCTGCTGGGTATGCTTTAGAATCCAGTCTCTGATTTCAGAACCTCTGTCTAACAACGCTGTAATCTAACTGAAATCTTTCCGCATCCGCCGGCCTTTTCCAATTATACCTCCTCCTCTTGTGACTCTTGAACAGAGTATTCGCTGTTACTAGCTGAAATTTATTACAGAACTCAATTACTCTTTCTCCTCTCTCATTGCTTGTCCAAAGCCCATATTTTCCTGTAATCTTTCCTTCTGATCCTTCCCCTACAACTGCATTCCAGTCCCCCATGACTGTTAGACTTTCATCTCCCTTTACGTACTGTATTACCTTTTCAATATCCTCTTATACTTTCTCTATCTCTTCACCTTTAGCTTACGACGTCCGCATGAATACTGAATTATCGCTGTCGGTGTTCGTTTGCTGTCGAGTCTGATAAGGGCAACCCTATCAGCGGACTGTTCACAGTAACACACTCTTCGCCCTCTCTGTCTATTCATAACGAATACTATTCCCGTTACACCATTTTATGCTGCTGTTGACATTACCCTACACTCATCTGACCAGAAACCGTTCTCTTCTTTCCATTTCACCTGACTGACCCGTACTATATCTACAATGACCTTTTGCATCTCCCTTTTCATATTTTCTGGCTTCCCTACCATGTTCAAGCTTCTGACATTCCACGTCCCGACCGATGAGGAGATCATCACGACACTTCTTTCAATTACAGTCCAAATGTCCTTTGGATACAGCTTATGTGTCTTTAATGCAGTAGTTTCTCTTGTCTTGTGCATCCTTATGCCGTTGATCATTGCTTATTCTTCCACCTTTAGGAGCAGTTTGCCACCCCTAGGATACGAGAGTGTCCTGAGCCTCTGTCTGCTCCTCTGCCCTCTTGGACAAGGACGTCGGCAGAATGAGGATGACTTTATAGCACTTAACTGCCCAGCAGATAGTAATGTAACGGGAAAATCCAAATAGAACATTATACTGGGTTTTCTGTAAATTTTCAAAGTATGTGTATTCGTGGTGATATATACACTCCTGGAAATGGAAAAAAGAACACATTGACACCGGTGTGTCAGACCCACCATACTTGCTCCGGACACTGCGAGAGGGCTGTACAAGCAATGATCACACGCACGGCACAGCGGACACACCAGGAACCGCGGTGTTGGCCGTCGAATGACGCTAGCTGCGCAGCATTTGTGCACCGCCGCCGTCAGTGTCAGCCAGTTTTCCGTGGCATACAGAGCTCCATCGCAGTCTTTAACACTGGTAGCACGCCGCGACAGCGTGGACGTGAACCGTATGTGCAGTTGACGGACTTTGAGCGAGGGCGTATAGTGGGCATGCGGGAGGCCGGGTGGACGTACCGCCGAATTTCTCAACACGTGGGGCGTGAGGTCTCCACAGTACATCGATGTTGTCGCCAGTGGTCGGCGGAAGGTGCACGTGCCCGTCGACCTGGGACCGGACCGCAGCGACGCACGGATGCACGCCAAGACCGTAGGATCCTACGCAGTGCCGTAGGGGACCGCACCGCCACTTCCCAGCAAATTAGGGACACTGTTGCTCCTGGGGTATCGGCGAGGACCATTCGCAACCGTCTCCATGAAGCTGGGCTACGGTCCCGCACACCGTTAGGCCGTCTTCCGCTCACGCCCCAACATCGTGCAGCCCGCCTCCAGTGGTGTCGCGACAGGCGTGAATGGAGGGACGAATGGAGACGTGTCGTCTTCAGCGATGAGAGTCGCTTCTGCCTTGGTGCCAATGATGGTCGTATGCGTGTTTGGCGCCGTGCAGGTGAACGCCACAATCAGGACTGCATACGACCGAGGCACACAGGGCCAACACCCGGCATCATCGTGTGGGGAGCGATCTCCTACACTGGCCGTACACCACTGGTGATCGTCGAGGGGACACTGAATAGTGCACGGTACATCCAAACCGTCATCGAACCCATCGTTCTACCATTCCTAGACCGGCAAGGGAACTTGCTGTTCCAACAGGACAATGCACGTCCGCATGTATCCCGTGCCACCCAACGTGCTCTAAAAGGTGTAAGTCAACTACCCTGGCCAGCAAGATCTCCGGATCTGTCCCCCATTGAGCATGTTTGGGACTGGATGAAGCGTCGTCTCACGCGGTCTGCACGTCCAGCACGAACGCTGGTCCAACTGAGGCGCCAGGTGGAAATGGCATGGCAAGCCGTTCCACAGGACTACATCCAGCATCTCTACGATCGTCTCCATGGGAGAATAGCAGCCTGTATTGCTGCGAAAGGTGGATATACACTGTACTAGTGCCGACATTGTGCATGCTCTGTTGCCTGTGTCTATGTGCCTGTGGTTCTGTCAGTGTGATCATGTGATGTATCTGACCCCAGGAATGTGTCAATAAAGTTTCCCCTTCCTGGGACAATGAATTCACGGTGTTCTTATTTCAATTTCCAGGAGTGTATCTTAAGGCCTACAAAGTTAATGAATTTTTCACCTAGCTCCATGGTGAATTGTATATTTTTGCTGAACATGTGCTCAAAGAAGGACTTAAATTCCTAACACACACAGAAGTGCTACACATAGACAACAAAGGCAGAAAACTCAGCCTACTAGAAGCACTTGAAATTAACAAACACTTAGCCATAAATCCCCAGCTGGTCCTAAATGACGAATTGCAACTGAGCACATCACCACTCTTAAACTTTACACAATACAGTAAAGCTGCTTCTAACCACAAAGTGTCTCAATAGTAAATAAAATCACACCCCAATATAATTTAATATCCCTTATGTGTTTACATTCCTAACTGTAACACAACTGTAACAATGTAATATTTGGTGTTTATTAATGCACAATTTTTCTAATAACAAAATGCAACCCCCAAAGAAAACACCGCTGTCGTACAACCAACAATTAGTGTCCAGTGCAACTGTCCACAATAAATACCAACAAATTGTAATTTTGAAATAATGTGTATTCTAAATAATTCTAATTGTTGTCATACATGGTACTGACAAACCATTAAATATGATTTATTATGTTAAAGAACAGTTTTATAGAACAAAAAGTCAAGAGACCCGTTTGGCAATTCCAAAGACAATACCACAACTAAAGGTCGTATGTAAGTGCAGTGTGTCTTAGTCCAGAATGTTTGGTTCGTAAGAACACAAGCTCATTGTAAACAATAGCCAGTAGTTATCTGAAGATGGCCTAATAAACCGAAAACTAGTTCATACAAATAAAAATCAGCAGAACAAAAAACAGCCTAAGTGTTAATCTACCATCAACTTCTACACTCATTAGAGAAGTAATATTGTTTCTATTTTTATGGATAAGGGCAATTACAGTAAATTTATCTTCAATAAACAAAACTGTTGACGGAGGCTCTCAAACTGGCTTTCCAGTTTTCATCACACAAAGTACACAAAATTCAAAATTAACTTCAACTGCAATTAATATATTCATTATTCATGTCGGTTTATTCATTTTTAGCAACTCAGAATTGGGGACCCTCAACTGACCATTACACTAAAGCAAACTAAACGCACTTTTCTGAGACGATTTGTAAGATGGAAATTTAGGTATTAATCTTTCACAAATTTCGCTTACCTTGCAGGACTTTTAAAACAGTTAATACTGGTGATCTTTTATACAGGTTCTTAAGTATAACTTTAAATGCACTTTACTCTAACTAACCCCAAAGTAACGTGCTTCCTTTTGTCATTAGCACAACTGGTAATTTTCACTGACAGAATTAAATGCAGTTAGTCTCTGAAGCACAAATACTTTGAATTAAAACAAATCAAAAATTGTGGAGATTTCCATAAATGCAATACTAACTAACTCCCTTTATTTCAATGAAACTCTCAGTATTTTAATATATCTTGTTGCATTCAGAATTAAGCAACACCACAAATCACTCATTTTCAATCGTTTTTCACATATAGGATTCTCAGATGTCAGTATTTATGTGGAATGGATCCTAAGAGGTAACATGAGTGGAACCAAATCAAGGATCGGACACAAATTTCACAGAATTTGCCTTATTGTTGCAAATAAAACAACACTTAAATGTACTGGCTCATACTTTGACATAAATCTGACCTCTTAGATTTGCTGAAGTGATCGCGCAATATTGGTGGCGATTACATGGTGGCTACCTTGTCTTTCCTCTGGATGTAATTTGCTCTATTATCTCTTCTTGGCGACGGTAGTTGCAACATTAGAGCCTTTTTCATTAATAGGGCACTATTTTATAGCCATACACTCGCCACTTGCGCTGTCCACTCACTTGCTGCTCAGACCAGGCCAAACTGTCCAGTAGCTAGCTGCTGACTGACAGTGTTCTCTCACTTGGCGCCCAGACTGAGCGCCACATCCACCTTTTAGCCCGCGCTAACCATATTTTGGTGCGCGCCAACTCACTTCCGTTACAAATGGGCAGTACTGTTGTTTTTCATTTTATACAATGCAAGTCCCTAGGTATTAACCAGCTTGTACATGGTTGTAATCAAACATCTTTTAAAAAATCTTAATATTTAAACACATTAATATGTCAAGATAAAAAACCATAATTAAATACTACTTTTCTCCAATTAGTATATAGAATTTAAATGATAAAGAGAAAACTTTTTCACAACTTTCGACTTCATTACAAAAGGTCAAAAACATTACATAGTAAAAAATACATACTTGACATTAAACAAAATTAATCAGTACAGAATATTTACAATATTAATTATGGTGTTACAACTTCTTATGATGGAAGTCTTTGGCAACCAATGCTGGCCGATTTCGAACTCGGGACTATGGACACTTTGATTACTTGTCAAAGGCACTATCTCTAGACCACCAGTTATAGCAGTACAAAAGACTAGATGAGTTATCTACTATGTATATAGGAGCCTGAAGATGATGCCTATAAGGCACCAAAACTAGTAGCTAAATAAATTTATTAGAATATTAAAATGATTTTTAATTTTATCAAACAAACTTATTGCTGTTGGTACTACTTTCTTCAAGACACTATTCAGGTACAGATCTGTAGTGTACTTCATGCACCTCCCCTCTTCTCTTATCAACAAGTCAGAGCATAATATACAAATTACGTATAAACATAACATTTACATAAAATTGCGTGAAGATACAAAGCATAATGTACATTCTCCCTCCCATCTCCTTTAATAATAGTCTAGAATTAAAGCCAACATTATAATAAAAAACAAATTACAACATAGCCCCAGAAGTATTCGAACGATCTGACTTATTAAAAAGAAAAAGTACGTCACCTGCCTCTCTTCTCTCCCGTCCTCCGATCAGAGCCTAGTATTACTATTACACCGTTGCCCCACTTGTGTTGTTTTCAAAGATATCGAAATATTTATCAAAAATATGTCAGTATATCTGAATTGCCTATAAATACCAAAAATACTGTCAACTACGTTTGCGTTACTAACTTCGAAAAAATCTTTTATGGAGTGACTCACCAGTCGCATTAATAAATTTTATTCGCTACGGAATATTGGAATGAGTATGTAAGACGTTCTGTCTAAGTAACTGAACGCCATTTGCCTGTAAACTATAAATAACGAATTAGGGGTACGTAGTCTTATCTTAAATAGTATTCTGTAGACCCTGCAAAAGCGACCTAAAAATCAATTCCTGTATCATATCCTAGTTTCTTACTGTAACCAACAGATGACTACACTGTTAAAAATTCACGTTAAGTACAAGAAAAACCTTGTAAGATTCAAATTAACTGCTTTACCTGGCTTATGATATTTGTCAAAAAAAGCCACAGTATTCTAAAATGCGTCAGAAAATGTAATACTTACGGTGCAATAGTATCTAAATACGTAAAGAGTATTCAATCTTATTACATGTATGCTGTCGTCACCTACTGCTGTTTCTTTCATCACGAGTTTAGGAAGGGAGCGAAATTTATGCATCACAAGAAAAAATATTATCGATGACAAGTATTAAAAACGAACTGCTCTGTATTTGGGAAACTATGGCTTGCTAATAAAAACCTGTAAACGACCACACCAACATCTAATAAAAATATCACCACACACACGAACGACGAAGTTCTATATGGAAGGAAGGAATAAGGTGACCGATTTTGGGAAGGAATAAAGTGTTTTATTACGATATATAACTCAAACTGGAGAACGACATGGAATGTTTATAAATACATACTTACCAGATGACCGAAGAGGGAGAAAAGCGACGTTTCCAAAAGCAATGTCAGAGACGATACCTCGAAAATAAATAATATCATTTATCATTTACTGTGAGACTTATCTCAAGTTGCAATCACAATGAAGTTTAAAAAATTAAATACTTCAGCATCTAAATTTTCTGTATTACTTACTAAAATACAAACAGCCTGAATGCTTATCGCTATAAATGCAAGATCTCTATGAAATTTAGAGCAAAATAATATCGTAATTGTAAACGTTCACAATCGTAAATGAGTTAATGAATAACGGAAGAATATTCATGAGTCTCACCACGGATGACATTGTTGTATAGAGAGAGGTCGCAATGTTACAATATTGTAGCGAAGTACTGAAGACCCGCAGAGTATTGCCGTTTAATGCGAGAACTGATTACAAGCAGATGTAACGCACTGGGCATCAATAGGCGGAAATACGCGTTACTGTATGATCAGATGATTTCAGAACAATCACATCCTTCATTTACCTGGGAGAATGGATATACCTATGTAGCGATTTAAATTGGAACAAACACACAAACCTAATCGAAGATAAGGCAGATTCATTTGAGGAATCATCAAGACGTGTAACCTACCAACGAAGGACGTATCTTACAAAACCCTCACTCGACCGACACATGAGTCTTGCAGGTCAGTCTGGGACTATTACTAGATAGGACTGATAATGGAAATACATAAGATCCCAATAACAGCTTCATCCGATTAGCAAGCGTAAACACATCATGGGGATGCTTATCGAATTCCAGTGGCCAGCGCTGCAGGAGAGACGTTCTATGTCTCAATATGGTTTACTAACAAAATTTCGAGAGCGTCCGTTCTAAGAAGAACAACTGACCAACATATTGCATTCTTCTATATATATCTCATGAGAAGGTGATGAGGGTGAAGCCCATGGTCCACCGGCAGCAGTTTTCATTAGCAATCAATCTGCCGTGAGTCCCAGAGTCGAACCTAGCTGCTCCTTAAATTTTTAATGAAAGTCACCCCCAATGGCGGCCAGACATTTCCAGCAGGAGAACTAACCCTCGTTCTGGCAGTAACCTTGTAAAAGAGGGCGGACAGAGATTCAGGGCACTCCCTTGCACCTGTGGTGAGAAACAGCCCCCAAAAGGCGAAATAATCATTAGTGATCAGTGGCATGAGGGCACAGAAGGCAATGGAAACTACTGCACTAAAAGCATGTAACGTGTGTCCACAGGACATGGCACGTAACTGAAAAAGTTTCGTTAAGACTTCTTATTGGCAAAAGATTCCGGATTAGATCCCCCTTTCGCATCCTTGGAAAGGAAATGCTGACCAACAGAAAAAGATGCAATAATGAATGAAAGGGTAACATTCTACGACTCGCGGTGTGGAATGTTATAAGCTTGAATGTGGTAGGGAAGCTGGAAAATCTGAAAAGGGAAAGGTTAATGCTCCAACTGGGTGTAATGCAGGCCAATGAAGTGAAATGGAAAGAAGATAAGAATTTTTGGTCAGACGGATGTACAGCAGTATCAACAGCAGCAGAAAATGGTGTAATGAAGTTTTACTATGAACAGGAATGTAAGGCAGGGAGTGAGTTACAGTGAATAATTCAGTGATACTATTGTTATCATCAGATTCGACAACTAACCAACGCCGAAAACGATGTACATGCCAACGTCGCAGGCAGCAGATGAAGAGATAGAGCAATTATATGAGGATATAGAAGAGAGATGAAAATCTGGTAACCCCGGGGATTGGATCGGTGTTGTAGGGCAAGGAATAGAAGAACGGGCTATAGGAGAATATGGGCGTGGCATTATGAATGAGAAAGGAAGAAGTTCTGCTATAAATTTCAGCTGGTAATAATGACTACTCTGTTCAGGAATCACAGGAGGTGGAGACGCTTGGAAAAGACTTGAAGACACGGGAAGATCCCAGATGGATTACATCATGGCCGACAAGGATTCTGAACTGAGATATTGGACTGTAAAGCGCACCCAGGAGCAGATATAGAATTAGATTACAATTTAGCAACAAAGTTTAAGAGAATTTCCGGGAAATATCAGTGTGGAAGGAAGTGGAATGCCCTGTTGATGTACTGAGAACCGATGAGGCGCATTTGAAGTTCGTTAAGAATGAAAGTACTGCGAAAACACATAGAAAGTTGTGTTGAACCAGAGGGGACATATCTAAAAAGGGCAGTCACAGATGTTGGGCAGACAAGCAGAGATACAAGGAAGGTACCTGCAACGAAACTGTGGGTAACAGAAGAAATATTTGAATTGATGGACGAAAGGAAGAAGTCGAAAAATTCTCTGGGAAAGACAGGGATATAACAACGTAAATCACTTAGGAATGAAATAAATAGGAAGTGGAGGATCAATTAAGGAGAAATGGCTGCACGAAAAATGTGAACAAATCGAAAGAGAAACAACCGTCGAGGACTGAGTTGTTGTCAGTCCAGAGACTGGCTTGATGCAGCTCTCCCTGCTACTCTATCCTGTGCAAGGTTCATCATCTCCCAGTACCTACGGCAAACTACATCCTTCTGAATCTGTTTAGTGTATCCATCTCTTGGTCTTTCTCTACGATTTTTATCCTTCACGCTGCCGTCCAATACTAAGTTGGTGACCCCTTGATGCCTCAGAATATGCCCTACCAACCGATCCCTTCTTCTAGTCAAGTTGTGCCACAAATTTCTCTTCTCTCCATTTCTATTCAACACCTCCTCATTAGTTATGTGATCTACCCATCTAATCTTCAGCATTCTTCTGTAGCACCACATCTCGAAAGCTTCTATTCTCTTCTTGTCAGGACTGACTTAGCATATAGAAAAGTCAAAACAGCCTTCGGTGAAGGTAAAAGCAAGGGTGGTAACGTAGAGAATTGTACTGTTGAACATGAAGGAGAGAGTGGATAGATTTAAAAAGGACAGTGAAGACCTCTACGAAGGGGAAGACTTTATCTGATGACGTGACAGAAGGAGAAACAGGAGTCGATACAGCAAAGCTAGGGGATCCAATACTGGAAACAGAATTTAAAAGAACTTTGGAAGATATGAGCTCAAACAAGACAGAAGGGACATGTAACATTCCATACGAATATCTACAGTCATTATGATAGTGGAAACCAAACAACTATTAAAATTGATGTGTAGAATCCTTGAGACTGGCGACGTACCATCATACTTTCGGAGTCGTATCTTACACGTAATAACGAAGATAGCACGTTCGCATAAGTGCGCGATCTATCGCACAATCAGCTTAACAGCTCATGCTTCGAAGCAGATGACAAGAATAATATACAGAAGAATGGAAAAGAAAATTGAAGATCTGTTAGATTATACTCAGTAAAGTTAAAGGCAGTTCTCAGGTTGCGCCTAATAACGAAAGTAAGACTGAAGGAAAATCAAGAAACGCTCCTCGTATTTGTAAACATGGAAAAGGCGTTCGACAACGTAAAATGTTGCAAGGTGTTCCAGATCCTGAGAAAAACAGGGATAAGCTATGGGGAAAGAAGGATAATACAAATATGTACAAAAACCAAAAGGGAGCACTAAGATTTTGGAAGACCAGGGACGAAGTGCTCTTAGAAGGGATGTGGGACAGGGATACAGTCTTTCGTCCCTACAGTTGATTCTGTAAATTGTAGAAAGAAAGAGTGAAATAAGAGATTAGAGAGTGGAATTAAAATTCAAGGTGAAATGATAACCTCAGTGAAAGTGAAGAAGAATTACAGGATCTGTTGAGTGGAATTAGAGTAAACCGGAAAGGCGAAGCAATGAGAAGTAGGAGAAATGACAATGGTGAGCAAATTAACATCAAAGATGCTGATAACAAATTAGAGGTAGTTAAGGAATTCTGCTACCCTGGAAGAAAAACAGCACATGATGGACGAAGGAAGGAGGAGGTATAAAGGAAGGCCAGCACAGGCAAAGAGGGCAGTCGTGGCCAATAGAAGTGCGCTGGTATGAAGTGTAGATCTTAATCTGAGAAACAAATATCTTAGAATGTATATTTGGAGAATAATATAGTGTGACAGTGAAATTTGGACTGTGAGGAAACCATGTTGTTGTTGTGGTCTTCAGTCCTGAGACTGGTTTGATGCAGCTCTCCAAGCTACTCTATCCTGTGCAAGCTTCTTCATCTCCCAGTACCTACTGCGACCTACATCCTTCTGAATCTGCTTAGTGTATTCATCTCTTGGTCTCCTTCTACAATTTTTACCCTCCATGCTGCCCTCCAATACTAAATTGGTGATCCCTTGATGCCTCAGAACTTGTCCTACCAACCGATCCCTTCTTCTAATCAAGTTGTGCCACAAACTCCTCTTCTCCCCAGTTCTATTCAGTACCTCCTCATTAGTTATGTGATCTACCCATCTAATCTTCAGCATTCTTCTGTAGCACCACATTTCGAATGCTTCTATTCTCCTCTTGTCCAAACTATTTATCGTCCATGTTTCACTTCCATACATGGCTACACTCCACACAAATACTTTCAGAAACGACTTCCTGACACTTAAATCTATACACGATGTTAACAAATTTCTCTTCTTCAGAAACGCTTTCCTTGCCATAAATAAAGAGAATGGAAGTGTTTTACATGTGGTGCTATAGAAAAATGTTGAAAATCAGATAGACTGATAAAGTAAGGAATGAGGAGATTCTACGCAAAATAGGCGAAAAAAGCAACATATGAGAAAACTGACAAAAAGTGGAACAGGACGATAGGACATGTATTTAGACATTAGATAATAATCTGTAGAACGTAAAAACTGTAGGGGAAGACGAAGACTGAAATACATCCAACAAATAACTGAGCCGGTAGAGTGCCAGTGTTACACTGTAATGGAGGATTTAGTGTAGGAGAGGAATTCATAGCGAGCCGCACCAAACCAGTCAGAAGACTAAAAAAAAAAAGTTTCGAATGTGAATGTACATGAGTTAGAGGTAGTTAAGGAATTCTGCTGTCCTAGAAGCAAAACAGCACATGACGGACGAAGGAAGGAGGAGGTAGAGATCAGGCCAGCACATGCAAAAAGGGCAGTCGTGGTCAATAGAAGTGCTCTGGTATGAAGTATAGATCTTAATATGAGAAACAAATTTCTTAGAAAGTATATTTGGAGCATAGTACAGTGTGATAGTGGGATGTGGACTGTGAGGAAACCAGAATAAAAGTGAATAGAAGTGTAAGAGCATATGGAATATCAGACCAATTGTGTGATTGGATTGAAGAGTTCCTAGGTAACAGAACGCAGCATGTCATTCTCAACGGAGAGACGTCTTCCGAAGTAAGAGTTGCTATTCAGAATATATGCAAATGACCTTATGGGTAACACTGAGTTCACTGAGGCTTTTTGCGGATGATGCTGTGGTATATCGAGAGGTAGTAACAATGGAAAATTGTATCGAAATGCAGGAAGATCTGCAACGAATTGACGCATGGTGCAGGGAATGGCAATAGAATCTCAATGTAGACAAGTGTAAGAGTACACTTGTTTGGCCACTGATTGAATACTGCTCACCGGTGTGGGATCCGTACCAGATAGGGTTGATAGAAGAGATAGAGAAGATTCAACGAAGAGCAGCGCGTTTCGTTTCAGGATCATTTAGTAATCGCGAAAGCGTTAAGGAGATGACAGATAAACTCCAATGGAAGACTCTGCAAGAGAGATGCTCAGTAGCTCGGTATGGGCTTTTGTTGAAGTTTCGAGAACATACGTTCACCGAGGAGTCAAGCAGTATATTGCTCCCTCCTACGTATATCTCACGAAGAGACCAGAAGATAAAATCAGAGGGATTACAGCCCACACAGAGGCATACCGACAATCTTTCTTACCACGAACAGTACGAGACTGGAATAGAAGGGAGAACCGATAGAGGTACTCAAGGTACCATCCGCCACACACAGTCAGGTGGCTTGCGGAGTATGGCTGTAGATGTAGATGTACAAGATGTAGATGTACAATATGTAGATTGGTAGCACAAGACTGTTCACCGACGATGCTGTTGTCTATGGCACAGTATGTTGTTGGACGATCGTAACGAAATGTTGAAAAACTTGTACAATCCTCCACATGATGCGTGCAGTGGCGTATAGACATTGTTCTCTCTCTCAGTACCCGTCTGGAATAGCAGATAAACCATTTAATATTGGCACGAAGTACCCTCCAGCATCCACTTTACAGGAGCTATGGTGGTGTACAAGCAGATGTACAAGTGTAACAGAAGCTACATGTTTCGGCAATAATTTATGTAGCATGTCGTCATAACAGGTGCAGCTATGAATAGTGGCGACACAGCTGCAGCGATAAAAAGCCATGGGTTATAATGAGGAGCTATTTGCAACGAGAGCCAGCTTGAAGGTGTGTGTGGCGACCCGTAATAACACTGTATCACACCATAATGCTCCGTCGCTAATCTGGCGGAGAGGACGGTGAGTCAGCGGAGAAAAATGTCAGGGTGAGAGGCCGGCTATCCGCTGCGATATCACGCTGCGCCCTGTACCGGAAACAGAAAAAAAACCGCCGAAATATCGGGACAGCAGCAAGGAGAACCATTAAAAGGTCCGAGGCTGAGCTCCGCAATCTGCTGAACAGTTTCTCCTGGCGTTTTTGTTTTGCATGTTGGTGTTACGGTTGTTGCGGGTTTATTTATTAATGCTATTTTTTATTTGTAATATACTGTTGCTGTCTGATTTTATATATTATCATTTTGCCATTTGGAGGGAGGGAGTGAAACTGTGGGCACTAGAAAGTGGAGTAACAAGTGGAGAGATCGGAACATTTCCAACAAATTCTTCTGCCTAATAGAGGGGTGGCAGCAGTGGAGGCGGCCAGAAACATTTGCACCGGTATTGAGCATAATATCACTGGACAGAACACGGCAGTAAAATGGTATTTTCATATTAAGGTGGATCGTTTCGGCATTAGTGGCTCTCCAAGTTCGGGAAGACTCTCGGGATTTGACGAAGATCGTTAATAAGCGTTAATTCACAATGATACACGTCGATGTACTCAAGGATGTGATGAACTGCTATCATCCCACCATTGTGAAACATTTCCATACAATGGGCAAGGTTAAAAAATCAGGTGTACGGATATCACATCCTCTAAGCCAAAAATCATAAAAATCAGCTGTTGGCATCTCTGTTCGCTCGTTATCAATTGGCTCGTGAACAACACCGGAATTTCCTATCCGTTATCGTCCCTGGTGGCGACAAATGAGGCTTTTATGCGAAAGTAAGGAAAAGGAAGGAATGCTTGAGCACAAACAAAGTTCTGTTTACCGCATCATCATGGTCGCATCCCTGTTTGGAGACATGGCGGTGAACGCACATTGGAAGCGTGTATTCGTCATCGCCTGTGCAAGGACCCGCACGCATCTACAAAAGATAATGTTATGCGTATGGTGGAACAGCGGCCGTGTGTAGTACCACGAATTACACTACTGGCTATTAAAATTGCTACACCACGAATATGACGTGTTACAGGAGCGAAATTTAACCGATAGGATGATTAGCCTTACAGAGCATTCACACAAGGTAGGCGCCGGTGGCGACACCTACAACGTGCTCACATGAGGAAAGTTTCTAACAGATTTCTCATACACAAACAGCAGTTGACCGGCGTTGTCTGGTGAAACGTTGTTGTGATGCCTCGTGTAAGGAGGAGAAATGCGTAGCATCACGTTTCCGACTTTGATAAAGGTCGGATTGTAGCCTATCGCGATTGCGGTTTATCGTATCGCGACATTGCTGCTCGCGTTGGTCGAGATCCAATGACTGTTAGCAGAATATGGAATCGATGGGTTCAGGAGGATAACACGAAACGCCGTGCTGGATCCCAACGGCCTAGCAGTTGAGATGACAGGCATCTTATCCGCATGGCTGTAACGGATCGTGCAGGCACGTCTCGATCCCAGAGTCAACAGATGGGGACGTTTGCAAGACAACAACCATCTGCACGAACAGTTCGACGACGTTTGCAGCAGCACGGACTATCAGCTCGAAGACCGTGGCTGCGGTTACCCTTGACCCTGCATCACAGACAGGAGCGCCTGCGATGGTGTACTCAACAAAGAACCTGGGTGCACGAATGGCAAAACGTCATTTTTTCGGATGAATCCAAGTTCTGTTTACCGCATCATGATGGTCGCATCCGTGTTTGGCGACATGGCGGTGAACGCACATTGGAAGCGTGTATTTGTTATCGTCATACTGGCGTATCACCCGGCGTGATGGTATGGGGTGCCATTGGTTACACGTCTCGGTCACCTCTTGTTCGCATTGACGGCAATTTGAACAGTGGACGTTACATTTCAGATGTGTTACGACCCGTGGCTCCACTCTTCATTCGATCCCTGCGAAACCATACATTTCAGCAGGATAATTCACGACCGCATGTTGCAGGTCCTGTACGGGCCTTTCTGGATACAGAAAATGTTCGACTGCTGCCCTGGCCAGCACATTTCCCAGATCTCTCATCAATTGAAAACGCCTGGTCAATGGTGGCCGAGCAACTGGCTCTTCACAATACGCCAGTCACTACTCTTGATGAACTGTGGTTTCGTGTTGAAGCTGCATGGGCAGCTGTACCTGTACATGCCATCCAAGCTCTGTTGACTCAATGCCCAGATGTATCAAGGCCGTTATTACGGCCAGAAGTGGTTGTTCTGGGTACTGATTTCTCAGGAGCTATGCACCCAAATTGCGTGAAAATGTAATCACATGTCAGTTCTGGTATATTTGTCCAATGAATACCCATTTATCATCTGCATTACTTCTTGGTGTAGCAATTTTAATGGCTTGTAGTGTACTTTCCCGAACTGTATATATTACTACTGACATTTATAACAACAAGACATCTTGCAGACGAAGTTCAAGAACAACGACCAGGAAGACTACGTGAAATGATGCTACTCCACCATAAAGCTCACCCGGTTTCTGCTAGATTGACAGAAAACACTTTATAAGGGTTCGGTCAGTGAGTCATTCTGCACACACCGTATTCACGTGATCTTGTGTCCTCAGATTTTCAACTTTTCCGCTCTTTATCGAACGACTCTTCCAGATGAAAATTCGCTCCGAACATTTCTCGACGTGTTGTTCGCATCAAAATAACGTCACTTGTGCAGTCGTGGAATGGAAAAGTTACCCTATCTTTGGCAGGCTGTTGTAAACAGTGAACGAGAATATAACTGATGACTAAAGTCTTTGTTATGTGTATCTGTTGTGTTTATTAAACTTATGGAGAAACGCTTCGAACTTATGCACCATTCAAATACAAAACTTTTCATCATCAGTCCTCAGTCTGAGTGTTCTTGCAGCATACTGCCACTGCATTAATTTTGAATCAAGCCTTATACTCTCGTTTTACAAGAAGTGAATATTAAGGCACAAACCGTTCGGTAGTCACCTTCCACACGAGTGTTCCATAATACGTCACCAGTCAGTCTAGACGTCTTGAACGGACTTTCATCAGCTTCCACACCCTCTCTGCATGCATGTATTGACTCTAGATTGGTTTTCTCTTCGCTAAGCGATTTACTTCTTCTTCTTCTTCTTCAGCGTTTGTTGCGCTGCATGTTAGGGTTCGACTTTTTGACTCGCTGCCTCTCTTGTGCTTGGTCAGGGGGATACCCGCTATCTTATGGTCCATGTGGAATGTATCTACCCAACGTTGCCCCCAGTAGATCCTTTACCATCGTCTTTCAACGAAAACCCAAATTTTGCTGTTGTTTCTTGATCTGTTCGAAGAACGTTTACGTACTATCGTAGTTGTAGTTTCCTCTTCTCATCGATAGGTGTCACACCGTACTCCTGAGAGATTCATCATTCGTCGCATGATCATGAAGTGTCAGGCCAGATACACACCGGTGATTTCTATTAAGGGAATTCGTCGTCATCTTTCGTTGCAGGCTAACTTCCTGCACTGTACAAACCAACTGGGCGGACTGCAGAGTGGTATATTTTTGACTTGATTTGATCAGTGATCCTATCACAGAGCATACAGGTCGTTTTCCGCTAATTAAGCCATATATTTCTAACGCGGGTCGTGATTTCGACAACGAATGAGCCATCGGCAACGCCGTTTGAGCCAGGGCACTTGAGATCTTCGAGGTGTCTACGATATTTGCATCTGTTGTCAGGATTCAGCTGTCTTCATATTTAGCCGTAATCCGGACTCTTGAGAGAGGTTCCATGCTCGGACGTTTTGTTGAAGGTCGTGTTCAGCAGTCAGTAGAACATCATGAGCATACAGTAGAGTCCATGGTGTTAATTTCTGATGATTACTCATAACCTGGTCTGTTATTACGATGAAAAGAAGAGAAGAAAGAGCAGATACGTGATGAACACCCACGGAAACTCGAAACCCATCTTATGCCCCAACTACAGAATGTAGTCGATCTTTAGCATTGTGGCAAAGCGGCCGGACTCATTTAGTTAGTTCTTCAGGTATTTCGTGCTCTCGGAGTGCCAAGCACATGCTATCATGTGGTACCCAGGTAAAAGATTTCCCAGGTGAAGGAAAGCGAAGATGCTTAGCTCTCTAGCAGCGTTTCTCGATGGATAGCATCGTTGGTCCCAAATCCTTGCACAGAACCACAGTGACTGGTGATGATACCGACCAACTTAGGTATTCTGCTGTCTACGAAGCACTTTGTCTTCATTGAAAGTTGTAACAACACCAACGCTATACTATTGTACATATAATAATTTTTTCTTCTGATTTTCGATAAATTAGTGTAATCGATATTCTGATTTCATTTCTTTTCTTTTCATGTCATTGTGTTAAGAAAACTGTAAACAAACTTCGGTGTGAACATTAATGTTTATGTCAAATGTCAAACAATATTGTAACAGAATTGAAATGTAAGAAACGTTGAATCTGTTGTAAGATGTTAAAGTTGTAATTGTGCGTCTGGTCCATACGTAGGCAATGTATTGGGATATGTAGAATGCAAAACCTCTGGTGAATACCCTGTCTGTAGGGGAGCGGTAAAAGGTGGATGGCAGGCGAGCGCGGGAAAATGCACACGGGCACTGCACGGCATAACGGGCTCAGCAGTAGTAGTCGGAGTTGGGCATCGGTCTGAGAAACACGTTCTGGATCGAGGAGGCTCTCCTGGAAAACGTGATTTCGTTGAGCCTCGGATGTGCCGTTTCCGACGACTATACAGCTTGGCAAAATTCCATAGGCACTAAATGGAAAAGTATTGCGACGCTAAGAAGAAGCAAAGTGCCGATACATCAAGAGCCATTGCTGTGATTATATGTGTGCTCTGTGCCTCGCCATCTCGCCGCCTGCCGACCGCCGCATCGATACGAACAGGTTGAAACTTTTAGTACTGTATTCGTGTGGACCAGTGTTACTTTTGTTCCATACTGTTCAATAACAACTTAAATTTTACCAGAACTGTCCTATCATTTAATTATCCTCACAACTAACCTAGACAGGGTCCTTTCCACATGTTGTGCAATCCGAGTGTCCCGAAATGAAGATTCAAAGTTTATGTTAATAATAATTACCTGCAGACCTATCTATGTTAGAATGATGTTTAAAGAACTTTGTTGTTAATGAATATATAGGTAAATAACAAAGGTGTGACAAAGTTGGAAGATAATGTTGAAATTGGTTTAGTAATGAAGTTTAATTAATTTGAGACAAAAATAATGGTAGTTAAATGAGCAGGAAATAAGCTAAAAAGAGTAGTAACTCATATATTGGAAATCCTGAGTGCTTAATGATTTCAATAATCAAAATTTTCAATACAGTGATCATGACAGTTTCAGGCCCCCCCCTTTTTCTTTTCTATTCATTTGAATTCTGAAGTGTACTGAACTGATTTGACCAGCAAAGTTAAAGTCAATATAAAACCAAAATTTATCAGTGTTTTACCTTTTTCAAAATTGACATTGTATGTGTGTTTCGAAAGTGCTATTTCTAGGGTAACCTATGCCCGATTTTAATCAGATCAATAGACAGTACGAAGTTTGTAGTAAAGATTGTAGTGTATTGTTGTGTATTTATGGCTTGTCCATATTAGTACAGAAAGTGAAATTATTAGTTCAGTAGATTTTCTGGTTCTAAAATTTACCATATTATGCAGTGTTATTACGTGTTGTTTTGCATGAAAGTACGTCAACTTCTACAGGGAAGAAACTCAGTTAATGCCTAATTAGGCTGGCGACCGTATTATTAACAATTTGGTAGCATCTGCTGTGTTGTTTCTTGTCCGTCCTAACGTGTGGTTGCACTCCGGAATTGCTTGACGTATCATTGTTATTACTGAGTGGGTGTAAGTCTGATTTGCCTCCATTAAGGTACACGCGGTCAAAATCTATACAAAAATCCTTTCTCTTAAGGTGAAGCCCGTCAACTTACCATAGTACAGTCTTTAAAGAGTATCGTGTGCAATAGCGCAGTGTTACAAAGTGACAGTTGTACAGGACGATAGCAGGAACATTAGGATGGGATCCCCCTCTATTTCCAAACTGGAGCTCAGTGTCCACTCGATTGGCGTCTCTCCTCTTCAATTATCCTGGTGAAGATACCTTTGAGGCATTCAACGACCTCCCAGATCTCCACTCGTTTGGCGTCTTCATTTATCCTGGTGAAGATACCTTCGAGGCATTCAACGACCTCCCAGATCTTCGAAGTTCTGCTGGCAGATCATCGGGCCCAGTCACCTTCGTAAGGGTCATCAACCT
Organism: Schistocerca americana; assembly: GCF_021461395.2. Taxonomy (NCBI): domain Eukaryota; kingdom Metazoa; phylum Arthropoda; class Insecta; order Orthoptera; family Acrididae; genus Schistocerca; species Schistocerca americana. Next base: position 924,631,772 of record NC_060121.1, on the reverse strand, counting down.
TGGAGTTTCTACAACTTCCGGCTTTATGTTCAACATGATGAATCATTTAATGGGTGCCAATTGTTGTTGTGGGAACTCTGAGGACTATATACGACGGTGCTTTCTTTCGGTCAACGATAAGTTAACCTCCTTTGCCGTTAATGCCACAAAATTTTTCTCTGCCGTATGAACATGCCGTTCCTTTGCCAGGCAATAAATAAGGTCGCTAACCGGAGTGCCAAGAATTTCGCTTGAATGAGCTAATATGACTTCTGCGTGTTCTTTGCATCACGTCTGACACCGCAGTATGCGTCCCCGTTTTAAGATATTTCCGAAAAAAGGAACTTTAGATTATAGGTTACTGTGTAGCACCTATAGGATAGCGTACCTAAGTACGCAAGGTGGGTCGGTGCGTCAGTCTAGTGACTGACTTTAGTATCACTAGAATTAGACGAACGCAAACAGCGAGCTGCAAGACGTATGCAAAAAACCTACTTACATAAATACACAAGTCGAGTCTAGGAGTACACCAGTTACGTTTAAAGTGAGAATTTGCCAAAAAACAGAGAGATAAGTTATGTACAGATGGAGAGGAAATAACTGAAAAAACTGAAGCCGGAATGCTGGGTAAGGGCAGCATCCTTGCTGGAAAGGTAGTGCCAGAATGCAGAATTTATGTAGATATTGTAGAGGAAGCTCTAAAAGAAAAAGGAAGTCAACTTCTAGCTAAAACAGATTCAGGTTTAAAGAGAGCAGAGGAAAGATTACGAGGCAGTATTGCTGAAACTACAGACATTCCTAAATAAAATTTGACAGAAAACAAACCAATGGTTTTAGAGGGGTTAGATATTTTCACTGTTTACCCACAAACTGGGTTGGCCCGTCTAGGGAAAATAGCGAAGGTTGCACAATGCAATAACAGTTGCCGGCAGTTGCACCTGTCGAACAAGCGCAGTTACCACTCGCTACGCCACAAGCGAACATAAACACGCCTTTCACTGACAGCGCAGCGTGTTTGTCAACATCACTTGCAGATGAGGGATTACTTAAGCATCGACAATTTCCGATATTTACCTCTGAAGGGGAAAGAACACACCCCGTGGTCTTTATCAGAGCATTTCGAAATGTTTTACCCCGTATCTGAATCGAAGCCCAGAAAATTAGATTTGGTTTTGGATATACACAGGGTGACGTTCAGCCTTGGGCTGCGGACATGGCGGAACGTTTCCACTATTATGAACAGTTCGATAGAGCCTTTCTGGTTCAATATTGGTCTGTGGCCGTAGAAGAGAGGCTCAGACATGTAGTATTCAACCCAGCTCCGTTCAATAGCAAACATGGAAGCCTGATGTTCTATTACGAAAAATATTTGAATAAAACCAGATACTGGACGAACCCAGTATCTCAAGTAGACGTTCCGAAAATTTTAAGGAGCCGTCTTCCTGCCCACGTTAGGGAAAAACTCATTACTATTCCGGAACACGATACCGAATACTTCCTATCTGTATTGGACTCATTAGATTTGATATACGAAGTAGGACCAGTACAACCCAAGCCTGTTAATACGCAGATAACGCCACAGAGATTTACGGACCAAAAAGTGAACAAGCGATTCGTAGTACCACGCAGATGGCAACAGATCTATGGTAATGGTAACGGTAACCGCGATGGCATTGGAGAAAGGCGTATATAAAAGAAATTGGCAAAAATTTATCAAAAACAATTACAACGGGTAGGTAGCGTATGGCCAGCCAGTATAATATGTACAAACACAGGCTACAGGCAATAATCAGCCGATCGCTTACAAAACGCTTAACTATACCAGACAACCGAATAACCCACAGACAGCGGAATTCAGCCAGCAAAGTAACGCACATATGCCGAATAGCGCGCAAAGGCAAAGAGAATTTCAGTGGAGAGCCTCACAGGATACTAACTGGTGTAATCAGATACCAACAGTCCATATAGTGGAAGTAACGCCTAACTCAGTCAGATGCCACCGCGACGACGGGAAACTTTAACCGGTCACGGTAGACCTCCATTCTGTGACCTTGGAGAAGAGTGGGGCCACAAGCTTGATCGACACTTATTTTATTAGATACGATCATGGTAGTGCTGTGAAAAATTTTAAACAGCCGTCTTCCTGCCCACATTAGGGAAAAACTCATTACTCTTCCGGAACACGATACCGAATACTTTCTATCTGTACTGGGCACTATGCCTCGTCGACGTGTGTATCGTCAACGCCGCCACCGCTTGCCAGTCTACAAACACATAATTAGCCTCGAGAATGAACTTGGCACAAATGGAACTGCACAAAGTGTCATATTGAATGGACCTATTTTTTTGTGGATGTCGACTTAATTTTTCACTCGATGTTGCAAGTGGGGCAGCTGGCAGTGGGTGGTTTACACTCGCAATTGTCCGCTGTGAGAACGCATCCCTACCTGGACTCGAATATTTTGCCGTCCGAGATGTCATCGCCTACAAGACATGGCACTGTGGTATTGACCCGAAGAAGCAAAGTAGACCTAGTTTTGCTTATAGTAATATGCCCTTTACTTTATATACGTTCTTGTAGGAAAGTGTCTTATGATGAAAAAATACATGTGTGGATGAAAGGACTTGGTGTACTCGCTGAAAATCTAACTGTAACTCGTGATATTACTTTGTATTACAATTATTAATAAAGTGTGATCTGTAGCGTCAGCCGAGAACCGGTGAGCGTACATCGCGAACCGGGGGCTCAAGGATGCGACAATTTGAAAAAATTAATAATGAGGGTAATTAGAAAAACTTGACAGCAAGCAAGGTACAAGCTACTATTAAAGCAAAAATATTTGACCTTGATGTACCCATTGTGCTTGACATAGGTGCTACAACTAATTTGATGTCACAGGGATTCTTTCAAGAACTGAAGAAACATGGGCGTATACCCACATTTCGAGTGCAAAATTGCAAGGTACAAACTGCCACTGATCAGAAATCGAAAGGAGTCAAGATATAAGCCTTAATTCCCGTACAATTGGGAAAGTTGCCTATACAATGCAATTTTTTGATAGTAGAGAAATTAATAATTGATTGTTTAACCGGTATGGATGCATTTAGGATATACCAAGTACAAACTGATATGGGAAAGGGCCAATGCCATTTCACTGTTAATAACCAGTTATTTCTAATAGACCTAATCGGGCTGAAGCACTAACAGATGTAAAACTGAAGTTCGAAATTCAGCTGGTAAATCCCATAGTCATGTTTGTCAACACATACAATAACGAACAGTCGACAGCAGAAGAAGTAAACGTCGACACAATAAGCACAAAGGTAAGTGAATCAAAGAGCTCGTCTCGAGAACAGCAAGCGGAACTTAGCGAACTCATACCTACTTATATATATGTATTTGAAAAAGACCAGTTATTATTAAGGATTTTGTGTACAAAATGGAAGTATATCATAACGAAACTTTTTGTTGTACCTCATACCCTATACCATGGACAAGGAGGGAAGCAGTAAGAAAAGAGATTAACAGTGTTGCTTTACTTAATCTTCTCCGGAAAAACAGACCTTAGTTACGGGACAAGCAATGTCAAACCGATTTTGAGAACATTAAACAGGCCATATTAAATGCAAATATTTTATCTCAACCACACATCTGGGTGCATGCCTTTTTCAAATGGAAGAAGAAGAGGGAAATCTCTAAAGGAATTAGCTTCGCCAGTCGCACCTTATCCGAAGCTGAACGTTCATGTTCAGTTACGAAGTTGGAAGGTTTGGCTTTAATTTGGTCCTTTAAAAAGTTTGTATATTTCATTTGGTGTAAACACACAAAAGTATACTGTTTTGTTAATTTGTAAATTGCTACACCGATGGATAGCCAGATGGTGTGTGTATCTTCAAGAATTCGATTTTGAAATAGTATTCATAAAAGGAAATCAAAACATAATGGCTGATGCTCTTTCCCAATTACCACAAGGCTTAAAGGAGTTCAACGATCTTTCAGAGCAGGAAGAAATAAGAGCTCTGCTGATGGAGGACAAAACACTCCGACCGTAGTATGTCCACATATGTAAACACAGCAGGAGGATACGTGCAAAAGTAGGGTAAGAGCAAAACTTACACATCACGGTAATGAAAAGTTAAAAGAGTTTTTCACTACTCACAAAGGTGTTCCGTTCCATAGGAACCATCCCGAACAAGAACAATGGCGTTTGTGTTTGCCAGAGGAATATGAGGATGATTTATCTTATACACACACAATACTTGGGGCCATTATGGCACTGCAAAACGCACTGATTAAATAGGTAAATATTTTTGTTTCCCCAAACGTAGACGAAGATTACTACACGTAGTAAGAAAGTGTATTGTTTGTCACAAAGCACAACATCTCCAAACAGGTAGAACTACATCCCATTTTGGCTAAAAACCTCTAGAAAAGGGATGTGACTGGACCCTATCTCAGTGGTAAGGGTGGGGGGGAGGGGGGCGTGAGTGGAGTATACAGGAGGTCTGTATGATACTTTCATAAAATACGTAAAACTGTATGCTGCACAGAACGCTAAATCCAGTTCAATTATAAGACGAATTAAAGAGGATCATTTTGTAAGAGTAGGAAAACCAGAAGTCATGCTAACAGATAATGCCTCATATTTTGTTGGATGTAAATGGAAAGAGTCTGTAGATTCCAACCAGGCCAAACACATTTTAGTATCAAAATTTCATCCTGAAGCGATCCCACTTAAAGGGTGTTTAAGGAGTTCAACTGCCTCATAAAATACCAAGTGAATTGAATACGTCACTCGTTTTTTACAAATTGTTAACAGGCTTCCCCATACATCAACAGGATTTACACCAAATGAGCTGATGTTCAATTGCAAACAGGCAGACGAGTGGGAAAAATCTTTGCCCAAGATACGTTTACAGCGATTCACCGGCGACTTCGCGAAACAGGCTCGTTAGCCGGATATCATGGTGATGCTGGAATACCTACACACTATTAGTAATGTTGGTACCAGTAGGAACCTATACAAGGTTAAAATTTCGTGACATTATTTTTCCCCACCCTGTATATACTTACATAAATACCTCTTCTGTTCATCATTTCGCCCGCGCCGACAATCCTGCATCAAGAGGATCGAAGCAAACATGAGGAATTTACGTGAGCACCAGAGGGGCGATCTGGTAAAAGCATTTTCATAATCAGCTCTATTCAAAATGGAGATAACGAGAAGAAGTACGTAAATTTAAATGATGAATATTGATCTTGAATGTATTGACATCGAAGGTCTGTTGATATTAGTGCCAGTCAAAGTTCGCCCAGGGTATATGTACCCTCCAATTTCTTTCAATCATTCTTTCCAATTTTTTTAATTATTCAATCAGCAATTACTACTCAGTTTCCATTTCATTATATTTTATGCCCGTCCGCCATATATACGACACTATTCAGTGGCGAGCATTGAATGTCTGTTGAAATTAGTTCCAGTTAAAGTTCACCGAGGATACGTGTACCTTCAAGTTTCTTTCAATTATTCTTTTAATTTTTTAAATTGAATTCAGCATCTTTGGTAGACGAGTCGTGCATGTTCACAGCTCTCGTAAAGATAAGTGTTTAATTGAGTAATAACAATTAACTAAGACAATACTGCATTATAATTAAGTAAATGAATACCTTGGTAATACATCAATTGAAGGTTTCACATTTTTTGAGTATTTTCTGAAAAAGGAAAACATTTCATGGGTGCGTTTTTCGAACTAGGAAGTGTTTAAGTTGTGATATACTGTAAGTTAGGTGTTTATTTCAGTAACGTAAAATTTGTGTTGTTAGTGTATTCTTATGCGCTATCCGTTCGATTCTCCAGTAACTAGCCAAACTGAAAATTTCTGAAATAAGTGAGAAGTTTATATAGTATAGGCTCAGTTTCGTCGCGTAAATAATACAGGTTATGTCGTTTTTGTTTCTCCATAAGTTTTGAATTAGTATCCGAACTTTAGGCCTAAACTTCCTAAAAAATTTAATACATTAATTGAGTAGTCTACGACGTTATTCTTTTTTTAACTCATACTACACACTTCCAGAATATGAGTAAAGCGACCTTCAGGTGTTATATGAAAAATTTGGATTGCTTTTTCTACATTGTCTGTGGTATGTTGTTCTATCTGTAGGTGTTGAAAGAAGGTTGATGGGCTGCGTTCACTGTTTCTAGTGCGGTCTCTGTATCTGATATTTAAGTTCCGGCCTGTCTGACCTATATATAACTTATCACCATTTTTACAAAGAATTTTGTATATACCTGGATTCGAGTGTATTGGTAATTTAACTTTTCCCGATATAATTTTTAATTTTTCTTTAGTGTGGTATATGAGGCGTACGTTCGTTTTCCTTAACATTGTGTTTAGTGTGTTCGACATGTTGTTTATATATGTTGTCGGTATATATGTGAATTTCTGTTTGGTTTGTGTTTCTCGCTGAAGTGTTATTTCATTACATATACTCCTGGAAATGGAAAAAAGAACACATTGACACCGGTGTGTCAGACCCACCATACTTGCTCCGGACACTGCGAGAGGGCTGTACAAGGTCAGTGTCAGCCAGTTTGCCGTGGCATACGGAGCTCCATCGCAGTCTTTAACACTGGTAGCATGCCGCGACAGCGTGGACGTGAACCGTATGTGCAGTTGACGGACTTTGAGCGAGGGCGTATAGTGGGCATGCGGGAGGCCGGGTGGACGTACCGCCGAATTGCTCAACACGTGGGGCGTGAGGTCTCCACAGTACATCGATGTTGTCGCCAGTGGTCGGCGGAAGGTGCACGTGCCCGTCGACCTGGGACCGGACCGCAGCGACGCACGGATGCACGCCAAGACCGTAGGATCCTACGCAGTGCCGTAGGGGACCGCACCGCCACTTCCCAGTAAATTAGGGACACTGTTGCTCCTGGGGTATCGGCGAGGACCATTCGCAACCGTCTCCATGAAGCTGGGCTACGGTCCCGCACACCGTTAGGCCGTCTTCCGCTCACGCCCCAACATCGTGCAGCCCGCCTCCAGTGGTGTCGTGACAGGCGTGAATGGAGGGACGAATGGAGACGTGTCGTCTTCAGCGATGAGAGTCGCTTCTGCCTTGGTGCCAATGATGGTCGTAAGCGTGTTTGGCGCCGTGCAGGTGAGCGCCACAATCAGGACTGCATACGACCGAGGCACACAGGGCCAACACCCGGCATCATGGTGTGGGGAGCGAACTCCTACACTGGCCGTACACCACTGGTGATCGTCGAGGGGACACTGAATAGTGCACGGTACATCCAAACCGTCATCGAACCCATCATTCTACCATTCCTAGACCGGCAAGGGAACTTGCTGTTCCAACAGGACAATGCACGTCCGCATGTATCCCGTGCCACCCAACGTGCTCTAGAAGGTGTAAGTCAACTACCCTGGCCAGCAAGATCTCCGGATCTGTCCCCCATTGAGCATGTTTGGGACTGGATGAAGCGTCGTCTCACGCGGTCTGCACGTCCAGCACGAACGCTGGTCCAACTGAGGCGCCAGGTGGAAATGGCATGGCAAGCCGTTCCACAGGACTACATCCAGCATCTCTACGATCGTCTCCATGGGAGAATAGCAGCCTGCATTGCTGCAAAAGGTGGATATACACTGTACTAGTGCCGACATTGTGCATGCTCTGTTGCCTGTGTCTATGTGCCTGTGGTTCTGTCAGTGTGATCATGTGATGTATCTGACCCCAGGAATGTGTCAATAAAGTTTCCCCTTCCTGGGACAATGAATTCACGGTGTTCTTATTTCAATTTCCAGGAGTGTATTTTTGATTTTAATGGTGAGGTATTTTTGTCACATATTTGTTGAACCAATTTTGGGCTATAACGATTCTGTAGTGCCACATATTTTAAAATTTTTATTTCTTTATGTATTGCTTCTTGTTCTAGTTGGAGGTTTATTATCAGGTTGATCATGGCATGAAACTAGGCGAATTTTTCTTCTTTTGGGTGGCACGAAATAGCACGTGTAATCTTATCTGTTTTGGTAGGTTTTCGGCATATATCGAATTTGTGTGTATTTTCAACATTTTTATGGTAAGTTCTAGAAAGTTTATGGCTTTTTTGTTTTCTAGTTCCATTGTAAATTTCATTTTTGGATGTAGTGCATTTAGTGCATTGTGTATTAGCTGGATGTCTCTGGCATTTCCATCAAGTAGCATTATGGTGTCATCAACATATCTATACTAATATACATCTCTTTAAATAGTAGATTAGTGTTGTTGAAAACTTTTTCTTCTAATGAATTTAAGAATATATCTGCCATAGTTCCTGCAATGCTTCATTCAATTGAGAGTGACCTGGTAAAGGTAGTTTCAGCAAATAGACATTCTGGTGTTGGGCTTGTGTCTGTTCTGAGGCGCCATGACCAGCCTCATTCAAACTCTTCTGTTAGGAGAGTTAATTTAGAGGCAGAACAGCTGTTTGGATCAGATATGAGGTCTCATATCAGTGTGGTTCCTGTTGATGTATCAGCAGGTGGGACTATACTAGGCATGGCCTTCACCTCAACAGGAAAGCGAAGGGAAAACTGTCTGTACTAATAGCAAATAACTTAAGGGGGGGCACTGTCACAAGTGGTATAGTGCCACTGGTTAGAAGTGACAGATCAGCCGCTTCTTAGGGTAGGGATGGCAGAAACAAATGATGTTCAAAGACAGGCTGAAAATGACATTCACTTTGATAAAACAGACAGCTAGGAAGCAAATTTCAATGTACACAGTTCATGCAGACAACCTCTGATTGAAACTGGACATACTTCTCTATTGAAACTAGAGATACTCAAAAATTGGCAGGAAAATTAGGTTCATCCAGTTGTAATCCAGCCAATGCACAAAATCAGTTATTATTATTGCATCAGAATATCCAAGGACTAAGGGGTAAGCTTAATGAGTTGCTTATTTGTGCTGAATAATTAGAGTTGAGTAAACCAGTTGATATAATCTGTCTCTCTGGACTTCATGTGACCACTGGTGTAGATATGTTAAATGTTACAGGATTAAAGTTCGCTTCTCACTTCTGCAGAGAAAATATGGAGAAACGAAAAGCTGCCACATTTGTCAGAAACTGTTTTGTTTTCAAGACTATTGATATTAATCAATTTTGCTCAGAGCAGCACTTAGAAGCTAGTACAACGGAAGCAATATTTCATAATAAGCCCTTTGCAATAGTAGGTACATACAGATCACCTTCAGGAAATTTTAACCTCTTTATAAAAAATCTGGAATCTCTGCTCTCCTATCTAATGGCAGAAAGCAAGGAAATAGTGGTCACTGCTGATTTTAATGTGGATTTATTGAAAAGCTCTGTCAGTGAACAATTATTGTAGTCAAAAACACTATCATTCAATTTAGTTCTTACTGTAAACTTTGCCACTAGGATATGTAAATGCTCTGAGACTGCTATTGATAATATCTTCGTAGACAAAACTAGGGAAAAAAAGTAATACCACAAAACCAATAGTATATTGGCTATCTGATAATGACATTCAGCATCTTGCATGTTGAAACTTGTCAGGATCAAAAAATCTATGAAATCTGAGAACATGAGGGTAATTAATAAGACAAAAATTGAGAAATTCAGGAAACTGCTCAAAGACATGAAATGGATAGATGTTTACAATACTGGTGACTCAAATGGAAAATACAATGCATTTATAAATAAAGTTACCTTCACTTTTGAAAACTGTTTCCCCCTAAAGGTAATTCAAATCACACAGAAGCCAAAAAACAAACTGTGGATTACACAAGTAATAAAGATATCGTGTGGGAAAAAAAGGAGACTACCTTCAATTTAGGAACAGCTCTGATGATAGAACTGTAATGCATTACAAAGAATATAGCGATATATCGAAGCAAGTAATCCAGAAATCTAATATCCTTTATTATGAGAAAACGATAACTACATCTGGCCACAAAATAAAATCTATATTGGATACAGTGAAGATAGAGACATGTGGAACCAAAAAGGAAGATGAACAGATAGCTCTAAAAATAAATGAGACTTTGGTAACAAGTGCATGTAGTGTTGCAAACCTCTTAAGCAAGTACTTCATTTCTGGGCTGTAGCTTGGGGTTATCAGTTTCAGTGAACAATGCAATGGAGTATCTCAGATCAGTCTTTAAAAATAACTTCAGTAAATTGGAAATGACAATCACGTCTCCAAAAGAAGTAGCATTCATCATAGAATCCTTAAAATCTAAGTATTCCAGTGGGTATGATAACATATCAAAAAAGTTAATCAAAGAGTGCTCATGTGAGTTGAGTTTTATCTTACATTTCCTAACTGGCTCTAATAATTATGCTGAGGTTAAGCCTCTTTACAAGAATGGGGCAAAGAGATACCATCAAATTATCGACCAATTTCACTTTTGCTGGCATTCTCAAAAATATTTGAAAAGGTTGTGTTCAAGCATCTCCTTAAGCATCCGACTGCAAATAATATATTGTCCAAGTCACAGTTTCGATTTCTTAGAGGTTTTGATATAGAGTAAGCTATTTACACTTACAGTGAGAATGTACTTAATTCATTAGACAATAAATTAAAGGCTCTTGGCATTTTCTCTGACCTGTCAAAAGCCTTTGTAAACCACCAGATTCTCTTAAGTAAATTATAATATTATGGTGTCACTGGAAATGTTGCAAAACGCTTTGAGTCTTACCTATCTAACAGAAAACAAAGGGTGTCATTGCGAAATACCTATGCAATACGAAGTCAGTCTTCATCTGACTGCAAATTAATTACATATGGTGTTCCTTAAGGTTCCATCTTAGGTCCATTGCTTTTTCTTGTGTACATTAGTGACTTATCTGTTACAGTGCCAGAAGCTAAGATTGTTTTGTTTGCAGATGATACAAACATTGCAATAAGTGGCAAGTCAAGAACAGATTTAGACATAGCTGCTAATCAAATTTTCACTGACGTTAATAAGTGGTTTGAAGTTAAATCACTTTCATTAAACTTGTTTTCAGATAAAGCACTGTTTAAGCAGAGTCTGAAAGACTTTTTGATAGGCAACTCCTTCTACTCTACAGATGAATATCTTAACAGAGACTGTTAAGCCAGCTTAAGAAAAATGTTTATTAGATTTCAGTTTTGACAGCACTTGATCACAACAGTCAAGATTAGATATTTTGTGTATGATAAATTTGTTGTTGTTGTTGTTGTTGTTGTCTTCAGTCCTGAGACTGGTTTGATGCAGCTCAACATGCTATTCTATCCTGTGCAAGCTTCTTCATCTCCCAGTACTTACTGCAACCTACATCCTTCTGAATCTGCTTAGTGTATTCATCTCTTGTTCTCCCTCTACAATTTTTACCCTCCACGCAGCCTTCCAATGCTAAATTTGTGATCCTTTGATGCCTCAGAACATGTCCTACCAACCTATCCCTTCTTCTTGTCAAGTTGTGCCACAAACTCCTCTTCTCCCCAATTCTATTCAATACCTCCTCATTAGTTATGTGATCTACCCATCTAATCTTCAGCATAAATTTATTAATAGTAATTAACAATGTTCCATTCTGACAGCGAATTAATTCTGTAAATATTAGCTGTTCCATTTTACCGCATTGTATTCACCTATTTCGACAATCTCCTGACAAATGATTAGAGTAGTAAGTATTCTATTCAAATGTTTTGTGTTGTATTTTCTGGCATGTTCCACACCCACAAGAATCGTCTCATTTTCTGGGTCTGTGGAACGAAAACTGAATCTAATATAATCTAGACTAATCAACTGCCATTCCATTATATTCCCCCCCACCCCTATACATGCAACACTATTCAAGCTGTAGAGGAAGACAGAAATTGGAATACATCCAGCAAATAGTTGAGGACGTAGGTTGCAGGTGCTACTCTGAAATGAAGAGGTAGGCACAGAAGCGGAATTAGTGTCGGGCCGCATCAAACCAGTCAGAAGTCTGATGACCCTCCTAAAGAAATGAACTCGATGCCTGGATGCAACTATAAAGGGCGATCAAAAAGTTTCAATTCGAAGGTCGTACAATACAGAATCGGTAGCTCAGTCTGGCAAAACTGTCATCATCATTGGGGAAATTACTGCACCGACGCAGCAGTCTGAAGACACCTGTTTGGTAAAACACCGAGTCCTGTGACATGAAGAAATCCTAAATGCGTACTGCCCCATCCTCGTCGGACTGGAATCATCAACCGATAAAAATCTTTCTAAACGGACCGAAGGCGTGGTAATCGCATGGGGAGAGATGAGTGCTACAGGGCGGATACTCGTGTGGCTCCCCTCTGAGTTGGCGTAACATCTGCGTTACGACATTTACGGTATAGGGACGTTCGTTATCATGAAGCAGAACCACCGTTTGTCGCGCAACAATCCGCAACGGTGGTTTTGACAGACATCTGCCCCCATACACATTCTTCATTCTCCGATGGATGTATACCGCTGTTTGTCCTTTGACAGCCAAGAACAGAATAACAGTGCGTTGGCCGTTTGTGGACGCATTTGGTAATAACGTCGCCGTTGTTCAGGTTTCCGTAATAGCTGCACGGACGTCAGAAAGAAACGAATGCCACACTAATCCATTGTTGACGCGTCAGCGCTTGTATGCTCGCAGCGGAATCGTGCTACGTTGCTTACACGCTGCAGCAATTCCCTCGAACGGAAAGTTCATGACTTATCTCTTTCTCCTTTCTAAGCTATAGCACGGCCCATCGATTGATCAATTCCAGTTCTATTCCATCTACCTGAAAAATCGGTGCGCGTCAGATGGAAAATGGTTCAAATGACTCTGAGCACTATGGGACTTCTGGGATCATCAGTCCCCTAGAACTTAGAACTACTTAAACCTAACTAACCTAAGGACATCACACACATCCATGCCCGAGGCAGGATTCGAACCTGCGACCGTAGCGGTCGCGCAGTTCCAGACTGTAGCGCCTAGAACCACTCGTCCACTCCGGCCGGCGCGTCAGATGCAATCACTCAACTTATACAAATACTTGGGCCTAACAGTTTGTGGGACTATGATGTGGAATGATCACATAGTTGCAGTCGTCAGTAAGTTAGGCGGCAGACTTCGATTCATCGGAAGAACACAGGGGAATGCAATCAGTCTGCAAAGGAGATTCCTTACGTAAAACTTGTGCCACCCATTCAGAGTATTGCTCAAGTGAGTGGACACGTACCAAATTGAACTATCAGGGGATATTGAAGGTATACAATAATGGGCAGCACAAATGGTCACTGCTTTGTTTGGCCCTTGAGAGTGAGTCAGAGCGATGCTGAAGAACCTAATCTGATACACGCTTGAAGATAACAACTATTGCCAAAGCCGACCTATAAAGTTTCAAGAACATCGTTGAAAAATCTAGTAAAGACTACAGCCCATAAATATTACTCCAACATGGTTTGTAAAAACTAGACTACGAAACTCGAAATTAGCGCGAACTCAAATGCGAGATGCTATTAAAAGTTTCCACATCGAAACTTTGTCTCTAAATTTTGACAGAAAATCCAAAGAAACTCTGGTCGTACGCAATGTATACCAGCGGAAAGGCGCAATTATCATCATCACTACGCAATAAGAATGGTGATGTTACTGATGCCAGTGTGAGTTAACGGGCGAGTTGTGACGCCCTGAAAATATTCGAAGTTGGTGTGGCCGCACGGACCGCTCGGCCAACCGGGGCCCTGCAGCAAACACGTGGTGCCAAACTTTAGCCTAACGGGAGGGGTAGTCCCAGCGCATGGACCAGCTGCGTGGCTGGGAATTCCGCTGTAACGAGGACGGTGCTTTGTGTCTATGAAGGAGACTTGTATGCCGAGAGGGCCAAAGATGCCTGACTTCGTGAAACCATCATGGCAGACATTTCAGGGTTCGTATAGAAACTGTGTAATCATATTTTCAATATATTTATTTCTTTAAAGTTTAGTATCTGACGACAAATTATAGAAGTAACAGCCAGCAACGAAACTCTAAAATCTAAACTGTTCATCCGATTTCGTCGATCTAAGCGTCTTTAGAACGCTATTAGTGGAAATCTAAATTGGTATAAATTACAGGCATGTAACTTGAATAGTACATGAGTTATTGGAGGTCAAAGTGACGGATTACTATCGATCGCGTCAGGCCATAAGTACTCCACAGTTACGCAAAAAAACGGTAGCAGCATGCTTATAAATATATTTATTCATCTATGTCTTTGTTTATATCCGATATATACTATTCATGAAGAAATTGGTTAAATATTTACTGTGTGTAAGAAAGCACAGAGACATTAGGCTCCTGGCCTACCTTTTTGCTTCTTTTTTTTTTATATGTGTACATTTAATTTGTTTATGTATTTAATAATGTAAGTTAGAGCATGTTTATGTTGAAGCCGTAGGAATATTTATTTAATTTCAAGTTATTTAAACGTAAATCCAGTATTCCGTATGTGTTTCAATATGTTTGTAAGTGTGCGTTAGCTTGCAGACATGGAGGGAGCGCTCTAGCCAATCACAGCACTCGTTACTAAGAGAGACGTATGGAGGTTGGGAAGGAGCATCGGAGGGGACACGAGGTAGTTCGGGGCAGTTTGGAAGTGCGGCTGTTGTGGAGAGTACGTCACAGGACACGGGAGTGAGTGCTGGACGCGGACAGTACTGCGCGACGGACTTGGACAGTGGAGCAGTTTGCGCGTGGCCGCGGAGGACAAAAATATTTCGGAGTGCCGACCTGTGCTCTTGTGTGATTTCCGTGGCTTTTGCAGTTAAGACGTAGTGTGCGTTTAGAAGTGAATATCTCGGGAGCTATGTTGTTGCTCATAACTAATTACGTGCGCTAGGAATGTATTGTTTCCCTGTTATTCAACTTATATTATATTTAATTGCTGGAACATCGACACCAATAAGTGTTTTGCAGAAATATACTGCATTCTCAAAAGTACTTCTACTATCGTACTCATCATTTAGAGTCGTTAAGATAGTACCTGCAGATTTTATTTAATTGCAATCATTCATTTATAAATTTATATGTAACTTTCATAATTCGCAATTGCCGAGTGATAGAAACCTTTGAACATTCGACTTATATGTGTATTCTTATCGTATACTGTAGACTCAGCAGTATTTGGCCCGTAATGCGGCTACTACGTTTCCCAGCCCCTAGACAACGAAACCAGCCAAAACTTTTAATATTTCAACTCTGAGTAGGAGGGATCGTAGCTGAGGACCACCAACATCATTTCATTTCATATTTATTTTTGAAAGCCCACAAGAATGATCACATAGTTCCAGTCGTCGGTAAATTAGGTGGCAGACCTCGATTCATCAGTAGAACACTGGGGAAATACAATCAGTCTGTGCCGGCCAGAGTGGCTGAGCGGTTCTAGGCGCTACAGTCTAGAACCGCGCGACCGCTACGGTCGCAGGTTCGAATCCTGCCTCGGGCATCGATCTGTGTGATGTCCTTAGGGTAGTTAGGTTTAAGTAGTTCTAAGGTCTAGGGGACTGATGACCTGAGAAGTTAAGTCCCATAGTGCTCAGAGCCAATCATTCTGCAAAGGAGATTCCTTACAAAACACTTGTGCCACACAATCAGAGTATTGCTCAAGTGAATGGGACACGTACCAAATAGGACTATCAGGGGATATTGAAAGTACTATAATGGGCAGCACAAATGGTCACTGGTTTGTTTGGCCCTTGAGAGTGGGTCACAGCGATGCTGAAGAACCTAATCTGACACGCGCTTGAAGATAACAACTATTGCGAAAGCCGACCTATAAAGTTTCAAGAACATCGTTGAAAAATCTAGTAAACACTACACCCATAAATACTACTCCTAGGGTCCGTGAAAACAAGACTAGACCACGGAACTCGAAATTAGCGCGAAATTGAATGCGAGATGCTTTTAATAGTTTCCACATCGAAACTCTGTCTCGATATCTAACAGAAAATCCAAACAAAGTCTGGTCGTACGCAATGTACACCAGCGGAAAGGCGTAATTATCACCTTCGTTACGCAGTAAGAATGGTGATGTTACTGATGCCAGTGCCACTAAAGCGGAGTTACTAAACACAGCTTCCCCAAATTCCTTCACCAGAGAATATGAAGTAAGTATTCCAAAATTGGAATCAAGAACAACTGCCAACATCAATAACTTAGAAGTGGTTATCCTCGGTGTACCGAAGCGGCTTAAATCCCTTAATAAAGGCAAGACCTCCGGTCCAGACTATATACCAGTCAGATTCCTTTCAGAGAACGGTGATACAGTAGTTCCGTTCGTAGCGATGATAAACAACCTCTCGCTCGTCGAAAGATCGGTACCTAAAGACTGGAAATTTGCACAAATCACACCAATGCCCAAGAAAGGAAATACGAGTTTTCGTCGAATAAAAGACCCATTTCACTAACGCCGATTTGCAGTAGGATTTTGGGACTTATGTTTTCGGACAATGAGTTACCCCAAGGAAACCTATGTGTTGAGACAGTCAGTGTTGCCGACACGAGATATCAAATTCATTCCATATTCTCAAATTTCCAGAAGGCTTTTGACAACGTTCCTCACAATTGGCCTGTAATCAAGTTGCGTTCGTATGGTGTATCGTCTTAGTTATGTGACTGGCTTCGTGATTCCCAACCGGAAAGATCACAGTTCGTAGTAACTGACAGAAGTCATCAACTAAAGCAGAAGCATTATGTGGTATTTCCCAAGAAAGTTTTATAGGCCATCTGGTGTTCCTGCTCAACATAAAAGATTTAGGTGAGAATGCGAGCAACGCTCTTAAACTGATTTGCAAATGATGGCGCCATTTACTGTGTTATAAAGTCAACAGCTGATCAAAACCAATTTCAAAATGATTTAGACATGATGTCTGTATGGCGCGAAAAAAAGACAATTGACTCTAAATAATGAAAGGTGTGAGGTCATCTACATATATACTTAAAGGAATCCGCTAAATTTCGGTTAGACGATAAATCACACAAATCTAATATCAGTAAATTCAAGAAAAATACTTAGAGATTACAATTACGAGTAAATTAAATTGGTAAGGTCACATAGATAAAGTTGTGGGGATAGCGACCAAAGACTGCGATACTGCATTTAATTGGCAGAATACTTAGGTCTACTAAAGAGACTGCTTACACTATGCTTGTCCGCCCTCTTCTGTAATATTGTTGAGCATCACGTAAGATTGACGGAGGACATCGGAAAGTCCAAGGAAGGGTAGCTAGTTTTGTATTATCGCGAAATGGGAGAGAGTGTACAATCATTAAGACAAAGGCGTTTTCGACTGCGGCAGGATTTCAATCAGCAACTTTCGCCTCTGAATGTGAAAATAGTTTTTGGCTCCCATACGCATAGGGGGAAATGATCATCATCATAAAATAAGACAAATGAGCTGACAGTGAAAGATCTAACTGTTCGTTTTTCCCTCCCGCTGTTCGAGAGTGCAACTGTAAAGCAATAGCTTGAAGATGGTTGGATGAACCCTCTGTCAGGCATTTAATGGTGAGCTGCAGAGTAAACACGTAAATGTAGATGCAGATGTAGAACAATAGCATTCTTCAGACGAGTGCAACCGGAAGAAAAGCGCTAAGGGGTACAATGTAAAGCACTCTCTGTAATACTGTTCAAAGTGATTTGCAGAATTCAGATGTAGATGTAGAAAGCAGGATGGCCAAGCCAGGATTTGAACCACGGTCCAGCGTGGAGTATCCTGGAAGCGGCGTACAGTGTCGCCACAGCGCCCCCTGATTCTTCCCAACAGATGAGGTAAGTTTTCTTTCGGAGTTCATCACAGAGACTGGTGGCCACTTGCTCCCGAGCAGAAACAGACTGCAGTGGATGGGGATGCTCAAGCAGCCGCCGCCGACGGCGCCGTTGCTATACGGAGCGTATCGGGAGCCGAGAACTGGAATGGGCGAGTTGAGCGGTCAGGAGCGCGCTAGCTTTTACGACCGATGGCGCCGTAAAGGTTCCGCCGGGCCCCAGTCGCCGCCGGCCGTAACGGCGGCAGTGGGCAGTTTGGCCGCCTTTATTCGTCACGTGCCGCAGGCCGCTGGTCGTCACTCCGTCCAAATGGCGGCGACCAGTGTTCTGAGGTCGGCGCGAATGGTGAAGGACTGACGAGGGGGCGGCAGCTGGGGAGACGCGGGATGGTAACTGCAAACTAACAGGTGCGACCGGAGTACTGGGTGAGTGAGTAAATCAGAAGGCTCAAGCTTGGTAGAGTGAAGCAGTGCATCCCGTGCTTCGTAACGAGGAGTTAACTTTTGTTTACTCCAGAAGTAGTTATCAGGTCAGTATCATCATCTATAATCTTTTGTACATCGGAGTCTTCCTGAGCCGTCGGGATTCCAAGGATTAAGATGGTTGATCGTCTAGCCAGGGAAGCGACCTCCACAGCCAACTCTAGCATTGGTGATGCGGTGTTGACGGTAACGGACCACTGCAGAGTTGCTGTCTATACAGGGTGCTCCACTGATCGTGACCGGGCCAAATATCTCACGAAATAAGCATCAAACGAAAAAACTACAAAGGACGAAACTCGGCTAGCTTGAAGGGGGAAACCAGATGGCGCTATGGTTGGCCCGCTAGATGGCGCTGCCATAGGTCAAACGGATATCAACTGCGTTTTTTTAAAATAGGAACCCCCATTTTCTATTACATATTCGTGTAGTACGTAAAGAAATATGAATGTATTAGTTGGACCAATTTTTTCGCTTTGTGATAGATGGCGCTGTAATAGTCACAAACGAATAAGTACGTGATATCACGTAACATTCCGCCACTGTGGACGGTATTTGCTTCGTGATGCATTACCCGTGTTAAAATAGACCGTTTGCCAATTGCGGAAAAGGTCGATATCGTTTGATGTATGGCTATTGTGGTCAAAATGCCCATCGGGCGTGTGCTATGTACGCTGTTCGGTATCCTGGACGACATCATCCAAGTGTCCGGACCGTTCGCCGGATAGTTACGTTATTTAAGGAAACAGGAAGTGTTCAGCAACATGTGAAACGTCAACCACGACCTGCGACAAATCATGATCCCCAAGTAGGTGTTTTAGCTGCTGTCGCGGCTAATCCGCACATCAGCAGCGGACAAACTGCGCGAGAATGGGGAATCTCAAAAACGTCGGTGTTGAGAATGCTAAATCAACATCGATTACACCCTTACCATATTTCTATGCACCAGGAATTGCATGGCGACGACTTTGAACGTCGTGTACAGTTCTGCCACTGGGCACAAGAGATATTATGAGACGATGACAGGTTTTTTGCATGCGTTTTATTTAGCGACGAAGCGTCATTCACCAACAGCGGTAACGTAAACCGGCATAATATGCTCTATTGGGCAACGGAAAATCCACGATGCCTGCGACGAGTGGAACATCAGCGACGTTGGCGGGTTAATGTATGGTGCGGCGTTATGGGAGGAAGGATAATTGGCCGCCATTTTATCGATGGCTATCTAAATGGTGCAATGACTGCTGATTTCCTACGTAATGTTCTACCAATTTTACTACAAGATGTTTCACTACATAGCTTCCAACATGATGGATGTCCGGCACATAGCTCGCGTGCTGTTGAAGCGGTACTGAATAGCATATTTCATGACAGGTGGATTGGTCGTTGAAGCACCATACCATGGCCCGCACATTGAAAAACCGAAATTAAATGTTCCAACGTACCTTTGTTCTGTATTTTAATTTAAAAAACCTACCTGTTACCAACATTACGCAGGAAATCAGCATACATTGCACCATTTAGATTGCCATCGAGAAAATGGGGGCCAATTCTCATTCCTACGTTCGAAGTCGTCGCCATGCAATTCCTGGTGCATAGAAATATGGTAAGGGTGCAATCGATGTTGATGTAGCATTCTTAACACCGACGTTTTTGAGATTCCCGATTCTCGCGCAATTTGTCTGCTACTGATGTGCGGCTTAGCCGCGACAGCAGCTAAAACACCTACTTGAGCATCATGATTTGTTGCAGGTCGTGGCTGACGTTCCACATGTGGTTGAACACTTCCTGTTTCCTTAAACAACGTAACTGTCCGGCGAACGGTCCGGACACTTGGATGATGTCGTCCAGGATACCGAGCAGCATACATAGCACACGCCCGTTGGGCATTTTGATCACAATAGCCATACATCAACACGATATCGACCTTTTCCGCAATTGGTAAACGGTCTATTTTAACACGGGTAATGTATCACTAAGCAAATACCGTCCGCACTGGCGGAATGTTACGTGCTACAACGTACTTATACGTTTGTGACTATTACAGCGCCATCTGTCACAAAGCGAAAAAAGTGGTCCAACAAAAACATTCATATTTCTTTACGAACTACACGAATATGTAATAAAAAATGGGGGTTCCTATTTTAAAAAATGCTGTTGATATCCGTTTGACCTATGGCAGCGCCATGTAGCGGGCCAACCATAGCGCCATCAGGTTTCCCCCTTCAAGCTAGACGAGTTTCGTTCTTTGTAGTTTCTTCGTTTGATGCTTATTTCGTGAGATATTTGGCCCGGTCACTGTGAATGGACCACCCTGGAGAAGGAGTATCGGCAGGCGCGAATGAGGAAGGAGTATGACACGCCTTCTGTAGTTACGAGGCGTCACCGCTACGCCACACTCTTCAGTTACCGCCACCCGAACAGGTAGGACGAGTTGCGCCAGAATCAATTTCGAGTCTAAGAAAGTATTAACAATTTCGTCACGAGTACAAACACATGACTGAGTTCTACATCAGACTATAGAGGACATTTCGGGACACATCTCTCAGTCAAGCTTCATTCCTGCTTACGTGCACAGAATATTGAGAGCCACCAGACGAACAGTAAACCTCTTGCTTTCCTTAACTGTAGACTTTGTAAGTGACCTGTTTATGTGTCTGTAGTTTGACAGCGTGATAGACTGCATTAATAACTCTGATAGCGCTGTGCGGACTTGCAGTTGGAAGTTAACAGTCAGCGGTGATAGAAGTTGGAGGTGAACAGCCTGCAGTGATAGAAGATGGAAGCGAGTAGTCAGGAGTGATGGAGGTTAGAGGTTAATAATTAGCAAAAAAATGGTTCAAATGGCTCTGAGCAGTATGGGACTTAACATCCGAGGTCATCAGTCCCCTAGAACTTAGAACTACTCAAACCTAACTAACCTAAGGACATCACACACATCCATGCCCGAGGCAGGATTCGAACCTGCGACCGTAGCAGTGGCGCGGTTCCGGACTGAAGCGCCTAGAACCGATCGTCCACCGCGGCCGGGAATAATTAGCAGTGTTGGAGGTTTGCAGTATTAGCGCGAGCGGACGGTCTGAATGCATATCCGTCATTGAGATTTATTACGGATTTATTACGGCCGTTGCTAACCACTTGCCTATCAGTAGTTAGAACCGTCAGAATCTTTTATTTGTAGTATTGGTGCTTGCGGCATTGCTGTAGTTCGTGTAATGAAGGTAAGTGAAGTAAGTGACTTATGAAATGTATAGGTTATTGTTAGGTCTTCTACTAATTCAGGGACATTCTTTTGTATTAATTATTTGAAGTCAGGTTATCATTTTTGAGCTGTCAGATTGTGTCACGATAGAATATTGTGGGTCAGTGTTGAAATGATAAAGAATTGCAATGAGAAAGTAGGCTCAGTATGTTAATTTCACTCAGCAGTTTAAGAACATTGAGTCAGCATTCAGGAGTTTAAGTAAAATCATATTTAGAAGTTTCACCTTTTCAGTTATTTCAGCCTAAGTAAGTAAAATCTTTATAAAGAAGTTTCGACTTGCACTGTAGGCAGCTCAGTGACTTCAGCCGCTGTTGTGTATTTGAGCCCCCATTAATTTCACGCGTGTTTTCACAGCTGCAGCAACGAGGAGCAAAAATCAAGTATACGGTTTTTGTATTGATAAAGTGTTTTGTTAACTGACTGGTCACTTGTTTGCTTGAATGTGTGTCCAAAGCAGGACACCAGTGGGGATAGGGACTCCTGACCCGCGAATACATCTGTCTCTGCAACTGCGACTGAATGATAGCCAACTTCTAACCAACTGCGTGCCTTCAAGGGGATCACTGCTATGTGGTGTTCCTACTTCCTCTCATTGTTTAGTGAGTCCATTTATTATTATTATTATTTTTTTTCTTTTTTTTTTTTTTTTTTTTTTTTTTGCCAGCTCACTGTTCGACATCCTCATCTGATCCGTGGCCTCATCCTGAAAAGTGAACCACCCCCCACCACCACCACCATCGTGTGTGGATCAGTTGATATGCCAGTAGTTAAAGCATGAGGCAGTTTGTATATCATTGCTTCTCGACAGCTAAGGCATAGCATTTCAAACGATACTTTTATGTTAATTCAGAAAGTATATTGTGTTAACAAATGGCAGTGTAATAATAATTACTGAGTAGGACTAGTTGTTCTTGGCTTTTATCAGTGAATAATTCTTATAAAAATGTTATACAATATTTTAAAATTGCTTTCACATTTAATTTGTGGTCATTTATCCACAAGCTAAATGTTTTGTAAACTTTTAACGTTAGATTTGCTTTATGCCAAAATTGTTTATTTTAATAAAGATTAATTTGTTTCAGATTTTTTAAAAGTTTAACACAGTTTTATAGAATATTGTATTTGTAAATTCGAGTTGATGTTATTGGCATAAGGGCCTTGTCTATTCATGCAAAGTAAACTGAGGTTGCATGTACTGCTCTGTAAACAACAGCTTGAGTTAGAATGTCGCCACGTACGTCCTAAAGTCATATAATAAGAAATTGTCAAATCATGAAGAATGTATATGATTCGATTTAAACGACACGTTATCAAACTATGTCAATGCCATTGCACAATGTGGTTTTAATTTATATCTTGTAAGTTCTGATTGTTGTATGATTGCTTGTTATTATTTAGCACTGAGGATAGGTATTCAACAGCTGAAATCAGTAAAAAATACAGATTGGATTTTCGTCTGACTGGTCGTCCCTTTTCCTTTTTTCAAATATAGTCTATGTGCACAAATTGCAATGGAATCGAATTTGGTTAAACAATAATCTGCCATATTGTTTAATGCAAATGCCAAAGACCGAACTCATCCTCAAAACACATTCTGTACGCTATGGTCCAGCTCTAGTGGCACAGTTTGACAAAAGTCTAGAAGCAGAGAAAACTGAGCAGGTTTCTTGCGTTTTGTGCTACCGCGAACACCAGTTTTTCAGGGTACAGTAGAATGCTCCGAGGAGACAATAATAAACACAGAGCTCCATAGTCATTAGAGTTTGACGATAAATTTGGAGTAGGGACATTTCAAGCGAAAGCAGTCCGTAACACATGTTACAGTACGAGGTTTACATGAAAACTGTCTATAACACACTCACATCCAGAGGTCCATTAATTGCCATTGTTGACGTTCAGCACACGTTTCATTTAGCGTTTACCTTTTCTGCGTGGTAACAATGTAACTCACCAATGATTTGAATGTGCTATGTACGTTTGTACTTTATTTATTTTTCTATGCAAGAACCTCGCACTTTACCTCTGTGATAATAACTAGTCTTTCAGTGAAATGTGTCACATTACTGTTAATTTTATACCATTTAGGTTTGATGTTTAGGATCAGTTACATCATCACAGCAAAGATGTTTTAGTACGCTCACGTACTGTGCACGTCGTATGTAACCTAACGTCCACGTTCAATCCTAGTTTCAACGTTTACCTATTTCATATGATTACAACATAACTCTCTGAAGATATGAATGTACAGTTCACACCCCTTTGTCATCACAGATATCAAAAAATATCATAAATTCTCTGATTTAGCTCTCGGCCATTCCGTAGAAGATCTCATATAACTATTTATTCCATATAGTGTAACTTCCTATTCCATCTTTATAATCGGATTCATCACCGTGACAAAGACACGCTTATGTACTTATTCTACTTCAGCATTTTCGGAACTAATATTTGTGTTTTCGTTACCCTGCTGAGTTGTGGTACTTGAGGTGAATGGTGGTCGTAGTGCGCTCTGCCCTAAAACTTAGAATGGCGATTATTACAATGATTGTTGGTAGTTTCTACAGTACAAACAAGATGCTCGTGTAACAATGAAAATTTAGAACGGCACAATAGAACTATACGATGAGTGGTCACCCAGAAATATGCACCATGTACGTTTTCGCAAATTATATATTAAAAACTGTATGACTCTTCAAATTACAAACGTTTTCCACATTTTTCCTGGATCGAAACAACGTTTCGTTTATCTTAGAATACAAAACAATTAACGACCACAATAGGAGACTTCAGTATGCTTATAATAACCATCTGACATTGTATTTCAACAAAAACCGCCACAGGTGATGGTTAAAAGCAAATTAATTTTTTGTGCCGTACTTGACTCTCGTTATGTTTTTAATCCCTATAAGACACGCAATAATTTTCCCAGTGAGACATCTTACCTTTCTGTGTGCCGTCAAACCTCTGTGAGCATGTTGACACAACTAATTATACGCAGCGTGGTGTACAAGTAGTGCCGCATCACGCTTAGTACAGCAGTTAAATAATTTTTTAACATATGAAATGGACAGCGATAATAGCAAACCACTGGTAACCTGGACGGGAATTTCGGCTAACGAGACAGATAGCAATTAAGAGTCCACAATGCTTGCTCCACAATGTTAGCATAGCACACTGGACTCGCATTCGGAAGGACAACGGTTTAAACCCGCGCCCGACCATCCTGATTTAGGTTTCACGTGATTTCCCTAAATCGCTTCAGGCAAATGCCAGGGTGATTCCTTTGAAAGGGACCAAAGCCGACTTTCTTCCCCATCCTTCCCTAATCCGATGGGACCGACGACTTCGCTGTTTATTCCTCTCCCCCAAATCAACCAACCAAAGAACTAACCAATGCTTGCACTGAGGCTAAATAGGCAGACCGCTACACGACGCAGAAGGCAGTCGTGTATTGTCGCTTCGCTGTATTGTCTTTGAAATTATGAAGGTAGCAGGGATAAAATAGAGGGAGCGATAGGTTATTTACATTTTGTACGTAAACCAGACTGCAGTGTTCTGTGTTACATTGGACTCTCAGACTGTTTGGTTACGTCGACCTGTCTCTGAATATAGATTTACGTAGGTTGGAACGTAAGTAGTAGCAAGATAGGTGTAGAGAGACTATGCAATGGAATCTACTATTGTCGCTGATAACACACGTTGTTGACATACCTACCTTACCTCCGAGGAAGTGGACTCGCCCGTCCCACTTCACCGGCGTGCGCACAATCGAGGGAAACACAGTCATTTGTGAACGAGCGCTCTAACGTAGCGGTGTCACTATGTTTTCGGAACAGGAACAACGGAGTTGCATCAAGATTGAATGTGCCAAAGGTCGCACAGCACGACAGTTTCATTATGGTCTTCAAGGGCCGTGCGGGGAATCGGCATTGCCGTACAGAATAGTGGCACTTTGGGTAAAAGCCTTCAACGAAAGTCGGCAAACTGTGGTAGACATGCATTGGGCAGGTCGTCCTAGCGCCTCTGAAGAAGAAGTGCATGCTGTTGCCGCGTTAGTGGACGGTGATCAGCGCCGTACTATTAGTGAGTTCGCCCATGAAACCGGATTAGCGCATACGACTGTGCTTCGCATCCCGAAGGAAAAATGGGAAATTTGTGGTAAGGTCTTATGGGACCAAATGCTGAGGTCATCGGTCCCTATGCCTAAACACTACTTAATCTAACTGTAACTTACGCTAAGGACGACACACACACCCATGCCCGAGGGAGGATTCGAACCTACGACGGGGGAAGCCGCGCCGACCGTAACTAGACGCCCCTGACCGCTCGGCTACCACGCGCGCCCATCCTCAAGGAACGCTTTGGCACGCGAAAAATTACTTCACGATGGGCTACGCATGACTTGACGGAAATGCAGAAATGAATGCGCTACGACGCTGCTCAGACGCACTTGGAACGCTATGAGCGCGAAAGAACGGCTTTCTTACGCCGTATCGTAACACTGGATGAGACATGGGTCACATCGTACCAGCCAAAAGTGAAACGCCAATCCAGCGAAAGCCGTCATTATTGGTCGCCACGAAAGTCGAAAGTGCGTCAGAGCCACAGTATGGTGAAACTTATGGTGATTCTCGTGTAGAACTATCCTAAAGCATTACGTTCCTCCACGGCAGACCGTCAATGCACAGTATTACTGATCGTCTTTAGAGCATCACCTGCAACCAGCTTTACGAAAGATGCGGTGACACTTTATGCGCGGGTGCGTACAGCGCAAGCTGTGGCTGCTCTGTTCGCTCGATGGGACTGGGAAGTACTGTACCATCCACCGTACTTTTCGGACTTGTGACTTTGATTCCGAGGATGAAGAAACCACTTCGAGGCATTCGCTTAAGAACTGTTCAGAGATTCGACAGGCAGTAGACCGCTCCATTCGCACCCTCAACAGAACAGGCTCTGCAAACGGTGTACTACGCCTTCCACATCGCTGGCAACGGGTTCTACACAATGATGGTGACTACTTTGAAGGACAGTAACAGGTGCAAACATGTAACTCTTTTGTATCGGTTGTGAATAAATAGTTGCCACAATTTAAGTTCCAACTCTCGTATTTGAGGGAAAATCTGCGCAATTAATCGAAGTGTATGCTCAAATATAACGCAAAATAGCTTTGCCAACATTGATTGTCGGACGTTGCATTAAAAGCTAAAGTTCTCAAAGGCTCGGTCGTAGGTAAATCAGGTAGCAGACTTCGATTCATTGGTAGGATCCTGGGAAAATGCGATAGGTAATTGCTTACAAAACATACGTGCGATTCGTCCCATGATACTGCACAAGAGTGTGCGACTCGTGGTAATCTGTATTGTTAAAAAGGTATCCCGTAACTAGGAATCCAGAATTCGATACCACTTGCAGTGTTAGGGTAACAAAAATTCAATTTTCAGTATTTCGCGTAATTATTGGCCGAATTTAAAATTAATGTTGTTGTTGATGTTATGGTGGTCTTCAGTCCTGAGACTGGTTTGATGCAGCTCTCCATGCTGCTCTATCCTGTGCAAGCTTCTTCTTCTGCCAGTACGTACTGCAACCTACATCCTTCTGAATCTGGTTAGTGTATTCATCTCTTCGTCTCCCTCTACGATTTTTACCCTCCACATTGCCCTCCAGTACTAAATTGGTGATCCCTTGATGCCTCAGAACATGTCCTACCAACCGATCCCTTCTTCTAGTCAAGTTGTGCCTCAAACTCCTCTTCTCCCCAATTCTGTTCAGTACCTCCTCATTACTTATGTGATCTACCCATCTAATCTTCAGCATTCTTCTGTAGCACCACATTTCAAAAGCTTCTATTCTCTTCTTGTCTAAACTATTTATCGTCCATGTTTCACTTCCATACATGGCTACACTCCATAGAAATACTTTTAGAAACGACTTTCTGACACTTAAATCAATACTCAATGTTAAGAAATTCCTCTTCTTCAGAAACGCTTTCCTTGCCATTGCCAGTCTACGTTTTATATCCTCTCTACTTCGATCATCATTAGTTATTTTGCTCCCCAAATAGCAAAACTCCTAACTACTTTAAATGTCTCATTTCCTAATCTAATTCCTTCAGCATCACCCGACTTAATTCGACTACATTCCATTATCCTCGTTTTGCTTTTGCTGATTTTCAGCTTATATCCTCCTTTCAAGAGCATGTCCATTCCGTTCAACTGCTCTTCCAAGTCCTTTGCTGTCTCTGACAGAATTACAATGTCATCGGCGAACCTCAAAGTTTTTATTTCTTCTCCATGGATTTTAATACCTACTTCAAATTTTTCTTTTGTTTCCTTTACTGCTTGCTCAAAATACAGATTGAATAACACAGGGGAGAGGCTACAACCCTGTCTCACTCTCTTCCCAACCACTGCTTCCCTTTCATGCCCAT
The DNA here is from genome assembly GCF_021461395.2 of Schistocerca americana. Classification (NCBI taxonomy): domain Eukaryota; kingdom Metazoa; phylum Arthropoda; class Insecta; order Orthoptera; family Acrididae; genus Schistocerca; species Schistocerca americana. The sequence continues at coordinate 924,603,841 of NC_060121.1, read as the reverse complement.
CGACTCTTGTAACTGACATCTGGTTTCTGTACAAATTGTAAATAGCCTTTTGCTCCTTGTATTTTACCCCTGCCACCTTTAGAATTTGAAAGAGAGTATTGCAGTCAACATTGTCAAAAGCTTTACCTAAGTCTACAAAAGCTAGAAACGTAGGTTTGCCTTTCCTTAGTCTTTCTTCTAAGATAAGTCGTAGGGTCAGTATTGTCTCACGTGTTGCAACATTTCTACGGAATCCAAACTGATCTTCCCCGAGGTCGGCTTCTACCAGTTTTTCCAATCGTCTGTAAAGAATTCGCGTTAGTTTTTTGCAGCTGTGACTTATTAAACTGATAGTTCGGTAAGTTTCACATCTGTCGGCACCTGCTTTCTTTGGGATTGGAATTATTATATTCTTCTTGAGGTCTGAGGGAATTTCGCCTGTCTCATACATCTTGCTCAGCAGATGGTAGAGTTTTGTCAGGACTGGCTCTCCCAAGGCCGTCAGTAGTTCTAATGGAATGTTGTCTACTCCCGGGGCCTTGTTGCGACTCAGGTCTTTCAGTGTCAAACTCTTCACGCAGTATCACATCTCCCATTTCATCTTCGTCTACATCCTCTTCCATTTCCATAATATTGTCCTCAAGTACATCGCCCCTGTATAGACCCTCTATATACTCCTTCCACCTTTCTGCCTTCCCTTCTTTGCTTAGAACTGGGTTTCCATCTGAGCTCTTGATATTCATGAAAGTGGTTCTCTTTTCTCCAAAGTTCTCTTTAATTTTCCTGTAGGCAGTATCTATGTTACCCCTCGTGAGATAAGCCTCTACATCCTTGCATTTGTCCTCTAGCCATCCGTGCTTAGCCATTTTTCACTTCCTGTCGATCTCATTTCTGAGACGTTTGTATTCTATTTTGCCTGCTTCATTTACTGCATTTTTATATTTTCTCCTTTCGTCAATTAAATTCAATATTTCTTCTGTCACCCAAGGATTTGTACTAGCCCTCGTCTTTTTACCTACTTGATCCTCTGCTGCCTTCAGTATTTCATCCCTCAAAGCTACCCATTCTTCTTCTACTGTATTCCTTTCCCCCATTCCTGTCAATTGTTCCCTTATGCTCTTCCTGAAACTCTGTACAACCTCAGGTTTAGTCAGTTTATCCGGGTCCCATCTCCTTAAATTCCCACCTTTTTGAAGCTACTGCAGTTTTAATCCACAGTTCATAAGCAGTAGATTGTGGTCAGAGTCTACATCTGCCTCTGGAAATGTCTTACAATTTAAAACCTGGTTCCTAAATCTCTGTCTTAACATTATATAATCTATCTGATATCTTGTAGTATCTCCAGGGTTCTTCCATGTATACAACCTTCTTTCATGATTCTTGAACCAAGTGTTAGCTATGGTTAAGTTATGCTCTGTGCAAAATTCTAACAGGCGGCTTCCTCTTTCATTTCTTAGTCCCAATTCATATTCACCTACTACGTTTCCTTCTCTTCCTTTTCCTACTGTCGAATTCCAATCACCCATGACTATTAAATTTTCGTCTCCCTTCACTACCTGAATAATTTCTTTTATCTCATCATAGATTTCATCAATTTCTTCATCATCTACAGAGCTAGTTGGCATATAAACTTGTACTACTGTAGTAGGCGTGGGGTTCGTGTCTATCTTGGCCACATTAATGCGTTCACTATGCTGTTTGTAGTAGCTTACCCGCACTCCTATTTTTTTATTCATTATTAAACCTACTCCTGCATTACCCCTATTTGATTTTGTATTTATAACCATGAATTCACCTGACCAGAAGTCTTGTTCCTCCTGCCACCGAACTTCACTAATTCCCACTATATCTAACTTTAACCTACCCATTTCCCTTTTTAAATTTTCTAACCTACCTGCCCGATTAAAGGATCCGACATTCCACTCTCTGACACGTAGAACGCCAGTTTTCTTTCTCCTGATAACGACGTCCTCCTGAGTAGTCCCCACCCGGAGATCCGAATGGGGGACTATTTTACCTCCGCAATATTTTACTCAAGAGGTCACCATCATCATTCAGTCATACAGTAAAGCTGCATACCCTCGGGAATAATTACGGCTGTAGTTTCCCCTTGCTTTCAGTCGTTCGCAGTACCAGAGCAGCAAGGCCGTTTTGGTTAGTGTTACAAGACCAGATGAGTCAATCATCGAGACTGTTGCCCCTGCAACTACTGAAAAGGCTGCTGCCCCTCTTCAGGAACCACATGTTTGTCTGGCCTCTCAACGGATACCCCTCCGTTGTGGCTGTACCTACGGTACGGCTATCTGTATCGCTGAGGCACGCAAGCCTTCCCACCAACGGCAAGGTCTGTGATTCATGGAGGGGTTCTCTGAAATTATTGGCCGAATTTAAAAATTAAAATCCTGCCATGATCTACTCATTCGGCGGTATTGTTTGACACAATAAGACAAGGATTACAGTCAGACAATAAGACAAATATTACAGTCAGAAATTGTGTGTTCGTCGTGGGGCAGTGTAACTGATGGCGTGCAGATACCCAGCCTTCATTCATCCACAACGACTTGTAACAAATTTTTTACATAATTTCAAACTTTTACGAAACTTTTTCTCGCTTGCACTCTCCACAAATGATGAAAGGAAAAAGGTTTATCGTTTGTAGTACCAGGCCAACGGCTTTCCCGCGGTGGTAACACCGGTTCCCGTTAGATCGCCGAAGGTAAGGACCATGGTTCCAGAATGAGATTTTCACTCTGTAGCGGAGTGTGCGCTGATATGAAACTTCCTGGCAGATTAAAACTGTGTGCCTTTCGCGGGCAAGTGCTCTACCATCTGAGCTACCCAAGCACGACTCACGCCCCGTCCTCACAGCTTTACTTCTGCCAGTACCTCGACTCCTACCTTCCAAACTTTACAGAAAGTTTGGAAGTTAGGAGACGAGGTACTGGCAGAAGTACAGCTGTGAGGACGGGGTGTGAGTCGTGCTTGGGTAGCTCAGATGGGAGTACCAGTACCTCGTCTCCTAACTCCCAAAACCTTCTGTAAGGTTTGGAAGGTAGGAGACGAGGTACTGTCAGAAGTAAAGCTGTGAGGACGGGGCGTGAGTCGTGCTTGGGTAGCTGAGATGGTAGAGCACTTGTCCGCGAAAGGCAAACGTCCCGAGTTCGAGTCTCGGTCCGGCACACAGTTTTAATCTGTCAAGAAGTTTCAAGTGCTGTGGTGTTTGGCCGGCATTTGGATGGGTCACCGTTTGGGTTTGCCGAACGCTGTTGGCAAGCGGGATGCACTCAACCCTTGTGAGGCCAATTCAGGATCTGCTTTGAGAAGTAGCGGTTGCGGCCATGAAAACTGACAACGATCAATAGAGCAATGTGCTGACCACATGCCACTCCACATCCGCATCTAGTGACCCCTGCAGGCAGTGGAGGACCCGGCGGCCGGTCGGTGCCATTGGACCTTGCGTGACCTGTCAGGATGAAGTTATACGGTACCACATTTTCGCGGTGTATGAGTAAAATTATACCATCAGGTGCTTAATGTAGTGCCGCTTTACTAATGACTCTATTCCCAACACAATTTGCAGACAGTATACACCTATAAAATGCGCCTGCAAAATTATATCATTGTATGAGACATAGTTCGGAAGACATGATGTCATAAGCATTTACACTACTGGCCATTAAAATTGCTACACCAAGAAGAAATGCAGATGATAAACGGGTATTCATTGGACAACTATATTATACTATAACTGATATCTCATTACATTTTCACGCAATTTGGGTGCATAAATCGTGAGAAATCAGTAGCCAAAACAACCACCTCTGGCCGTAATAACGGCCTTGATACGCCTGGGCATCAAGTCAAACAGAACTTGGATGGCGTGTACAGGTACAGTTGCCGATGCAGCTTCAACACGATACCACAGTTCATCATGAGTAGTTACTGGCGTATTGTGACGAGCCAATTGCTCGGCCACCATTGAGCAGACGTTTTCAATTGGTGAGAGATCTGGAGAATGTGCTGTCAGGGCAGCAGTCGATCATTTTCTGTATCCAGAAAGGCTCGTACAGGACCTGCAACATGCGGTCGTGCACTATCCTGCTGAAATGTAGGGTTCCGCAGGGATCGAATGAAGGGTAGTGCCACGGGTCGTAACACAGCTGAAATGTAACGTCCACTGTTCAAAGTGCCGTCAGTGCGAACAAGAGGTTACCGAGACGAGTAACCAATGCCACCCCATACCATCACGCCGGGTGATACACGAGTGTGGCGACGACGAATACACGCTTCCCACGTGCGTTCACCGCGATGTCACCAAACACGAATGCGACCATCATGATGCTGTAAACAGAACCTGGATTCATCCGAAAAAATGACGTTTTGCCATTCGTGCACCCAGGTTCGTCGTTGAGTACACCATCGCAGGCGCTCCTGTCTGTGATGCAGTGTCAAGGGTAACCGCAGCCATGGTCCGCGAGCTGATAGTCCAAGCTGCTGCAGTCGTCGTCGAGCTGTTCGTGCAGATGGTTGTTGTCTTGCAAACGTCCCCATCTGTTGACTCAGAGATCGAGACGTGGCTGTACGTTCCGTTACAGCCATGCGGATAAGATGCCTGTCATCTCGACTGCGAGTGATACGAGGCTGTTGGGATCCAGCACGGCGTTCCGTATTACCCTCCTGAACCCACCGATTCCATATTCTGCTAACAGTCATTGGATCTCGACCAACGCGAGCAGCAATGTCGCGATACGATAAACCGCAAACGCGATAGGCTACAATCCGACCTTTCTCAAAGTCGGAAATGTAATGGTACGCATTTCACCTCCTTTCACGAGGCATCACAACAACGTGTCACCAGGCAACGCCGGTCAAGTGCTGTTCGTGTATGAGAAATCGGTTGGAAACTTTCCTCATGTCAGCACGTCGTAGGTGTCGCCACCGGCGCCAACCTTGTGCGAATGCATATCACAGCAATCATTTGCATATCACAGCATCTTCTTCCTGTCGGTTGAATTTCACTTCTGTAGTACGTCATCATCGTGTTATAGCAATTTTAATGGCCAGTAGTGTATATACCTGAGAAACTAACTTTTGTTTAAAATGGAGTACAAATTACCCAGCTTACATTCATCCACTGTATCGCTTTGAGAGCACAACAAACTTTAACTATAATTTAAACTGTTTCTAAACTTTTTCTCGCTTACATGCATATATGCAAAAATTTAATATGTTAACTCATTTGTAGAGTAATGAGACGTTTGAAGATGGTTTATACATGTGAGTTCTTTACGGAATCGGGGGTCTGCTAATTAGGACTAACAGAAATATTTAACGGATAGGAAGCAAACCACCACGAATGGTCACAGGATTATTTGAATTGCCGGAGAGCTTCACGAAGATGTACAATAACCCGAGCTGGCAGACATGTGAAGATAGATGCCAAATTTCACACGACAGTCTGCATCAAGAACCAGTTCTAACCGAAAAATCTAGCAATATACAAGAGCTTCCTGTGTATCGCTACCGTAGTTTCCGCGAAGAACATTAGAGTAATTGCAGCTCGAGCGGAGGTATTTAAGCAGTTATTTTTCGTGTACTGCACACGTAAATGTAACGGGAACAAAACTGTACACGACATAAAATAGGAAGTACCATCTGCCATGCACTGCACACTGGTTTGGAAAGTACATACGTTGTACAAGAACGCACACGCACTTCGATTTATGTAGTAGAGGCTTGATTTAAATTACCGATCTCTTTTTATCTTGTAAACGATAGAGTTAACGTTCTATATCAACGCCTCAAAATATGAAACCGTTAATAAAGCTCTGTGGGTGAACCTGGGTGTTACCACTCTTTACGGTAACCTTAATAATATAGCAACCCTGTAGATACCGCTATAGAGGCCGTAGAAGCTCCATCCTCCATTTTTTTAAATAACTGTAGTTACACCACGTCTTTTTCTGTGTTCCGCCTGTTTTTCCACAACTGCAATGCCACATGTCAGGGCACCCCTGCCAGGTCAGACATGGAGGCATCATACAGCCGTGGGCACCAGATACAAACAAACAACACGGATTTAAAAATCACAAGCCCCTGTGTAGGCTTTGTTTTAAACGTTTCGGCTTTGCATTGAAACAGAACGTTTGTAATAAATGTACCTAACTCTTCATAATTGGCGATTAATTAACCCAATTAAAACAGGAACAAACAGAACCCTCGTTTTGCTCGTGTCTGCCTGGCGGCAAGTCCGATTAAATCGGCGGCCGCAAAAGAAGCGGTTTCATAGCAATCTAGTTGTCGAAAAAAAAATCAATCTATTCTGTCCCAAGGAATGTACAAGCTTTTTTTTTTTTTTTTTTTTTTTTTTTTTTTTTTTTTTTTTTTTTTTTTACACTCGTACCTCTCTTTTAAGCTGATAAACTATAGAGGCCGCCTCAGTTATCCAATGGGCGTTTCGCTGGAGATCGGTTCTGAATTACTCATTACCAATGAATAACAGCTAAGACGTTTCTACTTAGTGTTTCATAATTATTGTTGTGGTTGGCAGGAGAGCCAACACCGTGTTACTAGAGGAGGCCGAAAGGCACGCGTTTTAGCTCACGCAGGCTGGCGTGAGGTCTGGAACAGGACAAGGAAATTAGACTTTAGAAAAAACGGACGTAGCTGGTGGAATACTTAACTTTAATCCATTAATGGTGAACGTCGGTCTTGACGGTACATGATTCACAATATCAATAGTAACTGATAATGGCGCCTTGCTAGGTCGTAGCAAATGACGTAGCTGAAGGCTATGCTAAACTATCGTCTCGGCAAATGAGAACGTAAGTAGGCAGTGAACCATCGCTAGCAAAGTCGGCTGTACAACTGGGGCGAGTGCTAGGAAGTCTCTCTAGACCTGCCGTGTGACGGCGCTCGGTCTGCAATCACTGATAGTGGCGACACGCGGGTCCGATGTATACTATCCGACCGCTGCCGATTTAAAGGCTACCACCTAGCAAATGTGGTGTCTGGCGGTGACACCACAATTATAAGCCACTCCTCCGAGGCTATGAGCAGCGCAGACAACTGGATAAAAGTTTCTGAATTATGGTGTGTCATGCTGAAAAATGAAAGGGTATATCGAGTGACTAATGAACAGGCACTACTCCGAAATCGGTAGAAAAAAACTTCATGGCACAGCTTGACTAAGAGGAGGTATTGGTAGCACGCATCCTGATGCATCAAGTTATAGTTAATTTGGTAGTGGTGGGAAAGGGGATGGCTACAAATAGTAGAAGGATAGACAGATGGCAGTAGTATCTGGTCCAAATGAAGCGAACACTGAATGTAAATGGTTATGTTCGGCTATTTGCAGCCATTCATGGACTTCGTGTTCCCAAACAACTATGGAATTGTCTCCGGACCACAGTTGTTCGCGAGTTGTTGGAAGAACTTTCTGGATAATTTGAGCAAATGATTTGGCCATCCAGATCGCCAGACATGAGTCCCATCGAACATTTATGGGACATAACCAAGAGGTTTCATGCACAAATTCTGCACTGGTAGAACTTTGGCAGTTATGAAAGGCTACAGAGGCAGGAGGGGACTTCTAACGATTTTTTGAGTTCGTGCGACATCAAGTTGCTGCACTTTTTTATTTATTTATTTTTTGAGGGGAGGGGGGGGGGGGGGGCGGGCGCTCATCGGTCTACTGGCTGGATTGATGCCACCCGCCACGAATTCCTCTCCTGTGCCAACCCCTTCGTCTCAGGTCTCAGAGTGGCACTTGCAACCTACGTGCTCAATTATTTGCTGGATGTGTTCCAATCTCCGTCTTCCTCTACAGGTTTTGCCTCTGCAGTTCCCTCTAGTACCATGGAAGTCATTCCCTCATGTCTTGACAGATGTCCTATTATCCTGTCCCTTCTCCGTATCAGTGTTTTCCACATATACTTTACGATTCTGCGTGGAACCTCCTGATTACTTACCTTATCAGTCCACATAATTTTCAAGATTCATCTGTAGCACCACATCTGAAATCCTTCGATTCTCTTCTGTTGCGGTTTTCCGACAGTCCATGGTTCACTACCATGCAATGCTGTACTCCAGACGTACATTTCCAGAAATTTCTTCCTCAAATTAAGGCCTATGTTTGATAGTAATATACTTCTCTTGGGCAGGAATGCCCGTTTTGCTCTTAATGTCCTCCTTGCTACGGTCGCAGGTTCGAATCCTGCCTCGGGCATGGTTTATGTGTGATGTCCTTAGGTTAGTTAGTCAGTCTAGGGGCTGATGACCTTAGATGTTAAGTCGCATAGTACTTAGAGCGATTTTTCCTCCTTGTTCCGTCCTTCATTGGTTATTTCACAGTCTAGGTAGCCGAATTCCCTAACTTCATCTACTTCGTGGCCATCAATCCTGATGTGAAGGTTCTCGCTGTTCTAATTTGTACTATTTCTCATTACTTTCGCCTTCCTTCGGTTTACTCTCAGTCCATTTTCTGCCCTCATTAGATTCTTCATCCCGTTCAGTAGATCATGTAATTCTACTTCACTTTCACTCAGGATAGTAAAGTCATCAGCGAATCGCATCATTGATATCCTTTCACCTTGAATTTTAATTCCGCTTATGAACTTTTCTTTTATTTCAATCATTGCTTCTTCGATGTACAGATTGAACAGTAGGTGGGTAAGACTACATCCCTGTCTTACACCGCTTTTCATCCGCGCGCTTCGTTCTTGGTCGTCCACTCTTATTATTCCCTATTGGCTTTTGTACATATTGTATATTACCCGTCTTTCCCTATAGCTTACTCCCATTTTTCTCAGAATTTCGAAAATCTTGCACCATTGTCAAAGGCACTCTCCAGGTACACAAATCCTATGAATATGTAGCACATCCACTATTTTCTGTTCCATTTTTATGCATATTATTCTTGTCAGCAACTTGATGCATGAGCTGTTAAGCTGATTGTGCGGTAGTTGTCGCACTTGTCAACTCTTGCAGTGTTCGGAATTGTATGGATGACATTTTTCCGAAAGTCAGATGGTATGTTGCCATTATACACACCAACGTGAATAGTCATTTTGTTGCCACTTCCCCCGATGATTTTAGAAACTCTGATGGAATGTTATTTGTCCCTTCTGCCTGATTTGATCTCAAGTCTTCCAAAGCTCTTTTAAATTCTGCTTCTAATACTTCATCCCCAATTCCTTCTAAATCGACACCTGTTTCCTCTTCTATCACATCTTCCCCCTTATAGAGGCCTTCGGCGTATTCTTTCCACCTATCTGCTCTCTCTCTCTCTCTCTCTCTCTCTCTCTCCCCTGCATTTACAGTGGAATTCCCGTTGCACTCTTAATGTTACCACTCTTGCTTTTAATACTACCGAAAGTTGTTTTCATTTTCCTGTATGCCGAGTCTGTCGTTACGACAATAATTTTGTTTTTCGATTTCTTCACTTTTTAAATGCGGCCATTTCGTCTTAGCTTTCCTGCGCTTCCTGTTTATTTCATTCCTCAGCGACTTGTATTTCTGTATTCCTGAGTTTCCGGGAACATTTTGGCACTTCCTCGTTGCATCGATCAAATGAAGTATTTCTTCTGTTACCATGGTTTCTTAATTACTTTCTTTGTACCTATTTTTTTTCTTTCTAACTTCTGCGATGGCACTTTTTAGAGACGTCCATTCCTCTTCAACTGTACTGCCTACTAAGCTATTGCTTACTGCTGTACCTATAACCTGAGAGATCTTAAAGCGTATCTTCCTTGCGTATTGATTTTTCCTGGCTAATGTCTTAAACTTCAGCCGACTCTTCATCACTACTATATTGTGACCAGAGTCTACATCTGCCGGGTACACCTTACAATCCAGAATCTGATTTCGGAATCTATGTCTGACCATGATGTAATCTAACTGAAATATTCCCTTATCACCCGACCTTTTCCAAGTATACATGCTCCTCTTGTGATTCTTGAAGAGAATATTCGCTATTACTAGCTGAAAGTTGTTTCAGAACTCGATTAGTCTCTCTCCTCTCATTCCTTGTCTCCATATTCCCCTGTAACCTTTCCTCTACTCCTTCCCCTACAACCGCATTCCGGTCTCCCACGACTGTTAGATTTTCGTCTCCCTTTACATACTGTATTACCCTTTCATTATTCTCATATGCTTTCTCTATCTCTTCGTCCTCAGCATGCGATGTCGGCTTATATACATGAACAATCGTTGTCAGTGTTAGTGTGCTGTCGATTCTGAAAAGAACGACCCTATCACTGAACTGTTCACAGTAACACACTCTCTGCCTTATATTCCTATACATAATGAATCCTATTCCCGTTATGCCATTTTATGCTGCTGTTGATATTACTCTACACTCGTCTGACCATAAATCTTTTTCTTCTTTCCATTTCACTTCACTACCCCTACTGTATCTAGTTGGAGCCTTTGCATTTCCATTTTCAGATTTTCTAGTCTGCTTACCACGTTCAAGCTTCTGACATTCCACGCCGCGAAACGTAGAACGTTGTTTTTTCGTTGATTATTCAATATTTTTGTCATGGTCACCTCCCCCTTGACAGTCCCCTCCCGGAGATCCGAATGGTAGACTACTCAGGAATCTTTTGGCAATGGAGAGATCATCATGACACTTTCCAATTACAGGCCATATGTCCTGTGGATACACGTTAAGTGTCTTTAACACAGTGGTTTCCATTGCCTTCTGCATCCTCTTGCCGTTGATCACTGCTGATTCTTCCGCCTTTAGGGGCAGTTTCCCGCTCCTCTGACCTCTTTGATAAGGCCGTTGGCCGAACGAGGGTGACTTTTTCTGCCGGAAGTCTTCTGCCGCCAATGTTGACTATTTATAAAAATTTAAGCAGTGGCAGGATTCGAACCCGGGACCGAGGACTTCTTAAAAATGCTACCCCTAGACCACCGTCTGTGACTACGCCTGGGAAAAGGAGGTCAGACGTGGTATCAAGTTGCATCGCATGATGTTTGTCACGTCAGTGTAGGTTGCAGTAGCTATGTAGAACCTAAGAAGCTAGTGCAGGATAGACGGTCGTGAAGAACTGCATCAAACCACTGCCCAACAGACTATAGGCAGGAGGTATGCTTCTTCGGGTCGGGACAGTAAATCCACAGCGATTTTAACCTGGTATAACGTTAGGGCTTTTAGCATTCTGTGGTGGTGAGGTGAAGTACATGGATCAGCTTCTCATGTGTTTGGTGTCGTCTTGGGTGCATGCCTGATCTGTCTTTAACTGAACGTCAGTGGGCCCTTCCTACTGATGAAGCAAGGCCACTTTTCGTTTGTAGCGGTCGGATCGTGGTTCCTCGTCCTGAGTTAGCAGATGAGGGGGGATTCTGGGAAAGTCGGGATTTGCTGTAGACCCTTCTCGACGCATGTTGGCATCTTTCAGGGACACGTGGCTCTCCAACCATGTCATGGAGGTATTGTGCCGTAAGGTCGTTGGGCATGTGAAACCCTCGGTGCAGTATTTTATTCTGGAGGGCCTGTAGGCGCTAAATGTGGCTAAGACCTACATGTGCCCAGACCTGGCTGGCTTAGTTCGTGAAGGGCCGAATACTCTACTTCTAGATACCCAGACCATAATTGACTTACAAGGAAGACCTCTCACTGAGCAGTGGCTGTAACACGCCAAGCCACTGTGTTATTTGCTGATGCGCATGAATGAAGTGCTACTTCAATGTGAGCTTCTGATCTAAGAAGACACTCAGGTATTTCGACTATCTGGTCCAATCACTTGGGTGTCCAAAGAGCACAACATTGGCGACTGTGGTCTCGGCTTTTTGCAACACTGAAATCGATCCTGCGTTTCGCTGTTCATCGAGCTGGTGGCAAGATCTTACAGTCGGCTATACACAGCATCCGGCCAGTTGCTGCGCGTGAGAAACGCTTGTAATCGGTGTAGATGGCGTTGATGACTCTCAGCAACTCCGGGAGGTCTGCTATGTAGGCTATGCACAGTACTGGACCTAAAATGGAGCCCTGTGTCACCCTGGCCTTAACGTCCCGATCGGTAGAGATCCCATCTCCAGCATGAACAATGAAGATGCGGTGGTCAGTATAGCTGCGGATGAGTTTGACAAACGCTGGCGGAAGTTTTTGTACGAAGAGCTTATAGAGCAAGTCACTGTGCCAGACGCTGTCAAACTCCTTCGACATATCCAAAAATACTGTTTATTTTTAAAAGCTACAGTAGCCTCATCAACAACGCTTAACAGCTGCTGAGTGGTCGAGTGCAGCTGGCGGAACCCAAACTGACCATTAGGTAATACACTTCAATATCTGGGTTGAGTGTGGCATAGGGAGGATACACTTTTTTTTTGAGTCACCACTCTTCTAACTGGTTGTTTGCGGAACGCCAAGAATTCCTCTTCTATGCCAACATTTTCATGTCAGAAAAGGACTTTGAAATCTACACCCTTAATTACTTGCTGGATGTATCCCAGTCTCTGTCTTCCTCTACAGTTTCTACCCTCTACAGTTCCTCCTAGTACCAGGGAAGTTATTCCCTGATGTTTTAACAGATGTCCTATGATCCTGTCCCTTCTTCTTGCCAGTGTTTTCCATATAATCCTTTTCTCTCCGATTCTGAGAAGAACCTCCTCATTCCTTGCGATATCCGTCCGTTACAAGAGAAGTCACCGATCTCGATACACGAGATACTGCTACATGTCTCTGGTACGGACCTGGAGCAGTTTGTGGCTACCACAGACTCACTCGATTTGATACAGAAAGACGCAGAGTGTGTTTGTAAATGGTGGCTGAGGACAAAATAGCAATCACAAGAAACGAAACCAAAGTTGGAGTATCCCACAAATGAACGGCTACTCAAGAGACAAGGTTTACCACGCTGAAAACAGTGGAAACAAACAAAATGGGCATGGTAATCAATCGGGGTACAACAGTAGTAGCAATGCAAATAGATCCCCGAGTAAAGACGGGAACAATGGTAACTTCTATCGCAAAAGGTGAATGGAGTGGAGTTATAACGATTCGTTTGCCAATAAAAACATGTACAGAGACCATGAACAGTGGCAGAAACCTGGCACTGCGAATTGGCAAGCACAGCACAGCCCTTCCGAAAGGAATGTGCCTGTGAATAATAAACGAGTTTCCAATGCCACCACCTGCTCAGCAGAAGAATTGGACACCACCATCGCATTATGCATGACACCAACAACAGCAACAGCACAAAACTGTTCTCATTGTGGAGATAATAGACAAACCACAACCAGGACACTCTGGTGCATCAAACTTAAACCAACGTGTAGAGGGGAGACACACAGTGTGGGAGCATACGCGTTACACTATAATGAGGACATGGATCTAGGAACAGAACCATTTGCTGAGCCGCTGTAGTTCAGGCAGCAGTCAGTTGAGTTAGTACAGACACCCATAAAGGCTAGCGTAGATAGAATGCCAAGCAATGTCATAACTGGCACTGGAGATAGTGCATCGGTTGTGAATTCTATAAATATGTCAGTCAGGTGAGAAGCTTACCAATACTGTCAGTTCCAGACAGTAAAATTGTTGGAGTCATATGTGGATGTGTACAGCTGATCAAGAGCCAGGTGCAGGCTATAAGAGACCCAGAAAACGAGGCGATTAAATGCTCATTCTTGGTCGTGAGAAACTTAGCAGTTCCTTGTATCCTACATTTGGATCTTTTACGAGATCTGTGCTGTGTGTGCATTAGTAAACAATGGACAATTTGTAGAGCTAGCACTAATAAAGACTGCTACAATACGTCATAATTATTGCAGGCATGTCAGTGTGACATTCACAAAACCGAAAATATTGCATATAGGGAGTAACCACTCCATGGAGGGATACCCTAACATGATTGATGACTAAACGTCTGAAGTAAATATAGTTCAACAGGGAACTCTGGTCGAAGTTAATGAGTCGAGATATCTCGACAATAACCAGCAAAATTGACTAACTCAACTTCTAAATCAATATGCTTCAGTGTTTTCAGAAAAAAACTGGAATCATTAAAGGGTATATATAGCAAGTATGGCCACACTAAACGTCTTGTCATGCCACAAACTCAGGTGCCTTAGTCAAAAAGAGAAGCAGTAACGAAAGAGATCCGAAGGATGCTCAGCTGGCAAATAATCAATACTTCTTTGACACCCTTCGGTAGTTTTCTGCTAGCGCTAGCTAAGGCAGATGGCAGTTTCTCATTATTGACACACGTGATATTAACTAAATCATTCCATTGAAAACTCGCCTGGAAAATCTGGGAGGAACAAATACACAAATTTCAAGATGTGAAGTTTCTTAACAGTACGGATCTGAGAAATTCATACTGGAAGGTCGTATTGTCGGAGATCCCATGGAAGTATACAATTTTTGTACTTGCTGGCCATAGCTACCATTTTTCAGTGTTACTGTTTGGAACACTGGAACACGTGAGGCAATAGTGACCTTACGACTTACCTTAGAAGAAAGATTAAGGAAAGGCAAACCTACGTTTCTAGCATTTGTAGACTTAGAGAAAGCTTTTGACAATGTTGACTGGAATACTCTCTTTCAAATTCTAAAGGTGGCAGGGGTAAAATACAGGGAGCGAAAGGCTATTTACAATTTGTACAGAAACCAGATGGCAGTTATAAGAGTCGAGGGACATGAAAGGGAAGCAGTGGTTGGGAAGGGAGTAAGGCAGGGTTGTAGCCTGTCCCCGATGTTGTTCAATCTGTATATTGAGCAAGCAGTAAAGGAAACAAAAGAAAAATTCGGAGTAGGTATTAAAATTCATGGAGAAGAAATAAAAACTTTGAGGTTCGCCGATGACGTTGTAATTCTGTCAGAGACAGCAAAGGACTTGGAAGAGCAGTTGAATGGAATGGACAGTGTCTTGAAAGGAGGATATAAGATGAACATCAACAAAAGCAAAACAAGGATAATGGAATGTAGTCTAATTACGTCGGGTGATGCTGAGGGAATTAGATTAGGAAATGGGGCACTTAAAGTAGTAAAGGAGTTTTGCTATTTGGGGAGCAAAATAACTGATGATGGTCGAAGTAGAGAGGATATAAAATGTAGGCTGGCAATGGCAAGGAAAGCGTTTCTGAAGAAGAGAAATTTGTTAACATCCAGTATTGATTTAAGTGTCAGGAAGTCATTTCTGAAAGTATTCGTATGGAGTGTAGCCATGTATGGAAGTGAAACATGGACGATAAATAGTTTGGACAAGAATAGAATAGAAGCTTTCGAAATGTGGTGCTACAGAAGAATGCTGAAGATTAGATGGGTAGATCACATAACTAATGAGGAAGTATTGAATAGGATTGGGGAGAAGAGAAGTTTGTGGCACAACTTGACCAGAAGAAGGGATCGGTTGGTAGGACATGTTCTGAGGCATCAAGGGATCACCAATTTAGTATTGGAGGGCAGCGTGGAGGGTAAAAATCGTAGGGGGAGACCAAGAGATGAATACACTAAGCAGATTCAGAAGGATGTAGGTTGCAGTAGGTACTGGGAGATGAAAAAGCTTGCACAGGATAGAGTAGCATGGAGAGCTGCATCAAACCAGTCTCAGGACTGAAGACCACAACAACAACAACTGTTTGGACTCAATGTGAGCACAGGAATATTCATTGCTGCTTTGGACACCATAGCAGGTCCATATTTACTAGATAAAGTGACACTCAACGTTGACGACAATTTGATAGCCACAAAGACCTGGGAAGAACACCTTGAATTGTTGGAGCATCCGAAAGTTTGCCAAAGCTGGAGTAATGATGGACTTAAAAAAGCGAAGTTCTGCTGAGCTGAAATAAAGTTTCTAGGTCACATTATTTCACATATCGTCATAATGCCCAATTCGAATAAGTTGGAAGTAATATAACAACTTCCATATCCCAGCACAAAAAGATAATTGAAGGCTTTTCTTGGTTTGGCATCACTCTCCCACCGTCTTGTGCCAGCACAATTACTCAATAACGATGCACTGCAAAGTCGACAATGGAAAAACAACCCATGGTTTTTCTTGGAGGAATGTAAGAAAGCTTTTGATGAAATTAAAGATACTCCAGTCAACTCAGAGATTTTACACCACTATGACATGTCCAAAGATTTTTATGTGGCAACAAATGGTTCAGTTGTAGATCAGGTATGTGTATGTGTTCCAACTAGATGAAATTACAGAACACACTGAAGTGAAACTGATAGACTTTGCGAGCCAGGTATTAACGGGATGCGAACGAGCGTATTCTGCCATGGAGCTCAAAGTCTTGGGTGTAATTTTGGGTATTAAAAATTACCCCATACTGTGTATAGAAAACATCTAGTACTTTTCTGTGATCACCAAGTACTGAGTTATTTGCTGTTATGCAAGCTATTTCACACCAGATTAATGAGGTGGGTGTTAGCCTTACAGGACTATCACTTTGAAATTAGGTATGTGACGGGAAGCGACACTGTGATAGTAGACACATATCCTCACTTGTCCAAAGGTCATTCACGTAATGTGCACACATATGCAAATACTGCAAGCAGTAAGCCACAAACCCCACAGGCGACCTAAATAAATATTAGAAAGAACAAGACAGACTCTTGTTTCACAGAAATCAGAGTCTGAACACTGGTGTGTCTGTATCCCTTCAGATGCCATAAATTTTCAGAGGCATGTTTGGAAACGGATATGCACCTGCTGAATCTGCCAAGAGGCGAAACACACAAATTGCAGTACTCGTAACGAATTACAATCAATAACTCTGATGGAAACCCTCCAGCTAACATTTGTCAATGTGACATAACTCCTATCAACAACTAGCGTTGGAGTAAAGTACCTGGCGGCAGTGTATGAAATAGTTTTGAACTACATGAAGACGTATCCCACCAGGAACTCAATGTCAACGACAGCAATACGAAAACTGGTAACTGACTATATAACCATGTCAAGCGGTCCGTTACTCTGCTGTTAGACAATGCTGCTTACCTTAAGAGTAGTAAGTGGAAGCAGTTTCTGAGGGAAGAGAATGTTAAACGTATATTGGTGATCCAATTTAATCCAAGTGCGAATCCTTTGGGTAGGGCGTTTCCTGAGTTTAATAAGTTTGTGAGGACATATTCTGCTAATCACTGGGCAAGTGGATAGAATATGTCCCGTTTTTAGAGAATGTATATAAAAATTTACCACATAAGTCTACTGGCCATACTCCAGCTGAAATTATGATGCCGAATGTAGAATCAGATGAATGGGTGAAACCTTTGCCGCAGATCCCTAGGCAAGTCGCCAAAGAAGAAAATATACAACAAGTATGGGTATCATTAAAGAAACATGCTGACTATGGACAGATAAAATATAATAAACAGCTAAAAACTGTACGCCAATACGAGGAGAGAAAGGTGGTCCTGCTAAGGATACTTCCAAAGGCCTCCAGCACTAAAGGGATTTACAAAAAGTGCAACTCTTTTGAACAGGACCTCATCATAAAAATACCTTATGAAGGATGCTACCTGGAGGTGCATGCAAGGGCATTAAGGGTGAAAGTATTATATCTTGATAAAGATATAAAATCTTTCATACCTAGAGATAGGTAACATAACTCACCTAAAGCTAAAGCCTAACCTTGTAAATATGTAAATAGTTATCTTAACACTAAGTGCATATTTAATATGTAAGGGTACTTTTACGAGTATGTGTAGTGTTTAAGTATTGTGGATCTCTATGTATGATCTGTTTTATTATTGGCATATACTCAAGTAGATCATATAAAAGAAAGTCTTTGTTGTGAAGGTAATGACTTTGTCATAGGATAAGAGGGTATATTAAGGTCAAAATTTGAGTGGAAAATAAGCAAACTGTATTGCCCTTAGAGTACTTGTTGCTTATTTCTGGTCTGAACATAGAGATGAGTTCAGAGATTTTTTTAATTTTCGTGACAAATTTGTCAAGAATCTGTTGACGGGTAGTTGTCTCTTACAAGCTCACTCGTGTACAAGAAACTTGGGACTCATGACATCGTATCCTTTCATGAATAGGTAATAGTGAAATATAGAATGATTCTGTGTTGAATGTAACAATTATTGTAAAATCACATGAACTGAGTGATCCATGTGAACGAATGGTCTTACTTTCCTGCCTGAGATCTGGCAGATTATGCAAGCTCAAAAAGTAACAGATTGTTGTCAAGAAACATATACTGCGTCTACAGATTAATCAATGACATATAATACTTAGAATGAACTTTCTCCATGTTAGATGTATGAAATGTGTGAGCAAAAGTTCATTTAAGTGTTTAAACCAGGAACGCCAAAGATGCGATCCAAATATGTGGACGCTGCCAATGAGTGAAAAGAAAACTGTGTAAAATGTTCGCCTCCACGAAAACTGAACCTATCCTCAGTGAACGACAGAAAAATATCTCTGAACAGTGATAATGGCTGTTTAGTGTGAATACATCTATAAGTTAAAGGCATAAGACCGTTGCCGGAGAAATTTCCATGTAAACACATTGACTGTGAAGTACCAACTGTCAAAAGTGTGATCGTTTACGGCAGTAAGCCGTATTTGAACGTTGAGACCACCGGTATACCATCACGGAAACGTAAACTCACAAGTTCCCTGACGTCTGTGTAGAGCGTTCACCATAATGAATACATACAGTGTGTGCAAGTGAAAACTGGTCTGAATCAAACCATGAAAAGTAGTGTTTCGCAAGACTGTGATTACCGCGAGAAGCCTATCACCAGTGTGTACTGAGCTAGTGGCGTTCAACGCAAATCACACGGAAACAGTTTCTGACATTACATGGATATCAGGAGAGTGAGTGACTAATAATAACACCTTCTTTCCAGCTATCATACTAACATCTGTGTCTGATGCTCATTCGACTGTTGTTTCATGTTCGGATACGCGGGGCGTGCCGACGGATGAGACACGTCGACAATCACAGCTGATCGACATGGGGGAGGAGGGGGGAGGGTGGTGGGCGGGTTTCTCTCTCCCCCCCCCCCCCCCCTCCATGCACGCCAACATTGCCCGGAAGTTCATCAGCCTCTGATCGACGCGAGGGATGGGGTTCGCTCATCACGCCAACGGCCAACGACCTCTCAGCCGCGCCACCGCCTCAGCGACGTCACTTGTCGGAAAGCTTCCTTCTATCAACAATGCTACAAGGTTGTTCAAATAAACTGTATTGAGTAGAATCGCGAGCTGAAAAAACTGTAAAGTCCCTAGACTAAGTGACTCTAAACTTTATTCTTCTAGGGGAAAATGATTTTTTAAATCTGAAAATACTTGTTTATAAAATAGTGGGTACAATTTGCTTGTGAAAGACAGTTGCAAAAAGAAAAAGACAGTTTTATCTCGTTGTAGAGTCATTAAAAGTAAATATTTAAGCCTTCATAGCTGTAGTCTGAGAGTATACTAATACAAACTTTCACATGTACTTCGACGCAATATCATTTTCCTGCGAAGAACAGTTTGAAGGCTAAGGCCAGAATCTTTACAACCTGATTTATCCCGCGACTGTAAGCCAGATGGAGGACTATACGCCATGATTTTTCCGATGAGTGTTTTTTTATTACCATGCTGTTCTCGTTTAAAACAAAGTGACGGAGACAGCAATAGATAAAGTAATGAACATGATTGTAAAATAATATGTGTTATCAAATAATATTTGTGAGATGTTGTTTAGTGCAAGTGGTAAAACGTGTTTAAACAAACATCGGTTAGAGTGGAATCCCTGTAAACAAATAAAACTTTGGTTCAGGCAACCCAGGGGGCTATTGTACCGATACCTGGTCATGACATTAAATAAAATGAATATTTTTATTTGTTGAAATATTTTTGAGTTACGCCAAGACTTTGACAGAGGCGTATGTAAAGAAAGGAGGAACTAAAATTAATTTAAGAATATTGTCGATAAGATCGGCACAGAAACAGTACAATAATAAACTCTTTGCTCTGTGTAATTACAATGAAATAGTTTTATTTGTTAGTCATTGTACAAAAACAAAGAATTCACTATTTGGTTTCTCTTGTTCTGGAATGCACACAGCGGACAGCCATTGAACATTGTAAGTCTGTAATAAATTAATAATTGTTAAAATATATTATATGATGCGTTATTACCGTTTCATTTAAGCAGACAGTCTTTTCCCATGCAGGAAGTAGTAACGTTTCCAATTTTCAGTGACTGCAGCAACGCGGAAGTAAAAAGTCGTCTTTGGTCGCCATTACCGCCTGCAACATTTCTTTTAATATTTTCATAGCTTTACTCAGACATAAACGCCCGAGAGTGAATAAATAATTTCTGTTTGACAGGCCTTATACGAATATATATTAATAACGTTAAGGCGTTTGCAATATTAATCAGATTTGTGGACTATCAGATCAGTGATTCAAATAGGCCGATTCACGGCGATAGATTACCGTTTCAAACGCAATATTTTAAGGTAAAAATAATAAATACGAGTAATTTACGTTTCTTTGCGAAGAGGCCACAATATTTCGCCACGCGACACCCACGAATAATAATATTTTCTCACAGTTATGTTTATCAAGGATACCCTGAGATGTTTAGCTTTTCGATAGACCACGTAAACATTCCACATGTAACATTTGAAGGCGCCTCATGCCACGTATCCGTAGCAAGGCTGTGACCCAGTATTTAAAACAAAAGTTATTTTAATTAAAAAATCCGTATGTTATCCCCCGTATGCCGTTGGAATTCTCTCCTTAATATAATTTTCCCCTTTTAGGATAGATGCCATACAAACCAGTACATTTAAGGCATCAGTACACCGTCCCTACTTCCGACTGGGATAGTAAAATATAAATTTAGTACCATATATGAAGGGCAGGTGTTGCACGCAAAAATAAAATTTCCAGTATCTCATTATCAAGACGTAGACACAAGGACGTAAATACAGTACTATATTATCACAGATATTTTATACTAAGCTGATGCATTAACACTGAAGGAAGACACGACGAAGAACCGAACTACGCGAAGGCATGCGATACATATACGCACTAAGTATTTCCTGAAGTAACTCCCTTGAATAGTGGGAAGATCTGAAGAGAAATGGAAAACGGTAAGAAACTGTAAACAGCTTAATGAAAAGAAACTTTTACTACACGCATAGACGATGAGGCATCTTGAGAGGTACAAGATGAAACAACTTGTATTTCAAGGTAAAATAAAATGGACGGAAGTAATTTTCTCAAGATGTGTCGTTATCGAGAAACATAGCTCGATGAAACGTGAACCGCACATAGACATAGCTGCTGCAGTATGATACACACTATAGCTGAAAGAAATGTGCGCCGGCCGAAGTGGCCGTGCGGTTAAAGGCGCTGCAGTCTGGAACCGCAAGACCGCTACGGTCGCAGGTTCGAATCCTGCCTCGGGCATGGATGTTTGTGATGTCCTTAGGTTAGTTAGGTTTAACTAGTTCTAAGTTCTAGGGGACTACTGACCTCAGAAGTTGAGTCCCATAGTGCTCAGAGCCATTCGAACCATTTGAAAGAAATGTGCGATAAGACAAACAGAAATGGCACTTTTATTCAAAGACAATAATTATAGTGAAATCAGGCTTTCAGTGCAATAAGATCTGCTATTTCCCGACTGACACTACTACTTCCACTCTCGCAGACCGACTTCGCTCACTACAATGCTTAGAATCGCGCTCCCACGTTTCGCCCTTGGATTAGTGGTTATTTATTTCCAATCTTACACAATGCAAAGAACAGCGTTAAGTTGGCTGTATTGTTTTCAATGTAATGGAGAGTCTGACACACTCCTTACACCACGTAGTCGCCGTGCCACTGTGGACCAAGAGGTTGCACGCCTTCCAGTCCTGTTTTACGTGGTTCCAACTACATACGCTGTTTGACTTAGGTTCCATTTTGCCTGTTAAACAATATAGCGGTCGTCTTCTGCTGTAGTCGACTGTGGCTGATCACCTTACCTTCTTTGAGCAGCAGTGCCTGTTGTTCAGAACGATACATTGTAATATACAAGGATATATTTAATCAGAAAATACATCACTGGTGTGTAATCTGAGTGATATTAATAAAAAAGGACTTCATCGTTACCAAAATAAGAAATAATCATTTTCAGTGACATAATTTAATATTATGTGAAAACCTGTATCTCAGACAATACCGCTTTGGAGAAAAGATAATGAAAATTTCCAGCTCTTGTCACCTATGATTCTTCTAGAATAATTCTTCATCTTCGTCCTGTTCGAACTGTTGTAATGATCGGACGTGACTGATGTCTCGTAGCACTGAGGTCGATAAAAAAACTGTATTTCGTTGCTAATTTAACATTTGAGAAATAGAGTTTGTGTCATTGAAAAGAACCTACTGTGTTGGAGTTTTATTTCATTGTGGTTCTCGTTATATACACACATCAAAAAAAGTTTTGCTTCACTCCGGTTCCCAGAACTCTTGAAGATAGGCGTTGACTGTGAATATTAAATCACAGACACAGTTTCTTTGACTGTTCAGAGATGTATCTACTGTGCGGCTGCTCCCGGCGGAGGTCCGAGTACTCCCTTGGGCATGGGTGTGTGTGTTTGTCCTTAGGATAATTTAGGCTAAGTAGTGTGCAAGCTTAGGGACTGATGACCTTAGCAGTTAAGTCCCATAAGATTTCACACACATTTGAACATTTTTGAGAAGTCACTAAATGCGCCCAAAGATGTTAACAACCGTGCATGAGCAGCGCCTATTAGACGGAGGGGGTCCGACATCCGATCAGTTACAGTCATTCCACCAGGAAGGAGGTACACGGCGCGTGTTGTCTATAGTTCAACCATGCCTAGACGGTCAATACCGCGGTTCGAACGCGTCTGCATTTTTAATTTGTTCGAGGAAGGGCTCTCAACAAGGAAAGTGTCCAGGCGTCTCGGAGTGAAACAAAACGATGTTGTTTGCGCATGGAGGACATACAGAGAGACAGGAACTGTCGATAACATTCCTCGCCCAGGCCTCCCAAGGACTACTACAGCAGTGGATGACCGCCACCTACGGATTATGGCTTGGAGGAACCCTGACAGCAACGCCACCATGTTGAATAATGCTTTTCGTGCAGCCACAGGACGTCGTGCTACAACTCAAACCGTGCGCAACAGGCTGCATGATGCGCAACTTCACTCCCAAACGTCCATGGCGAGGCCCATTTTTGCAACCACGACACCATGCAGCGCAGTGCAGATGGGCCCAACAATATGCCGAATGGACCGCTCAGGATGGGCGTCACGTTCTCTTCACCGAAATAAGTGTCCAAGGAATAGAAAAGCAACTGGAATCACTCAATAGAGGAAAGTCCACTGGACCTGACGGGATACCAATTCGATTCTACACAGAGTACGCGAAAGAACTTGCCCCCCTTCTAACAGCCGTGTACCGCAAGTCTCTAGAGGAACGGAGGGTTCCAAATGATTGGAAAAGAGCACAGATAGTCCCAGTCTTCAACAAGGGTCGTCGAGCAGATGCGCAAAACTATAGACCTATATCTCTGACGTCGATCTGTTGTAGAATTTTAGAACATGTTTTTTGCTCGAGTATCATGTCGTTTTTGGAAACCCAGAATCTACTATGTAGGAATCAACATGGATTCCGGAAACAGCGATCGTGTGAGACCCAACTCGCTTTATTTGTTCATGAGACCCAGAAAATATTAGATACAGGCTCCCAGGTAGATGCTATTTTTCTTGACTTCCGGAAGGCGTTCGATACAGTTCCGCACTGTCGCCTGATAAACAAAGTAAGAGCCTACGGAATATCAGACCAGCTGTGTGGCTGGATTGACGAGTTTTTAGCAAACAGAACACAGCATGTTGTTCTCAATGGAGAGACGTCTACAGACGTTAAAGTAACCTCTGGCGTGCCACAGGGGAGTGTTATGGGACCATTGCTTTTCACAATATATATAAATGACCTAGTAGATAGTGCCGGAAGTTCCATGCGGCTTTTCGCGGATGATGCTGTAGTATACAGAGAAGTTGCAGCATTAGAAAATTGTAGCGAAATGCAGGAAGATCTGCAGCGGATAGGCACTTGGTGCAAGGAGTGGCAACTGACCCTTAACATAGACAAATGTAATGTATTGCGAATACATAGAAAGAAGGATCCTTTATTGTATGATTATATGATAGCGGAACAAACACTGGCAGCAGTTACTTCTGTAAAATATCTGGGAGTATGCGTGCGGAACGATTTGAAGTGGAATGATCATATAAAATTAATTGTTGGTAAGGCGGGTACCAGGTTGAGATTCATTGGGAGAGTGCTTAGAAAATGTAGTCCATCAACAAAGGAGGTGGCTTACAAAACACTCGTTCGACCTATACTTGAGTATTGCTCATCAGTGTGGGATCCGTACCAGATCGGTCTGACGGAGGAGATAGAGAAGATCCAAAGAAGAGCGGCG
Organism: Schistocerca americana; assembly: GCF_021461395.2. Classification (NCBI taxonomy): domain Eukaryota; kingdom Metazoa; phylum Arthropoda; class Insecta; order Orthoptera; family Acrididae; genus Schistocerca; species Schistocerca americana. The sequence goes on along the minus strand of NC_060121.1, from coordinate 924,579,451 downwards.
CGTTTCGTCACAGGGTTATTTGGTAACCGTGATAGCGTCACGAAGATGTTTAATAAACTCAAGTGGCAGACTCTGCAAGAGAGGCGCTCTGCATCGCGGTGTAGCTTGCTCGCCAGGTTTCGAGAGGGTTCGTTTCTGGGTGAGGTATCGAATATATTGCTTCCCCCTACTTATACCTCCCGAGGAGATCACGAATGTAAAATTAGAGAGATTAGAGCGCGCACGGAGGCTTTCAGACAGTCGTTCTTCCCGCGAACCATACGCGACTGGAACAGGAAAGGGAGGTAATGACAGTGGCACGTAAAGTGCCCTCCGCCACACACCGTTGGGTGGCTTGCGGAGTATAAATGTAGATGTAGAGTGTCGCATTTGCCTTCAACTAGTCAATCGTCGGAGACGTTTTTGGAGGCAACCCGGTCAGACTGAACGCCTTAGACACATTGTCCAGCGAGTGCAACGAGGTGGAGGTTCCCTGCTGTTTTGGCATGGCATTATGTGGGGCCGACGTACGCCGCTGGTGGTCACGGAAGGCGCCGTAATGACTGTACGATACGTGAGTGCCATCGTCCGATCGACAGTGCTTCCATATTGGCAGCATGTCGGCGAGACATTCGCCGTCATGGACGACAATTCGCGCCCCCATAGTGCACATCTTGTGAATGACGTCCTTCAGGATAACGACATCGCTCGACCAGAGGGGCCAGCGTGTTCTCCAGACATGAACCCTACCGGACACGCCTGGGGCAGATTGCAAAGGCCTGTTCATGGGCGACTTGACCCACCAACCACGCTCAGGGACGTACGCCGAATCGCCGTTGAGGAGTGGGACAACCTGGACCTGCAGTGCCTTGATGAACTTGCGGATAGTATGCCTCGACGAATACAGGCATGTATCAGTGCAAGATGACGAGCTACTGGGTATTATAGGTACAGGTGTGTGTACAGCAATCTGGACCACCACCTTAGAAGGTCTCGCTGTATGACGGTACAAACTGCAATGTGTGGTTTTCATGAGCAATAAAAATGGCAGAAATGATTATTATGTTGATCTCTATTCCAATTTTCTGTATAGGTTCCGGAAATCTAGGAACCGAGGTGATGCATGACTTTTTTTGATGTGTATATAAATGTTAAGATTTTCTGATCAGCTACAAAGGAGCGCAACCATTAGCGCATTTGATATACAGTGCGTATTATTGGTAAATTCTGAATGATAAGTGATTCACATTGAGAAATACTTTTTAATGTTAATTCATATGGTAAAGGTAAAGAAAATATTTAATATACACTCCTGGAAATTGAAATAAGAACACCGTGAATTCATTGTCCCAGGAAGGGGAAACTTTATTGACAGAGTCCTGGGGTCAGATACATCACATGATCACACTGACAGAACCACAGGCACATAGACACAGGCAACAGAGCATGCACAATGTCGGCACTAGTACAGTGTATATCCACCTTTCGCAGCAATGCAGGCTGCTATTCTCCCATGGAGACGATCGTAGAGATGCTGGATGTAGTCCTGTGGAACGGCTTGCCATGCCATTTCCACCTGGCGCCTCAGTTGGACCAGCGTTCGTGCTGGACGTGCAGACCGCGTGAGACGACGCTTCATCCAGTCCCAAACATGCTCAATGGGGGACAGATCCGGAGATCTTGCTGGCCAGGGTAGTTGACTTACACCTTCTAGAGCACGTTGGGTGGCACGTGATACATACGGACGTGCATTGTCCTGTTGGAACAACAAGTTCCCTTGCCGGTCTAGGAATGGTAGAACGATGGGTTCGATGACGGTTTGGATGTACCGTGCACTATTCAGTGTCCCCTCGACGATCACCAGTGGTGTACGGCCAGTGTAGGAGATCGCTCCGCACACCATGATGCCGGTTGTTGGCCCTGTGTGCCTCGGTCGTATGCAGTCCTGATTGTGGCGCTCACCTGCACGGCGCCAAACACGCATACGACCATCATTGGCACCAAGGCAGAAGCGACTCTCATCGCTGAAGACGACACGTCTCCATTCGTCCCTCCATTCACGCCTGTCGCGGCACCACTGGAGGCGGGCTGCACGATGTTGGGGCGTGAGCGGAAGACGGCCTAACGGTGTGCGGGACCGTAGCCCAGCTTCATGGAGACGGTTGCGAATGGTCCTCGCCGATACCCCAGGAGCAACAGTGTCCCTAATTTGCTGGGAAGTGGCGGTGCGGTCCCCTACGGCACTGCGTAGGATCCTATGGTCTTGGCGTGCATCCGTGCGTCGCTGCGGTCCGGTCCCAGGTCGACGGGCACGTGCGCCTTCCGCCGACCACTGGCGACAACATCGATGTACTGTGGAGATCTCACGCCCCACGTGTTGAGCAATTCGGCGGTACGTCCACCCGGCCTCCCGCATGCCCACTATACGCCCTCGCTCTAAGCCCGTCAACTGCACATACGGTTCACGTCCACGCTGTCGCGGCATGCTACCAGTGTTAAAGGCTTGCGATGGAGCTCCGTATGCCACGGCAAACTGGCTGACACTGACGGCGGCGGTGCACAAATGCTGCGCAGCTAGCGCCATTGGACGGCCAACACCGCGGTTCCTGGTGTGTCCGCTGTGCCGTGCGTGTGATCATTGCTTGTACAGCCCTCTCGCAGTGTCCGGAGCAAGTATGGTGGGTCTGACACACCGGTGTCAATGTGTTCTGTTTTCCATTTCCAGGAGTGTATATTATTTGTTCATAGTAAAACAAGTGATTGTCTTAAGTTAGCCGCCATCTTAGTGAAATACTGCAGCGGCAGTTTTAAATCAGTTTTAAACAGACATAAATCTTGGTCAATTTTTACGATAATAATTGTGTATTGGTGGCGCAGAAACCACTCATAAATAATAAATTCGACTAATATTAAGAAAAAGTGTTGCCACCTTGAATAGCCTGTAAATTGTATGGGATTACTCTTGTGCATGAACTTAGTGCCATTTACACTGCTTGACAGACAACATTGAGGTGGAGATTTCCTTAACGGAATAACTATCTTTAGCCTAGAGAGGAAGCGATTAAATGAAACCTCATGTTACACTAATAGTAAGTAATTGGTTTTGTTGTAGTCCTCACGGTTTGTAAAATTCCGCAAATCGTCACGCTACATTGGCGCCCAACATGAGGCTACAATGCACAACATTTATTATAATATTGTAATATACAGGTGTGGTGTACCATAACAAAATATTAATATTTGTTATTTTCTTTTCATGTATCAATCCCAAACGGAGAAATTGGCGTGTGCTGTGTGTCGTTTGAAGTGTTGCGAGAGGGAGCTGAGGGCAATTCCGCTGTGGTATCCATCGACAGCTGAAGAAAGGGTAGGATGCAGATGTTCATGTTTGCGGGTAGTATGCACGCACACGCGCCTAATTGACACTGATTGCGTATGCGCCATTAGTTGTTCACATCATGATTGCGTATGCACCTTTAGTTATTCACGTCATTACATTCAGTAGCGCACACGCACGTAATAGACTTCAGAAGCATCCATGAGTCATCGTACAAATATTCATGCAGTTCGACAGTGGCAGCAGCATCAAGTAGAAGTGCTTCAGTATTCCGGCTGCGAGTGTAATATTAGTGTCAACAGTGGTTACACCAAAGAAGCAAGCAAAGTCCAATGAGCATGCTGATGCAGAAATGGCATCAGACCCTCAAATAGATCAACCTTCGTACACTTCAGGGCAAGTACTTGAGAATGTAAATATAGATTATAATTTATTACCTGATAATCCTAGCGAATATGAAACTGAGACTTTGTCAACAAAAACGGACATTCCTGCAGATAAACCTTTAGAAGTAAATGAAAATATTTCTACTGGCAAGGGGCAGAAATGAGCAATGCTCAATTTATGCCACTACCGGATATGCTAGCATTGTTATTTGAAAAGTTTAATATAATGGAGAAAGAAAAGGAAAAGTGTAGACAAGAAAAGGCTATAGAAAAACAGCAACGCGAGCTCAGGGAGCAGGAACGTGACAGGGAATTAATGGAACAAATAAACAATATTTTTGTAGAGCGAGATAAGGAAATTGTCCAGAGAATTAATCGGGTGTTAGTCGATCGCGATAAAGCAATTACGACTCATTTTAACAAAGAAATCAGTGCAATAAATCCAGTATTGGACCGTTGGCAAACATAGCAACTCAAAGTGAATAATCTTCAAACCGAAGTAGATAAGTTAGAAACACAGTTCAAGGCTTTGACTACTACTGTGGAGTCAATATACACTCCTGGAAATTGAAATAAGAACACCGTGAATTCATTGTCCCAGGAAGGGGAAACTTTATTGACAGAGTCCTGGGGTCAGATACATCACATGATCACACTGACAGAACCACAGGCACATAGACACAGGCAACAGAGCATGCACAATGTCGGCGCTAGTACAGTGTATATCCACCTTTCGCAGCAATGCAGGCTGCTATTCTCCCATGGAGACGATCGTAGAGATGCTGGATGTAGTCCTGTGGAACGGCTTGCCATGCCATTTCCACCTGGCGCCTCAGTTGGACCAGCGTTCGTGCTGGACGTGCAGACCGCGTGAGACGACGCTTCATCCAGTCCCAAACATGCTCAATGGGGGACAGATCCGGAGATCTTGCTGGCCAGGGTAGTTGACTTACACCTTCTAGAGCACGTTGGGTGGCACGGGATACATGCGGACGTGCATTGTCCTGTTGGAACAGCAAGTTCCCTTGCCGGTCTAGGAATGGTAGAACGATGGGTTCGATGACGGTTTGGATGTACCGTGCACTATTCAGTGTCCCCTCGACGATCACCAGTGGTGTACGGCCAGTGTAGGAGATCGCTCCCCACACCATGATGCCGGGTGTTGGCCCTGTGTGCCTCGGTCGTATGCAGTCCTGATTGTGGCGCTCACCTGCACGGCGCCAAACACGCATACGACCATCATTGGCACCAAGGCAGAAGCGACTCTCATCGCTGAAGACGACACGTCTCCATTCGTCCCTCCATTCACGCCTGTCGCGACACCACTGGAGGCGGGCTGCACGATGTTGTTGCGTGAGCGGAAGACGGCCTAACGGTGTGCGGGACCGTAGCCCAGCTTCATGGAGACGGTTGCGAATGGTCCTCGCCGATACCCCAGGAGCAACAGTATCCGTAATTTGCTGGGAAGTGGCGGTGCGGTCCCCTACGGCACTGCGTAGGATCCTACGGTCTTGGCGTGCATCCGTGCGTCGCTGCGGTCCGGTCCCAGGTCGACGGGCACGTGCACCTTCCGCCGACCACTGGCGACAACATCGATGTACTGTGGAGACCTCACGCCCCACGTGTTGAGCAATTCGGCGGTACGTCCACCCGGCCTCCCGCATGCCCACTATACGCCCTCGCTCAAAGTCCGTCAACTGCACATACGGTTCACGTCCACGCTGTCGCGGCATGCTACCAGTGTTAAAGACTGCGATGGAGCTCCGTATGCCACGGCAAACTGGCTGACACTGACGGCGGCGGTGCACAAATGCTGCGCAGCTAGCGCCATTGGACGGCCAACACCGCGGTTCCTGGTGTGTCCGCTGTGCCGTGCGTGTGATCATTGCTTGTACAGCCCTCTCGCAGTGTCCGGAGCAAGTATGGTGGGTCTGACACACCGGTGTCAATGTGTTCTTTTTTCCATTTCCAGGAGTGTAGAATGACATCCCCATACAAGTACAGAAACAAGGCCGAACGGAAGTAGCCAAGGTACTGAACGTGGAAAATCACAATCTTGAAACATATCAGCACACAGCAACGAGGACGCTGGTGCTGACAGGCAAAGGAAAAACGAGTATTTGCCGACAATCTCTACTGCAGGTCATAAAAGACCAAGTTTCGGTAATCGATCTGTATTACCTCAGCAATTTGTTTCACCAAGAAACCCGAATTATGCAGCAGAGTGTACTTGCTATAAAGTCAGTACACAGCCTGCTAATCACAACGTCCGCTAAACGTGTTTGTGTGTGTTTAGCAAGTGAAGTGTTATGAAACAATGTGTGTATAGTGCGTGAAGTGACTGATAGCGACATATGAATGAACAATGTGGCATTATATTATGTAATAAGTTATTTGTAAAAAAAGTATACCAGGGGTATATCTAATGATTGTCTCTAACTAGAAGTCTGTAAATATATGTGTATACGAATTAGCATATTTTAAATTGATCCAAATTTGTAAATACTTTGACATGTCCTGTATCCTTGTAAAAAGAGATCTGGGGATGAATGAAGCTACTACTACTACTTCTACTACTACTATTACTACTACATGTTATGAGACAGACTGTACAGCCAGCCGCGCGGCAACATTATAATGCAACGTTGGCTACACAGCGCCTCGCGAAAATGTTTACTTACAGCAGGAGATAAACAGAGAACACGATGGACACCAGAATAATAAACGGTGCAATGTCACGCTTGTGCATAATTAATTAAAGCTGACTATGAATCACTACACAGAAACCAGATGGCAGTTATAAGAGTCGAGGGGCATGAAAGGGAAGCAGTTGCTGGGAAGAGAGTGAGACAGGGTTGTAGCCTATCCTCGATGTTATTCAATCTGTATATTGAGCAAGCAGTAAAGGATACAAAAGAAAAATTCGGAGTAGGTATTAAATCCATGGAGAAGAAATAAAAACTTTGAGGTTCGCCGATGACATTTTAATTCTGTCAGAGACAGCAAAGGACATGGAAGAGCAGTTGAACGGAATGGACAGTGTCTTGAAAGGAGGATATAAGATGAACATCAACAAAAGCAAAACGAGGATAGTGGAATGTAGTTGAATTAAATCAGGCGATGCTGAGGGAATTAGATTAGAAAATGAGACACTTATAGTAGATGAGTTTTGCTGTTTTGGGAGCAAAATAACTGATGATCTACATCTACATCCATACTCTGCAAGCCACCTGACGGTGTGTGCCGGAGGGTACCCTGAGTACCTCTATCGGTTCTCCCTTGTATTATAGTCTCGTATTGTTCGTGGAAAGACGGATTGTCGGTATGCTTCTGTGTGGGCTCTAATCTCTCTGATTTTATCTTCATGGTCTCTTCGCGAGATATACGTAGGAGGGAGCAATATACTGCTTGACTCTTCGGTGAAGGTATGTTCTCGAAACTTTAACAAAAGCCCGTACCGAGCTACTGAGCGTCTCTCCTGCAGAGTCTTCCACTGGAGTTTATCTATCATCTCCGCTACGCTTTCGCGATTACTAAATGATCCTGTAACGAAGCGCGCTGCTCTCCGTTGGATCTTCTCTATCTCTTCTATCAACCCTATCTGGTACGGATCCTAGACTGCTGAGAAGTATTCAAGCAGTGGGCGAACAAGCGTACTGTAACCTACTTCCTTTGTTTTCGGATTACATTTCCTTAGGATTCTTCCAATGAATCTCAGTCTGGCATCTGCTTTACCGACGATCAACTTTATATGATCATTCCATTTTAAATCACTTCTAATGCGTACTCCCAGATAATTTATGGAATTAACTGCTTCCAGTTGCTGACCTGCTATTTCGTAGCTAAATGATAAGGGATCTATCTCTCTATGTATTCGCAGCACATTACACTTGTCTACATTGAGATTGAATTGCCATTCCCTGCACCACGCGTCAATTCGCTGCAGATCCTCCTGCATTTCAGTACAATTTTCCATTGTTACAACCTCTCGATACACCACAGCATCATCTGCAAAAAGCCTCAGTGAACTTCCGATGTCATCCACAAGGTCATTTATGTATATTCTGAATAGCAACAGTCCTATGACACTCCCCTGCGGCGCACCTGAAATCACTCTTACTGCGGAAGACTTCTCTCCATTGAGAATGACATGCTGCGTTCTGTTGCCTAGGAACTCTTCAATCCAATCACACAATTCGTCTGATAGTCCATATGCTCTTACTTTGTTCATTAAACGACTGTGGGGAACTGTATCGAACGCCTTGCGGAAGTCAAGAAACACGGCATCTACCTGTGAACCCGTGTCTATGGCCCTCTGAGGCCGGCCGCCGTGGACTCGCGGTTCTAGGCGCGCAGTCCGGAACCGTGCGACTGCTACGGTCGCAGGTTCGAATTCTGCCTCGGGCATGGATGTGTGTGATGTCCTTAGGTTAGTTAGGTTTAAGTAGTTCTAAGTTCTAGGGGACGAATAGCGCGAGCTGGCTTTCACACGACCGTCTTTTTCGAAACCCATGCTGATTCCTACTGATTGCTGCAGATTAGATTTCTAGTCTCCAGAAAAGTAATTTTTTTTTTTTTTGGTCATCAGTCTACTGACTGGTTTGATGCGCCCCGCCACGAATTCCTTTCCTGTGCTAACCTCTTCATCTCAGAGTAGCACTTGCAACCTACGTCCTCAATTATTTGCTTGACGTATTCCAGTTTTTGCCCTCTACAGCTCCCTCTAGTACCATGGAAGTCGTTCCCTCATGTCTTAGCAGATGTCCTATCATCCTGTCCCTTCTCCTTATCAGTGTTTTCCACACATTCCTTTCCTCTTCGATTCTGCGGAGAACCTCCTCATCCCTTACCTTATCAGTCCACCTAATCTTCAACATTCGTCTATAGCACCACATCTCAAATGCTTAGAACATAATACGTGTTTCAAAATTCTACAACTGATCGACGTTAGAGAAATAGGTCTATAGTTCTGCACATCCGTTCGACGTCCCTTCTTGAAAACGGGGATGACCTGAGTCCTTTTCCAATCCTTTGAAACGCTACGCTATTCTAGAGACCTACGGTACACCGCTGCAAGAAGGGAGGCAAGTTCCTTCGCGTACTCTGTGTAAAATCGAACTGGTATCCCATCAGGTCCAGCGGCCTTTCCTCTTTTGAGCGATTTTAATTGTTTCTCTATCTCTCTGTCGTCTATTTCGATATTTACCATTTTGTCATCTGTGCGACAATCTAGAGAAGGAACTATAGTGCAGTCTTCCTCTGTGAAACAGCTTTGGAAAAATACATTTAGTATTTCGGTCTTTAGTCTGTCATCCTCTGTTTCAGTACCATTTTGGTCACAGAGTGTCTGGACATTTTGTTTTGATCCACCTACCGCTTTGACATAAGACCAAAATTTCTTAGGATTTTTTGCCAAGTCAGTACATAGAACTTTACTTTCGAATTCATTGAACGCCTCTCGCATAGCCCTCCTCACACTACATTTCGCTTCGCGTAATTTTTGTTTGTCTGTAAGGCTTTGGCTATGTTTATGTTTGCTGTGAAGTTCCCTTTGCTTCCGAAGCAGTTTTCTAACTCGGTTGTTGTACCACGGTTGCTCTTATCCATCTCTTACGATCTTGCTTGGCACATATTTAACGTATATTGTACGATGGTTTTGAACTTTGTCCTCTGATCCTCAACACTATCTGTACTTGAGACAAAACTTTTGTGTTGAGCCGTCAGGTACTCCGTAATCTGCTTTTTGTCACTTTTGCTAAACAGAAAAATCTTCCTACCTTTTTTAATATTTCTATTTGCGGCTGAAATCATCGCTGCAGTTACCGCTTTATGATCGCTGATTCCCTGTTCTGCGTTAACTGTTTCAAATAGTTCGGGTCTGTTTGTCACCAGAAGGTCTAATATGTTATCGCCACGAGTCGGTTCCCTTTTTAACTGCTCAAGGTAGTTTTCAGATAAAGCACTTAAAAAAATTTCACTGGATTCTTTGTCCCTGCCACCCGTTATGAACGTTTGAGTCTCCCAGTTTATATCCGGCAAATTAAAATCTCCACCCAGAACTATAACATGGTGGGGAAATCTACTCGAAATATTTTCCAAATTATCCTTCAGGTGCTCAGCCACAACAGCTGCTGACCCAGGGGGCCTATAGAGACATCCAATTACCATGTCTGAACCTGCTTTAACCGTGACCTTCACCCAAATTATTTCACATTTCGGATCTACGTCAATTTCCTTCGATACTATTGCACTTCTTATCGCTATAAACACGCCGCCCACTTCACTGTCCAGCCTGTCTCTGCGGTATACATTCCAATCTGAGTTTAGGATTTCATTACTATTTACATCTGGTTTCAGCCAACTGTCTGTCCCTAGTACTATATGAGCGTTGTGACCGTTTATTAATGAGAGCAGTTCTGGGACCTTTCTATAGACGCTCCTGCAGTTTACTATTAGCACATTAATATTGTTAATCCCTGTTGCATTTGCCTACTCCTACCTTGTCGCGTCTCAGGAGGCGTCTTGTCGGGCCTAGGGAGGGAATTCTCTAACCTAAAAAACCCACATGTGCACCTCCACACGTACTCCGCTACCCTTGTAGCCGCTTCCGGCGTGTAGTGCACGCCTGACCTATTCAGAGGGACCCTACATTTCTCCACCCGATAGCGAAGGTCGAGAAATTTGCACCCCAGATCTCTGCAGAATCGTCTGAGCCTCTGGTTTAAGCCTTCCACTCGGCTCCAAACCAGAGGACCGCGATCGGTTCTGGGAACGATACTACAAATAGTTAGCTCTGATTCCAACCCGCGAGCGAGGCTTTCCGCCTTCACCAACTTCGCCAACCGCCTGTACGAACTGAGGATGACCTCTGAACCCAGACGGCAGGAGTCATTGGTGCCGACTTGAGCAACAATTTGCAGTCGGGTGCACCCAGTGCTCTCTATCGCCGCCGGCAGGTCCTCCTCCACATCTAAGATCAGACCCCCCGGCAAGCAGACAGAGTGAACACTGGCTTTCTTCCCCGACCTTTCCGCTATTTCCCTAAGGGGCTCCATCACCCGCCTAACGTTGGAGCTCCCAATAACTAATAAACCCCTCCCCCCGTGTGCCTGCTCGGACCTTGCTGAAGGAGCGGCCACATGTCTACTCACAGGCAGAGCGGGCGATGCCACACGGGCAGCATCCAGATTTACCATCCGCCTCGTGCGCCGCGAACGGCGCTGAACCCGCCACTGCCTTTGGGGAGAGGGTGGCCCAACCGCGCCCGGTACCCGCGAAGATGTCTCGACAGCAGGGACAGTGGGTGAAGCACGTAACACCTGGGGTGTACCATGCGACGCACCAGACTCCCCACTGCCGCTACACTCCGAGGCAGCAACCTGAAGACGCCTGACCGCGTCCATCAACACGTTCAGCTGTTCGCGAACAGTGGCCAGCTCCTCCTGCGTCCGTACACAGCAGTCACACATCCTATCCATCCTAAGAAACGAATTTACTGTAGGGAGTTAATCAACTTTTAACTGGACTGCTAATTCACTAAAGGCGGCTGATTGTTGACTAAACTGTGGTTGTTAGCCACTCCTTGTAGAAAACAATGAAAATAGCACTACCTGTCTCTGGACTGTATTGAAAACACACACTAGCACTATTGGCACTATGGTTGACTAAAGGGACTCTCTCTGACTGTATTCAAAACAAACACGAAATCTATGGAACATTACTAGCACTCGACAATTAAAGCTTCCTAAAAGCAATAACTCACGGAAGAAGTCACAAGTAAGAAAAATACAGTTAATACTTAAATTAAGGTAGCTCGCTGCACAGCAGACGTGAAGCAGACGGCAGTTACGACGACACTGACTGGTCGAAGTAGAGAGGATATAAAATGTAGACTGGCAATGGCAAGGAAAGCATTTCTGAAGAAGAGAAATTTGTTAACATCGAGTATAGATTTAAATGTCAGGAAGTCGTTTCTGAAAGTATTTGTATGGAGTGTAGCCCTGTATAGAAGTGAAACATGGACGATAAATAGTTTGGACAAGAAGAGAATAGAAGCTTTCGAAATGTGGTGCTACAGAAGAATGCTGAAGATTAGTTGGGTAGATCACATAACTAATGAGGAGATATTGAATAGAATTGGGGAGGAGTTTGTGGCACAACTTGACTATGGTAGAAGAAGGGATCGGTTGGTAGGACATGTTCTAAGGCATCAAGGGGATCACCAATTTAGTATTGGAGGGCAGCGTGGAGGGTAAAATTCGACGAGGAAGACCAAGAGATGAATACACTACAGATTACGAAGGATGTAGGTTGCAGTAGGTACAGGGAGATGAAGAAATTTGCACAGGATAGAGTAGCATGGAGAGTTGCATCAAACCAGTCTCAAGACTGAAGACCACAACAACAACAACAATGAATCACTATATTCATATAAACAGTGTCAAGATGCAGGACATCGTCCGAAAACAAACTGTGTGAATCCGTTTGAATGAATGTGAATTTGAGACTAATACTTCTTTCACAGGATAAATATAATAATTACCTTGTTGTTACTGATACCTCTTTTCAACATTTCATGTGCCCACCTTTGTACGGGGGGACGTGGAAAGAGAGAAGCAGGACCTGCTGCGGTAATACATCCAGACAGCGAACAGGTCCAGTCCAGGGTGTGGTCGACGGCAGCCGACGCTCCATCCACACGCTGTCGGGGGCGTTCCAGGGGCGTACCTGTGCGATCCAGCGCCTGGAAGCGGGGAAGGGGGGGGGGGGCTACACGACGTCATCGTGGAATCGCTATATGGAATTTGTTGTTTGAGCTACATGAACTTCTAATTTTCATGTTAAACCTTCGTGAAATACTCTCTCGACCTCTGATTCGACTAAGCAGAAATATAAATTTGCGTGTTCATAATATTATCTGTTATATTCATGTCAAGCCTGACGAATAAGAGTAGGTAACTGTATTTTCTTGAAGCCCATTGGACGGTTTTGTTCCCGGTTGTCCGAATCCAATGAACCCAGATTGGGGGGATGAGTTAATCCGGTAAGTCTCCGACGCATTTTCCAAGATTTTACAGTTACTGAAGCCATTTACACAACCACATCGACACTAACTGTGTCGTAAGTTACTCAATGCATTTTGAACCTTTGAATGATGGGAACAGTGTGTTAATCAAATGAAAGGGAACGGTGAACAACGTGAATGTGGTGGACTGATAAAATGTATATACACAATACATAACCTAGCTTTTCTTTCTCAGCGCAAGGGCAATGTAATACCCACACATATATTTATTCAGAAAATACGACATCATTGTGTGTGGAATCTGAGTGAACATTCTCGTGATATTAGTAAAAAAGAACTTCATCGTTACTAAAATAATGAATAATTATTGTCAGTGACATAATTTAATATTCTGTGAAAACCTGAGTCTCAGACGATACCTCTATGGAGAAAAGATAACGAAAATCTCCATCTTTTGTTATCTATGAATCTTCTAGAATAATTGTTTTTCTTCTTGTTCGAACTGTTGTAATGATCGGACGTTATTGATGTCTTGTAGCACTGAGGCCGGTAAAAAACTGCACTATACTTTTAAATGTTAATGGTAAGGTAGAAAAAAGAGTTAATATATATTATTTGTTGATGTAAAACAACGCATGAACCAGATTCGATAAGTGATTGTCTTATGTTAGCCGCCATCATAGTGAAATATTGCAGCGGCAGTTTTGAATCAAACGTTTAAAGAGACGTAAATCTTGACGGTCAATTTATACAATAATGATTGTGTATTGCTGGCCCAGTACCCACTCATAAACAATAAATTCGGCTAAGATTGTGAATAATGTTTAAATATAGCGCAAACAGTATCTTACGTGATAAAATTTTTCTCTGCTAATGTATGGACCCTGATTATTTCGTAAGAACTTTTTATGAAATATTTTTGGTGGGAAAGAATGCATTAGTGTTCCGCGCGTGTGGTATTGTGGGTAAAAGTTGTTCATTCTGTTTAAGGAGAAATGTTGCCATCTTGAATAACAATTCGGTAAATTGTATGAAATCACTCTTGTGCATGAAAGTAGTGCCATTTTCACTTCTTGACAGACAACGTTGCTACACGTGGAGATTTCTGTAAGAGAATAACTGGAGAGGCAACGATTAAATAAAACCTCATGTTACGCTAATAATAAGTAATTGGTTTTGTTGTAGTCCTGCCCACGATTTGTAAAATACCGCAATCCATCTACACGCCACAACATGCAATGCAATACCGAACTCCTGGGCTACATTCATCATACTTCGTTTTTCTCCCAGTTCTCCGATGATTCTTCCTCGGGTGAAGTCATTCAGAGTCTATCTATGGCGTATGTTGTAATGAGAAACACCACCACAGTGTACCGTAACCGCTACCTGATTGACTCAATCGGTTTTTTTATGTCCCTTCAACTTCCTTGTGCTGCGGAGGCAGCCCCATTTGGCGCTATATTCCCTCTAACCTCATGTTACGTAACCTACAGTTTCCTGCGCACTACTGCGAGACCTCTGGTGACATGCCTTCACTTTTTCGTTCATTTACACAGAATAGTTATTATGTTGTGGCACTTTATCTATCTCGCCCTAAAGTTTTTCAGAACAGTGTAGCTGGCTGACGTGGGAAAAGAAGTGTATTGGGTACGACATTTTGGGTTTAGGCTGCGCACTGCCCGCCTAGGTTGGTCATACGTCTCCTTCTCGGCGGTGAGGCGACCTCTGGTGGGGTCACGGGACATTTGGAGGAAAGTCGTGGGGGTGGCGCGAGGAGTAAGTTAGCGGCGGACGCAACGGGGCGCTCGAGTTGTGTTGTGGACGAGCAGTTGGTTTACCGGAATGTTGGACATGAGTATAACCCGCCGGCTGGACATGAAGATTGCTTTCGGATGACACAGTGTACTGAGGTACTGTGTTTGGCCAACGGTACGACGCAGCCTGTATTCTGTATATTCGTCTGCACCCCGCCGCTTATGAATGACTGAGTTGTTTCTTGAGGGACTTGAATTATGTACCCAACGGTAGACTGGTTTTGAGGGTGCTATCTGGGATGTTGCTGCATCCTTTTTTTGATTGAACGAGCTGGTACGATCCAGAAAAATTTCCGCCAACAATGAACAAGTTTTCTGAAGCCGTCATGGAAGAAGTCGACACTGTTTCAGCAACCAGAGTCTAACAGTTCTCTCAACGTTTATCAAAAGCATAATGATGTCCCCGCAGATCCTCTTTCATTGCAGGAAACAGATGGAAGTCTGACGGTGTTAAATCTGGACTGTATGGAGGATGCTGTACGGTGGTGAGATTCAGTCTCTGAAGTTCAACTGTGGTGGCACGTGAAGTGTGTGGTTTGGCATTGTAATGCTGCAGGAAAACATTTCCCTTTTCTCTTTTAAGGGGATGACAAATATATTGCGCAGAGAGTAGAACAGTAGGTTGCTGAAACAAGAAAGGTAAACAAAGTAATAACATATTATTATAAATACACAGTGAAACATATACATGGTAACGTATTCCGAATCACTGTTTTGCGGTGACGCAACAAATGCTGCGCCGTAATTTGTTCCTGAAACAACGCCCTTCTTGCAAGGCAGATACGCCTCACGGCTCCAACCCGCGAACTGCCGCGCGTGAGGCGTTGCGCCCGGGGTGCGTAGCGTGGACGAGTGCGTAACGACCTCGGCAGGCGATAATGACGTCATTAAGGTCGAAAATTACGGCCGGCGCACGACGCGGGCGGGACGCTGCCGCGACGGCACGGGACGGTCGGTGGGAAAGAGCGTCAAGATGACCCCGTGGCTTCAGCGCAGCAGCGTCCGCGGGGCAGGTGAGCAGTCGGCGAAGCTCTGGGCTTCGGGAGACGTACGGCGTGTTCGAGTGTGTTAATCACAGCTGATTCCAACAAAGGGGTACGCACGATCGGACGACTGTTAAGGATTAAAAATAATTTTAAAAATAGGGAGGCGCGCCCAAATTACCATAAAGGTTATTTACCTGTAACATGCTGCAGTTGTGTACAACCAAAGTTTGAAGGTTAACGAACCCAAAAACTAAAGAAGCACAAGTCGTTTAAGAACCATTACAGTCAAACAACATTAACATGAGTAATAAGTCAGGTATTTTTGGACGAAATTGATTAGTTTTGAGACATACGCAGTACTTATGTAGTCATATTTCAGAAAATAGAAGCTACTGTGCTATCATATGATCTTCCCTCCTTCGGGCCTTACTGCTAGCGTGGAGTTTCAGGGAAGTCGTTTACCACTGACAACTGCCCCGTGAGACTTGGCATTTATGGAGGCTGAGAGCCCTGTTCTACTTCAGTGATCAAACGTGGACTTGGAGTGAACGTCCCATTGGTGGATACAATATTAAACTTATTTCTCGTTGTCAAGCAGGACTGATTATTTTTCCGTCGTTCATGTTCCATTTTCAGTGACGTAACAAAGCATTGTTCATCAATACCGGTGGTATATCACCAAGTGCACAGTTTCCCTCACAGTCGGGAATGTACAAGAATGAGCTGAAATTTTTCTACTTCCTGCTATTGTATTTACAGATTTCTGTATGTCTGTCCATTCCTTCGGAAAATTTGAGTTTGGGAAGATGCTTTCAATATTTTGCGATTAAAACCGGTATCTTGCTTCAGAGACTTTTAAAGTATTTGTTTGTATCTCTGTTTAAATGTGGACGAATTATATCTAACTTTGATCACAAATCGTCAAAGAATGGAGCTCGAATCTTGTTGTTAATCATACCATATTGTGTCTGTTCTCAACAGTACTTATCTAAAATAAAATATCCTCGGTAATTACATTATCTTGTTTAGTAAATTAACCATTAAACCATTTACTTAAAATTACAGTGCAGCAACAGATGCGTTTTTATTTACAAAATAAATATTTCTGTGCTTACTGCAGAGGATGGCCACGCAAAGAAACACGTTATTCACGCCTTGCCAGGCATTTCCACGTGGTCTATATCAGAAATTCAGGAGACTTTACCTGAATGTTCACAAAATCATACAACACATAAATTTCAACACCAGATGCAAATGTAGTGATCTTGTACGTAAATATATCAAAGTAAAGAATAAAAACAGTTCACCCAGCGCTAAAAGGCAATGCATACTGTTCAGCAAACTTGATTAAAATTCTAAATCATGTCCCTACACTCTAAATAACTAGAGCTGAATTATGGGTTATATGAACACATTTTCAACTTGCAAACACTATTAATAATATAGTAGTTTTCTCTCATCTGGTCAACAAGGTCTAAAGTCACACAAAAACTTCTGTTCAAAAAACTGAAACAGTTCATAGAAGAAAGATTAGTTAAATCAGAAACTTCAATCACAACGCAATAGCTCTATACACAATCAACAAAAACATGCACATAAATTCTTCCTAAGATTAGTGAACATAGCAGACACAAATAAGCAGTAAAGAAAGACAACTGTTAGAGAAAGGAATAAAATACAATGTAAATTCAGAAACAGATGAACATTACACAGAAAATCTAATTATAGAAGAACACAGCATATTGACAAGGGGAGATAGGAGAGAAAACAGCATTGTCAACATTGGGTTAACTAGAGAACTAGTAAAAAAGAAATCCATAATATATTAACCAATATGAAAACACAAACTCAAAAACAACACAAACACAGCTGCTATAATACTCAGAAAACTTAGCAAAAAAACTTCAAAATCAAAATGTCGTTTCAAAAGTAGACAAGGGGAACACAATATTACCTATAAAGAACGATCAACAGATGGAAAAACAACAAGAATTCACTCACAAAATAACATTATTAAATTAAAATCAGACCCAACAAACAGATTCCAGACAAAATTAAAATTGCACTTAAAAATTGAGACATCACACCTAGATAAAAGGTGACACAGATTAATCCCACTGCACGTGTCCTACAACCCCAACCAAAGATCCACAAACCAAATCGTTCTGTAAGACCAATACTGGATTTCAGAATATCCTCCACTTACAAGCTTATAGGATACATGTTAAAATTCCTGTCTGAAAATTTCAAAGTACAAGAAGACATAACCATTAAGAACACTACACAGCTAATACAACAATCCCAGACACCAAAACAATATAGCAGTACCAGAAACAATAGTAATCATAGATAAGAACCTGAAAGAACATAGTCGACTCCCTGATGAACAGGTTAAAGAAATACATAAATAAAGCTCATACAAGAACAAACTTGTTTCCAATTCAATAATGAATTTTATTTACAACAAGAAATATTACCAATGGGGTCTCCAGTGTCAGGACCGTTAGCAAATATTTTTATGAACCACAGTGAACAGATCATTTTCACAAAAACAGTAGCAAAAAAATACAACATACCACACTGGTTCAGGTATATGGATGACATCCTTTGCTTAATAGACGAACCAAAACAAAAATTGAAAAATTATGTATTGACATCAACAAGGTACATAAAAATGTAAAATTCCAATGGAAACAGAAAAGAATAACCAAATTAACTTTTTGGAGATAGCAATCAAAAAGCAAAACAATAAGCATATATTTGAAATTTACTGTAAACATACAGCAACTGACGTTATCACCCCCCCCCCCCCTAATCCTCAAACCACTCACACTCACAAAAACAAGCAGCACTTCAACACACGCTCCACAGACTCAACACAATCCCACCAAATAAAGAAAACTACCAAAAAGAATTCGACCTAATACTGCAGGTACCACAAAACATTGGGTACAATAGTAACATAGTCACAAATCTAAGCAACAAAATTGAAATAAAAATGAAAGCAGAAAGCACTAAATCATTGACCACATGACGACAGAACCATACACAATCACAGTCATTCAGTACATGATAACTACACAAAACTATCAAGAAAATATAAGAGAAAACACAAGATGGTACACAATTACAACAGAAAAAATTCACACAGAGAATCACTTACATTTTCAAAAGACTTGGAATAAATACAGCATACAGAACAGACAATTCTATCAAAAAATGCACTCAAAACTGATAAAAAACAGAGATACATAGCAGAAAGCAGGTATAAATGAATTACAGTGTAAAACTTGTGATGGCATATACATAGGACAAACTGGCAGAACATTTGATGTCAGATACGAAGAACACGTGAGAGCCTGGTAGTATGGGACAAATCACTCCACATTTGCTGAACACCAAGACAAACCAACCACTAGAGAAAATACATGAAAAAATTTGAATCAACTATAAAAAAACGTCCCCTAACCCTGAAAGAAAATTACCACATACAGAAAACCAAAACAGGAAAGAAAACCGTGTAGAATGATCAAATACATATACAAAACTCCTAATTGTTTACACTAATAGACAATGTAATAGAGTACTGCTACAATAGGGGACTATTATCATAATAGTAATAACAATAATAATAGTAATACGTCTCAACCCTCTTTCCACTTACTTGTCCATGAATCTCTCTCCACAAAACATTTTAACCAAACTAAAAAAAGAAAAATAAATGCCTGTATAACAGGAGAAATACACTGTGAACTCAAAGTAATTACGTCTATATTAGTGTTATTTTTATACTAGAGACAGAAGACTGAGACTGCGTCGAAACAACAAGTGCAAACAAAATGAAAAGCGAGAAGAAAAATGTTTGAAACAAAAAAAAAATGCTCGTATTTCGTAAATAGAGCGGTAGTACGACTTCCATGTGACTATGTGATCAGGAAACACCGATGTCAACTAAAGACGGGATGAACCTTAAGTAATCACTTATTTACATAAAAATCAAGCAGTGATGTGTTTATAATCTACGAATAATACATATCAAAACAAAAGTGTGTCATAACTGTGTCATTATAGATCCCACTGATGATGCCTTAAAGTGATAAAAGGCGAAACACGTCTGGAAAAATAAACCACAGTGCAGCAAGAGAAGGCGTTTTTATTTACAAAATAAATACTAAATACTTCTCTGAAAACAGCTTACAATAGAGTGTACAGGCCCAGTAACGACACAACTACTTTAAATCTAAAGGGAACAAGTAGACTGGAACCCTTTCAGGATGTATGACACCAATTGCAAAGGGTCACTGGGAATATTAGAAACATTCACTTATTCAGTAAACTGGTCACCGAGGCAACAGAAGAAATATCTCGAATAAGGAATCAAAACATTTAGCTCATACATGCATGTGAGGAAATGTCGTTCCAGATTAGAAAATAGACTATCCAGTCACATTAATGTTACCACCTACTGAAGGCCTGAATAACCACCTATTGCAGCACAAGCTGCTGCGATACATGCACGAAGAGAGTGAGTCAGGTTTTGGGAGGTAACGACAGGGATGTGGAGCCATGATGACTCGTGCTGTGGCCATCTGCGCCTGGTTTCTCAATTGAGGATCCATGGCACGAACAGTCCCAACTAGGTCGTCCTAGAGATTCCCGGTTGGTTTTAAATTCGTAGGGGTTCGGTGGCTGTGGGAGTACAGTGCACTCACTCCGGTGCTCTTCGAACCAAGCATGTACACTCCGAGCTGTGTGACATGTAGGATTGTCTTCCTTATAGATGTCATCGTTCCGAGGAAAAACTAATACCATGTGAGCTCCAGAAATCCAGATTAACAGATTTCATGGAAGGGCTAGGACCCAGGTTATGTCATCATTCATTATTTGTCAAGTAATTCATATTTATCAAAATATTTAAAAAAACAACAGTAGTAAAACAATGAAATAATTTTTTAAAATTCAGAAGTTCTTAACCAATGAGTGGTATGCTTTGGATTCAAAGGAACACCATGAATTAACTAATTTAACAACGATAGCAAAATGATATCACGCTAACACAATGGTTTTAGATTAGAGACACACGATTTAATACGGTAACTTAACGGAACTGACAGACTTAAAGCAACATTTTTGAAGGTCAAATGTAACAATTACTAGCATAAATTTAATAAAAGATAAAACGTTTAAATAAATTTAAATGTCCCAAGCTAACAGAATGGTTACGTCAACTGGCCAAAAGTTTTGAATGTCAAAGGTAAAAACGACTAGCACAAATTTGGTAACAGGTCAAATGTTTAAACAATTTAAATATCCCAAGTTAACAAAATGATTTTAAATTAAAGAAAAAAATTTTGAAGGGCAAATGTGATGACGACTAGCACAAATTTAGTAATGGGTAAAATGTTCAAAAAATAAAAGTGTCCAAGCTAACAGAAAGGTTTTAAATTGCAGATCAAATTTAACACGGTCCTTTGAGAAATCCGACAAATTTACGCAATACAAGGGTCAGCAAATGAGCCAGCAAATTAGAGAAAATTTGATCTCGAAATGGCACGGCACCAAATGAGATCCTAACCAAAAGACAAAAATACGCGAGATCTGAAAAGATTTAGGCCCACGCGAACTATTGAAGAGAAAGCTTAACTTAAACAGCAGTCACCTTGCTGTAGAGCTGATTCACGTAAGGTAACGGAAGCGGGGAGTCCCAAATGCTGTCCAGTAATATCGTGTCGCCTGTGTACTTACGTTTGTGAGGCCGGGCCAATTGCAGAAACAGTAGCTGAGTGGCCAGGCAACATCAGTGCTCTTGTGAAATGCGTGTCATCCGATAAGAAGATGCCTAGAAGCACAAAGAGGTCAATTAGTACAATAGCAAATAGTTGTGTGAACAAGCAGTCCAAAATAAGATTCAACAGACGTTAAAGTGCGATTAACAGACTAAACTAAGAATTTAAAAAATACTATACTTGAAACACTGGCGAGAACGAAAAATAATCATATTAACATAGCAAAGCTACAAACGTAGTTTAAGTAGATTTTTAAATAACAATTATGAACTTCCTTGAATGTAGTATTGATATTAGCAACAATATACAGCTCACCATTAGGAGACTGGGAATTGGCCATAAAAAAGTTTGACTCCCTATTATGCTGTCTGTCAGACAAAAAGAAAAAGTTATTAATCTGTGGTGATTTCAATGTAAACTTTCTTAGTAATTCTGATAGGAAAAGTGAACTAGATGTGTTATTAACAACATACAACTTAGAATCAGTGATCAGTTTCCCTACACGTATTGCTCAGAACAGTAGCATGCTAATAGATAATGTATTTGTACAGAAAGAAATGTAAAACAAACTCATGGTTTCCCTGTGGTAAATGGATTTTGAGACCAAGATGCACAACTTATTAACTTACAAAACCTAACAGGGTGTACAGTATGGGAACCATTAAGTAAAAGTGTGAGGTCACTCAAGCCAGTATCTATAGAGCACTTCAGAGAAAGCTTTAGAAATGTTAATTGGGAAGATGTATATAATGAGCCAAATGCTAATGATAAATGCAACGTATTTCTTGATAAATTTATATCTCTTTTTGAACATTGTTTCCCATAGAAAACTACTAAATGTAACACCACACTCTTTTCAAAGAAACCTTGGATTGCTACAAGTATTAAAGTGTCTTCAGAAAGGAAAAGAAAGCTGTATGAGACAGCAAGAACTAGTAAAAATCCAAAACTAGTTTTACACTATAAAAATTATTGTAACATACTGTGAAAAGTTGTAAGGAAATCAAGAAATACGTATGTTAGAGAAGAAATTAACAACTCCAGCAATAAAATCAAATCATTATGGAATGTTGTTCGGAGGGAGACAGGAAAAGTAACCACTGGGGTAGGTAGTATTACTATTAAAGAGAATGAGACCATGCTAACCAACAGTACAGAGGTAGCTAATGTATTTAACTACCATTTCTTAAGTGTAGGAGAAAAAAATTGGTGAGGTCAGTTCAAAAGAAAAAGCCAGGCATTACATGTAAGAGTCCGTTTTGAAAAAATTTAGTCAGATTACCTTTCACCTAACAACCTCTTGTGAAATAAGTAAAATTATTAAATCTTTGAAAAATAAATGTTCTGTTGGAGTAGATGACATATCTAATAAGATATTAAAACAATGTGGAGCAATTACAGCTGATGTCCTGAGTCACATATGTAATGCACCACTAACTTCAAGTATTTTTCCAGACAGGGTAAAACATGCCATTGTGAGGCCTCTCAAGAAAAGGGAGGACACCACAGACGTCAATAACTATCGGAAAGTATGCTTGATTACAGCATTTTCAAAAATCTTCTAGAAAGTAATGCACTCAAGAGTGGTTAGCCATTTCAACAGTAATGAGATACTTAGTAAATCACAGTTCGGATTTCAAAAATGCTCTTTCACTGAGACATCAATATACAATTTCTTTGTCGATATAATAGAGTCTTTAAATAGTAAAATGTCACCAACAAGAATTTTCTGTGACTGGTCCAAAGCATTTGATTGTGTGAATCATGACATTATGTTACAGAAATTACATTTCTATGGCATAAATGGAATAGCATATGAGTGGTTTAAGTCATGCCTACAGAACAGGAAGCAAAACGTTTCCTTATATGGATCAAGTGATTTAAATAAGTTTGCCACTTCATCTAACTGGGGTGAAATTACATTGGGTATTCCACTGGGTTCAATCAAGGGTCCCCTTCTGTTCTTCATATGTGTAGCGACCTCCCTTCCCATCTGAAACAGGAAGCTAAACTGACACTGTTTGCTGATGATACAAGCATCATTATTAATCCAGTAAAAGAAAGTCTAATTAAAAATTATACAAATAAGGTGTTTGGAAAAGTCATTAATTAGTTTTCTGCAAATGGGCTTGCTCTAAACTTAGAAAAAACACAGCACATCCAATTTCTTGCTGCAAAAATTACAGTTCCTTCAATAAATGTAACACATCAACAGAAGCCAGTAGACAGGGTAGAGCACAATACGTTTTTGGGTGTACATATAGATGATAATCTTAATTGGAAAATTCATATTTTGGATCTTCGAAAGCGACTTGTCTCAGCAACTTTTGCAATCAGAATAATTGCCAATTTTGAGGATACAGGAATCGGTAAGCTAACATACTTTGCATACTTTCACTCTCTGATGTCATACAGAATAATATTTTGGGGTGAATCAACATTTAGACAAAAAGTATTCACTGCTCAAAAGAAAGTGGTTAGAGTAATGTGTGAGGTTCATAGTTGCACATCTCGTAGACATCTTTTAAAAGATTGGGGATTCTTAGGACAGCCTCACAGTACATTTACTCACTAATGAAATTTGTTCTCAACAACATGGACCAGTTTAAAAACAACAGTGACATTCATGATTATAATACCAGAAAAAAGAAATACTTACACTATCCTTTACTCAACCTGTCTTTGACACAGAAAGAGGTAAAATATGCTGCTATAAACATTTTCGACAGATTACCAGATGAAATAAAATGTCAGACAGACAGCAGTAATAGCTTCAAAAATAAATTGAAATCATATGTGCTTGACAACTCCTTCTATACCATAGATGAATTCTTGAATAGGAATAAATAAATCTATAAATATAGTATATGCATTTTGTGTCATTCAAGGGAATGGGGTAAATAATAGAAATATTAATCTTTAACTCTGTCTTGTAATATATATATATATATATATATATATATATATATATATATATATATATATATATATATATTAAAAAGTCTCTTTTCATATGTGCATTGCTTGTCCACTTGACACGTTCCGCATCATAACTGCTACCGTACCGTGCGATTGATCAATGGAACACGCAACCAACTAACTTGTGGCGTTTCGGGACTCTCCTGCAAGTCTACCAACCCGCAACGCAGCTTCGCTTTGCGGATCATCGCTTCAAGATCCGCAGGCGCACAGGCTGAAAGCCAAACTTCGCTTGACCTGCAGCAAGCAGGCTACTTAGAATGCGCAAGAGCAGTAGAGTCCGTCACATTTACGAGTCTTTTGGTGCATCCGCCACGCCATTTTCCTCAGACAGTCCGAGCCCACATTGCTAGACCAACAAATGTCTGGTAGTCATTCGCCATGCGGTTATAACTGTCCTCTCCAGGCTAGCAGCTGGCAGTTCCGTTGCCACCAGCAGAATTAGAAGATCGCTAGCACCCCGCCACTGTCCGCACTTGACCAACACCTCACAACACGCCGCTCCGGCCGTGGAATCTGATGCTGGAACTCCCTGTACTGCTAATGAGACGGGACTTTACTCTTCTGGCTACTTCATGTCTAGGAAGACAGTCTGTTTCGCTTGCGAGAGAACTTTTAAGAAGACAGTCTCACGCAGAGATTAACTTGTGTTTTTGTCCAAGAACTTCAAGTTGTTAAGGGGAGCCGGAGGTGGTCAAATCCAAAAAATTACGATTTTTTTTTTTGCTACCGAAAATTAATTGGAACATTCCCCATTAATGTAAACTTTGAATTATTGTTCTACTCGCCCTAGAAGTGGATTTATTGCCATTTTCCCCCACGCCTGCAGAGGAAATGGGCGGCCGCTGAATGCATATAACACCCTCTCGTGACTTCCTGGCGAACTGCTTGGGATTTTCTCGGCCTGTTATACATACAGCGCCTTATGTTATGCATACAGCGAGTGTGCAAGGGTTGGCTACATTGTTTTCTGTGACAAATATTACCCGTATTTCCTTACAGCTTACTCCTATTTTCCTCAGAATTTCGAACATCTTGCTCCATTTAATATTGTCGTACACTTTTGTTCAGGTTACGATGCCACGTTTTAGTAACCGTGTATATAAGAAGAGGAAGAACGTAGGGAAAAGAAAATTAACACGAATACCAAGTTGCGATACTACACTGAATAAGAGTGCGGAACATCGTCTCTTTGCTGTTTACCGTTTCGAATTAGTTCAGTGTTGCGCCTGTTGTTGGTAGTACTATACTTCTTGTGTAAAGCGGGTGATATGCAGTATGTACAAGAATCAGGAGAGAACAATAAAACCAATTTTTCATGACTTAGCACAGACAGAATTGTTACATAAATGTCTACACGGAAAGACGCAGAATCCTAATGAGAGTGTAAACAATTTGATTTGGAACGTGATTCCTAAAAGGGTGTTTGTAAGCATAAAAACACTGTACTTTGGCATTTATGATGCAATAGCAACCTACAACCAAGGGAACAGTGTGAAGTGTGAAGTTCTGAACGCATTAGGATTTACAGCTGGGGTGAACACTGTACGAGCACTAAGAAATATTGACAGAGAAAGGATAAGAGGAGCAGAAAGAAGAGAAAGGCATATGAAGTATGATGGAACAACAGGCCAGAAAAGAAGACAGAAGAGGAAGCTTTTGGAGGATGAAGAAGAAGACCCAGATAATCCATCCTATAGTGCAGGAATGTATTGAGAAACTTTGATAGCCATTTCCCGTAAATTAGAATTTTTCGAATATAAGGAACATTTTCTCAAAATCCACTCAAGCTAGAGAGATGAAATTTTTATACAGCACTCCTAGTGGTCAAACTTACATTGTAACACAGCCATTTGGCAATATGTTCAGTAGTTTCATTTCAGTTTAATTATAAAGCAATTATTTGTAAAAAAATTTGGGTCATTAATAAAAAAAATAAATGGAAGGAAACTAGAAAAGATACTCCAAAATCCCTCTTTCATAACTGCAATACTAAACCACTATATATGTAAAAAAAATTCAAATTTTTCTATTTGGTAGTTTATTCATAAATGTTCCTCAAACTTAGTGATTTTAACATGGGCAGCATAGGCACCTCCGGCTCCCCTTAAAGAAGTAATTACTTTATTTTCATGAGGGACTTTCCTTATTTGTTTTGAATTATTAACCGAATGCAGAACTTATATTAGTGAACGTATATTGATTGTGCCAAGAAATCAGTTTTTGAGTGTAATCAACAGACTTATTGTGAAAGTTCCCCAAGCCGAGATGCTTCACTTTTCGAACTGAAATCCTGATTCTATTAATACTATAACGATTAGTAGAAGACGGCCTGCAGACCCATTTGGGCTCCAAGGATTAGGTAAGGAATCTAGTCTTGCAACACTCAATTTTACCAACACATAAAACTTCACAGATTTCCGACAGTGCAACCTGTATACTAATAGATCTGGCGAGATCAGAATCTAAAACATAATGAAAAGAGCACATTAATAAATGTTCATGGCAGAATCAGTAGCACCTGCGACCGCCGCTTATACGGACGGTGACAATAATAATGTTAGGCATCATTTGGCAAGAAGAAACACTTCTTCTTAGCCTGCCTGTCCGCTTCGGACGTTGGCGATCATCATTGCTATTCCGTCTTTATCTGTTGCAATGCGAAACAATTCTTTATAGCTAATATTAAACCAAGATCTGAGGTTGTCGAGCCAGGAAATTCTTCTTCGTCCCGGAGGTCTCCTTCCCTCTATTTTTCCTTGTAGGATACGTTGAACCAGCTCGTATCTGTTTTGATTCCTCATTTCATGACTGAGGTATTGTAATTTGCGTCACATTGACACTTGATGATGTTGATCATCTCTGGGCTTTTGTTAACTCGACTGAGTACCTGTACAGCACTCGTGGCTACCGCATCGCGGTCGCGAAGTGGGGCCGATACAGTTCCAGACACGTTTTTACAGTCTGACGATAATTTATGGATTTGTAGTTTTAGTTTGACGATGTCCACTATGGACAAACGGTACTTACTGTCATTCTGAAGAAGGTTGGGTTACCCCGACTGAAACATAGGTAATTCTAGGTAAACGGTGCAACTGAGGCTGTTGATTATTAAAATTAAAATTAATATTTATACAGTTGCTGACAGGGCCGCGAAATGTTGAAGACATTTAAATTTCTCCCACTCTCTCTTTTTTCTTCGTTATTGATTATGAGGGTGCCACTGTCATCTACTAGCTACCCACTGTTTGATTTGCGATATTTTCCTGTTGCCTCTCTGACCTTCCGATGCACGTAAAATCGTCATGTCTATTAAAACCATCACCACAGTCGTCTCACCCGGGGATCACAACTAAGTTACTTTTACCTTTTATAGAGCACACTAACGGCAGATCAAAACTTCCTGGAGAGCACAAACTTGGCAACTCAGAGAAGAAGCATTTAGGACAGGGCTGTGACAACAGAGCCTGCTAACGCCGCCAAACTAGATTACACAACATGGCTCCACAACAGGAAAGAGGTGCTTTTTCAGTGCACCGAAATCAGCTAATCACAATCAAAGTCGTTCCTTTTGCAATGGTTCCCCCAGGGCGAATCGGCCAAGACACCTACCACCGGTGCGGAACAGCACACGTTCCCTCCAGCCTACTTCCTTCTTCCTCGTCCGTTTCACAGTCGCCAGTCTCGCAAACATTTCAAACCGGAAGACGCGGTGCAGGCTACCAGAGGGAAAACGAACCAGAGATACCATTTACAGACCGCAATGTATACGAGGCGAGACGACTGAGAATCGGCGGGTGAACATGTCCCCAAGGGTAGATTCATACTTGTGTTCATCCATCGTGCATTCCAGAATGACGAGATCACCCAGGGAATGCTATGAAAACACTCCTCACACCATAGCACACGCAGAGTGTATGCTCTCAGATGCTTCACGTCATACATGCCAACAAAGACCATCTGTCCGACGGAGCGTGGAACATTCATCTATAAGCACAACCTATTGCCACTTAGTTGACATCCAGTTGAGGTTTTCGAGCGCAAATTGCAGCCTTCGTAGCCGACGAAGTCAGCGTGGGTGCACGAACCACGGGCCTGGTGTGGAGACCCATAGGCATCACGGGCGCTGAGGAGACACAGTTGGCAGGCCCTTGGTCCACCTCGACTGCCAGTTGATCAACAGTCGGGAGTCTTTTCACCCGTACACATCTTCGCAGCTGTCGTTCACTCCTGTAGTCTGTGGTCTGTGATGAGCCACGCCTTGGCACCAGAAACTTGACTGATGTTACTGCTTCCAAAGACTGATCATTTATTTTGTACTCATACATTAACGGGGATTTTCGCCTTGTTATACGCAGTAGGTTACACTTACTAATATTGAGAGATAACTGCCAGTCATTACACCACGCATTTATTTTCTTTCACCTCGTCGTCGGAGCTGAATTGCTTTCCGGCCCGATGTCCTTTTAGCGTAGGGAACAGGTGATAGTCACTGTGCTCCAAGTCGGGACTATAGGGTGTGTGGGTGATTATGTTCCACTGAAACTGTTGCAGGAGAGCGACGGTTTGCCGAGCGTTGTCATGGAGAATGTGTACGCCCTTGCTCAACATTCCTTTTCTCCGGTTCTGAATTGCCCATTTGAGTTTTTTCAGAGCCTCACAATACCTGTCAGCTCCGACGACGAGGTGAAAGAAGAGGTTCATAACTTTCAAAACAGCATGGCGGCGAGCTGGTATGACATCGGCATACAAAAACTGCCACAGCGTCTACAAAAATGCATCGACAGAAATGGTGATTATGTCGAAAAATAGCTAAATGTTCAAGCTGTAAACTGATGTAAACCATTGTAGAAGTAAACGGGTCTATGTACTAAAAATTGGACACCGTACTTTT
This sequence comes from Schistocerca americana, assembly GCF_021461395.2. NCBI lineage: Eukaryota > Metazoa > Arthropoda > Insecta > Orthoptera > Acrididae > Schistocerca > Schistocerca americana. Next base: position 924,550,265 of record NC_060121.1, on the reverse strand, counting down.
GGGATTACCCTCGTATATGCAACTGGTACCTTGCGAACGCACCGAGTTAGCAACTGGGTCACCTGGTGACTATAGTAGCTACGCCAGCCGGCAGGCGAGCTAAGGGTCGTCCTAAGGGCCTGTGCCCTGTGGGGCAGAACTGGAACAACGAGTGACCATAAAGTTTTAATAATTAAATCGAACAAATACCGTTCCTTATTAGTTTACATTCCTGGTACACACTGGAATCCGCACGGCACAGCACCATAGCAAGCTGCTAGGAGAACCGAAAGAAAATTGCGCAACCAACTGATGAAGCAAGGTATCGTAGGGTAATGTAGTGTCTGCATTTCAAGTAAAACAACGCTGACACAATTCATGCTTAGAAAGTGTGAGTGTATGGCAACAATCCACCATCATACGCCACAGCGGTTAACTGAAACGGAGCTTACAGTGTGCTCGAACAATTCCGCAGTGACAAAGAACGAAGAGGTAGACCATCAGTGATGAACCAGGAATCGCAAGAGAGTTGAAGGTCTTGGTGTTCGAATACCAGTACACAACGCAGATAGTAGTAGATATCAGTCATTGGTCAGTTTTCAACATCTTACACGACTTTCGGAACAAGATAAAGATCGCCATCTGCTGTGTTCTTCAGCTGCTCACATACATTCAAAAAGCCCACAGAACCGAGGCAGTGGCCAAACCAGATGACATCGTTACCCCCCTAGCATAAGGAATATCCTTTACGGAAGCGTTCTTGTTTCCGAGAGCCTTCCCACTTATCAGTTTCTTTCATTTGCCTTTCTGAATACTAATTCAACTTGTTGGTCCCATTTACATATTCACTACTGACATTGTCATCGGATGTAATCAGGTTCTTTCTCTTTTTAATGGTATTATCTTACATATATTCACATTTAGAGAGAACTGTTATTCATTACACTAAAATAACATTTTGTCCAAGTCTTTTCGCGTTTGCTTACAATAGTCCAACGATTCTTTCCCATGGGCGAGAGAATCTTCGGTGAACAATGTTTTACTTCTTTTGACGTAATTCGATAAATTGTTTGTGTATTTTGAGAATGCTAGAGGTCCTACTACGTTTCCTTGGCGTCTTCTAGACACTACTTTCGTTTCAACTGAACATTCGCTGTGTGGCACAACGTACTAGTCGAACATTGATCGAGGCAGTCATACATCTGCCTGGATAGTCTGAATGATCGTATCTCGGTTAGCAGTTGACAATGTGGTAGTGTCGATCGCCGTTGGAAATTTCCGGAAGATGGAAGCTACCAGTATCTGCTTCTTGCAAGATACCTTGTACGAATAATGTTTGTTTCCCCACAAATGGTTTTTCATGAATCCGTGCTGAATCTTTCAGAGAGAGGCCTCTTTGTTACAGCGCAGAAAATTCTCTAGGACGCTGCAACAAATGTATGTCAGAGATATTCGTCTGTAATTGCGTACATCCGATTTCTTACCCTCGTGGAAACTGAGTAAACTGCGCTCTTTCTCATTCACGCGGAAATATCCTCGACAATTATGAACAAGGTTCACTGACTTTATCGTATGACCACAGCTGCTTGTGTTTCCTGCTAGATCTTTCGGCAGGATCTGGCCGAAAACTATTTTATGACTGCCAGCTACATGGGACTACATTTCTTAAGGAACCGCAGACAACCTAAACCTGGATTGCCAGACGAATATTTTTACCTCTGCTTCTCAGAATGTGAGTCTATTGCCTTATATCCCCCCCCCTCCCGAAATCACATGATGTGTGAATGCTGAAGCGGACGTAGCTTCAAACGTGCTTGCTAAGCGAGCAGAAATGATCGCATAGCACTAGGCGTTTTTTTTTTCATGCTCTGTAACCCGCCGGTATCTGAAACAGGATATTTTCATAGCACGGAACATCAAATAGAAAAGCCAACAACGTGGACTCTGGTCTGTCCAATCAGTAATGTAAAAACCCATGTTGCATCTCATTGGTTCATATTTCTCCGTCTGTTCCGAAACCCTGACGTGCTTTATTCTGCTGTTCACACTCTTAAATATTTATTGATGTTTTAGTCCACTTTATGGATTCATAAATTCGCCAAGCTCCGCGCTGAAGATCACATCGTTTTTGAAGAATGCTTCAACAGCTGAGTAAAATCGCCCTGCGAGATGTTTGAAATTGCGCTCAGCACTGTTCGATTACACTTTTTTTATTTTTTTGGCCCATAAGTCAGCTGAGTGGTTTCATGCGGCCTGACAAAATTTCCTTTACTGTGCAAACTTTTCAGCTCTCCGACCACAGTTATTTGCTTTAGGCATTCGAATATCTCCCTTACAGCCTTTGTTCCCTATGGAGCCTTCTAGTTTAACGATCTTGTAGCAACATCAAATTTTTTTCTCGTCTTGTGTCTGCATGTAAGCATACCACTGCATTAGTTTGATATGGTTTATGAAATGATGTCGATTCTCATTGACCTCTTTCGTGTTCACAAGTAGCTCCATATGTGGACTGGTGGAGTGATTTGCATGCTACGTATGTTGCTACATGTTACGCAGAGGTAGCCTGAATGTTGCCTGAGATTCAGTAAAAGGTCGAAATGGCCAAATATAAATATAAATTTTAAAATAGTACAGACCATAACGGACAATTTTTTAACTTGAAGAATATATCGAGGCTGCGGAGCCATGTGCAGATACAATTATTTCCATTAATGCTGTGCTGCAGTCGTACATTCCCAATAATTCATTTCTCCAATTGTAATCTGTGTTGATTTTTTCAAAAATGCTTCCTTTGCCTCATTTAGTCTGTTTGTTATGCCTTTTTAGCTTCACTTGAGATACGTTATTTTCTTTCGAGGGCAGCACAGTTCTCTTGCTGCGTCTACAATGCTGTCCCCTGTTTTAATGATAAGGTTGTCACTATTCTAATTTCTGCTGCTCCTCCAATACTTCAATCTATCTTTCGTCCATTCTCAGTCGTGATTCTGTGCGTAAGTACGGAACATGCACAGTAGTGGTCCTATAGCACTTCCCCAGACTACAGTCCAACTAAATGCTGTAGCTTTCTCCCTACTTACCATCATGCGTATCGTTCTGGCTGTCAAAAGGCTATCAACTAGTAAAATAATTAAGTAATTCATGGGCAAGCAGCAGAAAAAAATCACGTTTTATTTGTGTTCTGATCCCTTACAATCAACACAACACTGTAATCACGGCTTCATCCACAGTTTTACCCCTGCTTGCTAGTAGCCACATATCGGCTACCTGGCAGGTCTGCAGAACGGATACATCACGTGTGGACGCCTTCCTCCTGTGTCACTACAGCAAGTACTTCAGCTGTCTCGTTGGTTCAATTGGAAGATACGTTCCTGCCAGGCCCTCTGATTCATAACTGAGTTTTCCTCCAGAGGGCTTATAAAATCACTCGACTTTAAGATCAGTGGTCTCATGTCAGTGAAATTCAGCGTTCTTTCATTCGAAAAAGATTGCAACTAACACTGAGAAACTTTAGCAGCGACGTAAAAGTAACATTTCTTTACAATCTGTCCCTCCGTCGTCTCATTACTCGACGAGAAGAGATCATTGAGTTCTTTCTCTTAAGAAGCAAACGAAGGGAAAAATTTTTACTCTCAATTGCCGATAATGAATATGTATCTTTAGCGAACGTTTCACATGTAGTATTACAGGGTGTTTTCACAATTTTCGATACATTGTTGTCGTACTTACCCGTTTTGTATTTTCGCATTATAATTTGATGTTAGCATTTTAGCATATCCTACTTTGTTTGCTTACGTTTCGTTTGGTGCATATTTAACATGTTCTCTGACGAAATCATGTTACGATAACTAATCAAAAGTGACTTACTATAGAGGTGCGTAACAGAAAACATTCCGCGTTATACAGTACTCATTAAGAATAAGGTTGCTGGGCGCTACACTCTTATTTATTCTCACAGTGCCCCTGAGATAACTACATACCGCGCTTAGTCATTCTCTCTGGTCGTTATTTGGCAGTATTATTTTGTGACCTGTCTGTTAAGTCTATTTTCCATTATCACGGATTGCAAAAACCTTACTACGCATTGTGAAACGTCTCACTTATGGCTGAAATCAAGCGAGAGTGAGTTGCCTAAAGTATTTCTCATAGCTTGATTAGTGTACTCACAGTACAATTAATAGAGAACTATGAACTTAATGGTGTACCAGTAATACTGTCAATCTGTACGGTATAAGATTACTTGGACTATAAATGGCCACCAGTCCACGAGGGCATAAGCTATTTGGCACTGATAGGTTATCAGTATAAATAGTGATCAGATCTAAAGCAATGATTGTGGTCTGAACTGCAATACGCAAAGAGCAAACCACTCAATTTTTTCCATATTCGTAAAATATAGTAGTATACGTTAGAAAAATCAGTCAATAAAAAACCGAAGAGAACTAAGAAATGTAACCTACAATTATAGATAAAGGGATGTAAGGCAAAAAGTTAAGGCCCATGTACCGTAATGTCTCATTTCCCGTAACTACCTTGTTGACATAATATCTCTGAGAAAGGTAGGCCTTTAGCAATCAATTCCTGTTAATTACAACGCAGATTGAGTAAGGTATCAAATTTCAATAACAGGGCAAAAAAATAGACAGGCCTTGCTTAATAAGAGCTTCCGCTAACCAAAATTATTAAACAGCTCTTAATTTAATTAAAAGGGGAACAGGCAGGCCTTGAATAATAGCAGTTTGAGTTAGGTAAAACTACCAAACAGAAAGTAGGCAGGCCTCCTTTATTAACAACTTCAGTTTAAGTACTTTAAGTACTTGGTTTAAGTACTTTAAAAATTTTATAGTGTCTCTTACCATTGATCGGGAAAGATTTTTTATTTACGAGCACTACTGTGCGTGCCTTTTCTATGTTAAGATATCTTGAAATTTGTTACTGTCTCTTATCAGTGATCTAGAAAATTTACCTTTACTTGCACTACATGAATGTGTATTTCGTAGGTTAAAGTATGTCTAAAAATTTGTATTGTCATATAGCTTTGATCTGGAAAGATTTTTCCCTCACCTGCACTACTAGTGATTGTATCCCCTGGGTTTAGGAACCTTTAATATTTTTCATTGTCAGTTCAGATGAAATGACCAATGTGCTACTCGCAATTCAAATTTATTTAAATTTAACGTATTATCTGTATGCATGTTTTCGAAAATGTACTGAATCAATCAACCGTTTGGGCATGGGCCGTGCACGAGCTGGTACTGTGCATTGATTAACTCACGTGTTTCAACCCCAAATAATTAGCTTTGATTTATCCTTGATTGCTTTCGTAAATAATTGCTTATGCTTGTCGACTCGTTAATGCTCACTTTCTTATTTTAAATCCTGTATAGAAGTGGCATATTCCGGTATCTAGAAAGTTTTTTAAATGTCTAAAGTGTAGGCACAGTCTAGTCCTCATTGTAATAATTCCCAAGCAGACCCAGTAAGTGCCCCTGTTCAAATAGATTGTTTGGCTTTGAGAAATTCTATCTGCTACTATAGAGACTATTATTTAAAGCTGTTGATTTGCAGTGTTCCCATGACTTTAATGGTTTGTAATTCTGTAACTTGGCCTCGGTGGCGAATAAGCATTACTCACATTTTCATGTTAAATTTAATGTTAAATTTGGCCTGTGAGGGGTATAAATGTGTTCAAAGAATTATTTTCTTTATGTCCATCTTCTTGCCGCTCCCAGTTCGTAGCCCCCCTGTCAATTTTTATATTCTTCCTACTTACAGCTGACTTTGAGCGATGTTTATATGCTGAGCTGATTGTGAAAACCGGCTATAAGAATTTTCCCCGCGGCGAACAGTTACGTAGTACTCGCGAGACACAAATAATATAGCCGATACTGAATTCCCCACTGTTTCGCTGCTATTATTACTTGACCCGAGGCAGGAACTCCCTGGAAAGTAGTCGGGGGGAGTAGCCGACGGCCACCGACAGGCCTTTTGAACTGTCGTACAGCTCGAGCGCCTAGCAGTTCTCCGAGACGCGTTTCATGAAAGAGTGAAGAGGCTGGTAGTTACATGACGTGCCGTGACGTCATTCCAACCGCCGCAGGTGTTCGGGGCTCGGTCATCTCCATAGCAACGGCGTGCCGTGCTGTAGCGTAACAGAGCGTGTTGCCGCCGTCAGATACGCATCTACGGCTGAAGTATGTCTGTGGGGCTGCATGAAGCATGTCTTAATGGCGCATGCCGGCGAGTGCTTTCTACATCTACATCTACATTTACACTCCGCAAGCCACCCAACGGTGTGTGGCGGAGGGCACTTTACGTGCCACTGTCATTACCTCCCTTTCCTGTTCCAGTCGCGTATGGTTCGCGGGAAGAACGACTGTCTGAAAGCCTCCGTGCGCGCTCTAATCTCTCTAATTTTACATTCGTGATCTCCTCGGGAGGTATAAGTAGGGGGAAGCAATGTATTCGATACCTCATCCAGGAACGCGCCCTCTCGAAACCTGGCGAGCAAGCTACACCGCGATGCAGAGCGCCTCTCTTGCAGAGTCTGCCACTCGAGTTTGTTAAACATCTCCGTAACGCTATCACGGTTACCACATAACCCTGTGACGAAACGCGCCGCTCTTCTTTGGATCTTCTCTATCTCCTCCGTCAACCCGATCTGGTACGGATCCCACACTGATGAGCAATACTCAAGTATAGGTCGAACGAGTGTTTTGTAAGCCACCTCCTTTGTTGATGGACTACATTTTCTAAGGACTCTCCCAATGAATCTCAACCAGGTACCCGCCTTACCAAGAATTAATTTTATATGATCATTCCACTTCAAATCGTTCCGTACGCATACTCCCAGATATTTTACAGGAGTAACTGCTACCAGTGTTTGTTCCGCTATCATATAATCATACAATAAAGGGTCCTTCTTTCTATGTATTCGTAATACATTACATTTGTCTATGCTAAGGGTCAGTTGCCACTCCCTGCACCAAGTGCCTATCCGCTGCAGATCTTCCTGCATTTTGCTACAATTTTCTAATGCTGCAACTTCTCTGTATACTACAGCATCATCCGCGAAAAGCCGCATGGGACTTCCGACACTATCTACTAGGTCATTTATATATATTGTGATGAAAAGCAATGGTCCCATAACACTCCCCTGTGGCACGCCAGAGGTTACTTTAACGTCTGTAGACGTCTCTCCATTGATAACAACATGCTGTGTTCTGTTTGCTAAAAACTCTTCAATCCAGCCACACAGCTGATCTGATATTCCGTAGGCTCTTACTTTGTTTATCAGGCGACAGTGCGGAACTGTATCGAACGCCTACCGGAAGTCAAGAAAAATAGCATCTACCTGGGAGATTGTATCTAATATTTTCTGCGTCTCATGAACAAATAAAGCGAGTTGGGTCTCACACGATCGCTGTTTCCGGAATCCATGTTGATTCCTACACAGTAGATTCTGGGTTTCCAAAAACGGCATGATACGACACTCCTAACGTGACTGGTTCAGAGAAGCGTTGTAAATTAAAAGAGAGGCAGAGTTGTACATCAAGTACTAGCAACCGTATATTTCGATATGCATTATACACATTTTGGGAACCAAATTTACAAAAGAGAAAAATGTAACTAAAGTTTTTTTTATCATAGAGTGTATACAGTGAAGTGACAAGGTGTCGGACCTTCTTTTGCCCGGGGTAGTGCAGCAACTCCACGTGGTATGTACTTAGGGTTGTTAGAAGTCCCCTGCAGAAATAATGATGCATTCTGCCTCTGTTGCCGTCCATAATTCCGAAAGTGTTTCCGATTTAGGACTTTGTGTATGAACTGACTTCTCGATTATGTCACATAAATGTTCGATGGGATTCGTGTCGGCTGATGACGGTGTCCTAATTATTCTCTCGAATTTCCACAATTTTCTGGCTTGGGGCATTGTCTTCCATAAAAATTTATCGCTGTTCCACAACGTGAAGTCCACGAATGGCTGCAAATGGTGTCCAAGTAGCATGACATAACCATTTCCAGTGGTCGTTTCAGTTGGACCAGAGGATCCAGTCCATTCCGTATAAACACGGTCCACACCATTACGGAGCCGCCACCAGTTTGCACAGTAACTTGTTCACGACCTGGGTCTACATCTACATGGATACTCTGCAAATCACATTTAAGTACCTGGCAGAGGGTTCATCGAACCACCTTCACAATTCTCTATTATTCCAATCTCGTACAGCGTGCGGAAAGAGTGAACACCTGTATCTTTCCGTACGAGCTCTGTTTTCCCTTATTTTATAGTATTGATCGTTCCTCCCTATGTAGGTCGGTTTCAACAAAATATTTTCGCATTCGGAGGAGAAAGTTGGTGATTGGAATTTCGTGAGAAGATTCCGTCGCACCAAAAAACGCCTTTCTTTTAACGATTTCCAGCCCAAATCCTGTATCATTTCTGTGACACTCTCTCCAATATTTCGCGATAATACAAAACGTGCTGCCTTTATTTGAACTTTTTCGATGTACTCCGTTAGTCCTATATAGTAAGGATCCCACATCTCGCAGCAGTATTCTAAAAGAAGACGGACCAGCGTAGTGTAGGCAGTCTTCTTAGTAGATCTGTTACTTTTTCTAAGTGTCCTGCCAATGAAACATAGTCTTTGGTTAGCCTTCCCCACAACATTTTCTGTGTGTTCCTTCCAATTTAAGTTGTTCGTAATCGTAATACCTAGGTTTTTAGTTGAATTTACTGCTTTTAGATTAGACTGATTTATCATGTAACCAAAGTTTAATGAGTTCGTTGCAGCACTCATGTGGATGACCTCACACGTTTCGTTATTTAGGGCCAACTGCCACATTTCGCACCATTCATATACCTTTTCTAAATCGTTTTGAAGTTTGTTTTGGTCTTCTGATGAGTTTATTAGTCGATAAACGACAGCGTCATCTGCAAACAACCGAAGACGGCTGCTGAGATTGTCTCCCAAATCATTTATATAGATAAAGAACAGCAAGGGACCTATAACACTACCATGGGGAACTCCAGAAATCACTTCTGTTTTACTCGATGACTTTCCGTCAGCTACTACGAACTGTGACCCCTCTGACAAGAAATCACAAATCCAGTCACATAACTGAGACGATATTCCACAAGCACGCAATTTCACAACGAGCCGCTTATGTGGTGCAGTGTCAAAAGCCTTCCGGAAATCCAGAAATATGGAATCTGAAATCCCTTGTCAGTAGCACTCAACACGTCATGTGAATAAAGATCTAGTTGTGTTTCATGTTGACTGTGTGTCTGTTCGTCAGGATAGAAGTCAGGAGCGGAGGGCGTTGTAAAATGAAAATTAATTGAGTGGAATGGACCCAGTTTATTCTTGTAATGATGGTACAGTGGTGCCTACGTAGGGCTGAGCAGCCCCAAGAGGGGTTGCCGTCTGCTCATCAGAGAGGCAGAGGCTAGAGGAGCGACTACTCGGGGCCGAGGTCAGAAGCTAAGAGAGCGCGGAGCTGTTTCCAAGCCGCCCTCGCCGCTCCCGGCCGCGTCCCCACGTGATCACACGATTAGTCTCTGATTGGAGGATTGATTCCGCCAACGCGCCTTGCTAGTAGCGTGCCCCCGTCAGCGCAACCAACCCGTGGGACTTGAGTCTGACCGAGGAGCACGTGGCAGGAATGTGCCGACCATGGTCTTCCGGCCAGCACCTTCCACCACAGTATGCCCAAGCCGGCTACGGCCGAACATTATGCATTGAAAATTTATTTAAATAAAATTTTGTCGGCAATGATCCCTCTTGGGGGTCTCCTCCCTGCACATCCTTTCCCCTTCCGAAGAAGGCTCTCTGGATGAAAATGAATGAGCTTATTCTAATCGATTATTCCATTTAAAAAAATATATGATCATTATGAAGGGTCCCATAACATAGTGATATTAATATGTGCAAATGTTACAAAGTGGCCTGAAGGGCCTGAAGGAAGGCTCTTGAATAACAAACTTGTGAAGTTGGTGCGACGGCAGTGGGGCGGCGCCGTGCTGTGAGTGTGTGTCGGCGGTATCAGTGGTGGTGGGTACCCAGGCGATGATGAGGGGCGCCGGAGCACAGCACACTGAAACACTCCACCCTCGTGGGGGTGAGAGAATGCTCCCAGGCCTAATAGTCACAAGGGGGTTTTTCCCCGTAATATTACTTTGAGTTCTTAAATCTAGGATTACAATGGTAATTGCCCAAGTGGGTGAATGAGAACATTACAAAATGACAAAAATTTAAAGAGAAAACAAAATAACTTACATGAGGGTTAAAACTCGACAGTTAAATTGTGATTCCATCGACTTTACATAGAAATACAAATCCATTACAAAATTAGTTCATTGACCTGACACCTAGACTACAACTTAATTCTAAGGGGGGGGGGGGGGGTCATGCCTGATCGCATGCACCAAGGTTGGCAGGTAGTTTCAGGTGTGATATTCACCTTCAGGTTGTGGGGGTGGTACTACTTCTCGGAAGGAAGTGAAACATTTGCAAAACCCTCTTTTACAGAGTATCCAGGATACTATAATCAGAATTATTACAGTGATGATTACCGAACCAGCGCTGGGTAATACAACGGTGGTTAATCGCTTGGTTTGGTGCCAATCAGCAATATGTGAGGCCACTCGGTCAAGAGCAACTTGGTTGTGTTCCTGGGTAAGGAGATGATTGATCGATTGGAGTAGATCTGAATCATTGGTATTCGGTAAATTCTTCAGCTTCTCATGGTGATGGATTTTAAAAGAGAGTTCAGGAAGGTATAAGGTAAATGTGGGAATGGTGACATGAAAGGTGGAGTGCAATTGAGCTGATATCCTCATAGAAGCAGCGTATACGTCACATCTTGAACTATTATACACTAGGCCACTATTATTCAGTGTTATCCGGTACGATTCAGTCTCTGACATTGAACGGTGGCATACCAGGGTGGCGGTGACAGTCTGTGGAACAGCGAACAGAAAACTGTTGCCAACATGCTGAATTATTGGTTGACGAAGTGAGACTAGAACACGAGGACATGGAGGGGTAGTGGTTTCAGCTAAAAACAGTGACATCTCGCACTCAGTAGTGTTAGTGTGTAAAATTAGCGTGGAGCATAAGTAATGTGTTGTATGGAAGCAACTGGATAGTTCAGCGCGAGTGAGAGTGGCGTGAGTTTGCCGATCCCGACTAACTATTAAAAATTCTTGAGTCTGCCAAACAACATGGTGATGAAGGGTAGCCCAAGAGACTGGAAAAGTGTATATTTGATAGCACTCGTATTCGCAATTTGCGCACGTGATTGGCAACCTCATTCGCATCCGAATACCGTCAGAATTACGGGTAAGTCGGACCTCCAATGCAGCATAGTAAAAGGGGAGGTCGCTTTCCCGCACGGCATAAAGCATTTGTTTAGGGGCCAAAATTTGCGACGACACATTGTGTAGCATGTGCAAGAAGGGCTCTGAGGGTAACAGATGAGGACTGAGCTTTCCTTGCAGTCCGAGTTGAATGGCCGAGTGTAACATGTGCACGTGTAACTGTGCTGTGTGTATATTAAATAAAAGAATCTGCGTGGTCTTCATAATGTCCAATGTGATAGTTAGATTACGTAATCCCGAGCGAAGATGAGTCCACTCTTGGTTAAAGGATTGTTCAAGTGCACCATAGTGTCGTGTTAATCTGTCGGCTACAACTTGTATTTGTCTAGTTGTGGCTAACAGGTTATTCTCAAGATGTGTCAGGCGCACCTGTTGATGTACCAACACTTCGTGATTAACTTGTGTTTCCGAAAGCGCTTGCTGTGTGTCCAAATCCCAGCGTTTTGCGTCTGTTTCGTCAGGAGTCCCAAAGACAGATTTTAATAATGTACCTCCAACGGGCAACCAGGCTCGTTTGAAACGAGGCAGTGGTACTGCATCCCTAATACTGTTCAATTGACTTCGAAGGGTTGAAATAATTCTAGTCACTTCCCACAAAGATCGGAGAAACTCAGGTTCCTTCGTCTGCGTCAAGAAGGTTTCATATTTTGACAATTGCTGAGCTGTATCATATAAAGCACGGTCTTCCTCTTCTAATAATGTTAGGTTGACATCAGCTAACACAATAGCATAATGTGGAGTATGCACCAGATTGTGACGACGTCCAAAGAGCACGCCAGATGTCGAAGGGTAGACGTGAAATGGAGGCGCCTTAACGGCGACGACGACAACCATTGAGATTAACATGCTGCCCATTGCGGATGATAAATTGACAGCCATTTGAACGGAGGTTGCTTTCAGTTTCCAATGTTGATAACGGTCGACTGCGAGAGAAAGTATTAGTGCCCCTAGAAGTAAAAATTTCCTGGCTTACTTGATGAGTGATTCAGAGATGACGGAGGGGGTACAACGTTGTAGCAGTAATTACCTGGCAAGTAGCGACGATGGACCCGTTCAGTCACGCTTACTGATGAAGAAGGCCACGAAGTAGAATCACGGCAGGCAACCAACAGTTTGGCAGCCGTGGGGGTAGCAAGGCGGCAAGACAATGGTGTAATTCGACACCGAGTATCCACTGATCAATCACGCGTCAGCAAATAAGACGCTGAACGCGGAGGCAGTACTACGCAGCGCAGACTAAGCGTAACTCGCTGGAAAAATTTTTCTACCTGCTATGGGACGAAGGCCAAGTGTCATCAATTAATTTGAGCTTTGTACGAAGAAAGTTTTTTTTTTTTTAAGAATAAAATGAGAAGGATTCCTGTGATCGCGGTGTAAACCTGCACAGCCTAGGCACCTCCCACGCATTGGCCACTACGCAGGGGCACCCACCCCGCTAAGGCTCGACACGGCGAGACAGGTGAAGTACTTCATAAATTTCAGAAATAATATTGAGTGGTTTTTCAGCTGTAGAAAACCCGAATGAGGGTAGGACAACTTAAGTTAACTCAATAATCAAAGGATCTTTACTTACAGAAGTGGTCAATAGAGAGATTAACTGTACTGAAGTCGGAAATGAATGTTAGCGAGAGCGAGTCTGTTGCTCGTGAATACAGAGGCTGGGCGCGAAGCAGTGGAGGCGGCGCAGCGCAGCTTATCAGCGCTGAGCCGGCAGAGTGCTGAGCTCAGATAACAGCGTCAGAGAGCGCTAGTGGCTCTGCGTCCGAGACTAAGACATTGTAAGTGCAACTTAAAAGTAACAGTTTATTGCAAAGCAATAATACACAAATAGCTGATGTCACAAAGACGTTTGATTCCATTTTAACAGAACAACTTAAGTGTTCAACAGGTAAATTGACTACGTTGTTGATTAAAAGAAACTGCTACTGAACATAACGTACATACGTACGTGCTTCCCTTTCCCCTTCCGAAGAGCGGAGGGCATAAACCATAAAAGCCTTGTTCATGTACTTAGTATATGACAATAGAGGTCTGGTAACATCAACAAGTTACACCAAGGTAGTGTGGATATGAACAGTGTATGTTGTAAGTTGTTATTGGGCGTATGAAGTGTTGTGTAAATGTGTGACTAATGGTAGCTGATGGCGGATACGAATTGAAGGCCAATAGGTGCTATCAGAGATACTTCCAGTCCAGAAACAATGAAAGTTAAAAGGGAATACCGAATATGACACAAAAATAGCGTATAACCATAAAGTGTACTAACATTAATCATAACTGTAAATTGATAACAATAAAACATGACATTGAAGTAATAACAATTGACAAGAAATAAAATAAAGGAAATATTTCCCGAACATAAACTTCCGAATCGGATACGAAATCCGCCAGGGGAAGTTGTTTTTTTTTTTTTTTTTTTTTTTTTTAATCGGTTGACGAAGTGCATAAGGGACTACGTCAGTAAAATCCGACAGTGTGTGTATATAACAACATTGTTCTTAAAAGTGCAGTTTGCACTGTCAGATGGTGAAAAGCAACTAATCCGTTCAGCAACGGAAAAGGCTGCCATCTGGGGAACGGTATCTGAATCTTTGGCAGAATCCGATGATTTTGCAGTGGAATTGCCATCTAGAAGAAGGTGGCTTTGTATAAAATGTAATAAAAGAGCGTCTGGGGCTCAGTTCATTTGTGGTTGAGTGCCAAAGGCGTAGTGTGAGTGCAAATTGTCTCACGGTAATTGATGTATAAATTGTTTTGTGGTCAACCGAGGAGCCTAGGATTCGGTGACGTGTAAGTACAAGTTCGCAGTGCGTATGAGCTACCTGCGAGTGACTCGACTATTAAGTTCAGCAGTGCATTAGTGCAATCTGCAGACTTGGATTGATGATTATATAATTTGCAGGGCAATGGGGCAACCTGCGGACAGTGCTAAGGCAACCTGTCTGATAATTGAGGGGTAGGCAGTCCATTGGAGCTATCTGCGATACCGTGGTTCAGCGGGCCTAAGGGCGTCCGTAATAAAAGTATCAGCGGCGTTACTAGCGACCTGCTGTACTAGGGAAATGTCGACTGTTCAAGCAATAAAAATAGCTCTGAAGCTAGAATAGCATACATGCATAAATAGCGTCACTTTTTGAGCGCGCAGTACATAACACTACATAAAATGAAAATCATGAACTATAAATCACTAGTGCTAGCATAATGACATAATTAAACACAATGACATATATTGACAGGAAAATAAAAACACAATGATGTATAATAATAATGCTGTAAGTAGTCGGAACGCTCAACATTAACATGCAACACTGGCCACTTGGGGCTGGCTGCTAGGCTGCGTGTGTGTTAGTTTTAAAACTGATGATAACAAATTGAACTGAAAGGACAACTAGGCACAGTTCCCGTAGCGCTTACATCACCGGCTAATTAGAAGCAAAGTACGTATCTCACAATGGATCATTGGCCGATATTTTGGGGCAAGACTGCAACAAGGGAGAGCAATATCTCGGTGTAGATGGTGGTAAGACTAAAACACCGGTACTGTCGGAAGAGGGTACCTAACATGTTGTAGGGGCCTCCTCATCGACAGAAGAAGGAAAACAGGATAGAACAATGACCACGGCGGTAGAGTAAAATAAATGGGGAGGGCAAAAATAACTGCGTAGCAACCAAGGAACAATCGTCCACCGATATACGGCAGCCCGGACGATTGGTCGTTTGTGCCTCGTCAGTAGCGTGAAAAACCCGTGGCATTGTATTGGTTTGCCCATATCTGGCTTTGTCCAAGGCAGTTCGATGTGTAAGAGGGTTAGGGCTGTAGTTTGTAGCTTACAGAATGAATCAAAGCAGTAGTGAAATTTCACTTATAGGATTGGCAGACTAAGGTATGCAGAATAATGTAAATCGTTAAGAACTTCGTGTGATTTATCCAGCTAATGTGAAACAAAACGAGGAAAAGAATTTAAACAATTAATCACATCTATTTAATATTTATGTTAAGATTTATTGGGATGTTTGAATGAATTTTGTTTGCCGTGTTTTCCGGATGCATGAAAGAAACCAGCTTGGAGCTGTTAGCGAGCGCGCAGCGCACGCGTAGGTGCGGAGTAGGCAACGGCACGTCAGCGGTTATGTGAGACGGCGTGTAGCCGCGAGAGACCGGCCGCTACTGTAGCGACAAATATCACGCGCTTAGCGTGTACCAGAAATAACGATGAATTAGAAATTGCTAATTATCTAGAATAAGAGTTTTTTTTTTTTTTAAAAAAAGGGTGTTAGTTATATAAACTGATGGTAAGTGCATTGTAGTCTGTCATACACGGAGGATAGGGCAGTAATTTGCGGTTTGTGTTTGTAACTACTAGGACGCTCCGCGTGTTGAGACGCTGGAGGCGGCAGCGCACGTGGTGATAAGATACGTCATCGCGCGGAGCGCTGTTACTGGCTGAGAAGGAATGATGGCCGCTGGCCAGTTCTTGGCGAGGAGAAGGGACAGCGCTGAAGAGGAGGGGAGGCGACAGCTGATGTTATGCCCCGCCAACAGCTGGTCCCGTAAACAAAGCGTACGAGGCGTATGCATTTCAAGTCCTGGCTTTATCTGTTCCGATTACTTACGAATAGCTGCAGCGAATACAGAACTATGACATATAGTACAATACACTAGGCGTCAACGTAACAAGTATTAAGAAAAGCTCGGAGTAAAAATACTCCACATGTACTGGTTTGCCAAATAGATGGCAATAGAGGACATTGAAGAATATCATTCGGAGTTAGCAGCCGCGGTACTGCCAACACCAAGTGTAATGGTTGCATTTGAAGCAAGTCAGTTGCGTGACGTCTAATGCGTGGCATTGCTTGCAAAACATAAAACATAATCATACATATAAAAATGAGCAAAAATACATGACAGGACTGGAAACTGACAATTGAGAATGGCTGGGAACTCCGTGGTGGCCAGGCACGTCTTGCTTCCAAGTCCCTGGAGAAAATGACTTAAACTAAGCTGCAATAGAACATAACATAAAACTCTAACTAGGCGTGATTAATCACGCGACCTCAACCCATAAGGGTGTCGATTCCGCAAAGGGTATCTACAACCCTGTGGAGGTAATCTCCTCCGTTTTTCCTTTCGTTTTTGTTCTACTTGAGGTGGAGGTGACACAGGCGGATCGGGGGCTGCGACCTGTTGTGGTGACACAGCCCTACCGTGGTAAGGTTGCAGGCGGTCAAAGTGCACTATCACCGTACGATCGGTTAATTGCAGTTCTGCATTGACTGGTGAGGTCAACCGTACAATCCGATACGGGCCTTCAAAGCGGGGAGAGAACTTTTTAGTTCGTCCCTTTTTGATTGCCGGGTTTCGTAGTAACACTAAATCACCTGTCTGATAAGTCGGTAGAACAGCATTTTTGTTCTGCCTGTGCAACAGTTTATTAGTAGCTTTGATATTATTCCTCTTTACCTTATACCAGATCGCTTTTAGCCGGCGGGCTAAACCTTTTACTTCCTTTATTTCTACACCTTGAGGTAGTTTGTCTATTTCGAACGGCGAATTCATCGGCCGTCCAAACACAGCTTCGTAAGGGGTATACCCTGTGGATTCATGTATTCGGGTGTTGTATGCAGAAGAAATATACGGTACATATCTGTCCCAATCAGCGTGCGTTTTTGCAACATAATAGGATAACATTTTACAAATTGTACGGTGTACGCGTTCAACGCGACCGTTAGCTTTAGGATGGAAGGGAGTTGTACGCCATTTTTTGATTCTTAATAATTTACAAACTTGTACAAATAAAGCAGACATGAAATTGGTTCCTTGATCCGTTAAAATGGCATCAGGACTTCCAAAAGGCAGTATCACACGATTTACAAACTCTCTCGCCACAGTTTCAGCTGTCATGTCGGGGAGGGGAACCAAAATTAGATAACGTGAAAAGTGATCAATAACAGATAAAATGTATTTGTTACCTTGTTGCGACTGTGGAAAAGGACCTTGGAAATCTAAAGCAAGAATTTCGAAGGGTGAAGATGCCTGAGGAAGTGTTTGCAGCGGCACTCGCGGATGCCTATTTTGTGCTCGTTGTGCACACGGCAGGCAAGATCTTACATACCTGTCCACATCACGTTGTCGGTATTGCCACCAATAACGTGTCGCAATTCGAGCGTTTGTAGCGCGTTTTCCGCTGTGACATGCTTGGATGGTATCATGGCATTGCCGTATTATACGTTGCTGCAAGCATTCCGGTATTACCAAACGATTCCCATGTGGAGTTCTTCGATACAAAAGGTCGTCTATTACTTCAAATTCTGGTAAGGTGGCGTTTCTTTGACATTGAACGTCCACCTGCTGTGCTTCTTTTAACTCTTCAATTGATACCTCATCTGATTCAATGACACGCACTTTTCTGCTTAACGCATCAGCATTTTGATGCAACCGACCAGGCTTGTGCCGAACTTCAAAATCATATTCTGACAGTTTCATGGCCCAGCGCATAAGTTTGCTGCTAGGGTCTTTAAGATTCAATAACCACTGCAGAGCAGAGTGATCGGTAAGAACTGTAAACTTGCGACCATAGAGGTAACATCTAAAATAATTAATTCCAAAAAGAAGGGCAAGCAATTCCTTTTCTGTAGTACTGTAATTAGTTTCTGCTTTATTCAGTTGACGAGAGGCATACCCAACGGGTTTTTCCTCACCATCTTGCACTTGGCTTAGGACACATCCTACAGCAAAATCAGATGCGTCACAAGATAAAATAAAAGGTTCAGCGAAGTCTGGGTAAACAAGTAGAGGTGATCTAGTTAAAATAGTTTTCACTGTTTGAAAGGCGGTCGAACATTCATCCGTCCAAACAAAAGGAGTATCCTTTTTCAACAATTTAGTAAGTGGTTTGGTAATAGTAGCATAATCTTTAACAAAACGGCGGTAATAATTTGCAAGGCCAAGGAAGGATTGTAATTCCTTTAAATTTGTTGGAATAGAAAAAGTGTCTACTGCTTCAGTTAATCGTGGATCTGGTTTGACTCCGCTGGAACTGATGACATGACCTAAATACTGCACTTGTGATTGAGCAAAAGAACATTTTTCTAATTTTAAGCTTAAATTAGCATTTTGCAAGCGCAACAGCACACTGCGTAGATGTTCAGCATGTTCAGCAATGGATTTTGAAAATATATTTATATCATCAAGATACATAAGGCACATAGTAGGTTTCAACCCACGTAATAGCAGATCTGCAAATCGCTGAAAGGTTGCTGGTGCGTTGCGAAGCCCGAAAGGCATCCTTAAGAATTCATATAAGCCGCCAGGAACTACAAAAGCTGTCTTAGCTCGATCTTCAGGAGCAATTGGAATTTGATGATACCCACTGCGCATGTCTAATGTTGTGAAGTACCGGCAATTGCCCAGACGATCGAGTGTTTCATCGATCCGGGGTAATGGATAATGATCTGGAGTAGTAACTTTGTTTACTGCTCGCATGTCTACACAGAGGCGATAGGATTTTTCTCCGTCTGTAGATTTCTTTGGAACGACTACAATTGGGCTAGACCACGCACTAGAAGAGGGTTGTATTATTCCTGCTTCTAGTTGCTGTTGTATAGTTTCCTCTACCACTGACTGAAGATGGTAGGGAATTCGGTACCCTTTTTGAGCTATTGGCCTAGCATTTCCGGTTGGAATCTCATGTTGGATTAGATCTGTTGCTGGTAAATATTTCCTGTCTTCAAACAACCATGAATACTCATTCAACACTTCATTTATTAGCTTTTGTTCATGCAATGGGAGATGACTAAGCTTAGCTTTAAACTTATCTGTCAGATGTGACGTGATTGTCAAAAGGTGTTGAGAGGCGGCAGCAGTCTTTTTCTTTTTCAGAGAAGGGGTTCTCTTTGACAACTCATCTTCTGGGATAACCTGTAAGCTGGCTAATACTGTACCACGCGGTATGAAAGCTTGCTTGTGACTAAAATTGTCTAAACACACGGGTACGCAATTTTCTTTCTGTACTTGCTGTGCTTTGCACAGGCTACGTTTTACCACAGTATGCCCAAGCCGGCTACGGCCGAACATTATGCATTGAAAATTTATTTAAATAAAATTTTGTCGGCAATGATCCCTCTTGGGGGTCTCCTCCCTGCACATGTCCATAGACCGTTTTCTTCGAGGTAATTCATAATGTTCGAAACCAATAAATGTTCTAAAATCCTGCTGCATATCGACGTTAACGATAGGGGCCTGTAATCTAGTGGATTACTCCTACTACCTTTCTTGAATATTGGTGTGACCTGTGCAACTTTTCAGTCTTTAGGGACGGATCTTTCGTCGAGCGAACGGTTGTATATGATTGTTAAGTATGGAGCTAACGGATAAGCATACTCCGAAAGGTACCTGATTGGTATACAGTCTGCATCAGAGGACTTGCTTTTATTAAGTGATTTAAGTTGCTTCACTACTACGAGGAAATTTACTTCTACGTTACTTATGTTGGCAGCTGTTCTCGATTCGAATTCTAGAATATTTACTTCTTCTTTTGTGAAGGCATTCGCGTTCCATGGCTTCGTGGGGTCTGCACCACGCTCGATCCTACCGTCATCTCTTGCCAACTGACCGGTTGACCCGGTCACAGTTTCCCAGTCGTTTAGGGTCCAACCGATACGGTTACTTCTGTAAAATATCTGGGAGTATGCGTGCGGAACGATTTGAAGTGGAATGATCACATAAAATTAATTGTTGGTAAGGCGGGTACCAGGTTGAGATTCATTGAGAGAGTCCTTAGAAAATGTAGTCCATTAACAAAGAAGGTGGCTTACAAAACACTCGTTCGACCTATACTTGAGTATTGCTCATCAGTGTGGGATCCGTACCAGATCGGGTTGACGGAGGAGATGGAGAAGATCCAAAGACGAGCGGCGCGTTTCGTCACAGGGTTATTTGGTAAGCGTGATAGCGTTATGGAGATGTTTAACGAACTCAAGTGGCAGACTCTGCAAGAGAGGCGCTCTGCATCGCGGTGTAGCTAGCTCGCCAGGTTTCGAGAGGGTGCGTTTCTGGATGAGGTATCGAATATATTGCTTCCACCTACTTATACCTCCCGAGGAGATCACGAATGTAAAATTAGAGAGATTAGAGCGCACACGGAGGCTTTCAGACAGTCGTTCTTCCCGCGAACCATACGCGACTGGAACAGGAAAGGAAGGTAATGACAGTGGCACGTAAAGTGCCCTCCGCCACACACCGTTGGGTGGCTTGCGGAGTATAAATGTAGATGTAGATGTACGGTGACGAGCCAAGGAGAGGCGCTACAGGTGATGTCGTGCTGACTGATGACCATAGCTGTTAAGTGGCTCTGAGCACTATGGGACTTAACATCTATGGTCATCAGTCCCCTAGAACTTAGAACTACTTAAACCTAACTGACCTAAGGACGGCACACAACACCCAGTCATCACGAGGCAGAGAAAATCCCTGACCCCGCCGGGAATCGAACCCGGGACCCCGTGCTCGGGAAGCGAGAACGCTACCGCGAGACCACGAGCTGCGGACATAGCTGTTAAGTCCCATAGTGCTCAGACCCATTTGATGTCGTGCTGTTAGCAAAGGCACTCGCACCAGGTCGTCTGCTGCCATAGCCCATTAACGCCAAATTTACCCCACTGTCCTAATAGCTACGTTCGTAGTACGTTCCAAACTGATTTCTGCGATTATTTCACGCAGGACTGACGACTCTACACAAATGCCGCTGCTCTCAGTCGTTAAGTAAAGGCCGTCGGCCACTGCGTTGTCGATGGTGAGAAGTAGTGCCTGAAATTTGGTATTCTGGTCACACGCTTAACACTTGGGCTCTTGAAGTACTGAATTCCCTAACGATTTCCGAAATGGAAGGTCCTGTGCGTCTAGCACCAACAACCTATCCGCGTTCGGCGTCTGTTAATTCCCGGCGCGCGATCATAATCACATCGCAAATCTCAGTGCAAATGACAACTCCGCCAATATATCGCCCTTTTATAGCTTGTGTACGTGATAATACCGCCATTTGTAATGTGCATACTGCCATCCCATGACTTTTGCAACCTCAGTTTACCCGTCTTCATGGCTGTTAATGGAGGGTCAAAGTTCAAACAAACTGAGAAGGTTTGATGACATATCTGCGGGGCGACAAAAATGCTGTGGGAAGTGTAATGAGTCAACGAAGAGTTATGCGACAGTACTCGGGAAAATATCCCTGAACAAACACCAAAATTTTGGCGTCACATTTCGGATTCATTCTGTGTTCGACATCAGTTTCGGGTGTACAGCATTCGAAATTTCACACTTGTTACAAGAATCTACATCGATATCTCTCTTGTTATTATCACGCGACATTTTCGGCGATGCACAAATTTCTATGAAACGCCCTGCTAAACCCGCAGGACAGGACAGGTGGTTTAACTTGTGGAAAGGGGCTAAAATAAGCGGCTGCCAGTTACACTCTAACATATACAACCTTTTATTTGATCAAACATTACAAGAGCCAAGAATTAAAAAAAAAACACAGCTTTTGTTTTGGAACTTAATTAGCCGCTGAATGCGTCATACAATCAGTCTCATGCTTTAATGGCAAAAGCACTTTAATTTAAAAATGGCTGAAAGCCAATAACTTAAAGCTCAACCAAAATCAGAAATTTAAAAGGCAAAGCCTTATCTTAAAACAGTTTCTTAATTAGGCTGAAGGGCCCAAAGAATCTGACACTTTAAGAGCAAACAACCTAAATTGAAAATCGGCTGAAGATCCCACACTTAAGACTCAATACAATTAACTTTAAAAATGCCGAAGGCTTTACGTAAAACAGCTCTTCAATTAGGCTGTAGGCCCAAACCATCTAACACATTAAGAGCAGAACAACTTTAATTCAGAATCGGCTGAAGGTCCAAAGAATCTGACACTTTAAGAGAAAAACAACTTAAATTCAAAATCGGCTGAAGGCGCAACACTTAAGACTCAATAGCATTAACTTTAAAAATGCCACAAGCTTCAATTAAAACAGTTCTTAAACTAGGCTGAAGGCTCAAACCATGTGACGCCTTAAGGGCAAAATAATCTTAATCTAAAAATCGGCTAGAAGCCATACAAGTATAAACAATAAGAACAAACGACAAAAGACAGTACACCCAAGGGCGCTCAGAAGTTACGAGGGTCGACCTGGGATTCAAACACTAACATTCGCTTACGTGAGACAGGCAGTCAGCCCAACCATTGTCGATCCGACGACAACCCAACCGACAGACAGTCAGCGGACCTACCAACAAGATAACCTCTGCTTCATCCGACCAGCACACAACAAGGAGTTCAATGGAACAACGTAGAAGGTATTGGCGCCCACAACCAATTATACAGTGAGCTGTCAAACTACACACCGTGCTGTACAGCGGCAACACGATGAGGAAAATACACTACCTGAATTTACGTCAACGGCCATGGCAGTTAACCGGAACGTTAACGGCCACAAGATAGAAGTTTCCACTGGTGCACTTCAATTCAAATAACCAAATGCAGTTAAATTCCACCGGAGGGTGGATGAAATTTGCCAACTTGGAAACACACGTTGTTGCTCACGGAAATATCCCAACAGCCGACAACGAACTCCGAATGACACAATGTGAACAGTCGTGACTTGCTGGTAGATTAAGTCAAAACTCAACTTTCATGTCCAGGATCGGTGAGCCACGAACCTCTTAGCAATGGGAACAGCGCCACACACTCCGACACCACATAGAGGCCGCCAGCTGGCCCGGCCAAACTCTGCACCGCGGAAATTTCCTCTCTGCTCCACGCCAACTGACCAACTGTCCGCACACAGCCCAGCCGGAAACTATAAACGCCAGGCCAAAAATAGTCCAAGGTGCGAATATCGGTACACACCGCTGCTTCCACCTGCAGAAAGAGAGGATAACAGCATAATCGCGTTAACCGCAGGAGACTAAACACAGAATAACAACCAAGGTTTAATCCAACACATAGCATGAGCCAGCTAAGGCTCACTCTGTAGTTTGTTTCTACACTCATTATCACATAGTTGCAGAAGTGGTCACTCCTTGATCCATTCGTCTCGCGTAGCAGCTTTGACTCGCTTGTTAATGCTGACATAAAATGGTTAGACTGGAGACGTGAGAGCCCCACGTAGGACGACAAATTCCGTTTTCCTTTTTGTGCTGCAATAAATGATACATTTAAATACGATACACACACGAGATTTTCATCAAATAATAGCACATGTCGGGGTGCCTGGTACTGTTACATGGTTAACTTTCACCTAAAATGTAACAAAAGTTATTCCACAGTTGCCGGCAGCTGGCCGAGTGGTTCTAGGCGCTTCAGTCAGGAACCGCGCTCCTGCTACGGTCGCAGGTTCGAATCCTACCTCGGGGATGGATGTGTGTGATGTCCTTAGGTTAGTTAGGTTTAAGTAGTTTTAAGTCTAGGGGCTGATGACCTCAGATGTTAAGTCCCATAGTGCTCAGAGCCATTTGAACCATCCATGCCCGAGGCAGGATTCGAACCTGCGACCGTAGCAGTCGCGCGGTTCCAGACTGTAGCGCTTAGAACTGCTCGGCCACCACAGCCGGCTTATTATTCGTTCTCGACAAAAATATATTTAGGAAAACATGTGATCCAGTCTAAACTAGACTTCTGAAATATCATATGCAGTCGACTCCTGCTAATTCGGATCTCGATTATTCGAATTTGTCGATAAATGGAACAAATTGTCGAGTACATTGAAAAACCAATAAATCAGAAAAGAAACTGGTATCTGGGGCTATGAAATTTCATCATCCACACTGTTCGCCGAATCAGAAACAATATTGCTGAAAACGTGTCATAAGACTGGAAAGAACGGACCCGTGGAGCTGAATTCTCGCACCTTAAGGAATGCGTATTGAAAATGGCTTAGTGATTGTCAAGGAGAAACATACCTGTCGGAAATTATGTACTTAAAAAAAAGGATAAGGCATTCACTGTTAGTCTCGCAGTTAAGGATTCGCTGCTAGAGGCGGGTGTAAAAGAGGCATATCTTTGTTTTCAAAATTTACGGAGAAACCGCGAACGTTGATGAAAGTTTGTTCAGCACCGAAAAGTAAATGTAACTGAAGATTTCTTATCTGTTCTGGAAATTTGTGTGTGTCTTTCGTTTGAAATGTTAAAATATGTAAGAGATAAGCTGCAAAAATGAACTTCCTTTAAATTTGAGATCTGGTTATTTATCTCTGTCCTTTTGTAAAGGAAAACGAATACTATTGAAACCATGATATCAATTTTTCCGTATTCCACCTTGACCGATAAAAGTTTCTTTAAATCGAACTCTCAATCATTCGAACTTTTTTTAAGGCCCTTGAATTTGGAAATATCAAGGATTGATTGCTACATCTGTTCAAATGGCTCTGAGCACTATGGGACTCAACTGCTGTGGTCATAAGTCCCCTAGAACTTAGAACTACTTAAACCTAACTAACCTAAGGACGGCACACAACACCCAGCCATCACGAGGCAGAGAAAATCCCTGACCCCGCCGGGAATCGAACCCGGGAACCCGGGCGTGGGAAGCGAGAACGCTACCGCACGACCACGAGATGCGGGCGCTACATCTGTTATTAACATTACTATCATTATTGCTATTAATGTTGTGTAATGCTTATGTACTACACATACTGTAATACTGACATTCTAGGCCGGCCGAAGTGGCCGTGCGGTTAAAGGCGCTGCAGTCTGGAACCGCAAGACCGCTACGGTCGCAGGTTCGAATCCTGCCTCGGGCATGGATGTTTGTAATGTCCTTAGGTTAGTTAGGTTTAACTAGTTCTAAGTTCTAGGGGACTAATGACCTCAGCAGTTGAGTCCCATAGTGCTCCGAGCCATTTGAACCATTTTGAACTGACATTCTAAGAATGTTTGTTTACATGTGACAAAGGCCTGAAGATTCTAATATAACAGGTGAAATAAATTCATACATAATAAATGTTATTTGTTTTAGGGTTTCTTTCAGTATTTAATCATTAGCTTCCTGTCAGACTATAATGATTTTCTGAGACTTATCCAGACACACGTCTTTTTTATTTCCACCCTCCACAATCATACCTTAAAACTCTCCGATATAGAGCTGTTTGTTAGCAAAATACATATATTTAAGTTCTTTCAAAGTCATTGTGCGTTTTCTTTCGTTATCCATCAGACATTTTGCTGTCTTTAGTGCTTTGACTGTGCACGATGCAGAACCATTTACTTACTGTATATTTGTAATTCAAATGAGGTAAGCAAGAAGGTACCGCACCAGGTACGTTTTCTTTCTACCATAGCCCAAAGCATCTCAGGCATTACCACCATTTTCTTGTAGTGTGAGAGTGTACGTTAGTACGGAACGTTATGTCTGCCTGTACGTTGTTCTGCTTTTCGTTCTCTACAGGCGTCTCTTTACGGTATTAAGGTATTATGCCTCCTTCACTACACAGAAATTTACACAAACGAAACACATCGTTGACACTGTTTTCTTTAAATTGTAAAATAATACCAATTTCCATAACAACGTTTGCTCTCTTACTCCACTTTGTTTGTTCACTATATTACGTTTTCGTGTGTTTCATCTTGACTTGTGACTGGCTAAAGTAAGAGTTAAAAGTTTTTTCCATCTACGTATGCAGCTATACTCAACGAACACAGCGTGTTGAGAAGGTACTTCTTATAGCGCTTTCCTCCGCCCTGTTTCCTGTTCATTTGACGAATGCAGCGCGGATAGAACGATACGCCTACATACTTCACTGTTGATACTGTTTCATGGATTAGGTTGGAGCATAAGTTCGTAGTGCTTCTTTTATGCATGTTTGTATTCCGGTTGCTATAGGTTTATTTATCGATTGTCATCTTTTATTTGTAGTTCACTGTAGCTGTTTGAATTTACATGTAGTCATTTTGTCATTTGGAGATAGTGAGCGGAGCTGTGGACGCCAGAAAATGGAGTGCCAAGAGGAGAAATCGGAACATTTCCGACAGAGTCTTCGGTTGTAGTTCAGTAGAGGGGTGACAGCAGCTGAGGTAACCAGAAACATTTGTGCCGTGTATGGGATAAAGCCACTGGGCAGTTAATTGCGTGAAAGTGGTTTTCTCATATTAAAGAGGATCGTTTTGAGATTATTGACTCTCCACGTTCAGGAGGAAAGAATTTGGCGCCCAACTGCGGAGGTCACCGATCCCTAGGCTTACACACTACTTAATCAAACTTTAACTTACGCTAAGGACAATACACACACCCCTGCCCGAGGGAGGACTCAAACCTCCGACGGGTTTTTCAGTGATATTACTGTATTTCCTAAAAATAGAGGGTAGGGAATAGATGGTAGACAATAGTCTTGTCAGATACCGCTGCAGTGTGACCTGGTATCGAGGAAATAAAATCGTGGCCGGCCGCTGTGGCCGAGCGGTTCTAGGCGCTTCAGTCCGGAACCGCGCTGCTGCTACGGTCGCAGGTTCGAATCCTGCCTCGAGCGTGGATGTGTGTGATGTCCTTAGGTTAGTTAGCTTTAAGTAGTTCTTAGTCTAGGGGCTCCCCCCATGAACCATGGACCTTGCCGTTGGTGGGGAGGCTTGCGTGCCTCAGCGATACAGATGGCCGTACCGTAGGTGGTGGTGGGTAGTGTTTAATGTCCCGTCGACAACGAGGTCATTAGAGACGGAGCGCAAGCTCGGGTTAGGGAAGGATTGGGAAGGAAATCGGCCGTGCCCTTTCAAAGGAACCATCCCGGCATTTGCCTGAAACGATTTAGGGAAATCACGGAAAACCCAAATCAGGATGGCCGGAGACGGGATTGAACCGTCGTCCTCCCGAATGCGAGTCCAGTGTTCTAACCACTGCGCCACCTCGCTCGGTCGTACCGTAGGTGCAACCACAACGGAGGGGTATCTGTTGAGAGGCCAGACAAAGGTGTGGTTCCTGAAGAGGGGCACCAGCCTTTTCAGTAGTTGCAGGGGCAACAGTCTGGATGATTGACACTAACCAAACCGGCCTTTCTGTGCTGGTACTGCGAACGACTGAAAGCAAAGGGAAACTACAGCCGTAATTTTTCCTGAGGTCATGCAGTCTCAGGACCGAAGACCACAACAACAACAAGTCTAGGGGACTGATGACCTCAAATGTTAAGTCTCATAGTGCTTAGAGCCATTTGAACCATAAAATCGTGTACCAAACTCAGAAGACCTTGGTCAACACAGTGATACGAGGCTAAAACTTTTCTATTGCGTTTCTTGACTACACACGGGTCATTCACAATCCTCGTAAGTAGTGCGCTGGAAGGGCAGACATTAAGAGCTGGACACTGTTGCGTAGTGGAGGTGACGTTGCGACAGTGTCGCCGGGCAGAGCTAGCCCTTCCCAGGGAGGTGGGCGCCAGCTGCGACGTCACCAGACGGAAACGGTCAACGTGTCCCTATCTGCCGCTGAAGTTTCAGCCGTCTGCGCAGCTCGCCAGTCCGAGATACGGCCGGCCTCTGTGGCTCCAGGTTCACCCGCCAGATAGCGTAAAGCAGAATGTGACGGCAGAAGCGGTGACGCTTCTCTGGATTATTCTGGATTACAATGAAGGGCGAACGTTCCACAGAAACTATACTAACATCGAGACTGTCCCTAGAAATCGTGCTAGTACCTTAAGTGTTTGCAGTAAACATAAGCATTTTTTTTATAATTATTTATTAGCTGAAAAACACTTGACTATTCACAAAATCACAGCACATTTCAGCCATATATATTACTTAAAAACCGCTGATAAACATAATACCACCACTCAAACTGTGACCCGTTGCCACTGACTCAACTGAAGTTAACTTTCGTCTGCTTCTATTGTAGGATTTTTTTTTATGGAGACTGTAGAGTAAGCTTTAATTACATTACTGGCCACTAAACTTGCTACACCAAGAAGAAATGCAGATGATGAACGGGTTTGCATTGGACAAATATATTACACTATAACTGACATGTGATTACATTTTCAGACAATTTCGGTGCATAGATCCTGAGAAAGCAGTACCCAGAACAACCACCACTGGCCTAAAAACGGCCTTGATACGCCTGGGCATTGAGTCAAACAGAGCTTGGATGGCGTGTACAGGTACAGCTGCCCATGCAGCTTCAACACGATACCACAGTTCATCAATAGTAGTGACTGGCGTATTGTGACGAGCCAGTTGCTCGGCCACCATTGACCAGACGTTTTCAATTGGTGAGAGATCTGGAGAATGTGTTGGCAAGGGCAGTAGTCGAACATTTTCTGCATCCAGAAAGGCCCGTACAGGACCTCAACATGCGGTCGTGCATTATCCTGCTGAAATGCAGGGTTTCGCGGGGATAGAATGAAGGGTAGAGCCACGGGTCGTAACACATCTGATATGTAACGTCCACTGTTCAAAGTGCTGTCAATGCGAACAAGAGGTGACCGAGACGTGTAACCAATGACACCCCATACCATCACGCCGGGTGATATGCCAGTACGGCGATTGCGCCAAACACGGATGCGATCATCATGATGCTGTTAACAGAACTTGGATTCATCCGAAAATATGACGTATTGCCATTCATGCACCCAGGTTCGTCGTTGAGTACACCATCGCAGGGGCTCCTGTCTGTGATGCAGCGTCAAGGTTAACCGCAGCCATGGTCTCGGAGCTGATAGTCCATGCTGCTGCAAACGTCGTCGAACTGTTCGTGCAGATGGTTGTTGTCTTGCAAACGTCCCCATCTGTTGACTCAGGGATCGAGACGTGGCTGCACGATCAGTTACAGCCATGCGGATAAGATGCCTGTCATCTCGACTGCTAGTGATATGAGGCCGTTGGGATGGAGCACCTCGTTCCGTATTACCCTCCTGAACCCACCGATTCCATATTCTGCTAACAGTCATTGGATCTCGACCAACGCCAGCAG
Organism: Schistocerca americana; assembly: GCF_021461395.2. NCBI lineage: Eukaryota > Metazoa > Arthropoda > Insecta > Orthoptera > Acrididae > Schistocerca > Schistocerca americana. Next base: position 924,520,963 of record NC_060121.1, on the reverse strand, counting down.
CAATGTCGCGATACGATAAACCGCAGTCGCGATAGGCAACAATCCGACCTTTATCAAAGTCGGAAACGTGATGATACGCATTTCTTCTCCTTACACGAGGCATCACAACAACGTTTCACCTGGCAACGCCGGTCAACTGCTGTTTGTGTATGAGAAATCGGTTGGAAACTTTCCTCATGTCAACACGTTGTAGGTGTCGCCACCGTCGCCAACATTGTGTGAATGCTCTGAAAAGCTAATCATTTGCATATCACAGTATCTTCTTCCAGTCGGTTAAAATTCGCGTCTGTAGCACGTCATTTTCGTGTTGTAGCAATTTTAATGGCCAGTAGTGTATTAGCGGACCAATAGGCCTATCACAAAAAAGTTACACCGATATTTTTTCTTGTTTTGTTCTGGAGCAATTTTCTTTCAAAACTACAATATATATATTTTTTTGTCTTAGATTGTGGTAAGAATTGTCCAGTTTTCGGTGTCTTCGCTGAGAACTGCTCACTCCAAAACCATATACGTTAAAATGTGTATGTTCGATGTTAACGAAATTTTAACAGGTTTTAGGCAAATATATAGCTAGTCGAAATTTGATGTTACAGAATTTTTCAATCAACCAAAAAAATTTTGTTATGATGTATCGAAAGAAACTTTTTCTGAGCCTAAGATAATGATATAGTAGAAAGCGTACGTTTGTTTTGAAGGTCTCTTTTGTAGTTGTAAGAATCTACAACCAATGTGACCGTATAGTGTGATAGGGATTTTATAAAGAGTGATATTTAAGAGCAGTTCTGTGCGTGCTGGACCTTGGAAATAACAGTGGGCGCCGTGGCGAATCAGGGACTATACCGCTAGTCACAGGCAAACCGTTTTCCAACTGCCCGGAGCTTCGCGGCAACTACGCATTCATTTTCACAGCTGGGCCCGCTTTTAATCGAAAGGGTCCAGCACGCACAGAGCCGGTCTTAAATACCACCCTTCCTAAAGTCCGTATCACACTGAACGGCATACTTTTTGCAGCACCTTACAACTAAAAAAGAGACCTTCAAAACACACGCACGCTTCCTGTTACGTGTTCACCCTGGACTGAAAAAAAGTAACTTAACAAAATCATAAGAATTGCTTATTGGGTGACTGAAAAATTCTGTAATTTGAGATCTCCACTGCCAATAACCTGTAACCTATTAAAATTTCATTAATATCGAACAAATACATTTCGAACAATACTCTTTTGTGGTGAACAGTTATTAGCGAAGACGCCGAAAACCGGACAATGCTTACTACAATATAAAACAAAATATTTGTATTGAAAGTTAAAACCAAATAGCTCCATATAGCCTCACGCAGAAGAAAAGAAAACTGTTGGTATAGCTCATTCTATGATAGGCCTAATGTTTTGCTTGTAATTAACGCTTAAACCCGAATCTCCAAGCCGGCTAGTGTGGCCGAGCGGTCCTAGGTGCTTCAGTCTGGAACTGCGGGACGGCTACGGTCGCAGGTTCGAATCCTGCCTCGGGCATGGTTGTGCGTGATGTCCTTAGGTTAGTTAGGTTTAAGTAGTTCTAAGTTCTAGGGGAATGATGACCTCAGAAGTTAAGTCTCAAAGTGCTCAGAGCCATTTGAACCATTTTTTTTTTTTTTTTTTTTAGGAGCAATTTCGAGGATAGCGATTGCATCTTTCGACACGATCCAACACCCATTCATAGTGCACGGCCTGTGGCGGAGTGATTATAGGACAATAAGTAATCTTATCGACACCCTGCCACGCGCTTACGTCTGTGAAGAGGACAACTTCTGATGGAAATGATGTAGAAAGATTGTTAAGAACAGCTATAATGGTATAATTTATTAGAGACCACCAATTTCGGTCTAGGATCAGACCGTTGTCGGGTCCAAAATCGATCTCAGCTATAGTACAACTATTAACGAAAGACGATAAATACACCCAACAGAGTGCAAACTGTATGCCATCACTGGAACTAATGAAAATATTTCAAGGGGAAGAAGGACTAAAAGACACAAAGAAAATGAGAACTGTAAAGAATAGTTATAAACAACAAACTTGCTGTTGCAGTGTCTGTTTGGTTGGGTGTTGCTGGTGCATTCCTCCAATACATTTGGTGCTGCCCTTGGACACAATATGTAAAAAGACAAGTTGCGTTGGAAACGAATGAAGTATGTGAGATGGACGACACAGCTGTGCGGTCAATTTGCTAAGTTAATACATTTTATCACGGATCCAGTTTCAAAGATTTGGATGTCAGTACGAGAATGCTACATAACACGTGGATAACCAAAACTATCAAGTTCGACAATGTATCGCGTATTTCTTACAGTTACCTTCGGTGCTTTATACTGCAGCTGCTCTTTCCATGTTAGGTTAGTTAGGTTTAAGTAGTTCTAAGTTCTAGGGGATTGATGACCTCAGAAGTTAAGTCCCATTGTGCTCAGAGCCATTTGAACCATTTTTTTGAAGAGCAATTCGGGGATGGCGCTTGCATCTTTCGACACGATCCAACACCTGTTCATAATGCACGGCCTGTGGTGGAGTGATGATAGGACAATAACATTCCTGTAATGGACTTGCCTGCGCAGAGTCCTGACCTGAATCCTGTAGAACACCTTTGGGATGTTTTGGAACGCCGACTTCGTGCCAGGCTTCACCGTCCGACATCGATATGTGTATGTATACATCTAGCATTTTATCTTATTCTCGTGGCTCCTTTGCAAGATATGCGATGACAATGGTGAGAGCATAATGATCACACAGTTTTCGCAGATTACAGAGTCTCTAAATTTACCCAACAGGGTTTCGCAAGAACTGTGTTGTCTCCCCGCCAATGGTTTTGATTTCAGTTCCCCGAGCATTTCTGTTATGCTTTCAGAGGAGTGCATTCCCCTGTTACTATCCTACCAGCGCATCTCTGAATTCGTTCGCTGTCTCTTCTCATGTCCGCCCGATATAGACCGCAAACACTGGAACAATACTCCAGGGTGCACATGTAACATCTAGTAAGCGGATTTCTTTAAAGGAGAATTGCATGTTGCCAGAACACTTCCAACAAATCTGAGTTCTCCATTTGTCTTCTGATTTCAAGCGACTGTCCAATTTCATATCGCTTCATAATATTACCCCTAAATACTTATACGATATAATGCGCTCAATATTAGTACCATTAATCTTGTAACCAGTTACCGCCTTTCCGTTATAATGCATTTATCAAATGGGTCTGAGTACTATGGGACTTAACTTCTGAGGTCATCAGTCCCCTAGAACTTAGAACTACTTAAACCTCACTAACCTGAGGACATCACACACATCCATGCCCGAGGCAGGATTCGAACCTGCGACCGTAGCGGTCGCTCGGCTCTAGACTGTAGCGCCTAGAACCGCACGGCCACTCTGGCCGGCAATGCATTTATCCACGTTCAATTGAAGCTGTGAGTCATTGCACCAAGAGTAAATTCTGTCTAAATCTAAATGCAGTATCCTACGACCATCTAATGATATTACTAACCCGTACTCAACAGTATCGTCAGCGAACAATATTACGAGGCTGTTGTTTCCTTCCTATAAATAAAGATAGACAGCGTTACTAGGAAAATAATTGATGCGATAAGCTGGTACATCTGGGTTCGTTGAAATCTTCTTGCTGGTGAAAAATGTTATAACCCTCACACCAGGAAAAGGACGCCTAGGGCTAACAAAAAATTGGTTCAAATGTCTCTGAGCACTATGGGACTTAACAGCTGAGGTCATCAGTCCCCTAGAACCTAGAACTACTTAAACCTAACGAACCGAAGGACATCACACACATCCATGCGCGAGGCAGGATTCGAATCTGCGACCGGAGCGGTCCCTCGGTTCCAGACTGTAGCACCTAGAACCGCACGGCCACCCCGGCCGGCCTCAGCTTCTCATATCCCCTATTACACGACCTGATTCAAACTCAGAGAACTCTTGCTATCGTCGTTTTCGTTGTCTTAAAGACATTTCTGATTAACATCAACTAACAGAATCCAGTTTCAAGGCAAATAACACTGACGAAAGTTACAGCTACTTATTTAAAGTAAATCTGATTTGCATCCTAATAGTGTCGCTACCAGTGCCACTCTTATGCGGCTGGTGCGAAATGACGTCATCTTTAAGATGTAGAAACACGCCTACCAACTTTCATTTATACCGCACAACTCCTTCTTGGTGTTGGGATCTTTCTTCCATCAGTGTATATTTCATAACCCAATGGTCTCCAACAAAACGAGTACTTGAATCTCCTGGCAAAGGACGCAACACATAACGGACACTCTGCGTATCCCTGATTTCATCGCATCCAACTGCATGCTCAACGTGAAGCAGGGCATACAACGCATAGTAAGAAAAGAGAGCCGTCAACACTGTAATGGGCAAACTACTAAAATGTGTGTGAAATCTTATGGGACTTAACTGCTAAGGTCATCAGTCCCTAAGCTTACACACTACTTAACCTAAATTATGCTAAGGACAAACACACACACCCATGCGCGAGGGAGGACTCGAACCTCCGCCGGGACCAGCCAAGCAGTCCATGACCGCAGCGCCTTAGACCGGTAAACTACTGCCCCGAGGGTATGGCAATATACGGTTTGGGCTTGCGGCAAGGGACACAAAGTGTAAACGATTAGGATGCGCTTACATCACAGGAATTAACATTAGTCACGTCTAGGGAAAAGATATCGACACTTCACTACTTCTTCGTACGACTCACCACTGTTGTTGTTGTTGTGGTCTTCAGTCCTGAGACTGGTTTGATGCAGCTCTCCATGTTTCTCTATCCTGTGCAAGCTTCTTCACCTCCCAGTACGTACTGCAACCTACATCCTTCTGAATCTGGTTAGTGTATTCATCTCTTGGTCTCCCTCTACGATTTTTATCTTCCACGCTGCCCTCCAATACTAAATTGGTGATCCCTTGATGCCTCAGAACATGTCCTACCAACCGAACCCTTCTTCTAGTCAAGTTTTGCCACAAACTTCTCTTCTCCCCAATTCTATTCAATACCTCCTCATTAGTTATGTGATCTACCCATCTAATCTTCAGCATTCTTATGTAGCACCACATATCGAAAGCTTCTATTCTCTTCTTGTCCAAACTATTTATCATCCATGTTTCACTTCCATGCATGGCTACACTCCATACAAATACTTTCAGAAACGACTTCCTGACACTTAAATCTATACTCGATGTTAACAAATTTCTCTTCTTCAGAAACGCATTCCTTGCCATTGCCAGTCTACATTTTATATCCTCTCTACTTCGACCATCATCAGTTATTTGGCTCCCCAAATAGCAAAACTCCTTTATTACTTTAAGTGTCTCGTTTCCTAATCTAATTCCCTCAGCATCACCCGACTTAATTCGACTACATTCCATTATCCTCGTTTTGCTTTTGTTGATGTTCATCTTATATCCCCCTTTCAAGACTATCCATTCCGTTCAACTGCTCTTCCAAGTCCTTTGCTGTCTCTGACAGAATTACAATGTCATAAGCAAACCTCAAATTTTTTATTACTTCTCCATGGATTTTAATACTTAATCCGAATTTTTAAGGTAATTGAAATCACAAATTCTGTTTATGTCAGTGGAATCACGGTCAACAAGACACTTTGGACAAAGGACAAAGCAAGCTGAAGAAAAACGTTTCCCGCTAAAATTTCCACTGGGTTCGCTTTAGAAAATGAAAAACTTACAAAATTATCAATGACTCTTTTTATAACTAGACTTCTGTATCTTTGCACATACTCTCTGTCTGGCAACTGCGCTGTACTACGTATTACTTAATCTTTGTCTTCTGGAAGCCAAACAGAACACACCATGTTGTTATCAGTGGAGAGACGTCTACAGACGTTAAAGTAACCTCTGGCGTGCCATAGGGGAGTGTTATGGGACAATTGCTTTTCACAATATATATAAATGACCTAGTAGATAGTGTCGGAAGTTCCATGCGGCTTTTCGCAGATGATGCTGTAGTATACAGAGAAGTTGCAGCATTAGAAAATTGTAAAGAAATGCAGGAAGATCTACAGCGGATAGGCACTTGGTGCAGGGAGTGGCAACTGACCCTTAACATAGACAAATGTAATGTATTGCGAATACATAGAAAGAAGGACCCTTTATTGTATGATTATATGATAGCGGAACAAACACTGGTAGCAGTTACTTCTGTAAAATATCTGGGAGTATGCGTACGGAACGATTTGAAGTGGAATGATCATATAAGATTGATTGTTGGTAAGGCGGGTACCAGGTTGAGATTCATTGGGAGAGTCTTTAGAAAATGTAGTCCATCAACAAAGGAGGTGGCTTACAAAACACTCGTTCGACCTATACTTGAGCATTGCCACAGCGGTCCACCCCCCACCCCCCACCCGTTGGGGATTCGAGTCCTCCCTCAGGCATGGGTGTGTGTGTTGTCTTCATCGTGGGTTAGTTTAAGTTAGATCAAGTAGTGAGTGCAAGCCTAGTGACTGATGGCCCCAGCAGTTTGGTCCCATTGCAACGTAGCACACATTTCAATTTTTTGTGGAGTGGCATAACAACTAAATGAAAATATAAACATAACGAACATTCGAAAGAATAACAGAAAATGAACTAAACTTATGACGGAGATGGTTTCGACGGTTTCGTTTCTCGTACGCTAGTGCTAATCGTGTCAGATCTTCAGATCGACGGTTGTAGCAATGCCTTTTTTACAGAACAATAAACCATGTTTCGATGATTCGAAAATATAGAAAGGCTGTATATACAATAAAGCAGTGCTTGCTAACACCTATGGCTCCACCTTTTAAAATGAAAGATGACGTGTGCTGTCACGTGTTGATCGGGGAGCAAACAAGGGCCTGTGCAGATGAGGCTGGTTTTCGGCCCTCACTTCCGAACCACGCGCTCTGCGACAATATAGGCTACTGCCGCAGTGTTTCGCAGCGGGGAGCGGGCGGAACACCCGATGACGTCAGAATGCGAGCTGACGCTGTAGGGTCCTGAGTAGCGTTTGTTTGTTCGGCGTTCTGCAGAATCGAAAACCGAAAGAATCGGACTCATTGCAATCAAATTTGATACTGGAAGGACATACACTTTTGAAAGTCGATTTATTCAGTGTACGGGTAGGTACAAATGTTCTCGTGAAAAAGAAAATTGCTTGGAGAGTCTAATACAGTGTATGAGAGACTACGATTAAATCCTGATAACTCCCATGAATGCACGACAATGTCTGTGTCTAATCTGATTACCTTTTTAAAAAAGTCGATGCACGCTTGAGAGGATTCTGCATCCATTTCCATTCAACTAAATTGATGTCCAAAATTAAAGCAACAAACGGAAATTCTTCAAGTTTGCGTTTATTTTGCAAGAAAACAATATTAACAGGTGATAGTAGAGTACAAACAATATAAAGAATATAGAACTAAAAAACTGCAACCATCGTAACGGTAGAAAAAAATGTTGTTGTTTTTTTCAATTTAATGGGTGTTCATAGATTCCGACAACTGTTTAATGTGCTGTGGCAACAATACAGGTCAGGCACCGACGGAGCATGCTGTAAAAGATGCCGTCAATCTCATGTGGAGGCAATAATGCCTATTGTTCCTGATGATCAGCGGATAAGACCTGGAGAGTGGTCGGTGGATGCTGACGTCATGCAGGTCGTCTCCCCAGTGCATCCCAGACGTGCTCTACGGGATTCAAATCGCGAGGACTAGCAGGCCACTTCTTGCGTGTAGTATCTTCCGATTTGAAGAAAACATCAACCAACCGTTATCGTGCATCAGTACAAAGACTGGGCCTACAGTACCTTGCAACAACCCCGCATGAGGTCCCAAGATCTCGTCACGCAGTTAAACCTTGCCGATTCACCCATACAATTTCATGAAGAGGTGGTTGGTCAGTATAATCTCTGCCCACACCACCTGCTCTTTCCATAATGTTTGGGTCCTGAGGACGTGTTCCACGTTCCCTCCAGACGCGAATCCTTCAAGAATCATTCTCCAGACCAAATTGTGATTCATGTGTGAAAAGAACATTGGCCCACTGGTGACAGGTTGACGATTCCACTCTCTAGACATGCCCTTCTGTAAAGGCGCGTCAGAGGTGCACAAACAGCAGCTCTCCGACAGTAAAGGCCACTCTGACGAAGCCTTCTGTACACCGTTTGCCTCGATACAAGGCCAGTTGTCATGCAGAGCTAAGTCTGTGCTGTCGTGCCATTACAGTCAAATAACGGTCCTTTCTTTGCGATGTCACTTGTGCTCAGCCCCGCTCTGGTCTTCGGGACAAAGTTGCATTCACTATAAACTGTCGCCATATCCGAGAAACAATAGAACGTTTCACAATAAGCCATCGCGCCACATCGGTTTGCGGCTGTCTTACCTTCATTCTTCCTAAGGCCCTCCATCGCAGACTGGTAGGCGTCTCCTCACAACAAACACTACCCAATTTGATAGGTGCCCTGACGTCATCGTCGGCGTATCGTGAATTAGACCCAGGACAGGGAAATAGTGGATTGTTGCCTTAATTTCGGACACCAGTGTGTATCGTCCGAGGAGAAAGTTATAGTTACGTTTACATAACGAGGTGTTAATTCAAAATATTTTTTTCTGCTTTAAAAATTTTTATTTAAAACGAGGATTGTTGTACACAATTTTACACAAATGCATCTAACATGACTAGTGGCAAGAAATTTGCAAGACATGTTTGTGAATTAGTTTTATCAGAACGACGCAACAAAAATATTTACTTACTGTAGTTGCTATTTCACTCTGTATCTTCCTTATAATCGACCTATTTTTATACAGAGGACAACTAGATTGCCAAGTTTCTAGTGTTCCTTGTCCCTCTGTGATAATTTCTTCAAGGGACATGGCCTGACGCTCGCTGCCCTCCCGAGAAACAGAAACTGGTTTGCGTTACACGCACGCTCTTCTGCACGCCGCTACTGCCAACTGTTTGGTGCCAGGACACTTCCGTACAGTTGAATAGATTTGTGTTGTACGCTGCAGGGGAAGCGTCGTTCAGCGCTGACCTCCCCATTCCACTCACGTTGCAGCTATAGTCGGGACATGAGGATGCGTGGGGTAGTCACTGTGAGGTTACGTGCGCTTGAGGAATAGAGGCGAGGTGCAACACTCGTAGCGTCGCAAGTTGTTCCGAGCGAACATTTGTTTTAGGATAGTTTGCTGCATGTTACTTCGGGAGCTGACATCTGCCGGCCTAACTGGGAGACATAGACGCATCTGTCACTGCGTGGGAAAGCTATTCAGTGTCTCTTATTGGACGCGTACATTCACCATCTATAAGAACCTAAATAAATGAATTAAACATTATGCAATCATGTTCAAACTCGGTACACTGCCTTTTGTTATTCAGGAAAAGATTGTATAAAAATTTCAACATTGTAACTGTCATAGTTTTGGAGATAAAAATAAATTGTTAAAAAGTATAAAACCGACACTTAGGGAACTAAATTCAGTTAGGAAATAAGATAGTTTATCTTTTGGTATACCTGGGAAACAGGGAACTAAATTCAGTTAGGAAATAAGATAGTTTATCTTTTGGTATACCTGGGAAACATAAACAGAACTCTCAGTGTGCAGAATTAATTAACTGGGATTTTCATATTAAAACTTCAATTATTTTTCGTTTTCATTGTATAAAAAGCAGACAAAATAAATATTTTTTGTCTAATATTGTTGAGGGAATAAATGTAAATAAATGAGAGTGTGTACGTGAGACATTAGTCAGATTTAAATGTAACATTATATACTGTCTTAAGTAACCTGTAAGAGTTACACAGGCGTGTCGTGGGAAAATGATCCTAGGGAATGTACCCGCTTTGCTGTTGACGTATGTCTAGGTGTGATTGCTATTGTGACAGAGTAGCCAGAAAGTCAGCCGGAGTAAAGTCTGTATCTAACGAATATTTCCAGATTTTTTCGTTTCCATTTATTAAACACTACTTTAATATTTGCATGTCAGATTGATGCAAATGCGTCCGTGTGTAAGGATTGGTGCAGGCCAGTTTTGACGCGAGTATTATCACGAACGAGCACTCTGAGTGGCAGCGAGTATAATCAGCCAATCAGAATTGAGTCGGTACCCGCTCGTTACCAGATAGTTATGCTGGGAGTGAGGCTGCAAGAAAAAATTCGCTCGCTAGCTTTGAGCGCGGACGGTCATGTTACTAGTGCCAGTCAAAATAATGTGTAAAGTGAAGAAATAATTGGCTTCTCGCATCCAGATTGTGTGGCCGTAATAGCAGTTGTGAAGTTTGAAAGTTTCAGAGTTGTTTTTTTGGTATGATATTCGCGTACCAAAATTTGGCCTTCATAGTATCCGCGTGGCATGTTTCAGTATTGAATTCAACCACTGAGCATTTTTGGCGAGCAGTTTTTCTTTTTTTTTTTTAGAAATCCACAAAAAGGACCGAATGTAATAAATTAGTGGTGAAATTAATGACTGTGAAAACGTGGTTTAATTCGGGTCAGGTTTGGACAGATTTCTGGCTGCTGTGCATGTGAAATGGTTGTATGAGATGTGAACTGGAAGAAAATAGCCAATAGTTTCAATATGGACTGAATAGTACCTTTTCTTTGGTTATCAAAATAAACATTATTGTATGGAAATTTCGGACATTACTTTCTAGAAGCCAGTCCATCTTCTTACAGCCTGATAAAATTGAATAACGGATTTTCCACAGAACTTTGTTTCATAACTAGAGTTGCGGGGCCTCAGTAATTGCAGATATTAGGTGGCGTTTCTCATCAACGCTGCTTTCACATCATCTGGTGAGTATCTACGTTGCTGAGTGAAGGAACATCGTGCAGACGCCGTTCTGAGGTAGGTGAATTTTAATTTGCAGCCTGCACAGTAACAGCAACATAATAAGACATGAGGAAAAACAAAAACCCCCACCGCACACTTAATTAAAGTAAAGCCCCCATTCTGTGGAAAATTGTACGCATTGAGACATTGAGACACAGCCCACGAAAGATAATGAAGAGACGAAGATTCTGAGTATAGCCACTCCGGTTTAGAACTTCTACCGGTGGTTAATGAATAATCTGCTCAGAAAGATAGAATTTCGTCAGTGATAATGTTTTCACAATATTTTCTCAAATATGATTTTGGTTATTGTTTCTGGATAAAGAGGAGTACAAGCGGTACCAGTGAAACGTACCAGAAAATTAATATATGGCGTAAAAATGAACGAGAGCAGAGGAAAAGCATCAGTTATTTCGTTGGGTATCGGTAGATGTAATGTACTTCTACAGACAAACAACTGATTACAATTTACTCAAGAGAATGAGCTTCACAAATCGAGCAACTCAATACAGCGTTGGTCCATCTCTGGACCTTATGCAAGCAGTTATTCGGGTCGGCGATGACTGAGTTGTTGGATGTCCCCCTCAGGGATATCGTGCCAAATTCTATCCAGTTGGCGTGTTGGTTCATCAAACTCGCCAGCTGGTTGGTGGGCCTTGCACTAACCCTCCAAACATTCTAAACTGGGGAGAGGCCCGGCGATCTTGCTGGCCAAGATATGTTTTAGCGAGCAGTAGCAGCTCTCACAGTGTGCGACCAGGCATTATCTTGCTCCAAAATAACCCCACGATTTGCAATGAAGGGCAACAAAACGGGGCATGGAATGTCGCCGGCGTACCGCTGTGCTGTAACAGCGCCGCGGATGGGAACCAAGGGGGGTCCTACAACGAAACGGAACGGCACTTCAGACCATCACTCCTGGTTGTTAGGCCGACAGCCAGGTTGGCATCACACCGCTGTCCAGGGCGTGCCCAGATAGTCTTCGGCCTGGAATCACATTGACTATGTTGGAATATCTTCGGTGATGAGTCCCACTTTTAGCTGAGCCCCGATGATCAGCTAAGACGTATCTGTAGACGCTCCGGGCAGAGGTGAGATAGCAACCTGACTATCGCCCGCCCTGCAGCCCGACAACCAGGGCTGACGGTCAGGGGTGCCATCTTCATTTCATAACAGGACCCCATTGGTTATTGTCCGCGGCACCACCACAGCATAGCGGTACGTCTACGATATTATATGTCTCGTTTTGTTGAATTTCTTAGCGAGCTATCATGGGCGAACATTTCACAAGACAAATCCCGCCCGCACTCGGCTGGACTTTCTACTGCTCGTCTTCGTGATATTTAAAATTACAAAACTAGCAAGGGTACAAAATAACGATATTTGTTTTGCGTGTTTAGCAGAGGAGGAAGACTGTGTGATTGGGCCTGAAATTTTAGGTTATTTGGGAGAATGTGGATCCAAAACGTGATGCACAGAACTGTCACCTGTGACAGAAACTATGGATCTAACCAGATTGGGCATTGAGTCGAACTGACCTTGGATGATTGAAAATTCTTTAAGAGCAATGCAACCATTATCACGGTAATTATGAAACAGACTTTAAAAATGCTGTAAGATTGCTCAAAAATATTCGTCTCTATTCCTCATGCGCACGTAACCTCACAGTGACTACCCCGTGCATCCTCATGTCCCGACTATAGCCGCGACGTGAGTGGAATGGGGAGGTCAGCGCTGAACGCCCCTTCCCTGCAGCGTAGCACGCAAACCTATTTAACTGTACGGATGTGCCCTGGCGCCAAACTTTTCGGCAGGGGAGAACAGTTGGCAGGAGCGGCGTGCAGCGGAACGTGCACTTAACAAAAAAATGGCTCTGAGCACTATGGGACTTAACTTGTGAGGTCATTAGTCCCCTAGAACCTAAGGACATCACACACATCCATGCGCGAGGCAGGATTCGAACCTGCTACCGTAGCGGTCTGTCTGTGAATTTCTTTATTATTTCTTGTTTCGGACTGATCCCTCTGATACGTAAATAAAACTTCTTTTTATGAGCTACAGGGTGATTTTTTTCACCGCGTGCAAAATCTAGGTATTGACCGCTGAGAGGATACGGAACAAAGAAGGTCTAATGAACTTATGTCCGGTAATACATGGTTTCCATGCTAGAGACCGTTTATTCAATCATACTTTGTTACAGAGACTGCGGTCTCATACGCGCTGTACCATGCAGCCACAGTATGCATAGTTTCCTCCTAGAGTGGTACTGTTCTCATACGTCATACCATAGCGCCCTCTCCTGCCATAGTAATTGGTAATGTTGTGTCCGATTCACTTCTCTTGCTGACTCGTCTTGTGGCGGATGTGATACGGCGTTGTACTTAGTGGTTCCGTATTCGAATCGAGAGCTTGCCGACATAGTGTTTACTTACGGAAAGGCAAATGGCAACGGGCGGCTCGCAGCAGGGTTGTATCAGCAGACCTACCCCTGCCGACAACAAAATAATCATTCAGTGTTTGCAACAGTTTTTCGCCGCTTGTTCGAGATAGGGACGTTTCAAGAAGCAGGAAATCGTGTAGGACGTACCTGAAATGTACTGACACGAGACTTGGAGGAAAAAGATTAACACCGCGGAAGGCGACAGTCGTGTCAGTACCAGGCAATTGGACCGCCAGTACAGGGTAAGCCAGACGACCGTGTGGAACATTCTCCATGACAATTGTTACTACCCTCGTCGCTCACAGTTTGGGCAGGGCTTACTAGCGACAGACTCTCCACATAGGGAGCAGTTTTGTCACTGATTTATTCACCAGGCAACCACAATTCCGAGATTTGTGTCATCCATCCGGTTCACAGATTAGGCCACCTTTACGTGGAGTGATATCTTCGACTTTCATAACAGTCATCAGTGGGATAGTATGCAGAACCCGCATGGTATAGAGACAGCGAATCATAAGCATCGGCGCGGCCGGAATGTGTGGACTGGGATAATTGGCTACCTCATTTTGGGACCAATCTTCCTTCCACGTCGCGTAACAGGCCGGAACTATTGGCGTTTATTGCGGGTGACTTTCACTCCCATGCTAGAAGAAGGGCCGTTGATAATTGTAAGGGTTATGTGATTACTGGATGGTGGTGCTCCAGTCCACTTCACCGTTATCATCCAGAAGCATCTCAATTGTGTCTTCCCTGGTCGCTGGATTGGGCGAAGGGATACATTTGCATGGCCACCTCGTTCACCGGATCTCAACGTGTGCGATTTCTGGTTATGGGGCCATCTCAAAAGTGTCGTGTATGCATAGCCCATTCGAGATGTGGAGACTCTGGAGCGGCGTATTCATGCTGCCTTTGACGGTATTAGGATACAGCCTGGCCGATGTGGACGTGAGACAGAACATGATATGGAGCGTTCACGTATGCATTAAGGCACATGTAAACCATTTTCAACACATACTGTAACTGCGAGAGTATGGTACAGCGCGTATTAGACAGCAGTCACTGATTGAATAAATGGTGTCTAGCGTGGAAACCATGCATTCCCGGACATAAGTTCATTAGACCTTTCTTGTTCCATATCCTCTCATCGATCAGTCCCTAGAGTTCGTACACTGTAGAAAAAATCACCCTATATATTGGAGGTTCACATTTTATTACTCTTGTCCGCCGTTTTATTGTTATGACTATTATAAGACTCTTGTAACATCTACTATATGTAAAAATAAATTTTGTTTATTTATCATGTCATCATATGACGGGATAATTCCAAAACGCGCCATAGCAAGAAACAATTACGAAATTAAAAAAACCCGGGAATTCCTAGTTTGGAGCAAGCTAACAGCATTTGTAATGTGTATTTCATAATCAACTCTCTGGCAGAGTTTATCAGACGTAGTGGTGTGTCATTCTCTCGGCAATTCGTGCCTACATGTGACCTATAAAGTTTTCTCCGCGCGACTGATAATAGCGTACTTCCGGGTGTTCTGCCGAATTATTGTTTCCAACTTATGCACAATATTTCGATGACCGAGCCAGCCATCCTCTTCGGGTACGGCAAGTTTTGCCGAGAGGTCACAGCACTACTACATGGAGCAGATGTTCCACAATGTACATACGTTTCATAATCTCTGCCAAAAATAGACTTCTAAGTACGTTGGCCTTATTAACAAAGGGTTGGAATGAACAAGTAGTACCTATTGAACTCGGCTACAAACACCGACGTGAAGCCAACAATATTTCACAGTGTGATTGGAGTCCAGGCAGTGAGCAGGCATAACAGCTCTGAAAGACACGGCTTAGTCGTAGTAGAATTACAAGATGTGCATGAATTATCTCTACAATTTAAAATGTTAATACCTTTAAATTACAGTAGATACAACAACAAGGGTTTCTACATGTCAGAAGCTTACTTTATCAGATGTGACGTATTGATGGTCTAAGAACATTGTAGTCGGTAATGGTGTAAAAAACTAAATATGGATTATACAGAAGAAAAATACTGTAATATACAGTCAAATGGCGGTGTATTCTTTCAAAAAATACTGTACGACTGTGACTCAGCATTATGGAACACTTATTTTATAAAGATTTGCTTCGTCATTTATTCACATCAATGTGTGCGCCTTTCGTGGCACGGATAATGTGTAGTCGGAATTCATTTCTCTCCACGTACGATTCAAGATCTCCACGGTGACATGTTGAAATGTGTGCTGGTGTGAAGTCAGAGGATTACTGGTATGAATTCGGAGGATCATGGCAGTTATCAAATTGGTCCACCTAGTCCTATTAATCTATCGTCTAGAAACTGACGGAAATTTAGGGGCCAGTGGGGTAGTGCCCCATCCAGCTGGAAGATGACATCAGGTTCCAGCTATTTCAGTTGTGGCACGGGAAGCTCTTGCAACTTGTTCAGATAACCACCACACGGCAGACAATGATGGACTCATGATGCAATTGTTCATCAAAGTGGACCAGACATTGACATTGGTGCTGTCACTTTCCAGGTCATGTGTAACATGGCGATGCTGCGAACTCCATATACACACATTATGACGATTCAGTTTGCTGGATACATGAACCGTTGCCTCATCGAGGAAACTAATTACTTCCAAAATGTTTGCTTGCGTCAGACTTGACTTGCATATCCACAGCAAACTTTTCACGTTGAGGTTTGTCCGTAAGCTTTAATGCCTGAAGCAGCTACACCTTATAGGTAGTGATGTTTTATGCAAGACACTGTGCACTGTTGATCGTCTCACTTCAACCTTCTAGCCGCCGTACACACCGATTTTGTCGGAACGTCTCTCGCACACGCCTTTCTCATGATGTCCACGGTCGATTGTGAAACAGATGACGATCGGCCCCGTTTTTATGGAGAACATACCTGTTTCTTTAAAGTATGTATGCCAAATCCGAGTAGTTGGTTGGGACGGAGGTTGTCTTCTATACCGTGTTCGGAAATTTGCTTCCACTTAGGTATGAATCAGGCCGAACACTGAGATTTCTCCTATGGCGACCACATTTTATCAGGTACTCAAGTTCAATTTTACGTGAAAACTGCGTCACCTGGAAAATAAAAAAAACACTTTATGAGCTGCTTTATCACACGTTGAAAACCATTTGCTAATGTCTATCATGCTTTTAAAGTTATTAAAGTCTTAAGTTATAAAGATCATTTGTGGACCCCATGGTTTGTGCATAAAATGGATACAACAACTCAGCAGAGCAGCGGAAGCATGCTGTTAACATGCCTAGATGTGTTCAGTAACGAGAGATCTGGATAAATTAATGGTCAGGGAAACAATCAAGTATCGCGTTTATCGAGGTAGACAGGGACAGTACTGGCAGTATACAGCATTACGTCATCTTGTTCGTAGGTAAAGTCACGGAGACGTCGACGACAGCGTCGTCGTCCTCAACACGTAAGATATGTAACGGCTGCTGTTTAGATTATAGCCGAGGTGATGGTGTCGTGTATCTAATGGCACACCATGCAATCGCGCCAGGCCCTGGGCTCTATGAAGATGACAAATACAGCCTGGCAACGCGTGCTATCCTCAGAACCTCCACGAAAGCACAGGACACGTCCATCGTGGTGGCGTGTTCAGAACGGGGAACCGTCTGAAAAGACAACGTCACTCGTGACACTCTTGTGTCTCTGCCGACTGAAGAAAATTCGCAGCGATGGTGCTTCAGACTAGGGATGGGGGTTATCGTCGAAACAACTGGTTTTCGGTTATATCGTATTTTTTCAAGTTTATCTGACTGTTAAAGACCATTCAAAATAACTGGTTTCTGAAATATCCGTCACAGGGATAGAGCCAATGTTACCTCACCTGCTAAATCGTTGTCTCACTATCGATATCTCTGACCTTGGTCGTCTTTGGTGGCACTTGTGTTCAGTATATGTTATCTTTCCTGCATCTGTCTAAGAACCGAGGTTTTAAATTTGCTTGTACATCGCATGTCCGTTGCAGTTTGCCTTAAAATGGCGGGATGTACTCCCGCCGAAATATCTGCGGTCGCTGAAAATACTACCTGACTGAATACTCGTAAGTTGTTTGAAAATTTTATACATGAGGATAAACTCAGGTCTCAAATGCATGTTACGTAGACACAGGCAGCAAATCAGCTACTTTCTATTTTTATTGTGTAATGTTAATGTATTGTTGTTCAATTTTTTAATGTACTACGGTTACCTTATTTTCCTTCCATTTTATTATCTCATATAAATGGCAGACACATCATTGTGAACTAAGCTCTGTCATCCGGCCATTTGCGACCAATCAAGCGGTAGGGTATAACGTCGTTTAAACAATGGCGTGCTGAGTTAAGCCAGTGACGTGGCGCACCGTCTTGCTGCCGTATAAAGTTCTTAGGTTCAGCCTCTTCCAATTGAAGTTAAGCGCCATATCTCTAGCATATCAAGATCAGAAACACCAGTTGCAGTTGCTTTACGGAAAAAGAAAGGCCGATGAACTTTCCGCCGGGATATGGCACAGAACCATTCAATTTAGAGGACTCTAGTTGCAACTGCACCACCTCGTGGGGATTTGCCGACCCCACATTCCGCCGCTACGTTTGTTCATATTGCCACCAAGGTGAAATGTCGATTAATCACGGAAGACGGCACGATCCAGGAATTCTTCGTCATGCAATTACATTTAGTTTGCAAAGTTGGCACATAACGCGCAGTCTACAGGATTTAGAGATTGTAACACCTCAGAACGATAAGGACGTCGTTATAATCGTCTGCTTAAAAGTCTCCACACAGACGTAACTGGGTTTGCTCAATCATAACTAGGCCTCTGAACTGATTTCTTGGAGCTACGCTTGAAACACTCTCATTAGTGCAACACTTTCTTGAGTCGCTCCCCTTTGCCCACAGGTATACAAACAGAATTTTTTAAGTTGCTCTTTCATTTGATGTATTATTTTACAGTTGTAAGCTGAACGTAACAAACGCTAAAAAACCTTAATACCTGTATGTTTATATTGAAACGCACTGTATTGTGTAGAGGCTTTCTCATTCATAAATCACTTGAATATTGTTTATCTGTCAAAATATTGTGTTACGCTTCATGTAAAAGGCGAAGAGTCTACAGGCACATGGCAAAACTGTGTAAGTCGGATCTCACGGATACAGAACCAGTGGGTTGAGGAGGGCCATTAGCACAGACAAGCGACTACCTCTCGGGGGTGCAGATACGTAGATCACTCTGGCATGTAGGCACGTCACACACTTTTGAGTCGTCAAATGGCCTCGCTTGTACAAAGACAGGTACGCATGCGGATAAGACGTCTACGTCTGAAGTAGGGGTGGGAAAAACCGACCGGTTATAATCGATATCGGTATTTTAGTTCTGAATACGGATATTTTTCGTGTTTTTTCTGTTTATTCTTCTTAATAACAGAGTAAACATCTGAAATATCGATTGCATGCATGCAGTGTGCAGTACTTGCCGCTGCCTGCTCTGTTGTCGCCAGGCATCCATAGTATTGCAGAATGCCACCAACCCTAGTATGAAAATCTTTTTATGGGGTAACGTAGCAAATGAAATACGATGCTTCATTTGCTTTAAAAGTAATCTTAAGAACATCTTACAGTACCGGTGAAGCGGTGTGCCACCAAAGGGTTGTAATAAGATTATGCCTTAATTTCATTTGCACTTTGCACTGCTATTAATCGCGAACGGGTCTGTAGTTTATTAGACTCGGTGAACTGTTGATCCATAATGGTTATCATTGGTACTGAAGGCATACGTCTATATGTAAGTACTTTTCCTAGAAAACTGTTTATCGGAAGTGGTGTACAGTGAGTGAGGAACGTTTGGCGTTACTAGACAGGGTGTGGGTTCAACTAAAAATTCAGGATTTGTCTCTTTCATTAGAATTCCTAGTTAGAGTTCCCAGTAGCTACAGACCTTTCTTCAAGTTTTAGTTTGGGTTGTGATTTTATAGTTATCATGCAATGTGTTTTGGACTATACTTAAGTTCTCTCTTTAAACTTCAGCAGGAGAAGAAGTATAGATTAAAAGAGCATATGCAGAATGATAGTACGAGGTGCATTCAAGTTCTAAGGCCTCCGATTTTTTTTCTCCGGACTGGAAAGAGATAGAAACATGTGCATTGTTTTAAAATGAGGCCGCGTTCATTGTCAATATGTCCCAGAGATGGCAGCACCGTACGGCAGATGGAATTTTACCGCCAACAGCGAGAATGAGAACTGTTTTAAATACTTAAAATGGCGACGTTTTCCTTACTTGAACAGCATGCAGTCATTCGTTTTCTCAATTTGCGTGGTGTGAAACCAATTGAAATTCATCGACAGTTGAAGGAGACATGTGGTGTTGGAGTTATGGATGTGTCAAAAGTGCGTTCGTGGGTGCGACAGTTTAATGAAGGCAGAACATCGTGTGACAACAAACCGAAACAACCTCGGGCTCGCACAAGCCGGTCTGGCGACATGATTGAGAAAGGGGAGAGAATTGTTTTGGGGGATCGCCGAATGACTGTTCAACAGATCGCCTCCAGAGTTGGCATTTCTGTGGGTTCTGTGCACACAATCCTGCATGACGACCTGAAAATGCGAAAAGTGTCATCCAGGTGGGTGTCATGAATGCTGACGGACGACCATATGGCTGCCAGTGTGGCATGTTGCCAAGCAATGTTGACGCGCAACGACAGCATGAATGGGACTTTCTTTTAGTCGGTTGTGACAATGGATGAGATGTGGATGCCATTTTTCAATCCAGAAACAAAGCACCAGTCAGCTCAATGGAAGCACACAGATTCACCGCCACCAAGAAAATTTCGGGTAACCGCCAGTGCTGAAAAAATGATGGTGTCCATGTTCTGGGACAGCGAGGGCGTAATCCTTACCCATTGCGTTCCAAAGGGCACTACGGTAACAGGTGCATCCTACGAAAATGTTTTGAAGAACAAACTCCTTCCTGCACTGCAACAAAAACGTCCGGGAACGGCTGCGCGTGTGCTGTTTCACCAAGACAACGCACCTGCACATCGAGCTAACGTTACGCAACAGTTTCTTCGTGATAACAACCTTGAAGTGATTCCTCATGCTCCCTACTCACCTGACCTGGCTCCTAGTGACTTTTGGCTTTTTCCAACAATGAAAGGCACTCTCTGTGGCCGCACATTCACCAGCCCTGCTGCTATTGCCTCAGCGATTTTCCAGTGGTCAAAACAGACTCCTAAAGAAGCCTTCACCGCTGCCATGAAATCATGGCGTCAGCGTTGTGAAAAATGTGTTCGTCTGCAGGGCGATTACGTCGAGGAGTAACGCCAGGTTCATCGATTTCGGGTGAGTAGTTAATTAGAAAAAAAATCGGAGGCCTTAGAACTTGAATGCACCTCGTACTAACACAGTGGAGGGTGTTACAGTGTCGGTAAAAACATTCCAATTAGCACATCTTAAGCCACAAGAAGCTCGGGATATTTTAAATTTGTTGGATCATTTCCCTGATGTTTTGATAGCCCGGTTGGGCAACATTCACAAGATCGAATATGCCATTCAGTTAACGGATCAGGTGCCAGTATGGCAGATACCTTATCATCTGCCTCCTCATAAGATGCGGGAGTTAAAACATATTATCGATCAGTTGCAAGAGGATGGAGTAACCAGACCCTCCACTTCACCTTATGCGGACCTACAGTTGAGTTCATAAAGCAGAGGACAAGGGGTACTGACCGGTGATGAATCATCACGCATTGAACCGAAAGGTTTCACTAGCATTAATTTTGTTATTGGGCCTCCGCAACTGCTTTACGGGGTTCATGGGAGCTCGTTATTTCACAGTACTAGGTTTGGCTCAGGCTTATTATCAAATACCTTTAACCGAAAAATATAAGCCCCTAACAGCCATTTGTACTGACTGGAATCTGTTCGATTTTACCAGAGTCCCATTTGACTTGGCAACAGCCATGGCTGTGCTATCATGCTTATTGGATTCTGCCTTGGCAGATACAAAATTTCGGCGTGTTTATAATTATTTCGACGACGTGGTCGTTTACAGTCAGATCTTTCCCGAACTCCTTAATCACTTACGGCAGGTTTTTGAGCCAATCTTACGGTAAAGCCCACTAAGCTCGAGTAACGCCTACTACGACTGATTTAGTGCATCTGGAAATTTCGCTCCTGGGTCCTAGGAATTAAAATCTATGAATAGTGAAGTAAAGCCATATTTGATTATTCATCTCAGAAACACACTTATCAGGATGATACATTTCTTTGAGAGATTCATGCACGTCCGCAAAGCTAGCCGTGCCGTTAAATCAATTCTGTACCAAAGGTGAGACTTTTTTGATGGCCTGAGAGCCAACAGACGGCGTTTGACGCGTTAAAGCTGCCTCTGAGTAAGGCACAAACCCTAGGAATTATAAATTTTAGGTAAGGAATTTGTTCTTCAGACTGACGTGTCCAATGCCAGGGTCGTTGCGGATCTATTCCAGCAACAGGAGGGAGAACGTCAACCTACTGCTTTGCCTATAGATCCATGTATGTTCTACATCTACATCTACATCCATACTCCGCAAGGTGTGACGGTGTGTGGCGGAGGGTACCCTGAGTATCTCTATCGGTTCTCCCTTCTATTCCAGTCTCGTATTGTTCGCGGAAAGAAGGATTGTCGGTATGCTTCTGTGTAGGCTCTAATCTCTCTGATTTTATCCTCATGGTCTCTTCGCGAGATATACAGGGCTATTACAAATGATTGAAGCGATTTCATAAATTCACTGTAGCTCCATTCATTGACATATGGTCACGACACACTACAGATACGTAGAAAAACTCATAAAGTTTTGTTCGGCTGAAGCCGCACTTCAGGTTTCTGCCGCCAGAGCGCTCGAGAGCGCAGTGAGACAAAATGGCGACAGGGGCCGAGAAAGCGTATGTCGTGCTTGAAATGCACTCACATCAGTCAGTCATAACAGTGCAACGACACTTCAGGACGAAGTTCAACAAAGATCCACCAACTGCTAACTGCATTCGGCGATGGTATTGCATGGGGGCTTAATTAAATTTACAGATTGATTGAAAATATTTTTTTTTTTTTGTTTTTAGTAACTGTATGTCCGATTACGTAAGTCTCGTAATCGGCTGGCCCTGACTAGTATTATTACGCTGACTGCAACAAACAATGTAAGAAAATTTTCGTAAACACAGTTAATTAATTAAGACCCCAGCAACTATAAAAATCTACAAAACCAATAAGCACTAGTGTAGCTGTTCTGTATGTGGGAGTGTGACTCAACGTCCACATCTGGCACGGTTCTTTGCCAACAAGACAAGAATTTTGATACCAATTATACTGACGTGACAAAGAAATTTAGAAAAACTATGATTACGCAAGAAAACCAGAATTCACTCTAATACAAGAACACAAGCCAGATGCTTTGTTGACTGAACCTGTAGTGACGCATTATTTCAGATACACAAATAAATAAAGGAACATTATAAATTTTACCTTCATATATATTGACGAAATGCACTCATTACAATAACATTTGCTATCTCTCCCATCAAATAACTGCATAAGACATGGAACTATACTCTTTACTACAACATCTTGCTCCAACTTCACAACAACCACGAGCTCTCGACAAAACTGTCCTCTACGATCTCTTCACAAGCACTGACTGCCACGAACTCTAAACAGGCACTGTGGAGGCGGCTTAAAAGTACTCTTTGGCGCACTCTCTGGCGCAGTGGCACAGTGTAGCCACCTTTCATATGCCCCTCCTCCACAGGCCAGAATTTGATGGTATTTTTGCCAGCATTGGTGGTGAAAATACCACCAAATTCGTCCAGAAAAATACAGACAAAAATAAAAGATAATATTAATACCTAAATATCACATAATTAGTTAAAAATTTTGGCTTTGCACTGACCTTTCACTAACCTAATGTATGAAATACAGTAAGCAATACTTTACATAATAGTTTACAATATACAAAAAATCAGTTTATGCAAATGTTCACATAAAATGCCTTCAATGATTAGTTTATACAAAAAAAGAACACCAACAGGTAACATCTTTTCAGTAGAAGCAGTCCATCAGTTGCACCCAGTAAAGTTTAGCAGGTACACCCAGCAACAAGTCACATTAGTTCAGTAGAAGCAGTTCATCAGTGGCACCCAGCAATGTTAAGCAGGTGCAGACACCAACAAGTGACATCATTTCAGTAGAAGCAGTCCATCAGTTGCACCCAGCAATGTTGAGCAGGTGCAGACAGCAACAAGTGACATTATTTCAGTAGAAGCAGTCCATCAGAGGCACCCAGCAATGTTGAGCAGGTGCAGACACCAACAAGTGACACCATTTCAGTAGGAGTAGTCCATCAGTTGCACCCAGCAATGTTGAGCAGGTGCAGACAGCAACAAGTGACACCATTTCAGTAGAAGCAGTCCATCAGAGGCACCCAGCAATGTTGAGTAGCTGCAGACAGCAACAAGTGACTTCATTTCAGTAGAAGCAGTCCATCAGTTGCACCCAGTAATGTTGAGCAGGTGCAGACACCAACAAGTGACATCATTTCAGTAGAAACAGTTCCATCTGTGGCACCAGTAAAGTTCAAGAGGTACACACAGCAACAAGTCACATTAATTCAGCAAAAGCAGTTCATCAGTTGCACCCAGCAATGTTGAGCAGGTGCAGACAGCAACAAGTGACTTCATTTCAGTAGAAACAGTCCATCAGTTGCACCCAGCAATGTTGAGTAGGTGCAAACACCAACAAGTGACACCATTTCAGTAAGAGTAGTCCATCAGTGGCACCCAGTAATGTTGAGCAGGTGCAGACACCAACAAGTCTCATCTCTCAGCAGAAGCAGTTCCATAAAACTCACTAGCACTGTTCACACTGTTCGTCAGAGTTTATGAGCACCAATTAAACATGTCCTAGTGGCACCACTCATGTAGAAAAGGTACCAGTAACAGTTCAGAATATTTATCTTCACTAATCAGACAGTTCAGGCATGAACAATAGTTTGAATACACATACAAATGCTTTTACAGTAACATACAAATCATAACAAACACACAAATGATATCAGATAATTGTCCTATTAACTATTACAATACACAAATACCAGTAAACCTATAATATTTATGGGTGTCAGTGCAAGCCACTACAAACAAATAAAATAATATTCAGGAGATAGGTGGTTAGGATTAGTAAAGGAAAACACACAAAACACACTCACTCATCCTTCATCCACATTAAGTACTACTGTGTAATTGAATAGTGTTAACTGTGTAAATGTAATTCTGTCAAAATCTGATGTTCATCATGTGTATCAAGTAGTAGTGGCAGCAATGTATAATAGTCAATAGTAGTTAGTCAACGTCATAGTCATCATGTCAAGACGAATGTTTGCCAAGCCAGATCAAAATGTACTGTTGTTGAACAACTGTCAGTGAGCCACGATATGCAATTACTTCCTCTCTTCAAAAAAAAGTATATACTGCTTAGTGATATAACAAAGTGTGTGTATAGACTATCTTCCTTCTATTTTAGTGTTTTAGTCTGCTCTCTTCATCCTCTTGTTCCATAAGACCAACAAAAAAAATATGCTCCTCACTTACTTTACCTCTTATACACCAAAACTCCAATAATCATACCTCAATAATACGTCGATAAATATAAACCTCAGCACCAATATCATTTCACTTCCATAACAACTCAACTTCATATAATCTCTATACCTCAATAATACGTCGATAAATATAAACCTCAGCACCAATATCATCTCACTTCCATAACAACTCAACTTCATATAATCTCTATACCTCAATAATACGTCGATAAATATAAACCTCAGCACCAATATCATCTCACTTCCATAACAACTCAACTTCATATAATCTCTATACCTCAATAATACGTCGATAAATATAAACCTCAGCACCAATATCATCTCACTTCCATCACAATTCTTTCCTCTAGTCAGTCTCCTCGAACAAGTACAGATAAAATCCTAATGCAACTTCAATTCAGCATCCCATACAATCCGAAGACACATTGTCAACACACAACCTCTGTGTAATCCATCTGAGCCCAATCTTCTACTCATTATAAATTATAAGATACATTTTGGTTCCTTGTCCATCATTAAATAAAAGAAATGCATACCTGACCTCTAACAGACTTAGTTCGAATAACTCTCAGTAATTAAGTACGATTACGGAGTGTGAATGATCATAATATTTCACAGTGTGTACACCACTTCAAGAATCATAGCAGAAGCAAACATGTGGAGTATTTTTTGTGTCAAGTGTCACTTCCTATTTCAATTGCTTACGAAAAATGCAGTCTAATAATTGTTAATGGTCTAAACCTAGTTTCGGTCTGTCATGTCGTTAGCCTCCTTCCTATTTGCATAAATTTATACAGCTTCCATAAAACCTCAGCTCATGTGACTTCAATGACTTTCTTGTACTAATGTCGTTCGTCGAATTATAGCAGTGAATTTTCTTATCTTAAAAATATAAGGCACTGAGCGTAAGCAAAACAAGCAATAGCGAGTAAATAGACCAGTAAAGAACAGAATGTCAACAAGTGGATGCAGCACAATTCCTACAACGAGGCTCTGCCAAGCGAACAATCTATAATTAATACAGTAATGTGACCTAAACTCTAAGTTTATACACTATACAACAGCATTGCTATATTCTAAATTGAAGAGTAGTTATGACAACAAAACAGAAATGTGTAAATATGCAATCCATACAAAAAGCAGCAAACATATATCTTACGTAATAAACAGGTCATTATCATCATATCAGCATACGCAAATAAATGTTCATATGTAATCTTAATAAGTAAACATGGAGGCGCAAGCAGATAAATGACAAAGTACAACATACATACATAATCACAGTCAGCACAATTAATCAGATAACAATTATAATTTAAATAAATAAGCACATCAGGCACATAATAGAAAAATATGACGTCAGTCAAAAAGCATAGCAGCCAAGCGATGCATAATATATACAAGTCACAACCCAGTTCATTAATCATCATTGTCAAAATCAGTTAACGTATGCAAGCACGTCGCTTCACAAGTAAATCCATAGAACATGAAATTAGCACAAAGTATGAATCACGTAATCGCGAGCAGCAAATTACGTCTAAAGTACGTACCTAAGTGGAAATATGTTACCTGTAAAATGAACTCAATTAATAGTTACCCTTTTTTAGTTTATTAGTTTCTTCTTCAAAATTACATTCTTCCTGAAAATTTCTCGATAGCAAGTCGTCTTAACGTCGGACACGCACAGAATTTACCTGAAGGTCTTAAATACTTTATACACCGTATCCTGCAAAATACTGAATGTTAATAACACAATTCAACAAGTCACTATAGCTTTATACTGAATTTAATCGGCGAAATTAGACCGTGTGTTTGTTTACGGCTGTCAGTGCATTCGCACTGAGCGCTCGATCAGCTGTAGGCGCGTGACGTAGGAAGCTATTGTTCGCGGTCAACGACTGCCTTGTGCGGCGCGCAGACTTGACTGTTGCTTTGAGTATGTGCCGCCGCCAAAACACAGCGCGGTATCCTTGTACTCTCCGCATGTTTACATCTAGCTGTTAGTTTCTCACAAGTATGTTATTCCACAAAAATTTTAACGTTTGATATGTGATGTATTCCTTTAGAGCGTCGAGATTTAAGAGTTTCTACTTCAACAGTGTTATCATGTATAATTTTGCGAATTCTATATGGACCGTTATAAAGCAAAAAAAATTTGCGACATAAGCCTTTTCCTTTATGAGACAAACGGTGAGACTTAATTAACACTTTCTGACCAACTGACAAGATTTTTAAACGACCAGGACGTTTAGCTGATTTCTCTCTTCTAGCCGCCGCAGATGCAATATTTTGTAGAGCCAGGTTAACAACTTCAGAATGCCGCAGTTTCCGTGAAGGCGGAAAAGGAATGATTTCAGATATGCGATTTGTTGGTACTTTATTTTTTAATATCAATATAGGCGGTAAAGAAGTTGAATCATTAGGAAGTTCATTCAGAATGTTTTGAAAAATATGAAGATACTGATCCCAAGTTCTGTGATTCTGATGACAATAAAGACGGCACAATTTATTGATTTCCTTCATCCATCTCTCTGAAGCGTTAGATTGAGGGTGAAAAAGTGAAATGAAGATTGGTTTAATTTTACGACGCTGTAGAGTACGAAGCCAAATTTTAGAACGAAACTGTGATCCATTATCTGATATGACCTTGTCAACATGACCAACTTCTTTAAGAAAATGTTTGACGAAAGCATTAGATACTGAACGAGCTGTTGCTTTGCGTAAAGGTGTAAAACACACATATTTTGATGTCAGTTCCACTGCTACGAAAATGTACGCAAAACCATTAGTAGAACGAACCACTGGACCAAACAAATCGACTGCAGCCATCTCCTTTAATTTCGCTGGAATGATGGGAAACAACGGTGCTCTGTGAGAAATCGTTGGAGGCTTAGCCATTTGACATAATTTGCATTTGGCAAGAACAGATCGGATACGTTTTTCCATATTACTGAAATAACAATTTTCTCGTAATTTGTGAAAGCATTTTCGGGGACCAAAGTGTGCATAACTGAAATGCGTATACCAAATCAATTTATTGACCCACTCATCAGGAATACAAACTAACCAAACGGAGTTGTCGACCGATTTTCGTTTAAAAAGAATGTCATTGCGAACTAAATAATGCTGTCTAATCGCCACGCTTTCCTTTCTCCTCCATTTCTCCTTAATGTCCTTCCAGATAGGATCCTTATTTTGCTCCTTAGCGATGTCCTGGAGCGAAGACGAAATAAAGTTCTCAAACGCAACACCTTGAATATACATCAAACAATAATTGTTTTCCTTGTAGTCCTCTTCAGCACTTTGTTTCAAACCCATAGGTGCACGTGATAAAGCATCGGCAACAATATTAGAAGAACCCTGTATGTAAACAATACTAAAATCAAATTCCTGTAGATACAACGCCCATCGTGACAATCTGCCATGAGTTAATTTTGTTGACATAAGAAATTCCAGAGCTCGATGATCGGTGTAAACCTTAGTATGTCTGCCAAACAAAAATGTGCGAAATTTTGTGAAAGCCCAAACAACAGCCAAAGCTTCAAGTTCCGTAATCGAATAATTCTTTTCTGATTTAGAGAGAACGCGACTTCCAAATGCAATAGTTTTCTGTACTACAACGCCGTTTTCTTCTATCTCTTGAAATAAGTGTGCCCCTAGGCCTTTGTATGATGAATCCGTTGCCAAACAAAATTCTTTAGATAAATCCGGATGTGAAAGAAGTGGAGCAGCAACTAAAGCATCACGAAGCTGTTCAAATTCTGACTGAGCTTCCTCATCCCAACACCAATTAGATTTCTTTCCAGATAGTTCACATAAACGAGGTGTGGCCAAATCGTCCAATTTAACAAAGCGTCGCAGAAAATTACAGACACCAAGGAAACTACGAACATCACGTTTTGTAGTAGGAACAGCATAATTACGAATAGCGTCTATTTTCTCTGGATCAGGAAGAATACCTTCTGTAGAAATAATGTGACCGAGAAATTTCACCTGAGAACGACCAAATTCAGATTTTTCCAAGTTTACTGTAATGCCAACTTTTGCAAAGACACGTAATAATGAGTCCAAAATTTTGTTGTGTTCACTCCAAGAACGTTTAGCAATAAGAATATCGTCAACATATGAAGTAATATTGTCACGAAGATAAACAGGTAAAATTTCATTTAAGCTACGAATGAATGCTGCTGAAGATACAGTAAGTCCAAACGGTAATTTCCGAAATTGGTAACAGTTACCAAAGGCTAAAAAAGCAGTGTATTTTCTACAATCAGGGTGGAGTTCTATTTGCCAAAAACTTGCGCGCATATCAATCGTGGATAAAACTTTAATTCCATGGAAATGTTGAAGAAGTTCATCTAAATTTTGTGGGCGGTCAGTTTCAGGAATGATGATGTTATTTATCTGCCTGGAATCCAGAACCAGACGAATTGATCCATCCCTTTTAAGAACAACGTGTAATGGGCTAGTATAAGGACTGACTGCAGGCTCAATAATGCCCTGATCTAACATGTACTGAAGTTCATTCTTAACCTTGTCTCTGTAAGCCAAAGGAATAGCGTACGTTTTCCCGCGAAATGGTGTGTGTTCTTTCACTTTAAATAAATATTGTAAGCCTTGTATAGTTCCTGTGTGATGACTAAACACTGTAGCATGTGAAGTCAAAATGCGGTGCAGCTCTTCTCTTGCAACGTCATCTGGCACTTCAGCTTTCTTAACCTTTTCATTAATTAACTCTTCACTATTAATTATATCATCCATCGCGTCTCTGTATCTATTGTCATTATCATGAATAAACACATTGTCGTCATAATGCTCAACGAAAACATCAGAAGTAAGAAACCTTAAACATTTTGTATCTGACTCAGATCTTGTTAAACACTCGAAGAATTTTAGCCATTTTGGCATTCCAGCAACAGTCAAATTTACACTTCCTTCTTTAAAGTTCAAAATTGCCTTATGTGCGTTAAGAAACTCCATACCTAATATAATTTGTGTACTGAGTAATGGAACAATGATAAAATTAGCAGAAAATTCGTATCCTTGACAAATGAAATTTAAATTGGTCTGTTGTTTGACCTCCACACTTTTTCCGGAAATCGCTCCACGAATTGTAGTTTTAGAAATAGGTAACACAGGACAGGCAATAGTTCTTTCACATATACGAAAAACTGATTCACTAATGACATTCAATGGGCTCCCAGAATCTAAAACTGCAGTGAACTTATTCCTACCCACACATACTTCAATAACAGGATGTAAAAATGCGTCTACATTATTTTCCTTTTCATCTAACAAAATGTCTCTCATGTCTTCCAGGCGTACGTAGTGTAAAGTCGTAGTGTCATTACTTTCTAAACCGTCTATATTGCTGCCAGAAGCCGAAGCTGCAAGTCATTGTCGATTGTTTGCGTCACGTCTTTGAGTATTCGCGTCATTTCGCGGACCAATTTCTACTATTTGCACTTGTCTTTCTGAATTTCTGTCACGTGGAGGATGCCAATTAGGTCCCTCCTGTCTGTTAGATGCAAATTCTTGGTTGTGTCTGTTATTAAAATTTCTGTTTTCCGGTCTGTCTGCATAACTACTTCTTGTGTAATTTCGACTGTCACTTCTGAAATTATTGTTGTATCTACTACCCTGATTATTTCTGTAGTAAGAATTTCTATTACTGTTTGAATAATTTCTGTCCTGATGATACCGATTACTGTTTCCGTATGATTGATCATTCCGGTACGAATTACCGCTATTGTCTGTGTAATTTCTGTTAGAACGTCTGTTATTGTCATAGGGCTGGTATCTATTGTCCTGTCTGTTACGTCTATCGTTCTCAAAGTTACTCACATAACGCCCGTTCCGATCACTATCTCTTTTCTCTGGAAATCTACTGTAAATACTGTTACTGAAAAAGTTACAAGAGGTCCCGTCGTCGTTGTCATACTCAAGTTCTTGCAACAAAGTCTTAAAAGTCTCGATGTCGTCTTTACATCTTCCAGCTAAAGCAATTTGTCTTATGGATTGCGGCAACTTAGTTAAACAAATGCGAATTAATTCAGTCGGGCTATAAGGGTTGGACAGGAACTGATTCTTTCGAATCATGTCTTCAAAGTACTCTGCCGGCGTGCGGAACTCAGACTGTTTGAAATTACGCTGCATAATAAGACTGTGTTTGACTCTGTCTTGCGTGTTTTCGGACCAATATGCCGATAGAAATGCATGATAAAAATCATTTAGGTTATTACAATCTCTAATGATTGCGCGCATCCGCGTCGCCGGTTCGTTTTCTAAATATCCACACATAAATTCCAGTTTGTGACTTAGTGGCCAATTTGGTGGAAGTGCGTACATAAATTGATCTAACCATGCACATGGATGTATGTCATTCTTAGAGTTGCGGAAGATCTTAAATTTCCGGACAGTCAAAAAGTGTTTATAGTCAAAGTTTTCGCCTCGTGGCGACAAAGACCTACCGCGTCTGTCCCAGTCCGAATGTCGATTATTGTAAAGTTCGCGCGCCTGGCGCTCTCTTGTTGCATCCCGTAAATGAAACAAATTATTTTCTTCATACCCCTCTGCTACCTGTGATTCTAAATTTCTTCTGCTATCTTTTCCTATAATTTCGCCTTCGATTTGTTTGACTTGCTTTCGTAATGCCTCAAATTCCCTTTTCATGCGTTCATTAAATTTTCCCTGATTTTCAACATGCTTATTTATGTTCTGATACTCTTCGGTTTCTGCAAATGGTAATGGAGCTGTATCATCCGAATCTCTGTCCCCATGTAAACTAAGATTTGTCAGTTTATCTGAAATTTCCTCAACTCTTTCCGATAAGTCACCTAATTGTTCTTTCTGTTTATTTACGTCTTCCGTAAGTGTCGCGACTCGGGTTTCAGTATTGTCACATTTGGTAGCTAGCTGTTCATATTGTTGTGTTAGGTTATTTAATCTGTCATTTGGTACGGATCCTTCGATTCTCTCAAATATTTCTTCCTTATCCTTTGCACGTTGTAAATTTAACTCTGAAAAATTCTGTACTATCACGCGATCTCTTTCTTCCTGTTCTCTATCCTGTTCCCTTTGTCTGATTTCTACTGCAATTAATCTATTATTGTGAGAATTCAGAATCGGTTGTACTTCTTCCCTGATTTCTTTCTTTAATTCATCTTTCATATTTTTGAAACATGTCCCTATTCGTGAATCTATCCGTGTTTCCAAAGTTCCCATCTCTGTTTTAAATTCGGATCCTAACCGTGTTTCCATTGTTCCCATATCAGTTTTAATTGTTCCCATCTCAGTTTTAATTGTTCCCATCTCAGTTTTAATTGTTCCCATCTCAGTTTTAATTGTTCCCATCTCAGTTTTAAATTCAGATTGAAAATTTAATATTACACTCATCAACTGCTCCATATTAAATTGTTCAGAATTCTTTTCGCCCCTAACATCTCCCACAAAACTAACTTCCTTCGTCACAGCTGTAAGGCTATCTGTGTTCGATACTATTTCAGAATCTTCTGTCGTTAATCTCCGATTCTGTGAATTTTCCGATTGAGAAAAATTTTGAAATGGTTCCGGACTGTCTTCCCGACTTATTACATTGTTTTCCACTTCATTATCCATCATACTGTTTTCCTCTGTTGGCGAGTTCACCATGTCAACAATTTCGTCCTCACTATTCATCATTTTTGCCTTTTTCATTGATCGCGTAATCATTTACAAAATATACGAAAGATTCGTCACTGTACGAAAATCACACACAATGACCCCTTATCTCCAACAATACTATTCACACGCAATGTCTCCCTCAAACACGATCAATCGAACAATTGCAATAATTGCACAAAATTGTCAAACGCGTATACAAGGCAATAGAAAATTAAATTTTGAAAAATACGATTAGAAGAATGCCAATTACCAAATCTACACATGCAAAATAGACTACAATTAATAAACTACAAATTACCACAACAATACTACAGTCTACAATTTTCACAATCAGAAGAATCCAAGGGACGATCCGAAGCAGCGGTCGCCACGTGCATGGGGGCTTAATTAAATTTACAGATTGATTGAAAATATTTTTTTTTTTTGGTTTTTAGTAACTGTATGTCCGATTACGTAAGTCTCGTAATCGGCTGGCCCTGACTAGTATTATTACGCTGACTGCAACAAACAATGTAAGAAAATTTTCGTAAACACAGTTAATTAATTAAGACCCCAGCAACTATAAAAATCTACAAAACCAATAAGCACTAGTGTAGCTGTTCTGTATGTGGGAGTGTGACTCAACGTCCACATCTGGCACGGTTCTTTGCCAACAAGACAAGAATTTTGATACCAATTATACTGACGTGACAAAGAAATTTAGAAAAACTATGATTACGCAAGAAAACCAGAATTCACTCTAATACAAGAACACAAGCCAGATGCTTTGTTGACTGAACCTGTAGTGACGCATTATTTCAGATACACAAATAAATAAAGGAACATTATAAATTTTACCTTCATATATATTGACGAAATGCACTCATTACAATAACATTTGCTATCTCTCCCATCAAATAACTGCATAAGACATGGAACTATACTCTTTACTACAACATCTTGCTCCAACTTCACAACAACCACGAGCTCTCGACAAAACTGTCCTCTACGATCTCTTCACAAGCACTGACTGCCACGAACTCTAAACAGGCACTGTGGAGGCGGCTTAAAAGTACTCTTTGGCGCACTCTCTGGCGCAGTGGCACAGTGTAGCCACCTTTCAGTATGCGCAGTTTAAAGCTTCTGGATGCCTCTGTAAGGGGAAATCAACGGGTCGGCCTGCAGTGAGCGAAGAAATGGTTGAGCGCATGCGGGCAAGTTTCACGCGTAGCCCGCGGAAGTCGACGAATAAAGCAAACAGGGAGCTAAACGTACCACAGCCGACGGTTTGGAAAATCTTACGGAAAAGGCTAAAGCAGAAGCCTTACCGTTTACAATTGCTACAAGCCCTGACACCCGATGAGAAAGTCAAACGCTTTGAATTTTCGGCGCGGTTGCAACAGCTCATGGAAAAGGATGCGTTCAGTGCGAAACTTGTTTTCAGTGACGAAGCAACATTTTTTTCTTAATGGTGAAGTGAACAGACACAATGTGCGAATCTGGGCGGTAGAGAATCCTCACGCATTCGTGCAGCAAATTCGCAATTCACCAAAAGTAAACGTTTTTTGTGCAATCTCACGGTTTAAAGTTTACGGCCCCTTTTTCTTCTGCAAAAAAAACGTTACAGGACACGTGCATCTGGACATGCTGGAAAATTGGCTCATACCACAACTGGAGACCGACAGCGACGACTTCATCTTTCAACAGGATGGTGCTCCACCGCACTTCCATCATGATGTTCGGCATTTCTTAAACAGGAGATTGGAAAACCGATGGATCGGTTGTGGTGGAGATAATGATCAGCAAATCATGTCATGGCCTCCACGCTCTCCCGACTTAACCCCATGCGATTTCTTTCTGTGCGGTTATGTGAAAGATTCAGTGTTTAAACCTCCTCTACCAAGAAACGTGCCAGAACTGAGAGCTCGAATCAACGATGCTTTCGAACTCATTGATGGGGACATGCTGCGCCGAGTGTGGGAGGAACTTGATTATCGGCTTGATGTCTGCCGAATCACTAAAGGGGCACATATCGAACATTTGTGAATGCCTAAAAAAACTTTTTGAGTTTTTGCGTGTGTGTGCAAAGCATTGTGAAAATATCTCAAATAATAAAGTTATTGTAGAGCTGTGAAATCGCTTCAATCATTTGTAATAACCCTGTACATAGGAGGGAGCAATATACTGCTGGGCTCTTCGGTGAAGGTATGTTCTCGAAACTTTAACAAAAGCCCGTACCGAGCTACTGAGCGTCTCTCCTTCAGAGTCTTCCACTGGAGTTTATCTATCATCTCCGTAACGCTTTCGCGATTATTAAATGATCCTGTAACGAAGCGCGCTGCTCTCCGTTGGATCTTCTCTATCTCTTCTATCAACCCTATCTGGTACAGATCCCACACTGCAGAGCAGTATTCAACCAGTGGGCGAACAAGCGTACTGTAACCTACTTCCTTTGTTTTCGGATTGCATTTCCTTAGGATTCTTCCAATGAATCTCAGTCTGGCATCTGCTTTACCTACGATCAACTTCATATGACCATTCCATTTTAAATCACTCCTAATGCGTACTCCCAGATAATTTATGGAATTAACTGCTTTCAGTTGCTGATCTGCTATTTTGTAGCTAAATGATAAAGTATCTATCTTTCTATGTATTCGCAGCACACTACACTTGTCTACATTGAGATTCAATTGCCATTCCCTGCACCATGCGTCAATTCGCTGCAGATCCTCCTGCATTTCAGTACAATTTTCCATTGTTACAACCTCTCGATACACCACAGCATCATCTGCAAAAAGCCTCAGTGAACTTCCGATGTCATCCACCAGGTCATTTATGTATATTGTGAATAGCAACGGTCCTATGACACTCCCCTGCGGCACACCTGAAATCACTCCTACTTCGGAGGACTTCTCTCCATTGAGAATGACATGCTGCGTTCTGTTATCTAGGAACTCCTCAATCCAATCACACAATTGGTCTGATAGTCCATATGCTCTTACTTTGTTCATTAAAAGACTGTGAGGAACTGTATCGAACGCCTTGCGGAAGTCAAGACACACGGCATCTACCTGTGAACCCGTGTCTATGGCCCTTTGAGTCTCGTGGACGAATAGCGCGAGCTGGGTTTCACATGACCGTCTTTTTCGAAACCCATGCTGATTCCTACAGAGTAGATTTCTAGTCTCCAGAAAAGTCATTATACACGAACGTAACACGTGTTCCAAAATTCTACAACTGATCGACGTTAGAGATATAGGTGTATAGTTCCGCACATCTGTTCGACGTTCCTTCTTGAAAACGGGGATGACCTGTGCCCTTTTCCAATTCTTTGGAGCGCTACGCTCTTCTAGAGACCTACGGTAGACCGCTGCAAGAAGGGGGGCAAGTTCCTTCGCGTACTCTGTGTGAAATCGAACTGGTATCCCATCAGGTCCAGCGGCCTTTCCTCTTTTGAGCGAAATTAAATAATTCGTTTATGAATTGGGGGCTTTCGCCATGTTATTTGAGTCACAGAAGTATTGCTTCTATCTCGAGCATAAATGTTTCATATCGTAGACCGATGACCAAGTCCTCAGCTGGGTTTTGTCGAACGCTGTCAAAACCAGGAGGATAGCCTGTTGGGCAGTCCGCAAGTCTGCATTTAAGTTTTCAGTGAGGCATACAAAAGGCTCTAAAAATAAAATGGTGGACACCTTAAATCTTATATTCGAGACTGCGCAAATTGTCTCCGAGGTATCGGGAAGCTGAGAATAGGTTTTATCGCATGACGCAATTCTAAAGGAGATACCATCCTATTCAGAAAATTTACAGGAAAAACAGGACGAGGATGAGGTTTTAGGAGGGTACTAAGAAGTAGTTGAGAGAAGCCAACTCCGTAAATGTATACCAGGTCGTTAGAGGGTACTTGTGCTACTGCATTCGCCGTGACGTGGGGCCGAAGTAACTCGTACCATCAGTCTTTCAGTATCTCCATTGGTCATTGTGCGGGGAGTACTTAGGGAGTTTCAAAACCATTCTTAAAATAAAGGAGCATCAGACCTGGCTACCGTTGAATATCGACGTGAGAAAGCAGCTCCATGTTCGGAAGGTAAGGTGGAAAATCCGAATCCGAATATCAGCAGATGTTCAAAATGGCTCTGAGCATTATGCGACTTAACTTCTGAGGTCATCAGTCGCCTAGAACTTAGAACTTATTAAACATAACTATCCTAAGGACATCACAGACATCCATGTCCGAGGCAGGATTCGAATCTGCGACCATAGCGGTCGCTCGGCTCCAGACTGTAGCGCCTAGAACCGCACGGCCACTCCGGCCGGCATCAGCCGATGTTTGTTGAGATCTAAGCACAAATAGAAGCCCATGGAAAAGTTGTTCGTCGACTATTTGGGCTGCTTCCCTGGACCAGGAGCGGAAATAGATATATCTTGGTCGTAGCAGAAGCCCTTAACCGTTTTCTCTAGCAGAAGAACGACCACTTAGAAGGGCTGTTTTCCTGTTTTGTTCCACAGAGGGTGCTGGTGAATATTAATGCTCCTACATTTACATCTAGGGAGTTGTGTGAGATTTGTTTTGGTATATCCCATGTCACCATCGTTTTCTATTAGCCGCAATCCTCGTTCGGAAAGAGGCTCATCTTCACTGATCATATTCCACGGCAAATCGTAAAGTACTTGGGACAGATCTCTGGGGTGGCTCAACTTTGCCCTGAATTCGGCAGTCTAAGACGCACACAAGACCTCGCCAACAAGGCTGATTTTTGTGTACGTGCTTAATTTACTATTAGCAAGTATGTAGAATATCAATGAGTTCTTGATGGCGAAAACTGATGCCGAAATGATTAAAAACAACTTTTCTAGGACGTTCACAAATATTCAACTGGCACACCAAGGAGAGGCCCGGTGCTATAACCAGGGGCGGCTCTCTGCCTCAGTGAAAATCAAAGATTTGGTTTTGGTCAAAAATTTTCATGTCCAAACTAAGGCTGCCAAAAAATTTCCTGGGAAGCTATTGTCGCGTTTCCTGCGCCCCTGCGAAGTTGTGGAGGTCCTTACCCCAGTCACCTTACGGGTACAAAGCACAGCCACGGGCAAGGTAACAATGCCACTTACAAGTCAGAGTAAAGATGGAAGAACCTCAGACCTAGAAAGAGCCCATTGCCATGCCCACCCCCAGACAACTGATTACGGCTGGGAGGTTGAGCTGTGTGCCGGCTCCTACGGATACCTGAAGAGAGCCGTCAAAGATTGTGTTGCTGCACTGCAACATCATTGTAAACGCCTCGGTCCGGTACGAAGCGCGAGAAAGAGTAGTTTAACAGCACATGGTGGACAGAAGGAGGTGTGGTAGAGTGCAGAGGCACCACTCATTGCTGTGGGTGGGTCGTACCGACTGTTTATAGAGGTGTGGCGCCCGCGAGGAGCGGTGTTACCGAGTAGTGTCATCTGGCAGCGTGTCGCGTTTCTTGCATTGAAGATTTCCGCAAAATTTAAACTTGTGTGCAGGTTGAAAGGCATATTCATGGTGATTTACCACCGTCTCATCTGTGCAGCAGAAATGTGTTGAACCTGTTGAGGCTTCATTTGTTAATCTGAGCCAGTGGTTATTGTTGTGGAGAACCTGTTTTGGTTGTTATATTGCTGCCCGCCTGTAGGCGATATATGTACTTCTGCCGAACAGTGTTTCACATGGCCTTTCTTGTGGTGAAACCACTTTGTATTACGGCTGTTTTCCAGAAGTCTGTTATTGTAAAGTACTACTTAATTTGACATTGATATTACATAAGCTGATGATATTTCTTTGTTACTTTCTTTTCTGCTTGTTGTAGTAGTCTAGTGGCATTCGTAATTTGAGAAGCACATCTACATCTACATCCATACCCCGCAAGCCACCTGAAGGTGTGTGGCGGAGGGTACGTTGAGTACTTCTCTCGGTTCTCTCTTCTGTTCCAGTCTCGTATTGTTCGTGGAAAGAAAGATTGTCGGTATGCCTCTGTATGGCCTCTAATCTCTCTGCTTGTATCCTCATGGTCTCTTCGCGAGGTATACGTAGGAGGGAACAATATACTGCTTGACCCCAAGGTGAAGGCATGCTCTCGAAACTTCAACAAAAGCCCGTACCGAGCTACTGAGCGTATCTCTTGCAGAGTCTTCCACTGGAGTTTATCTAGATTACTAAATGATCCTGCACTGATCGGAGTTTATATGGTGTGTTGGTCGAATGCCCTTGCTTCAGAGGAGCTGATTATGAATTGCTGGTTCTTTTGAATGCTGGTAACCAAATATTTAAAGCTATAACGAAGTATTTATTTATCAGTTTGCAAATTTTAAAAGTACTTTGATAGTTTTAAGTGCTTACGTCAAGTTTCAACCTTAATGGTCACACTTTCTGCAATAATTTTGGTTATTTAATTTGAGAGAGCTTTGTTTAATATGTATTAAAGTGATTAGAATATGTCTGCTAAATGATTGTGCTAAATTTCCTATGTGAGAAAATAAAGGTAATCACTGTATTGAAACGTAACTCTGCTGGAGCCCTATAGCTACTGCTTCTCTGCTCCATGCAGCTCCTGCCATAGTAAATATCATAGAAACACTAATCACCAGCGTATCCATTTTATTTACACATCCATTTAACCGGTCTTCAGAAATTCTCTTATATCTATGCAGATATCATTGGTGAGTCAAGATTATACGGGGGCGTGGTGAAAAACAATGGCTCCGAATTTTTTGTGTGAACACTCTTAAAGATTATTAAATAAAATAAACATTATTATCATTCTACATCATTACTCTTCATGTCTACGTATTTGAAGCACGCTGCCGCTAGACGGCTCCGAATTGTAGTGTGGAGTATGGCGGTGTGTAACGTAACTACATCGGTGCGTGAGAAAAGCGAGTTTCTAACCGCAGGAGAATTCGTCCTCATATGGAGAACCCTATCCTTCGGTATGACAATCCTAGACCACGCACCAGAGCTGCAAGATCTGCAGCAATCCGATACCTTGGGTTCTCTGTCCATCCTCCAAACAGTCCCGACTTGGCCCCATCCGATTTTTATCTGTTTCCAAAACTTGAGAAAACCTTTGATGACTTCATTTCCTTACTGATGAAGCGCTGCAAGCGAGGTGAGGTTGTGGCTCAGTAAACGAATTCAAACACTCTACAGTGACGGTACCAAAAAGCTGGTCTCTCGTTGTGAAAAATATTATGCACACATGAAAATTAAAGATACAAAAAAATGGTTCAAATGGCTCTGAGCACTATGGGACTTAACATCTATGGTCATCAGTCCCCTAGAACTTAGAACTACTTAAACCTAACTAACCTAAGGACATCACACAACACCCAGTCATCACGAGGCAGAGAAAATCCCTGACCCCGCCGGGAATCGAGCCCGGGAACTCGGGTTAAAGATACAGAATGCTAATAACGTCTGTTTTATTTAGAAAAGTTATAAGAGTCTATACAGAAATTTTCAGCACCCCCTCATAATTTATAACGTACATGAGCAATATGTAATGATCGCTTCTGCAAGCTGCAGACCCAAGTGTATGCTAGCCGAAAAGTTCTTGTCTTCGAGCACCCCTGATTGCGCGACAGGAATTACAAGAATGATTACAAGTTGATTTTCGTGTTGGAAAGATTCCTAAAGAATCAAAATGCTTTCTCCTACCAAATTCTGCAACAAATTATCCATCGTTGGGAAAAATGTGTCGCATTTCAGAGTGAACGTCTAGAGATGGACTTACACCATCGCCATAGCCACCGCGGTCGCTGCTTGAAATTTTCGAGATGCCGCTCTCAGTTTTCGGATCAAACCTAGAGACTGAATGTTCATCACAACATCGGTATTGTGAAAGTAATTATGTTTTGATAAAGGTAACTACGTATCCGATCAATCCATTTTTTTCCTACAATTCGCACCAGTTTCCAGGCGTATCAATTACGACACAACTTTGAATTCAAGGAGTTTATGATATGGTGATATGGAAAAGTCGCTCGTAATTACGTACATTTTTGTGCATTTTTTGTTGTTGAGACAAAGCACTTGCAGTAAAGCGCAACTGAAGTCACTGACATTACTATCACGTTACCACATTTGATATAAGGTAGCTGAATATTTTCGGCCTTGGATTCCAGATTTAAACTCAGGCCTTCACATACTTTATTAAGTATCAGAATTAACAGCAACATCACCCAAATTGACTTCGCTGTTAACAACGAACAGTATCATTCTATCATAGTGAAAATAAAAACTCACTTTCTAGAAATCTCATTGATGTCGATTATCTTCCACAGAATCTACCTACAGCTTACGTTGTTACTCCCCTAGTTGCTACCAAAAAACTACTCGTTATACAATATTCTAGTTACACCAAGCCCTGTCATATTTGACGTACAGATGTCTTCCACAATCAGCACCACATACCGAGGCAGAGAACTAACGCCGCACTTTACAAAGCGTAGCGCACAACCAATAAAAAGATGAATGACATAGTGAACACTATAGGTAACCAGAAATAAGCTTGCGATGTACGCAGTAGCTAGCCCTTCGTGAACATGTCCGACACTTCGCAACTGCTGTAGAGATTGTATCTGTGTGCCACGTCACACGCTGCCCCACTGAAATAGCCGCAGTACACCGATAACACTCACGTCTACGTGTCACGGCCGTTTGTAGTACCGGTACGTAGGAGGACGCAGATATGCTGTGAAGAAATTTGCATTAAGAACCTCGCTATAAAGAGCGTTTCTGTTTAGCGGCAGCTCTTGTGTATAACGACATGCGAAGGTGGTCACGTAACACGAAATGAGGGCAGAGTCTGGCACAGTCCATATACACCGATGAGCCAGAGTATAATGCTGAGGTCATCAGTCCCCTAGAACTTGGAACTACTTAAACCTAACTAACCTAAGGACATCACACACATCCATGCCCGAGGCAGGATTCGAACCTGCGACCGTAGCAGGCGCGCGGCTCCGGACTGAAGCGCCTAGAACAGCTTGTCCATCGCGGCCGGCACACTCTTCCTCGCGAATTGAGATGGATTTATTATTATTATTAGCGAATGTCCCCATGGGAGAACGATAAGCAGGTGATTAACATTTCTTAATGTTCTTCTTATTTCCCCAGTATTTCTTCATTGCCTCCCCAAAGGCCTTCTTCCTTTCTTCGGTCCACTTTGGTCGGAAAGGTTTAGATTCCGTCTCTGGAGTAAACTTCCACTTGTCGATTTTTCTTCTGAATGTATCCCGGTCTGATGTGTTTGTTATGTCAATTTTTGCCTTTTTCAAATCCTTCTTAACTTCAGTTACCCAGGGTATTGTTGCCTTAAGTGATGTCATATAGTCCAATAGACGTTTAGTTAACCTGTTTCCAGGTAATCTGTCTATATGTCCATAAAACTTCATCCGCCTCTTCCTGATATCTGCCTCGATGTTTGATATTTTTTCGGTTGTCTCGGTAGTCTGCAGCCTGTATCCAT
Source organism: Schistocerca americana (assembly GCF_021461395.2). Taxonomy (NCBI): domain Eukaryota; kingdom Metazoa; phylum Arthropoda; class Insecta; order Orthoptera; family Acrididae; genus Schistocerca; species Schistocerca americana. Next base: position 924,478,878 of record NC_060121.1, on the reverse strand, counting down.
CTTGTGTGTATCGTGGTCCTAGGATTTTTCTAATAATTTTTCTCTCTACTTTCTTAATTTCGTGTAAATCTAATTTTCTATTCAGGGAGAGTGTTTCACTTGCATATGTGACTGTTGGTTTGATGACTGTGTTGTAGTGTCTGATTTTAGTGCCTTTTGATAGACATTTCTTGTTATATATATTTTGAATAAGTCCGAATACTTTCTTGATTTTCTGTAATCGGTTTTTTTGTGCTATTTTCTCAAGTCCTGTTGGTTCAATAACTTCACCGAGATACTTAAAGTGCTTGACTCTAGTTATTTCACCATACTTTGTTTTTAGTTTCGAAATATCTAATTTTGAGCAGATGAGTTCTGTCTTCTCAAAGGAGATTTGCAGGCCAACCTTCTCAGCACATTCTTTAAGTGTCTCAATTTGTTTTACTGCTGTTTCTTCACTGTCAGTTATAATTGCCAAGTCATCTGCAAACGCTAAATAAGGGATGTTCAATTTTCCTTTACCTCTTCCTAGTTCAATTGGCTTCCAAAAGCTTTGTTTCCTTAGTGTTACTTCCCACTCTTTCATAACTTTGTCCAAAACTATATTGAATAATAGTGGTGAGATCCCATCTCCTTGTCTTACTCCTGTTTTAATTGAGAATGGTTCCGAAATTTCCCCTCTGAATTTAATTTTTGATTTGGTTTCTGTTAGTGTTTGTTCAATTAGTTTTCGGGTTTTAGTGTCTAGGCCTCGTTCTTCGAGAATGTGACATAGAGACTGTCTGTCTATGGAATCGTATGCCTTTTTGAAATCAACGAATGTGCAGATTATTGGTTTTGACCTGATTGCTTTAATCTTTAAAATAGTTTTAAGGTTGAATATCTGTTCCGGGCATGATCTATTAGGACGAAAGCCTGCTTGGTAGTCTGAAATTGTATGTTCTAGTTGTTCTTGTGCCCTCTTTAGGAGACATGCAGATAGAATTTTGTAGGTAACTGGTAAAAGTGAAATGCCTCTGTAGTTGTTTACGTCTGATCTCTCTCCCTTTTTGTGCAATGGGTGAATTAGTGCACACTTCCACTCCTCTGGGATATTTTCTGTCTGCCAAATTTCTTTGATGATGCTAGTGATCTCTTTTAACGAATTTGGACCAAGGTTTTTCAGTAGTTCAGCTACAATTCCATCTTCTCCCGATGATTTATTATTTTTGAGTTTTCTAATGTGACTATAAATTTCTTCTTGAGATGGTGGTAGTGAAGTCTCATTCGTGTGTTCTGGTTGTAATCTGGGGAATCTTGTACTTGGTTGTGGGCAATTTAGGAGTTGTGAGAAATATTTAGCTAGTTCTTGGCAATTTTCTTTGTTAGTTAGTGCCAATTTTCCATTCTGTTTCCGGAAGCAGAGATTTTGTGGAGTGTATCCTTTGATTTGATTTGCGAATATTTTATAAAAATCTTGAGTGTTGTGGTTCTTAAAGTTTTCTTCAATTGTGTTTAGCTGTTCATTAAGGTATTTTCTTTTAGTTTGTCTAAGTATTTTAGCTGTTTGTTTTCTCACTTTGAAAAATGTTTGTTGTGTGGTTTCTGATTTGTCACAATTGTAATTTAAAAAGGCTTGTTGTCTCTCTTCTAATGCGTTATCACAATTCGAATTCCACCATGGATGCTTGGATATTTTCTTTAACGGAATCAAATCTCTTGCTTTCTGTATAATTTTCGTTCGGAAATCTTTCCAGTTGTTTGTTGGTTGTTTATCCCATGCTTCTGTAATTCCTGATTCCTTGATATTTTGCAAGTCAAATTTGGGAATTAGTGGTGATTTCCTTTGGCGTTTCGTTTTTGGAGTGAATTTAGTTTTAACTCTGGTAAGGTAGTGGTCAGAATCTATATTTGCCCCTCTGCGGACTTGAACGTCGTGTATTTCTTTCTGGAAGTCATAGGAGATCGCAACATGGTCTATTTGAAATTCACCAAGCTGAAGGTTTGGTGATCTCCATGTTTTTTGTTTCTTGGGGTCTTTTCGAAGTGATGTTGTCACGATTTTTAGGTTGTTTTGCTGACATAACTCGATGAGTCTCATGCCGTTCTTGTTTGTGAATTTGTGTGCAGGGTAATTACCGACTGTTTTTTTATATTTCCTCTCTTTGCCAATTTGCGCGTTGAAATCCCCTAGAAGAATTTTTACATCCTCCTTTGGAATTTTGGACATTTCAGTTTCGAGTTTTTCCCAAAATTTTTCTGTCTTCTCCGGTTCTTTTTTGTTGGCAATGTTGGTAGGTGCATGAACATTAATAAATGTATATATTTTGTTGGTGTGCTTGATTCGCATGGTCATTAGTCTGTTACTGATTTGATTCATGTCTATAACAGAGTCAAGGGTGTCCTTATTTACAATAAAAGCCATGCCAAATATTGCAGCTCCTTTGCCAATTTTCTTGTCTGTTTTACTTTTAAAGATACGGTAATTGTTGTAGTCTATTGTTTCTGAATCAGTGAATCTGGTCTCTTGGAGAGCAAGGATTTGAATTTTCTGTTTGTTGAGTTCTGTTGTAAGATTATGAAGTTTGCCTGTCTGAATTAGTGTCTGAATGTTAAAAGTGCCAATAAATGTATGGGACTTTCGTGGACGTTTACTAGAGAACTCCGACTTTCTCTGTCGTACGAGCCCAAGCTCCCCAGAATCCGATAGCTTGGTTGTCGCCACAGGGCGAGTGGATTGGCCACCTGGGGTAATATTAATTTTACTTGTACGAATCATACTGCTTGTAATTAAGTTCCAGCTAATGCTGGGTAGTTAGAACCAGGGATTGTTAGTTCCTGGAGCTTGGTGTTCAGCCGCACCTCACATGGTGAACAGACGCTGGCCAGAGTACCGGTGGTTGCCACACAGACGTGTCTGGGCTTTTCAATATGCTTTATCTTGTTGATAATGCTTGCCTCTTCCGCCAGTTCCGCCGTACCGATGATCTTCATCTCCGTCTTCACTACCGTTGAGATGGATTATTTATAACGAATTTCTTTAGCGAATATATGTACTTTGATGGTGCAGTTAAAATGCCTAACTCCTTGAATAGGTGCCTACATGACGTCCTTGGGTGAACACCACTAATTATTCTCACAGCTCTCTTTTGTGCAATCAATACTTTGTGTCTAAGTGGTGAGTTACCCCAGAAAACTATTCCATAAGACATTATTGTCTGGAAATATGCAAAGTACTTTAGGAGGCTCATCTGTTTATTACCAAGACTAGCGATTATACGAAGAGCGAAAGAAGATGAACTTAATTGTTTGAGAAGCTCAGTAATATGCTTCTTCCAGTTCAAGTTGTCATCAATGTGAGCACCCAGTGGTCTTAGGTTGTTTGCAGATGACGCTGGCGTTTATCGACTAATAAAATCATCAGAAGATCAAAACTAACTGCAAAACGAATTAGAAAAAATATCTGAATGGTGCGAAAATTGGCAGTTGATCCTAAATAACGAAAAATGTGAGGTCATTCACATGAGTGCTAAAAGGAATCCGTTAAACTTCGGTTATACGATAAATCAGTCTAATCTAAAAGCTGTAAATTCAACTAAATACCTAGGTATTACAATTACGAACAACTTAAATTGGAAGGAACATACAGAAAATGTTGTGCGGTAGGCTACTCAGAGACTGCGTTTTATTGGCAGGACACTTAGAAAATGTAACAGATCTACTTAGGAGACTGCCTACACTACGTTTGTCCGTCCTCTTTTAGAGGTGTGGGATCCCTACCAGATAGGACTGACGGAGTACATCGAAAAAGTTCAAAGAAGAACGGCACGTCTTGTATAATCACGAAACGTGGGAGAGAGTGCCACTAAATCATACAGGAGTTGGGCTGGACATCATTAAAATAAAGGCGTTTTTTGTTGCGACGGAATCTTCTCACGAAATTCCAACCACCAACTTTCTCCTCCGAATGCGGAAATATTTTGTTGACACCGACATACGTAGGGAGAAAGGACCACCACGATAAAATAAGGGAAATCAGAGCTCGTACGGAAAATTATAGGTGCTCGTTCTTTCCGCGTGCTATACGAGATTGGAGTAACAGAGAATTGTGAAGGTGGTTCGATGAAGACTCTGCCAGGCAGTTAGATGTGATTTGCAGAGTATCCATGTAGATGTAGATGTAGGGGGAGACTTCAAGCATGAAGCAATGTAAGTTGCTCGCAATAATGTTCCGTAATTCATTGCTGTCAAAAATGTTCAAAATGTGTGTGAATACTAATGGGACCAAACTGTTGAGGTCATCGGTCCCTAAGCCTACTCACTACCGAACCTGACTTAAACTAATTTACGCTAAGGACAACACACTCACCCAGGCCGGAAGGAGGACTCGAACCTCCGACGGGGGGAGCTTTCCCGACCTTGACAAGACGCTCTAGACCATGCGGCTACCTCGCGCGGCCCACTGCTGTCAGGATACTTTCGATTACCACACCACCACAGATCCCACGGAAACGCAGCTCAATGTACCCCATAGCATAATTCTGCCGTCATAGGCCTGAATCTGTAACGCTGTACATACAGGGTGTTACAAAAAGGCACGACCAAACTTTCAGGAAACATTCCTCACACACAAAGAAAGAAAATATGTTATGTGGAGATGTGTCCGGAAAAGCTTACTTTCCATGTTAGAGCTGATTTTATTACTTCTCTTCAGATCACATTAATCATGGAATGGAAACACACAGCAACAGAACGTACCAGCGTGACTTCAAACACTTTGTTACAGGAAATGTTCAAAATATCCTCCGTTAGCGAGGATACATGCATCCACCCTCCGTCGCATGAAATCCCTGATGCGCTCATGCAGCCCTGGAGAATGGCGTATTGTATCACAGCCGTCCACAATACGAGCACAAAGAGTCTCTACATTTGGTACCGGGGTTGCGCACACAAGAGCTTTCAAATGCCCCCATAAATGAAAGTCAAGAGGGTTGAGGTCAGGAGAGCGTGGAGGCCATGGAATTGGTCCGCCTCTACCAATCCATCGGTCACCGAATCTGTTGTTGAGAAGCGTACGAACACTTCGATTGAAATGTGCAGGAGCTCCATCGTGCATGAACCACATGTTGTGTCGTACTTGTAAAGGCACATGTTCTAGCAGCACAGGTAGAGTATCCCGTATGAAATCACGATAACGTGCTCCATTGAGCGTTGGTGGAAGAACATGGGGCCCAAGCAAGACATCACCAACAATGCCTGCCCAAACGTTCACAGAAAATCTGTGTTGATGACGTGATTGCACAATTGCGTGCGGATTCTCGTCAGCCCACACATGTTGATTGTGAAAATTTACAATTTGATCACGTTGGAATGAAGCCTCATCCGTAAAGAGAACATTTGCACTGAAATGAGGATTGACACATTGTTGGATGAACCATTCGCAGAAGTATACCCTTGGAGGCCAATCAGCTGCTGATAGTGCCTGCACACGATGGTACGGAAACAACTGGTTCTCCCGTAGCACTCTCCATACAGTGACGTGGTCAACGTTACCTTGTACAGCAGCAACTTCTCTGACGCTGACATTAGGGTTATCGTCAACTGCACGAAGAATTGCCTCGTCCATTGCAGGTGTCCTCGTCGTTCTAGGTCCTCCCCAGTCGCGATTCATAGGCTGGAATGTTCCGTGCTCCATAAGACGCCGATCAATTACTTCCAACGTCTTCCTGTCGGGACATCTTCGTTCTGGAAGACTATGTCGATACAAACATATCGCGCCACGGCTATTGCCCCGTGCTAAGCCATACATCAAATGGGCATCTGCCAACTCCTTATTTGTAAACATTGCACTGACTGCAAAACCACGTTCGTGATGAACATTAACCTATTGATGCTACGTACTGATGTGCTTGACGCTAGTACTGTAGAGCAATGAGTCGCATGTCAACACACGCACCGAAGTCAACATTACCTTCCTTCAATTGCGCCAACTGGCGGTGAATCGAGGAAGTACAGTACATACTGACGAAACTAAAACGAGCTCTAACATGGAAATTAAGCGTCTCTGGACACATGTCCACATAACGTCTTTTCTGTATTTGTGTGTGAGGAATGTTTCCTGAAAGTTTGGCCGTACCTTTTTGTAACTCGCTGTATTGATCCACGGTGAAAACTCAGTAACGCTGCGCCCACTGTAATCATAACTGACGATGTCATTGAGTTAACAGAGAAAGAAAGGTTCTTGTGATGTGGAGCCTCATGTTCAACAGTGGCCTTTGAAAGGTTAAAGGTGTGCCCCGAAACACTTGTGCCCGCACCAGCATTGTACTCTGTCGTCAGACCTGCCACAGGTCACTATCTTGTGATGAGACGTGGACCTCCAATACCATGTGGTGTATTATTTCACCGTCTTTCAACCATTTTCCGTAGGTGCTCACGACAGTAGTACGCCAACAGGTGACCAGCTTCGCCGTTTCAGAGATTCTCGCCTCCAGCCGCAGGACCATAACAATGTACCCTTTGTCAGACCGCTTATATCAGCGGATATCAACATTTGCGGCCAGTATCCTGATTACAATGACTGTCCATTCGTCTCTCGTCCGCTTACATTCTGTCCTTATTACGTCTCGTGCCCGCGACACCACCAGGAGGCATTCAATCTCGCGGTTTGCAGTGGTCATAATATCTTGGTTCATCAGTGTACATACGTACACAATCAGGATGGCCTACGTAACATGAAAAGTACAATCGAAGTTGCTTCAAGCTGTCTGAGCTTATAGATATAGAAGCATGTAGATAGACTTCTTACAGTTGCGAATGGGACAGAAAAGGGAGTGAGTAGCATTAGTACAACGTACCCTCCGACATGCATCGCTGGCTGGCTTGGGGCGTATGCATGTAGATGAGAAAGTTCTGTCGCAACCCTGCTCTAGACACTTTACAGATACCCTCGGAAAAAAATATTTCACAATCCAACAATAAAAAAACTTTTTAAGTGAAAGTACACTACTGGCCATCAAACTTGCTACACCAAGATGAAATGCAGATGATAAACGGGTATTCATTGGACAAATATAATATACTAGAACTGACATGTGATTACATTTTCACGCAATTTGGTTGCATACATCCTGAGAAATCAGTACCCAGAACAACCACCTCTGGCCGTAATAACGGACTTGATACGCCGCCATTGAGTCTAACAGAGCTTGGATGGCGTGTACAGGTACAGCTGCCCATGCAGCTTCAACACTATACCACAGTTCATCAAGAGTAGTGACTGGGTATTGTGATGAGCCAGTTGCTCGGCCACCATGACCAGACGTTTTCAGTTGGTGAGAGATCTGGAGAATGTGCTGGCCAGGGCAGCAGTCGAACATTTTCTGTATCCAGAAAGGCCCGTACAGGACCTGCAACATGCGGTCGTGCATTATCCTGCTGAAATGTAGAGTTTCGCAGCGATCGATTGAAGGGTAGAGCCACGGGTTGTAACACATCTGAAATGTAACGTCCACTGTTCAAAATGCCGTCAATGCGAACGAGAGGTGACCGAGACGTGCAACCAATGGCACTCCATACCATCACGCCGGGTGATACGCCAGTATGGCGATGGCGAAAACAGGCTACCAATGTGCGTTCACCACGATGTCGCCAAACACGTGCGCGACCATCATGATGCTGTAAACAGAACCTAGATTCATCGGAAAAAATGAGGTTTTGCCATTCGTTCACCCAGGTTCGTCGTTGAGTACACCATCACAGGCGCTCCTGTCTGTGATGCAGCGTCAAGGGTAACCGCAGCCATGGTCTCCGAGCTGATAGTCCATGCAGCTGCAAACGTCGTCGAACTGTTCGTGCAGATGGTTTGCGTCTTGCAAACGTCCCCATCTGTTGACTAAGGGATCGAGACGTGGCTGCATGATCCGTTACAGCCATGCGGATAAGACGCCTGTCATCTCGACTGCCAGTGATACGAGGCCGTTGGGATGCAGCACGGCGTTCCGTATTACCCTCCTGAAGCCACCGATTCCATATTCTGCTAACAGTCATTGGATCTCGACCAACACGAGCAGCAATGTCGCGATACGATAAACCGCAATTCCGATAGGCTACAATCCGACCTTTATCAAAGTCGGAAACGTGATGGTACGCATTTCTGCTCCTTAGACGAGGCATCACAACAATATTTCACCAGGCAACGCCGGTCAACTGCTGTTTGTGTATGAGAAATCGGTTGGAAACTTTCCTCATGTCAGCATGTTGTAGGTGTCGCCACTCGCGCCAACCTTGTGTGAATGCTCTGAAAAGATAATCATTTGCATATCACAGCATCTTCTTCCTCTCGGTTAAATTTCGCGTCTGTAGCACGTCATCTTCGTGGTGTAGCAATTTTAATGGCCATATAGTGTAACTTCTCAGTTTGGTTTTCAGTGAGTTGAATACCAGCACGACAAGAAAGTCGTATCAAGCACCATATTTTTGCAATTAACACTCAATATTTTTAAAAATAGGTAACTGAATCAGGTAAATCCAATAACTCACTTCCTACTTCTACCTTTATTTTCGCTTGCCCGTACTTGTCAGAGTGCACAACGTCTGTCGTACATTCATTTATTTTCGTTTGATATTTTTCTTCCATTCGAGTAGCTATTTAAATTGATATTGTTCAAGGTTTACAGTTTATCTAGCATATCTATGCTACCAGATTGTCTTAGGATTTCTATTGGTTTTCCGTAACTTTCTGGAATAGTTTTCTCACTTTTCCAATTCTATCTATACACCTAAATTGTCATAGTGGATGCCCAATCTTCTGTTTCTCTTTCAACACCGATCGCTGTCTCATTTTAGCCAAGATTTCATATCAGTCTTCAGTCTGTGTAGTCTCTTTCTATGTTTTTCAGTATATCATATACGTTTTCTCATTCCGAGTTATCAGGAAGTTTCATTATATTAAAAAAAGATCTTTTCTGTTAATTACTTTGACAATAGTTTCTCTGTAACTTATTTTAAATGTAAAATAATATTTTTATTCTTTTGGAACCCAAACGGATCGAGTGAAATTCCTGTTGCAATATGTCGTTCGACTGTGTTGAAGACGACAGTAGTTATTGTTTTGCATGCAGAATAATTAGTCCGACCGTACGATAATTTTCTATGTGTGGTTAGGAGTTACAATGTTTCCCTCAGACTCTGTGGAACGGAGCCCGTATTCGAAAATGTTAGATGGTTACCAACTGATCTTTCATTTATGCTCCTCCTCGTTGGAGAAGTTCATCTGAAATATTTTTTGTAGTAAGGGTTGTTACGTTTCAGTTTTTCTACTATCGTTCTGACTTCCTCTTGCTCCTATACTATCTGATACACTTTTATTTCATATTCAGTAATACTTCATGAAATTTTTTCTCATGTACTTTATATGTATTGTTTCTACACTTTATTATCCTCATCCAATGTAGCGTCATTTTTAACCCTAACTATTTATACTCTGTTTCTCTTAAGTACGTTTTTACTTTGCGCTATATTGTTCCAGTTTTATACGCTCTATCTGGTTGCTTGGGTGATTTGGGGAGGTAAACAAACAGCGATATTGTGGTGTCAACGCCAGACACCACACTTGCTAGGTGGTAGCCTTTAAATCGGCCGCGCTCCGTTAGTATACGTCGGACCCGCGTGTCGCCACTATCAGTGATTGCAGACCGAGCGCCGCCACACGGCAGGTCTAGTCTAGAGAGACTCCCTAACACTCGCCCCAGTTGTACAGCCGACTTAGCGAGCGATGGTTCACTGACTACATACGCTCTCATTTGCAGAGGCGACAGCTTAGCACAGCCTTCAGCTACGCCATTTTCTACGACCTAGAAAGGCGCCAGATTCAGTTACTACAAGAATGTATTCTCAACAGATAATATTGTGAATCATGTACCGCCAAGAGCGACGTTCATCATTAATGGATTAAAGTTAATTACCAAACTAATTACGTCCGCTTTGTGAATTCTAATTCCTTGTCATGTTCCAGACCTCATGTCAGTATAGTCCTTCCCTCCTCACGCCAGCCTGCGTGAGCTAAGACACGTGCATTTCGGCTTCCAAATGGCTCTGAGCACTATGGGACTTAACATCTACGGTCATCAGTCCCCTAGAACTTAGAACTACTTAAACCTATCTAACCTAAGTACATCACACAACACCCAGTCATCACGAGGCAGAGAAAATCCCTGACCCCACCGGGAATCGAACCCGGGAACCCGGGCGTGGGAAGCGAGAACGCTACCGCACGACATTTCCGCTTCCACTAGTATGTCATCAGTCCCATTGGGTTAGGGAAGGATGTGGAAGGAAGACGGCCGTGCCCTTTCAAAGGAACCGTCCCGGCATTTGCTTGAAGCGATTCAGGGAAATCACGGAAAACCTAAATCAGGATGGCCGGACGCTATTTTGAACCGTAGTCCTCGCGAACGCGAGTCTAGCGTGCTAGCCACTGCGCCACCTCGCTCGGTACGTTCTATCTACATTTCCTTTTGCATTTTATCCTCGACCGACACACAGAAATCATGAAAGTATTTTTCCGTTACTAGTCATACGCCTCTGATTTGCTTTTCTTCCTCTGGTCATCCACCTTTTTGAAGATCTTATTTGTCCCATTATTTTGTCTAATTGAGACGTGAGTCATTCATTTCTTTCTTCTCATTGTTTCAGTGCTTTCTGTTGTTTCTAACACAACTTTTATGCGTTATTACACTGTTATACGACGTCAAGTCTGTCGTCCGCTGCTACGATTCCAGTGTATTTTAACTAAATATTTCTTTTTATAGCCACTTCCCTTTGTGATTTTCTTGAAGTTCTGATCACTTTTTGTCGTTACGTATATATGATTATTTCTCACCCCGCATTTTGGTAAGCCTGTTACAAGTTACCTGGTTCTTACCAACTATCTAACAAGTGAGAATTCAGTGTGATATCTGATAAGAGTTTAAGGTATTTTCAACTTTTCTCGGTGGCAAAACTCCATATCTTGTCTGCTCTGCCATTCCACGATAATGATACAATTTTTTGAGACACCTTTCCTAAAGATGTGGTATTACCTAAAATGCTATGCCTGCGCCGCAATAATATCTGATTTGTTGGCAGCAAGTAGTCACATCCTATTGATCACAGACATTTTTAGAGAGCGAAGGTAGTTAACTTCGTAGCTGTTCTTGGGATGTGACGAATGATGTCTGTAGCATTACATTCATTGTAGAGATTCACGAGATAAGAATCAGGGTGAGATTCTCAAGAATGAATTTTTAATTTCGCTATTATTGTATGTTTTATGAATAAAAATCTGTCAACTGTCTGTATTTCGGTTTCTGTTTTCTATTTATATTTTGTAGCGTAAGCCCAATCACGACTGTTTGTGACCAGTGTTTTCATACATTTGTTTGTTGACGTTGTCTAAATACTATAAGGCAAAGAACATAGGGGACTTCCAGACTATTGCATTAGGTAGGTATGACTGCTTCAGCAGGTCATGACGAAAAGACTCAGTTGGAAGTTGGAATTCCTGGTGAGCTCTAGCTGCGCAGTAAATACAAAAATGAAATTCAAAGTACAGTCAGCTGACGGTCAGTTATTCATGAAATATCGATTTTCCACTGTTTCTGTGTGTATAGTGAGACCATTATGGATGCGTTATTATTTAACTTCTGTTGTTGGGGGCAGAAACTAAATACGGGCGATAGTGAACGGCGAATAGCTTAAAATGAAAAAAATAGCTTCCGCGTATGTCATGGCGGTCTACCTTTTGGGGCATATGTTCATCACGACGCCCTCAGGAGTGGGCTGTGTGACTCCCCAGCCGACACAGGACACGGCAATATAGGACCCGCGGCGACCCTCCAACACTGCAGCTTGCGCTCGGTGCCGCGATGGACTGCCGGCGCCACGGTGCTGTGACGTCAAACGGGACGCTGCAGCCCTACAGGGATCGCTCTCGCCCGCGCTAACGCACACTGGTGTAGTGGCACGCGGTGCGTGGGAGGCAGCCACGAACCCTCACGATGGAAGAAATTTCCAACGCCAGTATTCGGCAGGAAAAGGAAGGCGTGAGAGTGATGCAGGGCATAGACTGTGTCGAGCATAGACTGTGTCGACAGCCCTATGAGGCGTTTAATCCAAAGTCTGGGGCAGACAATCGTTAGCTCTTAACTGTAGTAAGCCATTAATGTAAACGGACGGACGACGTTTTCAGCAAGATCTCTAAAGCAATATACATCACATGGCAGGCTGAACAACATCTCTAACCATCATAAGCGTCAAAGCTCTTCTGCACCCTCAACGGGGAAAACAGGGCATCTGTGATACTCTTGTCACACGAAAAGTGGCCATTTTATGTCCTCTAGACACTATAAAATTTAGAACACAATTTTTTTTTATTTCATTTATTTATTTACGCCGTGTGTAATTTCCTTGCCGCGTGACGTGTCAGCAACTCACCAACGTCACCAGGCGTCATTCAATCTCGTAGTGGGCAGTGGTGATTGTCTCCAGAATGAGATTTTCACCCTGCAGCGGAGTGTGCGCTGATATGAAACTTCCTGGCAGATTAAAACTATGTGCCGGACCGGGACTCTAACTCGGGACCTTTGCCTTTCGCGGGCAAGTGCTCTACCAACTGAGCTACCCAATCACGACTCACATCAGCGCACACTCCGCTGCAGAGTGAGAAATCTCATTCTGGAAACATCCCCCAGGCTGTGGCTAAGCCATGTCTCCGCAATATCCTTTCTTTCAGAAGTGCTAGTTCTGCAAGGATCGCAGGAGAGCTTCTGTATAGTTGGGAAGGTAGGAGACGAGGTACTGGCAGAACTGAAGCTGTGAGGACGGGGCGTGAGTCGTGCTTGGGTAGCTCAGATGATAGAGCACTTGCCCGCCAAAGGCAAAGGTCCCGAGTTCGAGTCTCGGTCCGGCACACACTTTTAATGTGCCAGGAAGTTTCACTGGTCATTGTGTTTTTGCTCATTGATTCAAATGGTTCAAATGGCTCTGAGCACTATGGGGCTTAACATCTGTGGTCATCAGTCCCCTAGAACTTAGCACTACTTAAACCTAACTAACCTAAGGACATCACACACATCCATGCCCGAGGCAGGATTCTATCCTGCGACCGTAGCAGTTTGCTCATTGGTGTTAAGTTGCACTGCAGTTATCAACTCACTCGTCAGAGACATTTGAGATAGATTACTTAGCTTTAGGCAATATATGAGTTGAAATGGTTCTTAATCTGGCGCAAGAAAATTACTTGCCTCCCCTTGTTGCGGATTTACCTGAAACGTGAAGTCACTTCTCTCTAAGTATAGAATAATTCAAACGGCTGAAGCTGTTCAGCAGGAGTACGTACACGTCGGTGGGGAAAGGGTGTACCGTAGAATGAATGTTGGAAACGACGTTCACGACTGAACTCACAGCAGTTACTGGCTGTAGAGTCAAAACAGTGAGTGAACGGACGGGCATCTTGAGCGCCATCTGATCGCCGATGAGCGTGACGAACGAATCAGTAACACTGTAACTCGTCACTATGCACTGATGCCGCTGGAAGCAGTCCTCTAGTGTCTATCATTTTTATCTGGGAGTGAAGATAATGATGTGCCTACGTTTTAAGTTTAGTTTGTTACTACTTACGTTTATTTCTGACTTCATACGGAATGTGATACATTTCTATACTTGCAAAGCAATCGGGTAGTGGAAAGACTATATTGACGGCCTCTCCTGTCTGACGACGTGATAGAGGAAGAAACAGGAGTCGACTGGGAGGAGATACGGGGTCCAAAATTAGAATCAGAATTTTGGAGCACTTAAGGTCAAACAAAGCAGAAGGGGTAGACAATATTCCATCGGAATTTCTAAATTTGTTGAGGGAAGTGGCAACGAAACGACTATTCACGTTGATGTGTAGAATCTAAAAAACTGGCGATACACCATCTGACTTTCGGAAAAACATCATTCACACAATTCTGAAAGTAGTGAGAGTCGACAAGTGCGAGAATTATCGCACAATTAGCTTAGTAGCTCACGCATCCAACTTGCTGACAGGAATGATGTATAGAAGAATGGAATAAATTTGACGATCTGTTAGATGGCCAACAGTTTTCCTTAGAAAAGGAAAAGCCACCAGAGAGGCAGTTCTGACGTTGCACTTGATAATGGGAGCAAGACAGAAGATAAATCCAGGCACGTTCACAAGATTTGTCGACATGGAAAAAGCGTTTGATAATGTAAAATTGTGCCGCGCGGGATTAGTCGAGCGGTCTATGGGCTCCTCCCTCGGGCATGGATGTGTGTGTGTGTTTGCCCTTAGGATAATTTAGGTTAAGCAGTGTGTAAGCTTAGGGACTGATGACCTTAGCAGTTAAGTCCCATAAGGTTTCACATACATTTCGCGATAATGTAAAATTGTGAGAAAAATCGAGGTAAGCTATAGGGAAAGACGGGCAGTATACACCATGTACAAGAACCAAGAGGGAACAATACGACTTGAAGACCAAGAATGAAACGCTCGGATTAAAAAGGCTATAAGATTAGGATGTAGTCCTTCAGCCGCGCTATTGTACCTATACATCGAAGAAGCATTGACGGTAATAAAAGGAGGTCTCAAGAGTGGGACTAAAATTCAGGGTGAAACGGTATCAATGACAGATTTATTGATGATATTTCTATTCTCAACGAAAGTGAAGAAAGGCTGCAGGATGTGTTGAGTGAAATGAACAGTCTACTGAGTTCAGAATATGGACTCAGAATAAGTTGAAGAAAGATGAAAGTAATGAGAAGTGGCAGAAATAAGAAAACTGAGAAACTTAACATTACAACTGGGGATCATGTAGCAGGCGAAGTTAAGGAATTCTGCTAGCTAGGCAGTAAAATAACCTAAGGCGGACGCAGCAAGGATGACGTCAAATGCAGACTAGCACTGGCGAAAAAGGCAGTCCTGGTCAAGAGGACTCTGCTAGTATCAAATATAAGTCTTAACTTGAAGAAGAAATATCTGAGAATGTTCATCTGGACCACAGTGTTGTATGGTAGTGAGACATGGACTGTGAAAAAACCTGAAACAGAAGGAAATCGAAGGCTTTTTTGTGTTCAAATGTGTGTGAATTCCTAAGGGACCAAACTGCTGAGGTCATCGGTCCCTAGACTTACACACTACTTAAACTAACTTACGTTAAGAACAACACACACACCTCTGCCCGAGGGAAGTCTCGAACCTCCGGCGGGAGGGGCCGCGCAATCCGTGCATGGCGCCTCAAACCGCGCGGACACTCCGCGCTGCTGGAAGCCTTTGATATGTGGTGCTGCAGAGGACTGTTGAAAATTAGGTAGACTGGTAAGAAATGTCGCCTGCGCAGAATCGAGGAGGGAACGAACATATGAAAACCACTGACAAGAAGAAGGGAATGAATGATCGGACATCTGTTAAGGCATCAGGAAATAACTTCTACGGTTGTAGAGGGAACTGTAGAGGGTAAAAGGATGACAGAGGTTGGAATACATCCATCAAACAATGGAGGACTTAGGGTGCAATTGCTACTCAGAGGTGAAAAGGTTGACACAGGAGAGGAGTTCGTGGAAAGCCGTATCAAACCACTCCGAAGATTGATGACTCAAAAAAAAAAAAAAAAAAAATATTAATCTGTGAAAGTACTGTATGATTTACTGATCCATGTTTAGTGTAGTGTTGGCAGAAGAGCCAACACCGTTTTGCTAGAGGAGGCCGAAATGCACGTGTTTAATTACACGCTGACTGGCGTGAGGTCTGGAACAGTTAAGGGAATTAATAGTAGCAAATAAAGTACGTAGTTGATATAATACTTAACTTTAATCCACAATTGGTGTACATCGCTCTTGACGGTACATGTTATAATGTCAACATCAAATGCTATGGCGCCTTGCTAGGTCGTAGCAAATGACGTAGCTGAAGGCTATGCTAACTATCGTCTCGGCAAATGAGAGCGTAGTTGTCAGTGATCCATCTCTGGCTAAGTCGGCTGTACAACTGGGGCGAGTGCTAGTAAATCTCTCTAGACCTGCCGTGTGGTGGCGCTCGGTCTGCAATCACTGACAGTGACGACACACGGGTCCGACGTATACTACCGGACCGCGGCCGATTTAAAGGCTACCACCTAGCAAGTGTGGTGTCTGGCGGTGACACCACATTTAGGATCGATAGAATTTTAATGAGGGGACAGGGAAAGGTAGAGGGAAATTTTTCTGTGTGAAGGAGACAAAAAAGCGTCATTGGGAATGGTCGACGGTGCCAATAGGGGGCGCCAAGCGGGTACATCTACTGGTTACTCTGCAGTTCACACTTAAGTGCCTGGAAGAGGGTTCATCGAAATATTTTCATACTACTTCTCTACCATTCCACTCTCGAATGGCGCGTGGGAAAAAGGAACACCTAAATCTTTCCGTTCGAGCTCTGATTTCTTTTATTTTATCATGATGATCATTTCTTCCTGCATAAGAGGGTGCCGAAAAAATATTTTCGCATTCGGAAGAGAAAGTTGGTGATTGAAATTTCCTAAATAGATCTCGCCGCTAGGAAGACCGTCTTTGTTTCAGTGACTGCCACCCCAACTAGCGTATCATATCAGTGACACTCCACCCTTATTGCACCATTACAGGAAATGAGCTGCCCTTCTTTGCACTTTTTCGATGTCCTCCGTCAATTCTATCTGCTAAGGAGGCCACACCGCGCAGCAGTATTCCAGCAGAGGACGGAAAAGTGTAATGTGGGCTCTCTCTTAGTGGGTTTGTCCCATCTTCTAAGTGTTCTCCCTACAAAGAGCAGTCTTCGTTTCGTCTTCCCCACAATATTATCTATGTGGTCTTTCCAATTTAAGTTGCACGTATTTGTAATTCCTAGGTATTTAGTCGAATTGACAGCCCTAGATTTGTGCGATTTATTGTATACCCAAAATTTATCGGATTTCTTTTAGTACTCGTGTGGATGACCTCACACTTTTCAGATGACCAATAAGTCATCGTCCATCGTACTGTGCACATCCCCTATGGATAGGTGTCTAAAATCTATACCCTTACATTGAATTATTGCCTCTGATGATTGTTGCCTCTGTTGTTAAGGTTTAAACAGTGCCCGATGGCATTTCTTAATTTGAAGAAGAGCCACTGAGGCTAAAACCAGACAATATTTGACTACACTAACGAAACATTTTTACGGTCGCCTCCAGGCTATGTACTCTTTTGTTTAGCATTTTACATCACGTAGTACAGTCCTTATCGTGGCTTCCATTATGTATATAGTTTAATTTACGTGTACTTACAGACTGCTATTGAGCCGTCATGCTAGCTGTGATTGGTTGTTTGCCCAAAGCCGGAATTTTACCTTAGCTTCTCAGAGGAAACTGTCTTACTTTCTTAACACAGACTGTTAGTGTTATGTTGAAAAACGATTTAACAACTGAGCGTACTTAAAAAGTTTCCAACTTTAACTATTGCGGAATGTTGTAATACAAGTTGAATTTCTTGGGAAGTTAAATATGATTCTAAAAGTAAGTTTATTTTTACAACTACGTTAAACAAACTTCATGATAAATGATTAAATTATGTTTAGCGCTTCATTGTTTGCAAGATGAATAACTTGTGTGCATTCAAGAGCATTTATTACCATAGGATATCTATGTAAAGAAAGTAGGGCTGCAGATTTTCTTCGTTATTTTACAAGTAGATGTTGATTCATCAAAGCCATCTATAATATTTTTGTAACTATTACTGTGAGGGAGAGCTTTTTGATTAATTAGTGTCTCAGAGTGAAGTACAGTAAATGAAAAGAGTTAAGTAGTCATAGAAGTTTTCCGTTTAATTTTTTCAGTTTCCTTATTTACTAAAAATTTATTTCCGAATTGTTCTGGCGACCGTAGTTTTGTAACTCACTCGTATTTGCAGTTTTGTGCGGCCTAACAGAATCGAGTGGCAACGAGCATCGTTTTGCACACTATTGATTGTATTTTTGAAGAAGAATAATTAGCTCAAAAAAATGGTTCAAATGGCTCTGAGCACTATGGGACTTAACATCTGTGGTCATCAGTCCCCTAGAACTTAGAACTACTTAAAGCTATCTAACCTAAGGACATTACACACATCCATGCCCGAGGCAGGATTCGAACCTGCGACCGTAGTAGTCGCGCGGTTCCGGACTGAGCGCCTGAACCGCTAGACCACCGCGGCCGGCGAATAATTAGCTCTGAGTCAGATTATCTAAACTAACCACTAGTAGCTCTATGAATGTCAAAATTTAGTAAAATTAGACCTCACGCCTTGTAACATTAGTGTGTGTGGCGTTTAATGATTCATACCCTGATATCAGCAAGAACACATCTTTCCTCATGGGACAATCCCGCAGGCAGGTAGTTTGGTGTATGACGTATGATGATTATAATGTTTTGACGCAATGAAACAGGCGGCACGAAGGAAGGAAGGAGACACAGAAAAAAACATAAAATGTAAACAAAAAAGTCGTGGTGGTGGTTAAAGAAATTTTTGACGTCAATGCTTGGCCGGCGAAGGGGAGCGAATGGGCTGTCCACTGGGGCCTCACTGTCTTTTTTTTGGGCTCGCAGATAGCAAGCTAAACGATCTCCTCGTAAACGCTCTTACCATGGCACTGAGTATAACCCAGGTGACTGAAGGACTGAATTTCTAACCCATATCTGCTTATAGTTTCCAAAATGCACAGTCACGCGATGCTGTCTCCACTAACACAGTTAAAATAAAGGAAATCAGTTGCTTCCGTCAGGGTGAAGTTTCGATCGTTGGAACAATCAGAACGAATGTATCTTTTGACAGCTAAACATTTACCTTTTAGCACGGCGACTTCTTTAGACAGCACAAAGCGCTTACCCAATTACCATTACAGAGTGATCCAAACCTTAGTCCTGACACGCAGGTATCACATATTATTTCACGACCTGCAGAAGTTCCCCAAATGTTAGAGCACTGTCGAACGTTGTTCATCGCACCGAGCCTCCCACAATGACTTTAATTACTGTCAGGAACACGTAAGCAAGAGCTGCCAGCATGTCGGAGACTTAAGTGAGACGCGTGGCAATGTGCAGAGATTCGTCATCATGGCTGACACCAAAGGATTTCGTTACAGCTGCTGCTGGGATGGAACGCCGACGCTGAAGCTATCCTCGATGTAATACACCGTGATGGGAAAAAAAATTGAAATGTCGTGTGGTGAGGGCCTCCTGTCGTGTAGACCGGTCTCCTAGTGCAACTCTTTGTTAGTTGGTGCTACTTCGGCGACTTGCGCGTCGATCGGGATGATAGGATGATGAAGACAACACAACACCTAGCCCCTAAGCGAAGAAAACCTCCGACCCCTCCGCGAGTCGAACCCGGGCCCCTTTGCACAGCATTCTGCCGCGCAGACCACTCAGCTGTCGAGGCAGACACAGCGAGATTCTGGCATCAGGGCATCAAGGCCTGTTCGCACGGTATTTGTTTTTTTTCCTCTGCAGTTCTTATGTACAACAACCAAGAAGGAATAATAAGAGTGGACGATCAAGAACGAAGTGCTCGTATTAAGAAGGGTGTAAGACAAGGCTGTAGCCTTTCGGCCCTATTCTTCAATCTGTACATCGAGGAAACAATGATGGAAATAAAAGAAAGGTTCAGGAGTGGAATAAAAATACAAGGTGAAAGGATATCAATGATACGATTCGCTGATGACATTGCTATCCTGAGTGAAAGTGAAGAAGAATTAAATGATCTGCTGAACGGAATGAACAGTCTAATGAGTACACAGTGTGGTCTGAGAGTAAATCGGAGAAAGACGAAGGTAATGAGATGTAGTAGAAATGAGAACAGCGAGAAACTTAAATCAGGATTGATGGTCACGAAGTCAATGAAGTTAAGGAATTCAGCTACCTAGGCAGTAAAATAACCAATGACGGACGGAGCAAGGAGGACACCAAAAGCAGACTCGCTATGGCAAAAAAGGCATTTCTGGCCAAGAGAAGTCTACTAATATCAAATACCGGCCTTAATTTGAGGAAGAAATTTCTGGGGATGTACGTCTGGAGTACAGCATTGTATGGTAGTGAAACATGGACTGTGGGAAGACCGGAACAGAAGAGAATCGAAGCATTTGAGATGTGGTGCTATAGACGAATGTTGAAAATTAGGTGGGCTGATAAGGTAAGGAAAGAGGAGGTTCTGTGCAGAATCGGAGAGGAAAGGAATATGTGGAAAACACTGATAAGGAGAAGGGACAGGATGATAGGACATCTGCTAAAACATGAGGGAATGACTTCCATGGTACTAGAGGGAGCTGTAGAGGGCAAAAACTGTAGAGGAAGACAGAGATTGGAATACGTCAAGCAAATAATTGAGGACGTAGGTTGCAAGTGCTACTCTGAGATGAAGAGGTTAGCACAGGAAAGGAATTCGTGGCGGGCCGCATCAAACCAGTCAGTAGACTGATGACCAAAAAAAAAAAAAAGTTCTTATGATGATGAACTTCCCAACATCCATTTCAGCTGCGTCGTTGTTTTCATCGAACACCCACATGTTCTTTTGTCGAGTACTCGGTCCCAATCTCTCCGAAAAGGCAGAAGGCGCACCTATTTATAACCTCACTTCAGTAAGCAGTAGCTATTATTATTACTAGATGTTCTTCAGTAAGTACCTAGGGAGCTCAGTAAAGTCACGTCCTGTGCTTTGCCTCGATTTCTGACCTCCTAGCGTTAGTCGGATCAAGAAACGCTTAACACTACTTTGCCAGTCTACCCCGGCGGGAGAAAGGGGCTATCACAGACTTGTAGGTAAATCTGTGACTTAGCCTGGGGAAACAGCAGCAGTATTACTCCGCAAACGCGTCTAGAGGCTTCACAATGGCCGTGTGTCCCTTTCTGACTATAATACGCCATAAAGTCAGCCATGTGGGCTCTCAGTGCTTTTGCGACATCTCTTGTAAGTAGGCTGTTTAGGTTTTTATGTTGGTAACGCCACGTAGCGCTCTGTATGAAAATCATCGACTGTGTTGTGTGCAGTCTGTGGCTGCTTGGCATTGTTGAAATATTCGCTATTGTAGTGTTGGGCAGTTGGTAGTGAACAGCGCATAGCGTTGCGCAATTGGAGGTGAGCCGCCATCAGTGGTGGGTTTGGGGAGAGAGATGGCAGAATTTTAAGAGCGGACGATCTGGACGTGTGTCCGCCAGAAAGAGTAAATTTGTAATACTGATATATATATATATGATGACTTTTGAACATTATTAAGGTAAACACATTGTTTGTTCTCTATCAAAACCTTTCATTTGCTAACTATGCCTATCAGTAGTTAGTGACTTCAGTAACTAGAATCTTTTATTTAGCTGGCAGCATTGGCGGTTATTGTTAGTCAGGGCCATTCTTTTGTAGGGATTATTGAAAGTCAGATTGCGTTGCGCTAAAAATATTGTGTGTCAGTTCAGTGATGATTAGAATAAGTGAAGAGAGAAATGTCTGTGCACGTTCAGTTTTGCTCAGCTGTTTGAAAATCAAATAACGTAGGGAGTTTATCAGCACAATCATTCATTAATTTTTTCTAAGGGGACGTTTCACACTCTCATCTTGTGCATAATTCGAGCTCATATTGGCTAGTGAATAAATTACATGCAAACAAAATAAATGTTTCCTACCATACCGTCTTCTTTAGATTCGAATGAATAGAGCTTACTTTAACAGCTGAAATCGGTTATTCAATAACAAACGTGAACTGAGGTGGAATGACGCGTGAACCCGCTTCAGTGCCACATTTCGTAGCGTCATTACTATATGACTTCACTGTTTGGATTTGTATTGTTTCCCTGAGATGTCGATGGAAAGCTCTTACAGAGCTTGTGCTTAGCATTGTGGTATTACAAAAGTCAGTCTTACCGTTCCGAACGTAAACCTCCATGTCTCTTTGTAGCAGATCCGCAGTGGCAGTTACGAGTGTGGGTGGAACACTTTACACCCAACTAGCTATATCAGGAGAGACAAAAAAATGCCTCCCATTTCGTATCTAGTGAGATATTGTGTTAAGGCTACAAGACTGACTTTGCTGAAATGCTCTGCTATTCTGTTATATTACATGTAAGTAACTCTTCCACAACATGTCACAGCCCTGTTGAGTTTCAGAATTTAGGATATGGAAATTTGTGGTAAGGTCTTATGGGACCAAACTGCTAAGGACGTAGGCCCCTAAGCTTACGCACTGCTTAATCCAACTTTAACTTACGCTAAGGACAGTACACGCACACACACACACACACACACACACACACACACATGTCCGAGGGAGGACTCGAACCTCCGACGGATGGAGCCGCGCGGACCGCTGCTAACCCGCGCGGCCTCAGAATTTAGATTTAACACCTTTTTTTGTGAGCAGTTAATTTAACCCCACTCAACTGTTATAGCGTCGATGTCAGATTCTCTGTCGCGAGAGTTTCTAGAAGTCGTTTCACGCACTTCATGACACACCAAAAGCATTGGGGAACCATTTTAGTTCACAACTACAGTTCACGAAGTTTGGTTGAAGCTGGCTCTGATGTGTTCGTTTCTCTCTGTGGAGAAATCCTCAAAATACTCTCACCAGATTTGGGAGCAATGCGGTGGTGAACTTCGTTGAGAGACTGTAGTGGTACTATCAGATGCCATATCTCGAGCTATACAGAATGTACATAAAGTCCGGGAACACTTTCAATTATTTATTCAACAAGAACGAAACATTGTACAAGTATCATACATAAGTCATTTTGAAGAGAAACCCTGAAAGTTTCATTCCATGTATACCACATGGCTTAGTTTGGTAATTTGCCGATAGTCAGCGCTAGTCACAAACACGGAGCTGCCTCATCGATGGATCGGCCGTGATACAGAAGTGGAGAGCTGTTTAATGAAATGGCCTCCCGGACAACCAGATCTCTACTCCGTGTGACTTCTTCCTGTGGCGACACATTAAAGACCTGGTGTATGTACCGCCTCTACCACGTGGTGTAGCAGAGCTGCGGGAGAGAATACGGGAAGCGATTGCCTCAGTCGACGATGCCATGCTGGGACGGGTATGGCAAGAATTCGATTACCGTACTGACGTCTGCCGGGTCACTCATGGTTCGATACCGAATGTTTGTAAAAAAAATCTTTCGGAGTTTCTCTTCAAAATGCAATATGTATGACATATGTACAGTGATTCAAATGGCTCTGAGCACTATGGGACTTAACCTCTGGGCTCATCAGTCCCCTAGAACGTAGAACTACTAAAACCTAACTAACCTAAGGACATAACAAACATCCATGCCCGAGGCAGGCTTCGAACCTGCGACTGTAGCGGTCGCGCGGTTCCAGACTGTAGCGCCTAGAACCGCTCGGCCACCCCGGCCGGCATCTGTACAATGTTTAGTTCCTATGCAATAAATAATTGAAAGTGTTCCCGGACATTATGTACACCCTGATCCGCCACACCAGCAAGTCCACCAGCTGCCAGAAGGACGTACATAATTTTCGGTGCTATCGGTGTGTACCGCTATCCACTCATAGCTCCCGACAATCTTTTGCCATGCTTCGAGCGTCCAATAGGATTGTTCCTTTGCCTCTGCTATGGCCTGTGCCCTTTGACGTACGATGAGCAGAAATACAAAGCTACGTCAAAAATTGTAGGCAATTTTTAAAATTTTTTAGGAAACGTAGTAGCATCGTGCATATGCACTATTGCACCGTTTCCACAACCTCGTCATCCGATGAAAACTTAGCTTCAGGCAGGAGCTTCTTCATCAGATCAAAAGATGAAAATGATTTTCAATTATTTCAGCACTGTTTGATGGGTACTTCAGTAGCTAAAAACCAAGAATATAAATCCACTGGGCTATTTTCCCTGCGGTGTGAGGGTGAACATTATCCTCCTTCGTCAGACCAAAACGTGAAAATGATTTTCAATTATTTCAGGACTGTACGGTGAGTGCTCCAGCAGTTAAAAATCAAGAATGTAAATGCACTGGATTGTTTTCCCGGCTGTGTGAGGGTGAACATTATTCTGAAGCAACATCTTCTCAAATCTTCCTCCTCTTCTTCGATTTGAATTTCGTTTTCAGGTATCGCAGAATCTCACACAAGTGCCATTATTCACTATTTTACCTGGAGTAGTGTAAGTAATCGATGAGGAAAGTTTTACATCCCAAAATACCGTCACCAACATAACTGCAGAAATTTCGTTTTTGAAATTCTTTTCTGTGGATCGTACTGATGGACATACGTCATATCGAAGGTCACTCGATTGAGAAAGTGTTGTCTTTCCCCTTATTTCTTCCTTATTTGTCGCGTGGTCTGAGTCGTCTTGTCACGCCCCCCCCCTCCCTCCCCCCTTCGGGGGCCTCGCTCAGCAATGGGTGTGTGTGACGTCCTTAGAGTAAGTTAGTTGAACTTAGATTAAATAGTGTGTAAGCTTAACAACCGGAGATCTTGTAATGCTGGAAATGCATATCCTCCTATTTCCATCTATTGTACAATAATTTTTTTCTTATTTTGTTACCTGAAGATATGACATTTCTGTGCCTTTATATATATATATATATATATATATATATATATATATATATATATATATCGATGTATAATTGTTTTGTTTTGTAAATACCATTTGTATTTTTACGCTGGGTCTTGCCTAGGGAAAACTATGCTATCGAACGATTACATCGATAGGCCGTGTGGAGAACCAAAGTGTTTAGGATCTTTGATAGTGTTAACTCTGCCGCGTGGAGCGCGGACAGAAGGGAGTGTCGCTGGAGTAGGGCGGTGGAGCAGGTGTGTTGTGTTGTGTTAACTCTGCCGCGTGGAGCACGGACAGAAGGGAGTGTCGCTGGAGTAGGGCGGTGGAGCAGGTGTGTTGTGCGACAGTCCCGCGAGTTGCCGCGCTTTCTGGGTTTGGCAGCATGTAATGGCGCTCGACATGCTATGCTAGTTTCTGACACGGTGTCGCGCACGGGAAGCTTTAGCTGGCGCACATCAAGAGCCAGTTCCGCCTGGTGACCGTGTCGAGAAGAAGGCGCGCTAACATCCAGCTTCTGCAACAGCGACGGCCGACAATGAGTGACTGTCGCCACCTCCTCGATCGACGACTTCAAACCTTCAATCAACCAACAAGGAAGACTGGAAGCACGTAAAGTTTTAGAACTGTATGGCAGACCTCAGCTTTTCAAACTGTTTCAAAATTACAGCAACGTAGCATGAACCTTTGTTGCTCATTGTCCCAATTGCACTACCAAGCAGGGTCCCTTCCTTTTCCGGAAACTAACCCGAGTGTCGTTGAAATTCAAGCGCCAGCATTAAAATAATATCATTCCATTTCACTGCTTTAATTTCAAAGTTCAGTTAAAGTATTCATAGCTGGCCACAATATTTAGATTACACAAGCACAAATTAAGAGTGCGAGTTTTGTTACCATATTTTAGCTTACCTGTGACTGCAGCTCAGCTTGGTACGTACTAAATTTTACTATTGTTAATTGTTCAGAATCATTTAATTCAAGTTCAAAGTTAAATCTCTTATTTCTAAATTGCGTAGATTCAAGTAGCTTTTGAAATGATTGTTGAGGTAGCCCAAGACTAACCTTATTTTACAGAATTTCGTAGTACTTCAGAAACAAATCTCACTATTAAATTCAGTCACTAAATTAACTTTCAGTTTTCTGGTTTTATTAATTCTTTTGCTAAATGAAGACAGAGTGTAGCGAAATTTATTACTTCTGACAAACATTCAGTTTTCACCCAGCACGTGTCAACCTTCAGTTGCCACCCTTTTAGTGCTAATTATATGTACATTTATCTTTCATTTTCAGTTATTACAGTAGTAGTCCATAGGACTGGCGACCGTAATTTTCCCCAAATCTCAAATATCTAATTAACACCAATTATTTGTTAATGTAAAGACCGTACATTTATTTTCTTTATTAATTTTACCCTTTTCTCAAAATTAATTTCCACCAATGTCATTTGCATTTTTCCTTTCATTTAGATGTAACCCTTTCCTCCCTCTTTACCGACAGATTAACTTTGGTGACGATTTCTTTTCCCAAATTTCCATTAGGTACACGCAGTTTAATTTTTACTGTCATTAAGGACGATAAGTGAGGGGGAGGTTACACGTGCCGACCTGGTGACAGGACAATCTTCAAATTTGAGGTTCTTCTGGACACGAATTTTGCATTGTGCAAATATCGTAACAAAGTACTGGTTATGAACAGATCGTTATGTCAGCGAGAATAAGTAGTGGGAGGAATCCTAATTAGATTTGAGATTTGTCATTTATATTGAAAAATTGTAACATGAGTGAAGGCAACAATTACCAGAATTTGGTAGACTTGGGTACGGAACAATCGGTCGAACAGTGGGAAACGCGCACCGCGGAACCCATTGTTCTGGGGCAGGCGGCTAGTATGAAAGACGCGACCGCCGAAACGCAACAAAGAGCAGAAATGGAATTCCAAACTTTAGAAAATATTTCGGAATCGGAAGTGAAAATCAAATCTGAATCCCTTGATGACGAATATGGAGGGACAATTAAAGAGGAAGCCGCTACGGAAGTAAAGCCGGTAGTTTCCGGGAATTTAACTGATTTATTGAATGTTTAGATTAACGAAATCAAGGCTCAGTCTAGCAAGATCGAAACACAATCGGCAAAAATTAAAGCTCAGTCTGAATAAATGACAGGAAGCTAGACAATCAGAACAAAGCTATTAATGATGTTAACAACAATGTTGGAGTTGTTAACACAAAATTTTGATAAAATCAAAGAAGATATTGTTGTGATTAACACCGAAATCGGTAATCTTAAACAGGAAATGATAGGCGTTCGGGATGAATACTCGTTTTGATTCCGAGATCAGCAGAATCGAGAAAAGTGTAGGAGAAGCATTTGCTCCGATCATCGAGAATAAGGTGACGGAAAAAATTCAATCAATGAAAAAAGAGGATCAAAAGAAGCTGGGAACTTTAAAGGCTTTAGTATCCGAAGTAGATACTAAAGTGAGGACGCAGGCTAATACCTGCGAAGAGAAAAAAATGGAAGTGGATACGCTTGCGACAATCACTTGCCAAGTAATTACGAGAATGTCGGAGTTAGAAAAGAAACTTGACGAAAAACAGAGCTATGTGCCAATCTGTGCACATAGTTCGGAATTGTTGAAGAAAGAGGAGCGGTTTGACCCCTTGAAAAAAAGTGGTATACACGCGACGGATTTCATTGAGAATTGTGAAAGAGTTTTACCCAGATCATGGACTAATGAGAGAAAAATTAATGCGGTTATTGACGTGTTGACTGGTGATGCCAAGCGTTGGGACTTAAAACCTCAACAGCACGAACCTGACTTTCGACGAGTTTAAAAATTTGTTTCTGGCTGAATACTGGTCAGAGCAAAAACAACAAAGTGTCTGGCGCGAATTTGTCGTATCGGGGCCTTTCGATGCGAATTCGCGTGGCTCGATGAAGGAGTTTTGTGAGGGCTGGATCCGCAAGTTGGAATATTTGCGTGATCGCCGCACGGAATCCGAAATAGTCTGGGAACTCTACAAGAAGCTTCCAGATGATACAAAACTCTACGTAGGAAGCAATTGCAAGACAATCAATGATTTCCTGGAAAGAGTTGAGGACGAGGACAATTGGCGCAATAATCGCGACAGTGGTAGAGGCCGCGGTAACAACAACGGGTACCATAACAACCACAACAACGATAACCATGGGAATAATGCATACCGCGACCATGGCAGCAATAACAATAATGGTTCGGACAGTAACAACAATCGGTACAATGCAAATAATAACAGGAATGACGGAAACCAGTATCATACTAGCGTGATACGGGCTGCGCAGAATAGTAATAACGCCAGAGGGTGTGATAAGCCGCCTCAGCAGCATCCGGGAAGCAGATCTGCTGGGACGAGACAGGGAAACCATTAGCCGCGCCGGTGAGGGGCCGACCGGGCGTGGAGAAATTTTGGCGGCCCAATAACAGCAGAAAACCCAGGTGTCGTCGTTATGAAAATTCCGTATGGAATAATCAACGGCGGGAGAGTGTGCCAGTGTTAAGAGAAAGGAGTGCGCCCACAAGTAGTAGATCAGCTGTATACACGGCAGTATAAAATACATTCACTGTCAGTGAGAAAAATTTAAGTAGTGTTCCGGAAATCGATTATAAAGTGGCAGCTGTAACACCCACAGCGGAACTGGAGATTGAGTTTAAGAATGATTCGCAATTGTTGAAAGAAGATCAGATATCGGATAACACGTCCGTCATCGAGCGAGGGGATGCAGAGAGGGATGAGGTCTGGTTAAGGTAGTTCGGGCGCTTATACGACGAACTAAGAGATTATAGGGGCCTGTACGGGAGAAGTGTTTATGGGGAGCGCGGGCAGGATTTGCCGCGTCTCGTCCCGCAGGAAGATAGTGTTTGTGAAGTGATAGAAAGTTCTGGCCCTAACCGGCAGACTTTACCGGAAATAGCTGATGTTAATGGGGAGCACGAGCAAGATTCGTCGTGTTTCGTCCCGCAGGAGTTGGATGTTGAAGTAGTAACGGTAAGTTCTGGCCCTGACCGGCAGACTTTACCGGAAGTTATAGTGGTAGAAGTGGCCGACCCATCCGACGCAAAACTCCAGTTTAAACATTGCGAAAGTATTAAGGAGAAAGATTACGAGAATTTTAGTTATAACCGGACACGATTGGTAGAAAAGCATGTAGATTACAGCGTGTATGAGGTTAGAGCTGACGTTATACGGTCGGACGATAGCAGTGTGGGTTGCGCAGATCCAGGGGAAGTAATTGCAGAGACTACTGGGCACATTCCTCCAGGTAGATTGGCAGATGAGATCAATATGGCCAAAGAGGAATCAACGAAGGTGACAATTAGGGAACTGATAGCAAAGCAACACTCACTAGTTGACGAGTTACAGGAAAAGGTTCCGGTATTGGAGGCGAAGCTACAGACTAAGCCTCAGGACAAACGTGTTGAAATTTTAAAGCCAAATTTAGGATCAAAGCCGAATGGTTTTTTATGGAATGACCTGGATATATACGAGGTTTTATTGCGGGAAAATAATAAACAGTCGAGGACAAGTGTAGACAGATAGTAGTGTCAGTTAATATGCGCGACCTACCACAAAACGTGTTGATTGACACCGGTGCAGAATTGATTGCTGTATTTGGGAAAATATTTCAGTTACTGAAAGACATACCTGGTATCGTAGTTATGCCAGTAACATTAGTGAAAATTGTCGGTGCTACTGGGAAGGCCAGTAAACCGGTCACAAAAAAATGGTTCAAATGGCTCTGAGCACTATGGGACTCAACTGCTGTGGTCATAAGTCCCCTAGAACTTAAAACTACTTAAGCCTAACTAACCTAAGGACAGCACACAACACCCAGCCATCACGAGGCAGAGAAAATCCCTGACCCCGCCGAAACCGGTCACAAAACAGATTTTTGTCAACTTCGAGATATGTGGGGCACGATTTGAACAAGAGTTTGTCGGCGTGCCAAACTTAACTACGGAAGTAATTATCGGGTTAGATTGGCTATTAAAGTACCGTGTAGTGATTAATTGCGAAAGCAAAACTTTGACATGTACGTCACAAGATAAAACAATAGAAGTTAGCTTTGACGAGGCAGGAGATGGTGTGCATAGGCAATACCGGCCAATACACATTGTTAACTGGCCGGATGCCATTGACTTAGGTATGAATTTGAACTACTGTAACGTGAGGAATCTCGGCGTTGACAATAGTGTGGAAAGTGAATTGGAAAGTATTGTAGACGGTGTGTCAAACTTAACACACGAACAAAGACGAGGCCTGTATGAAGTAATAATGAGGAATAAGAGTGTGTTTTCCGACAAACCGGGACTTGTGGAAGAGATAATCAAATTCCCTCCAAGGATTGAAATTAGTATTGGTGTGAAAAAAAAAGATCGTTTGCTAGAAATTATGAAGCTAAAAGCCGATGCTCGCATACGTCGTCATGGCGCTAAAGCGCGTTTTGCTAAGTTTTCAGCTGAGTCACAGTAGATTAAGGAATGTAAATATGATTTTGTATATAGCTGTAAGATTTCATAAATACGTGTTTTACTAGTCATTGCCGATGTACTTAGACGATGTTTTAAGTTTCATGCTAGTACATGCGTGTGATGATGGACAGCGTTGAGTTATCCACTGTGATAGTGCTAATGGACTCCTTGAGATTACTCGGGAGTGAGTTTTTCCGAAAGAATTAAGTGAAACGGACGTTTTGGAAATGCCGTTATACAGGCGAGTGAGATCAAGCGTGCCGCACAGGCGGGCGCAACAGTACTGGCGAGGCGGAGCCGCTGTCGGCTCTTGTGCCGCTGTCGGCGTTCTTTGTACTTGCGGGTACGGAAGGCGGAGTTGTTTTTCTTCCCGAACAGCTGATGTGAAAGAATTCTCCTGTCAATATTAATGTTTTTTTCGATCTGCTGCATGTTATTTTCTCGTTTAGCGTTAAGTGGACTCTAATGACGAGAGTATTAACTATGAAAAGGTTATATAAAATGTTTATTCTATGTAATTAATTATTAATTTGCGTATTTTGATATTCCTGTTTTTATGACCATGTACTCTGGTTAATTGTGTAAATAGAATTCCATTTCTTGACACTGTTAGGAATTTTGACGATTTTAGAATAGCTAAACCATTTTCTATGTTTTCTATGAATTTTAATATATTGTCATCCTGTTTTCTTTTGTGTAAGATGACTGAGCGGAATAAGGTTACGAGTGTCTCCACTCAATTATTATGGTCTAAAAATTGGTTTATGGTTAATTAGCCTAATGCTAAACTTTCTTAATGTTTTGAGCATACGCATTTCCGCTGCTTTTCTTCCTTTTTGGAACATTTTCTGTGTCTGTTTAGGTTACACAAACATCCTCAGACAGTGTGGGGCACGTGTAACGCCGGAAATGCATATCCTCCTATTTCCATCTATTGAACTATAATTTTTTTTCCCTATTTTGTTGCCTGAAGATATGACATTTCTGTGTCTTTATATATTGTAATTTTTCACAATATATATATATATATATATATATATATATATATATATATATATATATATTAATGTCGATGTATAATTGGTTTCTTTTGTAAATACCATTTGTATTTTTACGCTGGGTCTTGCCTAGGGAAAACTATGCTATGGAACGATTACATCGATAGGTCGTGTGGAGAACCAAAGTGTTTAGGATCTTTGGTAGTGTTAACTCTGTCGCGTGGAGCGCGGGCAGAGAAGAGTCTGCCTGGAGTAGCGAGTGGAGCAGGTATGTTGTGTGACGCTCCCGCGAGTTGCCGCGCTTTCGGGGTTTGGCAGCATGTAATTGCGCTCGACTTGCTATGATAGTTGCTGACACGGTGTCGCGGACGGGAAGCATTAGCTGGCGCACATCAACAGCCAGTTCCGCCTGCTGACCGTGACGAGAAGAACGCGCGCCAACATCCAGCTTCTGCAACAGCGACGGTCGACAATGAGTGACTGTCGCCACATCCTCGATCGACGACTTCAAACCTTCAATCAACCAACATGGAAGACTGGAAGCACGTAAAGTTTTAGAACTGTATGGTAGACCCCAGCTTTTCAAACTGTTTCAAAATTACAGCAACTTAGCATGAACCTTTGTTGCTCATTGTCCCAAATTGCATTACCAAGCAGGGTCCCTTCCTTTTCCGGAAATTAACCCGAGTGTCGTTGAAATTCAAACGCCAGCATTAAAATAATATCATTCCATTTCACTGTTTTAATTTCAAAATTCAGTTAAAGTATTCATAGCTGGCTACAATATTTAGATTACACAAGCACAAATTAAGAGTGCGAGTTTTGTTACCATATTTTAGCTTACCTGTGACGTACTAAATTTTACTATTGTTAATTGTTCAGAATCATTTAATTCAAGTTCAAAGTTAAATCTCTTATTTTTAAATTGCGTAGATTCAAGTAGTTTTTGAAGTGATTGTTGCAGACAAACAAAAATTACGCGAAGCGAAATGTAGTGTGAGGAGGGCTATGCGAGAGGCGTTCAATGAATACGAAAGTAAAGTTCTATGTACTGACTTGGCAGAAAATCCTAAGAAATTTTGGTCTGATGTCAGAGCGGTACGTGGGTCAAAACAAAATGTCCAGACACTCTGTGACCAAAATGGTACTGAAACAGAGGATAACAGACTAAAGGCCGAAATACTAAATGTCTTTTTCCAAAGTAGTTTCACAGAGGAAGACTGCACTGTAGTTCCTTCTCTAGATTGTCGCACAGATGACAAAATGGTAGATATCGAAATAGACGACAGAGGTACAGAGAAACAATTAAAATCGCTCAAAAGAGGAAAGGCCTCTGGACCTGATGGGATACCAGTTCGATTTTACACAGAGTACGTGAAGGAACTTGTCCCCTTTCCCGTAGGTGTCTAGAAGAGCGTAGCGTTCCAAAGGATTGGAAAAGGGCACAGGTCATCCCCGTTTTCAAGAACGGACGTCGAACAGATGTGCAGAACTATAGACCTATATCTCTAACGTCGATCAGTTGTAGAATTTTGGAACACGTATTGTGTTGGAGTATAATGACTTTTCTGGAGACTAGATATCTACTCTGTAGGAATCAGCAGTTCCCCACAGTCGTTTAATGAACAAAGTAAGAGCATATGGACTATCAGACCAATTGTGTGATTGGATTGAGGAGTTCCTAGATAACAGAACGCAGCATGTCACTCTCAATGGAGAGAAGTCCTCCGAAGTAGGAGTGATTTCAGGTGTGCCGCAGGGGAGTGTCATAGGACCGTTGCTATTCACAATATACATAAATGACCTGGTGGATGACATCGGAAGTTCACTGAGGCTTTTTGCAGATGATGCTGTGGTGTATCGAGAGGTTGTAACAATGGCAAATTGTACTGAAATGCCGGAGGATCTGCAGCGAATTGACGCATGGTGCAGGGAATGGCAATTGAATCTCAATGTAGACAAGTGTAATGTGCTGCGAATACATAGAAAGATAGATCCATTATCATTTGGCTACAAAAAGCAGGTCAGCAACTGGAAGCAGTTAATTCCATAAATTATCTGGGAGTACGCATTAGGAGTGATTTAAAATGGAATGATCATATAAAGTTGATCGTCGGTAAAGCAGATGTCAGACTGAAATTCATTGGAAGAATCCTAAGGAAATGCAATCCGAAAACAAAGGAAGTAGGTTACAGTACGCTTGTTCGCCCACTGCTTGAATACTGCTCAGCATTGTGGGATCCGTACCAAATAGGGTTGATAGAAGATATAGAGAAGATCCAATGGAGAGCAGCGCGCTTCGTTACAGGATCATTTAGTAATCACGACAGCGTTACGGAGATGATAAACTCCAGTGGAAGACTTTGCAGGAGAGACGCTCAGTAGCTCGGTACGGGCTTTTGTTAAAGTATCGAGAACATACCTTTACCGAAGAGTCAAGCAGTATATTTCTCCCTCCTACATATATCTCGCGAAGAGGCCATGAGGATAAAATCCGAGAGATTAGAGCCCACACAGAGGCATACCGACAATCCTTCTTTCCACGAACAATACGAGACTGGAATATAAGGGAGAACCGATAGAGGTACTCAAGGTACCCTCCGCCACACACCGTCAGGTGGCTTGCGGAGTATGGATGTAGATGTAGATGTAGAGGTAGCCCAAGACTAACCTTATTTTACTGAATTTCGTAGTGCTTCAGAAACAAAGCTTACTATTAATTTCAGTCACTAAATTAACTTTCAGTTTTCCGGTTTTATTAATTCTTTTGCTAACTGAAGACAGAGTGTAGCGAAATTTATTACTTCTGACAAACATTCAGTTTTCACCCAGCACGTGTCAACCTCCAGTTGCCACGCTTTTAGTGCTAATTATATGTCCATTTATCTTTCATTTTCAGTTATTATAGTAGTTGTCCATAGGAATGGCGACTGTAATTTTCCCCAAATCTCAAATATCTAATTAACGCCAATTATTTGTTAACGTTACGACCATACATTTATTTTCTTTATTAATTTTACCCTTTTCTCAAAATTAATTTCCACCAATGTCATTTGCATTTTTCCTTTCATTTAGATGTAACCCTTTCCTCCATCTTTACCGACAGATTAACTTCGGTGACGATTGCTTTTCCCAAATTTCCATTAGGTACACGCGGTTTAATTTTTACTGTCATTAAGGGCGATAAGTGAGGGGGAGATTACAACCTCAACAGTTTAATCCTATAATTCCTTACCACAACTTCCCAATTTCCTTCCTTGGTTCACACATATAAGGGGTACTCATAACGAAATGCTCGGAAATCATTACGAAGAGAGCTATTCATTCAAATAGCACAGTTGACGCAGAAGAACAACAGTGAGATGAAGGCAAATCACTGGTGTGCTAGTATTATCAATTTATGGAGCAGAAAAAAAAGTGTCATTACACATTAAATTGCACTCGTACTTGTCTGACGAACATCAAATAGCGAGGAAGGGAGTTTGTATTTCGAGGCTTCTCACGGGTTGTTGTCGTTCAGTGTTCAATCGGTGACTGATATGCTGAACTAGACTCATCTGTCCACTGTTACACACTACCAAGGCAACTTCCTTCTGGTGGCAGCAGTGTACCCAAATCAGTCAATCTGGTCACAATATCAAGGGAAAACCCCAATGACTGCTACGACCAATGGTCTGTATGTCACCTTCAGGCGTTCAGTGCGGTCAACTGCTCTAGGTTAATGCTGAACGTTGAGGCGATAATGAGTCCTATGGTAGGGACATCTGCACTGGACTCGGCCACTTGAGGAAATTTTAGAACAGAAATCCAACAGAACGGCCACAGATGTCAAGTAAACGTTTAATATTAATGATGTCACACACGTGAAGTGCGTAGGGGGTGCAGAGATGTTGCACAAAGTCCAAGCCCTACGAAAGTACATTGCTCAAGTGACAACCGTGGAGGTTGAGACGCGAAAAGTGAATTCGTACGTGACACTGAAGTCGCTCGTCGCATTTCGGAGCAATTATCTTGAGGGAGAACGGAGCCCCAGTTCATAACAGCGATATGTTATTTTATGGGTTGAGATATATCCTCTCCACAATCCTCAGAGATGGGGACATGCAACGAACCCTTTACTTCACTACCTGGCAAAAATGAGAAGCACTCGAAATGGGCTGAGAAAACGAAATTAAGCTTCTCGGACTGAGAAGGTATGCGTTTTATTTTCAGTGATTGTAAAATCGAGTCAAATTACAAACAACTTGGCAGTATGAGCCCATTTATCAGTATGACGTTGAATCCTCTCTCGCCAGAATGCAAGCACATATTAGTTGCGAAGGATGTCATAAAGCCGATGAGTCTTTCCTCAGACAAACTGGCCCACAACTGTTGTAAGAAATGTAACTCCATCTTCTGGCTGGAGTGTGGAACTATGGATGGTCAATATCTAATAAAACAATACCAATCGCCACTATTTAGGTTTTATTCTTGTTTTTAGGCTACCAATTTCGACGATACATTACGTCATCTTCAGGAATCGAATAACCTTCGTGTTACACGATACAGCAGACCGGTTAAAAGTGCTGATGTATTGTGTAACACGAAGGATACTCGATTGACGTCGCCTGAAGGAGACTAACGTATCGTCGAAACTGGTAGCCTAAAAACAAAAATAAAACCTAAATATAGGCGATTGGTATTGTTTTATTGGACTGTTGTAAGAGGTCCTGGATGTCCTTGATACTGGCACTGGGACCGAAATGGCGTCCGAGCTGGTCTTCCACATGTTCTGTTGGGGGCAGATCTGGGGACCTTGCTGGGCATGGGAGTATCTCAACATCATGCAGACAGTACAAAAAATGGCTCTAAGCACTATGGGACTTAACATCTGAGGTCATCAGTCCCCTAGACTTAGAACTACTTAAACCTAACTAACCTAAGGACATCACACACATCCATGCCCGAGGCAGGATTCGAACCTGCGACCGTAGTAAGAGCGTGGTTCCGAACTGAAGCGCCTAGAACCACTCGGTTACAGTGACCAGCTGCAGAGCAAAATGGTTCAAATGGCTCTGAGCACTATGGGACTTTACATCTGAGGTCATCAGTCCCCTAGAACTTACAACTACTTAAACTTAACTAACCTAAGGACATCACACACATCCATGCCCGAGGCAGGATTCGAACCTGCGACCGTAGCGGTCTCGCGGTTCCAGACTGTAGCGCCTAGATCCGCTCGGCCACTCCGGCCGGCGGCTACAGTGCAAATAGACACTTGCCATGTGTGGACGAGCATTGCCCTGTTGAAAAATGGCACCATGAAGCTGTGACATGTGAAGTAACGTGTGAGGACGCAGTATTTCCGTCATGCTCCGTTGTGCCGTCAGATTTCCATCAATCACTACGAGCCATGACCTGAAGTCGCATTGCAGCTCCTGCAAAACATCATGTGTAGGGTTCTCTCCCCAGATCACCGCCATGCCCGTCGATGGTGGTCATTCATGTTAGTGCAGAAAAGCGGTTCATCGCTGAACTCAGTGCGACGCTATTCATTAGCAGTCCACGCTTTCCGATCATGGCACAGTACAAACACAGCCGTTCGTGTTGTAATGTTAACGGCAACCTAAGCAAGGGGTGGCGATTCCTATTTCGATTGCTAGTAGATTCCGACCAATGGTGCCTGATGTCAGAGAATGTTGCCGAGAGGCCATTACTTGTTGCTAGACGGCAGGCGCAGATGTGAAGGGGTTACCAAATTCTTGGTGCAGAATTTGGCGATCCTTCCCTGTGATAGTTGGAAGGGATCGACCAGAACCTTGACGATGAGTATGCCTGCATTCAGTCCAGCACTGGGCCACTGCCAAATCCTGATTGCGCCAGAAATGTGACTATGCAATTTTGTTATGTGATGACATGGTTGGAGACCGTGGCTGTTATTTGAAGACAAATGTTGATGGTGAAACTCCCTGGCAGATTAAAACTGTGTGCCAGACCGAGACTCGAACTCGGGACCTTTGCCTTTCGCGGGCAAGTGCTCTGGGCAAAGGTCCCGAGTTCGAGTCTCGGTCCAGCACACAGTTTTAATCTACCAGGAAGTTTCACATCAGCGCACACTACGCTGCACAGTGGAAATCTCATTCTGGAAATGTTAATGGTGTTGAGACAGCAACCAGCCACAAATTTATTTTCAGTGCTTTTTTTTTACAGATTAATTGTCCTAAAATATAAATAATGCTTAATTAGAAGGACGGCACAGAGATGGTTGCGTTACAGATTTGCATTGGATGTGACTTGCGCGAAATGTCGGTTTGGAGTATTTGTTTACATAGTTTTCGTCAAACTGACGTGAATACATTCCCATTGCATTCTCACCGTTGCACAAGTAAATTTTTCTCACGTAGCACTTTAGATTTGTCACAGAATAGATTACAAACATGCACCACATGTTTTGATACGTACAAAACTGCTTACAAACATGTGAGTGTCAAAGATGCTATGACATATCGTAACATTATAAAGACGTGAAACACCTTTTACACTAATATAGAGAGACATTGATTTTGTGAGTTTTAGAGCGAATACTGTTACATTAATTATAAAGATGTTCCACGCCAAAGATAGTTTTGAATAAAGGAACTGAAAATAAATTTGTGACTGGTCGCTGTCTCAACACCATCAACAAATGTGACTGTTGAACGATGCGACCAGATGGCCAATTTTAAACCCACAATGAGGCCCCTTTCAAACTCTGTCATCTCTCACTAATGGGCACAAACTCCTTGTCCTTCACAGTGATCACTCACTATTTGATGCTGTTCTCTTCCCTCAAACACACTATCGGACATGGTAATGACACTAAACACAAACAACGCTTACATACTCTGGTGGCCCTTCTACCTGTCAAGGACAATTACAGGTTTACGTCCTCCAATGTTGCGTACGTTTATGACTGTCAACCGACCTCGTCTTTGCTTTCAGCCGGCCGCTGTAGCCGAGCGGTTCTAGGAGCTTCAGTCTGGAATCACGCGACCGCTACGGTCGCAGGTTCGAATCCTGCCTCCGGAATGGATGTGTGTGATGTCCGTAGGTTAGTTAGGTTTAAGTAGTTCTAAGTTCTAGGGCACTCAGATGTTATGTTCCACAGTGCCATAGTGCTCAGAGCCATTTGACTTTTTTTTTTTTTTGCTTTCACTTTCTTTGTGAGGTAGTGTATATGAAGTGCACTTGTCTCCTGGGCGTATTCCCGCGAGGCCCTTTTTGTTTTTGTAGAAATGATATTATAAGTTAGCACCTGCTCTGCGCTTGATGGAGCTTGAGCTGACTGTTACTTCTTCTTCGATGGAATGGGGACCCCATTTGAATACCTTGGTCAGCGTTCCAAAGCGTAAAAGACTGCTACGCCACAATTCGCACGAGTGGAACGCAGCACTAATGTGAGGACAGTAGGCCTGGTACGACCGGAAACTTCTTCGTGACCAACAGAGCTGCCTTGAACGGCGCGAGTCCTGTGGCCAGGCCATCCACACTGAGACGCCCTGTGAAACCAGTAGCGAATGGGTCTGCCCGTTTACTTCTTGCTCACCCGTATCAACTAGCACTTCTGTTTTTGCTTCCCAGTTTCTCCCTCGTTTACACTGATGTCTGTTGTAAGCCATGACAGCAGTCCCGTGCACAAGTATTGCACCACATACGGTGCAGCCTAGACAATGACGCAATATACTGCAGTTATAGTTCGCGTCTTGTCCATCCTGCACTACATCCTCACTTCGACGTTCAGTACACTGTCTCATATGATTCTACTCATTGGAGGGAAATAAGTGCTCTATCTTCTGAGTGTCCTCCATTGGAATCGCTTCCTTCTTCCCGTATTCCACACCTTACAGTCACACCAGTCTCCGTATTGTAGTCCATCGCGTCCCAGATCTCTCGACTCTAGTTGTTCCTAGGCCATCCTCGCTTTCTTCTTTCCGCAGGGGTCCACTGCCGCACTTTATTTGGCCAACTTCTGTCGTCCAACCTCCATAAACGTCCGTAGCGCTTTAGACGTTTCATCTCTATTGTATGTATTACTGATTTATCGACACCCTAGCTTCTCTTATATTGGCATTTGGTACATGGTCCAGCTTGGAGATGCTACAACTTCTGCTCTAAAATCTATGTCTAGTGCAAACAACTTGTTTCTCTGACGCTTATTTATTACCCAAGTTCTTGCTCCGAACGTAGCAGTGTTTGCAACAACTGAACGGTATACGACCTTTTTGGCTCTTTCTGTTATTCCAAAGGATCAAGTTCAATTGTCGTACGGCCCTTCTGCCCTGCCTTATTTTGTTATTTACACTACTGGCCATTAAAATTGCTACACCAAGAAGAAATGAAGATGATAAACGGGTATTCATTGGACAAATACGTTATACTAGAACTGACATGTGATTACATTTTCACGCAATTTGGGTGCATAGAGCCTGAGAAATCAGTACCCACAACAACCACCTCTGGCGTAATAACGGCCTTGATACGCCTGCGCATTGAGTCAAACAGAGCTTGGATGGCGTGTACAGGTACAGCTGCCCATGCAGCTTCAACACGAAACCACAGTTCATCACGAGTAGTGACTGGCGTATTGTGACGAGCCAGTTGCTCGGCCACCATTGACCAGACGTTTTCAATTGGTGAGGTATCTGGAGTATGTGTTGGCAAGGGCAGCAGTCGAACATTTTCTGTATCCAGAAAGGCCCGTACAGGACCTGCAACATGCGGTCGTGTATTATCCTGCTGAAGTGTAGGTTTTCGCAGGGATCGAATGAACGGTAGAGCCACGGTTCGTAACACATCTGAAATGTAACGTCCACTGTTCAAAGTGCTGTCAATGCGAACAAGAGGTGACCGAGACGTGTAACCAATGACACCCCATACCATCACGCCGGGTGATACGCCAGTATGGCAATGACGAATACACGCTTCCAATGTGCGTTCACCGCGATGTCGCCAAACACGGATGCGACCATCATGATGCTGTAAACAGAACCGGGATCCATCCCAAAAAAAGATGTTTTGCCATTCGTCCACCCAAGTTCGTCGTTGAGTACACCATCGCAGGCGCTCCTGTCTGTGATGCAGCGTCAAGGATAACCGCAGCCATGGTCTCCGAGCTGATAGTCCATGCTGCTGCAAACGTCGTCGAACTGTTCGTGCAGATGGTTGTTGTCTTGCAAACGTCCCCATCTGTTGACTCAGGGATCGAGACGTGACTGCATGATCCGTTACAGCCATGCGGATAAGATGTCTGTCATCTCGACTGCTAGAGGTACGAGGCCGTTGGGATCCAGTACGGCGTTCCGTATTACCCTCATGAAACCACCGATTCCATATTCAGCTAACAGTCATTGGATCTTGACCAATGCGAGCAGCAATGTTGCGATACGATAAACCGCAATCGCGACCTTTATCAGAGTCCGAAACGTGATGGTACGCATTTCCCCTCCTTACACGAGGCTTCACAACAACGTTTCACCAGGCAACGCCGTTCAAGTGCTGTTTGTGTATGAGAAATCGATTGGAAACTTTCCTCATGTCAGCACGTTGTAAGTGACGCCACCATCGCCAACCTTGTATGAATGCTCTGAAAAGTTAATCGTTTGCAGATCACAGCATCTTCTTCCTGTCGGTTAAATTTCGGGTCTGTAGCACGTCATCTTCGTGGTGTAGCAATTTTAATGGCCAGTAGTGTATGTCATCTGCACTTTTTCCGTTTGATGGCATCAGAACCTTCACGTAAAAGAAATCCCGTCATCTACTGGCTCCAACCTCCATACCCTGTACGGTATCGTCGCCAACCTTCAGCTAATGGTGAGCCCCAATCGTTCATATTCCTCTTTTAACTTTTGAGGTAAGAACGCAGCGTGATTCTGGTCTTTTGCTGCGATGACTTGGTTATCAGCGAAGAGATGTGTGTACAAGATTTCATCACTCTCAGGTGCCATCAGGTTTCAAGTGCTTCCACCACATAGATGTTAAATAGCATAGGTGTTATAGCGCAGCCTTCACGTAGCCCTTTTGTGACAGGAAGCTCTGGTGACACTGAATTTCCTACTTTAACGGCACTCACGCAGTGCATATAGAACAGATTAACTGCTTTGATGTAAACAGGCGACAAGTAACTATTCCTCATACTTCTGCACAGATGGTTTCGTGGTAACGTATAATAGGCCTTTTGCTACTCCACTAACGCTAAATTGGTCTCTATCCATCTGGTAATTCTCTTTTACATAATATTCCTTAACTTGAGTATTCTGTAGCGGTGTCGACAGGATGGTGTTGTTCGCATGTAGAGTGTTTTTCGGTGTTAATAAAAAATGATTGGCAAGTTAATATGTATTGATTCCGACTCACACTGGAGTATCTTTTCGTCTGCCTCGGTGAGGCCTTTGTGCCAGTAACACAGTCAAATTCTGATGCCCTCTGGTGTCAGTTACGCCCGGCTAGTAGCCAAGGCAGTTTAGCTGAAATCTTGCAGGCTGTCATGTGACAGTCTGTGGGGGATGTTGTAGTGCAAGACCGAGCCACCTCGCTACCAGAACATCTTCAGTCCCACTCTGGATGATGACGCTGACCCGTGATAGCCCATGTGGATGTATTGTGTTGTTGTCGCGTAGTCCACTGATAAGGGTCCTACTTATCGGGTGGGTTCTAGCACCTGGAAGTGTCTGCAGCGACCATCAGGAACAGAGGCACTAAATGGCCATATCACCCATCAGTGACAATGATGTTAGTGCGATAAGCACCATGAGATTTAGAGGTATTGGAAGACCGTCAGTCTCTACATCAA
This sequence comes from Schistocerca americana, assembly GCF_021461395.2. Classification (NCBI taxonomy): domain Eukaryota; kingdom Metazoa; phylum Arthropoda; class Insecta; order Orthoptera; family Acrididae; genus Schistocerca; species Schistocerca americana. Next base: position 924,437,048 of record NC_060121.1, on the reverse strand, counting down.
TAATGTGGGAGGCGGCGGCCAATGCGATGACACACACGTAGAATGTCATGGTTGCTTGGATGTGGTTTTCTGGGGAATGACAAGCAGCATTTTCACGAGAAATACTGGAACATCTAACACATGGATGCCACTTCAATGTTATGTCTACCCCCGGTGGCTCAATGGTCAGCTTGACGGATTGTCAATCCTCTGGGCCCGGGTTCGATTCCCGGCTGGGTCGGGCAATTTTCTCCTCCCAGGGACTGGGTATTGTGCTGTCCTCATCATCATCCTTTCATCCTCATCGACGGCAGGTCGCCGAAGTGGCGTCGTATTGAAAGACTGGCCCCCGGCTAACGGTCTGCCCGACAGGGGGCCCAAGGCATACGAATAAATAAATACTACAATGTAATAATCATTTGACGTGAGGCTCTGTTCATTATTATCAAATGTAACCCACTTGTCGTCCCGCTGTTGTTGCTTAACAATTGGTTACAGGCTCCTAATTGCACTGTCAAGTCTCTGAAACGTGTTAGTCGTCTGAGGTAATGCTTGCTGCTTCATGTAACAAGACCTAATGAATATATTTCCGATCCCCCCTACTCTCTCTCTGTTGACATTTCGCTGAATGTGTAACTTACGCTTGGCGACAGGTGTCTGTGTAGCAGCATGTGCTCATGTATACTACCGACTCACAATGTTGATTGTCATTTCTCCTGCATAGCTATGTGACCACCTCTTTCTCGCGTCCCCTGTTGCTGTGCTGTTATGAACTTAAGAAAAATGTAATTTCTTCCCCTTGTCTGCTCTGCGGAGTAACAATTCCATCAGTACAGGTGTTCCTACAGGATGAGCCTGAAATCCATCGACAAAATTTCGGATGTTGTTCCGTGACATTGGTTCAAATGGTTCAAATGGCTCTGAGCACTATGGGACTTAACTGCTGTGGTCATCAGTCCCCTAGAACTTAGAACTACTTAAACCTAACTAACCTAAGGACATCCCACACATCCATGCCCGAGTCAGGATTCGAACCTGCGACCGCAGCGGTCGCGCGGTTCCAGACTGTAGCGCCTAGAACCGCTCGGCGAAGTGGCCGTGCGGTTAAAGGCGCTGCAGTCTGGAACCGCAAGACCGCTACGGTCGCAGGTTCGAATCCTGCCTCGGGCATGGATGTTTGTGATGTCCTTAGGTTAGTTAGGTTTAAGTAGTTCTAAGTTCTAGGGGACTAATGACCTCAGCAGTTGAGTCCCATAGTGCTCAGAACCATTTGAACCATTTTTAGAACCGCTCTGCCACTCCGGCCGGCTCCGTGACATTTCTGGAGTTTTGGTCTCCGGATGCTCGTTACAGACTATCTGCATTTCGTTTGATTTCTTTGCCCCTTTTACCTTAGTGTCTGTACTGCACTGAAAATATCCTGTTTCCTTTACTCGCGGCACGTGCTGTTGGTAACATTAATAACCACACTACTCACCGCCATCAGGCTTGCTCTCAGTACCGCTCGTTTCTGTCTAGGGGTTTGTTTTCCGGCAGTATTTGTTGTATGTGGGGTTTGCTGGTATGAACATTGTGTTCACTGAATGGACGGCGCTGTACTAAAATTTTTGTATATCCATCCTTCCGAGTGGAGGTTTGAGGGACTTCGGCCTTTCACTTATGTAATGAAAAGGAACACCTAAAGTCGTCCGTACGATGTTATTTATGATATGGCTACCAGTTTCCGTGCTTCATTGCAAAATCTTCAGGTCGTGACTGACGCTGAATGGTTTAACTCCAATCATATACGCGATTCATCAGTGGCCAACATATATGAACTGGTTTTCACAGACCACCTGTAACAATGAGTCGGTCGATAGTTGATGGTTAGAGAAAGAATATCATTGTTACAGGTTGTCTGCGAAAACCACCTCATAGATTATTAGCACTGATGAATCGTGTATACGATTGGAGTTAACCACCGGGCGTCACTTAAGGCCTGAAGATGTACTGAAGCACCGAAAAATGGTAGCCATATAATAAATAACATCGGAAGGTCGGCTGCAAGTGTTCCATTTTACGACTATGCTGCAGTATTGCCGCAGAACACTAACCACATCACAGTACTTCGGTATTCGAGTGTTGTATTTTTCTGCGTTTGTTGTACATTTTGGAGATTGCATATTATACGTTTCCCACTGTTTTTAAGGTACAGGGTGATTCAAAAAGAATACCACAACTTTAGGAATTTAAAACTCTGCAACGACAAAAGGCAGAGCTAAGCACTATCTGTCGGCGAATTAAGGGAGCTATAAAGTTTCATTTAGTTGTACATTTGTTCGCTTGAGGCGCTGTTGACTAGGCGTCAGCGTCAGTTGATGCTAAGATGGCGACCGCTCAACAGAAAGCTTTTTGTGTTATTGAGTACGGCAGAAGTGAATCGACGATAGTTGTTCAGCGTGCATTTCGAACGAAGTATGGTGTTAAACCTCCTGATAGGTGGTGTATTAAACGTTGGTATAAACAGTTTACAGAGGATTGGTGTTTCTGCAAAGGGAAAAGTTCTGGACGGCCGAGAACGAGTGATGAAAATGTAGCACGCATCCAGCAAGCATTTGTTCGTAGCCCAGGAAAATCGACTCGCAGAGCTAGCAGAGAGTTGCAAATTCCACAATCAACTGTATGGAGAGTCCTACGAAAAAGGTTAGTTATGAAACCTTATCGTCTGAAATTGGTTCAAGCACTGTCTGCAGCTGATAAGATTAAAAGAATCGATTTCTGTGATTTTATCCTTGCTGAAATGGAAACAGATGAATCTTTCGTTTCAAAGATTGTGTTTAGTGATGAAGCAACTTTCCACACTAACGGGAAAGTCAACCGTCACAATGTCTATATATGGGGCACTGAGAATCCGCGGGAAACAACTCAGTATGAACGTGACTCGCCTAAGGTGAACGTTTTCTGTGCCATTTCAGCCAATAAAGTTTTTGGTCCCTTTTTCTTCGAAGGTGCTACTGTAACTGGACTACAGTATCTGGAGATGTTAGAGAATTGGCTGTTCCCTCAGCTCGAACAAGAAGCACAACAATTCATATTTCAGCAGGATGGAGCGCCACCACATTGGCACTCATCTGTCCGTAACTACCTGAACGTCAACTACCCGAGGCGATGGATCGGCCGCCAGGCAGCCCGTGACAGAGCACTTCATCACTGGCCTCCAAGAACCCCTGATCTTACCCCCTGCAAGTTTTTCTTATGGGGGTATGTTAAGGTTATGGTGTTTCGGCCACCTCTCCCAGCCACCATTGATGATTTGAAACGAGAAATAACAGCAGCTATCCAAACTGTTACGCCTGATATGCTACAGAGGGTGTGGAACGAGTTGGAGTATCGGGTTGATATTGCTCGTGTGTCTGGAGGGGGCCATATTGAACATCTCTGAACTTGTTTTTGAGTGAAAAAAAACCTTTTTAAATACTCTTTGTAATGGTGTATAACAGAAGGTTATATTATGTTTCTTTCATTAAATACACATTTTTAAAGTTGTGGTATTCTTTTTGAATCATCCTGTATTTTGAAATAAACAAAAGTAATTGTAATAACAACCTGCATGAATCATAGACATGTATGTAATAGCAAATGACAACGACATATAAAAGCGTCAGCGTGTACAAAGTTGACATGTCTTAAAGCCAAAACATCTGCTCTTGATAATGGCCTAGGGCCGAAATTTCAATAGTGGAAATAAAAAGTTTAACAGTCAGTGGCGTAAGCATGATGTCTTTCATAATTATTTTCTTACTTTGCAGAGAGCCACCGGAGTGCTCAGGGGTCTTAAACCACAATTCTTAGGAAAAATCCCGGAAAAGCTTATAATTTTTGTCTTTAGAGTTCGGTTGCACCTTCTACAAAGAGACTTCAAAAAGCAAATCACCCTATTATTGTGCAAACCACGTAACTATTACTGAATGCTGTTCTGCACATCAAACAGACATAGATGCACGATTATGTTTCTCAGCACAGTCAACAAGTCTTTGTAGATAACAGTGGGAACATTCTACCAGTTTTTCAGTTTCTCAGCCGTAGTAACCACAAGCAACAAAAATTTGATTTTCGGTATTTCATATAATACCAAGTTTAAAAATTGAAAATGCTGTGATATTCGACTTATTAAGAGGTACACGCTTACAATGAAGGCTTAATACAATAATTATTAAGCTGTGTATATGAATTGGGGCACCGTAGCTCACAGCGTGCACATTACGAGGCTATGTTCGTCTAATACTTGAGAATGAGAGCACTTAGCGACGAACTTCACGCATAATTTCAAACCTTTTTCGAAACTTTCTTACGCTGACACTCTGCGAGCAAAAAAGTTTATCGCTTACTAGATTTTCACTATCGCTGCAAAAAACTTCAGGGTCTGGCTTAACGTTTTAATTTATTACTAATTTACTGCAACACAGTTCGCAAACAGCATGCAAATATACCACTGAATGTACCGGGAAAATAGTATTTTATAAACAGTCCAGGAGATATGAACGCCATAAACATCGAGATGTGTAAAAACTAGCTTTTGTCTTCAGCCATAAAGATTCTACACACTTAACGTCAAATATTTAACATATTAACCCATTTGTAAAGCAGTCGTAAGTCAAAAGCTGTTTGATGACGGAGTCATTCGAGAACCACTGTGTGGATGTCTCCAGCGTTGGCAAAACCTCTTTCCTGCCAGATGTTCTGTCAGCTTGCTGAAAAGGTGAAAGTCACGTGCGGGACTTTTCGACTAGTGTCACCCAAGTCTGCGCGGTCTTGGTCAAATTGTTAGCACTACGGCTGGATGCGACATAATATTTGGTCCGCATATCGCCAGAATTTACCGGTAAAACGGTGTGCAGTGTAGACGTGTCGCCCACAAGACTGGTACAGTTCCGTGTATTTCAACCTCGGAGTGCGTGTCCGGTTGTTGCGCCATTTCACTGCCACAGCGTAGTGCACCTGTTATCGGTAACGCAGCGCAGCTGTGTCTGTAGGATATCTCCCCTCTACAATGCGATACCCTCGTTAAGCAATGTTCTTAGTGCGGAATGATGTTTTGTTGGTTGATTGTGGGAGGGGGCCATACAGCGACGTCATCTGTTCCGTCGCATTAGGAAAGGATGTGGAAGGAAGTCGGCCGTGCCATTTTGAAGGAATCCTCTTGTCATTTGCCCGAAGCGATTTAGGGAAATAAGGCGTGTTTGAACCGCCGTCCTCCCGATTGCGAGTCCACTGTGCTAACCACTGCACCTGCTCGCTCGGTACGCGGGAAGACATGAAGTCCCTACGTAGATTTCATCTTTGGCTGCGCTGCTGAATGCTTGATATTTATAGATTATGTGACAGCAAAAATGGATTAAATTTAACAAAAATGAACGTTTTCTCACTACTCATGTTGAATGTGATATACGAATTCAGCCATAGAGTAAACATACACTACTGGCCATTAAAATTGCTACACCACGAAGATGACGTGCTACAGGAAGAAGATGCTGTGATATGCAAATGATGAGCTTTCCAGAGCCGGTGGTGCCACCTACAACGTGCTGACATGAGGGAAGTTTCCAACCGATTTCTCATGCACAAACAGCAGTTGACCGGCGTTGCCTGGTGAAACGTTGTTGTGATGCCTCGTGTAAGGAGGAGAAATGCGTACCATCACGTTTCCGACTTTCATAAAGGTCGGATTGTAGCCAATCGCGATTGCGGTTTATCGTATCGCGACATTGCTGCTCGCGTTCGTCGAGATCCAATGACTGTTAGCAGAATATGGAATCGGTGGGTTCAGGAGGCAATACGGAACGCCGTGCTGGATCCCAACGGCCTCGTATCACTAACAGTCGAGATGACAGGCGTCTTATCCGCATGGCTGGAACGGATCGTGCAGCCACGTCTCGGTCCCTGAGTCAACTGATGGGGACGTTTGCAAGACAACAACCATCTGCACGAACAGTCTGGCGACGTTTGCAGCAGCAGGGACTATCAGCTCGGAGATCATGGCTGCGGTTACCCTTGACGTTGCATCACAGATAGGAGCGCCTGCGATGGTGTACTCAACGACGAACCTGGATGCACGAATGGCAAAAGCCATTTTTTTGGCTGAATCCAGGTTCTGTTTACAGCATCATGATGGTCGCATCCGTCATTGGCGACATCGCAGTGAACGCACATTTGAAGCGTGTATTCGTCATTGCCATACTGGCGTATCACCCGGCATGTTGGTATGGAGTGCCATTGGTTACACGTCTCGGTCACCTCTTGTTCGCATTGCCGGCACTTTGAACAGTGGACGCTACATTTCAGATGTGTTGCGACCCGTGGCCATACCCTTAATTTGATCCCTGCGAAACGCTACATTTCAGCAGGATAATGCACGACCGCATGTTGCAGGACCTGTACGGACCTTTCTGGATACAGAAAATGTTCGAGTGCTGCCCTGGCCAGCACATTGTCCACATCTCTCACCAATTGAGAACGTCTGGTCAATGGTGGCCGAGCAACTGGCTCGTCACAATACGCCAGTCACTACCCTTGATGAACTGTGGTATAGTGTTGAACCTGCATGGGCAGCTGTACCTGTACACGCCATCCAAGTTCTGCTTGACTCAATGCCCAGGCGTATCGAAGCCGTTATTACGGCCATAGGTGGTTATTCTGGGTACTGATTTCTCAGGATCTATGCACCCAAATTGGGTGAAAATGTAATCACATGTCAGTTCTACTATAATATATTTGTCCAATGAATACCCGTTTATCATCTGCATTTCTTCTTTGTGTAGCAATTTTAATGACCAGTAGTGTATTTTTTCAGTATACTATACATGCTACCACAGTTTAGTCAAATATTTATCTACGTAACAAATAAGCACAGCAGAAGTTGCAGGACACATGACAGAATACCTTTGTGGCTGTGTATTGAACTCCTTTCTGAGCCACAGACAGCTTAAATAATAAAAAACTAAAGTAATTCGTTCTCTTAGGGTTCTATGTGTGGCCATAACTATTTTTCACTGATATGTGTGCAATCAATACTTATTTTCTAAGTGTTGAGCGATACCAGAAAATTATGTCATAAGATCTGTGGAAGTCGAAAGTTTTGGAAATTTGTGGTAAGTTCTAAGGGACCAAACTGCTGAGGTCATCGGTCCCTAGTCTTACACACTACTTAATCTAACTTAAAGTAACTTACGCTAAGGAAAACACACACACCCTTGCCCAAGGGAGGACTCAAACCTCCGGCGAGAGGAGCCGCGCGAACTGTGGCAAGGCGCCTCAGACCGCACGGCTACTCCGCGCGGCGGAAGTCGAAATATGGCATGTTTTGTAATATGTTGGTTTCCTCTTTCCGAAACAAAGTTACCAAAAAGACCAATTGTTTGTGAATTTAGCTGCTTGAAAATGTTCGTACAGTTTGATTCGATCCATTAGAACTAGTTGGTGAAAGACTGTGACAGTAAAAAACAATGACTTTGTTTGTAAAATAAATTTCCCTGTTACTAGTTACGATTTTCTTTTTGTTTGTGTTTTGCACGAAGCGGTTCGGGAAATGATTCCTACTTGCAAGTTCGTTTTCTGTGAGCTGTACCATTTAGTAGTAGGGTTTTCGATGTGCTAGGTGTCCTGTTGTTGTGTTCTCTGTACTTTAATTTCATAAAAACAAGCGTAATTTTAATTAATGATCAATTTTCAGACTTACTTAACTGCGAAATTTGGGAATAACTTGCAATCAAGTATTCCTTGTGGCTCACTTGTGCAGTTACGCACACATATAAAACAACACACACAGTTTTTTGTGTATAGTACGTGATAAAATACCTGCATTGTATAAATTGGACTTGGTGATGTTTCACAACACTGAAATATTTACATTGTGTTTCCCAGTCTACTGCTTCTGCTTAGAGTACTTGAGAATTTAAGGGAAGGTATGATGTTGTACATCCTCCCACTTTTGCCTGTACGTTGAGCGTATATCAGGTGCTCTCCCGTTGCCCGGCTTAGTTTTTAGTCCCCTGTACTTCTTTGCTTGATAAAACAGACGCACGTGCAGATTATTAACTTCTGCGATGTTTTTCTTCGGAGGAGGAAACGAAACCTAATTAAAATTTCTGATTCTACATTAGCGGGCACGACGCTGGGAGAAATTTTATTAAAAGTGCGGTTTTATTTGAAGTAGGAACGGCGGTGGAGCTTTTAATACGAAATGCTCACAGCACAGCTGTGCGCTTCACATAAAAGCGGAAAATTCCGAGGGCTGTTACTTGTGAGCATGTGCTGCGCCCAGCGGGTAAGGTGTACTCTGCGTATCGCACGTCCTAATACTCTTTGTTGAAACACGGGAAATAATTGAAACATAGCTTTCACCATTTCCACGCAGATAATTATCAAGAAATACACTCGGGCAATGCAACAATGAAGAGCTCAAAGTAAAATTAATATCAACAATTTTAGTGAAGAAAATCTGCATTTTTAAAGTTTGCCTTGCTGCTTTCTCTTGAAACAAATTCACTTGAAGTTAAGTAATATCACAAAAATTATTTAAAATTAATTTGAAATTAACGAATTTATGATCTATCACCAACTGCGACATGGTCGCGTATACAAACAGTGATCTAATTCTGTCAAATGGTTTTTTATTCCAGTCTTCGATCACAGTATGAGTTGTTTAGATGATGACCGGTTTCAGTCCGTAATGACCATCCTCAGATCTTTTTTACACCATGTCCTAAAGTGATAAGGCCATATTGGCATCGTCAAAACATATAAATATAATCAGCATAGCATCATCGTCATATATATCTAAAATACGTTATTAGCTCTATATGACGATGCTATGCTGACTATATTTATACGTTTTGACGATGCCAATAAAATACCTTATTTTAGATCTATATGACGATGCTATGCTGATTATATTCGTAAGTTTTGACGATGCCAATGTGGCCTTATCACTTTAGGACATGGTGTAAAAAAAAAGATCTGAGGATGGTCATTACGAAATGAAACCGGTCCTCGTCTAAAGAATTCATATTGTGATCAAACACTGGAATAAAAAACATTTATGATCTATTATCGTATTCTGGCATAGTATAGCTGAGCTTGAGAGGGAGGGTGGCGGCGGGGAGAGGGAGGGAAGAGGAGTTGTGTTAAAATTGCCATTCATTATTTCTGCGATCTACTTTATCCAGACAGAACTTTATTGCCACCTTCAACAACGATCCCTCCTCTTTGTGTATCTACAATAAGGCAAGCCTTAAGGATGCGGATAGGTTCGACGTGGACTGCAGGTTAGTCTTCGACCACATCGAATACTAAGGTCCGCTCGTTGTCACGTAACCTTCACGGAGTGTAAAATAAATATTTGCGCCGCTCGAGTGCCGGCCCTAACTGAATGCAACGCTATTTACTATTGGTGTTAAAAGGCGAAGTAGCATAACGGATAACGCTTAAATAACTTTACATCATTGAAAGTTAACCTCTCAACGCATTATTTGATTGTCCACGTCGCTCTTATTCCACTCTCATGACGTGTAATGGCCTTACCAAGTTGATAATGGCGGAAATGACGCTACAAAATGGCGGGAGTGGATGCAAGGTGCTGTTTGCAAAAAAAAAAGTTGACCCCCCACACGTTCTTTGTATGCCTTCAACATTTACTTCCTCAGAGAATCCACTCTTAGTGGGGCACAAATAATTCTCTCATTTTTCGCCAACTAAAAGTACTGATCTCTTACGAATGTTGTAAACTATCGACAGTTGTTCTACCATTTCCCACTCCTGGCGGAGACAAAAGATTTGTTTACTTTCTCCATAAAACAACTCCTCTATTACGCGATGTTTTTCTGCACTAGAAAAGGGGAAAGGATGTGCCCTCAACAACACATTAGCAGATACTCGGACACTAGCTCCATAAGATCTTCTAAATCCCTAAGAGTTTGAAGCAGGAAGGGGCAGCAGTCAGAAATGTGGCCACGCTGAATATTCAAGCACGCTATCCCTAAATTAGGCGGTTACTTAGACGAAAACACAATGCGTGATAAATACAATTACTAAGACGCAGCCTCACCAAGGTAATTTATTTCACATACTCGTAACCAACTCTAGTTTAAATAAAATAAATAAAAAAACCTAGTAAAATATTTCCCTTCCAAAACAAAGATTCATGAACCAGTAACCAGGTGACACAATGAATAATTAGGATTTCACTCGTCAACCTCGACTGAATTCGGACCAAGCACGCTCTCTCCGTATTATCTGTGCTGCCAGTAACCCCGACGTCCACTGGAGACAATGAAATTACAAAGTACTCAAACAGGCGCCGACTCATGGGGCCTGAGGGGCCCCGAACCCCTCAAAAATTCGTTTTGGGGGGGAGGGGTGGGGGGGGGGGGAGGAGGCCGAGAATCCCCAATAATCTAAGAAAGTTATTAGTTATATTATGCTTTGTAAAATGTCAAAATTATTTTCGAATTTTTTATTTTCCTTGTTTGACGATAGTTACCTTTTAAAATACACTCAGTAATAAGTTAAAACAAATAATTATTATGGTAGTAAGCAGGTCAACTGAAAACGAGGGCTGTGAATCATGATAGTGTTACGGTGCTGCGACGCTTAGAATTTGTCCCGGTGCATGAATCTTTGGGTAAAGTCTGGCGACAGCGGGCCAGCACTGCGGCTGCGGCGACATCAAAAGGACTGGAGCAGAAGTGCCTGGAACCCTCCATCTCGCGTCGCCTTGACGCTTCGATACATTACGACGCAGCGGCTATATAAAGTCCACCCCGCTGTCGCAGTCATTCAGTGTGGATAGTTTCGTTCAGTGCATGCTGCAGACGTGTTTAGTGTTCCGACTTTAGTGTCTAGTGGACTATTTTGTATGACTATATTTTATTCGTTTACTTTAGTCTCTTAGTGTATTGTGAATTAAGTTTGCAATGGATAAATTTGTTACCAAAAAGGCGCGCTTGGAACTTGATGACACTGCAAGTCAACCTCCAACAATTAATTGTGTCGTCAATTTCTTCGTCGTCTTCAGGCGACAAGCGTTCTCAGACGAAACCTGGACAATCCGGTAAGGGAAGATCATTTCAGAAGTCTTGGTTGATCAAATATAAATGGCTAGAATATGAAGCATCTAACGAGAAAGTTTTTTGCAAAACCTGCAAAGTGGCAGATTCTAAAAATCTATTACAGTTTTCTTCAAAAAAAGATGCATTTACTTCCGTAGGGTTTTCTAATCGGAAAAAGGCTTTTAAAAAATTCATAAAAATACATTTACGCGTAAAGAAGGTGTTCTGAAACTAATTTCTATCACTAACCGAAGTGTGGCCTCCCAATTGAATGAACATTTAGGTAGTGATATGAAGAATGGTCATTTAGCTCTTGAGACAATTTTTACTACTGTGCAATTGCTATGCCGACAAGGACCAGCAATTAGAAGGTACGAAGAACTAATCTCAAATTTTTTCAATAATTGAAAGTCCGAAAGAATGACATACCTGAGTTTAAAGATTGGTTAGGACGTTCGGGGTGTAAATGAATGTCCAACGATATTAAAACGAGATCATTGATCTACTAGGAAAGTCCCTGTTGAGAAAGGTATTGGCTTCAATCAAGAAGACTGAACATTTTTGTATTATGGTTCACGAAAGAAGTGATTCTTCGATTCACGAACAAGTGTCATTTTGCATTTATACTGTCGATGATTCCTCAATCATCAATGAAGACTTTATTGGCTTATACGAGACCACCAACACTAAATCGCAAACTCTGTTTAGTATTTTAAAAGACTTTTTGCTCGTCTTGATTTGTCAGTGGATAACTTAATAGGACAGTTCTATGATGGTGCCTAGAATATCAGAGGTAAGTTCAAAGAACTAAAAAAACCTAGTTTTGGATATACAACGAAAAGCAAGTTATGTGCACTGCACTGCTCACAGTTTTGACTTGACAGTTGCAGACAGTCGCCGCAATCTTAACTCTATGAGGGATATTATGGCTTTATACAAGGACTTAATAAGGGAATCCAACAAAAGGATGGAACTTTTCAGAAGCATACGCTGTGAGAGCGCCAACGACCAATCTGGTCTACGACCCCTTTGCCCAACTCGATGGACTATTCGAGTTTCTAGTATCTTGATAATATTGAAAAACTTTGAAGAACTTCTAGAGTTTTTTTTTTGAAATTTTTCTGCAGAGGACAAAACGGAGGAAGGTTACAAATGTGCAGGCTACCTTGAGTCAGTGTTACAATTCAAGACTTATTTCTTTTTACGTCTTTATTGCCATGCAATGAACCCAGTAGAGGATGTCAATGAAAAAATTCAATGCCCTCATCTAAGTGCTTCTGATGGAAAAAATATATGAGGGTTTATTTGTATATTGAATGGAAGGCGTGATAGTTGTGAACACTTTCGGGAATTGTGTTTAAAAGATAAACCTTCACATGTTGATGATCCTTCGCTTCCTCGGAATCAAAGTATACCAAAGAAGTATGAAAACAGCAAAGGCAGCTCACCGCACACTTTCAAAACCCCAAAGGAATACTATAAAGCCGTTTACACTGAAGTTCGTGAAACGGTGCAATCTTGCATTACTGGGCGGTTTGCTTAAACTGGACTTACACAGGTCATTGCAGCTGAACAAGAGTACTTGCTTTTAGTAAATAGAGGTGAAACAAATTTGGAAAAATCAACGGAGTTTTTCAAAAAATTACCTAGACATTGAGAGACTGCGCTTACACTTGAATATGTTAGCCGATATCGCTAATAAAAAACAACTGGTCTTAAAAAACACGCTTGATGTAAGAAAGTACATTACACAAGACCTTGCAGTTGGAGAAATGTTATGCGAAATAGTGAAGTGTATTAAGCTTCTCCAAGTAGTTCCAATCATGACAGCAACGTCAGAACGGTCATCTAGCGCCTTTACACGTCTGAAGTCATGTCTCCGATGAACAATGGGACAGAAGCGATTGAACAAACAGAAGCGATTCAACAACTGGGCTGTACTTCATGCCCACCGAGATGGATTGGATGAATTGGATATCGGACCAGTCACCAACAACTTCATATTCAGTAATCCAGTCAGACATCGATATTTGCACCTTTCTAAAGACACTCTAGCCCTAATAATGGCATTTAGAGCAACATTAAAAATCTTTATAAGACAGAGATTTAAATACATACATAATGTTAAATTTTCAGTTTCGAAATTTTAGTACTAGTATTATTTTATTACTATAGTACTGTATTAGTTATTTTCAAATACTTAAATATTTTTATGGTTTAAGACCCAATGAAAACCCGCTATACATAATTTTTGACAGAAAATATTAGGCATACTGTTTTAACTTTATTAACTGTATTAAAGCATTAACTTTGAGATATTGTTTTATTTAATGAACCTTGAGCCTTATTCAAACTAAGCTTAAATTAGCTATTTCAATTATTAATCAAAGTGCTATTACTATGCGACAGCAACATTTCATGTTTTATTCTTTTAATGATAGGTTAGGATTTATTTAAATATAATTTCAGTCTTTTCCGAGCTATGTATTCACTGCACTAGGTGCTTCGGTCCGGAACCACATGGCTGCTGCTTTCGGAGGTTCGAATCCTGCCTCGGGCATAGATGTGTGTGATGTCCTTAGGTTAGTTAAGTTTAAGTAGTTCGAAGTCTAGGGGACTGATGACCTCAGATGTTAAGTCCCATAGTGCTTAGAGCAAATTGAACCATTTTTTTTGACTTCTTTGAAACAGTCTATAAGCATGATTATTACTGTAAATTAAATTAGCTTTTTACAAAAATACCTTGCGTGTTTATGTTTTGTTTCTTTCATCAATCCAACAAATGTGTCAGGCTTGTCGAATTTCCCGGAGTGTCGAGTTATCGAGAGTCTAATTTTCGGGGTTCTAATGTTGATCATATGACTCTAAACTGCTTAAAAAGCTTTACAACTCACTATTTTTCATCTAAAATTTAGAAAATTTGCCCCAGTATGCCCCCTCCCCCAATATTTTTTATAAGTCGGCGCCCCTGAGTACTCACCATATATACGTGCTTGTTCGTTCAAATCAAATCACATGCAAGTGATTTCAACTTAACACTAATTTTTACTCCCATGTAGTCTCAATTTAAAACTAACACCCGCAAATATCATTAACTTCCCGAGTTGCGAAGCGTGCCCTTTGTCCAAGACAAAGCGCTTGTTTTAAGCCGTTCTTGCTCAATTTTCCTAAGCACGCAGTTAAATCCGCCCTCTCATTTACCTGCATTATTTCCTGGAGACGAACAGACTAGTGTGTAATTCAACCTGAATATTCCACAAGCAATACCCTCGCCGAACGCGAAATTAGCGGCCCACAATCTAAAAACTGTCCATCTCCAGCATCATCGTTCGAGTACCTAATACGACGGCAGCAGAGTCGTACTATTATTAATTACAATAATTGTAGGCTATACCCTAAGATATATACTATTTATTAAGGGGGGGGGGGGTGAGGGGCGAGCGGAGGGGCATGGTGAGAAAATTTAAGTTAGCAGCAGGCTGGAAGTGCGCAAGCAGCATCAATGAAAGCTTTCTCCAACATCTGAGCAGACGACACACTCCAAGCCATGGATCACCCAAACCAGCCACCAAAAGAAAACAAAATGAATCACGTAAATATAGCCACTGAGACAATGAGGATACTTGAGAGTAAGTGCGGGATGTGCATTGAAAAATAAAACAATACAGTTTGTCCATCCCTTCACCATAGCTCATTGGTACACATTTTACGTCATACAATGAGATTATGTGCACAAATCACGGCCTCCTGCACTACCAGCAGTAGACGAAAGTGAAAGTAGAGAACTCTTTTTCCCAACGTTCAACGGCGTTGAAACAGGTTTCTTCCCACCTCGAGAAATTCCCTCACTATCTCTTCTATATTATTAACGAAAAACGCATTTTTTAAAAAATACTTATGGGCCACAGAATTTATTCATAGAATGGGTGAGTCGAAAAGAGCGCACTATATTGCAGTAATAATATATTGCAATAATAACACCGGTTCTAACATCTAATGCACCATGTGCGGGCGCAGAATTCGTTTCCAGTAACATGTAACCGAATATGCCACTGTGTTTATACATCACCTTGATGAAGGCCGCTTGTAACGGTGGCCTAAACACCAGAACGACACGGTTATATTCCCGGAAACGTTTAAATGAAGAGTTATCGCGTCAGTCCATCATCGCACCTGATGGAAACAATTTAGCCTTTGTCGATATATTGAGCTTGTTTCCCAAGAGAACCGGGCCGCACACCGGCAAAACCAGACGACCACGTCAAAAGCCGCCTGTTGTAAGCGATTTGCATGTCATGTATTCTTAAGCGAGCTGTTAAGCACTTGTGTAACGCTCTAGTCATTATTTCCGTCTGCTGTAGTAACTTTATCTTTGGGCAGGAACAGTGAAGCAGGTCTCCGTCCAGTACTTTGAATACTGAGACCCGCCAACCAGTCATACCGACTGGCGCGCGAACTTGATTTTGGCAGCGGAGCATGGTCCGTCGAACACATACTCATTATTCCCGCCTGGAACTGTGAACGTCTTCTGCCTGCTGCCGACCTGTAAGTACAGACATTTGCCTTGTGGTGCTGAGATGGGCGTACTGAAAATACACTGTCCACGATTACAGGTGATACGCTTGCTTACTACGTGCACTAGCGTAATATGCTAAGTGATCTTTCAATTTTATTTAGAACGTGCCTTACAATTGCGTGGCATGTGAAAAATGTTACCTCTTGGGTCGATTCGCGTCTCTATTAGAACATAGATCATTAGGTCGCCAAGAAAACAGTAGTTTATAATATTTCTTTCCTACTCATGAAATAATAGGACGGGGATTATTATAGATTGTGGCTATTTTCCTGTCTTTTGTGAATGTGAGGTTCTGTATAGCCACGTGGCCCGTTAAAGGACATTTGTATATGTTATTCATGAGCATTTATGCGTACTTTCTGAATAATAACTGAGCATAAATTCTAATCTCTCATGAATTATTTTCTCACGAAGCCATTCTTCAAACACCCAGTCTCCAATGCTCAAAAAATGTTCAAAGGTGTATGAATTCTTAAGGGACCAAATTGCTGAGGACATCAAATTGTTCAAATGGCTCTGAGCACTATGGGACTTAACTTGCAGGATTCGAGCCTGCGACCATAGCGGTCGCGCGGTTCCAGACTGTAGCGCCTAGAACCGCTCGGCCACCCCGGCCGACGCTGAGGTCACCGGTCCCTAGACTTAGACACTACTTAAACTAACTTATGCTAAGAACACCACACACACACACACACACACACACACACACACACACACACACACACACACACACACACATGTACGTTTGAATGATTTCTTGAACTGGTTACAGAAGCAACATTGCCGGCCGAAGTGGCCGTGCGGTTAAAGGCGCTGCAATCTGGAACCGCAAGACCGTTACGGTCGCAGGTTCGAAACCTGCCTCGGGCATGGCTGTTTGTGATGACCTTAGGTTAGTTAGGTTTAACTAGTTCTAAGTTCTAGGGGACTAATGACCTCAGCAGTTGAGTCCCATAGTGCTCAGAGCCATTTGAACCAATCTTTGAAGCAACATTGTTTTCTGATTTTGTACCCAATTTCCCTCTAAGGTGACTGCGAGTTGCTGTGATATTGCCAAGTATTAGTTAGTAAAACTGACAGTGGTGAGCTTGTGTGTTTTATGTACACTAGACGTGAGCAGAATAGTGGAAAATTCAGTCTAGTGTACAAAAAACACACAAGATGACCACTATCAGTTTTATTAACTAATACTTGGCAATATATATGTCTGGAGATCAGCTGGAGAATTCATTTTGCCAAAACTACTTGCTGCATTCGTACAGAAAATATTGAGATCCTTAAACTGGTAAAACGAAGAAGAATACAGGTCAATGAAGCTTTATCTGAACCACATTGGAGTTATAAACAATATTTTACTGTTTGTTTCTAGTGCATATACAGTTCAACACCGATGGAGGGGCCGGCCGCTGTGGCCGAGCGGTTCTAGGCGCTACAGTCTGGGACCGCGCGACCGCTATGGTCGGAGGTTCGAATCCTGCCTCGGGCATGGATGTGTGTGATGTCCTTAGGTTAGTTAGGTTTAAGTAGTTCTAAGTTCTAGGGGACTGATGACCTGAGAAGTTAAGTCCCATAGTGCTCAGAGCCATTTGATTTGATTTGAACCAATGGAGGGACTCAGTAGAGTAGGTTTGAATGTAGACCTGACATTCAATTACAGTAAGACAAAAATAAGGCTTCGCAATACATCGAGAAGAAGAAAACACCTTAGTAATGAAGGCAGAGACTCATTTGATGAGCTTTTGTATATTAGGGTACTTGTGGACAACTACTGAATTCAGCTTGACAAAATAGTGTCTATGGCCTGGAGAGCTTTTGGTGAACTAGTGAGTGTTTCATAACAAAGATTCAAACGAATGTCAAACTAGAAGTCCACATGAGACTGTAATAACAGTTTTGCCTTACGTTGGCGACTATTGGGCTTTTGATGCAGTATCCATTAGGGTTGCCCAAGTAGCACTCATGGGATTCATGTTGGAAATTGCTGCATGAACAGGAAAATAAACAAACAAATGAATCTTGGAACAATTTACAGTAGATGTAGCTGTTTTGAGAGATAAGAAAAAAGGCAGATACATAGACCTACTGGGAGGTTGATAGATTACACTCAACAATATTCTGGAGAAGCTTGGGTGTGATTCGCTGAAGAGCCGTAATGTTTCGGGAAGTGTAGACGATGTCTTCATCCACCAGTGGATGTCAGAGGGTTGGTGAGTTTGATGTTCATTGCCTGACAAAACGTGTAAAGCGCGCTGTTCAGATCAGGGAACGAAATGAAACTTCACTGCTTGAGAGGGTCATTATACAATAGTCAAATTTGAGTAGAACTTGGCAGCACGATCCCGCAAATCAATGTGACGTTGCACCTCCCTCTGGCCTGGATGCATGTACTGATTCTGGTGGGGAGGATGTCAAAGAGTAGTTGTTAACTCTCCTGAGAGGAGCTGGCTAACAAGTATTGTAATTGGTTCTTGACGTCTGGGTGACGACGCTAGAATGGAGCTGAACTCCGCTGTAGTGCCTCGCATGTTCTATGAGGGACAGACCTTGAGATATTGCTGACCACAGAGTACCTCATGAACACGCGAACTATTCATATAGACACGTACCATGTGTGTACGAGCATAGTCTCGTTGAAAAGTGACACCAAAATTCTGTCGTATGAGGACGACGGATGACTGTGACGTACCGTTTTGCCAACAGAGCTCCCCCAGTGACCAGCAGCTGTAACCCGATGTCATGCCCCAGGTTTCCCCACATCATGGCGTCATAAACAACACTTCTGCACCTCTTCAGAACATTGGAGGAAAAGGACCTCTCCCCGTGTTGGCACCATACTTGCCGCCGTCGGTCATCTGGTGTCAGTGCAGAACCGATTTCCATCGCGGACACAATCCGACAACTTCCATCAGCATTTTATGTTGTGGTGTTTAACGCGCGGGACGGTAAGTCGCTAGTGTGGCTGAGCGCTCGTCTCCGAACAGTGGTGCGGTGTGACACAGAATATTGCAAGGTGTCCATTACGTGGTCTCAGACGGAAGGCGCAGATGTGAATGGGTTATGATGTGCTTAGTCCACAACACGCCACTCGCTCGTTGTGGTAGTCTGACGTAGTCGACTCGATCTTTGACAAAGAATATGGCTGCCCGCACGTTCTCATGCAGTCCAACATCGGTCCTCTGCCGCATCCGAAGTGCCCTGCATATCTGGATATCACACGATACGATCAGCAGGCCAAATGGAGACCCACAATCAGACCTCTTTCAAATTCTGTCAGGTGCTGATAGCGCTTTTTCACAAGAGTACGCAGTATCTCCGTGTCCTTCACAGTTATCATTCAGCATCAGACGCTGTTCGTGCAACTTATACACCCAGACCAGGCCTGATAAATGCGAACAACACTAATGCACTCTGATGGCCACCATAGCTGTCTCAGAGAACTGCACAAGCATTTACATACTCACCGATTACACTGATGAGCCGAAACGTTATGACCAGCTCTTGAACACAATTCAGCAGTGATGCTGCTTCCCATGGATTCTACAAGTACTTGACGGGTTTCCGGAGGTTTGTGATACCAGTTGCCTACGCACACGTGGCGCGCTTCCCGTAATCTACGGGTGGCTGGTTTGTTGGCGTGGAGCTGGCACTCGACAGCGTCCCGGTTGGGTTTCATCGAATTCAGAGATAAGCCAAATTCTATGACCAAGACATCAACGCTGCCCTCGAAACATTAACGTTCACTTAGATGAGACAGGTATGGGCCCAACAGATTTCAAGAAGAATATAATAATTCCAATCCCAAAGAAGGCAGGTGTTTACAGATGTGAAAATTACCGAAATTACCAGAGTAATAGCCCACGCTCTGTGATCCGGGAAGCAGTCGAAATTAGACTTAGCGATAATTACTTTAACAGAGACAACTGCTATGCACTTAGCAACACTTGGAAGAGTGTACTGGATAAAGAAAAATCGCAGAGAAAAACTTCCCGCACTTTACCTCCTGATTCAAGGGATGGCGCTGCAAGCAACGCAGGATAGAAAGTACATCTATGGAAGCAGAGGGCACCACTTCACTACGCGCCATATCGGTGTTGCTATGACGTATTCCAGCCAATCAGAAGCCGTCCTTGGCATATAAAAGTGGGAACCTCGCTAGTTCACGACAGTCAGTTTTAGCCCTGACGACGACCATGGAAGTAGTGGTCGAAAGCTTGGAGTTTTATCCTGAATTGACGCGGCATGTACACCGAGAGATTTTTATTCAAGAAATACGTCGCGAAAGACTTCGTAGCCATACCGACCTATCAGTTTAATAAGCCACGACTTGAAAATACTTACACGATTTTTATACAGACGAATGGAAAAAGTGGTAGAAGCCGACCTCGAGGAAGATCAGTTTGGATTCCGTAGAAATGTTGGAACACGTGAGGCAATACTGACCCTACGACTTATCTTAGAAAATAGATTAAGGAAAGGCAAACCTACGTTTCTAGCATTTGTAGACTTAGAGAAAGCTTTTGACAACGTTGACTGGAGTACTCTCTTTCAAATTCTGAAGGTGGCAGGGGTAAAATACAGGGAACGAGCGGCTATTTACAATTTGTACAGAAACCAGATGGCAGTTATAAGAGTGGTGGGGCATGAAAGCGAAGCAGTGGTTGGGAAGGGAGTGATGCAGGGTCGTAGCGTATCCCCGATGTTATTCAATCTGTATATTGAGCAAGCAGTGAAGGAAACAAAAGAAAAATTCGGAGTAGGAATTAAAATCCATGGAGAAGAAATGAAAACTTTGAGGTTCACCGATGACATTGTAATTCTGTCAGAGACAGCAAAGGACCTGGAAGAGCAGCTGAACTGAATGGACAGTGTCTTGAATGGAGGATATAAGATGATCATCAATAAAAGCAAAACGAGGATAATGGAATGTAGTCGGGCGATGCTGCGGGAATTAGATTAGGAAATGAGACACTTAAAGTAGTAAATGAGTTTTGATATTTGGGGAACAAAATAACTGATGATGGTCGAAGTAGAGAGGATATAAAATATAGACTGGCAATGGCAAGGAAAATGTTTCTGAAGAAGAGAAATTTGTTAACATCGAGTATAGATTTAAGTGTCAGGTTGGTTGGTTGATTGAGGGAAGAGACCAAACAGCGAGGTCATCGGTCTCGTCGGATTAGGGAAGGATGGGGAAGGAAGTCGGCCGTGCCCTTTCAAAGGAACCATCTCGGCATTTGCCTGGAGAGATTTAGGGAAATCACGGAAAACCTAAATCAGGATGACCGGACGCGGGACTGAACCGTCGTCCTCCCGAATGCGAGTCCAGTGTGCTAACTACTGCGCCACCTCGCTCGGTAAAGTGTCAGGAAGTCGTTTCTGAAAGTATTTGTATGGAGTGTAGTCCTATATGAAAGTGAAACGTCCACCATAAATAGTTTAGACAAGAAGAGAATAGGAGCTTTCGAAATGTGGTGCTACAGAAGAATGCTGAAGATAAGATGGGTAGATCACATAACTAACGAGGAGGTATTGAATAGAACTGGAGAGAAGTTTGTGACATAACTTGACTAGAAGAAGGGATCAGTTGGTAGAGCATATTCTGAGGCATCAAGGGATCACCAATTTAGTATTGGAGGGAAGCGTGGAGGGTTAAAATCGTAGAGGGAGACCAAGAGGTGAATATACTAAACAGATTCAGAAGGATGTAGGTTGCAGTAGGTTCTGGGAGATGAAGAAGCTTGCACAGGATAGAGTAGCATGGAGAGCTGCAGCAAACCAGTCTCTGGACTGAAGACAATAACAACAAACAACAGTTAACTACACCAGAAAAGAACACTGTCTGCGTTTACGTCAGTGGCCAGGGCAGGTAACTAGAACACTAACGCCCACAAGGCAGAAAATTCCGCTGGTACACTTGAGTTGTAGTGAACCAACGTAGTTAATTTCACCGCACGGTTGCTCGATTTCACCACTGCAACTTATCGGTGTTGCTCACAGGAGAAGCTCCCCAAGAGCGAACCACCGAAACGAACGACACAACATGAACGGATGCGGTTTGAGTACTTAAGACACCACTCAACTTTGACGTCCTGGGTCGGTGAGCCACGAAGCTCGTAGAGAATCGGACAGCTCCACATACGCTCCGACACTGCACAGGGACCGCCAGCGGACCCAACCGACTGTGCCGCACGGAGATATCCTCCCTCGTCCGCACCAACCAACCGACTGCCCGCGGTTACCCTAGCCGGAAACTATATGCACAAGACCAAAGATGGTACACGGTGCCAATATCGATACACATCGCTGCTGCCACACGTAGAAGGAGGAAGAACCACGGCATAACTACAACAACGGCGGGAAACCAAACGCAGATAGACAATTAGTTCAAGGAAATGCATAGTTCGGAGTGAGCAAGACATCAACGTGAGTTCACTATCCCGCTCCTCAAACCATTGCAGCACGATTCTGGCCTTCTGACACGAATATCCTGCTGGGTCATCGCTGTTGAAGATGTTGTGGCGTAGAAAGACAGCCACGCCACGGAAGTAGCCGAAAGGCACGCGCTAAGCAGGCAAGATATAGGTCTGTAACAGGATACGTAATGAGTGCTATAAAGAAAAGTACGTAGCTTCTGGACTACTTAACTTTAATCCATCCTTTTGGTACATCTGGATTTTGTGGCGATACAAGTGAGACTTCATAGATACATGCAATGTTACTAATGGCGCCTTGCTAGGTCGTAGCCATTGACTTAGCTGAAGGCTATTCTAACTATTGGCTCGGCTAAGGAGCAATGCTTCGTCCGTGTAGCCGCTAGCAAAGTCGTCCGTACAACTGGGGCGAGTGCTAGTCCGTATCTCGAGACCTGCCTTTTGGTGGCGCTCGGTCTGCGATCACACAGTGGCGACACGCGGGTCCGACATGTACTAATGGACCGCGGCCGATTTAAAACTACCACCTAGCAAGTGTGGTGTCTGGCGGTCACACCACAGAAGACACAAAGCATAAGGTGTTACAGGCAGTCCTCCACGTCGTAGGCCGCAACATAACATTGCTCCCACCGTCCAGTGTTCATGGCGCGTTGCGTGCTTCGAGCAACCGTTCGTCTGGATGACGACGGCGTATCCGGACACGGCCATCAACCTGGTTTAACAACAAACGGGATTCATACGACCAGGCGACACGATTCCATTGATCCGCGGACCAACCTCGATGATCCCGTGCTCACTGCAATCATAGTTGACGAAGTTGTTGGGTCAACATGAGAACACCTAGGGGTTCTCTACTGCGGAACACCAGGTTCAGCACTGTGCGCTGAACGGTGTGCTCCTAAACACTGTACTCTTGTTCAGACCTGCTACAGATCGCCGCCTATCTTCCTTTAGAGAGCAGGCAAGCTTCCGATCCCTAAGTTCTGTGATGAGGTATGGACGTCCAACTTCTTGTCGCCTACTCATGATTTCAGTATTATACACCACTTTCCATAGATGCTCACGACAGTAGCACGAGAGCAGTCGACCAGCTGTTTCCGAGATCCCAGTCACTGGGCCACAACAATCTGGCTTTTGTCAAAGTTGCTTAAGTCGGCGCATTTCCGCATTTGCTCCATTTATCGTCGCTAGAATATGCCCCATTCGTCTCTGTTCTGCTCGTATATTTCTCTTACCGCGTCACGCGCCTTCAGCTCCACCAGTCAGTATACAACTTCACGGTGGATAGTGGTCATAATGTCTTGGCTCATTAGTGTATATACGTGTACAAACTTACAATGACAGTCTATCAGCTCTTCTGCGTTCTTCATTCTTTTTATCTGGCAGTGTACATTCAAAAGCCATCAAGGCTTATGACGTGCATTCAAAACGCATCACCGTTACAAGAGTGCTTAAGAGACGAGATAATCGATAAGTGATTACTGTGGATCGTCCTCGAAATGTGTATAAAATTTTTTTGTCGCGTTGTCTACGATGCCATAATTGGCATCTTGAGCGCGTTATGCATAACACGTATTCGCTATGGTATATAGAAAGTTCACATTGCTCTTTGAAAACCAGCACCTGCGTCAATAGGAGTACTTCACACTTACGAGCTCGGCGGAGAATGCAAGTCAAGATTTTGAAAATAGATCTATGTTTCACTCTCAGACAGCACTAAAATGACCTCCTAAATTTTTTCGTGCGAATATAAAGTCATTTTGTTGCAATGGTTATTACTCCCATGGTAAAATGAAGGTTAGAAAATATTTTTCATCCGGAGGTAAAACTAGACAGTATTTTTGAGACAACGTTTTCCTGCAATAGAAAACACATTTTCAAGGTCACGTATCACATCCGCGATACTCTTGTATATATTCGAGACAATACAGAGCTTTTCCTTCATTAAAGTATTTCAAAGTCTTCTGTCATTTGGTAAGGACCCCCTAAAGAGCACCAATTTTCCTGAAAAGAACAAACAAAAGAAGAACAAACAGTTTATTTAGTGTATTTGTTACACCCTGTAAGTGTTCTGCCAACAAAATACACCGTTTGTCTAACCTCTTCCTAAATAATTTCTATGCCATCGTTTCAATTTCCGTTCTTCCGCTAGATGTTAAACTGAATCGACAACCTCTAAATTGTAACAGAAATTCTAGAAAATTCACTGAGTACTCGTGACGAGGACCTTACTGTTTCTATTGTTCCTAGTTATCACTACTTACATCGTTCAGGTGTGTATAAGGAAATTTGTGAACTGATTAATTTTCCTAGAATGTAAACGTCGGACGCATCTGGAAAAAAATTATTCATGACTGTCACTCAGGCGGCTAAAACGGTCAGCCTGTTTCTCAGATGCAGTTGGAGGTTGGCTATCTAACGCCTTCCAACGGGAATAAAAATTTTATTTTCAGTACTGCATAACAGCTAATCAATGCAAAAACAGATGATTAGCTTCAGTTCCGGCATGATTTCGGCACTTGTTGTTTCATTTCGTTATAACGTTTTTGTTCAGGCACTACCAAGCACATAACCATAGCGGTATGCTACATACGTCTTAATTTTGACGCTCGTTTTTATTATTTCAGCTAAGCACAAGCACAACAAAATTAATCAACACAAAGAGGAAACATATAAACAGGAACACAGAATCAATCAGGAAAGGAACACAGAAACAATCAGGCTCGATAATGTAAGGTGCTTAAACATACCGCCTAGAGGAAGCGAAATTTGAAACGTAAAATTTATTACATAAAATGTTTTCAAAATTAACTGAAAGTGAAAACTCATGAAACTGAATTCCTAAAACACTGCATTCAACAAGAGATTCTGGTTGCAGAAGCAACCAGCTACAGGCCCTCACTGAACGTCAACATCGGCTCCCTGATATCAGCTTTACACAACAGTTTACAGCAGTATGGGCAGGAATTTCGAAAACACACATAAAATAAAACAATTGCCACGTATGAAACGTTTCAATAAAACGCTGAGTTAATGTAAAACACCCTTCAAAAGGAAAACTACCTACGCTCGGAACTGCATGCGAATTTTAAACAACAAATAAATAAATAACATCATATATATGTGATGAAACACATATATAACGTGCAGAGATTACCACGAGGCAACAAAAATGTATGAAACAAATCAAACCTTAAACCAAGCCGCCGTACACAACAATTAAAATTAACGACTCAGATCGAAAATTTTAAGTATTTTTGAACATCTACGCTGACTGCCAGCCTCTATGATCTCAAACAAATTACGAATAGGCACAGTTGTAAATTAAATGAGCCAGAATAATCTTTAAATTAATAGCAGGCAAAGCTATACACGGTCTACTTCTTCTACTTTACGATTGTAAAGGAAACAAAATTTTTTTTCTAAACCAATAACACTGCACAAGCACCACAACAAGGTCCCATCCATAACACGGAAGCAAAGTCCTAACAGCTCACCACAGTTAATGCTTAACACTGGCGCCGTTAAGGGAGCGCACGACTTTCAACTATTTACCTTACAGCAAAAACAATAATCGTTTACATGTGAACTGGTCGATGCTCACCGTTTTCAAAATGCAGCTCTGTAACCTCCACAAACAGGCTCCTTGAACAGTTATCTATCTACTGTGAGTGCTCGACTACCGTTAAGACAGGATTTAGCAGACTCCTAAGCTGAATCCACCGAACTCCTTCTAGTTTGGACCATGAACGCCACCTCATAATGCGGCCATACCGGCCGGCCCCTTCTAAAATTCGCTGTGGCAATGGATTCACAGCACACCGTGCCCCAGTAAATGTCCCGCACCGCAACGGCCCTGTTACGACTTCATCAACTCAGAACCAAAGCGTTCAAAACTGCCTAACACTTCAGCCAAGGCACAAGATAGAGCCAGCCGACCCGCAATCCAATTTTAACAATCGATGCACCATTCGCCGAGCAGCGATATCATGCATCCATCAGTTGGAAGCATATCTTTGAGGTCGACTGTGGGCCGGCTAACATAAACCCGTGTATTCTAGTGATGTGAATTCCCTGTTAGTTTGTATTCGAAGATAGGGTTGCGGCACTTAATTTTGTCACTGACGTAAACTTCCGAAAATACACCTGTCACTGAGCTATAAAAAGTAACAGTGGCATCCACTTGTTTCTTGGTGCACAACGTCGTGATGATTGAACATCCGAACTACCAATCTGAGCACAGAAACAGACAGACACGATGGTTTTAGATGAAATTATAAATCACGGTATCTTTTACTCGTGATTCGATTTTGATGAAATAAAGCCTATACGTAAACGCTCAAGTTAAGTGTGAAAACCACATGAAAATTCGTTGGGAGGTTTGGAGGTTAGCGTGTTCGGACCGAAGAATAGACAGATACGACGGTTTTTGATAATTTTTGACTTACGGTATCTTTCCTTTTGTAACATAATTTTGATGAAATAAAGCCCATGTATTGCCCCAAGCTACGCTTAAGTTCCTTATGAAAACCCCAAGAAAATTCGTCTAGAATTTTGGGAGATTAGCGTGTTCAAATAGATAAACAGACAGAAAGACGGTTTTAGTTTCCGTTGTTAGTACATGTACAGATAGGCGAAGATACAATTACTGACCAAATTTAAAAACTTAAAATGGTGTTACATTCTACTTATTACGAGGTAATAAAATTTGAATGTCCTGCGACTAGGACCTCCCGTCGGGCAGACCGTTCGCCCGGGTGCACGTCTTTCGATTTAACGCTACTGCGGCGACTTGAGCGCCGATGTGGATGAAATGATGGTGATTAGGACAACACAACACCCAGTCCCCGGGCGGAGAAAATCTCCGACCCGGACGGGAATCGAGCACCGGGCCCTTAGGATTGACATTCTTTCGCGCTGACCACTCAGCTACCAGGGGCGGACATTATGAGGTATAAACTAACGTTAAACGGTTAACACAATAAGTATTACTTTTAAACGCTGCGTGTGATGTGAGGCAACGTAATTACCTACGCAATATGTGCATCCACTATTCCAGGGAATGATCAGTTAGGGACTTCCAAAAAACATTACACAATTTCAAACCTTTTATAAATTTTTCTCGCTGACAACCTCCCCCCTCCCCTTTCCGCGGACAAATATTTTCGCTATTTACGCAGTAAAACGTCAGCATATGAAGTGACGTTTTATCATTTCTTTACTACAACCATTATTAGCAAACTGGGAATATAGTTCCATACCTCAGGCGATATTCGGTATTTTCCTTAGACGCCACTTGCGAGAAACAGTATCAAAGCCCTTCTGGAAAAATATGGTGACTGATTCTACGTAATATCCACTGCTAACACATAACTTCGTGAGAACAAAAAGGCAGTTCTGTTTCACTAGAACGATATTTCTTAATCTGTGCTAGTTATGTGCCAGTAGACTGTTTTCCTCAAGGTATTACAGAATGACTGAATGCAACGCAAACAGCTCGCAGTAGTATAGCACCACCCTCATGGCGTATACGGTTTGTGTTTTTCCTGATCGGATACGTCTTTCCCAATACTCTTTTGTCCTCAGGAAGTCGCTAGGTACAGCAGAGATAAAAGGAAAGTTAAATAAACAAACACTGTTTTTGGCCTCATTTCACAATTTTATTATTAATGTTATTGCATAACCTAGGTTTCGGGTTATCTGCCCATTTTCAAGTACATTACCGATTCTCACAGATGATAATGCACAGATAAACATGATGACAAGGCAAATATATCATCTCATCTTCTTAAGGTATCGATCCATAGCTTAAAGTACAATTATTACGTCAATGACCGTTTTTTAACAAATTATATACATTTTTACACATTCACCAGTTACCCTACAATGACTGGACTAACGTTATGCCTCAGCCAAGAGCTTTTTTAATTACGATGGACTATGGCCCAAAGTTTTGCTTCCGTCCTGGGTTTGTGATCTTATCCAAAAGAGATGAATAACTGAACTGGGTTTGCTCATTTAATAATAGGTGTGGGGATATACACATCTGTCTTTTAATTTCTAAAATTTCTAATTGGTTTTGACCCCCTTTCCATCTGCATGTAGGACTTGTACATCTATTGTGTATTTGTGGTTATCGTTCAGGCAACGTTCTGCAAATGCTGAGTCAGGTTTCTTCAGTCTCCAGCTTCTGTGGTGTTCTTTAAGCATCGTACAGTTTGACCTGCCCGTTTGTCCAATGTAGCAAGACTGACGCTCACGGCATGTGATTTTATAACCCTCCCCCCCCACTTTGTGATAGCTGATTGTTTGTCTTTAGCATTGAACAAGAAACTACCTGTTGTCTGAGGGATATCGAAAAACACAGAGAAACCATTAGCCTTCAAGATGTTACACTACTAGCCATTAAAATTGCTATACCAAGAAGTAATGCAGATGATAAACGGGTATTCATTGGACAAATATTTTATACTAGAACTCATATGTGATTAAATTTTCACGCAATTTGGGTGCATAGATCCTGAGAAGTCAGTACCCAGAACAACCACCTCTGGCAGTAATAACGGCCTTGATACGCCTGGGCATTGAGTCAAACAGAGCTTGGGTGGTGCGTACAAGTGCAGCTGCCCATGCAGCTTTAACACGATACCACAGTTCATCAAGAGTAGTGACTGGCGTATTGTGACGAGCCAGTTGCTCGGCCACCATTGACCAGACGTTTTCAAATGGTGAGAGATCTGGAGAATGTGCTGGCCAGGACAGCAGTCGAACATTTTCTGTATCCAGAAAGGCCCGTACAGGACCTGCAACATCTGGTCGTGCATTATAGTGCTGAAATGTAGGGTTTCGAAGGGATCGAATGAAGGGTAGAGCCACGGGTCTTAAACATCTGAAATGTAACGTCCTCTGTTCAAAGTGGCGTCAATGCGAACAAGAGGTGACCGAGACATGTGGCACCCCATACCATCACGCCGGGTGAAACGCCAGTATGGCGATGACGAATACGCGCTTCCAATATGCGTTTTCCGCGATGTCGCCAAACACGGATGCGACCATCACGATGCTGTAAACAGAACCAGGATTCATCCGAAAAAATGACGTTTTGCCATTCGTGCACCCAGGCTCGTCGTTGAGTACACCATCGGGGGCGCTCCTGTCTGTGATGCAGCGTCACGGGTAGCCGCAGCCATCGTCTCCGAGCTGATAGTCCATGCTGCTGCAAACGTCGTCGAACTGTTCGCGAAGATGGTTGTCGTCTTGCAAATATCCCCATCTGTTGACTCAGGCATCGAGACGTGGCTGCACGATCCGTTACAGCCATGCGGATAAGATGCCTGTCATCTCGAGTGCTAGTGATACGAGGCCTTTGGGATACAGCACGGCGTTCCGTATTACCCTGCTGAACCCACCGAGTCCATATTCTGCTAACAGTCATTTGATCTCGACCAACGCGAGCAGCAATGTCGCGATACGATAAACGGCAATCGCGATATGCTACAATCCGACCTTTATCAAAGTCGGAAACGTGATGGTAACCATTTCTCCTCCTTACACGAGGCATCACAAAAACGTTTCACCAGGCAACGCCGGTCAACTGCTTCTTGTGTATGAGAAATCGGTTGGAAACGTTCCTCATGTCAGCACGCTGTAGGTGTCGCCACCGACGCCAACCTTGTGTTAATATTCTGAAAAGCTAATCGTTTGCATATCACAGTTTATTCTTCCTGTCAGTTAAATTTCGCGTCTGTAGCACGTTATCTTCGTGGTGTAGCAATTTTAATGGCCAGTAGTGTATTTATGGCTATTTGATGCTTTCCCTATAAAAGGTAATCTGCACCAGTTTTTTTCCAGTCGGTCTGTGGTTTTCGTTGGCTTGCTTCTTCATCTTTTTACCTGACGCCTCTTGACCAGCATAGAAGAGATTGGAAGCAGCCAGATGCCAATGTATCTTAGGTATACAATCCCACGGGTTCAGAAAAGAAGTGGATCAGTCATGTTTTGAGCTTGTATGATGTACGGATATAGCGCACTTCTCATCCAGTCGATTATACTTTGTTGGATGTGCCCCGTCGGGCCAGGATCCTCCAACCTATTCGACTTTCAGGACGACACTGAACGAAAACACTGGACCCAACTCGTGAACACTGCTTCCAGGAGGCAGGATTTAACTGAACGGAATTGCCTGCTGCATCTACAGGCAGATTCAAACTGTGTGGTGGAGTGAGAATGGAACGTGAACCTTGCATAATACGCGAAATGTTCTTACCCACCGAGTTGTCCAGAAATGATCCACGACCCAGCTCGACAATTTTACTTCTCCCTGAACCTCTCTTCCACTTTCCGAACTTCAAAGAATCACTACAGCGAACCTTGCGGGCGCACCACTCTTGTAAGCGCAAGAGCAATGAGAGAAGCGTTCAATGACTCTGAAAGCAAAGTTTTGGCAAGTGATCTGAGTAAAACTCCTAAGACATTTCTGTCTTACGTAATATCTGTCAGCGGTTCGAAATCTCTTTCCGTTCATTCAATGACCATACTGGCACCGGAACTGAGGAAGACAGAGAGAAGGCCGAAACACTGAATTCGGTCTTCCGAAATAGTTTCACCGTCCTGCGATACCCAATAGTTACTGCCGTGTAGCATCCCAGACGAGCAAACTTCTAGCGCCTTTACCTGCGTTTAGTCGTACTTTAAGTACATGGACCATGCAAAGCACTGTTTAAAAACGATAGCTCGATGTGGTCATAGGGTCGAGCAGCGCACGTCTGCTTTCATAGCCCGCAGCTAATTCGATGCAAATAATGACATGTAGCTGTGGTCATGCAGTCAAATAATCTATGTACTGGCTAGAACTGCGAGTTAATGAAACACAAAGGAATACAAAATAAAAGTTAAATGTATACTTTAATAACAATGGGTATTCTAACGTCTGTAATTGATGTAAATGGCAAAGAATTATGTTGAATAATGTTTATTTAAGAAAGGACCTCTCAAACAAATGAGTTACAGTTACAATACAGACGGAAATACACTCACCAAATGTAGTAAAGTTAGGCTGACAGCGTTACGAGACTAATAGCAAAATCCCCGAACTAAAAAGTCGTCAAAGATAATTATAAGTCCATTTCGTGATCACAATATACGAAATATTCACAAGCTCAAAACAGTTCAGAAATAAACCTGATGACTTACAAATTATCACACACGATGCAAGGAATAGTAATTCATACTCTGTCTATTCTCAGTTTCGTGATACTTGCGGAATAAGTTAGAGCCGTTTTCTGGAGCGCTTTCAGGTCTCTCTAAATATAAAAGCTTGTCAGAAGTTAAAGTATACCAGCTGCCGTCCACCACCCAGAATCAAACGCCTATAAGTCCGAATCACGTATGTTTACTCAGGTCTGCCTTTTTCAAGAATTCGACATGAAGTTCTAGAATCGCTTCCTTGAGCTCTTCACTGGAAAAGTCCCAGTCTGTCCTTGACTTCCGTAGTGTTCCGCCAATCAACTTTTCCATTGGCTGAAAACTATCACCGCCAAAAATGCATTGTTCTTATGCTTTACAGGCATGATTTGACTCAACATGACCACTTTCCGCACTAAACTAGTACGTTAGAACAATATTTACATGAACGAAGTGTTATAAACATTCGTTTATACTAAGATAATTTACAAAAAAATGTAACTAATAGTTGGTTCATAAATAAGTAAGCTAGCATTCTTGCGCAAGTGTGTTCATGATAAATGACAGTATAGTGCCGTTAAATATTATTTAAACACTTATTTATGCCTTCTTGACAGAAGACCATTTTGGTTCTCTCTTCAGTTGTGGTGTCCGATAATACGTGCGACTGACCATTTTTAAGCAATCACAGTTTTTAATAGCACTTGCAATCAACTTTTAAATAAAGTTATTGCCAAAATGTAAACTATTCATTAAATACTTAATTTGTGCGTCCATAGTGTCCGTAGTTGCTATATAATTCATGAGGGTATTTTTGATCCGTCGTTGCAACTACAAAAATTCGTGATTTTTTTCACCAGACGCGTTTCGCTTTATTGAGGTAAAGCATCATCAGTAGTGGTGATTTTTCGGCTGCTTTCTCGCTTACTTCGGGAAATGCCGTCTGCTAGCACATCGTTGTTTTTCTGTGTTACACACTGATAATTTTCGTCTACTTTTTAGATGTTCTGCAGCACTACGCATTTCTCGCAACACACTTTTATGCAGATTCTATAAAGATTACGCGAAACAGTTTGATCCCTTCTAGGGGCAGTTTATCGTAGACCGCAGGAGCTTAAAAGTGTGTCGTGAGAAATGCATAGTGCTGCAGAACATCTAAAAAGTAGACGAAAATTATGTCTAACACAGAAAAACAACGATGTGCTAGCAGACGGCATTTCCCAATGTGATCGAGAAAGCAGCCGAAAAATCACCACCACTGATGATGCTTTACCTCAATGAATCGAAACGTGTCTGGCGAAAAAATCATTTATTTTTGTAGTTGCAACGACGGATCAAAAATACCCTCATGAATGTTCATTAAATAGCTACACAGGTATCACAATATGGGAGGTATTCTTGTGGTATTCATTTATTGTGTAATTGTGGAGGATACGATATTCTGACAAACATTTCCATAATGAAAAGATAAAAAACCGTTATAAATCAAGAAGTAAAATAGATACAGATACGTAGCTTAAGCGATGATAGCTGTAGTGCAATGCTATCATCTGAGATATCGTATGTTGGAATGGCATGAGGCTGTTAATTCAAAGGTTAATCATAAAAATGTTTATTTACTGTGAAATATTAACTTCTGTAATTTTAAAGATATTGAGATATTGTTGTGATCTGATGTGCCTCATTTCTCTGAGATTGCAGATGTGTTCTGTGATGTATTGTCGAAGTTCAAAGAGCTGGAAGTTCGCCATCTTTAAGACTGTATGACACTCCACCATTTCTTGGAGCATCTCTTACACAAAGGGCATACAATCAATACCCGTCGAAATTCTCCGAACTGGAATTTTCCCGATTTCTGGCCATGCGCCCTTTGTCTCTGTAACTGGACTCGCCGGTACAGGTCATCTTGCCAGAACTGGGCGGCCGATTAGCTCGCCTAAATACGCGTAACGCTACAACCAGAGAAGATGGCACCACGATCCCTCCTTTAAATCGTCGCACGAATATCGGAACAGCAGGTACTGAGATAACCGACTGCGGAATGCAAAAGTAACTAGAATCGCTTAGCAGTGGAAACTAAAATGACAGTCGCTACAAGGCAGATGTTCTGCATCACGGAGAGATAAGCTGCTGAAATTCCAGGAGCGTATGTTCCAAAAAGCGTAGGGCAACACATTACTTCCTCCCAAGTATGTTGCCCCAACTGACTGCATACCGTTAGGTGTCTTTCGGCGTACGGATGTACAAGTAATACGATTTCGAAACGTTGACTTTTCACTAAATGCTTTTAACTACCGGCAAGACTGTGAACTTGTGTGTCCTTAGACTGAGGGCGAGCAGGGAGTGGAATAATAAACCCATAAAACTAAAAAATAACTTCAGTATGCTGTAAAAACAAAATTTCAGCAAAATAAAGGAAATGCGATACTCTCTGGCAGATTACGGCTGCGTTCCAGGCTGGGACTCGAACTGGGAACCATCTCATTCTCAGATAATTGTCTTACCAACTTCACTGAGTCACCCAATCACTAGCATCAAGTGAGATTCCTATAAGGTTCTATAAATATTATGCGAAAGAGTTTGTTCCCGCCGGCCGGCCGGTGTGGCCGTGCGGTTATAGGCGCTTCAGTCTGGAACCGCGTGACCGCTACGGTCGCAGGTTCGAATCCTGCCTCGGGCATGGATGTGTGTGATGTCCTTACGTTAATTAGGTTTAAGTAGCTCTAAGTTCTAGGGGACTGATGACCTCAGAAGTTAGGTCCCATAGTGCTCAGAGCCAGCGTTGTATCGTAGATCGTAGATCGCTGGAGCAACGGAGGGTACCTACCGACTGGAAAAAAAGCGCAGGTAATTCCCGTTTTCAAGAAGGCCGCAGGACATACATAATACAGGACTGTATCGTCAAAGCCACTCTGCTATACAATTATGGCACATATTTTACGTTTGGAGTGCTCTAGGAAGTGTGATAGGACCGCCGCTGTTTAAAGTGTACATAAATGATCTAGTAGAAATCGTTGGAAGCTTATTAAAACTGTTCTCAGATGATGCGGTTGTTTATAAGGAAGCAGCAACGCCAGAAGATAATATCGA
Source organism: Schistocerca americana (assembly GCF_021461395.2). Taxonomy (NCBI): domain Eukaryota; kingdom Metazoa; phylum Arthropoda; class Insecta; order Orthoptera; family Acrididae; genus Schistocerca; species Schistocerca americana. The sequence continues at coordinate 924,402,705 of NC_060121.1, read as the reverse complement.
TTTGCAGAACGACCTCGAGAGAACTAATGATTGGTGCAGGCTCACGCAGTTGACACTGACCGTAAATAAATGTAACATGTTGCGCGTCCACTACTTTACAACTACACTGCTGATTACAAATTGCTAGAAACAGTATCTATCAAAAAAATCTAGGAGTAAATATCCAGAGCGACCTTAAATGGTATGACCTCATAAGACAAACATTAGAAAATGCAGGTGTAAGGATGAAATTCATAAGAAAATTCTTAAGGCAGTGTAACTCATCCGCGAAAGAAGTGCGTTATAAGGTGCTTGTTAGACCGATTCTTGAGTATTCATGTATTTGGGACGCTTACCAGGTAGTACTGATGCAGGAGTGGTGCGTTTCGTCACGGGATCGTTTGCCTGGCGTGAGAGCTTTAGAGAGATGTTCAACAAAATCTTGTGACAGAAGATACAAAAGAGGCGTTGTGCATCACGGGGAGGTTTACTACTGGAATATCGAGAGCCCACTTACCGGACAGAGTGGTACATCATATCACATCCTCCCACATATACATCGCTAAATGAATTCCAGCTAAGACAGAGGCTTACCGACAAGCATTCTTTCCATGTGCCATTCGCAAGTGGAACAGAGCAATGGGATCAGTTAGTGGTGCTAGAGATACCCTACGCCACACATTTTTAGGCTATGATGTAGGTGTAGCTGAAAGCAAGTTCGGAAAGAAGGAGGGTCTTCCAGACGTTATCAGGGTGAGTATTAAGTCGTGCTTGGGTGAATCAGTGAAGCTGGCAAGACAATTATCAGAGGAAGGCAAGGTTCCCAGTTTGAGCCCCTGCGAGGAATATAGCTGTAATCTACCAGAAACTTTCAAATTGCCTTGATTGTGCTTACATTTTGTCTCTACATGGCAGTGAAGTTATTATTTTTAGTTTTATGACTTTTTCCCTGTTCGCCTTCAGTCTAAACGCACATAAGTTCGTAGTCCTGTAGGTAGTGAAAAGCGTTTTGCGAACAGTCAGCGTTCCTGAATCTCATTACTTCTTTATCCGTACACCAAAAGTCCGCTAACAATGTGTAGTCAGTCTGTGAGGCACAGGTAGGAGGAAGTAATATGTTGCGGAAGTAATATGTTGCCCTACGCTTTTTGGAACATACGCTCTCGGAATTTCAGCAATTTATCTCTCCGTGATGCAGAACATCTGCTCTTGTAGCGACTGCCATTTTGGTTTATTGACGATCTCCTTAACTTCGTCGCGCCGACTAAACGATTCTGTTCTTCGTTCTAGCTTAATTACCTCTCTTCTTAACTCCTTAACTTCGGGAATCGCGAATTCGTATCATAAGTGTAAGGTTAACAAATGGTTCAAATGGCTCTGAGCACCATGCGACTTAACTTCTTAGGTCATCAGTCGCCTAGAACTTAGAACTAATTAAACATAACTAACCTAAGGACATCACACACATCCATGCCCGAGGCGGGATTCGAACCTGCGACCGTAGCGGTCGCTCAACTCCAGACTGTAGCGCCTAGAACCGCACGGCCACTCCGGCCGGCGTAAGGTTAACACTTTTCGAGCTCCTATGCCGGTAGATACAGATTCTACACGAAGCTATCATCGCTTCTGTCATGTGTTGCCATTTCATTAGTAATTCGGGTACAGCTAGAGCGACACAATTTTTGATTTTCTTCTACCATGGAGAAATTTATTCAGGTATTAAAGGGTTAATTAAGCTTACTCAGGGTCCCAGAATGATGGAAAATCGGTCGAACGATCATTTTGTAGGCCACATATTTGTGTATGGATTACATTTCATTAAGCTCATCGAAACCAATCAGCTTGGCATCTATTTTTCCTACTATTTGTTTTATTGATTTTACCTTTTTCTGGCGCAACAGTCACGTAAAAGTTTCGAAAAGATATTTCCGCCATTTGACTGTATGTAATGTGTTTATTTCATTATCTAGATTTAGGCCATTTTCAAGTGCTACAACATCAAACATGGTCGCACTTGTGAGAACACATCAACGATACATGAAAAGGCTGGAATCTTCCGTGTCTGGCAAATGTAGTGAAGCTGTGATGTAAATTTGTTTCCAGCCTTTTCTATGCATAGCAGATACGTTCTCAAAATTACTTACGACACAACTGTTTCATGTAAGCTGATGTATTTTTCGATGATGACTTGTGTTTCACACAAGTCGGACTATTTTTGTCGTTGTAACAATTGAAAATGACCTAAGACTGAAATCTACATAGTGAAATAAACACATTATTTGCGGTGAGGTGACGAAAATATCTTTGAGACAATATTTTTTTCATGTTGCCACTTCATTCTAGGAAGCTGTGTACGATTAATCCCAGGAACTTTGCCGTAGTTACTGTATCCAGTAATCTTTCACCAGTAGTGTGGTTGGAAGTAGTGGATCTCTTCGCCTGTTTATGCGCACTACGTTAATTTACTAACGTGACGGTCACGTACCACTCAGTTCGCCAGTCACTGACGCTCTGCAAGTCTTTCTGCATTGCTCTACAGTCAACCTTTCTGAGAACAACAGCATCATCCGTGATTAATTTCACTTTACAAATTGATGTTAATGAAATAGGTCTATAATTTATCCGATTGAACCTTCTTCCTTTTCCGTGTATCGTAAATAAGCCGCCCCTGTGGAAGTTGTAGCTACTATATCACCAAAGAGCTACCTTTAGCTGTTAGCCAGGTAGCTGTACCGTGTCGTGTGCGTGTCGCTCTGCGCCTGGACATTCGGCGTGCACGGCTGGGCTGCTGTGCGGGATGCATCAAGCCGCGCCGCAGGCGCTGCGTAGGTGGTGGTGCGACCAGAGGCGGGCAGGTAATGGGGTCTGCAGCGGCCAATGGCGAGCTGCCACGCCACAAACGTCGTTACCGCCTCTGCTGTTGCCGCGCTGCGCTGCCGGCATCCGGACGCGGAACACGTCAACGGCTGTAGCACCGCCCTACCTACTGTCTGCAGGCGTCAGCCCGAGATCCCCCGCAGTCGCTACAAGTATTCTGCCGTGGCAGTATTGCCGTTAACTCGACAATGTTCCGATCTACACAGTCGTGGTGCCAGTATATCAGTAATATAGTCTCAGTATGTAATTAATACATAGACAGAAGTCTTGAAATACCTCCTAATACAGACCTCCTATTGCCCAACGTAGTGCAGCAACTCGAGGTGGCGTGGGCTCAACAACTCGTTGCAAATACCCTGCAGATATACTGAGCCGTGCTGCCTCTAAAGCTGTTGAAACGTCCCCTTAGAAAAATTTATGAATTACTGTGCTGGTGAACCCCTTACGTTATTTGATTTTCAAACAGCTGAGCAGAACTGAACGTACTCAGACATTTCTCTCTTTACTTATTCTGATCAACACTAAACTGACACACAATATTTTTAGCGCAAAGCAATCTGACTTTCAGTAATCTCTACAAAAGAATGGCCCTGACTAACAATAACCTATACCTTTCATGAATCACTTACCTCACAAAAATCATCGTTACTCGAACTACTGCAATACAGCGAGCGCCAATACTGCCAGCTAAATAAAAGATTCTAACAACTGAAGGCACTAACTACAGATAGGCATAGTTAGCAAATGAAAGATTTTGATAGAGGACAAACAATGTATTTACCTTAATAATATTTAAAAGTCGTTCATGATGGACACACGTCCAAATCATCCGCTCTCAAAACTCCGCCATCTCTCTCCCCACATCCACCACTGCTGGCGCCTCACCCCCAACTGCTCAACGCTACACCCTGTTCACATCCAACTGCCCAACACTACAATAGCGAATACTCCAACAAAAATGCCAACCAGCCACAGACTGCACACCGCACAGTCAGTGATTTTCATACAGAGCGCTACGTGACGTTACCAACATAAAAACGTAAACAGCCTACTTACACTGTCCATAATTGGAAAATAATTCCCAGGCAGGAGTTTGTGTACCAACTAACCTCTGGATTATGTCCCTTAAATGTTCGATGGGATTCATGTCGGACGATGTGGGTGGCCAAATCATTCCCTCGAATTGTCCAGAATATTCTTCAAACCAATACCGAACAGTTGTGGCGCTATGACATGGCCCATTTTCATCCACAAAAATTCCGCCGTTGTTTGCGAATATGAATTCTATGAACGGCTGTAGAGTGTCTACAAGCAGCCGAACACAACCATTTCCAGTCAATGATCAGTTCAATTGGACCAGAGGACCAAGTCCATTCCGTTTACACACAGACTTCATCATATGGAACCACCACCACCTTGCGCAGTGCCTTCATGACAACTTGGGTCAGTGACTTCGTGGAATCTGCGCTACCCTCGAACCCTAGCTCTTACCGACTGAAATCGGGAATCTGAACAGGCGGCTGGGGTCCAACCGATATGGTCACGGATCCTGGTGAGATACTGCAGGCGATATCGTGCTGTTAGCAAAGGCACTCGCGTCGGTCGTTTGCTGCCGTAGCCCAAGTAACGGCAAATTTCGCCGCACTGTGCTAACGGAGACGTTCTTCGTACGTCCGACGCTGGTTTCTGCTGTTATATCACGCAGGGTTGCTTTCCTGTTAGCACTGATAAGTCTAAGCAAACGTCACTGGTCTCCGTCGTTAAGTGAAGGACGTCGACCATTGCGATGTCCGTGGGAAGTGATAACGCCCGAAATTGGCACTGTTGATCTTGGAATGTTGAATTCCCTAACGATTTCCTACATGGAATGTGCCATACGTCTCACTCCAACTACTATTCCGCGTTCAAAGTCAGGAATTAACAGACTTAATCTCGTACTTAATGTCGTCGGAAACGTTTTCACATAAATCACCTGAATATAAATGACAGCTCCTCCATCAATGCACTTCACTTTTATAGCTTGTCTGCGCCGTACTACCGGCACCTAATTGTGCGCATATTGCTATCTCATGTCTTTCTACACCTCAGTGTAAACATCGATTCACACTTGACATCGCGGTATGGACGTCGTGTTAAAACCCCTCTAGTAAATGCTTTTCTAGCTTCAATCTTGACTGATTGTTTTCGATTTTCCAGTCGATGCGATGACTATATTTTCGCCCTGTCCAGTCGCCATTTACGCGTTCTACGAGCAGTTATTCCATGTTTTCTTGTTTTCATCAAGTGTGTGGCCATTAAAATTCAACTCAAGAAACAATATCGAATGACAAAATTTTGCTTACTGGACGTAAATGGTGTAGCAGGGAAAATACATTACTAAACTTTTAGATTATTTAGGAATACACATGGTGTGAAATTTTGTACACTGAGATGTCACCTGCGGCGGGAATAATGTATCCGACACGCCTGGGCCTCGCCCTTACTTCATTAGCCTGGAATGGACCTTTGTTGAGCATTCTTTAATTCATAACCAAAAACCTAAAAACAAAACCGGACAAGTAATGGTAATTCGTTTCAGGAGCTTCAGTTATGCGCCAGAGTTGCAACCCAGAGACTAGCAGGTGGTAGGGTGACAGTTTCGGGGAACCAGTTACTAGATATTTTCAGTGGATGACAAGTCTGGAGAACGCGATGGTCAGGGAAACAGTCGAACACCCCGTGTCGCGATGTAGGTCGGGACTAGGACTGTCAGATCCAGAAATGGAGAAGTTGGACTCTGCATTATATTTTAACGGACATTTTGCTCTATAAGCCGGACTACCTGCCTAAAACAGAAAAAGTCAGTTTGATATTTTCAATCGTTTCATAGTAATCTTTTGCGAGTTCAACCTTAAAATGCTTAAACTAAACATCTCAATCACTAAGCAGCTTTATAATTTGGAAATTATTGCAGCAACAAAGTGATTAGTCTTCGTAATTTCTCATTCTTCTCGCGAAAACAATCTAAAAATCTTCGTTAAAAATACATAATTATCTTGTCTTCTAGGTCAGAAAACGAAACTACGTTTATTCAATAACTTAAGTGATTTAATTGGACTTATGAAGAAAGAACAATAAACTGTACTTAAGTATTCATATCTCTCATTTGAACTTAGTATATCAAGAACGTTCATTTTCTAGGATATCGTTTCGTGGATCTCTTCACTGGATAATTGTAAATTACGCAACATCATCTTTCGATTGTGATGGTCTGCAATTTATTGCGTTCCTCTGTGTACTACGCACTTATGAAACGACACATCTTTTCGACATTGATATGTAGCTTGGAAATGTAAAGTAATGATCTGCCAATTTTAATATTTCCGAGTAAAAGTCTTCATTATGATGTGACTGGAAATGAGGTATTCACTTGTCATGAACAAGAACCTTTTTAAAGGCCGAGTCGTCCTTTTCTTGTTCCCTGTATTTTGTGAAATTTTACCATTGATAAACAATTAACTGTCATACGTTTTTTCTTGAGTAGCATTAGTTAGTACATCTACACACTAAGGTGACAGAAGTCATGGAATACTTCCTAATATCGTGTCGGACGTCCTTTTGCCAGCAACTCGACGTGGCATGGTCGCAAGAAGTCGCTGGAACTCCCCTTCAAAATACTGAGCCTTGCTTCCTCTAAGCTGTCCATAATTGCAAAAGTGTTGCCGGTGTATAATTTTGTGTACGAAACGACCTCTCGATTATGTCGCATAAATGTTCGATGTAATTCATGTCTGGCGGTCTGGATGGCCAAACATTCGCTTGAATTGTTCTTCAAAGTGGTCGCGAACAACTGAGGGCGGCGACGTGACATCGTTGTTTGGGAATATGAATTCCATAAATCGCTGAAAATAGTCTCCATGCAATCGAACATAACCATTTCCAGTTAATGATTGGTTCTTTTGAACCAGAAGACCCAGTCCATTCCATTTAAAAGCAGACTACACCACTATGGAGTCACCGCCAGCTTTACAGTGTCTTATTGACAACTTGCATACGTGGCATCGTGGGGTCTGAACCACACTCGAACCCTACCGTCAATTCTTACCAACTGAAATCGGGATTCTTCTGGCCAGACCACGGTTTTCCAGTCGTCTAGTGTCCACCCGATATGGTAACGAGTGCAGGAGAGGCGCTGAAAACTATACCGTGCTGTTACCGAGGGCACTCTCCGCGGTCGTCTGCTGCCATATCACGTTAATGTCAAATTTCGCCGCACGGCTTTAACCGATATGTTCGTCGTACGTCCCAAACTGATTTCTGCTGTTATTTCAGGCAGTGTGTTTTCTGTTAGCACTGACAACTCTACGCAGACGTCGCTGCTCTCGGTTGTTAAGTGAAGTTTGGTACTCTTGACGCTGCGGATTTCGGAATATCGAATTCCACGTTCACAGCCGGTTAATTCTCGCCGTGCTGCCATAATCACGTTGGAAACCTTTCCACATAAATCACCTGAGTGCAAATGAAAACTCCACCAATGCACTGCCCTTTTATACCTTTTTTACGCTATAGTACTGCCATCTGTATATGTCCATATTGCTATACCATGACTTTGTCACCTCGGTGTATCTCCTCATGGCATGTCTCCTTAATCCTTCTTATTCCTCGCCCTTACTTCATTACCCTGGAATGGGTCTTATTTGTGCGTCCTCTCATCCTCAAAAACCTAGGAAACCCCGGACAAAACAGACATGTATACGTTTCGCCGGACGCGACCGTAAAAAGCTTAACATGGCCAGCTAAAGCCGTACACTGGGCAACCCTAGTCAGGACAAAAGTGCAATATACTGTGTTGCGTTATTTTATTCAGAGATAACGTCGCGGATACCTCGAAGATATGGCACAGTCACCGACCTACTGTTGGTGTCCAGATTCCTGGCTACTGAAACCGGAGGCCATGGTATTGTGTACCAGATGACACACCTTACCGTCACTAAGGGTGCTGGACCTGGGGAGACAGAAGGCAAGTGGACTTCAAAAATTCGAGTTTTAGATTTTAGCATATTTGAATTGCATGCTCTTTCCTGCGTGAAACAGTTTTGGTTTTATATAAATACGACAATTTTTTCGTGAGATATCATGGTTTTCCTGACGCTCTGTGCAATCTGGATATGTTGACAGCAAGGCTTATGACCGGGTATGTGCAGAACAACCCTGTGGTCCTAATGTCACAATTTCTAAATCAGAGTGCATTACACATGTCCAGAAGAGAATGGGGTCCAGGTTGAGAAGATTACTGAAAGAAAAGTCAAAAATAGTATTGGAATATGGTAAGAAGATAGATGGTAAAAGTCGCCTCACAAATATTGAAATAGATAGATTACAGAATTAGTGTGGCTTGGTCATAAGAAGAAATGTAGAGAATTTAGAAAAGATGAAAAGCTGTATGAGCTATCTTTTCCCATAAGCTTTGCACAAATGAAACTCCAGTGCACGGTCTTTGCTCAAAGGATCCTAACACTTGGTGCAAGTACACGAGAAGCGCCAAATATGGCCACAAATATTCGTTTCCTACATCAGTAATGAATGAAATTGAAAGCATATTTAGAGACCTTATTAAATATACTTTCTTGAAGAAATGTCTTCATGGGAAAACCCTAAATTTAAATGAATGTCTGAATTCTGTCATTTGGAACCGGTTACCGTAAGCTGTATCTGTTCAGCTTACAAACCTCAAATTTGGTGTTTATGATGCTATTTTGTTCTTCAATGATGGTGTAATTGCAAAACTGGATGTTTTGGAATTATTTGGCATAAAATGTAGTGGAAATACTGCAAAATCCTTGGCGCAAATAGATAAAGAGAGAATCCACAAAGCACACGTTGCTAATTTAAGAGGCACAAAATAAGCCAGACAGAAAAGAAGAGGGACCAAGAGAAGAAAAGATCAGCATGATTCAGATGATGCTCAGTATGGTGCAGGAAAATATTAGTGGTATATAGTTCTCGTCAACAACTACATCTTTAAATGGATTTTTCTCAAAACTACATTTTTTTACTTTCAGGTGCCATTATTTGATAAAATAATGGGGTTAGAAACATGAAATTTGGTCAATTTGTACTGCAGATGGTAATAAGTTATTACAAGTAAATTGTTAACCTCCAAACAATCACAAACTGTTTTGTAATAATTAATGCACTAAAAAGTTAAATTTCACTAGTGAAAGAATATTTTTTTTCTTCAAAACCATAAGTGATATTATGTTCATTTTACTTGTAAATTGAGGCCTATATGTTACACATATGCAGTAAATATTTCATTGTTTTATCACTTACAGTTCTTTTGAAAAGTGTACCTATTCAGAGGGTAAAATAGCATTGGCAGAATAGGGATAAAATTGCCTTCCGTCTTCCCTTAACGAATACAATCTGGCAATTGTGGCTCTCCTCGAAGCCTCAAAAAATAGATAGCCGATCATGATGCTGTACACAGAATTGTCATTCTTCCATATAGCTGTGCTACCACTTCTTTTTCCAGTCTTTCCGTGTGTCTCTAAGATGTTCGGTCAAGGGAAACCATAACAATATCTGCCGGACGGACATTCCACGGCGCTCTAAACTTCGTATTACTGCCGTTGTTTTATATCTGTCTTGCTGCTGATTAGCCGATTTTCTGAGTCACAGTGCATGATGTACCTGTACTGTCATATAAAGTCGAGCGACCTATCATCAGAAAAGTGAGTAGCGTAGAGCCACTGAGATCATGCATGGCAATGAGCATGGCGCTCCTGAATACATAGATACTATACAATAGTATGACAGCACTGAACCTACACAATCTCGAGCAGCGGTATCATAGGCTCCATAAGGTATGATCTTGCTTCTGTCGAATTCCATTACGTGATGCAAGACGTTCCTCCTTCTTACACGGGGCAAATCACAATCATATAATAAATAAACAACATTCAAATGCAAATTCGAATTGAGAGAACCGTTGCTGCGTAATCCATAAGATGTGTGTGTGTGTGTGTGTGTGTGTGTGTGTGTGTGTGTGTGTGTTCTGTCGGACACGTCCGTTACATACACTCCCAGAAATTGAAATAAGAACACCGTGAATTCATTGTCCCAGGAAGGGGAAACTTTATTGACACATTCCTGGGGTCAGATACATCACATGATCACACTGACAGAACCACAGTCACATAGTCACAGGCAACAGAGCATGCACAATGTCGGCACTAGTACAGTGTATATCCACTCTTCGCAGCAATGCAGGCTGCTATTCTCCCATGGAGACGATCGTAGAGATGCTGGATGTAGTCCTGTGGAACGGCTTGCCATGCCATTTCCACCTGGCGCCTCAGTTGGACCAGCGTTCGTGCTGGACGTGCAGACCGCGTGAGACGACGCTTCATCCAGTCCCAAACATGCTCAATGGAGGACAGATCCGGAGATCTTGCTGGCCAGGGTAGTTGACTTACACCTTCTAGAGCACGTTGGGTGGCACGGGATACATGCGGACGTGCATTGTCCTGTTGGAACAGCAAGTTCCCTTGCCGGTCTAGGAATGGTAGAACGATGGGTTCGATGACGGTTTGGATGTACCGTGCACTATTCAGTGTCCCCTCGACGATCACCAGTGGTGTACGGCCAGTGTAGGAGATCGCTCCCCACACCATGATGCCGGGTGTTGGCCCTGTGTGCCTCGGTCGTATGCAGTCCTGATTGTGGCGCTCACCTGCACGGCGCCAAACACGCATACGACCATCATTGGCACCAAGGCAGAAGCGACTCTCATCGCTGAAGACGACACGTCTCCCTTCGTCCCTCCATTCACGCCTGTTGCGACACCACTGGAGGCAGGCTGCATGATGTTGGGGCGTGAGCGGAAGACGGCCTAACGGTGTGTGGGACCGTAGCCCAGCTTCATGGAGACGGTTGCGAATGGTCTTCGCCGATATCCCAGGAGCAACAATGTCCCTAATTTGCTGGGAAGTGGCGGTGCGGTCCCCTACGGCACTGCGGAGGATCCTACGGTCTTGGCGTGCATCCGTGCGTCGCTGCGGTCCGGTCCCAGGTCGACGGGCACGTGCACCTTCCGCCGACCACTGGCGACAACATCGATGTACTGTGGAGACCTCACGCCCCACGTGTTGAGCAATTCGGCGGTACGTCCACCCGGCCTCCCGCATGCTCACTATACGCCCTCGCTCAAAGTCCGTCAACTGCACATACGGTTCACGTCCACGCTGTCGCGGCATGCTACCAGTGTTAAAGACTGCGATGGAGCTCCGTATGCCACGGCAAACTGGCTGACACTGACGGTGGCGGTGCACAAATGCTGCGCAGCTAGCGCCATTCGACAGCCAACACCGCGGTTCCTGGTGTGTCCGCTGTGCCGTGCGTGTGATCATTGCTTGTACAGCCCTCTCGCAGCGTCCGGAGCAAGTATGTTGGGTCTGACACACCGGTGTCAATGTGTTCTTTTTTCCATTTCCAGGAGTGTATATAGTGCCTTATAACTTCAGTGTGAATGCACAACAGGGATCGGAGCCTCTTGCAGGAACGCTGAGATACAGGACTCTCTGTGAGCAAGTAGGTGAACGGACAGTGGACGATACGCTCGTGTGACGAGTTGAGAATTTGGGGCAGACGGGAAGCGTCTCCGGATGGCCTACGCCGTTAAAGGAGAAACGCCGGTTCGTGTCCCGATCCGGCAATAATTTTCAACTTCCGCACCGAATTATTCTAATGATTGTGGCTAGCGTCAGTCTGCACCTCTAAATTTAAGAATGTGGATGGCGTTACTTTTAACTACTACGTGCAGCTAACCTAAAATGCTAATCATTTGCATATACAAGCGCTCAATATACTTTACGATTCTTTGACGTTTCTTACATACCACCTTCATGGCTTTGCAATTCGTATCGTCAGCGGTGTATCTTGACTCCTGGAGTCATCGTCATACTTTACAAAGATATGCGCTCATGAAGACGTTCGTCCATGAGACAGTATTTATGGGACGGAATTCTCGACGAAAAACTGTGATCCCTACTATTAAAAATGGGAAAAGTAAAAGAAATAATCAGTCATTAACGGTCCCACATTCCGGTCGGTTGAATCACAATGGCTTTATAATCGTAATTCGAGCAGTTCGAAAATAAGACAATCGCTAAAATTTTTAAATAAAACAAAGTTGGTTCAAATGGCTCTAAGCACTATGGGACTTAACATCTGAGGTTATCAGTCCCCTAGACTTAGAACTACTGAAACCTAACTAACGTAGGATTCGAACCTGCAACCGTAGCAGCAGCGTGGTTCCGGACTGAAGCGCCTAAAACAAAGGGAGATTAGTTAATGTATATGGCCAAAATTAATAGCAGGCCACTCACATTTAACTGAAATAGTACATGATGGTTTGAAGATATGTAGGGGAAATCACCACGAGCCTGCAAATATATCATTGCTCACTATTAGTGAAAAATGCAACGAAAAAAAATGAAACAAAACTGTCGCCATTCACAATAAATAATACCACAGTCTAACTAATTAGCTACCCCAAAAGCAGCTCTCATTGGTTAGAAATGACGTGCAGTCCCTATTACGTAAATGCTTTTCGTGTACAAGGCAAAAATTGCTCCGTGTGAATCTAAGATAAGTAATTCTCAGCTTAAGAAACAGACGTTTGTTAGACTTTCAAAAAGACTATTGCTGTAATCAGTATCGCAATTACTGTGACTCAACATCCACACGACAATGCAAATGCCTCTTCACACATCAGTGGTTACCTATACAGGTTTACACGTGCCTAACCTTACCAATACTATTAAAATCATCCTTTTCTAAATAACACATGCTACAATACTGCACTCCAGACTACTGTATACAAAACCACGACAGTCGAACCAAAAATAAGCATACATTGAACAAAAAACGTGAAAAACTTGTTTCAGGAAATTTCGGAAATGCGTCTTACTTTAACAACACAGACTACTTTCTTACTTTTAAGACTGAAAGTCTTTTGCAAGTGTTAATTTACTGTATCACACACAAGAGCAAGGAAGTATCTTCTTCATTATTGCAAAATTTATCAGTATGCAGACTAATTTAGAAGCTTAGTTTAATTAAATTTTGCGCGTTTTTTGATTAGCTCGACGATACTCGCTTCAAATTAGAAATACCTGTGGCATCGCGTCCAAAGTACCAATGACATGATGGTAAAAACAGACACTAACTTCAGTATTTTAGCTACAATGATCGACACTAATCATGTCGCACTGTTGCCTGTCTTGTCAAAACTTGTTCTGTACTCATCGCACTGCACCTGCATCTCCGTACATGCTCCGAAAGTTACCGCATGATGCACGGTGGAGCGTACGTTGCGCCAGAACTGGGTATTTCCTTTCATGTTCAACTCAAAAACAGAGTGAGGGAAAACGACTGTGTATATACCTCAAGCAAAGCTCTAATTTCTCTTATGTTCGTGTCCTTATGCAAAATGTACTGTACATTCGAGGCAGCAGATTCGTTCTGCAGTCAACTTGAAATGCCGTGTGTCTACATTTTCTCAATAGTGTTTTGGGAAAAGAAAGTCATCTTCTTTCCAGGGATTTCCATTTGAGTACAGTAACCATGTCGGCAATACTCGCGTGTTAATCGAACTACCGGTAACAAATCTAGCAGCACGCTTCTTAATTGTTCCAATGTCTTTCATTAATACGACCTGGTGGGTATCCCAAACACTCGAGGAGTACTCAAGAATTGATCGATCAAGTGTTCTATACGCGATATCCTTTGCAGATGAAGTATGATTTCCTAAAACTCTGCCAGTAAACGGTAGTCGACCATTCGCCATTCCCACTACCATCTTTTCGTGCTCTCTTTATTTCCCACCATTCTCCAACGTTACACCTAGATATTTAATCGACGTGTTACGCCTAGATGTTTAATCGAGGTGACTGTGTCAAGCAGCACACCACTTACACTGTATTCGAACACTACAAGATTATTTTTCCTACTCATCTCCATTAACTTGCATTTTTCTACAATTAGAGCAATCTGCCATGCACTACGTCAAATCTAAATTCTATGTAAGTCACCCAGCATCTTTTTACAGTCACTCCATGATAATACTTTACTGTATGCTACACCTTCATCATCAAACAGTCGCAGATTGCTGCTCACCCCATCCTTCACATAATTTATATATGAGGGCAAGGGCAAATCAGAAAGTCTTTGCCCCTATCATTTATTAACCAAAGTAAGGTATATACAGGTAATGACAAATATGCCTCCTATTCTAAGTTTACTGTTTACACCGTCCGAGCAGACCTTGGAAGGCCTAACTGTACGGACCGACCGCCGTGTCATCCTCATCCCACAGGCGTCACTGGATACGGATGTGGTGGGGCATGTGGTCAGCACACAGCTCTCCCGGTCGTAAGTCAGTTTACGATACCGGAGCCTCTACTTCTCAATCAAGTAGCTCCTCAGATTGCCTCACAAGGGCCGAATGGATCCCGCTTGCCAACAACGCTCGGCAGGCCGGATGGGTTCCCATCTAAGTGTTAGCCCAGCCCGACAGCGCTTAACTTCGGTGATCTGACGGGGACAGGAGTTACCACTGCGGCAAGGCCGTTGGCCCTATTCTACGTACCTTCACTATTTTTCCACATACTCCCTACACTGATTCACACATTTGTCCCATCGCACCACTACATTTGAGATGTCCCTGCGGTAGAATTCGTGCTGCTGACTATGGAACCATCGTCGGACTGCAGTCTTGGCTTCATCGTTACTTGTGATTCGCTGTCCTGCCAAGAACTTCTTCAGCGGTCAGAATATGTGTAAATCGCTAGGGGCGACGTCTGGAATGTACGGTGGGTGGTCCAGAATCTCCCAGTGAAATGCCTGGAGGTTTTCGGCAGTTCTGATTACCACATGTGGTCTTGCATTGTCGTGGACCAGTGAATGATGTGGTAAGCACTGTCATACTGAAAGGTATGTGCTGAGATTCGATCAGGGTAGAGCCAGTGAAAAATGCCGATAGTTCCCAACCGCAAGGTTGGACGAGTAGTACGTCTTCGAGTAGTAAGATCTTTGACAGCTAACAGAGCTAGGTGCACGCGGTAAAAGTTTGAGTAGTGGTGAGGAGATGCGCAGAGACAACAGACGTGTTTCGAGTCGGAGCTAGATGCCTGCAGGAGGCAGCCGGGTCGTGACAGCATCAAATTAAGAATTGGCGCTACGCACATAATAAGCTATATATTGAGCGAAACTCGGCACATACCTGGGGAGACTAGAAAGAATAATTAATAAAATAGGTTTTCATTGGTTAAATAATGTCTAAAAGCTAGATAGAAATCCCATTGTTGATGCAATATGCGTTTTGTGAAACTTTCTCGTAAATCCATGCTATAGAAGCTTTTTTTTAGTTTTTCACATGTGTCTTAAAAGTTTGAACAATAAATATATTTTAGATAAAATTAGAGTTTCATCTCACACCTTATGTCGTTCTCCGCATCCTGTGCTTGCATTGAACCAAAAGGTACATTAAAGTAAAGTTCCCATGAGTAAAGCTAATAATTTCATTTATCAGAGTAAAATAATCTATATGCCATTGCACAGTTGACAAATTATTCAGATCAGGACAGAATTTTTATTAAGTAACAAACAGGGCCAAAATGAGTAAAGTTATCTAGAATGACAATTTTATGCCATTGCACTACGGCTGAGGTGAATATATGTTTTATTATCGGCTAAACGGGAAGGAGTGCACGAGCTAAGTCCACAGACGCAGTCAGCTGCAGGTTGGTGACTCATTTATTATTACCACTAAACTTTCATGCAGTCAGGTGTGTATTTTGAGTATTAATTTTCCAACAATATTTTCATGCAGTCAGATAAAGTTCAGTTCAGTTAAATATGCAGTCAGATGCAAGTTTTATTAAAGACTAAAGCAGTGACATGGAGTTCAGTCTAGTTTAAATAGAGAATTTTTATTAACTACACTTTCAATACGATATGTCAAATCTCCCAGGAAATGGCTGTGATGCACACACCCCGATCTGCTTTCACCATCGCATTCACACGGTAAATGTCAGTCAGCGATGAACACGGTTTGCTGACTGCTCACTGTCAAATGTTCAAATGTGTGTGAATTCCTAAGGGACCGAACTGCTGAGGTCATCGGTCCCTAAACTTACACACTACTTAAACTAACTTATTCTAAGTACAACACACACACCCATGCTCGTGAGAGGACTCGAACCTCCGGCGGGAGGGGCCTGCTCATTGTCATGCAAGATTTCACGGCCTTGGTCGAACTCACCGACCTCACAGTTCCCAAAGCGAGACCGTTGTCCCCATAGGTGGGGTCCATTTCCCTGTAGATCTCGGTTGGCGTTCGTCCCTTGCTCCATAGAAAACGAGTCACACTTCGTTGTTCTAACGCCGTGAACGTGTGAAGCACAACCACCGTCTTTAACAACTGACAGCGTGCCGGCCGTGGTGACCGAGCGATTCTAGGCGCAGGTCCGAATACTGCCTCGGGCATGGATGTGTGTGATGTCCTTAGGTTAGTTAGGTTTAAGTAGTTCTAGGGGACTGATGACCTCCGATGTTAAGTCCCACAGTGCTCAGAATCATTTGCAACAAGTGACAGCAGCGCCGTCAGCCGAAGCTGCCGGCAGATAAGGCCGGCACGAACCAAGAAAGGTCAAACGCTGGGATTGGATATGTTGACTTCGCTTTTACAGGCGTAATTTGGCAAAAACTTTCTGATTTGCCCTGGTATATAAAGAAAAAGAGCGGATGATAACCTTGTCTCTGACGAGGACAACGTACTCGGCTCTGTTACTCAAAAAGTCTTCGAGCCACTGACACATCTTCGAACCTATTCCGTATGTTCGTACCTTCATTATCAGTCCCTAATGGCGCACCGTGTCAAACGCTTTCCGGAAATCTAGGACTATCGAATCTGTCTGGTGTTGTTACGTTGCCATTTACATACAGAATGACCAGAAAATGTCTGAAACGCTTGTAGGGATGTTGCAGGGCAGGTTGTACTGAGATATAAATGTTAAGAAACAAAGTCAATACGTTGCGCGGTTTCCTAGTTATTTAGCACTGAAGTCAGCCAATCAGGTCGTTGCGCGCGCAAATCCAAGTTTTATGTAACCAAACAAAGCACTCGTTGGGCAATACCGCCCCTGGCAGAGCGCTAAATAACTCTGAAACGGCGCAATGTATCGAATTTTTTTCTTAATATTTATGTCTGAGTACAGCATGCCCTGCAACATCCCTACAATCGTTTCAGACATTATCTGACCAACCTGTATATATGATATGTTTGTCTTTGTTACTTAATGTCTTTGGTTATCTTTGAGATTGAATAATTTTGTTTAAATAATTTTTTGTAGAAATACCAATATGAGCAAATGATCTGTTTTATTTAAAATGTTTGTTTGCTGTTATGTAAACTGCTGACCTTCACTTAGGTTTCTTAGTTATTTTCTATGTAAAAGGTGTTGTGGTTCCTCTCGGGAACGGAACTGTGTAACGCGCGCAAATTGTCTTTGGTCTAGGTAGAAAAGCTGGAACAAAAGTCAGTCGCGGACGAGCTACCAAACTGTGAACTGCCCATGTAAAAGTTGTATATTGTGCTGGTTCCGAGAGAGGCTTTTCCTGACGCTTTCCAATGCCTCGGATAGATAGATAAAGAGCTGGAACAATTCTGGAATTGATGTCTATCATCACCACCAAGAAATGACAGAGTCCAGCAATCCTACCTGCAAATCCACCTACCAACACGCAATCGTCACCACATTGCGCAATCACTGTAATGGAACACTGTAGTAATGTACAGTGAAGGATCAGCTTATTGGATGTATTAGTGTGCTCAAATATAAGGTAATTTATAACTGAATTTATGTACCTACCTCGATTTTTTTTCCTTATCATAACACCTCTCAGGTTCCTCTCCGTTTGAACTAAAGTGATTACCGAGTGTCCTTATTGAAAGAACATTAAGGCCTAGTGTTTTAACTAATAAATGCCTCTTGAACACAGTAAAAAGGAAGTTAAAGTTAATGTGGCAAGACAGTGAACTAAAGTAAATAATGATTGCTGAAAATAAATTTTCTATTAAAACTGCTTATTAATATGTTGTTGCCAACTTCAAAATTAAAAGTTCTTAAAACTTGCTTAGAAAATGATCACATTGCTGCCTATTGTAAATCGCAAAAGTTGAGTCAGTATCTTACAAATATGTCAATTTTGTGTCTGCTATCTTGTTTTGGTTTTACACTCCTTCAGTAACTTAGTTAAGCAATGAACTTTTTTTTTCATTTTAACTACTCTGATTCCGACTACAGATTCTGTGGCATTCAGCCTCATAGCACATAATTCAGAAATAGTTTAAATAAAATTCCCCTAGTAAAATCTATTATTTCAATACACTCTAATGTCTATTCTGAAAGTAATGAGCTAATTAGTTTTATTGGAAATGCATCATATTTAAAGTTATGAACAATGATGTATATTGTGCAATACATATTAAGTAAAATTCTAGTGAGCTAATAGATCGAATTCAGCTATAAGACTGCATCAAAAAGAAAACCTAAATTTTACTGATTCCAGCAAAGTGTTTAAATTAACCTAAAGTCTATTAGTTAAATAGATATTAAGACTTGAAATTTGTAGCCTGTATGACTTTCAGTGCCAATTGTAACCAAACTACTGAATAATTCCGAGATCTGTTTTGATACTTTTGCTACCTATATTTTTCTACGTAAAATGACTCCAGTCTCAACTTTGTAAGTGCATTAATTAAGAATTAAATAAATTTGAATAAGTAAAAATTATTGTTCAAGAGGACTACCATGGTTATAAGTCGGGAATTCCCACTGGGGATGCATAAGTTAATTCTGCATATTTAAATTGATACAGCTCACTCATGTTATTTAAGTAATAAAACCCAATAGTTAACTTCAAAACCAATTAGAAAGGGTCATTTTAACCCTGGGAAATTATAAACTATAATATATTAACAGAAATAGTCAAATATTCAAGCAGTCGTCTATATAAGGTCCGAGCTGGTGCAGTTCTCAGTTAGTTCTCGGTCAGATTGTCATGGAGCAAAAGTGCGGCAAGTCGGTGCCGGAACGTGATGTGATAATACTTGAAACAGAAGCTTAACTTTTCCGGTCGGTAAAAAAAAAAGTGTAATTGTATACGGCTTTGAACATTTAATGCGTATTGTGAACTTTGTTAAAAACTGGAAATTTTTGACCTACCTAATGTGACGATTATTAAGTGTAAGGGGCCTGGTCACATGAATATTGTGTGTGTGAGTGACAACAAATAAATCGCACTGTAGTTGTCATAATTGTTCAACAATAAATACAGTCTTGACTTTTAATTTTGGAAAACATAATCTAGGATCATAGTGTCTTAATTCCAGTGTGATTTGGGTGAGACGGACGCAGCTACTGAGAAGACAATATTGAATAAGCAAAGAAAGGTAGGTCAGGAACACTGCACACTATCTACTGGGTGAGGAATTGTTTCACTACATCCGGTTGTGACGTGAACTGTATGCGGCACTAATACAAGGATTCAGCCTGGCACATTACATTTGGTGCCCCTTTGGCTGAGGACATAGAACTTGACGAACCTTAAGCTTATATTTAGAATACCGACTCAGAGTGAGAGTGTAATCAGTGGCAACAGCGGCAGAAGTGAGAAACGTGCACGTATAACTACAATCGACGGAGTTTAGAGATGGCTGTGACAGCAGCAACAGTAGCAGCCAACCAACGCGACGAGTTTGCAGCAGCGGCGGCCATGATGGAAGCAGCAGCCAATCCACGTAAGCCGGACATAGCTGACCAGGGTCAGTGACAGCAGGCGCCGAATACGAATGAGAGCAGCTTGGCAGATCGCGCGTTTGCAGCAACAGCAGCAGTAGCAGACCGCGGACATCATAAACAAGACACTGGCTGACGACCGACAGAGAAGACACCCGGAACTTCAAGGTATCGTACGAGTAACTTTCGTCAAAATGGAAAGTGAGCAAAACAAAATGGTAGAGACTGAGCGAGTGGAAAACATTATTGACACTGCGAGTGGAATGAAAGGGAGTGACACTTCAGGGGCTAGAAGAGTTGAAGTATTAGAATTCACAGCCGACAGTGGGTATAGGTCAGAATTAAATTCGACGATAGTTAACAATGAAGTAAGAGGTATTCAGGACAAGAAAATTACGGCTTTGTCCACTGCAATTAGATACAAAGTGGGAAGAGAGAGGAGTAATGTTGATGGAAAGGACTTAAGTGAGGAAAAGAACACTGGTAGTGGTGCTCAAAGGGCACAGGCTTCGTCAAATGAGAATAATTTACAAGATGTGCTCATGCAAATCATGGGAGCTATGAATAATATGGGTAATGATATAAGTAGTGGAAATGCAAAACTTAGTAATGTGAGGAGTGATATGAATAGCATTGGTACTAATATAAGTAATATGGATACCAGAATGACGATACTAGCTAATGACATTAAAAAGTAAATTAATCTCATTCAGGAAAAAGTGTCTGGATTAGAACAACATGTGGGTGAAGTAGAAAAGAGCTGTGATAATAATATAACAAAAGTAATGGAAGATAACAAACTTAAAAAAGTGAGTACTAATTGTGTTGAGGGGAGAAGGAAGTTATGTGAGGACTTTGTGAATACAATACAGGCTGTTGAGAAAAAGGGTAAGGCTGAAGTGCAAGCAACTAGGAAATTTTGTGCTGAAAATAAATCTAAAATTGAAAGCAAAAATGAGGATGTAAAGAGTGAACTAGATGTTAAGTTACTGACTGTAAACACTAATGTAGAGTCTAAATTAGCTGAAATGGAAAAGAAAGTGCAAACTGTAAAGCACAACTCTTGTAATGGAGTAAATAGTTCTTTTATTAGTTGTAAGAAATTCACTAACTTTGACCCATGTGGGGGAGTGCATACATTAGATTTTGTTAGAGAATTCAATGACTTACCTAATACCTGGAGTGATAAAGAGAAAATGCCTGTTGCTAGAGGTTTTATAATAGGAGATGATTATGGTTGGGCTGCACAAGCAGCTGATTCTTGTAACTCATGGGGTGACTTCAAAACTGAATTTTTGAAGAACTATTGGCTAAGGAGAAACAGCAAAAGATTCTGAGTGAGTTTTGGGGAGGGGAGAGATATGAAACTAGAAAGGGTGCTGTCAAAGGCCTTAGTCAGTACTGGATTAACAAACTGAAATATTTAGATAAGGAACTGAGTAGTGAAGTGATTATTATGGGATTGGAAACAAAGTTACCACAAAAGGTTAGAGAATTACTGGTAACTGTTCCAAGGAGTAGCATTAATGAATTTTTTTAAGTTACATGGAGACGAAAATTTAGTAGTCATGGGTGACTGGAATTCGGGAGTAGGAAAAGTGAGAGAAGGAAACATAGTAGGTGAATATGGATTGGGGGTAAGAAATGAAAGAGGAAGCTGTGTGGTAGAATTTTACACAAATCATAACTTAATCGTAGCTAACAGTTGGTTCAAGAATCATAAAAGAAAGTTGCATACATGGAAGAATTCTAGAGATACTAGAAGGTATCAGATAGATTATATAATGGTAAGACATAGATTAATGAACCAGGTTTTAAATTTTAAGACATTTCCAGGGACAGATATGGACTCTGACCACAATCTATCGATTATGAACTGTAGATTAAAACTGAAGAAACTGCAAAAAGGTGGGAATTTAAGGAGATGGGACCTGGATAAACTGACTGAACCAGAGGTTCTACAGAATTTCAGGGAGAGCATAAGGGAACAATTGACAGGAATGGGGGAAAGAAATACAGTAGAAGTACAATGGGTAGCTCTGAGGGATGAAGTAGTTAAGGCAGCAGAGGATCAAGTACGTAAAAAGACGAGGCCTAGTAGAAATCCTTGGGTAACAGAAGAAATATTGAACTTAATTGATGAAAGAAGAGAACATAAAAATCCAGTAAATGAAGCAGGCAAAAAGGAATACAAACGTCTCAAAAATGAGATCGACAGGAACTGCAATACGGCTAAGCTGGGATGGCTAGAGGACAAATGTAAGGATGTAGAGGCTTATCTCACTAGGGGCAAGATAGATGCCGCCTACAGGAAAATTAAAGAGACCTTTGGAGAAAAGAGAGCCAATTGTATGAATATCAAGAGCTAAGATGGAAACCCAGTTCTAAGCAAAGAAGGGAAAGCAGAAAGGTGGAAGGAGTATATAGAAGGTCTATACAAGGGCGATGTACTTGAGGACAATATTATGGAAATGGAACAGGATGTAGATGAAGATGAAATGGGAGATACGATACTGCGTGAAGAGTTTGTCAGAGCACTGAGTCGAAACAAGGCCCCGGGAGTAGACAACATTCCATTAGAACTAGTGACGGCCTTGGGGGAGCCAGTCCCGACAAAACTCTACCATCTGGTGAGCAAGATGTATGAGATAGCCGAAATACCGTCAGACTTCAAGAAGAATGTCACAATTCCAATCCCAAAGAAAGGGGGTGTTGGCAGATGTGAAAATTACCGAACTATCAGTTTAATAAGTCTCAGCGGCAACATACGAACACGAATTCTTTACAGACGAATGGAAAAACTAGTAGAAGCCGACCTCAGGGAAGATCAGTTTCAATTCCGTAGAAATATTGGAACACGTGAGGCAATACTGACCTTACAACTTATCTTAGAAGAAAGATTAAGGAAAGGCAAACATACGTTTACAGCATTTGTAGACTTAGAGAAAGCTTTTGACAATGTTGACTGGAATACTCTCTTTCAGATTCTAAAGGTGGCAGGGGTAAAATACAGGGAGCGAACGGCTATTTACAATTTGTACAGAAACCAGATGGCAGTTATAAGAGTCGAGGGCCACGAAAGGGGATCAGTGGTTGGGAAGGGAGTGAGACAGGGTTGTAGCCTCTCCCCAATGTTATTCAGTCTGTATATTTAGCAAGCAGTAAAGGAAACAAAAGAAAAATTCAGAGTAGGAATTAAAATCCATGGAGAAGAAATAAAAACATTGAGGTTCACCGATGACACTGTAATTCTGTCAGGGACAGCAAAGGATTTGGAAGAGCGGTTGAATGGAATGGACAGTGTCTTGAAATGAGGATGTAAGATGAACATCAACAAAAGCAAAGCGAGGATAATGTAATGTAGTCGAATTAAGTCGGGTGACGCTGAGGGAATTAGATTAGGAAATGAGACACTTAAAGTAGTAAAGGAGTTTTGGTATTTGGGGAGCAAAATAACTGATGATGGTCGAAGTAGAGAGGATATAAAATGTAGACTGCCATGGCAAGGAAAGCGTTTTTGAAGAAGAGAAATTTGTTAACATCAAGTATAGATTTAAGTGTCAGGAAATCTTTTCTGAAAGTATTTCTGTGGAGTGTAGCCATGTACGGAAGTGAAACATGGACGATAAATAGTTTGGACAAGAAGAGAAATGTGATGGTACAGAAGAATGCCGAAGATTAGATGGGTAGATCGCTTAACTAATGAGGAGAAGAGGAGTTTGTGGCACAAGTTGACAAGGAGAAGGGGCCGGTTGGTAGGTCATGTTCTGGGGCATCAGGGGATCACAAATTTAGCATTGGAGGGCAGCATGGAGGGTAAAAATCGTAGAGGGAGCCCAAGAGATGAATATTCTAAGCAGATTCAGAAGGATGTAGGTTGCAGTAAGCACTGGGAGATGAGGAAGTTTGCACCGGATGGATTAGCATGGTGAGCTGCATCAAACCAGCCTCAGGAGTGAAGACCACAACAACAACAATGGACAAAGTGGAGAGAGTAAAACCTATCGTTGATAACAGTAGCGGATATTTTGATGACAGTATTAATCTAGGGAGAGAGTTCCATGTTGTTAATATGAGTGGATCTAACTCTAGAAATTAAAATAATGCCAAAAGGGGTAATTGGGGGGAAAAATTACCAGAATGGAGACAGAAGTGAAGGGAGAATGTCTGGAGATAGGTACAGAGGGAGGAATGGAAATTTTCAGTCAGGACATTTAAACTAAGGCTGGCTCCTGTGAAGGCTCGCACTTGGGCAAGATACTATGTAGAGCCCCAGACAAATGATTGTACAGTAAC
Organism: Schistocerca americana; assembly: GCF_021461395.2. Lineage (NCBI taxonomy): Eukaryota > Metazoa > Arthropoda > Insecta > Orthoptera > Acrididae > Schistocerca > Schistocerca americana. The sequence goes on along the minus strand of NC_060121.1, from coordinate 924,378,709 downwards.
TATTGAGGAGCAGAAGTACTCCATAAATGATAGAATAAGTGAAAAGTGCAATATACATAGTAGTTCAAATGGAAATCTTGCCAGCAGTACCCAGAGAGTAAGTGTTGTTGCATCAGATAACGCTGATGAATTGAGTAGAAGTACTTCTATTCAGGAAGTAGGCCAGGATAGCAGTGTGTGCCATATTGATGCTAACAGTGTTCCAAGTACAAGTTATCAGAGAGAATTCAGGTGTTTAGCTTTATGGTCATCTAAGGAGGGTAATAAACAATTAACAGATCAATTATTGATAGAAATTAAAGCGACAGTAGTTCAGATTCTGAGAAAAGCGTAAGTAGTGGTGAGGATAGTGATGATTTTAGTACTAATGATGATTAAGAAGTGTTTGAATTTGTGTAGGATAATGAGAATAATTTAATAAGTAAAAGGAATATTAAATGTAAGTCTGATCAGGTAATGAAAAAAATGGTAGAAAATGATGAATAAATGGTAAGTGAAGAGGAACAAGCTATCTGTCACTTAGCTGTGGTTACTGAAGGTTTTGGGAAATCAGATGACCATTTTAGCAGGGAGAAAAGCATTGAAGATCATTTGTATGAGGAGAACACAGAGGCTAGAGTTAGTGAGATATGGCATCCTGTAATTACTGCTAAGAAACAGGGTGTACTTGTGAAATGTTTACTGGACAGTGGTAGTGATTTAAACTGTATTTCAGAAGCTTTCTTTGAATCTATTAATGATACTGAAGGGATAGTTATTGCGCATGTATCTGGTAAAAACATTATTGGTGTTACTGGTAAACTATCTAAAAGCATAAAACATGAAGTACTCTTAAATGTGGAATTAGCAGACCAACTAGTAGAATGCAACTTCCTAGTGGTTTCCTGTCTCAGTGTTGGAGTTATTTTTGGGACCGAATTTTTGAGTAAGTGGCATGTAAATATTGGTTTTGCAAATGGTAAATTTAGTTTTAAGAGCCAAGAGAATATGTATGAAATGGCATTTTCAGAAAAAGTCAATAGTGCTAATGAAAGTGGTTTAGATTTACCTTTAAGATATATGTCTGTAGAAACAAACTTTGAGTATGGTGAGGAAGAAAAGATTAAGAATGAAGTAGTAAAGAAGGTAGAAGCTATTGAGGGTATCACAGTCAAACAAAAGGAGGGACTGAAGGGGATGTTGTTACAAAATAGTAAATCTTTTTCTGATAATCCTGGTTTAGTAAGGAACTTTGAACTGAGGTTAAAAGAGCATGAACCATTCTTTAAAAAGCCATATGCTATACCATTTTCTAGCAAGGAAGCTGTAAGGAAAGAAATACAAAGGATGTTGTCCTGGAATATAATTGAAAGATCAAACAGCAGGTACTCAAACCCCTTAGTTGTAGTAAAAAATAAGCATGGAGGTGTTAGGCTGGTCTTTGATGCTAGGAAATTGAATGAAATAGTAATAAAAGAGAGTAACAGACCATCTAACATTGTTGAGATTTTGCAAAAGTTTTATGGGTGTAAATTTCTGACTTCTTTTGATGTGACTTGTGGATATTGGAATATTAGTCTGGCAAAGAGATCTAGGCCCCGTACAGCATTTTTACATGAAGGTGCTACCAATACTGTGTGGTTCCTTTTGGTCTAAATATGTCTGTATGTGTTTTTATCAGAGCTATTGATAAAGTATTGGGAGGTATATTATCCAAGGAAATAACAGTGTATGTAGACGATATATTGGTTGCAAATGCCGGGTGGTTTCAGCACTGTAAGACATTGGAAACTCTGTTGAAAGCTATATACCAAGGAGGGATGAAACTGAAACTAAGTAAATCAGAATTTGTTAAGAAGGAACTGTCATTTTTCGGACACAGAATTAATAAACAAGGGATACTACCAGACAAAAGTAAATTGGCTGCAATTGCTGAATTTCCGCCTCCCAGAAACAAGAAAGAATTGAAAGCTATGTTTGGTCTATTTGGGTTCTACAGAAAATATGTGTCTGCCTTCAGTCATCCATGTTTGGGTAAATTGCTGAGGAAAAATGTAGCCTGGGTTTGGACAGAGGAATGCCAAGAAGCTTTTCAGAAATTAAAAACAGAATTAGTAAGCAGTAAGCAGTTGTACCATCCTGACTTTTCACAACCTTTTTGTATGAGTACTGATGCCAGTATTTGTGGGCTGGGAGTTGAAATCTTTCGGTTGATAATGACTGAAACTGGTGTTGAACACAGAACTATAGCCTTTGCCAGCTGTACATTACATGATCTTGAGAAAATTATTATATTTCAGAATTAGAAGCCTTAGCTGTCATCTTTAGATGCCAAAAGTTTGAGTACTATTTGTTGGGTCATAAGGTAATAGTATATACAGATCATAAAGCTTTGAGCTACCTACAAAAATGTAAACTGAAACATGGCTGGTTAACTAGGTGGGCTATGTATTTGCAGCAATTTGATTTGGAAGTGAGATGTGTAACTGGGAAAAGTAATATAGTGGCAAAAGCTTTATCTAGAATGCCACTGAGTAGAAATGACAAGGAAGACCATATAAAACTGTTTTATATGCAAGGGGTGAAGGCTGAGAGAGCTGTCAGGAAAATTTGTAAACAAATGAAGGAAGAACTGAATGATGAGCCTAATTTAAAGTTGGTTATACAATACTATAAATCCAATGATTATCCCAAGGTAAAACAATATTATACTATGTATAAAGAGGTTCTATTTAGAAGAAAATCCTTAAATGATCAGGACTGGAAACTGTGTTTTCCTGAACAACATGTTGACAAACTGATAGATTGTTTTCATGAAAGCTATGGGCACTATGGAGTCAGAAAAATTGTTGCTAAGATTCAAGAAACCATAATCTATAGAGACAGGTAAAACAGAGATTAGAAAAGTGTGACTTGTGTCAGAAAGTAAAAACATCTAATAATACTTCTAGGGGTTTAATGCATCCTGTCCTCCCTTCTGAACCTAACGAACTTTTAGCGATTGACTTACTAGGACCCCTTCCTGTTTCTACAGGAGATTGTAAATATATATTTGTTGTTCTGGACACCTCCACCAAATTCGTTAAGTTGCATCCCATTAAGAGGGCCAATAGTTGAAAAATTAGAGTCTGATTATTTTCCTAATGTAGGAGTACCAAATTCTTTACTATCTGACAGTGGGCCCCAATTTTTATCAGAAAGGTTTATGCAATGCATGAGCATGTACAAAATAAAACATATTAAGGTATCAACCTACTTTCCCCAAGGAAATATGAGTGAAACAGTAATGAAAGAAATAAATAGACTATGTCGAACTTACTGTAGCAAAAAGCGCACCGCATGGGCAAGTCATATTATATCCTTTGAAGATATGATTAATCATATGTGGAATGAATCAACAGTATTTGCTCCAGCGGAGTTAATGTTTGGAGAGAGACTATCAAATATTATAAGTGAAGAGGTAGATTTTCCAGTGATTAGTGATATAGCTCATGCCGAAAAAGTTAGACTTGCAAAAGAAATGATGAAAAAGAAAGCCATGGGCAGGAAGAAAAGGTATGACAAGAATCTAAATCCTGTTACTTTTAAAGTAAATGATTTGGTGTTAGTAAAAACCAAGGAAAAGTTAAATAAAGTAAATGAAGAAATTAAGAAATTCTTACAAATTTCCCATGGACCTTTTAAAATAGTTAGGATAGCACATGATAACACATATCAACTGCCTTATGTTAAATCAGGTAAAATTTATGGCCTCAAAAACATTATTGATCTAAAACCATATATTCTGCCAGTCTGACAGTTAAAGATTGATCCACAGCAAGTGGAGCTGTTTAAAAAACTGGGAGAGGTTCAATTTGCAAATAGATTTGAGAGCATGGTAAATAGGACATAAAAGTACACCACCTACTAAGGTAAGGGGTCTATATTTATTTTAATGGACACACCAAGTTGGCGTTTGGTGTCTCCCCAGCTGTGTTCGCCATTCTTCTTTTCCAGGCAAGTTTTTTTTCTTTTTCTGCTATACTGTGTTAAGTGTATAAGTGAAACCAATAATCTTTAACTATCCCTTTGTCTATAAAGTGGATGAATGTTGCTATAGTATATGAATAATTATTATTTGAAGGTGCTGTCACAATATTTGTAATGGTATTTGGAGAAATAATTAGATAGAAAGCTGCAGAGGAAGAAACATGATTAATGATAAACTTTACATATATTACCCATTTTTCTACTTGGCAAGTGCCCATTGAGAATATCTTAGCTGGCCGGTGTTCTTATCGTATAAATTAGGCAATGCAAATTTAATTTTCAATTTGCTATTTATGTATGTATTAGTAATGATATTTGGTAACTGGTGGAATAGGAAGCTACAAAGAGTGGAAAGTGATTTGAAATAAGTTTTAAAAATATAACATGTCTTGGAATTTGAATATAAATGCTACAGATTACTTGGACAGCAGTTACGTTTATTTTGGAACCTAGGAGTTAAAAAGCAAAATGGGAAAATGCAAATTAAAGTAAGAAAACACTTGCCTGATCGAAGAGTAATAGATTATCAGTGAACAGCAGCAATAGTAATGTCAGGTTATAAAATAATATGGGAAATATAATGCCATTTTTTTGCAAATATAATTAGAAGGAATATTGGTTAAACTGTCACGTGATGAAACAGAGTTGCCTATATAGAGTATAAATAGAATGAAGTAGATGTCTTCAGGAGTGATGATAGTTTGACCCTTCAGGTATGAATAATCAGTAATATGATGAGTATTGAAGTATATCAAGTGTGCAATAATGAAGTTCTGTATATCAAGTAAGTCAAAGATAAGAATGAAAAAGTGTGACTGTGAAGTGTCTTTCTTTTTATTAGAGGCTGAGTGAAGGCAGAGCAGAGGGTTAGTTAATCACTTATTTAATGAGGATAATGAGAATAATGATGAATAAGGAATATGAAGTCAATCAGTATGAAATAGTAAAATGGAATAATGGTTAGGGAATAGTTAGGGACCCTGTGTCTGCTGCAATTAATGTTTTAGTAGGGATACACTTCACATGTTTACAGTTAAGAGAGGAAAAAAGAGAGTGTGGCACAACTGAAATATATATATATATATATATATATATATATATATATATATATATATATATATATATATACGTTTGTGGCACAACATGACTAGAAGAAGGGATAGGTTGGTAGGACATTTCTGAGACATCGAGGGATCACCAATTTAGTATTGGAGGGCAGTGTGGAGGGTAAATATTGTAGGGGAGATCAAGAGATGAATACACTAAGCAGATTCACAAGGATGTAGACTGCAGTAGGTACTGGGAGATGAAGAAGCTCGCACAGGATAGAGTAGCATGGAGAGCTGCATCAAACCTGTCTCAGGACTGAAGACCACAACAACAACAATGAGGAGTTAAGAAGTAGAATACAAATAGGTATTATGACACCGGGGTAAAGAAAGGCAACAAATTGGTTCTCTACTATAATCAATATGGCACTCCTAAGGAATTAATTATTAAAATAGCACCCATTTAATCCAAATTACAAAAATATTTAGCATTTGACAAAGTATGTGTACTGCTGTTTAGACTTCATTATATCTTACCTCCTTTGCAAAAATTAATTAGGAAACAATAAGTGGAGAACTTATTATAGAAACAGTTTCCACAAAGAGAAATGTTTTTCATATGCAGTGTTTATATAATACTATAACATTATTGAAAGCTTTGTGGAAATCCTTGTTGATCTGCAGTACTAAATAGTGTTAAATATGTATCTGTATGTTACCTTAGATAAGACTTTATATTATAATTTTAAAATGAATGACAGAAAGTTATATATATATATATATTTGTAATCAGTAATGTGGGATTGAAAGTAGCGACAAAGCACCCTAGTGGTGAAAGGGCAAGACTTCTGGGTAATAGGTAAATAATGGACACTACAGCAGTGATCTCAAGTGAAATGAGATAGCTCAAGTGTGAGGAATGACTCATCAGTAAGCTACAAATTGTTTTATGGTCGATATAACTGACAAGCTGTCAGATAACTGCCATATGTGTGAAATAAGTATGTTTTCACGTAATGACTGATGACCAGTGCCTCCAGGGTTTTCTATTGAAATGTTTTGGTGTATGAAATGCTACATGTGTGAATATGAAGTGAAATGATATTGGTATATATTTAACACCTGTATGTATATTCTTTCCATGGAATTAACCAGATTTATATTTAAAAATATTCATCAGTATAATTCCATGGGGGGGGGGGTGATGTAACGCCACAGGGTTGCCCGCTGCTATGTTGTTTTGGTTTTACACTCCTTCAGTAACTTAGTTAAGCAATGAACTTCATTTTTTTTTTCATTTTCACTACTCACATTCTGACTACAGATTTCTGTGGCCTTCAGCATCATAGCACATAATTCAGAAATAGTTTAAATAAAATTCCCCTACTACAATCAATTATTTCAGTACATTCTATTGTCTATTCTGAAAGTAATGAGCTAATTAGTTTTACTGGAAATGCATCATATTAAAAGTTATATACAATGATGTATATTGTGCACTGCATATTAAGTAAAATTCGAGTGAGCTAATAGATCGAATTCAGCTATAAGACTGCACCCAAAAGAAAACCTAAATTTTACTTATTCCAGCAAAGTGTTTAAATTAACCTTAAGTCTATTAGTTAAACAGATATTAAGACTTGAAATTTGTAGCCTGTATGACTTTCAGTGCAAATTGTAACCAAACTACTGAGTAATTCCGAGATCTGTTTTGATACTTTTGCTACCTATATTTTTCTACGTAAAATGACTCCAGTCTCAACTTTGTAAGTGCATTAATTAAGAATTAAATAAATTTGAATAAGTAAATATTATTGTTCAAGAGGACTGCCACGGTTGTAAGTCGGGAATTCCCACTGGGGATGCATAAGTTAGTTCTGCATATTTAAATTGATACAGCTCACTCATGTTATTTAAGTAATAAAACCCAATAGTTAACTTCAAAACCAATTAGAAAGGGTCATTTTAACCCTGGGAAATTATAAACTATAATATATTAACAGAAATAGTCAAATACTCAAGCAGTCGTCTATATAAGGTCCGAGCTGGTGCAGCTCTTAGTTAGTTCTCGGTCAGATTGCCATGGAGCAAAAGTGCGGCAAGTCAGTGCTGGAATGTGATGTGATAATACTTGAAACAGAAGCTTTTCTGGCCGGTACAAAAAAAGTATAATTGTATTCGGCTTTGAACATTTAACGCGTATTCAAATGGTTCAAATGGCTCTGAGCACTATGGGACTTAACAGCTATGGTCATCAGTCCCCTAGAACTTAGAACTACTTAAACCTAACTAACCTAAGGACAGCACACAACACCCAGCCATCACGAGGCAGAGAAAATCCCTGACCCCTCCGGGAATCGAACCCGGGAACCCGGGCGTGGGAAGCGAGAACGCTACCGCACGACCACGAGATGCGGGCTAATGCGTATTGTGAACTTTGTTAAAGACTGGAAGTTTTTGACCTACCTAATGTGACGATTATTAAGTGTAAGGGGCCTGGTCACATGAATATTGTGTGTGTGAGTGACAACAAATAAATCGCACTGTGGTTGTCGTAATTGTTCAACAATAAATACGGTCTTGGCTTTTAATTTTGGAAAACACAATCTAGGATTCTAGCTTCTTTATTGCAGTGTGATTTGGGTGAGATGGATGCAGCTATGGAGAAGACAATATGAATAAGCAAAGAAAGGTAGATCAGGAACACTGTACACTATCTACTGGGTGAGGAATTGTTTCACTACATCCGGTTGTTCAAAATGGTTCAAATGGTTCTGAGCCCTATGGGACTTAACATCTGAGGTCATCAATCCCCTAGAACTTATAACTACTTAAACCTAACTAACACATCTATGCCCGAGGCAGGATTCGAACCTGCGACCGTAGCGCATCCGATTGTGACGTGAACTTCAAGCGGCACTAATACAAGGATTCAGCCCGGCAAGTTACATGTGGTGCCCCTTTGGCTGAGGACATCGGACTTAACCAACCTTAAGCTTATATTTGGATGACCGACTTAGAGTGAGAGTGAAATCAGTGGCAACAACGGCAGAAGTGAGAACCGTGCACGTATAACTAAATTCGACGCAGTTGAGAGATAGCTGTGACAGCAGCAACAGTAGCAGCCAACCAACGTGACGAGTTTGCAGCAGCGGCGGCCATGATGGCAGCAGCAGCCAATCCACGTAAGCCGGACATAGCTGACCAGGGTCAGTGACAGCAGGCGCCGAATACGAATTAGAGCAACTTGGCAGCAGCAGCAGCAGTAGCAGACCACAGACATGATAAACAAGACACCGGCTGACGACCGACGGAGAAGACAACCAGAACTTTAAGGTATCGTACGAGTATCGTTCGTCAAAATGGAAAGTGAGCAATACAAAGTAGTAGAGACTGAGCGAGTGGAAAACATTAGTGACAATGCGAGTGGAATGAAAGGGAGTGACACTTTAGAGGCTAGAAAAGTTGAAGTATTAGAATTCACAGACAATAGTGGGTATAGGTCGCAATTAAATTCGACCATAGTTGACAGTGAAGTAAGTGGTATTCGAGACGAGGAAATTAAGGCTTCGTCCACTGCAATTAGAGACTACTGGGTGAGGAAATGTTTCACTACATCCGGTTGTGACGTGAACTTTAAGCGGCACTAATACAAGGATTCAGCCTGGCAAGTTACACCCTGAGTAAAACCGGTATCTGACTTCTATATGCTTCAATTACAGGTGGATTGATCTAGAAGTGGCCAACGTATGTCAGATTTATCTACACAGTAGGGCCTGACTGATAGTGAAGAATAATCTGAACAGGAATGGTGGATGTGTCATAATGTTTCGCAGAAGGGAAAACATTAGGATGATACTCTGTCATTGGTGTGCTCTCGGATTCAACAATAGGTGCCAAATACTTCTGTAATAACTGTTTCTTGAAGACGTGATATGAGCTTTCTTAGAGGACAATGCGCCTCTGAATTACATTACTGTTTTCGTGGTAGGTCCTGTTTTCTTATTCACAAGTAACATTTCCGTTTCCAAAATTGCTTCATTTATTTGTTTCTTCCCACAAGAGATTGCAGTAAGTACGCCGAGAGCGGAAGAGCAGGACTATCTTTGGGGGCATCATATCTTCGTGAAGTGTAAAGGCTGTCATCTGTGGTACTCGCAACACTTAACAAACATTAGGTGGTCGCTGGCTGGGAGCACGCACTAATTAATGTGATTTGATTGGCACCCATGCACTCAAGTCACTAACTAGTAGAACCAATACATAGCAGTAATAATTTAAATTATTTTCAGTCATATTACAGCAATTGGTTTAGTCACCATAGCAGTCAGGTGGTATAAATTTCAGAGCAACAAAAGTCTCCACCGAGCCTGCTAACTTCCAACCTGTACCCTAAGAAGAGTTTGCGACCATTATGGTGTCATCTCGCATAGGGATCATAAGAACAAGATTGGGGTACGTACAGAGAAATATGAGCAGCCATTTTCCCTCACTTAGTATGCGAATGGAACAGGAAGGAAAATCGAAAATACTGGTATGATATACCCTCCGCCTTGCATCGTGTAGTGCCATGTGGAGTATATACGTAGATGTAAATGTAAGTCGCCATTATTTCCTTCACAGCTGGGTACACAATGCACTGACACTATAAGGTTTCTTTTATCTCCATTACACATATAGTTAAACATAAAGATCTGCGTGGTCTAAAGGCTATTGACGAAGGCAGTTTAGCTAAACGAAAGTAACATGAGGAGGGTGGTGAAAAACCTTTTTAACTGTTTACTCAGGGTGTTTCGCAATTGCTGTTAAAGGCTTATACAGGTACAGACGAGATTTAGTTGATAAAGTTTTGATAAGAAACCCATCCCCAGAAATATACCGTATTTACTGGGTTATCAAAAAGTCAGTTGTTGTTGTTGTTGTTGTTGTTGTCTTCAGTCCTGAGACTGGTTTAATGCAGCTCTCCATGCTACTCTATCTTGTGCAAGCTTCTTCATCTCCCAGTACTTACTGCAACCTAAATACTTCTGAATCTGCTTAGTGTATTCATCTCTTGGTCTCCCTCTACGATTTTTAACCTCCATGCTGCCCTCCAATGCTGAATATGTGATCTCCTGATGCCTCAGAACATGTCCTACCAACCGGTCCCTTCTTCTTGTCAAGTTGTGTCACAAACTCCTCTCCTCCCCAATTCTATTCAATACCTCCTCATTAGTTATGTGATCTACCCATCTAATCTTCAGAATTCATCTATAGCACCACATTTTGAAAGCTTCTATTCTCTTTTCGTCCAAACTATTTATCGTCCATGTTTCACTTCCATACATGGATACACTCCATAGAAATACTTTCAGAAACGACTTCCTCACACTTAAATCTGTACTCGATGTTAACAAATTTCTCTTCTTCAGAAACTCTTTCCTTACCATTGCCAGTCTACACTTTATATCCTCTCTACTTCGACTGTCATCAGTTATTTTGCTCCCCAAATAGCAAAACTCCTTTACTACTTTAAGTGTCTCAATTCCTAATCTAATTCCCTCGGCATCACCCTACTTAATTCGACTACATTCCATTATCCTCGTTTTGCTTTTGTTGACGTTCATCTTATATCCTCCTTCAAGACACTGTCCATTCCGTTCAGCTGCTCTTCCAAGTCCTTTGCTGTCTCTGACAGAATTACAATGTCATCGGCGAACCTCAAAGTTTTAATTTCTTCTCCATGGATTTTAATTCCTACTCCGAATTTTTCTTTTGTTTCCTTTAAGGCTTGCTAAATATACAGATTCAATAACATCGGGGATAGGCTACAACCCTGTCTCACTCCCATCCCAACCACTGATTCCCTTTCATGCCCCTCAACTCTTATAACTGCCATCTGGTTCCTGTACAAATTGTAAATAGCCGTTCGCTCCCTGTATTTTACCCCTGCCACCTTTAGAATTTGAGAGTATTCCAGTCAACGTTGTCTAAGGCTTTCTCTAAGTTTACAAATGCTAGAAACGTAGGTTTTCCTTTCCTTAATCTTTCTTCTAAGATAAGTCGTAAGGTCAGTATTGTCTCACGTGTTCCAACATTCCAAACTGATCTTCCCCGAGGTCGGCTTCTACCAGTTTTTCCCAATCGTCTGTAAAGAATTTGCGTTAATATTTTGCAGCCGTGATTTATTAAACTGATCGTTCGGTAATTTCCGCATGTGTCAACACCTGCTTTCTTTGGGATTGGAATTATTATATTCTTCTTGAAGTCTGAGGGTATTTCGCTTGTCTCATACATCTTACTCACCAGATGGTAGAATTTGTGGAGCTGGCTCTCCCAAGGCCGTCAGTAGTTCTAATGGAATGTTGTCTGCTCCCGGGGCCTTGTTTCGACTCAGGTCTTTCAGTGCTCTGTCAAATTCTTCACGCAGTATCGTATCTCCCATTTCATCTTCATCTGCATCCTCTTCCATTTCCATAATATTGTCCTCATGTACAGCGCCCTTGCACAGACCCTCTATATACTCCTTCCACCTTTCTGCTTTCCCTTCTTTGCTTAGAACTTGTGGCCGTTTTTTGTGTATCATCAACATCGACAAATGCAATGAATATGGATGATACGATACTATATGGTATTCTGCGGTTTGAATTCACTATGTTTTTTTTTTTTTTAGCAGTTGCATTGATTTGATTTTGTAAATGACACTGACAATATTATACACATATATAATGCATTATTCAAACTACAACTTCTCCCGGATAATTATTTTGTTCAAATTGTACAAGAATTCCACCTGACATAGTGTAATAATGTTGACTGTAAGCTGTGTTCGTATTACTAAAAGTATATTACTAAAATTACAGATCGTACAGCAGAGCATTTATAATTTTTTTGTCTTCGATGGATTTAATTATTCTTAGCAAATTGATCATGAAAAGGAACCACAGAATACCACCCGCACACAACACTGACGTATGCTACCAGAAATATTTTTCTCCGTGATTCGTGCGTAGTTTAATTTTGGCCACATACATCAGCAATGAAATCTTGTTCAACAATAAATACCATCAGCACTGTTCTTAGAAAAAGCAGTCTGATTCGATTAATTTTTTCTTTTATAATTTGAGTTCAGTACCACCGGTGCACATTTATTTCTTACTCATCGGAATATTGAAAGTTTGCAGTTTCAAGTAATTTAAATTTTCCGCTGTAATAAAAGTTAAGATGGCGGCCAACAAAAGATAGAGGATTTCTTTTTTAATTAAGATTTTCCTTTTCCCAATAAATCATTTAAATTGATGCTACCAATAAAAAGAAATTATTAAATTATTTTTCAAATTAGTTTAACACAAACCCATACTATTTTCAACTAGAAGTACAGATGAAGTTGCTATATAATCGCAACTGACAATGGCTGCGCTTCTTGCAGCTAAGATAAAACAATTAATACAAAATTATAATTAAAACAGGATGTGAATTTTCAATAAATGATCATAAATAGTTTTAACGTATTTGGCTCTATTTGTTTTTATCAGCAAATGAACTGAAAAGTACAATAATTTTACATTAAATGTTCTTCACTTAACAGACCTCAAATCGATTCGCGTCTTGCGATGTACATCAGAAGAAGACGACAAATGGGTACAAAACAAAAGAAAAGAGTGACATAGATTAATAAAGAATGTGAGACAAATATTGTCTCTGTTTAACATAATTATCATCTCTTTAAGAAATAATTACACAATTGAATGAATATTATCCACACGTTCATATTCCACTAGTAATTATATATATATATATATATATATATATATATATATATATATATATATACTCCTGGAAATGGAAAAAAGAACACATTGACACCGGTGTGTCAGACCCACCATACTTGCTCCGGACACTGCGAGAGGGCTGTACAAGCAATGATCACACGCACGGCACAGCGGACACACCAGGAACCGCGGTGTTGGCCGTCGAATGGCGCTAGCTGCGCAGCATTTGTGCACCGTCGCCGTCAGTCTCAGCCAGTTTGCCGTGGCATACGGAGCTCCATCGCAGTCTTTAACACTGGTAGCATGCCGCGACAGCGTGGACGTGAACCGTATGTGCAGTTGACGGACTTTGAGCGAGGCCGTATAGTGGGCATGCGGGAGGCCGGGTGGACGTACCGCCGAATTGCTCAACACGTGGGGCGTGAGGTCTCCACAGTACATCGATGTTGTCGCCAGTGGTCGGCGGAAGGTGCACGTGCCCGTCGACCTGGGACCGGACCGCAGCGACGCACGGATGCACGCCAAGACCGTAGGATCCTACGCAGTGCCGTAGGGGACCGCACAGCCACTTCCCAGCAAATTAGGGACACTGTTGCTCCTGGGGTATCGGCGAGGACCATTCGCAACCGTCTCCATGAAACTGGGCTACGGTCCCGCACACCGTTAGGCCGTCTTCCGCTTACGCCCCAACATCGTGCAGCCCGCCTCCAGTGGTGTCGCGACAGGCGTGAATGGAGGGACGAATGGAGACGTGTCGTCTTCAGCGATGAGAGTCGCTTCTGCCTTGGTGCCAATGATGGTCGTATGCGTGTTTGGCGCCGTGCAGGTGAGCGCCACAATCAGGACTGCATACGACCGAGGCACACAGGGCCAACACCCGGCATCATGGTGTGGGGAGCGATCTCCTACACTGGCCGTACACCACTGGTGATCGTCGAGGGGACACTGAATAGTGCACGGTATATCCAAACCGTCATCGAACCCATCGTTCTACCATTCCTAGACCGGCAAGGGAACTTGCTGTTCCAACAGGACAATGCACGTCCGCATGTATCCCGTGCCACCCAACGTGCTCTAGAAGGTGTAAGTCAACTACCCTGGCCAGCAAGATCTCCGGATCTGTCCCCCATTGAGCATGTTTGGGACTGGATGAAGCGTCGTCTCACGCGGTCTGCACGTCCAGCACGAACGCTGGTCCAACTGAGGCGCCAGGTGGAAATGGCATGGCAAGCCGTTCCACAGGACTACATCCAGCATCTCTACGATCGTCTCCATGGGAGAATAGCAGCCTGCATTGCTGCGAAAGGTGGATATACACTGTACTAGTGCCGACATTGTGCATGCTCTGTTGCCTGTGTCTATGTGCCTGTGGTTCTGTCAGTGTGATCATGTGATGTATCTGACCCCAGGAATGTGTTAATAAAGTTTCCCCTTCCTGGGACAATGAATTCACGGTGTTCTTATTTCAATTTCCAGGAGTGTATATATATATATATATATATATATATATATATATATATATATATATATATATATATATATATATCGTGGATGTTAGAAAGTGGGTTTGCATCTGAGCTCTTGATATTCATACAAGTGGCTCTCTTTTCTCCAAAGGTCTCTTTAATTTTCCTGTAGGCGGTATCTATCTTGCCCCCAAGTGAGATAAGCCTCTACATCCTTACATTTGTCCTCTAGCCATCCCAGCTTAGCCACTTTGCAGTTCCTGTCGATTTCATTTTTGAGACGTTTGTATTCCTTTTTGCCTGCTTCATTTACTGGATTTTTATGTTCTCTTTTTTCATCAATTAAATTCAATATTTCTTCTGTTACCCAAGGATTTCTACTAGCCCTCGTCTTTTTACGTACTTGATCCTCTGTTGCCTTAACTACTTCATCCCTCAGAGCTACCCATTGTACTTCTACTGTATTTCTTTCCCCCATTCCTGTCAACTGTTCCCTTATGCTCTCCCTGACGCTGAGGCTGACGCTAGAATGACGAGCCTATCCTTGGCTCGTGGTGGTGCAGTTTAGACAAACTTGTCATTCCTGCGGTTCCTGTAAGAGAGAAAAATATACAGTACCACTCTTGTCGATTGGTCCTGTCTGGTTTAACCTGAAAAAGAGAAAGACACACTCTGTTGAGGGATTAGTAAAACTTAATCCCTCAGCAGGTCAGGCCAACGCGTGGTTGGCCTGTGGTGAGGTTGCTGGCCCAGTCCACGGATGAGCCGGTTGCGGGAGCGTCCCGTCTTCTCGTAGAACTTCCTGGCGGTGGCGCGGAACCTGTCTCGGAGAGGCAGGATCCCGGTGGCCTCGTGGAGTTGGCGCGTCGAAAAGCGCCTCGGAAGATGCATAGCAGTCTTCAGGGCGCGGTTCTGTATCCGTTGCAGAGTCACAATGTGAGCATCTGCGGCTTTCCCCCAGACCACGGCCGCATACTCTAACAGTGGGCGAACCAATGTTAGGTAAAGCGTGATGCCGTGTTGCGGTGGCAATGACGACTGCGGGTTTAGCAGCGGATACAGGGCGCGGAGCCGTCCAATTGCTCTCCCTTTCACATCACGGATGTGATGCTTTCAGGTGAGCCTGCGGTCTAGGGTAACCCCTAGGTATTTCGCCGTCCCACTCCATGCGATAGGTTCTCCCAGGATTTCGAGTGGCGTAAGCCCTGGCGGCAGAAGTCTCTGAGTGAAGACGACTGCCTTATGCTCTCCCTGAAACTCTGTACAACCTCTGGTTTAGTCAGTTTTTCCAGGTCCCATCTCCTTAAATTCCCACCATTTTGCAGTTTCTTCAGTTTTAATCTACAGTTCATAACCAATAGATTGTGGTCAGAGTCTACATCTGCCCCTGAAAATGTCTTACAATTTAAAACCTGGTTCCTAAATCTTTGTCTTACCATTATATAATCTATCTGATACCTTCTAGTATCTCCAGGTTTCTTCCATGTATACAATCTTCTTTTATGATTCTTGAACCAAGTGTTAGCTATGATTATGTTATGCTCTGTGCAAAATTCTATCACATGGCTTCCTCTTTCATTTCTCACCCCCACCCATATTCACCTACTATGTTTCCATCTCTCCCTTTTCCTACTCTCGAATTCCAGTCACCTATGACTATTAAATTTTCGTCTCCCTTCACTACCTGAATAATTTCTTTTATCTCATCATACATTTCATCTGCAGAGCTAGTTGGCATATAAACTTGTACTACTGTAGTAAGCATGGGCTTCGTGTCTATCTTGGCCACAATAATGCGTTCACTATGCTGTTTGTAGTAGCTTACCCGCACTCCTATTTTTTATTCATTATTAAACCTACACCTGATAACGACGTCCTCTTGAGTAGTCCCCGCCCGGAGATCCTAATGGCGGACTATTTTACCTCCGGAATATTTTACCCAAGAGGACGCCATCATCATTTAACCATACAGTAAGGCTGCATGCCCTCGGGAAGAATTACGGCTATAGTGTCCCCTTGCTTTCAGCCGTTCGCAGTACCAGCACAGCAAGTCCGTTTTGGTTAGTGTCACAAGGCCAGATCAGTCAGTCATCCAGACTGTTGCCCCTGCTACTACTGAAAAGGCTGCTGCCCCTCTTCAGGAACCACACGTTTGTCTGGCCTCTCAACAGATACCCCTCCGTTGTGGTTGCACCTACGGTACGGCCATGTGTATCGCTGAGGCACGCAAGCCTCCCCACCAACGGCAAGGTCCATGGTTCATGGGTGGGAAAAAAGTCAGTATAAATTTGAAAAATGAATAAATCACGGAATAATGTAGATAGAGAGGTACAATTTGACACACATACTTGGAATGACATGCGGTTTTATTAGAACCGAAAAAATTTAAAAGTTCAAAAACTGTCCGACAGATGGCGGTTCATCTGATCAGAATAGCAATAATTACCATAACAAAGTAAGTCAAAGCAAAGATGATGCTCTTTACAGGAAATGCTCAATAAGTCCACACTCATTCCTCAACAATAGCTGTAGTCGAGGAATAATGTTGTGTACAGCACTGTAAAGCATGTTCGGAGTTATGGTGAGGCATTGTCGTCGGATGTTGTCTTTCAGCATCCCTAGAGATGTCGGTCGATCACGATACACTTGCGACTTCAGGTAACCCCGAAGCCAATAATCGCACGGACTGAAGTCTGGGGACCTGTGAGGCCAAGCATGATGAAAATGGTGGCTGAGTACACGATCATCACCAAATGACGCGCGCAAGGGATCTTTTACGCGTCTAGCAATATGGGGAGGTTCTAATAAAACCCCATGTCATTCCAAGCATGTGTGTCAATTTTTACCTCTCTATCTAGATTATTCCGTGGTTTATTAACTTTTCAAATTTATACTGACTTTTTGATCACCCAGTACTTCACTTTTAAGAGTTTTTCAATTCTTCAGCAGTCTACCTGTATGCTCATTAGCCTCCATTCACGATCATTGCAGTCTTTCTCTTTCAGACCCGTCTTCTTCGTCATTCCAATTATTCCCGCCCTCCATGTTATTCTAGGCCTTACTCACTTCCTCCGTCCCAGCGGTGACCTGCTTTTGGCCATCGTCCTTTCTTCATTCGTCGTACTTTGGTATATCACTGATTGTTTCATACCCGTTGTCTCCCTAATTTCTTCATTTCTCCTCCTGTATGTTCTGGTATCCTGGCTGTTCTCCTTATTCCATCCATCTCTACTGCCTTATTCTACTTCTCTGCCGCTCCCCAAGGTCAATTCTCCAGCACCATACGTTAGCATGACGTCGACTACCATTTGCATAAGCCTCCTCCTTGGTTATTTTCATATTGTTTCAGTCAAAGAACTCCATTTACCATCTTAATTGTTCTTCTTATCTCCTGGATCCTGCCTTTCACATCTGCTTCATAGTTCCTGAAGTTAGGCTAAGCGATCTTAAGTATTTAAACGGCTTTACTGCTTTAGTAGTTCTCTGCAGCAGTATTATATCAGTTCCATCTATACCCACTACTAGATATAGAGTTTTTGTTACATTTATTCTAAGCCCATATCGTTCAAATGCTTCCATTAACTTATTTTTCACAAACCTGACATCCTTCGTATTTTGTGCTATCAGCAGTCGATCATCGGCAAATAATAACAAGGAGATAGATCCCTGCTGGAAAGGAATACCCATAGCTCCGCACGGCTGATTCCATACTCCCAATGTACTCTTGTATTGTACAAATATTTTAAACGGTGATATACTGCATCCCTCAGCCCTTTCAATGTTTGGAATGGCTCACTCATCTTTCTGCCGACTTTACGATCGCTGGTAATTTTCTGAAGTTTTCCGCTCCACCCACACCCTGAATAATTACCATTCGAGGCGGCCAATGTAGCCATAATTCTATCACAGCTCTTCCCAGTCCACTTACCTTTCCGTTTTTTACCTTTTTCTGCGCCTCTTTTACTTCTTCCTTTTTGTGTACTGTCTATGTCACCTAACGTACAGCTTTTCTTGTATACGTGTATCACCTGATCTCCTCTCTCTCGTTTCAGAAGTTCTTCCACAGTCCAGTAGATACTGGTGGTACTGTGGATGAGAGATTGCTAGCCAGTTTCATGTTCCTTATAGTCCTCTTCGCCTCCGCCGATCTCCTATATCAAAGCGAATTCTCTAAATTCCCAACGTATTATTTTCCATGCTCCTTCCTCACACTTTGTTGTTAATTTCTTAGCCCTATGTATCATATACCTTATATCTATTACAATCCCCTTCATACCCAGAGCTGAAGAGCATGTGATGTAGTTTAGATTTTCCTTTCGGATTTTTGGTTCTTATTAAATGTCTCAGAGCTCTTAGAACGTTTCACGCTACTTTTAAAGGTTTGATGCTTCTGCTAGTATGGCAAGGTGGAGTGCGTTGTCACATCCTTCTTAGGTTTATTGTGGTTTTCTGTTTTGTCCTGGGTATGATTCCCTACTGTTGCTTAGCAATTTTACGTTTGCTGTTTCAGTGTACAACATGTTATACAACACTGTCGGTTTGTCTCAATGTTTGTGTTACCAGATTGTGTTGACTTACGAGTTTAATGTGGTTCGGGATATCTGATGTTAAACTTGGCATTTAGTTCTTTTGGTGGATCCTATTCCTCTACTAGCGCTTGCTGCATTGGTCATGATGATGATGTTTGGTTCGTGGGGCGCTCAACTGGACAGTCATCAGCGTCCTTACAAAGTCCCAGTCCAATTTTTTTTACGTAGTCCAATCTAGCCACTGTCACGAATGATGATGATGATGAAATGATGAGGGAAACACAAACACCCAGTCCTCGGACAGAGAAAATCCCCAACCTGGCCGGGAATCGAACCCGAACCCGTGATCCAGAGGCAGCGACGCTAGCCACTAGACCACGAGCTGCGGACTATGCTTTTCTGTGTTTGGTTGTGATTGCCTCTCCGCCGTCTGAGTACCAGCATCTACAGCATAATCTTCGTTTTTTGCTTTCCACCAGGAATTCCGTGTATCTCGCTTTCTCTTGGAAAGATATTTCTACCAGCTACAAATTCGGCAAGCTATCTTCTTACCTCGTAGTGCTCTGTCACCAGCTGCTATGTGGCTAGCAATATCTGAAGTGTTGGACTGTCATTCATATCTGCATAACGTGACCTTCCTCTTCATAGACATGGTATACACGTTGGGCTCTCTTAGTTCTTCCACAGTCTACCTTTTTACGTCCTTGTTCTCCGCTGCGAGCACAAATGATTTCTGCCGTTGTGCAGTTCGTTGCCACTTGATTATAATCTTGGCAATCATTGCAACGGATTATCACTAATACTTCACAATCTATAGCTTCAAATCTCACATATACCTTCTGCCTGTTACGATGGACTTATACCGACGAGCGAATAAAGCACTCCGTCTTCAGGCCACAAGTGGCCCATCGGGACCATCCGACTGCCGTGTCATCCTTAGCTGAGGATGCGGATAGGAGGGGTGTGTGGTCAGCACACCGCTCTCCCAGTCGATATGATGGTTTGCTTTGACCGGAGCCGCTACTATTCGGTCGAGTAGCTCCTCAATTGGCATCACGAGGCTGAGTGCACCGCGAAAAACGGCAACAGCGCATGACGGCCTGATGGTCACCCATCCAAGTGCCGGCCACGTCCGACAGTGCTTAACTTCTGTGATCTGACGGGAACCGGTGTATCCACTGCGGCAAGGCTGTTACCTGACGAGCGAATACATGATGGCCAAATGCTTAGTAGCTTTTCTGTCCAACGAAATGCACCACTGATTCTGCTCATCAGGGATCCAACTGTTTGTTAGTAGGTTTGTGGAGATATGTGGCATTATATGTCTACGCAAAGGTCTTGTAATTCGCATAAGCGACGAGCCGCTGGTTCAAGATACGCGGTGATAGCGCCCGATAGCGACGCAGGTGGTTTGCATAGGATTTAGATCAAACTAATTTGGTCGCCGAGACACCAGAGTGAATTCACTATAATGCCCCTCAGACCACTGTAGCAGGGTTCTGGCTACGAAACACGGACATTTATACTGCTGCGAGATGACATCGCCTTCGGCGAAGACATCATGCATGAAGGATGCAGGTGGTTGGCAACTGCCGACTTGTCTTCGATTACTACCACAGGTCCCATGCAAGCGCAGGAGAATACCTCCCTCGGTATAATACTGCTACCGACAGCCTGTGACCGTGGCGCGCTGCAGTTTCTAGCCACCTCGATGACGGCGTTTATCGAGATGACCATCGACTTAGTGTAGCAAAAATGTGATTCATCCCAAGAGCCGACGACTTTCCATTCATCGGCAGTCGAATCCCGATTGTCTTGTGCCCACTGTCATAGTAACTGCCGGTGTCATTGGATCAACATGTGAACGCGTAGGAGTAGTCTACTGTAAAGCTCCATGTTCAACAATGTACGATGAACGGTGTTCTCCGAAACACTTGTGAGTGCACCATAATTGTGCTCTTTCGGCACAGGTGCCACAGATCACAATTTATTCTACTCTATAGAGTAGACAAACTTATGAGCCCTACGTTCTCTGAGGACTCGTGGACGTCCAAGTATTTAGTGCCTAGTGGTAGTTTAACTACCCTTCTACCTCTGTCCGTAGATGCTTGCGACAGTAGCGCGTGAACATTCGAGCAGCTTCGCCGTTTTAGAGATACTCGTTCAGAGGCTCTGCGTTCCAGTAATCTACCCTATGTTGAAGTCGCTTATGTCAATGGATTTCCCCATTTGCAACCCATATCTTCGGTAAGGTGAACCCCCGTCCGTGTCTGCTCCGCCTACGTACTTTTTTTACCAAGTCACGTGCCCGCATAGCCACCTTGAGTGACTTGAGAGCTCATATAATACAACTGAAGAAGTTATCGTCATTCATGAGGAATGAATTGTAGCGTGAACATCATTGGCGGATACAAGCACCTGCCGAGACCTTTGTCGTGTATATCGAGCTCGTCTGCAAAGCTGTCGCCACTTTACAGATGGGAGTCACAGAACATTTTGCGGGGAATGAGGACGGAAACTCGTTTTCAGAATACCTTCGCGTGAAGACCCACCACCTTCCTCGAGTTGAGCGGATTGGTTTCCCCTACGGAGGCCTTTAGGTACGCCGACGAGCAGCGTGACCGACAAGAGGAGCTATAATCCGCGCCTCAGTTCCGAGTTAATAACACCCGTGGTCCGGCCCATAATGCTAGGGGTCGCCGAAGCTGCTTACGATGTGGGGGAGGGGTTCATTTTGCGCGCGAGTGCCCTGTCAAGCGAGTCCCATGAGCGAACAGATGACGCCTCCTGGAGTGGGGGAAGCCCATGCCCGTTAAGCCCGCTGGATGCTGTGCTTGCGATCTCGCTCTTAACAGTTCTGTCTTTCAGTACATAAGGGCTCGGCTCAATCAAGAACCTGTTTGCAGCCTTCTGGATTCGGAGAGTTACGTTTCCTTTTTGGTCTACGACTAGTATGTGGAATATGGTAGTTTACGTCAAATTCTTCCTATGTGCCCTACTTCTCAGAGATGTCGTGCAGGTTGCCTGCGGTATGTGAGGTGCGAGGGCAATTATCTATTTGTTACTTTCCTTGCCCTGTTAACTTAATCGTTGTCAAGAATTAGTTTGTCATGTCGCTTCTCGGTTGTGACTTTATTCGGCGAAGTGGTTTGGTGCTAGACTTTTGAAACAAGACTTTCTTCTTCAAGTTTTGTTCTTCAAAGAAAATAGCCCTTTGTTCTTATTGTACTCTCAGCAAAGTTGATTCGCTTAACTCGTTTCATTCCGAGTTTAATGTGAGTCATCTGGCGGAGGTTGAGGCTAGGGAGTTGCTGAACATTTTAGGGAATTATCCTGACGTCCTCACTTGTCAGCTGGGGATAACGGGCAAAATCCAGTACAAGATTCGTTGAACTGAAACTCTGAAGGGCTGTAGCTCAAAAAATTGTTCAAATGGCTCTGAGCACTATGAGACTCAACTGCTGAGGTCATTAGTCCCCTAGAACTTAGAACTAGTTAAACCTAACTAACCTAAGGACATCACAAACATCCATGCCCGAGGCAGGATTCGAACCTGCGACCGCAGCGGTCTTGCGGTTCCAGATTGCAGCGCCTTTAACCGCACGGCCACTTCGGCCGGCGGCTGTAGCTCCCACATTAAAAGTGATAGGAATATAATTTAAATTAATGTATACGCAGCTGGTGTTACTGATTCCAGTGCATGATAGAAACAACTATTGCCATAAGAAATGTATCTTTATGCTGTAACTCTTTGGATAGTAACACAATAAATTATGTTCATAGCTCCGCAGATAGTGTAACGTTTCTTATGGTGACCCGCCGCGATAAATATTTCCGTCACTTGGTAACTTATAGAGGCAAACAAATTTAGTGAAAGATTCTTGAGTTTCTCCCGGCGTATTTGATAATCAAAATATCCACGGGTGTACTGCCGGTCTACAGTGTCCAACGGGCACAATATTTCGGCGATCATAATGTCGCCATCATCAGGTGAACTGACGGACTGAGCTCCTGTGAACGTGCCGGCACGGAGATCCGTACGATATGGCTGCTCAGGAGGAACTGGGTTCGGTCGCGGCGGCGGCTGTTTTAAATACCCTCCGCCCGCGGCGCGCTCCCCCCGCCGTCCGCGCCCCGCGCCACGGTCGCGCGGTGGAACAGATTGCGACGGCATCTGAGATGACCAGCCGTCATCCGAATGGAAAGCTACTTGCTTTTTCCGTTACGTGGACGACATGTTCGTCATCTGACCACATGGTATGGATAAACTCCTTGACTTCCTTACACATCTAAACTCCATACACCCCAACATCAAATTCACCATGGAGACTGAAACGGAGGGTAAATTACCTTTCCTTGACGTCTTGGTCAAGAGATGGGCTGACGGCACCCTAGGTCATGGGCTGTATCGGAAGACAACGCACACTGATCTGTATTTGCACGCAGACAGCTGCCACCACCCTGCACAGAGGAGTGGGGTACTTAAAACTCTAGTACATAGGGTGCGCACTATCTCTGACGCAGAGAGTCTACCCCAGGAATTGGAACATCTGAGAAATGTACTTCGAAAAAAATGGGTACTCAGAGTGGCAGATTCAATGTGCTCTCCGCCCAACCACTGCAGCACAACCTGTGGAGATGGATGAAATCACGAGGGAGGAGGTAGGCACTGCATTTATTCCATATACAGGCGCACTCTCAGGGAAAATCGCCAGCATTTTGAAGAAACACCCGGTCGGAACTGTGTTTTGTCCTCCGAATAAAACTCGTGCACTGATGGGGAGCGCCAAAGATGACCTCGGTTTGAGGAAGGCCAGCGTGTACCAGATTCCGTGTCAATGTGGCAAGTCGTATATTGGTCAGACGATGCTTACCGTCGAGGATCGTTGCCGTGAACACCAGAGGCACACTCGACTGATGTATCCGAGCAAGTCGGCGGTCGCTGAACACTGTTTGTCGGAAAATCACGCTATGGAGTATGAACGCACGAGGATTCTGGTACAGACGTCGAGATACTGGGACAGCGTTGTTAGAGAGGCCATCGAAATTCGCACCAAAAAAAGGATCTCATAAGCCGTGACTGTGGCTATAAACTTAGCAAGGCTTGGGAACCAGCGATTGGGTTAATCAAGAGTAAATCGAGCAAACGTATAGTTGTGACGTCCACGGCGGACAGAGCCATCACAGTGACGTCATCTCAGACGCCGTCGCAATCTGTTCCACCGCGCGACCGCGGCGCGGGGTGCGGACGGCGGAAGGAGCGCGCCGCGGGCGGAGGGTATTTAAATCGGCCGCCGCCGCGACCGAAGCCAGTTCCCCCTGAGCAGCCATAGCGTACGGATCAGTCTGTCACTTCACCTGATGATGGCGACATGTATGATCGCCGAAATATTGTGCCCGTTGGACACTGTGGACCGGCAGTACACCCGTGGATATTTTGATTAAATTTAGTGAAACATCCTGTATATACCTCCAGACAAGAATGTGGGGCACCCCGAAGACATGGTCGAGTGCCTGAGTAACTTCGTACATGTAAACACTATAGTTTCATTGAACCCCCTTCCAGGCACTTAATTGTGAACAGCAGAGTAATCAGTAGATGTATGTGTAGATGTAGGTGATTAGAGTCGCAGTTTTCTGGGACAGCTAGAATGTCCACCAGAGTGCATTAGCTTTGTTCGCGTACAGTGTTACCAGGCCTGGTAGAAATGTAATAGGCATGAACAGCATCATATGAAAACTGCGATCATTGTGAAAGACACTGGGATGCTGTATAGTCTGAAACAGAAGTTACCTGCACCTGACAGAGTTTGAAGGGGGCCTCCCTTGTTGGATCTACCTTTGACTGTCTGTCTGGTCAAATCGTGCAATATCCAGATTTGTGGGGCATTCGGTGGTGACAATGTCTGGTCTGTATGAGAACGTCAGCACAGGAATACTCGTCGCCACGGTTCCAGACGACACATCTCGCCAACACAACGGAGGGTCGCCGTATTGTGCACCAAGCACATCCTAATGCATTCTCATCTGCCCTCCTTGGAACGTTCTGCTACACCCTGCTTCATCGGCTGAAGCCTATCAGCAGTCGGATTCGGGAATTACCGCGCCAGGCGTAGGCTGCCATAAACGACAGAACTCATCTGGAGTGGTATGGTGACCGGGAAACGTGGACTACCGATTTAAAGCGTCGCGTGATGAATCGCGGTTATGCAGTACTTGAGATGGTCATCGTTGACGAATACATCGGCGAACTGGGGAGAGTTCCCGTTCCCTCAATGTTTTTGAGAGGCACAGGAGCTTTACTGCTGACGTCATGGCATGGAGAGCAGCCGTGTATGTCTTCAAATGGCTGGTATTGACTGTGGGAACTCTGACGTCACACGATACGTTCCAGACGTTCTCTGTCGTCATGTGTTGCCTCTCACGCTACAGTATGTAATCACCAGCTTTCAGCAGTACAATGCTCGTACACACTTGTAACCTACGCCTATGAACTGTCTGCTTGATGCCAATTTGTTCCTATTGCCAGCAAGATCCCGGATCTGTCCTCGTTAGAACACATGTGGGACCAGCTTGGATGTCAAGTTCATATCATTTCCAGTATTCACACTATATGAAGGACCAGTTTCAATACTTGAGGACCAACTTGCCTCAGGAGAGAATACAATGACTTTAGAACACCTCGTCCAACCGAATCAGTGAATACTTCTGGCCGAGAGAGGGTTGCAACGTCGTACTGATAAGTGGGCTGATACTGCCCAGTTCTTTGTAAATTTCACTCAATTTTGTAATCACAGAAATAACACATACAATCTCAACCCGTGAAGTTTTATATCGATTCCTCCTTCCCTTCTGGGTGCTTCATTTTTTATTGTCAAACTATGTATCGAGTTTCCCTCCTAAGAGTGGTCAGGGGCATTTCCTATGATGTTTCGGCACTGTGTAGTAGGATGTAACCGAAGCCAACCCAAGCAAATACTATTCATCACATCTATCATCCGACGCGCAATGTCGACGCAACGTGTCTGTTACTCCCTCGTTACGATCAGTTAGCACATATCGTACTAGACTAATTTGGTACTGCTCTAGCGAATGAACACATAATATTCCGCTTTAAGAATCATTTAGTTTCTGACGAGAAACAAACCAGCGGTTTCCGTTGAGAATGGGCGACACATGAAAGACTTGATGAGCAGTATGTGTTTGGGCTGACCCAAGCTACACATTGCAAAATCAAAGTTGTAAATATTTGCCTAGACATGTCCCTGACGACTGTTAGTACAGACGCCCAATGTGTACAGGGGGAGGCTACAAGTTGAGCATCAAGTAAAGGAAGGGTACTGGAATGTCGTCGGTATAAATCGGGTGATGCTGAGGGAATTACACTGAAGAGGCAAAGAAACTGGTGCACCTGCCTAATATCGTGTAGGACCCCCGAGAGCACGCAGAAGTACCACAACATGTCGTGGCATGGGCTCGACTGATTTCTGAAGTAGTGCTGGAGGGAACTGACACCATGAATCCTGCAGGGACGTCCATAAATCAGTAAGAGTGCGAAGGAGTGGAGACCTCTTCTGCAAGTCGTCCCAGATTTGCTGAGTAATGTTCATGTCTGGGGAGTTTGGTGGACAGCGGAAGTGTTTAAACTCAGAAGAGTGTTCCTCGAGCCACTCTGTAGCAATTCTGAACGTATGGGGTGTCGCATGGTCCTGCTGGAATTTCCGAAGTCGGTCAGAATGCACAATGGACATGAATGGATGCAAGTGATCAAACAGGATGCTTACGTACGTATCACCTGTCACAGTCGTATCTAGGCGTATCAGGGGTCGCATATCACTCCAACTGCACAAACATCACACCATTACAAAGCCTGCTTCAGCTTGAGCAGTACCCTGCTAACATGCAGGGTCCATGGATTCATGAGGTTGTCTCCATACCTGTACACGTCCATCCGCTCGAAACAATTTGAAACGATACTCGACCGACCAGGCAACATGTTTCCAGTCATCAACAGCCCAATCTCGGTGTTGGCGCAAAGTTTTGTGTCGTGCAGCCATCAAGGGTACAAGAGAGGATCTTTGGCTCCAAAGACCCAATTTGTAATGTTTCGATGAATGGTTCGCATGCTGAAACTTGTTGATGGCCCAGCACTGAAATCTGCAGCAGTCTGCGGAAGGGTTGCAATTCTGTCACGTTGACCGATTCTCTTCAGTCGCCGTTGCTCCCGTTCTTGTAGGATCTTTTTGCGGCGGCAGCGACGTCGAAGATATGATGTTTTACTGGATTGCTGATATTCACGGTACACTCCGGAAAAGATCGTACGGGAAAATTCCCACTTCATCGCTATCTCGGAGATGCTGTGTCCCGTCTCTCGTGCGCCGACTATAACACTACGTTCAGACTCAGGTAAATTTTGATAACCTGCCATTGTAGCAGCAGTAACCGATGTACCAACTGCGCGAGACACTTGCTGTCTCATATTGGCGTTGCCGACCGCAGCGCCGTATCCTGCCTGTTTACATATCACTGTATCCGAATAGGTATACCTATACCAGTTTCTTTGAAGCTTCAGTATAGATTAGGCACTAAAAGTCGTAGATACGATTCGCTATTTGGACAAAAAGATAACTGATAATGGCCAGAGCAGGGAAGGTATAAAATGCAAAGATAGAAGAAAAGCATTTCTGGGTTGGGTTGTTTGGGGGAAGAGACCAAACAGGGAGGTCATCGGTCTCACCGGATTAGGGAAGGATGGGGAAGGAAGTCGGCCGTGCCCTTTTAAAGGAATCATCCCGGCATTTGCCTGGAGCGATTTTAGGGAAATCACGGAAACCTCAGTCAGGATGGCCGGACGCGGTATTGAACGGTCGCCCTCCCGAATGCGAGGCATTTCTGGAAAGCACAGTTTATTCATATCGGATGCAAACTGAAATATTAGAATAAACAGTGGTTAGACAAAATCATGGAAAAACAGTGACAAAAGCGCGCTTGAACATAAATGCAGTTTTTGGCCAAGCCTACAGGTTGCACTTCTGTATGTGACCACTAACGGCATCTGCGCAACGTCCTCATTTCCTTGAAAGTATCAGTCGTGGACAGAACCGTGTCGGAAGTCATTCCCTTTGAAAGTGGGCACATTATTTCTGCTCGTATGGTGGGTGACCACGGCAGCCATAGTGCTTGGTGTTTCAAGAGGCACCGTGAAAGGGTCCTGTAGCCTCCTTTCATTAGTCCGGTAGCCCAATTTCCTTGTTTCTCTTTTCTCTTTACACTCATAGTGGCGTGATTGAATGAATGTGGTTGTGTGTCACGTTGCTAGACGGTGGCGTAGTCTGCTGCAGAAAGTCTGCGATAGTCGTACAGATTCAGCAGCACTGGTACAGAATAGCCAACTCTCGTAGTGGTCAAGTAGGCAAAGAGGTTTGCGCTACTTGTGAGAAATCCACCTGCGTTAGGTTGGTGGCAGAAATGGCATCTTTGGGCTTTCCGGTCCACGCGGAGCGTGGTGGAGGCTGGAGAGGAAAAAGGGGGCAGTCTGCCGCCGGAACGGGAAGCGTCCACAGCTGTGCTCCAGTCGAAGAAGGGTGAGTTAGACTGACCGCGTGGCGCGTTGTTACTTGGCGAGGGGAGAGCTGTTAGCTTTTGGTCTCGCTTTTCAAATGTGGAAGATTGCTTTGCCTTGTCGCAGCAAGGAATGCAAAACTTTGGCAGATTTTTCTTTTAGCCAATTTCTGTAGCAGACTTAGATCCGCCGCAAGAGCGCCACACAAAGGTGTCGATAAGAAGTGAGCACTCGCTTCTGTATGAATGTCTGTTTGCCTTCAGCTGTGGCTGCATAAGCTTTCACCTTTCTAAATATTTAGAGCCTTGCCTTCTCGTAAATTTTCCTTGCTTTATGTGTCTTTCGTCCGTGGGGAGCCAACCACGTGGTAGAACATTATAGTTGTTGGGCTACCGGCACCACTAACTGTCCGACCGCATGTTCGTTTTAGATAATGTTAACATGATTGTGTGATGTGATATTGTTGGAATTTGGCACTACACCTAGAAATTGTGTCTACACAGACCACGTGTTATCAGGAATCGTGTACATGCCTCACACCCTGATCTTAAGAATAAATGATTTTATCTACAATTTTCTCTTGTGTTCCGAGATTACGTTTTTGCACTTAAGCCACTCACCTCGTAGCTTCCCTGTTTGCACATCCAATGCGTTTCCTTATTCACAGGTCCAGTGATTAGTCTCCCCTTGTATTTCATAACAAATTCTTTAGATTAAGTCTTATTTTCAGGTGTGTTGCTGAGAGCTGATCTTATGCAGTGTTCATGCATTTTCTATTTTATTTTAAATGTTTGACTGTCGTGAACAGTGCACGGGCAATACTATTAATTACATCGTATCCGCTATGAGCGACCTCACAACGTATGCATTTTTGTGAGTTTTTGGTCTGTGATCAAATTAATTTATTTTCTGACTCGACCAAACCTTCGATTAGTTGTATGGTTAGAGTCGGTGGCGACCCTGATCTTCTCAAGTTAACTTCACAAGCAATAAGCATTTACGTTCCCAATAATAACGTAATAACCCGTAGTAACCGGTTAGTTACAACCGTGCCGAAGATTTATACCACGTACAGGGAGAGTAAAAAACATCATCGACTAACTTGTAAATCACAACACGGACGAAAGCGTGAGTTGAGTGACGGTGACGGGCGGTCATTGAAGAGGATTGCGGCGAGAAATAAGAGGACAACACCTGCAGATGTCACGGCAGAAGTGAATGTCGCATTCGCGAACCCTGTCAGCAGCAAAACAAGACGACGGCGGCTCCAGAACCAGGGAACAGCAGAGCGGGTTGGAATTACAAAACCACTTTTCAGTGACACAAATGCCTGAAATGGGAAAACATGGTACTGCAGCCCTACAACTTGGACTATGTATTAATGTTTGAATGTCATTTGGTCGGATGAATCTTGTGTGACACTGTTTCGAACTTCTGACCGAGTTTATATCACAAGAGCGAAACATGTCGAATTGGTGATCATTTGGGCAGCCAAATTGTGGTATTCCACGAGCGCCGTAGTTACGCTGCAAGACTGCCTTGCTACTTTGGAAATAAGGGAGCTTGATCGCTATGCGTATCTACTGACATTTCATGAACTTGCCACAATTACCAGAAAGAATGGTGTAAGTTTCCTTTGAAAACTACACAGACCTGTATTTATGCATCCCGAGACCACTAAAATTGTTCTGAATGTCAACCGTTTTCCTATTATGGGTGGTAGTACGCTGTGTTTTTGGCGTTTTCGCATTTTTGTCCATCCCTGAATATACATTCACGCAAAAAAAAAAAATCACAATACCAAGAAGGAGTTGTACGGCATAAACAAAAGTTGGTAGGCGTGTTTCTACATCTGAAAGATGATGTCTATCCAAATTTCGTTCTAGTAGCGCCATTATGGGGACGCAAATCAGGTTTGCTCCAAATACATTGTATCCTCCCCACCGCAATTTAAAAGAAAGGCCAATATTATTTAGGGATGCTAATGGACATTGCGCTAAACGTAACCTGCGCACAATGAAATGTACTGACAATGGCAACAAAAATGTGAAATTCGCAATCTGACTTAAATATAAATCCTTCAAAAAATTAAAGTCCATTCAGTGACAAGAAAATTCAATTAAACCGAAATATCGGTCTTTGGCCCTGTGTAAAACAATCAGAATTAAAGTCTTACCTCAGAATAAATGGATGTCACATATCTGCTCTTGTTGTTGCGCACCGCTTGGAGGAACTGCATTGCAAATAATAATATTCTCTTTTTTTTTGTGATTCTAGTGAAATTTTTCTTCAAAGGAAGTGGAATCAAATGGGAAGTGCAACGAGATCTTTAGTTCAATAAAAAATTAAATTTTTGAAAAAATGCTTTTGAAATAAAAATTATTATTGGGGAACTTGTTGGAGAATAATTACAATAAATAAATTTTTTACATTATCTAATGATTATATTAATTAATAGTATACCTTATTCCTCATCTTGACCAGTGTTGCCGACCGCCTACATCACACAACCGCACTGGGCTGCTACTACTGACCGACCGCTCTGCATGACGACTACAGACTGAGTACTGCTCTCAACTAGCCAGAGCTACAGACTCGCAACGACTGACTGACTGCTACTGAGAAACGCTCGCAACACTCGCGCGGTCAAGCGCATACTCTCTGGTCACAGATGCTACAATGCCTCGCCATCGCTGCTATGTTACATACGTGTTTCATAACCCTCCACTGGGGGGGCAAAAATTTGGCAGCGATGGTGAGTCATTTGGACTTGCCAAGCGCGGCAAAATTTTTCTTTAATTAACAAAATTCTACAACTTACAGAATATTTAAATGTTGTGCACACGCACTAAGTACAAAATATATCAGACAAAGACAAAATGTGAGTACAAAACATAGTAGCAAATCAGAAAAGTATATACAAATTATTTGACAGATAACAAAGTGCACAGGCACTGAAAAAATTCTTTAGCATATGCAGAACAAATAAACAGACTGGCAAGAATAATTAGATGTAGTACATAAAGTAAATGTTGTGCACACGCACTAAGTACAAAATATATCAGACAAAGACAAAATGTGAGTACAAAACATAGTAGCAAATCAGAAAAGTATATACAAATTATTTGACAGATAATAAAGTGCACAGGCACTGAAAAAATTCTTTAGCATATTCAGAACAAATGAACAGACTGGCAAAAAATATTATGTTGACAAGTGTACATGCACTGAAAAATGTCTTTAGCATTTTCACAACAAATAAACATAATGGCAAAAAAATCATGTCCAAAGTGCACATGCACTGAAAAATGTCTTTAGTATTTTCACAACAAATAAACATAATGGCAAAAAAAATCATGTCCAAAGTGCACATGCACTGAAAAATGTCTTTAGTATTCTCACAACAAATAAACATAATGGCAAACATCATGTCGACCAGTGACATAAGTGTACTCACACTGGAGTTTAGCGAATCGAAAAATGTATAACCTATGAACATAAATGATGTTACCAAAAAAATTTTTTTCTTTATGTGACAAGAATCAGGATAGGAAAGGGAAGGATTGCATCATGGTTGTAGCACTTTAGATTGCACACAGCTGCTCTGAAAGTCCATATCTTTCCACAGAAGTACAACACCAAGTGACACAACTTGAAGATCTTTTCCCATCAGAATTTATCAGTGTAGCAAAGACACTGAACTGTCGTAGTAATGTTCCATGTTTTCATTTTGGCAGTACATTAGGTACACCAAACAGTGGGACCATAATAATGTCTTCATCGCTCATGGTGGTGGACAGCATGTCGTGTCAACACCACACTCTTACAAGGCACACCAACGTAGAATTAGTGCAAAACCAAAGATAGTGCTCCATGATCACTAGGATAAACAGGACAAATGGACATTGCAGTAATTCAGGGTAGTTAGCTCATAAGGTGAAGGACATTAAGTCACATAATATTGTCAATTACAGTAGTAGTGTGCGGCATTCATAGCCCAGTTATTGAACATTTCTGTACCAAGTATGTAGTATTACAGAAAAATGTTCATTAATTGTTGTACATAGAATCAGTAGCCTTCTTTTCCTGGTGACAAAGCATTATGAAATAATCGCATTCTTTTCCAGTTACAGAGTATAATTAAGAATCATTAGCCTTTTCCTAATTACAGTTAATTAATCATTTGTCATTAATTAATCATTTGTCTAATTACAGTTAATTAATCATTTGTATAATTACAGTTAATTAATCATTTGTCGTTAATTAATCATTTGTCATTCTAATATAGTAAGAATCATTCGTATTCTCCTAATTACAAAGCTTTACTAAACAGTACCATAGCTAATTAATTGTGTCATTCCAATGTAGTAAGAATTATTACCCTTCTCCTAATTACAAAGCATTATTAAACAGTAATTAAGATTCATTAGCCTTCTAATTACAAAACAACCTAATGACAGTTAATTAATCATTTGTCATTCCAATCTATTAAGACTCATTAGCCTTCTTCTAATTACAAAGCATTATTAAACAGTCACATTCTTTTCTGGTTACAAAGTATCAACATTGGAAACAAGAGCTAATCAATGGCATAATTAATCACAATTCGTGGAGTGACATTAATTATTGGCACTCAGTGGCCAGCAAGTATTGAATAGAATCATCATTCAGTATTATTCAGATTATTACGAAGTCATTATTAAAAATCAGTTAATTACAGTCAAATCATTAATAATCACAGGCATTATAAGTGGTAACATTACAATAAACAGTGTTCCTCCTTCAGTAGTATTCAGACCATTACAAAGTCATTATTAAAAATCAGTTAATTACAGTCAAATCATTAATAATCACAGGCATTATAAGTGGTAACATTACAATAAACAGTGTTCCTCCTTCAGTAGTATTCAGACCATCACAAAGTCATTATTAAAAATCAGTTAATTACAGTCAAATCATTAGTAATCACAGGCATTATACGTAGTATCATTACAATAAACAGTGGCAGTTATTAGCTAGTGACAAAGCATTATTTTGAATATAGTCTCATTAAGTGGTCATTATTCAAGTGACATGCTATTCAGAGTTGATCAGTATTATTCAGAATTATCATAAACTAGTGACATTATGTGCGACTGGTAATACATTTTTTTTGGTAGCAATGCATTGCGTTGCGATCGATAATTAATTGCTGAGGCATAACACTTTTTGCTTTTGACCTATTGCTGCAAATGAGGATAGTAACGTCATTCGTCATGAGTCAGCTGTAGCAAGGTTATGTAACAAGGCAGTATATGTGATCACATTTATAAATGATAAACACAAATGGGTAAAAAATATAAAAATGCAAGTACTAGAACAGGTATAATAAGTAACAGGTTTAGTAAGTATCATGAAAAAAAACTTCTCCTGGAAAAAATACAAAAACGGATTATTGACCTGAAAGAAGAAACGCACACTATGCTGAAAAGTAGTGAACTTCGAATTAACAGGTAGTGAAATGTGTATAAAATATGTTCCATAGCTGTCCTTTCCAAAACTTTCCGTCATCCTACTATGCAATGTAACACCTGCTGTCAAAGCAAACCGCAACAAATACTTAAATAACTACGTAGCATAAATACATTACTTCAACATTATCCTCATCTGTAAAGAAAAAAAAAACTTCATTATCCATATCATCATAACTTCACCATTATCATCACCTGTAAAGAAAAACTGCATTATTCATAATACCATTTCCTTCATCATTATTCATCAGTATTCATTATCATCTGCAAAAAATCACTTCATTACTCATTACATAACTATTCCTTATCTCTAGCATATTTCATCACTAAAACTAAGATGTGTAGTTCAGTCTGACAGCCTGCATCAATCACCTTGTATTCTGAAAGAAAAAATTAGTTAAGACTGCTATTCTGTGATGAGTATAGTATATTCTTGTTAATGTTTGTTAATCCTGATCCCTTTACTCTTCCTCATAAAGTTATTGCATCTCCTTTCGTTTATTCCGTAGGTGAAATTCCCATTTATGTTAAATTTATTTCTTAGAATCATCATTCCTTTCTGAAATTGATGAACAAAGATTAATGTCCTGCATTTAAATCATATACCCACTAGATAATGACTGGTTTATGGTAACATAATTAACCCTACAGCATAACATGACAGAAAACGTAACATGTCAAAAACATTGACAGTGTTCAAAAACAAAGATATACACAGAATAATACAATGCAGCAGCAAAAAAAATGTGAAACAGTCACGATGCTGAGATGTCATAAGGCAAAAAAATGTCAAAGTCGACTGGTGTGTGTTATATCTTAACTATTTCATAGTGCATACAAACAAAACTGGAGTACAATCATACATACAAAAAAGTGGAAAATGTGCACGGTCTGATGTGTAACGACAAGAAAAGCGACCTGCTAACCTTACCTTGCCGGGCACTTGCCAAGAAAAAATACGATAATCATCAGTAATTAGTAAGGTGAATTAATTGCATTAGTAAATGACATCATAGTGTGTTGAATCATACAGTGGTTTCACTCAATAAACGGTTTAATGTTTGAGATATGGTGATTGCCTTTCGATTTTCTGGTTCTCAAAGTTTCGACGTGTACAACATTGGGGTGAGGGATGCTGCGAATCCGATACGGACCTGCGTATAGAAGTTCAAATTTACGGCACTTACCTTTTAATTTGCTGGATAAATAGTGTGTACGTACTAATATCTTCTGTCCAACGTGAAAGTCGCGGCGTGTACAAACCTGTTTTTGCTGTCTTCTCCGGCGCTCTGCGGCACGTTTGATGTTGTTCAGCGCAATGTCAATTATTTCGTGGTGTCGTAGGCGACGACTTTTGGGAAATTCTATTAATTCTTTAATTTTGTTCGGTGGTTCAACGTTTTTCAGTATAACAGTCGGAGATAGCATAGTGGATTCATTTGGAATGGAATTAATTACATCTTGGAATGAGAGTATGTGTGTATCCCAATCAATATGTCTTTTGTGGCAGTATATTCTACACAGTTTACCAATTTCCTTCATTAATCTTTCACAGGGGTTCGAAGAAGCATGGTACTTGGATATATAAATCGGAGAAATGTTTCTGGCTCGTAACATGCGTGTCCATACGCTACTACGAAATTGAGATCCATTGTCAGAAATTACTTTCATTACATGCCCTACATGAGATAGAAAATGTTTTACAAATGCTTTCGAAACAGTTTTAGCAGTAGCTTTGCGTAACGGAGTGAAAGTAACAAATTTTGAAGTGAGCTCAACAGCGACAAAGATGTAGCAAAAACCTCTGTTAGTTCTCGGAATCGGACCAAAAATGTCTACTGCGGCCATGTGTCTTAATTTAACAGGTATAATGGGATATAAAGGAGGAATATGTGAAATGGTGTCTGATTTAGCTTTCTGGCAAATTTTACAAGACGCTAAAACTCGTCGTATACGTTTTTCCATGTTAGTAAAATAACAGTTCTGTCTCAGTATAAGAAAACATTTTCGTGCTCCGTAATGTGCGTAACTTAAATGAGTGTACCAAATTAATTTGTTAACCAGTTCGTCAGGAATGCATAATAACCAATTGTTGCTGTCAGGATGAGAGCGGCGAAACAGAATGTCATTGCGTACAGTGTAGTGGTTTCTAATCGTAACATTATTCTTATCTTGCCAAAGGTGTTTAATTTCTTTCCAGACATTGTCTTTATTTTGTTCTTGCGCTATGTCCTGTAATGACGATGAAATAAAGTTTTCAAATGCAACTTGCTGAATGTACATGACACTGAAATTTGTTTTGCAGAAGTTGGTTGCTACGTCTTGCTGATTGTTGCCGAGAGAACGCGATAGTGCGTCTGCTATAACATTTTGCGTGCCGGGAATGTGAACTATTGTAAAACTAAATTCTTGTAAATATAGTTTCCATCTACTTAATCTATCATGCGTGAATTTGGCCGAAAGTAAAAATTGTATCGCTCTGTGATCTGTGTAAACAGTGGTATGTCTACCATAAAGAAAATGCCGAAATCTCGTAAAAGCCCATACAACACATAATGTTTCAAGTTCTGTAACGGAGTAATTTCGTTCAGCAGGTGACAAAATGCGACTTGCAAATGCGATGTTTTTAATTACTGTAGAACCATCTTCTTCAATTTCCTGGAAAATGTGTACGCCTAAAGCGGTATTGGAACTGTCAGTGGCAATGGAAAAATTTCTGGTAAGATCTGGGTGCGATAAAAGTGGTGCATTCAACAAAGCTTGTTTCAAATAACATTCTCGTGAACAAAATTCTGCGTGTCAAAAGTAATGTTTGCGTTACTGTAATATGCAATCTGTACTGTGTCTGGTCAAATTCCGTCGTATGTGCTATTATTTACGGGAGAAAGTTGTGGCATATCCACTATACGAACTGTTCTGTTATTTCTTACTGACGTGTTACGCTATGGATGACACCTATTGTCTGTTTCATTCATGATAATATGTTCTTGTTGATGTTCTTGCTGCTGAAAAGATCGACTGTTATTAAATGTACGCTGCAAATTGTGCTCATCATTTTTTTTTACGTCTGTCATGATAGTAATTTCTATACGGCGCATTGCGATACGAGTTGAAATAGTGTGTTGTCTGTACGTAGTTATTTCTTCGCTGCCATGCGTTACTATTTGTTGGAGCTGGGACTATACGTGCACGCGGCGAAACATTAAAGTTTGGTTGACCTTGTAGACTGCATTGTTGGTTAGGTATGCTAAGCGGCTTACTTTCATACTGTTGTGGTGAAAAGGTCTATTGTTACCAAAATGTGGTTTGCTATTGCTGGTAATTTTACACATACTGATGATTACGATTTTTATCTGTTATTAAAATTACGCTGGTTCTGGAGTGCCTACTGAAAATTGTCACATTCGGTAAAAGTTTGTCACACCGGTTTTCATTGTCGTTTTTCTTAATTATAGGTAGAGCAATAGTTAAAGAGCAGTTTTGATAGATATAAAGGATAGTAGAAGAGAAGGCAGCAGTGCAGAAAACTAAAGATGAAACAGCACTACTACAGCTCGGGGCCCTATGCTCGCTACGGCACATATTCATTAAAGCGTAATGAATCCCCTGAGGTCAATCACGCACTGCAACTAAATTTTAGCTTTTGCGTTGCACGCAATAGCGGTGAAATTTCAAAGGCAAATTGTTGTATCCGTGCTAATTCAAGTTTCCTCATTATAGGCAATGCTGTTGTAAATACAGAAGTAAATTGTTGCATCTGGTTCAAAGCTAGTTTTTGCATTACAGGTAGTAGCGGTGAAAGTACAAAAACAAATTGTCGTATACAGCTCAAAGCGTGTACCTGTGTTCTGTCATTATTAAATTCCTTACATTTTCTGGCGGATAAAAATTGCTCGTAATCTACGTTCTCGTCATTGAATTTGAAAACACGTTCGGGTTTGTGTGTGAATCTGTTTGTCTGTGTCGTTTCGTACTTCAAGTTGCGTAGCTTTTCATATTTTAAGTCGCGTAGCTTTTCGGATTTTAAGTCGCGTAGTTGCTGTAAATTGCTCACATTATACGTGTTGCGCGAGTCTGACGGATGTTCGTGAAGTGGCGTCTGCTGTGATGTGTTATTAACTGAAGTGTTTTTCATTTCTGTTACTTCTTGTTGTAAACTTGATAGTTTTCTACGCAACGTGTTGTTAGACGAATCGATCTCATTAATTGTCTGCTGTAAATTTTGAAATTCAGGTGTTTGATTAAATGAAACCGGTGCAGTATCGTCTGATTTATTGTCATTAGTATTTTCGATAACATCAATACGACTGGCCAATTCATCACATTTTTCAGTCAATATTTTAACCTGATCGTCGGTTTTAGAATCAGACGCATTAATCTGTTTTTGCAACTTGCGCGTAGTTTCGCTCAGTTTTTTAACATCACCTTTGATAACATCACTATCCTGTGTTAGATCTAATTGTTCGAATCTATCTGTCACTGTTTGAATATTTACTGTGTGTGTATCTGTTTTTGATTTAAGGTCAGAAATTTCATCCCGTAATTCCGCGTTCAATTGTTCTATGGTATTAATTTTGTCGGACACTGTAGTAATATTATTGTCTACATACGTCTTCGCTTTCGCGAATATTTTACGTTTGTCCTCTTGTCTTTGTGCAGTGATTGTTTCCATGACTTGTCGTTTTACTTTGTTTTGATCCTGAATAAATCTGCGGAAACGCGTATCACTGTTCTGTATGTGCTGATTAAAGCGCTCGTTAATCTGAGTGTTCTGCTGTTCGAATTTCGCGTCTATCTTTGCGTCCATAGTGCGCGAAAGTTCTACCGTCATTGCTCTAAACTCGTCCCGTAATTGTGCAGCTTTTTCAGAGCATTGTTTAGCGACTCCGCTAATTTCGTCTCTGAGTGTTTCTGTTGCGGCTGTTTGCATTTCTCTTAATTCTTGCGCAACAGACTTAATTTCTTCGCTATTTTTATGTGAACAAGCCTCAATTTCCACGCGCAATTGTTCCTTAGTGTCATGGCACTGCGCGGCAACGGCTCTAATTTGTTCACTAAGCTGTCTGGAATTGTCGTCTAATTTTTTATTAAGTTGTTTGAGATTTTCGTCATTTTTGTCGAGTTTTTCATTTAAGTGTTGTTTGAGTTTTTCATTATCTTGTTTGACCTGTTCACTAAGTTTGTCTTGTTTTTTGTCATTATTGTCAAGTTTTTCATTTAAGTGTTTGTTATCTTCCCTAAGTTGTTTGAAATTTTCACTCTGTTGTTGTAGCAATTTTGCCAAAATTTGTTCAAAGCCAAAGTTAGCGTTTATACTCTCTGTACTGTTTAGTGGTGGATCTGGAACTCTCTCGCTTACTGTAACCATTTGGTTATTCTGAGATTTACAAAAAGGTTTGTCAGTCGGATGTACACTGTCAGACATTATTTCGGAATTAAATAGATCCATCGTACTTTGAGTATCCTGTTCATTTTCATTAGACAAATTTGTCTGTACATTACTTGAGTTTCCCGAATCGGGTGTGTTAAGCTGGGCAGCGCTCATTACAATAGAGCGTTCTGCGTCGTCAATTGTCGTCAAATTAACAGACGAGACAATTGAGTTCGTTTGTTCATCATTAAGGTGAAAGTCATCATTAGTGGTTGGAATGCACTGATTGTTAGTGAACGCAGGATTGTCATCATTACACTGCGTGTCGCATGTCCTATCTGCAAAGTTGTTTGGGTCGGTAATTTCATTCATAATACCTCGCGATACACTATTCACAGTCTTTCGCGGCATTTTAACAATAGTCAAAATTTTTCACAAAACAAATCGACACAGTGCAAAAGCAACACAAATACAACAAAGCAACAAATTGCCGTTGACCTGTAGAGAGAAAGTCACAATATTATTAAAAGCGTTGCGCTAAATCCTAATTATATCTAAGCAAACAAGAGCAGATATCTGACTGTTCCTCAAAAGATTCTCAACGAAATACGATCCTGGACTGGGTGTCGCCAAGTGTATCCTCCCCACCGCAATTTAAAAGAAAGGCCAATATTATTTAGGGATGCTAATGGACATTGCGCTAAACGTAACCTGCGCACAATGAAATGTACTGACAATGGCAACAAAAATGTGAAATTCGCAATCTGACTTAAATATAAATCCTTCAAAAAATTAAAGTCCATTCAGTGACAAGAAAATTCAATTAAACCGAAATATCGGTCTTTGGCCCTGTGTAAAACAATCAGAATTAAAGTCTTACCTCAGAATAAATGGATGTCACATATCTGCTCTTGTTGTTGCGCACCGCTTGGAGGAACTGCATTGCAAATAATAATATTCTCTTTTTTTTTGTGATTCTAGTGAAATTTTTCTTCAAAGGAAGTGGAATCAAATGGGAAGTGCAACGAGATCTTTAGTTCAATAAAAAATTAAATTTTTGAAAAAATGCTTTTGAAATAAAAATTATTATTGGGGAACTTGTTGGAGAATAATTACAATAAATAAATTTTTTACATTATCTAATGATTATATTACTTAATAGTATACCTTATTCCTCATCTTGACCAGTGTTGCCGACCGCCTACATCACACAACCGCACTGGGCTGCTACTACTGACCGACCGCTCTGCATGACGACTACAGACTGAGTACTGCTCTCAACTAGCCAGAGCTACAGACTCGCAACGACTGACTGACTGCTACTGAGAAACGCTCGCAACACTCGCGCGGTCAAGCGCATACTCTCTGGTCACAGATGCTACAATGCCTCGCCATCGCTGCTATGTTACATACGTGTTTCAACATTCTGTAATGCTTGTGAGCGTTAGTTACCTTTGAGGTTGGATCTGGTCAGTTGATGTCATGATGTCAGTCAAGAATACCTTTACGGCGACAAAGACACCATTACCAGCACCACACTGAGTTTGAACGAGGCTGTTTAATAGGACTACTAGAAGCTGGATGCTGCGATACTGCAAAAAGACTGGGCAGGAATATAGCCACTGTGCAGGACTGCTGGCGGCGGTGGTCACGAGAATGTACGCTCGCAAGAAGATCGGGCTCTGGATGGCCATGTGGCACTACCGAGAGGGACGACCATCCTGTTCGGCGAGGCGCTTAGGCGCATCGTACTGCATCTGCAGCAGCAGTTTGAGCAACATTGGCACCATAGTGACACAACGAACTGTTACAGATCGGGTTCTTCCAAGACAGCTCCGAACCAGATGATCTGTTGCGTACATTCCACTGACTCCAATCACCGCCATTTGTGACTTCAGTGCTGTCAAGCAAGACATCATTGGAAGGGAGAGTCGAGGACTGGTTTTGCCATTGATGGCAGTATGATGGTTAGCAGGAGGTCAGTCGAGGGTCTGCAAACAACCCGTCTGCACGTTGGACATAGTGGACTTACACCTGGAGTTGTGGTGTGGTGTGCGACTTTGTCTGAGGGCAGCAGAACTCTCATGGTTATCTCATGCACCTTGATTGCAACACTATACTTCAGTCTGGCGATTTGACTTAACCTGCTGCCATTCATGAACAGCATTCCATGGGGTGTTTTCCAATAGGATAACACTCGCTCACATATCACTGTTGTAACCTGACATGCTCTACAAAGTATCGACATGCTGCCTTGCCCTTCTCGATCACCAGATCTGACTCCAACAGAGTACATATGGGCCATCATCAGAAGACAACTCCAGCATTAGCCACAAACTGCGTTAACCATTCCTGTACTGACCCACTAAGTGCAATAGGCATGGAACCCCATCCCACAAACTGGCATCCAACACATGACCAAGCCACCTTGGGTGGCGTCACGGCCGCCATCTTGGGTGGCTTCGTGGCTGCTGTCTTCTGTGGTGTCACTGCCGCCGTCTTGGATAGCGGTACTTTGGGCCAGAAACATCCTTGCCCCAATACTTGCGTTAACTTAAACTTATGGACTGACTTTTTTCAGGTTCATGAACATTTATTTTCATCTTTTATTACTTTTATGTTGTAATTTCATGTACTGACATGTTGCATGACCAGAATTAGATTTTCACTCTGCAGAGGAGTGTGTACTGATATGAAACTTTTTGGCAGATTAAAACTGTGTGCGAGACAAAGATTCGAACTCGGGACCTTTCTCTTTCGCGAGTAATTGCTCTACCAACTGAGCTACCCAAGCACGACTTATGCCCCGTCCTCACAGCTTTACTTCTGCCAGTATCTCGTCTCCTACCTTCCAAACTTTACAGAAGCTCTCCTGCGAACCTTGCAGAAATAGCACATCTTCGAGATTTGCTCCTCAATTAAGTCTTAAGGAACTTGATGTGTAAATAAAAAAAAAACGCATGCATGTCTGCGTGCTTGCATTCTACATTCTAGCGGCTACATCAGTTGTTACTGTACCAGTATTTAACATTTTCAATGGCTTACCTCACGCTTACGTTAACCTGTGATCTCTCAGTGTTAGTCACTTATGTTACCTAGACAACGTCATTCCCTAAATTTCATTACTCTACATCAGTGATGTTTTGCTGTTGCGACTTTTTTTTGTCAATGTATATGCTTACACACGTTTCATCACACAAGTGACTTCGCCTCAGGAAATCAAAAGCATCAATATCCGAATATTATTATTATTATTATTGGTATTATTATTTGTACTATTATTATTATTGGACTTCAAGGTGGTAAACAGGAGAATACTTTGTTAAAATGAAAGAAAAGGAAAACAAAACAAGGGTGTCAGACTGAAGGTAGTGGATAAGGATAATGTAAGACAAAATTGTTGCACGCACAGGTGGTTGTGACGGCGGATTACAAAGTGGAAACGACGGTCCAAAAACGCTCCTACTGTGGAGGCTTTCCGATGATTAACACCTGGTAATTAATTTGGCAGACCATTAAGCAAATTGCTTCTGGAGAACTGATATCACTTTCCCACAGCTCAGGTGCAACTCGCCGTACCAGATGAATTTTCATCACGACACTGACAGCAGATCCAACCTGCGAGTCCCTAATACCCGTTGTCGTGTCTGCTGCTCCTTAGCGTGGATTCTTCACGCTGTCTGAATAACAAGACAGGCTCCAACACTACAAAATTCGTTCGTAAATAACATCACACAGAACAGCATAAATGCGTCGGTAATTACAGCATTTTGATACCCAATGTGTTTTGTCTTTTAACATGGCGAAAAATTTCACTATGTTAATATCCTTAGAAAAACACAACGATTCCAGTAATTTCGTATACAACACATATCTGTCATACATGGAAAGAACACTCTCTTTCAGTGTTCTCTGATATGTTTTTACCACACACTACTCAACTTCAGACTGTTATCCATATTTCTGACGTTCTTTGTGTGACTGCTACGTTCAGTAGATGGAATTCAAGTTTCTTGGACCTCTTCAGAATTCTACGTGTTAAAAAGCCGGTAAACTAATCAAGTCTGATTTCGCTCGAAAGTTAGAATGAAAATGTTTTTGTAGGACTTACTCAGGTAGCATGTCAGTTATTCCTTATAGGTAAGTATAACTAATCACTTCTACGCGTACGTTTAGTGTTTACGCGCTAACATGTGGATTTAGTGATAATATGAAAAAATATCCCAACATAAATATCGACTTTAATTGAGAGGGTGATAAATTTATACTTCGGTCTATGGTAAATCGGATCGCAGTTCTGAAACGACTGAAGAAATATTGTTCTGTAACTTACTGCTTTAATAAGTTATGAACTCTCTCAGAACTATCCATCTTCTAAAAGGATAGAAAAGCGAGCAGTCCTTTCACAGTACAAAGTTACTGCACAAGGAACGGCATAAACATGTTGTAGTGAGCACGGTTACCATTGCCAGAAGGAAGGAAAATTTCATATACAGTGAGAAGCAAATATTGCACTTAGCCACTGGGCATAATATAGCGCAGGCTTTAAACGTTATGACGCTATTCTGGCTTCGTATTTCAGGATCAAATCAACAAAGATAGTCCTTATCATGTTGTGGTCTTCAGTCCAGAGACTGGTTTGATGCAGCTTTCCATGCTACTCTGTGCAAGCTTCTTCATCTCCCAGTACCTACTGCAACCTTCATCCTCCTGAATCTGTTTAGTGTATTCATCTCTTGGTCTCCCTCTATGATTTTTACCCTACACGCTGCCCTCCAGTACTAAATTGGTGATTCCTTGATGCCTCAGACTATGTCCTACCAACCCAGCCCTTCTTCTAGTCAAGTTGTGCCTCAAATTTCTCTTCTCACCAATTCTATTCAATACCTCCTCATTAGTTATATGATCTACCCATCTAATCTTCAGCAATCTTCTGTAGCACGACATTTCGAAAGCTTCTATTCTCTTCTTGTCCAAACTATTTATCGTCCAAGTTTTACTTCCATACATGGCTACACTCCATACAAATACTTTCAGAAAAGACTTCCTGACACTGAAATCTATACTAGATGTTAACAAATTTCGTTTCTTCAGAAACGCTTTCCTTGCCATTGCTAGTCTACATTTTATATCCTCTCTACTTCGACCATCATCAGCTATTTTGCTCCCCAAATACCAAACCTCATTTACTACTTCAAGCGCCTCATTTCCTAATGTAATACCCTCAGTATCACCCGATT
This sequence comes from Schistocerca americana, assembly GCF_021461395.2. Taxonomy (NCBI): domain Eukaryota; kingdom Metazoa; phylum Arthropoda; class Insecta; order Orthoptera; family Acrididae; genus Schistocerca; species Schistocerca americana. The sequence goes on along the minus strand of NC_060121.1, from coordinate 924,334,223 downwards.
TAATTCGACTACATTCCATTATCCTCGTTTTGCTTTTATTGATGTTCATCTTATATCCAGCTTCAAGACACTGTCCATTCCGTTGTCATCGGCGAACCTCAAAGTTTTAATTTCTTCTCCATGGATTTTAATTCCTACTTCGAATTTTTCTTTTGTTTCCTTTACTACTTGCTCAATATACAGATTGAATAATATCGGGGATCGGCTACAACCCTGTCTCACTCCCTTCCCAACCACTGCTTCCCTTTCATGTCCCTCGACTCTAATAACGGCCATCTGGTTTCTACACAAATTGTAAATAGCCTTTCGCTCCCTGTATTTTACCCCTGCCAGTCCTTGTCGTACGGGAGGTAATATACAGTAAGGGAAAAATACTCCAAAATACTGACTAATACAACTTCACAGCTACATCTACATTTATAGCACGCAAACCACTTTGAAGTGCATGACAGACGGTATTTCACATTATTCCGCTTATCATGATTTTTCTCGTTCCATTCCCACACGGAAAGTCTGAAGAATGACTGCTTAAATGCTTCTGTTCGCCTAACCCTGTCTTCGCGGTAGGTGGCTGTAGCATATACCTCCTTTAATCGCTCAATATACTTTCCTGAAAGTTTGCAAGTATGTTCTAGCGGGACTTTCGACATCTATTTCAAGCTTCTGGCAGTTAGGACTACACAGCACTTCCGCGAAGCTCTCCGAGAGTCAGACTATCCTGTCACCACTTGTGCTACCTTTCTTGCTGTACCTTCAATATTCCCTATTGTCCTAAGGACAAGGAAAGCGTAGAAAGACGAACCCAGGATAGCAGCGTCATCTGCTGTTTGTATGGTAAATTTATTTAACCACCACATAATTGCATGAATAAATAAATACAATAATCGCAAACAGTTATGAGCGACTGGGTAAGCCTAATTAGTTGCTTAAGAAATAATGAGCTTTAAGAAATGATTTTACCTAAACAAGCTACAAAAGACAGTGCCAGAATAAATACAAAACAGTAAAAAAAATTTTTTTTAATCATACAGGCCCTTAACATACTTGAGGGCAAACACACTGCTAAAATCAGCATAAAATCTACTGAAAATTTCATCGAGTAACAAAACAACAAAACAGATTAAGGTCTACAGCAAGTGAAGCAAGTAAAATCCCAGTTTAAGCTCAGACTAGTAATTATGGTTAAATGAATAGGAAACATTCGCCTAAGATAATAATCAAGACCGTACCTTGTACTTAAGCAAGTTTACAAAAAGCTTACCTAGTCGAAATTCATAACGTGGGCAATACAAGCATATTCCAAAAAACAGTTTAAACAAACATTGATGGTCATCTTTTCGAGAAATGGTCACTATAAGGCCGCTTAATATGACACCAAATTTCATATATTTATCTTTAACTAAATTTACAAAACATCACGAATGCGTAGTAGTGCCGAAGGTAAAGTTTCTTAAACCATTTATCTGAATAAAATTTGATACGGGAAAACTTAAACACCCAGAGAATAAGATGTGACAATAATTTAACGAATACACGCAAGAAACCTCGTGTGAACCAAACAGTTATGTACAGAAAATGACAAGCTTGCCTCTATGGGATGGCAGTTAATAATTAGATCTTACAAGCAATGCTCCCTTCTGTGCTATTTAGACATGGTTATCTTCAACACAATTTTAACGCATATAGTAAATACAGGAAGTTTCTGTTAAAGTAAACAGAATACAAAATAAAAGATTAAATTAAAAGTCCGTAAAACACTTAAGTCCGCAATTTAAGCTGCAATACTTTTGCAACGACTTATTTCCAAGACACTTCCCCAGAATACTACGGCGCAAGAAAGCTAACGGCCACGTCAATGGGAAAATCTAACATTAAGGTTAACCACTGAACTTCGTGTTTCACACTGCGTATAGCCAGCTCAAATACACTATAGTGAAGCTCTCAGTGGTATACCGAAATCCCCAACACAGGCAAAATAACATATAGGCTAAATATTCGACTGATCATAAAGATAAATAATCTGAAGCAATAGAGTCTTAGCTCGACAATTATGCTCAAACAAAGACTTCAGTAAGCCACCAAGCGCAGGCAGTAGAGGTGGTCGTATCATAGTGTGAGAAATACCTACTATAAACGCACGATACGTATCATAGTTTGAGAAATACTGACCATAAACGCACGATACGGCAGATAATACTGAAAGAATTATATATTAATACCCTCAGCTGCAGACGGGCGTTGATATATATCAACTGGGACAGGTGAAAATGTGTGCCCCGGCTGGGACTCGAACCCGGGATCTCCTGCTTACATGGCAAACGCTCTATCCATCTTTTTTTTCTCATTTTGTTCGCTTTTGTTCGTTGCATCTGCTCGGGACGGACGGCGCAAGACATCCGTTTAAGTTCGTTGTTGATCGATTAACTCAGTTTTTTTTTAATTAGAGCGGGCAGCTACCCCTCTGACCGAACACGCTGAGCTACCGTTCCGGCGTCCATCTGAGCCAACGAGGGTACATACATTAGTGCGATTGTACAGGTACTATCTCGTGCACACCTCCCGCGAGACGCACATTCTCACCTTTTATGCCCACACACTACATTCATAGTGTCCTTACCCAGCACACTCATTGCTCGTGGGAGACATTCCTACCAAGCCCCGTAAGAGTTCGGGTAATATGTGTGCATCCGCACAGAAGAAGAAGGTCGTGGCCGGTATTGCCAGAACTGTATACTTTATATGGACATGGTGTCTGTTCTTTCGGACATGTCTGAAAGAACAGACGCCATGTCCATATAAAGTAAATACCAGAAATATCTTGTGCAGCTCCGAGCACACACTCCCACACAGTATGGAATATCAAAGCCAGACAAACCAGGTTGCGCCAACAGTAGGACACCGTACTCAGCTCAGTGTCAAACTCCAGCTCCACCAGTTACACCAAGTCTTGACGCAAACAGAGCTAACAGCCGACTGACCAGTTATGTCTGGAACTCGGCCCGTGATGCCCTCTAGCCTGCTGCCACTCACTGCCTGGCCCTTACTGTCCCATCAGGGCTGCTGAAGGCCTACTTTATGCTCACTCTGCCAGAGGTAATCAGCGACAATCAACAATTGATTCGCGCTGGCACTAGCAGCGCCGGTGTATAATGACCGAAATCGAGGCACGTGAAATCGATTGCGAGCCGCCCATGGCTAACCTTATTTGTCAAATTTTGTATTTTTCAAACGCACTTGAGCAATAATTAGGGATACATTGTTTCGAAATCGTTTTCTTTTTACGAGGACGTTCTGAAAAGGAATGCATTTGAATATTTTTATCTTGTTGTCCATATCTGTTGACGTATTACATGTCATAAATATTACTCGGTCAAGTTTCCCGCTCCGCTGACGCAAGATTACAGTCCTCGAAATTTTAGCATGTAACATGACGGTGTGTGGCGTAACTACCTCGGTGCGTGAGAAACAGCGTACTGTAATATAGTTTATAACCGGAGAATACATGCGTTCGATCTACTGAATGAAAGCTGTGTACGGTGACAATTGCGACAGGTGATGAAAGCTGGCTTCACCATTTTGACTCAGAAAACAGGAGAGTGTCAAAGGAGTTCTGCTACGAAGGATTGCCAACACCAGAAAAGTGCAAGACCATGCCTCCAGCAGGCAAAGTTATGATCACAGTGTCCTGAGAGTTGTTCCAGGTGTGCTACATTAGGGATTCACGCCTAAAGGTATCACCAGTAACTTTGCAAGGTACTGCGAGACGGAAAACTGAAAGCAACAATTCGAAGAGGTCGTCCACACATGGAAAATCCCCTCCTTCAGCATGACAATGCCGGACCACACACGAGCGCTGCGACATCTGCAGCAATCCGACGCTTTGGAATCATTGTTATCGATCATTCTCCATACAGTCCAGACCTGGACCGATACGATTTTCCTCTGTTCCCAAAATTGAAAGAACACGTTGTAGGACATCATTTTGATGGTTATGAAGCGGTGCGAGAGCAGGTGAGGTTGTGGCTCCGTCAACAAAATCAAACATTCTGTACTGACGGCATCAACAGACTAGTCTGTCATTGGGAGAGATGTTTTCATCGCCAGACTGACTACGTTGAAAAATAAATATGTAGATATGAAAAATAAAGATGTAGAGCGTTAATAACGTTTGTCTTATTTAAAAAACTTTGAGTTATCACATAAAATATTCGGAGGCATTACTTTTCGACACACTCTCGTATGTAAAATATTTCGAGAATAACATGTATGCGAACTGTATTGTCGCTGGTTTCTGTCGAGGCATTAAACAGTCTTATAACCAACTGACAAACTGATGAAACTATGATCTGAGTCTAAATAATTGGAGAAATGGATTCTTTAGGGGAGTTGTCAGGACGCGCGAGTGAGCTGGGCGCGCTATCATAGCAAGAGTCCAGTATGAGCAGTCAAACAAGGCTGCCGCTACGGGCAAGGTCTCAGATGTCAAGTGGTTGTGCGTATCCTACTTGTTGAAGCTCGCTGTCTGTCCTGAAATGTTCCATATCTGTGAAGAGTTAGGTTCGAAAGTCATACCTGCGCTGTTCTTCCAACGGCGATTACGAACAAGTAACAAGTGTCTGTTCAAAAAATGTTCAAATGTGTGTGAAATACTATGGGACTTAACTGCTAAGGTCATCAGTCCCTAAGCTTACACACTACTTAACCTAAATTATCCTAAGGACAAACACACACACCCATGCCCTAGGGAGGAATCGAACCTCCGCCGGGACCAGCCGCAGAGTTCTTGACTGCAGCGCTCCTGGACCGCTCGGCTAATCCCGCGCGGCGACTGGGGTCCCTTTGCTGCTACTTGCGATGACGTCACGGGCAGCCCGACTGCTCTCGGCACCGCACGTAGCTCGAAAGGAGCACCTCGGACAAGAATACATCAACCGCAGGCTACGAAAACGAAACAATTCAAAAAAACGAAATGAAGATAATTATCTCCTCAACGAGAACCACTCTAATGGTCAACTCGTTCTGTTTATTAATTTATTTGAAGCTACATAACACGGAAATAAAAATCAACATATGTAAGGGAGACTTTGTACCCTTACAGCCTGCAGTCCAATCTTTTCAGCCTTTTGTTTCAGGATCCCGTTTTGCTTTACGGTTGTTTCTGAGAGTATTTCCGTATCATAAGCATAGTCAGATATGTCCTTGCTAACCTGATTGGTTTATAAATGTCTCATATCTTCAGTTCTTTTTCCCAATCGCATCAGCTGTTATGACATATTGAGCAATAGTGGTAAAACAGCATCGCCTTGTCTCACTCCTTTTCTGATGCTGAAGAACTCTCATAAATCTCCCATCAATTTACTGTGGGATTTTTTAGTATCTGACAGGGACTCACAAGGTGCCTCTTGATTGGGAAGTTGCAAGTTCAATCTTTACTAAGGCCCATTTGAAAGTGTTGTATTAATGATTATGATAGGAAAAATATTAGGTGCCAGTAACTCGCCGTGTGCATCAGGAGGGCGTCAGAAAATGAGTGTCCGAGAGGTGCAGAGATCAACCTTGTATGGGATGTGTGAATCATACTTAACAAAATGGTCATCGTCGACATTCAATAAATGTTCAATGCAAATTATTAACTTGCGCCATGAAAACGGAAGGAAAAATGGCGCGTCGCAGTGATCATAATTTTTACACCATCAGATCGGAGGAGAACTCTTTGGGAGTTATAATGCGTATGTACCCACTCCTCAAGAATGCATACAGAATCATACTGTTGTAACAGGATGATGAGAACTGATTGAATGTGGTGGCATGCAACAGAATGTGAAACAGTCTGTCGAGGAGGTCATGTGGAATTGGCTATCCTTTAAGGCTTAGCTGCAGATGCCGCAATAATATGTTTGACACACCCTGCTAAACCTATAGGACAGGACAGGTAGTTTAATTTGTGGAAAGGGGCCAAAATAAGGGGCTGTCAGCTACACTCGAACATACAACTTTATTATTTGCTCAAATATTACAAGAGCGAAAAAAAATTTTTTAAGCATACAGCATTAATCTTTGGAACTTAATTACTGGGCTGAAAGCCATTTTATTTTAAAAACGGCTGAAGGCCAATAACTTAAAACGCAAGCATAATCAGAAATTTAAAAGGCAAGCCTTATTTTACAACAGGTCTTTATTTAGGCTGAAGGCCCAAAGAAGTTGAGATTTTCAGAGCAAACAATTTGAATTCAAAATCTGCTGAAAGCCCAACACTTAAGGCTAAACAACATTAATGTTTTTTTTTTAAAAAAAGGCCTTACGTGAAACAGTTCTTAATTAGGCAAAACTCAACCAAAACAGAAATTTATAAGGCAAAGCCTTACCTTAAAACAGTTCTTTAGTTAGGCTGAAGGCCCAAATAATCAGACACTTCAAGAGCAAACAAGTTAAATTCAAATTGGCTGAAGGCCTAGCACTTAAAACTCCATAACATTAATCTTTTTTAAATACCAAAGGCCTTACGTGAAACAGTTCTTTAATTTAGGCTGAAGGCCTTAAGAGCAAAACAACTCAAACTAAAATTCGGCTGAAGGCTCAACACTTTAAATTCAACAACATTAAAACCTTTAAAATGCCAAAGGTCTTACGACAAACAATTCTTTAAATTAGGCTGAAGGCCTAAACAGTCTTACGCCTTATGGGCAAATTAACCATAATTTTAAAAAAAAATCAGCTAGAAGCCGTACTAGTACAATCAACAAGAACAAATACAAAAAGACAGAACATCCAAGCGCTCTCAGATGTTCGAGGGTTGGCCTGGAATTCAAACACTAACGCCTGCTTAGGTGAGACAGGCAGTCGGGCCAACCATTCACGATCCCACGACAACCCAACCGTCCAACAGTCAACGGACCCACCTACAGGATAACTTCCACCTCACCCGACCAGGTCACAACAGGGAGTTCAACGGAACAACGTAGAAGATATTGGCGCCTACAACCAATCATACATGGAGCTGACAAACTACATACAGCAACAACACAATGAGGAAAGTACACTGCTTAAAATGTACGTCAACGGCCAGGGCAGGTAACCGGAATGTTAACGGCCACAAGGCAGAAGATTCCGCTGGTGCACTTCAATTAAAATAACCAAATACAGTGAAACTCCACTGGAAGGTGGCTAGAATTTTTCAACTTGAAAACCACGTTTTTGCTCACAGAAATATTCCAACCGCCGACAAAGAACTCCAAACGACAGAATGTGAACAGTCTTGCCTTGCTGGTAGATTAAATCAAAACTCAACTTTCGTGTCCAGGGTCGGTGAGCCACGGACCTCGTAGCAATCGCAACAGCAACACACACTCCGACACGCATAGAGACCGCCAGCGGCCCCAGTCAAACTACGTCCCGCGGAGAATCCCTCGCTGCTCCACGCTAACCGACCGACTGCCCAGGCCCGGAAACGGTGAAAGGACCAAATTTACGTCGGCCGATGAGACGACCAACCGAACGACCAACGAACGGTCGTCCCTCTCCAATCTCCCTCCGTCGGACACTCCATGTCTGTCGCCAGCGGTCGACGAGCACTGGCTGTCGGCGCCTCACAGGCGATCCGTCCCCCGACTTCACTGCTGCTGCATCCCGACTGCACTCCTGGTCCGTCCCGAACTGACTGCCAAAACACGACGACCCGGAAATACTATCGGTCGCTCTAGAGATGGTACAACAGTGCACTTATCGATACGCGCTGCTGCTGCCGCTCACGGGCAAGTAAGGCAGGATGTTAGTGACGCCAGTAAATGGAATAAGAGAACGTAATACAAGATGACAAACAATTAATGGTATAAACGCGAGCCGTGCACGGCTAAATGTTTTATAGGCAAGGAAGAAACGAACATCCTGAGCCTGAATTTGTCCAGTGGTTCCAGGTGGTATGGATTGCGATGTAACGCACTTTTCGGGAGGGATAGTTTGTTCTAAAGAAGTATGATGTTTATACACAGAGCAGGAACCAAGCAACAGCAAGTTACTTTGAGTAGCTATAGGCCAAAAGCAGAGCTCATACCATAACTGTAGTACTCTTACGACAATTTTTCCACTCTTGTTTGCTGTGACGTAAATATTCCCTACTGCCCTTGCAAGATGACTCACATGAGAAAGGATCTTAGGAGGTGAGAGAACCTCCAACTTCTCACAAAACAGCAAATAACTTTTCGAGCCAATTTCCCACCCAGATTAATAGTCGGCATAATTGTGTACGAATAAGTTAAGGCACTGGTGTTCGTTGATCTTGATACAACTCTTTTGGTACCTGTTTTCCAGGGTGCCTTTCATATCCATTTCCTCCTAAAACCACGATTGGTCAGAGTTGAAAAAAAAGAATTCCTTACTGAACGATGAGATAAGTTTATCTCACTTACAAATCTTCAGGCGGATTCTGCAGTTTGGTGTACATCGTCAAGCTGCCACTTTGTTTGAAATTTCGTTATCTTACGTCTTCCAGTTCGGTAGCACTGTCTGAAGTAATGCAATCATCCAGTGTTTTCCTTCAAATCACTGTAATCTATGTCGCGCGCAATTTGATGTGCTTAACGTAGACGGTCAGTATCATGAACGATCTGTATTTTGTATCGAGCATCCTTTAAACGTGCAAGTGCCAGTTTTTGTAACAAGTGCGCCTCGTTCTCCCTTGAATATCCATAGTTTTTCTTATGCACTACACGGTTGTTAATTCGATATCTGTTCGTAACTGCTTTTACTATGCTGCGGGTGATCTTCCATGTACGTATTTATGTTTAGTACACCCAATTCTTGGACAACGATTGCTCTTTACTACTTTTCGCTGGAGATGTGAACTGTGGCTCCTTGTCTGACAAGGATGATGAACTACATGGCTCGACACCTTTCAATTAGTAAGCAAGTAACGTCATTGTACTCCTTACGCACATCGTCTGCACAATTGACCGTATACGACATCACAAAATCCACTGCCTCATCGTGCAGAAACGTTAATATATCTTCTGCCACTTCTTTCTCACCCTGTGAAATTTCTTGGTTTCGTTTCTCACGAAATCTCAACTTCGGCAACTGTTGAGGTACATATAAAGCGATGTTGCTTTGTTTATCGTTCTCTTTGCTCTGTTTTGTTTCAACACAACTGTAACCCAGATTTGAGTTACTCGTCGTGTAAGCAGCTCAACTACGCTCTGTAGCCTCATACTGTATTCACCATCGCATACCTCCATTCCCTCCCCCTCTTGTTATTAGAAGCCAATATTGTGTTTGCGTGGTAGATAATATGTGGGCGTGGAATGCCGTAAACATCATTGGCCTTTTGCGACATCGCACTCATGGGGTCCCTTGTCAAACTGCCTACCCAGACACGACGTCGATACGGAGAAAACGGCAGAGACACTTGACTTTTCATCCACGAGTACGGCTCGGTTCCACGGGGGCGAAACGGCAGCTAGAGGTATGTCTGGTGGGCCATTCCATTGACACGAGAGTGCCTGTAAATACCGCAGCCCAACACTTGTCAGTTCGTTCTAATCTTTGAACCCATCAATACACACCGTTAATAGCACAGTTATCGACCTTGTCTGTGTTACGTTTTCAATTGGCTTGCTTCCTGGACTCTTGCCCATGTTTACCACAACTTTCGCTACGCTCTGTTTCTTGCTAGCCGTTCACCTGGTGTACTTCGCCTTCATTCACCACGAGTACCTGTCGTTTGTTCCATTGGTCTCTGGGTTACGGCAGCGCGAGTGATCATAAACTGTGTTCTACCTTCACAGAGTGCGATAGAAAATATCTGGTGTTTGTTAATGTCTGTTTGATAATGTTCACTGTCTTCCCGTCGAGACCCATGTCTTCCAATTCTTGAAGCAATAACGATCTACCTGTAGAGTCGTATGCGTTCTTGAAATCTACAAAAAAGCACGAAGTTTCTCTGCTTCTCATTACTTGAGTATCAGGGCTCTCTTTAAATTAAGTATCTGTTCAGCTGAAGATCTTCCAGGTGAGAAGAGTGCTTAACATTCTTTTACGTTGTTTCCCAAATGTAACTGCACTGTAATATAATTTTGTATGTGACAGGCAGTAAAGATACCCATCTGTAACTACTAAAATCGGTCCTAATGACTTTCTTACGTAGAGGGTGTATAAGTGTACACTTCCAGACTTCTGGTATTATGTCACGTACGACAGGTGTCGTTTCTATGATGGTATTTAGGCCGGTTTCCTTTAGCAGTTCAACTACAATGCCATCTTCTTCAGCTGTTCTAAACAAAAAGAGTATCCAATTACTACGTTTCTGTGATGTATTTACACATATACATATGTGTGGCTCACTGTGAAGTGCGTGCTAGAGTATCTTTCATTATAACATATATTAAACCTTCTTTCTATTACGTTCATGAATGGAACGTGGGAAGAAGGACTACACATACATTCCTATGCGAGCTGTGCTTCGCCTGATTTTACGAGACGCAAAATGCCTACGGTATAGATATATAGGGGGCAGCAGAGTATTTAGTTTCGGCCCTGAAAGACCATTCTTTAAGGTCTGTAAACAGATTCCCGAGGATGTATTACTACTCTCTAAGATCGTCTCTCAACTAAAATTTTTCAACATTTCTGTTACGCATCTGTCACTAGTCAGAGGAACCTATGACCAATCGCACCGTCCTACTTCGTATACACCTGACGTCTCCTGTCAGCCTGACCTGATCTGGGTCTCATACACTTGAGCAGTACTACTGTACTAGCTGCGACGACTTTCATCTATTAGTATTTACTCACTCAAGTCCGAGAGTTTCCTTAGAACTCCGGCCTGTCCTGATGTACACTCCTGGAAATGGAAAAAAGAACACATTGACACCGGTGTGTCAGACCCACCATACTTGCTCCGGACACTGCGAGAGGGCTGTACAAGCAATGATCACACGCACGGCACAGCGGACACACCAGGAACAGCGGTGTTGGCCGTCGAATGGCGCTAGCTGCGCAGCATTTGTGCACCGCCGCCGTCAGTGTCAGCCAGTTTGCCGTGGCATACGGAGCTCCATCGCAGTCTTTAACACTGGTAGCATGCCGCGACAGCGTGGACGTGAACCGTATGTGCAGTTGACGGACTTTGAGCGAGGGCGTATAGTGGGCATGCGGGAGGCCGGGTGGACGTACCGCCGAATTGCTCAACACGTGGGGCGTGAGGTCTCCACAGTACATCGATGTTGTCGCCAGTGGTCGGCGGAAGGTACACGTGCCCGTCGACTTGGGACCGGACCGCAGCGACGCACGGATGCACGCCAAGACCGTAGGATCTTATGCAGTGCCGTAGGGGACCTCACCGCCACTTCCCAGCAAATTAGGGACACTGTTGCTCCTGGGGTATCGGCGAGGACCATTCGCAACCGTCTCCATGAAGCGGGGCTACGGTTCCGCACACCGTTAGGCCGTCTTCCGCTCACGCCCCAACATCGTGCAGCCCGCCTCCAGTGGTGTCGCGACAGGCGTGAATGGAGGGACGAATGGAGACGTGTCGTCTTCAGCGATGAGAGTCGCTTCTGCCTTGGTGCCAATGATGGTCGTATGCGTGTTTGGCGCCGTGCAGGTGAGCGCCACAATCAGTACTGCATACGACCGAGGCACACAGGGCCAACACCCGGCATCATAGTGTGGGGAGCGATCTCCTACACTGGCCGTACACCACTGGTGATCGTCGAGGGGACACTGAGTAGTGCACGGTACATCCAAACCGTCATCGAACCCATCGTTCTACCATTCCTAGACCGGCAAGGGAACTTGCTGTTCCAACAGGACAATGCACGTCCACATGTATCCCGTGCCACCCAACGTGCTCTAGAAGGTGTAAGTCAACTACCCTGGCCAGCAAGATCTCCGGATCTGTCCCCCATTGAGCATGTTTGGGACTGGATGAAGCGTCGTCTCACGCGGTCTGCACGTCCAGCACGAACGCTGGTCCAACTGAGGCGCCAGGTGGAAATGGCATGGCAAGCCGTTCCCCAGGACTACATCCAGCATCTCTACGATCGTCTCCATGGGAGAATAGCAGCCTGCATTGCTGCGAAAGGTGGATATACACTATACTAGTGCCGACATTGTGCATGCTCTGTTGCCTGTGTCTATGTGCCTGTTGTTCTGTCAGTGTGATCATGTGATGTATCTGACCCCAGGAATGTGTCAATAAAGTTTCCCCTTCCTGGGACAATGAATTCACGGTGTTCTTATTTCAATTTCCTGGAGTGTATAATGTGAATCAACCGGGAAAGATCCTTTATCATAGGTGTCACTGAAACAACTGAATGAAACAAGTTCTTGACTAAATGTGTGTCCCATTTCTCATTTTAATAATACAAAAACTGCTACCAAGTCTACCCTAAGACACAATTCTTGGCCTAGATACTAGCTCACAGCTTTCATTAAAACGTTAAAGCAAAAAGCATATTTTGTCAATAATCGCCAACATAGTTACAGAATAGCGAGCTGTTGTCTAAAGATACACAACCTTTAACAGTCAACAAAGGCTTTTAGGTTTAACGATGTTGAAAGTTTATGTACGCTCACTCAGTATTATAAAGTTGGTCGACATTCAGTAATCTGAAGCTCGGAACTACAAATGCATAACATGCCACCGCGAATATCTTAGCTCATCGGAACAAAATCACAAAACTTCAAAAGAATTCCCAAAATTTCTGGAAACTTCGTTTACTTTTGATCGATTCATTAGCTCAAAGAAAGCAAGCCACAATTCTACTAGCAAACAAAAACGTACTTCCACTCGCTACTACAGCTGATTTACGCTCAAGTTTCTCTCCCCCCAGAAAGGGCAACCCTTCTCTCTTTTGACTCAGTGGAACATATTGTAGCCAGTCAGCTTCGTAGTTTTTCATGAATATACTGGTATTTTTTTTCTTGGATCATTCCAAAGTTTACTTAAGTCTAAGAGTCTTAAACTAGCTGCTGTGCAAGAAACACATCACACTGTGTGATGTCTGTGACACCCTGTTCGATTACATAACACGATTCATATGTTCATTCGTCATAAACTGCAGCAAAATTATAAAATTCTGTCTTCACTCCCTTACTCATTCTAACAGCATAAGAAACGAAAATAATTATATCAAACAACGGAAAAAGTGTAATTACTATTTGAGATCCGGCCGCTGTGGCCGAGCGCTCTAGGCGATTGAGTCCGGCACCGCGCTGCTGCTACAGTCGCAGGTTCGAATCCCGCCTGGGGAATGGATGTGTGTGATGTCCTTAGGTTAGTTAGGTTCAAGTAGTTCTAAGTCTAGGGGACTGATGAGCTCAGATGTTAAATCCCATAGTGCTATGAGCCATCTGAACCATACTATTTGAGAACTAAAATGTTATGTAACTTACTGTGTTGTCAGCAAAATATTCTTTAACTAAAATATTTTATGACAATTGATAGAGCATAAGTCACCCTCAGATGTCACTATCGTGTCTCAGTGTTGACTATAATGGGAAGCTGCAAATTTTACTTATTATATAATCTTAAATATCTACGAAATTGTGAAAGCGAAAGTATGAAACCGAGATTTGTACAACAAATATCTACGAAATTGTGAAAGCGAAAGTATGAAACCGAGATTTGTACAACAGATAATAGTTGATGTCCTGAAAGGCTCTATAAAATTTAGTATCCATTTGCATATGGCAAAAATGATTTTTTAATTCACAGCCTGCTGTGAAAGCGTGGGTAGGCCTGAAACCGTTTACTGAGCGTGAATGCTTGTCACTGCGCCAAATACTGTTGGGTATGCGATCTCTTTTGTAGAAAAACAGCAGTTTCCCAATAATCTAGCAATAAATCGCAGCCTACTGTTTGTTTTACGCACAACTAGGCTGATGTGCTCGTTCCTCGTCATGTCTGTAAAGATTATGTCCACTGCGTATACCCACGGGGATATCGCGTTCGTTGAAAGTGAATTTAGTTTCACATCAGCAATGTTCTCTGAGTCCATTCTAATTTCCGTGTGCAATGTCTTCTACTGCAAGTAGGTGAAAGCTCTGTAGAATTCTAGTTCTATGTATCGATTGGTCTTGCTTCTCTAAAGGCGTGTGGCACTTTTTAACTCACTGATAACCTGTTCTTGAAGTGGTCAGTGGTAAATTGCGGTCAAAAGTGGAGCAGTATCAGTCGCAAAGTCTGTATAATAAGTGACAGGGTCCGTATTGAGATAAAAATATATGTACAGTTCCCCAACATAGTGTTTTATTTGGAAAACATGTTAAACAATTTATAGAGTTCTTTAAACACACACGGACCACGACGTAAATTCATTGCTGGCTGTAACCTGCGTTCTGTTTGCTTCCATATTTTAATGCGGTATGCGTACAGGTTTTTTCCACACACGTAGCAAGGAGGAGAACTGTAGCAATTCGTGACTCGAAACTGCTCCCCAGCATTGTCATACGCACGGACTCATTAAACGACATTCAAACAGGCACTGAAATTCGAATATTAAAAGCGAAGTTATTGGGGTCAATTATTCCTCTATATGTATTCTCTGTTGTAGGAGTGTTTTAACTTACTTCAATGGAGGGGTCGCCTCTAACAAGGGATGAAGAGTACCAATCAGCCAGACAAACACGTTTTGGGGGGAAATTGTGTGATGTGGGGTAAGGGAGGGGAGTGGATGTTCAGTGTGGGCGACACCTCACTCCACACTGCGCGAAAGACAAACCGACATGGTAAACACGCATCAGCATCGACGGGGGTGGCGCTCTGTCAGTTAATCAGGGCTGCAGTTAAACAGACGCTAATGGCGAACGCTAGGGTCCATGCAGGGTGGTGGGCGGGGGGCGGTTCAATGACCGACCGGTCGCCCTCCCGTGTTGACGCCGGCATTAAAGCAATGGCGCCCCGGCAGGACAGCGATTAGGCTAATAGGGCGGCACTATTGTCAGGGACGGGTCGAAAAACTGAGGCGGGGCCGGTACCGCCGCTATTGTGCGTTTACACAACGGGGCCCATGGTCCAGCGGACGCTGGTGCTCAGTCTCCCGTTAATAGCGGCAGCGTCCCGGGAGAACTTGAACAAACACCTCTGTCTATGTGCAAATAAGCATTACATTTTAGCCTGTCGGTTAATAATGTTTAGTGCTTTTTGGATGCGGACAAAATTAAAATGACGTGGCATGTTAAGCACAATTCAGTCACAGTCGTCACTGAAATAGATTTCTACTAATGACTGACACTCTCCTCTCTTTTACGGATCAGTGATACTGATCTTTTTGATGGAGTTAATCTAGAAAAAGGTATTAGCGACCATAAAATCGTTGTGGTTTCTGTGTCAGCGCAAGTTGCAAAATATCCAAAGAAACAGCGTAGAGTTTTCTTGTTTGGGAAAGAAAATAAAAGTGTCGTTAATGAACATCTTCATAGTCAGCTGCAAGCATTCAACGCGGGACACAAAGATATTGAGCATCTTTGGTCGGAATTTAAAGGTATTGTCCACCACGTGCTAGAGAAGTATGCGCCTAGCAAAAATATAGGGGAGGGAAAGGATCCACCTTGGTACAACAAATATACACTCCTGGAAATGGAAAAAAGAACACATTGACACCGGTGTGTCAGACCCACCATACTTGCTCCGGACACTGCGAGAGGGCTGTACAAGCAATGATCACACGCACGGCACAGCGGACACACCAGGAACCGCGGTGTTGGCCGTCGAATGGCGCTAGCTGCGCAGCATTTGTGCACCGCCGCCGTCAGTGTCAGCCAGTTTGCCGTGGCATACGGAGCTCCATCGCAGTCTTTAACACTGGTAGCATGCCGCGACAGCGTGGACGTGAACCGTATGTGCAGTTGACGGACTTTGAGCGAGGGCGTATAGTGGGCATGCGGGAGGCCGGGTGGACGTACCGCCGAATTGCTCAACACGTGGGGCGTGAGGTCTCCACAGTACATCGATGTTGTCGCCAGTGGTCGGCGGAAGGTGCACGTGCCCGTCGACCTGGGACCGGACCGCAGCGACGCACGGATGCACGCCAAGACCGTAGGATCCTACGCAGTGCCGTAGGGGACCGCACCGCCACTTCCCAGCAAATTAGGGACACTGTTGCTCCTGGGGTATTGGCGAGGACCATTCGCAACCGTCTCCATGAAGCTGGGCTACGGTCCCGCACACCGTTAGGCCGTCTTCCGCTCACGCCCCAACATCGTGCAGCCCGCCTCCAGTGGTGTCGCGACAGGCGTGAATGGAGGGACGAATGGAGACGTGTCGTCTTCAGCGATGAGAGTCGCTTCTGCCTTGGTGCCAGTAATGGTCGTATGCGTGTTTGGCGCCGTGCAGGTGAGCGCCACAATCAGGACTGCATACGACCGAGGCACACAGGGCCAACACCCGGCATCATGGTGTGGGGAGCGATCTCCTACACTGGCCGTACACCACTGGTGATCGTCGAGGGGACACTGAATAGTGCACGGTACATCCAAACCGTCATCGAACCCATCGTTCTACCATTCCTAGACCGGCAAGGGAACTTGCTGTTCCAACAGGACAATGCACGTCCGCATGTATCCCGTGCCACCCAACGTGCTCTAGAAGGTGTAAGTCAACTACCCTGGCCAGCAAGATCTCCGGATCTGTCTCCCATTGAGCATGTTTGGGACTGGATGAAGCGTCGTCTCACGCGGTCTGCACGTCCAGCACGAACGCTGGTCCAACTGAGGCGCCAGGTGGAAATGGCATGGCAAGCCGTTCCACAGGACTACATCCAGCATCTCTACGATCGTCTCCATGGGAGAATAGCAGCCTGCATTGCTGCGAAAGGTGGATATACACTGTACTAGTGCCGACATTGTGCATGCTCTGTTGCCTGTGTCTATGTGCCTGTGGTTCTGTCAGTGTGATCATGTGATGTATCGGACCCCAGGAATGTGTCAATAAAGTTTCCCCTTCCTGGGACAATGAATTCACGGTGTTCTTATTTCAATTTCCAGGAGTGTATTAGGAAGTTGCTGAGAAAGCAGAGAATTTTGCGCAGTCGTTTTAAGCATAGTCACTGCCCCGCTGACAAACAGAAATTATGTGAAATGAAAGCAGCTGTCAGAGGGACAATGAGAGATTCTTTTAACGAAATTGAAAGCAATATTTTATCTACAGATTCTATAAATAACCCCAGAAAATTTTGGTTGTACGCAAAATCTATGAAAGCTACAAATAATTCAGTACCTTCTCTTGTTGATAGTACTGGTAATGTAACTGATGATAGAAGGCCGAAATTCTAAACCTAGCTATCAAATACTAGTTTACGGTAGAGGACTGCAGCACCGTTCCCGCTTTCAATTATCGATCAAACGCAAGGGTGGCTGGCATAGTGTTTAGTGTATCTGGGATTGTAAAACATTTAAGAGCCTTAATCGCCAGGAAGGCCAGCCTGGGTGGCCGAGCGGTTCTACGCTCTACAGTCGCTCCGGTCGCAGGTTCCAATCCTGCCTCGGGCATGGATGTGTGTGGTGTCATTAGGTTAGTTAGGTTTAAGTAGTTCTATGGGACTGATGACCTCAGAAGTTAAGTCCCATAGTGCTCAGAGCCATCTGGCCCAGACGGTATCTCCTTAAGATCATACGTTGACTATGTTACAAATATAGCACCATTCTTATCCATCATCTATCAGAGATAACTGGAACAGAGGAAAGTTCCACGTGACTGGAAGAAGGCCCAGGTCATGGCAATCTACAAAAAGGGTAGAAAATCGGATGCTCAAAATTACCGGCCAATTTCACAGACATTGATTTGCTGTAGAATCATAGAACATATTTTGTGTTAAGACATAATGACTTTTCTAGATTCTGAGAAGCTCATCTGCAGAAACCAGCACGGCATTAGGAAACAGCAGTCATGCTAGACGCATCTGGCCCTCTTTGTGCACGATATACAACAGGCTCTAGTTACCAGCTCCCAAGGTTGATGCCATATGTATCGACCTTCGGAAGGCGTTCGACTCAGTTCCGCACTGTCGCTTGCTCCAAAAAGAGCGCGCTGACGGTCTAACCGATGACATATGCGGTTGCCTAGAAAGTTTTCTAACAGACAGGGAGCAGTACGTCGTCCTGAAAAGGGTGACTTCAACAGAAACAAGCGTAACTTCAGATGTGCCCCAGGTCCTCTGCTTTTTACGATTTACATAAACGATCTGGTTGATGATATTGACAGCGGCATTAGACTGTTTGCCGATGATGCTGTAGTCTACACGAAAGTAGTATCACACGAAAGTTGTGAATAAATCAATGAGGATTTGCAGAAAATTAATGCGTAGTGAAATGACTGGCAGTTATCTCTCAGTATTTATATGTGTAACCTACTGCGTATAACAAGGCGAAAATCCCCGTTAATGTAAGAGAACAAAATAAATGCCCAGTCTTTGGAAGCGGTAACATCCGTCAAGTATCTGGGTTTTACTATTCGAAATGATCTCAAATGGAATGCTCAGATTACACTTTTTTTCTTGTCATCAGTCTACTGACTGGTTTGATGCGGCCCGCCACGAATTCCTTTCCTGTGCTAACCTCTTCATCTCAGAGTAGCACTTGCAACCTACGCCCTCAATTATTTGCTTTGCGTATTCCAATCTCTGTCTTCCTCTACAGTTTTTGCCCTCTACAGCTCCCTCTAGTACCATGGAAGTCATTCCCTCATGTCTTAGCAGATGTCCTATCATCCTGTCCCATCTCCTTATCAGTGTTTTCCACATGTTCCTTTCCTCTCCGATTCTGCGTAGAACCTCCTCATTCCTTACCTTATCAGTCCACCTAATTTTCAACATTCGTCCATAGCACCTCATCTCAAATGCTTCGATTCTCTTCTGTTCTGGTTTTCCCACAGTCCATGTTTCACTACCATACAATGCTGTACTCCAGACGTACATCCTCATAAATTTCTTCCTCAAATTAAGGCCGGTATTTGATATTAGTAGACTTCTCTTGGCCAGAAATGCATTTTTTGCCATAGCGAGTCTGCTTTTGATGTCCTCCTTGCTCCGTCCGTCATTGGTTATTTTACTGCCTAGGTAGCAGAATTCTGTGTACTCATTAGACTGTTCATTCCGTTCAGCAGATCATTTAACTCTTCTTCACTTTCACTCAGGATAGCAATGTCATCAGCGAATCGTATCATTGATATCCTTTCACCTTGTATTTTAATTTCACTCCTGAACCTTTATTATATTTCCATCATTGCTTCCTCGATGTACAGATTGAAGAGTAGGGGCGAAAGGCTACAGCCTTGTCTTACACCCTTCTTGATACGAGCACTTCGTTCTTGATCGTCCACTCTTATTATTCCCTCTTGGTTGTTGTACATATTGTATATGACCCGTCTCTCCCTATAGCTTACCCCTACTTTTTTCAGAATCTCGAACAGCTTGCACCATTTTATACTGTCGAACTCTTTTTCCAGGTCGACAAATCCTATGAAAGTGTCTTGATTTTTCTTTAGCCTTGCTTCCATTATTAGCCGCAACGTCAGAATTGCCTCTCTCGTCCCTTTACTTTTACTAAAGCCAAACTGATCGTCACCTAGCACATTTTCAATTTTGTTTTGCATTTTTCTGTATATTGTAAGCAGCTTCGATGCATGAGCTGTTAAGCTGATTGTGCGATAATTCTCGCACTTGTCACCTCTTGCCGTTTTCGGAATTGTGTGGATGATGCTTTTCCGAAAGTCAGATGGTATATCGTCAGACTCATATATTCTACACACCAACGTGAATAGTCGTTTTGTTGCCACTTCCAACAATGATTTTAGAAATTCTGATGGAATGTTATCTATCCCTTCTGCCTTATTTGACCGTAAGTCCTCCAAAGCTCTTTTAAATTCCGATTCTAATTCTGGATCCCCTCTCTCTTCTAAATCGACTCCTGTTTCTTCTTCTATCACATCAGACAAATCTTCACCCACATAGAGGCTTTCAATGTATTCTTTCCACCTATCTGCTCTCTCCTCTGCATTTAACAGTGGAATTACCGTTGCACTCTTAATGTTATCACCGTTGCTTTTAATGTCACCAAAGGTTGTTTTCACTTTCCTGTATGCTGGGTCTGTCCTTCCGACAGTCAGATCTTTTTCGATGTCTTCACATTTTTCCTGCAACCATTTCGTCTTAGCTTCCCTGCACTTCCTATTTATTTCATTCCTCTGCGACTTGTATTTCTGTATTCCTGATTTTCCCGGAACATGTTTGTACTTCCTCCTTTCATCAATCAACTGAAGTATTTCTTCTGTTACCCATGGTTTCTTCGCAGCTACCTTCTTTGTACCTATGTTTTCCTTCCCAACTTCTGTGATGGCCCTTTTTAGAGATGTCCATTCCTCTTCAACTGTACTGCCTGCTGCGCTATTCCTTATTGCTGTATCTATAGCGTTAGAGAACTTCAAACGTATCTCGTCATTCCTTAGTACTTCCGTATCTCACTTCCTTGCGTATTGATTCTTCCTGACTAATGTCTTGAACTTCAGCCTACTCTTCATCACTACTATATTGTGATCTGAGTCTATATCTGCTCCTGGGTACGCCTTAAAATGCAGTATCTGATTTCGGAATCTCTGTCTGACCATGATGTAATCTAATTGAAATATTCCCGTATCTCCCGGCCTTTTCCAAGTATACCTCCTCCTCTTGTGATTCTTGAACAGGGTATTCGCTATTACTAGCTGGAACTTGTTACAGTACTCAATTAGTCTTTCTCCTCTTTCATTCCTTGTCCCAAGCCCATATTCTCCTGTAAGCTTTTCTTCTACTCTTTCCCCTACAACTGCATTCCAGTCGCCCATGACTATTAGATTTTCGTCCCCCTTTACATACTGCATTACACAAGCAACGGGAAAGGCAAACTCTAGATTGCGATTTATTGGTATAACCCTGAGGTGATGCAGTCCTTCAACAAAGGAAATAGCTTACAATACATTAGTTCGTCCAGTCTTAGAGTATTGTTCGTCTGTATGGGACCCTTACCAGTTGGGTCTGATTCAAGAGATTGAGAAGGTCCAAAGAAGAGCGGCAAGATTCGTGAGTGGTAAATTTAGCCATCGCGAGAGCGGTACAAATCTCATAGAAAGTTTGAAATGGGACACACTTGCAGGTAGACGGCGCGCTAAACGGAAGGGGCTGCTCACTGAATTCCGAAATACGATCTTCACCGAGGATGTAGAGCATATACTATTACCACCAACTTTCAAATCGCGCAATGATCACCATTCAAAGATAAGGGAAATTGTAGCTCGTACTGAGGCATTCAGACAGTCGCGCGATCAGCGAGTGGAACATAGGGGAGGAAATATGACTGTGGCGCGAATTGTGCCCTCCGCCACACACACCTTGGTGGTTAGTGGAGTATATATGTAGATGTAGATATGCTAACGTAGGCTCATACGATGTCCAGTAAACAATGGATGGGACATTTTTCAAGATTTTGGGAAAAGGGTGCGGCATTTTTCCACATGAAGACAATTACAAAGGTCTGAACATACGGATTAGGTTCTTAAATAAGTGGCTCAGCTGCAGAGAACCGAGCAGCATGAGTATCCATCAGAGGTGGAGACAACGGCTGGAATGATCCGAACAAGTGTGGTAAGGCGGCTCCTGTTCTCGATGTACATAAAACATCTCTTGGATAACGGGCAACGATGTGAGAATACTGATGCTGTTTTGTACGAAAAAGTGTCCTCGTCGAGTGTCTCAACAGGGAATCAGCGCGACGTTAATTTCCGTTTGATGTGGAGGATGTCGATAAAGGCAATGCGGATGTGTAGGTGAAATATTTCTATAATGTTAGCATACAGTACTGGCGGTATGCTGCCTCGCTCAGATAGGCGTAACGTTTCAAAACTGCCGGAGATGGAATTAGCGTATTATAAAGTCGCTCTGAGTACTATGCGACTTAACATCTGAGGTCATGAGTCCCATAGAACTTAGAACTACTTAAACCTAACTAACCTAAGAACATCACACACATCCATGCCCAAGTCAGGATTCGAACCTGCGACCGTAGCGGTCGCGCGGTTCCAGACTGAAGCGCCTACAGCCACTCGGCCACAACGGCCGGCGAGCGTATTGTAGGTTGGGAGAGTAGCTAACTACGGTTTACTGGGAACGTTCAAGAAAAGAGTAACGTACAAATGAACAACATCGCGTATAGTGGGCATTGTGTGATTACTGTTGAATATTATTTGGCGTTAAACAAGGACATATTAAAGGAAGACATTCATTATTTTTGACTGTTTTCCATGTACGGCTTGTCCTTCTTTCATCTGCTAGTTTGCTATTGACTTTGCTTGCGTATAA
The DNA here is from genome assembly GCF_021461395.2 of Schistocerca americana. Classification (NCBI taxonomy): domain Eukaryota; kingdom Metazoa; phylum Arthropoda; class Insecta; order Orthoptera; family Acrididae; genus Schistocerca; species Schistocerca americana. Next base: position 924,311,901 of record NC_060121.1, on the reverse strand, counting down.
GCCCTCTGGGAACAACTGATCTGGACTATTATTATAGTGCTGACAGTTTTATTAACTATGGATTGTCCTGCAACAGTAACTTGTAATCGTTTATACACTATGTGATCAAAAGTATCCTGACACCTGGCTGAAAATGACTAAGTTCGTGGCGCCCTCCATCGGTAATGCCGGAATTCAATATGGTGTTGGCCCACCCTTAGCCTTGATGACAGCTTCCACTCTCGCAGGCATACGTTCAATCAGGCGCTGGTAGGTTTCTCTGGAAATGGCAGTCCATTCTTCACGGAATGCTGTATTGAGGAGATGTATCGATGTCGGTCGGTGAGGCCTGACACGAAGTCGGCGTTCCAAAACATCCCAAAGGTGTTCTATAGGATTCAGATCAGGATTCTGTGCAGGCCAGTCCATTAAAGGGATGTTATTGTCGTGTAACCACTCCGCCACAGACGTGAATTATGAACAGGTGCTCGATCGTGTTGAAAGATGCAATCGCCATCCCCGAATTGCTCTTCAACAGTGGGAAGCAAGAAGATGCTTCAAACATCAATATTGGCCTGTGCTGTGATAGTGCCACGCAAAACAACCAGGGGTGCTAGCCACCTTCATGAAAACATGACCACACCACAACATGACCGCCTCCGAATTTTACAGTTGGCACTACACACGCTGACATACGACGTTCACCGGGCATTCGCCACACCTGTACCCTGCCATCGGATCGTCACATTGTGTTCCGTGATTAGTCACTCCACACAACGTTTTCCCACTGTTCAATCGTTCAATGATTACCATCCTTACACCAAGTGAGGCATCGTTTGGCATTTACTGGCGTGATGTGTGGCTTATCAGCAGCCGCTCGACCATGAAAACAAAGTTTTCTAGCCTCCCGCCTAACTGCCATAGTACTTGCAGTGGATCCTGATGATGTTTGGAATACCGGGTGGCATGTTCTGGATAGACGTCTGCCTTTTACACATTACGACCCGCCTCAACTGTCGGCGGTCTGTCAATCAACAGTCGATGTCAGCCTGTACGCTTTTGTGCTGTACGTGTCCCTTCACGCTTCCACTTCAATATCACGTCGGGAACAGTGGACCTAGAGATGTTTAGGAGTGTGTAAATCTCGCGTACAGACGTATGACAAAGTGACACCCAGTCACCCGACCACGTTCGAAGTCCGTGAGTCCACGGAGCGTCCTATTCTGCTCTCTCGCGGTGTGTAATGGATACTGAGGTCGCTGATATGGAGTATCTGACAGCAGGTGGCAGCACAATGCACCTAATATGAAACCGTATGTTTTTGGGGGTTCCAGATACTTTTGGTCACATAGTGTACTGTGGTGTAACTTTCCTACCATTAATGCCTGCTAAACTTGAAAAAATGACCTATGATCAAAACTAGTAGCGCTGTGCAAAATATGACAGCTGAAGATTTTCACCATGATTTTCAACTACTTTGGATATTGTGCAGATGCTGGAACTCTAATGGCTAATACGATAAACCAGGTAACCCATCTGCTCGCTGCTGTTGCCACTGTGGCTTGGCAAGTGACAGTGCAGTGAACAGGTGTATGTCTCACTTCAACAATCAGCATCAGAGGACCTTTGTGCCAATGGAAAAAGAAACGGTAAGTATTGGTGAAAATACAAACACACATTACACAGAGAAAGAGAGCAGTAGATTAATACTTATAGACCCTACTCTTACTCTTTTTATACCGCCTGGCAACTGATCTCTGTTGATGCTTCAAGATCCTCAGCCTTTCGCTATAATGATTAGATTAGATTAGATTAGATTAATACTAGTTCCATGGATCATGAATACGATATTTCGTAATGATGTGGAACGAGTCGAATTTTCCAATACATGACATAATTAGGTTAATTTAACAACATACTTAAGTTAATATAACAACTTTATTTTTTGTGTTTTTTGTTTTTCTTTATTTTTTATTTTTTTTAATTTTTTTAATATTTTTTTTTCTTTTTTTTTCTTAATTTATATCCAAAAATTCCTCTATGGAGTAGAAGGAGTTGTCATTCAGAAATTCTTTTAATTTCTTCTTAAATACTTGTTGGTTATCTGTCAGACTTTTGATACTATTTGGTAAGTGACCAAATACTTTATTGCCAGTATAATTCACCCCTTTCTGTGCCATAGTTAGATTTAATCTTGAATAGTGAAGGTCATCCTTTCTCCTAGTATTGTAGTTATGCACACTGCTATTACTTTTGAATTGGGTTTGGTTGTTAATAACAAATTTCATAAGAGAGTATATATACTGAGAAGCTACTGTGAATATCCCTAGATCCTTAAATAAATGTCTGCAGGATGATCTTGGGTGGACTCCAGCTATTATTCTTATTACACGCTTTTGTGCAATAAATACTTTATTCCTCAGTGATGAATTACCCCAAAATATGATGCCATATGAAAGCAATGAGTGAAAATAGGCGTAGTAAGCTAATTTACTAAGATGTTTATCACCAAAATTTGCAATGACCCTTATTGCATAAGTAGCTGAACTCAAACGTTTCAGCAGATCATCAATGTGTTTCTTCCAATTTAATCTCTCATCAATGGACATACCTAAAAATTTGGAATATTCTACCTTAGCTATATGCTTCTGATTAAGATCTATATTTATTAATGGCGTCATACCATTCACTGTACGGAACTGTATATACTGTGTCTTATCAAAATTCAATGAGAGTCCGTTTACAAGGAACCACTTAGTAATTTTCTGAAAGACAGTATTGACAATTTCATCAGTTAATTCTTGTTTCTCAGGTGTGATTACTATACTTGTATCATCAGCGAAGAGAACTAACTTTGCCTCTTCATGAATATAGAATGGCAAGTCATTAATATACACTCCTGGAAATGGAAAAAAGAACACATTGACACCGGTGTGTCAGACCCACCATACTTGCTCCGGACACTGCGAGAGGGCTGTACAAGCAATGATCACACGCACGGCACAGCGGACACACCAGGAACCGCGGTGTTGGCCGTCGAATGGCGCTAGCTGCGCAGCATTTGTGCACCGCCGCCGTCAGTGTCAGCCAGTTTGCCGTGGCATACGGAGCTCCATCGCAGTCTTTAACACTGGTAGCATGCCGCGACAGCGTGGACGTGAACCGTATGTGCAGTTGACGGACTTTGAGCGAGGGCTTATAGTGGGCATGCGGGAGGCCGGGTGGACGTACCGCCGAATTGCTCAACACGTGGGGCGTGAGGTCTCCACAGTACATCGATGTTGTCGCCAGTGGTCGGCGGAAGGTGCACGTGCCCGTCGACCTGGGACCGGACCGCAGCGACGCACGGATGCACGCCAAGACCGTAGGATCCTACGCAGTGCCGTAGGGGACCGCACCGCCACTTCCCAGCAAATTAGGGACACTGTTGCTCCTGGGGTATCGGCGAGGACCATTCGCAACCGTTTCCATGAAGCTGAGCTACGGTCCCGCACACCGTTAGGCCGTCTTCCGCTCACGCCCCAACATCGTGCAGCCACCTCCAGTGGTGTCGCGACAGGCGTGAATGGAGGGACGAATGGAGACGTGTCGTCTTCAGCGATGAGAGTCGCTTCTGCCTTGGTGCCAATGATGGTCGTATGCGTGTTTGGCGCCGTGCAGGTGAGCGCCACAATCAGGACTGCATACGACCGAGGCACACAGGGCCAACACCCGGCATCATGGTGTGGGGAGCGATCTCCTACACTGGCCATACACCACTGGTGATCGTCGAGGGGACACTGAATAGTGCACGGTACATCCAAACCGTCATCGAACCCATCGTTCTACCATTCCTAGACCGGCAAGGGAACTTGCTGTTCCAACAGGACAATGCACGTCCGCATGTATCCCGTGCCACCCAACGTGCTCTAGAAGGTGTAAGTCAACTACCCTGGCCAGCAAGATCTCCGGATCTGTCCCCCATTGAGCATGTTTGGGACTGGATGAAGCGTCGTCTCACGCGGTCTGCACGTCCAGCACGAACGCTGGTCCAACTGAGGCGCCAGGTGGAAATGGCATGGCAAGCCGTTCCACAGGACTACATCCAGCATCTCTACAATCGTCTCCATGGGAGAATAGCAGCCTGCATTGCTGCGAAAGGTTGATATACACTGTACTAGTGCCGACATTGTGCATGCTCTGTTGCCTGTGTCTATGTGCCTGTGGTTCTGCCAGTGTGATCATGTGATGTATCTGACCCCAGGAATGTGTCAACAAAGTTTCCCCTTCCTGGGACAATGAATTCACGGTGTTCTTATTTCAATTTCCAGGAGTGTATAATAAGAACAACAAAGGACCCAAGACTGACCCTTGTGGAACCCCATTCTTGATAGTTCCCCAGCTTGAGAAATGTGCTGGTCTTTGCATGTTACGAGAACTACTTATTTCAACTTTCTGCACTCTTCCAGTTAGGTACGAATTAAACCATTTGTGCACTGTCCCACTCATGCCGCAATACTTGAGCTTGTCTAGCAGAATTTCATGATTTACACAATCAAAAGCCTTTGAGAGATCACAAAAAATCCCAATGGGTGGCGTTCGGTTATTCAGATCATTCAAAATTTGACTGGTGAAAGCATATATGGCATTTTCTGTTGAAAAACCCTTCTGGAAACCAAACTGACATTTTGTTAGTACTTCATTTTTACAGATATGTGAAGCTACTCTTGAATGCATCACTTTCTCAAAAATTTTGGATAAAGCTGTTAGAAGGGAGATTGGACGGTAATTGTTGACATCAGATCTATCCCTCTTTTTATGCAAAGGTATAACAATAGCATATTTCAGTCTATCAGGGAAAATGCCCTGTTCCAGAGAGCTATTACACAGGTGGCTGAGAATCTTACTTATCTGTTGAGAACAAGCTTTTAGTATTTTGCTGGAAATGCCATCAATTCCATGTGAGTTTTTGCTTTTAAGCAAGTTTATTATTTTCCTAATTTCAGAGGGAGAAGTGGGTGAGATTTCAATTGTATCAAATTGCATAGGTATGGCCTCTTCCATTAACAGCCTAGCATCTTCTAATGAACACCTGGATCCTACTATATCCACAACATTTAGAAAATGATTATTAAAAATATTTTCAACTTCTGACTTTTTGTTCGTAAAGTTTTCATTCAATTTGATGGTAATACTGTCTTCCTCTGCTCTTGGTTGACCTGTTTCTCTTTTAATAATATTCCAAATTGTATTAATTTTATTATCAGAGTTGCTGATTTCAGACATGATACACATACTCCTGGATTTTTTAATAACTTTTCTTAATATAACACAGTAGTTTTTATAATTTTTGATAGTTTCTGGGTCACTACTCTTTCTTGCTGTCAGATACATTTCCCTTTTCCGGTTACAAGATATTTTTATACCCTTAGTAAGCCATGGTTTGTTACAAGGTTTCTTACGAGTATATTTAACTATTTTCTTGGGGAAGCAGTTTTCAAATGCATTTACAAAAATGTCATGAAATAAATTATATTTTAAATTGGCATCAGGTTCACGGTACACCCTATCCCAGTCTAACTGCTATAGGCTTTCCCTGAAATTTGCAATTGTTAAATTGTTGACTGAACGTACTACTTTGAAGGACTGTTTAGTATTGCTGAATGGAGCTATGACATATATTGTAACTAGCTGTGCACCATGATCAGAAAGACCATTCTCAACAGGCTGAGCATTTATCTGGTTAAACTTATCTTGGTCTATAAAGAAGTTATCTATCAGTGAGCTGCTATCCTTTACCACTCGAGTAGGAAAATCAATAACGGGTGTCAAATTGAAAGAACCGAGTAATGCTTCAAGGTCATTTTTCCTATTACCCTCTTTCAGAGAATCTACATTGAAGTCCCCACAAATAATAATTTGCTTCCCCCTGTCTGACAGATAGCACAACAAGGAGTCCAAATTTTTCAGAAATAGATGAAAATTTCCTGATGGGGACCTATATACAGTTACAATAATAAATGTGCCTTTATTTAATTTAAGCTCACAGGCACATGCTTCTATATGTTTCTCTACACAAAACTTTTTTGTTTCTATACTTTTTGCACAATGATAACTTTTGACATATATGGCAACTCCTCCTTTCTCCATATTTTCTCTCATTACATGTGCAGAGAGCTTATAACCACTTACATTTACCTTATCCATATCAGTAACAATGTGATGCTCAGACAGGCATAGTATATCTATTTCATTCTCAGCTTCTAAATCTTCCAAACAAACCAGAAGCTCATCTACTTTATTCTTTAAACTCCCAATATTTTGATGAAATATACTTACATTATTTTTAATTATACTTTTATGAGAACCTTTCCTTATTCTAACATTTGCAGTACTCTCCTGTCTGAGTTTCTCATTGTGCTTAGGCCTAGTTCCTATACCAGTGGTCACATGGTGTTCAGAGAGGCAGATTATGTCAGTTGGGTTGGGTGACTTTAGTTCATCAATGCAATCAGGCAGAACACGTGTCACGAGAGTCATAAAGGTGATCAAAAACGAGGGGAGGGTAGAGGAAAGAGGACGAGATGTAGCTGTTCTTAATCCCCCACCCGATAGGAAAAATTTCTCGCCATTTCTAAGCCACACAGTTGATCTAGAGATGTAGGGGAGGATAGTTCTGGTTGTCTTGATCCTCCCAACCAAGAGATACGCCCCCTCACCTGTTATTTTGATTTACGCACCATTTTTAAGCCACAAAACTGACTCTGACACATCTCATGGGAGATCTGACAACCATGCAGACTGCACTCATATGTCCAACCAGTATGAAAGAGGTCCTTTAATGTACCTCCCATTTCCAATTTACTGTTAATGTTTGGATTTTCTGCCATATTTAAGTCATACTACTGCCCTATGCTCGTGGTATACATGTGTCATGATGGGTGATCTTTAACTTTCGCACCTTTAGGTGACCTTGATTTTCCTACCATTCTTAAGTCATACAATTCCCCTAGAGGCTGACCTTGAACATCATATTCCATTTCAGAGGTCGAAACCCCATAAATTACTGCACTCGTACCAGTGCTTCTCCACTACAGCCACGGCTTCATAATTATATGTGGGACGCACTGGCATTAGAAACAATATAAAAATAAGTATAACCTCCCGCGGCGATAGCGCTTCCAGAAGGTTTTCTTCCGTTGTCCATTAAATATCAGAACCGATAATCCTCAGCCTTAAATTCCCAACATGGAACCCCTCTGCCCCATTCTGCCTCAAAAGTACTGGGCTACAATAGCGCAGATACTAATCAGCCCGTCCTTTTCAGGGCGTGAAACGCGAAAAACTAAATCGATGATTACCGTATTGGGGCGCTACATGTCTTGCTACTTATCTGATCTACATGGCTCACAATTCCTGCCTTACCCATCCCAGCTGTGAACGCTGCACGAGAGGAGAGCCTGTAAGCACCAAGATGACTAAAATTTTCTCTCGTTGTCGATTTCTGGTCATTCTTCAGTGTGTACATGTGAGGTTTAAGTGGCTCTGAGCACTATGGGACTTAACATCTGAGGTCATCAGGCCTCTAGAACTTGGAACTACTTAAACCTAACTAACCTAAGGCCCAAGCAGGATTCCAATCTGCGACCGTAGCGGTCGCGCAGTTCCAGACTGAAGCGCCTAGAACCGCTCGGCCACTCCGGCCGGCGTACATGCCAGGATCTACTGTGATGCCTCATTCTTCTTGGAACACTCGCTGTCGTCTACTTAACACCAAACTTCTGTGTGAAGCACGACTTCCTCGTACAGCATCTACCAATGGAGGTTGAGTATCTCTGTGATGTCCTTGCACTGTTTAAATGATCCCTTGAGGAAATATTCTACATTAATCGGTTTTAGTAAAGGTCCCAGACTGTCGAGCAATGCTGAAGAATCAATTGAACGTTTTTATAAGGTACAACTTTCATCGCTGAGTTACATTTCCTTAGAATTCTTTCAATGAATCTACTCCTGACAAGTAATTGCGCTTGGCCATCCCAGTTTAAGAGACCCCAGACAGGAATTAGTGATGTTTGTAGATTATTACAATTAGCGCATTCACATGCAATGACGAAAGGAATACATGCTTTCTTCATTTAATGAGTCACATATCCCAACGTCATATATTTGTTAGCTGTCATTAGTGACAGTTTCAAATTTACGGTTTCCCGTTCGACCTTGGCTCTACACGTTCCACAGTTGAACCGTCAGCATCAAGAAACAACACCGTACATTCAAGATTAAAATTACTGATATCACTTTACGGAAAGGAAATGCGTTACCATGTTTCTGCTTACTTATACAGTTCATAGTACGCGCTAAACAGTACGAACTGTTTCTAATTAAAACAGTACACTTATAGCGTTCACGAAGCATGGGGCACGACAACCACCTTTTAGTTCTCGCTCGGAACTCTTTGTTGATGCTTCTTCTGGCGATCTACCGATATCTTTCTACGAGGGTAAGTCAATTATTATCCGCAAAGTAGTTATGAAATTTTATTGTAATCAAATATGAAACTTACAAGAACATCATTTTTCCACGTAGTCTCCTTGCGTTTTAACGCACTTGGTCCACCGTTGTACAAGCTTCCTGATGCCCTCGTGAAACTAAGTTCTCATTTGAGCTGCGAGCCAGGAATGCACCGCTTCTTTCACTGCTTCGTCCGAGGCAAATCGACGGCACTTTTATGCTTGTTTGAGTGGACCAAACAAGTGATAGTCAGAAGGGGCAAGATCGGGACTATATGGAGGATGACCCAGTACTTCGAATTTGAGGTTCCGGAGCGTTTCAGCAGCGTGGGCAGCAGTATGCGGACGGGCATTGTCGTGCATCTACATAACATCTTTTGACAGCAGTCCTCGGCGTTTGCTCCGAATTGCAGGCTTTAGCCTGGCAGTAAGCACCTCACTATAATGTACACTGTTTATTGTTGTGCCCCTTTCCCCATAATCTTCCAGTAGTGGACCTTGTGCGTCCCAAAAAACCGTAAGCATCACTTTTTCTTGCACGGCGAATTTGGATGTTTCCATTCCATACTCCGCTGTTTACTCTCCGGATTGTAATGATGGATCCATGTTCCGTCACCGGCAATGATCCTGTCTAAGAAGTTGTCCCCTTCGTTACCATAGCGATCCAAATGTTTTCTGCAGATGTCCAAGACAGTTTGTTTATGCAACTGTGCGAGTTGTTTTGGGACCCATCTTGCAGAAACTTTGTGAAACCCAAGTCTGTTGTGGATGGTTTCATAGACAGAACCGTGACTAATTTGCAGACGATGTGTTACTTCGTCATAGTTAATCGTCTGTCTAAGAGAATCATTTCACGCGAACGCTCAATGGTTTCTTCATTTGTGGCGGTAAACGGTCGTCCGCTTCCTTCATCGTCCGTAACACTTGTGCGACCATTTCGGAATTTTTCAATCCATTCGTAGACACTCCGTTGAGGCAAATACTGTTCCCGTACTGTACCGAGAGTTTTCGATGAATTTCGGCCCCTGATACGCCTTCCGACCACAAAAAACGGATCACTGAACGTTGCTCTTCTTTGGTGCTAATAGAGAGCGGAGCAGCCATGATTAACAGCACGGCAGCGATAGCGAAACTAACCTAGCAGCTTGAAAACAGCAATGATATAACAACAAATAAACAAAGCATGCATCATCATTGTAAAACGACAGTACTACCAAAATAGACAAAAATGTAACTAAATTGCGGATAATAATTGACTTACCCTCGTACAGCGCGTAACCCACCTCGCTTTTCATTACATCTTCAAAAATTCCAGGTCCTTGATATACAGTTTCATACAAAATTGCCGCTTCATGTTATTTTGTTCATGAAAAATGAATTTGAAAAAAAAAATGTTTCGAATGGCTCTAAGCACTATGGGACTTAATGTCTGAGGTTATCAGTTCCTTAGAACTACTAACTAACCTAAGGACGTCACACACATCCATGTCCGAGGCAGGATTCGAACCTGCGACCGCAGCAGCAGCGCGGTTCCGGACTGAAACGCCTGGAACCGCTCGGTCGTAGCAGCAGGCAAAAGGGAATTTAAAAAACAAAAATTTACAAAGCTTATTCAGAAAAAAACTATGTTAATGTACCACGAAAATAAGTAAAAAAAGTGTAGGAAAAAAGGAAAAAAATCTATATCGTTGTGTAGTGCTATCTTGACACTGGGCATGAAGACCTGGAGTGTAGTGGTGGAACAAAAACACACTTTACGATAGCTTCCAGGGACGCTTCGTTTTGACACCCTTTCGTAACCTCGTCAGAAGAATTTTACAGTGTGCTGTTGTGAAGACTGTCTCTCACGAGAACAGCCTGTTAGCACCATTCCACAAGAGACGATGTTTGGCGAATGGACTGGCCTGCCCATTCCCCCAGCTTAAACCCCATCAGACCGTGTGGGATGCATTGGGCAGCACTACCACATGCACCAACGACCGTCCACCATTTGTCAACCGTGGTATTAAGCACTCCCTCTTCAGGCGACAAGTGGCCCTTCCGCACAATCCGACCGTCGTGTCATCCTCAGCTAAGGATGTGGTTAGGAGGGGTGTGTGGTCAGCACACTGCTCTCCCGGTCGTTACGATGGTTTTCTTTGACCGGTCGAGTAGCTCCTCAATTGGCATCACGAGACTGAGTGAACACCGAAAAATGGCAACAGCGCATGGCGGCCCGAATCGTTGCCAACCGTGGTTATGCGAGAATGGAACGCCATATCACAATAACTGCTTACCAACCTTGTGGCCAGCGTGGGAAAAGGTTGCAAAGCATGCATTGCTGTCCTTGATGTTCAGTTTATAACACATGTTACTAAGAACCATATCCCGCCTTTGTAATGACCAAGGAACCATAGCGCATAGCGCTGATTTCATTGCAGTTATTATCTTTGAATAAAAGTGTCATTTCTATTGGTCTCACTACGTATTTCTTTCAGGTACCTTCTGTACTATATTGCAACAGTTCTTTCTGTGCGTGGTCCAAGTTTCATTGAGCTACGTATATCACTTGGCAATTACACGTCATGCGGAAGTTAGTGTCGTCCTTAAGCTTTGCACACCAGTGTAGATCAGAAGACCAACATCAATAAAGGTAAAATAAGTGCAACGGAGTGTAGTCGAATTAAGTACATGGCGCTGCTGGAAAATGAATTTAGGAAATGATATGCAGTTAGTAGCAGCCGGTTTCGTTATTTTTAGAGCAAAATAACTGACGACGCAGAAAGTAAAGCGGATGCAAAACAAAGACTGACAATAACAAGAAAAGCTTATCCGAAAAAGGGCTATTTATTGCTTATTAACTACAAATTTAAGTATAAGGAACTCCTTTCTCGAAGTATTTATGCTTGTAGCTTTTTATGGTAGTGAAATGTGGATTATAAGCAGTACAAGTACGAGGAAAATAGCGTCCTCTGAAACGTGGTGCAACAGAAATATACTGGAGATTACATGGTCGCTACGGTCGCAGGTTCGAATCCTGTCTCGGGCATGGATGTGTGTGATGTCCTTAGGTTAGTTAGGTTCAATTAGTTCTAAGTTCTAGGCGACTGATGAGGTCAGACGTTAAGTCGCATAGTGCTCAGAGCCATTTGATTACATGGTACGTAGAGTGGTTAAGGAAGAGATAGTAAATCGAATTGGGGAGAAAAAGCATTACGGCACTAGTTGACTAAAAAAGCTGATAGGTTGTAGGAAATTTCCTGAGGTAACAAGTAATAGCTAATTTGGTAGTGGAGTGAAGTGGTGAGAGGAAACAGTTGTAGAGAGAGAGACGGAGGCGTGACTACAGTAAGCTGCTGAAATGTGTATATTTTTCCGTTGTTATTCAAATGTGAACATATTTGCAAGGGATATAGTAGTGTGGATAGCTGCTTAAGAAATAGTACTCGAGCTCAAAACTGCCACAACAGTAAGGCGTTTAAGCATTGTTGTAGCAATGGAAACACTGCAAGTATCTTGAATTATAAAGCTGGCTGCCACTTCCACATGTTCGAAGCGCTTATTTGCCTTAAATGCTATGAAAATATTTAGTTTCTGGTGTAACGTTCAGGTGTTACAAGAATGCCCACTGGCCAAAAGATAAGCAGTCACTCCTGAAATTAACTTATTCGCAGCTGAGGTGCCGTTACAAAAAACCAAAAATGGTTCAAATCGCTGTAAGCACTATCGGACATAACATCTGACGTCATCAGTCTCCTAGACTTAGAACTACTTAAACCTAACTAACCTAAGGACATCACACACATCCATGCCCTAGGCAAGATTCGAACCTCGACCGTAGCAGCAGTGCGGTTCCGGACTGAAGCGCCTAGAACCACTCGGCCACAGTTTCCGGCGGTCCCGTTACATTTGGCGCAGAAGGAAAGACGTGAGAATTTATTCCAGTGACCAGCCGCTTCACGGCGCTGACGTCGCCCATCTGACAGACGCAGACACCTCCGTACGGACGGCTAGGCTCTAGGGAAATCACACCGCCGCCAAAAGCTTCAGCACTCTCTCCAACCGCGACGGTCCAACATTTCTCGTTTTGTCTAATCCAGAGTTACGACGTCAGAGTGTTCCTCTGAACCATTCGAGCCGGCCGCTATTGCAGCACTGGAAGATAACGTTTCTTGGATGCAGGGTAAACACACTCACACACAACACGGCTCATGGGACTTGGCTTCGTCGCGCCTGGCCAGTAGCAGGTAGCCGTCAGTTGCTGCAGTACGCTTCGACGCTGAGCAAATAGACAACTGCCCGCTGTCGTTCTGCGCGCCACCTTGCCTGGCGCGTATGTTTCTGTGGAACCTTGCCGAAAGTGTACGGCTTTGCCGTCCAACGTGCACAAAAGACAACTAAGCTTCGTAGTAGGATGTAGCAAGTGAGAATGACACGCGGTCAGTTTCCATTGCTTATTACTAACAGTGATTGGCCGGCCGAAGTGGCCGAGCGGTTCTAGGCGCTACAGTCTGGAACCGCGCGACCGCTACGGTCGCAGGTTCGAATGCTGCCTCGGGCATGGATGTGTGTGATGTCCTTAGGTTAGTTATGTTTAAGTAGTTCTAAGTTCTAATGGACTGATGACCTCAAAAGTTAAGTGCTCAGAGCCAACTAAGGGTGATTTGTAAGCAGCCGCATTTTACTGCGTGACAGGCAGTTCGGAGCAGCTGTCTAGGAAGTACTTGTGCGTTAACTCGGCCGAGTGGCAAGCGAAAGAAGGGAAATCAATGGTAACCATGTTTATTGCTGTTTTAAGATTACCACTTAGATTACGTGATGAACTTTGACTTAATGGGATGCATTTGTGTCACAACTTGCTGGTTATACACCGATTAGCCATAACATTATGATCACCAGATGGTGGCGTCACCAGATGGTGGCGTTGCGGGCACGTAACAGAGTTAGATAAGAGTAGTAGCGTAACAGAGTCGAGTGGAAAACCATTCTAGCAACGATACGGAACGCAAATGGAAATCCAGTGACATTACAACTTTGTAGGGAGCACATTGTGCTCACGTGGGAGCAATCTAGATGGTTGTAATACAATAAACTGGTAGCCAAGATCACAGGAATTCTTTTTATTCCATGATTACCGGTTCCGGCGAAACTAAAGCCGCCATCATCGGATCTAGGGAGGACAGAAAACACTAAAAGTGGGCTTGGATTCCACTTATATAACATGTATACATATAAGTTTAGGTACATACCTTAGGACACATACAGGTTGCAACATCAAGGGAGACAATGGTGATATTAGTAGTTGCCTATAGCACGCACGCCTTACAAAATTGTCATACGTAGCACATAGGCTTCCAAGAGAGATGACATTATAAATGTTAGGTGTCTCCATCAGACACAAGTGAAGGCTAGGTACTACCACAACTCCGACTCTGTTGTTACACTACAGGCGATAGGCACGGCACCCCTCCCCCCCCCTTCCCGCCCCCCCCCCCTCCCATCAGTTTTATGTTTCCTTGGTTTTGGTCCGGTGACCGCCGCGTACACCACAGAACAGGGTTTTTTACAAGTACATAAGTATATAGTCGACATAAGGTGGCGTAACTTTTTGACATTGGTTTTGTTAGATGACTGTGGTTCATTTTCATGAGGCTGCCACATAGTTGTACTTCTTATATTAAGTGGTTCTGTTATGACCAAAAACCATAGGCTCATACGCAATGTCTATTTTATTGGTATGTTTTTTAATGGCTCTGAGCACTATGGCACTTAACTTCTTAGATCATTAGTCCTCTAGAACTTAGAACTACTTAAACCTAAGTAACCTAAGGACAACACACACATCCATGCCGAGGCAGGATTCGAACCTGCGACCGTAGCGGTCGCTCGGTTCCAGACTGTAGCGCCTAGATCCGCTCGACCACTCCGGCAGGCTAAGACCAGATGGATATGCAGTTGTGTAACCCTGAAGTGTTTTTAAATTTGTATATGACTTTTGGTAGGTTTTATATATGACCAGACAGATGTACTTGTGCAACTCGGCAGTCTCAGAATTATGTACAAGCCCTAATGACGTAGTGCTACCACACACGCAGAGCCTGTTATGACGCGAGCTGTGACATTCATTGGCGCCTCTTCTGCTAGCGCCATCTCGGGACGTGGCCTGTAGTGTAAGAACAGAGCCGGAGTTGCGGTAGTACCTAGCTTGCGCTTGTATGTGATGGAGACAACTAATATTTATAATGTCATCTCTCTTACAAGGAGACGGCACGACCGTGGGGTCGGGGATTTGTCCGAAATTTTGTGTGGTGAAAGAGGACCCATAACACTTCACGTGGTTAAAATATTAGGACGCACTACCGCGAAAATCCCGGGAAAAATCGATCCAAAGTTTCTTAGGCGCCATATGAGTACAAAACGTTAGTGCACTGCTGAGTCGCCGTCTGTCGTAGATGTTTAGGGTTCGTACTCTTACCCCAGAGGTCTCGGGTTCGATTCCTCCTCTGGCATTTTTTTTCCTTCTGTTTCATTTTGTTTCCTTATTCCACAAATCATTCAGAAAGTTTCCCAAACCTACATTATCTTTAACAAATTAGTTACATTATTGAATAAAAATTATTTTCTTTTTGTCCACCAACACAATTTATGGCAGTGGGTTTTCCATTTTTCATTGTAAAGTATATGAGGAAAAAACATTGGGTTTTTAATCAGAATAACAAAGTCGATTGGGAAACATTCAATTTTTATACATATAATAATCATAAACAAGAACCGCAGTGGTAATTATCGTAAAAACAAACAAAGCAATAATTTTTGCGACATCTTGTGCAACGTATAAAAACGGATTTTTTACAATCACAGGGCGTTTGCAATAAATCTGTACAAAAACATGCCCCATTAACATTTACGAAAATGTTTTGAGTTTCTGATAATTTTGAGGCAAACCAGGAATATTGAATCATGTCTCGGAATATTGGTGACGATAATTGATGGTGAACTATAGAATGAATTTTTATACAATCTTCCCGGGAATTAATTTCACGATTCTCCTGTGACAATGCGATGCAATTTTGCAAGCAACAGAAGAAAAAAAAAAAAAAAAGAAGTACCGGAGGAGGAATCGAACCCGAGACCTCTGGCGTAACGGTCTGAGCGCTAACGATGTAGGCCAAACGGCGGCCAGGGAATGGACTAACATTTTATACTCATACGCACCTAAGAATTTGGATCGATTTTTCTCGAGCTTTTCCGAGTAGTGCGTCCTAATATTTTAACCACGTGAGGTGTTAGGGGTCCTCTTTCTCCACGCAAAATTTCGGACAAATCCCCGACCCCACGGTCGTGCCGTTTCCTTGTTAGACGCCTATGTGCTACGTATGACAATTTTGTAAGGCCTACGTATTATAGGCAACTACTAATATCACCATTGTCTGCCTTGATGTTGCAACCTGTATGTGTCCTAAGATGTGTACCTAAACTTATATGTATACATGTTATATAAGTGGAATCCAAGCCCACTTTTATAGTGTTTCCTGTCCTCCCTAGATACGATGATGGCGGCTTTAGTTTCGCCGAAACCGGTAATCATGGAATAAAAAGAATTCCTACGGTCTTGGCTACCAGTTTAATGTTTTATGTATAACTTTGATAAAGTGAAGACTGATATGGCCCGGCTCCTAGGAACGAACATCTCAGAAACGGAGAAGCTCATCGGCTGTTCGTGTGCTCCCGTCGTGAGCTCCTACAGAAAGCAGATGAAGGACAGTAGAACCACTAACAGGTGATAAGGTGTTCGACGTCCACCCCTCGTCACAAAACACTTAAAGTCGGGTAGGGCGCTATCTGTGGCAGATCTGACGAAACAGTGCGGTGCTGGTGCAGACATGTATTTAGGAGCACACCTTTCAGCACGCGTTGTTGAACATAACGCTCCGCAACAGATGACCTCTACGTGTTCCCATGTTGACTCGTTGACATGGCCAATAGTGATTGCAGTAGGTGTGAGAAAACGAAAAAGTGGAAACATGACGCCCGGTCGGTGAGTCACATTCTTTGCTACACCATGTCGATCGTCTTGTCCCGGCACGCCATCATTCAGGCACACACCGTACAGCCCTGACCCATTTCCAAACGAATTTCATCTCATTGGTCAAATGAAGGAGGAAAAAAATGGTTCAAATGGCTCTGAGCACTATGGGACTCAACTGCTGTGGTCATTAGTCCCCTAGAACTACTTAAACCTAACTAACCTAAGGACATCACACACATCCATGCCCGAGGCAGGATTCGAACCTGCGACCGTAGCAGTCGCACGGTTCCGGACTGCGCGCCTAGAACCGCGAGACCACCGCGGCCGGCTGAAGGAGCATATGTGAAAAAATCCACTTTTTTTTGTCGAATGGCGAGGTTCTGGAGGCGTTGCAACAGTAGATGTGGGTAATGCCATATCGTTTTTCCAGGATGGAATTAGGAAGATTGTCAAAAGATGGACCACATGCGTATAGATTGAAATACAACATGTAAAGAAATGATCCTATCCGCAGCCTCTTTTTCTCAAAGACAGGTTGTTTGAAAAAACTACATTTCCTTTCTCTCGTGACTGTGTACAACTCTTAAACTAACACATTTTCACATTTACTTCCCGTATTCGTTTATGTATAAGGACGTGTGCCCATAACTGTAGTCTGGAGTCGAGATGGAATACTAACTGCAGTAGAAATAAGAGTAATAACAGGTACAAGCTGTGGAAATGTACTGTATAACTGCTATTGTTTTGATAGATTTTTTATTCTGTTTATCAAGACATGTTGCGAAAAATGATGATTAAATACGAAGTTAAAGTTTCTTTCAGCATCGCAAATATTCTCACGTATTACTAGGTACTGTCTTCAATGTACAGAAAGCGTTATGAAGTTCAGGGTGCTATTTTTCTACGAAGTATTTTAATAAAGACGAAAGTTGTGAATAGAGGCAAGTCACTTTATATACTGTAATAATTTTCATCCGAACCGTTATTAAACCTTTTTCCGACAGAGCAGAAGTAATATGAGACTTTACAGCAGTTTCATTTATCAATATAGCTTCAAGTTTGTAATGCCTAAGATCTACATCTACATCTACAGCCATACCCCGCAAGCCAGCTGACGGTGTGTGGCGGAGGGTACTTTGAGTACCTCTATCGGTTCTCCCTTCTATTCCAGTGTCGTATGTTCGTCGAAAGAAAGATTGTCGGTATGCCTCTGTGTGGGCTCTAATCTCTCTGATTTTATTCTCATGGTCTCTTCGCGAGATATACGTAAGAGGGAGCAATATACTGCTTGACTGCTCGGTGAGGATATGTTCTCGAAACTTCAACAAAAGCCCGTACCGAGCTACTGAGCGTCTCTCCTGCAGAGTCTTCCACTGGAGTATATCCATCATCTCCGTAACGCTTTCGCGATTACTAAATGATCCTGTAACGAAGCGCGCTGCTCTCCGTTGGATCTTCTCTATCTCTTCTATCAACCCTATCTGGTACGGATCCCTCACTGCTGAGCAGTATTCAAGCAGTGGGCGAAAGCGTACTGCAACCTACTTTCTTTGTTTCAGGATTGCATTTTCTTAGGATTCTACCAATGAATCTCAGTCTGGCATCTGCTTTACCGACGATCAACTTTATACGATCATTCTATTTTAAATCACTCCTAATGCAACTGCCAGGTAATTTATGGAATTAACTGCTTCCAGTTGCTGACGTGCTATATTGTAGCTAAATGATAAAGGATCTTTCTTTCATGTATTCGCAGTACATTACACTTGTCTACATTGAGATTCAATTGCCATTCCCTGCACCATGCTGGCCGAAGTGGCCGTGCGGTTCTAGGCGCTGCAGTCTGGAACCGCAAGAACGCTACGGTCGCAGGTTCGAATCCTGCCTCGGGCATGGATGTGTGTGATGGCTTTAGGTTAGTTAGGTTTAACTAGTTCTAAGTTCTAGGGGACTAATGACCTCAGAAGTTGAGTCCCATAGTGCTCAGAGCCATTTGAACCCTGCACTATGCGTCATTTCGTTGCAGATCCTCCTGCTTTTCAGTACAATTTTCCGTTGTTACAACCTCTCGATATACTACAGCATCATCCGCAAAAAGCCTCAGTGAACTTCCGATGTTATCCACAAGGTCATTTATGTATATTGTGAATAGCAACGGTCCTACGACACTCCCCTGCGGCTCACCTGAAATCACTATTACTTCGGAAAACGTCTCTCCATTGTGAATGAGATGCTGCGTTCTGTTATCTAGGATCTCTTCAATCCAATCACACAATTGGTCTGATAGTCCATATGCTCTTACTTTGTTCATTAAACGACTGTGAGGAACTGTATCGAACGCCTTGCGGAAGTCAAGAAACATGGCATCTACCTGGGAACCCGTGTCTATGGCCCTCTGAGTCTCGTGGACGAATAGCGCGAGCTGGCTTTCACACGATCGTCTTTTTCGAAACCCATGCTGATTCCTACAGACTAGATTTCTAGTCTCCAGAAAAGTCATTATACTCGAACATAATACGTGTTCAAAAATTCTACAACTGATCGACGTTAGAGATATAAGGTTATAGTTCTGCACATCTGCTCGACGTCCCTTCTTGAAAACGGGGATGATCTGTGCCCTTTTCCAATCCTTTAGAACGCTACGCTCTTCTAGAGACCTACGGTACACCACTGCAAGAAGGGGGGCAAGTTCCTTCGGGTACTCTGTATAAAATCGACCTGGTATCCCACAGGCCCAGCGGCCTTTCCTCTTTTCAGCGATTTTAATTGTTTTTCTATTCCTCTGTCGTCTATTTCGATATCTATCATTTTGTCATCTGTTCGACAATCTAGAGAAGGAACTACAGTGCAGTCTTCCTCTGTGAAACTGCTTTGGAAAAAGATATTTAGTATTTCGACCTTTAGTCTGTCATTCTCCGTTTCAGTACCATTTTGGTCACAGAGTGTCTGGACATTTTGTTTTGATCCACCTACCGCTGTGACAGAAGACCAAAATTTCTTAGGATTTTCTGCCAAGTCAGTACATAGAACTTTACTTTCGAATTCATTGAACGCGTCTCGCATAGGCCTCCTCACACTACATTTCGCTTGGCGTAATTTTTGTCTGCAAAGCTTTGGCTATGTTTATGTTTGCTGTGAAGCTCCCCTTGCCTCCGCAGCAGTTTTCTAACTCGGTTGTTGTATCACGGTGGCTCTTTTCCATCTCTTACGATCTTGCTTGGCACATACTCAACTACTGCATTTTGGTCGATAGAGCTGAAAGTTAATAGCAAACATTTTAAGACGTCTTTTTCATCGTGCTCTGTGCTTTATTTGCGCCTTGATTAGATAGCAAATTTTACCACAATGGCACAGCTATTTCACAAGAACAAACATCACAAATTTTGAATTCCGTTCAGTTTTACGGACTAACAAGATGTGGCAGAAAACACACGTTTTACTTGCCATCATTTGTTGACAATACTCCTTTCAAATACATTGAAATTATTTCTGTTAATAAAGATGGAACTGCGGCATCAAAACGACTTACAGCCTACAAAAGGCTGAACAACCAGGTAGACTATTTGCAGTCCTATGTAACAGGGTGCTGAACCGGGCAGGTTAATTTTTTACTACACCAGTGAAGCGTTCTGACTCACGTGCACGCAAAATAACCTTCTCCATTTGCTTCAAATCTTCATTTATCTCGAAGACCCATAGGAGTAAATAAAAAAAGAAAAGTGAGATATGCGACTGTACCACATAAACCTTACCGCATGGAAGTATTTACTCCTGCTCTGAAGGTGTAACTTTGATACTCTGTTCTAGTGGTTCCACTTCGCATACATATCCAGATTGCGACTCCAGATTATCAGCCTGTCGCAAGAGTCACGTTCAGATGACCTGTGACGAAAAATCGCTTTTTCCTGCTATGCTTCAACGCAACAATATAATTCGTGGTCCCTCCCTTTATTTTCATCCGTACGGCACAAATGACATAGTGGCGCTCCTTATCTAACGAGAGGGATAACATTTACATCTACGTATACGGTAAGCTGCAGAAGCCACTTTACGGCGTGTGGCGGTGGGTACTTTCGGGCACCGTCTTCCCACCGCAAGTTCGTCTGCGAAAGACTAACGGTAAGCGTCTGTATGGCCCCTAACTTCCTTTTTTTACCCTCTCTCGTCGCGGTCATTTCGCGATACGTATGCGGAAGGAGTATTATGTTGAGTGAGTACTCACGCAGGATATGCGCTAGGAATATCAACAGGAGACCTCTCTTTGATGTGTAATGTCTCTCTTGTATCGCCCGTCCGCTACCTGAGGCTGATGGGCAACTTCCTAGAGTTCTCGCGTGTACTAAACGGACCGGGACAAAACGCACTGCCTTTCTTTCGATCTGCTCTATCTCATCCTCTTCGATAGCTGAGTGGAGCCCGGCACTGTAGCTCAGCGTGTTCCATAAGAGGTTTAGCTTTCCTCTGTGATAAAAAAAACCTGAGCGTATGGATCAACGATGAACTTGAACGAGTGTCAGTTGACGTCCGTCCCGAACAAACGCAACGAACATTAACGAACAAAATGAGATAAAAAAATAAAGAAATACTTAAAAGTGATCAGCGGGACAGAATGCAATGGATGGGGTCCGGGTTCGATTCCTGGTGGGGTCCGAGGTTTTCTCCCCTCGACTACTGTCTGTTGTCTTCATCAGCGTATCATCTTCATCGACACCCAAGTCGCCGAAGTGGCGTCAACTAAATAGACTTACACCGGGCGACCTGTCTACCCGACGCGAGACTGTAGCCACACGACATTTTATTTTCATCCCTACTATATATAAATGTATTTATTACACCTTCTCCAAAGGCGACCTGAATCAATCCGTTCAGGTTCATTATTCGCAGCAACGTTTGAATTTTTTGTGTAGGTGTATTTTGCGATCAGTTCAGAGTTCGCTTGATCAGTTGTATCTCTGCTCCCACCTCACGTTCATTTGTCATCAAAGGACAAAAAGGATGACAGTAGAAAGCAATCAGTTTGTAATATGACCCAAGTTTGTAATATGACCCACAGGTTATTATACCTTCAGATTTAAATTTTTAATTAAAGTGTACGTCTGACCAAGAAGCAAAATGTAACGCGGATGCTTTTGTTACTTTTGTGAACGAAGCTTTAATTTCCACAACTCGTGCTACGTTTTTGCACATGCATGACTGAACTACATTTTTGTAACTTCACACACGGATTAGTTCTGCTTAACACCAGGTTAAGAGACTGTCAGGTAAAAAAGACGGCGCACCACGAAGGAGTTATGCACGTTGTCCACAAATTGATATTCACACAGGTACTGACGGAAAACGCTAAATTGTAAACTTTGGTGGCCGATGGATGCAGCGCGATTTCACCGCGCAGCTGCCAAGGCTAGTAAACAGGGGATATGTCGATACCAGGGCATACAGTCTTCGTGAATTTCATTCCGTGTACTCAGCTGGAAGGCAACTACGCTTCGCAGACAGGCGGGTGAGCAATACACGCAGATGTCAGCATTTGAGAGAGGACGTGTAGTTGGGAACACGGTTGGAGTAATCAGCGAATCGCTAGATATATGAATAGGAGCGATGCTACTATTCGACGATGTTGGCAGGAATGGGTGAGCAATGGCCGAACACACCGTCAAGAGACAAGCAGTTGGCCTAGAGAGACGACACGAAGATAACCAAGCGGTCATCAAAGAGGCACTCAGAAACTCGGATTATTCTCCGTCCGAGATACTAGCCGGCCGTAGTGGCCGAGCGGTTCCAGGCGCTTCGGTCCGGAACCGCGATGCTGCTACGGTCACAGGTTCGAATCCTGCCTCGGGCATGGATGTGTGTGATGTCCTTAGGTTAGTTAGGTTTGAGTAGTTCTAAGTTCTAGGGGACTGATGACCTCAGATGTATAGTCCTATAGTGCTCACAGCCATTTGAACCATTTCGACGTGCAACTGGTAATTCAGTGACCACAAGGGCCATTAACAGACGGTTAGCAAAAAGGGGACTGAGCTGACGGCCACTCCCTTTGACCACTGCCCACCAACAAGCCCGTCTGCAGTGGAGTCAGGCACATGTGGCCTGGAAACTCGTTGACTGGAGTACAACTGTTCAGTGTTGAGTCCCGCTTGGAACTGAGCCCCGATGACCAGCGAGTACGTGTTTGGAGACGCCCCAGACAGCGATGCGGTACCAACTTGTCGCCCACCACACAGACCGATCGCCCGCCATACAGCCCGACAGCAACGAGTGATAGTGTGGGATGTCGTTTCATTTCATAGTAGGACCCCTTTAGCTGACATCCGCATCACGCTTAAAACACAGACGATATTGTACGCTCCGGTTCTTTTGCCCTTCATGGCAAGACATCCTCGACTTACATTTCAGCAAGATAATGCCCGCCTGCACACGGAGTCTCTACTGCTTCAATTTGTAATTATAGCGTTATGGGCAGGGCCTTCCAACTAGCACGCTATTTTGACGATCTAGCGCACCAATTTGACAGAATTTCGCACGATTTCCATCAGTAGAACATTCAACAACTCTGTCAGTCAATGCCAAGCCGGATAATTGCTTGCATGGGGACAGAGGTGGACCAACGCGTGTATGACTTGCTCAATTTACAAAGATCTTTCTCCTGAAATTGTAATCATTTGTTTGTCTGTACATGTACATCACATCTACCGATTTCGGTCTCATTCGGATAAGTCTTTCCTGGTGCGGCGTTCTTTTTATTTTTTCCTTTTTTTCTTAGTGTGTATTGTGACAACTAACACTGTAGTGATTAATTTATAATAAAATATGTAATGATTTTGATTTTAGAAATTGTTTACCCGTGGTCCAAAATTGACAGATAACTATTAAGGCAAACGTAAACCTTTAGCAGATGTTGATTTGGGTCGCCCTATGAAACTTCGTACACTCGCTAGACTCCTTATCGTAAATACTGCTGAAATCACATTGAAACAACACTAGACTAAAGTCCATGTATTCATTAGGGGGACGAGAATCACTACAGCCTTGCCTTGAGCCTTTTCCATCCGAAGAAAACATTATAGCTACAGAGATTGGTCACCAGTCCTGAAGGGACAAAAATAGTCTTTCTAAAAAACTCTAGAAAATTAAGAACTTGACGTCAGTGAAAAAATTAAGCAACCAAGCAGCAATTCATTTCTGTACTTTTCCCAGTAATATTACTGAATTTCAAAGTGAAATGATGTCGCTCACAAACTTACTTATTTTACGGCAATCGTGCAAGATCTTTGTAGTCAAATTAACTATTAACTGCAGCAGTTTCTGCTCAGAACCCGAATAACAGCAATTTGTATTTAGAAATTAACTAACCAGTTTTTATGTGCGTCGAGGCATTTTATTAATACTTCTGGTTTGTAACATTGACGTTCCTACGCAAATATTTCTAAAGTAAATAATTATTTTTCAGTTAAAAAAATAACCGAAAGATGCCATGGGAGAAAGCAAATGACAAACTTCCAGTAATATTAACATACCATATTATAAATCATGTCAGTATAGTTTTCACAACTAATGAACAACAATCTTTACTAACATAACTCATCTTTCACTCACATATCCAACTGGAAAAGAAAATTCTTCATTTGTGTGACCATACTGTCCATAGTTCCTTTATAATTATTGAAGGTTTACTTGGGTAAGTAAATATTAAAAAGAAAGACACTTATTGCCTTATTAACCGAAGTATATAACTTAAGGAACTTAACCACTTCTCTGCTTCTCTATCTGAGTAAATCTTCCTAAAACTTTCTACCAAAACTTCTCAAAAATGATTACCAAATAAACTAATTACTAACTTAAATTCATGTACTGTACAAAACTCTGACTACACTGCATTATCCAAAGGATTAATATGATTTACTCAACACTGTCTAATTATTGAAACTAACGGTTTCTGTAAAAAATTCAATGCTTAGCTCAATATTGCCTGACTTATGAAATAAATGCACAAGTGAGCTTAGAAAGAAATTCGTGGCTCTAAACTGTATTTTCACTTACTTCGTACCTTGACAAACATTTTTGCAGATTTCTTGAAAGCAGCTCACGGCATACAGCAGGAAAGCAACATTAGAAAATGGTGACTGAAAATTCCATACTATAAAGTGCAACGTGCGTACGCACATAATGAGGTGAGAGTTTTAACTGGTAAGAAATGACTTCTGATAAAATTCAAATGAAGCTCTACATCCAGAAGGATCGCTTTAAAAATCAACTGAACGCTCACACCAGTATTTACATAACATGACTTAAAGACATAACTTAAGCAAGCGATACCTCATGTTCGTATCAGAGCAATCCGTATAACAATCCTACTATCTGAGCTTCGTTATTACAGTCTCAGTAATACAAAACAGTGCTACTCACTTTCGAGCTTACTTTAGCCTCTCAGCATTCCAGAAAAGCTTACTAATAGTGTCCGTAGCTTCTTCTTCCGTAATCGTATAAAAAACATTGCTATTCCAATTCCATTAATCTCATATCACACTTACAAAACCAGTTTGCTGGCCATTCTTCAAAATATGTCCGCTACTCAACACTGCTCAACTTAGAAATGCGTGCAGCTTTGCTAGCTCTCTCAGGCAGACGCAGTTTAGCAACACAGAGATACTGTAGCAATGGTCAAAGATCACACAGCTACATAGTTTTGCTCTGTGTGAGTTATCCATATCGATATTTACATAACGAAGAGAATTTGCAGACTGACCAAAATAATATGCATATCTCACAGATGGATTTGTGGTGCAAGCAATTACGACATATATTTAGCCTCGAAATAGTCTTTCATTCGCAGGAGTTGGATAACTGAGGCGACTTACTGCGGCAAATGCACCAGACCGACTTATACATTCACCATTATGCACTAGTGCACTGCACAAAATTAACAGCTTCTTGTGCACACTAGCCGTCGACTGCACTGCACTACTGTGTACTTATGACATTGGGACACTGACTGCTGGTCTCTTTATGTGTTGTGAGCCAAAGCCTGAAAAAGGTGCCAAATTAAAAAAACGCAGCACAGCCTCTATTTTTGTGGTAGAACGCTGGATTCAGAAATTTGGTAGAAAATCATTCACTCAAGAATAAATCAGTTATTTACAAACATTAACAACTGAAATGTTTGCTAAGTACGTAAGGTATAATTAGCAAAAGTTGATCATTGGTTTCATAGCGGAAGTACAGAACATACAATCTATATTAAATTATGATAGCAAAAAGTACACTACTGGCCATTAAAATTGCTACACCAAGAAGAAATGCAGATGATAAACGGGTATTCATTGGACAACTATATTATACTAGAACTGAGATGTGATTACATTTGCACTCATAGATTCTGAGAAATCAGTACCCAGAACAACCACCTCTGGCCGTAATAACGGCCTTGATACGCCTAGGCATTGAGTCAAACAGAGCATGGATGGCGTGTACAGGTACAGCTACCCATGCAGCTTCAACACGGTACCATATTTCGTCAAGAGTAGTGACTGGCGTATTGTGACGAGCCAGTTGATCGGCCACCATTGACCAGACGTTTTCAATTGGTGAGAGACCTGGAGAATGTGCTGACCAGGGCAGCAGTCGAACATTTTCTGTATCCAGAAAGGACCGTACAGGACCTGCAACATGCGGTCGTGCATTATCCTGCTGAATTGTAGGGTTTCGCAGGGACCGAATGAAGGGCAGAGCCACAGGTAGTAACACATCTGCAATGTAAAGTCCACTGTTCAAAGTGCCGTCAATGCGAACAAGAGGTGACCGAGACGCCAGTATGTCGATGACGAATACACGCTTCCAATGTGCGTTCACCGCGATGTTGCCAAACACGGATGCGACCATCACGATACTGTAAACAGAACCTCGATTCATCCGAAAAAATGACGTTTTGCCATTCGTGCACCCAGGTTCGTCGTTGAGTACACCATCGCAGGCGCTCCTGTCTGTGATGCAGAGTCAAGGGCATCCGCAGCCACGGTCTCCGAGCTGATAGCCCATGCTGCCGCAAATGTCCTCGAACTGTTCGTGCAGATGGTTGTTGTCGTTCAAACGTCCCCATCTGTTGACTCAGGGATCGAGACGTGGCTACACGGTCCTTTACAGCCATGCGGATAAGATGTCTGTCACCTCGATTGCTAGTGATACGAGGCCGTTGGGATCCAGTACGGCGTTCCGTATTACCCTCCTGAACCCATCGATTCCATATTCTGCTAACAATCATTGGATCTCGACCAACGCGAGTAGCAATGTCGTGATACGATGAACCACAATTGCGATAGGCTACAATTGGACCTTTATCAAAGTCGGAAACGTGATGGTACGCATTTATCCTCCTTACACGAGGCATCACAACAACGTTTCACCAGGCAACACCGGTCTACTGCTGTTTGTGTAAGAGAAATCGGATGGAAACTTTTCACATGTCAGCACGTTGTAGGTGTCGCCACCGGCGCCAACCTTGTGTGAATGCTCTGAAAAGCTAATCATTTGCATATCACAGCATCTTCTTCCTGTCGGTTAAATTTCGGGTCTGTAGCACGTCATCTTCGTGCTGCAGCAATTTTAATGACAAGTAGTGTATGAGACGATAAAGAAAACGTAGCGTTGTCATATTGCAAATTCATAATAGTTAGTTCTAAACTGGGAATACGTCAGACGCCGTTCTTTGTTCAGTATTTTATGTAAATTGCGAAGAAACCAGTGGAAGTGAATTAATGGTAAATTCTGAACACACCTACATTATGCAGTAACACAGATATTTAGATAGCCTCCATAAGTTTCATCAAAAAAGAATCTGCTTTCAGTGCAACAGCATGCTACAGATGGGCCGAGTCTAGCCACCACTGCTTGAAGTAAGGATATATGTTGGGTACCCGTGAAGCGTCCCTGACGCTAGTAAGCCATTGTCAAAGTTCAATTACTTACTAACCATGTTTACAGTCGTCTTGTCCCACACCGACCTTGTAGCCGGTGCCTCACTCAACTGCGTGTTGGATTCCTGCTGACTGCTGCCGAGTCAGCTCCTCATCCGCAGGTCCAGACGAAGATTGAGTGACCTCGCGCTGTGGCGCGCTGCCGGTGCGGCTATTGTCCAGCTGCTGGAGTGTGCTCGATCCTACTCCGATTCCTATGTCGACCCTTGATGACTCATCCGCGGTGTGGTGTTGGAAGTCGTGTGGTGGGCTGGTCTCCTTCCTGTCGGACAGGTACGTTTCGGCACCCGCAGGAGCCTAAGTGCTGATCGGAAACATGAACTGCACGAGAGCCTGCTGCTGTTTCCGCGCCGAAGCTCGGTGATGTCAGCACTCTGTGATGTGTTGTTGTCAGATTCTCTATCAGCGAATGGTAAGCGGCCAACACTATGAAGTTCATCAGGCAATGACCGTCATCTCAGGCCCATCTTCGGCCGGTTCGTAGACTGTGTAAGACGTACGCGTTGCCGGCGATGGGCGAGGCATGGGAGAGTCTCTGACCAGAGAGCAGTATGTAGTTAGTTGTTGCTTGTCGCTAGTCGGCAGTAGTCTTGAGTAGTCTGCGTGAGTCGGCAGTAGTCGGCAGTTGTGTGCGCGTGTCGGGAGTCTTCTCTGGTCGAGACTCTGGAGGATGAGTATTATTGTAGAAGGTAAAGAAGCAGCCTTGCGCATATCTAGTAATGTATGTGAATTGTCAATCCAATTTTTTTGAAAATGCCACAATAATAATTTTTATAATATAAAGTAATTTTTTTTTTTTTAAAAAGCATTCATTTCAATTTCAAGATTTTATCCAATGAATAATTAATTCCTTTCACGAGTCACAAAGCATAGGTCAGGATTGCACGGAGCTGTGCCGAAAAAAGTTTTAGGTAAGAGCAGATATATTCGTAGTTTTTATTGAGGTAAGAATTTTTGCTTTTTTTATTCAGAATACAGGGCCGAGGCGCAGCGCTGTTGTCGTCATAAAATTTACCAGGTTGCTGAATTTTTTTATTATTTTGGTGTTTAGGAATTTTTCTGTTTCGAACTTAACATTAAATGAGAAAAGAATTTTGTGGGAACATTAAATGTGAATGCATTTCTGCACAGAGATTATGAATGGGAACTAATTTTGTTCAGAGGTTACAATATTTAAAATTCATTTAATTATTATTTCCGTCGGAGGTTACACTTGGTTCATGGTTCATCATTTAATTAATATTTTCGTGTGGGGAGGTTACAACTGTTCTAGAGTACATAGGACATAGATTCGCTACAGTATCGTCATCGTGGAATCGAGTGCTATGACTGTGAACGCCATCGATTTCAATGATCAACTCCTTGAGAGCTGGAGAGCTCGACTATTTAAAGGGAGCTAATGTGAGGCTATGACGCGATGCTCAGTTCGTAATAACCACATGTGTCATTCTGTCATATTCACTTAACAAGCTCTTAGCTGCTGTGTATGTTCTCTGATACTGGCTATTATGAAATAGGCACAGTTAGTTTTGAAATCTCTTACAAACTAAATAGTAAGCATGTCGTGTTTCCGTTGGTTTTCTGTCCTGTACTATTTTCTTCTCATCTCGGGCACTCTCTCCTGGTGCAGTGTTGTAACGTGCCGAGGTCTGACCCACTTGCGACATACCGCTTATTTCCTGGTTCTCTCTGCCTCTGGCGTGACTGCACTTTGCTTGTAGCAACGTGAATGAGTTTTAACGACATTTTCTAATTTTCAGTCCCTTAATGTTCTGTACTGTAACAATATGATGTACTATATCTGGCTGTGCCAAATGAAGATAATTTGATATCCTCACAGAAACCCGAATGAAATACATAAGGACGAGCCAGCCGAAAAACCGTAAAGAGAAGAAGCATATATAAGAAAAAACGGAATTATTTGAGAAAGAATTCAAAACTGACGAACAATGATCAGAATGGGTCGAAAAAGGGCTTTGTAAGGAACTGCTTCGTGGCGGAAATTTGGGCCTACATTTTCCTAGATTTCTTCCAATGACATTCGTCGACTCTTTTACCGAGATTGTTGTTACGGTTTGCTCCAGTAATAATCAGGACCCAGGTGCGAAATTTTTAACCCTATAGAACCTAAAAAGGTCTAAATCGTACTTGTGGCGCTAAAAGAAGCTGAACATTACATTCACAGGAAAAATAGATGCTAAAGAATACTTTTGCAAAAAATCAGGTTTTGAAATAGATTTTATGAATTAATACCGAAGAAAACCAATAACGCGAATCGCAAGTTTTACGAAGAGAGATAGTAATTAAGTTTACACACTGCACTGAAACCAAGAATGTGTATGGTTGAGTTTAACTTGCATTTATGACTCGATAATGTGCCAGCACGCTGCTACATTGGTGACACTTGAGTGTACGAACCATTGTCGTCCTGTTATTGGACTGACAATAGGACTACTCGCCTCCCTGCGTAGGGACAAACCCAGCCAGCCTTTACATAAATGCTGTCTGGAAACAGAGGTATATTGACACCTGAATCTATTTATTTTTGTACTTAGAACTAAAGTTGTGTGCAGTTCACTTTAAGTATAATTTTGTCATCCTTAAACATAAATCGACAGAAACTGGAATTTTTCGGCAGTGGGTTGGGGAAGACTCCAGTTTCATAGCTGATGGCCGAGTAATTTTTTGTCAAGCCCGTCAAAAACAATTAACGAAACACAGCTTATTTTCATCATTCATTTCACTTACCAGTCTTCTTGACAGTCCTCTTCCCTCGCAGTTTGAAATCGAAATTTAAAATTAGTTTGTTGACTTGCATATGTGATTTAATTGGAGCTGATATTTTACGTGATTACGTTGTAATTTTTTGCTTTCTGCCATCTTCTTAGTGTTTGTTTTAATTTTAGGTATGTCTTGATAAAAGAAGGTCACATTTCCTTAAACTCAAAGATTCTGCAGCTGTAATCTAGACTTCTGTGGGGCTAGAGAGTCGGATAATGTGCCAAGGATCGTTCTAAATAATACCATGTGCGCGGACTTCCTGCACAGTATCAGCAGCTACAGTACACCAGATGAGTCAATATTGTGCAATAAGATTTAGAAACAGCTGTATGAAAATAGACATTGATGACCACTATATTTGGCTTTCAGTAGACGAGACCAACTGGGAGATCAATAGCTAATGTCGAGATAGGGAAATTTAATCCCACGGCACCCGGAAAACCCCACCTACTCTGTGTAATGGATTGGAGAAGACATATGAGACTACTGTGGTCCGCATTGTCAGGGATGCCCTACGCATCATATAGGCAGTGGAAAGATAGGTATGAGAAACCGTAGCTGTCGGTGACAGTCTGTGCTGCCTACATTATAAAAGCGGGAGCTATACTGCAAGAATTCTATCCCAGTACGATCCTCTAGACCTGTCTTGCCCATGGCCTACACCGTCCAGTACAGTAAGTCAGAAAGAATTTTCCTGAGGCTAACAGTATCATTTCCTCTATTAAAAAAATATTTCTCGGACCTCCTACCTGCTTTCAGTCTTTTAAGGAAACAACTCGAAACATTGCCCTCCCATGTGAACCCATACTTAAAAATTGATGCACTTGGCTCTTGGCAGCTTTATGTTGGGCTGAACACCACAAAAAAGTCACAATTGTAGAAGCCACATTCGACGCTAGTATATTAGGTTTTACTTAAAAATCAAGACGGGCCTTAAGAATATCAAGACTGTTGCATCCCTGGCATTTTTTAAGAGCGCGCATCTATTTGTTTCAATTGCGTATGGATCTGTGCCACTGAAGAATGCTGTAGACGTGATCTCTGAAGTGCAGATGCGTCTGGAGGAAATATGTTTTTCAGATGATACAGCGTGCGTCACTAAGTTACGGAATACTGTGATGAGGAATCCCGGATAGGAAGATATGAAGAAACTGTCCACCATTATTCAGGGGACAAGTTCAAGGTGGACTGTACTGGCGGTTACAACAAATTGCTTCGATGAAATATGGGTCATCGACCTTAAGTGCCGTTATATCTTTCTCAGCCGACGGAAATGTACTGAAACACAATAGAAAAGGTTTCACTATACAAAGCTTAGAGAGGTGGCTAACTGCGAACTGCAGTACCAAGATGTAATATAAAAATTGTTCTTAGTTGTAGCATTAGGCCACGGATTGCGGCCATACATAGAAACACGTCTCAAGTGTGTGCTTTCATGTGAGTGGCACACGAAAAAAGAAATTCAATAAAAGACTTTTCATTAAAACATAAAAAAGGGCAAACAGTTGTAGCACGATAAGTATCTCAGTGGCTTATGCGTGGTTACGAGTGCCATTAATTCAGTATCTTCTACAATGCTGTGACGAAATTGTATTAAAATTTACTATGTTAATATTAGTGACCATTATATTTTCACTAAAAGACTCCAAAAAGACAAAATAGTTTGTTTAAAGCTAAGAAATGCTATTCCAATAAAATAAACGGCTGAAGGCCATTTCATAGAAACCTAAAAATCCGAGCCCTAGTAAATTACCCACTTACAAAGTCGACTCATAAAATATACTGTTCTTATGTTTCCTTTCCAAAATAGTTGTTTTCAGATTCTGAGAAGGTTTTTCACCTGAAACAAAAACATTTGCAGCGACATTGCCTTCCATGCCTTTACTTCTTGTAAGCATTGGTACGCATGTCTTTGTTTCTTCTATTGGTATTTACTTCATATGCCCTTTCTGTCGGAGGTTCGAGTCCTTCCTCAAGCATGGGTGTGTGTGTCTTGTTCTTAGCATAAGTTAAAGTAGTATGTAAGTCTAGGGACCGATGACCTCAACAGTATGGTCCCTTAGAAGCTGACACACATTTGAACATCATATGCCTAGTACACTTTCGTTCCGACGTTGTTTCAATTACAGTAACAGCAAAATCAACAAATAGCGTCTCGTGTCTGCCCTACTTTTCTGGTTCTTCTTGTCTGGAGGTCGGAAAATCGAGAGACCATTCTTTATGTGAGAAGCAATTCCTGGCGATCGATCTCACCGAGGTCACGGCGGCTATGGAACTGGAATATTTGTTTGTCCTGAAATTCGACGCAAATGGAGTCCGTTTCCTGGTACGCTGCGTGAATTTTGTATGGATCTGGGCGGGGGGTCAGATGTATTGAATTATTTGTTGCACGTTCCCGAAGTAATCAATAATATCAGTACTGTTCTCTTTCATAGGGTGGACGTAACCAAATGTCTATCTATATATATGACAAGGCAATGTCCTGTTCGATTGATTCATCATCGGCCAGCCCAAACCGCTAAGGAAGGAACCGAGATTTGGAGAGGGTATTCATCTTATACTATAGGTGTCGTTTAACAACGGATTTTTCGAAACTCCACCCCTAAGGCATTGAAACAGGGTATGAAATTTGTTTTGAAGATATGTCGCTATTAAGGCAATTTTGAAGCTACACTTACGAAAATTGGTATTTGCTTCCTCGCTCAGAAATAAAGAAAAACGTGGGTTTCAGTAGTTTCGGAAATTTAACCACTGCTGGAGTGACTTAGTGGGTGAAACGTTTAATGAAATATTTAATTATGAAAGCTAAAACTGTGCAAATTTGAATTGGCTTCTCGGTTAGGAACAAAGTAACACTTGTTAATCTGTTCTTGGAAATTCAGACCCTATGGGGGTTAAACAGGTGATGAAATGCTTTATGGAAATATTTCAATGCAAGCATTTTTGAAGATAAATCTACGAAAATTTCTCAGTAAAAAAAAAAAAAACCTTTAATATTTTTTTGTGGGATCTGAAATTTAAAAACCTCTCTCACACCAGCCTGATTTAGCTTCACTGATCAGGATAGTAACAAAACATGCATATATTAAGGGAATTTTCATTCACAAAGCAAACTTATCACATTCACACAGTTCAACACTGTTCTATCCTGATTAAATTGAGCTTAACTTAAATTCCATAAGGCAGTGAAGCAATTTCGAAGTATCGGTGCGACGAAAATTGTCAGTCGATCTCCTGAAAACATTTGTAATGATTATTAACTTTCGGTAATCACATGGGGAAGACCGGAGATCTGCTGGTAAGACCGTGTTAGCCTATTTATTGAAAGTAATAAGCTGGATATCTTGAGCATACAGGTTCGTCCAGTGTAAATCAGACGTTCCCCACAAATCCCGTGCAACACAGCGTAGTAAGCAGACACTGTCAATATAATCAGTTAAATAATACGCGAACACACTTACTTTAGTTTAGTTGATGTATTAAATTCCTTCTCATACAGATCTCATCAAGAAGGCGACTAGCTCAACAATACATACATATACATCTTCGCTCTTTCACGGCTAATCGGCAAGATCCGAATCATTCTTTTCATAAGAGAAAACATAGATAGCAGAGAAGCTATTCCATGCACGCTCCAAGGAATAATAGGGCTTGAAACTACTTTGCATTGATAATCATCAAATATTAAAGTTTAGGAATCGGTAAGATACGAAGAGATATTTCGAGATATGTACTGAGTTGAGAGAAATGTTTTATGAAGGTATTTCAGTGTGAAAGCATTTTTATAAATAAATATACGAAAATTGGTATGTGGCTTTTCAGTTAGAAACGCAAAAACACGTGTTTTATTTATTTATTTACACGTCAAGTTCTGTAGCACCAAATAGAGAAGCAAATCTCCAAGGTTATAGAACGTGTCAGTATACGAAATTACAACATAAAAGTAATACAAATAAAAATAAATGTTTATGAATATAAAAAAGTCAGTCCATAAGTTTAAGTAAACGGAATCAAAAATACAACAGCTTAATTTTTCAAGCAACTCCTCGACACAGTAGAAGGAGTGACTCATGAGGAAACTCTTTAATTTAAATTTGAAAGCGCGTGGATAACTGCTAAGATTTTTTAAATTCTAGTGGTAGCTTACTGAAAATAGATGCAGCTGTATACTGCATACCTTTCTGCACAAGAGTTAAGGACGTCCGATCCTAATGCAGGTTTGATTTTTGCCGAGTATTAACTGAATGAAAGCTGCTTATTCTTGGGAATAAGCTAATATTGTTAACAAGAAATAACAGTAAGGAATGTATATATTGAGAGGCCAATGTCAGAATACCCAGCCTCATGAACAGGGGTCGACAAGAGATTCGTGAAGTTACACCACTTATTGCCCGAACCGCCCGCTTCTGAGCCAAAAATGTCCTTTTAGAATGGGAAGAGTTACCCTAAAATACACTCCTGGAAATGTAAAAAAGAACACATTGACACCGGTGTGTCAGACCCACCATACTTGCTCCGGACACTGCGAGAGGGCTGTACAAGCAATGATCACACGCACGGCACAGCGGACACACCAGGAACCGCGGTGTTGGCCGTCGAATGGCGCTAGCTGCGCAGCATTTGTGCACCGCTCGCAGTCTTTAACACTGGTAGCGTGCCGCGACAGCGTGGACGTGTACCGTATGTGCAGTTGACGGACTTTGAGCGAGGGCGTATAGTGGGCATGCGGGAGGCCGGGTGGACGTACCGCCGAATTGCTCAACACGTGGGGCGTGAGGTCTCCACAGTACATCGATGTTGTCGCCAGTGGTCGGCGGAAGGTGCACGTGCCCGTCGACCTGGGACCGGACCGCAGCGACGCACGGATGCACGCCAAGACCGCAGTGCCGTAGGGGACCGCACCGCCACTTCCCAGCAAATTAGGGACACTGTTGCTCCTGGGGTATCGGCGAGGACCATTCGCAACCGTCTCCATGAAGCTGGGCTACGGTCCCGCACACCGTTAGGCCGGCTTCCGCTCACGCCCCAACATCGTGCAGCCCGCCTCCAGTGGTGTCGCGACAGGCGTGAATGGAGGGACGAATGGAGACGTGTCGTCTTCAGCGATGAGAGTCGCTTCTGCCTTGGTGCCAATGATGGTCGTATGCGTGTTTGGCGCCGTGTAGGTGAGCGCCACAATCAGGACTGCATACGACCGAGGCACACAGGGCCAACACCCGGCATCATGGTGTGGGGAGCGATCTCCTACACTGGCCGTACACCACTGGTGATCGTCGAGGGGACACTGAATAGTGCACGGTACATCCAAACCGTCATCGAACCCATCGTTCTACCATTCCTAGACCGGCAAGGGAACTTGCTGTTCCAACAGGACAATGCACGTCCGCATGTATCCCGTGCCACCCAACGTGCTCTAGAAGGTGTAAGTCAACTACCCTGGCCAGCAAGATCTCCGGATCTGTCCCCCATTGAGCATGTTTGGGACTGGATGAAGCGTCGTCTCACGCGGTCTGCACGTCCAGCACGAACGCTGGTCCAACTGAGGCGCCAGGTGGAAATGGCATGGCAAGCCGTTCCACAGGACTACATCCAGCATTTCTACGATCGTCTCCACGGGAGAATAGCAGCCTGCATTGCTGCGAAAGGTGGATATACATTGTACTAGTGCCGACATTGTGCATGCTCTGTTGCCTGTGTCTATGTGCCTGTGGTTCTGTCAGTGTGATCATGTGATGTTATCTGACCCCAGGAATGTGTCAATAAAGTTTCCCCTTCCTGGGACAATGAATTCATGGTGTTCTTATTTCAATTTCCAGGAGTGTATAATACTAATTGTCGTGTCGAACGATCACTCAGTTCAGATACCGTTGCAATAGTAAAAATGGCAGCATTAAGTCTTTGAACAAGATTCTGAACGTGGGCTTTCCACAACAGTTTACTATCTACCAGAACACCTACAAATTTGAACTGTCCTGTTTCACTAATCATATGCCCATTCTATGAAATTAAAACGCCGGATTTTGTTGTACTGTATGTCAGAAACTGTAAAAATTGAGTCTTACTGTGATTTAGCGTTAGTTTATTTTCTACAAGCCATGAACTGTACTATTTGAAACTGTGCCAATGTTGTACACAACATCCTTTACTACCAAGCTAGTGTCATCAGCAAACAGAAATATTTTAGAGTTATCTGTAATACTAAAGGGCATACCATTTATATAAATAAGGAACAGGGGTGGCCTCAACACGGATCCCTGGGGCACCCGCTACTTGAGTGTACCCCACTCAGATCCCTCATCACAACCATTCTCAACACTGTGAATAATGACCTTTTGCTGTCTGTTGCTTAAGTAGGAGGTGAAGCAATTGTGAGCTACTCCCCGTATTATGTAATGGTGTAACTTCTGGAGCAATATTTTGTGATCAACACAATCAAATGCCTTAGCTGAATCAAGAAATATGCCCAGCGTTCGAAACCTTTTGTTTAACCCATACAGTACCTCACAGAAAAAGATAATATAGCTTTTTCAGTTGTTGAACGACTTGTAAAGCTGAACTGTACATTTGAGAGCAAATCATGTGATATAAAATGATCAATTATCCTTACATACATTGCCTTTTTAATAACTTTAGCAAACACTGATGTGTCACTGTTCTTGGGAATTCAACGCCTAAGGGAGTGAAATAGGGCCACACTGAGGCACTGACTCATCATCACCCCTCTTACACCGCTAAAGACAGAAACTTGAAATTTGTAGAGGGAGCAGATCCTGTCCTTTAGACAGCATTTAGAAGTGACTGTCCGAAATTCAACTTCTAAAGGGGTGAAATATTGGATGAAAGGATTTTTGACATTATGGCGGTATTAGCGTGATTTTGAAGCTAGAACTATGAAAATTGGTATTTTGTTGTTCACTCAGAAATAAAGAGAAATAACTGTTTCAGCATTTCTGAAAATTCAACCACAAAGGTGCATGAAAGTTTTTTTTTGAAAACAAATAATTTTTAAAGAAGTACTGAAACATTTTAAGGCTACATGTATCAAAACTTGTATTTCACTTCTTAATTAGAAATAAAAACATGATATGTGTTTCAAGAGGGTAAAATAGGAGATAAAATGTTTTTCGAAAATATTTCGCCGTTAATGTGCTGGCGTAAGATGTCTCTCCCACACTGGTCGGCAACGATATAGAGTAAAGAACGTTAGCAGGCGCTGAATCAAGCGCTCTTATCACGAGAGAGGCCAGAGAAACGTCAACAAGCAAACACGCCGCCAACGTCCTCTTGACAGACTGTATTTAGGCCGCCGCCGCTAACCGGAAGGACTCACTGACTCGACTAATTACTACAGGTTGGCGTCTGTCATTCATTCACAGGGCAGCATAGTTCATCACAAGTTACACCAGTACATAGAGTCAAGATTGTGACTAAAGTTTGCAATAGTAAGATTACCAACATTGTCTGCAAGAGGACTATTACTGATGGTGCTTGTACCACAACTCATGGACTCTGTCAAGTTAAGTAGCAACTATCTGTTCTTGTAAATAAAGAACCTTATTCATCCATGTGTGCCTTTGTGTTATAGAAAGAGGATACCGGTCACCAATAACAACATGCTCTCTCTTGCTTTATTTGTACAAGACCCTACAATGGCGATGAGGATAATAAATTTAACGAAATTTTGAAGCTAGGACTACGAAAATTTGTATTTGGTTTCTTCGTCAGTAATATATAAAAACAGTAAAGTCCCGATAATCCGAACCCAGGTAATCCGAACGTTCTAACCGAACGTTGTCTGCACAAGTACTAAGTATGGAAAAATGTGCGGTAAACTGCTGTGCACACACACTGTTTTAATGTACACAGCACAGTAAACATGTATTAGAAAAATTGGTACGAAAACATTAGGTTTGAACAGGGCCGGCCAAACGCTGCAAGTGTGCAGACGTGCGGAAGTGCTGCACATGTGCTCACGAGTGCGACAGCGAGCGACAGCGGCATCTGTTGTTAGTCATGTGTCCTAAATGAACGGCGGCGGCTCCTCTTCCCTGTTTATGTGGTACAAGCAAGAGCGCAACAGTCCCAGTCTCGTTTACCCCTGGTGAGCGTAACTTTAACAGAGAAGTACTGAGAAATGGCAGGTACTGTGAAAAAGCAAAAAACGGAAGATCTATGTTCTCAGTCGTTTCGATCAAGCATCAGTGATGAAAATCTCCCGCAACTGCTTGCGTTTGTCAATGAGCTGTGCTTTTGTGCCCGATATTAACTATATCATTTCTCATGACCAGTGATAAACCTGTTAGGATTTATTCCTTTCATAATTAAAAATTATTGTTTAATAACTGCGCATTATTGCCTCATTCTGCTCCATGTTACATTATTATCAGGAAAATTGGTCATTAAACTGATTGTTGTATACTTACATTTAGGTTTTTTTAAATGTGTGAAGGGCTACGCTCAGCTGAAGTCGACAAAACATAACATTCATCTAATTGTCGGTAATTATGCAGATTTCAGACGGAACCGATGGAAGATATAGCAATAATGGTACAGGTGATTATCGAGAGGTCTGCGGTTGTCATTCTGTTCAGAGATCAGTGAGACAGAAATTATGTGGGTGTAACTGAGGACACCGAGAATTAGTTATAGGAAACCATGCATTGGTTTAATGTTATTTGAAATCATGACTAAGGTTCGTTGGAAGTCGCTAAGTGCTCTCTTTCTTAAATACTAGATCAAAAACATTACGCGTCAAGCTGCCTTAATAAAAAACCACGGATGTTAACTGTATTACTTGTCTTACTGGGTTCAACTGTTAACATAAAAGTAGACGTCTCAATGAGTAGACTGTGACAGTATTTTAAATGTTTAATACGCGAAATACCTTCCCATGGTTGGCTTACAAACTGTGGAAAGAGCACTAGAATGCACCGGTACAGAGTATCTCAGCAAGTGGATAAAGCGACATCTGTGGGTAGAAACATGCACTACATGGACGCTGACGGCTGCGGCGTGCACGCTGTGACCCGGAAGTTGCACATGTCCAGGAGCACCGCACGCGTGCAGAGTTTCTGGCCGGCCCTGGGTTTGAACAATCCATAGCAATGAAAGAACAACTGTCAAACTTACTAAAATACACTGGCCATTTAACCGTACTTTCTAGATGACAAAAACTCAGTCATTGTTTCTTGGCGTAATGAAGACAGTTATATGACGCATAGTTGTGTCATCGTCTCATTAACATCAAATCAGCAGGTGTAGCAGTGGGCTGTCGCTCCAAATAACGTAGCGCGAGGTCAAGGGACTCTGCTGCGTCACTGTATGACACTAGCTCTTCTTTGTTGCTTTCAGGCTCATTGTCACTTCCGTCACAGCAGTCCACTTCTTCCTGGTCTTGAGTCACAGCAGCAAATAATCAGGTTCTCCACACATGCCCCATCCGCTGCCATCCACTCATTTACGTCTCCTTCACTAGCTTCTTCACATCCAGGGATTGTCTGTATCATTTGTAGTAGATTTTCATCTTCATTTTCAACTATGTTGTCCCGAAATTCAAGAGATGTCCACAGTTTTCTTCACGATTTTCTCAGAGTATTTTCTGAAATATTCTGCCATGCCTCAGTGGCCCAATAAACAACATCCTTCACACTGGTCTTTTTTATTTTGTCCAATAAAGGAAAGTTACCATCTTGGATCAGAATTCTTAAAAATTGTTTTCTGTAAATCAGTTTTAATGTTTGCAGTACGGCCTGCTCCATCGGCTGTAGAAGTGGTGTAACATTCGGCTGCAATAACTTCGCCACAATTTCTCCATCACAAA
The DNA here is from genome assembly GCF_021461395.2 of Schistocerca americana. Lineage (NCBI taxonomy): Eukaryota > Metazoa > Arthropoda > Insecta > Orthoptera > Acrididae > Schistocerca > Schistocerca americana. The sequence goes on along the minus strand of NC_060121.1, from coordinate 924,271,854 downwards.
ATTCCTCAGTGGTAGGATGAGATGGCGCGTTATCAATGAACAAAATTGCACAGGTAGACAAACGATTTTCCTTAGAAAAACGTCGAACAGGGGGAACAAACTGGCCGTGAAACCATACTTTGAACAGCTTACCATCCATCCGCGCTTTTTTCTGGTTGCGATAATACACGGGCAGGGACTTCCTGTTGCATTTTTTAAAAGCTCTGGGCCCAGCAAATTTGCCGATCAGCATTAAAGGCAGCTTGTGACTACCAGCAGCCTTGCTGCACGCTAATAAAGCCACACGATCTTTGCACATCTTAAAAAAGGGAGCACGGTCTTCCGCTTTTGATGCCAGGCTTTCTGTTAGCAATGCCGTAATATTAAAGGCCAGTCTCGTCAGCGTTATTAATTTGTTGGGCAGAATACTTTCCCTCTTTTGTCATTTTTTCAAACTCATCCAAGTACACCTACGCTGCATCATGGTCAGAAGAAAGCTTCTCTCCAGTAATTGTTGTTGTTGTTGTTGTTGTGGTCTTCAGTCCAGAGACTGGTTTGATGCAGCTCTCCATGCTACTCTATCCTGTGCAAGCTTCTCCATCTCCCAGTACCTCCTGCAACCTACATCCTTCTGAATCTGTTTAATGTACTCATCCCTTAGTCTCCCTCTACGATTTTTACCCTCCTCGCTGCCCTCCGATACTAAATTGGTGATCACTTGATGCCTCAGAAATGCCATACCAACCGATCTCTTCTTCTAGTCAAGTTGTGCCACAAATTTCTCTTCTCTCCAATTCTATTCAATACCTCCTTATTAGTTATGTGATCTACCCATCTAATCTTCAGCATTCTTCTGTAGCACCAGATTTCGAAAGCTTCTATTCTCTTCTTGTCTAAACTATTTATCGTCCACGTTTCACTTCCATACATGGCTACATTCCATACAAATACTTTCAGAAACGACTTCCTGACATTTAAATCTAAACTCGATGTTAACAAATTCCTCTTCTTCAGAAACGCTTTCCTTGCCATTGCCAGTCTACATTTTATATCCTCTCTACTTCGACCGCCATCATTTTTTTTGCTCCCCAAATAGCAAAACTCCTTTATTACTTTAAGTGTCTCATATCCTAATTTGATACCGGCAGCATCACCCAATTTAATTCGACTATATTCCATTATCCTCGTTTTGCTTTTGTTAATGTTCATCTTATATCCTCCTTTCAAGACATTGTCCTTTCCGTTCAACTGCTCTTCCAGGTCCTTTGATGTATCTGACAGAATTACGTCATCGGTGAACCTCAAAATTTTTATTTCTTCTCCATGGATTTTAATACCTACTCTGTATTTTTCTTTTGTTTCCTTTACTGCTTGCTCAATATACCAGATTGAATAACATCAGGGATAGGTTACAACCCTGTCTCACTCCCTTCCCAACCACTGCTTCCCTTTCATAACCCTCGACTATTATAACTGCCATCTGGTTTCTGTACAAATTGTAAATAGCCTTTCGCTCCCTGTATTTTATTCCTGCCACCTTCAGAATTTGAACGAGAGTATTCTAAACATTTTCAAAAGCTTTCTCTAAGTCTACAAATGCTAGAAACGTAGGTTTGCCTTTCCTTAATCTATTTTCTAAGATAAGTCGTAGGGTCAGTATTGCCTCACGTGATCCAACATTTCTGCGGAATCCAAAATGATCTTTCCCGAGGTCGGCTTCTACCAGTTTTTCCATTCGTCTGTAAAGAATTCGTGTTAGTATTTTGCAGACGTGGCTTATTAAACTGATAGTTCGGTAATTTTCACATCTGTCAACACCTGCTTTCTTTCGGATTGGAATTATTATATTCTTCTTGAAGTCTAATGGTATTTCGCCTGTCTCATGCATCTTGCTCACTAAATGGTAGAGTTTTTTTAGGCCTGGCTCTCCCAAGGCTGTCATTAGTTCTAATTGGATGTTGTCTACTTCGGGGGCCTTGTTTCGACTTAGAACTTTCAGTGCTCTGTCAAACTCTTCACGCAGTATCTCCCATTTCATCTTCATATACATTCTCTTCATTTCTATAATATTGTCCTCAAGAACATCGCCCTTGTATAGACCCTCTATATACTCCTTCCACGTTTCTGCTTTCCCTTCTTTGCTTAGTACTGGGTTTCCATTTGTGCTCTTGATATTCATAGAAGTGGTCCTCTTTTCTCCAAAGGTCTCTTTAATTTTCCTGTAGGCAGTATCTATCTTACCCTTAGTGATATGTGCCTCTACATCCTTACATTGGTCCTCTAGCCATCCCTGCTTAGCCATTTTGCACTTCCTGTCGATCTCATTTTTGAGACGTTTCTATTCCTTTTTGCCTGCTTCATTTACTGCATTTTTTTGTATTTTCTACTTTCATCAATTAAATTCAATATCTCTTCTGTTACCCAAGGATTTCTGCTAGCCCTCGTCTTTTTACCTACTTGATCCTCTGCTACCTTCACTATTTCATCTCTCAAAGCTACCCATTCTTCTTCTACTGTATTTCTATCCCCCATTCTTGTCAATCGTTCCCTAATGCTCTCCCTGAGGCTCTCTACAACCTCTGGTTCTTTCATTTTATCCAGGTCCCATCTCCTTAAATTCCCACCTTTCTGCAGTTTTTTCAGTTTTAATCTACAGTTCATAACCAATAGATTGTGGTCAGAGTCCACGTCTGCCCCTGGAAATGTTCTACAGTTTAAAACCTAGTTCCTGAATCTCTGTCTTACCATTATATAATCTATCTGATACCTTCCAGTATCTCCAGGCGTCTTCCACGTATACAACCGTCTTTTATGATTCTTGAATCACGTGTTTGCTAGGATTAAGTTATGCTCTGTGCAAAATTCTACCAGGCGGCTTCCTCTTCCATTCCTTACTCCCTTTCCATATTCACCTACTACGTTTCCTTCTGTTCCTTTTCCTACTGTCGAGTTCCAGTCACCCTTGACTATTAAATTTTCGTCTCCCTTCACTACCTGAATAATGTCTTTTACCTCATCATACATTTCATCAATCACTTCGTCATCTGCGGAGCTAGTTGGCATATAAACTTGTACTATTTTGGTAGGTGTGGGCTTCGTATCTATCTTGGCCAGAATAATGCGTTCACTGTGCTGTTTGTAGTAGTTTACCCCCATTACTATTTTCCTATTCATTATTAAACCTACTCCTGCATTACCCCAATTTGATTTTGTATTTATAACCCTGTATTCACCTGACCAAAAGTCTTGTTCCCACTGTCGCCGAACTTCACTAATTCCCACTATATCTAACTTTAACCTATCCACTTCCGTTTTTAAATTTTCTAACCTACCTGCCCGATTAAGGGATCTGATATTCCACGCTCCGATCCGTAGAACGCCAGTTTTCTTTCTCCTGATAACAACGTCCTCCTGAGTAGTCCCCGCCCGGAGATCCGAATGGGGGACTATTTTGCCTCCGGGATATTTTACTCAAGAGGACGCCATCATCATTAATCCATACAGTAAAGCTGCATGCCCTCGGAAAAAAATTACGGCCGTAGTTTCCCCTTGCTTTCAGCCGTTCGCAGTACCAGCACAGCAAGGCCGTTTTGGTTAATGTTACAAGGTCAGATCGGTCAATCATCCAGACTGTTGTCCCTGCAACTACTGAAAAGGCTGCTGCCCCTCTTCAGGAACCACACGTTTGTCTTGCCTCTCAACAGATACTCCTCCGTTGTGGTTGGACGTACGGTACGGCTATCTGTATCGCAAGCCTCCCCACCAACGGCAAGGACCATGGTTCATGGGGGGAGGCAGTAATTGTTAGCTTACGGATTCCATGACGTTTCTTTGAACCTGTCCAACCAACCCATACTCGCACTAAAAGGCTCATCACCATTCATTAACTTATTCAGGTAAACAGCCTTCTCCTGAAACAGTGCTCCAGTCAAAGGAGTTCCACTTTCTCTTTTTTGTGGAAAAGAGCTTCATCCACTTTATCGTACTGGGACTGTTTCAAAGTCTGCTGAATTTCGAGTGCTTCTCCCGAAGACATTGCATGGGACTGTTCAGGTTTCACTCGTTTCTTCTTCCAATCACAAATTGTTGCTTTACCAACACCCAGTTCCGTTGCCAGTTTAGATACATTCTCACCATTGTCTGTCCACTTCAGAGCATTTAGTTTTTCTTTGAGAGTTAACGTTGTATATTTCCGTTTACTCATGACGAAAATACGTACACCTGAACGGATACAGTATATCTGTTACGTGTGCCAGCGATCGATAACTAACATAACCAAGCGCTTTGCAAGCAGTGCACTGACCTCAGACACTACAAAGGTCTCAACAATGCACAAAAACAATGGCTGGGAGTGAGAGTGAGCCATTGTTCCCACACTTGTTCCCATTTGTTACCATGTTGTACCTACTTATCTGCTTGGTACACTTCATTCTAGAAACTCGTCACCGCAGTTCTGGCTAATCCGAATAAATCGGTAATCCGAACAAGGTCCGGTCCCAATTAGTCCGGATTAACGGGACTGTACTGTACGTATTTAAGCAGTTTTGCAGACTTAATCCCTGTGGGGTTAAAGCAGTGGGTGAAACTTTTTAAATATAGTTCATTACTTAAGTACTAATAAAACATTTTAAAGCTACATCTATGAAAACTGGGATTTGAGTTGTAAGCTAAAAATAAACGTGTTTCAGTTTTTTTTAATTCAACTTCTAAGTGTGTAAAATAGGGGATGATAGTTTTTCAGGGAAAAATTTCATAACGAAAGTATTCTTTAAACTAAATTTTTCAACATTTGCATTTGGCTTCTGTGAAAATTTGTGTTTGACTTCTAAAGAAATTTCAATGTAAATTTCTATTCAGATATCCCTACAAGACCTAAAAAGGTAGTATTATAAAATACCTACGACTCTAGCAGCAACAAGTATAGCTTTTTCGTCAGAAGTACATTCGGAAAAGACGATACTTTCACGGCGTTAATGAGTGTGCAAAATTTAGAAGATATTGCAAATTGTGTACAGCATAAAAATTCTATGAAAGAAAGGAAGATATGTGGAGAACATACAGTATAAGCGAGCAATGCAGCGAGCACTGAGCTATTACTAAGATATAAAGATAAGTTGTGGTTTAACGTTGTTCCCAGTATATCGAAAAGTATTTGAGCGATTTATTTCAAATTTTCGGGCGATACTCTGATAAACTGTAAAGATATATATTTTTGGTAACTATGTTACCTAAATATGTATGAAACACATAAAGGTGAAATGTTTTTTGTGAATATCTCTGCAAGTTCTTTAATGATTTTTTCCTATTTTTACGCTATACTTCAATACACTTTCACATGGACATAGGCAACACGCTTTTTAAATATATATGACATATGTTATACATAAATGGGACCTGTTGACAGCAACAGTCTAGAAAAATTCTTGATGAGTTTATCCGAATTTTTTACAGGGTGCTCTAATAAAAATTTGGATACACTTACGTAATAATATACATATGACAAATAGAGAGGAAACACTGATTAGCAAAAATCTCGGGAAGTTCATGACTGATTTAATTCAAATTTTTACATGATTAATACACTTTCCGCTAGACATAGGCTACATATTTGTTTAATATATGTGTATGTGTGAGTTTGTTTGTGTATGTGTGTGTGTGTGTGTGTGTGTGTGTGTGTGTGTATATGTTTGTATGTTTGTGTGAATAAATGCATATATTGTACATAAAAGAAAAACGTTATCATCAAAAAGCTCAAAAATTTCTTGACTGATTTGCTTGAGATTATATGTACTCTAATAAAGGTTCGCATGGACATGGGTCGCATATTTTTTAATACATATTGTATCCAAATATTTATGTAATATATAAAGAGGATAGGAAGCTAATAAAAATCTCGAAAAATTCTTGACCGATTTATTTTGCTATTTTCACATGTACTCTAGTATATTTTTGAAGAGAAGTACCCTACATTCATATTAACTATAGATGGTAAATTCTTATATGTGTAATACCTAATGCGGAAACATTGTTAGCAAAAGAATGGAAAAGCCCTTGAACCATTTATTTCAGAGTTTTACACGATGCGTTAGGGGAAATGTTGCTAGTGAAAATCCCATAAAGTTCTTATGTTATTGCCCGTTTTACTTGAAATGGTTCCAAGATACTGTTGTAACATTGTGATGGACATAGAATATATATATATATATATATATATATATATATATATATATATATATATATATATATAACTTAAACAACAGTGTACAGATTTTATGTCAAGACTGACTCTGAGAAAGAAAATACTCTACTGTGAAAATGTGAAGTTTCTTTTTTTTCACAGTTAGATTTACATTAGACATCAGGGCATTTAAATCATCACATAAATTGCTTCTTCCACATATATTCTTTCTCCTCGCACAAAATCTTAAACAAAAATTGTATCACAGCAGTGTGCTGTTTTGCTGGAAAATGATAGAATGGAAGCAGTAATGTTTACTGCACCAGTACTAACAGAGCATGTAGCCAACTTGGCCGCTGAGTTTGATTCTTAAAATTTTGTGGAATACTGCAAGCAAGCGCACAGCAGTGGATGTGTAAGCTTCGAAGCGACGCTTATGAAGTGACTTAATAGAAATTAAATCATGTTCCTTTTTGTTGCTTACAGGTGACGTTGTATTTCTTTCATTCGCACCGAACTAGAAAGATATCATGTAGCAGATACTGGTGCCTCAAGTACCTTAAAGTAAACAATTTCAATTTCTGATCACAAGGATAATTTTATAGTTCAATGTTATCCTTGTGGGTTCTGTAGAAAATTTTCTAGGGATTGTCATAAAGGTTTAACTATCACCTCAAAAAGGTAAATCTGCATAATTAAGTTCTTGTTTGCGATGAAATGTTCTCTGGTTTGTTGTCTCTCCAATCTGCAGCTTGTCCACGAGGCTTCAACAGACTTGTTCTCTCCATCCATTTTCAGTTGAAAAACGCTACCACCCTGCTGGGAGCCTGAGACCTTTTCGTTGGTTATATACGGCGGGAAATTCTAAATTCACAAATGTGTTTGTAATTACTTATCCCCTTTTTAGCAGTGATGATTGGTATGCGCCGTGCTGTGACCGTATCGGAGATAAGGAAGCCAACGCTCACTGCTGTAACATGGTGGCACGCAATAGTTAACACATTGGACGGACAAAATGACAAACTCCATGCACTATAGTACAACTTGTAAGACGGCACCACTGCGTATAAGTAAACAGTGCGTCCGTGCTGCCGTGTACGTTGACGTGTCAAGTCATGGAGGTTATCTTTCAGTGTATTACACGTTTCATTCTGCGACGGCTAACACAAGCGATCGGTGAAATGTGCGAACTCTCAGACGTCAAGGAAGGGCTCAGCTAGTGGGACCACCTGTGACGAAAACGGCTCAACTGTTTAACGTTTCGCCAGCGTCGCCATCGACGGTAATAACAGCAAACACAAAAGACAGTAAAACATCATTGGCGAACAGGAACAGTAGGCGAATGTCGAAGTTAACTGACAGAGACCAAGGAGCATTAAAAAGGATTGTGGCCAGACAAGATAAAATTACGGAGGAAAAAGTGACTGGAAAACTGAACCGTCACTTGAGTAATACTGTGTCGACAAAAGCAGTAACTGGGATCTTTACAAGGGTAGCACTCATGGAAGGACTGCAGCTGCGAAATCGTTAATAACGGTAGACGACGCAAAACTGCTAACGAAGCAGTACCACGATCATAAAGCTTGAACACTCGGTGACTAGAAGAATGTGTATGGTCCGATAATGGTGTGTGTATGGAGATCCGCAAAAAAAATTTGCGATCCGGTATGCCTGCGTCCATCAGACTGGCATAGGGAGGTTCCATTATGGTTTGGGAGGCTACATCGTGATGTAACGTTATCCTCACGGGCCTAATTACTGTGATGAATATCACGTTATCCTTGACAATGAAGGGCTTACTATGGCTACCACAATGGTGTCAAACACTGTCTTATTACAAGACGATAAGCGCCCATGAACATAACCAAGCCGGCCGGAGGGGCCGACCGGTTCTAGGCGCTGCAGTCTGGAACTGCGCGACCGCTACGGTCGCAGGTCCGAATCCTGCCTCAGGCATGGATGTGTGTGATATCCTTAGCTTAGTTAGGTTTAAATAGTTCTAAGTCTAGGGGACTGATGACCTAAGATGTTGAGTCCCATAGTGCTCAGAGCCATTTTGAACCCATAGTGCTCAGAGCCACTTGAACATAGCCAAAAATATTTGTAGAGCATCGTAACATCACTGAACGCCTTCCCTAGCCAGCACAATCGCCAGATTATGTGGTGTTTTAGTGCAGAATGTGAGGAGCGGATTTCCCGTTCCAATTTTTTTGAAGCAATTCGCGGACATTTGTGTACAAGACTGGGAGAAAATTCCATTGCAACTGTTCAATGTATGAAGCTTTTGAAAGAAGAACTGCAATTCTTCTCGAGGCCAATAGTGGGTTGGGTTGTTTGGGGGAGGTCATCGGTCTCATCGGATTAAGGAAGGATGAGGAAGGAAGTCGGCCGTGCTCTTTCAAAGCAACCATCCCGGCATTTGCCTTGAACGATTTAGGGAAATCACGGAAAACTTAAATCAGGATGGCCGAACGCGGGATTGAACTGTTGTCCTCCCGAATGCGAGTCCAGCGCCACCTCGCTCGGTGAGGCCAATAGTGGCCTAGCTCCTTATTAATAAATAAATATTGTGTATGCCTGTATGCCAAGTGTTCATATTGTTTTGTCTACCTCCCTGTACATGATACCAGATGGTGAAAGTTGCCTAGATACATCCTAAATGTCTGTTCCCTGCTAGAAGATCGAAATACGTAATCATTCATAAGGAATCTAGATTGAACCAAGGCTAATGGAATGGTGTAAATCTGGCATAACGCACATAGCAACATCTACATAAAATTAAAAATAATTAAGTACTGTGGATGTACATACTCCGCCTGACAAAAAAAGTGAATCAGGCAGAAGACATGGTGGCACGTCAATGTAATTTCGTGCAAGTATACCCCACACGCGGGTACGCAAGTGATTACAGTTAAAATTCTCTGTCACCAGCAGAACGAATGCCAGAGAGTGTTAATGCTGTGCGAGTTTAGTTTTGTTACCAGCCTAATAGTGTGTGTAAGGGGTGTCAGTAGCATCAGATGTTAAAGCAGAGATGCTGAAGACACAGAGATGCCACGTGTTCTTATCAGGCAGCGTTGCCACCACCTGACATTTGATCGCCATTTGGGCGGCTGGTTGAATATCCAGAGTTTGGCGTGTTCGGATGTAACAGTTGCTCGATGCTGGGTTGTATGGCAATGTGAGGGCAAGCGTACTCATCGACAACGTTACGGGCGACCACGTCTGGCCATCAGAACGGAGGATCGTCGTATTGAGGCCAAGCACATCCGTATCTGCCATCCTAGAACGAGTGATTGACTTAAGGACAGTAATTGCACTTAAGTCACCGCGATTTATTATGGTCCTCTGGAGATTAAAAGTGGCAGGTCAGTACACCCGTGCAACATAATACGACTCTCCACACCATAGAATCAGGACAACCAAAGGGGTCATGTTCTACGGTGTTTTTTAGTGCATTATGAATACTTATATGGCGAGAGGTGGGAACGCTTGATGAACCCAGAAACAGTGTCGAATATGATAGTTTTGGTGGTACAGGTTTTATTGTGTCGGTAGGCACAGTGTTTTAAGGACATAGTAACCTCCAAATGTTTTGTCGTGGTACATTCACTGTTGAACTTTATTGTGGCACTGTACTCCTCACCCATGGGTGCATTCTCGCTTCCCGCGCCCGGGTTCCCGGGTTCGATTCCCGGAGGGCTCAGGGATTTTCTCTGCCTCGTGATGGGTGTTGTGTGATGTCTTTAGGTTAGTTAGGTTTAAGTAGTTCTAAGTTCTAGGGGACTGATTACCATAGATGTTAAGTCCCATAGTGCTCAGAGCCATTTGAACCATGGGTGCATTCCCTCCTCAGTTCATTTTTATAGATGAAAATGAGCGATCGCTTCGAACTGCTCAGGTAGAGGAGCTCTTGGAACGAGAGGTGTGTCATCTTTGTTCGTCGAATTGCGTATTTCTTTCATTTGCATTCCGTGCTATACAGCAGCGTATTTTTATGCATGGCCCACGTCTTATAGATTTATGTTGCTTAGCAGTGATCATCATGCGAAAGCTACGTTCAGTCATAAGTTTTGCACATCAAAGTATGTGTCTTGGGAAACAATGATTCTCGTAGCTCTTTCACTTTTGGTCTTTCCCGTTCTATTAGGCAATGCTGCCATGGAATAACTAGTGTCGATAAGCTTCCCTGCTGAGGTACTGTTTCTCTGATTTTCTCGTTGCGATCTTCTTGCAAGATGTATATCTGAAGGAGTCAAAATGTTTCCTGATGCGACGATATCTAACAGTACTCTGAAGTAGGCGACAGACTTTTGTGTTTAATAATGTTTATTCAAGACAGTAAAAAATATAGAAAGTCGTTCCATGATAATTTAGTATAATACATACAGAAATAATCTTATTAAATTCAATAGAGTTGCGTTGAGCGCGCTACGACAATGGAAGCAGATTCCGCAAGCTAAACAGTCTTCCGAGACCTGCTGGAAACCAAGTTCATTTCGCGGTCACGGCCCATAAGATATTCACCACCTCCAGCTAACTGAGAGTTCCATACGACGGCTGACACAATAACACACGAGAAGCAACGAGTAGAAACTCATGCTCTGCTTATTCCCAATTCCTTAATGCAACCGGAAGAAGTTAGATTTCCGCACTGGTACTCATTCAGACCCCGCGAAAACTAAGTCCCTCAAAAAGTTATACTATTGCAACGGCCGTTCACCGCCCAGAATCAATCGCGCACGCGATCGAATAACCCTTGTTACCACAGACAGATCTACCTTCTTCAATAGCAAACGTATAAGTCCTCCTTCTTCGATATCTAACCCAAAAGTTTCCAGAATCGCTTCCTGGGTGGATCATTCGAATGTGTCCACCTCCACTTGACTTCAGCAGTGTTCCGCCACTGTCTGCTACTCCACTGTTTGAAGGCTGTCCCCACCAAAATGCATCGGTCTTAAGTTCTACAGACATGATTTGACTCAGGTGACCACTTCCCACATTAGTCTATTACAACAATATTTAAATAAATAACTGTTACAAACATTCGGTCACATTCAGACTATAAAAAATAAATAAAGGTTTGTTCATCAATAAACAAGCCAGCATTCTTGCACAAATGCACTCATTTTAGGGAACAACAGATCGTTGTTAAGTATTATCTAAACAATTATTTACGTCTGCTTGACAGTATCGTCTGTTGTCACTGTTTATTATAATGGTGTCAGCTAATGCAAGGTGCTCATAAGCCAAGCCACACATCACGCCGGTACATACCAAACTACGCATCACTTGGTGCAAGGAGCGTAAACACTGGACGATTGAACAGTGGAAAATCGTTGTGTGAAGAATCGCGGTACACAATGTGGTGATCCGATGGCAGGGTGTGAGTATGGCGAATTCCTGGTGAACGTCATCTGCTAGCGTGTGTAGTGCCAACAGTAAAATTCGGAGGCGGTGATGTTATGGTGTGGTCGAGTTTTTGTAATGAAGGGGGCTTGCACCCCTTGTTGTTTTGCGTGGCATTCCAACATTACCGATGGATTGCGCCACGAACTTATAAGTGATTTTCAGCCAGGTGTCCGGATACTTTTGATCATATAGTGTAGATTAACTATAAAGATGCGTTACAAAATAGGTTTGAGTAACCTTAGTAATAATCGTTCCTGACCTATATGAATCAAGCCCCACATTACGCCATCGAAAGGAAATTTTCGTATCACTTTACCGTATTAAGACATGTGCTTAATAAGAATGAAACGTCAGGCTGGCTATAGCTTGGTGCGTTTCACATGTATATGCCTTTTGCGCCCCTTGAATGTGGTAGGCATCGTCCCATCTAAGTAACTAGACTACGGTTATTACAGAGTTGTTATAGTATCATTACAGTGTTATTGCAGTATCATATTACAAGGTGTAACAGACCAATTAATTATGTTACAGGTTTAGCTTACTTTATATTTGTAGCTTAGTTATAATACACTAGTACATTATCGTATTACTGTAAGAGACATAGTTGTAATTTACTAGGACGTTAACATAACACAGATGTATAGAATCATCAACTCGTTGAGCAGAATTAATGTACAATGCTTTAAAATTGTGGCGGCAGATGTAACAGGACCTACTATGACACCAAGCTAGCAGAAACCAGTGCCAGAAAATTAATAAACAAATACGCAACTAATAGGAAATTATACAGGAATAAGTTTATTAAGTGCAGGACACAACATATTCACCAAAATTCTTAATCAATGGTTGTACACTTTTGGTAGCGCAATAATTTCATAACAATAATCAGGCTGCAGGAAGGGACGTTAGTATAATGATAATATGTTTATAATAAGATAAAATATTGAATAATGCCTGGAATTTGGTTTAGAAAAGCATTTAGCATTTATGATTACGAAAAAAACTTTGATTAAGTACAAAGACTCTTTTTGTGAAAAAGAACACAAATAAAATGTTTTTCTGTATATCTTATTAATAGCAATGAGGGTCCACAAGTAAATACAAAGATATTTATTAGGCCAGGATCAAGAAAGGGAGATGAAATTTTAAAAACCAATGTGTTCGGCAAGGGCATAATCAATCGCCCACTTTATTGAATTTTTATATTAACGACTTAGTTATGAAGTGGAAAGATGAAATACAGTTAGGAATTAAAGGAGAATGTAGTATGCACTTAAATACTCTATGATATGCTGTTGATAGGACTATCATACAGGGAGCGAAGATAATTTCCAAAGAGTATTACACACATTGAATTAAACGTAAAACTCTACTACAATTTATCTAGGTTTGTAAGTGAGAGAACCATAATAATTTTCAAACGGAAGACTCGAGTCAAATCGAAAATAACAACAAATGATTAGATTTTGGATCGAGTATCTCACTTCAATTATCTATGATGTGAAATTAGATGAAAGAAGGAAATACAAAAATGTTCAGGGAAATTCAATAATACAGAAACACAAGTGACTTAGAAATAAACAAATAGAACAGCAGGAAAGCTAAGGCGAAATGGCTCCATGAAAAGTGTGATAAAGGCGGAAAAGAAATATGTCGGAAGGACTCACTCAGGATACAGAAAAGTCAAAACAACTTTTAGTTAAATTAAAGGCAATGGAGGTAACATTGAGAATGCTATGGAAATTCCATTGTTAAACGCAAAGGAGAAAGCGGATGGATGGAGAAAGCGCAACAAAGGCCCCTATGTGCGGGGAGGGCTTGTCTGACGACGTGATGGAAGAAAAAATAGGAATCTACAGGGAAGAGATTCAGGGATCCAGTATTAGAATGATAATTTAAAAGTGCTTTGACGGATCAAGATCAAAGAAGGCAGAAGGGATAGATAACATTCCATCGGAACTTTAAAATAATTGGGGAAATGGGTGCTTGGCAGTAGCAGTCAGCGTGGGCCATGTTAGCGCTGTTGCTGCTGCGGTGCTGTTTATTCCTCGAGCTTACTGTCTCTGTCAATACACATCGATAAAATATCGCACTAGATGGACATGCAAGATTCCGATGGCCGATTCCAGCTACACAATGCAGAAACGAAATTGAAAATATCTGCTGACACTGCAGAGAAAATTCACCTGACGGCTCTTAGGAGAGACACAATGTATATGGATAGGTGTGTTCATGTATATACTGTATATGTTTGTGTGTGTGTATGATGGTATATATATATATATATATATATATATATATATATATATATATACGTTATAAATATACATACAAGCCTTTTGAACACTCCTCCAAATTTAGATTAATATTTAATGTCTAACAGTTACGTTGACACACACGCACACACACACACACACACACACACACACTTTTAAAGTGCTGTCACATAAAGAGCTAAGATCTTACACTCATGAGCGCTTCAGTGAGAGAGAAAGAGTCATAAGGATGAAGTGGTGATTAATTATTAAAATAAACTTATAACAGTCTTCAAAAAAGTTACAGAAATGACTGATAAGCTGCACAGCTCGCTATTAATTCACAAACACAAGTTGAAGAGCCCTAAAGAATACACAAACAGCCCGTGTGGTCACAGGGACATAACAATGACAATCCTCTGTGCCCAGTTTTTGTTTGACAGAACACATTTTTTCTCGTGATAAAAGTGGAATCAAAAAGGATACAACAACTTTGTTTGCACTTGATTAAATTTGTATAGTTTTCGTCTACAGGCGGGACTACAGCATGGAACTTATTCCAGGCATTAGTCTTGCTCTGGTGAAACACATTCGAAATTGTATGTAGAGCATCACTTATTATTCGTCTTACACCGTCCACAGTCTCACAAAACGAAACATCGTAAAAGGCCACCTGATGTCAATAATGGTTCATTTCGCATTGTTAATTCTACTTTACGACACGCGCACTCAAATTCTGTACTAAGTCATGCCTAGTCTTACACTTAGGCACGCTTCAGTAAGGGAGAACAAGTAAATGTGTAGGAAGCGAAAGCTGCAGCACAGTTCTCAGGGTCGCCGTGTTGGCAGGACTACAACAAAGAGCGAGGTGGCGCAGTGGTTACCACACTGGACTCGCATTCGGGTGGACGACGGTTCAAAACCCGCGTCTGGCCGTCCTGATTTAGGTTTACCTTGAGTTCCCTAAATCGCTTCAGGCAAATGGCGGGATGATTCCTTCGAAAGGTCACGGCCAATTTCCTTCCCTACTCCGAGCTTGTGGACCGTCTCTAATGAGCTGGTTGTCAACGGGGCGTTAAACACTAATTTTCCTCCTCCTCCAGTACGACAGCAGAAGGGAACGAATGCGGCATAGCGCTGTCGTAACAGACAGTGGTGCCTTGTTTTATAAAATCGGCAACCTGCAACATTAAACTCGTACTCACATCGTTTCTGATCTCTAGTTGCCAGATAGCACTGTTCGCAGAATCCTTGGGGTAGCGCGGGCCGAAGCCGGAGGAAGGTTCAGCGAGTAGTAATTGTGGCTGCTTTGTGGAATAATTATACGACCGTTTTTCTTACGATTTCTCTGACCTGCACCTTTGGCATTGGCTACAGTGCCGAATAGATTATTGAAACAAAACTTATTTCCATCTGTGTCGGTGTCACCAGGAAATAAATGTGGGTTACATAAACATCCCAATCTTGTTTATGGTAACTGACGTACAGGTTGATTCCATGCTGTTGTCACAAAATTTAAGAGTTGGTGGAAAAAGTTAAATGTATCATTTTGAGACAAGGGAACCTAGTCTGGAAACGAGATAGTCGGAAGTATAAACAAAAATCTACTCAAGTTACTCATGAGCCTCACGCAGCGGTAAAAGGGCCCCAGTTTGCTAACCCTTATATGGCGTACAAAACTCCAGCAGAATACTCCCCAGTAACATCACATAATTTCCCCTGTTGATGGACTATTAGCACTGCACGTAACTAGGTATCAGAGAGACAGGCCTAAGTCTATGGTACAGTAATAATGAATTTCATTTACTTGCTCAAATTTTACAAATTGCTTCATTTACAACTGCTGTTCAGATCGTATGGTATCGTCGCACAAAGTTTTTTCATACGCGTTCTAATATCGCCCGTGTCTTTTGAACAGTGCCGCAGGCAGCGAGTATTCTTGCCAAGAGATCCGCTTTGGTCACGACAAGTGTCTCGTACACATGACGTATCACATGGATTTACAACAAGAAATCAGATGAGGTGAGATCACGTGAACGTTCTGGTCACGAAACAAGAGCTCCTCTGCCAAGCCATTTTTCAGCAAATGTTCCATTAGCTGTTCACGAAGTCTCAGTCCAAAGTAAAGTGGAACTCCATCTTGCTGGAACACACCCGCTGACAAATAACAAGTGGGTAAGTTCCAGAAACCTAGATAAAACGTCTCTGACAAACAGTGTGTACACTGGTTGACTGTAAGAGGCATCAGAAGGATTTTCTGATATAAGCTTCGGCTCGGTCGTTTCCAAACGAGGGTCTTTTACTTAAATTGATATCATACCCTTCTAAATTATCCCTGAGTTTATAACATCATCAAGGAGACACCCTTTACACCTCTGTTGGATAATACAAATGGTACAACGAACTACGCACACAGCAGTGATAAACGTTCATATGTATTCTAGTCTTAGGCTTAATACTGCTCCGAATCTTTGAAAATATAAACGTCTATTTTCAAAGAAGAAGCGTTGTAGAATACTTACGAATTAACTGTGAAATTATTTCATTACCGTGCTAATTAATGAGTCGATGGTCAGCATCTCTGCGATACACAGACGAAGTTTTGGTGTCCTGGATTAATTTTAGCTGCCTTCGAGCTAAGGTGATAATCAGGACTGCAGCCTCTCAAATTTTAATTTCAGTACTTTAATTAAAACTTCCCGAAAGGAAGTGTTTACTCCAGATCGCAATTAACCGTATTTAATTTGCTGCGCTGGCTCAGTATTTTCCTTTTAGGCGACGTTTCGAATTACGTGAATGCCCATTGCAGGTAACTCGTTTCGAACCGTTCTCGTAAAGTGAACAGCCGTTTATCTAGAGATTTTATCACTTTTCGCACCAGAAACATGGTCAAAGTACACAATCATGGAATGGTTAAATCAACGGAGAATACGTTCTGCTAAGGCACCTTTTCTTGAGGAACCTCATAACTTCCACATTACTAGCGGAGACCGTATACACAAAAACAGCCAAAATCAACGTATGCAAACATCAGTCAGAAAGCGAAAGTACAGGACTGCTAAACTGTATGAAAAATTTATTATGACTTGTGATGTTACTCATATTATTATAAACCCACACATCCTTGACGAAGTGATCAGGGACAATAATGATACTATTGCTACAGTCAGTTTCAGCTTTGATACATAAAATACGATGTAAAGCCGTGGCTACCATTTTTTGTACGAAACCGTCAATCCGACATTCACAAAATCTGTATCCAGAATGAGTTTTCAAAAGCAGACCTACAGCCCTTTTTTCGATTTAACCACTGCTCTGGAAAGAGAATAACGTAAGTCGGAATGAAGAATGGAAAATGTCATCGCTATATAGAGACGAACATGACAGGCAAATACATTCAAAGATACCAGCAAAACACTGAGTCAGGTGGAGCAGTAATTAAAGAATTTCATACATAGTAATAAGCGAATGAAGTAATAAACGGTCGTTTCGGAAAATAAATGTACAGACTTGGTAGAACAGACAGTCATAATTGTTAATGTGGAACATGGGGGTCCTTAATCACATAGTTTTAGGGTGGCTGCTCGGCTAAATGAAGACAGACGTCCTCCTGAGCTAGCTGTATAGTGTGTGAATCAGAATTCTCTCAATGCAAACCATTTTTTTTAGTAAAGTACAAGTTAAGAAGAACTTGATGAAAAAATTCGTAAGAGAGTGTATGTATCCATGTAACGCCTAATGCACCAGATTCATGACTGAAAATCTGTGGAGTACAGATATAAAGAAGAGCCTGTGATTCAGAGGATCCAATAGTTACTTGCTCTTGTTGAGAACCCAGAAGCCTTGGTTATGGAGGGTATAAAACCCACAATGATGTTCTTCATTATTTTTCAAGGATAATTTTATTAGTGATGCCTTAGTCTGATGGCTTGGCTGATGGTAGAAACAGATACAGTGTAGCTTTGGGGCGTGTATTTCCAAAACAAAAGCGTGTACAACCTACTTATGTTTTTAACGACGTTTTCGGATGCAGGCAACGCATGCTATATACATATAGCATGGGTCGAATATTTTAAAACATTGAATGTAGACTAGGAGAGAGACTTTGTATTTGTCAGTAACAGTATGTTTTATAAACCATACTCCCATAGTCTACGGGCTATCCTTTGCAACACATTTCTTGCATCATTGTGTTTTATATAATTTTCATTTCTACACGTTTACTAATTATAACCGTATAATAAAAATAATTAAATCAATTAATTGATTTAAAACAATTATAAGCATGTGGAGCCTATCGACTTGGTGGTGGGGGACAATTACAAGCAACACCTGAAAAGGGATAGTTAATTTTTTTATGATAGAGTAAAAGTGGTGCTACCAAGTAGGGATAGGTATGACATTCGTCCTTTCAATTAAATAAAAAGATAGGGGCACAAAAAGTGGTAGCGTCTAAAGCAAAAAGAGGGTGGCGTCTTTAACTAGTAATCAAAATTCCTCAGTCCAGGTTCGAACTTCGTCACTTGTTAATCCTCAGCAATGGTGGCCGAAGACTTCCAGCATAAGAAGTCGCACTAGTTCTGCCCGCAGACTTGTCAAAGAGGACGGAGGAACAGACAGAGGATCGCGGCACTCTCTTGTCCTAGGGGTGGGAAATTGCCCCTAAAGGCGGAAGAATCAGCAATGTTCAACGTCATCATGATGCAGAAAGCAATGGAAACCATTACACCGAAGACACGTAACACGTGTCCTCGGAATACGTGGCCTCAAAACGAAAAAGTGTCGTGATGGTCTCTCCACTGGCAAAAAATTCCGGAGTAGTCCCACATTCTGATCTCTGGGAGGTGACTGCCGAGGGGGAGGTGGCCACGAGAAAAATGCTGAATAACCAACTAAAGGATGAAACTCTACGAAACGGAGCATGCAATGTCAGAACTTTGAATGTAGCAGGTGAGTTAGACAATCTGAAAAGGAAAATGCAAAGGCTTAATATATATAGCGGGGATGAGTGAAGTGAAATGCAGATAAGGTAAGGGTTTCTGGTCAGACGAATAAAGAGCAATACCAACAGTTTTTGAAAATGGTATAACGGGTGTAGGATTTGTTATGAATAGGAAGACAGGACAGAGAGCGAGTGATTGCGAACAGTTAAGTGATAGGGTTTTCTCATCAGATTCGATAGCAAACTAACATGGACAGACAGACGTCCTGGACAGAAGAGGAACAGACAGAAAAAGTTTGTGAGGATATTGAACGGGTAATTCAGCATGTAAAAGGAGATGATAGTTAAACAATCATGGGGGTCTGGAACGCGGTTGTAAGAGAAGAAATAGAAGCAAGAATTAAGGGAGAATATGGAGTTGGCAGTAAAAATGAGGGAGGAGAAGGACTAATTGAGTTCTGCAAAAACTGTCAGATGCTAATAGCGAATATTCTGTTCAAGAATCACAACAGGAAGAGGTACACTTGGAAAAGACCAGGAGACACGGCAAGATTCCAGCTGGACATCATGGTCAGGGAGAGGTTTCGAAATGAAATATTGGGTTATATTCCGAATGAAATGAATACGAACAGCAGGGAACCGAAGGCTAAACGGCTGCAGGAAGAAGGTGAAGAAATAGAAAAATAGATGATAGTGAGAAGGGCTATCTCAACAAATGGGAAAGTCAGGATAACTTTCGGTAACATCAAAAGGAAGAGTGGCAACATTAGGAGCGTAATGGGGATTATACATTTAACTGCAGAGGAGAGAGTGGATAAGTAGCGAGAGTACACTGAGGCCTCTACGATGGATGCGACGAAAGAAGAAACTGGAAGTCGATAAGGAAGATTGTAAGTAGGCTGTTTACGTTTTTATATTGGTAACGCCACGTAGCGCATTGCGTGAAAATCACCAGCTGTGCCGTGTGCAGTCTGTGACTGGTTAGCATTGTTGTAATATTCGCTATTGTAGTGTTGGGCAGTTGGATGTGAACAGCGCGTAGCGTTGCGCAGTTGGAGGTGAGCCGCCAGCAGTGGTGGATGTGGGGAGAGAGATGGCGGAGTTTTGAGAGCGGATGATCTGGACGCGTGTCCATCAGAGTAAATTTGTAAGACTGGATGTCATGAACTGATATATATATATATATATATATATATATATATATATATATATAGAACACTATTAACACTCCTGGAAATGGAAAAAAGAACACATTGACACCGGTGTGTCAGACCCACCATACTTGCTCCGGACACTGCGAGAGGGCTGTACAAGCAATGATCACACGCACGGCACAGCGGACACACCAGGA
The DNA here is from genome assembly GCF_021461395.2 of Schistocerca americana. NCBI lineage: Eukaryota > Metazoa > Arthropoda > Insecta > Orthoptera > Acrididae > Schistocerca > Schistocerca americana. The sequence goes on along the minus strand of NC_060121.1, from coordinate 924,251,737 downwards.
ACCGCGGTGTTGGCCGTCGAATGGCGCTAGCTGCGCAGCATCTGTGCACCGCCGCCGTCAGTGTCAGCCAGTTTGCCGTGGCATACGGAGCTCCATCGCAGTCTTTAACACTGGTAGCATGCCGCGACAGCGTGGACGTGAACCGTATGTGCAGTTGACGGACTTTGAGCGAGGGCGTATAGTGGGCATGCGGGAGGCCGGGTGGACGTACCGCCGAATTGCTCAACACGTGGGGCGTGAGGTCTCCACAGTACATCGATGTTGTCGCCAGTGGTCCGTGGAAGGTGCATGTGCCCGTCGACCTGGGACCGGACCGCAGCGACGCACGGACGCACACCAAGACCGTAGGATCCTACGCAGTGCCGTAGGGGACCGCACCGCCACTTCCCAGCAAATTAGGGACACTGTTGCTCCTGGGGTATCGGCGAGGACCATTCGCAACCGTCTCCATGAAGCTGGGCTACGGTCCCGCACACCGTTAGGCCGTCTTCCGCTCACGCCCCAACATCGTGCAGCCCGCCTCCAGTGGTGTCGCGACAGGCGTGAATGGTGGGACGAATGGAGACGTGTCGTCTTCAGCGATGAGAGTCGCTTCTGCCTTGGTGCCAATGATGGTCGTATGCGTGTTTGGCGCCGTGCAGGTGAGCGCCACAATCAGGACTGCATACGACCGAGGCACACAGGGCCAACACCCGGCATAATGGTGTGGGGAGCGATCTTCTACACTGGCCGTACACCACTGGTGATCGTCGAGGGGACACTGAATAGTGCACGGTACATCCAAACCGTCATCAAACCCATCGTTCTACCATTCCTAGACCAGCAAGGGAACTTGCTGTTCCAACAGGACAATGCACGTCCGCATGTATTCCGTGCCACCCAACGTGCTCTAGAAGGTGTAAGTCAACTACCCTGGCCAGCAAGATCTCCGGATCTGTCCCCCATTGAGCATGTTTGGGACTGGATGAAGCGTCGTCTCACGCGGTCTGCACGTCCAGCACGAACGTTGGTCCAACTGAGGCGCCAGGTGGAAATGGCATGGCAAGCTGTTCCACAGGACTACATCCAGCATCTCTACGATCGTCTCCATGGGAGACTAGCAGCCTGCATTGCTGCGAAAGGTGGATATACACTGTACTAGTGCCGACATTGTGCATGCTCTGTTGCCTGTGTCTATGTGCCTGTGGTTCTGTCAGTGTGATCATGTGATGTATCTGACCCCAGGAATGTGTCAATAAAGTTTCCCCTTCCTGGGACAATGAATTCACTGTGTTCTTATTTCAATTTCCAGGAGTGTACATTGTTCGTTCTTTATCAAAATCTTTCATATGCTAACTATGCCTGTTTGTAGTTAGTGACTTCACTAGTTAGAATCTTTTATTTAGCTGGCAGCATTGGCGCTCGCTGTATTGCAGTAGTTTGCGTAACGAAGATTTTTGTGAGGTAAGTGATTCATGAAAGGTATAGGTTATTGTTAGTCAGGGCCATTCTTTTGTAGGGATTATTAAAAGTCAGATTGCGTTGCGCTAAAAATATTGTGTGTCAGAATAAGTAGAGAGAGTAATGTCTGAGTACGTTCAGTTTTGCTCACCTGTTTGAAAAGCAAATAATGTAAGAGGTTTATCAGCACAATAATTCATAAATTTTTCTAAGGGGACGTTTCAAGACACAGGGGATGCAGCAATAGAGTAAGAATTTACAAGACCTCTGGACGACTTAAAATCAAATAAGGGAGAAGGTATAGATGACATTCCATCGGAATCACTAAAATCATTGGGGGGGGGGGGGGGGGGGGGGAGAGCCAACAACACGTCTGTTCTGTTCAAGTTGGAGTGTGGACTAGTGATGCACCATCAGAGTTTCGGGAAAATGTCATCCACAATGCACAAGATAGCAAGAGCCTACAAATGACAAGAATAATACGCAGAATAATGGAAAAGAAAATAGAGAAGATGTTAGATGACGACCAGTTTGGTTTTAGGAAAGGCAAAGGCACCAGAGAGCCGGTTTTGATCTGGCGTTCGAAGCAACAATGAAGAAAAATCGAGACTGTTCATAATATTTGTCAACTTAGAAAAACATTCGAAAATGTAAAACGGGGAGGAGTGTTCGATATACTGAGAAAAATACGAGTAAGGGACATGTTTTAATACATCTGTAAATAATCTCCAGTACCCTTACATAGTATAGAACATACGCTGTATGCAGAGATCATAAACTAAAGCAAAGACTGTAGTGCAGTCAACAATGTGTGAGTGGCTGAGCGAGAGTCTAGAGTTAAAAAGAGTCCTTGAGTGGAAGTTGGGTGTGAAAGAGAGGCTAGAGACGGTTGCTCGGAGCCAGGCCAGAGGTTAGTGGCAGATTATAGGTGTAATGCCACACAGTATTTGATTTCTGTTGAGTGTTTATAAATGTTGGTTTACGAGAGGGTGTTTTAATGAATAAAATCCAGTATCTGACAATGGACATGTTATCATTTAGTAGTTTTCCTTAGATTTCACAAGAACAGAAGGTCACGACAATGAGTTCATAAAAAGGAGCTATTGATTATTATGCTAAATTAGTTGAATATAACTTCATCTTCAGTGAATAATAAAGTTCGGTGCGAAACAGATGGGGGGAGGTTATACATGCCACTAGAGGTAACTGTAGACGGCAAAAACTGTAGGAGAAAACAGAGACTAGAACACATCCAGCAAAGAACTGAAAATTTGTGGTGCAAGTGCTCCTCCGAGATGGAAAGATTTTCATAAGAGAGGAACTCTTTGCGGACCGCATAAAGAGAACTAACAACATTAATAAACACTACAATTCGTATTTCCATGCATCACTAGTTTACGATTAATACAATGCGTGACACATTCCACCTTACATATGTAGAATACTAAGGAGTTGGTCTTAATTTTGTTGCGAGGTGGGCCAGTCTTCCGTGAAAGAACTGCCAGTTGTTGGAAATTAATACTTTGTAGAATAGTATGTTTATTATCAAATTTCAGGCTTTACTTCGGATTCTGATTTCACTTAGCAGTTTTAGAAGGTAATTTGGACCGTGCGATTGAAAGTATTGAAAGTACAGGTTCCTCTCTTTCCGTTTCGACTTATTATTTATACCTGACGTCATACGAACATACATCACCGCACTTTTTATTACTAAGATGATATCTTTGTTTCAGCTTTTGACTGAATGTTCCTATTTGTCATATTTGCAATAATTTTATATTCCAGTTTGCTTTTGTTCTACCATATTATTTTCATTGCTAACCGGTTTTCGGCTTACAAGGCCAAATGTCTGAAGATGGCCTTGTAAGCCGAAAACCGGTTAGCAATAAAAATAATATTGTAGAACAAAAGCAAACTGGTGCTTTTCATTTATTATTATAATGTTGTTCTACCAAGAACCGACGAAAGATTCTGTTAATATAATTTTATATTCGTTTATTACGAGACTATTTTTATTCTTAGACTGGCTAACTTAAGAACGGGCTGAAATTAATTCTCTTCTCTAATCTCACAGTGTATTATTTATTTAAATAATCTACAATACCTTGCCAATAATTTCTAGACTTACTTTGTTTGGACTAGATTGGATACGACAGATTTCGGTCCGTAGGCCCTCAGAGTGGAGATCGTCTACGACAGAGGCAGTAAACCCTTTTTTACCTACCGCCCACTTTTGCATCTCTGTTAGTGGTAACTTTTTCTAACCGCTCACTTGTTCCACAGTAATGGTGATTTATAAATTAGGGAAGTAACTTTACTTAATAAAGCAGAGTTACAACAAGTTAAAGCATACAATAATAATTAATTACCAAATGCTTTATGTCAACATTTTATAAAAACATGGTGAGAACGTTTTTAAAATTCTCTACATCCTACCATGAAAGCGGGAATGGGCATTAATTGTCGATAGGGAGCCGGCTCAGCACCACTGGTCTAGGATGTGGCATATGTTAGGAAATCATAATATATGTATTTTGCAGAAGATCTCGCGTACTTATGCTCTTTCCACAGATCCTAAATGAGATGAATCTCAAGGATGTGCAACAGTAAAAGATATTTATGACTTTTTCTTGAGACATACTTTCATTAAGAACCTTATCGCAGACATTCAGATGTAGGCACGCTAAGGTGCCCGAGATACTACCAGTGCCATTATAGCTAAGCATCGTCAGTAACAAAGACTGTTAGCAAATCTTAGTAACTCAATTTGCACTACTGCAAAGTCAGGTATGACATGTGATACAGCCAATAACACGTCGATCAGTCGATTCTGTTGGAATAGGAATTGACCCCTCTTAAACTTTGCGATATTTGTAGCTACACTTTTTGCGTTTGCTGTCAAGTTATTGAGGTTTCCGCATGACGGATGCGTTTCTGAGCTTCAGCGTGCGATTTTATAAGAATATTATTCTTATTCGCAATACTCATAATTCGAACTTAACTGTTCATTTGAATGACACATATCTTACTTATGAAGAGTGTTATTATGGAATGAATATTGTGAGAAACAGTGCCTAATATATCCATTTAATTGGAAAGTATTATGTAACAAGTCTTTTTTTTTAATTTGCGCATCAAACAGCAGTAGTTTGTGTGACGCAATGTTGCAACTATACTTGAACTCTTCACTCATGAAACTTACTATGGACTTTTTCCCAAATTTATCGGCTCTGAATTCAGACTCGAATTAATGAAAATCACGACACATTGCACCTGGCTAGTTATGTTTGAAATTTCACACGTACATAGTTGGCACTCATTGTTGTGTTACTGTACCGTGTATTTTGGCTTGTGCAGCTGCGAAGCGTTATTTAAGTCTGTGTTGACGCGACTGTGTGAGTAGGCGTGTTTTTTAATTTCGTGTTAATTACTGAGTTTCAAGTGATGAAATGTTGCTGTTTAGCACGAGATATAGCGTCGTGAATTAGCAAGGTAACTACACTGCACTACCGAATTAAAAATTCACTTGTTCGCAACTCCGTAACTGTCTCCCACTCCGGTGCATAAGTTTGAAACTTTGGCTCAAAGGTGCCTACAACCTTGCTCTGTAACAGTGCAAAAGCATGGCGCCCTGCGACGTCAGCCTCGGGCTCGACAACACTTCAAATTGCAAGGTGTCGACACATGCGGAAGGAAGGCTACAGCTCAGGTTCAAGTGACATGTAAAAGTGTATTAATGGGAACTGGCAGCAAATTTCACTGCAGTTCTGCTCAACGCTGCCATTGACGTGTCACACGGTGAGCAGGTCGTCACAGCCCCTCTTGCCCACGTTTCACCCCTTCTTTCGGCGCCTCTGTGATATAGATCACAACAGCGAGCTAAGAATTGAAATCACAGTTTTCGTATGGCTGGCCAAGGAAAACATTCAAAACGCAAAGCCCCTCAGAGTCGAAACAAAAAGGCCTCAGGCGGTGCCACAGAGGGCGTCAACGAACCCTCCCCTTCTCTTGGGACCTTGATTCCCACAAACTCCGTGGTACGATAAGCAAAGGGAAAACTTTCTTGACAATTTGGACACCGCTGGCACCGTCAGATGATTCAATTCTCCTCTGCAGACACTGTGGGGCGGCATCTCCAAGAAAGTGATCGCACCTCTGTGCACTGCAGCGTGACCGCAATTTTTGCTCTCGTGTACAGGGTTCGAACCACTAGGAAACGTTCAAGACAATTCGACAAAATTTTAAACGTGATCAGAAGCAGAAAATGAGTGCCACTGTTTCACGCCCTCCTGTGAGATGATTATGGAGACTTGCGAAACTGACACGTCCGTGAACAGAATGCAGAGGGTCCCTCTAACAACCTCACAGTTCAGGGAAACCTTCAGTGGCACTCATACGCATTTACTAATAATTTTAAAATTGTACCTGTACAGGGGAAATCGGCGAAGTAACCTTGAGCAGCTTTCAGGTAAGCAACCACTTGCGCGTAAGCAATCACTTGACGCACTCCAAGGCCAATTAGCTGGCTGCAAGCATCTAGGATGATTTTGCAGGTCTTCTCTTCATATACAAATTTTTTAAAATGCTCAATCATTGTCTGTGGGTATCAGTGATGGTTTTACCGAACTGGGGAGTCTTAGAGGGACGGTTTGCCGTTTTATTCACACATGTGAATAAAACCGTCACACATGTCGCACCCCTCCATGATCACGCCACTGTAAAAGCAGAGGACCCTTTGCTGCTTCAGGCCACTTTAAAATTTCTTCGAATGGTACAGGTCTACCCTGTATATCAGAGCAAAAATTGCGGTTGCACTTCACTATAATTGGGTGAGACCACGTTCACCGGTGACGCAGCACTGTGCTGTCCGTCGTGAGGAGCTGAATCACCCAAGAGCTGTAACCCGTACCAAAGGATCCCAAGAACGACATCCTTCTGTTCATCGCTCTGTGAACAGTCCTTTTCGATCTCGAAATGCGAGGAAATCAACGTCGCATGGAAAAGTGTGGTTTCATTGACGCCCTTTATGCCAGCCCACCACGGTGTTTTCAGTCGATTGTGAGCGGTGGAGTCTCTGAAATGTTTTCTTCGGTCACTTGTAACCTCCCCCTCACTTATCGACCTTAAAGACAGTGAAAAATTCAACCGCGTGCACCTAATGGAAATTTGGGAAAAGCAATCGTCACCGAAGTTAATTTGTCGGTAAAGAGGGAGGAAAGGGTTACATCTAAATGAAAGGAAAAATAAAAATGAAATTGGTGGAAATTAATTTTGAGAAAAGGGTAAAATTAATAAAGAAAGTAAATGTGCGGTCGTTACGTCAACAATTAATCGGCGTTAATTAGATATTTGAGATTATTACGGTCGCCAGTCCTATGGACAACTACTATAATAACTGAGAATGAAAGATTAATGCACATATAATTAGCACTAAAAGCGTGGCAAATGAAGGTTGACACGTGTTGTGTGAAAACTGAATGTTTGTCAGAAGTAATAAATTTCGCTACACTCTGACTTAATTTAGCAAAGGAATTAATAAAACCGGAAAAATTGAAAAGTTAATTTATTGAATGAAATAGAGAGTGACCTTTGTTTCTGAAGCACTACGAAATTCAATAAAATAAGGCTAGTCTTGGGCTGCCTCAACAATCATTTCAAAAGCTACTTCAGTCTACGCAATTTAGAAATAAGAGATTTAACTTTGAACTTTGAACTAGGCAAGACCCAGCGTAAAAATACAAATAATATTTACAAAACAAACCAATTATACATCGACATAAATGCATAAATAGTAAAACAACTACAATATATAAAGACACAGAAATGTCATATCTTCAGGTAACAAAATAAGGAAAAAAATTTGTAGTACAATAGATGGAAATAGGAGGATATGCATTTCCGGCGTTACACACTCATAAGAAACCTGTGCGATTTCAACGCTGCGCATCACAGTTCTGTACTCCATTGAAAATGCCTCAAAAGAAGAGGTGAAATGTGGGTAAGAGGGAGCTGTAACCACATTCCCATCGTGTGACACAGGGGCATTGGGCATAGTTGTGGAGAAATTTGGTGCCAATTCACATGAACCCACTTCACACGTCACATGAATATCTGACCTCTAGCCTTTTTTCATCATGTGTCGACACCACGCTGTCTGAGGCCCAAGGGTGACGCTTTTGCATCATTACAGAGGAAGGTTGTAGCTACCTTTGAAAAAAGTCGAGTTTACGCTCTGGAATGGGAGACAATCATGGCAGCGTTTTGAAAACGTGTGTGTGTGTGTGTGTGTGTGTGGTGACTGTCCGAAAGAGCAGATACTGTTTCGATCCTGCAGCCACTATGAATCAAGAAGCAGAAGAATTACTAACATTAGCTGCCAGTAGACACTTATGTAAATCAACGGGGAAAGTTGAAAATTTGTGCCGGACCAGTATTCGAGCATTACAATATACACTCCTGGAAATGGAAAAAAGAACACATTGACACCGGTGTGTCAGACCCACCATACTTGCTCCGGACACTGCGAGAGGGCTGTACAAGCAATGATCACACGCACGGCACAGTGGACACACCAGGAACCGCGGTGTTGGCCTTCGAATGGCGCTAGCTGCGCGGCATTTGTGCACCGCCGCCGTCAGTGTCAGCCGGTTTGCCGTGGCATACGGAGCTCCATCGCAGTCTTTAACACTGGTAGCATGCCGCGACAGCGTGGACGTGAACCGTATGTGCAGTTGACGGACTTTGAGCGAGGGCGTATAGTGGGCATGCGGGAGGCCGGGTGGACGTACCGCCGAATTGCTCAACACGTGGGGCGTGAGGTCTCCACAGTACATCGATGTTGTCGCCAGTGGTCCGTGGAAGGTGCATGTGCCCGTCGACCTGGGACCGGACCGCAGCGACGCACGGACGCACACCAAGACCGTAGGATCCTACGCAGTGCCGTAGGGGATCGCACCGCCACTTCCCAGCAAATTAGGGACACTGTTGCTCCTGGGGTATCGGCGAGGACCATTCTCAACCGTCTCCATGAAGCTGGGCTACAGTCCCGCACACCGTTAGGCCGTCTTCCGCTCACGCCCCAACATCGTGCAGCCCGCCTCCAGTGGTGTCGCGACAGGCATGAATGGAGGGACGAATGGAGACGTGTCGTCTTCAGCGATGAGAGTCGCTTCTGCCTTGGTGCCAATGATGGTCGTATGCGTGTTTGGCGCCGTGCAGGTGAGCGCCACAATCAGGACTGCTTACGACCGAGGCACACAGGGCCAACACCCGGCATCATGGTGTGGTTAGCGATCTCCTACACTGGCCGTACACCACTGGTGATAGTCGAGGGGACACTGAATAGTGCACGGTACATCCAAACCGTCATCGAACCCATCGTTCTACCATTCCTAGACCGGCAAGGGAACTTGCTGTTCCAACAGGACATTGCACGTCCGCATGTATCCCGTGCCACCCAACGTGCTCTAGAAGGTGTAAGTCAACTACCCTGGCCAGCAAGATCTCCGGATCTGTCCCCCATTGAGTATGTTTGGGACTGGATGAAGCGTCGTCTCACGCGGTCTGCACGTCCAGCACGAACGCTGGTCCAACTGAGGCGCCAGTTGGAAATGGCATGGCAAGCCGTTCCACAGGACTACATCCAGCATCTCTACGATCGTCTCCATTGGAGAATAGCAGCCTGCATTGCTGCGAAAGGTGGATATACACTGTACTAGTGCCGACATTGTGCATGGTCTGTTGCCTGTGTCTATGTGCCTGTGGTTCTGTCAGTGTGATCATGTGATGTATCTGACCCCAGGAATGTGTCAATAAAGTTTCCCCTTCCTGGGACAATGAATTCACGGTGTTCTTATTTCAATTTCCAGGAGTGTATGTGACTGTCTTAACTAGACTTGCAGTACTGTCAATTGATTCACAACCGTCCAAATTCTTCACAGAAAGTCATTTGGAGCACACAAACGAATAAGAAAGACAACATAAATTAAGGAAAACGTCAAATGAAGTTAATAATGCCGTTGAGAAGTCGGAGCAGTCCTGGGAACAGGTGTAACCCCTTATTCGTCGTGTATTTTGGCCGCTACATCGTCATGCATGCGATTTGTGTCCTTACCGGCGTCGAGAATTACCCTACGCCTTGTTTTCAAAAAATGGGTAACGTTGCATCTTCCAACGTGCCGTTCTCATATAAGTCTCGAAACACATGAGATTATCTTCACTGTTGTGGATGACGGTACATGTCACAAACTGCCCTAACAGCCACATCGCTGTGTTGTTCTTGGTAGCGGGAAAATGTTTCGTGTCCGGCCAGAGCAGGATGTCGGTGCAGTGGCTGGCTGGGGTGCTGCGGGTAATCAGGCCCAGCCTCTGCTGCACCCATTTCCAGTTAATGAGATGACCGCCACAAGTGAAGCGATGGCGTAATGTGTCGTCCAGACCACAGCGGACGCACTTATCACTGTCACATAAGCCGATTCTATGCAACCTTTCATTAATGGGTATAACATCATTTATCATTTTATACCATGTGGATGCCACCTCAGCACAGTGGACGATTAAACGTATGTTGTCCCAAACTGCCTTCCAATGAACACTCGAGTATTTAAGTTCAATGGGATTCCGGACTACTGGAGATGTCCATCTCTTTAATAACAGGTGCGTCGTCGGTAAATCCTGCATGAGATAGTTTCCATATATAAACCTTACTTCAAGAAAAAACTGCTTGACTTGTCGTAATTTCTAATGCATTTTATCTACATCAATGGGTGGGTGCATATCGGTGGGTTGTAAGGTTCGGAAGAGCCAACTGGTTACGCTGAGAGGTTCCTTGTCCAACAAGTGGGTGATTCGTTTAATATATAACACAGTACACTTTCGGTTAATGTCAGGGATGTTGAGTCTGCCAGCCTGTCTGGAAGACGTCAGCGTGGTGTATTTCACTTTAAACAGATGCCCTTGCCAGACAAATCCATTAGAGATTTTCATCACATGTTTGGCCTGCATCTTGGGGACTGAAAATATTTGGGCCGTATAGTACGCTTTACTGAATATATAACTGCTGAGGAGTCGTATGCGTTGGAGAATGTCAACGGACCGCCAACTGCTTTCATAAATGGCACCTTGCATTTTATTGATGACCTGGTTCCAATTTTTTGCATTCATTTTTACCGGGCATTAGTCGATAATCATCTCCAGAGTGTTGTGGGCTTCGACACGCTTCGCCCAAGGTACAATAACTGCGTCGAATCCTCGAATGTTGACTAAGGTGCATTTACCGGCGTTGATTCTAGCACCGGAAACACGACAGTACTCGTCTACCGCGGTCTTGAGGGTTGATACGTCTCCGTCGTTGCGCAGTAACACTCCGACGTCGTCGGCGTAAGCACGAACCACGAAGGACGTCCCGGCGATCGACAGGCCTGCAAGTTTGTCATGAATGGGGCGGAAGAGTGGCTCGAGCGATAAAACAACATTATGGAGAGAGGGCTCCCCTGCAGCACTCCTCTGTGGACCTCGATGGGTTGAGTAAGCTGTCCATTTACGCTGAGATTGATTGTAATGCCCGTGACGATATGTTGCACGACATTGATAACCCATTGATCAAAACCATACCGCTACAATAGCTGTAGGAGGTACTCGTGGCGGACGTGATCAAATGCCTTGCAAAAGTCGATAAACAGCAATGCGAGATTCACGTTAGTGACTGAAGCTATGGCTATTACATCTCTATATTCCGAAAGGGGCGTCATAATATTGCGACCAGGGAAGCATGATTGATGGTTGTGAATCACTTGCTTCATTAATGGAGACAATCTGCTGTTGAATGCTCTGGCAAAGGTTTTCTAATCAAAATTGAGTAAAGTAATCGGTCGGAAGTTATCTAAGGTTTTTCGGTGTTTGCTTTTTGGTATCAATACAGTTCGACCTTCCTTCATTTCGGCCGACACGTCACTCCCTCGCATGACTTCATTGAGAACATCTGTAAATGTGTGCCCGACTATGGGCGAGAAACGCACATAAAATTCCCGTGGCAAACCATCAGGGTCCGGGGATTTGTTCGATGGTGAGTCAGAAATCAGTTCAAGGACTTCGTCTGGAGCAAAATCGTTTACGACCGCCGACTTCTCCGCAGGCGTGACTGCAGGAGGCATAGCACGCACGATATCCCCACCGTCACCACCATGTGCACCGCATTGCGAGTACAGATTAATGAAGTACCGGTAAACTGCAGTAAGAATATCACTCTGTCCGGTCAAACTGAGTCCATCATCTGTGTCCAGATCCCCGATAAAAGCTTGCTTGTGATGGGCACGATGTTTTATGAGGTGATACAGCGATGCAAGTGTGTCCTTTTGAAGCGATTTTGCTTTAGATCTCATCTTCGGTCCTTCAAGCTGCGTTCGGTTTATGCCTTTAAGCTTCTCCTTTATTTATTTGATGGTCGTCAGCTGCGTATTGGTTGGTGATGTAGTCGCATACAAGTCTCGCAGAACTGTCTGGTAAAAATCAATCATGCGTCTGACATCTTTCGCCCGTTTCCAACTGTAGTTTTTTAAGGATAATCGCATCTTCCGTTTGACCACAACATTCCACCAGGCTATCTTGCTCGTATATCTGCAGCATTGCTTGAGACACTCCGCCCATGTCGTGGAGATGACATCTTGTAGCGCGGCATCGGCGAGAAGAGAAATATTTGTGTTGTTGTTGTTGTGGTCTTCAGTCCTGAGACTGCTATGATGCAGCTCTCCATGCTACCCTATCCTGTGCAAGCACTATGGGACTTGACATCTATGGTCATCAGTCCCCTAGAACTTAGAACTACTTAAACCTAACTAACCTAAGGACATCACACAACACCCAGTCATCACGAGGCAGAGAAAATCCCTAACCCCGACGGGAATCGAACCCGGGAACCCGGGCGCGGGAAGCGAGAACGCTACCGCACGACCACGAGCTGTGGACAAGCTTCTTCATCTCCCAGTACTTACTGCATCCTACATCCTTCTGAATCTGCTTAGTGTATTCATCTCTTGGTCTACCTCTACGATTTTTACCCTCCACGCTGCCTTCCAATGCTAAATTTGTGATCCCTTGATGCCTCAGAACATCTCCTACCAACCGGTCCCTTCTTCTTGTCAGGTTGTGCCAGAAACTCCTCTTCTCCCCAATTCTATTCAATACCTCCTCATTAGTTACGTTGTCTACCCATCTAATTGCATCTCGTGGTCGTGCGGTAGCGTTCTCGCTTCCCACGCCCGGGTTCCCGGGTTCGATTCCCGGCGGGGTCAGGGATTTTCTCTGCCTCGTGATGGCTGGGTGTTGTGTGCTGTCCTTAGGTTAGTTAGGTTTAAGTAGTTCTAAGTTCTAGGGGACTTATGACCACAGCAGTTGAGTCCCATAGTGCTCAGAGCCATTTGAACCATTTTTAACCCATCTAATCTTCAGCATTTCTGTAGCACCACAATTCTAAAGCTTCTATTCTATTCTTGTTCAAATTATTTATCGTCCATGTTTCACTTCCATACATGGCTACACTCCATACAAATACTTTCAGAAACGACTTCCTGACACTTAAATCTATACTCGATCTATGCTCCACGGAATCCTATGCCATTTAGTTGCTGTTTGGCCAGATTTATTGTGACCCAGAGGGCGCAGTGGTCAGAGGAACTAGCCGGAATGACATCGGCGTCCAGAACATGTTGGCAAATGTTCTCAGAGATGTCCAAACGGTCTAGACGGCTACATGCGGTGGAGGTCAGGTACGTGTACTTTACCAGGGTAGGAAATTTTACTTCCCACGCATCTTTCAGCTGCAGGGACGCACCATATCATGCAGTTCGCTAGAGTAATGGAAGTTTGGAGATTGATCTTTCCTGTGGATCACACAGTTAAAATCACCACTAATTATAAACTGCGTTGGGTTGCGGCGTAACAAGCAGATGATGTCTTGTTTAAAGAGGGTCACGAGGGTGACGTCAAAATTTTGGCAAGCTATGTCTCTACCGGAGCCTAACATTTCGATATTGCTCACTGGGATTCCCTTCTGGTGATAGAATGGCCGCACCTGTATCTTCATCCGCCGCTGTGTTTACGATTGTTGCAAATCCTGATACATGAAAACTTAAAATAAACACTTCCTGTAACAGAACTGTATCAGCTTCGGACTCATAGATAAACTGCCACAGCATTGCTAATTTTAAATCTGTCCTAACTCAATTAATGTTCAGGGACAAAAACTTATAAGCTTGACTCATGATCGTCAGAGTCCTGTGGGTGTCAGGAAGCGTAGGAAGCCCAGTCCATCTCACCGTCGGACTTCGAACCTACATCCGCAGGTTTTGTACCAGTTTTTGCGCTGACTTCCCTTTTTGACTTACTTCCAGCCACGGAGTCATTTGTTTAACTTTATTTTGCCGTCGTACAGTCGACCGAAGTGTCATAGAAGACGGCGGAGTTGGGGAGCCATGGCTGTAAGCAGTATGTGAAAGTTCTTGCTTCGGAACGGGTGACGGCAAGTCCGAAGACGCATCTTCAGTAGGCTCACTGTGTTTGCTTGGAGCTGCACTGGCTGTTTGTATACAGCTTTCCGGTTCCTCGCGTTGTTTGGAAGCAGTTCCGTGGTGGCGGGTGTTTATGTTATGCTCTACACCGCGTGCATCATCCTCTGTGTTTACGATTTGGAGTTGACTGACTTCCGCCCCTTGTGTGTTGACCGCCTGTGGCGAGTCGAGAAGCGGCATGGGAACGGATTGCTGTAAACACTCGACTGCACTCGTAATGAGAGTTTCTGCGTCGGGAGTTTCAGTGTGAATTTGGCGGGTCGTAACTGAGTCGTCCGACATATGCATGTCCAGTGTGGAGGCCCGTGACTCCGCATCAAATGGTTCAAATGGCTCTGAGCACTATGGGACTTAACATCTGTGGTCATCAGTCCCCTAGAACTTTGAACTACTTAAACCTAACTAACCTAAGGACATCACACACATCCATGCCCGAGGCACGATTCGAACCTGCGACCGTAGCGGTCGCGCTGTTCCAGACTGAAGAGCCTAGAACCGCACGGCCACACCGGCCGGCCCGCATCATCGGTTTGATTTTTTACGACCTGGTCACCGGAGCCACTACCGTCACTAGTACGGCGTCGTTTGTTACGAACAGATAATGCAACACCGGCGGTTAAGGGGTGGCTGGCCACAGGTTTGCTGTGGTAAGGTAGGGAAGGTGCCGTTACGGAGATCGTTGTCCTCTGACACAGATGCACTTTTTTGGGAGTCAATCACAGAAAGTGTCTGATTTTGAGTTAGGACATCAGCCGATGTTAATCTCTGTCGTTGTTGCAGAGTTTTTCGAAGTACGACAACGCGCCGTGGGCAATCATCTCTTAAATGACCACTCGTGTTACAGATAAAAACAAGTGCCTACTTGTCCATCGTAAATCACATGAGCCTTATAACCACAAACCATTATATAGGATGGGATATTGACTTCAAGGGCCATGTCAACTGAGCGAACCCCACTATAACATTGGAGTTTGTGACGGCTCGACCATTTTTCGTTTCTAATCTGTCGGATGTCACCGTATTTGGCAAGGAAATCTCTGAGAAAATAGTTCTCAACCTCAGGTGGCAAATTGAACACTCGCACTTGTTTATATTCGATGTTAGCGTTAGTAATTAAAACTGTACTCACTGACTGATCACGTTGTCGGAACTCTGCTTTAGCACCAGTAGGCTCCAAAAGTTTCTCCAGTTGTATCTGATCTAAAAACTTCACAAAGAAACAGTATTCCACCATGTCACAATATGCTGTGTGGACCTGGTCGGACGTGATGCCAATAATATCTACTATCCAGTCATGGATTTCTAGAGAACTCGGTTGCACATTCCTGGAAGATTTCTCAAATGCAAAACACAGGGTATTCTTACGGGGTACACTGGGAGCCATAACTGCACTATATGAGCGGCCGAGACCGCTGTGAGTTAAGTAATAGGCGTGTGTACAATGGTAGTGAAGAAGCACTGAGAATATCACAGGTCACAATCCAAGGATTTCTATAAACACGGCTTGTGGCGCTACGACTTCGAGGAAGTACCGCCACGTCCGGTCGCTTTCGCGTCCCAAGCGGAACTGGCCATCCAGACACAGTGCTCATCGCAGCTGCACGGACTACTCTAGCGAGTCTCCCATCAGACTCAAATGTTCAATTTATCCACACACTACTGATATAGAGTCCTTGCCCATTATCCTCATTACTTTCTGTCTGAAAGAACACACACCACATATGCAGTTAAGGGGAGCACGACCATTTGATCACTTCAGCAAGAATGCACACCACGCTAAAACTCTTACGGGAATCGGCGAAATGCTGCGCGTAATGAGCATAATGGGCATGGGGTACTACATTAGTAGTGTCTGGATACGTTGAGAATTATACCCTGATGAGAGACTTGGTAGGGTGGTCCATGCAGTTGCGATGACCGCTGAGTAATGATGGCGCAGTGGTCAGTGCGTCTGCATATTAAGCAGAAGGCACGGGTTCCAGTCCTAGTCTGGCACAAATTTTAAACTTTCCCATTGATTTACCTCGTAACCTCCCCCTCACTTATCGACCTTAATGACAGTGAAAAATTAAACCGCGTGTACCTAATGGAAATTTGGGAAAAGCAATCGTCACCGAAGTTAATCTGTCGGTAAAGAGGGAGGAATGGGTTACATCTAAATGAAAGGAAAAATGCAAATGAAACTGGTGGAAATTAATTTTGGAAAGGGGTAAAGTTAATGAAGAAAGTAAATGTGCGGCCGTTACGTTAACAATTAACTAGCGGTAATTAGATATTTGAGATTAGGGGGAAATTACGGTCGCCAGTCCTAAGGCAATTACTATAGTAACTGAAAAAGAAAGGTAATTACACATATAATTAGCACTAGAAGCGTGGCAACTGAAGGCTGACACGTGTAGTGTGAAAACTGAAAGTTTGTCAGAAGTAATAACTTTCGCTGCACTCTGACTTAATTTAGCAAAAGAATTAATAAAACCAGAAAACTGAAAGTTAATTTAGTGACTGAAATTAATAAGAAGCTTTCTTTCTTAAGCACATCGAAATTCAGTAAAATACGGTTAGTCTTGGACTACCTCAACAATCATTTCAAAAGCAACTTGACTCTGCGCAATTTAGAAATAAGAGATTTAACTTTGAACTTGAATTAAATGATTCTGAACAATTAACAACAGTAAAATTTTGTACGTACCAAGCTGAGCTGCAGTCACAGGTAAGCCAAAATATGGTAACAAAACTCGCACTCTTAATTTGTGCTTGTGTAATCTAAATATTGTAGCCAGCTATGAATACTTTAACTGAACTTTGAAATTAAGGCAGTGAAATTGAATGATGCTGGCGTTTGAATTTCGACGACACTCGGGTTCATTCCGAAAAGGAAGGGACCCTGCTTGGTAATGCAATTGGGACAATGAGCGACAAAAGTTCATGCTAAGTTGCTGTAATTTTGCGAGGCAAATGGAACAGTTTGAAAAGCTGAGGTCTGCCATACAGTTCTGAAACTTTACGTGCTTTTAGTCTTCCTTGTTGGTTGATTGAAGGTTTGAAGTCGTCGATCGAGGAGGTGGCGACAGTCACTCATTGTCGGCCGTCGCTGTTGCAGAAGCTGGATGTTGGCGCGCCTTCTTCTCGACACGGTCACCAGACGAAACGGGCTCTTGATGTGCGCCAGCTAATGCTTCCCGTCCGCGACACCATGTCAGAAACTATCATCGCAAGTCGAGCGCAATTACATGCTGCCAAACTCCGAAAGCGCGGCAACTCGCGGGAGCGTCACACAACACACCTGCTCCACTCGCTACTCCAGCCGGCCTCCCTCTCTGCCCGCGCTCCACGCGGCAGAGTTAACACTACCAAAGATCCTACACACTTTGATTCTTCACACGACCCATCGATGTAATCGTTCGATAGCAGTTTTCCCTAGGCAAGACCCAGCGTAAAAATACAAATAATATTTACGAAACAAACCAATTATACATCGACAGAAGTGCATAAATACATATATACAAACAGTAAAACAATTACAATATATAAAGAGACAGAAATGTCATATCTTGAGGTAACAAAACAAGGAAAAAAAATAATAGTACAATAGATGGAAATAGGAGGATATGCATTTCCGGCGTTACACGTGCCCCACATTGTCTGAGGATGTTCGTGTAACGTAAACAGACACAGAAAATGTCCCAAAAAAGAAACAGCGGAAATGCATATGCCCAAAACATCAACAAAATTTAGCATTCGTCTAATCAACCATAAATCAATTTTTAGACCATAATAATTGAGTGGAGGCACTCCTAATCTTATTCCACTCTGTCATCTTGCACAAAATAAAACAGGTTGACAACATATTAAAATTCATAGAAAGTATAGAAAATGGTTTAGCTATTCCAAAATCATTAAAATTCGTAACACTATGAGAAATCGAATACTATTTGCAAAATTAATTAGAGTGCATGCTCATAAAAACAGGTAGATCAAAATACGCAAATAAATAATTAAATAGACTACACATTTTATATAACCTTTTCATAATTAATATTCTCGTCACGAGAATGTATTTAACGCTAAACAAGAAAATAATGTACAGCAGATCGACAAAAACATAAATATTAACAGCAGAATTCTTTCAGCTGTCCAGGAAGAAAAACAATTCCGCCTTCCGTACCCGCAAGTACATAGAATGCCGAAAGCGGCACAAGAGCCGACAACGGCACAAGAGCCGACAGCGACTCCGCCTCGCCAGTATTGTTGCGCCCGCCTGTGCGGCACGCTTGATCTCACTCGCCCTGTGTAACGGCATTTCCAGAACGTCCGTTTCACTGAATTCTTTCGGAAAAACTCACTCCCGAGTAATCTCAAGGAGTCCATTAACACTATCACAGTGGATAGCTCAACACTGTCCATCATCACACGCATGTACTAGCCTGAAACTTAAAACAGCGTCTAAGCACATCGGCAATGACTAGTGAAACACACATTCATGAAATCTTACAGCTAGTTACAAAATCATATTTACAATGCTTCATCTACTGTGACTCAGCTGAAAACTTAAGCTAGCAGCTTGGATTTTCGATTGATTAATACTCACTCTCTCTTAAATCATTTAGTAAAATTTAATTACTTATTAATTACAACTTCTTTAATGTCCTCTTGGTCAGGCAAAAGCATGACAAGCTAGCAAATCGTTTAAATCTTACACTCTATATTCACATACTGTACAAATTACCCATTCTGTGGTATTAATCAATCCTAGGTTGGTACAATTTCAAGTCTACAACGTTCCGTAAACCTAATAGTTTTCCAGAGCTTGGATACTCTAAGCAATAAGCATTTGTGTGAAGTATACCAATGACTTTATATGGTCCATTATAAACAAACTTAAATTTAGAGATTTCATTGTCTATCTCGCTCGATTTCTCACGAGCTTTTACAAGTACTAAGTCTCCGATTGCAAACTTAGCAAAACGCGCTTTAGCGTCATGACGACGTATGCGAGCATCGGCTTTAAGCTTCATTACTTCTCGCAAACGACCTTTTTTCACACCAATACTAATGTCAATCCGTGGAGGGAATTTGATTATCTCTTCCACTAAACTTTTACTTCTGTCATCCAACAAGATTTCCTCTGGAGAAAATCCCGTCGATTCATGTCTCAAGGTGTTCATAATTCTCTCAAATACTGCTACATATTTGCCCCATGCCCTATGGTTGTGATGGCAATAGGTACTTCAAAGTCAGCCTAGCTCGCGCATATACCTCTCAGCGGGATTCCCAGCCGGACAATAAGCTGAAATATGGATCACCTCGACCCCATTACTTTCCATGCCTTCATTCCACAACTTAGAAGTAAATTGTGCCCCATTGTCTGATAGAATCGCCTTGGGCTTGCCAATATGAACAAAATAATCGTTCACAAGCTTGCTATGGACCGCTTTGGCTGTAGCTTTCCTAATCGGGTATAGTTTGATGAACTTGGAAAAAGCTTCTAGCACTACTAAAATGTAGGCAAAGTTTCCTGATGACTTGGGCAAAGGTCCGTACAAGTCCACGCACAGTAACTCAAAGGTGTCGTTAGGCCTTATACTTTGCATAGGACCACGACTCGGATAACCTTCACCTTCTGACATAAATCGCAAGTTTTCACTCTGTCAGTAACTCGTTTTAACACGTTGTTAAAATGCACTACTTCACTCAGCTTTTCCGTACATTTCTTTGGTCCACAGTGACCATACGCCAAATGGTAGTAGTCTATTATTTCCGTGACGTATTTGGTGGGCCAGCATACCCGCCAAATATTACTATCTTCACCCTTACGTATGTACAAGATATGATCGTATATCTTGTAATACTCCCTTAATTTCTCTCCTTCTGGACTCCTTTCGTCATATCGGGTTTTCACCATATTTAAACAACCATCCTCATTCTGATGACGACGTAGATTCTTACAGATGTTCATTATTAATTTACGTCCCTCAACTTCTTTAAAATGGTACAATTTGACCACTCCATCTGCCTCATCTTTCAATAGACCTTGATTAGACTCGGGCAACCGCGACAGCGCATCGGCTACGCAATTGTCGGTCCCTTTTACGTAACAGATGTCATAGTTAAATTGGTGTAAATACAGCGACCACCTAGTCAGTCTTTCGTGAAGTAGTTTACAATCCTTAAGATAAGTGAGCGCCTTATGGTCCGTATGAATAATCACCTTACGGTCCCATAGGTAACCCTTGAACTTCTTGAATCCCCACACGATAGCGAGACACTCTTTCTCACAAATCGTGGAGTTTCGCTCACTTTTTGATAAAGTTCGACTCGCGAACGCTATCGTCCGGTGTTCCTTATCCTCTCCTTTACCAACTTCTTGGAACAGTTCTACCCCCACCCCGTAATTCGACGAATCCGTTCCCAGATGGAAGGGTAGCGATAAATCAGGATGAAATAGTATGTTAGATCTTAACAACTCGTCTTTTAATCTCTCGAAAGCGGTCTGACACCCGTCAGTCCACACAAACGGAACATTTTTGCGTAAGAGGTTATTCAAATTTTCATCATTAAACACTTGTCCTTTTACAAATTTACGGTAAAATCCTGTGAGCCCTAGAAAACTTTTTAACTGTTTCCTAGACTTGGGTGGAGGACAATTTCTTATTGCCTCTAGTTTCTCTGGGTCTTTCGTAATACCAGCAGTGGTAATTACATGCCCTAAAAATTTCAGTTCCTGCTTCACAAATTCGCATTTCTTTAGCTTTAGAGTCATTCCGCCACGGCGCAATGCTCTAAAAACTTCATCTAACAGGTCACAATGGTCATGCCAAGTGGCATTGGCCAACAATAGGTCGTCAACATATACAGTTAATCTTGAACTCAAAGCCGGTCCTGGCAATTTATCTAGGGCCCTGATGAATACGGACACAGATATATTAAGTCCAAACGGCAGTATTCTATACTGATAACACCTGCCCGCAAACAAGAAGGCGGTGTATGGCCTAGATTCTTCTTCGAGTTCTATTTGCCAGTAACTAGCCGTCAGATCGAGGCTAGTCATGAACTTAACGTCATGAAAACGTTGCAAAATCTCCTCCATACTCTCTGGTCTGGCTGTTTCACTTTGAACGACCCTATTCAACGTGCGTGCGTCAATCACAATACGCACACTACCATCCCGTTTTGCTACAATGACCAAACCGTTATTGTATGGACTTGTACTTCTTTCAATCACTCCCCATTCGATCATCTTATCTATCTCCCGTTGCACTGCTTCCTTTTTGGACAGCGGTATAGCATACGGTCTCACAAAGAATGGTTCGTGCGGAATTACATGCAACTTGCATTTATACCCTTCCACAAGACCCGGTTTGTCTGAAAACACACTCTTATTCCTCATTATCACTTCATACAGGCCTCGTCTTTGTTCGTGTGTTACGTTTGACATACCATCTACAATACTTTCCAATTCAGTTTCTACGCTATTGTCAATGCCGAGATTCCTCACATTACAGTAGTTCAAATTCATACCTACATCAATACCATTCGGCCAGTTAACAATGTGTATAGGCTGGTATTGCCAATGCACACCGTCTCCTGCCTCGTCAAAGCTAACCACTATTGTTTTATGTTGTGACGCACATGTCAAAGTTTTGCTTTCGCAATTAATCACTGCACTGTACTTTAATAGCCAATCTAACCCGATAATTACTTCCGTAGTTAAGTCTGGCACGACGACAAACTCTTGTTCAAATCGTGCCCCACATATCTCGAAGTTGACAAAAATCTGTTTTGTGGCCGGTTTACTGGCCTTCCCAGTAGCACCGATAATTTTCACTCCTGTTACTGGCATAACTACGATGCCAGGTCTGTCTTTCAGTAACTCAAATATTTTCCCAGATACAGCACTCAATTCTGCACCGGTGTCAATCAACACGTTTCGTTGTAGGTCGTGCATATTAACAGACACTACTATCTGTCTACACTTGTCCTCGACTGTTTCATTATTTTCCCATAATAAATCCTCGTCTATATCCATGTCATTCCAGAAACAACCATCCGGCTTTGATCCTAAATTCGGCTTATCTGGAGGCTTTTTCAGCCTCTGTTCACATACAGTTTTAATTTCAACACGTTTGTCCTGAGGCTTAGTCTGTAGCTTCGCCTCCAATACCGAAACCTTTTCCTGTAACTCGTCAACTAGTGAGTGTTGCTTTGCTATCAATTCACTAATTGTCACCTTTGTTGATTCCTCTTTGGCCAGATTCATCTCATCTACCAATCTACCTGGAGGAATGTGCCCAGTAGCATCTGAAATTACTTCCTCTGGATCTGCGCAACCCACACTGCTACCGTCTGACCGCATAACGTCAGCTCTAACCTCATACACGCTATAATCTACGTGCTTTTCTGCCAATCGTTTCCGGCTATCACTAAAATTTTCGTAATCTTTCTCCTTGATACTCTCGCAATGTTTAAACTGGATGTTCGCGACGGATGGGTCGGCTACTTCTACCATTACAACTTTCGGTAAAGTCTGCCGGTTAGGGCCAGAACTTTCCGTTACTACTTCAACATTCAACTCCTGCGGGACGAAACACGACGCATCTTGCTTGTGCTCCCCATTAACATCAACTATTTCTAGTAAAGTCTGCCGGTTAGGGCCAGAACTTTCTATCACTTCACAATCACTATCTTCCTGCGGGACGAGACGCGGCAAATCCTGCCCGCGCTCCCCATAAACACTTCTCCCGTACAGGCCCCTATAATCTCTTAGTTCGTCGTATAAGCGACCGAACTGCCTTAACCAGACCTCATCCCTCTCTGCATCCCCTCGCTCGATGACGGACGTTTTATCCGACATCTGATCTTCTTTCAACACTTGCGAATCATTCTTAAACTCAATCTCCAGTTCCACTGTGGGTGTTACAGCTGCCACTTTATAATCGATTTCCGGACCACTGCTTAAATTGTTCTCACTGACAGTGAATGTATTTTCTACTGCCGTGTCTACAGCTGATCTACTACTTGTGGGCGCACTCCTTTCTCCTAACACTAGCACACTCTCCCGCCGTTGATTATTCCACACGAAATTTTCATAAAGACGACACCTGGGTTTTCTCCTGTTATTGGGCCGCCAAAATTTCTCCACGCCCGGTCGGCCCCTCACCGGCGCGGCTAATGGTTTCCCTGTCTCGTCCCAGCAGATACGCTCCCCGGATACTGCTGAGGCGGCTGGTCACACCCTCTGGCGTTATTACTATTCTGCGCAGCCCGTATCACGCTAGTATGATACTGGTTTCCGTCATTCCGGTTATTATTTGCATTGTACCGATTGTTATTACGGCCCGAACCATTATTGTTATTGCTGCCAAGATCGCGGTATGCATTATTCCCATAGTTATCGTTGTTGTGGTTCCCGTTGTTGTTACCACGGCCTCTACCACTGTCGCGATTATTGCGCCAATTGTCCTCGTCCTCAACTCTTTCTAGGAAATCATTGATTGTCATGTAACTGCTTCCTATGTAGCGTTTTGTATCATCTGGAAGCTACTTGTAGAGTTCCCAGACTATTTCGGATTCCGTGCGGCGATCACGCAAATATTCCAACTTGCGGATCCAGCCCTCACAAAACTCCTTCATCGAAACGCGCGCATTCGCATCGAAAGGCCTCGATACGACAAATTCGCGCCAGACACCTTGCTGTTTCTGCTCTGACCAGTATTCAGCCAGAAACAAATTTTTAAACTCGTCAAAAGTCAGGTTCGTAATGTTGAGGTTTAAGCCCCAACGCTTGGCATCACCAGCCAACACATCAATAACCGCATTAATTTTTCTCTCATTAGTCCATGATCTGGATAAAACTCTTTCACAAATTTTAATGAAATCCGTCGGGTGTATACCGCCTTTTTTCAAGGGGTCGAACCGCTCCTCTTTCGTCAACAATTCCGAACTATGTGCACAGATTGGCACATAGCTCTGTTTTTCGTCAAGTTTCTTTTCTAATTCCGACACTCTCGTAATTACTTGGCAAGTGGTTGTCGCAAGCGTTTCTACTTCCCTTTTTTTCTCTTCGCAGGTATTAGCCTGCTTCGTCACTTTGGTATCTACTTCGGATACCAAAGCCTTTAAAGTTTCCACCTTCTTTTGATCCTCTTTTCTCACTAATTGAATTTGTTCCGTCACCTCATTCTCGATGATCGGAGCAACTGCCTCTCCTACACTTTTCTCGATTCTGCTAATTTCGGAATCAAAACGAGTATTTATGCTCGCAATTTCCGCCTGAACGCCTATCATTTCCTGTTTAAGAATACCGATTTCGGTATTAATCACGACAATATCGTCTTTGATTTTATCAACTTTTGTGTTAACAACTTCAACATTGTTGTTAACAACATTAATAGCTTTGTTCTGATTGTCTAGCATTCGTTCAATTTTTTCAGACTGAGCTACTTGCTTGGCAGCCTGAGCTGCTTGCTTGGCAGCCTGAGCTTCTTGCTTGGCAGCCTGAGCTTCTTGCTTGGCAGCCTGATCGTCTTGCTTGGCAGACAGAGCTTTAATTTCTGCCGATTGACTCTTGATTTCGTTAATCAAAACATTCAATAAATCAGTTAAATTCCCGGAAACTACCGGTTTTACTTCCGCAGCGGCTTCCTCTTTAATTGTCCCCCCGTATTCGTCATCAAGGGAATCAGATTTGATTTTCACTTCCGATTCCGAACCAATTTCTGAAGTTTGGAATTCCATTTCTGCTCTTTGTTGCGTTTCGGCGGTCGCGTCTTTCATGCTAGCCGCCTGCCCCTGAACAATGGGTACCGTGGTGCGCGTTTCCCACTGTTCGACCGATTGTTCCGTACCCAAGTCTACCAAATTTTGGCAATTGTTGCCTTCACTCACTTTAATATTTTTCAATATAAATGCCAAATCTCAAATCTAATTAGGATTCCTCACACTAATATACTCGCCGACGTATCGACCATTTCGTAACCAGTACTTTGTTACGAGATTTGCACAATGCAAATTCGTGTCCAGAACAACCTCAGATCTGAAGATTGTCCTGTCACCAGGTCGCCACGTGTAACCTCCCCCTCACTTATCGACCTTAATGACAGTGAAAAATTAAACCGCGTGTACCTAATGGAAATTTGGGAAAAGCAATCGTCACCGAAGTTAATCTGTCGGTAAAGAGGGAGGAAAGGGTTACATCTAAATGAAAGGAAAAATGCAAATGAAACTGGTGGAAATTAATTTTGGAAAGGGGTAAAGTTAATGAAGAAAGTAAATGTGCGGCCGTTACGTTAACAATTAACTAGCGGTAATTAGATATTTGAGATTAGGGGGAAATTACGGTCGCCAGTCCTAAGGACAATTACTATAGTAACTGAAAAAGAAAGGTAATTACACATATAATTAGCACTAGAAGCGTGGCAACTGAAGGCTGACACGTGTAGTGTGAAAACTGAAAGTTTGTCAGAAGTAATAACTTTCGCTGCACTCTGACTTAATTTAGCAAAAGAATTAATAAAACCAGAAAACTGAAAGTTAATTTAGTGACTGAAATTAATAAGAAGCTTTCTTTCTTAAGCACATCGAAATTCAGTAAAATACGGTTACTCTTGTACTACCTCAACAATCATTTCAAAAGCAACTTGACTCTGCGCAATTTAAAAATAAGAGATTTAACTTTGAACTTGAATTAAATGATTCTGAACAATTAACAATAGTAAAATTTTGTACGTACCAAGCTGAGCTGCAGTCACAGGTAAGCTAAAATGTGGTAACAAAACTCGCACTCTTAATTTGTGCTTGTGTAATCTAAATATTGTAGCCAGCTATGAATACTTTAACTGAACTTTGAAATTAAGGCAGTGAAATTGAATGATGCTGGCGTTTGAATTTCGACGACACTCGGGTTCATTCCGGAAAAGGATGGGACCCTGCTTGGTAATGCAATTGGGACAATGAGCAACAAAAGTTCATGCTAAGTTGCTGTAATTTTGCGAGGCAAATGGAACAGTTTGAAAAGCTGAGGTCTGCCATACAGTTCTGAAACTTTACGTGCTTTTAGTCTTCCTTGTTGGTTGATTGAAGGTTTGAAGTCGTCGATCGAGGAGGTGGTGACAGTCACTCATTGTCGGCCGTCGCTGTTGCAGAAGCTGGATGTTGGCGCGCCTTCTTCTCGACACGGTCACCAGACGAAACGGGCTCTTGATGTGCGCCAGCTAATGCTTCCCGTCCGCGACACCATGTCAGAAACTATCATCGCAAGTCGAGCGCAATTACATGCTGCCAAACTCCGAAAGCGCGGCAACTCGCGGGAGCGTCACACAACACACCTGCTCCACTCGCTACTCCAGCCGGCCTCCCTCTCTGCCCGCGCTCCACGCGGCAGAGTTAACACTACCAAAGATCCTACACACTTTGATTCTTCACACGACCCATCGATGTAATCGTTCGATAGCAGTTTTCCCTAGGCAAGACCCAGCGTAAAAATACAAATAATATTTACGAAACAAACCAATTACACATCGACAGAAGTGCATAAATATATATATACAAACAGTAAAACAATTACAATATATAAAGAGACAGAAATGTCATATCTTGAGGTAACAAAACAAGGAAAAAAAATAATAGTACAATAGATGGAAATAGGAGGATATGCATTTCCGGCGTTACAACCTCAGTGCCGATAGGCAGTTAATGCCATTAATTCATTTGTGTGAAACTTCCTGGCAGATTAAAACTGTGTGCCCGACCGAGACTCGAACTCGGGACCTTTGCCTTTCGCGGGCAAGTCTCGGTCGGACACACAGTTTTAATCTGCCAGGAAGTTTCATATCAGCGCACACTCCGCTGCAGAGTGAAAATCTCATTCTGGAATTCATTTGTGTTTTGATTAATTTTTTGTCTCATGTTCTCCACAAAAGTGCCACTGTTGCATAATTATTCTGGAGGACATTAGCTTATATGTAACTACTATGTCTCGTTATGTGACGGCGAAC
This sequence comes from Schistocerca americana, assembly GCF_021461395.2. NCBI lineage: Eukaryota > Metazoa > Arthropoda > Insecta > Orthoptera > Acrididae > Schistocerca > Schistocerca americana. The sequence goes on along the minus strand of NC_060121.1, from coordinate 924,224,742 downwards.
AATCAGTGGTATTCCAAGTGATAACAAGTCTAATGTTACAGTTAATTGCGGACAACAGGCAAGATATTGCTGGGAATTATGTGTCAATGTCTGTTGTTGCTCTGCAGTGTATTGCTATTGCGACACACCATCTCTCCATATTTCTATATTATGACAGTTTAGTAAGATGTTTGAACGTGGTCATTGCTCTTATGAATTGAGGGCGAAATATTTGTTTCATTACATAGCATAAAAAAATCCTCCCACACCTATAACAAGTTGCAAGATAAAATTATACACAGTAATAAACCATTGGTTGATGGGAACAAAATCCTTGCATATATAAGCTCACCTGCTCCTATTCCTGCTTTTAGGTACGACAAACATGTAAACACTTCTCAAAGCACTTTAAAGACCTCATTAATGCAGGCCGCCTTAGAGAATTAACAAGTATAATTTTGCTACGCACGTGCTTGTCTATACAGTCATGTTATGCACCGGGATTCGGGACATACAGATAAAAGAACAATCAGGTAGGTTTCAACTAATAACACGTTTATTTAGGACAAGGTTACGGAAGAATTAACACTGCCAAGCAACTGTTCAGTGTACGTGTGTTACCAGAAGACAGCAGGGGTATTATTAAACGAGATATCACCAGTCTGGAAATTCTGTTGAAGATATGTGATTAGGTCGTAACAGAGTGGTGGTGTCAAGCGCCTAGGTCTGTGAGTCGGCGTCCGCTGAGATAAGGAGTCACCGGATCGGTGGAAGTCGGTGCTGGTCGGAAGTTGCTCTAAATGAGAGTCGGTGGAGCGGTCTGTGCAATTACCCGGCGTACCTCCCGTAGATGATTGACTCGTCGAAAGCCTTGTGCTGGCCTAAATACGGGCTAGGTGAAGGTATGCTGTTCGCACTACTTCCAGGCACGTGACGTGCAGAAGAAAATAGTCCCGCCCTGGCTGGCGTCTGTTATCATTGATTGGAACGCCGCCTGTCGTCGAGAGTAGCGCCTGCAGTGGTGCTTCACGAGTACCTGGTGATACCAGGCCCAGTTGTCATTATCATTGTTATGCTGGATTGCTATCGGGGAACTGTCGTAGATGTAGTTGGCCTGCAGACGCCTATGCAGGAAGTGGACGACGCCTGAGGTTAGGTTACCTGCCCGACGCGGGTGTGTGTGCGGTTGTAGCATGGTCCGAGTGTAGGTGCAGATACCGCGTCCCTTCTTGCATGGGCAAAAGATGGCGGTGCCACCTTGCTGGGAGTTGAAGATCCTGCACTTCATTACTCTCTGGATACTACTAATGATAAATTTTCTCTTCTAAACGTTACTAAATGCTTCAGAAATGAACATTCTTGAGAAAGTCATCTTACAAATAGTGCAATGACTAAACATAATCAGTATGAAATTACAATGAAATGAATACCCCTAGCTGCATAGAGGCGTTGATATAAGTCAACGGGGACAATTGAAAATATGTGCCCCGACCGGGACTCGAGCCCGCGCTCTCCTGCTTACATGGCTTTTTGCCGATTCCCGTAAGAGTTCGGGCACTGTTTGTGCATCCACACAGAAGAAGATGGTCAAATGGCCGGTGAGCCTAGTACGAAGCTAGTACTGGAGTGGCGTCCGAGAGAGCACCGGAGGCCAAGAGGAAGACCACCAGATAGATGGGACAAAGACATCAAGAAGATCTCTGGTAACACCCGGCAGAGAACTGCCCAAGACCGTCCCACTTGGAGAAGACTGCTGAAAGCCTACCTGAATCCACGATTCGAAGAGGCCACATCATTTAATGATTGAATTGGCTTTGGCTGGTGATGATGATGATGAGTAATGAGTATAATGGGCGGGAGCACAATGAATATAGTGCGGGACAATAAGTTGGGAATGTGGGTCTCACGGGTGGCTTGCCAGAGATAAGTCCCAGTAGTCGCACTATCCTCCGTGTCCTCGGTGGCTCAGATGAATAGAGCGTCTCCCATGTAAGCAAGAGATCCCGGGTTCGAGTTCCGGTCGGGGCACACTTTTTCAACTGTCCCCGTTGACTTATATCAACGCCTGTATGCAGCTATGGATATTCATTTCATTGTAATTTCGTTCTGATGAGCTGCATGGTCACGGATGGTATCTGTTCTTTCTGACATGTCCGAAAGAACAGATACCATCAGTGACCCTGCAGCTCGTCAGAACGAAATTACAATGAAATGAATACCCCTATATGTCCGAAAGAACAGATACCATGTTCATATATTAATCGGTATGAAATATTTTGTTCCAAAAGTTTAAAGATATTTGCCAACATGTGCCTCAGAGTACGCACACACATAGAACACTAATTATTGTAAAATTTTCTCCTGCCTCAACATAGCTGTAATCACTTACATGGTCGAGAAAATAAAAGTGGCCCAAAAAATATTTATAGCACTGATGTGAAATTCACCTTTTTTTAATGAACTGGAGAACTGGACTTCACAGAAAGTGCTGGAAACTGATTTCGATTCACTCGTCGATCGCTCTCATGCGTCTGCGAGTCCACACCTCTCGCATGCTCTGTACCGAGTACTTCACTGCGTCACTACGCTTGCGTGAGTGGGAGGACCAGATGTATTGAGTGCAAGACAAAACGATGCTCACAGTAAATCATGATTATCGATTGCTATTCGAGACACACATCGAGGAAAACATGAGCTGAACTGTTTGTGCAACATTTTAAGACTGAAAATTTTTTGCCAACACCTTCAGCAAAGTCTGCAATGCAACTCAGTAGTAAAATGGCGTGAAACCGGTCCTGTAGCGAATGAAAACCAATATGTTCATTAACAAATGTCAAATCTGCGTTCGTCTTGTTGTAAATAGCTTCTGGGTCAATTTTGCTTTGCCGAACCTGTATTTGTCTAATAGTAATAACAGACTAGTCCACTCCTCGTTTATCCATTACTAATTCACTTTTGTTACTTACTTGCGACTGTATAAGACGTCACGAATAACGGTCACAAAATACTACACAAACTACTCATACTTGTTGCATACATCTACTTAATTCTCTTTAGTTGTGAAAATGTGGTTCACATTGTACCTAGCCATTAACATTTCACTATTCTGTTTACCTGTGGCTGCATTCATAAATTGCAATTAAGGCGCCATATCGATCACGAACACCCCTAGTAATCCTGGTTACTTACCAAAGATAGCTCCTGTGAAAAACGTGTGCACATTAAAAGTCCTGCTCCCTCGCTAACTGCATATTTCTATAACTAAATACACTCCTGGAAATTGAAATAAGAACACCGTGAATTCATTGTCCCAGGAAGGGGAAACTATATTGACACATTCCTGGGGTCAGATACATCACATGATCACACTGACAGAACCACAGGCACATAGACACAGGCAACAGAGCATGCACAATGTCGGCACTAGTACAGTGTATATCCACCTTTCGCAGCAATGCAGGCTGCTATTCTCCAATGGAGACGATCGTAGAGATGCTGGATGTAGTCTTGTGGAACGGCTTGCCATGCCATTACCACCTGGCGCCTCAGTTGGACCAGCGTTCGTGCTGGACGTGCAGACCGCGTGAGACGACGCTTCATCCAGTCCCAAACATGCTCAATGGGGGACAGATCCGGAGATCTTGCTGGCCAGGGTAGTTGACGTACACCTTCTAGAGCACGTTGGGTGGCACGGGATACATGCGGACGTGCATTGTCCTGTTGGAAGAGCAAGTTCCCTTGCCGGTCTAGGAATGGTAGAACGATGGGTTCGATGACGGTTTGGATGTACCGTGCACTATTCAGTGTCCCCTCGACGATCACCAGTGGTGTACGGCCAGTGTAGGAGATCGCTCCCCACATCATGATGCCGGGTGTTGGCCCTGTGTGCCTCGGTCGTATGCAGTCCTGATTGTGGCGCTCACCTGCACGGCGCCAAACACGCATACGACCATCATTGGCACCAAGGCAGAAGCGACTCTCATCGCTGAAGACGACACGTCTCCATTCGTCCCTCCATTCACGCCTGTCGCGACACCACTGGAGGCGGGCTGCACGATGTTGGGGCGTGAGCGGAAGACGGCCTAACGGTGTGCGGGACCGTAGCCCAGCTTCATGGAGACGGTTGCGAATGGTCCTCGCCGATACCCCAGGAGCAACAGTGTCCCTAATTTGCTGGGAAGTGGCGGTGCGGTCCCCTACGGCACTGCGTAGGATCCTACGGTCTTGGCGTGCATCCGTGCGTCGCTGCGGTCCGGTCCCAGGTCGACGGGCACGTGCACCTTCCGCCGACCACTGGCGACAACATCGATGTACTGTGGAGACCTCACGCCCCACGTGTTGAGCAATTCGGCGGTACGTCCACCCGGCCTCCCGCATGCCCACTATACACCCTCGCTCAAAGTCCGTCAACTGCACATACGGTTCACGTCCACGCTGTCGCGGCATGCTACCAGTGTTAAAGACTGCGATGGAGCTCCGTATGCCACGGCAAACTGGCTGACACTGACGGCGGCGGTGCACAAATGCTGCGCAGCTAGCGCCATTCGACGGCCAACACCGCTGTTCCTGGTGTGTCCGCTGTGCCGTGCGTGTGATCATTGCTTGTACAGCCCTCTCGGGGTGTTCGGAGCAAGTATGGTGGGTCTGACACACCGGTGTCAATGTGTTCTTTTTTCTATTTCCAGGAGTGTACATGTAGTCTCAAGGCAGGTTGTAGCAACCCGCCCCGGCTTCACAGTACCTACGGCCGGGCGACTTGTCTGTCATAGCGCTGATAAATCATATACACAAAGCTTACTCGTGAAACAGCCTCTCTGTTAGTGAAAATCGTATCAAAATCACTACAGTAGTACTCGACGTTAGCCTTCACACAGAGACAGACAAACACGGCGGAGGATTTTTGATTCGTCATAAAAAGGCTCTGAGCAGTATGGGACTTAACGTCTGTGGTCATCAGTCCCCTAGAACTTAGAAGTGCTTAAACCTAACTAACCTAAGGACATCACGCACATCCATGCGCGAGGCAGGATTCGAACCTGCGACCGCAGCGGTTACGCGGTTCCAGACTGAAGCGCCTAGAATCGCACGGCCACACCGGCCGGCTGATTCGTCACAGTTCAACCAGTTCTCATGAAATTTTTATAAATTATACATACGAACTAAACACGTGAATAAGCTCATTAGTATGTATAAAAATCCCTACAGTAGTTCCTGAGATTAGTCTTCAAACACTGTCAGAAAAACACGTCAGAAACTATGATGTTTGTAAGATGTAGTGATATTACACTGAGGTGAAAAAAGTCATGGAATACCTTATAATACTCGAAATTCTGATCCATGGCCGGCCGTGGTGGTCTAGCGGTTCTAGGCGCGCAGTCCGGAACCGCGGGACTGCTACGGTTGCAGGTTCGAATCCTGGCTCGGGCATGGATGTGTGTGATGTCCTTAGGTTAGGTAGGTTTAAGTAGTTCTAAGTTCTAGATGACTGATGACCACAGATGTTAAGTCCCATAGTGCTCAGCGTCATTTGAACCATTTGAGCCATCTGATCCATGCTGCATCTACAGCTGTCCGTAATGGGGAAGTGTTGCCGATGCAGGATTTTGTGCACCAACTGACCTGTCGATTACGTCCCATAAATGTTGAGTGGGATTCATTTAGGGAGACCAGAGTGGCTAAACCATTCGCCCGAATTGTTCAGAATGTCATTCAAACTCTTCGCAAACAATTGTGACCCATTGTCAAGCAATGCTATCCATAAAAATTCCTTCGTTGCTTGGGAACATGAAGTCCACGAATGGCTGCAAATGGTCCACTCAATGATCGGTTCTGTTCCACTAGATGACCCAGTCACTCCATGTAAACATAGCCTGCACCATTATGGAGCCACCATTAGCTTGCACAGTGCCTTGTTGACAACTTGGGTCCATGGTTTCGTGGGGTCTGCGCCACACTCTAACCCTACCTTCAGGTCTAACCAAATGAAATGGCGACTCATCTGACCAGGCCACAGTTTTCCAGTCGTCTAGGGTCCACCAGATGCGGTCACGAGCCCACGAGAGGGGCTGCAGGCGATGTCGCGCTGTTAGCAAAGGCACTCGAGCCGGCCGAAGTGGCCGCGCGGTTCTGGCGCTGCAGTCTGGAACCGCGAGACCGCTACGGTCGCAGGTTCGAATCCTGCCTCGGGCATCGATGTGTGTGATGTCCTTAGGTTAGTTAGGTTTAACTAGTTCTAAGTTCTAGGGAACTAATTGTGGTGTCACCGCCAGACACCACACTTGCTAGGTGGTAGCCTTTAAATCGGCCGCGGTCCATTAGTATACGTCGGACCCGCGTGTCGCCACTGTCAGTGATAGCAGACCGAGCACCACCACACGGCAGGTCTAGAGAGACTTACTAGCACTCGGCCCCAGTTGTACAGCCGACTTAGCCAGAGATGGATCACTGACAACTACGCTCTCATTTGCCGAGACGATAGCTAGCATAGCCTTCAGCTACGTCATTTGCTACGACCTAGCAAGGCGCCACAGCATTTGATATTATTTTATATTGTGGTTATAACATGTACCGTCAAGAGAGATGTTCTACAATTGTGGATTAAAGTTAAGTATTACATCAACTACGTACTTTATTTGCTACTATTAATTCCTTTAACTGTTCCAGACCTCACGCCAATCTGCGTGAGCTTAACGCGTGCCTTTCGGCTTCCTCTCATTGTGACTTGGCTGTCTTGCCAAGCCACAACACTAATGACCTCAGCAGTTGAGTCCCATCGTGCTCAGAGGCATTTGAAGGCACTCGAGTCGGTCGTCCGGTGCCACAGCCCTTTAACCCCAGATTTCACTGCACTGTGCTAATGCATTCGTCCGTCGTACGTCCCACTTTGGTTTCTGCGGTTGTTTCGCGCAGTGTCGCTTGACTGTTAGCACTGGCAACTCTACGCAGACGCCGCTGCTCTTTGCGTGGAATGCGTTGTCCGTGGTGAGAGGTAATGCCTAAAATTTGGTACTCTCGGTACATTCTTAACACTGTGGATCTCGGAATATTGAACGTCCTTTTGATTTCCGAAATGGAATGCCCCATGCATCTAACCGTTCGGCATCCGAAATCTGTTACTTCCCGTCGTGCTGCCATAAAACGTCGGAAACTTGTTTACTTGAATCACCCGAGAAGAAATTACAGCTGCGCTAATGCACTGCAGTTTATACCCTGTGTGCGCGGTACTACCGCCATCTGTATATGTGTATATCACTAGCCGTAGGAAATTGTCTGGAAAGTCTTCCTTTGGCATGATGTTAAGCCGGCTTGCCATAGTGGCTTGAATGTCGGTTATGTCGGCAAACTGTTGATCCTTCTTGAGAATATCCTCACTTCCACGTTTGTGGTGTTCCATTTGGAACTGAAACAGTGTAGGTAGTAAGGAGCCGGGATCGGTAAGGCACTGAGTAAAAACATCAACATGTGTACCAGAAAAGACCTTTATTCTTAAACAGAAGATTAATCAAAAAAGGTAGTTTGATCTTTAATATTCCTTTAACATACATGAGAGCCTTATCATTTACACTTAACTAAGTAAGACAGTTCTTACAATTTTCAATTGTACAACTTCAGATCAACTGTCTGTGAGATCTCCAAGGGCGCTGTTCCCTACTACATTGTATAAGTACACACGCACTAAATAGAAGAGAAATATTTTGTTTAGGAAAATTATATGCCAATACACAAATGGACGTTTGGTTCACGAGTCGAATCGGAAAAAATCCACAATTATGTAATATCATTCATATTACATCAGTGTCTTGGAAGGAGGATGTAAGATCAACATCAACAAAAGCAAAACGAGGATAATGGAATGTAGTCGAATTAAGTCGGCTGATGCTGAAGGAGTTAGATTACAAAATGATACACTTAAAGTAGTAAAGGAGATTTGCTATTTGGGGAGGAAAGCAGGTGATGATGGTCGAAGTAGAGAGGATATAAAATGTAGACTGGCAACGGCAAGGAAAGCGTTTCTGAAGAAGAGAAATTTGTTATCATCGAGTATAGATTTCAGTGTCAGGAAGTCGTTTCTAAAAGTATTTGTATGGAGCATAGCCATGTATGGACGTGAAACATGGACGATAACTAGTTTGGACAAGAAGAGAATAGAAGCTTTCGAAATGTGGTGCTACAGAAGAATGCTCAAGATTAGATGGGTAGATCACATAACTAATGACGAGGTATCGAATAGGATTGGGGAGAAGAGAAGTTTGTGGCACAACTTGGCTAGAAGAAGGGATCGGTTGGTAGGACATGTTCTGAGGGATCAAGGGATCACCAATTTAGTATTGGAGGGCAGCGTGGAGGGTAAAAATCGTAGAGGGAGACCAAGAGATGAATACACCAAGCAGATTCAGAAGGATGTAGGTTGCAGGTGGTACTGGGAGATGAAGAAGCTTGCACGGGATAGAGTAGCATGGAGAGCTGCATCAAACCAGTCTCAGGACAGAAGACCACAACAGCAACATGTATTATCATAAGAGCAGATAACAGTTTGTAAAAATAACATTCAAGAATCAACACTGAAGTTATTTCAACAAGTACTGAGCCCTAATTATTAGCTCTAACGAAAACGTCCATGAAGTTGACTATAATAACGTATGGACAAAAAAGAATTCAAGCAATAACGCCCAAGCGGTCGCAGTAGCATGTAGTGGGCAATGACAGTTCAGCTTACACCAGAACACCCACATTGTTCAAATAAAAAAAGATCGCACTATTAAACCACTGAATAGCGAGAAAAGGTGTATCAATAAAATTAAAATAACGAAGTATCCAGCTGGCTTCCATGAACATATCCAGCGAAAATAATACTCCAGATTACACATACGGCTCAAACGCCAACTAACAGGAGTATTTTATAACATAAATCAGGCTCACCCAAGAATTGCGCCCGGCGGGCGCGAGGCAGTGTGTCGCTAGGCTCGGCATAGGAGCGAGAGAGAGAGAGAGAGAAAGAGAGAGAGAGAGAGAGCTGCGGAGCGAGTCAGACCGCACACCACTGCTCTACGGTGGACTGTCCCGCGGTCAGATCCAACGCAAACAAAATAATAGAGGAAGCGCACCTCTGTAAATGAGGCCGATGAGCGGTAAAACAAGCAAACCATTTACCGTTTAGGTAACAACTAGTGTTCGTGTGGCAGAATTACTACGCGAAGCTTTAGACAACAATATCCAAAACAAGAATCGAAGAACATCTTAGTCGTTTTCTGACCCACAGGTTCATTCTATTAGTACTGCACATGCACACTCGTCATATGTACAATAGGCGTCTTCTGAAAAATACAGGGTGTTACAAAAAGGTGCGGCCAAACTTTCAGGAAACATTCCTCACACACAAATAAAGAAAAGATGTTATGTGGACATGTGTCCGGAAACGCTTAATTTCCATGTTAGAGCTCATTTTAGTTTCGCCCACCTACGCTCAATGGAGCACGTTATCATGATTTCATACGGGATACTCTACCTGTGCTGCTAGAACATGTGCCTTTACAAGTACGACACAACATGTGGTTCATGCGCGATGGAGCTCCTGCACATTTCAGTCGAAGTGTTCGTACGCTTCTCAACAACAGATTCGGTGACCGATGGATTGGTAGAGGCGGACCAATTCCATGGCCTCCACGTTCTCCTGACCTCAACCCTCTTGACTTTCATTTATGGGGGCATTTGAAAGCTCTTGTCTACGCAACCCCGGTACCAAATGTAGAGACTCTTCGTGATCGTATTGTGGACGGCTGTGATACAATACGCCATTCTCTAGGGCTGCATCAGCGCATCATGGATTCCATGCGACGGAGGGTGGATGCATGTATCCTCGCTAACGGAGGACATTTTGAACATTTCATGTAACAAAGCGTTTGAAGTCACGCTGGTACGTTCTGTTGCTGTGTGTTTCCATTCCATGATTAATGTGATTTGAAGAGAAGTAATAAACTGAGTTCTAACATGGAAAGTAAGCGTTTCCGGACACAGTTTCTTTCTTTGTGTGTGAGGAATGTTTCCTGAAAGGTTGGCCGTACCTTTTTGTAACACCCTGTATATCACTTTCTTAAATGAACTAGAGTCATAAATATTCTATTTTAGAAATAATTTTATGTAAGGGATATAGAGTCTCATTCTTGGTGTTAGTAGTTACAAGTCAGTATTTGCTGTTGTACTTCGTGCTACAGCTTTTTGTATCCCATTTCAGAGTTTAGAAATCGGATACTTAGTTTCCTGTTTTGTACGTAATAATTTTAACTGACCGAGTCTGAAAACTTATTAAAAAATAGGATTAAGGTTATAAGGCTCTTAAATTCTTACACTCATTTTTGTTGAAGAAGACAATTAACATTTTACATGTTTTTCTTTTTCGAGGAAACGATTTTGTCAATGTTTGGTACAATATTCCCTGAGAATGATAACCTCAAAGAATTAATCAAATTTTTATCGCCAAGTAATGAACGGTTTTTAGTTTTAGGAAGCGTTAAAAGAGAGAAAAAGCGCTCACAGATATACGTGGAACCAAACATTGAGAGAACTTAGGCCGCGTGCTTGTGCAAAGGAGGATATTTCTCTCTTGGAAGACAGCTGTAAAAGTCATCCAAAGTTTTACACATGAGAAAGCGGTCCTTCAGGTGGATATCGCACTGCAGGTCAATCATCTCAAGTTGAAGCACTTGCGAGACGTCCTATGCCGAAGGGAAAGGAGCGAACAAATATATCTAAGGCCGATTGAAGCTCACTTATCTCAAACCGTTCTTGTAATTCGCAAATGACTGCAACGTAATCTGAAAAATCCACATCTTCTTTAACGCTGTCTAGTGCAGGAAAGTGTCCACAATTCTTCTCGCGCAATTGTTTTTCCCACAAAATAAGATTTTTTATAAGTGCTTGAATCGTCTGCACTAAATCAACGACATAGTGATTTTCGCGTTGAAGTGAAATGTTCGAAGTATTTAAATGACCAGTAAGGTCATTCAAAAAAGCCAGATTCGCCACCCACTTAGGATCACAAAGTAATTCTTCTGGAAGTCCTTTCATTTCCAAAAAGGTATTTATTTCGCACCTCGAGGAGAACAACCGATGAAGCACCTTTCCTCTGCTCAGCCATCTTACTTCGGTGTGATAGGAGATGTCCGGGTATTCCGCTTCGATATCAGCCAGAAATTTTTAAAACATGCGAGCGAAGATAATTAACCGTTCGAAGAAGTGTGTCCATAACATTTTTTTATGTTGACAATCTTCGCACAAAGTGCCTCCTGGTGTATCAGACAATGGACTGTCGCGAGTAAAGAACAGCCAACTTCAGGCAGTTTTGACCTCACGTAACTCAGAAATCCAGTGCGTAACCCTCATAGCGCAGGGGCTGCATCCCTTGTTATACTGGTCAGGCGTTCCCATTTTAAACCCATTGGCTCAAACACGTTTTTCACGGCTAGAAAAGTATCCAAACCCGTGGTTGTGTCTTTTAATGGTATACGATCGAGAAATTCTTCGGTGACACGCAGATTGTCGTCGACACCTCGAATGAATATAACGAACTGTGATATGTCCTCAACGTCCGCTGACTCTTCAAAAGCGATAAAAAGTGAAATGAAGTTTGCCGCTCTCTCCATTAACTGCTGCTCCATATCTGAGACCATATCTTCGACTCTGTGAGCAACAATTTGAGGCGAAAGAGCTATTTTTTCAAATTTTTCCGTGAGGTCTGGTGGACAAATACAAGCCGGCGAGTCTACCAGGCAATCCTTGATGAGATTCCCAGCAGCAAAGGATTTCCCTGCTTTCCAAATTCTCAACGATCATTTGTAACTTTCGCACAAACTTTGCCCACCTGTTTCCTGCTCGTACCACGCCAAAAAAGAACATACAATTAATTTTGGACAATCCTGTATTTAAAACACTTTTATCACTTTAACAATTAATTGTTTCATTCATTGAAACTCAAATAAAAACTAACAAAAAATATTGGTTTTAGATGCGTTTTCCCCCAGTTGCGCTGAAAAGGACAGCGATGTGTGGTCGCAAAATAAATTTTTATCTATTGCAATATTTACGTACAGCGGCATGACGAGGCTCGGCGGGCGGTCCGCACGGCCAGATAAGCGACACGACTCGGCCACTGCGTCAACACAACGAATTCGCCCGGGGCGCTGGCCGCGGGCGATCGCGGGCGCCAGCGCCCCAGGGGCACAATTTCGACGAGCCTGACATCAATTATTAAAAACTCTTAATTAAATACACTAAATGTAATCTCGAGAGTTTAAATAAACGCTATCGATTCCTAGTTGGCTCGGTTAAGTCGAGGAAATGAAACTTGTCTGTACATTCAGTACGTATTACAGGCACAATTCGACATATTTGTCAATCAACCACAATGAACAAGGCGCAAAGGCCACAGACGCCTACAAAAGTAAGGTCAAGTGAATTTCAGGAACGTAGCTACCGGTAAACACTTCTTAGCAAGTCAGTTAAGTCAAGCACCGAGTACAAGCACCCGGCAGCAGATAATAAGTTGCCCAGGCGAACAAATCCCATTGCTTCCGCCGCACAACCCTGCCTGTCTATCCACATGCAACCAACAGCAGGGTCAAATGCACGCTGTCTTGCATTTCGAACGATGTGTTGCCCGTCCAAATGAATTTGACAGTCCGAGCGCCATTCAGAATATGACCCTATTCCGGTAGGTGCTTGTAGCCTTCAGGTCCCACATAAGCAGCAGTCGCAGGTACTGACTGGCTATCCGCTTCCTAGCGATGAGCAACAACTGAGGCCGAACCGATTCAGAGAGGCTCAAGCGCTCTCCATGTTTTGCATTTAAGTCAAGTCGCGGCAGGCGACCATGTGCTATTTTAGTTTTTGTTTCTTTTAGTCAAGGTGTATGGGACAAATGTCGTGAACACCTGCGCTTCGTGTCACAACAACGCTGACGCACTGTGGTGGGACATCCACTACTCAACACTGCCTGCTCATAACTGACCAGTCAAATGCACATCTTTTGTTGACAGCTGTTAGCTGAAGCTGCCACCGTACTTGCTGCTCTGGCGTGACTTATACGGCATCAGTGAAATCAGCCTCGAAAACCTTTGGGCGTATGGTGCGTAATACAGGGCGTTTTACAATGTTTTGATGATTTCAAATTTGAAATTGCGCTAAAAACAGGATTCACCGACGTTGGCACCGTCTGTTAGCAGGTCAGTAATCATGTGGTACTGATCGAAGCAGCATTGTGCGTTCGCGTTGGAACGTACACTCCTGGCCATTAGAATTGCTACACCAAGAAGAAATGCAGATGATAAACGGGTATTCATTGGACAAATATATTATACTAGAACTGACATGTGATTACATTTTCACGCAGTTTGGGTGCATAGATCCTGAGGAATCAGTACCCAGAACAACCACCTCTGGCCGTAGTAACGGCCTTGATACGCCTGGGCATTGAGTCAAACAGAGCTTGGATGGCGTGTACAGGTACAGCTGCCCGTGAAGCTTCAACACGATACCACAGTTCATCAACAGTACTGACTGGCGTATTCTGGCGAGCCAGTTGCTCGGCCACCATTGGCCAGACATTTTCAATTGGTGAGAGATTTGGAAAATGTGCTGGCCAGGGCAGCAGTCGAACATTTTCCGTATGAAGAAAGGCGCCGGCCGCGGTGGTCTAGCGGTTCTAGGCGCGCAGTCCGGAACCGCGCGACTGCTACGGCCGCAGGTTCGAATCCTGCCTCGGGCATGGATGTGTGTGATGTCCTTAGATTAGTTAGGTTTAAATAGTTCTAAGTTCTAGGGGACTGATGACCACAGTAGTTAAGTCCCATAGTGCTCAGAGCCATTTGAACCATTTTTTTGAAGAAAGGCCCGTACAGGACCTGCAACATGCTGCCGTGCATTATCCTGCTGAAATGTAGGGTTTCGCAGGGATCGAATGAAGGATAGAGCTACGGGTCGTAACACATCTGAAACGTAACGTCCATTGTTCAAAGCGGCGTCAATGCGAACAAGATGTGACCGAGACGTGTAACCAATGGCACCCCAAACCATCACGCCGGGTGATACGCCAGTATGGCGATGACGAATACACGCTTCCAATGTGCGTTCACCGAGATGTCGACAAACACGGATGCCACAATCATGACGCTCTAAACAAAACTTGGATTCATCCAAAAAAATGATGTTTTGCCATTCGTGCATCCAGGTTCGTCGTTGAGTACACCATTGCAGACGTTCCTGTCTGTGATGCAGCGTCAAGGGTAACCGCAGCCATGGTCTCCGAGCTGATAGTCCATGCTGCTGCAAATATTGTCGAACTGTATGTGCAGATGGTTGCTGTCGTGCAAACATCCCCATCTGCTGACTCAGGGATCGAGGCGTGGATGCACGATCCGTTACAGCCATGGTGATAAGATGCCTGTCATCTCGACTGCTAGTGATATGAGGCCGTTGGGATCCAGCACGGCGTTCCGTATTACCCTCCTGAAACCACCGATTCCATATTCTGCTAACAGTCATTGCATCTCGACCAACGCGAGCTGCAATGTCGCGATACGATAAACCGCAATCGCGATAGGCTACAATCCGTCCTTTATCAAAGTAGGAAACGTGAGAGTACGCATTCCTCCTCCTTACACGAGGCGTCACAACAACGTTTCACCAGGCAACGCCGGTCAACTGCTGTTTGTGTTTGAGAAATCAGTTGGAAATTTTCCTCGTGTCAGCACGTTGTAGGTGTCGCCACCGGCGCCAACCTAGTGTGAATGCTCTGAAAAGCTAATCATTTGCGTATCAGAGCATCTTCTTCCTGTCGGTTAATTTTCGCGTCTGTAGCACGTCATCTTCGTGGTGTAGCAATTTTACTGGCCATTAGTGTAATTTCCTAAGGCGATCTGTCGAGCTCGTGCAACTTTCCTTTCGTAAGAATTTCAAGATTCAGGCGTAATATCCAATGCCTACTCGGGGAACACAAAGAGGAGGGGATTCTTGTTGAGGGTGGCAATAAACTTCTGTCTGCGAAGAGTAGATCACAGAAATAGTAAAAGACAATTTTGTACATCTACATCTACATGGATACTCTGCAAATCACATTTAACTGCCTGGCACAGGGTTCATCGAACCATCTTCGCAATTCTCTATTATTCCAATCTCGTGTACCGCGTGGAAAGAATGAACACCTGTATCTTTCCGTACGAGCTATGACTTCCCTTATTTTATCTTGGTGATCGTTCCTCCCTAAGTATGTCGGTGTCAACAAAATATTTTCGCATTCGGAGGAGAAAGTTGGTGATTGGAATTTAGTGATAAGATTCCATTGATACTAAAAACGCCTTGTTTTTAATGATATTCAGCCCAAATCCTGTATCATTTCTGTGACACTCTCTCCAATATTTCGCGATAATGCAAAACGTGCTGCCTTCCTTTGAACTTTTTCGATGAACTCCGTTAGTCCTATCTGGTAAGGATCCCACATCTCGCAGCAGTTTTCTAAATGAGGACGGACAAGCGTAGTGTAGGCAGTCTCCTTAGTAGGTCTGTTACATTTTCTAAGTGTCCTGCCAATAAAACACAGTCTTTGGTTAGCCTTCCCGACAACATTTTCTCTGTGTTCCTTCCAATTTAAGTTGTTCGTAATACCTAGGTATTTAGTTCAATTTACGGCTTTTAGATTAGACTGATTTATCATGTAACCAAAGTTTAATGAGTTCCTTTCAGCACTCATGTGGATGACCTCACACGTTTCGTTATTTAGTGTCAACTTCCACTTTTCGCACCATTCATATATCTTTTCTAAATCGTTTTGAAGTTTGTTTTGGTCTTCTGATGACTTTATTAGTCGACAAACGACAGCGTCATCTGCAAACAACCGAAGAAGGCTGCTCAGGTTGTCTCCCAAATCGTTTATATAGATAAGGAACAGCAAAGGGCCTATAACACTACCTCGAGGAACGCCAGAAATCACTTTTGTTTTACTCGATGACTTCCCGTCAGTTACTACGAACTGTGACCTCTCTGACAGGAAATCACAAATCCAGTCCCATAACTGAGACGATAAACCATAAGCAAGCAATTTCACTACGAGCTGCTTTGTGGTACAGTGTCAAAAGCCTTCCGGAAATCCAGAAGTACGGAATCAATCTGAAATCCCTTATCAATAGCACTCAACACTTCATGTGAATAAAGAGATAGTTGTGTTTCACAGGAACGATGTTTTCTAAACCCATGTTGACTGTGTGTCAATAGACCGTTTTCTTCGAGGTAGTTCATAATGTTCGATAATCTTAAGATCCCCCCCCCCCCTCTCAAGCTCAGATGCACAATGCCAAAATACGATGATAGATTATAAACTCGTTAACTTCAAAATAATTGCAAATAATATTTAAAGAATTTTGTAAGAAACTCAGTGCAACGGCCAATTCATCGAATGAAAAGTCAACGAGCCCTCGGAACCGCCAGAACTCCCGACAACATCGAACGTCTGCGTAGCAGTTAACAGGCAAGCCCTCGTCGTTCGTTACGAAAACCTGGCTCCAACAAGAAAAGGTGCTACGACATGCCACACATGCAACAAGACCTTGCAACTTGTAACCTCCCCACCGTAATTTTTTTTTATAAGAAAATATAGCAATACTTAATAGAAATGGGAGCCAAGTGTAACCTCCCCACAAAAATTTTAAAAGAAAATAACGATACTAATTAGAAATGCTGATGGACATGGCTCTATGCGTAACCTGCCTACAATCAAATGTACTGACAATGGCAACAAATGTGAAATTCGCAATCTGACTCAATTATAAATCCTTCAAAAAATTAAAGTCCATTCAGTGACAAGAAAATTCAATTAAACCGAAATATCGGTCTTTGGCCCTGTGTAAAAACAATCAGAATTAAAGTCTTACCTCAGAATAAATGGATGTCACATATCTGCTCTTGCTGTTGCGCACCACTTGGAGGAACTACATTGCAAATAATAATATTCTCCTTTTTTTTTGTAATTCTAGTGAAATTTTTCTTCAAAAAGAAGTGGAATGAAATGGGAAGTGCAACGAGATCTTTAGTTCAAAAAAAATTAAACTTTTGAGAAAATGCTTTTGAAATAAAAAATTATTATTGGGAGACTTGTTGGAGAATAATTACAATAAATAAAATTTTTCATTATCTAATGATTATATTAATTAACAGTATACCTTATTCCTCATCTTGACCATTGTTGCCGACCGCCTACATCACACAACCACACTGGGCTGCTACTACTGACCGACCGCTCTGCATGACGACTACAGACTGAGTACTGCTCTCAACTAGACAGAGCTACAGACTCGCAACGACTGACTGACTGCTACTCTGCATAGCGACAACTAACTCGCAAAGACTGCTACTGAGTGAGAACCGCTCGCAACACTCGCGCGGTCAAGCGCATACTCTCTGGTCACAGATGCTACAATGCCTCGCCATCGCTGCTGCGTTACATACGTGTTTCATAACCCTCCACTCGGGGGGCAAAAATTTGGCAGCGATGGTGAGTCATTTGGACTTGCCAAGCGCGGCAAAATTTTTCTTTAATTAACAAAATCCTACAACTTACAGAATATTTAAATGTTGTGCACACGCACTAAGTACAAAATATATCAGACAAGGACAAAATGTGAATACTAAACATAGTAGCAAATCAGAAAAAAGTATATACAAACTTTTTGACAGATAAAGTGCACAGGCACTGAAAAAATTCTTTAGCATATGCAGAACAAATAAACAGACTGGCAAGAATAATTAGATGTAGTACATAAAGTAAATGTTGTGCACACGCACTAAGTACAAAATATATCAGACAAAGACAAAATGTGAGTACAAAACATAGTAGCAAATCAGAAAAGTATATACAAATTATTTGACAGATAACGTGCACAGGCACTGAAAAAATTCTTTTTAGCATATTCAGAACAAATAAACAGACTGGCAAAAAATATTATGTTGACAAGTGTACATGTACTGAAAAATGTCTTTAGCATTTTCACAACAAATAAACATAATGGCAAAAAAAAAAATTCATGTCCAAAGTGCACATGCACTGAAAAATGTCTTTAGTATTTTCACAACAAATAAACATAATGGCAAACATCATGTCGACCAGTGACATAAGTGTACTCACACTGGAGTTTAGCGAATCGAAAAATGTATAACCTATGAACATAAATGATGTTACCAAAAAAAAATTTTTTTTTTTTTTGTGACAAGAATCAGGATAGGAAAGGGAAGGATTGCATCATGGTTGTAGCACTTTAGATTGCACACAGCTGCTCTGAAAGTCCATATCTTTCCACAGTAGTACAACACCAAGTGACACAACTTGAAGTTCTTTTCCCATCAGAATTTATCAGTGTAGCCAAGACACTGAACTGTCGTAGTAATGTTCCATGTTTTCATTTTGGCAGTACATTAGGTACACCAAACAGTGGGACCATAATAATGTCTTCATCGCTCATGGTGGTGGACAGCATGTCGTGTCAACACCACACTCTTACAAGGCACACCAACGTAGAATTAGTGCAAAACCAAATATAGTGCTCCATGATCACTGGGATAAACAGGACAAATGGACATTGCAGTAATTCAGGGTAGTCAGCTTATGAGGTGAAGGACATCAAGTCACATAATATTGACAATTACAGTCTTCATTGATAGTTCGTGGCATTCATAGCCCAGTTATTGAACATTTCTGTACCAAGTATGTAGTATTACAGAAAAATGTTCATTAATTGTTTTACATAGAATCAGTAGCCTTCTTTTCCTGGTTACAAAGCATTATGAAATAATCGCATTCTTTTCAGTTACAGAGTATAATCAAGAATCATTAACCTTCTCCTAATTACAGTTAATTAATCATTTGTCTTTAATTAATCATTTGTCTAATTACAGTTAATTAATCATTTGTATAATTACAGTTAATTAATCATTTGTCGTTAATTAATCATTTGTCTAATTACAGTTAATTAATCATTTGTCGTTAATTAATCATTTGTCTAATTACAGTTAATTAATTAATCATTTGTCATTTCAATATACTAAGAATTATTAGCCTTAATTAATTACAAAGCATTATTAAACAGTACCATAGTTAATTAATTATGTGTCATTCCAATCTATTAAGAATCATTAGTCTTTTCCTAATTACAAAGCATTATGAAACAGTCACATTCATTTCCAACAACAAAGTATCAACATTGGAAACAAGAGCTAATCAATGGCATAATTAATAACAATTCGTGGAGTGACATTAATTATTGGCACTCAGTGGCCAGCAAGTATTGAATAAAATCATCATTCAGTATTATTCAGATTATTACGAAGTCATTATTAAAAATCAGTTAATTCCAGTCAAATCATTAGTAATCACAGGCATTACAATAAACAGTGGCAGTTATTAGCTAGTGACAAAGCATTATTTTGAATATAGTCTCATTAAGAGGTCATTACTCGAGTGACATGCTATTCAGAGTTGATCAGTATTATTCAGAATTATCATAAACTAGTGACATTATGTGGGACTGGTAATACATTTTTTTTTTTTTTTTTGTAGCAATGCATTGCGTTGGGATCGATAATTAATTGCTGAGGCATAATACTTTTTGCTTTTGACCTATTGCTGCAAATGAGGATAGGTAACGTCATTCGTCATGAGTCAGCTGTAGCAAGATTATGTAACAAGGCAGTACATGTGATCACATTTATAAATGATAAACAAATGGGTAAAAAAAATATAAAAATGCAAGTACTAGAACAGGTATAATAAGTAACAGGTTTAGTAAGTGTCATGAAAAACTTCTCCTGGAAAAAATACAAAAACGGATTATTGACCTGAAAGAAGAAACGCACACTATGCTGAAAAGTAGTGAACTTCGAATTAACAAGTAGTGAAATGTGTATAAAATGTGTTCCATAGCTGTCCATTCCAAAACTTTCCGTCATCCTACTATGCAATATAACACCTGCTGTCAAAGCAAACTGCAACAAATACTTAAATAACTACGTAGCATAAATACATTACTTCAACATTATCCTCATCTGTAAAGAAAAAAAAACTTCATTATCCATATCATCATAACTTCACCATTATCATCACCTGTAAAGAAAAACTTCATTATTCATAATACCATTTCCTTCATCATTATTCATCAGTATTCACTATCATCTGCAAAAAATCACTTCATTACTCATTACCTAACTATTCCTTATCTCTAGCATATTTCATCACTAAAAATAAGATGTGTAGTTCTCTCTGACAGCCTGCATCAATCACCTTGTATTCTGAAAGAAAAAATTAGTTAAGACTGCTATTCTGTGATGAGTATAGTATAGTCTTGTTAATGCTTGTTAATCCTGATCCCTTTACTCTTCCTCATAAAGTTATTGCATCCTCTTTTCGTTTATTCCGTAGGTGAAATTCCCATTTATGTTAAATTTATTTCTTAGAATCATCATTCCTTTCTGAAATTGATGAACAAAGATTAATGTCTTGCATTTAAATCCTATACCCACTAAATAATGACTGGTTTATGGTGACACAATTAACCATACAGCATAACATGACAGAAAACGTAATATGTCCAAGACATTGACAGTGTTCGGATGCGAAAAAATGTACACAGAATAATACAATGCAGTAGCAAAAAAATGTGAAACAGTCACGATGTTGAGATGTCATAAGGCAAAAAAAAAAAAAAAATGTCAAAGTCGACTGGTGTGTGTTATATCTTAACTATTTCATAGTGCATACAAACAAAACTGGAGTACAGTCATATACACAAAAAAATGGAAAATGTGCACGGTCTGATGTGTAACGACAAGAAAAGCGACCTGCTAACCTTACCTTGCCGGGCACTTGCCAAGAAAAAAAATACGATAATCATCAATAAGTGGTCACATAAATATAATTGCAGAAATAGTCGTAAATGTGTAAATTCATCTGGAAAAATATGCATGGTCTGATGTGTGACGACAAGAAAAGCGACCTGCTAACCTTACCTTGCCGGGCACTTGCCAAGAAAAAAATAC
The DNA here is from genome assembly GCF_021461395.2 of Schistocerca americana. Classification (NCBI taxonomy): domain Eukaryota; kingdom Metazoa; phylum Arthropoda; class Insecta; order Orthoptera; family Acrididae; genus Schistocerca; species Schistocerca americana. Next base: position 924,203,694 of record NC_060121.1, on the reverse strand, counting down.
GATAATCATCAATAATTAGTCAGGTGAATTAATTGCATTAGTAAATGGCATCATAGTGTGTTGAATCATACAGTGGTTTCACTCAATAAACGGTTTAATGTTTGAGATATGGTGATTGCCTTTCGATTTTCTGGTTCTCAAAGTTTCGACGTGTACAACATTGGGGTGAGGGATGCTGCGAATCCGATACGGACCTGCGTATAGAAGTTCAAATTTACTGCACTTACCTTTTAATTTGCTGGATAAATAGTGTGTACGTACTAATATCTTCTGTCCAACGTGAAAGTCGCGGCGTGTACAAACCTGTTTTTGCTGTCTTCTCCGGCGCTCTGCGGCACGTTTGATGTTGTTCAGCGCAATGTCAATTATTTCGTGGTGTCGTAGGCGACGATTTTTGGGGAATTCTATTAATTCTTTAATTTTGTTCGGTGGTTCAACGTTTTTCAGTATAACAGTCGGAGATAGCATAGTGGATTCATTTGGAATGGAATTAATTACATCTTGGAATGAGAGTATGTGTGTATCCCAATCAATATGTCTCCTGTGGCAGTATATTCTGCACAGCTTACCAATTTCCTTCATTAATCTTTCACAAGGGTTCGAAGAAGCGTGGTACTTGGATATATAGATCGGAGAAATGTTTCTAGCTCGTAACATGCGTGTCCATACACTACTACGAAATTGAGATCCATTATCAGAAATTACTTTCATTACATGCCCTACATGAAATAGAAAATGTTTTACAAATGCTTTCGAAACAGTTTTAGCAGTATCTTTGCGTAACGGAGTGAAAGTAACAAATTTTGAAGTGAGCTCAACAGCGACAAAAATGTAGCAAAAACCTCTGTTAGTTCTCGGAATCGGACCAAAAATATCTACTGCGGCCATGTGTCTTAATTTCACAGGTATAATGGGATATAAAGGAGGAATATGTGAAGTGGTGTCTGATTTAGCTTTCTGGCAAATTTTACAAGACGCTAAAACTCGTCGTATACGTTTTTCCATGTTGGTAAAATAACAGTTCTGTCTCAGTATAAGAAAACATTTTCGTGCTCCGTAATGTGCGTAACTTAAATGAGTGTACCAAATTAGTTTGTTAACCAGTTCGTCAGGAATGCATAATAACCAAATGTTGCTGTCAGGATGAGAGCGGCGAAACAGAATGTCATTGCGTACAGTGTAGTGGTTCCTAATCGTAACATTTTTCCTATCTTGCCAAAGGTGTTTAATTTCTTTCCACACATTGTCCTTATTTTGTTCTTGTGCTATGTCCTGTAATGACGATGAAATAAAATTTTCAAATGTAACTTGTTGAATGTACATGACGCTGAAATTTGCTTTGCAGAAGTTGGTTGCGATGTCTTGCTGATTGTTGCCGAGAGAACGCGATAGTGCGTCTGCTATAACATTTTGTGTGCCGGGAATGTTAACAATCGTAAAATTAAATTCCTGTAAATACAGTTTCCATCTGCTTAATCTGTCGTGAGTAAATTTAGCTGAAAGTAAAAATTGTATCGCTCTGTGATCTGTGTAAACAGTGGTATGTCTGCCATAAAGAAAGTGCCTAAATCTCGTGAAAGCCCATACAACACATAATGTTTCCAATTCTGTAACAGAATAATTTCGTTCAGCAGGTGACAAAATGCGACTTGCAAATGCAATGTTTTTAATTACTGTAGAACCATCTTCTTCAATTTCCTGGAAAATATGTACGCCTAAAGCGGTGTTGGAACTGTCGGTGGCAATGGAAAAATTTCTAGTAAGATCTGGGTGCGACAAAAGTGGTGCATTCAACAAAGCATGCTTCAAATAACATTCTCGTGAACAAAATTCTGCGTGTCAAAAGTAATGTTTGCGTTACTGTAATATGCAATCTGTGCTGTATCTGGTTAAAAATCTATCGTACGTGTTATTATTTACTGGAGAATATTGTGGCATATCGACTATTTTGAACTGCTCTGTTATTTCTTACTGACGTGTTACGCTACGGATGACACCTATTGTCTGTTTCATTCATGATTATCCTTTGTTGCTGATGTTGTTGCTGCTGAAAAGATCGACTGTTACTAAATGTACGCTGAAAATTGTGCTCATCATTTTTTTTACGTCTGTCCTGATAGTAATTTCTATACGGCGCATTGCGATACGAGTTGAAATAGTGTGTTATCTGTACGTAGTTATTTCTTTGCTGCCATGCGTTACTATTTGTTGGAGCTGGGACTATACGTGCACGCGGCGAAACATTAAAGTTTGGTTGACCTTGCAGACTGCATTGTTAGTTAGGTATGCTAAGCGGCTTGCTTTCATGCTGTTGTGGTGAAAAACATCTATTGTTACAAAAAATATGGTTCCTATTGCTGATAATTTTACACATACTGATGATTACGATTTTATCTGTAATTAAAATTACGGCGGTAGTTGTCATTACGGGAGTGCCTACTGAAAATTGTCACATTCGGTAAAAGTTTGTCACATCGGATATTCATTACATGTTTCTTAATACTACAAAGAGCAATAGTTAAAGAGCAGTTTGGATAGATATAAAGGATAGTAGAAGAGAAGGCAGCAGTGCAGAAAACTAAAGATGAAACAGCACTACTACAGCTCGGGGCCCTATGCTCGCTACGGCACATATTCATTAAAGCGTAATGAATCCCCTGAGGTCATTTACGCACTGCAAATAAATTTTAGCTTTTGTGTTGCACGCAATAGCGGTAAAAATTCAAAAGCAAATAGTTGTATCCATGTTAATTCTAGTTTCCTCATTACAGGCAATGCTGTTGTAAATACAAAAATAAATTGTCGCATGTGGTTCAAAGCTAGTTTCTCCATTACAGATAATAGCGGTGAAAGTACAAAAATAAATTGTCGTATACAGTGCAAATCGTGTATCTGTGTTCTGCCATTATTAAATTCCTTACATTTTCTTACAAATGCAAACTGCTTATTATCAACGTTCTCGTCACTGAATTTGAGAACACGTTCGGGTTTGTGTGTGAATCTGTTCGTCTCTGTCATTTCGGTTTTCAAGTTGCGTAGCTTTTCAGATTTTAATTCGCGTGGCTTTTCGGATTTTAAGTCGCGTAGTTGCTGTAAATTGCTCACATTATACACGCTGCGTGAGTCTGACAAATGTTCATAAAGTGGCGTCTGTTGTGGTATGTTATTAACTGAAATGTTTTTCATCTCTGTTACTTCTTGTTGTAAATTTGATAACTTCCGACGTAACGTGTTGTTAGATGAATCGATTTCATTAATTGTCAGCTGTAAATTTTGAAATTCAGGTGTTTGGATAAAAGAAACCGGTGCAGTATCGTCTGATTTATTGTCATTAGCATTTTCGATAACATCAATACGACTGGCCAATTCATCACATTTTTCAGTCAATATCTTAACCTGATCATCGGTTTTAGAATCAGACGCATTAATCTGTTTTTGCAACTTGCGCGTAGTTTCGCTCAGTTTTTTAACATCAGCTTTGATAACATCACAATCCTGTGTTAGATCTAACTGTTCGAATCTATCTGTCACTGTTTGAATATTTACTGTGTGTGTATCTGTTTTTGATTTAAGGTCAGAAATTTCATCCCGTAATTCCGCGTTCAATTGTTCTATGGTATTAATTTTGTCGGACACTGTGGTAGTATTATTGTCTACATACGTCTTCGCTTTCGCGAATATTTTACGTTTGTCCTCTTGTCTTTGTGCAGTGATTGTTTCCATGACTTGTCGTTTTACTTTGTTTTGATCCTGAATAAATCTGCGGAAACGCGTATCACTGTTCTGTATGTGCTGATTAAAGCGCTCGTTAATCTGAGTGTTCTGCTGTTCGAATTTCGTGTCTATCTTTGCGTCCATAGTGCGCGAAAGTTCTACCGTCATTGCTCTAAACTCGTCCCGTAATTGTGTAGCTTTTTCAGAGCACTGTTTGGCGACTCCGCTAATTTCGTCTCTGAGTGTATTTGTCGCGGCTGTTTGCGTTTCCCTTAATTCTTGCGCAACAGACTTTATTTCTTCGCTATTTTTTTGTGAACAAGCCTCAATTTCCACGCGCAACTGTTCCTTAGTGTCATGGCACTGCGCGGCAACGGCTGTAATTTGTTCACTAAGTTGTTTGAAATTTTCGTCATTATTGTCAAGTTTTTCATTTAAGTGTTTGTTATCTTCCCTAAGTTGTTTGACCTGTTCATTGAGTTGCTTGAGGTTTTCATTCTGTTGTTTGTTATCTTCCCTAAGTTGTTTGAAATTTTCGTCATTTTTGTTCTTAGACTGTAGCATTATTGTCATAAATTGTTCCAAAGTAACATTACCTACTTTATTCTCACGACTGTTTGATGGTGTATCTACAATTGTCGCGTTTTGTGTGACCATTTGGTCATTCTGTAATTTACAAAAACGTTTATCAGTCGGATGTACATTGTCAGACACTGTTCCGGAATTAAATAAATCCGTCGTACTTTGTGTATCCTGATCACTTTCTTTAGACAAATTTGCCTGTACGTTACTTGAATTTTCCAAATCGGGTGTGTTAAGCTCTGCAGCGCTCATTACCATAGAGCATTCTGCGTCATCAATTGTCGTCAAGTTAACAGACGAGACAATTGAGTTCGTTTGTTCATCATTAAGGTGAAAGTCATCATTAGTGGTTGGAATGCACTGATTGTTAGTGAACGCAGGATTGTCATCATTACGTTGCGTATCACAATTACTATCGGTCACGTTGTTTAAGTCGGTAATTTCATTCACAATACTTCGCGATACACTATTCACAGTCTTTCGTGGCATTTTTACAATAGTCAAAATTTTTCACAAAACAAATAAGCACAATGCAAAAGCAACACACAAATACAACAAAGCAGCAAATTGCCGTTGACCTGTAGAAAGAAAGTCACAAAATTGTTAAAAGCGTTGCGCCAAATCCTAATTATCTAAGCAAATAAGAGCAGATATCTGACTGTCGCTCAAAAGACTCTCAACGAAATACGATCCTGGACTGGGTGTCGCCAAGTGTAACCTCCCCACCGCAATTTTTTTTATATAAGAAAATATAGCAATACTTAATAGAAATGGGAGCCAAGTGTAACCTCCCCACAAAAATTTTAAAAGAAAATAACGATACTAATTAGAAATGCTGATGGACATGGCTCTATGCGTAACCTGCCTACAATCAAATGTACTGACAATGGCAACAAATGTGAAATTCGCAATCTGACTCAATTATAAATCCTTCAAAAAATTAAAGTCCATTCAGTGACAAGAAAATTCAATTAAACCGAAATATCGGTCTTTGGCCCTGTGTAAAAACAATCAGAATTAAAGTCTTACCTCAGAATAAATGGATGTCACATATCTGCTCTTGCTGTTGCGCACCACTTGGAGGAACTACATTGCAAATAATAATATTCTCCTTTTTTTTTGTAATTCTAGTGAAATTTTTCTTCAAAAAGAAGTGGAATGAAATGGGAAGTGCAACGAGATCTTTAGTTCAAAAAAAATTAAACTTTTGAGAAAATGCTTTTGAAATAAAAAATTATTATTGGGAGACTTGTTGGAGAATAATTACAATAAATAAAATTTTTCATTATCTAATGATTATATTAATTAACAGTATACCTTATTCCTCATCTTGACCATTGTTGCCGACCGCCTACATCACACAACCACACTGGGCTGCTACTACTGACCGACCGCTCTGCATGACGACTACAGACTGAGTACTGCTCTCAACTAGACAGAGCTACAGACTCGCAACGACTGACTGACTGCTACTCTGCATAGCGACAACTAACTCGCAAAGACTGCTACTGAGTGAGAACCGCTCGCAACACTCGCGCGGTCAAGCGCATACTCTCTGGTCACAGATGCTACAATGCCTCGCCATCGCTGCTGCGTTACATACGTGTTTCAAACTTCTCCGTGAAGCGTTTTGTAGTCGCATAATTTCCAAACGTTCTGGTACCGAATGACCGCCTCCCTCGCCCGATATAACCGTGCCCGACTTTTACCAATGGGGTATTTGTAGGCGAGAGTGTACTCCGACCGGCCGACAAGGTTCCAGCAGTTAAGAGATCGAACTCACGAAGAAATTTCCGGAATTCCTCCAGCAGTTACGAACTATGAGGTCAAAAACTGAGTGAAACACCTCGAGTATGTGTAGCCGCGAATGGTCATCATTTGTCGGATATTGTATATCATAGGGAAACATAAACAAGTGTTGTGCCGTGTATAAAATGTTCACCTTTGTTTCGAGATCAGTTTTTGTGTTACGCAAATTTGAAATCGTCAAAACATTGCGAAACACGCTGTATCCATCGGCAATTGACTGCCATGTTGGAAAATGTCACACTTGCAACTCTTTGCGCTTAAGCTGTGTTGTTGTACTACAGTTGTTAAAAAAAGTACGTCTTAGTGCTGTCATTCCACACTGAGCTGTGACAGATATTTTTAATGTGTTACAATTACAGCTTTAAGAATTGCATCCATGTAACGTGTAGGTAACGAAAGAATATCGAGATTATAATAATGGTAAACATATTAGTATCAGAGACTCCGCAACCGTTGAATCTTAAAATACTTTTAAAATTTTAAAATCTTTAACGGATTTAGAAATTCTTCATTTCCGTGCTTAAAACGGCGGACCCTAATTCAAATTGTTTCCACTAGCGCCAGGCCCACTACCCCGCACTTGGCGTAAAATGCGAAGTGGCTGTAAGTACTAACTATCTGAAAGTAAGTATTCAGTGGCTCGAAAGATAGGAAATTGAAGAATAAATGTTTTTAAAAAAGCAGTTTAAAGCAGCTGTTCGCATTATTGATACCAAGGATGTTTAGACTAGTTATATTTTGTACTTTAAACACGGATAAGAGCTGTTACCCACCACAACGGTCCTTACTCTCTGCCCAGGTAAACTAGCCGCGTTTAGTCCATCTCCATGTGTCCCAAAACCAGCGGCCGGTGCGTTAAACTACACAAACCAGTCAAAAAAAATGGCTCTGAGCACTATGGGACTTAACATCTGTGGTCACCAGACCCCTAGGACTTAGAACTACTTAAACCTAACTAACCTAAGGACATCACACACATCCATGCCCGAGGCAGGATTCGAACCTGTGACCGTAGCAGTCGCGCGGTTCCGGACTGAGCTCCTAGAGCCGCTAGACCACCGCGGCCGGCACAAACCAGTCCTAGTTGGTGTTGGTTCCAGGCAATTATACCAGTTCGCACTCCGCACAGACGGTAGTCTAATTACTTTATCGAATACTACATCGTTTCGCAACGTCGCATTCGTATTTTAATACAAGTCCTTCGCCTCGTAGGCCAACGCAAGACCAGTTGTGGCGCATTACTCGCGTACAGGAACGCTTTTCTAGGCAACTGTGCCCGCTCGTAGCCGTATTTCAAACTTCTCTCGAGAATTTACATTTTACTGCAAGCAAGCAACACGCGACGGTGGTAGAGTCCTTTACGGCCCCACCAGGCTTGCCCGAATAAATCTCGCCGACAATCTGGCAACTCGTTAACTTCGTTGCACGCACTGCCTTTCATTACCCGCTGGGCTTCATTAAATTTCGTTCGGGTTATTACTATGACCAACGGCCCAGGCCTCCACGAGAAAACCTCTTAGAATCTCATGTCCTTTTAATCACTTCCGCCTGTGTTTTCGTCCCCCTGCCCCTCTAACATCATGTTTTGTAAGACACATACAGGCTATCATCATTGCTGGCAAGTACTTTGTTTCCACAACTACTGCTACAATCAACAAAATGTACCTATTAGGCCTCATAAAATGAAGATCGTGCGTATTCTGACAGAGTTCCAGTCCGCTTTTTTTGTTGAATTATTTTCTGGATGTATTCCAATCTCGGTCTTCCTCTACACTTTTTACCCTCTATAGCTCCCTCTAGTACCATAGAAATTTTTCCCTGATGTCTGAACACATGATTTGCCATCCTGTTCCTTCTTCTTAGTGTTTTCCATACATATTTCCTCTGCTCGTCAAATCCGCGGAGAACTTCATCCCTTACTTCATCAGCCTACCTAATTTTGAATATACTTCTCTTGTCCAGGAATGTCCTTTTTGGCAGTGACAGTCTGTTATTTATACCCTCCTTGCTCCATCCAACATGGGTTATTTTGGTGCCTGAGTAGCAGAACCTTATCGATTCCGTGAGCCCCAGTTCTGACGTTAAATTTGCGGCTGTTCTCTTTTATGATACTTCTCATTACTTTCGTCTTGCTTCCATTTACTCTCAGTCCATATTTTGCACTAATTAGACTGTTCATTCCATTCAGAAAATCCTGTAATTCTTGTTCACTTTCACTCATGGTTGCAATGTCATCAGCGAATCTTGTCATCGATATCCATTCACCTTGAATTTTAATTCCACTGGTTAAACCTTTTTTTAAATTTCCTCCGTTGCTTTTCGGTGAGTAAATTGAATAGTAGAGACGAAAGACCACATGTCTTACATCCTTTTTAATACTATAACATCGTTCTTGGTCTTCCACTCTTATTATTCCCTCTTGTTTCTTGTACATGTTGTATTTTACCGCCGGCCGGTGTGGCCGTGCGGTTCTAGGCGCTTCAGTCTGGAACCGCTTGACCGCTACGGTCGCAGGTTCGAATCCTGCCTCGGGCATGGATATGTGTGATGTCAGGTTAGTTAGGTTTAGGTAGTTCTAAGTTCTAGGGGACTGATGACCACAGATGTTAAGTCCCATAGTGCTCAGAGCCATTGTATTTTACCTTTCTCTCCCTACAGCTTAGCCTTCAGAATTTAGAACGTCTTGAACCATTTCACATTATCGAACGCATTTTCCTGGTCAATAAATCGTCTGAACGCGTCTTGCTTTTCCTTTACTCTTGCTTCTGTTATCAACCGCTCCGTCAGAACTGCCTCTCTGATACCTATCCTAAAGCCAAACTGATAGTCGTCTAACACGTCCTCAATTTTCTTTTCCATTCTTCTGTACATTATTCTTGTCAGCAACATCGATACATGAACTGTTTTCAAATTGCTCTATAATTCTTGCACTTCTCTGCTCTTGCAGTCTTTGGAATTGTGTGGATGATCGTTTGTCGCCAGACTCATACTTTCTACGCACTAGCGTGAATAGTCGTTTTTCAGTCACTTCCCCCAATGATTTTAGAAGTTCTCATGAAATTTTATCTATTCCTTCCACCTTATTCGATCTAACATCTTCCAAAGCCCTTTTAAATTTTGATTCTAATAGTGGATCCCCTACTTCTTCTATATCTCCTCCTGTTTCTTCTTCTACCAAGTCTCTGGCACCCCCCCTCCCCCCAAATAAAGGCCTTCAGTGTACTACTCTTTCTAGTTGTCCACTCTCTAATTTGCATTTAACAATAGAATTTCCATTGCACCTTAATGTTCCCACCCCTGCTTTACAATGAAGGTTTTTTTGACATTTCTATAAGCTGTGTCAGTCCTTCTGACAGTCATTTCTTTTTCGATTTCTTCACACTTTTCATGCAGCCATTTCGCCTTAGCTTCCCTGCTCTTACTACTGTAATTATTTCGTTCCTACTTGACTTGTACCTTGTATTGCTGTATACCTGAATTTCACTGAACACTTTTGTGCTTCCTTCTTTCGTCGCTCAACTGAAGTCCTCATTATGAAGCAACTCAAAACTGTTCTTAATTTTTACAGAGAACTTCTGATAATACAATACACATGATACAGCTATGATTTTTTTCTGTTTCAATAATTCCTGTATATAAGTAAAGTTTTTATACGAATATTATAAAACTGCTGCTGAATTTTAACTTATGCTACGCTCCAGATGTCTAAAATCTGTCAATATGTGTATATACTGAAACTTGCCAGGGCACGTAAATGTAAACAAATACTGCCCGGAGAAGGTGGTCTTCCGAAATTTGTTTACACACAAAAGCCGTCAGAGACCAAAACTCTTCTGCAGCTTATTCAGAGCAAGTGAGCTGCAGACACCTCTTGCCCCCGCCACTGGGAGCCGGAAGCGCAGAAATAACTGCCAATCAGTGTTCGCGATGTGAGACATCTTCGTGGACTGCGTTGTGTTGGGTGCCGTCTGGCAAGAGATACCGGCAGAAATAGCGCACCCTGTGTGCGCCGAATCAGAGAAATGACACAGGATTACGGTAGATAAATGAAGATGTCTATCATGCTACACCACCGTAATTAAGATGTAAACGATTTGTTAAGCACATCGCTTAGACTGTTTATCAGTCCGCGTCCATACGTGGTTAAATTGTGGTAATATTGCAATTAGAGCCTATCACTATCTCATGTCAGTATTATCCTAGGATACGAACCTGTACTTATTCTTAAGCACAACCCGAGTGTCGTTGTTAGTAAATTAACAAGAATGAAACTAAGCTACCAAATTTCTTTGAAATGTAGACAGAGTTTACAGCAATCAAAAATAAATTATCATTTAAGTGGCTTAACATTTAAAGTACTTACTAAAGTTCTTCAGACTAAGATATACGCAACTGAACAAAACAAAAATTTTCACGTGATACGTGTTTCACCTTTGGTTTTTGAAAGGCATGGTGAGCGGCAATGTTTTTAGAGGTTGCTCTATATGTTGAAACACGTATGTTGTGTGGCGGCGATGGCGAGGCATTGCAGAGTCTCTGACCAGAGAGCCATTTATCGTGGCTAGTCTGCGCTTGACCGCGCGAGAGTTCCGAGCGGTACTCTGTCAGTAGTAGTCGTGCAGTACAGTTGCGAGCTGTAGTCAGTGGGCAGTCTGTGAGCAGTGCAGTCTGTCGGTAGTAGCAGCCCAGTACAGTTGTGTGTGAGGAGTCGGCGGGCGTCGACATGGCACTCTGGTCAAGATTCAGGATGAGGTATATTATTTTTAAATGCGCTCAGCTAATAATGTAAATTAACTGAACTAATTTGTGCAACAATCGCCCCAATAAAAATTTTGGTTTTCAAAGCAATTTTTTTTACAAAGAATTCTTTAATGAAACAAATATTCCCTTGATATTCCTTAAAGAAAAGCTTTCCTTAAATTCAAAATTTTTGCAATCAATTTCCTCCAAGCTATGGCAAAAATAAATAAGAGCAGATGCAGCTTTACTAAGGTAAGAATTTCAGTCTAATTAATGAACAGGGCCTAAGATCGACATTTCGATCTGTTTGTGTTTTCATTGTCACTGAGATTTTATTATCACTGAATTGACTTTCATTTTTTTGTGAGGAACTTATACTTGGGTCAGATTGCTAATTTTTGTTTAATTGTCATTGTCATTGAATTTATTTGCTGGGAGGTTACGTTAGGTTGTATTCTTGTTAACATTCAACTATTGTGTTTCAAAATTTCTCTGGGGAGCTTACACTTAGCACAATGTGCATTAGTATTTAAAAATAATATCTTTTAAAATTTTTGTGGGGAGTTTACACTTGGCGACACCCAGTCCAGGATCGTATTTCGTTGAGAATCTTTTGAAAAACAGTCAGATATCTGCTCGTATTTGCTTAGATATAATTAGAATGTGGCGCAACGCTTTTACTAATCTTGTGACTTTCTTCCTACAGGTCAACGGCAATTCGTTGCTCTGTTGTATTTGTGTGTTGCTTTTGTAATTGTGCTTATTTATTTTGTGAATAATTTTGACTATTGTAAAAATGCCGCGAAAGACTGTGAATAGTGTATCGCGAGGTGTTTTGAATGAAATTACCGACTTAAACAGCGTGACCGATAGTAATTGTGACACGCAGTGTAATGATGACAATCCTGCGTTCACTGACAATCAATGCGTTCCAACCACTAATGATGACTTTTGTCTTAATGATGAACAAACGAACTCGGTTATGTCCTCTGTTGATTTGACGACAATCGATGACGCGGGGCGCTCTATTGTAATGAGCGCTGCCCAGCCTAACACACCCGGTTTACTAAATTTACGTGATGAACACACAAATTTGTCTAATGAAAATGAACAGGATACACAAGATACGACGGATTTATTTAATTCCGAAATAGTGACTGACAGTGTACGTTTGACTGACAAATCCTTTTGCAAATTGCAGAATGACCAAATGGTCACACAAAGCGCGACAATTGCGGGTACACCACTAAACAGCACTGAGAATAGAAATGCTAATTTTGGCTCGGATCAAATTATGGCACTATTGCTGCAACGAGTTAACCAAATTATTGAAAAACAAGACAACCTTAGTGAGGGTAACAAACAACAGAGTGAAGATCTCAAACAACTTAGTGAACAGGTCAAACAACAGAACGAAAAACAAGACAAGCTAAATGAAAAATTAGACAACAGTTCCAAACAGCTAAATGATAAATTAGACAACAGTTCCAAACAGCTAAATGATAAATTAGGCAACAGTTCCAGACAGCTTAGTGAACAAATTAGAGACGTTGCTGCACAATGTCATGACACTAAGGAACAGTTACGCGAGGAAGCTGAGGCTTGTTCAAGAAAAAGTAGCGAAGAAATTAAATCTGTTGCTCAAAAATTAAGGGAAATGCAAACAGCCGCAACAGAAACACTTAGAGCGGAAATTAGTACAGTCGCTAAACAATGCTCTGAAAGAGCTACACAATTACGCGACGAGTTTAAAGCAATGACAGCAGAACTTTCGCGCACAATGGATGCAAAGATAGACGCGAAACTCGAACAGCAGAACACTCAGATTGACGAACGCTTTAATCTTCACATACAAAACAGTGATACGCGTTTCCGTAAATTTATTCAGGATCAAAACAAAGTAAAACGACAAGTAATGGAAACAATCACAGCACAGAGACAAGAAGACAAACGTAAAATGTTCGCGAAAGCGAAGACATATGTAGATAACAATATTGCTACAGTGTGCGACGAAATTAATTCCATCAAACAGTCGAACACAGAATTACGTGACGAAATTTCTGATCTTAAATCGAAAACAGACACATACACAACAGATTTTCAAACAGTGACCGACAGACTCGAACAATTAGAACTAACACAGGATTCCAATGTCGTCAAAGCTGACGTTAAAAAACTGAACGAAACTACACGTAAGTTGCAAAAACAGATTAATGCATCTGATTCTAAAACCGATGATCAGGTTAAAATACTGACTGAATAATGTGATGAATTGGCCAGTCGTATTGGCGTTATTGAAAGTAATAATGACAGCAAATCAGACGATACTTCACCGGTTTCATTTAACCAAAAACCTGAATTTCAAAATTTACAGCAGACAATTAATGAGATCGATTCGTCTAATAACACGTTGCGTAGAAAGTTATCGAGTTTACAACAAGAAGTAACAGAGATGAAAAGTATTTCAGTTAATAACACATCACAGCAGACGCCACTTTGCGAACATCTGTCAGACTCGCGCAAGGCGTATAATTTGGGTAATCTACAGAGAGTACGGGACTTAGATTCCGAACAACCACAGTTCAATAGATTCTCTTACAATCCTGAGCCTGTTCCATCACACGGAGACGATAATTTTGATTACAAACATTTTCTGTCAGTGAGAAAGTTTAAAGTGTTTAAAAACGACAGAACACAGATTCACTCACTGGATTGGATACAACAGTTTAGCTTTGCTTTTCCACCGACTTGGCCCGTAACACACAAACTTGAATTTATTTGCAGCTTCTTGGAAGGCGAACCGGCAACTCGTATGAGACCGATCGCGAGGCAATGTTACTCGGTAGAAGAATTTCAGAATGCCTTTCTGTCAGCGTACTGGTCGAAGACGACACAGCGCGGAATTAAAGATCAGTTAATTAGTTTGCCGAATTACGAGAACTCAAATTTTCCCAGTGTGACACAATTTTTTGAGCACATGGTGCAAAAAAACCAATACCTGAGTGAACCGTACAGTGAATCTGCACTTATACAATTATGCATTTCCAAATTACCACGGTCATTACGAGTGTCACTTCTAACGGGCCAGCAAAAAGAAAACATTTCAGCATTCAGAGATCTTTTACAGCTCTTGGAAGTACAGCAATCTGATTATTCTTTTGTGAACAAAAATTTTTCATATAATAGCCAGGGGCATCCAACTTACAGTAATTACGATCAGTCACGCAATTTTAATAGTAAAAGTAATAGACGTTTTAGGAATGACAACTCCCAGAGCTTTAATAACAGACTAAATTCCAATTATCAATTCCGTCGAAATCATCAGCAGCAGGAACCACACTTTAGTAACAATAGAGGTGTTTCACAACAACAACATCAAAACCAGCCGGTTAGCATACCTAACCAACAGTGGAATGCACAAGGTCAACCAGGCTTTAATGTTCCGCCGCGTACACGTATAGTCCCAGATCCAACAAACAGTAACGCACGGCAGCAAGGAAACAACTACGTACAGAGAAGACAGTATTTCAATTCCTATCGCAATACACCGTATAGGAATGACTATTACGACAGACGTAAAAACGATGAGCACAATTATCAGCGTACATATAATAACAGTCGGACTTACCAGCAACAAAATGATCAGCAACAACATATCCTGATGAATGAACCCGATAGTAGGTATCATCCAGAGCGTAATACGTCTGGAAGAAGTAATAGGACAGTTCAAATAGTCGAAATGCCACAACATCCTCCTAATAATAATAACACGTCAGATAGAATCTGACTAGATACTGTACAGGACGCATCTTCCAATAACACAAGCACTACCTTTGACACGCAAAATGTTGTTCACGAAAATGTAATTACTTTTGACGACATCAGAGACACTCTTTTGCAGGAAGGACCAGTTGTTCAGAAATCCATTTCACATCCTATCATCGAAATTAAAATTGGTTCATCGAAATTTTCAGCAGTAATCGATCCCGGATCACCTATATCAGTAATAAATGAGGAGACTTTCAACGAGTACAAAAAGAGAATACGTATCCTACATTACCATTAGGCAAAATGAAAGTAAAAGGAGCAGTATCGAGTAAAGGTGTAGACGTTAAATTACAGACGCATTTATCATTTTGTATTGGAGGTCATACTTTCCACTCAAATTTTTGGATTGTTCCTTTATTGACAACAGACGTTATTTCAGGTACGAAGTTTTTGGTACAACACGACGCAGTTATTGATTTTCAAAATTCTTATTTAATGTTAAAGGATGAAAATATACAATTTGCTATAGAATTTCAGCACTCACTATCTGCGGAAGAACAAACAATTAACCGCACAGAGGTCATTTCCGCAACACGTAACATTGACTGTAATTCCACATTGTTCACTGATACGTACGTACACAACTATAATACTCCAGACGAA
Organism: Schistocerca americana; assembly: GCF_021461395.2. Classification (NCBI taxonomy): domain Eukaryota; kingdom Metazoa; phylum Arthropoda; class Insecta; order Orthoptera; family Acrididae; genus Schistocerca; species Schistocerca americana. Next base: position 924,188,418 of record NC_060121.1, on the reverse strand, counting down.
ACTGACTACGACGTAATGCAGATGATTTCCGATAAAGTTAGACAAAGCAGTGCAAATACAGACGACGAACGCACGCAACTACGCAAAATTCTTTTACAGCAAGCTCCAGTTTTCGACAACATTCCTGGTACTATGTCCGGCTTTATGTATGAATTTCAAGTGAAACAGCACGACACATTCAAAGGAAAGCATTATCCCATTCCATATATCCACAGAGAACAGGTTAAAAAAGAATTGCAGGATATGCTTGATCAAGGAATTATAGTCCGTACATAAACCCGCTACATATTGTCAAGAAAAAAGATGGCTCACTTCGCCTCGTACTTGATTCACGTCACATTAATGACATTATTATTAATGAAACAGATCGACCACAGACACTAGAGGAACTTTTACAGAAATTTCGTGGTACTGCTATTTATTCTACACTAGATTTGAAATCGGGATTTTGGCAAATTCAACTTCATCCGAATTGCAGAAAATACACAGCATTTCTTTGTTTTGGCGACTGTTATCAATTTTGTAAATTACCATTCGGCTTAACTATTTCTTCAGCAGCTTTTATTCGCGGTTTGAACACAATACTTCCGACAGAACTTAAAGACAGAATTACGACGTACGTAGACGACATTCTTATCGCAGAAGCTAACTGGTCTGAACACAATCTGATTCTTGAACAACTGTTACAAACTTTTCGTGCACAAGGACTTACAGTTAATCTTAGTAAATCGCACTTTGGCAAAACTTCCATAAAATTTCTTGGACACGTAATTTCAGCAGAAGGCATTGCGCCTGATCCGGAAAAACTTCAAGGTCTACGTGACATTACTATTCCTACAACGAAGAAGCAATTACGCAGTTTTTTGGGTTTAATTAACTTTTCTCGTAAATTTATTCATCACTCTGCTTTAGACACACCCAGATTATGCCAATTAACAGGTAAAAACAGTATTTGGTCTTGGGATAAGCAAGCACATTCTGAATTTGTGAACCTGAAACATGCTTTGTTGAATGCTCCACTTTTGTCGCACCCAGACCTTACCAGAAATTTTTCCATTGCCACCGACAGTTCTAACACCGCTTTAGGCGTACATATTTTCCAGGAAATTGAAGAAGATGGTTCAATAGTAATTAAAAACATCGCATTTGCAAGTCGCATTTTGTCACCTGCTGAACGAAATTATTCCGTTACAGAATTGGAAACATTATGTGTTGTATGGGCTTTCACGAGATTTAGGCACTTTCTTTATGGCAGACATACCACCGTCTACACAGACCACAGAGCGATACAATTTTTACTTTCGGCTAAATTCACTCACGACAGATTAAGCAGATGGAAACTTTATTTGCAGGAATTTAATTTTACAATAGTTCACATTCCCGGCACACAAAATGTTATAGCAGACGCACTATCGCGTTCTCTGAGCAACAATCAGCAAGACGTAGCAACCAACTTCTGCAAAGCAAATTTCAGTGTCATGTACATTCAACAAGTTGCATTTGAAAATTTTATTTCGTCGTCATTACAGGACATAGCACAAGAACAAAATAAAGACAACGTGTGGAAAGAAATTAAACACCTTTGGCAAGATAGGAATAATGTTACGATTAGAAACCATTACACTGTACGCAATGACATTCTGTTTCGCCGCTCTCATCCTGACAGCAACAACTGGTTATTATGCATTCCTGACGAACTGGTTAACAAATTAATCTGGTACACTCATTTAAGTTACGCACATTACGGAGCAAGAAAGTGTTTTCTTATACTGAGACAGAACTGTTATTTTACCAACATGGAGAAACGTATACGACGAGTTTTAGCGTCTTGTAAAATTTGCCAGAAAGCTAAGTCAGACACTACTTCACATATTCCTCCATTATATCCCATTATACCTGTTAAATTAAGACACATGGCCGCTGTAGACATTTTTGGTCCAATTCCGAGAACTAACAGAGGTTTTTGCTACATCTTGGTCGCTGTTGAGCTCACTTCAAAATTTGTTACTTTCACACCGTTACGCAAAGCTACTGCAAAAACTGTTTCGAAAGCATTTGTAAAACATTTTCTATTTAATGTAGGGCATGTGTTGAAAGTAATTTCTGACAATGGATCACAATTTCGTTCTGCTATATGAACACGTATGTTACGAGCTAGAAACATTTCTCCGGTTTATATATCCAAGTACCATGCTTCTTCGAACCCCAGTGAACGATTAATGAAAGAAATTGGTAAACTGTGTAGAATATACTGCAACAAAAGACACATTAATTGGGATAAACACATATTCTCATTCCAAGATGTAATTAATTCCATTCCAAATGAATCCACTATGCTATCTCCGTCTGTTATACTGAAAAACGTTGAACCACCAAACAAAATTAAAGAGTTAGTAAACTTCCCTACTTGTCGTCGACTAAGACACCATGAAATAATTAACATTGCGCTGAAAAACATCAAACGTGCCGCAGAGCGCCGAAGAAGACAACAAAAACAGGTTTGTACACGCCGAGACTTTCACGTTGGACAGAAGATATTAGTACGTACACACTATTTATCCAGCAGAATAAAAGGTAAGTGCAGTAAATTTGAACTTCTATACGCAGGTCCATATCGGATTCGCAGCATCCCTCACCCCAATGTTGTACACGTCGAAACTTTGAGAACCAGAAAATCGAAAGGCAACCACCATTGGTCAAATATTAAACCCTTTATTGAATGAAGACACTTTATGATTCAACACACTATGATGCCATTTACTAATTTTTTTATGACCACTTATGCAATTATATTCACATGACTAATTACTGATGATTATCGTATTTTTTCTTGGCAAGTGCCCGGCAAGGTAAGGTTAGCAGGTCGCTTTTCTTGTCGTTACACATCAGACCGTGCACATTTTCCATTTTTTTTGTGTGTATGATTGTATTCCAGTTTTGTTTGTATGCACTGTGAAATAGTTAAGATATAACACACACCAGTTGACTTTGACATTTTTGTTGCCCTATGACATCTCAAGATCGTGACTGTTACGTTTTTTGCTGCTGCATTGTATTATTCTGTGTACATTTTTGCATCTGAACACTGTCAATGTCTTTGACATATTACGTTTTCTGTCATGTTATGCTGTATGGTTAATTATGTCACCATAAACCAGTCATTATTTAGTGGGTATATGATTTAAATGCAAGACATTAATCTTTGTTCATCAATTTCAGAAAGAAATGATGCGTGTAAGAAATAAATTCAACAGAAATGGGAATTTCACCTATGGAATGATCGAAAGGAGATGCAATAACGTTATGAGGAAGAGTAAATGGATCAGGATTAACAAGCATTAACAAGAATATACTACACTCATCGTAGAATAGCAGTCTTAACTAATTTTTCTTTCAGAATACAGGGTGATTGATGCAGGCTGTCAGACAGAACTACACATCTTAGTTTTAGTGATGAAATATGCTAGAGATAAGGAATAGTTGTGTAATGAGCAATGAAGTGATTTTTTGCAGATGATAATGAATGCTGATGAATAATGATGAAGAATATGCTACTATGAATAATGAAGTTTTTCTTTACAGGTGATGATGATAATGGAGTTTTTGATGATATGGATAATGCTTTGCAGATGAGGATAATGTTGAAGCTATATTTAGGCTATGTAGTTATTTAAGCATTTGTTGCAGTTCGTTTTGACAGCAGGTGTTATATTGCGTAGTATAATGACTGAAGGTTTTGGAAAGGACAGCTATGGAACACATTTTTTATACACATTTCACTACCTGTTAATTCGAAGTTCACTACTTTTCAGCATAAAATGCATTTCTCTTTTCAGCTTAATAATACATTTTTATATATTTTTGCAGGAGAAATTATTTATGAGATTAATGTGCTATAAGCAGTTGTTCATTAAATCTATGAATGTGATTACATATACTCTACTTGTTTCATAATCTTGCCACAGCTGACTTATGACGGATGACGTTACACTTTTTCATTTATACCAACAAACCAGAAACAAATTTTTTTCTTCTTGCTTTCCCTTATAATTACCCAAAGCAATGCATTGCTAGCACAAAAACAAAATGTATTACCAGTCCCAAATAATGTTACTAGTTTAAGAGAATTCTGAATAATACTGATCAGCTCTGAATAGTATGTCACTTCAGTAATGACTTCTTAATGATACAAAAAAAAAATATAAAAAACAATAATAATCCTTTGTAACTGGCTAATAACTGTCACTGTTTATTGTAATGAGTCTACTTATAATGCCCATGATTGTTAAGTCTGTGACTGTAATTAACTGATTTTTAATAATGACTTCTTAATGATCTGAATAATACTGAATGATGAACAATGTTTTATACTATTCAATACTTGCTGGCCACTGAGTGCCAATAATTAATGTCACTAAACGAATTATGTTATTAATTATGCCATTAATTAGCTCCTGTTTTCAATGATGATTTTTCATGTTTTGGTACCTGGCCAATGAGTGCCAATGATTTGTATAACTCAATGTATTATGTTAAGGCTAGGCCAATAATTGACTTTTTTTTTTCTTCAATGAAGACTTCTGATGAACATTATTCTGTCATACTAAATATGCTTTCTAACTGGCCAAGGACTGCCACTGTTTATTGTAATACGATTACCCATGATGCCAATAATTTAATTTTATGAACATTATTCTGTAATACTACATACTTGGTACAAAAATGTTCAATAACTGGGCTCTGTAATTCTCTATGAAGCCTATTATGTGACTTAATGTCCTTCCACTACTGACCTAACTACCCTGGATTACTGCAATATCCATTTTGTCCTGTCTATCCTAGTGATCATGGAGCACTATATTTGGTTTTGCACTAATTCTACGTTGGTGTGCCTTGTAAGAGCGTGGTGCTGACACGACATGCTGTCCACCACCGTGAGCGATGGAGACGTTATTATGGTCCCACTGTTTGGTGTACCTAATGTACTGCCAAAATGAAAACATGGAATATTACTATGACAGTTCAGTGTCTTGGCTACGCTGATAAATTCTGATGGGAAAAGTACTTCAAATTGTGTCACTTGGTGTTGTACTTCTGTGGAAAGATATGGACTTTCAGAACAGCTGTGTGCAATCTAAAGTGCTACAACCATGATGCAATCCTTCCCTTTCCTATCCTAATAGTGAAAATCATTTTTTTGCTAACATCATTTATGTTCATGGGCTATACATTTTTTTTCGATTTGCTGAACTCCAGTGCGAGTACACTTATGTCACTTGTCGACATGATGTTTTTACCATTATGTTTATTTGTTGTGAAAATGCTAAAGACATTTTTTCGATTTGTTCTGAAGTACAGTATATGTGCACTCTTGTCTTTTATATTGTATATACATTTTTATTTTGATGATATGTTCTGAACTACAGTGCATGTGCACTTATGTTATGTGTTAAGATGTTTTCTACTGAACTTCAGTGCACTTTTCTCATTTTTCAATATGATTTGTTCTAATTCTGTGTGTTCAATACTTCAGTGCGTATGCACTTATGTCATTTGTTACTCATTGTATATACATTTCGTCATTTGCTGATATGTCCTGAACTGCAGTGCATGTGCAATCATGTCACTTGTCAACATGATTTTTTGCCAATCTCTTTATTTGTTCTGAAAATGCTAAAGAATTTTTTCAGTGCGTGTGCACTTTGTTATCTGTCAAATAATTTGTATATACAGTTTTCTGATTTGCTACTATGTTTTGTACTCATATCTTGTCTTTGTCTGCAATGTTTTGTACTCGGTGCATGTGCACAACATTTAATTCATGTATCTAAATATTCTGTAAATTGTAGAAGTTGATAAATTAAAGAAAAATTTTGCCGCGCTTGGCAAGTCCAAATGACTCACCATCGCTGCCAAATTTTTGCCCCCCCCCCCCCCTCCAGTGGAGGGTTATGAAACACGTATGTTGTGTGGCGGCGATGGCGAGGCATTGCAGAGTCTCTGACCAGAGAGCCATTTATCGTGGCTAGTCTGCGCTTGACAGCGCGAGAGTTGCGAGCGGTAGTCTGTCAGTAGTCGTCGTGCAGTACAGTTGCGAGAAGTAGTCAGTGGGCAGTCTGTCAGTAGCAGTAGGGCAGAGCAGTATGTCGGTAGTAGCAGCCCAGTGCAGTTGTGTGTGAAGAGTCGGCGGGCGTCGACATGGCACTCTGGTCAAGATTCAGGATGAGGTATAGTATTTTTAAATGCGCTCAGCTAATAATGTAAATTAACTGTAACTAATTTGTGCAATAATCGCCCCAATAATAATCTTTGGTTTTCAAAGCAATTTTTTTAACAAAGAATTCTTTAATGAAACAAATATTCCCTTGATATTCCTTAAAGAAAAGCTTCCCGTAAATTCAAAATTTTTTGCAATCAATTTCCTCCAAGCGGCGGCCAACAATAAGAGCAGAACTTTGACATGCAGTTATACTGAGGTAAGAAATTAATTCTGATTTTTGCACAGGGCCAAAGACCGATATTTTGGTTTAATTGAGTTTACATTGTCACTGAAGTCTCATTAGCATTGAATTGTTTTTCATTATTTTCGTGACAGCTTACACCTTGAGTCAGATTGCGACTCTCATTTTTATTGTCATTAAATTTATTTGCTGGGAGCTTATGTTAGGTTGTATTCTTGTTAACATTCAGCTATTGTGTTTCAAAATTTCTCTGGGGGGCTTACACTTAGCACAATGTCCATTAGCAGTTTTAAATAATATTATCTTTAAATTTCGGTGGGGAGGTTACAATGTCTTCTTCTTCTCGTTCCAGTTCTGGAGCTGTTCTGTTGCTCTATGTCATTGAACTTTCATTACCACAGCACTGTTAAATGAATACTCGTTTACTTCTTAAGTAAGTCTTATATTATTTGTCTAGCCATTTAAATGAGAAAAAACGTTAATTTTTAATTACTGTAAACTTTTTTGTACGGCAAAGAAATTTATTAATCCATTTTGATTGTAGTTAATTCACTAACAAAGCACTCATACTGTAATTAAGAATAAGTACAGGATGTTATTCTAGAATAATATGGCATGGGAATAATAACAGAGACTAACAACGCTATTATAGTTACTGTTGTGACTTGGCAAGACAGCCAAGCCACTACGAGGTGAAGCCGAAAGGCACGCGTTTAAGCTCACGCAGGCTGGCGTGAGGTCTGGAACAGGTCAAGGTCTTATAGTAGCAAAAATAGTACGTAGCTGTTGGAATACTTAACTTTAATCCATAATTGGTGAACATCGGTCTGACGGTACATGCATCACTAGATAAATAGCAAATGATAATGGCACCTTGCTAGGTCGTAGCAAATGACGTAGCTGAAGGCTATGCTAACTATCGTCTCGGCAAATGAGAACGTAATTTGTCAGTGAACCATCGCTAGCAAAGTCGGCTGTACAACCGGGGCGAGTGCTAGGACGTCTCTCTAGACCTGCCGTGTGGCGGCGCTCGGTCTACAATCACTGATACTGGCGACACGCGGGTCCGACGTATACTAACGGACCGCGGCCGATTTAAAGGCTACCACCTAGCAAGTGTGGTGTCTGGCGGTGACACCACATTCCTCCCCCGCAAATCGGCGTACGGTTGTGTTATAAGACTTCCGCCCGCCGTGGGGAGGACCCCATGTTGACGTATGCGACGAGGTGGGGAGCCTAACAACAGGCACCCTGCCATTCGGTCCGAGGGGAGCTAGGAAACGCCAGAAAACCTAGTCCAGGGTGCACGCCAACATGCGGTGTATGCGCCCGTAAAGAGACAGTAGGGGCCGAAGGGTCGACCTCCATCGGGTCGGGGCACCTGACGGGCGAAGACACCATGTGGTCCGGAGCGGGCAAGAGTTCCATGTCGGAGGACAGCTGGTCACGGGAAGCGATCGGCGGCGCGTGACCCAGGAAGGCGCCCGGCGGTTGCAGCGACGCGTCCACTGCGGGCGTCGCCGGCGGGAGAACAGGCGGCGGCGGCGCGTCGCCATGGGGCAAAATGGAAGGCATCGTCGGTAACACCTGGGGCTGAGGCGAGCCAATAGATGGGTCCCCAAGGCGCTGACCGGACGGCACCGTCGCTGAAAGCAGCGGGGAGCGGCAGAACCCGTGCGACGACAGAGGCGCAGCTGATTGAGATGCCGACGCACCTCACCAGAGGCCCCCAAAACCAGATACATAGCGCGGCCGAGGCAGCGAAGAATGCGCCCTGCGAGCCAACGCCGTGAACCTCTATAGTTACGATAGTAGACAACGTCGCCTGGGGCAAAAGCAGGTGGCTGCCGCTGCACAGGAACCTGATGCGGCGGATGTAGCAAAGACATCAAGGTGCGATGAGGGCGACCGTGAAACAACTCAGCCGGCGAGCGACCATCTCGGGGCCGAGAGCGATACGTGGACAAAAAGAGCAATAAGGCGTCCTCCCGAGAAGGAGACTCTTTCAACTTCAACATCTGGGATTTGAAAGTCCGGACCAATCGTTCAGCGGCACCGTTTGACTGTGGCGAAAACGGCGCGGATGTCAGATGTTGAATACCAGTGGCCTTGCAGAATGACTGAAATTCTGCGGACATGAATTGTGGGCCATTGTCGGAAACAATAGTCTGTGGAAGACCTTCAATGCAAAAGATAGCGGATAACGCTTGGATGGTGGCAGAAGACGTCGTGGAAGACATCCGGACAACGAAAGGAAAATTACTGAATGAATCGACAACAACCAACCATCGAGCATTCCAGAAGGGACCAGCAAAATCGATGTGTAAGCGTTGCCAAGGGGAAGTGGCTTTCGGCCATGCAAAGAATTTCCGCGGTGGCGCGGATTGTTGTTCGGCACACGCCATGCAAGAAGAGCACATTTCCGTAATCGCAGCATCGATTCCGAACCAAGTACAGTGCTGACGAGCAAGTTGTTTCGTTCGCACTATACCCCAATGTCCTTGGTGGAGAAGCCGTAAGACAGAGGACTGTAACGAACGTGGGACCACGACCCTGTACTGATCGTTATCAGAACGCAACAGCAAAACACCACGTCGTACAAAAAGTCTCTCCTTGTGAACAAAAAATCGGCGAACCAACAGATCCGCGATCCGTGACTTTGACAAGGACCATTGCGTAGCAACGAAACGCAGAACGGTAGCAAGGACAGGGTCAGCAGCTGTGGCCGTAGCTACACGACGAAAATCAATCGGAAACGATTCGACCACGTCATCGGTTTCCGAACATGCAAGCAAGTTCGGAGGAATCGAATGCTCTATCCTCAGCAACAGGCAAACGGGACAACGCATCGGCGTTTCCGTGCTTAGCAGTGGACCGATACAAGATATCGTAGCGGTACTGCGAGAGGAAAATAGACCAGCGAATGAATTTCTGCGCAGTACATGGAGGTACAGGCTTGTTCGGATGAAAAAGGGATGTCAAAGGTTTGTGGTCCGTGATGATGTTAAAGTGACGACCATACAAGAAATCATGAAACTTAGTAACACCAAATACGAGAGCCAAAGCTTCTTTCTCGATCTGTGAATAATTTCTTTGCGCAGACGAGAGCAATTTGGATGCAAAGGCAATAGGGCGATCGTGCGAACCATCTTTGTGCGCAAGCACAGCACCGATCCCGAAATCCGAGGCATCTACCATCAACAAAAGGGGTTTCTGGGGATCGAATGGCGTAAGGCAAGTAGTGGAAAGCAACGCCGATTTCAACTGGCGAAAGGCGCGTTCGCATTCCGTCGTCCAGACGAACGGAACACCTTTACGGCGTAAGCGATGAAGCGGAGCTGAAATGGAAGAGGCATGGCGCACATAGCGATGATAATAATTTATTTTTCCCAGCACACTCTGTTGCTGCTTCAAATTCTGCGGCGAAGGCAAGTCTTGTATGGCACGGAGGTGCTCTGGACTGGGATGTATGCCTTGGACACTGAGGACATGGCCCAGATAGGGTAAGTCACGAGCAAAAAACACACATTTGTCCTTCCGCAAGCGAAGACCATTTTGTCGCAAGACCTGAAATAATGTTCTGAGATTGGCTAAATGTTCTTCTTCCGTCTTTCCGGAGATAACAATATCGTCCAGATAGTTTGCTGCAGTAGGGATCGACGCACCAACAGTTTGTAGATATTGCTGAAACAATGCAGGGGCGGATGCACACCCGAATGGCAGTCGTTTGAATCGGTACGAACCAAGATGCGTGTTAACCACTAAAACGCGCTGGGATTCTTCGTCCACCGGTATTTGCAAGTACGCATTTGCTTGGTCCAACTTCGAAAAATATTTACCCGGGCACAGTTTGTCAAAAAGATCTTCCTAGCGGGGTAAAGGAAAAGTTGCAATCACTAGTTTGGGATTCACTGTTGCCTTGAAGTCCACAAAAAGTCTCAATTTTCCGGAAGGTTTTGGCAAAATTACTAAGGGTGATGCCCAGAGAGAAGCCTGCACACGTTCAATCACACCTTGTGATTCCAAATCGTGTAATGTTCTTGCGACCTCATCACGCAATGCGTGGGGAACATTGCGCACTCTGAAAAATTTCGGTTGCACGTTTACTTTCAGTTCGAAATGTGCTTTATAGTTCTTAGCGCAACCAAGGCCCGGTGCAAAAATGTCTGCAAACTCTTCACATAGACGAGAAACACTGTCTGAAGGCACAGTCTGGTTCACTCATAGGACCTGATTGACTATAGACAAGTTAAACAACTGAAATAAATCGAAACCAAACAAGTTCACTGCAGAAGAAGAACGATGGACGTAAAATGACACAAGTTTTGTTTGTCCCTTGTATGTTGCAAGAAGGCTGCACTGTCCTAACACAGGGAGCCCGTGACCTGAATATGTAGTTAGGTTAAAATTTGCGGCACGCAACGGAGGTGTGCCCAGCTGTGTGTACGTGTCGTGATTGATCAGTGAAACTGCAGCTCCAGATGGTGTCACGAATGGTGTCACGTTGCCATGAATGTCCAACTCTACAAAAAGTTTATTGTCCTGCTGACGACAAGAGCGACTGTTTCGTGCAACGTGAACTGACACTGGGACATAATCACTTGCGACTTGACGTGATTTCCGGCGACGTCGACGCGCACTATTTGTGGGATGAACACAGTCACTTTTAGAGAGAGTGGCACAGGGCGGAGTGGAATGAACTATATGAATTTCCATGGCAAACACTCTGAACATGTCCTTGTTTATTACAGAAAAAGCAAATAGCTTGGCGTGACGGGCAATGCTCACACGAATGTCTAGTAGCACACCGCGGGGATGATTTTAACACTGCATTTGCTTGCTTGCGCGCCACACGTGGCGAAGAGCTTGGCGGCAGTTGCGCGGACGGGCGCGAGGGCTATTTACTGTTCCGTGCAGCTCGCCCGGCGGGCCGGTGAATGTGACACATGGCTGGTGAAGCTTCAAATGATTCCTGAGCAAAGTCAAGTGTGTCAAGTATGTCCATCACTTGTTGAAGGGAGGGATTGACTAGTTTCAAAATCTGTTCCCGTGTACGAACAGTTACTATAAAACAACTGTATACTGTGTTACCAGAGTCATTTACTTCTGAAATCATTGTTCAGTTCTTAATGCTGTTCTATTGGAAATTCGAATGACAGACAGCAGAACATGAACAAGAATACATGACTGGCCGGTGTGGCCGAGCGGTTCTAGGCACTTCAGTCCGTAACTGCGCGACTGCTACGGTCTCAGGTTCGAATCCTGCCTCGGGCATGGATGGGTGTGATGTCCTTAGGTTAGTTAGGTTTAAGCAATTCTAAGTCTAGTGGACTGATGACCTCAGATGTTAAGTCCCATAGTGCTTAGAGCCATTTGAACCATTTGAACAAGAACCCATGTACAGCAGAATCTACAACCATTGCCACTGCTGATGCCGTTCAAAAACATAGCATGAAAAATGCCTCAGTAATTACACCACACCCAACTATAGAACTACCTTTTTCAAAATCAGACGAAGCGTGTCTCTGTAGGTCAAAGTAACTTATTCCTGAGTCTAACATCGAAATATTCGCCTTGTACACATTATACATTTACTTGATCGCAAGCAGATGTGTGTTTTGAATCACTGTTTGGGCAACAAATTTTTACGTATTGGTATTGTTCGCAGAGAACGGGCGACAATTTTGAATTGCAATAGATAACATTCTAGTTTTCATTTTCGGCAAATAGTGTGCATTTCTGTCGTTTGTTTCTCTATACTTTAATGCATTTCATCTAAATTAACAGGTATTCCCTTATTTAATGTTCTGAAAAAGGAGGAAATTGTTGTTTTCGGCAATGAATGTAGATTTCCCCATCTCATTTCCGCTGTGTTTCCCAACCGATTGTTCTTTTTTTGCGCAATGTTGGTCTTGTGATTTAACTGGATGTCGGAGTGTTACATGGAGATATGGTCAGACGCATTTTCGTAATTCAGAGATACCTGCAAATGATTAGCGCCTGCCGATATGTTTTACATATGACTTACAACATAAATACACTTAACGTATCGCATATAGCGACAAAAAGTCCCTTTATCATTTGTCTACACGATCGGCGATCGGCAATCGGATATAGACTTCGAGAATCAACGAATAATTTCAGGTGAAACCATCAGCTAAATCTACATTTGCGATGAAACATGTAACACCTTCTTTCGACCTATTTTATATCTGTATCGATATTTCTATGTCAATTTGTTGTATCTATCACAGAAATTCTTTGACTACGTCTACATATTTCAGTTATGTGAACTTTTGAACGACGTTGCTTAAATTATGCTTGTGGATTTAAATAACTACTGGAATTATCGTTATATGGTGTTCTGTAAATAAGTGGTCCATCCTTAGAGAACGTAGGGTTGAATGTAAAAGATCTGTGGAAGCCCCGCAGCTACGGAAGTAGTCTGGCGGAGTGGAAAAGATGTGGTCGGCGCGCAAGTGGCAACTCGTCCTTTGTGACGGGTATGGAGTCTGGGCTGAGCAGTGCTGTGGTTAACATCCAGCTAGCAATAGCGGATCACTGTGGCCCATATTCTTCGAGTTTTGAGGCCAGAAGAGCTGAAGAGCAGTATTTATGGGCCTAGGATGCTGTATTTGGTGATACTATCATCATGGCATTGTTTTCTGGCCCTACAAAAATTTAATTCTAACGCCAAGAAGATCTGTAACAGGGCGAGGTCAACGGTACTGCCATGACTGCATCGCGGTCAGGTTAACAGCGACTGCAAATTACGCCACCAGTACCATCAGCCTTCCACTAAATTGTTTATATTTGACACTATGTAAATGGACAACGTGTTTGTGAAATTTGTTTGATTTTAATAATAATCGTGGTGTTGCTAAAAGCGCGGTCTTACACCCGTGATTATCCCAAATCACAAACCTGGACAGGAATCGTATCCTAGTGAATTTAATTGCGAGTGTCCTAGTTTAATATGGAAGGACTTCTTTGGCAGCTGTAAAAATAGTGATGTTGCTTTCTAATGCGTGGAGCTATAGTATTTAAAGTTCAGTTTTATAGTTTGAGAAATAGTCCACTTCCAGTGCATTTTTAGACCAATCTGCTGTTATTTCCTTAAATAACTTGCCTTACTTGAAAAGCCTGTCTGAAAATACTAAAATTAATCCGAAGTTTTCTCAGTGTTCATTTCATGAGAAAGTGTTTGAACTTGAATTTAATGTTGTGTTGGCCTTTCGCACAGTCAACTATATTATGAGTAGGTTATAAGACCGCTTGTCAAACCACATTTGTTATTTAAAGAGTCGTGGTTTGTTGTGCTTTGCATAAGTAATAATGAAGCAAAGCAAAGGCTCCTTCAGATCCAATGTAGTTAGATTTTCATTCTGTTTAATTACTTCAAACCGAGTTTAAGAAAGAAATATTTACTGTGTTAGCTATTCTAATGCAAGTTGGTTAATGCTCAGGCATAGAGACCTGTACTATGGAAGGAAGTTATAGAGTATGATCATTAACAGACCCCCTGATTGAAATCAGAATCATTTCACGCTCTTTCCTGTTTAATATTGCTACTAGTTTCATGTGTGTTGATGATTGGTTCTGTAAACTGCTGCATCTACTTCATTTAAGGTACGTGTTTTTAAGAGGCATATGTTACTGTTAGATATCTCATTGGCTATTTGTTTGTCTGACTTCCAGTACATTTATCTCCAAGGTTAGAGTACTGTGTTGTAGTATGAACAAGTATAAAGGAAGAGTTTAGTGTGTGTGTGTCAAGGAAGGTTAGGTTAGCCTTAGCACTGTCTTCTGCTTTATTAGGCTGGCGATTGATATTAATTTGTAACGTTAAAACTTGCTTTCCTGCTGGGGGGGGGGGGGGGGGCTGTTCCTGACACACCTGTTTACTGTTAGTTACACTCTGCTGGAGTGTTTCAAAAATGATCCCAGATTGATTGGTCTGTTTCCATTAGGTTATCTCGCAGTCACTACTTCTCAAAAATTCCTCGCAGAGGTATAACGTTATTAGCGATTACCGTTTAAGGTGGCCGGTGTTACCTTTAGAAACACCCAGATGAACTAAACTGGGAAATTCAGATGCCATACAGATTTATTGTAAATATCTTAAGGAAGTGTAATTTACAGACGAAAGCGGATGCGTACAAGATTCTCCTTCAACCACTCATCGACGTCTGTTGGGAACTGTTAAAAAGTTGGATAATCCGAGGAGACAGAAAAGATTCAAAGAAGAATAGCAGTGGTAGTCATGAGTTAGTTTACTCAAAGTGAGAATGTCGCAAAAATGATTTTGTTCATAGCTGTCATTTTTCCAGCAATAAAATCAGTCATCAACTGCACACTTGAAATATTTTATTGCACTCAACCGGTTTCAACAGCTTAACCTGTTAGCTTTGGAAGTTCAGTACTTGGTTATAACATGCTTACCCACGTTTTAGGATAGTACTGATCAGCCGAAGATGACAGATCTGTCTGACAAAACTGGTCAAACGGAATAAAACTTTGAAATTGTGCAGCTGATTTTATTTTGAAAAAATGTAACAGAAATTATTGATTATGCTATTTTAATTATTTTAAGGTAGCTTCAATTTGGATAAGTCGTAACATAGTAGATGTACTGGAAATAGTATCTAGGAAGACACTGCAAAAACTGCAGTGTGCATCGTGGATTATCTTACTTACAAAAATTCTAAGATCCCGCATTCAAAGAAATTCTCAAGAAACGTGTTATTTGAAACTTCCTGAGAGATTCAAACTGTCTGCCAGACTGGAGCCTGAACCAGGAACCAAAGCCGTCTGTGAGCAATGCCCTTACCGATTGTGCTATCACAGCTATACTTGCACCAGTGTCTCTCTCTGACTCTCTCTTAGGTAAAGGTTTAGGGTCCCGGTCTCCTCAAACATATAATCTTCCAGGAGGTTTCAAATTAACGCATATTCACGTCTGGAGTGAAAATCGTACAGAAAAATATTATTGCTTCCAACACGCGAGTCAAACTCATACAGGCGGGACTGACAGCTTGTCTTCCAGCGTACCATCTCCAAATTGAATAGGAAAAGGCTGGGGAGGGATTAACACGAGCGAAGCATCGCTCAGTGGCTTGTGAAGTACATATGATTCGAAACTTTGAGTGTGAATTCTTATGAGCACATCGGAACATAATTGGCTGCCTCCGCGCATTACTTTCCTATAGCACCTGTCTCCATTCTTCCTCGATTTATATTGCGTGAACAAATCGCGCTGTTGCGAGTTTGCTATTGTCAACGGAGACAATCGGACTCACCGAATTCAAACACTCGAGACAGGCATGCAGATCCACCCAAGTCGAAAGCAAAAAGTCCGTTGGGACGCATCTAAATTAGAACCACAATATAGTTGCAAAACACAGCGAGGAAAAACTTCAGAACTTGCCAGAACAGTAATTGGGAATTTAATACTGTCACCAACCGAAGCAGGCAATATGTGGATGCTAGTAGAGTGACAACACAATTGTGCTATTGTAGCATACGATAAATTCCCTCCAAACTGAACAGATGCCTTTACCCTATGTGGTAACAGAAATTCGGACAGATGACTCTTAGCGAGACGGACAGAATACTTACTGCTTCAGTTGTCGGCAATCGCTCACAAACACGACAGTGCACTTGTAGACACTACAGGTCTTACAAGTACAATAATTTGCAATTTTGCTCTTTTAACAATGTATGGCTCTATCTGACCACTAAACTAGTACCTTTTCTCAGTTGCGGATAAGACTTCAGGCATTTAACACGAAGATAATGTTGAGTATTGTAGAATAATAATGTAGATTCTTTTTACAACTTCGTAGGCGAGGCACAAAGCAGATGATAACACAACGAAATAACGGCTACAGCAGTAAATGCACATTACATGTTATAAATAATAATCAAAGATAATTCCATTAATGAATAACACAAGTAATTTTTCTGTGCCATTTGAACACTAATAAGTCATTTCAATTAGTTGTTACAATTTTTGTGTTAGGTGAAACGGTTCAAATGGCTCGGAGCACTGTGGGACTTAACATCTGAGGTCATCAGTCCCCTAGAACTTAGAACTACTTAAACCTAACTAACCTAAGGACATCACACGCATCCATGGACGAGGCAGGATTCGAAGCTGCGACCGTAGCGGTCGAGCGGTTCCAGACTGAAGCGCCTAGAACCTCTCGGCCACAACGGCCGGCACGTGAAACCAAAGTTAAGAAGTTACATATCGGAATCTTATTCGTATTAACGAAAACTATAACTTCCGTTTGTGTAATTTTGAATGGTATCACTTTCATGTAGCAATGTTTATCTTTGTTTTGTGAAGAATTTCATTAAAACTTAATTTGAACATCTCCAAGGATTTTATTCACAAGTTACCTGAAAGTTCCGTCTTCAAACTGCGGGTCCATTCAAAACGAATGACCTGATTTCAAAATTCGATTTTTATTGACTAAAATATACTACAAAAATGGGATGGATTGCAAAATTCTCAAACAATTTTAAAGTTTTAGCTATGCTTTTACAAATGTCCTATTTGTCCACAAGCAGCAGCACGAAGAACATTTAGACGATATTGAAATTCGTCATAAACTTTAGATAATGTATCTGCTGTTACAGAATTTATGGCGGCTGTTATTCTGTTTTTCACTTCTTCTATGGCACGAGCTAAAGGGGAGATGAGCACACTTTTTTTCACATATCCCCACAAGAAAAAATCGAAGGGGATCATATCTGTTGCCCTTGGAGGCCAAGAATGCAGTGCAATGCTTGGGGGTCTCGTGCGCCTCTACGTTCAGGCAGAGTATCACTGAGAAACTGGTTTACTTTGTCCTCCATCCCAGTTGGAAAACTAAGTCATCGGAGACCTCATGGAGTTGTGGAAAAAGCCAGTTCTGCACCTTTTCAAGATTCAGTTACCTTGTTTCCCTCAAAAATGATGGAATCGTACGAGTTTTAACGAGAAATGGCACAAACACGTTCAATTTAGGTGAGTTTCTTTCGTGCTCAACAGTGTCATGAGAGTTCTGGATTTCCTTTATGCGCATGTTTTGTTGGTTTACTTTACCGCTAACTTGAAATGTTGCCTCATCACTGAAGAATAACCGTGGTAAAATCACCAATTCCAAGAGCCTGTACCAATTATAGTCCATATGGTTTACAGACGAAACGACACCTTAACACTCGCGAGACAGTCATATGAGGCACTGCTCGCGCGGCGAGTAGACATTCGGGAACTCCACTCAAATGTTTGACGAATTCTTTCCACCTTGTCATCAAGTCTGCGAGATTGACCTGGACTCTTACCTTTACACAAGCAACCAGTCTCTTCAAATTGACGAATGTTTTTGAATGCATGTGGATCAATGTCAAAACGCCGACGAAAAGCACTGTGGATCGAAGTCGCTGATTCACTCTTTGCAAACTGCAGCTCACAAAAGGTCTTCTGTTGAACGAACACCATCTTCAAATGGCTCTGAGCACTAACTTCTGAGGTCATCAGTCGCCTAGAACTTAGAACTAATTGTACCTAACTAACCTAAGGACATCACACACATCCATGGCCGAGGCTGGATTCGATCCTGTGACCGTAGCGGTCACTCGGCTCCAGACTGCAGCGCACGGCCACTCCGGCCGGCGAACATCATCCTACTTCTGACCGACTGCAAACTCAGAAGACGCAATGACTGACGTCTAACAGTGATTTTCTGAAACTCTAGGCCGCGCCCACCCAAACAACATTCATTTCCCTGCTTCACGTCACATGTTTCGTAATTATTACCTTCTAAAATCAGTTAATTCTTTTTTAAACACTCTGTATATTAATAACAGCCAACTTGCAAGTGAAACGCTCGATAGGAGATAACATCTTCAAACTTACTTTAAACGTTGTACAACTTTTATGGTAACACCACTTCATTAAAAAAATACTCATTCCTTTTCCGTACTAATCTACTGCTGGTGGCAGCATACGAAATTTGCGCGAGATATGGCAACAGCTGTCGATGCTACACAGACCTGGTAGAGACTGTTCAAACACATCCCACAGGCGTGTGAGACTTCCCCTCGAAAGCCTCCGAGTGCAGATTAAGTGCCGGTACCGTGATGGAATAGGCTCATGAGAGCCGTCTCAGCCCTCGCTTAATGGGTCCACACCGCTCTACACCGGAGAAACCTGCGGCCGTTTACTCCATTCACTCCCACTGCCAGGTCCCAACTGTCTTTACGAAGCGGCGCAACGTTGCTATTTCTGCATTACCCATACCCATCACAAACATGAAACTGTCGTGTGGATCTAATATTTTGAAACTTGTAAACTACAACAAGATACAAAATAGTATGGAAACTGAAAATGGTCATCATACACCGTGGGGAGTGACAGCGCCAATGGAAAGAGGGAAAAAAGGTTGTTTTGGGATCCGTGTGCAACGTGTTCTAGAGTCGCTCGGTGTGGAGTCTGTACAACCCCAAATCCAGGGTTTTAACCGCTTGCCACCCTGGTTACTGAAGAGGCCCAGAGTGATTTTAGATTTATTGCAGTACAAGAGGGGTTGCACTCCTGCCACCGTTTTTCATGCAGCATTTTCTGCTGTTTTATCTGAGCACCACGACTATGTAGCGGTTTTTACGGATGGGTCGAAACAAGGGGATTCCGTTGGCTGCTCCGTTGTTTTTCCGGATCGTGTCCTTAAGGTCCGACTGCCTCCGCCTTTCACGGTCTTTGATGCAGAATTGTCTGCGATCTTGCGGGCGCTGGAGGAGATGAGACATTCTTCCTCTCCTAAATTTCTTGTCTGTTCCGATTCCCTCAGTGCCCTTCAATCATTGCACCATTTGTATCCGGCAGTTACAGTAGTCCAGACCATCCAGGATGCCCTCCTCCGACTACGGCGACTGGGGAAGGTTGTAGCTTTCTGCTGGGTTCCGGGGCATGTTGGCATTGCTGGGAATGAAGGGGCAGATCTCGCAGCCAAGGAAGCGTGTCTTGATCCACACGTATCTCAGTGTGCTATCCCCTTGCACGCACTCACCTCGCTGTTGAGCTCCCGAGTCATGTGTCGGTGGGAGGACGAGTGGCTGGACGTGACTGACAATAAGCTCCGTCTAGTCAAGCCCACAACGCGTGTGTGGTGTACTTCCTTTCAGCCCCATCGACGGGACGAGGTTCTCCTCACTCGGCTTCGAATAGGCCACAGCCCTATGACGCATGGCTTCCTGCTCCGGCGGGAGGACCCTCCACTGTGTGGTGCTTGCGGCGTCCAGGTCACTGTGCGCCACGTTTTATTGGATTGCGTTTTATTTTCTGACCAGCGGGCCGCGGCTGCCTTGCCAGCGGACCTGCCAACTCTTTTAGGCAACACTCGGACGAATGTGGTTAAAGTTTTAAAGTTCTGTGCCATGTCGAATGTTTTTACAAAGATTTTAGGGAGGGGATTTTAACTTGTTTCCTGTGTGACAAGCTCGCCCATATTTTATGTAAGTGGCCAGACACTGACGGTTTCCTATGTCATTCTTGTCGCTATGTTATCCCTTACCTTAGGTTTTACCTTCTCAGGTCGTATTTTCCCTCTTTTCCTGCTTTGAGTGTGTTTTTCAGTTGTATTAGGTCTCTCCACATTCGTTCCTTTTACTGTGTGTCAGGGCGCTGATGACCTCGATGTTGAGCGCCCATAAACCCCAACACACACACACACACACACACACACACACACACACACACACACACACGAGGGTTGTTCGTAAAGTAAGGAACGATCGGTCGCGAAATGGAAACCATAGTGAAAATCAAAACTGTTTTCATCGCACATTTAGCTACACCTTCAGGTACTTCTCTACATAGTCGCCCTTCCGACTTAGACATTTTTTGGGGCGTTTTACCAAATTTCCAACACCATCGTCATAGAGGGCAGCTGCCTGTGCTTTCCGATAATTCTCTACGCTGGTCTATAGCGCGTAGCCTGAGCCCAAGTGTTGTCTGCGTATACAGCGTTTCATGTGAACAGAGGTGATACTCAGGACGATCCAATTAGGGCTGTGTTGTGGGTGATCGAACACATTCCACCGAAAAGGCCGCAAGAGCGTCTTCACTGCCACTGCAGAGTGCGGCTGAGATTTTCCATGAAGAAGGAAACGCGTGGCAGTTGTGTTAGGTGGGCTGCATTCATTAAGGCGAAGCCTCTCAGCGGGCCTTCCTACTTGGCGGGAGATATTGTTGTTCTCGGCACTTTTACTCGCTCACAGTGCGCTCACAATTGAAAACAGCGTCTTGATACGATCGTCGGGCATACTAGAGACACTGCCCAAAACGTCTGTGAAAAGCTTCGTCGGATTTTCACAGTGGTTTCCATTTCGCGACCGATAGTTCCTCACTTTCCGAATAAACCTCGTAAATATAGCACTTATTCACCGTAGGATGAATGTGTTGTTGTATAAAAAGTTCCTTTTTTATTTTTCACTCTGATCGCATTCCTGTTACTTATAATATTTGATACTATTGTCAGAAACCATCGAAGTAATTTGAAATTTTCCGGAGCATAAAACGCATCTTTGTTTGTGTGCGTCCTTGCGCGTTACGTCGGCCAACAAGACGAAATAATATATCTTTTTTTTTCAGTGAATTAATGTGACTCAAACACGATTTTTACGAGCAATGTGCAATGAAGAAAGGCCGTTGGTTTATTTTTATTTGTTAGCCACTTAAAATGAAATATCATCTGCATACTGTTAAACTGTGAAACTGCATTTCTTGGGTAGTACTTTGCATCCTGAGCGGTGCTTAGTAGACAGTGGAGACGAATCTCATTACTAAAGAAACAGCCTTTAAAAAATACTATCTATAATGTTTCCTTAATTTTCCACAATTCAACTAATTTTATTTTATTAAAAAAATGGTTCAAATGACTCTGAGCACTATGGGACTTAACTTCTGAGGTCATCAGTCCCGTAGAACTTAGAAGTGCTTAAACCTAACTAACCTAAGGACATCACACACATCCATGCCCAAGGCAGGATTCGAACCTGCGACCGTACCGGAAGCGCGGTTCCAGACTGTAGCGCCTAGAACTGCTCGGCCACCCTGGAATGCTAATTGTAGCAACACATCTGTATTTTCATTATTACGTATTTATATTTGTATTTAGATTTCCTTAGTCACATATTTCATTTTTTCCCAATAGTAAACGAATCTTAGTATCAACACTATTTCTACGAATTATATTTGTCAACAACCTAAAATAAACTCTTTCAGTTATATTTTTTTTATATCTTGATAACAGAGCAGTACTTCAGTTATGCCCATGCTGGCCCACCTAGTTACCTCCAAAACGCCAGAGTGCAGTTCTGTTGCAATCTACTTACGAGCTGTAACTTGTAGATAGCGCCCATCACCTGGTATTGTTGACCACGTGCGACCACTACATGGCGGATCTTCATTGTTTTATGTCTCACGATAGAGGCTGAATGAGCAAATGACGTCGCTGAGGTGTATGTCTATGAGGGTAATTGCCTATGCTGATAATTTTTCTTGAAAAAAGGTGCTAATCAATAGATGGTCAATGAAATGATGCTTCGAAGTATTTTAACATGAACAGTGTACGCAAGTCGTCTTATGTCATTCACGATTGGAGGCACAGCAAAAAATTATTATGAAAGAGGTTTACAATAAATTACACTATGCGATCAAAAGTATCCTGACACCTGGCTGAAAATGACTTAGAAGTCCGTGGCGCCCTCCACCTTCAATGCTGGAATGCAATAAGGTGTTGGCCCACCCTTAGCCATGACGACAACTTTCACTCTCGCAGGCATACGTTCAGTCAGGTGCTGGAAAGTTTCTTCGGGAATGGCAGCCTATCCTTCACGGAGTGCTGCACTGAGGAGAGGTATCGATGTCGGTCGTTGAGGCCTGGCACGAAGTCGGCATTCCAAAACATTCCAAAGGTGTTCTATAGGATTCAGATCAGGACCCTGTGCAGACTAGTCCATTACAGGGATGTTATTGTCGTGTAACAACTCCGCCATAGGCCGTGCTTAAAACATCAATGTAGGCCTGTGCTGTGAGAGTGCCACGCAAAACAACAAGGGGTGCAAGCCCCCTCCATGAAAAACAGGACCACACCGTAACACCAACGCCTCCGAATTTTACTCTTGGCACTACACACGCAGACAGATGACGTTCACCGGGCATTCACCATACCCACACCCTGCCAGCGGATCGCCACATTGTGTATCGTGATTCGTCACTTACACAACGTTTTCCACTGTTCAATCGTTCAATGTTTACCCTACATACACCACGCGAGGCGCCGTTTGGCATTTACCGGCGTGATGTGTGGCTGATAAGCAGCCGCTCGACCATGAAAGCCCAGTTTTCTTGTCTCCCAGCTAACTGCCATAGTGCTTGCAGTGGATCTTGACGCAGATTGGTATTCCTGATTCCTGTCTGATGGTCTGGATAAATATCTGCCTATCACAGGTTACGACCATCTTCAACTGTCCGCAGTCGCTGTCAGTCAACAGACGAGGTCGGCCTGTACGCTTTTGTGCTGTGCGTGTCCCTTCACGATCACATCGGAGACAGTGGACCTAGGGCTGTTTATGAGTGTGGAAATCTAGC
This sequence comes from Schistocerca americana, assembly GCF_021461395.2. Lineage (NCBI taxonomy): Eukaryota > Metazoa > Arthropoda > Insecta > Orthoptera > Acrididae > Schistocerca > Schistocerca americana. The sequence continues at coordinate 924,165,318 of NC_060121.1, read as the reverse complement.
GTACAGACGTATGACACAAGTGACACCCAGTCACCTGACCACGTTCGAAGTCCGTTAGATCTGCGGAGCGCCCCATTCTGCTCTCTCACGATGTCTAATGACTACTGAGGTCGCTGATATGGAGTAGCTGGCAGTAGGTGGAAGCACAATGTATCTAATACGAAAAATGTATGTTTCTAGGGGTTTCCGGATACTTTTGATCATACACTCCTGGAAATGGAAAAAAGAACACATTGAAACAGGTGTGTCAGACCCACCATACTTGCTCCGGACACTGCGAGAGGGCTGTACAAGCAATGACCACACGCACGGCACAGCGGACACACCAGGAACCGCGGTGTTGGCCGTCGAATGGCGCTAGCTGCGCAGCATTTGTGCACCGCCGCCGTCAGTGTCAGCCAGTTTGCCGTGGCATACGGAGCTCCATCGCAGTCTTTAACACTGGTAGCATGCCGCGACAGCGTGGACGTGAACCGTATGTGCAGTTGACGGACTTTGAGCGAGGGCGTATAGTGGGCATGCGGGAGGCCGGGTGGACGTACCGCCAAATTGCTCAACACGTGGGGCGTGAGGTCTCCACAGTACATCGATGTTGTCGCCAGTGGTCGGCGGAAGGTGCACGTGCCCGTCGACCTGGGACCGGACCGCAGCGACGCACGGATGCACGCCAAGACCGTAGGATCCTACGCAGTGCCGTAGGGGACCGCACCGCCACTTCCCAGCAAATTAGGGACACTGTTGCTCCTGGGGTATCGGCGAGGACCATTCGCAACCGTCTCCATGAAGCTGGGCTACGGTCCCGCACACCGTTAGGCCGTCTTCCGCTCACGCCCCAACATCGTGCAGCCCGCCTCCAGTGGTGTCGCGACATGCGTGAATGGAGGGACGAATGGAGACGTGTCGTCTTCAGCGATGAGAGTCGCTTCTGCCTTGGTGCCAATGATGGTCGTATGCGTGTTTGGCGCCGTGCAGGTGAGCGCCACAATCAGGACTGCCTACGACCGAGGCACACAGGGCCAACACCCGGCATCATGGTGTGGGGAGCGATCTCCTACACCGGCCGTACACCACTGGTGATCGTCGAGGGGACACTGAATAGTGCACGGTACATCCAAACCGTCATCGAACCCATCGTTCTACCATTCCTAGACCGGCAAGGGAACTTGCTGTTCCAACAGGACAATGCACGTCCGCATGTATCCCGTGCCACCCAACGCGCTCTAGAAGGTGTAAGTCAACTACCCTGGCCAGCAAGATCTCCGGATCTGTCCCCCATTGAGCATGTTTGGGACTGGATGAAGCGTCGTCTCACGCGGTCTGCACGTCCAGCACGAACGCTGGTCCAACTGAGGCGCCAGCTGGAAATGGCATGGCAAGCCGTTCCACAGGACTACATCCAGCATCTCTACGATCGTCTCCATGGGAGAATAGCAGCCTGCATTGCTGCGAAAGGTGGATATACACTGTACTAGTGCCGACATTGTGCATGCTCTGTTGCCTGTGTCTATGTGCCTGTGGTTCTGTCGGTGTGGTCATGTGATGTATCTGACCCCAGGAATGTGTCAATATAGTTTCCCCTTCCTGGGACAATGAATTCACGGTGTTCTTATTTCAATTTCCAGGAGTGTATAATGTATGTAATGTGAGGGTCGTGAAAAAATCATTTTGAGCAATTTAGATACGAGTGATACATGGCTGCAGTATGGTGTATCGGTTCTACTTCAGATTTTGTGGTTGGCTATCAGGAACTTTTCGCTTGATGCAATGGTTAAAGCCCACGGAGGTGACGATCATTGGACAGTGATATGCACATATATAGATGACGGTAGTCTCTCCTTCCCACAGTGTAGAAGTACAGGGCGATGTCGGAACTGCCATTTCTACTCAGATAATTCACGTGGAAAGGTTTCCGACGTGACGCCCGACGGGAACTAACAGATTTTGGACGCCGAATGATAGTTGCAGCTACACGCACGGGATTTCATTTTGGAAATCGTTAGGAAATTCAATATTTCGAGATCCACAGTGTCGAGATTGTGACGAGAATATCCAATTTCAGGCATTACCTCCCACTACGGATAACGCAGTGGCCGACGCCAGGGGCGTTTGCTTGGCGCTGCCAGTGCTAACATACGAAGAACAATGCGTGAAATAGCAGCAGAAATCAATGTGGGACTTACGACGAACGTAACCGTTAGGAAAGTGCGGCGAAATCTGGCGTTAACAGGTTATAGCAGCAGTCGACCGACGGGAGTGCCTCTGGTAATAGCACGCAGCGCCTCTCCTCGGCTCTGGATCATATCGATTGGACCACAGACGACTGGAAAACCGTGGTCTGATCAGATGAGTACCGATTTCAGTCAGTCAGACTTGACGATAGGATTCAAGTGTGGCGCAAACCTCACGAAACCATCGACCTAAGTTTTCAACAAGGGACTGCAAAAGCTGGTGGTGGCTTCATAATGCTGTGGGATGTGTTTTTACATGGGATGGACTAGGTGCCTTGATCGAACTGAACCAATTATTAAATAGAAATGGTTATTTTCAGCTACTCTCAGATCTTGCACTTCATGTTCCCGAACAACGATGTCATATCACCATGTCGCAATTGTTCGAGACTGGTTTGACGAAGGTTCATGCACTTCATATTCCCGAACAACGATGTCATATCACCATGTAGCAATTGTTCGAGACTGGTTTGACGAAGATTCTGGAAGATTCGAACGAATGATCTGGCCACCCAGACAGCCCAACGTGAATCCCAGACAACATTTATAGGAAATAATCGAGAGGTCAGTTCCTGAACAACATCCTGTACCGGTAATACTTTCGAAATTATGGACAGCCATATAGGCAACATGACTCAGTATTTCTGCAGAGGATTTCCAACGTCTTCTTGAGTCCATGCCACGTCGAGCTGCTGGATTCCGCCGGGCAAAAGGTCGTCCTACACAATATTAGAAAGTATGCCACGACTTTTTTCACTTCATTGTATACCGTGCGTGCTAAAATGGCGCTGTCCAAACCTGGTGTCGAGAGAACTTTGGTGCACCACGGGCCATGGATCATAGAGGTGAACGACGGCTGAGAAGTTGTGTATGGAACAATAGACGTGCTGCTATTGAGCAACTTACTGCCCAGATGAACCAAGGAGGTGACAGCAGTGTCTCCTCACCGACCATTCAGCGAACGTTCCTGGGTGTGGGCCTCCGCAGCAGGTGCCTTTTTCGTGGACCCATGCCGATTGCTTTTCATCGGCAACGAAGGCTGGAATTTTTACGTCAGTACCGCAAATGGACGTGCATTGAGTGGAGACAGTTGGCTTTTCCAGATGAATCCTGTTTTATGATCCATCGGACATATGACGACGGACGTGTACGACGTAAAACGTTTGAAAGCAAACATCTTCAAACAGGTATTGGAAGAGTCCAGGTCGGAGCAGGTACCGTTATGGTCTGCGAAATATTTTCGTGGCATTCCCTGGGTGATCTTGTCATTCTAGAAGGCACAAGGGGCAAACACAACTACGTATCTATGCTTTGGGACCATGTTTGTCCCTCCTTGCAGCTTGTTTTTCCTAGGCACGATGGCATCTACCAGCGGGAAAAATGGAACGTGCCACACAGTTCAAAATGGTTCAACTGGCTCTGAGCACTATAGGACTTAACACCTGAGGTCACCAGTCCCCTAGTACCTAGAACTACTTAAACCTAACTAACCTAAGGACATCACACACATCCATGCCCGAGGCAGGATTCCAACCTGCGACCGTAGCGGTCTCGCGGTTCCAGACTGACGCGCCTAGAACCGCTCGGCCACATTGGCCGACTGCCACACAGTTCATGATGTACATGCGTAGTTCGAAGAGCACCAGGATGAAGTGTTCGTACTCACTGGATTTAAACCCATTCGAGAATCGCTCGCAGATCCACATCCCTCTAGATATCTTCCAGAAAATCAGTGGATCTCTTCTTGTACGTCTCGCAGGGGTAGGCGCTGCAAAATGTGGCTATTCAGGCTTTTGACAGGTCATCACATTAATGTTACTGAACAGTGTATAAGCACTCCAGAGATCCACGGAAAATTATGAATTAAGCAAATTATGCTGGTTTTCAGTAACACCAGTGCTTATAACTATGTCACATTTCCTTCCAGAAGCAGGGGTGTTGTCGAATTATGGCAACAAAACGGATACGGATATTATCGGTTAACTTTGTTCAGATATATTTTTCGAACAGACTGCCTGACAAGAGAAGTGAAGCATCCAAAAGAGGAGGAGGAAACGAATTGGAACTTCACGGTTTGAGAGGGCATGTGATGTTTCTTCAGTGATAACAGACTCGAGTCACACTTATGAAGACCTCGGCATGCACTTATCAATATGACGTTCCAAAACCTCTCGTCTGGTTGCATGCACTAAATGTTAACCTGTTGGTTTCTCTCCTGAGGCAAGGTGGCCAACAACTGGTCCTTGATATCCTCGACACTGGCTCTGGGGCGAAGTTCACATCTGAGTTTGCCTCAGATATCGTGACGAAGATTTTTTGCCCTCTGTAATATCGATTCGAGTGGTATCTTTCCATTCATTGACTAAGGTCTAATCTTGATGTAATATACAGAATGAGGAAAAATTGTATTTTGAAATTAAAAAACAATGGTTCAAATGGCTCTGATCACTATGGGTTTTAACATTTGAGGTCATCAGTCCCCTAGAACTTAGAACTACTTAAATCCGACTAACATAAGGACATCAAACACATCCATGCCCGAGGTAGGATTTGAACCTGCGACCGTAGCGGTCGCGCGGATCCAGACTGAAACGTCTAGAACCGCTCGGCCACACCGGCCTGGCACGAAATTTTAACCTTGGATACCTAATGCCAGTATGAACCTTAATTATTAACGTTGTGCAGGTCGGCAACGCACCATTGTTAAACTGCGGAAACTTGGCGCCACGCATTCTGATTGGCCGTGGGATTGTCCTGTAGCTGTTCGTCGGTTGACGGGCAACGCTATGGTTGTCAGTTCACACATACAAACGTCCCTGCTCTAATGTGATACGCACATGTGTCGAATAGGTCTTGCTGTTTGTCTCCACCTCACATCAGAGGCATTTACACGTAAGCTTCGCTACGGCGCCTAAATACGTCACCTGCGATTTAGTCATACCGTAAGCATGGCGGCACGGTAATCGTTTGAAGAACAATGAGATATGGTTTTTGTTTATGGACTAGCCGACGGTAATTCGCATGAAGCTCGACGGTTGTATGAGGAACGGTACCCAGCATGACGTCACCCACACCCGCAAACGTTTACAGCAATTCACCGGCAACTTGGCAAAACAGGATCGTTAGCTGGATATCATAGTGATGCCGGAAAACCTCGGACACGACGGTACTTCTGCATTTGAAGAGACTGTTCTCGAGTGCTTCGAGGCAGCACCTACCACAAGTACTCGAGCGGTTGGACGCGACATGGGGGTCATTCAGCGGAGAGTCCAAGAGGTTTTGTGGGATGACGGCTAGCGTCAATTTAGTTTCCACCCTGTACAAGACCTAAATACTGTTGCCGACTACGAACACAGGTTAGGGTTTTGCCGGTAGTTTCTGCAACGAGTTGTGCGAGATCCCGACTTCTCCGCCGTTGTGTTGTTTACCGACAAGTGTCCTTTCCATTGGGATGGCCTTTACAACATTCGAAACGCTCTGAGCCTTAGCGCCATTGAGTTAGTAGACTGCTCTACCTGGCGCCACTGGTTCAGGTGTAGTATCGACTCTCCCTCTTGCGGCTCCATTGCCAATATACACTCCTGGAAATGGAAAAAAGAACACATTGACACCGGTGTGTCAGACCCACCATACTTGCTCCGGACACTGCGAGAGGGCTGTACAAGCAATGATCACACGCACGGCACAGCGGACACACCAGGAACCGCGGTGTTGGCCGTCGAATGGCGCTAGCTGCGCAGCATTTGTGCACCGCCGCCGTCAGTGTCAGCCAGTTTGCCGTGGCATACGGAGCTCCATCGCAGTCTTTAACACTGGTAGCATGCCGCGACAGCGTGGACGTGAACCGTATGTGCAGTTGACGGACTTTGAGCGAGGGCGTATAGTGGGCATGCGGGAGGCCGGGTGGACGTACCGCCGAATTGCTCAACACGTGGGGCGTGAGGTCTCCACAGTACATCGATGTTGTCGCCAGTGGTCGGCGGAAGGTGCACGTGCCCGTCGACCTGGGACCGGACCGCAGCGACGCACGGATGCACGCCAAGACCGTAGGATCCTACGCAGTGCCGTAGGGGACCGCACCGCCACTTCCCAGCAAATTAGGGACACTGTTGCTCCTGGGGTATCGGCGAGGACCATTCGCAACCGTCTCCATGAAGCTGGGCTACGGTCCCGCACACCGTTAGGCCGTCTTCCGCTCACGCCCCAACATCGTGCAGCCCGCCTCCAGTGGTGTCGCGACAGGCGTGAATGGAGGGACGAATGGAGACGTGTCGTCTTCAGCGATGAGAGTCGCTTCTGCCTTGGTGCCAATGATGGTCGTATGCGTGTTTGGCGCCGTGCAGGTGAGCGCCACAATCAGGACTGCATACGACCGAGGCACACAGGGCCAACACCCGGCATCATGGTGTGGGGAGCGATCTCCTACACTGGCCGTACACCACTGGTGATCGTCGAGGGGACACTGAATAGTGCACGGTACATCCAAACCGTCATCGAACCCATCGTTCTACCATTCCTAGACCGGCAAGGGAACTTGCTGTTCCAACAGGACAATGCACGTCCGCATGTATCCCGTGCCACCCAACGTGCTCTAGAAGGTGTAAGTCAACTACCCTGGCCAGCAAGATCTACGGATCTGTCCCCCATTGAGCATGTTTGGGACTGGATGAAGCGTCGTCTCACGCGGTCTGTACGTCCAGCACGAACGCTGGTCCAACTGAGGCGCCAGGTGGAAATGGCATGGCAAGCTGTTCCACAGGACTACATCCAGCATCTCTACGATCGTCTCAATGGGAGAATAGCAGCCTGAATTGCTGCGAAAGGTGGATATACACTGTACTAGTGCCGACATTGTGCATGCTCTGTTGCCTGTGTCTATGTGCCTGTGGTTCTGTCAGTGTGATCATGTGATGTATCTGACCCCAGGAATGTGTCAATAAAGTTTCCCCTTCCTGGGACAATGAATTCACGGCGTTCTTATTTCAATTTCCAGGAGTGTATATGAGGAAGAGTTTCTATCGTTGAGTTGCGTCCTTAGAAGGAGGCACGAACTTTGGGGATTGGTGGTAGCGTCGCGACAAGAGGTGGTCACGAGGTCCGAGCGGCAGAAACCTCGAGCTGCGCAAGGAGGGCCTGGTAGAACGAAGATACCGGAGTACTTCACCGGGGTCAGCGTCGACTACAAGCAACAGGCCGACACCTCGTCGGTTGGTTGGCAACATCCGTGTCGGACGACCGCTCGTGGCCTGGCTGCCCCCTTCTACCTGGCTGTCATCGGCACCACTCAGTAAGCGCCGCGACGCACCGTGGATCCATGGAACTGCTTGCTGATAAAGGGGAGTAGCATTCTGTAATCTTAGTGGTGATTTGTTTCATTGTCTACCTGACCTTCTTATTATTTTCTGGTTAGTACCCGACCCTCAGAGTTTTACTCGGTCGGCGCTTTGGTCGTAAATATAGTCAGTTGGCTCAAATGGCTCTGAGCACTATGGGACTCAACTGCTGAGGTCATTAGTCCCCTAGAACTTAGAACTAGTTAAACCTAATTAACCTAAGGACATCACAAACATCCATGCCCGAGGCAGGATTCGAACCTGCGATCGTAGCGGTCTTGCGGTTCCAGACTGCAGCGCCTTTAACCGCACGGCCACTTCGGCCGGCAATAGTCAGTTCTATTGTACTGAGACACTAAAGTGCACGTCATTTACGACGGCGGCCGAGTTTAGGTTCGTTCTGCGCATCTGACGTCACAAAACACAGTCGACCAAGGAACAGAGAACGACGTTGCCAGAACTCGACTGCAGTGCAGAGTACGGACGAGTGTCTTCAGTTTTAGAAACGTTCAGTCATAAATAAAGTAATTGAACAGATCAATGTCTTGATAGCAGACTTTCTATAAAAGAAAGTATGGAAAAAGCATTCTTTATACCAACTGTTTCATATTCAATTAATTAATTAAATCAAACAAGCAATATGCCTCCTAATTCAGGCGATAGCAAGGAAATTCATTCTAACTAACCGCTTTTTCGCAATAAAGAACAGCGGTAATTGTTTATTTCCTACTATTGTACTTCGACGAAACGTGAGTAATTCATAGTCATACCAACAGTGTTTGTCGTTATTTTGCTTGCTTCTTTAAAGTACTTCAGGAAAACTCTTGAACGACGAGCTGCCTTAGCGTAACGATTAAGGTGTTTGGCTGCTAAGCAAAAGATTCCGAGTCCAAATTTTGTTCGGTGCTTAATACTTTATTTATTTAAAAACCAGATCGAAGTGTCTTACTTCATGACTTTTATTCGTTTGACTGTAACTTTTTGAAATTTCTAGTGGCAACTAAAATCGATCATACGGAATGTATACACTGTGGACTTTTACCTCTGCAAACTCTTCAAAATTTCTTGCAATGGTTTACTACATTTAATGCTGCATAATAACTGCGTTCAGCATCGAAACAAAATTACGTCATTTATGGAGGGAAGGTATCAGCCAAGAAGATGTGTAAAAATCAAATTTTTGGGCCAAATAGTTTCTGTGAAATCGAATGATAAGTGTGTCAAAGCAGTCGGAACACCATGTGTCTGCACAGGCGAGCAGTGCAGTGATGACAAAATCGCGCACAGCGCGGAATGCGGGGAGCACGTCTCTGTAGCAGCGAAAGGGTTAATGCGGCCGTGGTGGCTTCACTTCATAAACTGCGCGCTGCAGCCTAAACGTTAAGTTTGCGAACTATACTATACTATGGCGCTGCTTCTCTTGGCGCGTGTAACTGGCAACGCAGCAATCTTCCACGTCTGGGCGGGCATGCGCGAACCGCCAAGATAAAAGAATTGAACTATAGTTGTCGCTTGAAAATTTGTCCCGCTATTACATTGCCTTTCCTTTCTGGTTTGTACCCGTTCTAATTAATCAGCTCTTGGTCGTTAATACAGCCAGATCAAATGTACTATGGCACAGGTTACCGTTAAACAAAAGAGGGACGTTGTGGTGGGATTTAGCTAATAACCGGTTAAGTTCTTTGATTGTAATTGCGTTTCTCAGTCATTAGCTATATTCTGAACAACCTGTTGTACTAAGCTGCTCGTTTGCTCAGTCGCCTCTTTGGTCGTAAGTACAGGCATTAGTATTGTACTAAGACACTAGATGTCGTTTGAAAGACCGGGTCATTATTGGTGTATTTTAGCCGGATCTAGTGGATCCGCCGAGTGAGTTCTCTAGTAATGTGTCCACAAGTAATGTTTTAAGATGTTCCTTCAGAGCGGTCTGAATAACTGGCAATCAGTCTAACTTTGAAAATATTAACAGCCAACTGTCACCAGAGTTTTAGCCAAAATAAAATTGCCAAAAGGGCAACTTTCAACTACTGGCCCTCTCGACCAGAACCTTGAAAAGCAGATCTGGTGGGACTATTTAAATGACTGAGAATCGAGTCTCGCTCAATGTGCGTCAGGTTGTAATGAAATCTTTAATAATTTTCCGTATGCGAAAAATAGGTGATAGAGCAACTTGTCCTCTCAACCTCCCGTTAAGTAGTCATTCTTCCCGCGTTCCCTCCTTGTACGGCCCGAACCCAAATATATAGTGTAACAGGAAGTACTCTCTGCCTTGCAACTCAGTGCGTATGGATATAGACATAGATTTTAATGTCCGGAGGTCGCCGATGACCATGTCTTAAGGAATGTAAAATGAAATTTCTGTTTTAGCATTGTCACAACTATTGTCTTTTTTGTGTAGTATTCATTCGGTTCTTATAGATGTATCACTGAATATTCATTAATAAATATCATCAAGGCGCTACAATCTGGAACAGCGCTCCTGCAGCGGTCGCAGGCTCGAATCCTGGCTCGGGCATGGATGTGTGTGATGTCCTTAGGTTAGTTAGGTTTACGTAGTCTTAAGTCTAGGGGACTGATGACCTCAGATGTTAAGTCCCATATCGCTCAGAGCCATTTGAACCACTCACCTCCTAAGGCATGCCAGCACATTTTTCATCTCGCGTCTGAAACCATCGATGCGAAATTCAAACATTTGGTCGACAGGTCGAGGAGAACCGGAAGTCTGGGTGTTCCCAGATCTCTCTTCTTTAGACTGCTTATGTGTTGAGTGTTGTTTACAAGACCTCTGTGCAGCCGTAACAATACTGGTTCTGTTTACTCGAGGTTCGGGTATCGCAGAAATGTTCGTTACTGTGGTCTTTAAGGTTTGGACCTGCAGACGTGTCCTGTCTTCAAAGAAAATTGTCATCGAATCCGGTGAGGTGTCTTTTTTTCGTCCTGTTTTCATCCATTTTACGCAATTTCTTCGTATTCTATTATTTAGATTAAAACTTTCCAGTTCCTTCTTTACTTCTTTTCAAATAATGTGTATATAGTCTCCAATATTTTCATTCAAACTGATTCATATAATAATTTTTTGAATGACTATAATTTCCGGCACCGACTTCCTAACTTGGATCAGAATATTTTTTATTTTATCTTTTTTACTACTGTATACTTTTTGGCTGTCTGAAATACGTACCATGTGCTAGAACAGTCAAGAAGCTACATAGAGTCTTTCCAAAAGTCTGGGAAACAGAAACTATACCACAATATTCGGAAACAGCATTATTTTATCGAACCCACAAAAAAGGAGATAAAACTGACACCAAAACAATACAGGAACTTCCCTCCTTCTAGTGACTTACTAAATTATTTCAAAGGCATTGCAAAACAGGCTGGAAAGCCAACTGAATCAGCATGTACGAGGGTTTATAAGAGGACAATCCTAAGTGGAACAGTTTTTAAACCTTAACTTTACAATCAAGTATAGAAGAATGAGCCAAAAGCATTTGTATGACATTTGCAGACTTAAAAAAAGCAGTAGATTCGACTGACAGGAGAACATAATTCAACACCTTAAAAGTATTTTGAGCTGAAAACAAATTAGTGGGATGCATGGAAGATATACTAAAAGATACAAGATCCAAAATTAAATTTTTAAGTCGAACCTCCAGGGCTTTTTAGATCAAAACTGGGGTAACACAAAGAGATAGTTTGTTCCCACTGCTGTTCGACTGTGTACTAGAAAAGGGAGTCAGGGAATGGAGGAAAAGAACACAATCACAATTGCGAGAAGAGGGAATAATTTAAGTTTTGTAATTAGTCTTTGGTTTTCCACGTAATCTTACCATCGTAGCTAAATCTATAGAAGATGCTACACTGCAGATAAATCTCCTACAAGAAACAGTTTCAAAGGCAGGCATAGATACATCTTTTTGAAAGAGAAGAGTATGTGACACATGGGAAGGAGGCACCAAAATAAATGGAAGATCTTTATGGAAGAATAAAAAAGATTACAAAATTTAAATACCTAGATGAAATAATACAACAAAATGCTTCGGACAAAGAATCTAACTTAGCAAGGACAAGGAAAATGAGGTGACCCTTCAAGGGTCAGTTTTACATTTGTGCCGATAGATTTCTTGTTATACAAGCTTTTTCTCAAAAACTTGTATAACAAGAAATCTATTTCCATACATCGAAAAATCCGGCACTACGATATTTTCATTGAAGCAGGACGCGTTTGTGCCTCAGAATACCTTTACGCTTCAGAATGCTTTTCGTTAAATACTGCTAAACAGTTAGGTGAAACAGAGAAGAAGGAAAGAAAAATAATCAGTCATAGGATCAAAGCGTGAGAGAGGAAAACGGAAATTAAGAAGTTATAAACAAGTTTATGAAAAAAACAGACCAATATTAAATACAATGAGGAAGAGAAGATTTGTATTCTATGGGCACCTAAAAAGACCCGGTTGAAAGAGGATAACAAAAACAATTTTTCACTTTTTTGACAGAAACTGAAAACGTTAGTGATGTAGACCAAAGAAGTTAAAGCAGACCAGAGATAAATGGAAATAACGCAGGATGAAATAGGAGAATGTGAAAAGTTCAGAGAAAAGGAAAAAGATTTCTAGGTCTTTCTGGGGAACGCAAAGAAAAAGCCAGGCGCAATATGTGAACAGGAGAAAGAAAAGAAAACCATAGGGAATGATTGACAAACTACTGGAAAGAAAGGATAAAAGAAAGTTATTTGCTGTGGTCATTAGAAGGTAAAACCGACAAAAAAGCAGAAAAACGTTATTTGTGGTGATACCCGATGTTCTCACTTAAGGTCCTGTTGATTGTACCTCACATTTTTTGGAAATTGCCTCTCTCGCAGTAAGACGTGTTGTACGCCACCCAAGTGACGCTGTGTACTTGTGTAATTTTATCTTTTACACTGAATGGTCAGATGTCACTGGAAGGCACTGTGGCAGGTATCGGTCGTCGATTGCTGAAGTTTCTGCCATGCGTTTGTAACCGTGCAGTCCTGGAAGAGATGGATTCCTTACGCCCCACATTCAGTTAGAGGGCAATGTGACGCAGTAGACCGTCGACCCCCCATTTAGCTCTGCAGTGTTGAAATTATGTCAGTTTGTCAAACACTAGTCGTTCGGTGCAGTGACGTACGCCTGTGGAAATATTGAGGACCCGCCCCAGACATTGTTGACCACATAAACCCTGAGTCCTTCGATATGCAATGACACATGCGTCGTGCACCGATTGTTCTCCCAAACTGAAATTCGGCTAATCATGACGAGGTGCCTTTTAATGTAATATATTGACTGTGTACAACTGGTGTTAAATACTAAGCGATAGTGTTATGAATCAGAGACAATTTTAAAAGGGGATATCTTTGTCTATCGGCTGCTAATCAACTTGGTAGCCAAGCAATGGAGATAGCATTTTTCTTCAGTGTATTAATCAAGAACTAGAAAACAATTCGGTGCTCACCACAGGATAATAGGTGAGGCTCCAACTTAACAACTTTCTTATCAAGTTATTTCTAATCTTACAGAGCAATTACAGAACTTCTACTAGGACATGGTGTGAAGTGTTTAATTTTTCATGGTCAAAAGATGAAGTAAGTCTAAGACGGCGGAACAGTTGCGACAAAATATTGACGAGGTGGTTACTAAAAAGGAGGTTGTTGATCCACGTTACTTTCAAGTACTCAAACAACACTTAAAACTGTATTTCAAACGGTATTCCAAGCTAATAAATCTGCACTCCGAACCGAATTTCAAACTAATGAAGCTGCACTTCAAATTGCTCTTCAAACCGGATTTCAAGCGGAATTAGAGGCAAATCAGACAGCAATGCGGACCGAAATTGCTGCAGTAGAGGCTGCGTTGTAAAAATGAATGCTTGAGTTACAAACAGCACTGAAGAATGACAGTCAGCAGATTTCCTATTAACAGTATAGTTTACGAAACCCATTCTGTCAGTTCCCTGACGAGGATAAACATGTACCAGAGATATTTGACGATTTACAAAGTCAGTGTAGCAACGTGCAGCAAGGCCAAGGTGTCTTAACTAGCACTGTTGCCTAGCTGTCATAAACGGTAGAAGCTATCTCACATGGCCAGGATGATATTATTTAGACACACATTGCACGGCAGGTGTAACAGTTGACTGTAGAGTTCCAGCAGTAGTTAGAAGATAAACAGACGTAACTGTTCACTACTGCCAAACAAAAGGTTCAGTTAGCAGCAGACGATATCATTTAAGACAAAGTAGTTGGCAACAGAGGAACTTTAAGTGATTTGCAAGAAGTATGCGCTCACCTAGGCGAAGATTTTTCGAACTGGTCTGCTGCTATCTAACACACACGTCACGGAGGTCTACTAGGAAATGAGGAATCTCCTTTGCACTATTGAAGTTAACCATTCGGTCGTTAGTGAAAACGACTGAATGCCAAATTGAATCTGCACATATCCAGCACAACATTTTTACAAGGTGTGGATGCACGGCCAACAGTGTCACCACCGCCACCAGTGTCTCCATCAATACCACATCCTATGTGCGATTATGCATTACGTACGAAGGAGAAACTGATAAAGAACAATTGCCACCATTCAACCCTGAAAAAAATGGTGCACCCAATCGTATTCATTCATTCTTTTAAAGGGACTTTACCGAGGATTTGGACGTAGAATCAAAAGATAATAGATGTTATTGGTCATGTAACAGGTGACGGAGCCCTGTGGACAGTATATGCTGCAGAATCTTGTGAAACATTTGCTCAATTCAAGAACACATTCGTTGCGAAGTACTGGTCTGCTGCAGTACACGGGAGACACCGAAAGCATGTGTACAGCTCTAAATTGTACAGTCCACGTTTAGGTATCACATGAAAGTACTTTGAGGGGTACCATAACAAACCCAAGTACCTGTCACACCGATCTCTGCAAAAGACCTTGTAGGATCACTAAACATAAAGCTGCCATATGAAATCCAGCCAAAAATACTGACATTAATTTTGAAGCATTTTTGTGTGTAATAGATGCTGTAGACATGCTAACGAAGGATGCCAAAACCAGGGGTATCAATGTCACTAATCATGACACTTATGTTAATCAATAAGGAGATTCTAATGGTATGTTTAACAACGTGAGTGGACAAAGAATGGCAACAGGAGTAACAATGTTACAGTCCTCAGCAATGGTGCGATTGAATGCACTTGCAAAACCCAGGATCCCCTCATTGGCAGAAAAATCAAAACCAGCCGAATTCTAACGAAGCGATTGGAGAAGCCACTGTCCAGTTATTACTGATGTAACTAATGAACATTCTAAACCAGTGAACTGAGGACCATTAAACCAGACACCACCAACTTTAGCCCTGGAAGGCTGGTCCTCAGGAGTAAATGTCGCTGTGACAGTGAAATGAAAATTATCTGTTACAATGATGGAGCTGGTATTGGGATGAATTCTTGCCAAATGACCAATCATGTAACTTCCAACAGAGAAAAATACCACAAGCAGCTATCAATGCCAACATTGAATGGTTCAGTGTTTTAGCGATTCTCGACACAGCTATCTCCATAGTTTTTTTCAACAGACATCAGGAATGAGAAAAATTGATAATCTTTACTGTGGGGCACTGAAGGATACTAGGTGTTGTTAGGGGACACCCTCGTTGCGTTAAACTACAAATAAGATTTAAAATTGACCTCAGCAATGGAGCAGTTGAATACACTTGCCTAGTGCTACTTAATCTTGTTGTAGGCCTGATTACAGCACATGATTTTTTTATGTCCAGTAACCTCATGTTAACGAAAACTGGAGCTCCCATAATATTTAACTTAATTCAGACAAGTTACATGGATGCTACTGTCAAGGAATCATGATTAAAATTATGACATGTCACAGGTAGAAGAAGGTACTATCCACCTGCTAACGTTTCTACTTTGGGTCTATTTCAGCAGATTGAGCAAGAAACAGCTAAATCCAATACCCTATAACCACAACAGTGTAAGAAATTACAGCAATTACTACTGGATTATGCTACTATATTTGATGAGAAGCCAGGTATAGTAAAATGATACCTTTGCCACCTTAATGTAGCACTGAACAAAACTTACTGACACAGGTACTTCACCATCCCCTGGGCAATAACGTCTGTCATGACCATGAAATCAAGCATAAGCTTAGCTGCAGCATTATATTATCATCACATAGTCAATATTCCAGTCCATTACATGTGGTACCTAAATTGGATGGAAGTGTCCGATTAGTTCTCGATGCCAGGGGTGTAAATAAAATCATTCTCCCTGTGAGGACATAACATCCTAACACTGAAGAGGTTGTTCAGATATTTCCTGGAGTGAAAATTTTGACTACTATACATTTGAGGCCACCTTTTGGCAAATAACTTTAGATCTGGAATGAAGAAAGTGAACTGCATTTATCTACTCAGGACCTGTTACTGTTTCACTGTTTTACTGCTTGTGCTTAATATTAGCTCAGAAGTCTTTATTTTGGCACTAGATCCTGCCTTGGGCCTGACTTACATGATGTATTAATGCCACTTATGTGATACATCAGTTTCAACCCGAACTTGGAAGCAACACATAGATACTTTGCAGTATGCGCTAAGAAAATTCCGGCACTTACTGCCAAATTAAACAAGTCTAACATTGATCTCGCAGAAATTAAGTTTCTGGATCATATAATTTCTTCTTCTGGCATTTTACCTGCTAAAAAGGTTAGTGCCATAAAGGACACTCCACCATCTCGCAACAGAGCTTAGTTAAAAGTATTTTTGGAATTAGCTTTATTTCACCATTGTTTTGTCCCCAATCAAGCCTTGAACTCGAGTGATTGTTGCGTTTGTTGGAGAACATGTCATGTCATGTCATGGTAATGGACTCATGACTGTCAGTTGCCATTTGACAAAATTAGAACCACCTTAGTGAATGCACCAATATTACACCAGCCAGATATGGCATTAGATTTTGAAGAAATAAAAGATGCATCATCATGCAGATAAATATCATGCTTATTCCAAGTTCATGTAGTTAATGGATCACCTAGATTTGGGCCATAGCCTTTGCTAGCTGGACTCTTACGACCTGTAAACGAGCATGTACTACTACAGAACTAGAAGCACTGTCAGTTTAGTGGTCAGTTCGTAAGTTTCATTATTATATCACTGGGACGTACACAAAAGTAGATTGTGATCACCAAGCAATGAAGTTTTTAGAATGAAATTTTCACTCAGCAGCGGAGTGTGCGCTGATATGAAACTTCCTTGCAGGTTAAAACTGTGGGTCAGACCGAGATTCGACCGGGACCTTTGACTTTCCCAGACAATTGCTCTACCATCTTTTTTTATCAGAATGACTTGGTACTATCATGACACTTCAGTAGACCATAGTAAAATCATCATGTAATATAAGCTGCAAATGGGAGAAAAAATTAATTATGACAACAGAATAATACATAAAAGGAGAAAGAAAAAAAGAATCGAGAACGTAGCCGACAAACCACCACCAAGCTAACATGATATGTATCGACAAATAATTTTATGATTTTTAGTAATTTTTAATTTTTTTATTATTTTGTGTTTTTTATATATTTCTATAGTTTGTAATAGACTCTAAAAGTAGAAGGAAAATCGAAACTAGATTACACTCGAAATAGCAAACTAAGAAAAATCCCAATTTGACTGTGAGGATTGTATATGCTCATGTGTATCTATACTTCACGTATGTAAGGCAGTGATCATGTACTGCATGAAGTTCACTCGCCTTCTACAACATAAAGAACGAAGTGTCCCAGCAACCACATAACGGTATGGGTTTTCGACCGTGGAAAGAAAGAAGAACCTGGGCGCAATATGATGTCCTTAATGTATGCAGTCTCAGAAGAATGAGTAAGGAAGGCCAATTGTGTCCTGATCCAAGACCAATGTGGCATATGACTTCCACAAGTAAGGTGATGTCGTATCGTATCTGGAGACGTACAACGACTACTTAAATCCGTGTCACTAAGCTCAGTACAGAAATGTCGCTCGTTCGTTGGAATAAAGTTATTTACTACCTTACACCTCGAGGACGCTACGCGCATCGGCAAAATCGGAAGTGTGATATTGAACCAAACTGTTGTCCAGGCTGTTTGTGGCGTTTCTCTTTCAACGAGGTTCGGGCAAGGGACTGCTTCCCAACGAGTCTTTAGGACTTTCATGGTGCGGACACGTCTCCATAAGATATCAGTCACTAAGTAGCTCACCTCAAGAGAGAAGTCACGAATGTATTTTAACTTATAATTTATGCGACCAACATCAGTAGGGGGTTCAAGACTAGCAAGACGGACACAGAGAACTAAATGAGACGTGAATGTGTGAGTTTCTTGAGTCATCGTCAAAACAGTACGACGCACATATAGTATCTGCGTCCTCCTTCGTATATCACTCAGGTTCAACCCCCCAAAGGAACGAGGCTTCGTGGTCACCTCATACGGTAAGCGAAATACACTCCTGGAAATGGAAAAAAGAACACAATGACACCGATGTGTCAGACCCACCATACTTGCTCCGGACACCGCGAGAGGGCTGTAAAAGCAATGATCACACGCACGGCACAGCGGACACACCAGGAACCGCGGTGTTGGCCGTCGAATGGCGCTAGCTGCGCAGCATTTGTGCACCGCCGCCGTCAGTGTCAGCCAGTTTGCCGTGGCATACGGAGCTCCATCGCAGTCTTTAACACTGGTAGCATGCCGCGACAGCGTGGACGTGAACCGTATGTGCAGTTGACGGACTTTGAGCGAGGGCGTATAGTGGGCATGCGGGAGGCCGGGTGGATGTACCGCCGAATTGCTCAACACATGGGGCGTGAGGTCTCCACAGTACATCGATGTAGTCGCCAGTGGTCGGCGGAAGGTGCACGTGCCCGTCGCCCTGGGACCGGACCGCAGCGACGCACGGATGCACGCCAAGACCGTAGGATCCTACGCAGTGCCGTAGGGGACCGCACCGCCACTTCCCAGCAAATTAGGGACACTGTTGCTCCTGGGGTATCGGCGAGGACCATTCGCAACCGTCTCCATGAAGCTGGGCTACGGTCCCGCACACCGTTAGGCCGTCTTCCGCTCACGCCCCAACATCGTGCAGCCCGCCTCCAGTGGTGTCGCGACAGGCGTGAATGGAGGGACGAATGGAGACGTGTCGTCTTCAGCGATGAGAGTCGCTTCTGCCTTGGTGCCAATGATGGTCGTATGCGTGTTTGGCGCCGTGCAGGTGAGCGCCACAATCAGGACTGCATACGACCGAGGCACACAGGGCCAACACCCGGCATCATGGTGTGGGGAGCGATCTCCTACACTGGCCGTACACCACTGGTGATCGTCGAGGGGACACTGAATAGTGCACGGTACATCCAAACCGTCATCGAACCCATCGTTCTACCATTCCTAGACCGGCAAGGGAACTTGCTGTTCCAACAGGACAATGCACGTCCGCATGTATCCCGTGCCACCCAACGTGCTCTAGAAGGTGTAAGTCAACTACCCTGCCCAGCAAGATCTCCGGATCTGTCCCCCATTGAGCATGTTTGGGACTGGATGAAGCGTCGTCTCACGAGGTCTGCACGTGCAGCACGAACGCTGGTCCAACTGAGGCGCCAGGTGGAAATGGCATGGCAAGCCGTTCCACAGGACTACATCCAGCATCTCTACGATCGTCTCCATGGGAGAATAGCAGCCTGAATTGCTGCGAAAGGTGGATATACACTGTACTAGTGCCGACATTGTGCATGCTATGTTGCCTGTGTCTATGTGCCTGTGGTTCTGTCAGTGTGATCATGTGATGTATCTGACCCCAGGAATGTGTCAATAAAGTTTCCCCTTCCTGGGACAATGAATTCACGGTGTTCTTATTTCAATTTCCAGGAGTGTATATGTCTTTTCCATAAGAAACGACCTGACAATTGTAGTTTCTTCGCCATCATTGAGGGAAGCGGACGAACTTGGGCCACGTAGTAAGCTCTGCATAAGTCGTACATATCCAGTATTCGGACTTTCTGGAGCGGAGTAAGAGAACGCCTTTCATGCTCTTCTTTCACTCCCTGAATTTTTTCTGTAACAGACTTTCAGTCGAGCGCCCCCATTTTGAGTGGACAACGATTGATTATGATTGTATAGTATTGTATGTCAACCGGGGACCTAGAAACGACGGAGAGGCTCCGTCCCCGCCGCAGCCGCAGTGGTCCGCAACCCCACGACGACTACGGCAGGCCACTTCACCCCTCCGCCGCCCCACACCGAACTCAGGGTTATAGTGCGGTTCGGCCCCCCAGGGAACGTCTCACACCAGACGAGTGTAACCCCTATGTTTGCGTGGTAGAGTAATGGTGGTGTACGCGTACGTGGAGAACTTGTTTGCGGAGCAATCGCCGACATAGTGTAACTGAGGCGGAATAAGGGCAACCAACCAGCATTCGCCGAGGTAGATGGAAAACCGCCTAAAAACCATCCACAGACTGGCCGGTTCACCGGACCTCGAGACAAATCCGCCGGTCGGATTCGTGCCGGGGACCAGGCGCTCCTTCCCGCCCGGAAGGCCGTGCGTTAGACCGCACGGCCAACCGGGCGGGCTTTGATGATGATACCGAACGCATGCCGATCCACCGCAGTAGCCCATGGAACAACCGCGTCATGAAAACCTCATAAGGGAAGAAGATTGCATTGACCTTCATTAAGTTTTGCATCTGGACTATGACAAAAATCAACGATTTCGGCCTGCAGTCGAGGTATCTCAGCAGGTTTGCGAAGTAGAACCATCACGTCATCCGCGTATGCACGAACAGTTATAGTCCCGGCGGAAAGCGTCCAAGCTGTCATCTGGGACGCTAGCATCCGTCGTAGAAACAACACACACAAAGTCATTGACAGCGGGCTTCCTTAAGGCACTCCCCTACGGATATTTATTGGGGGCGTCAGTTGGCCATTAACAACCACCGAAGCCGAAATACCCCTAAACAGATTTGAGAGCACTCGCAGTATGTCAACAGTGAAATCAACTGCCTCCAGAATTGGAAGCAGAAAGTCGTGATTAACACGATCAAATCGAAGTCAAGAAAAACAATGGCAGAAGGGACGGACGTTACAGCAGCAACCGAAACCACGTCACGACACTCGACTATAGGGGTGAGAAAGGCACGACCAGGTACGCAGCTTTGTTGTTTTGCAACAATCGTCTCCATCAGAGCCGACATCCTACTATTAACTGCTCTCGCCACAGTCTTATAATCAAAGTTTAGCGAAGTAAGTGGGCGAAAGCTATCAGGGGCTGCTGGTCCAGTGCATTTCGGGATTAAAATAGTTTTTCCCACTTTGAATGTGGTCGGCATTACTCTACCCAGTAACACTTCATTCAAAATGGAGGTAAAGGTAGCACCCAACAACGGCCAAAAGAACACGTAAAATTCCTTGGGAAGGTCATCTGGACTAGGGGCTTTTGACACGGCGATCACACAATAAGTTTGTAAACTTCCACAGTTTGAAAAGCAGCTAAGAGCGTTGCATTATGTTGAAGCGTTATTGTCTTATCCAAGATGCTGACAAGTGGGTCGTAAAAGGCTTCAGTGGACTCATCGATGTCGTAGTTTTCTACATACTGTAGTACTGTTGTAAGATACGCACTGTATCGGTGTCCATTTGTCGTGAGAGAATGAATACAAGCGCGTCGGCGACGGATCTGATGCCGAAGCAAATTGAAGTCAGTTCTTCCGTCAACAATGAACGTGGTTTCGATAGAATTTTCAAACCTTCAGACTGTATTCTCTTCAAGATCAACAATTTTGTCTTTACACGACTAGCTATCCAAGCATAACTCACGACCCGTCCTCACAGTTTGGAAGGTAGGAGACAAGGTACTGGCGGCACTAAACCTGTGAGGACGGGCAGTGAGTCGTGTTCGGGTAGTTCAGCTGGTAGAGCACTTTCCCGCGAAAGTCAAAGGTCCCGAGTACGACCCTCGGTCCGGCACACAGTATTAACCTGCCAGGAAGACTGTACACTGTAAAAATGAATTCAGCTCAATCTATAATGAACACACTTGCAGGCAATTATACTCAGAACATTGGGAAATCGTGCATATTATTGTCTGACAATGCTATCAACAACACGACACACAGATGTAGAAGATATTTACAGGGCCAAAAGATCAGACAAATCTTAATTTCAAAGTTACGTCCCCAGAGTAACACAATCAAATGGTTATAACGTGAGGTAAATAGGTATGCACATACTACCATAGACAATACTATGGGTGGAAATATTTGCAACCATTTGAGGGAACATATAGCAGCTGATGTGTAGGTACATGGTGAAAGACCCCCCCCCCCCCCCGGATATGGTAAAGTTAAATTTTTCTAAAACTGCAACAGCGGTATCGATGTAATCAAATGCCGACTATAAGCGCTGGCAAAGACTTCAATTATGAATACGCACTAGCACGCAGACAAATGACCACAAAACATCATTCACTTTTTTGTGCATGATTTTGTTTCACTCTCTCGTATGTAGACGTTCTGTTACGCTATATTGCTCGGAGTATGACGGGCTACGAGTCTTTTGTATCATATGTGTTTCTGAATAAGAGGAGACTTAATAACAGTATTAAGCATTTATATTAAAGTGAAATAGGACCAAGTTAAGAAGAATGCCTTCATATTTCATATCATCTTGAGAGGCACTGGAAAAGAAGTTCACTGTCAGATTTTCGTAAAATTAACAGAAGAAGAAGCTTTCAGAAAACGATAAATATGATTAAGGTATATATAGTGATGGACACAGAAAAAGAAACGATGCAAGGTAAAGTAAATGAACAATAACACAAATTCGTTCACGCAGAGCATTTCATAATATGCTATTATCCTAATATTCTCTTTTAATTGCAAGCAAAAAGACAATTAACAATCAATTTCTTTCATTCTTTCCTTTAATTATTTTTATTATTATAATACGCTGAATCATTCGCCGACTAAAGCCACACTATCTGAACTGCTGTTGTATAAGAAAGAAAACAATGAACCGGTGAACTGCTTCCCTAGGACACCAATTAAAGAAGTGTCTAGGGAGGCAAAGATTCTACAAGCTTCACTAACGATAACTGCTAAAGCTCAACAGAGAGAGAAGTACTTTGATCAACAATTAAAAGGTCGCAGAAATACACTGTGGGCACAAGAGTGTTACTGAAATGTCACTCGAAGTCATCACTACACAAAAGGAAGAATAAAAAATAGCATCTTTTATACTCAGGCTTATATGAAATTGTTGGAGTCCCTAATCCTGGAGAGTAAGTGTTATGTTATCCTACTAGTCACAAAGTGAGAGGAATACCTCCGTACCAAAATATGAAGTGATATTATTCATGAGATGATATCTTGAATGGGAAATATTTTTTTGTTAGAAATAAATTATAGCAATAAGTTTTGTAATTTTGTCAACTTTCGTTTCTTTTCTTTCTGTGTCTGTCAAAGTTAACACACAGAGATATATCATTAGGTCGCATGTTACATTGCCACAGAACATTATGTTATTATATGTAGTATGTATATAGAATTTATGCGCATGTAGCAGTGCTACAGAGATTTCAAAAAAAATGGTTCAAATGGCTCTGAGCACTATGGGACTCAACTGCTGAGGTCATTAGTCCCCTAGAACTTAGAACTAGTTAAACCTAACTAACCTAAGGACATCACAAACATCCATGCCTGAGGCAGGATTCGAACCTGCGACCGTAGCGGTCTTGCGGTTCCAGACTGTAGCGCCTTTAACCGCACGGCCACTTCGGCCGGCCAGAGATTTCATTTCATTTTATTTTCTACGTAATTGTAAATCAATAGCATTAAGGTTTACCTGTCACTGAAGATTGTAAATAACGTGTTCCTACATAACTTACACATGTCAAACGGACTTCTTATAAGATTACAACATATATCAGTTCTTCCTTTTCCTTCCATGTCTATCTATGATTAATGGACAGTTATAACATGGTGAGGTGCCAGTCCTTTTTTCTTGGGCTATTTGTCGCCTTTTGCTTTCTTTTTCGTTACTAGGGAATCTATTCCCATATGAACAGTTGGTAGACTTAGACATGGGAGTGTCAATACAAAATTGCAGCCGCACAACATGCAAGTAGCTATTGTAATTTAGCATAGTATAGTCTACTTGTGTAAAAAAAAAGACATGCATGAACAGATAAAAAATGTGGGACCAGCTGTTTTCTAAAGTCATTCAGATACCGTGTTTTCACCTAAAAGTTCTGTCTTGTAATTTTGCATGCAATAATGTTCATTTAGGTGACTAGTACGACTCCAGTTTTAAGGTGATGTAATGTGATTTATCATGAACATTAAATCACTGTAATTTGTTGTGGTAAAATAATTTCACACGATCTACACAGTGCTGTGGTGTAGTTCTAGAACATTACATTTTTACAACTGGGGTACTCTAATTTTTGGACATTAACTGAAACTGAAGCATTCTTTACATTAGTATTCTTAAAAAAAAAGTCCTGTCTGAGGTTTCCGCATGTCTATGCACCCAAAAGTCAATGTGTTGACTTCTCTGACAACCATTCAGTATATGGAAATCAAACCTAAATCCGAATCTCTAAGAACCTCAGGCTCGTTGAGTGAGGATGGAATATGTATAGAACTAATCCATCTCTTACAGAAGCAGTTAAAACAAATTTCATTTTCTTGATACTGCATTAGAATAGTTCCATGTCCCACAGCTGAGCTGTCGGGACGACGAAAGATTCCAGAGGTTTCTGTACCACTCAGAAGGAATGTTGCTCTGTACATCCATCGCCATTCCTGAGTACTTCCTTGTCTGGCACACATTTCAAACGTCAAGCTTACCAGGTTCACCACTACCATTCTCCTTTACGTCGGCAGAAGACTGACGACATCCTTATATACGACGGAAATGAACTTCATAAAACGAAATACGGTGAAAAAATCATTTTTGTATGCGTCGATGCTTTACAAAGTACTTTACTGTCAACTACGGTTTCACAACATATGCACTCATCACAGCTGAAATTTCTATCTAAGAAATTCAACAACAAGAAAACCATTTAAAATTTTATCAATTTTATGGTGACAATGGTGATCAGTTCAGTTGAAAAGCACGGAAAATCTACAGTTTCGTGTTGATGTTTTCTGTGTTTAACTAACTATATAATCAACAATACATTTTAACACACTCCCGCACACAACCCAATTCTCATTGTTGAAGACCTTGATGCGATTTTACCTGGTTTTCACGTTCATCCATGCTCAAATGAGGCAAGTTTAATCCATGGCAGTCTCTTCCAGATTCGAGAATCGTAATCAAAAGCAGTTAGCTGTATACTATACACCCAATACCTACATGATTACACTCTCAACAGATGTTGGCTAGTGTACATGATGCTCAATAAGACATACGCAAATGATACTTGATACTACAAATCAATGTAATATACACGATTGCAGAAGTGTATTACATGATATTATTGTGAGCGATCAGAGAGGCAGGGGTAAAATACAGGGAGCGAAAGGCTATTTACAATTTGTACAGAAACCAGATGGCAGTTATAAGAGTGGTTGGGCATGAAAGGGAAGCAGCGGTTGGGAAGGGAGTGAGACAGGGTTGTAGCCTGTCCGCGATGTTATTCAATCTGTATATTGAGCAAGCAGTAAAGGAAACAAAAGAAAAATTCGGAGTAGGTATTAAAGTCCATGGAGAAGAAATAAAAACTTTGAGGTTTGCCGATGACATTGTAATTCTGTCAGAGACGGCAAAGGGGTTGGAAGAGCAGTTGAACGGAATGGATAGTGTCTCGAAAGGAGGATATAAGATGAACATCAACAAAATCAAAACGAGGATAATGGAATGTAGTCGAATTAAGCCGGGTGATGCTGAGGGTATTAGATTAGGAAATGAGACACTGAAAGTAGTAAAGGAGTTTTGCTATTTGGGGAGCAAAATAATTGATGATGGTCGAAGTAGAGAGGATATAAAATGTAGACTGGCAATGGCAAGGAAAGCGTTTCTGAAGCAGAGAAATTTGTTAACATCGAGTATAGATTTAACTGTCAGGAAGTCGTTTCTGAAAGTATTTGTATGGAGTGTAGCCATGTATGGAAGTGAAACATGGACGATAAATAGTTTGGACAAGAAGAGAATAGAAGCTTTCGAAATGTGGTGCTACAGAAGAATGCTGAAGATAAGGTGGGTAGATCACGTAACTAATGAGGAGGTATTGAATAGAATTGAGGAGAATAGGAGTTTGTGGCACAACTTGACAAGAAGAAGGGACCGGTTGGCAGGACATGTTCTGAGGCATCAAGGGATCACCAATTTAGTATTGGAGGGCAGCGTGGAGGGTAAAAATCGTAGATGGAGACCAAGAGATGAATACACCAAGCAGATTCAGAAGGATGTAGGTTGCAGTAAGTACTGGGAGATGAAGAAGCTTGGACAGGATAGAGTAGCATGGAGAGCTGCATCAAACCAGTCTCAGGAATGAAGACAACACAGGACACACACAGAGACGATAAAAGTTAAAACTACGGAAATTCATTAGCATTAAGAAAGTGATCTGAATGTAAACAGAACTTGAAATAAAATGTGACATTCCTGTTAACAACTAAAACGTGAGCTCAGTATTGTTTGGTGCAGAAGTTCAGTATCAATTTATACCTCATTATGCTGTACTCCTGCGGAGGACTATGCAATGGAGCATACACGGAGGAGACAAAAGTCACGGGACAGTGATATCCACATATGCAGTTGGCGGTAGTATCGCGTACACAAGATACAAAAGGGTAGTGGAGTGGCGGAGTTGTTATTTGTACTTAGGTGATTCACGTGAAAAGGTTATCGACGTGATTATGGCCGTACTACGGGAATTAACAGACGTTGACGGCGGAATGGTAGTTGGAGCTAGACGTACGGGATATCCCATTTCGGAAGTCGTTAGGGATTTCAATATTCCGAGATCCATAGCGCCAAGAGTGTCCGAGAATACCAAATTTCAGCCATGGACAACACAGTGGCCAACTACCTTCAATTAACAACTGAGAGCAACACCTTTTGCGTAGAGTTGTCAGTGATAGCAGGCAAACAACACTGCGTAAATAACTGCAGAAATTAATGCAGGACGTGCGTCGAAAGTATCCGTTAGTACAGTATGGCGAAATCTGGTGTAAATGGGCTACGGCAAGAGATGACTGACGCGAGTGCCTTTGCTAACAGCGCGATATCATCTGTAGCTCCTTTCCTAGGCTCCTGACCACATCGGTTGGACCCTAGGTAACTGGAAAACTGTTGTCTCGTCAGATCAGTCACGATTTCATTGGTAATGCCCGATGATAGTCCGAGTATGGTGCAGACCCCACGACGCCATGTACACAGGTTGTCAACAATGCACTGTCCAAGCTGGTGGTGGCCCCATAATGGTGCAGACTGTGTTTATATGGAACGGCCAAAGTTCTCTGGTCTAAGTGAGCCGATCTTTGAGAAGATATGGCTATGTTCGGCTACTTGGAGACCATTTGCAGCAATTCATGTAGCTCATGGAAACGAATATTTCCAGAGACATCTCAACTGTAGCTAAAAGGATAATCTGAATCAGTATGAAACTAAGCAATTCGTACATTAGTAGGTAACATCATAAATATATCATGGAGTTGCTTGATGTAAACGAAGCACGGTAGTCCCCAATTTGACGCAAGGTTTTAGTCATGAACCATGTGGAAGAGGGTCGTAACTCTTGAAATGTCACACTCCCTCCGGGCGTGGCCTGGCAGCGCTATTTGGAGAAGGCAGTGGGGTGTCTGTCACATACTTGTCCTTGTATTGTCCGGTAAGTCTATCTGAGTCTTTGGTGACTATGGCGTCACAGAGTTGTTCACATCAGGGAAAGGAGGTATTAACACTGTACACTCCAGCTGTATTACAAACAGGGTGCTGTCACACACTACACATTTACACAACAATGCCCTTTATAGCACAACAAGTAAACGATGACCGACACTGTTGAAGTTAAAATCTTCTTGTTTGTTAGGCCGTATAATTTGCGTTTCAAATTACTTCTTACACCGTCGACGTTTCGACTCCT
Source organism: Schistocerca americana (assembly GCF_021461395.2). Taxonomy (NCBI): domain Eukaryota; kingdom Metazoa; phylum Arthropoda; class Insecta; order Orthoptera; family Acrididae; genus Schistocerca; species Schistocerca americana. The sequence continues at coordinate 924,137,615 of NC_060121.1, read as the reverse complement.
CGCTGTAATGTTCTTCAGGATCTTCTAGTGTCCCCACTTGGTTGAGCGCTTAGCGAACTGAGTCTTCGGCAAACCGGCAACTCTAGACGATCCTGAAGAAGATCCTACCAGAGGGGTCGAATCATCAGTTGTATAAGAAGAAACTGAAAAGTAATATGACGTGGTCTGTAACAATCTACAAGATTTTGCCTACAATGTCAACAGCTACGAAAACTTGCAGACGTAAGTACCGACACCTTTGTTTCACAATATTCCTTCCATATTATTACTCTGATAAGTTCGAAATTATCACGATCGTTTCGAAATGTAAATCCACATTTTGCCTGAAAAGTTTGAGTCCTCACTTTCTCATAAAAATCTTATATAGTTTGTCTTTTTTCAAAGTATGCCGTCTCGTCTGTCACTCTTATAACGAAATCCCGTCGACCAGGGTCGGCCACTGCGTGTGAAACTTTGCGCTTGCCAGATGTGCTAGCTATGTGAGAGTCAAGGCTCGGCCTATGTCGGGTTTGCTCGGTCCTTCCCGGAAGTACCAAGTATAGCACAACATTTCAATTATTATTATTGGGGTGTGGCATTTTTCTGTGAGCACGACTGTCTTCAGTTCTGTAGAATCGTGGCGTCAGGGCTGTTTACCATTCGCTATATGTTCATGGTATGAAGGATGTTCATAGGTCCAGTGGAATTTTGCACAAAAGATATAATTTAGTAATCTGTCGTCACAAGCCTGTAAACATGAGTGGGAATGACGCTATATGTGTATACGGTGTACATAAAGTCCGGGAACACTTTCAATTATTTATTACACAAGAACTAAACATTTGTACAGATGTCATACATACTGCATTTTGAAGACAAACTTTGAAAGTTTTTTTTTTTCCAACATTCGATATGCGAGCCGTGAGTGACCCGGCAGACGTCAATACGGTAATAGAATTCTTGCCATACCCGTCCTGGCACGGCATTGTCAACTGTGGCAGTCGCTCCCCGTATTCTCTCTCGGAGCTCTGCTACATCACGTGGTAGAGGCGGTACATACACCAGATCTTTATGTGTCCCCACAGAAAAAAGTCACACGGAGTGAGACCTGGTGATTGGGGAGGCCATTTTATGAAACAGATCGCTCCGCACCTGAATTCGCCATGTTTGCGACTAGCGCTTACTATCGGAAAATTACCAAACTACGCTGTTGCGGTATACCTGAAAAAAAAAAAACTTCCAGGGTTTCTCTTCAAAATGACATACGTATCATATCTGTACATGTTTGTTCCCAGACTTTATGTACACCCTGTGTATATAATTCTCATCGCTATATATATATATATATATATATATATATATATATATATATATATATATACAGGGCTATTACAAATGATTGAAGCGATTTCACAGCTCTACAATAACTTTATTATTTGAGATATTTTCACAATGCTTTGCACACACATACAAAAACTCAAAAAGATTTTTTAGGCATTCACAAATGTTCGATATGTGCCCCTTTAGTGATTCGGCAGACATCAAGCCGATAATCAAGTTCCTCCCACACTCGGCGCAGCAAGTCCCCATCAATGAGTTTGAAAGCATCGTTGATCCGAGCTCGCAGTTCTGGCACGTTTCTTGGTAGAGGAGGTTTAAACACTGAATCTTTCACATAACCCCACAGAAAGAAATTGCATGGGGTTAAGTCGGGAGTGCGTGGAGGCCATGACATGAATTGCTGATCATGATCTCCACCACGACCGATCCATCGGTTTTCCAATCTCCTGTTTAAGAAATGCCGAACATCATGATGGAAGTTCGGTTGAGCACCATCCTGTTGAAAGATGAAGTCGGCGCTGTCGGTCTCCAGTTGTGGCATGAGCCAATTTTCCAGCATGTCCAAATACACGTGTCCTGTAACGTTTTTTTCGCAGAAGAAAAAGGGGCCGTAAACTTTAAACCGTGAGATTGCACAAAACACGTTAACTTTTGGTGAATTGCGAATTTGCTGCACGAATGCGTGAGGATTCTCTACCGCCCAGATTCGCGCATTGTGTCTGTTCACTTCACCATTAAGAAAAAATGTTGCTTCATCACTGAAAACAAGTTTCGCACTGAACGCATCCTCTTCCATGAGTTGTTGCAACCGCGCCGAAAATTCAAAGCGTTTGACTTTGTCATCGTGTGTCAGGGCTTGTAGCAATTGTAAAGGGCAAGGCTTCTGCTTTAGCCTTTTCCGTATGAGTTTCCAAACGGTCGGCTGTGGTACGTTTAGCTCTCTGCTTGCTTTATTCGTCGACTTCCGCGGGCTACGCGTGGAACTTGCCCGCACGCGTTCAACCGTTTCTTCGCTCACTGCAGGCCGACCCGTTGATTTCCCCTTACAGAGGCATCCAGAAGCTTTAAACTGCGCATACCATCGCCGAATGGAGTTAACAGTTGGTGGATCTTTGTTGAAATTCGTCCTGAAGTATCGTTGCACTGTTATGACTGACTGATGTGAGTGCATTTCAAGCACGACATACGATTTTTCGGCTCCTGTCGCCATTTTGTCTCACTGCGCTCTCGAGCGCTCTGGCGGTAGAAACCTGAAGTGCGGCTTCAGCCGAACAAAACTTCATGAGTTTTTCTACGTATCTGTAGTGTGTCGTGACCATATGTCAATGAATGGAGCTACAGTGAATTTATGAAATCGCTTCAATCATTTGTAATAGCCCTATATATATATATATATATATATATATATATATATATATATATATATATATATATAATGCAGTCACCTAAGCAAGAGGTACTGTACATACGCAATGAAACATTACAATAGCAAGCAGAGAGAATTTAACGATTTAGTTGACTATGAAAGATTAAGAAATTACAACGATCGAGTGACGGGATTCATTGTTCTTAGACCACTTGTGGTGAATCTGTAGGCGTACACCGCGTGAAAGTCGATGGTATGAATAGCAAAATTTCTGAAGTCACACACATTATTTCACCGTCACTTGCAACAGTTTTCCGTGGAACTTAACGAAAGGCGTGGAGACATTCTACATTACTGCAATGTAGATTCGTTACGTCAAGGGGCATACCTGGAGCGGCTTTTCGGTTTAAAACACGCTGTTGTTGAACTTATGAAGGAAAGTAAGAACATCCAGAAAGGATTGTAGACTTCACATTGTAAGTATACTTGCTACACGCTGCCCTCAGTAAGATATAGGAAAGTGAGAAACACTTTCTTTGGATGTCATGGTTATGCATTTAGAAAGGATATCATGTTGTAGAAGAGACACATTATGACAAATAGTCCAGCTCACTGAGCTCACTGGCGTTAAAGAACACGTGAAGTTTGAGGAATTCATTCTTTCCATGAAAGAATTACTAGAATAGTTTCCTAAACGTTTTGAGGACACTGCCAATCTTGCATCTATATTTGTTATGTTTTCGAGATGATTTGCCATTGTAGTTGAGAGCGCCACTGCATATGTGCAAGTGTAACCGATTGATGTGCGATGTAATTCCCATTTTAAAGACAGATCCTCTTACATTAAAACGGTCCAGGATATCTACATTGTTTTCCTCAAGTGGAAGGTTGCGGAAGTGCCACAATATTTCGATCAACTTGTGTGAAAGACTCTTTCTTGAATATGAAACAAGTCACAATTAAGTGGCAACCTGAGTGCGAAAATTTGTGAAATTGCCTGTCCATATGCTGACTGCTTGCACTAGATACAAATTATATTGTCTTCAGTACACCAAAAATAGTTAAGTGATAATGCAAAATTGTTTTTTTTGTGATCTATGTTGTTCAGAAACTTGAAATACGAAACCAACTCGTAAGCAGTGTGACTGTATTGCCGTTTAAGCATGCAGTGTTCGAAGTTTCCTCGCCGGTCACGCTCAGTGTGGTGTGGTGGTGGGGGAAGTGCGCATCCAGACTGAGGGCTATGGCACTTGGGCCAAGCAACTACTCTCAACCAAAATTCTTGACCGCTCCTGCCATTAACAGAACAATTTTTCCCTGTCTTCCTAGCTTTGAAGCCCAGGTCTGTTCATCAAAGACCATGAAGTTACAGCAAACTTCCTGTTTCCTTGCATTATTCAAAATACAGCAAGAAACTGCGGTCCAGTAAATGAGCTACTTAACGTGTGCGCTTTGCTGCTCCTTCTTTGAAGTAGAAACTTGAATCAGACTCCGCTCAGCATCGTATCCTTGTTGCCATAATCGCACACCACCGACTTACGGAACTTTACAGTTTACTAACACGTTCCGTCACTTTTAGGGTACCATGCCTCCATCTGTAGAAACGGAGCTCTTGTAGGATCGCTTTGTTGCCCATCTGCCTGTCTCGTTGTCCGACTGTTAAGAACCCTGTTTCTCAGGAACGGGCAGACGTATGAATTTATGTCACATACTAAGGCCTATAGTGCTCTGCCTGTGTAAAACTTCCAAACTTCTAAGTCAAAGCATTCAAAAGATACTGTCATTTATGTCACATATTTTGATAACCGAAAACTCATTCATTAAAGCCTATAGGGTGCCCCCGTTGGCTTAGAATCATGAAATCTTGCAAGAAACAAGGTTTCAAAGTAAAGTAAAAAATCCTAAAGTTGCTACCTTACATCACACGAAAATTTTTTTCAGCCATTTGTCTGTCTACTCGTCTGTTAAGACCCTCTTTCTCTGGAGTGGTTTGGTGATTGTAGTTCAAATTTGTGTCACATATTAAGGTCTATACTCCCTTGGCGGTGTAAAAATTGTATGTTTCTGAGACAGTGCAATCAAAAGATATGTACATTTACGTCACATATTTTGACTCTCAAAAACTCACTCATAAAAACCTGTAGGGTGCTTCCTGTTGACCTAGAATCATGAAATTCGGCAAGAAGCAAGGTTTCACAGTACTAGTAAATTATAAAAAAATGTGTAAATTGTGATTATGTCACAAAAAATGTCTTTTTCAGTTTGAACATGTATTGCATTCATAATCCGTCAAAAGCATAAGAGACGAACATTACTGCATGCAAACATAAAATATGAGTTGTCATCATGTTTTAGTAAGGGAATAATTTTCTTCAATATATACATACGATTTCCCTAGCCCCTTCACCCCAGCATCTAGCTACACTTAGGCCACAATAAAATGTTCCTGTAACACCTCCATCTGATGATGAGCTTGCACTGGTTTGAAAACTAGGTAGTAGTTCAGTACTCGTATCTAAATTTCTGAGTTAGTCTGAAAAACTACTACAGAGGTTTCGATCGGTCTTGGAATTGCCGGGACCAATATCTTGTCACTACCTATATCAGTATCGATAACAGCCAAAATCATTGTCATTATCCATTTACAGGGTCAGGGAAATATATACAGGATGACAATTATTGAACTATATGAAATAAAGTCGTCATAACTTCTGAACAGTTGGCGTTAGGGCGTTAACACTGCAAGTTGGTCGCGGGGCATGATGCTAATTAGTATGCGCTGTATGGTTTGGTTTAGCGACGAAAGCCATTTCCATTTGGATGGGTTCGTAAATAAGTAAAATTGGCGCATTTGGGGGACTGAGAATTCGCATTTCTCAACAAGTGACTGTGTACAATGTCCAGTCACGGAATAGTCGGTGCGATATTCCTTGATGGCACGGTGACTACTGAATGGTATGTGAAGGTTTTGGAAGATGATTCCATCCTCAGTATCCAAAGTGACCCTGATTTCGACAAATGTGGTTCATGCAAGACGGATCTCGACCTCGCCGAAGCAATAGAGTTATGTTCTGGAGGAACACTGGCCTCGGCCTCGATTGGCCGCCATATTCTTCGGGTCTGAACACATGCGACTTCTTTTTGTGGGGCTATATTAAAGACAGGTTCTACAGCAATAATCCCAATACTACTGCTGACCTGAAAAACGCTATTCAGGAGGTCGCCGACAGCATCGATTTTCCGACACTTCAGCGGGTCACGCAGAATTTCGCTACTCGCCTGCGCCACATCGTCGCCAATGATGGCAGGCAAATCGAACGTCTCATAACCTAAATCCGAATATCTGGAGTGATATTTTCATGTTGTGTACGCCGTGGTTTTTAACTAATTTACTTTTTCTTTTCATACAGTTCAATAACTGTCACCCTGTTTATATGTAATTAAGTTTGTATAGAACCCACAGTGCACGAGTCCTACCCTCAGTTGGCCAATTTTTTTTTCCAGTCAGCAGTGTTGCCTCCATTTTTTCTCACCGTCACGGTTGCCCGTGGATGCATATTCAACTACCAGTTTCCGTTCTTGTACTGCGACGTAACAACATGTACAACTTTGGACTGCAATCTGGCTAACCCTTGTTAGTGGCCAAATTATTTCGCACTGGGGCTCAGTCTACGGTTCGCGTTTTCGACTGATATGTATAAGAAGTTCTCAAATAAAAACGAGACAGTAAGACAAAGTAAGTAAATTTTTTACTGTTTGCGAAGTAACCGGCACGATTTAATTATCATTTCATTCTAGAGAAGCTGCACGGTCAGCAATGGCATCTGTCCATTCGGGAACAGATACTATCTTCATATATAGTTAAAATATGGCTACCCGGCCATTGACCTTCTTGTGCGAACGCACAGACTATGCCCCAACTCGTACGGGACTTGGTAGATTAATCTGCCACGAGTAATGAGTGTGATGGGCAAACATCTATTAGCCGCAGTACGAATGTAGTGGTGTGGACATGTTGGGAATGTGCGTCTCACGGGGAGAGTGCAAGTGATAAGAACCTGCAGGCGCACTATCCTTTCTGCCCTCGGTGGCTCAAATGGATAGAGCGTCTGCCATGTAGGCAGGAGATCCCGGGTTCGAGTCCCGATCGGGGTACACGTTTTCAACATGTTCCCAATGATGTATATCAACTCCTGTTTGCAGCTAGGATGTCGATTTAATTATCATTTCATTCTAGAGAAGCTGCGTGGTCATCAATGGTATCTGTTCTTTCGGGAACAAATAGTACCTTCACATAGATCAATTGACATAGTGCTCGTCATATCTACGACTTATTGCAATGAAGTAGATAACAAGCGTCATTATTATTGTGATAAAAAGTTAAGTCTACTTTATTTTCCTCTTAGCTTGTAAATTTACTATGTAAAAGATCATTTTCTAAGACTCCTCTACCAACTCGACACATTTATAACTGGAAATGTGCAGTGTCTTGTACAAACGGTGTCACGTACAGTTCTGAGCTGTGGTTAACTGGTCACATTGGTTCTGTTGCTTGATCCTCTTGGTCAGATTTCGAAAGACTTATTCTCTGGTCATACGATAGAGATGTAGCTACACACGTTGACATTTTTATTCCCTGTATGTGAGCACTGATACACAACATACACCATTTCCCCAGGTCCAACGGAATGTAATAAATGTCAGGTATTTGCTAAAAAATGCGAAAAGGGCAACAAGTGTAGAGGGAGTACCTTTCTTAATATTTTTGTAACGATCTGTTGCATGTGTACTGCAAAAAAGTCAAGACCGCATCGTAGCATCACGTTTGGATGGAAGGTAGTACTGAGAAGACTAATGTACACCCAACAGCAAAAAAAGTGGGCCACTGTCGACAAAAAGGCAGAACAATCGGCATAAAACCTGGGCCAGGTATGACGTCATATAGGGGAAGTGGATCATTTATTCAGGAAGAGTGAAATATCGGACACACACTTAGTATACACCTCTGTCCCATGAGCTAAGGTTACTTTCTTTGCAGCATAGTCTATGGATCTGACTAAATGTTCGAATCGCAGCGACCGCATGTGGCTAGCAACATGTTTAAGACACAGACGCTACACTTTACCAGATAGTTTCTTTTATTTACTTGCTTGTGTGTATTTATGTACTGAACTGGCGACCCAGAAACGACGGAGAAGCTTCGTCCCCGCAGTAGCCCTCAGTGGTTCAGAACCCCACAACAGGCTACAGTCCACCCACCCCACCGCCGCCCCACACCGAACACAGGGTTACTGTGCGGTTCGGCCCCCAGTGGAACCCCTCCCCCCCCCCCCCTCCCCTCTCCTCCCGGGAACGTCTCATTCCAGACGACTGTAACCCCAATATTTGAGTGGTAGAGTAATTATGGTGTACGCGTACGTGGAGACAGTGTTTGTGCAGCAATCGCCGACATAGTGTAGCTGAGGCGGAATAAGGGGAGATGGAAAACCGCCTTAAAAAACATCCACAGCCTGGCTGGTACTCTGGATCTCGACGTTAATCCGCCGGGAGGATTCGTGCTGGGGACCGGCACGCCTTTCCGCTCTCGAAGCAGTGCGTTAGACCGCATAGCTTGCCGGGCGGGCTATTATTTACTTACTTAGTTTTATTGCTCATATTCGTCTTTTTAAACTTGAAATGATAAGTTCACTCGTTTTACAATGAAGATAAAAATCACAAAATCACCTCCGACGAGCATATGGAGTCAAATGTCCAAGTAGACTGCTGTGACGGCCGTCTCTCGTGCCGCATTGGTTACAAGAATACTGCGGTAATCTGGAGGTGTAGAGATCAAAGCTTTCAATTTTTCTATTGTTTGTACAAATCTTCTAAAATGGAAAGTACTGCTAAATTTCGGATAATGTTTACCTAAATTATGAACTCGAGTATGAGACTGACGAAATAGCTGGCCTTACTGCGTATCGACTTCGCCTTAATTCAGTCTTCTAGTAGCTAAAGTAGTGAATGATATGATGCTTTACGTCGGAGAAAATATCCATACACAAAAGCAATTTTTGGAAAGCTATTGTCACAAGATAGGCCGAACATGAAATTGTTTCTAGTTCAGTGTAAGAAATGTTACAAATTCGCAAAGATACACCTAATAGTTATTTCTACCAAATGTTTAGAAGCAACAATTACATTTTCCCAGTAAATTAAGGACATAATACTTTGACCAACAGAGAACGAATATTAAGGAGATTACGAGTACTTGTACGCCTATAAACAGCCGTAAAAGTTCTCATGTAGAAACAGTTTTATCAGATTAGTAACATAATGTTACTGGATCACCTACTTGTCAAGAAATGTTCACTGTAACATACGAAGTTGTTAATGACTTCTAGAAATAAATTATGCTCACAATTCGATGCTTCACAGTGGAGCTTCAACTGAGATGTTCTTGTGCTGAGTGACGAGGTAAGAGCAGTTAATGAGCTTCGGTTTGGTATAGTTGGTTAAACATAAACCAAATACCACGGTAAAAGAATGAAAACGATAAAAATCTTGATTTTCTGTATCTTTTCTGTATCTTCCTGTCGCAGGTCTAGAGAAGCACACACACCAGGCACTAACATATAGGGTGAATCACGAGTACACGTACATGCTTTGAGGGGTGATAGCATTAGTGATTCTGAACAAAAGACATAAGAAGATATGTCCTGTTCGTAACAGTTTTCGAAGCAATTAATGGAAGCAGTATGGAATAGCACAGATGCAGGTGATAGTAATTAAACATGATGATCTAATGTTTTCTTTGTGTACAATTCCACACAAACATCATTCAAAGAGTGCACCGTCAACTGCAATGAATTTTCCAGATGTTGCAGACAGCTCTTGTGTTGCTTAGCTGAGCTCATTCGTACCGTCCTTCACTTGAACACACCAATGTAAAATGTGAGTGCAAGTGGAGTGCGAATTGAAACAGTCAGCAAAGGCAACACCACGTAGCCAAATGTAACTTTGGTTGTACACGCATGTGAGTGGTGGTGAAAAAGGACATGCGACTGATGCCCGTGATTTTCAAACAGCTGTAAGTCATTTGTAGTTAAGAAATGGGTATACGTCCGTTTTTGTTCAGAATGACCATTACTATTACCCGTCACAGCATGTAATGTCCCTCCTGACTCACCCTGTTTACCTACAGACTTCGTCGGTCACGTGCACCGAATTATTATTTCGCTTTCCTAGGATCCAGTGCAAAGTCGACTCTGTGCAACGCATTTCCACAAAACCTCCTATGGCAATAAGTCTGCAGTATCCTTATAGGGTTTGTAATATTATTCAGTTTTTCGTCATATGCTGTTGATGTCTTACAAAAATGGTTCAAATGGCTCTGAGCACTATGGGACTCAACATCTGAGGTCATCAATCCCCTAGAACTTAGAACTACTTAAACCTAACTAACCTAAGGACATCACACACATCCATGCCCGAAGCAGGATTCGAACCTGCGACCGTAGCAGTCGCGCGGTTCCGGACTGAAGCGCCTAGAACCGCTCGGCCACCGCGACCGGCAATGACTTACACATGAATTATGCGACACTGTATATCGAGTGGATGCTCTATGAGTATTTACCAATAAATTGGTAACAGACTAACAGCCAATGAAAGATAAAACGGGAAGGAGAAAACTAGGAAGAAGATGATGATGAAATCAGCAGTCATCGATGTGATAGACCATCATGGCAACAACAGCGCGGGATACGGAGCTGTGGAAAATGTTGGGAGAGGCATTTGGACATTCGCGGGACACTAATTGCTAGTAATAGACATAATAAATAAACATAGACAAAAAACGAACCTGCCACTCGTTGTCATTACTCTTGTAGTGGATAAAAGTCGAACCCTTTACCTCCATCTACCTGTATTGCGTTTGTGGTGCTCATTGTGAATGGATTACTCCTAACTGTGGTGTTGTCAAAAGTGTTTATGACTTATGTCAGACGTCGCATGTTGATCAGATACATATTGATGTCTCTTGTCATGATGATGATGTAGGAGTTTAAAGTACTTTTCTTCGAGCACGCGGCCTTTCTTCCAATGCGAAACTAGCTGCAGCCTGCGATGCCACTATCCGAATGTACTGTAATATTTTTAAACCATGCAGCATCGGACGTCTGGAAAGCGCCTATCGCATGTAATAAGCTTGAATAGCTTTGCTATGTAATTCAGACTACTACACGGAATTACTGAATAAATATTGGCGATGGCGTACAAGAAATCGAATGTTCTGATTTTCATTAACAAAAATAACCTCTTTGAAGTGACTGAACAGAATGCACTAACTGGTGTACGTTGGCCGGCCGGTGTGGCCGAGCGGTTCTAGGCGCTACAGTCTGGAACCGCGCGACCGCTACGGTCGCAGGTTCGAATCCTGCCTCGGGCATGGATGTGTGTGACGTCATTAGGTTAGTTAGGTTTAAGTAGTTCTAAGTTCTGGGGGACTGATAACCTCAGCAGTTTAGTCCCATAGTGCTCAGAGCATTTTTTTTTTTTTTTTTTTTTTTTGTGTACGTTAATCACGCCTAGCAGGCGAACAACATTTACGTAACACAATATACACACACATATGATAAACACTTGAACTTACTGTAAGATTGATCTACACCAACAGTCAGTAATGATTTTAATGTTACTGGATTTGCATTGTACTGAAGGTACAACGAGTACTGTGGTGGCAATAAATTCTTTAATTGAATAATCAATGAACACTATAGAACTGATGGTTACTAGAGACGTTAAAAACATTACTTTAGAATCATTTTGTTCTAACGAAACTGAATGAGTTTTTACGTTGATAATTTACTGAAAAGCCACCACATCGAGTTGAACTGTAGTTAATGTGGCACAGTAGCTGGCGTCTTCTGTCAGTTGTGTAATCCGGCGTTTGTTGGAAATTTTCGGCGTTAACTCCGATCATATCCTCTTGTTGCATTAATACACCGATACTCACGTAATATAGCCTTTTTACTGGTATTGCTGCACACACAGTGATGGATTTGGGATAATAATGAACTATTTTCTGTAAATAATTGATGACGCTCGTGGAATGCACTTTGAATCACAAACTTGCTATTTCACTCAGACATTACACTGTAGAGAACTTGATAAATACATAAACTGGTTCGCTACGGATAAATGTACTTGTTACGGCGGCGGTATAAAATGCACTGTTCATAAAAACACTGTCGTACGATAACTACTAGTTCGTTGCTTGTGCTGGCGTGAGCTCATCAATGGATCTCATATGGTAGTAAGATTACATTGCAACATTAGCTGCAGACACTGGTCACTTGATACCTTGCTGCTGGTCGCTGCAGTCCGTCGTAAATTACGCAGACTTCCACAAGGCGTGCCCTGTGCTTTTTGAGCGGGAACGGCAACTATATCGCTCACAAGCCGTTTGACTTGCTGACACACCATAAATCCAGTTCGTGTTTGTTGTAAGTTCACTTTTAACTGTCTTTAAGCAACGTTACCGTACCGTACTAAAACCGTCACTTTCGCGCCGCGTAATCTCTGTTCTGCATTTGAACAGTTCCAGAATACATCTCTCTCTACTGCCGAATTCACGCGCCAACCTGCATTGTCCGCGTTCTCGGGGATTTCCCTCCCGTTTTAACATTAATTTACACTATGCCAAGTTCTCTATTTACAAATGGACATACCATAACATTACCATATTCAATTACAGTCATTTTATATATATATATATATATGTATAACTAATATTAAATTAATATTTTTAGTATACGTAATAATATTATCCTAGTTTAATGGTTCTTTATTTCGTCGTCCTAGTGCAGCACTATTCAGATACTGTCTTACTCATAGCGCTATTTCATTTGATTGCCGCCAGGCGGAAGCACGTGTGCTTTTGTTTGTGCAACTATCCAACACATGGCATGAGCGTTGACTTATTCAACTGCTGCGCCTTGGCTATGCTTCGTTGTGGCATTACAAGCCGCACAGCAATCAGCAAAGGTCTGCAGCATGCAGAAAGTGACTTGCCATCCACGTGTGTCACATACCTGGCGTATTTATGAGTTTTTACGTGTCCTGCATACATATGTCAGCGTTTAAGAGGCAGCAACATTTATTGTCAATGGTTAAATAAGTTTACCTCAAGAATGAATATGTGAATAGAAGTTACTTGTGTATTGGGAACCATGAATTAACTAACCAGCTGTGCGATGGTTGGAACATCAGAGTGCCAAGGATGTATTCCTGAGTTCTCGACCCAATAATTACATGGTCTTCAGGATAAACGAACAACAGTCTGACATTCATTATACACCTGATGTATATATTTCCAGTGCATGTGGTTCTTTTTCCTTCTGTTTACATGTTTGACGCTGGACACATGTGTGTTACAATGTTTTATATTATCGAAACTGGCATTCGGCAGTTAGGCCAAACGACCGTTCACTGTGTTTTATCGTCGTCGTCATACTCATTAAGTACGCAAAAGGAGCCGGCCGGAGTGGCTGAGCGTTTCTACGCGCTACAGTCTGGAACCGCGCGACTGCTACGGTCGCAGGTTCGAATCCTGCCTCGGGATGTGTGTCATGTTCTCAGGTTAGTTAGGTTTAAGTAATTCTAAGATCTAGCGGACTGATGACCTCAGAAGTTAAGTCCCATAGTGCTCAGAACCATTTGAACACAATAGGACAATACAAACAATATCCGGAAATCACCGTGCCTTCGAATACATTCGAACCAGCGATCTCCGTCATATCGTCTTGGTTTCATCTGCAAAAGGAGGTCAAACAAACAGTCTTTTCTCTTTATTTAGACATAAATCTTAAGGAAACTTGCCTCAGACACATGCCTGCGATAGCTACCAGCACTTAGCAACTTCACAGAAAAGCTATCCATTATTTGTCAAAAATGCAAGCGAGTGTCTTAAGAACTAATACACAAATATTTATTCAGGGATACACATAGGCACACATGGACGAGCACACTCTCAAGACAAAGTGTCAAGTTCACGAGCGGGATTAGAATCCCTCATTTCCGAAAAAGCGTCTTATTGTCTTGGCCCACTCGGCGTCCACAGGCCAGAGCCACGTTGGCTTAAGAGCAGACGTCAAGCAACAAGAATTTACGAGTAGTTCTACCTCAGAATAACTACCACTCCTTTTGATGGAAATGTGTTTAGTTCCTCACCAGGCACCTGTATGAGAACTGCAAGCAACAATTACATCGCGAGCAGTCAATTGTAACTGCTCACTGAGAGTATTCAGTTCGATACAGAGTAGTCGCTCGGATTGAAAAAGGCAGTTTCTCAGCTAGATAAGCTGGCAGGAGGTATGGAGGGCCACCTACTACTGCAGAGAGGTGTTGGAGAAATTATGTTGAAGGAGGCACTACCAACAGAGTTCCTGCGTCAGGCAGGAAGCGACTGAGAACGACAGACAACTTGTGCTTAAGAGCAGGCAGTTTCCTTTCCTAAACGCGAAGCAGTTGCAGTGGGAGATCAATTTACTTGGCTACCGTGGCACAGTGTGCCAAAGGCTGAGGGAAATTGGACTCTACGCGGAGAGATCCGCCGTAAAAAAGGAACTCAGAAAATTGTAAGAAAATGAAACGCCTAAAGCCGTTTTTATGACCTTGTTTATTGTGTAGCTACGAGTTTCGGCGCTTCAGTGCGCCATCTTCAGGCCTCGGTTGATGATGAAGGGATTGTCAGAATCCATATACAGGGTGGTCCATTGATCGTAACCGGTCCAAATATCTCACGAAATAAACGTCAAACGAAAAAACTACAAAGATCAAAACTTGACTAGCTTGTAGGGAGAAACCAGATGGCGCTACGGTTGGCCCGCTAGATGGTGCTGCCATAGGTCAAAAGGATATCAATTGCGTTTTTAAAAAATAGGAACCCCCATTTTTATTACATATTCGTGTAGTACGTAAAGAAACATGAATGTTTTAATTGGACCACTTTTTTCGCTTTGTGATAGATGGCGCTGTAATAGTCGCAAACAAATGGCTCACAATTTTAGACCAACAGTTGGTAACAGGTAGGTTTTTTAAATGAAAATACAGAACATAGGTACGTCTGAACATTTTATTTCGGTTGTTCCGATGTGATACATGTACCTTTGTGAACTTATCATTTCTGAGAACGCATGCTGTTACAGCGTGATTACCTGTAAATACCACATTAATGCAATAAATTCTCAAAAAGATGTCCCTCAGCCTTAAAGCATTTGGGAATACGTGTAACGACATTCCTCTCAACAGCGAGTAGTTCGCCTTCCGTAATGTTCGCACATGTATTGACAACGCGCTGACGCATGTTGTCGGGCGTTGTCGGTGGATCACGATAGCAAATATTCTTCAACTTTCCCCACAGAAAGAAATCCGGGGACGTCAGATCCGGTGAACGTGCGGGCCATGGTATGGTGCTTCGACGACCAATCCACCTGTCACGAAATATGCTATTCAATACCGCTTCAACGGCACGCGATCTATGTGCCGGACATCCATCATGTTGGAAGTACATCGCCATTCTGTCATGCAGTGAAACATCTTGTAGTAACATTGGTAGAACATTACGTAGGAAATCAACATACATTGAACCATTTAGATTGCCATAGATAAAATGGGGGTCAATTATCCTTCCTCCCATAATGCCGCACCATACATTAACCCGGCCAAGGGCGCTGATGTTCCACTTGTCGCAGTCATCGTGGATTTTTCGTTGCCCAATAGTGCATATTATGCCGGTTTACGTTACCGCTGTTGGTGAATGACGCTTCGTCGCTAAATAGAACCCGTGCAAAAAATCTGTCATCGTCCCGTAATTTATCTTGTGCCCAGTGGCAGAACTGTATACGACGTTCAAAGTCGTCGCCATGCAATTCCTGGTGCATAGAAATATGGTACGAGTGCAAACGATGTTGATGTAGCATTCTCAACACCGACGTTTTTGAGATTCCCGATTCTCGCGCAATTTGTCTGCTACTGATATGCGGATTAGCCGCGAAAGCGGCTAAAACATCTACTTGGGCATCATCATCTGTTGCGGATCGTGGTTGACGTTTCACATGTGGCTGAACACTTTCTGTTTCCTTAAATAACGTAACTATCCGGCGGACGGTCCGGACACTTGGATGATGTCGTCCAGGATACCGAGCAGCATACATAGCACACGCCCGTTGGGCATTTTGATTACAATAGCCATACATAAACACGATATCGACCTTTTCCGCAATTGGTAAACGGTCCATTTTAACACAGGTAATGTATCATGAAGCAAATATCGTCCGCACTGGCAGAATGTTACGTGATACCACGTACTTATACGTTTGTGACTATTACAGCGCCATCTATCACAAAGCGAAAAAAGTGGTCCAACTAAAACATTCATATTTCTTTACGTACTACACGAATATGTAATAAAAAATGGGGGTTCCTATTTTAAAAAAGGCAGTTGATATCCGTTTGACCTATGGCAGCGCCATCTAGCGGACAACCATAGCGCCATCTGGTTTCCCACTTCAAGCTAGACGAGTTTGTGCTTTGTAGTTTTTTCGTTTGATGCTTATATCGTGAGATATGTGATCCGGTCACTATCAATGGACCACCCTGCAGCAATTGCCTACATAAATGGTTTATGCGGAATATCTGTAACTGTGATGTTCCTTTGAGCGTCAACTAAGGCCTGAAGATGGCTCACCGAAGCATCAAAACATAGCTACGTGATAAATAAGACCACGAAGATGGCTATAGGTGTTTCATTTTCTTACAATAGTGGACGGCTGTGGTCCCAAAGACCTCCAATCAAATGGATGGACAAACAAAATCGGAGGAAAATGTTTTACATAATTTCGCGATCGTGGAGCACCATTTGAAAGCAGTGGTGGGGTAACGTAATTTTCACTGGGCACAAGGTGTTTTCTACGAGCAACGACAGTCCAAGAGAGATTTAAAGGCCGTGACAGATGAGACCGTGAAGAATATGTAGCGACTACAAGGAGAAGTGGATGACTGTCGCTTTTCTACTGGAGTTGGATTTCTGCGAGAGAAGCATTGGTACTTTGTAGAAATGAGGGAACTCTTGATAGAAGGCAGTGCACCCATACAGTGAAGAATGTGATGCTTACTTCAATGCGAATACTATACACCGAAAGAAACCATCTGGGGTGGTCGGCCAACTGGTGTCAGTCGTATTATCTGATGCCACTTCGGCGACTTGCGTGCCGATGGTGAGGACAACACACACACACACACACACACACACACACGCGCACGCACACACATCTCCACACATACATACATACATACAATCACTAGTGAAGAAAATCGTCGACGCGGCCAAGAATCGAACCTGGGGATCCGTGATCGTTAGCAATGCTAACCACTAGACGACGCGCTGTTGACACAGTGCAGGAAAATTCACTTTACGTGAAGATCGTTCTCCAGTGCGTCAGTCCGTATTTGTTCAACAGCAGCTGTCAAATATGGCCATCAATGAGAGGATTGGCCGATACAGGTTGCCGGTATGAATCCAATGGAGACTACATTGAGGCGACAAAAGTCATGGAACACCGATATAGCGTACACGAGGTATAAAAGGGCAGCACATTGGTGGAGCTGTCATTTGTTCTCAGTGACTCATGAGAAAAGGTGTCGGACGTGATTATAGCTGCACGACGGGTGCTAACAGACTTTGAAGGTAGAATGGAGTTGGAGCTAGATGCATGGGACATTTTGTTGGGTAATTGTTAGGTAATTCAGCATTGCGAGATCCACAGTGTCAACCACTGAAAACGCAGTGGCCAATGGCCTTCACTTAACGACTGATAGTAGTATTGACGGCGTAGAATTGTTAGTGCTAACAGACAAGCAACACGTGTGAAATAACGCCAAAAATCAATGTTGGCAGTACGACGAACGTATCCGTTAGGATAGTGCTGCGAAATTTGGCGTTAATGAGCTATGGCAGCACACAATCGACGCAAGTGCCTTTGCTAACAGCACATCGCCTGCAGTGCATCTCCTGGGCTCCATATCGGATGGACCCCAGACGACTGGAAAGCTGTGGCCTGGTTAGATAAGTCACGATTTCAGATGGTAAGAGCTGATGGTAGGGCAGTACCTATGCAGCCATGGACACAAGCTGTCAACAAGGTACTGCACAAGCTGGTAGTGGCTCCATAATGGTGAGGGTTCTGTTTACGTGCAATGGACTGGGTCCTCTGGTCCAACTTGACAGATCATTGACAGTTTTGAGGTATTCAAGGGCTTAGTATGTCCAAACAACGATGGAATTTTTATCGAAGACAGTGAACCGTGTCACTGGGCCACAATTGTACGCGATTTGTTTCAAGAACATTGTGGCCATTTCGAGCGAATTATTTGGTCACCCAGATCACCCAGCGTAAATCCCGTCGATCATTCATGGGACACAATCAGGAGGTCAGTTCGTGCACAAAATCCAACGCCGACTACACTTTCGCAATTATGGACGGCTGTAGAGGCAGCTTGCATTAGTATTTCTGCAAGGACTTCCAACTACTTGTTGAGTCCATGCCACGCCAAGGTGCGGCACTGTGCCGGGCAAAAGGAGGTCCGACTCGATATTACACTACTGGCCATTAAAATTGCTACACCACTTAGATGACGTGTGACACACGCGAAATTGAACCGACAGGAAGAAAATGCTGAGATATGCAAATGATTAGCTTTTCAGAGCATTCACACAAGGTTGCTGCCAGTGGCGACACCTACAACGTGCTGACATGAGGAAAGTTTCCAACCGATTTCTCATACACAAACAGCAGTTGACCGGCGTTACCTGGTGAAACGTTGTTGTGATGCCTCGTGTAAGGAGGAGAAATGCGTACCATCACGTTTCCGACTTTGATAAAGGTCGGATTGTAGCCCATCGCGACATTGCTGTTCGGATTGGTCGAGATACCATAACTGTTAGCAGAATATGGAAACGATGGGTTCAGGAGGGTAATACGGAACGCCATGCTGGATCTCAACGGCCTCGTATGACTAGCAGTCGAGATGACAGGCATCTTATCCGCATGGCTGTAACGGATCGTGCAGCTGCGTCTCGATCCCTGAGTCAACAGATGGGGACGTTTGCAAGAAAACAACCATCTGCACGAACAGCCCGACGACGTTTGCAGCAGCAAGGAGTATCAACTCGGAGACCGTGGCTGCGGTAACCCATGACGAGCATCACAGACAGGAGTGCCTGCGATGGTGTACTCGACGACGAACCTGGGTGCACGAATGGCAAAACGTCATTTTTTCGGATGAATCCAGGTTCTCTTTACAGCATCATGATGGTCGCATCCGTGTTTGGCAACATCGCGGTGAACGCACATTGGAAGCGTGTATTCGTCATCGCCATACTGGCGTATCACCCCGCGTGATGGTATGGGGTGCCATTTGTTACCTGGGTCGCCTCATGCTCGCATTGACGGCACTTTGAACAGTGGACGTTTCATTTCAGATGTGTTACGACCCGTCGCTCTACCCTTCATTCGACTCCAGCGCAACCCTGCATTTCAGCAGGATAATGCACGACCGCATGTTGCAGGTCCTGTACGGGCCTTTCTGCATACAGAAAATGTTCGACTGCTGAGCTGGCCAGCACATTCTCCATATCTCTCACCAACTGAAAACGTCTGGTCAATGTTGGGCGAGCAACTGGCTCGTCGCAATACGCCAGTCACTACTCTTGATGAACTGTGGTATCGTGCTGAAGCTTCATGGGCAGCTGTACCTGTATACGCCATCCAAGCTCTGTTTGACTCAATGCCCAGGCGTATCAAGGTCGTTATTACGGCCAAAGGTGGTTGTTCTGAGTACTGATTTCTCACGATCTATGCAACCAAATTGCGTGAAAATGTAATCACATGTCAGTTCTAGTATAATATATTTGTCCAATGAATACCCGTTTATCATCTGCATTTCTTCTTGGTGTAGCAATATGTATAAACATAACAATAAATGTCAGTTTGTATTTAAGGACACCACCAATTGTAAGTTTACACTCAGAGAAGAACAATCACAAACAGTCGTCCAGTTTAGATAATATTGCCTCTTGGGTCGCTATTAGGAAAATCTGTATGCCCTGTCGCGATACGATAAACCGCAGTCGCGATTGGTTACAATGTGACCTTTACCAAAGTCGGAAACGTGATGGTACGCATTTCTCCTCCTTACACGAGGCACCACAACAACGTTTCACCAGGCAACGCCGGTTAACTGCTGTTTGTGGATGAGAAATCGGTTAGAAAGTATCCTCATTTCAGCACGTTGTAGGTGTCGCCACCGGCGGCAACCTCGTGTGAATGCTCTGAAAAGCTAATCATTTGCATATCACAGCATCTTCTTGCTGCTGATTAAATTTCGAGTTTGTAGTACGTCATCTTCATGTTGTAGCAATTTTAATGCCCAGTAGTGTACATGTTATTTTCTTTGTCTTGCTTTGTTTTTCCTGCAGTTTCTGATGACTTTGCGTGATGGTAGATGACGGCTAAGCGACGTTTATTTCTGTTACATTTTACGATTTTCCAATAACTTTTTCATGTTTTTCCATCCCGACGTCACCTGGGAGATCGCTAGTTTTCTTGTTCTGGTTTTGTGCTAGTTGCTTACCCAAGTTTTTTCAGTTAGAAATCAGCTGGTGAGTTGCTTTTGCAGACAAGTAAATGTGCTGAAGGACTTATTAAACCCAAACAGTAGGCTACAGGCCTTGTGACTGCTCTCGAACACATTGAATGCTTCATGATTCGAGATCAAACATCGAGAGCTACGTTATTAGTCAAATTGCCACATAACATAGCAGTCTGTTCTAGCAATTGCTCCTCGATGAATCTCATATAAATATTGTGATGGCCTAGAGAAGTTAATAATAAACCATCACGCAATAACTTAAGAAAAACTGGGCTATTTGCGAGACATTGCTTTGCAGATGTGCCTCACGCTCATCTAGATAAACCATGTATTGCTATTTCCGTAACTTTCTTTCATAACCGCTCTGCATATTGAATAGTTTATTCATAAAATTACTTGCGCTGTTATGAACATAACATCAACAATGATTGTTTTATAATCATTATGCGTAGAAGATACTCTGCGTTCTTTTGTTTCTTATAGACTGAATGACAGTTTCACTTTGGAGTGACATATTAAAGGCTATGTCGTCAGCATATTGTGTGCCTTTTTATACTCCCTGCTTTAATTTTCGTACACGTTTGCAGAGCGCTTTTTCGGTAATTGCACAAATTGCATATTGTTTCATTGCACAGTTCATTCGAGTGTTTCGAGGCTTCATATTACTCGTAGCTTACTAAACTACACTGTGGATGTTTACATCTTGCAGTGAATGTTT
The DNA here is from genome assembly GCF_021461395.2 of Schistocerca americana. NCBI lineage: Eukaryota > Metazoa > Arthropoda > Insecta > Orthoptera > Acrididae > Schistocerca > Schistocerca americana. The sequence continues at coordinate 924,116,523 of NC_060121.1, read as the reverse complement.
TGTTACTGCCTTCTCATATGTGTTTCTCTGCTTTCCGGGCTATAAAGATCAAAAGATGTGTTACGTACGCATCATGCTTACACTACAGCCACCGAAGATGCTCCGAAAAACGAATCACGTCTGGTGACTGAGCTCTTCAGTTTTCTGCACACTTAAAAAAGAAAGACATTATTGTTGCTGTTATGACTCACTTGGTATGCGCTGTGGTTCTGTAGTGAATACAGGAGCGAGGAACAGATACCATTCATGAACAGTGAAATCAGATATTATTCTACATCTAATTTCAGATAGTGAATATAATACGTAACTTGGCAAGACGCAATCAATACCTTCACTGCGCGATAAAAACGGTGAAGTCACTGATGACAGTGCCACTAAAGCAGAGTTATTAAACATCAAAGAAGAAGAAAATATTTCTGAATTCCAATCAAGAACAAATGCCAAGATGAGTAACATAGAAGTAGATATCCTCGGAGTAACGAAGCAGCTTAAATCACTTAATAAAGGCAAGGCCTCCGATCCAGATTGTATACCAGTCACGTTCCTCTCAGAGTATGCTGATAAAATAGCTCCATATTTAGCAATTATAGACAACCACTCGCTCACAAAAAGATCCGTACCTAAAGAGCGGAAAATTGCTCAAGTCACACCAATACCCAAAAAGGGAAGTAGGAGTAATCCGCTGAATTACAGGCCTATATCACTAACGTCGAGTTGCAGTAGGGTTTTCGAACATATACTGTATTCGAACATTATGAAGTACCTCGAAGGAAACGATTTATTGACACATAGTGAGAACGGTTTCAGAAAATATCGTTCTTGTGAAACACAACAAGCTCTTTATACTCATGAAGTAATAAATGCTATCGACAGGGGATGTCAAATTGATTTCATATTTTTAGATTTCCAGAAGGCTTTCGACACCGTTCCTCACAAGCGCCTTCTAACCAAATTGCGTGCCTACGGAGTATCGCCTCAGTTGTGCGACTGGATTCGTGGTTTCCTGTCAGAAAGGTCACAGTTCGTAGTAATAGACGGAGAGTTATCGAGTAAAACAGAAGTAAGATCCGTCGTCCCCCAAGGATGTGTTATAGGCCCTCTATTGTTCCTGATCTATATTAACGACATAGGAGATAATCTGAGTAGCCGTCTTAGATTGTTTGCAGATGATGCTGTCATTTACCGTCTTGTAAAGTCATCAGATGATCCAAATGACTTGCAAAAGGATTTACATAAGATATCTGTATGGTGCGTAAGTAGTAACTGACCCTGAATACGGAAAAATGTGAAGTTATTCACGTGAGTACTAAAAGAAATCAGATAAATTTCGATTACGCGATAAGTCACACAAATCTGAAGGCTGTAAATTCAACTAAATACTTAGGGATTACAATTACAAATAACCTAAACTGGAACGATCACACAGATAATATTGTGGGTAGAGCAAACCAAATACTGCGATTCATTGGCGGAACACTTAGAAGGTGGAATAGGTCTACTAAAGAGACTGCTTACACCACGCTTGTCCACCCTATTCTGGAGTATTGCTGTGCGGTGTGGGATCCACACCAGCGGATGACATCGAAAAAGTACAAAGAAGGGTAGATCGTTTTTTATTATCGCGAAATAGGGTAGATAGTGTCACAGACATGATATGTGAATTGGAGTGGCAATCATTAAAACAAAGGCATTTTTTGTTGCGACGGCATCTTCTCATGAAATTTCAATCACCAGTTTTGTCCTCCGACTGCGAAAGCATTCTGTTGGCTCCCACTTACATAGGGAAAAATGATCATCACGATATAGCAAGAGAAATAAGGGCTCGCACAGAAAAATTGAAGTGCTCGTTTTTCCCGCGTGCCGTTCGAGAGTGGAACGGAAGAGGGACAGCTTGAAGGTAATTTACTGAACCCTCTGCCAGGCACTTTATTGTGAATAGCAGAGTAATCACGTAGTTGTAGATAGATGTAGATGTTGCCATATTTGCTGCATCTGTTGCTAATAGAAGATTTGAATGTATAAATACACACAGTTACAAAAGATTTATAAATCTGTCACTCTTTCAACAAAATGTCTGTTCAGAAGATGTCGAGCCCTGGCCACTATGAAACGCTGTAAATGTTACTGAACTGGTGGGCACACAAAATCGGGCCAGTGCATCAATGTTCCGACTTCAGTAAGCCCACCGCTGGACATTCAGAAATTATTGGGTTGGTGCATAATTTTGTAGCGTTTTTCCGTAAGTTTAATAAACGCAACAGATTCATACAACACACAGTTTAGTCACCAGTAATATATTCTTCTGCACCATTTACAACAGTCTACCAACGCTGTGATAATTTTTCCATTCCGCGATTGTAGAAATTCCGTGGTTTTGAGGAGAAGAAATCGTCGAGCCATGTTCGGGAGCATTTTCATCCTGAAAGTTCATTGAAGGTTGTTAGACAAAGAATAGAAAAGCTGAAAGTCCAAAGGCGCAGGATCAGGTGAATAAGGTGGGTGCGGAATGACTTCCCAACCCAACTACCGTACACTGTTTGTTGTTTGTCTAGCAGAGTGCGGGTGTTATTGTGGTGTAGCATTACGTCAAGCTCTCTTCCTGGCCTTGTTCTTGGATTGCGCCTGTGAGACATCTCAGTTGTTGGCAATAAATGTCAGCAGTGACGTTTACATCTCGGGGAAGCAATTCGTACTGCAACACACCGTCGCTGCTCTGCCAGATGAATTACATTATTTCTGTGGACGCGTGCAGCTCTTTGTACGTGGAGTTGCTGCTCTGTTTGGGCTCAACCATTCCTTTCTTTTCCTTATGTCAGCACAAAGAAACCATTTCTCGTCACCAGTAACGATAATGGACAGGAATGGTCGGTGTTGTTCACGAGTCATTTGATGAGGAGCTAGCGGAGATTTTTGTGATTTGCCTTAGAGCGTTCAGTACCCATACACCTGAGGTTTGAACCTTCTAAAAAATGGTTCAAATGGCTCTGAGCACTATGCGACTTAACTTCTGAGGTCATCAGTCGCCTAGAACTTAGAACTAGTTAAACCTAACGGACATAAGGACATCACACACATCCATGCCCGAGGCAGCATTCGAACCTGCGACCGTAACGGTCACGCGGTTCCAGATTAAAGCGCCTAGAGCCGCTCGGCCACACCGGCCGGCCATTGAACCTTCTCCATTTCTTGCGAACGTGGCAGTTCATCACATTTTCCACTGAAGTGGATCATTGTAGATCAAAGCGTTTAAATAATTTTCATCAAACCCTGAAGGTCTTCTTGAATGTGGAGAGTCACTAATGTCAAAAGGTTTCTCATTAAAACCATTTTCTTGTCGTGCTCTGTTTAGTGACATTATTCCCATACACTGTGCAAATGTTTCTGGCTGCCTCCGCTGCTGTAACCTCTCCACTGAGCTCAAACAGAAGAATTTGTCGGAAATATTCCGATTTCTCCACTTCGGACTCCACTCTCTAGTGTCCAAAGCTCCACACACTATCTTCAAATTACAAAATGAATACTCAAATCACAACAGTGAACTGTTGTTGTGGTCTTCAGGCCAGAGACTGGTTTGATGCAGCTCTCCCTGCTACTCTAGCCTGTGCAAGCTTCTTCATCTCCCAGTACCTACTGCAGGTTCGTCCAAACTGTGCCCCTGGGGCGCTAGCGCCCGCGGCCGGCGCCCCGGGCGAATTCGTGTGTTGTCGCAGTGGCCGAGCCGTGTCGCTCAGCTAGCCGTGCGGACCGCCCGCGGAGACTCGCAATGCCGCTGTACGCAAATATTGCAACAGACAAAAATTTATTTTGCGCCCACACATCGCTGTCCTTTTCCAGCGGTACTGGGGGAAAACGCATCTAAAACCAATCTGTTTTGTTAGTTTCTTATTTGAGTTTCAATGAATGAAACAATTAATTTTTAAAGTGATAAAAGTGTTTCAAAAACAGGATTGTACAAAATTAATTGTATGTTCTTTTTTGGCGTGGTATGAGCAGGAAACAGGTGGGCAAAGTTTGTGCACAAGTTACAAATGATCGTTGAGAATTGGGAAAGCTGCTGCTGCGAATCTCATCAAGGATTGCCTGGTCGACTCGGCGGCTTGTATTTGTCCACCAGACTTCACGGAAAAATTGGAAAAATAGCTCTTACGCCTCATACTGTTGCTCACAGAGTCGAAGATATGGTTTCAGATGTGGAATTAATGGAGAGAGCGGCAAACTTCATTCCACTTTCTATCGCTCTTGACGAGTCCGTGGACGTTGTGGACATATCTCAGCTAGTGATATACATTCGAGGTGTCAACGACAATCTACGTGTCACCGAAGAATTTCTCGATCTTATACCATTAAAAGACACAACCACGGGTTGAATATTTTTCTAGCCGTGGAAAACGTGTTAGAATCAATGGGTTTAAAATGGGAACGCCTGACCAGTGTAACAAGGGATGCAGCCCCTGCGCTACGAGGGATACGCACTGGATTTCTGAGTTACGTGAGGTCAAAAATGGCTGAAGTTGCCTGTTCGTTATTCGCGACAGTCCATTGTCTGATACACCAGAAGGCACTTTGTGCGAAGATTGTCAACACAAAAAATGTTATCGACATAGTTCTTCGAACGGTTAATTATCTTCACCCGCATGGACTCACACGTCGCCAATTTAAAGAATTTCTGGCTGATATCGAAGCGGAATACCCGGACATCCCCTACCACACCGAAGTAAGATGGCTGAGCAGAGGAAAGGTGCTTCATCGGTTTTTCTCCTTGAGGGGCGAAATAAATACTTTTTTGGAAAGAACTACTTTGTGATTCTAAGTGAGTGGCGAATTTCGCTTTTTTGAGTGACCTTACTGGTCATTTAAATACTTTGAACATTTCACTCCAACACGAAAATCACTATGTTGTTGATTTAGTGCAGACGATTCAAGCATATATATATATATGTGTGTGTGTGTGTGTGTGTGTGTGTGTGTGTGTGTGTTCGCCCGTTTTCCCGTCGGGCAGAGGACAAGTGCTTCAACTAGAGCCGATTGACCTGCAGTGCGATATCCGCCTGGAGGACCGCTTTCTCATGTGTAAAACTTTGGATGACTTTTACAGCTGTCTTCCACGAGAGAAATTTCCCCTTTTGCACAAGCACGCGGGTTTGGCTCCACGTATATCTGCGAGCGCTTTTTCTCTCTTTTAAAGCTTGCTAAAACTAAGGACAGTTCATTAGTTGGCGATAAAAATTTGACTAATTCTTTGAGGTTATCAGTCTCAGGGAATATTGTACCAAACATTGACAAAACCGTTTCCGCGAAAAACAAAAAAGTGTAAAACGTTAATTGTCTTCTTTAGTAATGTTGACTGTAAGAATTAAAGAGCTTTATAACCTTAATTCTGAGTTTTTTAATAAGTTTTCACTATTGGTCGGTTAAAATTATTACGTACAAAACAGAAAACTAAGGATCCGATTTCAAAACTCTGAAAAGGGATGCAAAGAGATGTAGCCAGAAGCATAACAACAAATATTTACTTGTAACTGCTAACAGTAAGAATGTGACTCTATATCCCTTACATAAAGTTATTTCTAAAATAGAGTATTTATGACTCTTGTTCATTTAAGAAACTGATATATTTTTCAGAAGACGCCTATTGTACATATGCGAGTGCGCATGTGCAGTACTAATAGAATGAACCTGTGGGTCAGAAAAGAACTAAGATGTTCTTCGATTCTTGTTTTGGATATTGTTGTGTAAAGCTTTGCCTAGTAATTCTGCCACACGAACACTAGTTGTTACCTAAACTGTGGTGTCACCGCCAGACACCACACTTGCTAGGTGGTAGCTTTAAATCGGCCGCGGTCCATTACTACATGTCGGACTCGCGTGTCGCCACTGTGTGATCGCAGACCGAGCGCCACCACAAGGCAGGTCTCGATATACGGACTAGCACTCGCCCCAGTTGTACGGACGACGTAGCTAGCGACTACACGGACGAAGCATTGCTCATTTGCCGAGCAGATAGCTAGAATAGCCTTCAGCTAAGTCAATGGCTACGACCTAGCAAGGCGCCATTAGTAACATTGCATGTATCTAAAGAGTCTCACTTGTATCGCCACAATCTCCAGATGTACCAAAAGGATGGATTAAAGTTAAGTATTCCAGAAGCTACGTACTTTTCTTTATAGCATTCATTACGTATCCTGTTTCAGACCTCCCGCCATCCGGCTTTAGCTTAGCGCGTGCCTTTCGGCTTCCTCTCATTGTGTCTAGGCTGTCTTGTCTAGACACAACATAAACGGTTAAGGGTTTGCTTGTTTTACCGCTCATCGGCCTCTCTTACAGAGGTGAGGTTCCTCTGTTATTTTGTTTGCGTTGGATCTGACCGCGGGACAGTCCACCGCGGAGCAGTGGTGTGCAGTCTCACTCGCTCCGTAGCTGTCTCTCTTGCTCATATGCCGACACTGGCGACACAGGGTCGCGGACGGGGCGCTGAACTACACTGCCTGGCGCCCGCGGGGCGCAATTCTTGGATGAGCCTGACCTACTGCGACCTACATCCTTCTGAATCTGCTCAGTGTATTCATCTCTTGGTCTCCCTCTACGATTTTTACCCTCCACGCTGCCCGCCAGTATTAAATTGCTGATGCCTTGATGCCTCAGACCATATCCTACCAACCGATCCCTTCTTCTAGTCAAGTTGTGCACAAACTCCTCCACAACTCTATTCAGTACTTCCTCGTTAGTTATCTGATCTACCCATCTAATCTTCATCATTCTTCTGTAGCACCACATTTCAAAAGCTTCTATTCTCTTCTTGTCCAAACTATTTATCGTCCATGTTTCACTTCCATACATGGCTACACTCCATACAAACACTTTCAGAAACGACTTCCTGACACTTAAATCTATACTCGATGTTAACAAATTTCTCTTCTTCAGAAACGCTTTCCTTGTCATTGCCAGTCTACATTTTATATCCTCTCTACTTCGACCATCATCAGTTATTTTGCTCCCCAAATAGCAAAACTCCTTTACCAATTTGAAGTGCCTCATTTCCTAATCTAATTCCCTCAGCATCACCCGACTTAATTCAACTACATTCCATTATCCTCGTTTTGCTTTTGTTGATGTTCATCTTGTATCTTCCTTTCAAGACACTGTCCATTCCGTTCAACTGCTCTTCCAAGTCCTATGCTATCTCTGACAGAATTACAGTGTCATCGGCAAACCTCAAAATTTTTATTTCTTCTCCATGGATTTTAATACCTACTCCAAATTTTTCTTTTGTTTCCTTTACTCCTTGCTCAATATACAGATTGAATAACATCGGGGAGAGGCTACAACCCTGTCTCACTCCCTTCCCAACCACTGCTTCCCTTTCGTGAACTATAAATAGAAAATGATAATCGATAAATAAACCAATAGTAACCGGAATACCAACGTGCTAAACAAAAACGCTACGAACTATAGCACCAACCTAATAGTATCTACGCTCTAGCCCCTGACCCTACTTACAGAAATGATAGCAAATGTCATTGGTTAATACTGTTCATATTTCGGCCCTGGGTAAACTCGGCAGTGCATCTTTGAGACGCGAGCTACATTCCGTACTTTCAAGCACGCTCGTGGTAACCATTGGTTGGGCAAACGTTTTATTTCTGTAGCTAGTAAAATTGGGGACATCGCATAATATGTTTGGCAACTCTGTGATCATCAAGTTACTTCCTGGAATGGGAAAAAATTGTCCTCCTAAATTCAATTGATATTTTCTTATCAGCTGCATTAAATATTCTGAGTGATTTACATATAAGGTGTGATACCGGGTTTTTTAGATCCATGGTGCTGAGTCCAGGAAGGTCGTTCCACTGATAAAACTATTCTCTTCATTTACCTCGCAAATTATTTACGTTAGCTATCACTATAGTAATGTACTTGTTGTGGGTTCGAAGTTTGCTGCAGGGTTTTTATTTTGCTTCTTCGTTTTTTCTCCTCTGTTAATTGCCAGACCAAATATCGCAAGAACATCTCTAGAAAACGTCTGCATCGTAAGTCTTCTCATAACCTTTTTTTCAGTACGTTTCAAATCTGACAGTGAAACACTTACGAAATTCCTGAATTACATACTTGTTCGTTTCAGCATTCTTCTGCTTCAGCCAATAATATTTAATTTTTCATGAATGCATGCATTAATTAAATATTAAGTGGCACTGAACAATGTGTTAAGTATGTGGACAACATAATTTCCTGTGTAGCAGACTGAGGACTTGCCATGGCAACAATAGTTTAAGACGATAAACATCAAGCATGTGGATGGAACATATATTGTGTTTCTGGAGCTAACCTAATGTCGTAATATGTAAAAATAGCTGCATGTTCCAGCTAAATCCTCTGCTGGAGAGATGTAGCTGCAATGCTGAACGGTAGATAAATAAAACTCATTTCATCTGAACCTATATGAACTCATATAGTGTTCAGCATGTCTTAAACGAGTCAAAACGCTTGAAGGCTATTGCAAATGTAGAATAATGCCTTCAAGATGAGTCCGGGAACAGCAGCCTGTATCCTCGTAGTATTGCTCATCAGCTTTTGCTTAGCTGAGAAATTTGCTGAGAAATTCCGTGTCACGTAAATATAACGTAACGATAAATAGGTATTCAGATAGCAACCCTACAGTTCGAATCGCCAAGCAAGAACTTGGAAATGCCATTAAGAAGGCAAAAATGCTAAAGCAACGGTTTTAGGTTGTGGTATGGATAGCAACGATGCCACGGAATAGTTTCTCAAGCTGGCACTACGAGAGACACGGACGACAGCGTCCTCTAGCCGGTGCTGTCGAGGTCTACGAGCTCCGCGACTGCTTCAGCCCATTTGATCAGGTGCAGCCAGCCAGGACACTTCGTTTCAGCATCCGACCTATGTACAAAGTTATGTAATCGTTTATCACCTTGTTTTTGCACCAGTAACTCAAGTTCTTGCAATACCGACTTGTATTACCTTTTCCCGTTCTACAAAATAGGTGATATTAAACATTTGGGCACCAAAGGTAGTTCGTTGCATCTGTTAGTTTTTCTACGTTCATTTGTTCCTAAATGACGAAAGAACCGCTAATGCGCTCCGTAGACGGTTTCTTCCTTTCGTAGCTCGTGGTCCTGGTGATATCAACGCTGTGCCAGAGCGATAAGGTATGCAAACTCACTACACGAGGCAATTATGCCATCACTACAAAAATTTTTAGTAGACCCGAATCAGCTCTCAACACTTGAGTACTACCGAAACACAGCCGCAAGTAAAAAAAAAAAAAGTCGCACACCATTTTAGAGGTTTCCAGTTCACTCAATTAACTCAAGATGTATTGTTGCAACAGTGCATATGGAGTCATGTAATTATTACATCTACAGACCAATAGCACAAGCGATTCAGATGTGCCAGGTATCGACCCATACTGAAACATACATATTAGTGCGCGGAGTAGCCTCCAAAGGCAAAGTCAGCACTGACTCTGGAAGCCAGCCGATCGTGCGGATGACGTATACTGTTATGCCACACCTACTCAACCTGTTCACGTAGTTCTGAAAGAGTTGCTGGTTGACGAGACGCACGAGTCACTTATCATCCCATCATATCCCGCGACCATCTCTTGCGTGCAGGCAGAATCGGGTATTCATTGCTGAAGACCACGGAGCGCCATTCCATCTTCCATGTGATATTCTGGTGACACCATAGACTCGTGCACATCGATGCTGTGGCGTGACTGGTAGATAGTGCTGTGTCCGCACCCGGTAACTGAGTGGTCGGCGCGACAGAATGTCAATCCTAAGGGCCCGGGTTAGATTTCCGGCTGGGTCGGAGATTTCCTCCGCTCAGGGACTGGGTGTTGTGTTGTCCTAATCATCATCAGTTCGTACCCCATCGACACGCAAATCGCCGAAGCGGCGAAAGCCTTGCACCTGGCGACCGGTCTACCCGACGGGAGGCCCTAACACGTCTAACTTGTGTGGCAGTTCTGTGAAAGGACCATACCGCCACTCGGAGGGCCACAATTTGACCCCTTTCAACAAACTCACTCAGCTGGCTGTGTAAGTAGGCTGTTTATGTTTTCTCTATGTAAGTAGGCTGTTTAAGTTTTTTATTGGTAACGCCACCTCTGTATGACAATCACTGGCTGTGCTGTGGGCAGTCTGTGTCTGCTTTGCATTGTTGTAATACTCGCCATTGTAGTGTTAGGCAGCTGGCTGTGAACAGCGCGTAGCGTTGCGCAGTTGGAGGTGAGCCGCCAGCAGTGGTGGATGTGGGGAGAGAGATGGCGGAGGTTTGCAATTTGTCATGAACTGATATATATATTATGACTTGTGACGATATTAAGGTAAATACATTGTTTGTTCTCTATTAATATCTTTCATTTGCTAACTATCCCTATCAGTAGTTAGTGCCTTCCATAGTTTGAATCTTTTATTTAGCTGGCAGTAGTGGCGGTCGCTGTATTGCAGTAGCTTGAGCAGCGAAGATTTTTGTGAGGTAAGTGATTTGTGAAACGTATAGTTTAATGTTAGTCAGGGCCATTCTTTTGTAGGGAATTTTGAAAGTCAGATTGCGTTGCGCTAACAAAATATTGTGTGTCAGTTTAAGGACAGTCGTGTATAAATTGTTCAAAGGGGACGTTTCATATGTCGACCCTTAGCCGAGGATACCTCACTGGAATCTTCTGATTTTTTCTTGTAGTTTGTGTATTTAGTGTAGCTTTTGTTTATTGCTAGCGCGTAATTGTAGAGAGAATCTCCTTTGTAGTTGTAGTTTTTCATTGTTGTAGAGTAAAACAGTTGTGGCATGCATGTAGATTTGCACCAAGTATTTCGCAGCTGCAATTAACTAGACATTGTTTCCATTGCTACGTTATTTTATTTTGCTCTTCAAATTGTGTTTTTCTGTGTTGTCGTGTGAAATACTGTGACAATAATGGCGTGTGAAAAACGTAATACTAGGCTCCAAAGTAAACTGAGAAATGACAGTGAAGACGAAGGCAGTGTGTTAGCGCCGCAGAGTAATGAATTAACTGATGTTCAAAGTAGTAATTTGGTAATCGTGCATAGGGAAATGGAGCGGGCGGCAAACAATGGCACGGACAGTGAAACAATTAGTGAAGAGGGAAGCATTATCGATCGATCGGTCGGCAACAGCTCGCCTCAGGAATCCGAAATGACAGGACACAATTTCGGAAATACTGTAGATTCAGGTTTTGGGTTATCACCGTTTTCTCAAATAAGTCAAGACGCATTTTCTGCTTGTCAAAATGTGAATGTTGCCGGTGCAAATGCACTGCCGAAAAGCGTAGAGAAACAGATTCCAGACACTAATACATTATTATTGCAATTAATGCAACAAATGGAACAAAATCAGAGACAAATGGGACAAAATCTTAAAAAGTTAGACACAGTGGAACAAAATCTCAAAAAATTAGACACAATGGAACAAAATCAGAGACAAACACAGCAAAAGCTTCAAAAGTTAGACACAATGGAACAAAATCTTAAAAAGTTAGACTCATTGGAGCAAACTCTTGAACGAACACGTGAGGATTTAACTGCTGAGTTACATCACATTGAATCGAAATGTCAAAAAGTCTGTAATGACGTAAAAACACAAATTTGTGAGCATTTCCAACCTATTTTTTCGCGTCATGAAAATGCACTACAGAATCACGAAGCAGCAATAAAAGAACTGCAAACTATTGTTCATGAAAATCATGAGACCTTGCAAGCAAAATTTGACTCAGTTGCATCTACCGATACGGTTATGCAACTTGCAAAAACTCAGGAAAACTTAAAGGTCACAGTAGACACGATTGCAACACAAATGGACACTCTGAAACTTGGTTCAGAAAAACATAGAGAGGAAATGATTTCACTATCGGATAAAGTAGCCGAACTTTCAGATCAGTTCACTAACTTATCTACAAAGGTAGATGATGATCTGAATGACACAACACCTGTAGCTTTCATGGACACTGAAGAGTATGAACAAATTAGAAAATTCAAACAAAATCAAAATCAAATCAATACACAGTACAAAAGAGAAATCCGGGAAGTGCAAGATAAGTTGGCACAAGTAGTACAAGAATTACGTATTTCTGAGGACACTCGCGCCCCAATACGGGAAGAGGGACATACAAATACGGAACAGACACAAAATAATAACACAGGGCATTTCGGAAGTTATGAAAGAAATTGGCAATGTGCACCGAATTTTGAGATGGAACGGCCGACACGACCTAACAATGACCGATATGCGACTCGCCGACATGATGATTTTGACTATAAGCTGTTCATTACTACACGTAAATTCAAAACATTTAAGAATTCTGGCAACGACATTCATCCACAAGCATGGCTCCATCAATTCTCTCATTGTTTTCCTCCCAACTGGTCGTTAGAACACAGATTAGAATTTATGTGTGGCTACTTAGAGAATGAACCAGCTGTAAGAATGCGATCGGTCATTCACGATTGCCACAGTGAGGGAGAATTTTACCATGCCTTCCTCTCAGCATATTGGTCTCAAGCTACACAAGACCGTGTAAAACATAACATCATAATGATGAAACACTTCGAACAATCTGAATTTTCCAGTCTTGTGAAATATTTTGAAGACATGTTGCACAAGAATCAATACCTGTCAAACCCATACAGCCCCTCAGAACTCATCCGCATTTGCTTAATCAAACTGCCTAAACATTTACGACATATTATTTTAGCAGGACGTTGCAAAGACGACATTGAAGCTTTTCAGAGACTGTTACAGGAATTAGAAATTGACACTGACAATCGCGGAACGCGAAACCAGGAACACAACAATTACAGGTCACATCTGTCACAATTCCACGATGAAAGAAATAATAACTGGACACGACAAGGCTATTCTCACAACACATATCGTGACCAAAACAGACACCACCCATATGACAACCACTGGCAGAGTAATAATAGTTACAGAGAAAGATCGCATTTCCGTAGTAATGAATATGACAGAGACAATCAGAGAAACAGACAATATGGGAATCAAAACAAGTATTATCAAGGGAGGCAGAATAACTTCAGACGCAACAGTTCGGCGCAGAGTTACGATTCATGGAGAAATTCTCCACCACGTGACCGACAAGAAAGAAACTATGGCATCTACCGACATGACGACAGACGATATGATCGTAACGATAGACCTGAACTGCATCAGAACTGGCGGGATTCAAACAGAGCAGGGCCCTCTCGTCACGGTGAATTTGTAGAAGTTAGGTCTCCAAATCCCAATAACGACGCGCGCCAACAAAGAGACAATAGGCAATGACTCACACCGATGGCAGCCACAAAACGTTCTTATGACACTAACGACGCAGCTGCCGTAGCTAGTAATTACGTAAAAATGGAAGACATTAGGGACATCTTACTCCAGGAACACGACATAAAACATAACAATATTGCATATCCTGTGATTCACATTACAGTAAATGACGTAAAAATTTACGGCAGTACTTGACTCTGGCAGTTCCATCTCAGTAATTAGTGAAACAGCCTTTAGCAAATGTAACAAATCGAACGATTGCCCTACACTTCCGTTACGTAAGATTAAATTACAAGGTGCAATCTTTGGAAAAAGTGTAGATGTACGCCAGCAAACCAATTTAGAATTCTTTTGTCAAAGCCACAGCTTCTCTATAAACTTTCTTATTGTTTCATTATTGTCGACGGAAATTATATTGGGAGTAGACTTTTTGAATGAATACAAAGCAATCTTAAGCTTTCACGATGCTGAAATAAGTTTAGAGAAAGAAGGTAAGTCAATAGCTTTGAAATTTGAAGACTGGCTCTCAAACCATGACAAGGAAATTAATCGGCTTTACCTTCTGTTAGACAACAGTTCGGACTTTTCTACGGAACTAGACACTAACAATCACTCTGCAAGTACTGACAGGGATGATATCGACGGCGCATTTGACATTAATAAGTTAATTCAGAATAAAATTCAAACAATTGAGAATTGTAATGACACTGATAGGCAGGACCTTTTTGAGATTTTACAAGCACATTCCACAGTTTTTACTCATAAAACAGGAACAATCAAGGGATTTCAATACCAATTTCGTGTTCGTGAGCATACTAAATTTTGTGTTAGACCATATGTAATTCCAGCACATTATAGGGACCGTGTTAGAACAGAAATACAATCTATGCTTGACGAGGGCATTATTGAGCCTGCAGTAAGCTCATACAACAATCCATTACATGTTGTTGAAAAGAAAAATGGATCGATCAGACTTGTCTTAGATTCGAGACAAATCAATACTATCATTATTCCTGAAACAGACAGGCCGCAGACGATGGAAGAACTTCTTCAAAATTTTAATGGTGTAAAAGTGTTGTCTTCCATTGATCTCAGATCCAGCTTTTATCAGATCGAACTTCATCCAGAATGCAGAAAATACACAGCTTTCCTTTGTTTCGGCGTTTGTTATCAGTTTCGGAAACTTCCCTTTGGTTTGAACATTTCTTCAGCAGCATTTATTCGCGGGCTAAATTCCATATTACCTGAGTTCTTAAAACGTCACATCACCTTATATGTGGACGATATTCTAATAGCGGAAGCTTCATGGGAACAACATAATCGCATCCTCAACAGTCTGTTACGTATTTTTGCAGAATCTGGAATTACAGTTAACTTGGAAAAGTCTGAATTCGGTAGGTCAAAGGTGAGGTTTTTGGGACATATTATTTCTTCTGAAGGCATTCAGCCGGATCCTGAAAAGTTAGAAGCAATCAGAGCCATTCCAGTTCCATCCACAAAAAGACAAGTCCGCAGTTTTCTAGGTCTCGTAAATTTTTACCGTCGTTTTCTGAATATGCAAATTCTAGTTACACCAAAACTTTGTTCTCTCACTGGAAAAAATACTATTTGGAACTGGGACGAACAAGCACAGTTGGAATTCAATTCTTTGAAAGAAGCGTTACTTCACGCGCCAATACTAGCTCATCCTGATCTGTCACAAGATTTCTGCCTTAGTACGGATTCTTCTAAAGTCGGTCTTGGTGCCCATTTATTTCAAGAAGCCATAGAAAATGACACTACCGTTCAGAAAACCATTGCTTTTGCTAGCCGAGTGCTAACAAAATCTGAAAAAAATTATTCCGTTACTGAATTAGAAGCTTTAGCTATCGTTTGGGCATTTAACAAATTCCGTTTCTTTCTTTCTGGTAAGCACGTAAAAGTATACAGTGATCATCGTGCATTACAATTTCTTATGTCTTCAAAATTAAATCATGACAGGTTAAAACGTTGGGCATTGTTTCTGCAAGAATTCCGCTTCACAATAGTCTACATTCCCGGCAAGGAGAACATTGTTGCGGACGCACAGTCACGCGCACCGGCTGGGCTTGAGAAAAGTACCACAGAAGGCAACCTCGAGAAAAATTTCAGTATTCTTTACATTCAGAAAGTCGCCTTTGAAAACTTCATCACCACATCTTTAAAGGAAATTGCTCATGAACAAGATAAAGATCCGATTTGGAAAGACATCAAGAGCAAATGGCATGAAAAGACACACACACAGATTCGGCATTATTACCTGGTTAGAAACAACATACTCTTCAAACGCTGCACTGTTGATGACAAGCTATGGGTACTTTGCATTCCAGACGATTTTGTTAATAAGCTCATTTGGTACATTCATTTCAGCTACGCACATTTTGGCCCACGAAAATGTTATCATATTCTTCGAACGACTTGTTATTTTAACAATATGGAAAAGCGAATTCGAAGAGTCTTGTCTATTTGTAAACTTTGTCAAAAGGCGAAACCATCTACTGTCTCACATCGTGCTCTGTTGTTTCCTATTATTCCTGCTAAATTAAAAGAATTTGCTGCTGTTGATCTCTTGGGACCGCTTGTCAGAACATCCAATGGATTTTCGTACGTTCTAGTCGCTGTTGAACTTACTTCAAAATTTGTTTCTTTCACTCCGTTACGTAAAGCCACTGGACGGTCTGTATCCAACGCCTTTGTTAAAAATTTCTTACGTGAAGTTGGACACGTTAGTAAAGTCATTTCAGATAACGGACCGCAATTCAGATCTGCTGTTTGGTCATGCATGCTTCGCAACCACAAAATCAAACCTGTTTTTATTTCATTGTACTCACCACATTGCAACCCGTCTGAACGGATTATGAAAGAAATCAATAAGCTTTGCAGACTTTATTGTCACAGAAAGCATCAGCATTGGGACAGATATTTACACTTATTTCAAAACGTGCTGAATGAAATGCCTCACGACTCCACTGCTTTACCACCTACTCTTGTACTGAAGAATGAAGAACCACCGAACAGAATCAGAGAGCTTGTACCTTTCCCGAATACACGTAAACTTCGACACAAAGACATAATTGATTTGGCTCTTAAAAATATAAAATCTGCAGCAGACAAAAGGAGAAAACTACACGGTAAAGCAAATGCAAAGAAATTGTATATTGGTCAGAAAGTTCTCATTAAAGCTCATTCATTGTCACATAAGAAGAAACACTTGAGTCACAAATTCTTTCTAGTTTACAATGGACCTTACAGAATCCGACGTATACCACATGATAATTGCGTTGAAGTTGAAACTCTGCGTACTAGGAAGAGTAAAGGTTTACACCACATTTCTCATGTAAAACCATTTATTGACAGATAATCTGCCTTTTAACTTTGTCTTTGCCATAAAACGTTTCACTTCACGTTACTAGTATGCTTTAGAAACTGTTACCATGCAACAATGTTTGAAGTTAAATATCCAATCAAGAACCAAGAGAACTTATTTAAACAGAAATGACGAATGCATTGTTATAGTAAACAGACGTCACAGTGTTATTGTGCGTGTACATTCTTGCTTGTTTGTTGCACGATTACGTAACGACTATAAGGCTCACATACTTAGAACATTTACCAGTACTGCTAATGAGATTTTAATGCAACATTTTGGTTTATTTGAAAATACATTCTGAATTTAAAGTGCTTTCTGAGAGATACCAGATGACACAGAGGTTAGTTTATGTGACAGCTACACGATTTTTATCACGACGCTACTAATGAGTGACAATTTACAATGTTGCTTTTGCGGTGTATCTGTTTTATATCTGCACAGTTTTCTGAATTCTTCTGGAAATCAAAACATGTTTTATTAGTAACTTTTGTGGTATAGCTACAAGGAGACAGCCTTTTCCATAGCACAACAATACGTTACAGCACAGTACTTTCATCATCACAACAATAAGCGTAATAACTAAGATATCTCTACGCAAAGCATTTCACTTTTGTTTATCATGAGGTAAGTACATTGGCTTCTGCAGAACTTAGCTTTTGGAGGAAAATAACTACGACACTTTCACAGAGATTATCTTACAACAATATGCACATTTAGCGCTACAGGACACGCATTTCAGTGATTAATTTTGTACTTAAAACATTTATTTTTAAAGATTTTTGAATTGCAAAGAAAGTTTTCAGTGATACATTTCATTTCATTGCTGTAATCTGTAACACCTGAGGGTATAATTACATTAATCCTCAGGGGGGTACACGTTTACTTCGTGTACCATGTGTTTGGCAAGCACAAGGAGCCCTAGCTAATATGGTATTTGCTTATACAACTTTACACATCGGTACCATATTTCTCTAACACACAAATTACACAGCTATCTGATCATTTAACTGAGAGATAAACATGTTTTTTACTACATCAGTGACAGATGTTTACGCAATTACACCGTTGGATAACTTCACACTTATGAAACTGTATTTTGTCTGTACTTTGTAAACTGTTCATATTTTTTCGGAATCATTGTGATACTATGAGAGCTTTGAATGATGTATTTGGTATGAGATCATGATTTTTAAAGTACGTTTGAGGCAGCTGACACTTTTGACATGAGCAGAGAATTATTTTAGGCTTAGAAATTATTGGAGGAAGTTACGACGATTTTGAGATTTGACTGAAGTGTTATGATGTTATTATTACGACGACGATGTGTATTATGTTGTTGAGGAATGTTTATTATGCTACGTATTTCTCACGATGAAATATTGAAGAAGTGTCGACGAATATGTATATGTATAATGAGGTAAGGAGTAATGAATAGTGGGTAGGGACTCTTGACTTGTGAAAAAGGATGTTGGAAACCAAGAATCGTACTTTAAGAGTTATGACATGTGTGAATCATGTGTGAATGTATCACAATGCCACTGAACATTTTTTGGACACTGTTATATTCATAGGATTTTGTTTCTACAGATTTGCAACGCTAATTCTTGACCTGTGAAGTATTTTTATGTGAGACTGTCACTTTAGCGAAAATTGCTGTCGTAAATATTTCCGTACGAAAGTTAAGTGACCACCTGCACGTAATGCGTCGCGGGCACCCAGCTGTGTCAGACGCCTGGAGAAAAAGTCATTAGCGCGTGCCTTTCAGAGCACAGGAAGAAAAAAAAAAAGAAAGGGAAGGCCATTATCCTGGCCATTGTCATTCCTTTAGAGAAAGCATCGCAAAAACGACACGGTCGAACTTGAAAACATATGATTACACTAGCTCTTAATTTACGATATTTACTGAAATGCCTAATAAAATGACAAGAAATATTTTTACATCTGCACACCTGATTATGACAAGCGTCTTTCTATGAGAGTTGAGAGAATTTCTACTAACTTACGAAATGTCACATGACTACTGAATGATATTTTTATGCTTTGCTTTTCATATTTGCTTATTTCATTTGACATCTGTTTTCCAGCTGTGTTGCAGCATTGCTTTTATAAAATAAAATGCATTTGCTAATGTGAACACTTTCTGTCAACAGATCTATTAAATAATTATTTTATGATCCACATTCTTTAAAAAAGGAGCACTTGGAAAGGAAAGAACAATAAGAAGGAACTAGTAACTGCATTCATAATTTTATTTTCAAGTAATTGGTAACTTTTGGTAGAATAACTTCTTGTGGTGCACCACTTTAATTACTTAGACATTAAGATGTGATTATACATTTGCCTTATCTGCATTGTTATCTTTAGTGTACTATTTTTTCTACTTGAGCTATGTCATGTTTCGATATAAGCTGCTGTTTGCCAGGCATAGTGCTACTGAACTTTAATTTGTGTTACTCTGCTAAGCCAGATTTATTTTTTTTTTTTTTGCTGCACAGTGCCCTATATGAGTTGTAATATTGCAATTGCTTTGGCATTTGTATTTTTGTCATTGATGTTTGTGTTAATTGTTTTGTGCTGCTGCATTGCCTCGTCCCTTAGTTTAGCATCTGAGCTCAGTAGATTTAAGTTAGCTTAAGAGGGGGTAGACTATATGAGAAACTGACTATGGAGAATAGGTAAAGAATGCATTGCGAAGTTATATAAAAAGGATTTGGGCCCAAATGAGTATTGTACAATCAGAAATAATTATTTTGAAAGAAATATGAACAGAATACAGAAAGCATGCTTGGATAAGATTTTTTTGGTGGAAGCAAAGGTTGAAATAAGACGAAAGATCTATAGAATGAAGTTTTGGGATGGACTGCAGTACCAAATGTTACACTGAAAACGAACCCTGTCCTTTCCTTTTGTGTTATCCCACTATGTGTTTGTGTACCCTTGAGTATTTGTTTTCTTCCTGTCTCTGTGTAGTTTCATAGAATTTTTTCTTCTTTTAATATTAAGCTACATTCACTATGATGAGGAATACTGTTATCCTCGAATATAATTGGCATTAATAATATGTTATTTACTTTGTAAAGATGTTTAGACATTATTTACTCTGTTTTGTGTTAATGCTAATGTGTGAAGTTGATGTTTCAAAAGTTATTGTGATCTTTTATGTATGTACTCATGTCATAACTCCTGTAACACTGACGTATATGTCTATTTCTATTCTTTTGTAACGCCTGTTTTACTACAAATGTTATCTGTATTGTTATGTTCTTTAATGATGTATTTTGTACCTTTGTTATTGTATTCTTCTGTTATAAAATTGTAATTGTCACCAGTTCATCATGTTATTAACTTGTAAGTTCCATTTCACTGCACACGTTTCTGTTGGTCATAGTATATGGACAATATGTGAGAAGTAGGGACTGATAGTGTTTGCACGTGTGTTGGTAATTCAGCAAGGGACTGGATAACAGCATTGCTGGTTCTAAGGACAATTAAAAGAAAAACTTTCTGAGTGCACAAGTGGTGGTTTATGGACTTGCTATATTCTCTGCAAGAATCTTCGATGGTGATTGTGCACCTGCACAGTCGCAACGGATGGCTGCTGGCCGTCTCTACCAGGACTACAGTGGGTCTGCACCTCTGGTGGCCCACCAATACCATTATCTCTACAAGGACTACAGTGGGTCTGCATCTATGATGACCTACCAACGCCATTATTTCTACAAGGACTGCAGTGGGTCTGCACCTCTGGTGGCCCACCAATACCACAATCTCTACCAGGACTCCAGTGGGTCTGCTCTGTGATGACCTACCTACCAATATTCTTCCAAACTTCGAATGACTCTGCTGTGGGTTTGCTCTGTTGTGGCCCATTACCTGTCTGCATGTCGAGAGTCAGCACTGTCTTTCCGTTGGAAGGTCAACACTACTTCTTCAAGACTGCATGGAAATCCACTACTTCTATGTGCATTTTCTTTTACTGCTTGGACTTTGAGAAAAACTCTGCATTTTTACTGTGATGAACAATGTGGACTGTCTTTATGGACTGTGAGAAATTTTGATCTTTTGACCAACATAATATTAATAAGTGTGTGCATTTTATATCTTTGTTACTGTAATTGTGAAAAATTTTTGTCAAATCTGTATTGGCCAGTGCCCAACACCATTTGTAAAAATTTTTGTGGGGAGCATGGGGGCTATGTAAGTAGGCTGTTTATGTTTTCTCTATGTAAGTAGGCTGTTTAGGTTTTTTATTGGTAACGCCACCTCTGTATGACAATCACTGGCTGTGCTGTGGGCAGTCTGTGTCTGCTTTGCATTGTTGTAATACTCGCCATTGTAGTGTTAGGCAGCTGGCTGTGAACAGCGCGTAGCGTTGCGCAGTTGGAGGTGAGCCGCCAGCAGTGGTGGATGTGGGGAGAGAGATGGCGGAGGTTTGCAATTTGTCATGAACTGATATATATATTATGACTTGTGACGATATTAAGGTAAATACATTGTTTGTTCTCTATTAATATCTTTCATTTGCTAACTATCCCTATCAGTAGTTAGTGCCTTCCATAGTTTGAATCTTTTATTTAGCTGGCAGTAGTGGCGGTCGCTGTATTGCAGTAGCTTGAGCAGCGAAGATTTTTGTGAGGTAAGTGATTTGTGAAACGTATAGTTTAATGTTAGTCAGGGCCATTCTTTTGTAGGGAATTTTGAAAGTCAGATTGCGTTGCGCTAACAAAATATTGTGTGTCAGTTTAAGGACAGTCGTGTATAAATTGTTCAAAGGGGACGTTTCAGCTGTAGGTAGAACGAGTACGGTCCCGTGGCATGGTTGCTTCACACGTCTGCACCCCACTGAGCCTTCTGGCTGTGAGCATCCCCTATGAAAGGGTACATCTACATCTACATTTATACTCGGCAAGCCACCCAACGGTGTGTGGTGGAGGGCACTTTACGTGCCACTGTCATTACCTCCCTTTCCTGTTCCAGTCGCGTATGGTTCGCGGGAAGAACGACTGTCTGAAAGCCTCCGTGCGCGCTCTAATCTCTCTAATTTTACATTCGTGATCTCCTCGGGAGGTATAAGTAGGGGGAAGCAATATATTCGATACCTCATCCAGAAACGCACCCTCTCGAAACCTGGCGAGCAAGCTACACCGCGATACAGAGCGCCTCTCTTGCAGAGTCTGCCACTTGAGTTTATTAAACATCTCCGTAACGCTATCACGGTTACCAAATAACCCTGTGACGAAACGCGCCGCTCTTCTTTGGATCTTCTCTATCTCCTCCGTCAACCCGACCTGGTACGGATCCCACACTGATGAGCAATACTCAAGTATAGGTCGAACGAGTGTTTTGTAAGCCACCTCCTTTGTTGATGGACTACATTTTCTAAGCACTCTCCCAATGAATCTCAACCTGGTACCCGCCTTACCAACAATTAATTTTATATGATCATTCCACTTCAAATCGTTCCGCATGCATACTCCCAGATATTTTACAGAAGTAACTGCTACCAGTGTTTGTTCCGCTATCATATAATCATACAATAAAGGATCCTTCTTTCTACGTATTCGCAATACATTACATTTGTCTATGTTAAGGGTCAGTTGTCACTCCCTGCGCCAAGTGCCTATCCGCTGTAGATCTCCCTGCATTTCGCTACAATTTTCAAATGCTGCAACTTCTCTGTATACTACAGCATCATCCGCGAAAAGCCGCATGGAACTTCCGACACTATCTACTAGGTCATTTATATATATATATATATATATATATATATATATATATATATATATATATATATTGTGAAAAGCAATGGTCCCATAACACTCCCCTGTGGCACGCCAGAGGTTACTTTAACGTCTGTAGACGTCTCTCCATTGATAACAACATGCTGTGTTCTGTTTGCTAAAAACTCTTCAATCCAGCCACACAGCTGGTCTGATATTCCGTAGGCTCTTACTTTGTTTATCAGGCGACAGTGCGGAACTGTATCGAACGCCTTCCGGAAGTCAAGAAAAATGGCATCTACCTGGGAGCCTGTATCTAATATTTTCTGGGACTCATGAACAAATAAAGCGAGTTGGGTCTCACACGATCGCTGTTTCCGGAATCCATGTTGATTCCTACATAGTAGATTCTGGGTTTCCAAAAACGACATGATACTCGAGCAAAAAACATGTTCTAAAATTCTACAACAGATCGACGTCAGAGATATAGGTCTATAGTTTTGCGCATCTGCTCGACGACCCTTCTTGAAGATTGGGACTATCTGTGCTCTTTTCCAATCATTTGGAACCCTCCGTTCCTCTAGAGACTTGCGGTACACGGCTGTTAGAAGGGGGGCGCTCTGGTAGCTATGCTGATTTGTGTATGTGGACGACGTTGAAACTACACCGAAGCGCCAAAGAAACTAGTATAGGCATGCGTATTCAAATACAGAGATATGTAAACAGGATTACTACGGTGCTTGCGGTGGCAACGACTATATGAAACAACAAGTGTCTGGTGCAGTTGTTAGATAGGTTACTGCTGCTACAACGGCATGTTATCTAGATTTAAGTGAGTTTTAACGTGATGTTAGAGACGGCACACGGACAATGGGACACAGCATCTCCTAGGCAGCGATGAAATGGGCATTTTCCCGTTCGATCAATTCACGATTGTACCGTGAATATCAGGAATCCGGTAAAACGTTAAATCTCCCTCATCGCTGCTACCGAAAAAAGATCCTGCAAGAACGGGACCAGAGACGGCTGAAGAGAATCGTTCAACGTGACGGAAGTGGAACCCTTCCGCAAATTCGTGCAGATTTCAGTGCTAGGCCATCAACAAGTGTCAGCGCGCGAACTATTCAACGAAAGCCGGCTGTGGTGGCCGAGCGGTTCTAGGCGCCACAGTCTGGAACCGAGGGACCGCTGCAGTCGCAGGTTCGAATCCTGCCTCGGGCATGGATGTGTGTGTTGTCCTTAGGTTAGTTACGTTTAAGTAGTTCTACGTTCTAGGGTACTGATGACCTCAGAAGTTAAGTTCCATAGTGCTCAGAACCATTTGAACCATTTTATTCAACGAAACATCATCGATATGGGCTTTCGGAGCCGAAGGACCACTCGTGTACCCTTGATGACTGCACGACACAAAGCTTTACGCTTCTCTTGGGCCCGTCAACACCCACATTGGACTAATATGACTGAAAACATGTTGCCTGGTCGAACGAGTCTCGTTTCAAATCCTATCGAGCGGATGGATGTGTACAAGTATGGAGACAACCTCATGAATCCATGGACCCTCCATGTCTACAGGGGACTGTTCAAGCTGGTAGAGGCTCTGTAATGGTGCGGGGCGTGTGCATTTGGAGTGATATGGGACCCCTGATACATCTGGAAACGGTACCTACAGGTGACACCTATGTAAACATCCTGTCAGGTCGTCTGCATCCATTCATGACCATTGTGCATTCCCACGGACTTGGGCAATTACAGCACGAAATGCGACATCCCATACGTCCAGAATTCCTACAGAGTGACTCCAGGAACACTCTTCTGATTTTAAAAACTTCCGCTGGCCGTCAAACTCTCCAGCATATCTGGAATGACTTGCAACGTGCTGTTCAGAAGAGATCTCCACCCCTTCGTACTCTTATGGATTTATGGACAGCCCAGCAGGATTAATGGTGTCAGTTCCCTCCAGCACTACTTCAGACATCAGTCGGATCCATGCTACGTCGTGTTGCGGCACTTCTGCGTGCTGGCGGGGGCCCTACACGATATTAGGCAGGTGTACCAGTTTCTTTGGTTCTTCAGTGTATTATCAGCACATTTACTGTCCCCCAACTGACATTTACCGTCATCGGGTCAAAACCGACGTCGTTTTTCCACGTGCACTGCTTTTTTCCGGCAGTGTAGTTTAGACAACAGCCAGCAGCCTCGCCTTGGCCCGCGAGAAGAGGATAAAAACAGTACCACACATGTACTACTGTCAGCTCTGTAGTAACCTCATTCGTTACGTTAAGTTCCAAATTACTGCAACTGAACCCGAAACATACATCGCTACCGGTCTCTGCTTGACTGACTCCGCTAAATTCCCAGCCAGAACACAGCCATGTCATCAAAAATTGATCAAAGTAAAACTATCAATACCATTTTCAACGCAAGAAATATAAGCACATCTGAACTCACGGAACCTTCAACTATTTGAAGAAAAATATTTGAATTTTAGTAAAGCCTGAGGGCTATTTCGCTACTATCACACTCGATTTCGTAATTTGGCTAAAAATTGTCCTAAATTTCTGCCTTTCTCATCCTCTGCGCGTTCATATTCCCAATGCACTCTTTTTACCAATACACACTTCAGAGCAGTCTCCTCGATCACTTGAATCCATATGCTCGTCGAAGGTAATTTCATTCTAAAATGTGGGGAGTTACCATTTCAACTTGGAACATATCAATATGAGCGATGTTACACACAAACACACACATAAAAAAAATGGGCTCTAAGCACTATGGGACTTAACTTCTGAGGTCGTCAGTCATCTAGAACTTAGAACTACTTAAACCTAACTAACCCAAGGACATCACACACATCCATGCCCGAGGCATGATTCGAACCTGTGACCGTAGCGGTTGCGCCGTACCAGACTGTAGCGTCTAGAACCGCACGGCCACTTCGGTCGGCCACATACAAAACAGTCTTGTTGGTACAGCTGATCTTTCTTTCTTAGTTAAGCCTAAACAGTAGACAGTGATCCTGTACAATCGCGTTATTAAAACTTTTTTAGCCTCTGTGCCTCATACGCGTTGGCATTTGGAATCCATATGCTGTTGCTGTGATTCTAACATTCAGTGAGGTCCATAATCTGTGTCAGAAAGTAAGCAGTCCTTAGAAGACGGGTCATAGGTGAATACACAGTGAAAGTCGGATTTCCTCTATCAATGACCCACTTCCTCCATCTGACGTCACGCACTAGGCCAGTTTTTATGCTGCTGTTGCCAAATCGTCCAGTTTCCTACCGTTTTGTCTACAGTGAACCAATTTTTATGGTGTTGAAACTGTATGCGGTGCAGGTGCGTAACAGTCACCACGGAATAAGAGGCATTACGTACCCCAAAAGCAGATGCTTTTTTTAAGTTTTTAAATTACGATTTAAATGAAAATAGTGTAGGCCTAAGCGTTTTAGACTGGCGCATTGGGAATTTTCGATGTGTTTGGGTTACTGGAGTAATCCTAGAGATTAAAAAATGTTAGTTCTGTGCAGCGCATTGCGTGTGATACGAGTACAACTGAGATATATGTTCGATCCATAGTTCGCAATACAAGAGGAACTGACGTGAAGGTGTACATGATTTATTTCAAAATAATTTTGCTCATCTTCCAGTTGTTAAATCGTGTGCTGAGCTACAAACATTAATTCGGTGGATTAAAGTTTTCTGTTCGATTGGATTAAAAAAGGTGCGCAGTGGCGTAACGTCATTATTGCAGTCAGATTGCGAATCTATTGCCCCGTTAGGATTTCGTGCTTGTAAAAGTAAATTTCCGAGGGGTTTCTTAATTAGACCCCTAAATACGGCGGTTCACCCTAGCCAAATTAAAAGAAAAAATTACTTTTTTGGGGAACCTTAGTGTGCGGAATTGGAAGCAATCAAATAACGTTTACGTAAAATCCTCCTCCCATTAAGAAACGGAACAGCCACAGTGCCAAGAGTCTAATGAGCGAGATTGTAGTAGACGCTGATATAGAGTTGACTGCCGTGAAAGTCTGTCAAGTTGAACATCACAATTAAATGAACGGTTATGTATATTAATAGAAAGCACTGTATGGGATTTTAATGTCGATGCCATATAAAAGCTGAGGGTTGCTCAGAGAGTGGTGAAGAGATGTATGACGGGAACTGGTAGCAGAGAGACGAAAACAAAGAAACGGTTCACGTGATAGACAGTCTGATTTCAGGGCGTTTCTTTTCAAGTTAGAGAGAGTTCTAGAGTCACTTTACAGAAAGTATAGAAGATTTTGTTATATGTGGTGACTTTAATATTAATTTTAGAAATGATTGGGCAAGGAAACGGTTGTTGGAAAACCTGCTAAATTCGTATCGTGTAATGCTGACTGTATTCTTTCCAAACCTTAGTGCCCGGGGCTGGAAGCAATCAAATAACGTTTACGTAAAACTTCCTCCCATTAAGAAACGGAACAGTGGGACGTTAATATAACTATACAAGTAGACTACATTTTTGTTCATTCTTCGTTACTGGAGGGTCATTTTGTTAGTAAATAGGTAAATGTCCTTACGGACTACTATGCACAAGTTCTAGCACAGGAAGGAATTTGTGCACACACATATGTTAAATACAATAATTACAGTCTATTTAGAAACGTTAATCCAGGGGAAGGAGAGACTTTTTTCAACCTCATTGAACTACAAGAGTGGCAGAAAGTTTACAGTGCAAATAACATAGACGATAAAATATAATGCTTTTCTCCACACGTTTCTCACACTTTTTGAAAGCTGCTTTCCATTAGAACGTTTGAAAAATTGTGCTGGCACGAACAGGTAACCTGGGTGGCTTACTAATAATAAGAATATCACGCTGAACAGAGGAAGAATTATATCAAAACGTTAGGGATAGTAACAATGGAGATGCAGTAGTGCATTACAGACAAAAAGATGTTTAAATTATTAGGAAGGCAAAAAGCATGTGGCAATCAATAAAATTAGAGCCACATGGTCAGCTTGAAGAATGTCTTACCAGCATCACAAGGTCGAGGATATAAAGTCAATATGTAGAAAAGTTGTTACAGATAGGTCAGATATATAGGGTGTTTGGAAATTTGCACTATAAACTACTAGGACTTGTAGAGGGGAGTGAGTACACAATATTTCGAATAGGAACTCATGTTCGGAATCGCACCGTTTCCTTTCTACAATCGTTTCAGTTCAGATGTTTCACTCATCCACTTCCGCTTGAGGAATTGAATTACGCTTGATGCAGTACTGTTATTAGGTAACAGATCGAAAGAAAACTTAATGAAACATCCATTTACCACTATAGCACATTTATTTGTTCTAACACTTAAACATTACTTGTTTACATTATTCCAAAATAAAAAAAAACCAATATACTGTACATACAGAACAGTGCTAATAC
This sequence comes from Schistocerca americana, assembly GCF_021461395.2. Classification (NCBI taxonomy): domain Eukaryota; kingdom Metazoa; phylum Arthropoda; class Insecta; order Orthoptera; family Acrididae; genus Schistocerca; species Schistocerca americana. The sequence continues at coordinate 924,088,691 of NC_060121.1, read as the reverse complement.
ACTACAACATTGGCTCGATGTGGCCACCACCAGTGTCGTTACAGACACAGTACACGTCGCCCCGTCTACCCTGATGCATACCAGAACAAGCAACTCCGAGATTTTGCTCTTCCCCTTAGCAGACGTGGACGCGTTACACATCTGAACTGAAGCCGTTGTAGAACAGAAACAGTAAGTTTCCGAATAAGGGTTGACATTCGAAATATTCTGTACTCACTCTTTTCTACAAGTCGTAGAAGATTGTAACAGGAATTTCCGAGCACCCTCAATGTACAGTATCTAACAATGTTGTTGTTGTTTCGGTCTTCAGTCCTGAGACTGGCTTGATGCAGCTCTCCACGCTACTCTATCCTGTTCAAGCTTCTTCATCTCCCAGTACCTACTGCAGCTTACATCCTTCTGAATCTGCTTAGTGTACTCATCTCTTGGTCTCCCTCTACGATTTTTACGCTCCACGCTGCCGTCCAGTACTAAATTGGTGATCCCTTGATACCTCAGAACGTGTCCTACCAACCGATCACTTCTTCTAGTCAACTTGTGCCACAAACTCCTCTTCTCCCCAATTCTATTCAATACCTCCTCATTAGTTATGTGATCTACCCATCTAATCTTCAGCATTCTTCTGTAGCACCACATTTCGAAAGCTTCCATTCTCTTCTTGTCTAAACTACACTCCTGGAAATTGAAATAAGAACACCGTGAATTCATTGTCCCAGGAAGGGGAAACTTTATTGACACATTCCTGGGGTCAGATACATCACATGATCACACTGACAGAACCACAGGCACATAGACACAGGCAACAGAGCATGCACAATGTCGGCACTAGTACAGTGTATATCCACCTTTCGCAGCAATGCAGGCTGCTATTCTCCCATGGAGACGATCGTAGAGATGCTGGATGTAGTCCTGTGGAACGGCTTGCCATGCCGTTTCCACCTGGCGCCTCAGTTGGACCAGCGTTCGTGCTGGACGTGCAGACCGCGTGAGACGACGCTTCATCCAGTCCCAAACATGCCAAATGGGGGACAGATCCGGAGATCTTGCTGGCCAGGGTAGTTGACTTACACCTTCTAGAGCACGTTGGGTGGCACGGGATACATGCGGACGTGCATTGTCCTGTTGGAACAGCAAGTTCCCTTGCCGGTCTAGGAATGGTAGAACGATGGGTTCGATGACGGTTTGGATGTACCGTGCACTATTCAGTGTCCCCTCGACGATCACCAGTGGTGTACGGCCAGTGTAGGAGATCTCTCCCCACACCATGATGCCGGGTGTTGGCCCTGTGTGCCTCGGTCGTATGCAGTCCTGATTGTGGCGCTCACCTGCACGGCGCCAAACACACATACGACCATCATTGGCACCAAGGCAGAAGCGACTCTCATCGCTGAAGACGACACGTCTCCATTCGTCCCTCCATTCACGCCTGTCGCGACACCACCGGAGGCGGGCTGCACGGTGTTGGGGCGTGAGCGGAAGACGGCCTAACGGTGTGCGGGACCGTAGCCTAGCTTCATGGAGACGGTTGCGAATGGTCCTCGCCGATACCCCAGGAGCAACAGTGTCCCTAATTTGCTGGGAAGTGGCGGTGCGGTCCCCTACGGCACTGCGTAGGATCCTACGGTCTTGGCGTGCATCCGTGCGTCGCTGCGGTCCGGTCCCAGGTCGACGGGCACGTGCACCTTCCGCCGACCACTGGCGACAACATCGATGTACTGTGGAGACCTCACGCCCCACGTGTTGAGCAATTCGGCGGTACGTCCACCCGGCCTCCCGCATGCCCACTATACGCCCTCGCTCAAAGTCCGTCAACTGCACATACGGTTCACGTCCACGCTGTCGCGGCATGCTACCAGTGATAAAGACTGCGATGGAGCTCCGTATGCCACGGCAAACTGGCTGACACAGACGGCGGCGGTGCACAAATGCTGCGCAGCTAGCGCCATTCGACGGCCAACACCGCGGTTCCTGGTGTGTCCGCTGTGCCGTGCGTGTGATCATTGCTTGTACAGCCCTCTCGCAGTGTCCGGAGCAAGTGTGGTGGGTCTGACACACCGGTGTCAATGTGTTCTTTTTTCCATTTCCAGCAGTGTATTTATCATCCATGATTCACTTCCATACATGGCTACACTCCATACAAATACTTTCAGAAAAGACTTCCTAACACTTAAATCCATACTCGATGTTAATAAATCTCTCTTCTTCAGAAACGCTTTCCTTGCCATTGCCAGTCTACATTTTATATCCTCTCTACTTTGACCATCATCAGTTATTTTGCTCCCCAAATAGCAAAACTCCTTTACTTCTTTAAGTGTCTCATTTCCTAGTCTAATTCCCTCAGCATCACTCGACTTAACTCGACTACATTCCATTATCCTTGTTTTGCTTTTGTTTATGTTCATCTTATACCCTCCTCTCAAGACACCGTCCATTCCGTTCAATTGCTCTTCCAAGTCCTTTGCTGTTTCTGACAGAATTACAACGTCATCGGCAAACCTCAAAGTTTTTATTTCTTCTCCATGGATTTTAATACCCACTCCGAAATTTTCTTTTGTTACCTTTACTGCTTGCTCAATATACAGATTGGATAGCATCGGGGAGAGGCTTCAACCCTGTCTCACTCCCTTCCCAACCACTGCTTCCCTTTCATGTACCTCGACTCCTATAACTGCCATCTGGTTTCTGTACAAATTGTAAATAGCCTTTCGCTCCCTGTATTTTACCCCTGCCACCTTCAGATTTTGAAAGAGAGTATTCCAGTCAACATTGTCAAAAGCTTTCTCTAAGTCTACAAATGCTAGCAACGTAGGTTTGCCTTTCCTTAATCTTTCTTCGAAGATGAGTCGTAGGGTCAGTATTGCCTCACGTGTTCCAACATTTCTACGGAATCCAAACTGATCTTCCCCGAGGTCGGCTTCTACCAGTTTTTCCATTCGTCTGTAAAGAATTCGCGTCAGTATTTTGCAGCTGTGACTTATTAAACTGATAGTTTGGTAATTTTCACATCTGTCAACACCTGCTTTCTTTGGGATTGGAATTATTGTATTCTTCTTGAAGTCTGAGGGAATTTCACCTGTCTCATACATCTTGCTCACCAGATGGTAGAGTTTTGTTAGGACTGGCTCTCCCACGGCTGTCAGCAGTTCTAATGGAATGTCGTCTACTCCCGGGCCCTTGTTTCGACTTAGATCTTTCAGTGCTCTGTCAAATTCTTCACGCAGTATCATGTCTCCCATTTCATCTTCATCTACATCCTCTTCCATTTCCATGATATTGTCCTCAAGAACATCGCCCCTGTATAGACCCTCTATACAGGGTGTTACAAAAAGGTACGGCCAAACTTTCAGGAAACATTCCTCACACACAAATAAAGAAAAGATGTTATGTGGACATGTGTCCGGAAACGCTTAATTTCCATGTTAGAGCTCATTTTAGTTTAGTCAGTATGTACTGTACGTCCTCGATTCATCGCCATGATTTCATACGGGATACTCTACCTGTGCTGCTAGAACATGTGCCTTTACAACTACGACACAACATGTGGTTCATGCACGATGCAGCTCCTGCATATTTCAGTCGAAGTGTTCGTACGCTTCTCAACAAGAGATTCGGTGACCGACGGATTGGTAGAGGCGGACCAATTCCATGGCCTCCACGGTCTCCTGACCTCAACCCTCTTGACTTTCATTTATGGGGGCATTTGAAAGCTCTTGTCTACACAATCCCGGTACCAAATGTAGAAACTCTTCGTGCTCGTATTGTGGACGGCTGTGATACAATACGCCATTCTCCAGGCCTGCATCGGCGCAACAGGGATTCCATGCGACGGAGGGTGAATGCACATATCCTAACGGAGGACATTTTGAACATTTCCTGTAACAAAGTGTTTGAAGTCACGCTGGTACGTTCTGTTGCTGTGTGTTTCCACTCCACGATTAATATGATTTGAAGAGAAGTAATAAATTGAGCTCTAACATGGAAAGTAAGCGTTTCCGGACACATGTCCACATAACATATTTTCTTCCTTTGTGTGTGAGGAATGTTTCCTGAAAGTTTGGCCGTACCTTTTTGTAACACCCTGTATACTCCTTCCAGCTTTCTGCTTTCCCTTCTTTGCTTAGAACTGGGTTTCCATCTGAGCTCTTGATATTCATGCAAGTGGTTCTCTTTTCTCCAAAGGTCTCTTTAATTTTCCTGTAGGCAGTATCTATCTTACCCCTCGTGAGATAAGCCTCTACATCCTTACATTTGTCCTCTAGCCATACCTGCTTAGCCATTTTGCACTTCCTGTCGATCTCATTTTTGAGACGTTTGTATTCCTTTTTGCCTGCTTCACTTACTGCATTTTTGTATTTTCTCCTTTCATCAATTAAATTCAGTATCTCTTCTGTTACCCAAGGAATTCTACTAGCCCTCGTCTTTTTACCTACTTGATCCTCTGCTGCCTTCACTATTTAATTCCATTCATCTAACAATAACTTTCTGAATATAGCAGTTGAATTAAATAAAAATGATTAGTTACTACAGGGAATCATAGAACTTTCTTAGAATATGGCTTTCCAAAACTTCCATTTGATATACAACTACGTGATGTTGACTAGGGGGAGATTACGGCAATACTGAAATCGGTGAAGACAGGAATCTCATTGATTTGATGGGGTATCTATCAGGATATTAAGTCACTGTGTTGCATACGTTAGCCCAATACAGCAACATTTGTAACTTTTCGTTTAGGAACAGTCAGTTTCCTAAACGATTAAAGTACTCAACAGTGAAGCTGCTTCATGAAAAAGGAGAAACTACAGCACCCATATTAAAGGAGAAAGGGATGATGTAAACAATTTTAGATCAATTTATATGACATCGGAGCTTGCAAAGATTATTGAAAAGACTGTTTAGATAACGCTAACTGATTGTTTCAGTTTACATAATTTGCTGTGAAACGTACAGTATGGTTTCAGAGGAGACTTAACAACTAAAAATGCTATATTATCTTTTCTCAGAGAGATACTGGACGGATTAAACAAAAAGTTAAGACCATCAAGCATCTTCTTTGATTGAACTAAGGCGTTTGTTTGGGTGTATGATAAAATATTACTGCAGAAGTTAGACCATAATGGGATGTGAGGAGTAGCTCACAATTGATCCCTCTCTTACTTTAAGAACAGACAGAAAAAGGTCATTCTCCACAGTATGTATATAAAATCTTCTAATGACAGCTGATTCTAAACTATTTGTTTTATGATGACGCTAACTTGGTAGAGAGATAGTGAAAGACGCTGAGTGGAACACAGGAGTTTTATCAAATACTGCAGTTCAGTACATAACGTCATGGCTGTAGAAAATAAATCGATGCTCAAAAACAATAAGACTCAGTTTTTATGGGTTCCAAGAAGCAGTTCAATGAAAACTCACTTTTTGACTACAAAGAATGGGCACATGATTAGGGAATAGGATAATTCAAATTTCTAGGTGTTCAAAGAGATAATAAACTGTCGTGTAAAGCGAATGTTCAGAATCTTGTTCAAAAACTGAATGGGGCTGTGTTTACTATAATAACTGTATATGCAGTAGGTGAGGGTCCAGCACGAAAATTACTTATCCTTGCTTATTTTCATTCCCTTATGACGAACGATATTATATTCTGGGGTAACTGTTCCCATTTACGAAGCGCATTTTTGATTAGAAACAAGCAGTTCGATCAATATGTGGTGTAAGTTCACGAACCTCTTGTCGACCGTCAGGTGTGTTTTGCCTTTAGTGTAAGTTAGTCTAAGTTAGATTAAATCGTTTGTAAGCTTATGGACCGATGACCTTAGCAGTTTTGTGTTTGGTCCCGCAAGACCTTACCACAAATTTCCAAATCGGTAGCACAAGCATTTCGGAAACTGCACGACTTGTCGGTTGTTCGAGGGGTGTTGTGGTGAGTGTCTTCAACACGTGGCGAAAACAAGGTAAAAACACGTCCAGATGTCGTGGGGCTGGGCGTCCACCCTTCATTACAGATGTAGGACTTTGTGGGCTGGGTAGACTGGTAAAACAGGACAGGCGGCGAACTGTGGTGAAGAAACATCAGACGTTAATGTTGGGTAGAGTACAAAAGTCTCTGAACACGCAGTGCACCGAACACTCCTAACGATGGGCCTCCGCAGCCAACGACCCATGTATGTACCAATGTTAACACTACGACTACGACTGAAATGGGCACATGAATATCGGCACTGGATGCTGGAGCAGTGGCAGAGCGCTGCACGGTATGATGATTCACGGTATCCTCTTCATTGTAGCGATGGGAGGGCTCTAATCCGTCATCTTCCAGGGGAACAGCTTCTTAACGCTTGTACTGAGGGACAGAGACAGGCTGGCGAGGGCTCCATTATGTTTTGGAGGACATTCACATGGACATCTGTGGGTCCATTGGAGCCCGTCTAAGGCACCATGAAGGCCAAGGATTATCGTACACTGGTTGCAGACCTCGTGCACCTCTTCGTGACGATCACGCTCCCCGACAGCAGTGGCATTTTTGAACAAGATAATGCGCCATGTCACAAGGCAAGGAGTGCAATGGAGTGGTTCGAGGAACACAGTGGCGAGTTTCAATAGATGTGCTTCCATCCCTCCCCCCCCCCCCTCCCCCCCCCCCCTGCAACTCGCCATCGCCACATCTGAACCCTATCGAACACGCCTGCCCTATCGAACACGCCTGGTGTGTGATCGAACGTGGCGTCACAGCTCATCTCCCCCCTCCCCAGAATTTACGGGAATCAGGTAACTTGTGTGTGCAGACGAGGTGCCAACGCCCTCCAGCGACCTACAAGGGCCTCATTTCTTCCGTGCCACGACGCATCACCACTGTCACCTGTAGCCAAAGTTGGAAAGTTGGACATACCGCCTATTAGGTAGGTTCTGGCTGATCAGTGTATGTGAGTGAAACCTGGTGGTAGTCAAGGGGAGGAAGAATTCAGCTACGATTGTGCACAGTGCCGTAATCAGTTACTACTGGTTGCCTTTGACAATTACACACAATTTAATTTAAACCAGTAATTCCAGACTCAACAATAAATAAAACAAAACACGTTATTAATGAAGGAATAGACAACAGCGTAAGTAATAGAGTTTTCAGTGAGTTTCAATTTAGCAAATCACCATTAAATTCAAATTCCACAGTTAATGTTTTAAAGCAAGCCACTGTGATCTGGGCAGAAGGCCTTAAACGCCAGGAACGGCAATAATATAAAAGTATTTGAAACCTGCTGTAAAACAGCAAACACAATAGCAAAATTTAACTAAAAAAACAACCAACTGATCCAGACGGTGCTCCAGGAATCGACCTCTGAGATGGTCCGGCAACAAACACTTAAGCGAGCGATGAGATAGGCAGCCAAGAGTTGCATTCACTTCACAAGATGGTAACTCAGACTAGTGGCAGTCTAACGAATGACTAATGATAATCTTGCTGAAGCTACCTGACGTCCAATAAACCAAATGCAACGATGGAACAATACGCCAAACCCGGAACCGGCGGTCAGCACTACGTCCACAGAATACTGTGTTTAGAGCGCCCAGAACGAGAAAGGAACCACTACCACCAGAGTAGAAGAATCACCAACCGGTCTACAATCAAGAAAGCTGTCAAAACTGCACGCCTTACCGGACAGCATTGGCAAGGCGAGGAAACGTTTACTGCCATTACATACACTAACCCCCTGGGCAGGTAACTGGGGCGTTAGCGGCCACCAACCAAGAAAAACTACCGCTGGTTGAACTTAACAAAGTGCAACAAGTTGAACACAGTAAATAGTAATAAGAAGTCGAGGAAAGCTAATCAGATCCGCCTACCCCAAGCACTTCACTCGCTGCTCTTCGCCCCAGCGAAACTACGAGCAGCAACACACGAACCCAAGTCACAAACCAGAATCGCGAGGTATCACAATGGTGGAGGTTTCTCTACTTGGATCGAAATGCACTCATCTTAAAGCTTGCTGGATCCGGTTTACGACGAGATCGTGCACCCTCGTGACCACAGCCCTTCCATCCGTCAGCCCATTCGTGCCGGAAGCGGTCCCGACGTGTTCTGGCACTGCGCGGACCTAGCTTCTCCTCAGTCCCCAACCTAACTGGCCCCCTCACACGACCCGGAAAAACAACGACGTCGCCCAAAAGATAGGGCAACAGTTACTACATATCAATAACCGCCGCTGCTGCCACTAGCGGACAGGCAACGCTTGCGAAACGGAGTGGCGCCAGTCAACACGAAAAGACAAACAACCGCAACCATGTCGACCAAACGATATCGTCTGGCCTCCAACAAGGGGGAGAAATCTACAAACAGCACCAACGCGAGCCGCAGCACGGCTCAGTGAGGATTAACTGTTAACGTCTGTGCCGGCCGGTGTGGCCGAGGGGTTCTAGGCGCTTCAGTCTGGAACCGCGCGACCACTACGGCCGCAGGTTCGAATCCTGCCACGGGAATGGATGTGTGTGATGTCCTTAGGTTAGTTAGGTTTAAGTAGTTCTAAGTTCTAGGGGACTGATGACCTCAGATGTTAAGTCCCATAGTGCTCAGACCCATTTGAACTATTGTTTGTTAACGTCTGTAGGCGGATGCTAGGCATAATTTCCCGCCAGACTTCTGGCTGCTCGTGTTTCTCTTACAATGATGAGGAATGACACCGTAACTTAATAAAGTAAGAAAAATTCAGCCGTTTATCCTTGCCGTCTCTATTAACTTCGATGTCGAAGTTCAAAAGTATAGCATTAGGGAGTCTATTCAAAAATGCTCATTTTTCATTTATTATTTTGTTTTATGATTTAAATTTAGAAGTAAATGTCATTACAGTCAAATAATACATCTACCAGAACATAAATGTTTCAATGTATCTGTATGTATATTCGCTATACGAGTAAGAGAACCTGCTTTTGGATATCGAAATAAAACAATCAAACGTCTTGTGTTTTATTTTCGTGCGTAAAGTCACTGATAAAACGTTTAAATTAATATATGCACCGTGTCGAGGCAAACTCCATAAAGACAGTGATTAAAACTGAGTGAACTGTGTGCTCTGCTCTTTGCCTAGATGAAAAAAATGGTTCAAATGGCTCTGAGCACTATGGGACTCAACTGCTGTGGTCATAAGTCCCCTAGAACTTAGAACTACTTAAACCTAACTAACCTAAGGACAGCACACAACACCCAGCCACCACGAGGCAGAGAAAATCCCTGACCCCGCCGGGAATCGAACCCGGGAACCCGGGCGTGGGAAGCGAGAACGCTACCGCACGACCACGAGATGCAGGCTTGCCTAGATGAACAGAGAGAGGTTAGCCATATACTCGAACAATGAACACAAATCGGTAGTTCACTTGTGAATCAATGTGTATGGACCATAGCAGGCTTAAATATTTCGACGTGCCAGCATGTGAATAAGCCTTGAACTGTGTTGTATCATTTCGCAGGTGTCATGGAGTAGGATACTATATAGAGTAGGGATGGGCAAGAATTCTGCGCACTTGCAGTGCCCCCTCTGGCGTTCTAAGTTCTGTCGCCTAGCTACATACTTCCTCTACTAACAGGCCATGCTGTTTGAGTGGGAAGATGGGGTAACAGCGAACGTGGTGTATTTAGATGGCAATGCAATCATACAAGAAACACTGACCGCCTTGCATGCGGGTTGGTTTCATATTTCATAACAACGTAGACAACAAACAACAAAATTTGAGTATTATTTAGTTATTTTTGGCTCACTGACGACATGATGAATTTTATATCTAGTAAAAACTGCCGGGAGCGGAGAGACATAGGCAGTTCGCGGATTTTTTGACACTAAGTTTGCAACGTAATCGCGAGTCAGTTAGTTTCACAATTGAAAAAAGTCTTTTATGCACACACATTGATCGAAACATTGTATCACGTGTACAGCCTCATTGTGCATAAGTGGAAATTCTCCACGTAAAAAAAAAAAAAAATTAGAATTCCTGAACTGTTTTATAGTAAAAAAATTGTCTTTTAAACGGGAATTACAGTGCCGACTGATCGGTTTCATCTCCCCATGTACAGGAGAAGTTTCAGCTGAAATGGCACGCAGCCTCGAAAACACCTCGAATATATATGTATGACTAGCAGTAACCACAAAAGGAGGAGGGGGAGGAGACTAGTGTTTAACGTCCCGTCGACAACGAGGTCATTAGAGACGGAGCGCAAGCTCGGGTGAGGGAAGGAGGGGGAAGGAAATCGGCCGTGCCCTTTCAAAGGAACCATCCCGGCATTTGCCTGAAGCGATTTAGGGAAATCACGGAAAACCTAAATCAGGATGGCCGGAGACGGGATTGAACCGTCGTCCTCCCGAATGCGAGTCCAGTGTGCTAACCACTGCGCCACCTCGCTCGGTAGTAACCACAAAACGTTTTTAAAATATTCCTGTAGTCCCGTCAACGCCAGAGTAAATTCTTCGAAATTCACGTTTATTTAATTCAGTGACCTTAGGGAAATGACATCTTTTATCCCGAAGTTTCCTCTTCCATAGTGCGATTTTCTTTTTAAACGCATTCCAACGAATTCAGAAGTAAATCGTTCCTCACCTTGTGCCGTCTTACTGTGGGCAGAGTTGCGGTCACGTCCACTTAAACGGAGAGTCTTAAATTGATTCCGGATGTTCTAATTTTCGTTTCCTTCAGAAACTCAACTACAGCGAAATCGTTCTCAGACATGCCAGTTGACTTTAGAAACGTTCTTTGCAGCAATATATATCGTCTCCATACGCTTTGTTCAGTTCCATCATAAAATGTAGCAACTGACAATCTAATAATGCGTGCGAGTTCAGAAAATTTACTATTCGCACAACTGGTTTCATCACGCGCTCCATGCCTACTAATTTTGTACACAGCGCTTCTTGACGCACATAACAATGAATCTCTTACAAATCGTAGTAACTTTTTTGCTCTTTCATCAACAGTTAAATCTTTAAATACTTCTCCATGGTGTTGTCATTCCATAGCAAATTATCGGTACCCATCGATTATGCGACTGCATAATACATACACTACTGGCCATTAAATTGCTACACCACGAAGATGACGTGCTGCAGACGCGAAATTTAACCAACAGGAAGAAGATGCTGTGATATGCAGATTATTAGTTTTTCAGAGCATTCGCACATGGTTGGTGCCGGTGGCGACACGTATAACGTGCTGACATGAGGAAAGTTTCCAACCGATTTCTCATACACAAACAACAGTTGACCGGCGTTGCCTGGTGAAACGTTGTTGTGATGCCCCGTGTAAGGAGAAGGAATGCGTACCATCACGTTTCCGACTTTGATACAGGTCGGTGATGGTATTGGGTGCCACTGGTTACATGTCTCGGTCACCTCTTGTTTAGATTGACGGCACTTTGAACAGTGGACGTTACATTTCAGATGTTTTAGGATCCGTGGCTCTACCCTTCATTCGATTCCTGCGAAACCCTACATTTCAGCAGGATAATGCACGATTGCATGTTGAAGGTCCTGTACGGGCTTTTCTGGATACAGAAAATGTTCGACTGCTGCCCTGGCCACCACATTCTCCAGACCTCTCACCAATTGAAAACGTCTGGTCAATGGTGGCCGAGCAACTGGCTCGTCACAATACGCCAGTCACTACTCTTGATGAACTGTGGTACCGTGTTGAAGCTGCATGGGCAGCTGTACCTGTACACGCCATCCAAGCTCTGTTTGACTCCATGCGCAGGCGTATCAAGGCCGTTATTACGGCCAGAGGTGGTTGTTGTGGGTACTGATTTCTCAGGATCTATGCACCCAAATTGCGTGAAAATGTAATCACATGTCAGTTCTAGTATAATATATTTGTCCAAAGAATACCCGTTTATCATCTGCATTTCTTCTTGGTGTAGCAAATTTAATGGCCAGTAGTGTATTAAGAGTTCTCATCCTTTTCTTTTGTGATTCCCATTCATGAAGGTAGGGACGATAAATCATTAGACGGTTTCTTTTTGTGCAAACGACCACTGGGCCTATGAACTTCCTTTATACCAAGAATAGGTAGCGAAAGATAAAGAGCGCTGACACCGCGATTCTGCGGATATGAAGAAACATACGGCGCCAAATGCCGGAAGAAACAGTGTCGCATCGCAGTGCTCAAAGGATGTCGCACTGAACCGAGTAGTTCCGAGAAGGACCAACCACAGCCGAGACGAGCTGAGACAGGCCGGACCTCGGATTGCACACGTGCAGCACATAGTGTCACGCGTGAAGTTTCGCACGCAGTGCCGCACGTTTCGGACTGTGCGCGCACTGAACTTCATTCCTACGACGTGAGGCTCACGATAACAGCTGCGACAGTACTGGAGCTCTGCAACGGGTTTGGAGATATTATTTTCAAGGCCGAATCGCCAAATACCATCAAAGTGCGCCATCGTCGCTATACCTTCTCGGAATCCGGCAAACGAGATGAAGCGCAGCCAGGGAAAACGTTTTCGAAAAAGACTGCTGAATAATGCAGGCTCTCAGTTTCAAAAGTAAAGCGGTCCCTGTTTAGCTATTAAAAATGTTGTAACACTAGTGCAATTTCCATTTGTCAATCTGCAATGGCGTTCCCACCGCAGAAGACTCACAAGTAAACGTAGTATTTGCCCCATAACCCTACCTACAATTTATCGACTGTTTGTAAAATAATACTCACACATACTACCGTTCTATCAGTGCATTTACCGCGTTTTACATATTCTAATTTGTCAAGTGGAAAATTAATACGTTTCTGAAGTGAACCGATCAGCAAACTGCCCTTAATAAGCGTGCACGGGAACCTATCGTAATTCGACAATCTCCCGACTGACCGAGAATCCAGCTCACGCTATGTTAGGTACTCACAGGTAAGCTGCATGCGGCTGGGACTGATTTGTATACAGTGTTGCTAGAATTCCGTGGACTGGGGACGTCAGTGTGTTTCAAGTAAATGAATCATGGATGCGTCCAACGATACTGGTACTACACTGAAGAGCCAAAGTACTGCTACATCTGCCTAATATAGTGTAGGGCCCCCACGAGCACGTAGAAGTGCCGCAGTACAACGTGGCATGGACTCGACTAATGTCTCAAGTAGTGCTGGAGGCAACCAACACTATGAATCCTGCAGGGCTGACCATAAATTCGTAAGAGTTCGAGGGGGTGGAGATCTCTTCTGAACAGCACGTTGCAAGGTATCCCAGATATGATCAATAATGTTCATGTGTGGGGAGTTTGGTGGCTAGCGGAAGTCTTTAAACTCTGAAGAGTGTTCCTGGAGCCACTCAGTAGGAATTCTGGATGTGTGGGGTGTTGCATTGTCCTGCTGGACTTGTTCGTCGCAGTGCACAGCGGATATGAATGGATGCAGATGAACAGACAGGATGCTTACGTATGTGTCGCATGAAAGAGTCGTATCTAGACGTATCAGAGGTCCCATATCACTCCAACTGCACACGCTCCACACCACCACAGAGCCTCCACCAGCTTCAACAGTCTCCTGCTGACATGCAGGGTCCATGGTTGTCTCCATACTTGTACGCGTCCATCCGCTCGCTACAACTTGAAACGAGACTCGTCCGACCAGGCAACATGTTTCCAGTATAAACAGGCGAATGTCGGTGTTGGGCCTAGGCGAGGTGCAAAGCTGTGTGTCTTGCAGTCATCAAGGGTACGCGAGTGGGCCTTCTGCTCCGAAGGTCAATATCGATGATGTTTCGTTGAATGGTTCGCACTCTGACACTTGTTGATGCACCAGCATCTGAAACCTGCAGGAATTTGCGGAAGAGTTCCACTTCCGCCACGTTGAACTATTCTCTCCAGTCGCCGTCGGTCCCGTTCTTGCAGGATCTTTTTCCGGCCGCAGCGATGTCGGAAATTTGATGTTTTACCGGAGTCCTGAGATTCACAGTACACTCGTAAAATGGTCGTACGGGAAAATCCTCATTTCATCGCTACCTAGAAGATGCTGTGTCCCATCGCTCGTGCGTAGACTGTAACACCACTTCAAATTCACTTAAACCTTGATAACCTGCCATTGTAGCAGGAAGAACCGGTCTAACAACTGCAGCAGACACATGTTGTCTTATATAGGCTTCGCCGACGGCAGTGCTGTCTGCTGCCTGTTTACGTATCTCTGTATTTGATTACGCATGCCTATACCAGTTTCTTTGGCGTTTCAGTGTATATACTTGTGAGTACTGTACTCAATGTCATTATAAAACATTAAAGTAACTAAATTGTCAACGTCTCAAGCGACTTGCTGCAGTCCTCGTCATTGCAGCCTAATATCCTAAATTATTTTTTTCGCAATGGCACTGGCCACGAAAGACGACGAACTTGTATCAGAGAATGACATTTATCTAGTTCTCTTGCTCCTCCTTTGTACAGGGCATGTTTGAGGGAAGATACAAGGTGAATTTACGAGTACACCTTTGTTGCTTTGGAGTTGCATAGTAAATGTCATTTCATTCCTTTGGCTCAGAGTCCCGCGCATGGAATTAATCACTGTTAACTAACACAGTATTTGTAAGGTACTCGCAAATTCAGAATACGATTGTGTAGCGGCTACACGATTTACTAGTAACATAAAAAGATTTGAGGCGGAACGGGACGCGAACCCAGATTCGCCGTTTTACGTGAACAGTCTCCTTAACCGCCTCGCGCTCCAAGTACGCTTTCAGTACCGACCCAGACTTCCATATACCCAAGTGTCTACATCCTATAGGGCCGGCATACAAACTGTACGATTCCCGTACAGGGAGAAACATTGTTTTGCTCTCCATATTACCATTCTTTGGCAAGAAGCAATGTTCCTTAGAACATGCATGCATGCCTAACGGAACAGACACTGCTGCCGATTGAAAGCCGTGTTAAATTATGAAATGAATTCTTAAATTGGAAATATGATCGTAGAACAAAGTGGCAATTATATCAAAACGTTAGGAACAGTCAAAATCTAAATGCAGCAGCCCATTACAAACAGTATTGTAAGGTGCTTAAAAATGTTATTACGAAGGCAAAAAGTATGGTAAGTCTCAGGATAAAATTAAAACCATATGGTCAGTCGTCAAGGAAGTTGCTGGTCTGCAGAGACAGGTCCAGGATATAGAATCAGTGCGTAGTGGGAATGTCCGTGTTACTGATAAGTTGCATATATGTACAGTAGTTAATAATCACTTTCTGAATATAGCAGGTGAACTAAATACAAACCTAGTCCCAACAGGGAATCATATAGCGCTCTTAAAAAAAAGTGTTCCGAGACTGTTACCTGAAATGCTCCTCCATGATACTGACAAGAGGGAGATTGAGTTAATAACTAAATAACTAAAGACCAAGAACTCTCATGGATATGACGAGGTATCTAGCAGAATACTGAAGTATTGTTCTATGTATGTTAGCCCAGTTCTTAGCCATATCTGTAACTTTTCCTTTAGGAGTGGTCGGTTTCCTCACCGATTAAAGTACTCGGTAGTGAAGCCACTTTATAAAAAGGGAGACATTGATAATGTTGACAATTTTAGACCTATTTCTATACCATCGGTGTTTGCTAAAGTTATCGAGAAGGTTGTATATACAAGGTTACTGGAGCATTTAAATTCACATAATTTGCTGTCAAATGTTCAGTTTGGTTTTAGAAATGGTTTAACAACTGAAAATGCTATATTCTCTTTTCTCTGTGAGGTTTTGGACGGATTAAATAAAAGGTTGCGAACTCTAGGTGTTTTCTTTGATTTAACGAGGGCTTTTGACTGTGTTGACCACAAAATATTACTGCAGAAGTTGGACCGTTATGGAGTAAGGGGAGTAGCTTACAATTGGTTCGCCTCTTACTTTAAGAACAGAAGGCAGAGGGTAATTCTCCGCAATATGGAGAGTGGTAGTGATGTTCAGTCCCAATGGGGCACTGTTAAGTGGGGCGTTCCCCAAGGGTCGGTGCTGGGGCCACTGCTGTTTCTTATTCATATAAATGATATGCCTTCTAGTATTACAGGTGATTCAAAAATATTTCTGTTTGCTGATGACACCAGCTTGATAGTGAAGGATCTTGTGTGTAATATTGAAACAGTAACAAATAATGTAGTTCATGAAATAAGTTCGTGGCTTGTGGAAAATAATTTGATGCTAAATCACGGTAAGACTCAGTTTTTGCAGTTTATAACTCACAATTCAACAAGAACCGATATTTTGATCAGACAGAATAGGCATATTATAAGCGAGACGGAACAGTTCAAGTTCCTAGGCGTTCGGATAGATAGTAAGCTGTTGTGGAAAGCCCATGTCCAGGATATTGTTCAGAAGCTAAATGCTGCTTTATTTACCATTAGAACAGTATCTGAAATAAGTGACACTTCAACACGAAAAGTAGCCTACTTCGCATATTTTCATACGCTTATGTCGTATGGCATTATTTTTTGGGGTAATTCTTCTGATTCAAAAAGGGTATTTTTGGCTCAATAACGGGCTCTTCGAGCTATATGTGGTGTAAGTTCCAGAACCTCTTGTCGACCCCTATTCAAAAATCTGGTAATTCTGACATTGCCCTCACAGTATATATTTTCTTTAATGTCGTTTGTTGTTACTAATATTAGCCTATTCCCAAGAGTTAGCAGCTTTCACTCAGTTAATACTAGGCAGAAATCAAATCTGCATGTAGAATGCACTTCCTTGACTCTTGTGCAGAAAGGAGTGCAGTATTCTGCTGCATCCATTTTCAATAAGCTACCACAAGAAGTCATAAATCTTAGCAGTAGCCCAAACTCTTTTAAGTCTAAACTGAAGAGTTTCCTCATGGCTCACTCCTTCTATTTTGTCGAGGAGCTCCTGGAAGAGCTAAAAAATTAAGCAAATTCCAGTGTTACATTGTTGATTTTCTTCATTTAAGCTTACGACTTGTCACCTGAATATGTTTTTTTATATTTCATTTTATCTGTTTCTAATATCGTGTTATAATTTCATGTATTGACTCGTTCCATGGCCATGGAGACTTCTACTTAATTTGGTCCCACGGAACAATAAATAAATAAATAAATAAAACAACGGCTCTACGATTTACTGTTAACATGAAAATTGTGCCTGACTGGGATTCGAAACCTTAATTCCCGCTTCCGTCACCCGATCACGCCTCCAGGACTGCCCCTAACATCTATGATCTAGTGCCTACATCCCATAGTGCTCGAATACAGATCGTATGACTCACGCACAAGGAGAGACATTGTTTGCCTCGTCAGATTGTATTGCTTTGCTACGAAATACCGTAGGGCAGTGTCTGTATTCTACTGAGTCTCTATAGCTCCTGCGGACATTGAATCAAACTGTACACAGAATGTAAAATACACTCGCTGCCATACTGTAACAAACTTAAGTTCATCAATGTAAGAAAACGAGATTACGCCACCACTTTATTAAAGTTAGGTCGACCATCCAACTGTGGTATAGACGGAACGTCAATCTGCGAGTTTTCTTTCCTTCACCCTCTCCTAACCTATGGAGAATCAAGATGTTGGATTAGGAACGTTTTTAGCCGTCGATACGAACGAGATGGTAGCTTAAGGGGGGTAGGACGTCAAACGGGCCGACTTGGAGCAGGAGAGGCATCACAGGACATTTTAATTTCCACTGTCTATACTTTTACAAATAAATTCATAATACTTTGTCAGCATGACCAGGAAGGATTAAGAATTCACACTCATAGCAGTGAAAGTTATTTTTATTATGTGTGAAATTTGATAATTTTTTTCACTTGCTAATGTCAGTATTTGTTGCTATAGGTACACTTTTCTTCATAAGTAAGAGAGATTCTTCGATGAATTTTGCACAGTATATAAACCATACTTAAAGGTGTATGAAACTCTAGAATTTTCCAAATCTATAAAAATTGTGGTAAAAATTCAGATAATTAACTACAAAATTTGTGTGTTTCTAAACATGAAGTTTAAAATACAACAGCTCGTTCGTTTTTTCATAAATTAAATAAATTCTAGAGTTTCATACACCTTTAAGTATGGTATGTATGCTTTGCAAAATTCATCGAAGAATCTCTCTAACTTATGAAGGAAAGTGTACCTATAGCAACAAATGCAGCCATTAGTAAGTGAGAAAAACGATTAAATTTCGCACGTAAAAAATTTATTTTGTTATGTTTTCGAACTTCCACTGTAATGAGTGTGAATTCTGAATCCTTCCTGGTGATGCTGACAAAGTTTTATGAACTTATCTGTAAAAGTATAGACACTGGAAATTAAAATGTCGTGTGATGCCTCTCCTGCTCCAAGTCGACCAGTTTCACGTCCTACCCCCCTTAAACGGGGACACGTTGAAAAAGCGCGAAGCATTCTTTTACAAGGCGGCTAATGCTCCGCTGTGAGAATCACAAAGACGTTTTCGCTAGCGCGCGTGAATGAGGACTTATGGACTGCAGACAATAACGCCTGTCGTGTTTCACGCGCAGAAATTTCGTGCGCGATTACCCCATTCAGTAGCCATCAGCGCGCAGCGCACCGCGCCGTCTGCAGCCCTCGGATGACACACGGAGAGGGCGCCGAGCGCTGATTGTTGCGTAGCCGCTCTCGGCCACTCACTGCGCAGGCCTCCGCTAGGAGCGCTGCTGCGCAGCCCGAGGACGAGACGCGGCAGTTGCAAGCTACGCTTCGCCGCGTGCAGTCACCGGTAGCGGTCTATCCTGTCGGACGCTGGCCCAGGTACGTACGCGTGCGAGAGCGTTGCGTGTTTCCAAATAGCATAATGTGAAATAAGCGACAGATTCTTTGAAATGTATTTCTTTATGACTGATTAAAATTCTTTAATTTTGGACGTAATCAAATGAAAATAGTGTTGTTTAAAAAGATCTCAAAACAGTCCAGCTAGAGATTTATTGTATTTAGTGGCCTTTTTCGGTTACACAATCATCTTTAGACAGACTTATATCAACAATGACAAGGAAACATTAAGTTAGTAAATTTTTCCAGCAGGTCAGTTCTGGATATTAAGCTGATGTGAAAATATTCTTATGTAAAGTATAATTCACATCTTAATAAAGATAACAGCAATATAAACTGTTTTAAACATAATTTTAACTTGTTTAGTCGGTTGTACAGCGCCTATTCTAAATTTTCTGACAACGATCTATCATACTTACCAATATTTTCGATTTTTTGATTGACTGGTTACCGTACCAAAAAGAAACAGCGTGATTTAACTGTTTTTTTTTTTTTTAAATATTTAATATGCGGCGTAATTTTCAATTTGATCAGTTTCACAAAAGAACAAATAACCTTTTTCAAACTTAACGAAACCGAGTTGTTTCCATTGAATTAGTTGTCCCTCTATAAGCTACTGCATTAGACAGTAATTCCATGAAGGATAGTTAGTTTAGTTGTACAACACTATAGACCTACAACAATGGCTTGTTAGGAAATATCATACATTTAAATTAAAAACAACAGAATGATTCCATTAAATAAATGATTATGGGCGGCACAAGTCATATCAGTTTTTTCTCTCTTCGACGGATGCGACGATAAATTTCTGTATTCCCGTATCAGGAATATTATCAGCTGCCCATAGAAATAATGACACTAACCTTTAAATATGGTTACTATATCTTTAGTTAACGTAATTTTACCAAATTTGCTACGCACGCTGTATCAGTCTGCTGGATAAATAAATGACACGAAATTTTCAATTTTGAGGTAGTTTTCTTTCATAAGGTTTACTGCTATTTCCGGTAATTGAGCCGCGAGAAACGATCTTTCTCACATATTTTTTTCCTATATTTGAGGCCCTGTGGGCTAACCCTCGGCCTATAACATGTGCTAGTAATGAAGATAGTTAATTGTTGGCGCGAGAGAATATGTTACTTAGGGAACATGTGCGATACTTCGCGTGCGGCAGTCGTATTTTCAAAAACATCCGTCTGTATAAGCCTATGTTGCCTTTGAAACTGAAAAGAAGGTATAGATTTGACGTGTTTTTATAGGTACTTGAAAAAATGTAGCAAGTGGTTGTTTTGGTCATTTAATAAATTCGTGAATTTCAATTTTACTAATTTGGAAACTCTTATTGCATGATATTTAATGAAAATAACTTACGAAATACAGCAAACTGCCGATTGTCTGAGGTAACGCAGACCTGAGAGTGCAGTGGCAACCTAAAAACATGGATAGTCCAAAATACACGTTTTCCCCCAAAACTTATATTTACCGTATTTAAATCACATGCTACATGTCACACCTGAAAGTTCGCTGCATTATTTACGCGTTACTCACCGGAAATTGTGAATTAATATACAAAATTATGCTTATAACACACTTCATTTCCTTTCAGTTCACTTTCAGGAGATAGTGGTCCAGCTTTTTTTTTTTTTTTTTTTTTTTTTTTTTTTTTTACGGCAACTCTCAAACTCTCATTTACCGGAGAGTGAAAAGATCGGTGGTCAGACAGATTTTTCCCATTGTACTCTAATAATAGATCAACATTTTTCAGTGCGTCCTTGTACGTGATAAGTGTTTTCTCGATCATCTCGTCTCTACCGAGAAAACTTTCTGCACTATTACAGGCCAATCCGGGTCTGTTAGGCGCTCAAATCCCGGTTAACACGCATTGGCATTTAATAACTTGAGGATGCTTCTTCGTATACGTCTTCACAACTAGAAATTTGTATTCTAAACGAAAATATTGCTTTTGGTCATAACACCACACTTCTGTCTTGCCGCGCGGGATTAGCCGAGCGGTGTGAGGCGCTGCAGTCTTGGACTATGCGGCTGGTCCCGACGGAGGTTCGAGTCTTCCCTCGGGCATGGGTGTGTTTATTTGTCCTTAGGATAATTTAGGTTAAGTAGTGTGTAAGCTTAGGGACTGATGACCTGAGCAGTTAAGTCCCATATTATTTCACACACATTTGAACATTTTCTGTCTTCCGGTTTTTTTAATATTTTTTTTTCAGTAGCGCCGAACTCAACACAGTTAATCAGAAGCATGCAGTACTACTTGCAAGTAGTTAACATAAGTAATAAACATGTATCACGAAACGCTATTAACTTTATTTATGATGGTGTACAATGAGTTGTTATAGTTCTTTTAGTTAAATGTTGAAGGTAAGTTACTTTTTTTCCCCGTCTGTTTCTCGTTACATCAGAATGCGTAATCTAGAAGCGCGTTTCATCTCATTTTACTTCCTCGAAGGATATATGAGAAGGCCTCTTTGTTTATTTTTTATAAAACTAAAACTGTATCAGCAGCGTAAGTTGGCAATATTACAGTCTGGATTATTGAAACGTAAACAACAACGCAACGTACACGAGAAGAGGAATATAACAGACAACTGAATTGTGTTCCGTTGCGAAGTCGTAAAGAGCAGTGACTGTGATATCAGTGCCAAAGGCGGCAGAAATTCATAACTTTGACTACTGGTTTCAAACTGGATATAAGCGGAAAACAACTGGGGAAAATCGCAGTAGGTTAAGGAACCTTACTTCAGTAGTATAATAAGCAATTGGTTTTATACTTTAAGGCTCATTTTTAAGCTACTGTTGATCATTGTAGCTGCTAAAACGAGAAGCGTAAAAGGGGGAATAGGGATATCGGTTACTGCAAAGGCAGATGTAAATTAATAATGCCCTCAAATAAAGATTTTATATAAAAAAAGTGGAGGACGAACAGCTGTTCAAAGTTAGTTAATAATTAGTGTAGTTTACATTTAACTTTTAATTTTCATCGAACAGCTGGGACTTCTGTTTTTGTTGCAAGACATCAAGATATGGTTTTCAACAATTATTAGACGTAGTAAAAAGTTAGGAATGCCAGGGTCGATTTTACCTGGACACGTATTGCTTCTGTGACTTCCTGAGGTACAGTACTGTGGCCCAACAGTTGGATGTCAGTATGCGAATCCGATTCCCTAAAGAGACTGGCAACGAGCCAATATAAATTATACCTGCCCTTTATAATCACGCATCGGTAATTTTCCACAATTTGTTCAACTTATGGTATGTAGTTTTAGCATAACGCAGTCAAAAGTGGTATTTTAGCAATTCTGCTAACAGTGCGACTACTTTTACACCGCCTTCCTTAACAGAGAGTGACTGAGTAGTCAATTCTCAGGGTGTCGCTATTCTTTCGTAGATGTTGACTTTGATATACCGAAACATTAAATATGCGATTGTTTAATTAAACTCGCTGCTCCTGGCACAGTGTTGGTGCACAGGGAAAATCCTTGGCATCTGGTTCAAAATGGCTCTGAGCACTATGCGACTTAACTTCTGAGGTCATCAGTCGCCTATAACTTAGAACTAATTAAACCTAACTAACCTAAGGACATCACACACATCCATGCCCATGGCAGGATTCGAACCTGCGACCGAAGCGGTCGCTCGGCTCCAGATTGTAGCGCCTAGAACCGCACGGCCACTCCGGCCGGCTCTTGGCATCCGACACTAGAGTTGTATGAACATCTCCATAGCGCTTACTAAACAAATCAAGGACTCAATAGGCCGCTCTTCTTCGTATCTTCTGTATCTCCTTTTTTATGTTACATGATAAGGGCCCAATCTAACGAAAAATATTCAATAATCGCCCGAACAAGTGCTTTATAACCTCCTTTCGTATATATGCTCTGTGAATGAAACTCAGCGTAGCATTCCCTCTGACTTAATGTATGCTTCTATTCCACTTTAGATCACTCCTGACGACTACTCTGCTACACAGGCTGTTTAAAACAAGTGTCACATATTCCTTGAGGAGGTGATTTTGGCCAAAACGTTAAGTTCCTGTAATAGTATGTCCACAAACGAATACCTGTTGAGATTTCGGCGAAGCTGTTCTCTCATTCACATCTTATGCTGAACTAGACATCATAAGCAGTGTTGCCTGTGCTTACCACTTATCTTGACACATCCTTCAGCCATTCTTCGCAGCGAATCACGCTGTCTTTCGAAAATACCTGGTTCAGAAAATGGTTCAAATGGCTCTGAGCACTATGGGACTTAACTTCTGAGGTCATCAGTCCCCTAGAACTTAGAACTACTTAAACCTAATTAACCTAAGGACATCACACAATCCATGCCCGAGGCAGAATTCGAAGGTGCGACCGTAGCGGTCGCGCGGTTCCAGACGGTAGCGTCTAGAACCGCTCGGCTACTCCGGCCGGCCATACCTGGTTCCATTCGGATTGCATCACATGCGTTGGATCACACCATCCTGTAACGTATGCCGCTGTCGATGGGCTGGGCACATACCGAAGCCTTTTAAATGTGCCCATAGCCGTAACTCCATCAGAATCTGGTCCGGTGAACTGGGAGGGCACGCCTCCGGATGTCCTCGACCAATCTACCGATCACAAAACATTGCAGTGAGGTACTGTTGCACGACTGGTAGAAAATGGTGTGGCGCCCCGCCGTCCATAAATCACAGTCTCTCTGCAAATGTAACATTGTCCAGTGCTGCTGGTAGATTATCGTGCATAAATCAATGATACACAGCACCCGTTAATCTGCTTGGTAAACTGGATCCACCTATGAGTGTCAGAAACAATTCCTGCCCAATCATTGATACTGAAACGATCTTGATGATTCACCTCCATGATTGCTCGAGAATTTGGATCTGCTCACACGTGCATATTCTGTCAATTTACTATGCCATTTCTTGCGACGGCCCACACCTCTCAATACTACGCATTATCGTCACGAGCAAAACTGTCCATATCTCAACAGATATTGTTTCCGTAGACGTAATTACAGGATTTTTTGCTTTCAGTTCTGACGCAACTACCTCCCGTACGAATATGCAGCACTTTATTTAAGCAACCTATACTTACGGTTATTAGTCACCACTAATTTATCGCCAATAGTGTAACATCTTCAGTCATTTTATTTTTTCTTCGTTTGAAGAAACTGTCGACTGTTGAACAAATGAGGGAGCCAGTAAATATCTCATAAGCCCGCCCGGTTGGCTGTGCGGTCTTAATGCACGGCTTTCCGGGCGGGAAGGAGCGCCTGGTCCCCGGCACGAATCCGCCCGGCGGATTTGTGTCGAGGTCCGGTGAACTGGCCAGTTTGTGGATGGTTTTTAGGCGGTTTTCCATCTGCCTCAACGAATGCGGGCTGGTTCCCCTTATTCCACCTCAGTTACACTATGTCGGCGAGTGCTGCACAAACAAGTTCTCCACGATCGCGTACACCACCATTACTCTACCACGCAAACATAGGGGTTACACTCGTCTGGTGTGAGACGTTCCCTCGTGGGGCCACCGGGAGCCGAACCGCACAATAACCCTGGGTTCGGTGTGGGGCGGCGACGGGGGTGAAGTGGACTGCGGTAGTCGTCGTGGGGTTGTGGACCACTGTGGCTGCGGCGGGAACGGAGCCTCTCCGTCGTTTCTAGGTCCCCGGTTAACATACAATACAATACAAATATCTCATAATACGACTCGAATCTTTCCCATGGTCTTAAAAGTTTTGAACTTACAGTGGCCACTTCTGTAGAAAGTTTCACTGCAGACATAGAGATTATTCGTTTCTGTTTTTTCATTATGTAGTTACTTTTAAATTTAGTCGTTCCATTTTAAAACTAGTTTTTGCACTATTTCAGCGAACGAAATGTTCCAGAGCAATAGTCATCCAGAAAGAGACATTCATCCATTCCTGCGTAATCATCCTTTGCTAGATAAAGGCCTGTACTACACATATCCATGCATAACGGACTTCCGATATACGCATCCCTATTGCTTCTCCATGTTCTCCAATTTCGTGTACCCACCTTTCCATCAGATCGCCATCTCTTGTTATTCTTGGAAAATAGTAAAGAAATTCCTCAATCCATCCAACATTCATTGACTTGGCTATATGTCCGCCGAACTCTTTTTAATTTTCGGTACGATCTTAATTCTAGGTTTAGCGAGCGCAGTTATTTGCTTGCAGGGGAACTGCGGTCGTTAGAAATCAAAACTGTAGAGCTGCCACAAGTCGCACATAATTTTTTCTTTATTTTACATGTTTCACTCGACGTTCGCGAACTTCTTTAGAAATTACCTGGCCGAGGGCCATTCGTTACATACATACACAGCCTGATATTTGTGACGAGTGGCCCTCGGCACGTAATTTCTGAATTTGCTCGCGATGGTCGAGCGAAACATGTAAAATAAAGAAAAAGTTACACGTAGTTATATGTGATTATACATATCTACATATATATTCCGCTAGCCACCAAGCGGTGTGTGGCGGAGGGCACAATTCGCGCCAAAGTCAGATTTCCCCTGTCTGTTCCACTCGCGGATCGCACGAGGTAAAAACGACTGTCTGAACGCCTCAGTACGAGCTCTAATTTCCCTTATCTTTGAATGATGATCATTGCGCGATTTGAAAGTTGGTGGTAATAATACATGTTCTACATCCTCGGCTAATACCGGATTTCGGAATTTAGTGAGCAGCCCCTTCCGTTTAGCGCGTCGCCTATCTGCAAGTGTATCCCACTTCAAACTTTCTATGAGATTTGTAACGCTTTCGCGATGGCTAAATATACCAGTCACGAATCTTGCCGGTCTTCTTTGGTGGACCTTTTCAATCTCTTGAATCAGACACAACTGGTAAGGGACCCATACAGATGAACAATACTCTAAAACTGGATGAACTAACGTATTGTAAGCAATTTCCTTTGTTGAAGGACTGCATCGCTTCAGGATTCTACCAATAAGCCGCAATCTAGAGTTCGCCTTTTCTTTTACTTGTGTAATCTGATCATTCCATTTGAGATCATTTCGAATAGTCACACCCAGATAGTTGATGGATGTTACCGCTTCCAAAGACTGGGCATTTGTTTTGTACTCGTACAATAATGGGGATTTTCGCCTTTCTGTACGCACTAGGTTACACTTACTGATATTGAGAGATAACTGCCAGTCATTACACGATGCATTTATTTTCTTCAAATCCTCATTGATTTGTTCACAATTTTCGTGTGATACTACTTTCCTGTAGACTACAGCATCATCGGCAAACAGTCTAATGCCGCTGTCAATACCATCAACCAGAATGTTTATGTAATCGTAAAAAGCAGCGTACCTATTACGCTGCCCTGGAGCATTCAGGGCTATCCGTTTGTTTTCTTCTCTCTCCCAGAAATTCCCAGAGTATCTGGCCATTGGTTGCCGTGTACCCTCACTTGTCAATGGGACTCGCGTAGAAGTTTCCTGTCTTACTGCATTATCAAAAACTGCCAATACAAGCTGATTTTAAACTTGTATCTTGCGAAACACGGGAAGCTCAGTTCTGAAAAATATAAATTTAGCAATGTCTTCCTACATTATGTTCAGCTGTCGTAAATGCAAGAACTCTTCAGGTCCTTCTCTGGTTTCATTGTTAATTTGTTCTATTATTTTCGGAACACTGATTTGTATACTACTTTAGTGCTGATGCAACAATCTGCAAGCTCACTTTCAAACTGTGTTCAGTACTCTATGCGATCAAAAGTATCCCGACACCCAACAATGTGAGGAGCGTCCACCATTCACCTCTGTGACGACATTAACTCTTCTGGGGACACTTTAAATGAGGTGTCTCAAAGTGTGTGAGGAATGGCAGCCCCTTCCTTAACAGCCAAAACCAGAGACAGTAGTGGTGTCGGACGCCGGGCTCTGGTGCAAGTCGACGTTCCAACTAATCCCACAGTTGTTCCACTGGGTTCAGGTTCATATCAGGAATGTTACTGTCCACGAAAGATTGCCTCACAAATACTGTACTGTGACACGGTGCATTGTCGTGCTGATACATTAAATCTCTTCCTCTGCTGCAAGCAGCACACACTGCTCTAAAATGTGTTCTTATCCTTCTGAATTTAGGGTTATTTTAAGCGCTGTAGGGCGTACACACCCTATCCACGAAAATAACCCCATACTGTAACACCAACTCCTCCCCATTTGATTGTTGGCTATACACTTGATGAGAGGTAATGTTCTGCATGCATTCCGCAAACACAGACCCTTACATTGCTACAGGTATAGCGTGGTTCATCATTTGGTATCCCACCTCGAAGGCGGCCCGTGAGTCTGCTCCTGTAAGCCGGCCGAAGTGGCCGTGCGGTTAAAGGCGCTGCAGTCTGGAACCGCAAGCCCGCTACGGTCGCAGGTTCGAATCCTGCCTCGGGCATGGATGTTTGTGATGTCCTTAGGTTAGTTAGGTTTAACTAGTTCTACGTTCTAGGGGACTAATGACCTCAGCAGTTGAGTCCCACAGTGCTCAGAGCCATTTGAACCATTTTTTTGCTCCTGTAAACTGAAGGGTAGACCGAATATAGGAAGTGAGTAGGAGCAGGAAAAGGTGAAATGCTTCGGTACTGGGTATAGGTTATTGCTCTTTTACTGGTTTATGAACATAGATGGTTCAAATGGCTCTGAGCACTATGGGACTCAACTGCTGTGGTTATCAGTCCCTTAGAACTTAGAACTACTTAAACCTAACTAACCTAAGGACATCACACACATCCATGCCCGAGGCAGGATTCGAACCTGCCACCGTAGCAGTCGCACGTATGAACATAGACAACTGATAATATTACTTAACTTTGCGTATAGATGAGCACGTAGGTGCGAAGCCGTTCATGTATCAAAGCTAACAGCTACTAGAAATTACGAAGGCAAATCGGTAGTGGCTCGCCCACTATGAAATAGAAACAATGTTGCTTGGTCGTCTACTCGGAATCAAAATGGGCTGAATCCGGAGCGGCGCTCGTAGAGCTGCACAGCTCCGGCTAGAGGGCGCTGTTGTCGGTGTCTGTGTCGTAGTGCCAACCTAAGAACTTGTACCTACGCCGTGGCATCGTAGCTATCGATACCACACATCACAACAAACCACTGGTTTCCAGTCATCCGCTGTACAGTGGCGATGGTCTGTAACCACCTCGAGCATCGTTCAGCGCTGACTCCAGAAATGTGTGGCCTTTGACGAGTTACTCGACCATTGTGCCCCATTGTTTTTAACTACCCACGCATGGTCATGATGCTAGATGGACTGCTGTTAGCATTTTGGAGCTCACGAATGAGTCCTTCAGCTCATCTAATGCTATTGTTTACAACTACCACCCGCAAAGCTCGATGTACCCTGTACGTCAGTACCAGAGGTGTGTCAGGTCTTCGTTTAGCTATAGTTATTGATTCACCTTTCCACGGACTCGCATTCGGGAGGACGACGGTTCAATCCTGCGTCCGGCCATCCTGATTTAGGTTTTCCGTGATTTCCCTAAATCACTCCAGGCCAATGCCGGGATGGTTCCTCTGAAAGGGCACGGCCGACTTCCTTCCCCACCCTTCCCTAATCCGATGAGACCGATGTCCACGCTGTCTGGTCTCCTTCCCCTAACCAACCAACCAACCAACTTTCCACCTCACAGTCACATAAGTAACAGTTAGGGTTGCCATAATCCAAGGACGAAAATCAAGGACAAAATTCGGTGATTATAAAGCTGCGGTTGAAACACGGACCGATATGTTGTGCAAGTGACCATTGGTTTGCATTTCAGTTGAATCTTCATCATTATTTTACAGTGGTAATTATGAAGCTGTGGTTGAAACCTGGAATCACACAATGTCCTTTCACCTTTCTGCACGTCAGCCAAATCTTCAAAATTACCATAATTCAAACAGTAATTCTGTCAGCAAAGAAGTTGTAAGTAACAAGGAAAATTAATCCAAGCATTAATGGTGTCTATTAAGGAGTGGTCAATGATGAAGAAAATTAATTGCAATTGACATTAAATAACTTTTCAGTTAAAGCACTGAACTCAAATCATTAACATGTACACAGTCATGTTGCTACAATTGATATATATATCTTTCACTTTATGCTTCAAACTTGTCATATTTCTCTGAGCCCTGGACAGAAGAAAGAAACTCGCTCCGATTTTGAATCAGTCTATGAAAATATGTCCAATTTATGTTTTCATGTTGTATTGGATTTGGAGCATTGCATTGACTGATGCTTTTTTACCCTATTTCTTTCTTCTGTCCATTGTGCATTCACAAGGGAAAACACTCTCTCTACATTGGCATTATGCCCTGGAGTGGAGACATAGTGCTGCACAACAGCAAGCAGTTCTGAATACTGCTCTTTAGAAACAAAATCCTCAAAAAATTTAACGCATTTTTTTGAGGCATCATCTCCAAATTCTGGTTATCTCCCTGTGTAAGAAAACATTTCAGTTTCAGTTATCATTAAGATTCTGAAGTGACACGGAATATCAGCACAGGTTTCAACGGCAATCGTTAAGTCTGCAGAAGTTATGAAACACTTGATCGGTGGCCGATGGCAAAACTTGCGTAAAAAATTTTTTTTTACTTACTAGCCACTTTTTCGCGGACATTTTCCTCTTCGTCCAGGACAGCCGTCTTCGAGCATAAAAACCGGACTGTCAGTGAAATCCGCGACGTATGGTAACACAACTAACAATCGATTCGGGCAGCTTTAGACGGGCTGGCCGGCCAGAGTGGCCGAGCGGTTCTAGGCGCTACAGTCTGGAACCGAGCGACCTCTACGGTCGCAGGTTCGAATCCTGCCTCGGGCATGGATGTGTGTGATGTCCTTAGGTTAGTTAGGTTTAAGTAGTTCTAAGTTCTAGGGGACTGATGACCTCAGAAGTTAAGTCCCATAGTGCTCAGAGCCATTTGAACCATTTAGACGGCCTGAAATGTCCCTGGCTGAACTCTTGCTCAGGTGACATCCAATGACTAGTCCACGTTCGAAGTCAGTGAGCTCTCGTGATCGACGTGTTGTAGTATTACTGCTTGCCAGCCGGAGTGGCTGAGCGGTTCTAGGCGCTTCAGTCTGGAGCCGCGCGACCGCTACGGTCGCAGGTTCGAGTCCTGCCTCGGGCATGGGTGTGTGTGATGTCCCTAGGTTAGTTAGGCCGGCCGCGGTGGTCTAGCGGTTCTAGGAGCTCAGTCCGGAACCGCGCGACTGCTACGGTCGCAGGTTCGAATCCTGCCTCGGGCATGGATGTGTGTGATGTCCTTAGGTTAGTTAGGTGTAAGTAGTTCTACGTTCTAAGGGACTGATGACCACAGATGTTAAGTCCCATAGTGCTCAGAGCCATTTGAACCATTTGTTACTGCTTCTGTACTGACAGCAAATATTCCCTGCCTCTTTTTGTACCAGCGGGTCCGCTTCTCATCATATGTGGGGGTCGATTCCGCATTACACAAGGGTTTCCGGATACTTTGATCAGATAATTTGTTTCTATTCGTTACTGAAGTTCGTCTGCAGAAGAGGCAAACACTATAACGCCATCAGCAGAGCAAAGGTGGTGGAAGTACGAACAAGAGCAAAATACTCCTCAGCTTTTCAAGTTTTTCAGCTCTTTCAAATTCAGTTCTTTGCCGTTAATAAGATTAGTTACGGTGATACAGAATCTTCATACTTGACTTCTCTTTCTGTTGTGGATTTCTAATTATCCTGGTGAACTCGAGAGGAAGCTGTTGCATTGTCGAGTGTATTCTCCATTGTGCTGAATCAAAGAATCATTTCTAGAGGACTATCGTCACCGATTTTATTGCAATAGGGTCATAAACTTTGTCGTCTGTATATTGCAGACGTGAACGTTTGGGGAAGACAACAGAAATAACTCGCGTCGAAAACTGACAGCTCTGATAGTCACACCAACATTTGTTCACCCTTTCTCCTCTAAAGAAAATATGCGTCTGTGTTTAACTTCTTTCTCGAGAAAGTCCAGATTATTTTGTTGGCAGTAATCTCTGCTGCGACCTTGGCCGCGCTTCCCGGTTAACTGTCTCCGGACTGAATCGATTATACAGCAGCGGCTCGCGTAGCGCCCGCATATCGCGTTCTCTCTAGTGTAAACAACGCGTCGCTCTCTATTCACTTGTATTTCGGGGCGCGCAAAGAGCCCTCGAGATACATTTCCAGTTGTCCCTTCGGCTGCGGAGTTCAGTTTACCATTATCGAGCGTTTCTTCAGTGACGTCGGGTTGCGCTTTCCTGCCATAAGTAACCTTCACGAATTTAGTTACACATTATCGTAGCAGGTCAAGTAACTTTTATTGAACGCAGCACTACGCTTCATATTACGCAGATATATGACACTATTTTACCACATACTCACCAAATCCCTGTACACAACGGTCGGAACGTTCTAGAAATACTTCAGTACTTTGGCGGTAGAAATTCGCTCCTTCGTCACGAAGCACTTTGGCAACCGCTGTGTAATCTCATCGTCCGAAGATATCTCTCTCTCTCTCTCTCTCTCTCTCTCTCTCTTTCCCTCTTTCCCCTCTCCCCTCGCTACCCCTTTCCCCAGATGTTCTTTCATGTATGATGTACGAGGCTAACAAGAGGAGGCCACAACGTTTGGAACGCGGATTTACTGCAAACTTCGTACACTCGTAGCACCCCATGAGGACAACAAAATGTGTGAGCAGTAGCGCATACTTCTCAAGCGTTATTGAGAAATCGCAAGATAGTTTCGGTCGTCGAATATATATATATATATATATATATATATATATATATATATATATATACGACCACTTTAAGCAAAAAGCGGCTATAGCCGAGTGGCCCCGGCACGGTAGCTCATGGTGTTCGGTCAGAGCGTTAGCTACCCTTTATAATAAAAAAAACTGGGCGAACAGATGAACGAACAAACTGAATGGGTGTCATCGGACGTCCGCCCTGAACAAATTCAGCCAACTATATAGAACAAAATGTTTTTTGTTTAAAAAAAAAGGGTTTGGCGTTCAAGCCGCTGGATCGCTGGATCGAGTTCCGTTCGTCAGTTTTTTTTTAATTTTCAACACAATCATTTTCTTTATTATTTATATTGCAATTATTTTTTTTTGTCATCAGTCTACTGACTGGTTTGATGCGGCCCGCCACGAATTCCTTTCCTGTGCTAACCTCTTCATCTCAGAGTAGCACTTGCAACCTACGTCCTCAATTATTTGCTTCACGTATTCCAATCTTTGTCCTCCTCTACAGTTTTTGCCCTCTACAGCTCCCTATAGTACCATGGAAGCCATTCCCTCATGTCTTAGCAGATGTCCTATCATCCTGTCCCTTCTCCTTATCAGTGTTTTCCACATATTCCTTTCCTCTCCGATTCTGCGTAGAACCTCCTCATTCCTTACCTTATCAGTCCACCTAATTTTCAACATTCGGCTATAGCACCACATCTCAAATGCTTCGATTCTCTTCTGTTCCGGTTTTCCCACAGTCAATGTTTCACTACCATACAATGCTGTGCTCCAGACGTACATCCACAGAAATTTCTTCCTCAAATTAAGGCCTGTATTTGATATTAAGAGACTTCTCTTGGCCAGAAATGCCTTTTTTGCCATAGCGAGTCTGCTTTTGATGTCCTCCTTGCTCCGTCCGTCATTGGTTATTTTACTGCCTAGGCAGCAGAATTCCTTAACTTCATTGACTCCGTGACCATCAATCCTGATGTTAAGTTCCTCGCTGTTCTCATTTCTACTACTTCTCATTACCTTCGTCTTTCTCCGATTTACTCTCAAACCATACTGTGTACTCATTAGACTGTTCATTCCGTTCAGCAGATCATTTAATTCTTCTTCACTTTCACTCAGGATAGCAATGTCATCAGCGAATCGTATCATTGATATCCTTTCACCTTGTATTTTAATTCTACATCTACATCTACATCTACATTGATACTCCGCAAGCCACCCAACGGTGTGTGGCGGAGGGCACTTTACGTGCCACTGTCATTACCTCCCTTTCCTGTTCCAGTCGCGTATGGTTCGCGGGAAGAACGACTGTCTGAAAGCCTCCGTGCGCGCTCTAATCTCTCTAATTTTACATTCGTGATCTCCTCGGGAAGTATAAGTAGGGGGAAGCAATATATTCGATACCTCATCTAGAAACGCACCCTCTCGAAACCTGGCGAGCAAGCTACACCGCGATGCAGAGCGCCTCTCTTGCAGAGTCTGCCACTTGAGTTTATTAAACATCTCCGTAACGCTATCACGGTTACCAAATAACCCAGTGACGAAACGCGCCGCTCTTCTTTGGATCTTCTCTATCTCCTCCGTCAACCCGACCTGGTACGGATCCCACACTGATGAGCAATACTCAAGTATAGGTCGAACGAGTGTTTTGTAAGCCACCTCCTTTGTTGATGGACTACATTTTCTAAGCACTCTCCCAATGAATCTCAACCTGGTACCCGCCTTACCAACAATTAGTTTTATATGATCATTCCACTTCAAATCGTTCCGTACGCATACTCCCAGATATTTTACAGAAGTAACTGCTACCAGTGTTTGTTCCGCTATCATATAATCATACAATAAAGGATCCTTCTTTCTATGTATTCGCAATACATTACATTTGTCTATGTTAAGGGTCAGTTGCCACTCCCTGCACCAAGTGCCTATCCGCTGCAGATCTTCCTGTATTTCGCTACAATTTTCTAATGCAGCAACTTCTCTGTATACTACAGCATCATCCGCGAAAAGCCGCATGGAACTTCCGACACTATCTACTAAGCCATTTATATATATTGTGAAAAGCAATGGTCCCATAACACTCCCCTGTGGCACGCCAGAGGTTACTTTAACGTCTGTAGACATCTCTCCATTGATAACAACATGCTGCGTTCTGTTTGCTAAAAACTCCTCAATCCAGCCACACAGCTGGTCTGATATTCCGTAGGCTCTTACTTTGTTTATCAGGCGACAGTGCGGAACTGTATCGAACGCCTTCCGGAAGTCAAGAAAAATAGCATCTACCTGGGAGCCTGTATCTAATATTTTCTGGGTCTCATGAACAAATAAGGCGAGTTGGGTCTCACACGATCGCTGTTTCCGGAATCCATGTTGATTCCTACATAGTAGATTCTGGGTTTCCAGAAATGACATGATACGCGAGCAAAAAACATGTTCTAAAATTCTACAAGAGATCGACGTAAGAGATATAGGTCTATAGTTTTGCGCATCTGCTCGACGACCCTTCTTGAAGACTGGGACTATCTGTGCTCTTTTCCAATCATTTGGAACCCTCCGTTCCTCTAGAGACTTGCGGTACACGAACCAGAGAGTAAACGGCAGAATATGGAATGGAAACATCCAAATTCGCCGTGCAAGAAAAAACTCAAGACCCAACCGTCCGCAGGAAAACTGATGCTTACAGTTTTTTGGGACGCACAAGGTCCAGTACGGGAACATTATGAGGAAAGGGGCACAACAATAAAAGAATGTACGTGACAGCGAGATGCTTACTGCCAGGCTAAAGCCTGCAATTCGAAGCAAACGCCGAGGATTGCTGTCAAAAGGAGTTGTGTTGTTGCACGACAATGCCCGTCCGCATACTGCTGCCCACACTGGTGAAACGCTCCAGAAACTCAAATCTGAAGTACTGGATCATCCATATAGTTCCGATCTTGCGTCTTCTATCACTTGTTTGGTCCACTCAAACAGGCATTAAGCGGCCGTCGATTTGCCTCTGACGAAGCAGTGAAAGAAGCGGTGCATTCCTGGCTCGCAGCTCAACCTAGAACCTTCTTTTATGTGGGCATCAGGTAGCTTGCACAACGATGGACCAAGTGCATTGAAACGCAAGGAGACTATGATGTTCTTGTAAGTTTAATATTTGATTACAATAAAATTTTATAACTACTTTGCGGATAATAATAGAATTACCCTCTATATCTACACGATTACTTGGCAATTGGCAACTGAATGAGTGTCAGAGGTTTCATGGAACCACCTTCAAGCTATTTCTCTACTATTCCACTCTCGAACAGCACGCGGGGAAAACGAATGCTTAAATCTTTCCGTGCGAGCTCTGATTTCTCTTATTTTGTTATGATGATCATCCCTCCATATATAGATGGGCGCCAAAAAAAAAAGTATTTTCACATTCTGAGGAGAAAGTTGGTGATTGCTATTTTAGGAGAACATCCTGCTGGAATTGGAAACACCATTGTTTCAATGATTGCGACCTCAGTTTTCTTATCATATCCGCGGCACTCTCTCCTCCATTTCGCGATAATACAAAAACGAGCTGCCATTCCTTGAACTTTTTCGGTGTCCTCCGTCAGTCCCCCTCTGATGTGGATCCAACACCGCACAGCAATACTCCAGAAGAGGGTGGACAAGCGCAGTGTAAGAAGTCGCGTTAGCACGCCTATTGCATTTTCTAAGTGTTCTGCCTACAAATTTGGTTTGCTTTACCCACAACATTATCTATCTGACCGTTCCAGTTTAAGTTATTAATAATTTCAATCCCTAAGTATTTACAAGGGGAGGCCACGATGTTGGGATCACAGATTTATTTCAAACTTTGTACACCTTTAGCAGGCCACTGAAACTACGCGATGTGCAATTAGTAAGGTGCACTACTCTGGAAATTCCGAGAAAATCGCAAGAGAAGTTTTACGCGTCTGTTATGAGGCTTATGTATTCGTGTGTAGGTGCCGACGTTAGAGTTCAAGGTCAAGGGATTGGCGTTCGAGCTTCCTAAGATGAAAGTGTATGAGGCGACGGTTCGACTCCCGCTCATACTTAATTAATAATTTTTTTTTTCATCCCGGCCGAAGTGGCCGAGCGGTTCTAGGCGCTACAGTCTGGAACCGCGCGACCGCTACGGTCGCAGGTTCGAATCCTGCTTCGGGCATGGATGTGTGTTATGTCCTTAGGTTTGTTAGGTTTAAGTGGTCTAAGTTCTAGGGGACTGATGACCACAGCAGTTAAATCCCATAGTGCTCGGAGCCATTTTTTTTTCATCGCTAGTCATGTTATGTAATTTATATGACATTTGAGAGGTAATATAATGAAAAAAAAGACGTGTATTTCCCTGAAGTATTTACATGGGAGTTTCAATTTATTTTTTACACGTCTGTGTGACAGATACATCCTGCAAAGTTTAATGTTGAGAGCACATCGGATGAGTAATTGTACATTACACTTGTGGTCTGACAAATTGTCACTTACTACACCACTGATTGTGAATAGCGTCATTTGCATCAAGATTTATCGAGGCTTGACTTGGGCTTTCCAAACCTGTTCCTCGTCCTTGAAAATTTAACTACAAATAGTAAATAGTAAAATATCATACGAAATTTACTACAACTTTATGAAAATGCACGTGGTTTTTTTTTTCATTGTATCAGCTCTCAAACGTCACATAAATTAAATAATTTGACCAGTGGCGAAAAATTTTAGATTGAAAGAATGAATATCTACAGGATTCGAACCGTCTGCTCGTCCACTACCCTCTTGCTACGCCCGAATGCTAACCACATGAGCTCAATGACTTCCTGATGCCGGCACCTTCTCATAGAGTCATCCGTTACATTACAGACGCGTAAAACTTCTCTTGCGATTTTCTCGGAATTGGCAGAGTAATGCGTCTCACTAGTTGCACGTTATGTGGATTCAATGGCGTACTAAAGGTGTACAAAGTTTGAAATAAATCCGTGATCCCAACGTCATGGCCTGCCCTAGTGAGTTGAATTTAAATCATTTAAATTTGTGTGATTTATCGTGTAATCGAAATTTAGCGGATTCCATTCAGTACTCATATGGATGACTTCATATTTTCATTATTTTGAGTCAGTTGCCACTTTTTTCACAGTACAGGTATCTTGTCTAAATCTTTATGCAATTTCCTTTGATCACCTGAAGACTTTATAAGATAATAAACGACAGCATCATCCGCAAACAATCGAAGAGGGCTGCTTTGGTTGTCACCTGAATCATTTATGATCAGGAACAGCAGTGGGCCTTCCTTGGGGAACGCCCGATATTATTTCTGTTCTCGATGACTTGCTCTCAGTTACTGCAAACTGTAACCTTCCTGACAGAAAATGAGGAATCCAGTCACACAGCCGGGACGGTACTCCACAGGCAGTTTAATTAGAAGTCGGTGTGAGAAGCAGTGTCAAAAGCCTTCTAGAAACCTAAAAATATGGAATCACTTTGACATCCCCCGTCGATGCCAAAAAGGTGGAAATCGCAGGGTGCAAGATCTGAACCTTACGGCGGATACTTGCAAACCTCCCATCGGAAACATTGGGCGCGCCTTGTGGCATGTTGCTTTGTCGTGGAGGAGAACAACAGCCTTATTTCATTTTTCCACGCCTCCTATTTATGGCATTGCGCAGTGGTGTCCTTGTTGCACTGTACGAATCGGCGTTAATGGTAGTGCCCTTTGCCGTAGACACTTTGTACACAACTCCTTCACAGCCGAAGAAAGTTGTGTCCATGACCTTCCCTGCTCATGGGGCAACTTTGTATTTGTTCCGCGGAGGTGGGGAGATGTGTCCTTATTCCACAGACGCTCTTGTTGCAGATGTGAAATCATGGATCCGTGTCTCATCGTCAGTAATCTTGTCGGCTAAGGAAATCATTGCCTTCCACGGAAGGAAGTCCAGAGACGCCATAAGCCTTGCGCATTTGTGTGCTGTAGACAGTGATCGCGGACCATAGTACCAGGAGAGCTCCCGAAAAGGCAGGCGATCGCGATGTAGTGAGCACTGCCTATTGTTATACGTTTCTGCTGAGAAATGTTCTACATAATCACTCAGTGATTACCGCGAATCAGTTTCTCGATTGCCTAGACTTTGGCCGATGTCGATGGTCTTCCTTCCCGATCAGCATCATGCATTTGATTCACATAAGGGCAGAATTTCACGGCAAATCTGTTTTGAATTTAGATCTTTTCCGCACAAGAATCGTACTATCATGCGTGCTTCAATTGCTGCACTATTTTTTTCCCACACTGAATTAACCCGGTATCCGTAACTCTCAGAGCTCTCTGCAGGAAACCCGCAACATTAATTCCTTTTCTTCTGACAATGCGCCATTCATGTTGCACAGTGGTCTTAGCTTGCAACGACACGTATAGCTTACTTTCTGAAGTCCCTGCTGATTTAGATCTCTAATATCGGAGAGTTGTTTTATATGTAATCTTCACCTCTCATCATCCGTGCTAGGAAAACGTGCGAGACAGTCAGCAAGTTGTTGGATGATCTTCTACATCTACAGCTACAGCATGGTGCATGGCGGAGGGCACCTTGTACCACTATTATTCGTTTCTTTTCCTGTCTCACTCGCAATTGGAGCGAAGAAAAAGCGACTGCCTATATGCCTCCGTGTGAGCCTTAATTTCTCTTATCTTCGAGGACCTTATACGAAATGTACGTCGGCGGCAGTAGAATTATTGTACAGTCAGTCTCAAGTGCCTGTTCTCCAAATTTTATCTGTAACATCTCACAAAAGTAAGGTCGTCTTCCCTCCATTTATTTCGACTTGACTTCAGGAAGGATCTCCGTAATATTTGAGTGCTGATCGAACCTACTGGTAAAAAATCTAGTAGCCCGCCTGTGAATTGCTCAGATGTATTCCTTTAATCCTATCCTGTGTGGGTCCCAAACACTCGAGTAGTACTCAAGAATAGGTCGCACTAGTGGTCTGTTCGCTGTCTTCTTTGTAGATCAGCTACACTTTCGTAAAATTCTCCCGCTAATCCGAAGCCAACCATTCGCATACCCTACTACCGTCCTTACGCTCTCGCACCATATCAAATCGCTTTGCAGCGTTGCGCGTAGATATTTAATATACGTGACTGTGTCAAGTAGCACTCTACTAACGCTACGTGCATATTCGAACGTAACAGGTTTGTTTTACTTCTCCGCTGCATTAACTTATATTTTTCCACATTAGGAACAAGCTACCGTTCGTCACACCATCTGCAAATTCCGTCAAAATTAGCCGCACGGGATTAGCCGAGCGGTCTGGGCGCTGCAGTCATGGACCGTGCGGCTGGGCCCGGTGGAGGTTCGAGTCCTCCCTTGGGCATGTGTCTTTGTCCTTAGGATAATTTAGATTAGGTAGTGTGTAAGCTTAGGAACTTAGCAGTTAAGTCCCATAAGATTTCACACACATTTGAACACACATAAAAATTATGTTATATCCTTCCACAGTCATTTGATGACGACACCTTTCCGACACCACAGCGACATCAGCAAACAGTCACAAATTAGTGCTTGATCTGCACGCCAGATGTTTTATGTTCAGGGTGGCAATTATTGAACTATATGAAAAAAACGTAAATTATTTAGAAACTGCGGCCTGCACACACTTTACTCAACATGTAAACGTCACTACAGACATTCGGATTTAGGTTATGACATGTACGATATGCCTTCCATCACTGGCGATGATGTGGCGCAGACGAATAGAGAAATTCTGCATGACCCGCTGAAGTGTCGGAACATTGATGCTGTCGATGAACTCCTGAATGGATGTTTTCGGCTCAGCGATGGTTTTGGAGTTATTGCTGTACAACTTGTCTTTAATATAGTCCCACAAAAAGGAGTCACATGTGTTCAGATCAGGAGAATATGGCGTCCAATCGATGCCTGTGCCAGTGGCCTCTGCGGTCCCCAAAGTGCTTCTCCAGGACATCATACTCCCCCTTCGATGGGGTCGAACTCCGTCTTGCATGAACCACAACTTGTCGAAATCAGGGTCACTTTGGATAATAGGGATGAAATCATATTCCAAAACCTTCACCTACCGTTCGGTAGTCACTACGCCACCAAGCAATTTCGCACCGATTATCCCGTGACTCAACATTGCACACCACACATTCACCCGTTGAGGGTGAAGAGACTTCTCGATCGCGAAATGAAGATTCTCAGTCCACCAAATGCGCCAATTTTGCTTATTGAGGAACCCATCCCAATGGAGGTGGTCGCTAAGCCAAACCATACTAATTCCCATTAAGCCCCGCGGCCAACCGTGTAGTTTGAACGTCCTAACGCAAACTGTTCAGAAGGAGTGGCGATTTTATTTCTTATAGTGGGGTGGGTTATGGGAAAATTCAATGCATTTGCAGAGGATACCACATTACAACAGTCCTAGAGTGTTGTTCCAGTGCTTGGGGACATCGAGTAGGCACGAAAACTGACATGGAACGAATTCAGAGACACACGGGTAGGAACGTAACAGATCCGGACAACCCAACGAAAGCGTAACAGAAATGCTCGGCGAACTTGGATGAGAATCTCTGAAAGAATGGTGAACCTGTTCTCGCAGACCCCTGTTATGTAAATTTAGACTCCTTGTATTCGAGGAAACTGTGCGACAGTTTCGCTGCCACTACCATATACAGGGTGTTCAGCGAAGCTGTCCTTGATTTTAGCATTAAATACACCGAAGACTAAGATCGATAGACCAGTCCAACAAATGGTACGTTTATTGTGAAAACTGTAAGAATTTTATACAAAAATTGTACAGAACTTTCCAAATAGTTCGAAGAGCTGCTAACAAATGGAGCTGTAATCGCAGCCGTCCGGAGTGACCGAGCGGCTCTAGGCGCTTCAGTCTGGAAACGCGCGACCGCTACGGTCGCAGGTTCGAATCCTGCCTCGGGCATGGATGTGTGTGATGTCATTAGGTTATTGATTGGCGACTCCATGGAGTGTCCCGTGCACCACGACCAGATAATGGGTATACTTGGAAGGAGAGACAGCATTGGTCGTATTTTTTTGTTTTATTAACCGCAACATCGATTTTCGGTCACTTAGTGACCATCTTCAGTGCTAGAAGTTAAAAATTTTTTCACATTACGATCAGAGAGTATAAAACAGAAAATCACAACTACATCTGCATATGAACATGACAGTTGGTAGGAACATACCTGTAATATATAATTGAAATTGGTAAGCACTGGTGTCAACAAGCTTACAGCGATCACATAAACTGAGGCCGCTGTGTACATGCACTTGCTCAGCAGACCTCGGTGTGACAGGGCTTGGCACGCCCTCTATGTGACATGTGTCACGTGAAGACTTAATATTACTGGTTTTGCGAGATATTAACACTAAATAACTCTTGTGCATTTGTGAATCATGAAGTAATTCAAATTTAAAATGTACGTAAAACACATAGCAGACGAAGGGGGAAGGAAATATCTAAAATACATTGGCGTATTGTTTTTAAAAAACAAACTTATAAAACATAAAACAGATCGATGATAAGTTGTCAGAGTGCAGGACAGGTAAGAGAGCAAAAGACAATGAAAGAGAATAATATATGAATAACATGAAATGAGGTATAACACAGGTTTTTAAAAAACATAATAGCCACCATCTGGCGTGGGAAGTTAGAAGTACAACGCTCGTGATTTACGTAAAATGTTACGTTAAGACTAAGGAGTCAAATATATAAAAATAGTAATGGTACGAAACTGCCATTACTTAATAATTAAAATGCCGTGAAACACAATGTTCATTACAAAAAAGTTTTAGGTGTGGATAAGCAATTTTGTTATCATATTTAACCGACATGCTGATGTACGTCTCGTTTGTCCCTTTGGACAAGGTAGCAGTGTTATAACAGTCGTTATAGGCTTCCGCATAAGCACTGGGTCAGAACCCATACATACATGACATCAAATATACACGGTTGCTTACTGTAAAACATAGCCCCATCATTTGGCGTGGGAAGTTAGAAGTATATCGTTCTTGATTTACGTAAATATTACGTTAAAACTGAGAAGTCAAATATATTATTACTATCCCCCTTCGTCTGCTATGTGTTTTACGTAAATTTTAAATTTGAATTACATCATGATTCACAAATGCACAAGAGTTATTTAGTGTTAATATCTCGCAAAACCAGTAATATTAAGTCTTCACGTGACACATGTCACATAGAGGGCGTGCCAAGCCCTGTCACACCGAGGTCTGCTGAACAAGTGCATGTAAACAGCGGCCTCAGTTTATGTGATCGCTGTAAGCTTGTTGACACCAGTGCTTACCAATTTCAATTATATATTACAGGTATGTTCCTACCAACTGTCATGTTCATATGCAGATGTAGTTGTGATTTTCTGTTTTATACTCTCTGATCGTAATGTGAAAAAATTTTTAACTTCTAGCACTGAAGATGGTCACTAAGTGACCGAAAATCGATTTTGCGGTTAATAAAACAAAAAAAATACGACCAATGCTGTCTCTCTTTCCAAGTATAGTCATTAGGTTACTTAGGTTTAAGTAGTTCTAAGTTCCAGGGGACTGATGACCTCAGATGTTAAGTCCCATAGTGCTCAGAGCCATTTGAACCATTCTGTAATCGCAATACTTGCTGTCTATAAATACTGCACCATAGCCCAGGGCGATCAGCTCCATCAGTGAAACGTGAAAGGAAGTTGGTGTACCGATGGAAGAGATTGAAATCATTTATTCCATTGAACATTGTGTTTTTCTGGTAGTGGAACAGCACAGTCCTATGGTGACAATGCGCAGTTTTCAAACGTGATTTAGAATTCTAAAGGGGCCCAATCCGAAAACTATCCATAAGCTCTTCTCCACATTCCAATGGATACGCAAGGTGGCTGAAGATCTAGCGAGGAATGTTGACCGAAACCAGCTGTAGTTGCTCCTGAAAATGTTGCCACGGTTTCTGGAACTACTGAGCATAAGCCAAGGAAATTCATCCGAAGACTTGGACCAGAGACTGGTTTGAAGCGTTCCAGCACGCAGAAAATACTTAGACAGGGCCTACACGTGTTTCCATTGAAATTCCAAAGCCACCAGGCCATACCAGTACGAGACGTGCGACAAATGGCTGACTTTTCCAACCAGACTTTTACAACGACTGATAATGAAGGCTCTGATGTTGGCTGCATCTGGTTCACAATTGAATCACACTTCCACCTGAAAGCAGTCGTGAATAAACAAAACTGGCGATTTTGGACTTTCGGAAATCCCTGTTTATGTGAAGCGAAACATATATATGCTTCCAAAGCTACTGTTTGGTCTACGGTATGCAGCGGAGGCATTGTGGGCCCTTTTTTCATGCGAAAAACTACCACTAATGAACATT
This sequence comes from Schistocerca americana, assembly GCF_021461395.2. Classification (NCBI taxonomy): domain Eukaryota; kingdom Metazoa; phylum Arthropoda; class Insecta; order Orthoptera; family Acrididae; genus Schistocerca; species Schistocerca americana. Next base: position 924,045,840 of record NC_060121.1, on the reverse strand, counting down.
ACGTTGCTATTTTGGACAATTTGTTGCCACACGCTAGCGTTGGAGGATCAAAGGGGCACCGAGTGGTTCATGCAAGATGGGGCAAGACCACAGCGCACCGAACAGGTGGTTCGCTTTCTTGGTGAATACTTCGGGAATAGTCAATGCGTTCCATTATTCAAATTTTCTGGCGCAGAGATGAATTGGTCTCCATATTCGCTCCATCTGTATCAGTGTGACTACTTTTTGTGGGGCACATTGAATGACGCTGTCTATTGGAACCAACCCATCACGGTGGACGAGCTTCAATCGACGATCTGTGTGGCGTGTGAATCCAGTTCCATTGAGACATTACAGCATGTGATGCTAAATTTCACTGTTCGTTTGTGGCACAACTGTGAGTAGTGGGAATTTTGAAAAAAAACTGAGATATGATTGCAAATACTGCTTGCAGGGGCGAGTTCAGTTATACACGCTGATACTCTACGAGCTCCACAGCGTACAGCGCCACCTGTTTCCTGCTTTTCGAACTATGTCAAAAGTTCTGTATAACTTCGGTATAAAATTCGTACAGCTTTCACAATAATCATACATTTTATCGCACTTGTCTATCGATCTTAGGTTTCCAGCTGGACACTCTCTAATTCGTGTAAGTGTCATTAGACTAGAGTGCATGTATGGACACAGAAATTTTCCTTCACTGAATAAGATAATGAAATAAGAGAGAAAATCATGATAACGAGACCAAGAAACCCCCCCCCCCCCCACAACGGACTGTAGCGGGCGTTCGGCGTACACACCGAGGTGACAAAAGTCATGGGATATCTCATAATAGCCGGCCAGTGTGGCCGAGCGGTTCTAGGCGCTTCAGTCTGGAACCGCGCGACCGCTACGGTCGCAGGTTCGAATACTGCCTCGAGTATGGATGTGTGTGATGTCCTTAGGTTAGTTAGGTTTAAGTAGTTCTAAGTTCTAGGGACTGATGACCTCAGATGTTAAGTCCCATAGTGCTCAGAGCCATTTGAATTTTTATCTCCTAATATCGCTACGTTCGCCCGGCGGAATTCAGCAACTCGACATAGCGTGAATTCGAAAAACCATTGGAATTCTTCTGCAGAAATGTTGAGCTATACTGCGTCTACATCCGTCCATAATTCCGATAATATTTCATTTGCTGGTTGTCCCTCACGAACTGACCTCTTGATTATCTCCCATAAATGTTCACTGGGATTCATGTCGGGCAATCCGGGTGGCCAAATCATTCGTTCGAATTGTCCAGAATGTTCCTCAAACCAGTCGCAAACAATTGTGGCCCGGTGACTTGGTGCGTTATCATCCATGAAAATCTCATCGTTGTTTGGGAATATAAAGTCTATGAATGGCTGCAGACGGTCTCCAAGTAACCGAACGTAGCCACTGGCAGTGAATGATTGGTTCATTTGGACTATAGGACTCAGTCTAGTCTATGTAAACCCAATCAACACCATTATCGAGCCACCATCAGCTTGCACAGTGCCTTGTTGACAACTTGGGCCCGTGGCTTCGTGGGATCTGCGTCACTTTCGAACCCTGCCATCAGCTCTTGCCAACTGGAATCGGGTCTGATCTGATCAGGCCACGGTTTTCCATATGTCTAGGCTCCAACAGAAGTGACCACATGCCCAGGAGAGACTCTGCAGGCGATGTCGAACTGTTAGCAGGGGCACTCGAGTCGGTCGTCTGCTAGCGTAGTCACTATCGCCAAATTTCGCTGCACTGTCCTAACGGACACGTTCGTCATACGGTCCACATCCATTTCTGCGGTCACTCCACGGTATGTTGCTTGTCCGTTAGCACTGACAACCGTACGCAATCGTCGCTGCTCTGGGTCGTTAAGTGAATGCCGTCAGCCACTGCATTGTCCGCGGTGAGAGGTGATGCCTGAAATTTGGTATTCTCGGCACACTCTTGACACTGTGGATCTCGGAAGGTTGAATTCCCTATCAGTTTCCGAAATGGGATGTCCCATGCTCCCATGCCTCTAACTTGAGCTACAATTTCGCGTTCAGAGTCTGTTACATCCCGTCATGCGGCCATAATCACCTCGGACACAATTTCACATCAATCTCCTGAGCACTAATGACAGCTCCATCAATGCACTGACCTTTTATACTTTGTGTACTGGATACTACTATCACCTGCATATGTGCATACCGCTAGCCCATGATTTATGAGCTCTGTGTATACAGGTTGAGTTTTTTGTGTTATGGAATATCGTCTCAGTTATGTGACTGAATTTGTGATTTCCTGTCAGGGAGGTCACAGTTCGTACTAATTAATGAAAAGTCGACGAGTAAAACAGAAGTGATTTCTGGCGTTCCCCAAGGTAGTGTTATAGGCCCTTTGCTGTTCCTTATCTATATAAAAGATTTGGGAGACAACCTCAGCAGCCGTCTTGGGTTGTTTGCAGATGACGCTGTCGTTTATCGACTAATAAAGTCATCAGAAGATCAAAACAAACTCAAAAACGATTTAGAAAAAATATCTGAATAGTACGAAAAGTGGCAGTTGACCCTAAACAACGAAAAGTGTGAGGTCATCGACATGAGTGCTAACAGGAACTCGTTAAACTTCGGTCACACGATAAATCAGTCTAATCTAAATCCCGTAAATTCATCCAAATACCTAGGAATTACAACTACGAACAACTTCAATTGGAAGGAACACATAGAACATGTTGTGGGGAAGGGTAACCAAAGACTGCGTTTTATTGGCAGGACACTTAGAAAATGTAACAGACCTACTACGGAGAGTGCCTACACTACGCTTGTCCGTCCTCTCTTAGAATACTGCTGTGCGGTGTGGGATCCTTACCAGGTAGGACTGACGGAGTACATCGAAAAAGTTCAAAGAATGGCAGCATGTTTTGTATTATCACGAAATATGGGACAGAGTGTCACAGAAATGATTCAGAATTTTGGCTGGAAATCATTAAAAGAAAGGTGTTTTTCGTTGCGACAGAATCTTCTCACGAAATTCCAATCACCAACTTTCTCCTCCGAATGCGAAAATGTTTTGTTGACACCGACCTACATAGGGAGGAACGATCACAACGATAAAATAAGGGAAATCGGAGCTCGTGCGGAAAGATGTAGGTGTTCATTCTTTCCGCGCGCTATACGAGATTGGAATAATAGAGAATTGTGAAGGTGGGTCGATGAACCCTCTACCCGGCACTTAAATGTGATTTGCAGAGTATCCATGCAGGTGTAGATCTAGATGAGACAAGAAAATGTCTCAAATACTAAACGGAATATCAATTTTTCATTATTTTCAAACATACTATCAGGCGATACCATTGTTGATCCCTCTGTCCCACACCCAGGGGGTTGGAGAGGGGGACAACTTTGAATTCTTAAATAGGTTTTATTGTAGAATCGGATTCTACAGGGAAACGATACGTAGGGGACTGTGTATATAACACTTCTTTCGTTGCGTGACAGTTGGGTCTTTAATCGAAAAATAATGCAGTTGAATTTCAAAACGGTCTTTAGAATAATGGATTGTAACGAAACCGTAAATGCAGGCATTTATGCAAACGAGTGAGTATTTTGCAGTTTTCTCTGTATAACTGTTTTTAAATATTCATTCATTGATTAATTCATTACTTGTCTCTATCGCATTGCGTGCTCGTCGTCCCTCATTTCTTAAATACGTTGTTTCATAACCTTACCGCGTTTTTAGTCAGAATGCACGCTATTAGTATAAAATAGAAAAACTGAAATGGTTTACATTTATGGAGGGAGTGGTAAGAATGTCGATAAAACTGTAACCCTTTGTGATCAACGTTTTCTGAACAGGGTGTGATCAGACGCTTCTTTTTGTCGGGTTATTCGACAGTCCCCTACCGGTAGGACTGTGCAACCACGAAAAAGGAACCGTCGAAAGAAACAGCTGCTGGAGAGAAAAATGAAACTGCGATTTTAACTACAGTGAATCGTAACTCTCTCTTTACCAGTCGGAAATTGAATAGTGAATTAATCAGACACAATTTGGCGAATTTTGAAACGTAGAAAATGCCATCCATATGATATACCCCTCCATCAGGAACTTCATGGCAATGATTTCTAGAACCGAGGAACATTTTCCCGGTGGTCACTTCAGTAGACACAGAGAGAATCTAATTTATTTACTCTAGTATTCTTTTGCGGATGACTCGACCTTCACAAGCTACAGTACCATTGACCGATGCAACATACATTATTGTGTAGAAGCCAGATTTGCTACGACACAGTTGAACATGAGCATCCGTGGAATATGAATGTTTGTTATGGAATAATTGGTGACAAACTTATTGGTCCATTCTTTATCGATGGCACCTAAACTGCTGATAAATAACGGGCATTCCTGGAGGACAATCTTTCAGTATTGCTTGCAGACCTACCCCTGGACTTGCAACAAACAATGTGGTTTAACATTATGGTTGTCCAGGACGTTATTCTCTAGCAGCACGGGAAATATTAAATCGCGTGTAGAATCGTCGGTGGATCAGAAAAGACGGTCCAGTGTCTTGGTCTGACTCGTTTGTGGGCTTACTGGTTGAGTGAAGTTCATAACGAAGTGCCAACAACGTGCGATAACGCGATTTGGTGTATCACGAGTGCGTGTCAGCAGATTACATCGGAAACAATTCTGAGTTTCGTCGAATCATTCTACATCTACATCTACATCTATACTCCGCGAGCCACCTTACGGTGTGTGGCGGAGGGTACTTATTGTACCACTATCTGATCCCCCCTTCCCTGTTCCATTCACGAATTGTGCGTGGGAAGAACGACTGCTTGTAAGTCTCCGTATTTGCTCTAATTTCTCGGATCTTTTCGTTGTGATCATTACGCGAGATATATGTGGGCGGTAGTAATATGTTGCCCATCTCTTCCCGGAATGTGCTCTCTCGTAATTTCGATAATAAACCTCTCCGTATTGCGTAACGCCTTTCTTGAAGTGTCCGCCACTGGAGCTTGTTCAGCATCTCCGTAACGCTCTCGCGCTGACTAAATGTCCCCATGACGAATCGCGCTGCTTTTTGCTGGATCATGTCTATCTCTTCTATTAATCCAACCTGGTAAGGGTCCCATACTGATGAGCAATACTCAAGAATCGGACGAACAAGCGTTTTGTAAGCTACTTCTTTCGTCGATGAGTCACATTTTCTTAGAATTCTTCCTATGAATCTCAACCTGGCGCCTGCTTTTCCCACTATTTGTTTTATGTGATCATTCCACTTCAGATCGCTCCGGATAGTAACTCCTAAGTATTTTACGGTCGTTACCGCTTCCAATGATTTACCACCTATGGCATAATCGTACTGGAATGGATTTCTGCCCCTATGTATGCGCATTATATTACATTTATCTACGTTTAGGGAAAGCTGCCAGCTGTCGCACCATGCATTAATCCTCTGCAGGTCCTCCTGGAGTACGTACGAGTCTTCTGATGTTGCTACTTTCTTGTAGACAACCGTGTCATCTGCAAATAGCCTCACGGAGCTACCGATGTTGTCAACTAAGTCATTTATGTATATTGTAAACAATAAAGGTCCTATCACGCTTCCCTGCGGTACTCCCGAAATTACCTCTACATCTGCAGATTTTGAACCGTTAAGAATGACATGTTGTGTTCTTTCTTCTAGGAAATCCTGAATCCAATCACAAACCTGGTCCGATATTCCGTAAGCTCGTATTTTTTTCACTAAACGTAAGTGCGGAACCGTATCAAATGCCTTCCTGAAGTCCAGGAATACGGCATCAATCTGCTCGCCAGTGTCTACGGCACTGTGAATTTCTTGGGCAAATAGGGCGAGCTGAGTTTCACATGATCTCTGTTTGCGGAATCCATGTTGGTTATGATGAAGGAGATTTGTATTATCTAAGAACGTCATAATACGAGAACACAAAACATGTTCCATTATTCTACAACAGATTGACGTAAGCGAAATAGGCCTATAATTATTCGCATCTGATTTATGACCCTTCTTGAAAATGGGAACGACCTGCGCTTTCTTCCAGTCGCTAGGTACTTTACGTTCTTCCAGCGATCTACGATAAATTGCTGATAGAAAGGGGGCAAGTTCTTTAGCATAATCACTGTAGAATCTTAAGGGTATCTCGTCTGGTCCGGATGCTTTTCCGCTACTAAGTGATAGCAGTTGTTTTTCAATTCCGATATCGTTTATTTCAATATTTTCCATTTTGGCGTCCGTGCGACGGCTGAAGTCAGGGACCGTGTTACGATTTTCCGCAGTGAAACAGTTTCGGAACACTGAATTCAGTATTTCTGCCTTTCTTCGGTCGTCCTCTGTTTCGGTGCCATCGTGGTCAACGAGTGACTGAATAGGGGATTTAGATCCGCTTACCGATTTTACATATGACCAAAACTTTTTTGGGTTCTTGTTTAGATTGTTTGCCAATGTTTTATGTTCGAATTCGTTGAATGCTTCTCTCATTGCTCTCTTTACGCTCTTTTTCGCTTCGTTCAGCTTTTCCTTATCAGCTATGATTCGACTACTCTTAAACCTATGATGAAGCTTTCTTTGTTTCCGTAGTACCTTTCGTACATGATTGTTATACCACGGTGGATCTTTCCCCTCGCTTTGGACCTTAGTCGGTACGAACTTATCTAAGGCGTACTGGACGATGTTTCTGAATTTTTTCCATTTTTGTTCCACATCCTCTTCCTCAGAAATGAACGTTTGATGGTGGTCACTCAGATATTCTGCGATTTGTGCCCTATCACTCTTGTTAAGCAAATATATTTTCCTTCCTTTCTTGGCATTTCTTATTACACTTGTAGTCATTGATGCAACCACTGACTTATGATCACTGATACCCTCTTCTACATTCACGGAGTCGAAAAGTTCCGGTCTATTTGTTGCTATGAGGTCTAAAACGTTAGCTTCACGAGTTGGTTCTCTAACTATCTGCTCGAAGTAATTCTCGGACAAGGCAGTCAGGATAATGTCACAAGAGTCTCTGTCCCTGGCTCCAGTTCTGATTGTGTGACTATCCCATTCTATACCTATTACAATAGTATGATCACGAAACTTCTTCACGACGTTCTGCAGGTTCTCTCTGAGGCGCTCAACTACTACGGTTGCTGATGCAGGTGGTCTATAGAAGCATCCGACTATCATATCTGACCCACCTTTGATACTTAACTTAACCCAGATTATTTCACATTCGCATTCGCTAATAACTTCACTGGATATTATTGAATTCTTTACTGCTATAAATACTCCTCCACCATTGGCGTTTATCCTATCCTTGCGGTATATATTCCATTCTGTGTCTAGGATTTCGTTACTGTTCACTTCCGGTTTTAACCAACTTTCCGTTCCTAATACTATATGCGCACTATTTCCTTCAATAAGAGATACTAATTCAGGAACCTTGCCCTGGATACTCCTGCAGTTTACCAATATTACGTTAACTTTTCCTGTTTTTGGTCTCTGAGGACGGACGTTCTTTATCAACGATGATAATGTCCTCTCTGGTAAGCCGTCAGGTATTTTATCGTTTCGCCCAAGGGGGGGTCCCTCTAACCTAAAAAACCCCCGTGTGCACGCCACACGTACTCTGCTACCCTAGTAGCTGCTTCCGGTGTGTAGTGCACGCCTGACCTGTCTAGGGGGGCCCTACAGTTCTCCACCCAATAACGGAGGTCGATGAATTTGCAACCATTATAGTCTATGTGGGGACGAATAATTGCTTCGAAGTGAGCAGCGACGTTTTTGAGCAGTTGCTGTGAAACACATCTTACAAACAAGCACCATGTTGGTGAGAGAACACACTTCACACAAGCCGTTCTCACAATTACTGAACACTTCTGGTTTCCATCTACCACACAACAAATATTGTTTTTTTTTGTTTAAAAAGAAAAAAAAATAATTCGATGCATAGTTCTTGAGATATTTCGCTGTTGCAATATAAAAAAGTTACCCTGTTTGAAGACGAAGGTATATAATCAGTTTAAAATCCGCTTGTAGCCAGTTGTTTGTAATTTGTTCTTTTTTCCGAGCCGTAACTACATTTTCTGTACCTCACAAACTGTACGTATTTGCGATCTCCTATGCTTCCTGGTGAAATACTGTTGTAGCGGTTGTAGTGTCTAAGGAATGTCACTATCAATAGATAAGTATAATTATTTTCAGCGAAGTAATAGAATATTTTGCAATCCAAATGGCTGCTGGCAAACATGAGCTTTTTGTTAAAGTTCAAGCAGCTGCAATACCCAGGTTTTAGTTGACTGCTGCCATACGTGCTATGTTTGAGAACTGGATAAAATCGAATCTCTTGTAGATGTCGTCTTTGAGGTCGTCAAGTACAACATACGAAAACAACTGCTGGATAGGTGCCTCCTCAAGACATTTAAATGCAGTCCGCTGTTCGTCTATACATAGCTATGTTGTTCCTTCATGTTTTCATATGACGTCTACTCACATTCCATTTGGTTTTCGTACTGGTCTTTTATTCTCTTTTCGCATCCGGCAAATCTTTGATCCATCCATCACACTGGGCCATTAGTCTCATTCGCCTCAATCTAACTTTGCATAAAGTCACAATTACGTCATAGACTTCAATTTGTTCAATGCTACACTTATTATTTATCCAGTCGTTTAGACGTTCCCACCCTGTATGTGTCCATTGCTCTCTGAACAGGTCACAGTTATTAATGATTTTCGCATCAAAACCTCGCGTTTTCCTGTCACATCTCAACAGTGCTGCCGGCCGCGGTGGTCTAGCGGTTCTAGGCGCTCAAAAAAATGGCTCTGATCACTATGGGACTTAACATCTGAGGTCATCAGTCCCCTAGAACTTAGAACTACGTAAACCTAACTAATCTAAGGACATCACACACACCCATGCCCGAAGCAGGATTCGAACCTGCGACCGTAGCGGTCGCGCGGTTCCATACTGAAGCGCCTAGAACCGCTCAGCCACACCGGCCGGCTCTAGGCGCTCAGTCAGGAACCGCGCGACTGCTACGGTCGCAGGTTCGAATCCTGCCTCGGGCATGGATGTGTGTGATGTCCTTAGGTTAGTTAGGTTTAAGTAGTTCTAAGTTCTAGGGGACTGATGACCTCAGATGTTAAGTCCCATAGTGCTCAGAGCCATTTGAACCATTTTTTCCGACAGTGCTAATAAGCACTTATGGAAAACTTTCCTTTATAGACTGACAGAAAGCATCTTTTAAAACGAAATCCTCTTCAGTGTAGCAATGTAAGAGATTTTTACTCGTATATTTCTTTTTCTGTCCATCCCGTCAAAGTTATCAGTTGCTTTAAACGCAAATCCTTATCTACTGGTCCTGTGACTTCATTGTTCATTTGATTGATTTTTTTCGATATTTATTCTGAACAGCTACACATCACTACCAGCCGTGACCCGAACTCATACGCGATGGTTTCCCACACCACGAGACCAGGAGTAACACCTCTGTGCCTCTACAAAACATTTGAAGGTTGGGACCTCTCCTCAGGTTTCCACCTTCCTCGCTGACGACAGCATCTAGAGCGGTGCAGAAACGTGGTTCAACGTTATTCATCAGTAGCGGATGCTTCGCGGGCACGGTGCTTCTCCAAAAGCAGACATTTGCGTTGCGTAAACGGCAGCTCACGCAGGGGACGTAATTCCGTAGTCCTGCTGCTGCTAGTCTCTCACCTGTGGACCAGGGTAACACGGAGAGTTTCACGGACTCCATTGCTTGTTTTTGGATCGTAGAACATATATTGTGTTCGAACATTATGAATTACCTCGAAGAAAACGATATATTGACACACAGTCAACATGGGTTTAGAAAATTTCGTTGTTGTGAAACACAAGTAGCTCTTTATACACATGAAGTGTTGAGTGCTATTGACAAGGGATTTCAGATCGATTCCTTATTTCCGGATTTCCGGAAGGCTTTTGACACTTTACCACACAAGCGGCTCGTAGTGAAATTGCGAGCTTATGGAATATCTTTTCAGTTATGTGACTGAATTTGTGATTCCTGTCAGAGAGGTCACAGTTGGTAGTAATTGACGGAACGTCATCGAGTAAAACAGAAGTGACTTCTGGCGTTCTCCAAGGTAGTGTTATAGGCCCTTTGTTGTTCCTTACCTATATAAACGATTTGGGAGACAATCTGAGCAGCCGTCTTCGGTTGTTTGCAGATGTCTCTGTCGTTTATCGAGTAATAAAGTCTTGAGAAGATCAAAACAAACTGCAAATCGATTTAGAAATGATAGCTGAATGGTACGAAAAGTGGCAGTTGACCCTAAATAACGAAAAGTGTATGATCATCCACATGAGTGCTAAAAGGAACTCGTTAAACTTCGGTTACACGATAAATCAGTCTAATCTAGAAGCCATAAATTCAACTAAATACCTAGGTATTACAATTACGAACAACTTAAATTTGAAGGAACACGCAGAAAATGTTGTGAGGAAGGCAAACCAGAGACTGCTTTTTATTGGCAGGACACTTAGAAAATGTAACAGGCCTACTAAGCAGACTGCCTACACTACGCTTGTCCGTCCTCTTTTAGAATACTGCTGCGCGGTGTGGGATCTTTACCAGAGAGGACTGACGGAGTACATCGGAAAAGTTCAAAGAAGGGCAGCAAGTTTTGTATTATCGCGAAGTATGGGATAGAGTGTCACAGAGATTATGCAGGATTTGGGCTGGACATCAGTAAAAGAAAGGCGTTTTTCGTTGCGACGGAAACTCCTCACGAAATTTCCTGCGAATGCAAAAATATTTTGTTGACACTGACCTACATAGGGAGGAACGATCACCATGATAAAATAAGGTACATCAGAGCTCGTACGGAAAGATGTAGGTGTTCATTCTTTCCGCGCGCTATACGAGATTGGAATAATAGAAAATTGTGAAGGTGGTTCGATGAACTAACTCTTTGCCAGGCACTTAAATGTGATTTGCGAAGTATCCATGTAGATGTAGGCGCTGATGTGAAGGGGTTATGATTTTCACGGTGCACAATATGGCAAATCTTTAGCGGCCGTTCGAATCTTAACGTGAAGTTATCCTGTTCTCACGTTCCCATGCAGACCAACTTCGGTCTATTGCCACATCCGAAAGCTCCACATACCTGGATATTGCAAGATTCGACCAGTCGTCCTAATGGAATGCCACATCGTTTCCTCTTTATAAAACCGTCAGGAGGTGATAAAGTTGTCCCATAGGAGTACAAGGCTTCCCATGTCTTTGGCAGTGATCACTCTACAGATGATGTAATTCAGCCCCCTTATGTACGCAACCAGGTATGGTAACAACGCTTAACGAAAACAACACTAATGCACTCTGGTTGCAGTTCTACGTGCCACAGAAAATTGCATCTCTAGTCATTTTTACAGCGACCAATGGGGTGTACGTGTGCTAACAGTTAGTTACATTAACATCCGTCCATGTCTTCTTCGTACTTTGCTTTTTTTATCAGACAGTGAATCTTTGGAATCCCAGTCCACAAAATATTCCCAGATGTTCTTGGCGAGTGACCAGTTTTCAATGTGTGCCGTGATGTTTGTCTAAGTGCCGAAGTGAAGCTCCAAAGGTCTTCTTCATCGTTAAAAAATAAAGATTCCGTTGATAAACGCATCTTCTACTTCTGTCAAGGGTTTGTTAATGTAAAAAAGTCAAATTCCACTGTGCTTTCTGAATGCACGTTGAACTCTTTGAGCCCCCCTGTATAAACCACTTCAAAGGTCGGAGGTAGGCAAGGGCACACCACCACAAAGAAGAAAATGGCTAGTAAAGGTATCTGATGTTCAAAGCAATCTTCAGAATGGGGACAGAGTTAGTTCAATTAGGACGCTTTATACACAGCTTTGGTATTACTTGTACACTATCGGCATCAGTGCATTGAAATGGGCCGTTTATGAAAAAAGAGGCAGCTATTTTAAATATTTCCGTTTCCAAACAATTCTTCCCTCCGATGTGTAGGACAAACAAATGACACCTATTCTAAAACGATTAGTAACGAACTAGTAATGGAACAGATAATGCTGCCGTTGCTATTATGCAGGAGAAAAGCTGGAGCTTTTAACGCTGTTTCCTCTCATAATCGACAAGAAACAGTATCCCGGGAAACATTCCTGGAAAAATTGTATAAAGAATTTTATGAAAAGAAATAACAAGTTTTCAAACTTTTTTTTACAAACCAATCCGAGTTTAAAAAGTTGGCACGCAAAATGGCACTACATCAGTTCGAATACAATGCATCACGCGAACATTATGCGAAAGAAATTAGATCAAACAAATAACTGCAAAGATTTACTCACTAATTAGTTACTAATTATAACAAGAAATTATATATATAGGTTAGACCATTTTAGTCCATAATGGGGAATAAATCGGAATAGAGGTGAGATACAGCAAAACGTTTCAGACGAAGTTGTGTGGCAAAGAGGCTCACGCTTTGCTACTAATGGCCGTGACTTTGAACCTGACTTTCAAGGTGATTTGGGGGTTAAAGTGATTTTTGAAATGGGAACCCTAATATGTAATTCAAGATTTGAAAAGAGCGGCAAATTTTACGTCTAATATGATACATTACTCAAAGTCATGGCAACGTTCAACCTAGTACGGATTAACTTGGAATAGAGGAGGGATACAGCAAAATACAATGTTAGATGCAGATTGGAAGGGGCATAAGGCGTCACGTATCATTACCAGTAACTATGATTTTAAAGGTAATTGTCGAACGTCATTCGAAGATTGAGTTTTGCTTCATGGCAACCACTATTCGTGACGCCGGATTTGGAAAGAGAAAACAGAGTTTGGAACTTCAAGTTTTAATTAACGTGTTTATTGGCAAAAATAAATACGTCAGAGCGTATAAATGTTACTGTGGCATTTGGAAGACAGAAAAAACATAAATAAAACGTAAATCATTGATTTACAAGTCGTTGAGTGAGTCCCCATGTCTCTCATTCCTCGGAGTGCCTTTTGTAATTTGTATCTAACATTGTATTTTGCTTTATCCTTCGTCTATCCTAAGTTAATCCCTACTAGACCTAAAAATATATTTGCTTATTTCACCTTCTTTGAGCTAGCCAAGACTGTGAATAATGTATCATCTTCTACGTGAGGTTTGCTGCTGCTTTCAAATCTTGAATTACATATTAGGGTTCCCATTTAAAAAATCATTTTCACCTCCAAATTATCTGGAAAATCACGTTTAAGGTCTTGGCCAGATAAACAAAAAAATGGTTCTGAGCACTATGGGACTTAACATCTATGGTCATCAGTCCCCTAGAACTTAGAACTACTTAAACCTAACTAACCTAAGGACATCACACAACACCCAGCCATCACGAGGCAGAGAAAAACCCTGACCCCGCCGGGAATTGAACCCGGGAACCCGGGCGTGGGAAGCGAGAACGGCCAGATAAACGTTTTGCTGTATCTTATACCCTTTCCGAGTTATTCCCATTATGGTTAAAATGGTCCGCCATGTATATGATAAGATACAGTCAGCTTATAGCTATTTTTCGGGCGTCCTCAGAAATACATCGGGCCCTGGTAAGACATGGTCTTCTCCTATACTGGTGGCTACAGAGTTAATGACGCCAACAATTCGGTCGTGTGTTGTTAGCTTTTACTCAGCGAATTCCACTTTTGCTCCATGCTGCTATCCCCCACTACTCCGACGCTCAGAACTCTAATGGAACCAGATCAGATAACCATGGCAGTCACTGACCGTGGCTGCTGCGAACGATCAATCATCTAGATATGGTCCGTTTAGCTGATGTGTAAGCGCGGCTGGGAGAGCGCTGAGCTGACCCACACAGCTCCGTGCCGCATCCAGATGACGCCATATATAAATAATGAAAAACACTGGAAAATTATTTCATACGTAGTGTGAAGCACTGAGCTTCGAACTCAGACTTGGGTTTTCTACGCTCCAGTGTCAGTAAATGGCGATGCAACTTAATTTCGTGGAGTCGAAAAATCTCAGGACAACATTTGAATGTTCGCCTGGGGCGGTATACGAGTAAGTCCGCATGCAGTAGTGACAAAATTCAACAAACTGCAAGGTAGAATGCTACGTCAACCGCTCTTTCCAATTACTCCTTCTCAATGTCGGCAACGTATAGCCAATAATCTCTTATACGATTTATCGTGCTGTGCTATAAAATGAATTTTTTACTTTAAATTTCCATCGGTGGGTGGTACAAATCAGGGCTCGGGTGTGCCATGTAATATATCTGCGGGGGAATAACAAGATTTCGTTGAATGCATAATTTCTGTAATTTTGTGAACAGTGACTCCACGAGAAAGGACCCAACAGTTTTCGGGATATGCATAGCTCATATGACCCTCTGCATCCGAGGGTACAGAGAGGTTCTCAGAAAAAGTTCTGGAATGAAATGGCCAAACCAGCTCTGGTGGACTACAATTGGGACATTTTCCAGAAAAAGTGTTCATAGAAGTACGTGCCCTTTTTCTGAAAATTATTTAAAAGTAATCAGCTTGTTATGTAGAATATTCCACCAGGTTTTGTTTCATTATTATTATCAGAGGAGTGTTTTTTTGATGCGTGTGCACACAGGAAGAAGATGAAGAACCGGTTTCGGTTTATAAAACAGATCTGAAAATGGTCATTGCAACCGAAACCTGTAGTCTGAGGACCTACACTATTTGTCGTTATAGACGTGAAAAAAAAATTCATGCTTTTATTATGAATAATATTATTGTTATGTTTTAATCTGTTCTGAGAGTTAAAATACGATTAGACGAAAGAAGTGTTTCTTCATTATAACTAACTGACATTCATTTTTGGCAAAAGGGCCAAAAAATGTTTATCATAAATTTTATTTTTCTCTTTAGAAACATAAGTTAAAATATCTAGTACTAGGAAAGCGTTACTTAATAGTAGCATATATTCTATTAAAATATACTTGTTTGTTAGAATCGGTTTGTTATTTTATTACATTGACGGAAAAAATCGCAACAACAAAAAATAATTAAGGTAGACTAATGACATTTAGAAAACACATTGCTCTAGGTAAGATATTAAAGAGATTAACATTGCAAGATCACAGGTTAATGTAAGCGCGAGATGAGCTACAGCGACTTCGAAATGCTGGTGCATTAATAACCATCGTTGGCCGAGCGGTTCTAGGCGCTACATTCTAGGCGCTACAGTCTGGAACCGCGCGACCGCTACGGTCGCAGGTTCGAATCCTGCCTCGAGCATAGATGTGTTAGGTTAGTTAGGCTTAAGTAGTTCTAAGTTCTAGGCTACTGATGACCTCAAACGTTAAGTCCCATAGTGCTCAGAGCCATTTGAACCAACCAATAACCGGCGTAACCGCCAGAACGTTGACTGCAAGCATGCAAAAGTGGACGCATGTGTTGTACAGGTGCCAATGTCAGTTTGTGAGCTGGATTTCCACACCTGTTGCACATGCTGGGCCAATCCAGGGACAGTCAATGCTGTTTGCGGATTACGCTGGAGCTGTCCGATAATGTCCCACGTCTGCTTGATTGGACACAGATCTGGTGATTGAGCAGGTCAAGGCAACATGTCGACACTCCGTAAAGCTTGTTGGGTTACAACAGCGATATGTGGACCAGCGTTATCCTGTTGGAAAACACGGGATACTGTTCATGAATAGCAGCACAACAGGTCGAATCACCAGACCGACATACAAATTTGCCGTCAGGGTGCGTGGGTTAACTAAGAGAGTGCTCCTGCGGTCATACGGAATCGCACTCCAGACCATAACTCCACGTGTAGGTCCGGCGTGTCTATGACGCAGACAGGTTGGTTACATGCCCTCAACTTGCATCCTTCCATTCAGCACACGGCCTTCACTGGCACCGAGGTAGAACCAACTTTGATCAGGAAACACAACAGACCGCTGCCCTGCTCTCCAATGAGCTCTCGCTTGACACTACTGAAGTCGCAAATGGCGATAGTTAGGGGTCGGTGGAATGCGCGCTACAGGGCCTCTAGCTCGGAGGTGTCCTTGAAGCAACCGAGCTGTAATAGTTCGTTATGTCACTGCGGTGCCAACTGCTACTCAAAGCGCTGCTGCAGCTGACGTATGATGCGCCAGAGCACGTCGAACACGTGGTCTTCCCTCTCGGCAGTGCCACGTGGCCGTCAGAAGACCGATCTTCTTGCGACTGTACATTCTCGTGACTACCTCTGCTATCAGTCATCTACAGTGGATACGTTCCTGCCAAGTCCTTCTGCAGTATGCCAGGAGGAACATCCAGCTTCTCGTAGCCCTTTTACTCGTCCTCGTTCAAACTCAGTGAGGGGACTATAACGGCGTCTTTGTCGCCTTAAAGGCATTCTTGAGCAACATCATGTCACCACATCCTATCTGAAAGGTAACTAACGCTCAAGAACGTAACAGCGTGTGTTTAAAGCAAACCTGGTGTGAGTCCTCATATTGGAGATACGGACACCACTGTCATGCGACTGGGACGAAATGTGAATAAACATCATCTTTCAGATGTAAAAACACGTCAACCAACTTTCTTTTGGATCGAACAACTCCTTAACACCGGTTCCCGTTAGATCACCGAAATTAAGCGCTGTCGGGCGTGGCCGGCACTTGGATGGGTGACCATCCGGGCGGTCATGCCCTGTTGCCATTTTTCGGGGTGCACTCAGCTTAGTGACGCCAACTGAGGGGCTACTCGACCGAATAGTAGCGGCTCCGTTCACAGAAAACCATCATAACAATCGGAAGTGTGGTGTACTGACCACACACCCCTCCTATCCGCATCCTCATCTGAGGATGACACGGCATTCGGATGGTGCCGATGGCTCACTTGTGGCCTGAAGACGGAGTGCACAACTACTTACTGGTTTCAATAGTTTTCTCCGTCTGAGTGTATTGAAAGTAAGCATTTAAACTGCCCTATATGAAATGAAGATCTTGTCATATGACCCTATTTTCCGGAAAATGCCGCAATTACAATGCTTTTGTGTAAAAGTAAGAAAGAAGATAGATCAGAGAAACATTTGACGCGCTTTTGAATGCTCCTCGAAATCACGTAGGCCTACAGCAAATGAGGTGACGATTGAGAATTTAAAGTTAAATGTTTAACTCAGAATTTTAGGTAGCACCAGAGGATATTTGTTAAAAACTGGATGACGTTTAGCCAAATCATTTCACAAAACATTTGACCTTTCTGTTTCAAAAAATTCATTGACAGCGAAATATTACACCAAAGTAACTTCTACGCAAAAGGGCTAGGCTTTGAGAAGATGAACTGTTTGACACTTCATACACTCAGCTAGCAGCAGCTGTTCTTGAAATATTTCAGTTTATCTTCAACTTACTAGTTAAGTTTTTTGAATTACCCTGATTACATTCAAGCAATTAAATCTTTGTAATCTCTCAGGATTTTTCGTCGTGATTAATGGTGTGCTTCCCGGTGTTTTGCACAGGTGTAGATTTTATTTCATGCATATTATTTACACGTACGACCCAACGGCCCTCTTCAGGTGCTGCGAGTTTTGCTGTTAATGATTACTCGCTGCCTAGGCTTCAACCAGACTCTGAACTGTTGCTACTCTCACGCTGATATTTGTAGCTGAGTTCGATGCAAGACACTCCCTACGCCTTTTGATGCTCTTTTTATTTTTCAGAGCTCGCGCTGATATTCCATGAAATGAAAATTCTCTCAGCGTTTCCCTGTTCTGTTGGATGTACTGGGTAGACTGTTATAGAGTGAGTACCGCAACTCAGGTGTTACATAAGCTGAAACACCTGTCGCTGTTTATCAGATATTCTGTCTTATTTATTTCCATACACTCCTTAAGTATGCAGTCTCAGAAACTTGTCTCGCCGTATTTTATTTCCTCATTATATTCGAAGCAGTGCTCGGTGACAGCTGACTTGGTTGGTTGTTTTAATTGGGTGCGTGTCTGGTGTTCCTTGCATTCCCTCTCGAGTGCTCCCATAGTCCGGCTCCCTTAAGAAACACCACATTCGATGATGCGATACACAGTCGGCTTTGGGAGACCTAGATCGTCTTTAATATTAGAAATACTATCTTCTCTCTTCCTTGAAGAGAGCGAAATACATTGGATGCTATGTTTCCGTAGGAGTGTACCAGTATTTCCGGATATTGTACCAGCAGAAGGGAGATAAGTGATTTTTCTCTTCTCTAGCTGGATCTGACCCTCTTTCTCAGAGGTTCTTGACTCTGATTACATCGTTCGGTCAGTTTGATTGACCTGTGTACCCATTCGTTTGTAATACTATTCGTAGGTATTGTAATTCCGCGACGAGTCTATCCTTGTCTGGAAGTGTTCGAGCTCTGTGCACCAGTAACGTGCACCAAAGAAGAAACTTCTGGGACAGAATAATTAAAGAGCTTATAGAAATAAAAAAGTCAGAAACTTATTTCATTGAATAACGTCTGAGGTCCGCTACTCAGTTTATTAAAATCCCGCCGGGTATCACATCCACTAGAGCTGGATTTCAGACTGGATCCCCCATTTTCGTTCGATGCTGTGGTGCTATTCCAGAACATGGAGAACATCGGCAGTTATGTTCGCGTGTGAGGGGGAATTTACAGTAGGCTGCGGTTACAGTGAGAATTAGGATCTAGGAGGGATGGGTGTCAGGGTGGTCAGTGCAGTTGTGCCAAGAAGGTTTAGGGCTAAATCATCTGCCTAGTAAGCAGGAGACTTGGGTTCGACTCCCGGCATTGGTACAAATTTTCACTTTCCGCTCCAATCTATTTGCACAAAATATGTGAACCAATTCTCTGAGCTAAACTTTCCACGGAGCCAGACAATCTAGACTACTATCTGTGCATCGAACCCCGACACAAGATGCCAAAAGTAGATACGATATTTCTGTGCCTATGTTGTTAAGAACAACGATGCATTGTTCCTTCTGCAATATCGTACTTATCCGCCTTAAAAGGCAACGACTTTCATTTAAAATCTCCTCCCCTATAAGGGAATTCCATAATGTGTGTACAAGTACAATCCGTTAGGCAGGAATGACGACATATAGGTGTTTGGACTGGCCGTGAGTTTGCACAGATAGCCAAAGTGGTTAAGGCGATCGCTCGCGTAAAGTGGGAAATCCGGTTTCGTGTCCCGGTCCGGAACAAATTTTCATTTTCGTCCGAATAAATTTCATGTATGCCGAAAATCGCTGTACCTGTTTTGTGAATGGCCGCGAAATCTTACGCATTACGCCAGGGATACATCGGCGCATCTGGGATTCAGAACGTCAAGTCGAGGCATGCATTGTATCGTCATCTAACAATCAGCATTGCTGTTAATCTCCCTTTACTGTATGAAGTGACGTAATCTGTGGTAATATATAGAGAAGTCTCGTGAAGTCTCCATGACCTGATTCGGCCGACTGAATAACGATAATTCCTCACGATGACGACAGAGGGAGTCGTCGAAAGCTTGAGTTTACATACAGTACCAATGTGATCCAGCAAGGTACCCATGGAACATTTATTCGGGTAAGAACGTTACTCGCAGATATCAAGGCATCGAGTTAACGAAAAAGAAAGATTGGAGTTAATTAACATCTAAACATCATTGTTCTGCATACCACTGTGAAGTACGGGACAGACGCTAATTCGCGTTGTACCGCATATTAAATCTCTTCCTGTTCCATTCGCGTATGAAGCCAGGGATGAATGACTAGTGAAATGCCTCTACTTATATTGTAGGTATCTGTCCGCAGCTCGTGGTCGTGCGGTAGCGTTCTCGCTTCCCACGCCCGGGTTCGATTCCCGGCGGGGTCAGGGATTTTCTCTGCCTCGTGATGACTGGGTGTTGTGTGCTGTCCTTAGGTTAGTTAGGTTTAAGTAGTTCTAAGTTCTAGGGGACTGGTGACCATAGATGTTAAGTCCCATAGTGCTCAGAGCCATTTGAACCATTTTTTTTGTAGTTATCTTAATCTTGTCTTCACGCTCCCTTCTAAAACGATACGTGAGTAGCTGTAGTACATTCCTCTATTCGTTTATTAATACTGTTTGTGGATGCTACGTAAGTAAGCTTTAGTGGGAAAGAATTCATCTGTTTCAGGCGTGCCAATTCAGGTTTCTCAGCATTTCAGGTACGCTCTTTTGTGAGTCAAATTATCCTGTGACCATTCATGCTGTCCTCTTCAGTACACCATCAATGCCCCCTTGAGCACTGTTTCACATAGAGCTCACAAACATGATCAATATTCTTGTGTGGGTCGCACGAGAATTTTGACCGTTTGCTACCAATGCATAACTCGGGTCATTCCACTATGGTAATATCCGTGAGTTGACTAATTCCTCTTGTTACTGGTTAATATTGTAGTCATTGGATACCACTTTTTGCGTTTCGTGTAATCAAAAATTTTACATGAGTTGCCAAAATTTGCACCAAACCGGCGGCAAAGTCGTTAGAGGCGTCACAGAAGTTCAGACAACACAAGGAAGTAGAAGAAAATCGGATGTGACTGTTTCGGAGGAAATATTCCAGCATTCGCCTTAAAAGAAGTATTCGCGAAGCAGAACAGTTGCCTGCAGTACCGGCTGACGTCACATCGTTCTGTTTCTACAGCAGCTGCGAAAGCTGGGGCTCTCATAATGTGGTCCAGAACCTACTGGTCGGACTCGGAGTGTATTGTGATTCGTCGTAAAAGTAACATTTGTAGCAATATTAAACTGCAAATTATGGAAATTATGTGAGAATGACAGCAGAAAAAACGAGGTTGTATGTATATTTCCTTTCTTTGCGTTACAGCTCTTAGCCATGTTTTCGCAATATCCTTTCTTTCAGGAGTGCTAGTTCTGCAAGGTCCGCATGAGAGCTTCTGTAAAGTGTGGAAGGTAGAAGACGAGATACTGGAGGAAGCAAAGCTGTGAGGACGGGGCGTGAGTCGTGCTTGGGTAGCTCAGTTGGTAGAGCACTTGCCCGCGAAAGGCAAAGGTCCCGAGTTCGAGTCTCGGTCCGGCACACAGTTTTAATCTGCCAGGAAGTTTCATAAGATGGATTGGTTAACTAAGGAGGCCTATGTCTCTCGTCCTTATATGGATATTGCGATTTCACGAAAATGTTACGAAAACTAGTCGATTTTATTTTATCGTATGGCTAGGGCCCCCCGAAGGACAGGTCGTTCGCCGGGTTCCGGTCTTTCAATCTGACGCCACTTCGGCGACCTGCAGTCGATGAGGATGATAGGATGATGATGAGGACAGCACAACACCCAGTCTCTGGGCAGAGAAAATTCCCCGACCAAGTCGGGAATCGAACCCGGGCCCAGAGGACTGACAATCACGTCACGTTGAGCATTCAGCTACCAGGGGTGGACAACTAGTCGATGAGGAATGGACATTGGAATGAAATCACTTGTATGCCATAAAGCGCAGTACTACTCTTCGATACAGCCCTTAATTAGAAATTCTTCCTGGTTCCGAAAGTTTCAGCTGACTGCGAAATCTATAGCTATCTGGGTAGGAAGGCGTGCTGTTAGGTTATGTCAGTAGCAGACCCGTAAACTTATCGAACCCGAGGAGCGAAGAATTAAAAACGATATCAGCAGTATATTGCAGTTACTAACGCGCATATTAAACGTGCCATGTTCGTTTAACAAGCTCGACCACTGCGTGCTTATTAAAACCGTCTGTTTCCGGACATGTTTTATCCAGCGACAAATCTGTGAAAACACGTGTGGCAAGTTACATCACAGTAGTGCAGCTGCTGGAATGTTCAGCATAACCGGTATTTTACGTCAGAAATGAGTCCTCAGACAGCGAGACTACTTGCCAGACAAAACGGAAAATAGTTTCCTGTTTACCCACGCGCGATTCTTTCCTGGAAATGTACTGCATGCATAAAAGTGACCTATTTCTTCGTCTCTTCTATATCGAGCGTACGCTTGTATTGTCTGCTTTGTGGAGAGAGGCACCGTGTGTTAAGTGCATGTACACTATTAACTTGAAGAATAAATACATTTGAACCATGTGAAGAACAAGCTAGTTTTGTAATTGAATATACATAAATTATTCACTTGCAACTCGCCCACAAAATTATGGAACAGTGCAGTGTGTATGAATAACCTCTTTGTCTGGCAGATTAAGCAAAGCTCCACGTTCTGGACCAAACTATCCAGTTGGGACCGATCGACCGCCGTGTCATCCTTTGCCAAATAGCTTCATTCATTGAGTATGGAGAGGCACGGTGTCAGCACACGACTCTCTCGGTCGTTGCCGGCTTTCTTGGCTTTGGAGCTGCTCCTTCTCAATCAAGTAGCACCTCAGTTGGAATCACGAAGATGAGTGCCCTCCGTTCCAATCCTCCCACCTAGGAAAAATCCCTAGCAGTACCAGGAATCGAACCCGGATCCTCCGCATATCGGCCAGACATACTGACCACTGACCTAAGGAGGGATGAGATTTATAGACTTTGAATATGCTCAAGCATCAGTTTCAGAAAATATCTGTACAACAAGATGGTGAGAAACATGTTTTTCATCTACATCTAAGTGTGATACACTGCAAGCCATCTGATGGTATGTGGCGGAGGGTACTTTTTGTACCACTAACTGAGCCCTCCAACTCTGCTTCACTCGCGAAGAGCGCGTGGGAAGAATGATTGTCGGCAATCCTGTGTTTTGGCTCTAATTTCTCGAATTTTCTCCTAGCGCTCATTACGCGATGTGTATCTGAGGGGAAGTAATATGTTGTCCTGGAAAGTTCTGTCTCGAAATTTCAATAGTGAGTCTCTCCGCGATGTACAACGCCTCTCTCGTAACGTCTGTCAGTGGAGTTCGTTGAGCATCTGCTTAACGCTTTCAGGCAGGCTATGCGATCCCGAGAAGAAAAGTGCCACTCTTCGTTGGATCTTCTCTCTCTCTCTCTCTCTCTCTCTCTCTCTCTCTCTCTTCCTCTTCTATCAGTCCTACGTGGTAGGAAACCCGGATAGACTCAAGAATCGGTCGAACAAGCGCCTTACAAGCCATTTGTTTTGTGGATGATTTACATTTCGATAAAATTCTTCCTATGACGCTGGCGGGCCGGTGTGGCCGTGCGGTTCTAGGTGCTTCAGTCTGGAACCACGTGACCGCTACGGTCGCAGGTTCGAATCTTGCCTCGGGCATGGATGTGTGTGATGTCCTTAGGTCAGTTTGGTTTAATTAGTTCTAAGTTCTAGGCGACTGATGACCTCAGGAGTTAAGTCGCATAGTGCTCAGAGCCATTTGAACCATTTATGACGCTGAGTCTGGCATCTGCTTTTCCCACTATTTGTTTTACGTGGCCATTCCACTTAAGGTTGCTCTGGATAGTTGCTCCTAGATATTTTACAGTAGATACTGCCATTGATGTAACCTACGTTACTATACGGAAGAATATAGTTTTATGTGCTTCGGATTCCATTGGAATTCATCGGGACAGTGGGAAATTCAGAATTAAAGGAGGAGTGAGAATAGCGGATTCCACAACATCATTGATTTATTCAGAACTCCTAAAATTTATTGCATCTCTTCACTGGAAGAAGAGAGAAGCACAAATTTAATACATCAGTACCACTTTCATGTAGCTGACGACACTATATTCTTTATCTCTAGTACAGATGACCTTCAACAAGAAATGGAACAGTTTAATATTTTGAAATAAATACTGAATATCAACTATAATATTCCAGCCAACAAACAGCTAGGAAAACTGTGTAATTCAAAGAAGAGTTGATAGATTCCCATTTATTTCGGGTAGCTGTACGCAACGGCGTTATTGTCTGTGCAGTCTCAAAACTAAATAGGGATTTCAAAACGAAGCTTCCGATAAGCCTAAATATTTAGAATGAATGTGTATTACCAGTTTTGTCCTGCATCAATAAGACAGGAATTATTAAGGCGAAAATCGTACAGAAAATAAAGATTGCTGAGCCTAGTAACATTATTTTGCAGTATTTTTATTGACAAACGCAAATACCATAAAATGGGATAGTTTCGTTCTATCTTAGGGCTAAGACAAAAAGTATAAACAGTGACAATAGAAGATAGAGAGAGGTGTAATTAGAATGATTTTGTAACTCTTAACAAAGAAAAAAAAAAGATTTAATGCCTGTTTTGTCTCATTTGATCGTTTCGTTCCATGTCGCCTAGGTTAAACGTCAGTTACACGTAATGTCCTCTTAAATGAATAACAGTCCATTTCAAGGTTAACTGTGTCTGAAAACTTACTCAAAATTATTTTTCATAATTACTAATTGGACATCAGGTAATGTTTTATTTGGCCACCTTTAAAACGGAATCTATTCGTTTTGTGCGAGAATTTCGAGTGGCATTTCGCTCCAGTTTATTCACTGCCAGTTTTAAAACTGAACGTGTGGAATTGAGAGATGAAGTCCGAATATTACATTACATGAGATTTTCCTATAAGGGGTTCTGTTTAGTAATCACGTGGTCACGCAGTCATTAAACAGATCGACTCTATAAAGATAATGGGCCTAGCTGACGATATTCAGTTCCATTAAAGCAGAATGAAAACCCCATTGATATTTAAAACATTTCATTTAAAGGATGAATATCCACTACAGTCGTTTCATTTAGACTTGTAGTGAAAGCAAAGATTAACTGTTTTGTAAACTATGCATTATGAAAATGTAAAATCTTTTGTACACTATGTATCACAAAAAATATTGTTATATTTTGGGACAAAGATGTAAAACTTTCAAGGAGTAATACTACCATCTGATGATGGTTTCAGGCCCGAAACTAGTAATAGTACAATAAAATCATTTCAAGAAAACTTGTGCTTTCTTGCAGTACTTCCTACAATATAATTTAGAGTGTAAGATTAATTTTATCGTAACTTCTACGTAAGGAAAAGTGGGAATGAGTTACTGATTAGTAGTAGTAGTAGTAGTAGTAGTAGTAGGCCATATTAAAGTCTTGGCCGTGGAGTGAAGCGTACTGGAATTCTTACGAGGACCAGAGAATAAGAGGGAGACTAATTAAAACTTTAATGGAAACGAAGTAGTTGCAGGTGAAACTTGGTTACCCAGTAAATGGATGGCAAAGAAGTATTTGCTGAGTTGCTAAACATGAGAAAAGCCCAAGATGTCCTGTTAACTTGTCACGTCCTGATGTCAGCGTTTTCCATGCATTCCTTTTCTCGCCCATTCAGCAGAGAACCACATTTGGCATCTTACCAGCTCACTTGGTTTTCAACGTCTCAAACGCTTCACTTCTTTTCTCTTCCGGATTTCCCACAATCCATGTTTTACTTTCATACAACGCTGTGATCCAAACGTAAATTCTGAGAAATGACTTCATCAGATTAAAAACTGATACAAGTAGACCTATTTTGGCCACGAATTCTGTCTTTACCTCTACTATATTGCATTTTTCACGTTTCCTGCTTCGTCTATCATGTACTATTTTGCTTCCAAGATAGCAGATTCTTTCACTTTTTCAACTTCGTGGTCCACAATTTTTATGTTACATTTCCCACTAAACTCATTTCTGCTACTCTTTATTACTTTCATATTTTCGGTTTACTCTCAGTTCAGTACGTCCTGTAATTCTTCCTTGCTTTCACTGGGGATACCAACGCAACAGCAAATGTCATCATTGTCATTCTGCCACCCTAAATCTTAAGTGCTCTGAATATATCTTTTATATCCGTCATCGCTTCTTCGATGCACGGACTGAACAGTGGTGCAAAAGACTACACTCATGACACATTTCTAGTCAGTGTACTTCGATCCTGACATTTCTTTCCTGTTGTTCTTATTGGTTCTTATACATGTTGTACACTACTCGTCTTTTCCTAGAGTTTGCATCTATTTTCTCAGATTTTTCGAACACGTAGCACCGTTTCACAGAGTAGAACGGTTTTCGGGTCGACAAATCCTACGAAAGTCCTTTGATTTATTTTAGGTCTTGCTCCCATTATCCAACAGACGAAGTGAATCGTCTGATGGCAGTAGTGCTGATGCGAAATTAGAGCAGCCGTGAGTTATTACTTTCGAATAAGCGTCATCAGTGTGATGGTACAACACCTGAGCTGAACTTGGCTATCAGATGCTGTAGCGATTTTCGTTGACAGTATTGTAGCTAATTCAGAAGATAATTGTCTGGAAATATGTTCGATGAATGAGAAAAGCTGCCTAGTCTCTTCGTATTAGGTTTTCTGCGTGAAAGCCTAGGTTCTCCAATGAAGCAGTATGTGTGTACAAGTACAAAGAACACGATGGTGTATGACCTCCAATAAAATCACTCGCAGAAAATCAATCTGGTTTTCAAAAATGTTCAAATGTTTGCGGCCACCGGTGGCCGAGCGGTTCTAGGCGCTTCAGTCCGGAACCGCGCGACTGCTACGGTCGCAGGTCCGAATCCTGCCTCGGGCATGGATGTGTAAGATGTCCTTAGGTTATTTAGGTTAAAGTAGTTCTAAGTCTAGGGGACTGATGACCTCAGATGTTAAGTCCCATAGTGCTCAGAGCCAATTGAACAATTTTTTTGTTCAAATGTTTGTGAATTTCTAAGGGAGCAAACTGCTGAGGTCATCGGTCCCTAGACCTACACACTACATAAGCTAACTTATGCTAAGAACAACACACACACACATGCGCGAGGGAGGACTCGTACCTTCGGCGGGAGGGGCCGCGAAGTCAGTGACATGGTGCCTCAAACCGCTCGGCCACTCCGCGCGGCAATGTGGTATCCAATGAATCTTCCGCGTTCATGACAATTTAGTAATGTTACTCATTAACATGATGGTTGAGGACTTCACACGCTTTTATTAGCACCGTCCGTACTGTAACGGGATACAAGTTTCACCTGTTGGCTGAGTATTAGAATATATATCTACATTGAGAAAGGCACGTTAGGGAGTGAGGTGTATGGTTTCTGTGTTTTCTGTTCCATTCGCGAATGGTATATAAACTCCACTTTTAGTGCTTGGTGTTTATAAATTGTGACTACTTCCTGCCAGTCTCTCATAGAGCCTATGTATGAACAATGCATTTAATTTGCTTGTGTTGAAGAACAACTGTTAATCCTTGCACCAAGAGTTGATTCCTGCATCCCTACGTACTGTGTCTACATGCAGTCCATGGAACCTCCGGTGTTTTCCTCCCACGTCATTTATATACATCGTTAACAGCAGCAGTCCAGTAACACTCACCTGGGGAATACCCGAACCTTCTTTCCCATCTGACGAAATCTCTCACTTAAGAACGACGCTGTGCGTGTATCGGTTGGGAAGCCCTCAGTCATAAAAGTTGTCCGGCGTTGCGTAAGCCCGTTTTCAGCTGGCTAGGTCACAGTGCTTAGCTGCATTGATTCGCTTCCGGAAGAGATTAAACGGAGCCGCGAATGTCTCTGACGCTTTTCCGCATGTTTTAAGTTTCTTTTGTTCTATTTTGCCTTCTGGTGTCGGTCCCATTTACCGGTGTTAAGCCAGGGAACTCATATTCTGGAGGAACTGTGTTCATTTCCCTGCCTGGCCATCTCGGTGTAGCTTTTCCTCTCGCATAGCACTGTACAGGGGCCAACATTCCATTAGAACTACTGACAGCCTTGGGAGAGCCAGTCCCGACAAAACTCTACCATCTGGTGAGCAAGATATATGAGACAGGCGAAATACCCTCAGACTTCAAGAAGAACATAATTCCAATCCCAAAGAAAGCAGGTGTTGAAAGATGCGGAAATTACCGAACTATCAGTTTAATAAGTCACAGCTGCAAAATACTAACACGAATTCTTTACAGACGAATGGAAAAACTGGTAGAATTCGACCTCGGGGAAGATCAGCTTGGATTCCGTAGAAATATTGGAACACGTGAGGCAATATTGACCCTACGACTTATCTTAGAAGCTAGATTAAGGAAAGGCAAACCTACGTTTCTAGCATTTGTTGATTTAGAGAAAGCTTTTGACAATGTTGACTGGACTACTCTCTTTCAAATTCTGAAGGAGGCAGGGGTAAAATACAGGGAGCGAAAGGCTATTTACAATTTGTACAGAAACCAGATGGCAGTTATAAGAGTCGAGGGACACGAAAGGGAAGCAGTGGTTGGGAAGAAAGTGAGACAGGGTTGTAGCCTTTCCCCGATGTTATTCAATCTGTATATTGAGCAAGCAGTAAAGGAAACAAGAAAAAAGTTCGGAGTAAGCATTAAAATCCATGGAGAAGAAATAAAAACTTTGAGGTTCGCCGATGACATTGTAATTCTGTCAGAGACAGCAAAAGACTTGGCAGAGCAGTTGAACGGAATGGATAGTGTCTTGAAAGGAGGATATAAGATGAACATCAACAAAAGCAAAACAAGGATAATGGAATGTAGTCGAATTAAGTCGGGTGATACTGAGAGAATTAGATTAGGAAATGAGACACTTAAAGTAGTAAAGGAGTTTTGCTATTTGGGGAGCAAAATAACTGATGATGGTCGAAGTAGAGAGGATATAAAATATGGACTGGCAACGGCAAGGAAAGCGTTTCTGAAGAAGAGGAATTTGTTGGCATCGAGTATAGATTTAAGTGTCAGGAAGTCGTTTCTGAAAGTATTTGTATGAAAGTGAAACATGGACGATAAATAGTTTGGACAAGAAGAGAATAGAAGCTTTTGAAATGTGGTGCTACAGAAGAATGCTGAAGATTAGATAGGTAGATCACAAAACTAATGAGGAGGTATTGAATAGGATAAGATTAGATGAGTAGATCACATAACTAATGAGGGGGTATTGAATAGGATTGGGGAGAAGAGAAGTTTGTGGCACAACTTGACTAGAAGAAGGGATCGGTTTGTAGGACATGTTCTGAGCCATCAAGGGTTCACCAATTTAGTATTGGAGGACAGCGTGGAGGGTAAAAATCGTAGAGGGAGACCAAGAGATGAGTACACTAAGCAGATTCAGAAGGATGTAGGTTGTAGTAGGTACTGGGAGATGAAGGAGGTTGCACAGGATAGAATAGTATGGAGAGCTGCATCAAACCAGTCTGAGAACTGAAGACCACAACAACAGCACTGTACAGGACGGCAGCCAGTCGAGAAATATTTTAAGGAATTTGTTTAAAAAAACGTATTTCAAAGTCTAAAACTTTTGTATTAAAATTCGTTTCTGCTTCTATTGCTGAATGAAATGGAAATTTGAAGCTCCTACGTTATTTAATTCTGAAACAGCTGAGTAAAACTGAACGTAATGAACCTACTTTCTCTTTACTTATTCTTATAACACTCACCCACAATATTCTAGCGCACCGCAATCTGACTGCTAAATATATATATATATATATATATATATATATATATATATATATATATATATATATATATATATATTAAAAAAATTACAACCTGACATCAAATAATGAATTCAAAAGAATGGCCCTGACTAAAAAGAAATCTTAACTACAACCTATACATTTCATTAAGCACTTACCTCACAAAAATCTTCATTACCCGAACTACTGCAAACAGCGAGCACCAATACTGCCAGCTAAATAAAAGATTCTAACTACTAAAGCCACTAACTACTAATAGGCATGTGGTTAGCAATGGAAAGATTTTGTTGCAAAACAAATAATGTGATTTTTACCTTAATAATGTGACATCCAGTTTAAACAAGAATGTAAATCGTCTTTGAAATCTAGTACAAAGGTATATAATCATGAATAATATTCATTCTCCAAGTTGAACATGTACAGATCGTTAGCCTGCGCCAACACTTCAGACCTCTACCCTCCATCAATGCTAACTTCTCACATCTAACCACCATCACAGCTCGCTGTTCACCTCCCTGCCCAACAGTACTTCTATCACTGCTGGCGACTAACTTCCAACTGCCCAACACACCTGGCGATTAACTGTCTGTACTCTGGAGTCCAACCAATAAATCTGAAACATCAATACCAAATTCTGTTTCGCAATCAGCGATAGATATGTTCATGGCTTCTTATGGCGACTAACTTCCAACAACGGTCCAACCAGCCACAGACTCTCTTACAAAGAAAGCGCAGTCAGAGATCCAATGCAAAGCGCTACACAGCGCTGCTAACACAGAAGCAGCCCACTTACAAGGCCCAGTCAGATCTTTACACGTTTTCTCCCAGAGCAACTTCTGCTATGCCTACGTGACACAAGTTGCCTGTCTTTCAGAACCGAGGCAGTTCTGCCCAGTTTAAGCTGCAGACAAGACACGCCTTGAGCGCTACGCTGAAATTGCTAGTGAATTCACGCCATCGGTTTTAGGTAGTAGCGTGCGTGGGATACAGGTCACGTGTGAGGATGCTGGAGCTTTCCACAGTGCAGAACACAGTTGCCTCTCTCTCTCTCTTGTGATCCAGACCCCGAGCAGAACTGACTTCGTGGGAGGCAGAGCCTCCTGTTCTGCGCTCCACGACCGGCCACTGACATAAGTTAACATGAACCGCCTCCCTACCCGTTTCCCACTTATTTAGTTGTTAGACCTCCTAGACTGGCCTAAATCTGGTAACTTCCGATCCTAGGCGCCCCTCCCCCCTCCCCCTTCCCCCCCCCTTGTGTACTGCACACTGAACTACATTCTCTTCGTTTTACCTAATTTCTTGTTCTATCATTTAACGGCAGCCCTGGATGCCCACTCACAAGTGCTGACCACAGTCGCAAGCAGAATCCAATAACCTTCTTCCCCCTTCCCTGCCCATGTACATCACAAATGGTGGTCTCCAATATTAACGTCCTCATTTGGTAGGCAGTTCAAGAGGAATAGAATTTTATTCATTTAGTGAGTCGTAGTAAAGTAATCGGCTTAGAGTTTCAGCCTTTCAATGTAAGACCTCGTTACCTAATCTAGTAATCACACTTTTGGTAAGAAAGCTTTACACCATCAAATGGTTCAAATGGCTCTGACCACTATGGGACTTAACATCTGAGGTCATCAGTCCCCTAGAACTTAGAACTACTTAAACCTAACTAACCTAAGGACATCAAACACATCCATGTCCGAGGCAGGATTCGAACCTGCGACAGTAGCAGCAGCGCTGTTCCGGACTGAAGTGCCTAGAACCGCTCGGCCACATGGACTGGCTTTACACCATCCCCTGACTTTCATAGTTTCAGTGGTTTTTTTTCTCTTTTTTTCGATATTCCCATTCTTTATATTATTTTGACCACGGAAAATGGCTTCTTACATCCAGCTGTGCAATGGAGGTAAGATTAATCCCACACCTCATTGCAGCTAAATACCATGTGTTGTGTCTGCTATTGTGAAGGGTACAGTCCATATTGTGTTCACTATTCAGTCTGCCAACGTGCCTCGAAGTGTCATTTCCAGCTTAAGGTACCTTGACACTGAAAACAAACAAACAAAAAGACGCAACTGTAGTAAGTTTCTCAAACTGGCAACTGACGTTGTAATGCTATTGTAAATACAATACTGCCATTAATCTGTATATTGTAAAATTTTTTGTTCCATAATAATTTTGAAAAATTAAGCAAATGCTATAACGAGAGTAAGCATTTTTGAAGTGTAGTTTATCTGTTTAAAATAACCTCTTTGACATAGGTGGAATAAATGTATTCAAACATATTTTGTAAATAATTATGTAATATTTCAAGTACAACTGTAATTAATTATGCCAATTTTGTATGTATATGCTATCATGCAGTTGTAGATTTTTCATACTTAGGGTTTTTGTAAACAGAAGCGTAAATTGAAAAGGTGTAGGGATCATAGGTAGAACGGAACTCCGTTCTGTGGTGGAATGGAAAAGGTGGTGGGGTGCGCGAGTGATATTTGGCGCGCAAGTGGCTCACACAGTCGGTAGCTGCCCTGCAAGGGGTGAACCCGCATTACGGTGGTCAAGCACTAGAGGCCCCGAATTTACCTGCAAGACTGGGTTTTGGCCTCGGACGTGTTCTACATGATTGGCGCAGTACGGCTCAGAAATTTGCAATTTTATCGTCGCCACCAAGAGGAAGACACAGCTTGTACATCAAGAGCCGTACCTGCGCAATGTTACTACGCAGCACCGCCTCACGCCACCTTCGACATCAGTGACAGGCAAAGTACTTTATTTAGAAGTGTATCACAGTGTGACCCATCCATCATCAATCAGTGGAATATAAGTGTTAAATGTACCTTTGTGTTTAACCGTAATTTTCCTATTTCATTTACCTCAGTAGGAGCCTTACCTAAACGAATTTATTACAAGTATCCTGATGTTTGTTGAAGCTTGAATAATAGTAAATTACTGGCAATAGTATTGTTTTGGTAGTAAATTCTGAAAATCATTATTAAATACTAAAGTTTGCACGTATCAGTTTAAGGGCCACCGCTTTGCGTGACCATGAGGAAAAGTTTTCACTAGAATTTCTGAAAGTAAAGTAACATAATTGTTTAACTGCAACAATCTTGACAGTAATTGTTCGTGTTGCTTCTCCATGTCAAAGAAAGTCAGACACATATTGGTGTTAGTAAAACATTAACAAATAACAGTCCTAAACAAATGACATTTAGCCGTGTTAAATAATAGTTTTGGTCATATGAATGATAGCTGTAAGTTTAATACTTTTTGTATCCTTGTTGGAACATATGTGTGTCTTCTTTAAATAATTACTGAAGCATAGTGATAAATTCCATAAATAACAGAAAGTGGAATTAATAGTACTTACTGCCAAGTGACTGTAGTAAATGGAAATTAAGTGGTTGTGTTTGAATTACATAGTAAGTGAAAGAAGTTATTTATTCAGTGTCGAAAACTGACTTCATCTTTTTGTGTGGACACTGTGCCTGATTTGGGCTGGCGGCCGTTTTATTGTTTATTGTTATAACAGGCTTTGTCTGAATAAAGGTTTCCAAAAGTAATTACTCTCACTGCTTTTCCCACGAACTGTATGATTCGGAGAAAAATAGTTCGATACCTTACCATTAGGTTAAACACGGTTAAAATCTCTCTCCGAGAGTCGATGGTTTGGAGTGTTGGTGCTGCGTAATTTTGTTGTGGTGTTCCTGCCGCTACTTACTACACAGTTCTGACATTTCAAATCACGGATCTTCCGTCTTTACAGTGGTAGAACTTAAACGTTCTGGTGCCGTATTGACTACAACGCGAAAGTAACGTTGCAATGTGAATTCGCCAAACTTCCACCTATTGCAAAATGTTGACAACAGTTTCAAATACTTGTAAATATACACATTCGCAGCATTTTTTTTTTCAGAAATGAAAATGGATTCTAGTTGTGAAGATGCATTACCACATTCTACTATAATTCTTGGTATAATTATTTGTCACGAAAATCAACTCAAGAAAGACACATGTGGTACAGAAAGTTTTTGTTACAAACAGAAATCCACGGAACTTATAATCTTGTATTGGAGTCGGGAGACGGGAAAGAAGAACTATGGCAATATGACACGTGGCAATTCGACGAACTCTTGAGGCAAGGGATACCACATATTCCACGGAAAGTCACAAATTTGGGAGATTCAGTACCGTCAGCAGAACACCTTCTTATAACCCTTCGATTTTTGGCAACAGGTGACAGTTAAAACGTTTAATGTCCTCTCAGTGAATATCACTGACCTAGATTAGTGAAACCATGTCTGGAGTGTGCTAGGCTGCCGTAAATGTACTCAAAGATTTTGTAAAAGTACGTACTATTATTTTACTTTCTACACATGCACTTATCGGCACATGCCACATATTCAGTTCCTTCCCTTTATCCTATTATCTGAAAGCAAGGAACTGAAAGTTAAAGTCTCTGAACAGTAACGTAATTTGTAGAGAAATGCTACTACTATACTCAGTTCATACCATCATATCAGAAAATGCTGCAAAGTAATGCCTCCGCATTTTTATGTGACAACTGTTGAAGCTTTTTACATAAAACAGATTTTATTAACATTCTTCATCTTAAGTTTTCATATCCACATATTTATTTCTCAACTTAGTCCGCTCGCGAGGAACACATTTCTCCCAAAGACAGAACAGTTTGTTGATACCGTCACTACAGAATGTTGAATTTTGTTGACGGAGCTATAACCTCACCTCTGCTTGCACCCTTTCATCACTATCAAACTGAGGTCCTCGAAGGTGTTCTTTAAGTTTTGGAAACACCTGGAAATCAGATGAGGCCAAGCAGGGTGTGTGTGAGGGATGATCGATGACAGTGACTCCAAGGCGTGGAGAGCTTGCGGATGTCGTAGGGCTCGTGTGTGGTCTCACATTGTCATGCTGAAGGAGAAGGTGCTCCATGTGTGGACGAACTTACAGGATTCGTGCTTTCAGTTTTCAGAGGGTCTTGCAGTCCACCTACATACACTACTGGCCATTAAAATTGCTACACTACGAAGATCACGTGCTACAGACGCGAAATTTAACCAACAGGAAGAAGATGCTGTGATATGCAAATGATTAGCTCTTCGGAGCAGTCACACAGGGTTGGTGCCGATGGCGACACCTACATCGTGCTGACATGAGGAAAGTTTCCAACCGATTTCTCATACACAAACAGCAGTTCACCGGTGATGCCTGGTGAAACGTTGTTGTGATGCCTCGTGTAAGGAGGAGAAATACGTACCATCACGTTTCCGACTTTGATTTAGGTCGGATTGTAGCCTATCGCGATTGAGGTTTATCATATCGTGACATTGCTGCTCGCGTTGGTCGAGATCGAATGACTGTTAGCAGAATATGAAATCAATGGGTTCAGAAGGGTAATACGGAACGCCGTGCTGGATCGCAGCGGCCTCGTATCACTAGCAGTCGAGATGACAGTCATCTTATCAGCATGGCTGTGACGGATCGTGCAGCCACGTCTCGATCCCTGAGTCAACGATGGGGACGTTTGCAAGACAACAACCGTCTGCACGAACAGTTCGACGACGTTTTCAGCAGCATGGACTATCAGCTCGGAGACCATGGCTGCGGTTACCCTCGACGATGCATCACAGACAGGAGCGCCTGCGATGGTGTACTCAACGATGAACCTGGGTGCACGAATGGCAAAACGTCATTTTTTCTGATTAATCCAGGTTCTGTTTACAGCATCATGATGGTCGCATCCGTATTTGGCGAGATCGCGGTGAACGCACATTGGAAGCGTGTATTCCTCATCGCCACACTGGCGTATCACCCGGCGTGATGGTATGGGGTGCCATTGGTTACACGTCTCGGTCACCTCTTGTTCGCATTGACGGCACTTTGAACAGTGGACGCTACATTTCAGATGTGTTACGACTTGTGGCTCTACCCTTCATTCGATCCCTACGAAACCCTACATTTCAGCAGGATAATGCACGACCGCATGTTGGAGGTCCTGTACGGGCCTTTCTAGATACAGAAAATGTTCGACTGCTGCCCTGGCCAGCACATTCTCCAGATCTCTCACCAATTGAAAACGTCTGGTCAATGGTGGCCGAGCAACTGGCTCGTCGCAATACGCCAGTCACTACTCTTGATGAACTGTGCTATCATGTTGAAGCCGCATGGGCAGCTGTAGCTGTACACGCCATCCAATCTCTGTTTGACTCAATGCCCAGGCGTATCAAGGCCGTTATTACGGGCAGAGGTGGTTGTTCAGGGTACTGATTTCTCAGGATCTATGCACCCAAATTGCGTGAAAATTTAATCACGTGTAAGTTCTAGTATAATGTATTTGCCCAATGAATACCCGTTTATCATCTGCATTTCTTCTTGGTGAAGCAATTTTAATGGCCAGTATCGTAGTTACGTTACACACCACAATTCAGAGCTTTCTAGCGGCAGAGGGCTGCAATGTACTTCAGCGATATGGGAAAATCAACCTAGTAATGCTCATGACATGAAACACCACAACCGGTCTTGAGAAGAGAACAAAAAATTCGGAGGCACTGCTTCTCAGCACGCCCTCGTACATTCATAGTCAGGACGGTGCTCATAACCACGCCGTTGACAAGCCTAAAACCGTTAGCATTATCATCATTGGCGGTCAGCTACGTAACAATATCACTATTTGCGAATCATATTATACATTAGAGACTTATCTGTTAATATTTACTGAAATATCACGATTATTGCAGATGGTGTAGTTACACTATATGATCAACAGTATCCGGACTCCCCCAAGAATGAGATGCATGGTGCTGCCACATACTGTCAGGTATTCCATATCAGCGACCTCAGTAGTCATTAGACATAGTGAGAGAGCGGAAGGGGGCGCTCCGCGAAACTTCGAACACGGTCAGGTGATTCGGTGTCACTTGTGTCGTATGTCCATACGCGAGATTTCCACACTCCTAAACATCCCTACGTCCACTAATTCCGATGTGATAGTGAAGTGGAAACGTGAAGGGACACGCACAGCACAAAAGCGTACAGGCAGGCCTCGTCTGTTGACTGACGGAGACCGCCGACAGTTGAAGAGGGCCGTAATGTGTAACAGGCAGACATCTATCCAGACCATCTCACAGGAATTTCAAACTGCATCAGAATCCACTGCAGGTATTATGACAGTTAGGCGGGAGGTGAGAAAACTTGTATTTCATGGTCGAGCGGCTGCTCACAAACCACACATCACGCCGGTGAATGCCAAACGACGCCTCACTTGGTGTAAGGAGCGTAAACATTCGACAATTGAATCGTGGAAAAACGTTGTGTGGAGTGACGAACCACGGTACAGAATGAAGCGATCCGATTGCGGGGTGTGGGTATGGCGAATGCCCACTGAACGTCATCTGCCAGCGTGTGTAGTGCCAACAGTAAAATTCGGAGGCGGTGGTGTTATGGTGTGGTCGTGTTTTTCGTGGAGGGGGCTTGCAACCCTTACTGTTTTGCGTGGCGCTATCACAGCACAGGCCTACACTGATTTTTTAAGCGCCTTCTTGCTTCCCACTGTTGAAAAGCCATTCGGGGATGGCGATTGCATTTTTCAACACGATCGACCACCTGTTCATAAAGCACTACTTGTGGCGCAGTGATTACACGACAATAACATCCCTGTAATGGGCTGGCCTGCACAGAGTCCTGGCCTGAATCCTATACAACACCTCTGGGATGTTTTGGAACGCCGGATTCGTGCCAGGCGTCACCGACCGACGTCGTTACCTCTCCTCAGTGCAGCACTCCCTGTAGAATGGGCTGTCATTCCCCAAGAAGCCCCCCAGCACCTGATTCAACGTGCGCTTGCGAGAGTGAAAGCTGTCATCAAGGCTAAGGGTGGGCCAACAATATTGATGTCCAGCATTATCGATGGAGGGCACCACGAACTTGTAAGTCATTTTCAGCCAGGTGTCCGGATACTTTTGATCACATATTGTATCTAAGAGGAAATCCTATCCGGTAAATTTATAAGGGGCACTCAAATGAAAATGAGTTGGAAAAAAAAACTAAGTACACTGCTTACTATTTCTAATGCAGTCATCATAACTGTTAATACATTTAGCCTACTGTGAGACAAGATGGTGAATACTTTCATGGAAAAATGTTTACAATTGGCTGCGGAACCATGACTGTGCCCAAGTGTGCAGCTATTAGTCCGACACAAATCAGCGACCACCAATGTCTTTCTTCAGGGCACCAAAAGTATGGGAATCGCATAAGGAGAGATCGGGACTGTGTACAATGTAGCGGACTTGCGCACGTGTTGTCAACTGCTTCGACTACGCTGCAGGAGTTTCGCTAGGAAGCCCTTATACATCCTTTATACAGTCCCGAACTCACGCCATGCTGTTTCCATATTTATGGTACCTGGAGAAAGACAATCGTGTCCGCCGATTTGCTTCGTACGAAGAGATGCACGCCTGGATACGATCATTAACGCCGTGGGCAACCGCAAACATTTTTTCAAGAAGGCGTTGGTCGTCTTGTTTCACTGTGGAATAAATGTATTAACTATTATGGCGATTTCTTTTGAAACAGCAAACAGTATACTTATATTTTTACATCTTAATTTCATTCGACTGCTCCTTTTAGACAGGCTTCGACATAAATGAAACAAATGTCTCGCTACGATTCTTTGTTGAGATGTTGAGACACTGCGGCTTGTCTACAACAGGGGAGTACAAAACATTAAAACATTCGTAGAACCACATATGCATACTGCTGAAGTGTATGGAAGCCTTATGAGGTCAGGGTAACAGAGTAATGCCAGTGTTTAGGTACGCAGAAGAGCGGCAAGAATGGTCACAGGCTTGTCTGACAGAAGAAAGTCGGAAGATGCTCAAAGACAGGAGCCGTACTTCTCTCACGATATGTTAAAAATATTTCAAGAATCGTAATCCTGGACAGAAACTACCAATATTCTTCTGCACTTTACATACTTAGTTAAAATGAGGAACATAGCAGCCCCCTTTTCTTTAACTAAGGTGCAAAGGGTCATGACTTAAAGTGGGCCGTTTTCTAGGGAAAGCAGTCCGTGTTTCTTGAAGTTTATCGACACACAGGAGACTAAAGGGTGTCAGTAGGTGAGTAAAACTACGATAAATGATAAAATAAATCTGGAACGCTTGTTAAGAGGCAACAAGAAATCTGAAAGATAAGCGACCCTTAATTTTAAGAGGGCATTCGAAAGAGTTTCTAGGACAAACGGTGTATACGGTCAAAATTTATTTACAGCAGACATGGTACACAAAGTGAGTCCATGTTCCAATACAGCTCAAGAAAATGGTACCCAAAATAGGTCGTAGGAACAGGGGCGTTGGTGCATACGAGAAAAAGAAGGTCGGTGTGAATGGTCAAAGGCTTCACATTAATTTAAGAAGGCAGTGATGTTTCGATGTTTTTGAAAAATAGTGATTTGGCACACTAGCTGCATGTCACTTTCATAAAACTATTTATCAGGGCATCTTGAGGCATAATGAAAGGATGTCCTGTAGTTAAGACCATATTTTTGCCTGAGAATGGTTTGCTGTTTGATAGTAACAAAATTTAGGTTAATGAAAGTGTTTATATGTAGCCACTGGAGCCGAATCATTATTTTCCTAACATGATGAGTTTGTTTGACTAGCGAGAGATTGTAGCCGAAACAATGAAACTATTAATCTTACAGGCACGTATCTATCCCGTAGAGACAGTGCAAAAATAAAAAATAAATGTTTTCATGCTTGTTCCGTGAACGAAACGGGAAGAAACAGCAAATTTACGCTGAAATCAAAAAGTGCTCTCTGCCTCGCACATCACAGTGATTCACAAACTAGACATGTAGATGTGGAGGGTGAAAGTCAGTGCTTGCACTTGGCCTACTTGTCTAATGTAGTTTCTTACTTTTAAATAAAATAACTTGTTGGACAGACAGCGGAGTAACTCTATTGTACATTCCCGCACGAAAAATACGTGGAATTCTACATCTACATGATTATTGCTGACTAGGAGAATGGAACGGTTGGTAGGACATGTTCTGTGGCATCAAGGGCTCACCAATTTGGTACTGATTGGAAGCGAGGGGGGAAAATGGTAGAGGCAGACCGAGAGTTGAATGCACTAAGCAGATTCAGAAGGATATAGGTTACAGTAGTTATTCGGAGATGAAGAGGCTTGTACCGGGGTAGAGTAGCATGGAGAGCTACATCAAACCAATCTCTGGACCGAAGACCACAACACCTACTATAAAATTCAATCTTCAGTTGCAGATCTATTTTTATTTAGCTTTACCTGTTTCGACAAATTAATTTGTGATCTTCAGAAGCCTACAGATTTAGTGATATTTTAAATCTTTAGACCTTGGCTATACATTTATGTAATGTATAAGAGGTATGTTACTGAAACTTACTTAGTATTGATTTAACAGTGTCAATATCTTCTTGCTTTTTGATGCAGCGGATATGACATACAATACATTCGTTTTTCGACTTATCGTGGGTTTTGCTTCTATGTAGAAGATAATGACTAGTTCTAGGTCGATACTAAGTTACTTTACATAAATGTATAGCCAAAGTCTAATGATTTACCATAAACTTAATTCTGTAGGATTCTTAAGATGACAAATTAATCCGTTGAAGCCGGTAAAGCTAAATAAAAGTATATTTGCAACTGCCGACTGAATTTTATTCTGAAATATATACGAGGTGCATTCAAGTTCTAAGGCCTCCGATTTTTTTTCTAATTATCTACTCACCCGAAATCGATGAAACTGGCGTTACTTCTCGACGTAATCGCCCTGCAGACGTACACATTTTTCACAACGCTGACGCCACGATTCCATGGCAGCGGCGAAGGCTTCTTTACGAGTCTGTTTTGACCACTGGGAAATCGCTGAGGCAATAGCAGCACGGCCGGTGAACCGGTGAATGTGCGGCCACAGAGAGTGTCTTTCATTGTTGGAAAAGCCAAAAGTCACTAGGAGCCAGGTCAGGTGAGTAGGGAGCATGAGGAATCACTTCATAGATGTTATCACGAAGAAACTGTTGAGTAACGTTAGCAGGTGCGTTGTCATGGTGAAACAGCACACACAGAGCCCTTCCCGGACGTTTTTGTTGCAGTGCAGGAAGGAATTTGTTCTTTAAAACATTTTTGTAGGATGCACCTGTTACCGTAGTGCCCTTTGGAACGCAATGGGTAAGGATTACGCCCTCGCTGTCCCAGAACATGTACACCATCATTTTTTCAGCATTGGCGGTTACCTTAAATTTTTTGGTGGCGGTGAATCTGTGTGCTTCCATTGAGCTGACTGGCGATTTCTTTTTGGATTGAAAAATGGCATCCACGTCTCATCCATTGTCACAACCGACGAAAAGAAAGTCCCATTCGTGCTGTCGTTGCGCGTCAACATTGCTCGGCAACATGCCACACGGGCAGCCATGTGGTCGCCCGTCAGCATTCGTGGCACCCACCTGGATGACACTTTTCGCATTTTCAGGTCGTCATGCAGGATTGTGTGCACAGAACTCACAGAAATGCCAACTCTGGAGGCGATCTGTTCAACAGTCATTCGGCGATCCCCCAAAACAATTCTCTCCACTTTCTCGATGATGTCGTCAGACCGGCTTGTGCAAACCCGAGGCTGTTTCGGTTTGTTGTCACACGATGTTCTGCCTTCATTAAGCTGTCGCACCCACGAACGCACTTTCGACACATCCATAACTCCATCACCACATGTCTCCTTCAACTGTCGATGAATTCCGATTGGTTTCACACCACACAAATTCAGAAAACGAATGATTGCACGCTGTTCAAGTAAGGAAAACGTCGCCATTTTAAGTATTTAAAACAGTTCTCATTCTCGCTGCTGGCGATAAAATTCCATCTGCTGTACGGTGCTGCCATCTCTGGGACGTATTGACAATGAACGCGACCTCATTTTAAAACAAAAAATATCGGAGGCCTTAGAACGTGAATGCACCTCATACTACAGTAACTTAAAATGACATCCATAAATAAAACATTATTTCATAAAGTTTAGTTCCAATGTCGTACTGTAAATCGATGTCAAGCATTTGAGTTTATTACTCAGGGGAGTACTCCTACTTCCTTTCTTACGTGCTGGTATTACAAGAGCTGTGTCGGCTACAGGGAGCCGGTGTTATTGAGTACCTGGCAGTAGTGGCTCTATACACAAGTGTAGCAAAAAGAAATGTTGGCTTGCGGCTGACTGAACGCACAGGAAAGAGCAGCCCAGGTCAGATCAGCAGCGAGCCGTGGTGGAATGTCGCCGCCCCACACTGCGCCACGTGGCTTGCTGACCTGTAACCGGCCCAAAGGACAGACACTGCCTTTGGCGGCGCGGCAGCCCTTTGCCGTTCGACAGTCGCCGGCGGCGAACACACAGCACAACCTGTTGCTAGGCAACGCCACAAGTGACTTATCTCCCTGCAGTCGATCGTTTCGACCTCATTTCGTGACACCTACCGTGTTCTGGCGGTTATCTCCTTAGAATACTGACGCGAAGTTCCCAGGATCGAGTCGCTGTGACCACCTCACATTTTTCTGATTCGTAACCGAGGGAAGTTGTGGATGGCAGTATTCATGAAAGAGGAAGGTAACGTTGTCACTACCCCAGGGAAGTATAATGAGAATCGCTCCTGTTCTCCATGTGTCTTATTTAAATTATACAAGTGGTGGACAAAAATTAGGAAATACCGAACTGAAGCTCGACTCATCACTGAAGACAATTCTACTCCAGTCAATGAGATTCCAGGCCGAAGACGTATCTGGCGGTGGTATACCAATCTCAGTGTCACCTGCCATACTTCCCGACAACCATGAGTCATGGTCTGGGTTGCCATTTCTTTTCGTAGCAAGACTCCTTTTGTTATCATCCGCTGCACCGTCACTGCACAGTGGTCCGTCTACGTTATTCTATACCCGTTTTGTTAACCTCCATAGCAAGCCATCCTGGGCTTACGTTTCAGCAAGATAATACCCGCCCGCACACGATGAGAGTTTCTGCTACTTGTCTTCATGCTTTCCAAGTCCACCCCTGGTAGCTGAGTGGTGCTGGCACGGTAACTCAGCGTGTTTGGTCAGAGGGCTAGCTGCCCTCTGTAATAATAAAACTGAGTTAATGGATCAACAACGAACTGAAATGGGTGTCTTTCACGTCCGCCCCGAGCAGATACAACGAACAAAAACGAACAAAATGAGATTTAAAAAAAAAAAGTGGCTAGCATGACAGAACGTCAATCCTAAGGCCCGGGTTCAATTCCCGGCTGGGTCGGAGATTTTCTCCGCTCATGGAATGGGTGTTGTGTTGTCCTAATCATCATCATTTCATCCCCGTCGACGCGCAAGTCGACGAAGTGGCTACAGATCGAAAGACTTGCACCCGGAGAACGGTCTGCCCGATGGGAGACCCTAGTCACACGACATTTACATTTGTGCCTGCCACACCGTACCTCGGACGGGAGGCCGTCGGATTTTTCCCCAGTTGAGATCGATTGGAGCATTATGAGCAGGACCCTGCAGCAAGCTCGGGATTTTGACTGTCTGATGTGCCAATTTGACACAATTTGGCACGATATCCCTCAGGATATAAGAGTCGAGGGACATGAAAGGGAATCAGTGGTTGGGAAGGGAGTGAGACAGGGTTGAAGCCTCTCCCCGATGTTATTCAAAATGACTCTGAGCACTATGGGACTTAACATCTGTGTTCATCAGTCCCCTAGAACTTAGAACTACTTAAACCTAACTAACCCAAGGACATCACACACATCCATGCTCGAGACAGGATTCGAACCTGCGACCGTAGCGGTCACGCGGTTCCAGACTGAAGCGCCTAGAACCGCACGTCCACACCGGGCGGCCGATGTTATTCAATCTGTATATTGAGCAAGCAGTAAAGGAAACAAAAGAAAAATTTGGAGTAGGAATTAAAATCCACGGAGAAGAAATAAAAACTTTGAGGTTCGCCGATGACATTGTAATTCTGTCAGAGACAGCAAAGGACCTGGAAGAGCAGCTGAACGGAATGGACATGATCTTGAAAGGAGGGAGTAAGACGAACATCAACAACAGCAAAACGAGAATAATGGAATGTAGACGAATTAAATCGGGTGATGCTGCGGGAATTAAATTAGGAAATGAGACGCTTAAAGTAGTAAATGAGTATTGCTATTTGGGGAGCAAAATAACTGATGATGGTCGAAGTAGAGAGAATAATGGGAAGGAAAGCATTTCTGAAGAAGAGAAATTTGTTAAAATCGAGTATAGATCTGTCAGGAAGTCGTTTCTGAAAGTACTTGTATGGAGTGTAACCATGTATGGAAGTGAAACATGGACGATATATAGTTTGGACAAGAAGAGAATAGAAGCTTTCGAAATGTGTTGCTACAGAAATATGCTGGAGATTAGATGGGTAGATCACATAACTAATGAGGAGGTATTGAATAGAATTGGAGAGAAGAGGAGTTTGTGGCACAACTTGACCAGAAGAAGGGATCGGTTGGTAGGACACGTTCTGAGGCATCAAGGGATCACCAATTTAGTACTGGAGGGCAGCGTGCAGGGTAAAAATTGCAGAGGGAGACCATGAGATGAATACACTAA
The DNA here is from genome assembly GCF_021461395.2 of Schistocerca americana. NCBI lineage: Eukaryota > Metazoa > Arthropoda > Insecta > Orthoptera > Acrididae > Schistocerca > Schistocerca americana. The sequence continues at coordinate 924,001,950 of NC_060121.1, read as the reverse complement.
ATAGATTCAGAAGGATGTAGGCTGCAGCGGGTACTGGGAGATGAAGAGGCTTGCGCAGGATAGAGTAGCATGGAGAGCTGCATCAGACCAGTCTCAGGACTGAAGATTACAACAACAACAGCAACATCCCACAGGCGGGTATTGAAGAGCCGTATCAATTAATACCACGCCGAATGACTTCTTGCATAAGGACCAGAGGTGGACCAAAGCGACATTCACTTGCTGAACTTGTGAATCTCTTCCTCTTGAATACTTCATTCAGTTTTTCTGAAATTGTAATCGGTACGTCACATCTACCGATTTCCGTTCCATTTAAATAATTCCTTCATGGTGCGCCGCTTCTTTTTCCGTGCGTCTTAGAATGTACTATACCCCTCCTGCAACATCAGTTTTATTTGTCTTCTCCATAATAGCTGCAATTCTCGCACTTCTGTTGTTTTTCCATTTTGGGAGCCGCTAATCATGTTCTCGAGGACTGCACGGGGTTGTGCTCGCGTCCCAGCGACTTGAGTAACGTTTCCGTTTCGATACTTTACTTGTCGTGTCCTCCGAGATCTAGCAGGTATCTGATGATATGAGTAAAGCCATCAGGAACTCGGAGACTGTCACAACGCCCAAAGTTTGACCAATAAATCTTTATAACAGATTTTGGAAATTTAATAATGAGATTCTGTGAAAGCGTGCCATACGTAAGATGCGTGCAGCCGTTTAAAAGGAAATTGCGTGTCTGTTCGGCAGCGTGTTTCCACGAAAAACTGAAATGTTGACAGCGCGTTTTTTTAATCTCCTGATTCAGATTGAATTTCAGGCCCTCCGTCCGCTGCGTTGCGGCAGATTTCATTTCCCTGTAATCACCTTGACCACGGTTGGTTTAATATGACACCGCAGTAACGGGAAATCAAGTCACGATTCTCTTTATCTAATACAAAATTATATTATATAACGTTCTCGTGTGGTTTTCCGAACAGAACCTCCTTTCTGTCTCGCAAATGTAACTTCTTTATGTGCTACTGCGTAGTTGACAAAGTATGAAGTGATTGAGATGGCTCTGAAATAAAGATAGAGAGAGAGAGAGTGAGAGAGAGAGGAGGTGGAGGAGAATGAACTGAGAAAGCCTGAGGAATACGTACCGCCACTGGAGGAAGCGTTCTTCCACTGTATTTCATCACAGATATTCTTAACGTGGATTCTGACACACTTTTAACGTCATCGGAAACCACACCATTAGGTTTTTCCCTTGGTCCGTCCCATAACGAACTTCGCTCTTGTCACTACTTCACATTAACGTGGTCAGTCTGAACATACATGAGACCACAAATATGGTGGTTCAAAATGCTTCAAATGGCTCTGAGCACTATGAGACTTAACATCTGAGGTCATCAGTCCCCTAGAACTTAGAACTACTTAAATCTAACTAACCTAAGGACATCACACACAACCACGCCCGAGACAGGATTCGAACTTGCGACCGTAGCAGTTGCGCGGTTCCAGACTGAAGCGCCTAGAACCGCTCGGTCACACAGGCCGGCCAAATATTGTGAATCTGGCACATAATGCACAAGATAGTGGAAACTATAGTGCAGGAAATTTAGAAAAAGAAGTTTTCAGCAAGTCTTACGAATTATAATTATCTTTGAATAGTAAGTTCTGTGTCCGAAACTAAATGAATAGCTATTTGTATGGCTGGTACCGTAATGGCGCGGTTTTTCGTATTTCAATAGAAATTCTTCCAATCCATGCTTTTAGGTTATCCAAGTCTACAGAACGCGATCGCGATTCTTAAATAGATGTATTTGTTCTCTGTTTTCTATGTAGATAACCTGAAGATGCCTAAATAAGGCGAAACGCGTCGTTGAAAAATAAAAAACTAAAATTCAACCAAGACTGTTTTTAACCAATACTATTCAGTATATCTATACAGTTCAAGAAGTCCTGGGCTAGCGGTTCTAGGCGCTCAGTCCGGAAACGCGCGACTGCTACGGTCGCAGGTTCGAATCCTGCCTCAGGCATGGATGTGTGTGATGTCCTTAGGTTAGTTAGGTTTAAGTAGTTCTAAGTTCTAGGGGACTAATGACCACAGATGTTAAGTCCCACAGTGCTCAGAGCCATTTCAAGAAGTCCCGCTCTTGATGTCTGCGTGCTCATCTCACTACATCCACTTTGCCTGTACACAAGTGTTTGTTCTTTCTTTTTTTGAACTGTAAGCTCACCTGACAAAAAAGTAGTCATCCCTGGAGAAATCATCACAAGCATTATTTAACACCGTGTAGTTAAGTCCATGGGTTTGATAAACGCCATGATCCGGTTAGGAAGTGAGTCCAAAAGGATGTGTAGGTTCTTCATGAGGTTAAGACACTCACTGAGGATTTGACAGAGCAGTAAAACCAATTTACGGGTACTCTGGTATCGCTGATTTACCCGCTGTTCAAACATGTTCCACAGATTTTCTTTGGCATTCAAGTCAGGTGATTTTGCAATCTAGTCGAGATGTAATGGGGTGGGGGAGTGTTCAGAAAACCAGTCACGTATCTTTCCAGCCCTTTGCTGTTGTCGTCTTGAAAAATAAGGTTATCATTAACATACTTATCATGCAGTTGTTGGCTGAAAGGCAACACGTAATTATTCAGAATGTTTAAATAAATATGCTGGTAAATGTTAGTGATTACCTTAGTGAGCGGGACCAGTTTACGATGAGAAGAATACCACCAAAACATCACAGACTCACATGAAAGCTTAATTTGGCCTTTGGTACACTCGACGACGTGCGTCATTTGAATGTAGGCAAAAAAGTGACTCGTCAGACTATACTATATTCCGCCAATCAGCTACTGTTCACGTTCGATGATTTCTTGCCCACTGATGTTGAGCAGCTATATGCGCCTGTGTGAGCAATGGCCTCTTGCAAAGTGACCGACTCCAAACGTTCATTTCAGCAATTACCGTCGTAATCATCGCTACATAGCATCTTGGCATGGATCTACAGCCGGCCGAAGTGGCCGTGCGGTTAAAGGCGCTGCAGTCTGGAACCGCAAGACCGCTACGGTCGCAGGTTCGAATCCTGCCTCGGGCATGGATGTTTGTCATGTCCTTAGGTTAGTTAGGTTTAACTAGTTCTAAGTTCTAGGGGACTAATGACCTCAGCAGTTGAGTCCCATAGTGCTCAGAGCCATTTGAACCATTTGAACCATGGATCTACAGCGGATCCTGTCGGGTTTGAAAACGATTTTGATTCAGAAGCCTCGAAACGTGTCCCCGTTCCCTCCGTCGCATTGTTTTTCCGACCACAGTTCTGACGTTGTGATTCGTGGTCACATGTGTTAGACCACTGCCTGTAGATTCATCGAAAGTCCGCCGCGAAACACCAACAAATACGGCAACCTCACACGCCGTTTGACGATGGGCACGGTGATGTATGATTGCTCCTTCTAGCCACTCTGTCCCATCCTTGAGTTTGCCCATGCTTACGTACAATGTCCACTTGAAACACAATGTCTCACTGATCGCTGCTTCCTCATGCTCACGTAGAGGCGCAACTCGTGTGGTCGAACACGTGACTAGATCTCTGCATCACATGCAAAGGCTGGACGATTCACCTTACCGTGTCCGCTGGGCTCACTAAAGTTTTGTCAGGTGAGCTGACTGTGTTTGTTTGCTGTCTTGTTGCTGTCTGTGTTGCCAACTTCCGAGGTCCATTGTCCTCTGCAGCGTTGCCAACTTACGAGGTGTATTGTTCTTTCTTTTGTGTCCTGGTGGCTTATGTAGTTCAGTTTGCTTTGCTGTGTGCGTTTGAGTGCGCGTGCGTCATTTATGGCAGAGGCTGGAAGTGAGTGGGCGGAAATCGCTAGTTTAGGTCCGTATCGTGATGTGTTTTATTTTTATAATGGGACTGGTTCTGATAGTGGGAAGACACTGTACGTGCAAACCAAGTCGACACTCGGCACGGAGGCTGATGCGAGAGACTGTAAATGGGAAATGCCATTACGGTTGCTCCCACCAGCCAATGCGCTGAATATCAACTTAGTCTGCGTATGTAGTGTCTGCTGTAGATTCGGATGGCTTTGTTAGACATATAACAGTTAAACACAAATTAAGATAATATTAGCAATTTCTGACACACTCATTCCCGTCTTGTCCCAATGGTAGTAAACAAATTTAATGCACAAACATATTCAGTACTGTACTAACACGTGTCTCTTATACAGGCTGTATCAGGAGGCATAGTAAATATTTCAGGAGGTGGTGGTTTGGGCTAGTCAGAGTAAAACTTTACATAAAACATGCGGCCAATTTTATTTGATTACATAGTCACCAGACTGTAGAATGTAATCCAAATCGGAGTCTTGGTGGCCAAGGAACATCACTCCCGATTCATCTTTCAGTGAATTTTATGCTTCGGTGACGTGTCACCTGGTGATTAGAATATGCAAATGCTCCTTCTCGCTGGAGATCACAACCATCCTCATTACCACATGAACGTCTACGTCATACTCCGCAAGCCACCAAACGGTGTGTGGCAGAGGGTACTTTCGGTACTACTATCTGGTCCCGCCAGCCCTGTTCCACTCGCAAATAGTGCGTGTGAAGAATGATAGTCGGTAAGCCTCTAATTTCTCGAATTTTCTCCTCGTGTTCAATACGCGAGGTGTACGTGGGGGAAAGTTTTCCGACTCCTCCAGAAAAGAGCTGTCCCGAAATTTCAATAGTAAATCTCCCCGTGACGCACAACACCTCCCTTGTAACGTCTGCCAGTGGAGTTTGTTTAGCATCTCCGTGACGATCTCTCGTCAGCTAAACGATCCCGTGATGAAACGCGCCGCTCTTCTTTGGATCTTCTCTATCTCCTCTATCAATCCTACCTGACAGGGATCTCAGACAGATGAACAATACTCAAGAATAGGGCGAACAAGCGCCTTATAAGCCACTTTTTTCGTGGATGAGTTACATTTCCTTAAGATTCTTCCGATGAATCTGAGTCTGGCGTCTGCTTTTCCCACTATCCGTTTTATATGATCATCCCACCTACGGTCGCTCTGGATAGTTACTCCTAGCCGGCCACTGTGGCCGAGCGGTTCTAGGCGCTACAGTCTGGAACTGCGCGGCCGCTACGGTCGCAGGTTCGAATCCTGCCTCGGGCATGGATGTGTGTGATGTCCTTAGGTTAGTTATGTTTAAGTAGTTCTAAGTTCTAGGGGACTAATGACCTCAGAGGTTAAGTCCCATAGTGCTCAGAGCCATTTGAACCATTTGAAGTTACTCCTAGATAATTCGCGGCAGACGCTGTCACTAGTTGTTTGTCATCAATAGTGTAGCTGTACAGTAGTGGATTTCTTTTTCTATGTATGAGCAATATGCTACATTTATTTACGTTCAGGGTCAACTGCCAGAGTCTGCACCATTCATCAATTCTCTGCAGGTCGTTCTGCAAATTCTTACTATCTTCTGGCGTTGCTATTTGGTGTAGACAACTGCATCATCTACAAATAGCCTTAAAGCGCAACCAATGCTTTCTACTAGATAATTTACACATATTGTAATCAGAAACGGTCCTATCGCACTTCCCTGTGCTACTCCGGATATTACCGTTATATCTATCGATTTATTTCTGTTAAGAGCGACGTGTTGAGTTCTGTCTGCAAGAAAATCTTGAATTCAATCACAGGTCTGCTCCGCTATTCCGTAAGTTCGTATTTTGTTCATTAAACGGCAGTGCGGAACGGTGTCAAATGCCTTACTGAAATCAAGGAACACGGCACCAACCTCACCGTTGTAGTCCACTGCCCTGTGGATCTCGTGGAGGAGCAGAAAGAGCTGAGTTTCGCAGGATCTCTTTTTGCGGAATCTATGTTGATTTTTATACAGGAGATGCTCATAATCCTTGAGCATAAAACATGGTCCATATTCAACGACATAGGTCTATAATTGTGTGGGTCTGTCTTATGGCCTTTCTTAAAAAAGGGAATGACCTGCGCTTTTTTCCATTTGTTAGGTACCTTTCCTTGCTCTACGATAAATTTCTGCTAGAAGGGGAGCAAGTTCTTTCCGATATTCTTTATAGAATCTGACAGGTATCTCATCTGGTCCTGAAGCGGTTCCACTACTAAGCGACGGTAGCTGCTTTCCAATTCCGCGAGCGGTTATCTCAATATCTGCCATTTCGATGTTCGTACGACGATTGAAAGGAGGGACAGTGTTATGATCTTCCGCTGTGAAACAACTTCGGTAGACCGGATCCAGTATTTCGGCCTTCTCTCTGCTGTCTCCCGTTTCGGTGCCAGTGTGGTCGCTGAGAGATTGAATAGATGATTTTGACGTACTTACTGATTTTACATACGACCAAAATCTCTTAGGGTTTATACTCAGGTCGATTGACAACGTCTTACTTTCAGAATTATCGAACGCTTCTCTCATTGCTCTCCTTGCGCTCATTTTCGCTTCTTTCAGCTTTTGTTTGTCAGCTAGGTTTTTATTTCTCTTGAATCTGAGATGAAGTGCTCTTTGTTTACGTATCGCTTTTCTAACACGGCTATTAAACCATGGTGGATTTTTCCCATCCCTTAAAACCTTACCCACAAGGTAACCTCCCCATGGCACCCCCCTCAGATTTGGTTATAAGTTGGCAAAGTGGATAGGCCTTGAAAAACTGAACATTGATCAATAGAGAAAATAGGAAGAAGTTGTGTGGAACTATGAAAAAATAAGCAAAAATATACAAACTGAGTAGTCCATGCACAAGAGGCCACATCAAGGACAATGTGTGCGCAGGAGCGCCGTGGTCCCGTGGTTAGCGTGAGCGGTTTCGGAACAAGAGGTCCTTGATTCAAGTCTTCCCTCGAGTGAAAAGTTTACTTCCTTTTTTTTTGCGAAGTTATGATCTGTCCGTTCGTTCATTGACGTCTCTGTTCATTGTAGTGAGTTTAGTGTCTGTGTTTTGCGACCGCACCGCAAAACCGTGCGATTAGTAGACGAAAGGATGTGCTCCACCAGTGGCAACCAAAAACATTTGATCGCAAGGTAATAGGTCAACCGATTCCTCCATAGGGAAACACGTCTAATAGATTCTATACGACACTGGTGACGGCATGTGCGTTACATGACAGGAATATGTTGTCGACCCACCTAATTTGTACACTTGGCGAATGGGTAAAAAGATTCTTCTACCTTTCCCGATTTACGTTTTCTTGTGGATGTGACAATCACTCCCAAAAAAGTGATGAAAACATAAGAGTTTGTCACATAAACTGAAAATAAAAAATTAAACTTTTCGCTTGAGGGAAGATTTGAATCAAGGACCTCCGGTCCGCAGCTGCTCACGCTAACCACGGGACCACGGCGCTCCTTAGCGCATATTGTCCTTGATGTCGCCTATCTTGCACATGAACTACTCAGTTTGTATATTTTTGCTTATTTTTTCATAGTTCCACACAACTTCTTCCTGTTTTCTCGATTGATCTGTGATCAGTTTTTCAAGGCCTATCCACTCTACCAACTTACAACTAAATCTGAGGGGGGTGCGATGGGGAGGTTCCCTTGTCAGAACATGCTTGTCTAGGACATATAGAACGATGCCTTTGAATTTTTTCCATTTGTTCTACACATCTTCGTCCTCATCGCCGAATATTTGATGCTGACTGCTGAGATATTCTGAAATTTGTATCCTGTCACCCTTGCTGAGCAAATACATGTTTCTACCTCTCTTAACATTCCTTGTAGGATCCGTCGTCGCCGGCCGGAGTGGCCGAGCGGTTCTAGGCACTACAGTTTGGAGCCGCGCAACCGCTACGGTCGCAGGTTCGAATCCTGCTTCGGGCATGGATGTGTGTGATGTAATTAGGTTAGTTAGATTTGAGTAGTTCTAAGTTCTAGGGGACTGATGACCTAAGATGTTAAGTCCCATAGTGCTCAGAGCCATTTGATCCGTCGTCATAGATGCTGTCACAGCCTTATGATCACTGATACCTTCCTCTACGTTAACTGATTTGATGAGTTCAGGTCTGTTTGTTGCCAGGAGGTCTAAGAAGTTATCCTCACGAACTGATTCTCTAACTATCTGCTAAAGGTAATTTTCGGACAAGACATCCAGAACAAAGCTACACTATTCCCTGTCTCTGGCACCAGTTTTGATGGCATAACACTCCCGAATGGAGTGACAAAGCCATTTTCCCTCGATACTTCGCGATTTTTCAATCTCGAATACCTTTTCATTTTTGAATGCAACAAAAGGACATGAAAATAAAAATGTTGCTGAAAATTGCCAAGCTTGGCGAATGAAAATATTTTTTAGCGTTAAAAACCTACAAGCATTAAAAATGGTTACATTCTATAAAAATTGTTGTATTTTTGTTTCCTTTCTCATTTACATTTCAGTAGTGCAACTACATAGATAAGTTTAAACCAAAATTTACTCGCTTTTGAGCAAAGTTCTGCTGATCAAATAACAACATACATCTGCAGCCAAATATAAAGTTACATAGTTTAAAACCCAAGCAGGATCTCTGTCTGTCTATCTGTCTGTCTATCACTTGCGACATTAGTTAAACAATCCTCATAGTTCTGCGTCAAGTTAGCAGAGATATTTGGTTTATACTAATCTCTATTATTTTCAGTGTTTGGGTTAACACCTGCATTTCGCAATTTTGTTTTTAAAAATTTCTTCTTTTGACTCCACCCTTTGTCAGAAGCGAGGTTCGTTACAAGCAGGCAGCATGCAGAGTCTGGGCGTCGATTAGGTTGGCAACTGGTCGCAGCCTTGGTGCCAGAACCAGGACGGCGTTCTCTTTAATTGACTTGTGGTCCCGACAGTGAACCTTGGATCATAATGGCGGCGCGCACTTAGTCTATATTACGAGCCCATCGTTAGAGAGCAGTTCTCCTGTTGAAACGAAGAGATGGAGTTTGCAGACATTTAAAAGACCTCACGAACTCTCTCATTCCACGTCGCTTTAAATTCCCAGTGACCACTATTGTCTTTATGAATTCCTGTCTTAGTGGCTTCTTCGTCTTTGTCACATTACAAGTTTCCTGTTTGTAGTCGTGCAATACATTTCTTTAGTTTCCTGGCTATTTACTTTGGATCTGAAGTTATTAAGGATCAAATAAAGGTAGCGAAGGGTTATCTACAATTTATAGAGAAACAATACTACAGTTATAGTTGTTGAAATACATGACAGTGAGTCAGTGGTTGAGAAGGTAGTTAGTGTTGTAGGCTATCCTTCATGTTATTCAAACAACAAGTAGAGTAAGAAGTAACGGAAAAGGAGGAGGAATTTCGAAAGGAACTTCTGGGAGAAGGGATCTAAACTTGAGGTATGCCGATGACAATGTTATTCTGTCAGAGACAGCAAAGGACTTGGAAGAGCAGCTAAACAGATTGGATAGTTAGTTACTTTCAGCGCGCTGGATGGCAGTAGAGAACAACTTACTACGATTTAATGAGCTTACAAAACCGTTAAAGTTGCACAAAAGTTTCCTTTCATTTAAATAACCACCTGTTTCGGACTTTTGTCTATTATCAAACCATCCACGTAAGTCATACCAAAAGACCATAATGTGTGTACGCTGGCTACATTGCTTGTATGGTTGACTAAGTGAAAGATACTGTTTGCGTACGACAGTCAGCTGTTGCGTTCAGCATGTAACGGATAGTATCTTGAAAGCAAGTTATAAGACGAATATCATAAAAAGTAAAACAAATAAATTGCAGTGTAGTCGAATTCACTCTGGTGATGCCGAGGAAATTAAATTGGGATACGCCGCGCTGTAAACAGCAGATGAGTTTTGTTGTTTCGGGAACAAAACATCTGACGTCAGACTGGAAACAGAAAGAAAACTTTTTCTGAAAAATAAATAGTCAAATACAAATATAAGTTGTTGCAAGTCGTTTCTGAATGAGTTAATCTGGAGTGTGGCTTTACATTAAAATGAAACATCAAGATAAGCGACACAAACAGGAATAGCAATTTCTGAAATGCGATTTTTCACAAAAATTCTGAGATTAGATGAGTAGAACTAGTGCCTCATCTCAGTGCATAGATACTGAATTTAACTGTAGACCAAAGAGCATTATTGCACAAATTGATTAAGAGGAGGGTACGTTGACAGGACGCATTCTGAGGAAGCAAGGGATAGTTAATTTGATAGCTGTGGTAAACACGGAGGGTAAAAACTGCTGTAGGCACCCAGGCTTGAAAACAAAAGGCTAGTTCAAATGGATGCAAGTTACAGGGAGCTGCAGCAATTAGCGCAGTTGGGAGTAACAGGATTGACTTCCTCGTTGAGCTACGTAAATCTAGTGTTAGGATTAAAGACTACAAGACCACTATCATGAATCACTTGATGAATCTGTAGTCTTCCCCAGAACAGCGTCTCAGTAAGGATTTGGGCGTTTGTGCTGGAAACAGACCAGTTCCCCAGTGCCTGTTGCTCGCTGGTGTTCGCAGGTTAGCCTCGTAACAGTTCCCATGACATTGCATGCAATTAGAGAGACATACGTTTCCAAAATGAATGAAGGTTCCTAGGACTCATCGACTCCAAATGAATCATTGTTTCCTCCCGAAGGCAGTATTTTATTCCGGGAGAATAATGTTCGTGGTAGTCAGCATGAAAATCGTAAGTCATTAGCTTATCAGCTCTCGTTTCCGGCTCCTAACGTTCGTGTGATGCCTCGCTTCTTATGTAAGCCTGCTGTCTCTACTGCTGGGACCAAGGCTGCTCAGTGCTTGCCCTCCGCGTACGGCCGCCGCGGCAAACAATTCATCGTAAATGGAATGTTACAAGTCTACTCGTTGGCGTAATACGCGATGAGTGTTGTCATCGTGGTCTTCATTCCAAAGTCTGGTTTCATGTACACTACCCTCCATAAGTTTGGAAACACCCATTAATTATAGATTATGGAAAGGAAATACAGTATAAAAATGCATTTTGTTGCTTTCGAAACGTTTATTAAGCTCAAATAATACACAAGATGATGCAACAATTAAATTTTCGATTCCTCAAAATAGCCACCATTTGCTTTCATTACTGCCTGGCACACTCTCGGCATGCACTGCGTCAATTTTGCCAAGGTTGTAAGGTGGCTATAGTTTCACACCTTACAAGAACCCAGCTACATACTTTGCCATGATCTAAACCACAATTAGGCATCATGTGATAGGCTGTACATCGTATACATGAATATATAAGGATACTGACATCGTCACGTACGCTTTGTAAATAATTGTCAACGCTTATTGCAAGAAAGGTGACGGAGTGCCTTTATCGACATACTAGTAGAGGTTGGAACGCCAGTGGAGATGAAACGGCAGGCAGAACTCAAGTTCTGGGTGGAAGGACCGCACAGGTGTTGGTCCTGCTTTAAAATAGGAAGTAGCTAGACGGACGTCGTCGTGATGACTGGGTGTTGTGTGATGTCCTTAGGTTAGTTAAGTAGTTCTAAGTTGTGTAGGGGACTGATGACGATAGCTGTTAAGTCCCATAGTGCTCAGAGCCATTTGAACCATTTGAACGGACGTCGTGGCACCTGAGTTCTGGAGCACAATAAGGTGACGGCCGGCCGCTATTGTAGTAGGGAAGGAAGGATAACCGGATAATTCTTCCGAACTCTGCAAATCTTGGATGCAGGTGAGAGGAACGAAGAAGCGGCACCTCAGAAACCACGCAGGCTGGGTTATTTCCAAGGATTTTTGCTCAGAAGCGTACCATTGTGCGACTCTAGGGTTTTCCTCGCAAATTTTCCGTGCTGGACGACAAAAGACTAAAATATGGTTGGTCAGCGTTCGTAAGAATCTTTAGAGAGGGAGAATATTCCGTGATTTCGGGAATATGATTCGTTTTCGGAATTACGATGGTGGGGAGCTGAGTCTTCCTGGGAGGCAAGCGGTGGATAGACGAGGTCTTCCGTTGTGAGCCCCCAAATTTGTTGGTAAAGACGGACTTGCTGTCTTTACTCTCAGGAGAGTTTATAGTTAGGCACTGTACTGTTGCGAAACTATACAATTCTGCCGGCCGCGGTGGTCTCGCGGTTCTAGGCGCTCAGTCCGGAACCGCGCGACTGCTACGGTCGCAGGTTCGAATCCTGCCTCGGGCATGGATGTGTGTGATGTCCTTAGGTTGGTTAGGTTTAAGTAGCTCTAAGTTCTAGGGGACTGATGACCACAGATGTTAAGTCCCACAGTGCTCAGAGCCATTTGAACCATTTTTATACAATTCTGGACTTCACCTCCGGGTTGTAAGTCGTCGTTGAGTACGCAGCGGTCAGTAGTTGAGAGCACTTCATCTGCCTATACTTACACTGAGACGTTATCTGAACTCCGTTCTTGTGGCTGAGAGTTCGAGTTTCTCGTCTGTAGAACACAAAGAGGAGAAGACAGTATTAGAGTATATTAGTCAGAGGACTGCCTTCTGCCGTCCTAGCGTTTCAAAGAGTTTATTTGCGGCTGCAGGTCTTCAAAAATGGTTAAAATGGCTCTGAGCACTATGGTACTAAACTTCTGAGGTCATCAGTCCCCTAGAATTTAGAACTACTTAAACCTAACTAACCTAAGGACATCACACACACCCATGCCCGAGGCAGGATTCGAACCTGCGACAGTAGCGGTCGCGCGGTTCCAGACTGTAGCGCCTAGAACCACTCGGCCACCTCGGCCGGCCTGGAGTTCTTCCATCATCGCAGACGAGTACGAGAACCATCACTTCGACGCACTGGACGCAGTACATACGGTGATATCGCAAATTGCTTCGGCTTATTAGAGCTATAAAAGCCAAACAGCTGTGATCACGTTAGTTTATTTCCACTGAGGTTCCACACCATCTTTGAAAGTAGTGTCTTCTAGTGTTTGGTATGTAGATGATGTCAGTCATTTGGCGTTGCTGATATTAGACTGCACAGTCATAATAAGGGCAGAGTTGGGCAATTGATTAGTAATTTTTCTTAGAAAATGTAAACTTTGTAATCTGAAGTTCTTTTTTAATCTACAATAAATATATATGCAGGAACAACGTTTATCATTTAGGAGGATTAGTGCCTTCATTCTTCATTTATGTTTAGATTGTAATTTATAGAACTAAGAGATCCTAATATCTGCTTCAGGGGGTAGTCAGACAGGGCCAAATCTTCATTTAGCGTTTATTATTTTCCGTTGCGCACATTCATTTTACACCCGCCATGAGTAGTGTAAGTAGGCTGTTTATGTTTTCTCTATCTAAGTAGGCTGTTTATGTTTTCTTATTGGCAACGTTACATAGCGCTCAATATGAAAATCACTGGCTGTGCTGTGTGCAGTCTGTGGCTAGTTTGCATTGTTGTCTGCCATTGTAGTGTTGGGCAGCGGCAGCTGGATGTGAACAGCGCGTAGCGTTGCGCAGTTGGAGGTGAGCCGCCAGCAGTGGTGGATGTGGGGAGAGAGATGGCGGAGTTTTGAAATTTGTCATGAACTGCTATATTTATATATGATGATATCAAGGTAAATACATTGTTTGTTCTCTATTAATATCTTTCATTTGCTAACTATCCCTATCAGTAGTTAGTGCCTTCCATAGTTTGAATTTTTTATTTAGCTGGCAGTAGTGGCGCTTGCTGTATTGCAGTAGCTTGAGCAGCGAAGATTTTTGTGAGGTAAGTGATTTGTGAAAGGTATAGTTTAATGTTAGTCAGGGCCATTCTTTTGTAGGGAATTTTGAAAGTCAGATTGCGTTGCGCTAACAAAATATTGTGTGTCAGTTTAAGCACAGTCATGTAGAATTGTTCAAAGGGGACGTTTCAGTAGCATCTTGGAAGGTTTCGGTTGGAATTAATCTCCATTCTTGCTGCGGGACCTCCTACAGTTGTGACCCACTCATGATTTCCCGTTTTCGGATCCTCCTGTCCAACTCATCCTATAGCAGCTCGATTGGGTTACAATCAGTGGATTGAGGCGGCCATTCCATATTTTTCAATATTTTACGAACCTCTAGAGACTTCACATAGATCTGACACAAGCGAGACGTATGATTCGGGTCGTTGTCTTGCTGCAAGACAAACCCTTTCCCAATCAGACGCAAACCAGATGTCTTAGCATGCCGCTGGAGAATGGCATGATAATCCGTTTGGTTCATTTTTCCATCTATTTTCACCAAATCTTCGACTTTATTCCCTCCAAAGGATCCCCATACCATCACAGAACCCCCTCCAAGTTTTAAAGTTGGAATTACGCACTGAGGATTCAAGCGTTCATGGGGTAAACGGCGCACAAATTGACGGCGTTTGCTTCCAAATATTTATAACTTGGATTTATCAGTGAATAAGACTCATTCCCAATCCCCCGCTGATCAATATCGGTGTGTCTTAGCCCACTGAAGCCTTTTCTTCTCGTTAACAGAGCGCAACAGTGGTTTCCTTGTTGCTACATAACCTCCGAGGTTGTTGTCTGCCAGGCGTCGTCACACTGTTGACTCACTCAGCGATGTATCCCTCGTTGCGTTTAGTTCAGCAGCCAATTCACGGTCAATTTTTAATCTGTTACGTTACGTTACGTTTACTGGTCACTACCAAATACTTTTCCTGGTGTTCTGATATTTTCCTGGGTGCTCCTGAGCAAGGACGATCTCCATAGGAGTCTGTTTCCCGATGCCGATGTATGGTTTTGACAACTCCGCTGATGGAAAGCATCAGTTTCTTTGCTATTTGTCGGAACTACTTCCATCTTGGTGCAAAGTGATTATCATTGCCCGTGATTCATAAAGAATCTGCCACTTTGGGGCCATTTTCGGTTACTTTCGTGGCGTGTTATACCTCTATGCAAACGCAACAACAAGTGAACAGAAATGTGAACAGCGTACTTCTACATAGCCATGCGGTCTACTCGCGCCACCTGGCGTGTTTAGTAGAACTGTTTGGACAGGTAGCGTCGGTTTACATAAAACGGAGCAATACTAGTACGTTCCAATATGTATGTATATGTACAATAATTAAGTGTACAATACCGTACATGTCATTATTAACCGTTATTTGAACTTGCCATTTCGTATTCTAACCAATAACTCACATAGATCACTTCCATCTAGCTCCATTTTAATACGCAGCATGGTGTTTCTAAACTTATGGAGGGTAGTGTAGCTCTCCATACTTGTCTACCTCGTGACAAAACTCATTAGATCCTTATTACTACAGCAAACTACATCCAACTGAACCTGCTCATTGCAGTCAAGTCTAGATATCCCACTACGATAGCCTTGTACTCGACTGAATGAAAGTTCTGTTTTTCCTGCCACCATACTTCACTAATTTCCACTAATTGTAACATCAACCTAACCATTTTTCTTTTCCGCTGCTTGTAATCAGCGCTTGGACGATTAAACGCTAGATTTGCTTTTTCCTTGACCTTGATATCCAAACAGGGGACTGTTTCTCCTCCGAAGTATTTCACCCACCACTACGCCATGCAGCAGAGCTGAATGTCGTCGATGAATACACTGTAAGACAAAAAAGAAGAAAAACACGACGCACCAAGAAGGAGTTATGCAAATGGGTCACAAATTGATATTCGTACTGATGTAGACGGAAAATGGAGAATTGTAAACTTCGATGGCAGGTCTACATCCACACGGATGCTCTACAAATCAGATTTAAGTGCCTGGCAGAGGGTTCATCGAACCACCTTCACAATTCTCTAATATTCCAATCTCGTATAGCGAGCGGAAAGAATGAACACCTGTATGTTGATGGATGAACGTGTGACGCAGCAGCGCAGTTTCACCACGCAGGTGGCGAGGGTAGTAACCTGGGGACATGTCGTTATCAGGTATTTAGGAATTTCGTGTACTCAGTTGGACAATAACAATGCCTCGCAGACAGGTATTTGAGCAATATGTGCAGACATCAGCATTTGAGAAAGGGCGTGTAGTTGGGCTCAAAGAAGCCAGTTGGAGTAACAGGCGAATCGTCTGACATTTGAATAGTAGGGATGCCACTATTCCACGACGTTGGCAAGAATGGACGAATCTTGGCCGAACACAGCGTCAAGAGGATCAAGCAATCGTCAGAGCGGCACTCATAGCGCAGGATTCAACACTGTCATCGGTCCGACGTACGACTGATACTTCGTGGTAAGTCATCCTAGGCTTACTTCTCAACAATATAATTCCCGCCTGCACACGGCTAGAGTTTGTACTGCTTATCTTCGTGCTTCCAACCCTACCTTGGCCAACGAAGTCGCCGGAAACGTTTGGAGAATTATGGACAGGGGTCTCCAATCAACTCGGGATTGTGACCATCTACCGCGCCAATTGGACAGAATTTGGCACGATATCCCTTAGGAGGGGATGCAACAATTTCTCAATAAATGCGAATATCGGCTTGCGTAAGAGCCAGATGTGTAGTAACGCATTATTGACTTTCTCACTTTGTGAAGCCCTTTCTCATGAGTAAATCACCCAATTTTTCTGAAATTGAAATCATTGTTTGTCTGTACATGTACATCTTCCGATTTCCTCCCATTCGGATAACGCCTTCATGGTGCATCTTCTACAGTATAAGCTAAGTGTATCGTGAAAAATATGTACTAACAGAGCGAAACTGAAATTCCAACACATGCCTTCCAGTGCTTCTCGGTAATCCATTAGCTTTTCTGGAAAGATAGTAGATCTTCAGACCTGTATCACTGACATATATTTCTTGTAGAACTATAGAACTTAATTGTGTTCCCTGCTCGCCTTTAATGCCTAACAGCAAACGGAACTCCATTCAAAGGAACTTGAAGCGCACGTGAGGCATGTCGACTTTACACGTGCTTGAATTTGTAAATCTGATAATATTTTCATTGCGTGTGGAAAAAAATACTCCCATAGCGTCTACCCATCCTAACTGAAAGTACTTCCGTGAATTTTCTCTGAACTGTATCAAATTTAGATCTCTACATCTACATCTGTAATTTGCAAGCAACCTTACGGTATGTGGCAGAGGGTACGTTGTGTTGTTGTTGTTGTGGTCTTCAGTCCTGAGACTGGTTTGATGCAGCTCTCCATGCTACTCTATCCTGTGCAAGCTTCTTCATCTCCCAGTACCTACTGCAACCTACATCCTTCTGAATCTTGGAATGGCTTGGTACGTTGTGTACCAAGTATTAACAATTACATTTCATTTCGTTGTCTACATTTGCTGGCGCTGTAGGTATTTAATCGTTCCTTGCTCGAGACCTTGATCCACGACTTAAGAGAAAAGCTCCGTTTTTCAAATAAGTAGTGCCTCTGTGCTATAAGAGCACAGTGTCGTTTAGATTATAATTATCCGGTCTGTTATGCCGTCCAACCTGCTGACTACCAGTGGGTGTGTTGGACCTTCCATCGAGCTACAGACCCCCTTGAAGATGTCCCCCGCAGACGGGGACGAAATGTTGGGAATTGACACAGAATTCATCAACCGACCACGGCATAACAGCCCGGATAATTATAATGTACGAGGGTTATTCCAAAAGTAAGGTCCGATTGATTGCCAAATTGAAACCACAGTGAACATCAGAAATGTTTTACTTGTAACAATTAGCTACACCTTTCAGCTACTTCTCTACGTAGTCGCCGTTCTGACTTAGACTTTTGTCATAGCGTTGTACCAACTTCTCAATAGCCTCATCATAGAAGGCAGCCGCCAGTGCTTTCCGCCAATTCTCCACGCTGGCCTACACCTCGTTGTCTGTGTCAAAATGTTGTCTTCAAAGACAGCGGTTCATGTGACCAGAGATGAAACTCAGGGGGAGACAATTGCGGACTGTATTGTGGGTAATCTAACATTTCCATTTGAAAACGATGCAGGAGCATCTTCATTGCCCCTGCAGAATGCGGCTGAGAATTGTCGTGAAGACGAAACAGCACGACAGTTATGTAATGTTGGCTGCATAGCTTCAGGCGAAATTTCTCACCAGGCCCTCGTACTTGGCGGCAGACACTATTTTCTAGACATCTTTACGCACTCACTGCGAGCTCAGAAATGAGAAGAGCGACGTGATGCTAACTGGGGTTATACTAAAGACACTACCCAACACATCTGTGCAAAGCTTTATCGGATTTTCATAGTCGTTTCCATTTCGCGACCGATCGGACCTTACTTTTGGAATAACCCTCGTACATGACATTTCCGGCCGTGAAAGTCTACATTTTACTATCAGTGTCATTTAGTCTAGTACTTCTTGGCTTAGCTTGGTGTAGCCAGTGAGCGTTACGTTATGGTATTATCGTTGTTACCCGTCTCTTCTGGCAGAAGGGGCATTATGGTGTAGCGCCAACAATGCGTGCACTAGCGAACACGCGGGTTCAGCAGTGGTTTTGCAGATGAGATCTGATGAGTTAACATGCGGGTATCGAGTGACAAGAAATGGACACCTGAAAGTTATGGTGGGAAGTGTTTATTTTCTTCTACCGAGTGGTATAATTTTTGGAGTATTAAGAGCAATTAAAAGATGTTAAATGGTGAATTTTTCGTGCTATGCCTAACTAAATTGACGGGGCCAGTTGTCAATTTACTCAGTTCGTGTGGATACCCACTGTTACAACTGACAACTAGCATGCAGAATATACTTTTTCATCATAAGA
This sequence comes from Schistocerca americana, assembly GCF_021461395.2. Lineage (NCBI taxonomy): Eukaryota > Metazoa > Arthropoda > Insecta > Orthoptera > Acrididae > Schistocerca > Schistocerca americana. The sequence goes on along the minus strand of NC_060121.1, from coordinate 923,983,395 downwards.
CTAAACCTGAAGGAAACAAACACAAACGCGAAGATAGTTCAGCAGCCGTAGCACAAATGCACTTGTGTTACGCTCTTGGAAGCAGGTCCTACTTGCGTGTTAGATACATTGCGTTAAATGAAACTTAAAAATTTTATAATGCCTTAACAGCCATCAACGTGTTTCTTAATCACACTTACGGTATGTAGTTTCTATTTCAAAAATTGTGTACGGTCACTGTCTCTGTATTACTGTGCTCGGATTGTTGCGCTGTTAATACGCAGTGTGGAAATGGCTGACACTGTTCCGTAGTGAAACACAGGCTTGGAAAACCGTTAAAAAGTGGAGACAAACACGTTGTTCTTAATATTTTTTCACAAGATTAGAGAAAAAAATCAGCTTTGAAGTTTTCCGAGTAACTGTATTTACTAAAGCTAAGTATTTCAAAAGCGTCTGCATAGCTGAATAGGTAGCATCGTATAATGGTTATCCAATAGAGTCCATGGATCGATGGTTCAGATCTCGCTTTGACCATTCTTTTTTTCGATCAGTTTGGAATACCTACATCTTTTTAATCTAAAATTCATCAAGTATATTATCAGTAACACTAACATAATCATCATTTTAATGAAAAACGCACATATTCTTGTATCTAGTTACATAATGCATGAAAAATTCCAGTTTTACTGTAGTATAAATTGTTAATTACCGATATTTTACAAAAGATCTTTAATAAAGGTTGCTTAAATTAAAAAAACTAATTTTGACGACAAAAACGAAAAATCAAATACTCTTTATTTGGAATTTGTCCTTTGTTTATTCCACAGATGTGGGCCACGTTAGCCAGAGCATAAGTGTCGTGTAAACATGGAAAACAATTTTTACAACATTGAGCACAGTATACATACTCTGCATTTTTACAGTTGTTATTGTACATTGCAAGATGAATCCAATACAACTGATCTGTAGGCAAGTTACGCGATTTGTTGCGTGAAATAAAAAGGCATTTAAGCTGCCAGGCTTACAGGAACGAATGGACGATGCTTTGTCACACTTTATTGCCGAAGCTGGCGGGATACAGAACGGCAAGTCATAAAAGAAGAGGTGGAAATGTGGCGCTTTTCGGACTTCGTGGATTCTGTTGTTGATTGTCTCTTTATCACCGTCGCAGGGGACTGAAGTGTATTTGCCGGATTCAATATGGAAGGAGTTCATGATTAAAAGATGACTGACTATAATACCGTCACTGGCTTCAATATATAACTTAAGAGCAAAATCCTTGCAATACGCTTTTACATCACACATAACTCCCTCAGAAAAATATGCTGTATTTAAGCAAGAAATTTCATCACTCTTCTTTTTAATTACAGCACTACGGGGTGTTCAAAAAGTCTCTCCGCAGTGCCGTATGATTGTTAGCCGCCCGTGCCGTATGATTGTTCGCCTGCCTGGGTTTCTTCCCTTCAAATGGACCCTCCCAACATCCCACTGTTTCGTTCATCTCAGCCAGCGTCAGCAGTATCGTTGGTGTGTGTCGTTACGTGTTCACGTTGAAACGTCCCCTTTAGAACAATTACAAATGACTGTGCTTAAACTGACACACAATATTTTGTTAGCGCAACGCAATCTGACTTTCAAAATTCCCTACAAAAGAATGGCCCTGACTAACATTAAACTATACCTTTCACAAATCACTTACCTCACAAAAATCTTCGCTGCTCAAGCTACTGCAATACAGCGAGCGCCACTACTGCCAGCTAAATAAAAGATTCAAACTATGGAAGGCACTAACTACTGATAGGGATAGTTAGCAAATGAAAGATATTAATAGAGAACAAACAATGTATTTACCTTGATATCATCATATATAAATATAGCAGTTCATGACAAATTTCAAAACTCCGCCATCTCTCTCCCCTCATCCACCACTGCTGGCGGCTCACCTCCAACTGCGCAACGCTACGCGCTGTTCACATCCAGCTGCCGCTGCCCAACACTACAATGGCGAGTATTACAACAATGCAAAGCAGCCACAGACTGCACACAGCACAGCCAGTGATTTTCATACAGAGGTGGCGTTACCAATAAAAAAACCTAAACAGCCTACTTACAACGTGACCGTTTAAGTATAGTCCCTTTGTTCGTTTGTTTCGTGTTTGTCACTGTTAAAATGCTAACCATTGAAGAGCGTGTGTTTTTAGTAGAACAAGTGTTCAAAGCTGGCGGTAGATACACAGTTTCAGTTCGTCAAACATTTAAATCAGTTTTCCCGGAGACAACACTCCCACATCGCGATACTGTGCGAGATTTGATTAACAAATTTCGAAGTACGGGTTCAGTGAGAGATGCACCGAGAAGTGGTCGTCCTAGCGTTTTGTCAGGGGGTAAACTACTCGATATTTCCGATAAAATGTTCATGAGTCCGAACAAGTCCCAGGAAATCGATGTTAGTGTCGGAACGGCCCACACAGCTATAAGGAAAAAATTAGAACTTTTCCCATACAAAGTGACAGTCGTGCAAAAACTGAAAAATACCGATCATGGCAAGAGACTGCATTATTGTCAATGGTTCAAATATTTCGTTCAACAAACTGGGAGGGATATTCTTAATGAAACGTTTTTCACTGATGAGGCGTGGTCTCATCCGGGTACATGAACTCGCAAAATTCTCGTATGTGAAGTACTGCAAATCCATTGTGTATTCATGAGAAACCAGTTCATTCTACGAAAATAGGAGTTTGGATTTCAATTTCTAGACGTCGGATTGTGAGTCCCATATTTTTCAACGAAACAATAAACCCACAACGATACTGCAATGATATTCTGTACCCATTCATAGGAGAACCTGTGTTAAGTGGAATGCTGAACGGTTATTTTCAACAAGATGGTGCAACCGCCCATACAGCTCGCGTTTCAATGTCACTGCTTGCTGATGTTTTTGGTGATCGGATAATTTCACAGGGACTTTGCCCTTCACTATCGCCTGACCTAATACCACCTCACTTTTCTGGGGTGCAGCGAAAGCCACTGTCTATAAAATACCGTCCAAAATCCATGGATGATCTGAAAAGTGCAATATCCACTTTCACTGCTTCTGTTACAGAAGAAATGTTACAGCTTTTGTTTGGAAACATGATTAGACGAATTGAGTTGTGTATTCAACAAAAGTGCATTTCACTGAGTTTCATTTCGGTGTATTCACTGCGGCATGCGGCACAATCATACGGTATCGCGAAGAGACTTTTTGAACACCCCGTGTATAAGAACAAGAGCATGCTATGCTTTCCGTCTGGTCCCCTAAGAAGCGAGCGGCATTGCTGGGATTCTGCCGAATATTATTTCATTCTGTTTAAAAATTAAATGACATTCGAAGCTGTATTGTTTGTCTGCTCGTGTGTTTTAACGTCCTACCCGCAACTGCCCACATCACTACAGGTTAGTTGGACCAGACGGCTGGCCAGTGAAGTACTAGTTAAACGCGCCGATACTCATTAATAAATTGTTGGCATATGATGTCGTGAAGCGCGCAGCTATACATTTATGGATATTTAAAGTAAGTTGCGAATCTTTGCAATACTTAGAGATCTCATTATGTAATTTAATTCATTTATCAAAAATGAAATAAAATAAAATAAAAATAAAGGCAGTCAACACAAACAATTACCTCAGTGTAAACTTTTTACGGAGATGGGATGGAACGATCACATAGGCTCAGTCGCAGATAAAGCTGGTGCAGATTACGGTTTATTGGTAGAATACTAGGGGAATGACATCCGTCTACAAAGGAGATTGGTTACAAATCACCGCTGGGACCAATCCTAGAATATTGCTCAAGTGTTTGAGTCCCGTACAAAATAGGGCTAAGAGGGGGTTATTGAACGTTTAGAGAGAACGTTAGCACAGGTTTGTTTGACCTATAGGAGAGTGTCACAGAGGTGCTGAAGGAATTTATGTGCCAGACAGTAGAAAAAAGACTCAAACTATCCCGAGAAAATCTAATTTCAAAATTCCAAGAACGAACTTTAAATAAATCTAGGAGCATACAACTCCCTACGTATCGCTTCCATAGAGATCTTAAGGACAAGATTAACTTAATTAATACCACACACAAAGCCATTTAAACAGACATTCTTGCTGCTCTCCGTATGTGAATGAAATGGCAAGAAGTGCAAACAACTGGTACGCAGCCTCTTAAAGGTAGCAGGCAGCAGCGTTTGTTGAGACCGACACTTCTCTACCCCTGGAAGCACGGAATCCACATCTACATACATACTCCGCGAGCCACCGTACGGTGCGTGGCGGAGTGTGATTAATTAACTTAATGTACACCATCTTTTATTGCAGATAAATGCTTTTCAGAGCTATTTATTGGTTTTTTACGACAATTACAGGCACGTCGTGAACGGTAGGCATGCAGTTTCACCCTTTTCCGAGTACGATCTGTTTGTAAGGAGTCCCCTTTCTGAAGATGCGATTGCTTCAAATTAAATGAACTATAGTGGTCCGAAAATGGGAAGCGAACTTACACTTCCGCAAGTAGATCCTTCCTTCGTTTAGTATTAGTATCATTAACAGGCCTATTTTGAGTCTTTTAAAGGAAATTCTTTTGAACACTGGGTCTGGGACACCTTTCACTGCGGCCTATATTGACAAATTAGCGCGATAGGTAAAGCGTAACCACAATAATTAATTAAGTACAAAATATGCTGGTGTATAAAAAGATCAAATATCGGCAGTATTGGCTGGTCGTGTTTCTCATTAAAGCATTATTAATGCCAGACACATCGATATACCGAAGATCTCTTATTACAGAAACTGCTGTATCACCGTAATGAGTTTCTGCTCCCTCCAGTGCAGTATAGCCACTCATGCCGAATACAAGCAGGTAAATACAGCTGCAGTGCGATATATCTGCCGCTCCTGTGATTAATTAAGTTATGGGTTTAGAGTATCTTTTGAACGAAACCATAGACGATTATATTTCATAACATAACTGTGACCATTACTCCTACTGCTAAAAAAATCTCCTGTAAAGATATGAGCAGAATTAGGACACGGACAGCCTGTTCAGATCATTTCCCTGTAATTAATGGCCTCTGTCAAACGGGTTAGACTCTCATCAACAGCAGTCCAAAGATCTATACCGAGCGAAGTGGCGCAGTGGTTAGCACACTGGACTCGCATTCGGGAGAACGACGGTTCAAATCCGCTTCCGCCCATCCAGACTTAGGTTTTCCGTGATTTTCGTAAACCACTTCAGGCGAATGTCGGGATAGTTCCTTTGAAAGGGTATGGCCTATTTTCTTGCTCAACCTTGACACAATCCGAGCTTGTGCTCCGTCTCTAATGACCTCGGTGTCGACGGGACGTTAAAACCAATCTTCCTTCCTTTCAAAGATCCATAATGGTGTTATCAGATTTATGCGTGAAAAGTTGTAACACCATTCTAGAAAAGCGTAGCCAGCTAGCTGGCTAATTCGTTCGGCTTTTCACTGTCGACTACCGCTTTAGGATAATTTTTAGCTTGCATATGAATCCTATGGTATAACGTGTTCAGGTAACATCATGAACCCACACTGCCATCATTCAGCAATTGATATCACGGTGATGTAAGAATTATAGTGAAATGTTTCCAAACCAGCCTTCTGTTTATAACTGAGGGAAGCACACGAACCTCGAATTTTCTTCAAACAAAACTTTGAAACTTAAGTACAATGTAAAGCACGTATCTGGAATAAGATATTCACCATCGGAAGAAACTACTAACGAATGATGTATTTCTATACATGTTCCTTTTTTAAATTTGGCATTGGGTATTTTCCACACAGTACAGCCATCATTGCTACACAGCACGTCATTAAACAAAAGGAATGTACACTGACAGAAAATGTTATACCATTAACACTGTGATCGAATTCTGCTAAACTGATACTCTAGTATTTCCATGTGCTCATAGAAATTTCATCCTTACATCAACGTATATTCAGTACTGAAAACAGTCATTCCTACACGCGAGGAATGGTAGCAGTACGCGATGGCTTTGGTATGTCTAACGTTTCTGGAACTTTTCAGGTGGAAATCACAAAAGAGCATGCTCAAAGGACGCGCACTTACTGTTTGTCACCATCTTTCGTACTCTGAGAAAGGTCGGATGATTCGCAGGAGGGTGACGGGGACTTCATACCAACAGCTCGCAAAGACAATTGGCTGTTATTGAACGACTGTGAAACGAATGGTGTCGAGATGGACTGAGTACCAGACCGTAACAAGAAGGGTAGGTACGGGCCTTCCAGAATGATTACACTACGATAACATTGTAGAGGACAGGTCGAGTGGCTCTGACGAATAGCAGGATGACAACAGCTGAAATTTGGACAGAGGTTACAGATTGTCTCCATCCACGGACCATCGGAACCAGATAGCTGGCAACTGGTATAGTTCGAGTCACTGCGTCATTTGCCACTGACGCCATACCACAGAGAATTGCGTGGTCTAGAGCCAGAGTGAACTGGGGCACTGAGAGGTATTCTGTGATTTTCGGCTGTGTATCTAACTTCTGTTTGCGGGCGTCAGAGCGACCCTAACGTGGATAACCCCTTAAAGGTAGCAGACAGCAGCCTTATTTGACAACCATACATCTCTACCCCTTGGAAGCATGAAATCGACATCTACATACATACTCCGCGAGTCACCGTGCGGTGAGTGTTGGAGTGTACCCTGTACCACTAGTAGTCGCTCCCTTTCCTGTTCCACTCGCAGATATAGGAAGGGAAAAACGACTATCTATATGTCTCCGTATGAGTACGAATTTCTCGAATCTTCGTGCAACTTATGCAAAATATATGTTGCCTACTGTAGAATTCTTCTGCGGTCAGCTTCAAATTCCGGTTCTCTAAAATTTCTCGATCGTGTTCTTCGAAAAGAATGTCGCCTTCACTCCAGGGATTCCCCATTTGAGATCCCGAAGCATCTCCGTAATATTTGCTTATTGCTCGAACCTGCTGGCAACAAATCTAGGAGATTGCCTCTGAATTGCTTCGACGTCTACCTTTAATCCGACCTGGTACGGATCCGAAACACTCGAGCAGTACTCAAGAATATGTCGCACTGGCTTCCCATATGCGGTCTCCTTTACAAATGAACCACACGTTCCTAAAATCCTCCCACAAAACCGAAGTCGACCATTCGCCCTCTCTATCATGACCCTCACATACACGTTGCATTTCATGTCGCTTTGCAACGTTACACCCAGGTATTTCAAGGACGAGACTGTGTCAAGCAGGACACTGCTAATGCTGTATCCGAAAATATGGGTTTGTTTTTCCTACTCATCCGCATGAACTTACATTTTTCTGCATTAATAGCCAGCTGCCACTCATCACAACAAGTAGAAAGTTTGTCAACTTGTATCATCCTGCAGTTTCTCATCTTCGACACCGTCCCTTACACCGTATATCATCAGCGAACAATCACAGATTACTGCCCACCCTGTCCGCCAGACCTTTTATGTATATAGAAAATAATAATGGTCCTATCACATTTCCCTGGGGCACTCCTGACGATACACGCTTATCACCGCGCGGGATTAGCCGAGCGGTCTCGGGCACTGCAGTCTTGGACTGTGCGGCTGGTCCCGGCGGAGGTTCGAGTCCTCCCTCGGGCATGGATGTGCGTGTTTGTCCTTAGGATAATTTAGGTTAAGTAGTGTGTAAGCTTAGGGACTGATGACCTTAGCAGTTAAGTCCCATAAGATTTCACACACATTTGATTTTTTTGAACACGCTTATCTGATGAACACTCCCCATCGAGTGGGTTCTATTACCTAATATGGCTTCGAGCCACTCACATATCTGGTAACCTGTTCCATATGCTTGTACCTTCGTTAAGTCTATAGTGTGGTATCGTATAAAATACTTTCCGGGAATCTAGAAATATCGAATCTCCTGGTTGCCCTTCATCCATAGTTCGCAGTATATCGTGCGAGAAAGGGGCAAGCTGAGTTACACACGAGTGATGCTTTCTAAAACCGTGCTGATTCGTGGACATATGCTTTTCTGTGTCTAGCAAATTTTTTATATTCGAACTCGCAATATGTTCTAGAATTCTGCAGTACATCGACGTTACGGATATTGATCTGTAATTCTCCGATTCCGTCCTTTTACTCTTCTTATGTTCAGGAGTCTCGTGCTCGTTTTTCCAGTCGTTTGCGACTTTGTACTGGACGAGAGGTCCGTGATAAATGTAAGCTAAATAAGGGGCCAGGATCGTAGAGTATTCTCCGTAAAGCAGAATTGGGTTTCTATCGGTACTTGGCGATTGAGTTGTTTTCAGCTATTTTAGTTGTTTCTCTGAGCCAGGGATGCTTGTTGGTACGTCGTGCATAAGGGACCCTGTGCGATGGAGAGTTATTCGAAATGAAAACAGGACTGATTTGGTATTTGTTGAAAGGAAGCTGAATGTTTGCCAGCTTGTGGGAAACAAATAGCATATTCCAACATGATAAGTCCATGCTGCAGTTCACGCCACAAACGCGTTTGGAAATTTATGAATCCTAGACTTTCGTCGCCGGTGTCCTGATTTGCCACCAACGGAGCATGTCTGGGAAAACTTATACTTTCACATCAGCCTCAACCCAGCAATCTTCATGAACTCACGAAGCACGCGTTTGATGCATGCTAAGAAACTCGACTTTTGCTGGCTGTTTGCTTCATTGTCACAACGAATTCAAGAGCGTTTCCGGCCTTTGGGGGATCATACTTCATAGTAATGTTGGACTTCATTCCGAACAGAAGTAAAAGTTAATCATTTAACGGCCGCTCTATGACAAACATCTCCACAAAGTTTGATAAATATCGAACTGGCCGTCCATGGTGTAACACTTTCTACTTCCGTCAGTATATAGTGCAGTATAGAAAGTTGTATGTGGATTGTGTACAACCTACATAAATATGTGACAACTCCCTACATCTCTCATTTGAACTTGATTTTTTAAGTTACTAAGCAGCACACACTGGAGTACAAATACAGTTACAATCTAAGTAAAAACGTAGTAAAAAAAATTGTATAGTGTTTTTCGCATTTACTGTTTTGCGTGTGTGTACAAAGTTTCAAAATAATAACCTGGGTGCGTTACAAGGAAAGTGAACTTCTGATATTCTCAGTTAATGAATCACTTCTTTCCTAGGCTTTTCAATTCAACATCGACTCTGAGATGATGAGCTAGGAATGTTTCACGATCGCATTTGGCTACAAGACACCTTATAATTTTTCTGTCGGTAAACCAAAATTTTAGAGATTTTCTCAAGTGAATAGTAAAATACTTCCTGTTATCTTTCCAACGTTCGTTAGTTTTATTTTCTTGAACCATGTTACAATATCTGACTTCGGAATGGTTATGTTTAGAGCATGCCAATACCTGGAGCGTCATGAAAGTCGAGGTCATTCCTTTCAATTTCCACTTTCGTATGCACGATGTCCATTTAAAACAGTCATTTTTAGTGTTCCACTTAGTATTTTCTATTGACTGTAATACGATCTTAAAAGTAATTGCGATTAACTGTTGGAGATGTTCTCTATGTGTCCAGAAAGTAATGTGTGTTTTGTAGCCATGACGGCTACTGTACATGTGAATATTTTATTGGTCATTTAATTTCAATAAATATGATAGTAGTATTCGTGAGGTAAAAAAAAGCCTCATTTGCTGAATCAGTATATCCGTGATCTGCCACACTTTCTTTCGCAAGATTGTATACGTCGATGACTTCTTTCTAATGGCTCACCGGAAGAGCCTCTCAGGGGCAAATAAGAAGTGCCAGAGGATCTCCGTGTGTTGCATGGTGTTTAGGGAATGTGAGCAACACATTCACAAACCACTCTCAGCAGGTAATATTCGGGTAGTGTATTAAAGTGGAGTTGTAATACAAAGTATCGAGTCCTTATTTTCGATGCATGACCTACGACGTGTGTCATGGTCGCAAAACAGCTGCAAAGGATGCAGTGCAACTGTATTTCTGCTTGTACTCTGACTGAAATGTAGCCATGACATTTACAAAATGTGATGTAAACGTAAACGTTTGTACAAATGAATTTTTAGTATTTATCGTGCACAGTAAGAACTAACAAGCTTCTTTGGAGTGATATGTATATTAACATGTACATCTGCGCAAGCTGCTTTTTATCTGTTCCACCAGAAAGCTTTTGACAATTTTGACTGGGAATACTCTCTTTCAAATTCTGAAGGTGTAACCAGATGTCAATTATGAGTCGAGGGGCACGAAGGGGAAGCAGTGGTTGAGAAGGGAGTGAGACAAGATTTTAGCCTAGCCACGATGTTATTCAGTCTGTATACTGAGCAAGCAGTAGAGGAAACAAAAGAAAAATTTGGAATAGGAATTAAAGTCCAGGGAGAAGAAATAAAAACTTTGAGGTTTGCCGATGATATTGTAATACAGTCAGAGAAAGAAAAGGACTTGAAAGAGCAGTTGAAAGAATTGGATAGTGTCTCCAAAGGAGGATATAAGATGAGCATCACAATAGCAAAACGAGGATAATGGAATTTAGTCGAGTTAAATCAAGTGTTATTGAGGGAATTAGATTAGGAAATGAGACAATTCAAGTGGTAAATGAGTTTTGCTATTTGGGAAGCAAAGTAACTGATGGTCGAAGTAGGGAAGATATAAAATGTAGACTAGCAATGACAAGAAAAAGCATTTCTGAAGAAGAGAAATTTGTTAACATCGAGTATAGATATGTCAGGAAGGCCTTTCTGAAACTATTTGTGTGGAGTGTAGCCATGTATGAAAGTAAAATATCGACAATAAACAGTTTAGAAGCTTTTAAAATGTAGTTCTACAGAATAATGCTGAAGATTAGATGGGTAGATCACGTAACTAATGAGGAGGTAGGACTACTGCGTAGAATTGGGGAGAAGAGAACTTTGTGGTACAACCTGACTAAAAGAAGGGATCGGTCGGCAGAACACTTTCTGAGGCATCAAGGGATCACCAATTTAATACTGTAGGGAAGCGTGTGGGGTAAAAGTCGTAGAGGCAGACCAAGAGGTGATTACAGTAAGCAAGTTCAGAGGGATGTAGGTTGGAGTAGTTTCTCAGAGATGAGACTTGCACAGGATAGAGTAGCATGGAGAGCTGCATCACGCCACTCTTTGGAGTGAAGACCACAACAACAACAATTCTCCACCATAATGACAACATGGCATGAGTGATAAACTCATAATGGAACACGATTTATAACCAAAAATTTTGTCACGGTCAGAAGTAACAGTTTCAGTAATCGGAACCGGTCGTCAATAACAGTCATAAATGAATACGATCTTGACGGTAAAAAGGTTTGTTACAAAGTGGTCTCTCCATGGCAGAAATGTGTTCGTCGTTAGGGTGGCTAGTTGAGAAATAAAAATGTAGGCAATAAGAATAAAGATGCAGAACGTTAATAACATTTGCTTCATATAAAAGGCTTTAACATTTTTCGCATAAAACATTCGGAGGCATTACTTTTCAGCTAGCCTTCGTTTAGTCATTTCACAACTGTAGGACGCAGTAGATAGTGTCAGAATTTGCACTTCCGTATTGTTGACTGTCTCGTGAGAATATGGGTATGTAACTTACGGTCCGGCCGCTGTCACAGTGCGGTTCTAGGCGCTTCAGTCCGGAACCGCACTGCTGTTACGGTCGCAGGTTCGAATCCTGCCTCAGCCATGGATGTGTGTGATGTCCTTAGGTTAGTTAGGTTTAAGCAGTTCTATGCCTAGGGGACTGATGACCTCAGATGTTAAGTCCCGTAGTGCTTAGAGCCATTTGAACCATGTGTAACTTACGCAAAGGTATGTAGAGTATGGGAAAATTGCATGCAAGGTGACATTTTAGTACACCGAGCGTATCACAGCGTGAGCTAATTTAACTCCGGCACCCTACAAAGAGGCGTGCTGAGGAGAAGTAACACGGACTACTTAGACGCCTTAAGCGGCCGTGGTTTTTGTTAGGAGCGGACTTCTCGACAATTAAGGAAGGCAGCCAGCGTGCGCGACGCGTTGCGGCGTGCGTGGCTGCAAAGTGTTTAACGCCCCGCTAGTGACGTCAGCACAAGCGCCTTCCCCGCTCGCGTTAAGGGCATGGGCGCTACCGAATCGCTCCACTGTCAGTTAACCATCGCATTTAGCTCCTGTCACATCCGGCCTAGTGCTTTAAGATTTTAATACTAGTGACCAGTTATCTACAAAGTGAGGAAAAATTGGCCCACTCGGAGTACACTGCGCGATTCCTTCCATGGTAGCAGTACAGAGAAGCATTAACAGTACTTTCGTCCTGTACATATTGTCAGTACAAAATACACGTCCAACCATGAAAATTGAGCAAGATTGTGAGCACTGAATGACACAGGCCCTTCATAGTCAATGCAGTGAGAATTACTGGTAGATTTGGTGTTGTTGAAATACTGACTCGTGTTCTTATTTCTATCCCATCACAGGTGATTTTTGCTACCTTTACTCTTGAACAATATTTCTAGCAACCTGATCAGTGTTACTGTCATGATTCCATTAAGAATACTGTACTGTGTAGTTGTAGGATACATACGGCGTAAGAACCACAGTATGCTAAATTATTTTTTGCAAGGCTAAATTCTAAAATAAAGATAAATACATGTACACGCGGAATGTAACAGAATTCAACCCGAAATTTCACAGCCGTCCGTAGTGGCCGAGCGGTTCTAGGCGCTTCAGTCTGGAACCGCGCGACCGCTATTGTCGCAGTTTCGAATCCTGCTTCGGGCATGGATGTGTGTGGTGTCCTTAGGTTAGTTAGGTTTAAGTAGTTCTAAGTTCTAGGGGAGTGATGACCACAGCTGTTAAGTCCCATAGTGCTCAGAGCCATTTGAACCTAAATTTCACAAACTGCGCAATTTTGTTATACCTTTTTAACTAGTAATGTATGTGCTGCATGTAATTACATTATTACGTCAATGGCACCATCTGACATCCACTTTTTAGCAAAAATGTTGCTGCAGATAATTTTGCATTGTCAGTGTGCGAAGAATCGCGCTACGAAGTCAGAGTGCGTTATTTTTCTTTCTCTATTCTCATCGTAAATAACTTTCCTCTAAAGCAATAAAAATCAGAGTACGTTCGCTTACAGGCGAGTTTATATAGCTATGCCACCCGCCTAACACATTCTCTTCTTCAAGTATGTTCGACTGTATTCCACTTCTGTTATCTCTCCCGTCAATTTACACAGCCTAGTCACTTGCGGGAGTACGGTCGTGTAACGTAATATACAGCCGCCGATATTATTTTTACAGGTTAATATTTGAAAATGAGGTACTTGTCGAAATATCGGCGGTTGTCGCGGAAGTTACGCGGCTTCATTCCAGTAAGTTGCCTGTGCATTCGTTATGCCAAGAAAGGCTTAAGTTACGTAGTCACTGGCTTCCCTTATTCTTTCTCAGACCCTTCGACCTCTTCCATGCATCGCCAGAGTCGCCTTAGCCTGTCAACTGCTTTCAGAAGCATTCATTTTAATGTACCTCTTCATTTCAGTCCGGAGCTTTGTCGAATCATCTGTAGTTGCCAACTCCCGTGTACTGTGATTAATCTAAAAATCATGGTAAGAGTAAAAATAAGGACAGTGTCAAGTAAACGATGAATGGGCATCGTAGAATACATATTTGACCATATTTTCAAGAACGTGCCAGTTATAACGATAAAAATCCCATTTCCTTGCTGCCGTAGTCTCTTTTACAACTAATTCCTCTTACTTATTTCTGTGAGTTGCAAAGTGGAATTATTTGATGATGTTCAACATGGTAGGCAGTAGTCCTAGTTTGACTGATCATTGCATTATTGTGCAGCGCAGGTGGTCAGCAGGGTGAAGATTCACTCAACACGGGAATTGCGTACAAGAAGTTATAAGGAAAGTTGTCAGACTCGTTAAAATATGGCGTGCTTCACAACCTCATAAAAATAAAATCTAACGCAATGACATGTTAGGATTTCAAGTAATAGGTCGATTAAGTAGGTACACCAAAAACGCGACAGTTAACCCATATCAATTATCACACAATAGAAGCGAAATTCCCAAGTTTGCCGAAGACCAATCGGTAGCTCGCGGTCTAGTTGATGCCTATAGATCATGCGGTCTGGCGTTCGATTCTCGGCCGGATCGTATTTCATCAGCACGGGAACTGAATGTTGTGCTGTCTACATTATCATTTCCTCACCATCGACGCGCAGGTCGCCGAATTGGACTCAAATAAAAGGAGTTTTACTAAGCAGCCGAACGACCCCATACGGAGCCTGCGCTACCTGCAATAGGATTAACGTCAAGCGTGGCAGATGGGTGTTTTTATCCAGAAAACGAAGCAAGCCGGTATCACTGACCACAACCGGGCCAAAATCAACCCACACAAGGAACAGTGCATTTTTGCGGTTGTCAGCAAAGACATCAGGCATGTTAGATTTAGCAAAGACCGTCGAAAGATATTTTGAAATAGGGATTCTGAGGAAACTTGTTATCTTCATTCAAAATTGTTCTGCTTCTTTTCTTTTGACACTAGATATTTCAAAATGCCCCTGCAAATTTAGATAAAAGCCGACTGTTGGCTTTGTGCAGAATCTCTATACCAGCGATCATATCAGAGATTTCATAGTTGCGTCTTGACACAGGTGAACCCAGTACAGTTTTATTTTGCTTATAAGAGTCCTCGTTAAAACGAGTTTTAAATGTTCTGTCCAATGAATTGTTTTCTTACTGTCGTCACACATGATCCTTTAGATACCCGAATGTAGGTATTTATTTTTCTATGTGAAGTATTGTGTTGAACTCTCGCTTTGTTTAAAGCACCTTTTAATTTTGTTTTAGCGTACGACTTTTCAGTTTTATCACACATTACGCCACTATATGGTACGGAATTACGTTTCTTATTTAATTTAGGTTCTTGCTCCATACTATAGACTCTCTGCCTTGCTACAGAACCGCACTGCTGCTACGGTCGCAGGTTCGAATCCTGCCTCGGGCATGGATGTGTGTGTTGTCCTTAGGTTAGTTAGGTGTAAGTAGTTCTAAGTCTAGGGGACTGATGACCTCATATGTTAAGTCCCATAGTGGCTAAAGCCATTTGAGCCATTGGAACCTTGCTACAGAACTGTCGTACCCTTTTATTCTAACAATGAGCTTCAGTATGTTCTTTTCTAACCTTCTCTTGTGATAATGACGGGTGTAACAGTGGCGCAGCACTGAATGACGAACGTATCCGTTTGTCTTATGACGATACACTATTTCGCATAGATTTTAGTGTCTACGCATGTAGATTTCCTAAGGAATTTGGAATGGTTAAATAAAGGTAGCTGAAGTCGGCGTTTTCCCGTTACTAAAGTGAATTCTACATTGACGCTCCTGGTATATACACTCCTGGAAATTGAAATAAGAACACCGTGAATTCATTGTCCCAGGAAGGGGAAACTTTATTGACACATTCCTGGGGTCAGATACATCACATGATCACACTGACAGAACCACGGGCACATAGACACAGCCAACAGAGCATGCACAATGTCGGCACTAGTACAGTGTATATCCACCTTTCGCAGCAATGCAGGCTGCTATTCTCCCATGGAGACGATCGTAGAGATGCCTGATGTAGTCCTGTGGAACGGCTTGCCATGCCATTTCCACCTGGCGCCTCAGTTGGACCAGCGTTCGTGCTGGACGTGCAGACCGCGTGAGACGACGCTTCATCCAGTCCCAAACATGCTCAATGGGGGACAGATCCGGAGATCTTGCTGGCCAGGGTAGTTGACTTACACCTTATAGAGCACGTTGGGTGACACGGGATACATGCGGACGTGCATTGTCCTGTTGGAACAGCAAGTTCCCTTGCCGGTCTAGGAATGGTAGAACGATGGGTTCGATGACGGTTTGGATGTACCGTGCACTATTCAGTGTCCCCTCGACGATCACCAGTGGTGTACGGCCAGTGTAGGAGATCGCTCCCCACACCATGATGCCGGGTGTTGGCCCTGTTTGCCTCGGTCGTATGCAGTCCTGATTGTGGCGCTCACCTGCACGGCGCCAAACACGCATACCACCATCATTGGCACCAAGGCAGAAGCGACTCTCATCGCTGAAGACGACACGTCTCCATTCGTCCCTCCATTCACGCCTGTCGCGACACCAATGGAGGCGGGCTGCACGATGTTGGGGCGTGAGCGGAAGACGGCCTAACGGTGTGCGGGACCGTAGCCCAGCTTCATGGAGACGGTTGCGAATGGTCCTCGCCGATACCCCAGGAGCAACAGTGTCCCTAATTTGCTGGGAAGTGGCGGTGCGGTCCCCTACGGCACTGCGTAGGATCCTACGGTCTTGGCGTGCATCCGTGCGTCGCTGCGGTCCGGTCCCAGGTCGACGGGCACGTGCACCTTCCGCCGACCACTGGCGACAACATCGATGTACTGTGGAGACCTCACGCCCCACGTGTTGAGCAATTCGGCGGTACGTCCACCCGGCCTCCCGTATGCCCACTACACGCCCTCGCTCAAAGCCCGTCAACTGCACATACGGTTCACGTCCACGCTGTCGCGGCATGCTACCAGTGTTAAAGACTGCGATGGAGCTCCGTATGCCACGGCAAACTGGCTGACACTGACGGCGGCGGTGCACAAATGCTGCGCAGCTAGCGCCATTCGACGGCCAACACCGCGGTTCCTAGTGTGTCCGCTGTGCCGTGCGTGTGATCATTGCTTGTACAGCCCTCTCGCAGTGTCCGGAGCAAGTATGTTGGGTCTGACACACCGGTGTCAATGTGTTCTTTTTTCCATTTCCAGGAGTGTATTTCCAAAGTAACTTTCCCGATTCGCATTAAATAAAACGATCGCGTCAGGGAGTCTTTTATAATGCATCACACAGATTTTTTTGTTTTGAAAATTTTTCTTTACAAATCGTTCAGGAAAGCCTCTGTAATGGCATCAGCTAAACTGTCGCCCAGTCACACCCTCAAGCTCTTTAAATGTGACAGAACTCACATGAAAGTATCAAATTCAGCAATACCGTAATCTCACTTTCACTGGCTCTTGCACATTTTAGTACACTTTGTTGAATAATAGCAATAGTTTCCTGGATGTGCTTAAGAGTATTCAACGTGGTCGTCTGTTCTTGATACAAAACGTTTCTGACACTGTGTATAGGGCTATCAATTTTTTTCTTTGTTGGAGAGGTAACGGATAGTTAATGTTATAGAAAATGAGACGCATTTTCTTATTCTCTATGTGTGACTGAATTTGTGTTGGTAATTTCGAAAGTATCCGTGACTTTTAAATATTTCCTTTCTGTATCTGGACACATTGACATATTGTTACGTGGCTGACAACGTACAATTTTAGTAGTTCCTGTGAACCCTCGCCCTGCTGAAGAGCTGCTCTGCGCAGTGACAGTTACGATTTACTTCATGGGGTTTGATTTTTATACTGCCGTTGTTTATCTTTTTATTGTGAAATTATACTATCAACTTTGTACCCTCGTACATATTTTTCTTCTTTTGTCACTTACTTGGACGTGAAGATAACCAGAACTGCGGCTCGAAGTCGATTATCCGAATAAAGCAGAGCAAGTGACCCAGACCGAGTCTTTTCTCACTAACAGCTGAATAGTAATGTCGTTCCCTTTATCTTCGGCTGATTGCTTCGCACCTCGGCTGTGTGAGACGCAGAGTGGCGGTCCCTGGATCACAGACGTGGCGTACAGTTCTGCAACGTGTCGGCCAGAGCGCCTGCCATCTTCAGCCGCCTTACACAACCGACTTGCCTGTTACGGTGTCACCAGAATACCGCACGGGAGCTCCTAGTGACGCAACTCTGACCACAGGCTGCCTCCGCTAATTGTAAACTGGGCTGCGCCGAGCTGTCACGTAATGTCTCGGCTTTTCTTCCTTGTTTCTCGGTCAACTCCAGCCGTCCCAGCCTGGCCGAAATGCAATTGTGAATTCTGCTGACAATAAACTGTGCCATGACCCTGCCTGGTATGAGCGCTTTATATCTACTGGAGAGTTAAATTGACGATGAATCGAAAATATTCAGTTTGCCGAAATATATGTCTCGGGAATAACTGGCTTCGTATTTTCGCGGCCGTGAAAGTCTGAAACATTTAAAGTGCGATAATTTAATTTGCACTAGGCAATCGGGCTTTTTAATTAAATAAAGGACAGGTTATAAACAATAACTACGTATTAAAAGAGCAACTAGAGGAGTAAAAGTGGCTGACAAAGGATTTATTTAAAAAATGAGATGTTCGTTTGTACCAATCTCATTCCTCAACCCGTCCGGCGTTTTATTATTATTATTATTATTATTATTATTATTATTATTATTATTTTTCCCCATTGTGTTCGAGGAATTGTATGCAGGCATAGAGTCGAGCGATGTGCCACCATTAGCGAAACGTTAGGTCAGTTTGACCCCAACCCAATCTGGTCTATAATCCGACGCTTACTTACTGTGAAAAGAAGGAGAACGTCTCACCGCTTTCGAGAGGGAGCACATACACTACTGGCCATTAAAATTGCTACACCAAAAAGAAATGCAGATGATAAACGAGTATTCATTGGACAAATATATTATACTAGAACTGATATGTGATTACGTTTTCACGCAATTTGGGTGCAGAGATATTCAGAAATCAGTACCCAGAACAACCACCTCTGGCCGTAATAACGGCCTTGATATGCCTGGGCATTGAGTGAAACAGAGCTTGGATGGCGTTTATAGGTACAGCTGCCCATGCAGCTTCAACACGATACCACAGTCCATCAAGAGTAGTGACTGGCGTATTGTGACGAGCCAGTTGCTCGGCCACCATTGACCAGACGGATTCAGTTGGTGAGAGATCTGGAGAATGTGCTGCCCAGGGCAGCAATCGAACATTTTCTGTATCCAGAAAGGCCCGTAAGGGACCTGCAACATGCGGTAGTGCATTATCCTGCTGAAATGTAGGGTTTCGCAGGGATCGAATGAAGGGTAGAGCCACGGGTCATAACATATCTGAAATGTAGCGTCCACTGTTCAGAGTGCCGTCAATGCGAACAAGAGGTGACTGAGACGTGTAACCAATGGCACCCCATACCATCACGCCGGGTGATACGCCAGTATGGCGATGACGAATACACGCTTCCAATGTGCGTTCACCGCGATGTCGCCAAACAAGGTTGCGACCATCATGATGCTGTAAACAGAACCTGGATTCATCCGAAAAAAATGACGTTTTGCCATTCGTGCACCAAGGTTCGTCGTTGAGTGCACCATCGCAGGCACTCCTGTCTGTGATGCAGCGTCAAGGGTAACCGCAGCCATAGTCTCCGAGCTGATAGTCCATGTTGCTGCAAACGTCGTCGAACTGTTCGTGCAGATGGTTGTTGTCTGTTGACTCAGGGATCGAGACGGGGCCTCACGATCCGTTATAGCCATGCGAATAAGATGCCTGTCATCTCGACTGCTAGTGATACGGGGCCGTTGAGATCCAGCACGGCGTTCCGTATTACCCTCCTGAACCCACCGATTCCATATTCTGCTAACAGTCATTGGATCTCGACTGACGCGAGCAGCAATGTCGCGATACGATGAACCGCAATCGCGATAGGCTACAATCCGACCTTTATAAAAGTCGGAAACGTGATGGTACGCATTTCTCCTCCTTACACGAGGCATCAGAACAACGTTTCACCTGGCAACGCCGGTCAACTGCTGTTTGTGTATGAGAAATCAGTTGGAAACTTTCCTCATGTCAGCACGTTGTAGGTGTCGCCGCCTGGCCAACCTTGTGTGAATGCTCTGAAAAGCTAATCATCTGCATATCACAGCACCTTCTTCCGGTCGGTTAAATTTCGCGTCTGTAGCACGTCATCTTAGTGGTGTAGCAATGTTAATGGCCAGTAGTGTACTACACTTGGAGAAGGAGACCAGTCGTGCCGTTTACAAGGAACTGTCCCGGCATTTTTCTTTTAAAATGTACGGAAACCTCGGAAAGAAACACTGAAGCGCCGAACAAAATGGTGTAGGCATGCATATTCAAATACTGACATATGTAAACAGGCAAAATACGGCATTGCGGTTGGCAATGCCTGTGTAAGACAACAAGTATGCAGCGCAGACGTTATATCGATTAGTCTACTACAATGGCAGGTTATTAAGATTTAAGTGAGTTTGAACCTGGTGTTACAGTCGGTGCACGAGCTTCTCCGAGGTAGCGATGAAGTGGAGATTTTCCCGTACGACCATTTCACGAGTGTATCGTGAATATCAGGAATGCAGTAAAACGTCAAATCTCCACCATCGCTGCGGCTGGGAAAAGATCCTGCAAGAACGTGGCCAACGACGACTGAAGTGACGTGACTGAAGTACAACCCTTCCGAAAATTGCTGAAGATTACGGTGCTGGGTCATCAACAAGTATTAGCATGCGAGCAATTCAATTAAACTGTTATGTATGAGGCGGAACTATGGGCCTCATGGAAAAAGGGTGACGCGGCTGAGTAAGGCAATGACTCTTAGTCTGATCACGAGGTGTGGCCATTAATTGCACGCGTTGATCAAGTAGGCTGACGTGAGGATCAATGAACTACACTTGTCGGGATGTATGTGGAATTATCTTAGGTGATTAGAAAGTAGTAGCCAGGAATACAATTAAATACACTCCGTCTTCAGGCTACAAGTGGCCCATCGGGACCATCCGACCGCCGTGTCATCCTCGATTGAGGATGCGGATATGAGTGGCGTGAGGTCAGCACATCGCTCTCGCCGGCCGGTGTGACCGTGCGGTTAAAGACGCTTCAGTCTGGTACCTCGTGATCGCTACGATTGCAGGTTCGAATCCTGCCTCGGGCATGGATGTGTGTGATGTCCTTAGGTTAGTTAGGTTTAAGTAGTTCTAAGTTCTAGGGGACTGATGACCTCAGCAGTTAAGTCCCATAGTGCTCAGAGCCATTTGAACCATTTTTTGAACATCGCTCTCCCGGTCGTTATGATGATTTTCTGTGACTGGAGCCGCTACTATTCGGTCGAGTAGCTCCTCAATTGGCCTCACGAGGCTGAGTGCACCCCGGAAAATGGCAACAGCGCATGGCGGCCTGGATGGTCACCCATCCAAGTGCCGGCCTCGCCCGACAGCGCTTAAAACACAGTTAAATACCTAGCTTGAATTCAGCATCAGCGCTGAACGTCAATCTTGACTTTGTACAATAATATTTACAAGTACAGTTATAGACTGAACTGCGAATACTCCTTTACAATTCTGATTGCTTCACACATATAGATCAATTGTCAATGCGTAGACTGTATGTGGCGCCTGGCTAGGTCGTAGCTGCTGTCTTAGCTGTAGGCTGTGCTAACTAGCGTCTCTGCAAATGGGATCTCTGAAGCTATAACTAGTGAACCATTCTTATTCAAGTCTCCTGTAGAACTGGCCAGTGCGCTAGCTTGTCTCGTAAGACACACTCTAGCAAGTGTGGTGCCCTACGGTGTCACCACAGAAACATCACCGGTAGGGGGTTTCGGAGCCGAAGGGCCACTCGTGTACCCTCGATGACTGGCACAATACAAAGCTTTACGCCTCGCTTGGACCACCGACATTGGACTGCTGATGACTGCAATCATGTTGCCTGGTCGGACGAGTCTCGTCGAGTGGATGGATGTGTAAGGGTAAGGAGACAACCTCTTGAATCCATGGACCCTGCATTCAACAGGGGACTGTTCGAGGTGGTGGAGGCTCTCTAATGGTGTGGGGCGTGTGCAGTTGGTGTGATATGGAACCCCTGATATGAATAGATACAACTCTGACAAGTTACACGTACGTAACCATCCTGTCTGATCTCCTGCATCCATTCACGTCCCTTGTGGACCCGAAAGATTTGGTTAATTCCAGCAGGACAGTGCGACACCCCGCACCTCCAGAATTGCTACAGGGTGAGTACAGGAACAGTCTTCTGAGAGGCCGCGCGGGATTAGCCGAGCGGTCTCAGGCGCTGCAGTCATGGACTGTGCGCCTGGTCGCAGCGGGGGTTCGAGTCCTCCCTCGGGCATGGGTGTGTGTGTTTGGCCTTAGGATAATTTAGGTTAAGTAGTGTGTAAGCTTAGGGACTGATGACCTTAGCAGTTAAGTCCCATAAAATTTCATACACATTTGAACATTTTTTGAATCTTCTGAGTTTAAACACTTCCGCTGGCCACCAGACTCCCCAGATATGAACATTATTGAGCAAATGTGGA
This sequence comes from Schistocerca americana, assembly GCF_021461395.2. Classification (NCBI taxonomy): domain Eukaryota; kingdom Metazoa; phylum Arthropoda; class Insecta; order Orthoptera; family Acrididae; genus Schistocerca; species Schistocerca americana. The sequence goes on along the minus strand of NC_060121.1, from coordinate 923,961,156 downwards.
ATGCCTTGCAACGAGCTCCTCAGAAGAGATCTCCATCCCTCGTAACTCTTTCTGATTTATGGACAACCCTGAAGGATCATGGTGACAGTTCCCTCCAGCACTGTTTGAGACATTATTCGAGTCCATACCACGTCGTCTTGCGGCACCTCTGCGGGGGCCCTACACGATATTAGGCTGGTGTACCTGTTTCTTTGGCCCATCAGTGTAAATCTGGACGAATGGACGGTGGGAACTTGAGCCACCGTCCTCCCCAGTGCCTTAGCACTACTTCTTTTAGTGCGATACTTCCTGTAAAACGAGTGTATTTTATTGTGTACGAGTTTGTACACGGAACTGTCGACGTAGGAAAGCTGAACAGGAGCAGAAACGATCAGCGAACAAGTTAACAAAACAAACAGAAGATTTACTTAGTTTGTATTTCTTCGTGTGTGTGGAGGCGCGTTACAAATGATGTGACAAGAAATAGAGTCCAGCTGTCAATGTCAGGGAGGATGATTCTCTCTGTGGTTCAAATGGCTCTGAGCACTATGCGACTTAACTTCTGAGGTCATCAGTCTCCTAGAACTTAGAACTACTTAAACCTAACTAACCTAAGGACATCACACACATCCATGCCCGAGGCAGGATTCGAACCTGCGACCGTAGCGGTCACGCGGTTCCAGACTGAAGCGCCTTTAACCGCACGGCCACACCGGCCGGCGATTCTCTCTGTACTGAAGCACGAACGATGGTGGCAGTGCTGTGACTAGGCGCTGTCTACATGGGCTCCCTTAGCGAAGTGACTCCGTAGACGTATGGGATGAGTGGCTGCTGCCGGCCGTCATCTATTGCGACGGCAGAGGGTGTTCGTAGCGCAGAGCTCCTGCAAGCGTGGCTCAGCGGGCGCGGATGACTGGGTCCGCCAGATCCCGCGCGACTGCTTGCGGCGGCGCAGAGCTTTGAAAAGATGCACTCACCTGGTGGTGAATTTCTTTTTACACAGACGCCTCCTTGAAGTTGTTGACATACAGTTCACAGCCAGAAAAAGCTATAGAAAAAACAGCTGTACACATCATAATCGCAAGTAGCACTAAAATTGTCTTGTTGGTGGAAGGAATAGTTAAATGAAAGTATTTATATCCGTAATACTTCACTCTGTTATTTATGACAGGCTTGCATACACCAGTTACTACCAAGCCTCACTCTAAGCTGTACAAAGTCTGAAGAGTTCACACGAGTACCTCATTCATAGCCAGTTTATGGTATAATTGTTCACCGAAGCCGGCCGAGGTGGCCGAGCGGTTGTAGGCGCTAGAGTGTGGAACCGCGCGACCGCTACGGTCGCAGGTTCGAATCGTGCCTCGGGCATGGATGTGTGTGATGTCCTTAGTTAGGTTTAAGTAGTTCCACGTTCTAGGGGACTGATGACCTCAGAAGTTAAGTCCCATAGTGCTCAGAGCCATTTGAGCCATTTTGAGTCTTCACCGAAAGTTTACAAACGGATTGTTTCTTTCACAATTGCTCGCTCATATGCTGCTAGTATCAGCCTCATAGAACAAATTGGTCAAATTTGCGAGTAAGCAACACGCCACGCAGTGGTTAGTTGTTTAAATGTCTCGTAACGTTCTGAATTTCACCCTGTACATTAAGTCGGATTCCCTTCCACACGTCACGGCACTTTTCAAACGTTTTGATACCGAAATATCACAATGTTAATAATTTACAAGGAAGCTCATGTCAATAGATCTGATCACTATACGTTGGAAGCCCCGACTTTTCAGAGAAATATCACAGCCAGTCAGAAAGGATCATCCAACCCGCTCAATTTCGCCCATATGTCCAGAACCAATCAAAATTGGTCACTGAACCAGAAAAAAATTAACATGACTAAATTTTGAAAACCCACAAATATTAAATTAATCCCCTTTTAACAAAACTGTTGTTCCGAAATCATCATCTCATTTCCACAGTACCATAAACTGACGAAATATTTTATAATAAATTCTCCACTATGAATGACTAACACACACGTCATTCTCAAACATTACTGATGAGACTAGTTACTTCCCTGCATAATATAAAACTTTACATAAAGCACTATTTCACATTTACACCTTCTTTCTGCCTCATAAGCAAACCCAATAATAGTAGTTATTAAGGAACAATAAAAAAATAAAAGAACGAAACCAAATATAAAATTAACAGTATTTTGACTGCAGCTCCAACATTGTCCTCAGTTAGTAACGTCTACCATATCGCAAAGAAACTACGTACTCGAGCCGTATGACGCCGCCTTTCTTGCTCGTGACTCATACTACACGTCTGGTCACTCTGTAACGTCTCATCTGAACAGGCATGATGCTAGGCGCCACGCTTCACGCTATCAGCGTGGAACGGAAACATAAAAACCCATTACCAACGTAATGGCTGTGAGGTGGTATCAATGGGTGGTATCACCCGTTTTGTTGCCATTAAATTGTGTAAAATGAAAATAATGGTCCATCATTGTGTGTACCATCTCTCCGTGACGCTGTTTGCCACACACACTCCGCACCTCACTACGCATCACTATTAGAAAACATCAATGGCTGTGTCGAGGTGGATACATCGGTTCCCGTCAGTTTATTACCATCGGGCGTGCTCACTACTTGGATGGGTGACCGTCGTGGCCAGTACTTTGATGGGTGACTGTCCGGGTACGTCGCGTTTTCTAGACAATTATCCGTCTGCCTTTATATTAGAGGGAACAGGGGGGTGGTGGCATAAGATTCATGATCACTAGTCTTTTCGCTAATGTCCTGGATTCATATCCAAACCTCTCCACAGTTTCTCATGAAGTAAGAGCATGCGACATGGATGATTAAGATCCGTCCGTCGAAGGGAGACATGAAGCTCGACGGTCCGCGTGGTGTTCTTCGATAGTAGTCTGCGTGCTGCAACCGGGTTCAGCCGCTCCCTTCTCTATAATCTCGAACACGTCACTACACTAAACATACACCACTATAATCATCTACACCTAACGGGTACATTTACACACTCACGCAGCTCTCACAGTGGACAAAGGATCTTGGGGGACGGAGAATTGGAAAAAGCTTTCCACCTAGATGGCGGAACCTTGACTTCTGGGTCTCCCAGCTTGTCATGCCATACGATTTTACTGTACCGTTAGTAGAAAAAGTAGAAAAGGCCCAAGGAACAGTGTCACGTTTCGTCACCGATTCGTTTGGTAAGCGATGCAGCACCATGCAAACGCTCATTCAGTTGCACTGGCGGGAGGTGCAAAAGAGGTGGTGTTCCTCACAGGCAGGTTTGCTATTAAAATTCCGAGAGCGTACCTTGCGTTACGTGACAGGCAGCTACTTTCTCAGAGATACACGTTGCGAAATGATCATACAACAATTTCACATAATTCATAGATAATTCTCAGGCTTATCATCAATCGTTGTTCTACATCTACATCTACATGGATACTCTGCAAATCGCATTTAAGTGCCAGGCAGAGAGTTCATCAAACCACCTTCACAATTCTCCATTATTCCAATCTCGTATAGCGCGGAAAGAATGAACACCTATATCTTTCTGTACGAGCTCTTATCTCCCTTGATTTATCTTGGTCATCGTTCCTCCCTATGTAGGTCGGTGTCAATTTTCGCATTAGGAGGAGATTGGTATTTCGTGAGAAGATTCCGTCGCTACGAAAAACGCCTTTCTTTTAATGATGTCCAGCCCAAATCCTGTGTCATTTCTGTGACGCTCTCTCCCATATTTCGCGATAATACAAAACGTGCTGCCTTTCTTTGAACTTTTTCGATGTACTCCGTCAGTCCTATCTGGTAAGGATCCCACACCGCGCAGCAGTATTCTAAAAGAGGACGGACAAGCGTAGTGTAGGCAGTCTCCCTAGTAGATCTGTTACATTTTCTAAGTATCCTGCCAATAGAACGTAGTCTTTGGTTAGTCTTCCCAACAACATTTTCTATGTGTTCCTTCCAATTGAAGTTGTTCGTAATTGTAATATCTAGGTATTTACTTGAGTTTACTGCTTTTAGATTAGACCGATTTATCGTGTAAGAGAAGTTTAACGAGTTCCTTTTACCACTCATGTGGATGACCTAACACTTTTCGTTATTGAGGGTCAACTGCCACTTTTCGCACCACTCAGATATTTTTTCTAAATTGTTTTGCAGTTTGTTTTGATCTTATGATGACTTTATTAGTCGATAGACGACAGCGTTATCTGCAAACAACCGAAGACGGCCGCTCAGAATGTCTCCCAGATCTTTTATATAGGTATGGAACAGCAAAGGCCTATAACACTACGTATGGGAAACGCCAGAAATCACTTCTGTTTTACTCGATGACTATCCGTGAATTACTACGAACTGTGACCTACCTGACAGGAAATCACAAATACAGTCACATAACTGAGACGATATTCCATAAGCACGCAATTTCACTAGGAGCCGCGTGTGTGGTACAGTGTCAAAAGCCTTTCGGAAAAGCAGGAACACGTAATTGATCTGAAATCCCTTGTCAATAGCACTCAACACTTTATGTGAATAAAGAGCTAGTTGTGTTTCACAGGAATGATGTTTCCTAAACCCATGTTGACTCGAATTATTCATGAATAAAGCTGGAGAGAGGTTACCCGAAACGCACGCCCTTTACCAGGCATCATCACTAGTGCAGTAAAAATAACGGTTACAATATGTAGCGCATATATTCGGTAATGTCGAGAAACTTCACCGTTGCAAAATATTTGTTACCTTGTTGCGTATGAATATTGCTTTTAAGTTTGTTGTGGAACCTTGTGTGACCAATATTGCCGACATAAAACACACTTAGCTTTATTTTCTGACTCTTCTCTTCAAAAAATCACGTCGTTTGCTTCTTTTCCGATGAATATTTACTGCACTACGCAGTGAGAAAAGGCGCTAAATTACCGTGAACGTGACTCATGTTAGCAGCAAGCACAACGGGACGCTGCAAAAATAAAACTCTACCCTCCATTTCGGCTCAGAACATAATTTAATTTTGGAGTCCAATAGAATACTTTATATGAAATGTAGATGGGTCAAATTAGATGATGGTGGAGACCTACAGTTGCCGCACTGGTGAATCACGTCATCAACGTTTCGCGCACGGCGTTTGAATCTACAGGACTACCGAGATGCATCTGGGAGAAATGTTCTGGCTGCTCACGAATACTACTGACTCAGCCCGATTCTGACTCATCTGCATACGGAAACACCGAATCCATTAGATAAATCTTCCTCCCGTTACATAAACCGTAAAGCGACTTGTGCGCTATACGTGTTGACGTATGGAGATATAAATCAGAGAAAAAGGGAAGTGGACGTCAAAGAAAGGCTGTATAAGTCGGTACTTCTAGGAAGCTGTGAGGCAGACACGCAGGATGCATTGCGTAATCTTTCCGCACGCGAATGGCTGACCGCAGCCGAATTTCCGCCATGCTGAGAGGTCTTCCCTTTAGGTCGAGAGAGGCCTTCAGCTGCAACGTTGGCTGCACTGATAGCGGAGTGAAAGACGATTTGGAGCTGTTTCCTTGGCGCGGTCCACTCTTGCCTCATTTCCTCCAGATGGCTGCTCTTATATTTGGAACGGTTTACTCAGGTCCCACATTACTGTCACCGTAATTTACCTCCTTATTATAAATATAGAACTCTTTTCTCCCGAAATAATAAGCTATGAGGCACAGCCATTGCAGTTATTTCTAGTTCGCAGGACTCAGCTCTCGCGAATCTGAAACAGGCTCGTTATGCGAAGTATCCAGTGACGTCATGGTAACTGTAGCCACGATAAGGAGTCCTTAACAATATGTACCTCTCTCTCTCTCTCTCTCTCTCTCTTTCAGGAAACAGCAACAAGTAGCGTTTTATTTTCGTGAAATATTCAGTTGTCATAAGCTAATTTTCCTGTCTCAGGACCATCATAGTAAGACGGTGAGTCCTCCATTACATTGCAGCGTTACTGAAAACAGGAAACTTTTGATGCAATCTGCTACTACAATAAATACTACAAGTTTTTGCTACAGCTTGCGTGTTACAGAAACAAAAATTGGATACTAATTTTACGAGCGTAAACGTATTGCTTCGTTTAAGTAGAGTGAAAAATCGCTACGAAAACTATAATTTGTAACACCTTCTTTTCCCCATACGAAGAACACATTCAGAAGGTGCCGCAGCGAAATGATTTCCTGTATCTGTCACTTGAATTCTGGGGACTGGCCGGTTGATTAACCACAGAAGCACTGCAATACAGCTAGGCTTGCTATTTTTTTTAAATACTTTTTTCTCACACAGTTCCATATCACGTGCTATTAAACAACTGCTTGAAAGCAAGGCAGCTTCCCTGATAACGTTCATAACGAACTCGCCACACAAAGTGATTAAATCAAGAGCGTGACAGGCCAAGACAAAAGTTGGCGCAAGTTCACGGTGGCACACAGAACTAGTTGCCACTTGTAAACTGCATTGTTGTCACAGCAAAAGCTACTTCCTACAATGTTGAAACGAATCAATATGCTCTCCTGTGCTATAACACAATTAGAGAGACCTACATTCCTCACTGCCGGAATTGCGCTTTTTAAACCGCAATGTTCTATGTACAATAGTGTCAACTGTTTCGACGGTGGATTTTGGAAGAGTTTTATGGCTGTCATGTCGATTCCTCCTCCTAACTATCTCCCTAACATCATACTGTATTGGCCAGCCGGTGTGGCCGAGCGGTTCTAGGCGCTTCAGTCTGGAACCGCGCTACTGCTACGGTACCAGGTTCGAATCCTGCCTCGGGCCTGGATGTGTGTGATGTCCTTAGGTTAGTTAGGTTTAAGTAGTTCTAAATTCTAGAGGACTGATGACCTCAGATGTTAGGTCCCATAGTGGTCAGAGCCACACTGTATTCTTGTGATTCAAGCCCCACGAACATGAATCTTCGTTGTTCATATCCTCTTAAAATCAACCTCTTATTTTAGACGTTTCGAAGTTGTATGGTTGTCGCACAATCTACTGCACTAGACGTTCGTGTCAGTCAAACCTAGCTAAAACAACAGCTTAAAAAATCAAAGTGAACTCAGATCAGTATTTGTATGGATACGTTTGACTTGAAAGTTATGAGTCTCATTTTGTTTTGCAGTTACAGAAACTGTTCATTACACCTGTGATTTTCAGTTTTGCAAGAGTAATACACATCGTCTTACTTGGGATCGTGAATAGGGCTGCCAACTATCTGAATAATTGCTTCAGATCCAGCGATGCACTGCCTTCTGAACACTATCGAATACACGCGGAATAGCGTGAAGAGAGTGGTCTACAGTGGAAAAGTAGATGCCAGGCTGAGAATCTAAGAAAATGTAAGTCATCCACGAAAGTAGTGACGCACAAATTTTTGTATCCCGCCTGGACAGGCGGCGCGTGGATCTGATCCTGTGAACTGCTTCTGCAAAATAGGCTGAGAGTGAAGGACGCGAGTAGGAGTTGGAAAAGGAGAAGTACTTCGGTACTGTCTGTAGATTTTACAAGTTACCATTTTTTTTCTTTATTGAGTTTCGATTCCACCCAAAGGGGGCGGGCTGCAGCAGCTAAGTACGCCGCTCTTTAGCCAACAGAATTTGTTTTAAAAAAATGAAGATAGTAAATAATAAAAGCAGGCGATAAAATCGGAGTTAAATGGTAAAAAGGCGGAAATCGGTGCAATTTAAAACATAGAACAAAGGGTTGATGATACTAATAAAATAAATGTGAAGCAGACAGGTAAAAAAATAGACAGACAATTAAAAAAACAGGGAGACAGTCTGGTTCTGTTCGCAAGAGATTTAAAATTTACACCCAGTGACAGCATGGTTTCTGTTTGCAACACTTTGGAAAGACGAACAACACTGAACATTCACTTGAACACTAAACAAAAATAACCAAAAAATAAAAATTGGCACAAATATGATATACCACAACCAAGAGCAGATGGGGGGAAACTGGACAGATGATGGGAAAGGGGGGAAGGAGAGGAAAAAAACGAAATGGGGGGGGGGGGGGGGGGCGGGGCGGGAAGGAGCCAATGGACGACGAGGACCCATAAGAGGAGGGCTGTGTCGACAGGGAGTAGGGAAAGGCAGAGGAGTAGTATACAAAAGGACTCGGGGAGGGGGGCGGAGGCAGGGGGGGAGGGGAGGCAGAGAGAGGTTAGGTGGGGAGAAAACAGAATGGAAGGTGGGAAGAGGGAGCCTGGAGAAAGGACAGAGGAAAGGAGGGATAAATAGAGGGATAGAGGGCATTATTCGGGAGGGGGAGTTGACGGAAGCCACCTTGGAAAGGGAGATGAAGGGTGTAGTGATGGAGGGTAGGGGGGGGACACAACAGTAAAGACGCGGCGGGGATTGGAGAGGAGAGGAGCAATCAGGGGGTGAGGGGGATCGAGGCGACGGGAGGTGTAGAGAATGCGGATATGTTCGAGGAATAGGAGCAGATGGGGGAAAGGAATCAGGTCATAGAGGATCCGCGTGGGGGACCAGAGGTATATATGGAAGGCGAGGCGGAGTGCATGGTGCTCGAGGATCTGGAGGGACATAGAATTTGGGGGGGGGGGGGGGCTACAAGTTACAAAAAAAAATGAGTAGATAAATGGTTACTTAACTTTGGCTGAGATGAGCACGTAGATGCAAGTCGTAAGGCTATCAAAGCTAACAGCTACTAGAAGCTACAAAGGCAAAAAGACTGTAGTGGCTCGCCCGCTATGAAATAGAAACAATGTTGCTTGGTCGTCTACTCGTGATCAAATGGTCTGAATCTGGAGCGGTGCTCGTCGATCTCCACAGCGTCGGCTAGAGGGCGCTGTGGTCGGCGTTGTTCGTCCGTTCTCGTAGTGCCAACCTACGAGACCGCACTTACGTTGTGGCATCATAGCTATCAAATGTGTATGAAATCTTATGGGACTTAACTGCTAAGGTCATCAGTCCCTAAGCTTACACACTACTTTATCCTAAGGACAAACACTCGCACCCATGCCCGAGGTAGGCCTCGAACCTCCGCTGGGACTAGCCGCATAGTCGTAGCTTTCGATACCACACAAATCACTCCTTCGACCGATTTTTTTAGTATTTCTTACCATTCTGGGTCGTTTTCTTCAGCTTAGATTAGTAGAAGGCATAGAGAATCCTAAAAAAATTGGGGCGTTTTGCAATAGGATCGTAAAGTAAGCACGAGAGCAACAGAGTTGCTCGACAAATTCCAGAGGCAGACGTTACAAGAGAGATTTGGTCAGTTTCGGAGAGCTTTACGGCTGAAATTCCCTGAGCATACGTTTGAAGAGGAGGCAAGTAATACTTAATTTGCTCCCACAAATTTCTCGCGAAATACACACACAACGAAACAGACGGAAGCTCTCCCCACAGTAACGGTGGCGTAAACGTTGATGGTGACGACGTGGATGATAATTTTTCTCACTGACTAGAATGAACACTTCCCCCCATGAACCATGGACCTTGCTGTTGGTGGGGAGGCTTGCGTGCCTCAGCGATACGGATGGCCGTACCGTAGGTGCAACCACAACGGAGGGGTATCTGTTGAGAGGCCAGACAAACGTGTGGATCCTGAAGAAGGGCAGAGCCTTTTCAGTAGTTACAGGGGCAACATTCTGGATGATTGACTGATCCGGCCTTGTAACACTAACCAAAACGGCCTTGCTGTGCTGGTACTGCGAACGGCTGAAAGAAAGGGGAAACTACGGCCGTAACTTTTCCCGACGGCATGCAGCTTTACTGTATGGTAAAATGATGATGGCGTCCTCTTGGGTAAAATATTCCGGAGGTAAAATAGTCCCCCATTCGGATCTCCGGGCGGGGACTACTCAAGAGGACGTCGTTATCTACAATTGAACAATAACTGATGATGGTCGAAGTAGAGAGGATATAGAATGGAGACTGGCAATGGCAAGGAAAGCGTTTCTGAAGAAGAGAAATTTGTTAACATCGAGATAGATTTAAGTGTCAGGAAGTCGTTTCTGAAAGTATTTGTATGGAGTGTAGCCATGTATGGAAGTGAAACATGGACGATAAATAGTTTGGAAAAGAAGAGAATAGAAGCATTCGAAATGTGGTGCTACAGAAGAATGCTGAAGATTAGGTGGGTAGATCACATAACTAATGAGGAGGTATTGAATAGAATTGGGGAGAAGAGGAGTTTGTGGCACAACTTGACAAGAAGAAGAAACCGGTTGGTAGGACATGTTCTGAGGCATCAGGGGATCACAAATTTAGCACTAGAGGGCACCGTGGAGGGTAAAAATCGTAGAGGGAGACCGAGAGATGAATACACTAAGCAGATTCACAAGGATGTAGGCTGCAGTAGGTACTGGGAGATGAAGCAGCTTGCACTGGATAGAGTAGCGTGGAGAGCTGCACCAAACCAGTCTCAGGACTGAAGACCACAACAACGACAACAGTATGAACAAGTAAAACACGGTGCCTAACGTGAGTTATGCAAACGAAAGACAGCCCCACGGCATGTAAAGTGACAGTCACTGCGCATACGAGAGAATGCCAGTAGCTCCGCGGGGAACGCCAGAAGCCTCTGCCACGTGAGAAGTGGGCGCACGACGACAGGCAGACGCGGCCGCTGACGTGCGGCGAGAGCTCTTGAGGCCTCGCGAGTAATCCAGCCCGGAGCAGAGGCAGCGGCACGTCGCTCTGCACGTCGCAGCTACTCCGCCGAGAATAATATTTTGGAGCTCACGTCGCACACAGGGTCGCCGAGGACAACTCACATAAGTGGAAAACGGCTCTCCCTCGCACACCAACTTACGTTCCTCTTCAGCTTTGAAATTTGTGTTGGTGGAGACACCCGTCATTCCCTTGCCTTCTTTAAGACAAGCTCCTTATCCGGCGTTGCTCGTTTATATATATATCCTAGTCTTACATTGGGTAACATAAAAGGAATGAAACATGAGAACGGTGCTCAAACAGTAGAGAAAATTCAGGGGGCGTCAAGAAAATGTATACACACTTTGAAGCGTCGTAGAAAATTTATTTCCCGTTCTACAATGTTAAATTTCTGGAAATGGAAAGCTTAAAGTCCAATTGGAAAAATAAATTTACTCTGCAAATGTGATTAATGTTCAAACTGGTGGCCTTCAGCATCAATACATTTCTGAGTGCGAGTCACCACTGATTCCGTACATGGTACCAAAGTGTCCAATGAGATTTCTGCGCACACCGCCTGAATCTCATTCCGAAGTGTGTCCAGGTTACGTGGTTTACGTTTGTACACCTTGTAGTGACCTATTTCTGACAATCGATCCCTACAAGTGTACAGTGCTTCATAAATATTCCGCGAAGTGTTAATTTACGTGCAGTGATATAGTTATTCTTTGAATTAGCTTTAGTTAGTTATTCCGTGCTGTTCATGTCTACACAATTCATTCATGTGTGTAGTGTTAAGTTATTGCTAAATATATGTGGGAATAAAGGAATTGTTTTCTCCAACACCCACAACCTCGTCTTTTACTGTGCCCCATAAGAAGAAATCCAGCGGCTTGAGGTCTGGAGAGCGTGCAGGAAACTCGTTTGGTCCCCTGCGTCTTATACACTAGCCTGGCACATTGTGATCCAGGTATGCTCGTACGTCCCTATGATAGTGCGGCGGGGCGCCATCTTGTTGGAAATAAAACTCGTCATTACCGCATAATGCACGAATGGCAGGGAATATGGAGTCAGCAAGCATTGTTAAATACGTTTCTCCAGTAACAGTACCTTCAAAGCGGAAAGGCCCAATGAGTCCCCTTGCAGACAAACCACACCACGCATTTACACCAGGCTAATTAACAGCCTTTTCAACTGTAATGTGAGGATTATCTTCAGCCCAGTACACACAATTGTGCTTATTGACAGTTGCATTGAGTTTGAATTGGGCTTCATCCGACCAAATTATGCAACCCACAAATCCCGGTTCACGTCTCACATCTCCTGAACCCATTCACAAAATTCTAACCTTCGATCTGGATCGTCGTCACTTAGCTGTTGCACCAGTCTTGGAATGTACACACGAAACTTCCCTTTCTTCAGAATGCTTGGCACACTACTAGCACTTACATTACTCTCACGTGCCGCTTGCCTTGAAGATTTTTGAGGCGAGGGCTGAAACAGTTGTGGAATCATCACTTGTAGCTGTACGAGGTCGCCCTGATCGACCTTTGTGCACATCACACACCGTTCCACGAATTTCGAATTTGTCTCGTAGACGTGTAATTGTTAACCTTGAAGGTGGTTCTGTACCATACTCACTTCTCCACTCTCTTCGAACCGCAGCTACATTCTCACTCTTCCAGTACCACTTAATTATCTGCTTCCGCGATTCAAAGCTCAAACGCATGTCCGCCATGTTGCAGTTACTTCCTTGCCACTGCTCCCACCTGTTGAAGAAGCATAACAATACTTTCTCACAGATATTTAACCTTGTAGAACGGGAAATAAATTGTCTATGACAGTTCAAAGTGTGTATACATTTTTTTGACGCACCCTGTATAATTTTTTTTTACAAATACACTGAGAAAAAAGAGACGACGCACTATCTATGTACCTATCTATCTATCTATATCCGGATCCCACTCCAGATACTGCCAGGTCTGGGTGCTGACGAGTTGTCTCCATTTGGCTCGGTCCTCCCATCACTTTACTTCCTCCACTTGCTGCCAGGTCACACCTCTCCTTTCCACAGATATTCTCACTCCCGTTTTGCACCGTGTTCTTGGGCGCCCTCTAGGTCTTTTTCCATCTATCTTTAGTTCTTCCATAATTTTGGGGAGTCTCTGCCCACACATCCTCTTAACATGCCCATACCATCTCAATCCCTTTTTTTTTTCAATTTCTTCTGTCATACTTTTTTGATTAAGGTCCTTTCTGAATCTATTTTCCGTACTCTGTCCATTCTTGTTTTTCCCTTAACTGCTCCGAGAAATTTCATTCCCCCTGCTTGGAGTCTGCTCCAGTCCCTTTCTGTCATTGTCCATGTTTCTCCTCCATAGGTGACAATAGGGAAGTAATAACTCTTATACATAAGGAGAAGCTTCCTTATTCCAAATCAGGTGTTTTATTGTTTGGTAGAAATTGCCTCCCTTCTGTAACCTCCTATTAATTTCGTTAGTTATTCTTCCATCACTAGATATTTCACTCCCTAAATAAGTGAAACTGGTCTACCACGGTGAGGGGTTCTCCATTCAAACTAATATTTCCGTTGATCCCTTTGTCTCTTCCAAATACCATTACTTCACTCTTATCTTTATTTATTTTTAATCCAGCTCTTTTCATTATTTCCTTCCACGCGTCAAGTTGTAGCCATACATCTACCTCTCTATCGCCCATATTACCATATCATCAGCAAAAATCATCTTTTTGTCATTTTCTTTCACTATACCTTTAACTGCCCTATTCATTCCCTCCATCACAACATTAAAAAGTGCAGGAGATAGAATACTTCCTTGTGTAAGTCCTTGTCTTATTTCGAGGTGTTCGGAGTTCCCCAAAGATGTTCTAATTCTACAATTGTGTCTTTTGTACATTATCTTTATTACATTAGTGTATCCAGCTTCTACATCAATTTTCTTCATTTCTTCCCAGAGTCTTTCCCTGTTAACTGAGTCATATGCTTTTTGTATATCTATGAAAACCATTATCACCCTTTTGTTATACTCCCAACTTTTTTCCATCATTTGACGGATAGAAAGTATCAGGTCGATTGTGCTTCTTCCTTTCCTAAGCCCATGCTGTTCTTCACTCAGCTCCTTTTCTATCTTTTCACTTATTCGATTTAGTAAAATTCTTTCAAAAATCTTGGCTGTATGACTCATAAGTTTATTCCTCTGTAGTTTTTACGAAGTCTTTTATTGCCTTTTTTGAAGATGGCAAAAATGTCTCCTCTTCTCCAGACGTCAGATATTGTACTATTTCTCCACACACTTGATAGTACTCTATACAGCCACTGAATTCCTACTGGACCTGCTGCCCTTATCATGCCCACTGATACTTCATCAGGTAATGGAGCTTTCCCCCCATTCATCTTCTTCACAGCTATGGAAACGACGCACTACGAAGGAAGTATCCGAATGGGGGTGAAATCAGTACATGTCGTGTACATGTACGGGCAAACAAGAGATTACAGTTCCTGCAAAATTGGACAATTTATTCATGAGGAAGACCCTTACACACTGAGCGAGTAAATAATGCCTTGATCCGCCTCTGGCCCTTAGGCAAGAAATTATTCTGCTTGGCATTAGTTGAAGGATTGTTGGATATCCTCCTGAAGAATATCGTGCCAAATCGTGTCCAATTGTGAGATACTCAAAATCCCGAGTTGGTTGGAGGATCCTATCCATAACGCTCTTTACTGGGGAAGGATCCGGCGACCTTGCTCGCCAAGGTAGGGTTTGTCGAGCACAAACTAGCAGCAGAAACTTCTGCCGTCTGCGGGTGGACTTTACTTTGCTGAATTGTAAGGCTAGGATGGCTTGCCATGAAGAGCAATAAAACGAGGCGTAGAATATCGTCGACGTACCGCTGTGAGGTTAGGGTATCGCGAATGACAACGAAATGGGTCCCGCTTTGAAATGAAAAGGGAGCCTAGACCATCACCCCTGGTTCCAGGGCCATATAGCGGTCGCCTCTTCGTCATCGTGGCTCAGTTCAAGGCGGGACTTGTCACTGAATACAGTTTACTCCAATCAATGACATTCGACGGCGAAGAGATTGAAGTGATTGAGGTACCACTTCATTTCAAAGCAGGACCCCGGTTGTTATCGCCGGCCGGGCTGGTCGAGCGGTCCTGGGAGCTACAGCCTGGAACCGCGCGACCGCTACGGTCGCAGGTTTCAATCCTGCCTCGGGCATGGATGTGTGTGACGTCCTTAGGTTAGTTAGGTTCAAGTAGTTCTAAGTTCTAGGGGACTGATGACCTCAGAAGTTAAGTCCCATAGTGCTCAGAGCCATTTGAACTGGTTGTTATCCGCAACACACTTACGTCGAAAATATTCTACACACCGTTGTGTTACCCTTAACATAAGCCATCCTGGGGTTATATTTCAGCAAGATAACGCCCGCCCGCGTGCGGGGAGAGATTTTACCACTTGTCCTCGTGCTTGTAAAGTCCTAGCTTGGCCACCAGTGTAGCTGGACCTCTCCCAAATTGAGACCGTTTGGAGCATTATGGTACCATAACCACTTACCTTCTTTTGTCTGAGTAAACGATGATCGTATAAAATCCTTATTGCGATATCAGGATCCTGCCGTATCGAGTATCTACCGTTAAAACATGACATTATTTCCCGCTGCTGTGTCATTAGATACAAACTGGATAATTTAGTCTCTTGTGAGTAACGACATACAAGTTACTAATAAAAGAGGACGGTTACCAGTTTTGTGCACGGTGTAAGCGACGTTGTCAGGACATATGAAATTCGTAATGTAGTAGAAGCGAGTAGCGCGCTTATATTCTGTGGCACACTTACGGAAAAACCCGTGCATTATTTGTTTTTTAATAACGCACAGTTGCAAATTAAAAACGCGGTACAGAATGCAATATATCCCCACGTGTTGAACGTCTCTCCGAAATTTGTTTTTGCTCTGTTCCAGTTTTGTATTCATTTATTTCTAATTGTTGGCTACACAAGGAACCGATGTACATATTCGTAGAACTTGCCCGCAAATAACAGTGAATTTATGTAGGTAAAAAATAAACCTCGTCTGGGAAAAAGCTTCTCCGGTTTTCCAGCTGCAGACGTGGTCTTGTTTATTAGGTTAACACAGGATTTAACACGAAATCCACTATCCTCCAACGCAGATTTAACTTGGAAAAGGCCAGGAGATACGGGAAGATTTCAATTAGATTACATCATGGTCAGACAGAGATTCCGAAATCAGATACTGGATTGTAAGGCGTACCCAGGAGCAGATATAGACTCAGATCACAATATAGCAGTGATGAAGAGTAGGCTGAAGTTCAAGACATTAGTGAGGAACAATCAATACGCAAAGAAGTGGGATACGGAAGTACTAAGGAATGACGAGATACGTTTGAAGTTCTCTAACGCTATACATACAGCAATAAGGAATAGCGCAGTAGGCAGTACAGTTGAAGAGGAATGGACATCTCTAAAAAGGGCCATCACAGAAGTTGGGAAGGAAAACAGAGGTGCAAAGAAAGTAGCTGCGAAGAAACCAGGGGTAACAGAAGAAATACTTCAGTTGATTGATGAAAGGAGGAAGTACAAACATGTTCCGGGAAAATCAGGAATAGAGAAATACAAGTCGCTGAGGAATGAAATAAATAGGAAGTGCAGGGAAGCTAAGACGAAATGGCTGCAGGAAAAATGTGAAGACATCGAAAAAGATATGACTGTCGGAAGGACAGCCTCAGCATACAGGAAAGTGAAAACAACCTTTGGTGACATTAAAAGCAACGGCGGTAACATTAAGAGTGCAACGGGAATTCAACTGTTCAATGCAGAGGAGAGAGTAGATAGGTGCAAAAAATACATTGAAAGCCTCTATGAGGGTGAAGATTTGTCTGATGTGATAGAAGAAGAAACAGAAGTCGATTTAGAAGAGATAGGGGATCCAGTATTAGAATCGGAATTTAAAAGAGCTTTGGAGGACTTACGGTCAAATAAGGCAGAAGGGATAGATAACATTCCATCAGAATTTCTAAAATCATTGGGGGAAGTGGCAACAAAACGACTATTCACGTTGGTGTGTAGAATATATGAGTCTGACGATATACCATCTGACTTTCGGAAAAGCATCATCCACACAATTCCGAAGACGGCAAGAGCTGACAAGTGCGAGAATTATCGCACAATCAGCTTAACAGCTCATGAATCGAAGCTGCTCCCAAGAATAATATACAGAAGAATGGAAAAGAAAATTGAGAATGCGCTAGGTGACGATCAGTTTGGCTTTAGGAAGAGTAAAGGGACGAGAGAGGCAATTCTGACGTTACGGCTAATAATGGAAGCAAGGCTAAAGAAAAATCTTTCATAGGTTTTGTCGACCTGGAAAAAGAGTTCGACAATATAAAATGGTGGCAGCTGTTCGAGATTCTGAAAAAAGTAGGGGTAAGCTATAGGGAGAGACGGGTCATATACAATATGTACAACAACCAAGAGGGAATAATAAGAGTGGACGATCAAGAACGAAGTGCTCGTATTAAGAAGGGTGTAAGACAAGGCTGTAGCCATCCGCCCCTACTCTTCAATCTGTACATCGAGGAAGCAATGATGGAAATAAAAAAAAGGTTCAGGAGTGGAATTAAAATACAAGGTGAAAGGATATCAATGATACGATTCGCTGATGACATTGCTATCCTGAGTGAAAGTGAAGAAGAATTAAATGATCTGCTGAACGGAATGAACAGTCTAATGAGTACTCAGTATGGTTTGAGAGTAAATCGGAGAGAGACGAAGGTAATGAGAAGTAGTAGAAATGAGAACAGCGAGAAACTTAACATCAGGATTGATGGTCACGAAGTCAATGAAGTTAAGGAATTCTGCTACCTAGGCAGTAAAATAACCAATGACGGACGGAGCAAGGAGGCCGTCAAAAGCAAACTCGCTATGGCAAAAAAGGCATTTCTGGCCAAGAGAAGTCTACTAATATCAAATACCGGCCTTAATTTGAGGAAGAAATTTCTGAGGATGTACGTCTGGAGTACAGCATTGTATGGTAGTGAAACATGGACTGTGGAAAAACCAGAACAGAAGAGAATCGAAGCATTTGAGATGTGGTGCTATAGACGAATGTTGAAAATTAGGTGGACTGATAAGGTAAGGAATGAGGAGGTTCTACGCAGAATCGGAGAGGAAAGGAATATGTGGAAAACACTGATAAGGAGAAGGAACAGGGTGATAGGACATCTGCTAAGACATGAGGGTATGACTTCCATGGTACTAGAGGGAGCTGTAGAGGGCAAAAACTGTAGAGGAAAACAGAGATCGGAATATGTCAAGCAAATAATTGAGGACGTAGGTTGCAAGTGCTACTCTGAGATGAAGAGGTTAGCACAGGAAAGGAATTCGTGGCGGGCCGCATCAAACCAGTCAGTAGACTGATGACAAAAAAAAAAAAAAAAAAAAAAAAAAAAAAAAAAAAAAAAAAAAAAAAAAAAAAACGAGAAATCGATTATCAGTACACGTTATAATGGTGGGTCCTGCACTTACTGAAGTAAACGTAACTCTGCCGTGACGTAACAGTTCTTGTTTTCCATACACACCCACACACACACACACACCACACACACACACAAGCGCGCGCACGCGTGCATCAGAATATTACTAGGCTGTAGGGAACGGGAAACAATGATGTATGAGATGGTTTCCTGTGGAAGCATAAACAGTGTCATTTGTCTGCAAGTGTTACGTGAACCTCGTGAAGAATATTATTAGTTCAAAGGAAGGTCAGTGCTTAACATTCCGTTGACGACGAGGCCATTAGAGACACAACAAGAGAACTGGAAGGAATTCGGCTGCGCCTGCCATGTGGCCGAGCGGTTCTAGGCGATTTAGTCCGGAACCGCGTTGCTGCTACAGCCGCAAGTTCGAATCCTGCCTCGGGCATGGACGTATGTGATGTCCTTAGGTTAGTTTGGTTTAAGTGGTTCTAAGTCTAGGCGACTAATGACCTCAGGTGTTAAGTCCCATACTGCATAGGGCTATTTGAACCGTTTGAATTCGGCTACGCCCACACATTCGTCTTAAGCGATTTAGGGAAAAGACGGTAAGCCTAAATCTGCACGACAGGAGTGGGACCGGAACCATCGTCCTCTCGAATACGAGTCCAGCGTGTTGCCACTGTGTCATAGCACGACTTCACTCGGTGTTTCATCATCACACTTCGAAAACAGACTCAGCACAGCGCAGATAGCACTAATGACTGAAATTTTTATATTTTAAAATCAAATCTTACCTCAAACTCCAGATGCAAAGCATTACTTTAAAATTATGTTCCATATAAAAGTATGCCTTTTGTAGCAGAAATCTTCGCGCAAGCCCTAATCATATGCATTTACTTTCCGGTACTTCATCTAAAATACTTTTTGAAGCTTAAATCTCCAGATCTAGAGACGAACTGGAATACTTCATGTAACCTTGCTCTTTTGCCACGATCTGACGCTCTGTCTTTAGAGTTCCTGAGACTTCCTACACAACACTCACAGCTCCATGTCAATGGATTCCATCGTCACTTTTGGCAGAAAAGTTTCATATCTAGCCCCAAAAAACAAATTTTGCTTTCTTCCACTACGTTATTACCAACAGTTTTTCGTCGTATTAGGTTACATGTTATTCTTAATAACACCTGCTTAGTATCCATAAAGGTACTGTAGAGTGTAACTTTCCTTAATAAAATGTGTAACTTTACGATTACCTTGAATGAAGTGTGATGTATGGAATGAATACTGAACTCGATTTGTCGTGTTTCGTGTTGTAAGCGCAAGTGTTGTGCTTACTCTATGTTACTGTTAGGAAAAGTTTACACGAACTGATTGGACAATGCAGCTCCCAGTACCAATAAAGGAATACAGTCACTGCAAAATACATTCAGCACCTTAGGGACTGAATCATCTGGCCCTGTTCAAAACTGATAACTTTGGTCCCTGTGCACATAACAAATAAAATTAACTGTCTTACCTCTAAAGCAGTAACGGAGTAACCCGATATATTCTGGTCTCACAAAAACATGAATGCTAGTTTCAGGCTGAGCAGTGAGCAAATGTTGGCCATAATACTTCAAATGCACATGAAATTCATTTGGCTGATAAACGAGATCATTTAAGAAAATTCAACTTCTTAAAAATTATATATGATCTGGACTGGGAGGCGGTACTGATTATGGTGAATTACTAACACTGAGTTTTCTTAGCAAATTTATATGGCAAGTTAATTTTGTCTTTTCCAAAACATCTGCCAATTGGAGCTACATTACTCACAATTGATTCACAAACAATGAGATTTAAGCAGCAAGTATTATATAACTTCCTTAATCCGAGATAAATGTAAATCATCAGATCTGTTAACAAATCTTAAAGCATTACAAAATGAAATATCTAACTAGCCTTTTTATCAAGACAGTTCACATACATCCTGGGTTACTCAACAATTTAAAATTATCAGCCAACTCATCTATACTAACACGCTGGCAAAAACAAAAATCATAATTATTTAAATATTTACCTTATTTGCCTGAAGACGTCTGCTTCCATGTTCAACAACATTAATCTAACTCTTGGTGGCTTCATACAGCACACCACAGAACCTGCCGACTCCATCGTCTTTCCCTCACAGACAACTGAGCGACCAGCACTCTTACTCCAAGAAAGCAGTACGGTATCTTTGGCTCTGCGGTCGCCCTCAGTCAGCGATCACATTTTCGAGCCTATCAGAGACATTCATTGTTTATAGTATACGGTACTAGTTTCATTTTAATTTATTAATATTCTTATTTTATTCTTGTGCCGCTTACAAGTGTGCCCCAGTGTACTCCTTTCAACAGAAGTGCTATAATTTTACGCCAACCACTAACGCCTAGGCGCTACTGAAAAAAGTTATGCTATCCTACGCATAAACAGGCTTTCATACAATCTTGAAAAAATTTCGCAACTACATACCTACCTTTTCCAACAACAGTAACATAACACAGACACAATATAACCTGTGGCACAAATTAGGGTGTGTTAGATAACCAGTAATCATATGAGAGGATCTGCTGAGTAGGAAACACAGATTTGATTGTTTTTAACAGTAAGCTGTCCGTACGATATCCGCTGTAAAGTTGTACATGCTTACAAGAAAAGCGGGAAAATGACGATACGGCTGTATTAGAAATGAATAAAAGTGTGACACGGACTGTTCGCTGAGTTTTAAGTGACCAACCCCTACTTCGTTTTGCACCCTCAGTTAAAATAAGTTTCGGTTCTGCATCTGTAAGAGGACCGGATAACAGTGGTAAAATAAACATTCGTATTTAAGATATAACTAATTTATTTGTAATTCTCTTATGACTGTACTGCTTTCCAACGTAAGAACTTTGTATCTGTATCACTAATAGACCGCAACACGAGGAAAAATAGCAAGTAACGAAACTGTAGTAATTATGCGTGTACAGTACAGCAGGGAGAATGTTGCAGTTGTTATCATCATGGTTTGATGCAGCTCCCCAGGCTACTCTAGCCTGTGCGAGTCTTCTCATCCCCTAATAACTACTGCTACCTACATCCTTCTGAAACTGGTTTCTGTATTCATCTCTTGGTCTCCATCTTCGATTTTTATCTCTCACACTTCCCTTTGGTGACCTCTTGATGTCTTAGAATGTGTCGCATCAACCGATTCCTTCTTTCGTCAAGTGGTACCTCAAATTTCTTGTCTCCTCAATTATATTCAGTACTTCCCCATTAGTTACGTGATCGACCCACCTAATCTTCAGCATTCTTCTGTAGCACCAGACGTCGAAAACTTATATTCTCTCTGTATCTAAACTGTTTATCGTCCACGTTTCACTTCCATACACGGCTACGCTACAGACAAATAGCTTCAGAAAAGGCTTCCTAACAGTTAAATTCATATTCCATGTTAACAAATTTCTCTTCTTCAGAAATGCTTTTCTTGCCATTGCCCCCCAAATAACAAAATTCATCTACTACTATAAGTTTCTCATTTCCTAATCTAATTCCCTTAGCATCACCTGATTTAATTCGACAACATTCTGTTATCCTTGATTTGCTTTTGTTGCTCTTCATGTTATATCCTCCTTTCAAGTGCTCTTCCAAATCCTTTGCTGTCATCGGCAAACCTCAAAGCTTTTATTTCTTCTCTCTGAACGCTAATTCCTACTTCAAATTATTGGTTCAAATGGCTCTGAGCACTATGGGACTTAACATCTGTGGTCATCAGTCCCCTAGAACTTAGAACTACTTAAACCTAACTAACCTAAGGACATCACAAACATCCATGCCCGAGGCAGGATTCGAACCTGCGACCGTAGCGGTCACGCGGTTCGAGACAGAAGCGCCTAGAACCGCACGTCACACCGGCCGGCTTCAAATTATTCTTTGGTTTCCTTGTTCACTGCACAGGTCGAATAACATCGGGGATAGACTACAACCCTGCCTCACCCCCTTCCCACCCACTGCTTCCCTTTCATGCCTCTCGACAACCTTGCTACGTTCAGGACTTCAAAAGAGTATTCCAGTCAATTTTGTCAGAAGCTTTCTCTAAGTCTCTCTGCTATAAACGTAAGAGTACCTCTTCATAACATATCTTCTAAAAGAGGCCCCAGGGTCCGTATTGCCTCGTGTGTTCCTGCATTTCTTCAGAATCCAAACTGATCTTCCCTGAGTTTGGTTTCTACGAGATTTTTCACTTCTGTAAAGAATTTGTGTTAATATTTTGCAACCATGACTTATTCAACTGATGGTTCGGTCATTTTCACACCTGTCAGCAACCGCTTTCTTTGGGATTGGATTTATTATATTTTTCTTGAAGTCTGAGGATATTTCGCCTGTCTCAAACATCTGGCACACAATACGGAAGAGTTTTGTCATGACTGGATCTCCCAAGGCTATCAGTAATTCTGACGGAATATCGTTTACTCCCGAGGACTTGTTTCGACTTAGATCTTTCAGTGGTCTATCAAATTCTTCACGTCTCCCATCTCATCTTCATCTACGTCCACTTCCCTTTGGGTAATATTGTTTTCAAGTTCATCTCTCTTGTAAAGGGCTTCTATATACTCCATTCATCTTTCAGCTCTCTTTTTCTTTGCTTAGGACTGATTTTCCTTCTGAGACTATGTATTCACACAGCTGCTTCTCTTTTCGCCAAGAGCCTCTCTAACTTTCCTGTAGGCGGTATCTATCTTCCCTCTGGTGAAATATGCTTCTAATACTCTACATTTGTACTCCAGTCATTTTTGCTTAGCCATTTTGCACTTACTGTCAATCTTTTAATTTAGACGTTTGTATTACCTTTCGCCTCCTTCATTTACTCCATTTTTAAATTTTCTCCTTTCATAATTTAAATTCAATATCTTCTGTGCTCTCCAAGAGTCCTTGTCTTTTTACCTATTTCACCGTCTGTTGCCTTCCCTATTTCACCACTTAAAGCTACCCAATCATTTTCTACTGTATTCCTTTTTTCTGTTCTAATCAACCGTTGCCTGACGCTCCCTCTGAAACTCTAACAACCCTTGGTTCTTTCAACTTATCCAAGTCCCATCTCCTAAATTTCCTACCTTTTCCAATTTCTTTAGTTTTAATCTACAGTAAATGGTTATCAGAGTCAACATCTGCCCTTGTAAATGTCCTGCAGTTATAAATCTAGTTCCCAAATCTTTTTCTTACCATTATATAATCAAACTGAAGTCTTTCAGTGTCTCCAGGCCTCTTCCACATATACAACCTTTTTTTATGATTCTTAAACCAAGTGTTTTCGACGATTAAATCCTGCTCTGTGCAAAATTTCTACTAGGCGGCTTCCTCTTTCATTTCTTACCGCCACACAATATTAATCTACTATTTTTCCTTCTCTTCCATTTCCTACTATAGAATTCCAGCCACCCATCACAGCTAAATTTTCGTCTCCTTCAACTGTCTAAATAATTTTTAATTTCTTTATCTCATCATGCACGTATTCAATTTCTTCAGCATCTGTGGAATCTGTGGAGCTAGTTGACAATAAATTGTACTGCTGTGGTAGGCGTGGGCTTCGAGTCTGTCTTGGCTACGATAATTCGCTCGTTCTGGCGTTCATGGTAGCTTATCCGCATTCCTGTTTCCTTATTCATTATTAAACCCACTGCCGCGTTCCCTCTATTTGATTTTGTATTTATAGCCCTGTAGTCACCTGACCAGAAGACCTGTTCCTCCACCGAACTTCAGTAATTGCCACTGCATCTGACTTCAACGTATCCAATTCCTTTTTTATATTTTATGATCCACCTGCCCGATTAGGAGATCTAACATTCCACGCTTCGATCCACAGAATGCCAGTTTTGTGCATCCTGATGACATCCTCTCTATTAGTCCTCGCCCGGAGATTAGAATGGACGACTGTTTTACACCCTGAATGTTTTTCCCAAAATAACGCCAACATTACTAAGCTATACATCAGAACCGCATCCACTCGGGAAAAATTACGGCTATAGTTTCCCCTTGCTTCCAAACGTTCGCAGTACCAGCACAGCAAGGTCGTTTTGGTTGATGTTACAGGGCCAGATCAGTCAGTCATCCAGACTGTTGCCCCTGCAACTACTGAAAAGGCTGCTGCCCCTCTTCAGGAACCACACGTTTGTCTGGCCTCTCAACAGATACCCCTCCGTTGTGGTTGCACCTACGGTACGGCTATCAGTATCGCTGAGGCACGCAAGCCTCCCCACCAACGGCAAGGTCCATGGTTCATGGCCGGCGTAGGAAGAATAGATGATCAAATTTGTAGGTAAATCGGGTGTACAGGTTGCTCGGCTGGGCGTCGAGACGAACTGAATCTGGGTGTCAGGTATGGGTACATCATACCATGCTGCAACAACAGTATGACGGAGTTCATCATAGTGGCGACGTCCTAATTTTTTGGCAATCTGCGATCACGTGTTTTCAATGAGAGAGAGATGTGGAGAATGTGCTGTCCAGGTCTACAGTCTAGATCTCGCCAATCGAGACATATCAGGATAGCATCGATAACATGCGGTTTTACGTTATCTTGTTGAAAGATAAACGCCACAGAAACCTCTTTGGTAGGGCACAGCCACCGGCAGCGACATGTCAGAAATGCAACGCTTGCTGCCCAAATTATTGGCTATGCGGACAAGAGCTGATGGTGTTTTATACAATATGGCACAGAATAGCCTAACGGTACTTCGTCTGTATGACGATAACGAATGCATTCTGGCAACATTGGTTCTCCTCGGGCTCTCCTTACATGGATTCTTCCATCGTGATCGCATAAACAGAACCATATCGTCTGGAAGGAAGACGTTGTGTCACATGCACGACCAGTCTTGTCGATAGGCGCACAACATTTGCGCACTTCTCTCTATTGCCGTGACAAGCGGTGTGGATAACGTTCTTGGTACCACCAATCCCACTTCCTGACTCAAAGTGCTCCATGTGGATGGACGATTCTGCACCGCTTCTCAAATTCCGTCCCATATGGCCTAAGAGAGCGTGCATGGCTTTGAGTATGGCTATCGTGAACCCATTGCTTCCATATTCTCATGACGGGTGCTGGATCCCGACCGACACAAGCAGCAATATCGCAGAGAGATCAATTACAGTCTCGGACGGATTATCCGAATGGGATGGAAATCGGTGCGTGTGACACAGACGTACAGGCAAACAAATGATTGTAATTTCAGAAAAATTGGATAATTTTTTCACGTGAAAGAACTTCACGAATCGATCAATTCACTAACGCGTTGGATCATCACTGACCCTCCTGCAAGCTGTTATTCGGCTTGGTATTGTTTTATAAAGTTGCTGGATGTCTTCCAGAGAAACCTCGTGCCGAGTTACGTCCAACTGGCGCCTCAGGTCGTCAAAATCCCGAGATGGTTGGAGGGCCCTGCCCTTAATCTTCCAAATGTTCTGCCGAACTTTCTCAGCAAGATACGGTTTGGCAAACATGAAGATAAGCAGCAGAAACTCTCTCTGTGTGCGGGCGGACATGTTGTTGTTGTTGTTGTTGTTGTTGTCTTCAGTCCTGAGACTGGTTTGATGCAGCTCTCCATGCTACTCTATCCTGTGCAAGCTGCTTCATCTCCCAGTACGTACTGCAGCCTACATCCTCCTGAATCTGCTTAGTGTATTCATCTCTTGGTCTCCCTCTACGATTTTTACCCTCCACGCTGCCCTCCAATAGCAAATTGGTGATCCCTTGATGCCTCAGAACATGTCCTACCAATCGATCCCTTCTTCTAGTCAAATTGTGGCACAAACTCCTCTTCTCCCCAGTTCTATTCAGTATGTCCTCATTAGTTATGTGATCTACCCATCTAATCTTCAGCATTCACTGTACATTACCTTGATGAAATATAAGCCTAGGGCGGCTTGCAATGAAGGGCAACAAAAAGGGCGTAAAATTTTGTCGACGTACCGCAGTTCTTTAGGGGAGCTGCGGATGACAACGAAAGGGGTTCTACTATGAAAAGAAACAGCACTCCAGACCATCACCCATGGCTGTCGGGCCCTATGGCGGGCGACACTTTCACGTTTGTCTCCCACCGCTGTCCGTGTCGTTTCCAGACACGTCTTCGGCATGGAATCCCATTGAATGTAGTGGAATTGCTTTCAGTTATGAGTCCCGCTTCGAGCTGAGCCCCGATGACCAGCAAACACGTTTCTGGAGATGTCCCGGACAACAATGCTGCCGCGTGGAGTGGCCGCGCGGTTAGATGCGCCATGTCACGGATTGCGCGGCCCCTCCCGCCGGAGGTTCGAGTTCTCCTTCGGGCATGGGTGTGCGTGTTGTTCTTAGCATAAATTAGTTTAAGTAATGTGTAAGTCTAGCGACCGATGGCCTCAGCGGCTTGGTCCCTTAGGAATTCACACACATTTGAACATTTGAACAACAATGGGACACCAACCTAAATGTTGCCCGTCATACGGCCCAACAGCCGGGAGACACCCTTGCATTATAGCGGTACGCTGATTATATTCTACACCATCCTGGGCTTACACTCCAGCAAGATATTGCCGTCCCACACATGGTGAGGGTTTCTACTGTTTGTATTCGTGTTCGCCAAACCCTGTCTTGGCCAGAAAGTTCGCCAGATGTCTCACCAATTGAGAACATTTGGGGAATTATGGGCAGGAGCCTCCAACCAGTTCGGGATTTTGACGATCTAACGCGCCAGTTGGACATAATTTGGCACGATATCCCTCAGGAGGACATTCAAAAAAACTATCAACCAATGCCAAGCCGAATAACTGCTTGCATAGGGCCTAGAGGTGGACCAACTCGTTATTGACTTGCTCAGTTCATGAAGTTCTTTCTCTTGAATAAGTCATCCAATTTTTTTGAAATTTTGATCATTTGTTTCTTTGTATATGTACATCACATCTACCAATTTCTGTCCCATTCGGATAATTCCGTCGGGGTGCCTCATTTTTCTCTCTAAGAATTTGTATAGAATGGAGATGGCGTAACTTCTACCTACTTTGTACGGTAGTGCTGAAGTGCTAATCACTTACATCTCTAAGCCTTTAGGAAACATCACGCCAATTTTTTGCTGTTGCTCGCCATTTTCCTGGTGTTGCAGTTTTAATCCCCAACCGTATACGTAGATAAGGCGCATGTAATTTCATCTGTATCTCACACACTAAGTTGTCTCCTGATAAGAAGCCGAAAACCGGTTTTTGAGTAAATAACAGTTGCAGAAAATGAGAAAAAGTTATATATATTTTTTCTTGTTATTGTCATGTTCTGCCAAATGTAGATAGAAAATTCAATTAATATTAAAATGCAGTTTCATTGTAAGTGGTGAAACGATTTCGAAAACCAACGTAGGCTGTCAATTTCATTATGCCAAGAGCTTTTCTTGCACCACACATACACGTACCAGAATGAGAAATGCTCCTATCGTAGCGCAAAGAAGGTGAATATATCCTTATCACTGTTAGTGGTTAAAAGTTGATAGCTAGCTTTTCGACTTATCTGTCATCTTCGAAGACATTTAAATCAAAACATGTTGAGGTATTCGTGATTTTTTACTTGTTAGTATTAGTGCACGTGTCATAAATATGATGCAGCATGTCAAGGAATGTAACATGATACAGGATGTCTTGTCATATAAGGTGACGCATGCCATCATGCCGTCCAGCATCGCATTTATCATGTCTTGTAATATTTCCAATGTTCCATTAAAGTTTGGGATGCATGCTATTATAGATGCACTCCCAATCTCTGATACTTCCTATTGTAGTTGCATCCCGCTCTCCAGAAGTGTACAAATTTTTCTCTCTTTATTCTTACACCCCTCACCGTACATGTAACAGAGGGTAGGTCTAAGAGAGCTCACTGCGCTGAGGAAGTAGGGCTAACTGGTGAAAAACCGCCAATATGTCAAGATATTTTGATATAAATGTGGT
Source organism: Schistocerca americana (assembly GCF_021461395.2). Classification (NCBI taxonomy): domain Eukaryota; kingdom Metazoa; phylum Arthropoda; class Insecta; order Orthoptera; family Acrididae; genus Schistocerca; species Schistocerca americana. The sequence goes on along the minus strand of NC_060121.1, from coordinate 923,933,050 downwards.
TGAAGCAGCCTGATAAGTCGAAAAGCTATTTCCTTTCTTTTGCATCTCTAACTCTGCGCAGCACATATTCACATTTTTTTGTGCTACGAGAGTAGCATTTTTCATTCTGGTTCCCAACTTTTACACTCCCGAAATTTTAACATTGACCGCCATAGTTTGGCATCCGATGTACATTTTTTTTTTTTTTTTTTTTTTTACTCACGCGACGACTGATCCTGTTTAAGTTTCTTTATTGTCTTTCGAACCATGATGCTTGTATGTGGCAACGGATAAAGCTTTCACAAAACAACAGAACGACCATTAACTACAAAATTTGAAGCGATTCGCATAAGTTTGAAATACAGAAGCGCCGCGCTTAAGAAAACGTACAGTAAACGTGATTTTTGCACGTAACATCCGAATGAAGCTAGATTTTTGACAACGAGTTTTCAATTTTATCGTAAGAATGCACTATTTATTTGTCTGATTCACTTTAAACTGTTTTCGCGCATTGAGTTCACGTGAGAACGAATTCCATGTGCTGCAATTTGCTCGACTTTAACCCATCGTATCTCGATAATGAATAAAGATTACTGGATTTAAAAAAACCTCTGTTCTGACTTCATCCATTTATCTACTTAGCACAAAGTTTGAACCAAGCCGTACAAATGTAAAGTTCAGAAGTGGCGCACTTCAAAATCCTCACAGAAATTTTTTTTTGGACTAGAATCCAGGCGAAAAAAGATTTTTTCAACAGATTAAGACCAAGCTGCGATACATCAGTATTCAGATTTGAATCATCAGTCTCGCTTCAGTCCGGAGTTGTTTAAGGATGACTGTTCTTGCACGTAAAATCCGAATGAGGGCGAATGTTTTTGCGTTTAAAATGGCTCTGAGCACTATGGGACTCAACTGCTGAGGTCATTAGTCCCCTAGAACTTAGAACTAGTTAAACCTAACTAACCTAAGGACATCACAAACATCCATGCCCGAGGCAGGATTCGAACCTGTGACCGTAGCGGTCTTGCGGTTCCAGACTGCAGCGCCTTTAACCGCACGGCCACTTCGGCCGGCTTGCGTTTAAAATGTGAACGGTGCACATACTAATGCTATCATTATCTGAGCATTAATTTCAGCCTAATTCAAATCTTTTGAAAAAGGAATTAACAGACTCGCGCAATTTTCCTGGTCGCCAGCTCCGATTCATCGTTAAAGCCTTGCTTAATATACTGTAACATAGCTAGAGTGAGACACATGTTGGAACCGTTACACAAATGGCTGCTGTTCCGGCCTTTGACCGTTTTCAGATTTCAACATTGGTGATATATGTGTCAAATTTAAATCCTGTTTAGTGCCCCGTGGGGACTGGCACTTGCTCACACACACACACACACACACACACACACACACACACACACACAGACAGATGCACGCACGTCGTACATATTTGTTTCCAAGCATGCACTACAGAAAACGTCTTGCATGTAAAAACACTACTAACAGCTGCCTTCCTGGTCTTTGCAAGTTCCATTGAATGTATCTGCAAGGACCGGGATTAATTGTGTTTTTACTTGCATGATGTGTTGTATAATGTGTTCTTGGCAGCAGGTTGTGATGTACAGGACCATATAAACGTTCGATGTACGTGTGTGAACAAGAGTCAGTCCCCAACCTAGCACATAACAGGTTTTAAATGTGACACACATACTACTAGCTCTATACATATGAAAATGGCCAAAGTTGTAAACTGGGCAGTAATGCGAAGTATGTACTTGGTGCAATAAAAGTACTTTGCATTATAAAAAACGGACAGCCTACGGTGGTTTCGAAAACTATTTCATCATTTAGAATTACTCTGAGGCTGTGGACCGACACTTGAAGAAACTAATGCAGTTCGTTTATTTTTCCTCCCTTTACCTCCTCCTCACGACTCCCCTTAGGCTAGGCGCAAATTGAGACGCGCATAGCGCGTGTGGCGCGACGCAGCGCGCGTTTTTGTAACTCACAGGTTCAAATGGGACCGCGCAAATTGCGACGCGACGCGACTGGGACGCGACTGGGACGCGACACGCGCCTGCGCCATTTCGCGCGGCGTTGTGGTTGAGGCACAGTTTCTCGCGCCGCGTGTCGCGCTTGCCTCGCTAGCACCGCGGGAAATTTGAGGCGGGGAGCGGAAAAGTAGCCCGGCCGTATGCTCAAATCGGAACGGCGCATATCAGCAGTGGTAGTATTGCCAATACGAAAAATTTTGCCTTACTGTGTACTGAATTTTATTGCCTTTGTTTAATGTTTCGTTTTTCGCCATTTAAACGCTCCAGCTTTCTTCGTTAGCACGTTATACTTTTCTGTTACTTATATGTGCATAGTTTTGTTTTGTTTTTCTTCTGTCAAGAAAAATGTATACTTCAGTAACTGATGAGCCATTGGCCACTGGAATTGCACCATATGCCTCCGCGGTGTTTTCAGATCGCAAGAAGGGACAGAGGGTAGTGAATAAGGAAGCAAGGAATATTATAAAGTCATGTGATTAAGAATCAAGGCAGGAAAGTAAAGCAAGGTTATCTTCTCGCTGCCTAGTAAGCTAGCGTATCTGTACGATCTGTTACAAAAATTTAGAAAGGGATAATCTCCACAGGTGTGATCCCTTTGTGCATCTGGTAAAAAGCGTCCAAGATCTGAAGTATAGAAGTTTCACTGTGATTACCCTGATATGGATGTAATAATGTAATACGACTCACTGTACTACATGCATGTGAACAACATATTTCCTCTGCAAGCTAGAAAAGGTCGAAAAGCAGTCACAAATAACAATGTTTTAATTGGTTCGCTGTGATGAGAAAAAGCATTTCAATTGTTGCGTGGACATTATCAGCATTAATAAACTAATTATACAACAACAGGCTACACAAATGAAGAAAATGGTCGGTATTATTACGAAAGTAGGAATATCCTAAAAGAGTGTTATGATTAGATATATTTAATTTGTTGAAATGTGCTGTTGACAAAACCAGATCTACTTTCATGACAATGTTTTTCGAACTCCATCTCACAAGGCACACATGGCTAGCTTGTGCATTCCTGTCGCGCGCATTATCCTTCGCTGCTGACTATACACTCACCATTGTGTTGTGCGACAGATCAATTGTTAATTTTTCTCAATAACAACTATTTTATTCGCGATCACGCATTGTCAGTTTGGCAAGCCCTAGGTGAGTAAACAGTATCTGGCATGTGCCTATCATTCCGCCGGAAGGAACGCTCGTCATTATTTTAATACTGCTCAGATCAAGAGAAGGAATAAAATCCTTTGGTAAGTTTCCACTCCAGTCGCTCAGTGTTAAAAATACGATGGGTTACGGGGATTCCACCAAAATTCCAACAGAATTGCCAATCTGTTTTTGTGTGAGTTGTTAACCTTTTCTCATTCGAAGAAGCATCACCATTTATGAGTAAAGGCCACATTTCTCTTGGTGACTGGTTTAATTGTACTTCCTTTGTCACAACGTAATTTGCCAAACTCATCTCACATCAGCTATTCGGACAGAATTCCGAAACGGAGGGCCTCATTAAACAAGTAATTGGCAGTCACAGAGCTCAATACCTTACGAAAAACATCGTAGTATCGGTTTGCAGTAACATAATAGAAGAAATTTCATGTTTATTTTCATACTAAGAAGCTCTTGTTTCGCTAGCTGTCGATAACTCTTAAAAAATTACAGTCACTGGAGTGAAATAAATAAAAAAGAAGTATAAGTAGTGATATATCGCCATAGATAAGAAAGTTCCGTGTGTTTAATAATTGGCAAAACACTCTCCTCCTTGTGTGCTGTCATTCGCCATACTTCTGTTTCGATGTCTCGAGCGGTTTAGGAGATACGAGAGATGTTGCGAGTATTTCATTCTCGCGGGCGTGAGATCGGAAGTGAGCGCGCTACATGGGATCCATTTTCCCGAGATCGGAGGCAGATAGAGACCTCCTCCCAAGTCTAAACAAAAATTCAGCATGTTAGCTGAATTTCATACGCATGGTGTAATACGCCCCAAACGCAAAATCATAGCGACCCCTAATTTTCGTTGCAAACGTTTTCAGTTTTGCGTAGTGTCTCACTAAAATGTGTACATCACAATCAGAATGGTCATTAGCGAGGTGATGGGCACTTCGTCACGAAGCTGACATATAAACGCTACAAGTAAGGCAAAAATTATATATTTTCAGAGAATAGTTTCTGTAAAATCGTTTGAGAAAGATAAGAGATTGCGCGCGCTTCGGTTCAGTCAGCGCAGAGCGTCGCCAGTCGGCGCGTGCGAAATATGGTGTACGCGTCGCAATATGCGCTGCACCCGCGCGACCCGTGCGGCGCGTGCGTGTCGCGCTGTAGTCTAGTGTCACGTCACACGTGCTATACGCTTCTCAATTTGCGCCTAGCCTTACGTCTACCATTCCCTCCCCATCCCTTCCTCTTCCCCTCTTCCTGCTTTTCTCTCTTCCATTTTTGTCTCCACTTCCCATCCTCTCCTCATCCGTCTCTCATCCTTCTCCATACCACCTCTCCCTGTCTTCCTCCCTGCCCCCCCTCTCTCTATCTATCTATCTCTCCCCCCCCCTCTCCCTCTCCCTCTCCTCCCTCCCTCCCTCTCTCTCTCTCTCTTTCTCTCTCTCTCTCTCTCTCTCTCTTCATTCCTTCCTCCTCTTCCTTCATACCTCCCAACTTCGCTCCCTCCATCATCTGTTCCCTGTCCCTCTTTCTCTTCCCTCCGTCTTCTGTCTGTCTCTCTCCCCCACTCCACCACACCCCAGCCGCCTCTCTCTCTCTGACGGCAGTGAGTGTGTTGCTCTAATCGGTGGCAAGTCTGCGGCTCTACGCATTAGGAGAAAACATAAACACCTACCCAGAAGATTGTTTTCCTACAGTTGGCAGCCGGCACAGCTAGGCAGAATAGTGAGTGCAGCCTCTAAAATTAGCCCGCAGTGCCGGCAGCTGGCGCGTGTCGCCAGCAGAGGCCAGACGTGCGCTGCGCTCGGAGTACTGGCCTGCCTGCGCTATGAACGGACCCGCTGTCGGCGCGGCGTCGCTGCGCCGGTCCGCTAATTGGGACGCCGCTGGCCCGTAGCGCCGGCGCCCGTGCCGCCGCGGGCGCAGCCGTCGCGACGCAACGCGCCGCGCCCGGCCGGCCGTTCTAAATATTTGCTGGCACTCGGCGCGGCGCCGTCCGTGTATTTATACCGCGTCCGCCGCCACCGCAGGCCAATAACATTTGTCGCCAGTGACATAGTGCTGGAGGGGCGTGAGGGGGACATCGATTTGTTTGGGGGAGGGGGGGAGAGGGGTACTTCTGGCACGCAGGTGGCAGCTGTGCTCCGCCTGACGGCTGACTGCCGCCTAAAAATAAAAATACTGCCGCTGTGTTTTATGGACCGCGGCCGGCGGTAGAGCGGAAGGGCGCGCGTCGTGTCCACCTCTCGCTGGATCTCCTCTGACAGTCCGCTCACAGGTGCTGTTCTGAACATACCTTACCCCCTACAGTTCACTCCCCTTCGCTACCCGTCTCATCCTACCCCTCTCTCTGCCCGTGTTCTCTTCCTTCTCTGTCCATCTCATGCACACTTCACCTTCCGCCTCTCTCTGCCCATCTCTCCTCCGTATCAGTCCATATCCTCCATCCCCCTTTCTCCGTCCATTCTCTTTATCTATCTCTCTGTCCATCTCGTCTTGCCTCCTCTATCCTTCCTCCTCCCCTCTCTGACCATCTCCTTCACGCCTTTCTCTCTCTCTATCTATCTGCTCCTCTTTCCTCTGTCCATTCCTCCTCCCTCCTCTTTCTGTCCACCTCGTCTTCATTCTTCTCTCTGTCCCTCTGCTCCTCCTCCTCTGCCCATCTCAGTCTCACTTCTCTCTCTGTCCATCTCCTCTTCCTCCTCCTTCTCTCTGTCCATCTCCTACCAACTCTGTCCAACACCTGCACCCCCCTCTCCCTGTCTGTCCATTCTTCCCTCATTCTCTGTTTGCCCATCCGCTCCTCCTCTCTTTCTCTAACCATCACCATGGTATGACCAACGTCCTCTCCTCAATGTTGGGTTTATGGTTTTTACATCTACAGCGTTTCTTTCCAGATAATAAGTAATAAGTGCATGACATTTGGTTGAAAGTGCTCCAGAATTTTTTTCCGAATCCATTGCCTTCTGACTAGTTTGTTGCAGCGCACTACGAATTGCTCTCCTGTGCTAACCTTTTAATTTCAGATTATCACTTGAACTTCCGTCCTCAGTTATTTGCTGGATGTATCCCAATTTCCTGTTTTCCTCTACAGTTTTTACCTTTTACAGCTCCCTCTAGCTCCTTCAACGAATGGATTGAACAGTGTCAGCCGGAGTGGCCGAGCGGTTCTAGGCGCTTCAGTCTGGAACCGCGCGACCGTTACGGTCGCAGGTTCGAATCCTGACTCGGGCATGGTTGTGTGTCATGTCCTTAGGTTAGTTAGGTTTAAGTAGGTCTAAGTTCTATGGGACTGATGACCTCCGATGTTAAGTCCCATAGTGCTCAGAGCCATTTGAACCATTTGATTGAACAGTAGGGTAGAAATACATCATCTCTATCTTACACCATTTTTAATCCGTGTACTTCATTCTTGGGCCGGGCGGAATGACCGCGCGGGTAGAGGCGCTTTGTCACGGACTGCGCGGCTCCTCTCGCCGGAGGTTCGAGTCCTTCCTTGGACATGGGTGTGTGTGTTGTTCTTAAGTTCGTTTAAGTAGTGTGTAAGTCTAGGGACCGATGACGTCAGCAGTATGGTCCCTTAAGAATTCACACACATTTGAACATTTTTAATTCTTGGTCTTCCACTTTCCCATTTTTATAAGAATTTCGAACGACTTGCACCAATTTACATTTTTCCACGGCAATAAGCCCTATGAGTGTGTCTTGCTCCCATTTTCACCCACAACGTCAGAGCTGCCTCTCTGAAGCCTTTACCTTTCCTAAAACGACATTGATGGTCACCTAACAGATCGTCAGTTTTCTTTTCCATTCTACTGTGCATTGTTCTTGTCAGCAACTTGGACACATGAACTGCTAAGCTGATTCTGCGATAATTTTCGCACTTGTCCTGTGTGGGTGATGTTTCTCCGGAAGTCTGATGGTATACCGCTAGTCCCGTACATTCTACATGCCAACGTGAATAATGGTTTTGTTGATACTTCCCCCAATGGTTTTAGAAATTCTGATGGAATGTTATCTGTGACTTATTCTACCTTAAGTCTTCCAAATTCTGATTCTTTTACTGGATCCCCTATCTCTACCATATCGATTCCTGTTTCTTCTTCTATCACATCAAACAAATCTTCACCCTCATAGAGGCCTTCAGTGTACCCTTTCCATCTATCTGCTCTCTCCTTGGCATCTAACAGTGGAATTCCCATTGCACTGTTGATGTTACCGCCCTTTCTTTTAATTTCACCAAAGATTGGTTTGACCTTTCTGTATGCTGAGTCAGTCCTTCCAACAATCGTTTCATTTTCGATTACCTGATATGCTTCCTGCAGCGACAACGGCTTAGCTTGCCTGTACTTCTTATTTATTTCCTTCCTAAATGACGTATATTTCTGTATTCCTGAATTTCCCAAAACTTTTTTGTACTTCTTTCTTTCGTCGATTAACTGAAGAATTTCTTCTCAACTATCTTCCTTGTACCTATGGTTTCCTTTCCAGTTTTGTGACTTCCCTTCTTAGAGATATTATTTCTTCCTCAAGTGAACTGCTAACTGAGTTACTCCTTATCGCAGTATCTGGAGAACTTCTAGCGTTTCTCTTCATTCCTTAATGCTTCCGTGTCCCACTTCCTTGCGCATTGATTCTCCCTGACTAGTCTTTAAAACTTCATCATATTCTCCAGTAACCCTTTCGTCTACCCTTCCCCTACAGCGCATTCCAATCCTCACTGCTATTGCATTTTCATCTTCCTTTTGCGTACTTTCTCTCTCTCTGTCTCTCTCTCTCTCTAACTTCAAACTTTTTATTACTGAGCAAATGAGTGAATGTGTTACAAATTTTACAGTAAGCATGCAAGCGAGTAAAAATTTAGAAAAGGTTTGAAATCAAGTGTGAAGTTTGTTGGAAGTCGTTAAGTTTTCTCATTCTCAAATACTGGATGAATATAATCTAGCAATTTGCACGCAGTGTTTAATGATTATTTTTTACACCCACCCACATCCTTTTGAGAGACAGACTTCTTTCCGGATGGTAAGCGATGTTTGTACCAAGTTTGACTGAAATCGATTCAATAATTTAGGAGGATATGTTAAAGGAACAAGCGTACGTACAATACAGAGGTACGTTTTTCTAATATATATAGAGACATAGACTATACAGCCATTCAGAATCAGGATCGAAATATAGGCATTGGCATGGGCCATTTCTTGCTCCTACATATGCATGCTTCCTGGCAGGACTCCCAGGACTCTGCGGCGTTAGAAAATACCGGCCGTCATGGAGAAACCCCTGGACCTGGAGTCGGCATCGTATGATCCGACCAGTACCCATTTAGGGGGATTAGGGCAAGACCAGCCCATTATGTCCAGACTGGAGGAAAACACTTTCCTGGCACACACAATAATCACCGAGACGAACAAGCAGATGGGGCCCAGAAATGATATGATACAACACGTCCACTGTTTCGACAGAAACTACTGATCATTTTCTTGAAATGCTTCATGAGTAACCCACTCACTTTATCTTCGTTACTCTTGGAGCACCCTATAAGTTAATAGCTGCTCAGTTCCATGATCGTACTAATTCATGAGTAACCCAATTTATTTTTGTTACTCTTAGAACACCTCATAAATTGATAGCTGCTCAGTTCCCTGATCGTACTAATAAAATCGAGATTCGTCTCCTGTTACAGTGCTGAATTTCCGTGTTCGAATTCCATGAGCATTTACTTAAACCGATTAATATGAGACAATTTTTGAGCTTCGGCTGTATAATGCGGAATCCATCGGAAACAGGATCTTTCCACAAATAAATATTGATACAAATGCCGAAGTACTGTGTGGGCAGATATGATCAGGAAGCTGGTATCTCACGCTAAGTTCCACTCTATTCCTCGCCAGTCACGTTATGCTACAGCGTCGATGTTGTTTGGAATAATAAGCGATGCTCGTCGACCTTCACAAAATTCATCGCTGACCGAAGAACGACCACGACAAAATTCTGCAAAACATCTGTAAATTGCATTAGGTTACCTACCATTCAGAAGGCTGTTACACTTAGCGACTGTTTAACTTGTAAATAATAGATTTCAGCTATCAGTCGTCCTTTTTAAATTTTATTGGCAGATCTAGATTTCAGATAGAAACTAGCTATTGCCAGTGCACAATCATTTTTGACCAATGCATGTAATGCCTGTTGGTCGGGTTTCATCCACAGTTGATTGAATACCAGTGGATGAAGCCCGACCAATAGGCCTTACATGCATTGATAAAAAATGATAGTGCATTGAGAATGTTTAGTTTCTAGCTGAAATCTAGATCAGCCAATAAAATTTAAAAAGGACGACTGATAGTTGAAATCTATTATTTACAATTGTAAACTGTATTTTATGAAGGTAGAAAGTAAAGTAGTATGGCGTCACTGGCTGGGAGACCCCGAGGGCGAGGTTCATCGTCGAACTGGGAAGGTCCTTCGCTCTCACTCGCAGCTTTACTTCGTGAAATGTGAGACTTATGTGTTAAGTGTAATTGATATGTGTAGATGACTTTCTTGGCTGCGAGTGTAGTGTGGAGTCATTTTTATGTAGTATGATGGTCAGAGAGGGGAGAGGGTGAAACCCGGCCCGGCACGTAGCCCATTCCTCACGAACTGCGCCAAGGGGTCCTCACAGTTTAAGGTCCCCAGGCGATGGAGTCACTGACCAGAGGTATGGAGTTCAATCCAGGACACTGGCGCGAAGCCAATAGTGCCTGACGCGCCCCTTCGGTTACCCATCCGATTACCGGGCACGCTCGGCGTTGCGTAACTTCGGTGATCTGACGGATCCTGGCGTATTCAACGAGGCAAGGATATTGACATCTATGCAGGCGATTTACTGTCGAAAGTTGAGCGAACCATTTCGAAGCGTCATAACCTATATGTGAAATTTCCATTATTTCCCAACACTTTCTTTAAACGCCCTCTGTAAACAAACCACTTCGTCATCAGATCTGCCATTGTTTTAACTGCTTTTATCGTGAATATCTCGCCCGGCACAACGACCCAAGTGACTGGAAAAAAGCGCAGGTGACTACAGTATACAAGAAGCGTGAAAGACCAGACCCGTAGAATTATAGGCAGATATCTCTAAACTCAGTTTGCTGCGTAATCGTTGAACATATTCTCAGTTCGAGTATATTAAACTTTCTTGAGACTGAGAAGCTTACGTTCACGAATCAGGATGGTTCTAGAAAACATCGCTCTTGCAAAATTCAGCTTGCTCTTTTCTCACGTAATATACTGCGAACTATGCATGAAGGGCAAAAGGCAGGTCCCATATGTGTAGATTTCCGGAATGCATTTGATACGGTGCCCTACTGCAGGCTGTTAACGAAAGTACGAGCATATGGAATATTTTCAAATGTATGTTAGTGGCTTGAAGACCTGTTAAGTAATAGAAGTCAGTATGTTGTCCTCGGCGGCGAGTTTTAGAGAGAGAAGGGTATCGTCAGGAGAGCCGCAGGGAAGTATGATAGGACCGCCGTTGCTCTCTGTACATATAAATGATTTGGCGGACAGGGTGGGCAGCAATCTGCGGGTGTTTGATGATAATGCTGTGACGTACGGTAACGTGTCGAAGCTGAGTGGCTACGGGAAGCTACAAGACAACATAGACACAAATTTGTAGTTGGTGTGGTGAATGGCAGCTAGCTCGAAATGTTGCAAAAATGTAAGTTAATACGGTTGAGCAGGAAGGAGAAATCTGTAATGTTCCGATACAGTATTGCTAGTGGCCTGCTTGACACAGTCAACTATTTTAAATAACAGGGCGTAACGTTACAAAGCGATATGAAAAGGAACAAGCACGTGCGGACTATGCTAGAGAAGGCGAATAGCCGCTTTCGGTTTGTTGGGAGAATTTTAGGAAAGAGTGGTTCACCTGTAAAGGAGACCGCATATAGAACATAAGTGCGACCTATTATTGAGAACTACTTGAATGTTTGGGATCGGTACCAGGTCGGATTGTAGAAAGACTTCGAAGCAATTCAAAGGCGGGCTGCTAGATTTGTTACCGGTAAGTTTGAACAAGACGTGTTACGGTGAAGCTTCGCGAACTCAAACTGAATCCCTGGAGGGAAAACAACGTTCTTTTCGAGAAGTAATATTGAGAAAATTTAGAGAATTGGCATTTGAAGCTGACTGCCAAACGATTCTACTGCTGTCAAGATATGAGGTTCATTCAAAGGAAACCTGTTCAGTGCGTCTACCTCTTCCTTACAGGTAAGGTGGCACCACGTAACTGCGGGTATGGTGGCGCCATCTATTGGTAGAGAGACTGAAGCGTGTGCACCGTTTGATGTTGCATAGCGCCAGTGTGGTTTCACTCTGACGAGAAGGTGGTTCAAATGGCTCTGAGCACTATGGGACTTAACATCTGAGGTCATCAGTCCCCTAGACTTAGAACTACTTAAACCTAACTAACCTAAGGACATCACACACATGCCTGCCCGAGGCAGGATTCGAACCTGCGACCGTAGCAGTCGCGCGGTTCCGGACTGAAGAGCGTAGAACCGCTAGACCACAGTGGCCGGCGAGAAGGTGGTCACACAAGTTATAGTCGAATACCGAACATGCAGGCGAGTAAGCAGGAACAACGAGGAGGGATTCGATTTCATGCCCAGGGTTATCGTCCGCAGCTCGTGGTCGTGCGGTAGCGTTCTCGCTTCCCGCGTCCGGGTTCCCGGGTTCGATTCCCGGCGGGGTCAGGGATTTTCTCTGCCTCGTGATGACTGGGTGTTGTGTGATGTCCTTAGGTTAGTTAGGTTTAAGTAGTTCTAAGTTCTAGGGGACTGATGACCATAGCTGTTAAGTCAAATGGTTCAAATGGCTCCGAGCACTATGGGACTTAACATCTATGGTCATCAGTCCCCTAGAACTTAGAACTACTTAAACCTAACTAACCTAAGGACAGCACACACATCCATTCCCGAGGCAGGATTCGAACCTGCGACCATAGCAGTCGCGCGGCTCCGGACTGAGCGCCTAGAACCGCTAGACCACCGCGGCCGGCAGCTGTTAAGTCCCATAGTGCTCAGACCCATTTGAACCCAGCGTTATCAAGCCACTACACAGAACCTTAGGCGAACCATCAAGTCGAAAAGCTGAGGCACGTTGTCCAATGGCGTTATCCTCCTACATGGCAATGCCCGCTCACACACGGCCAATGCGGTGAAGACTACATTGCAGCAGTTTCGGTGGGAAACGCTGGAACATCCACCGTACAGTGCCGACCTTTCACCGTGTGACTTTCATGTGTTTGTACTTCTAAAACAAGCTATTCACGGACATTGATTTGCAACGGGCGACGAAGTGTGTTGCTGGGTCCAGACCTGGATCCGACATCAGCCTACTAGCTTCTTCAAGGATGGAGTCGATCGGCCAGTGTCGCAACGGGATAAATGTGCCAACAGTTTGGTGTCTATTGTTGAGTGTGTGTACTGTGTGTAACTACATTTTTGAGTTAATAAAATCGTTGCTGTTACTTTACGCTAGTGACCGGGTTTCATTTGAATGCCCCTTATACATTGCGCGTAAGAATCGCGAAGATATCCGAGAAATTAGGGCTCGTACTGAGGCATACCGAAAGTCGTTTTTCCCTCGCTCTATTTGCGAGTGGAGCAGGAAAGGAAACGACTAGCAGTCGTACAGGGTATCCTACGCCATGCATCGTACAGTGGCTTGCGGAGTATCTATGTGGATTTAGATGTAGACGAGAAATGACAAATTTTAAACAATAGGTACATCACATGTCAGTTGCACCATCTAGTGATCTTGTGTAAAAGCTTAAAAAGACGGCTCTCGTATAACTGACTTCCATGCCTATTTTCAAACCTGTTCTATTAAGTTCCTCCAATTTGCAGTTAAATGCTGGACAAAATCTGTAGAAACAACTCACTGTAATACAAGGCGTTGATTCAGGCTACGTTTGTGTACTAAAGATCATGCACGTCAGTGCTATAGATAGAGCTTATGAGGGTTAGTACGAGATGAGTAACTCAGACATCAGTCGGAAAGGAGATTCCAGTTCATCAGAATTATTCTCGGCAGCCCATATGGAAGTTTGCAGACCCTTAAACTTGGAACGAATTGAGATTAGTGTTTAGCATTCAGTCGGATCATACATTCGGATTGGTGAAGAATTCCGAAGGAATGTTCAAATGTTCAAATGTGTGTTTATTCTTATGGGAGTTAACTGCTAAGGTCATCAGCTTCTAAGCTTACATACTACTTAACCTAAATTATCCTAAAGACAAACACACACACCCATGCCCGAGGGAGGACTCGAACCTCCACCGAAGGAACGTTCTCGACATTTGCCTTAATGTCACATTTGCCTTGTATTGTATTGTATGTTAACCGGGGGCCTAGAAACGACGGAGAGGCTCCATCCCTGCCACAGCCGCAGTGCTCCACAACCCCACGACGACTACCGCAGTCCACTTCACCCCTCCGCCGCCCCACACCAAACCACTCTTTCAGGGTTATTGTGGCGGTTCGGCCCCTGGTGGAACAACTCCCTCCCCCCCCCCCCCCCCCAGGGAACGTCTCACACCAGACAAGTGTAGCCCCTATGTTTGCATGGGAGAGTAATGATGGTGTACGCGTACGTGGAGAACTTGTTTGCGCAGCAATCGCCGACATAGTGTAGCTGAGGCGGAATAAGGGGAACCAGCCTGCATTCGCCGAGGCAGATGGAAAACCGCCTGAGAACCATCCACAGACTGGCCGGCTCACCAGACCTCGACACAAGTCCGCCGGGCGGATTCGTGACGGGGACCAGGCGTTCCTTCCCACTCCGGAAAGCCATGCGTTTTACCGCACGGCTAACCGGACGGGCCCACATTTGGCTTAGTGTCCAGCTGGATAGGTGGACAAAGATTTGATCATGCCGTCGTTCCGTATGCAAGGAGAAAGTTTTAACAATTGCTCTACCTCGCCCGCTTTTAGGTATGGAACCCGAAGAAAGAGTAGAAGAGTAGATAAAAGGAACTAACGTGTGTGGCCTAATCGTAGTCCGGCGAGCTGCAAGCAACAGCACTAGTACTTTATTTGTATACAAGGTTCAGCTTAGTCCTCTACTTAGCTACTTCCATGTATTAATGAACTGTAATTGTTTTGTGCTCAGTTCTCTATGTAGGTTTATTCCAATTCTCTGCATATTTTTCGAGCTCTAATGTCTCTTGATCGTGTTAGCTAGCCAGCTTTGAGGATGGTTACAGGCTATCAGAGCAGGCAGAAAGGCCCCACCACGAGCAGTATTGATAAAAAATGTGTTGGCTGACCTTGCCGAATTGTGGAGATGCGAAAACAGAGGAAAAAAAATCAAAGAACGAGATGTCTGGAGACATATTTTTTTTTCAGGACGCTAGAACGTATCAAGGGTTTCAGTAGCAAATAATGCGCGTAAATAAACGAATGATCTACCTTCGTAGCTAAGGTCGATAATGTACACCTGTGAGTGGCACTCGACTTGGAGGTAAACTGATAGGAATCTCGGTGGTGAATATTTTCATTGCCAGTGGCTGGCCGGAAAGGCGACCAGAGATTCTGCGTGAGATTCCTGATCACCACCCTTTGCGTTAATGTCCTGCGTTAAGCTCTCCACAACGTCTCATGAAGTCAGGGCATGCGACATTGTTAACAGTGATCCGTCTGTCCGTTGCGGACATTACACACAGCGGACCCTCGGTGCCATTCGAGGGTAGTAAGCTATGTGCCGGCACCGGGTTTCATCCTCACTTTTCCTGTCACTCATAACTACACAAACCCAACACTACACTTACAAGTACTCGCCACAACCACCCACACGAAACAGATACACTCTTGACACTTTATTAGCAGGTCGGAGAAAGGCAACAGGAGACCACCTCCACTAGGATCTTGCCTGGAACGGCGATGCGGTATTGCTATGTGAGCTCCTCTACAATCATTTCCTGCGTATAGGTCTTAAAATGGTTTAAATGGCTCTGAGCACTATAGGACTTAACATCTGTGGTCATCAGTCCTCTAGAACTTAGAACTACTTAAACCTAACTAACCTAAGGACATCACACACATCCATGCCCGAGGCAGGATTCGAACCTGCGACCGAAGCAGTCGCGCGGTTCCGGACTGAGCGCCTTAACCGCGAGACCACCGCGGCCGGCGTATAGGTCTGCTTTTGGGTAAAGGAACAGATATGACACTGATTACGCAACGGCAATCACTGGAATCAGTCACAACTGTCACATCTGCGAGTTTCCGTACGGAGTGATTTCGTAGAAGAGGTAGATGGCAGGTTCAGGTATATTAGACGACTCCTAAGAACGTATAAATGTATCACCAACTCATCAGTATTGTTCTTCGGTCTGGGACCCCTACCGACGTGGATTAACGGAAGACGTAGAAAAGATACAAAGCAGAGATGTACTATTTGGCACGGATTTTCTTCGCAAGTTCAAGAGAGTGCCAGAAATGTTCAGAGAATTGCAGTGAGATATGTTAGAAGGAAGACTTTGTCTATCAGCCTTGCTCAGAAAATTCCACGATAAACCGGGTGGCTGTAATTAAACTTTCCCTGTTTAACACGTTATAACACGGAAAATAATTACCGTACGAGGACCAGGCTTGGCAGCATTAATGTCAAGGACATAGGGAAGAGAAATAATGCAGAATCAATGCAGTTCAAACACTTTTAATTTGCTGCTACGGTACATCATACCATTACATACCGGTACCATTATTGTTACAAAAGGGGCTCAATATGGCGCTCATCAGTGTCCAGAAGTGTCTGAAAGCTCAGGACTGCATTCTGCATAGCAGAACGAAGCATGTCCGTAGGTATGCTGGCTACCTCTCTTGATATGTTGCGCTTCAGGTTAGCATATACATGAATGTTCCCCTGGTAATCCCTATCCTACAGGTAGCCCCAAAACCATAAATCACAGGGAGGGAGATCATGTGATCCTGCTGGCCAAGCATTTGGAAACGATCGTCTGATAATTTAATTGATTCCAAATGTGTTTCGGAGAAGCAGGTGAACTTCACTAGCGATGTTCGGTCGGGCCCCATTTTGCATGAAAACTGTTGAGTTCAATGCGTCTCTCTCCTGTTAGGCGAGTATGACGTGCTGGCGAAGCAAATCGCGGGAACGCTGGCGAGGTACACTATACTTCTGAGCGCCAACCTGTTCAAAAAACGATTGGTCCAATGGTGAACGTGGCCGTGGAGGCACATCATACGGTGATGCGTTCACCATACAGAGGAACGTCATGCACAGTGACTGGAGGTGAAGATGCCCACACTCGGCAATTCTGTGTTCACCTCACCCGTCAGAGAAAAATGAGCTTCGTCTGTCTATAGGGTGGTCCAGTTCCAGACCTCGTAAACATCAATCGTTGCGAGAAAGTGGAGAGCGAAGTGAACACATCGTTGCGCGTCCTGTGGCGCAAGCTGCTGTACGATATGGATCTTGTACGGATACCATATGAGAATGGTTCAAAGCACCTTCCGTACCCGGATATTCCACTGTCGTGACACAGCACGCGCACTGCCTGATGATCGGGAATTTCGCGCAGCTTTATCTGCCTTAGCAACAGCGATTTCATCATGGGGTGCAAATCTTCCCGGAGCGACGCCCAGTTCGCCAGTTGATTCGAACTTCTCCATCATGCTCCGCACAGCAGATGGAGAAAGGGGATCCTTGCGTAATCCTTTCAGCCAACGGTATTCTCGAAGTGTAACTGCAGCATTACTGTTGTTTTGATAATAGACATGGTTCAAATGGCTCTGAGCACTATGGGACTTAACAACTGAGGTCATCAGTCCCCTAGACTTAAAAATACCTAAACCTAACTAACCTAATAACATCACACATTTCCATGCCCGAGGCAGGATTCGAACCTGCGACCGTAGCAGCAGCGCAGTTCCGGACTGAAGCGCCTACAACCGCTCGGTCACAGCGGCCGGCTTTGATAATAGAGCTTCACCAGTAATGCCCTGCTCCTTTTGCGCAAGCTCATGTTGACACATCAACAAGTACACTACGACTAGTCAGGTGTCTGGGACTATGAATCACGGTGATGATCACGGCACCTGTTGTCCACAGGTGGAACTGGACGATGGCGCTGTGACGCGTGGAAATCATAAACCTCATACTGTGGACATTAATGCTACCAGATGTCCGTGTTTTAACGTGCTAAATAGGAGAAGTTCAATTGCAACCACCCGGTATTAAGTGTGCAACTTTGCTGCCACAGTTTTGTGATAAATGACCATTGCACCAAGTGGTGGTGAGGGTGATGGGTCGTAGGTGTCATACAGTAAGCTTAGGCATGTTGTTGTTGTGGTCTTCAGTCCTGAGACTGGTTTGATGCAGCTCTCCATGCTACTCTACCTTGTGCAAGCTTCTTCATCTCCCAGTACCTACTGCAACCTACATCCTTCTGAATCTGCTTAGTGTATTCATCTCTTGGTCTCCCTCTACGATTTTTACCCTCCACGCTGCCCTACAATACTAAATTGGTGATCCCTTGATGCCTCAGAACATGTCCTACCAACCGATCCCTTCTTCTGGTCAAGTTGTGCCACAAACTTCTCTTCTCCCCAATCCTATTCAATACTTCCTCATTGGTTATGTGATCTACCCACCTAATCTTCAGCATTCTTCTGTAGCACCACATTTCGAAAGCTTCTATTCTCTTCTTGTCCAAACTATTTATCGTCCATGTTTCACTTCCATACATGGCTACACTCCATACAAATACTTTCAGAAATGACTTCCTAACACTTAAATCTATACTCGATGTTAATAAATTTCTCTTCTTCAGAAACGCTTTCCTTGTCATTGCCAGTCTCCATTTTATATCCTCTCTACTTCGACCATCATCAGTTTTTTTGCTCCCCAAATAGCAAAACTCCTTTACTACTTTAAGTGTCTCATTTCCTAATCTAATTCCCTCAGCATCACCCGACTTAATTCGACTACATTCCATTATCCTCGTTTTGCTTTTGTTGATGTTCATCTTATATCCTCCTTTCATGACGCTATCCATTCCATTCAACTGCTCTTCCAAGTCCTTTGCTGTCTCTGACAGAATTACAATGTCATCGGCGAACCTCAAAGTTTTTACTCCTTCTCCATGGATTTTAATACCTACTCCGAATTTTTTTTGTTTCCTTTACTGCTTGCTCAATAAACATATTGAATAACATCGGGGAGAGGCTACAACCCTGTCTCACTCCCTTCCCAACCGCTGCTTCCCTTTCATGCCCCTCGACTTTCGCTCCCTGTATTTTACCCCTGCCACCTTTAGAATTTGAAAGAGAGTATTCCAGTCAACATTGTCAAAAGCTTTCTCTAAGTCTACAAATGCTAGAAACGTAGGTTTGCCTTTCCTTAATCTTTCTTGTAAGATAAGTCGTAAGGTCAGTATTGCCTCACGTGTTCCAGTATTTTTACGGAATCCAAACTGATCTTCCCCGAGATCGGCTTCTACTAGTTTTTCCGTTCGTCTGTAAAGAATTCGTGTTAGTATTTTGCAGCTGTGGCTTATTAAACTGATTGTTCGGTAATTTTCACATCTGTCAACACCTGCTTTCTTTGGGATTGGAATTATTATATTGATCTTGAAGTCTTGAAGCTTAGGCATATGTAACCATAAAGCCATAAAAATATCAACAGATTTGTAATTGCATCAAAAGTTCTTCCCGAGTATGTGAACTTAGGAGCCCAGTTCTCGTCAACTGCGGAAAGTTTTAATTTTCTGCTTTAATACGAAGAAATCTGTGGCTGACACTAATAAATGCTGGGTAAGGCCTACGTGAGGCACCCGTTGGTGAAATAACATGCAGAGAATGGTTTCAACGCTTCAAGAACGGTGATTTTGTAGTAGAAGACCGGCATGGTGGTGGAAAGACAGAGAGTTTTGGAAGCTACTGAAACCGACGGAGATCTTTATTGAAAGCAATTGATTCGTTTGAGGTGGGCACTGAAAGACAATCGGCCACAATACAGTCATACATATGAAAAAGCTATTTTGCAGCATAACAGTGCTGGGTCCCATGTCGCAAAACATACTGCGCAACGTTGAAATGGGATTCCTACCCCAGCCACCGTTTTCTCCCGACTTTGTTCCCTTCGACGACCAACTTCTTCGATTGGATCGATTCATGGATTCCCTCAAAAGTCGCTCAGTCCTTCCGCCACGGGATTATTATGCTGTCCGAAAGATTGAAGAAAGTAGTGGTCACCGATGGC
This sequence comes from Schistocerca americana, assembly GCF_021461395.2. Classification (NCBI taxonomy): domain Eukaryota; kingdom Metazoa; phylum Arthropoda; class Insecta; order Orthoptera; family Acrididae; genus Schistocerca; species Schistocerca americana. The sequence goes on along the minus strand of NC_060121.1, from coordinate 923,913,589 downwards.
CACTACTTTGAATCGCAAATTTCTTTTGTAAGCTTTGCGCATTGAAAGCAGGGGAGCAGAGTTGTAAACCTAATGAGCCAAGATGCATATTGTATCCTATAATATATATTTCGTAATACAAAACTAAAATTAAAGAATTTGGGGAAGGTACGGTGAGTTACAGGCAGGTTTTCCTTCCACTTGTCATACATGATCGTGATAGGGTTGAAAGTTGATGCTGTAAAACTGTAGGTATGTGTGTGTGTGTGTCTAAATTCGAAATGCAGTGAGTCTGAACGTAAATTTTATTCATGAGCTAGCCGGGTATATGGCAGTAGTAACGCTGAAGCCGTCGGCGCAGGCTGTTCCTTGTAAGGCAACTTTGCAGCCAAGAGCAGCCCCTGTTGCGATGCCTCTGGCTTCTGGCGAGGCGCGCCAAGACTGCTTTCTCAGGGTTATAAAAACCACCCGTAAAGGCAGGCCAGCGTCTGTGGTCATCCCGCAGCCGTGTCGTAAAACGTCCTGATGATGACACGCCGCAAACGCCTCGAAACGCAGGGCGCGCGACACATGCAAAGGCCTGGGGAAAGTAAGAATTCTGTGGCGGCGTCAGCCTACATCTACATCTACATCTGCGTCTGTATATAGAGAGACATCGTATCTTGCAGTGTGTGGCAGAGGCCGCATATCGTGCCAGTCTCTTTCCTCCCTCCAAATCCATTCGTGGGTGATAAGGGAGAAGGAAGGCAGTACCCCTCCGTATAGGCCAAATCTAGTTTCAGCGATATGGTCACTAAGCGCGGTTTGTTCGAGCAAGTGCTATGATTCTTAATTCGCTTTAAAATGATGACAAAGGCCTTACTACATGGAGATAGGATCTGCGCTTTGCTGTGTAGTATTTTTCCTAACGTCTCCCATCGCTTCTTATTGGGAATTTGCGTGACACTGTGGTGCACATAAAATAGAATTTTACAACTCTAATTTCTATCTTTTCCATCCATTCCGCTAATTTAAGTCAGTAAGGAGCTCAGAGTTGAAAGCCTCCTCACTACTGCCCACATTTTTAATTTCCTGAAACGTTATCCTCTTATGTAAAATGTGAGCCATATGTGAGGAAGGCAACAAAACTAACTTCGTTTCTGAGTTTTGGTTGTGACAACAGTTTTCTGACAGCACTACGGAATAATTAAAAAGAGGCCTAACAAGGATTAAAACTAAACAAAACTGAAACCTAATGTATAAAAGTAAAAATTTCAATAGCCAAGATCGCTAATTATAATTTTATTTTTATGACCAGTTGCGGCAAACCTAAGTTGTCATCATCGGATCTTATGCAAATACTTCTCAGTAAAACTCCATCATGTGTACAATATATTGTGTCAACGCCTGTCATTTCAGGAACATACAGAAAGTGGTACATCGGCAAGGTTTTATTACTGACATGCCGATGTACCATTTTCTGCGTTCTCCTGGAATGACGTGTCACGAGTTGACGTGGTGTATTGTACATATGATGGAGATGTATTGAGAGGTATTTGGAGGTATTTGGATAAGATTCGATGATGACAACTTAGATTTGCCGAAACTGGTCATCTAAAAAAAAATTATTATTAGCGATCTTGGTTTGTTGAAGGTTTTGCTTCTATATTTGATATTACGCTACATTGACCCCATACTTGAATGTCAAGCATATACAAAACTGAAACCATATTTCTTACAACAGACCGCTTATAGCTAATCACTATCCATGTGTCTGAATTACACTGTATACAGGTAGTTCGTGCAATGCAATTGGTTTTGCACCCTGTATCCTTGCACAGCTAATAAATTGAGAAAATCCGAGCTAATGTTACGGAATTTTATCTCAAAGAATCCGTCTCCGCAAGCGCGCATCTTGAATTTCAACAGCAACACAAACTTAATTGAGCCGCTGAAAATTTCATTTAAAATAGAAGAAAATCATCACTGCTCCTTATTCCCTGTCGACATTAAATGCCGCTAAAGCGAGTACAGTACATTCGAGAATGTGATTAAGTGAATACATAAGGAGATATGGGAGACGTGAATGATTAAATTCAACAAAATGACATTAAAATCGTGGGAGTCCCAAATTATACTCATTCTCACTATAGTTTTCAGTAATTGCAAACAAAATCTCTTGTTTTATATAAAAATTCCATTTACATGACCATCTAAACACAATAGAAAAACTAAAATCACCACGTATTAACATTAACCTCCGAAGTATTATTTGAACGATCGAAGAACAATGAGATAAGCAATTTGCAAGCTTGGATGACTAAATAAAAGATGTTCTAAGGAAGCTGTGAATTCGAATAAAGTCATAACGTTTTCCACATTACATACAACTGAAAAGTATATCGCTCAAAGGAATTAATGTTCCCTAATTTGAAGACTACGTAATCCTCAATTACATAAATGCGGTGCAAGCATGAGAGCCAGTACTCATCTGTCTACATGGAATGTGTGGTTTCAAATGACGTCACCTATCAGTGCAGAAATGCATCATGCGCAAACAGCCCCATGGAGATACAGGCTTTATTCGTTAACGGTAGCGTGCTTTCAACAGCCGGACGCTACCTTTGCTTCTGACGATACTTCCTGGTTAAGAATGACGAATGGGTTCTCTCTTCTATCCAGTCTTTGAATACTCCACGTACGCATCTTTTGTTAACTATTTACGCTATCTACTGCCTTCTGGAGCGTATGCACGAACACAACAATATGGGTTTCACGGCGGAAGTCATGTTGTAGCCCCCAAAAGCTTTTGTTCGAGCGCCAGAAAAGTCATCATACGTGAGCACACTACACACTTATTGGCAATAACACAAGGACCAAACGCTTAATAACGTGTTGATCAACCACTGAAACGAAATACAGTAGTAATCTGGATGGAATGGATTCAAGAATCATGCAAAGCGTTCTTTCTTGTTCCTTTTGGGACTGATCTGTATCGTGAGATTCGAGTTGCTTTTGAATTTTCCGATCATTTGTTTCTGTACATATTTTCCGAACCAAGTGGCGATGGAAGATACTAGGAATTGCGCTGTAATCTTCTTTCATGGATGAGTTTCGAAAGTCAAACTTTGGGTGTACAAGGACTTGGTTTCCCATGTATGGTTGTAGACTAATGTGCGATAGACTGGAAGTTTTAAATGACTGGTCGGTCATTATTAATTAAAATGGGCTTCTACTTTACATTTGTGTTTATCTGTATCATTCTGGTCATTGTTCATTAAAATGGGGTTCTACTTTACATTTGTGTTTGCATATTAAAATACGTCACTTTTCTAGGCTGCACTACAACCGCGCATTTACTGTTCTTCAAATAATACAGAATTCGTTAGTTTTTTCAGCTTCCTAGTTTTTTCACCTGTTCTGTGTGACATAGGTTAACGTTGCCTCCACCTACGTACTTGCTTACCTTATTCTTCGACTTGCAACCACGACGGTTGCTACACTACATCGGTTGGCATCGTGGTGCTAGTGTTGTGTGTGAGTTCTCTCTTTACATTATTTGCACGCTACATGACGAGTATTAGTTTTCAAACGATTACTAATTTCATTAGTTGACATGGGGTTTATTCATATTGTTCAACTAAACCTCTATTGCCTTGATAATACCCGATGCAGTGTTCCGGTATGTTCCTTGATACCCACGTTCTCAGTTGACCAGCTAATCTTAAGGGTACTAACTGACATATTGCACTTTGTATGGTATACCCCGACACATGTGTTCTGGTAATTTTTCTGTCGTAGGTCATACTATAATTTCTCTTCCCTTGATTAAGAGCTACATGTCATGTAGAGGTAAGCACCTTTGGTTGTTCTGATTGTAATGAGTGCATTTCTAATATACTGCGTATCCATCGCAGTACCTTTATTTTAGGCTTATTCCATAGCTTATGGTTTAGTGTACCATCTATCCACACGCCTGCTTACTGGCAGACCTATCACTTTCGAGATAACGTTGGTTTTGTCTTTTCCATATATCAATACTTACTGCTTAGTGCGAATTCGTTATGGGATATTCCTTTAGATTCGTAATTTGATTCACTAGAAATGCTTTATTAAATAAGATGTTTCTTATGAGTTTGTGATCAATAAATTTCACTGAGGTATTTTTATATTCTCCTTCTATCAGTTATTAGTACTATATGGAACATGACTATACAGGTAGTTATGAGGTTGATCTCCAGTAAGTGGTGTAAGTTTTACTACTATACGACAGCATGTAATCAAATGTTTTATGCTCAGTCTGTACTCGTCAGTATATGATTAGATTATTTTACTCCAGTTGTTTCACGGGCATTATACCGTGATTATCCACGCATTACACGAAATATTAACTTCCTTTTAGTAAGTTCCTTTGTTGTGATTATGCGACGTACATACTTAGCTCACTAGTTTACGTTAACATGGTGTGCACTGTTTCTTATTTTATTCCTTAATTTATCTGTGACTATATGTAACTTGCTGCAATCATTGGTATTGTTATGTTATTACATATTATCACAATAATGCCAAGACGTGCACCGCGCCCCTTTTCTGGTTATCTTTTTCATACTGGTACCACTGTTGTCTTTACACAGGGCCTGAAGATGACATAGTAAAACTCTGAAACTGATAGCCAAATAAAATGAGTTTGGAAAAAACTGGACGACTGAAAGATATTTAATTTGACATTATTTATTGGTGTGGGGATAATAGTAACATGTAAGCGTAACACTAGAAGCCATGGAGCAATTTAAAGCAATGTTAGAAGATGTATAACCAACCGCACACATCAAAAAAAGTTTTGCATCACCTGGGTTCTGAGAGTTCCAGAACCAGTACAGAAAATTGGAATAGAGATCAACATAAATATCGTTTGCGCCCTTTTTATTGCTCATGAAAACCACACACTGCACGTTGTACCACCATACAGCGAGACCTTCAGAGGTGGTGGTTCAGACTGCTGTACATACCGGTACCTCTAATACCCAGTAGCACGTCCTCTTGCATTGATGCATGGCTGTATTCTTCGTGGCATACTATCGACAAGTTCATCAAGGAACTATTGGTCCAGCACTCCACAACGGCGATTCGGTGTACATCCCTCAGAATGGTTGATGGGTCACGTCTTCCATAAACAGCCCTTTTCAATTTATCCCAGGGTTCATGTCTGGAGAACATGCTGGCCACTCTAGTCGAACGATGTCGTTATTTTCAAGGAAGTCATTCACAAGATGTGCACGATGGGGGCGTGAATTGTCGTCCATGAAGACGAATGCCTCGCCAATATGCTGCCGATATGGTTGCACTATCGGTCGGAGGATGGCATTCACGTATCCTATAGCCGTTACGGCACCTTCCATGACCACTAGCAGCATTCGTCGGCCCCACATAATGCCACCCCAAGAGAACAGGGAACCTCCACCTTGCTCCACTCGCTATACAGTGTGTCTAAGGCGTTCAGCCTGACCGGGTTGCCTGCAAACACGTCTCCGACGATAGTCTGGTTGAAGGCATATGCGACACTCATCGGTGAAGAGAACGTGATGCCAATCCTGAGTGGTCCATTCGGCATGTTGTTGGGCCCATCTGTACCGCGCTGCATGGTCTCATGGTTGCAAAGATGGACGTCGCCATGGACGTCGGGAGTGAAGTTGGCCATCATGCAGCGTGTTGCACACAGTTTGAGCCGTAACACGACGTCCTGTGGCTGCATGAAAAGCAATATTCAACATGGTGGCGTAGCTGTCAAGGTTTCTCCGAGCCATAATCTGTAGGGAGCGGTCATCCACTGCAGTAGTATCCCTTGGTTGGCCTGAGCGAGGCATGTCATCGACAGTTCCTGTCTCTCTGTATGTCTTCCATGCCCGAAAAACATCGCTTTGGTTCACTCCAAGGCGCCTGAATATTTTCCTTGTTCAGAACCCTTCCTGGAACAAAGTAACAATGCGGATGCGACCGAAGGGCGGTGTTGACCGTCTAGGCATGGCTTAACTACAGACAAGACAATCCGTGTTCCTCCTTCCTGGTGTAATGACTGGAACTGATCGCTGTCGGATCCCTTCCGTCTAATAGGCGCTGCTCAAACATGGTTGTTTACGTCTTTGGGCAGGTTTAGTGACATCTGAACAGTGAAAAGGACTGTGTCTGTGACACAATATCCACAGTCAACGTCTACCTTCAGGAGTTCTGGGAACCGGTGTGATGCTAATTTGTTTTTGATGTGTGTATTTCTCTCTCTCTCTCTCTCTCTCTCTCTCTCTCTCTCTCTGTGTGTGTGTGTGTGTGTGTGTGTGTGTGTGTGTGTCGTGAACAAAGGGGTGAACAGCATGTCGCTCTATAAGTGTTCGAAACACACAGAAAAAGGCAGCCGATGTCGGAGATTTTGGTAGCTTCGTGTAGAATCTGCACCTACCGTCAATGGTGCTAAAATCTATTAACTTCAATTTGTTAGGGTCGCTTTGATTAATGTGAATTTGTGACACACCACATTAAGAGGTTAACTACAGCCTCACAGAAAACCACATACCTACTCCTGATAGATATTTTTCATTACGAAGAAAGCCTACAGAATTAGAAAACATCTTCATCACTACACAGGCACACGATACGTCGTGACTAACTGGACGCAAAGCGTAACTTCGCACAACATATTTAGACAGCCACACACAAAGCATGAACTATTATCCGCAGAACCACCCGCGCTTCTAGAGCTAGCTGAAAGTTAATTACCGCCACATGCCATTTTCACGTGCACCATAGGCTTCGCAGCGAGTGCTCGGAACAGGCAGATCCTGCAACGTGCACAGACGGATGTGCTTCTAGACTCACAGTGGATGCTTTACTAGTGATTTATGGAAGCTACCTGGTAGACATGTTGTGCAGCCTCCTACTGGTTACATGAAGGTGATCTGCCAGAGATACAGCAAATAGTTGACTAAAGGGTAACAAGTAAGTCCCAACTCCTGAAATGGAAAGTGGATACATGGTGAAACAACTGGAAGAGTCGGTCAGCGTTTTCCGTACATTCGAGAACGCTTCGCCCTCGGCCATGAAATCCCAGTCCGGGCATTTCACATTACCTAACGGGACACCGTCCGTATCCAGTTTACCAGTACAGGTGCAACAGGAAAGCCAATGGTATCTACTGTAGTCGGCATCCAGAACACCCGATGTCATCCCATTATTTTGACGCTTATAATGAAACTATGGAACTTATAGTTACTGACCAACCACAATATGAACATTTTACAAATTACTAATTGTATACAATAACAGAGTAACATCATTTCAAGGCGTGAAAAAGAGAAGGTCGGTGTATGGCAACTACAAGATACCTCGCACACAGCACAGCATCAGCACAGCATCACCACAGAAGTCTGAATGATGAAACAGATGCCTGCGAGTGCATCTAGTTTCGTGGAAGATGTGAATGCGTTATATATATATTACTTAATCACTATTATTATTATTCTTTCTTTCTTTCTTCCTTTTCTCAGGCGTTATGTCTGGACAAAAATGGAAAGTGACGCGGACCTTGATCAAGCGTGACTTCCTTTTAACTGTACGGTATATGTTATATTGCATTTAGGAACTTTCGGGTGATTGAACATGTATCAATAATTACGGATTTCTGTAGTTGTATATATAAGTTTGGATATAGCTGTATTGTATTGATGTACTGGTGGATATTGTGTGGTATGACTCCTGTAGTTGATACTATAATTGGTATAATGTCAACTTTGTCCTGATGCCACATGTCCTTGACTTCCTCAGCCAGTTGGATGTATTTTTCAATTTTTTCTCCTGTTTTCGTTTGTATATTTGTTGTATTGGGTATGGATATTTCGATTAGTTGTGTTAATTTCTTCTTTTTATTGGTGAGTATGATGTCAGGTTTGTTATGTGGTGTTGTTTTATCTGTTATAATGGTTCTGTTCCAGTATAATTTGTATTCATCATTCTCCAGTATATTTTGTGGTGCATACTTGTATGTGGGAACGTGTTGTTTTATAAGTTTATGTTGTAAGGCAAGCTGTCTTCTGGAGTATTCTGTATTTGCTAGTATTGTACATCCGCTTGTGATGTGATCTACTGTTTCTATTTGTTGTTTGCAAAGTCTGTATTTATCTGTTGTGGTATTGGGATCTTTAATAATATGCTTGCTGTAATATCTGGTGTTTATTGTTTGATCCTGTATTGCAATCATGAATCCTTCCGTCTCACTGTATATATTGCCTTTTCTTAGCCATGTGTAGGATGCGTCTTGATTATTATTATTAGCATTAGTATTATTACTATACTAAGAGTGTATTTTGTTTTCAATCAAACACGAAATTTTGGAAACACGACCTACTACTCAGGGTGGATCACCTGATACTTACGATCACCCTACTTTTAGTTTATTAATGTCAAGGGGCATTATTCCACTCAAAAAGTGTACGTTTGCACAAATAAATACACTTTCCAAGTGTTATTACAATCTGTTGATTGGCTAACAATATGAGCCCCTGACTACCAATCCATTCTGTGAAACCCGCACAGCAATAGCACTTTCCATATCCGCAATATTTGCGCTGCAAGTCTTAGGCGATTCGTCCTATATAAATTGTAAATCTAAAGGAAGCAATAAAATAAATAAATGTGTCATCTGGACCACATGCTCCTGTGTTCACACTGTAGTGAACTGGCACAGCTGTGTTGGTGAAAGCCTTCAGCTAGACCAGATGCAGGTCAGGAGTCATGTGATGTTTTCTCTATCACGCGGGTGTGTAACTTCGCTGTGTAAAGGGAAAGAGGGGGGGGGGGGGAATGGCGGCGGCAACGTACGCACTACTCTTAACTTATTGCTATGGAGGTAATGTGTAACTAAAGGAGACATTTGTGCCGCTCATTGAATATCAATGACATCTCAATGGAGAAAATTTAACAAATACTGTGATGAACAGAAATTATCAACACTTGGGATATTTAAGGTTATATTGAGTTACATTGCAGCTTACTTTCATGAATGTTTCTTCATAAGCAGTGTGTAATCAAAATTATTGGGGTTCTGGGTTCAGGGGTCAAATGCATGGTTAAATCCAAAGCTTCGACAAGGGACTCGGAAGTAAAATAATAGAGAGCAAATCTGTAAGAAAGTCATAGACGTTAAGACTGCAAAAGGCACACAGCTTTTAATATGCAAAAATATAGATGCTGACCCAGAAAAATATTCATGAAAAACTGTTTCAAGTGTGTGTGCGAAACGTGAACGCAGGGGAAGAGAAAAATGAAATGATAGAATTTTTGGGTATGATGTTACAGGAGACTGTTTAAAATGTGGTACATTCATCGAGTAAAGAATGAACACGTACGTCCTGTAACGAATCACTGAGAAAACATGTTTACTGTAGTAGACCTACATAATGAAATTATGTGGCATAATAGTTGGGCAGATATTACGACATGAATCGTTGCTGAAAATAGTACCTGAAGGGACGATGGCAGACAAAACTCTCAAGGACACGACCAGATATGAGTTATTATGGCATATAGTCGGTATATAGAATGTAATAGTTGTATTGAATAAGGAGGATTACTCTGAAGCGGCATGAATGGGAAACTGTATCATATTGTAGGACTGTTGATCGAAACTTCAAAAAGAATCTACGAGAAAATAAACTTCATTTTTGCAACTGCAATAGGTGAAACTTTTTCTTCTTTCTTTTCTTTTACTCTGGACATACATCTTTGATGGTGCCGAATATTTTTTGTTTTGTTCTACGGTGTTAAATATGACTAATTTTTGCTTTATTAACATTTATACATGAATTTCTTGTTAATTGAGTACGCAAAACTTCAACATATGCTTTATCTGGTTTTGTAAAATGCACAGAATAAAACTAATTGTAGTACGTAATGTATATGAACTGTGATGCGAGAGCGTTATATATAGTGACAGTCGAACAATGACAGTCAGCGTGGTGGCGCGTATATGCTCTTATGCTTCATAATTATGCTAGACAGAAACATATTAAGATTTATTGTCGCATAAATATTTTTCGGACACGGTTAAAACTAAATTTCGACGTGAACGTTATGACAGAAAAAGTTAGACTTTTAAGCTTTGTGGAGTATTATAAAGAGTTCAGATAACCTATATACGAATGGACTTTGATTGTCGTTATTGGAACTAAATTGTTTGCGTATTACTGAATTGTATTGACTAATGAATTTTAAATTTCTTGTCATATTTGCTAGTCAATGAACTGCCGACGCATTGAAACATTGACCGCCGCTATGAAAATATTTAAACTGTTTATTACGTGTGGTACTGTTTTCGCCGGAACGGTGAATTCGCGATTGTGGTACACACGCTAAAAGCGATGGACTGTAATTTCATGAATGGCAAGTTAAACTGAATTTTATACTGTTTTGAAACTGTGTGCGGCACGTCTGTTATCGGAATCGCGTGTGACTGCACACGTGCGAAGTTGGATCTTCACAACTACTATGCTCGACCAGCCTGTGATAAAAGGAATGTCACGGATTATAATACTATCGCCAGGAGAATAATATAATAAGCAACCTCATGTATCCACAGTAATTTCACGATTGATGGAGCTAAAATAATTACGTCGACAGAACCAAAGAGCAGCTATCGACGTAACAACACCCCGACTACGAACAGATAAGCTGCAACGAGAAACGCTCTCTCTCTCTATCACTCATAAACACTAAAAGGAGAGAAACTGTTCTTAATGCCTGCTTTCCTTAAAATGAAGATTCTTTCTACGTTGACATTATTGGACAACTGTTAATAGTAGTCATTATTATTACCATCTCTGTCTTAATCTTTCATTCTGTTGTAATTTTTGTTGCATGTGTTAACGTATGTTTTGGAGGGACATTTTTGTGTGTGTGTGTGTGTGGGGGGGGGGGGGGTGATATCGTCATGTTTTGTCTTGATCCGTGGTAAGTCTCGTGAGCTGTGGCATACATTAGATTGCGATCACCGACCAATCGTGATGGGCCGTTCTTTTCCTGAACCTCCTAAATGGGTTATACCCGGAGCCGACGTGGCTGTCTTAATTTCCCCGTGACGGTCGATGTATCCAACATCAGTATAAGAAATTATTCTGAAAGACCTGGCAAAAGACGGCACGTTACAGAAGCGCCGTAAGAAGCAGCGAGGACGTGATCAGCGAGAATGCCTACAGTCTGATCCTTATTCTGACTGGCCGCAATACCTAAGGGTTAAATAATTTTGCGAAGCAATTTGGAGGCTCGTGAAATTGGGGACTCGGCTCATAGAGTTGAGGTTGCATGTCGTGGACCCCCTGCGGGGCAGTTTTTGTTTTTAAACTGGTGTCACTTCTAATTTGTAGCATTAGTGACCCCTCGTGATCAATGAAATAAATGAAATTACTTTGCGGGAACGCAAAGCCTACAAGTCATTCGAAAGTGCACTGCTGCTCGCTGATGTCACATTCCTCTTCAGTATTCTCCTGATTTTTTTTTTTTTTTTTTTTTTTTTTTTTTTTTTGAGTGTTGCGAATTCATGAGAATGGACTGCGGCTTCAGCGACGCTACGGACGCTGCGAGGCATGGATGATGAAAGGAATGTTACACCATCTTCACTCAATACGTCTTCCTTTTTTTCTGTTTTTCTTATGTATAATTCTAGTCAGCAGCCCGTAAACAGACATTTTCAGGCTAAACGTCGGACAGTTTTCCTATATATCTGCATGTGTCCCCCCCCCCCCCCCCCCTGACTTCGGAGATATTAGGTTGAATACTTGGTGGTAGAATAAATCAATATTTTTTTGTATGGGGAGAAGAGAAAATTTTTTTGTGTTGTGTGTTAAAACTCAATTACTTCCGCGGAGTGTAATCATATGGAACAGTTGATGCTGGTCTTCCCGCCGGATGATCCAGTCAACCTTAGCGGCCTCTTTTGAGATACTCGAGAGCAGTTGGCGGTGTGCCGGTAGCGGGTTCCAACGTTTGCCTTCGTCTTCATTCCACGCTCATGTATAACAACACAAACGTGGTAGCACCGTACTCTACAAACAGGCGTCAAAGTCTGCCGCGGCAGAGAGACAGCTTGACTACCTTAGCACTGGTCAAAGGAAAGCAACGGCGAAGCATAGTGAGTCGTATTTCGTCCACGACAGCCCTGCGTAACGCCTCGAGGGACGGTGGGAGGCGGGGAGAGAGAGAGAGAGAGAGAGAGAGAGAGAGGGAGAGACCTGCAAAGTATGGTGCAAGGAGTCGCAACTGACCCTCGTCATGAACAAATGAACGTATAGCGCGTATATAAATAGAAAAGCTGTGTGTGATTCCGCGATTGCAGAACAATTGCTGGAAGAAGTTACTTCCATAAAATAACTAGGAGTATGCGTACGGGCCCATTTCCAGTGGAAAGACCACGTAAAATTAATGGCGGCTAAGGCAGGTGCCAGACTGAAATACGTTGGCAGAATCCTCGGGAAATATAGTCCATCAACAAAGGATGTAGCTAACAAAACACACGTTCGACCAATACTAAAATACTGCTCGTCGGTCTGGGAAGGACACCATATGGCATTGATAGGTTGTGGCGGTGGTGTTAGTGGTGTGGTACGTATAGGGCGTTCAACGGCGGGATCATCAGCACCCATACTACACTAAGGCATTGGTAGAGGAAGTACAGAAGCACAGCACGTTTCGTTACAGGTGCATTTAGTAAGCGCGAAAGCGTCACGGGGATGATGAGTCAGCTCCAGTGCCAGAAGGTACAAAAGAGGTGCTCTGCATTATGATATGAGCAACGGTTGAAATTCCGAGACTTCACGTTCCTAGAAGAGTCAATCAAGACGTTGCTGCCTCCTAAATACCAGGTGGTTATACTGAAAGTGCACCTACTCACAGAGATCCGTTGTGGGCTGTAATTATTGTATGGCAGGGAAACTTGGTAGATACATTATTACGGTAATGCTGGAAAAATATAGTTCCAATTTTGGCCACCAAGTGCAAATATGGTGCTGTATAGTATTCCGTAGAGTCTCCGGTGGTCATACTGAATAAATTGTGTAGGCGGCGGTTAATAGTAAAAACATTATACCTTTCCCACTTGTTTGACCAATTTTGCCCACATTCCGCTACTAAACTGTTACATCTGGCAACCTTTTTCCAGCGTAAATAGGTTCTGCATTAATTCATTAGAATATCTACCGAGTTTCGCTACCATACATTAATTCCAGCCCACACTGGACCTCTGTGAGTAGCTGCACTGTAATTGTAATCACAAGGATATCTCGTGGAAAGACCATGAAGATAAAAGAGAGATTCGAGCCCCCGCAGAGGCTTACCAGAAATAGTTGTCCCTGCGAACAATACGTGGCTGGAATAGGAAAAGTCGGATGTGACAGTGGTACACGATGCTCCCTCCATAAAGTGGCTTGCGGAGTAGAGATGCAGAAGTAGATGGAGAGCGCTGTAGGCTACTGTTATCAGTGAAACTCAGAGGGACAGCTGGCCGATAGGAAAGCGCTCTCTTGTTCGTCGCACATTGGCATGATTCCAATCCGACGTTTCAAGAGGAAAAATAGCGTAGGTCACAGAAAGTCAGCTTTTTCCCGACCTATTGTATTGTACTGTATTGTATTGTATCTTAACTGGGGACCTAGAAACGACGGAGAGGCTCCGTCCCCGCCGCAGCCGCAGTGGTCCACAACCCACGACGACTACCGCAGTCCACTTCACCCCTCAGCCAACCCCACACCGAACCCAGGGTTATTGTGCGGTTCGGCTCCCGGTGGACCCCTCAGGGAACGTCTTGCACCAGACGAATGTAACCCCTATGTTTGCGTGGTAATGGTGGAGTACGCGTACGTGGAGAACTTGTTTGCGCAGCAATCGCCGACATAGTGTAACTGAGGCGGAATAAGGGGAACCAGCCCGCATTCGCCGAGGCAGATGGAAAACCGCCTAAAAACCATCCACAGACTGGCCTGTTCACCGGACCTCGACACAAATCCGCCGGTCGGATTCGTGCCGGGGACCAGGCGCTCCTTCCCTCCAGGAAATCCGTGCGTGAGACCGCACAGCCAACAGGGCGGGCTTCCCGACCTATAACCTACTCTTTTTTTTCTTTCTTTTGAAAATATGCGTCAGTCTGTATCTACCCCAGAGGTAGAGCAGGCGGTTCAAGTCCTGACCGTTTGTAGAGTAACGACATTTTCAACCAAACATGAGGCGATGCTGTACTAGAGCAGAGGGAATCCCATTTGTGAATATTTGGGAAGGGACTTCTGGTTTAAGCAAGGAAACCTCCGGAAAACCTGGATCCGAGTCTGGGAATATGACCTACTTTTAATGTAAGTCTACGGCAATAGCTCACAGGCAAAACATCGAAAACCAAGCGTTTGTGTGAGTGTATTTTTTTTCTTTTTTGTATATGTACAGAGTAAAGTCGATGATTTCTTCGCCACGTGCAGTGCTCCTACTGAATGTCGCTGCGATGCAGTCCTGGAATGTCGTGAGAACATTTTCGATATCACTGGAAACATCTATTAAAAACGTATATTTTACCGACAAAAATTACGTCCTAGGTTAAGGTACTGAATTCGTTGTTGCCAGAATCGGGGTTGCATCTCCAGTCAAGCATTCAGATTTAGGTTCCCTGTATTCTCACAAAATCTCTTTGGACAAATTCTGTGATGGTTTCTTTGTAAAGCACAAAGCCAGTTGTGCAACGCTGGGGAAGAGTTTAGGATAACGTTGACTATACTAGTCTCACAATAGAAGGCGCCTCTTGGCCTAAATGTAGGACATAAACGATTTGCATCCCGTATTCGTATACACTGTTATACACGTTCTCAGTGTTTCTTTCACATCATTCTTCGTTAATGTTGCTATTTTCACCAACGTTATCATACTTAATTTAAGGGTAAACTATTTACGAAAGACTGCGCCTTATAGAATGAGGAAAAGAAGTAGGATTAAATTAAATAGCTCCATACAGACGTCTGGGAGCTTGAATATATCAAAGAAACGGGGTGGTTGAACCTGGAAATAGCTTAATCATCTAACCGGAAAGGTTCTTCTTCACCGTCGCACAACGTCCCCTTTCCTCATTGTGAAGGTGGGTGTCTTAAGTGTGTCTGTTCAGTGTGAGTGACTGAAATGGTTGCATGTGTGTGCCTAGTGTGGATTCCTGTTTATGTTTGATGATGACCGGAAGAAGAGGATGGATCCCGATGCTAGCAAATAACGTGCTCCTCACAAACAGCCACAAGGGGTCCGCAGAGTTTAACATGCATTGTCACACGTCCTCACGACGCATGGCCCTACGGGAGGTTTGAAATTTGATCTAGGATGATGGCGCAACGTCTAGTGATCAGGAACTTTCCACCGCCACCTCTCTTCCCCTCGATGGCCAAATACAGCCCGTAAAAATTTCTTCCACAAGCAGGATTTGAACCGGCTACCTGGCAGCCGAGTGCTACGGAACAGACTTGCTTTTTTTCTTTTCCTTTTTGAGGAAGGACAGCATGTAAGGGAGAGCGGAGAGGGCACAACGGGCCGGCTGAGGTGCCCACTGAGTCTTCCAAACACTAAACTAAACGTTCCCCTAAACCTACACAGGAAAGTCGCAATATGGAATGGAATGTAACGCGAGTCTTCCCTAGCAGTTCGTTAACGTAACTGCTTTCTGCGCGATTCTAGAATTAATTAGGAAGAAACTTAATCACGGCGGAAACCGAGCGAGGTGGCGCAGTGGTTAGCACACTGGACTCGCATTCGGGAGGACGACGGTTCAATCCCGTCTCCAGCCATCCTGATTTAGGTTTTCCGTGATTTTCCTAAATCGCTTCAGGCAAATGCCGGGATGGTTCCTTTGAAACGGCACGGCCGATTTCCTTCCCCATTCTTCCCTCACCCGAGCTTGCGCTCCGTCTCTAATGTCCTCGTTGTCGACGGGACGTTAAAGACTTATCTCCTCCTCCTCACGGCGGAACTTGGAACATCGAAATCGATACTTCATATCAATAACTACCGGCAGATGACGAAAACAAAACAATAGAACTAAGTAACAGAATTCTTGTCAAGTATCCCAGCTTTTTGTCTGCAGTTGCGAGCAAAAAGGTTTTCACGTCGAACTCAGCTTTTGTACCTATCTCTCCTTCGAGGCAACTCTGTCCACGAACTACTTGTACATCTACTTTTGGCGGTACAAGTCTGTCTAAAACGTATTCCTTGAATACTGAAATCTAAGTAAAAAATGTTTTATGAGATGTATTTTGTATCCTTATTCACGCGGCAGCATATCAGACTGCTGCGTGGATGGCCTGGTTCTGTCTTTCTCTCGTGCGATATCCGGAATGTGGTCCGCATGGCCTCTTGAAGAAAGCTGAGGCCGCTCTTGAAAGAGACCTTTCAGCGCTGTGTCGCTTTTAAGACCAACTCATACTACGTCACGGAATAGAACGTAGAACGTTGTACTCGCTTTTCTGGAGGAACGTTCAATAGATATGAAAGATTTTTATTCGTGCAACGCTGTTATGGCCGCTAGACAAAAATTTAGTCACTTGGTTTTCAGCAACTCAACTTTATTTACGCGTTTCGAGTAAACTCAGTTTCAGAATGTCAAAGGGAGTAGGGGGCTTTATACACACGGTATGGCGTTGTACAGGTAACCAATTTCACCCGTATTTCCTTCGATTTTATTATGTTTACTCGCTTCAATAAAGTTGAGTTGCTGAACCTCAAGTGACCACATTTTTCTCCAGCCACATAACGACAGCGTACAAAAAAGTTATAAAGTGATCACGTGCCTCTTACGTGACTTTGTCATATACTACATTCACGTAGACCTTCCACGGAAAGCAACGTCACTGTCAAGGATTCTAGAGAATATAACTTCGGCAGTGGCGCCGTCTGTTCATATCGGAACCCAACATAGACTGAGGTGACAAAACTAATGGGGTACCTCCCAATATTGTGTCAGACCACCTTTTTCCCGACGTAGTGCAGTGCTGGACGTGGCATGGACTCAAGAAGTTGTTGGAAGAAATATTGAGCCATGTTGTTGTTGTCGTTGTTTTTGTTGTGGTCTTCAGTCCTGAGACCGGTTTGATGCAGTTCTCCATGCTACCCTATCCTGTGCAAGCTTCTTCATCTCCCAGTACTTACTGCAACCTACATCCTTCTGTATCTGTTTAGTGTATTCATCTCTTGGTCTCCCTCTAAGATTTTTACCCTCCACGCTGCCCTCCAATGCTAAATTTGTGATCCCTTGATGCCTCAGAAAATGTCCTACCAACCGATCCCTTCTTCTTGTCAAGTTGTGCCACAAACACCTCTTCTCCCCAATTCTATTCAATACCTCATCATTAGTTACGTGATCTACCCATCTAATCTTCAGCATTCTTCTGTAGCACCACATTTAGAAAGCTTCTATTCTCTTCTTGTCCAAACTATTCATCGTCTGCCTCTATATCCGAACATAACTGGGAAACTGTTGCCGCTGCAGGATATTGTACACTAACTGACCTCTCGATTATGTGCCGTGTATGTTCGATAGGATTCGTGTCGGGCGATCTGGGTGGCCAAACCATTCGCTCGAATTCTCCATAATGTTCTTCAAACCAATCGCGAACAATTGTGACAAGATATTTTTTTTTTTTTAAGGATGAAGTCCACGAGTGGCTGAAAATGTAGCCGAAAGTGACTATTTCCCGTCAATTATCGGTTCAGTTGGACCAGAGAACTCATTTCATTCCATATGGAGCTACCACCAGTTTGCACAGTGTCTTGTTGACAGCTTGCATCCATGGCTTCGGGAGGTCTGCGCCACACACGAGTTCTAGCATCAACTCTTACCAGTTGAAATCGGAACTTGCCGGACCAGGCAAGACGTCTAGGGTCCAGCCGATGTGGTCACGAGCCCAGGAGAGCCGCTGCAGGCCATGTCGTGCTCTCGCGTCAGTCGTCTGCTTTCATATCCAATTAACGCTAAATTTCACCGCATTGTCCTAAAGGATACGTTCGTTGTACGGCCAACATTGATTTCTACGTTTATTTCGTGGAAAAGCCACTGCTCTCGGTGAAGGTCGTCGGCCACTTTGGTGTCGTGGTGAGAGATAATGCCTGAAATTTGGTATTCTGGCGTATTCTTGACACGTCGAACTCAGAATATTGAATTCCCTAACGATTTCCTAAATGGAATATCCCATGAGTCAAGCTTCAACTACCCTTCTGCATTAATTACCGTCATGCGCCCATAATCACATTGCAAATCTTTCAACGTGAATGACCGAGATGACCAAGTAGAAATGACAGCTCTCCCAATGAACTGCCCTTTTATAGCTTGTGTATGCGGTACTACCAGCATCTGTATGGTATATGTACGTATCGTTGTCACAATCTTCTGTCACCTCATTGTAATCTCACTAAGCTCATTCGCGTCTGAATAATGGATTACTTACGGTTATGTCTTCTCAATCTTTAATTCTTACTTTGTTTTCAAGACACAATGCATAGATTTCACTAGGACTCGATACTTTTTTCGAGTGAACTCCTCCAAAAGATACTCAGCAACTTTCTTTCACTGGTGCCTTATCCCATGGTTGCGCAGGGTCGGCATTGTGAGGAACAGATTTGGCAAGGTTAATGGTTAAGGGGTGGCCGGATGCCCTTCGTGCCGCCACCCCATACAGCCCCCCCCCTTCCCGCCCCGGGACGAAATTACTGTTACTGGATCCCAGCTAGTGTAATCCGTGGAATAGTGCGAACGTATTCAGATGTCTGCGACAAGTGTAACTGAGGCTGAACGTGGGGACCAGCCCAGTATTCACCTAGCGGGATGTGGAAAACCGCCTAAAAGTCACATCCAGGCTGGCCGGCACACCGGCCCTCGTCGTTAATCCGCCGGGCGGATTCGATCCGGGGCTGGTGCGCCTACTCAAGTCCAAGAAGCAGCGCGTTAGCGCTCTCGGCTAACCTGGAGGGTCAAAAGATACTCAGCATCTCTAAGTAAAATTTTAGTTAGGCTTTACAAAGCTTACACAACGACTGTAAATAAATAACAAAATAACAATATAATAAAAGTAAAACAGTTTTTGCTCAGAGAAAAGACCCCAGTGACACTGATTTTGTGCTTGTCAGTTAAAAAAGCGAAGAGATACGTAAACGTGAGATGTACTGCCTGATAAAATTTTGACGGTAGGAAATGTTTGCACGTTGCTTTCCCCACGCTTCCCGCTCTGAGCAGTGAGTAGAATTTACCGTTCTCCTTTCGCCAGTAACAAATAGCGAGGTGAAGCAGTTGTTGGCACTCAGGACCTGTATACGAAAGGACGGCGCTTCAAATCCTCATCTGGCCATTGTGCTTTAGGTTTTTCGTGGTTCCCCTAAATCATTTAAGGTTACCTCCTGCATGATTCTTTTCAATGGGTTATGGCAGAGTTCTTTCTTCAAATGGACTCTAAAAGCATTATGTTATAATATAATTAATTTTAGTTCTTTTATTCTGAAATATTTCTTAACGTTAATTAATTTCATATTATTGTACTTCGATTGAAATACATGCCGTATTATCGCATCTTAGAGACTTCAGCGCTCGCGATCGATAAAATGTAACTCATTTAATATGACAGAATGAAAGTTGACAGATGTCTATGTAACCAGCGTTGTTGCTTTCAGAGTTTTAAAGGACAGCCCCATTTATAAAGGAACGAACAGTGCTCATCTGTATGGACGATACAATCACGTTATTATATTATGTGCACAAAGAAATAAAGGAAAACAGAGTTACATAATAGCGGAAGAAAATGAACTTGGTGTTCAGTGGGATTTGAAATCGACGCGGTGGTTTCTTATTTAACTTTCCCCAACTCAACGGTTCCGTAACAAAGGTAACGTGGATTGTGGCACATCATGCAGACAAAGCATAAAATAACAGTTCTAACACCACGAGATAAAGAAACTTATCTTCTGTGCTAAGTTTTACTGCTTGCATCCTAGATAGACTTCGTACGTCGTTAATAAGGAATATTCTGACAGCACGGACGTCATGTGCGACTGTAACTAATAGTTAGGGCAACAGAGATGGACTCGTATTTATCGTATAATTTGCAGACCCCCAAAATGGGTAAGCGACCACTACGTGAAAGATGCTTCATTGGCTCCTAGTACTAATCAAGAACGTTGTAAATTTTGGTGCAATTCCCTGGCAGGAGTAACATTACAATACTGAATCACTATGCAGAGCAAATACAAAGTTCGCATCACTGAAATCGTATGGTGATGCTAAAGATTTCGTATAAATGTAGGTTTCTATTTAAACTTGAACTAATTTCGCCACAGTAGCATGCGAGTTCGAGTTCTGAATTTGTTGATCTAGACTGTCATCGGAAAGAATGTGTGTGTTAGTTTATACACGCAGGACATCGTGTCTGTTGGCAAGTGTTTGCATCTGTGATGTTTTGTTCTGGTTGCAAAGCAGCATCACGTGGCGTTCACTAAGTGTCTGAGCATGCGATGCTTTCTTTTTTTCTTTTTCTCAAGCCATTTTTGCGTAAGCTCAGCCGATTACCACTTCACGTCTCGAACCATTTGTCGATGGCCGACTGCCAGCAGAGAAACTAGCGCACTGTTTGTTTGACGCCGACCAGAGGAAATCACTGCTCTTCGGTGCTGTGAAGTATTTGCTTTTATTTTCTTTACAAAGACGCACGGGCTGTATAGGACTTTTATGTGAGGCAGAAATACACTCCTGGAAATTGAAATAAGAACACCGTGAATTCATTGTCCCAGGAAGGGGAAACTTTATTGACACATTCCTGGGGTCAGATACATCACATGATCACACTGACAGAACCACAGGCACATAGACACAGGCAACAGAGCATGCACAATGTCGGCACTAGTACAGTGTATATCCACCTTTCGCAGCAATGCAGGCTGCTATTCTCCCATGGAGACGATCGTAGAGATGCTGGATGTAGTCCTGTGGAACGGCTTGCCATGCCATTTCCACCTGGCGCCTCAGTTGGACCAGCGTTCGTGCTGGACGTGCAGACCGCGTGAGACGCCGCTTCATCCAGTCCCAAACATGCTCAATGGGGGACAGATCCGGAGATCTTGCTGGCCAGGGTAGTTGACTTACACCTTCTAGAGCACGTTGGGTGGCACGGGATACATGCGGACGTGCATTGTCCTGTTGGAACAGCAAGTTCCCTTGCCGGTCTAGGAATGGTAGAACGATGGGTTCGATGACGGTTTGGATGCACCGTGCACTATTCAGTGTCCCCTCGACGATCACCAGTGGTGTACGGCCAGTGTAGGAGATCGCTCCCCACATCATGATGCCGGGTGTTGGCCCTGTGTGCCTCGGTCGTATGCAGTCCTGATTGTGGCGCTCACCTGCACGGCGCCAAACACGCATACGACCATCATTGGCACCAAGGCAGAAGCGACTCTCATCGCTGAAGACGACACGTCTCCATTCGTCCCTCCATTCACGCCTGTCGCGACACCACTGGAGGCGGGCTGCACGATGTTGGGGCGTGAGCGGAAGACGGCCTAACGGTGTGCGGGACCGTAGCCCAGCTTCATGGAGACGGTTGCGAATGGTCCTCGCCGATACCCCAGGAGCAACAGTGTCCCTAATTTGCTGGGAAGTGGCGGTGCGGTCCCCTACGGCACTGTGTAGGATCCTACGGTCTTGGCGTGCATCCGTGCGTCGCTGCGGTCCGGTCCCAGGTCGACGGGCACGTGCACCTTCCGCCGACCACTGGCGACAACATCGATGTACTGTGGAGACCTCACGCCCAACGTGTTGAGCAATTCGGCGGTACGTCCACCCGGCCTCCCGCATGCCCACTATACGCCCTCGCTCAAAGTCCGTCAACTGCACATACGGTTCACGTCCACGCTGTCGCGGCATGCTACCAGTGTTAAAGACTGCGATGGAGCTCCGTATGCCACGGCAAACTGGCTGACACTGACGGCGGCGGTGCACAAATGCTGCGCAGCTAGCGCCATTCGACGGCCAACACCGCGGTTCCTGGTGTGTCCGCTGTGCCGTGCGTGTGATCATTGCTTGTACAGCCCTCTCGCAGTGTCCGGAGCAAGTATGGTGGGTCTGACACACCGGTGTCAATGTGTTCTTTTTTCCATTTCCAGGAGTGTATTTCGAATATTTCTGACTGAACAACAAAACTGCAAAAACGCGACGCTTCTATGGCACAATAGTGGCAATTTCTGTTGTACGGCGGGCTGCCACAGCCTCTTCTATTAGCAGAATCAAATTTTCCACTTTTGAATGAGTGACAGGAATTTGCGAACACAAGTACTTTTCCTCCCAATATCAGCTCGCTTGATATAACGGGTCCCATCATATCATGGAGTTACTAGCTTTCACAAAAAATACAACATTCACTGATTTCCAGTTGATACTTCATTACGCAACTTGATAAGAACACTTGTCTATAAAAGAGATTCAAAAAATGGTTCAAATGGCTCTGAGCGCTATGGGACTTAACATCTGTGGTCATCAGTTTCCTAGAACTTAGAACTACTTAAACCTAGCTAACCTAAGAACATCACACACATCCATGCCCGAGGCAGGATTCGAACCTGCGACCGTAGCGGTCACACGGTTCCAGACTGAAGCGCCTAGAACCGGACGGCCACACCGGCCGGCTATAAAAGAGACTAATAGCTCTTCCTGTAAATTAAACTGTAATAATTAACTAAGAGAAAGAACAGGAATTGGTCTTTTATTGGACACTTCAGAATGCCAGTTTGTAATTTCTCCCTTTTCAGATGGTCATCCCTTCACGACTTACGTGAACAATCTAGTGCAGCTTTCTGTAAATTGTTGATCAAAATTTAAATCAAACCAGGAATGCTCTCAACTATGAACTACGTGGAAATGATTTAAAACGTATACGAAGTGCTCGGGGCATGTATAAACTGCTGTCATTAAGAACTCCTTTCGCAAATCTAGTATCTAGTTACTGCACAAGTGGATAGCAACGATTAGTTTATTGCTTTCTCAAACATTTTAGAAAAATTATCTAAGCTGAGGCTAGTCGCTATTTACCGATATTTATGTTAACAGTCTGTAACATATGAAAATAATAACAATACATAGTGAAGTACTGAAACTTTTTACCCCCTTGTATGAAAGCATACAAAATTTTGTATACCAGAGTCATGATAACTTTGCTTATTTCTCGTGGATGTGTGAAACGTATTTTAATTTTGTTACATATCTTAGGTTTGGTAGCTCTACTTTTCTTACTAGCAACATCCAACAACTTTTTCAACTACCTTCCTGCTGCCGCTGGTCATTCCCCCTGCCAATCATCTTCTATCTTTCCTTACTCGACACGCTCATCGTTCTATGATCTTTTACAGTATTACTGACAAGTGTGCGAACTATTCCCTTTTGAAGTAAGTACTGTTCTCCCTGACAACTATCACTTATCTCGTTCCCTATACTCGGGGACTGGGTGTTGCGTTGTAGCTAGTTTCGAATCGCCGTAGCTGAGAAGACAACCATCTCCATTACACCGTCGTATCGTCTGCCCATTACTCAGATGGCTGGATGGGCACGAGCCGGAAGCCAATAAACTGAAATAAAAAGAAAAAAAATGTTTCCTTTACGTTACGTAACGACTACTTCTTGTTTTATTTTTCAGAACAAACGCTCTGCTGGTGGCACCTGGTGACTTAGGCCTTCAGCAACGTTCATTGCTGGAGTCTGCACATCTGCGGTAAGTCCAGCCTTTCTTCCTAACTTTCAAACTACTGAGGGCACAGAAGAGTTGCTCAGGAGGTCCTAGACCGCTGACACTAGTTGGTATTATGTCAAAATGTAACGTTCTTCACTCCATAGAACTTAAAAATGTAGTTACCTTAAATTACATGGTTAACGAATCAGTTATGTCAGAGACATCTATGAGTAAGAAGGCGTGGAGAGATGAAATGGAACTGTTGTATACTCGTGCGATGTTGGTACAAGCAAATGGCTGGATTACAGTCATTGGTCGTGTACCGGAAAACTACAGTTTGCTTGCAAATAAATCCTTTACACGATCTGTACCGGTATAATTTCAGATCTGTCTCTGTCGCATCAGGGTGGACTGTCAGAGTAAATCTAGGACAGTAGTAGTTATTGCACACTCGTCTCACTCGCTCTGATATGTCAGATAAAATCTAAAAAAGGAAAGTATCTCAATTGACAAGACACCTGAAGAAACGCGTCTAAAATGTTATGAATACTTAAGGCCAGGTTATCATTCGAATGAGAAAAAACTAGGCAAATTTGTAATTTTTTTTTGAGACAGTGAGAAAACATACAATGGATGTCATCTTGGATATTCGGGAATCCAGCCGGATGTCCGCGTCGTCTCAGGTAGCACCTGAAGAAGACAGCGAGGCACGCTGTTGAAATACCGTGCGAGAACGACGCGAACATCCGGCTGGATTCCCGAATATCCAAGATGTCATCATATCGCCGGGAAAGCATGAAGAATTATATACAATGGATGTGTTCGGGGAGTTTGACAGATCATACTTTGAGTTAACAGGTTGAACTATTTTTATTTTTCGCGGCACACAGTTTTGATAAATCGTTCTCGAGAAAAACCTGATTAACGTATAGGGAAAACTTTTATTAGTTCAATTTGCTTGAATACTATATGTCATTATACATTACTGATGTCGCTTGACACAAATCTGAAGTTAGATTTTCACATTTCGTAATGGCTAATCCAATATGGCGTACCGAAAATTATGTTTTGATCAATTTTGACCAACGTTTGAGAAAAAAGGAAGATTTTCGTTACTCACATTTAGTCTGCTATTCCATGTCCGTATATCAACTCTTCCTCTAACTCGAACTATTCCTGGGGAGCAGTTTCCTCTCTCTTCTTGGCGAGAAGAGCCGATCTGGCTGAGCTGGGTATGCTGCGTTCGGCAGCCTGAACACAGTGTTCGTCAGCTTTTTCGGCAAATGTGTTTGCATGCATACTGACATATAAATCATTGTATGATCGCGCGTCACGGCACGACAAGCTTTCTATTTGAGTCGGACATCTCCGGCTGAGAGCGTCCCACAGCTGCCGTGACACTGCTTCGCACAACGTCTGTAGAAACTTTTGTAACGCACGGATTAAAAAACCTTTTCGTTCCAACATTATAGATATATATGTCGAGAACTGAGGTGAGTTGTTTACGAAAGAAACATTTTTTTGCTTTTTTATCAAACTTATCAAACCACCCTCGCACTGTTGATAGGCACCCCATTTTTTATTCCACTCGCAAATGGGACGAGGGAAAATCTATGTCTATGAGATCCTTAAGCAAGACACACGTTCGTGACATTAGAAGCTTCCTACTGTCTGTCGGAGATTCAGGTCCTCTAAACTTTCTCAGTTCTGTAGCTGTGTTTCGCGAAAAGAAGGTGGTCTGCCCCATAAGGATGATGTTGCCTATCGGACATACTTTGCAGGATATCTTGGGAGAAAAGGTCAAGCTGAGTTTCGCACGAACCGATCCTTTCTAAATTCGTTTTGATTTGTGGGTGTAATTTTTTTCCTCTCACGGAAAATTATTACAGTCGATATTAGAGTCCCACGTCGGCCGTGACACTGCTTCGAACAATGGCTGTAGAAACTTTTGTAACGCACTGATTAAAAAGCCTTTTCGTCCCAACATTATAGACATATATAACCCTCAAAAAATGCAATAAAAATCGAATTTTCGACCATTTTGAATGTGAACCTGACCTTAGCCTAGAATACGAGGGCTGTCCAGAAAGTGAGTTCCGATCGGTTGAGAAATAGAAACCACTGTGAAAACCAGTAATGTTATATTTCCAACAGTTAGGTACACCTTCCACCTACTTCTCTACATAGTCGCCAACTTCGAGTTTTTTCGTAGTGGTGTATCAGCTTTCCAATACCTCCGTCATAGAAAGCAGCCGCCTGTGCTTTCGGTCAGTTATCTGCACTGGTCTGCAGCTCGCTGTCTCTGCAAAAATTTTGTCTTCATAGCCAGCGATTCTTCTGAGCAGAGATGAGACGTAGGGGGAGCCAATTACGGACTCTATTGTGGGTGATCAGACACTTCTCACCGGAAACGCTGCAGGAGCGTCTTCATTGCCCCTACAGTGTGCGGCCGAGAAATGGCATGGAGGAGGAACTGCTCGACAGTTGTGTTATGTGGGCTGCATGACACAGGAGAAATCTCTAACAAAGCCTTCATACTTGGCGGGAGACGCCATTCCCTACGCATCTTTACGTGCTCACTGTTCACTCAAAACTGAAAAGAGTGACGCGACACGATCGACGGGCATACTAGAGACACTTCCCAACACACCTGTGCGAAGCTTTACCGGATTTTCGCAGTGGTTTCCATCTCGCGACCGATCGGAACTTACTTTCTGGACAACCCTCGTGTTAGAAGACCTTTCTACAAATTTTCATAAACATAATGGCTACAAAGTGTACATTTTTTAGTCATGACAATTTTCGCCTGGCTTGTCACCGGCCCCATTTCTTTAATCTTTTCAACTCTTCATAACCCTAACACCCATCACCCCTAATTATCTATTTTCAATCTCCATCTTACCCCTACATTTTCCTCTCTGCTGCTCCTTTCAGCGCCAAGTTAACTTTCTCGCCACTCCACAGCAGATGGCCCATTAACCTCTCTCATTTATGGTAAGGATTTTCTACAGCCGTTTTTCCTCAACTACTTTTTTAATTCCATTTCAATTCGTATCTGATTTATCCGTTGGATTTTAGACATTCTTCGCAGCGCAGGTCAGATTCATCTACATTCTTTAACTGCTGGTATCTCATGATCAACGTTTCACTTGTTCATATCGCTGTTCTCCAGGCGCCCAGTTGTACTCGCAGTTGTCGAGATGGTGGTTCAGATCCCCTTCCGACCGTCAGAATTATAGTGATTTTGTTAGTCTTCCCAGCGGAATAAGCCATGATACTCTTCTCCGATTTGCAACCCGATCTTCATGTCAATTTGACACAGTATTTCGGTGGTCCATCTGGCCCTCATCTTCAGATGAGACGCTGCTGTTGCGAAGTCTCATCTGACTGAAGATACGCTGGAGCCGGCGTCACTGTATACGCCAGCAGAGTGTACTCAACGCATGCACCTAGCGTCGTCAATGCAGTCGCACTGCAAAAAATACTAGCGGCTCTGCAGGTGATAATACTGCAGCAAACACGAGGTCTCGCTGTCTTGACTAATCGCTGAATTTACTTTTATTTATTTACTGATCCTTACACATCCTTCTTCTGGTTATTTAATGCTGTATTTATGTCCCCACGAAATACTAAATGTCTTTTTCCAAAGCTGTTTCACAGAGGAAGACTACACTGTAGTTCCTTCTCTAGATTGTCGCACAGGTGACAAAATGGTAGATATGGAAATAGACGACAGAGGGATAGAGAAACAATTAAAATCGCTCAAAAGAGGAAAGGCCGCTGGGCCTGATGGGATACCAGTTCGATTTTACACAGAGTACGCGAAGGAACTTGCCCCTCTTCTTGCAGCGGTGTACCGCAGGTCTCTAGAAGAGCGTAGCGTTCCAAAGGATTGGAAAAGTGCACAGGTCATCCCCGTTTTCAAGAAGGGACGTCGAACAGATGTGCAGAACTATAGACCTATATCTCTGACGTCGATCAGTTGTAGAATTTTGGAACACGTATTATGTTCGAGTATAATGACTTTTCTGGAGACTAGAAATCTACTCTGTAGGAATCAGCATGGGTTTCGTAAAAGACGGTCGTGTGAAACCCAGCTCGCGCTATTCGTCCACGAGACTCAGAGGGCCATAGACACCGGTTCACAGGTAGATGCCTTGACTTCCGCAAGGCGTTCGATACAGTTCCCCATAGTCGTTTAATGAACAAAGTAAGAGCATATGGACTATCAGACCAACTGTGTGATTGGATTGAGGAGTTCCTAGATAACAGAACGCAGCATGTCATTCTCAATGGAGAGAAGTCTTCCGAAGTAAGAGTGATTTCAGGTGTGCCGCAGGGGAGTGTCATAGGACCGTTGCTATTCACAATATACATAAATGACCTGGTGGATGAAATCGGAAGTTCACTGAGGCTTTTTGCAGATGATGCTGTGTTGTATCGAGAGGTTGTAACAATGGAAAATTGTACTGAAATGCATTAGGATCATCAGCGAATTGACGCATGGTGCAGGGATTGGCAATTGAATCTCAATGTAAACAAGTGTAATGTGCTGCGAATACATAGAAAGATAGATCCCTTATCATTTAGCTACAAAATATCAGGTCAGCAACTGGAAGCAGTTAATTCCATAAATTATCTGGGAGTACGCATCAGGAGTGATTTAAAATGGAATGATCATATAAAGTTGATCGTCGGTAAAGCAGATGCCAGACTGAGATTCATTGGAAGAATCCTAAGGAAATGCAATCCGAAAAGAAAGGAAGTAGGTTACAGTACGCTTGTTCGTCCACTGCTTGAATACTGCTCAGGAGTGTGAGATCCGTACCAGATAGGGTTGATAGAAGAGATAGAGAAGATCCAACGGAGAGGAGCGCGCTTCGTTACAGGATCATTTAGTAATCGCGAAAGCGTTACGGAGATGATGGATAAACTCCAGTGGAAGACTCTGCAGGTGAGACGCTCAGTAGCTCGGTACGGGGTTTGGTTAAAGTTTCGAGAACATACCTTCACCGAAGAGTCAAGCAGTATATTGCTCCCTCCTACGTATATCTCGCGAAGAGACAATGAGGATAAAATCAGAGAGATTAGAGCCCACACAGAAGCATACCGACAATCCTTCTTTCCACGAACAATACGAGACTGGAATAGAAGGGAGAACCGATAGAGGTACTCAGGGTACCCTCCGCCACACACCGTCAGGTGGCTTGCGGACAATGGATGGAGATGTATTTAATTACTGACTTGGTTGAACTTTGTTTACGGAAACGTGTGGCGATCGAGAACGTCGTGTTACAGGTCAGCGCAGAGTTCCACGACGTGCTCGGAGGACATCCCTTGTCCCTGTTAAACAAATTACCAGCCAGCTTAATTTCAGTTGATTTCTTCAGAACACAGTGCCAGTAACGAGGAGCGGCATCAGCGACCTCTCATTCACGATACTGTATTTCACTGCGTATGGCCGCAGATTTTCATAGTTGTAACTTTTTTTGCAAGTGATTTTCCACACATACGTCCTCAACAGTGCGAGTAGTTTTAAAGAGAATGTATGCCTTACAGCAGTGACATGGAATCTTATAAACACCGGGCTTCCGTAGCCCCAACTCTTCTTTGACAGAACCCAAAAGGGCAGCCGGCCGGAGTGGCCGAGCGGTTCTAGGCGCTACAGTCTGGAACCGCGCGACCACTACGGTCGCTACGGTCGCCTCGGGCATGTGTGTGTATGCTGTCCTTAGGTTAGTTAGGTTTAAGTAGTTCTAAGTTATAGGGTACTGATGACCTCAGAAGTTAAGTCCCATAGTGCTCAGAGCCATTTGAACCAAAAGGGCATTAACCTAAGGATAGATTTACTAGTTTTAGCAGCGAACGAATGGAATGCCTCTGTCCTCCTTGCTCGGGTGGGGTGTGCCAGTAAAATGGATCCCTTACTTAGTTAGCCAGATATGCGGAGAACGACATTACTGAAACCATAAAACGGAAAAAGCTTTCACTACTAAAAATAAGCTCGATGGCTAAAGATGATGCCTGGTACTACTGTCCAGTCGAGATTGTATGGTTTCGCCAAAAAATACAAGGAAAGCGTGCCATAACGCCCCATTGTTTTAATAATGTGTGCGCACCCACTTACATCTTAGCGAAATATCCTACTGGATATTCTTCGTCCAGTCGTCGGCAAATGTGTACATCACATCTCCAACTAGGTGGAATTTAGTCGGCGTTTAAATGCATCACACCCAGGTCCTTTGGAGCTGCTTCTAGTTGACTATAAAAAGGATGCAACAAAATGTTAATTTTATTAATACAGTATTTTGCACTATACTGAAAAAATGTACAGTTAAGTACATGTTATACGAATGTGTGGAACCACGCGGCTGCTACGGTCGCAGGTTCGAATCCTGCCTCGGGCATGGATGTGTGTGATGTCCTTAGGTTTGTTAGGTTTAAGTAGTTCTAAGTTCTAGGGGACTGATAACCACAGATGTTAAGTCCCATAGTGCTTAGAGCCATTGCTTTTTTTGAACGTGTGGTGTCTGTTGTTTTGGACATCTTTGAAAGAACAGACACCACACATTCATACACTCCTGGAAATTGAAATAAGAACACCGTGAATTCATTGTCCCAGGAAGGGGAAACTTTATTGACACATTCCTGGGGTCAGATACATCACATGATCACACTGACAGAACCACAGGCACATAGACACAGGCAACAGAGCATGCACAATGTCGGCACTAGTACAGTGTATATCCACCTTTCGCAGCAATGCAGGCTGCTATTCTCCCATGGAGACGATCGTAGAGATGCTGGATGTAGTCCTGTGGAACGGCTTGCCATGCCATTTCCACCTGGCGCCTCAGTTGGACCAGCGTTCGTGCTGGACGTGCAGACCGCGTGAGACGACGCTTCATCCAGTCCCAAACATGCTCAATGGGGGACAGATCCGGAGATCTTGCTGGCCAGGGTAGTTGACTTACACCTTCTAGAGCACGTTGGGTGGCACGGGATACATGCGGACGTGCATTGTCCTGTTGGAACAGCAAGTTCCCTTGCCGGTCTAGGAATGGTAGAACGATGGGTTCGATGACGGTTTGGATGTACCGTGCACTATTCAGTGTCCCCTCGACGATCACCAGTGGTGTACG
Source organism: Schistocerca americana (assembly GCF_021461395.2). Taxonomy (NCBI): domain Eukaryota; kingdom Metazoa; phylum Arthropoda; class Insecta; order Orthoptera; family Acrididae; genus Schistocerca; species Schistocerca americana. Next base: position 923,882,742 of record NC_060121.1, on the reverse strand, counting down.
GCCAGTGTAGGAGATCGCTCCCCACACCATGATGCCGGGTGTTGGCCCTGTGTGCCTCGGTCGTATGCAGTCCTGATTGTGGCGCTCACCTGCACGGCGCCAAACACGCATACGACCATCATTGGCACCAAGGCAGAAGGGACTCTCATCGCTGAAGACGACACGTCTCCATTCGTCCCTCCATTCACGCCTGTCGCGACACCACTGGAGGCGGGCTGCACGATGTTGGGGCGTGAGCGGAAGACGGCCTAACGGTGTGCGGGACCGTAGCCCAGCTTCATGGAGACGGTTGCGAATGGTCCTCGCCGATACCCCAGGAGCAACAGTGTCCCTAATTTGCTGAGAAGTGGCGGTGCGGTCCCCTACGGCACTGCGTAGGATCCTACGGTCTTGGCGTGCATCCGTGCGTCGCTGCGGTCCGGTCCCAGGTCGACGGGCACGTGCACCTTCCGCCGACCACTGGCGACAACATCGATGTACTGTGGAGACCTCACGCCCCACGTGTTGAGCAATTCGGCGGTACGTCCACCCGGCCTCCCGCATGCCCACTATACGCCCTCACTCAAAGTCCGTCAACTGCACATACGGTTCACGTCCACGCTGTCGCGGCATGCTACCAGTGTTAAAGGCTGCGATGGAGCTCCGTATGCCACGGCAAACTGGCTGACACTGACGGCGGCGGTGCACAAATGCTGCGCAGCTAGCGCCATTCCATGGAAAAAAGAACACATTGACACCGGTGTGTCAGACCCACCATACTTGCTCCGGACACTGCGAGAGGGCTGTACAAGCAATGATCACAAGCACGGCACAGCGGACACACCAGGAACCGCGGTGTTGGCCGTCGGATGGCGCTAGCTGCGCAGCATTTGTGCACCGCCGCCGTCAGTGTCAGCCAGTTTGCCGTGGCATACGGAGCTCCATCGCAGTCTTTAACACTGGTAGCATGCCGCGACAGCGTGGACGTGAACCGTGTGTGCAGTTGACGGACTTTGAGCGAGGGCGTATAGTGGGCATGCGGGAGGCCGGGTGGACGTACCGCCGAATTGCTCAACACGTGGGACGTGAGGTCTCCACAGTACATCGATGTTGTCGCCAGTGGTCGGCGGAAGGTGCACGTGCCCGTCGACCTGGGACCGGACCGCAGCGACGCACGGATGCACGCCAAGACCGTAGAATCCTACACAGTGCCGTAGGGGACCGCACTGTCACTTCCCAGCAAATTAGGGACACTGTTGCTCCTGGGGTATCGGCGAGGACCATTCGCAACCGTCTCCATGAAGCTGGGCTACGGTCCCGCACACCGTTAGGCCGTCTTCCGCTCACGCCCCAACATCGTGCAGCCCGCCTCCAGTGGTGTCGCGACAGGCGTGAATGGAGGGACGAATGGAGACGTGTCGTCTTCAGCGATGAGAGTCCCTTCTGCCTTGGTGCCAATGATGGTCGTATGCGTGTTTGGCGCCGTGCAGGTGAGCGCCACAATCAGGACTGCATACGACCGAGGCACACAGGGCCAACACCCGGCATCATGGTGTGGGGAGCGATCTCCTACACTGGCCGTACACCACTGGTGATCGTCGAGGGGACACTGAATAGTGCACGGTACATCCAAACCGTCATCGAACCCATCGTTCTACCATTCCTAGACCGGCAAGGGAACTTGCTGTTCCAACAGGACAATGCACGTCCGCATGTATCCCGTGCCACCCAACGTGCTCTAGAAGGTGTAAGTCAACTACCCTGGCCAGCAAGATCTCCGGATCTGTCCCCCATTGAGCATGTTTGGGACTGGATGAAGCGTCGTCTCACGCGGTCTGCACGTCCAGCACGAACGCTGGTCCAACTGAGGCGCCAGGTGGAAATGGCATGGCAAGCCGTTCCACAGGACTACATCCAGCATCTCTACGATCGTCTCCATGGGAGAATAGCAGCCTGCATTGCTGCGAAAGGTGGATATACACTGTACTAGTGCCGACATTGTGCATGCTCTGTTGCCTGTGTCTATGTGCCTGTGGTTCTGTCAGTGTGATCATGTGATGTATCTGACCCCAGGAATGTGTCAATAAAGTTTCCCCTTCCTGGGACAATGAATTCACGGTGTTCTTATTTCAATTTCCAGGAGTGTATGAATGTGTGGTGTCTGTTCTTTCAAAGATGTCCAAAACAACAGACACCACACGTTCAAAAAAAGCAATGGCTCTAAGCACTATGGGACTTAACATCTGTGGTCATCAGTCCCCTAGAACTTAGAACTACTTAAACCTAACAAACCTAAGGACATCACACACATCCATGCCCGAGGCAGGATTCGAACCTGCGACCGTAGCAGTCGCGCGGTTCCGGACTGAGCGCCTAGAACCGGTAGACCACCGCGGCCGGCGACAGGTTTTATTCCTGCTCCTATCTTATACCAGGTCATGGCACATAAGTATCTGGTCAACGCCAGGCAATAAGCTACTGCCTAATAAGAAAGCGTCTAAATAGCTACAGCTTTGAATCAGTAAATGTGGACTGTAAGTATTTCCGAGGTAAAGCCCAACAGCGAGTAGTCCATAGATGACAGCGAAACATTAATCTCAGTAGTGTGCGCGTGTGAAATGCGAGGGCAGAAGAGACTCGCTAAGAAGAGAATCTCTGTCGGAGATCAGAGACTTGTCTTTCCCGCCGCGGGCCGAGTGACACTTTGAATGGGCGGCCCGACGGCTGCCAGGGTGACAGATTGTCACCGCAGAGACCGCCTGCTCCAGGACTCGGCGGTTCAGTCCCGCCAGCACGTGCCGTCCGCTCTTTTTCTCCTACGTGACGTTTCGCCACTGTGCCTGGCTGACATTTTGACGAGATTTGTGGTGCCTGGTATTCTGCTGCGCTGTACTTCAGTTTCAACATCTACATGCAAACATATTACGCAAGCCAACTTGCGATGAACGGCTGAGGATACCTTGGGTGGTTTGGTAAGTCTGGTAAATCTCCAGGAAAGAAGGGAACATTTTTGTTATACCTTCCTGGTTGGTACTCTTGATTACTCCAAAGATCGTATGTATAAAGAATTTCAACAATGTACAGCTTACAGTTTGTTGTAGACCACCGTCTGAATTGCTTATTGTGTCGACTGCGAATGAAAACGGAGAAAACCGAGTTTCGTACTGTTATTAAACATTTTCATTTGAAGTGTCACACTGCAGCATAAATTAAAACAAAACTGGATGAAGTCCACGCTGCCTCTACACTATCACTGAAGACCAGTTACTTATGGATTAACAAATTTACACGTTGTCGGGCCAAAGGCGAAGCACGGTTCGGCCTTCCAATTGAGGTCATCATAAAGGAAATCATTGACAAAGTCCATGACATGGTAAACACCGAAGAATAAAAATTCATGAGATTTCTGAAACTGTAGGCATCTGAACTGCGTGAGTGCGTAATATCTTGTACGGAAAATTTTCTCTGAGGAAACTGTGCGAGGTGGGTGCCGACACAAAGCGCATCGGGCACAGCATTTCAACACAGTTCCCGGCGATATTGATAGCAATCTGTAAGACTTTTGCACCGATTTGGGACTGTTGATGAAGCCTGGATCCATCATTACACACCAGAGTCAAATGGTTCAAATGGCTCTGACCACTATGGGACTCAACTACTGAGGTCATTAGTCCCCTAGAACTTAGAACTAGTGAAACCTAACTAACCTAAGGACATCACAAACATCCATGCCCGAGGCAGGATTCGAACCTGCGACCGTAGCGGTCTTGCGGTTCCAGACTGCAGCGCCTTTAACCGCACGGCCACTTCGGCCGGCACACCAGAGTCAAAACGGCAGTCAAACCAATGGACAATGGCTGGTGAAAGTCAACCGAACTAGGCGAATACTGTTCTGTCAGCTTCTAAGGTGAAGACCACTTTTTTTTTTTGAGTGATTCCCAAGGAATAATCTCTATAGATTACTTGGAAGAAGACAGAAACCTAACTGGATCCTAATGTGCTTCATTGTTGGATCGTTTCAAGCTTGGTGGCTTAAAAAAGACGGTTGGCACGCAAAAAAGTGGTCTTTCACTAGGATTATGCACCATTCCCACATTGCCGGCCGGAGTGGCCGAGCGGTTGTAGGTGCTACAGTCTGGAACTGCGCGACCGCTACGGTCGCAGGTTCGAATCCTGCCTCGGGCATGGATGTGTGTGATGTCCTTAGGTTAGTTAGGTTTAAGTAGTTCTAAGTTCTAGGGGACTGATGACCTAAGAAGTTAAGTCCCATAGTGCTCAGAGCCATTTGAACCATTCCCACATCAGCGATAGCAATGCCAAAAGCGCGTGATTTGGGCTTTGAATTGTTTCCTCATGAACCCTTTTCACCAGACGTAGCCCCAAGTGACTTCTTTCTGTTTCCTGGCTTGAAACTTTCTCTTCCTGGGAAGAAATTTTCATCATATGAAAAACTGACAGTTGTAGTCAACGAGTACTTTCCAATGACAGAAGCTAGTCTGGCTATGAGATGAAAAACCTAGTGGACCGTTGGACCAGGCGTATATCCCTTAAAAGGGACAATGTCGAGAACTGAGACGAGTTGTTTAGGAAACAAACATTTTCTCTTGCCTTTTTACCACACTTATCGAACCACCCTCACACTGCTGACAGGTACCCCATTTTTTATTCCACTCGCAAATGGGGCGAGGGAAAATCGAGCCCTGATTACTCTTGTCTGCGAGATCCTTACGCAAGACGCACGTTCGTGACATTAGAAGCCTCCTACAGTCTGTCGGAGATCCAGGTTCTCTAAACTTTCTCAGTTGTGTAGCTGTGTTTCGCGGAAAGAAGGTGATCTGCCCTGTGAGGATGCTGTTGCCTATCATACATACTTCGCAGGATATCGTGCGAGAAAAGGGCAAGCTAAGTTTCGCAGGAGCCGATCCTTTCTAAATTCGTTTTGATTTGTGGATGTAGGTTTTTTTTTCACGCAAGGTAAATTATTACATTCGAACTTAGAGTATGCTCAAGAACTCTGGAGCACACCGACTTAAGTCCGGGTCTGTTCTTTTACGCTTCGTACGCACGGAGCTCACCTGTGCTTTCCTCCACTCGCTTCGGAAATTGCGCTGCGCTATAATTGCAAGGTAAGTAAGGGGCCAACGCCGAAGAGTACTATCTGTAAAATCGAACTGCGATTCTGTCCGGACCTGTCGACTTATTTGTTCGCAACTCTTTCAGTTGCTTTTCAACGGCAGGAGTGCCTATTTCAATCACTCAATGTGTGGGTTTCTGTAGCACTCAAACGATAGTACAGGGTATATCTGTACCACCTCCATGCTCGAACGATTTTTTTAAAAATACAATTTAAAACTAACTTCGTGTTTGCTCTCTTCTATTGCCGCATCAGTCTGAGCTAAGAGTAACTGAACAGAAGTCTTAGCGATTTTACGTCCAACCAGATTTTCTAGGAGCCTTGGGGAATGAGCAGAGGTCTTGCAGTCAATACATCGCAGTAGATATACCGGTAATATTTGAATGCCCTCTGACGTATTGGAAGCAACAGCATGTTTTTCTGTTGTTCGTGCTATTATTTCAGAGTTGCAACTCTAAGGAGCATTACTGTAGCGAAAAGAAACCAGACGGATGGCGTAATGAGTATCGTGCCTGCACGTGCATCAATACTAGTAGTAGTAGTTTTATTTGTGTTTAGATATCTTTTACAAGGACGCTGGACAAGTTTTGGTATTACAATTTAAAAACAACAAAAATGAAGTAGTTCTCAAGACACACAGACATTTACAGATTTACAGGTCTAGAATGACAAGAATTGGGCAAGTCATCGGTTATAGTAGGAAAAATTGCGGCATTTGCCCGAAATAATCTAGGGAAGCCATGGAAAACCTAAATCAGCATGGCTGGATGAAGACTGGAGCCTCCATCCTCCGGAATACAAGGCCAATCCGTTTAAAGTCGTGCTACTCATTCGGTTCTTCCTTAGTGTACAATACTGCTTTACAGACAAGTTATTTAATAATGGTGGAAAGACAGTGCTAAATTGTTCATTCTTTTCTCGCAGCCGGCCGGTGTGGCCGTGCGGTTAAAGGCGCTTCAGTCTGGAACCGCGTGACCGCTACGGTCGCAGGTTCGAATCCTGCCTCGGGCATGGATGTGTGTGATGTCCTTAGATTAGTTAGGTTTAATTAGTTCTAAGTTCTAGGCGACTGATGACCTCAGAAATTAAGTCGCATAGTGCTCAGAGCCATTTGAACCATTTTTTTCTCACACCCAGTCACTGTACACACTTCACACGCTATACACAAATTGTTTCATAACATTACACACACTATCAGCTGCTGTCAGGACCATTTTGTGCACCGCAGCTTCCCATTTGCTAGCCTGAAAAACTGAGTCGACATCCCTTTGTGACGAATGAAATGTTGAGTGAATACAGCATTTCCCAGAGCGATACTGAATACTTCAACTACCACAGCATATGACAGGTTTTATTTTGCTGGAAAATGTGTGTGAATCTGCGGACATCTTATAAATGTGCTATAGCTGAGATTTCTATCCATTTTTTCTGCCCGGAGATACGAACTTAAGGAAATATTATACGTGAAATCCGTTGAAAATTGACATTTTCTGTTTTCCACTCCACAATGCACTTTGGACTTTCCTGCACATTTGGGTACATAATACATTAAAATCAGATACTTGTGATACCTCCAAATAATATTTTGAATGTTTACATGTGTCTGTCAAATTTCTCGGCTACACTTCTACTGCCACAGTTGAGCAGTCGTATCTTGGAAACTACACAGTCTAAAAGGCTGTGAATTGCTTTGTTTTGTGCCTACTGCTACGTCTCATAAGTTGGCATTACGAATAAACAAATCAGTGCTTTGTTTCTGATACTAGAGTGATTATTGGCTATTTTTTAGTAAGCTTCTATTGCTTCTTATATGTAAATAAAATGACTAAGCGTAGGCCATTAAAGATAACTGTGACAATTTAGAGAAGATGAAAAGAGCTGTGTGAAGCACTTTCATTCATCAAATATCAGCCCATGAAAAGCCATGTCATGCTTTGTGTCCACCTCTACCAAACAAGCTGAATTTTCTGGCAGCCTGCATGAATTTGCACATAAACATTCTCTTCCTTTGGCAGTAATGGAGGCAATGAAACCTATTTACAGAGATTTGACAAATCCTGAGCTACTAAAGAAGTGTTTACATGGGAAGACCGAGAAAGTGAATGAGTCCTTCAGTAGTGTTGTGTGGTACTGTGCGCCTACAAATGTATTTTTTGGCCTTATAGCTCTAAAGTTAGCAGTGTCTGATGCTGTAGTAACTTTTAATGGCGGGGGCTATGAAAGACTTAAGGTTCTGGAGAAGTTAGGGGTAAGATTTGGACAGAACACAACTAAAGGACTGCGGGAACTGGATGAGCTTCGTGTACGTGAAGCAGAGTTAGCTGCTCAGCAAATGACAAAAAAAGCAGGAAAGAAAAGGAGGAGGCAAGCACTGGGCTGTTGTGACACTGACATAGACAGAGACTATGGACCAGGGAAATTCTAGTGTATAAAAGACGCATAAATCTAAGTCCGTTTAAGAATGTGTAATAAAAACCTCGATATGTCTGAACTACATTTTTTGCAATAAATGAGCCTTTCTGTAAAAAGTACTGATGGTAGAGACATGAAATTTTCCCAGCATGCCAAATGTGAGATTCATCACATGTGGAACTAGAATAATTAAATTATCTTAAGTTGTTTTGTTTTTAAGTTCATTTGCTTAAAAACTCTATCAAAAAATTGAGTGTTTGGAAAAAAAAAGATAATATGCCCCACAATACAGTTTTAATAATAAGTCCAGTTCAGTGTATCTAGAAAGGTGCATTCAATAGTTATGGAAAATTGTAAGTTGGTGTCTTAAAAAGTTTCAAATATAAAATTCGATAATTTATCATTGGCGGTATAGAACATACAATGTACCCTTAATTAATGACCCCAGCATCGTTGCTTTATCGCACCACAACATGTTTGCCAGGTTTCTTTTTTTTTCACCGTTATTTCCATCAGAGCTGCGTTCCCTATATAATCAATTGGTAGTATTTCCTCCTCCTCGGTAAGATAAGGTTTATGCATCTAAATGGCTAACTGAATTTAATGTACATAGGTTTCCTTTGTATTCAAAAGGACTTTAGTCTCATTGAACTTCAATGTATGTTGAATATTACTGAAAATGTATTTCCCCACAATTTATTCTTTTAATTTGTCTTTGTAGACCAGTCATATTGCGTTGAAGTCCCGTGTTAACCGATCTTTTAGTGAAGGCAATACGGGCTTTTCCATAGGAAAATGGAATATGATAAACTCCTGATGTTCAAGTGCATCACATTTAAGTTTTAGCGACCTGTAGAATTCGCCAATCCTTTCAGCGGGTTTGAACATGGTTGAATCTACTGAGTCTGTCGATGACTTTTTAGAGCAAGGACAGTTAACTGTGAGTGTGCCTTTATTTTGTTTTTGTTGTTACTCTTGTAGTCTTGAGTTCTCCTGAACTTCAGATTTGAAAGACAAAGGGAACGTGACATCCACGAGCTCAGAACGTGCCCTTAAATATGTATGATAGTCGATTTTGGCTAGGATGGTGATAGGACTCTCGCTGCAAGTACTGCCCTGTTTGTATTGGCGTTCTGTAGAGAGTTTAGCCCAAATTGCCGGTCGATTCGCATGAGTAATATGTAGAGAAATGCAAGTGGGGCATCCTCATCCTTTTCCTTTTCCACTGTAAGTGGTTTGTCGGCATGGATATCATTAATGTGATTGAACGAAAGGCAACACTCATACAAGCTGTGTTCTCCTTGTTTGAGGCGATGAACGTGTCATCTGCGTATCTGTAACACACTATAGGTCTATACCACTGGCGGACAACCTGGTGCCTACCGCCCACCAATGGGCGTTCCAGGTTCCACTGTGGGCGGCAGGCGGTGAGGATTTTAAAAACATTTTCAATAGGGTTACATAAAATCTTGACACAGTATTTCGTAAGTAATTATTATTTTATGGCTAAATTTGCTGTAACTCTGCTTCACAAATTTAATAAAGTTAATTGCTTACTTCATGAATGAACATTACTGTGGAACAGGTGGGCGTTTAGAAAATTTTGCTACTAACAGGGATACAAAAGTGGGCGGTAGGTAAGAAAGGTTGACTGCCCTTGATCTATACTGGGCTCGTGGCAGTCTGTTCAAAATATGAATATAATTTGAGGATTAGACCAGAAGAGCATTCTCCGCTATGTAACCATTAAAAATAACAAACATACTCTTTGGTAAAATACTGGGAACAAGGAATGCTAGTTGACGTCACCCAGCATCCCCGAGAAACAACTTCCAGCTCGATTGGTCAAACGATGAACAGCTTGCCTGAGAATAAGCCACCATGTGAATTCTACAAACGACGGCCTGAAAGCTTGCATAAACGTGTCATTAACGTAAAATTTACCGTTGTTTCAATGATCAAACTGTCGCTCACCGGACACACGCATTGTCAAGCAGAGTGCCGAGATCGCTGCGTGCCGAAACAACCTCTCGCAGTTTAAGCTCGGCGCTAGCCACCGTCAAATCCCGCCACTGCAGTCTAACAAGCTATTCGCTTTTGTGGGTTGATTTCATGTGTATTGATTTTGCAATTATAGCTGGATTTCTTTTTTCTTTGTTGTTTTTTCACTGTCCTCGCCAGTTTACGAGGCCGGTTCTCACAGTTTTTTGAAGTACGAGATTCGTACATCGGTTTCCTCACGCTTTCTGCGAAAGTAAGAGATGGTGCAGTGGCAGCTTCGGTGCAGTTCAGTGCGTCATACGACGGTTCAGTGTTTGTGCGTATCTGTAGAGATACGAAAGAGACATTCTCGGGCACCAAGGAATAATCGGTTTGGTAATACAGGGAAATGTGAAGAGAAAAAAATTGTAGAATGCGATCAAAGCTTGACCACGGCAGATACGTTCAAATGAATGTAGGTTGCAATAGTTACGTAAAGATCTAGAAGTTTGCACTTAAAAGACTAACGTGGAAATTTGCATCGGATAAGTTTACGCACTAAAGACCAGATCAACATTTTGCGTGGACATGGACTGAAGGAGTTTCTATAGGGGCGCAGAAAATAGGCTCTGGGTGTACGAAACCTCTGAGGAAGAGTTCTTAGCATTGTGAGATTTTGATCCTTAGTTTATAAGCACAGAATGTGTGTATGAAATGGTTAACACCTCTTTAAAGTCAGTACCGCCATTAGACTGTTGTTTATTTACAGCGTTACATTTACACTTACACAATCATGATTTCGGCTCGTATTTTAATATGACAGTATGCCATCTTAGGAAATTTATAACACTTAAAACACTTGATAAGGGCACTTTGAAGCCGAAATCATGATTGTGTAAGTGTAAATGTAACGCTTTAAATAAACAACAGTCTAATGGCGGTACTAACTTTAATGCAATATATTATGACTGTGGCCCCGCATTATGAAAAATCTATTAAATAGTTAACGGTTGCTGTTAGCAATTTGTTTACCATACCTCAGACGCAGTGACGGTATCTTGAACACTGTGGTGCAATCAGGTCGGGCGTTGCAGGTAGTCTGTTGGTCTTGATTGGCAGCGGCCCAGAGGTTTGATTCTGACGCCACAGCCTACGTGTAACATGATCACAACTACAGGCTTGCCTTTGAAGTTAGAAGAGGAACTAAAGTGAGTGTTTCCCCATGCTGAAACAATTCGGAAGGTCTTCTCTAGTTAGTCTCTTAAAATGAAGTAGGCCTAACAGGTTTATTTGGAAAGTATGTTCCTTTCTCGTATCTTTTTAACTGTTTGCTTTGATTTACAAATTGAAAAGAAAATCCGCAAAACACAACCAATTCAGTGTGATACGGTATTTAATGTTACGCGTGGTTTGGGAAGTATTTAGCGCTGAAAACAGAAATGAACAAGAAAATTAGAGGTAAAAGTGAGCAACGAAATGCCCAGGCAGACATTGAGACATGAGTGGAAACAAAAGACGAATGGACACCACTGATGATGTTACAGCTAAATAAAGGGAACCGCCAATGGGGACGAAAAGCTGCATCTGTATGTGCAAATGGAAAGTGCCAGTGAAGTTATAAAACACATCGGAATATAACACTATGAACACTTACGGGCTTACGGGCAACCAGTAGCCATGCTACATAATATTCTGTGTGCCTGCACTGCTCTATTCCATTGTCAAAAACCACAGCGAAAACATTATCCAGATCTTTGCCAAGAGCTGTTTTCCGCTTTAATCTCTCTAGATTTGCACTTCGATGACGAGTAACTCAACACAACTACTTCGGTTTTGTAAATGTGGTTCTAAAATTACTGCATGTGTTAATGCATAACGTTTCAAGCATTCTTTCCTTTTTTGCTAAGAATATCTCATTTATGACTCTCGTGTAGCTGCTGACCTCTGTTGCCTGTTACTCAGTAATGGTTCATCATTAACGTGTGCTTCTTCTATCTTTAGATTTGTAAACCTTCAAACATCGATTGTACAAAAACGTAGCGATTTTTTATTGGTTTTTAACCTTTTCAACCGTTTCACTTAGTAGCAGAGAATCCGACATTAGGGTAAGCGAATGACACATCAAGATTCTTACTTCGCTTTAAAATGACTTTTTACATTAATCTATTTTGAAAGTAATATTGCAGACAGTTATTTCGAAACAATTACGTACACCATAAAATAATTATACATATAAGTCCGTAGCAGGGGGCGTTTACCACAGAGCGAAAGCCGAGAAGCTGTCCGCTAACAAGCTTTCCTTTAAACTACTCTGACATAGCTAGTTCAGCGTGTGTTGGTCGAGACACAATGGATATTGTGCTAATGCATGTCCCAGATGTAAACATAGAAGCATTGTCCTGCTACATGTTTGCAAACGAGGTATCTGGGGACACCCGTCTCGTCTGTTTCTCCATAAACAGGTGGAACAGGCTTCTGTCAACAACATGGAAGCTCCTGAATGAATAGAATCAATACCATGTCGATCCATATTCATCTTGCCATACAGTAACGTTAAGCTGCAGGCTGTGTTCACGTAAATGTTGGTTGGTCTCCATGGGTATTTTGTAAGTTTTTTCAAATGGTGAAGAGAATATGAACAATCTATGCATTTCAATAATTTCCATTATTTTCGTGTTTAAATACCAATTTCTTACATTTGAATGAAATAGGACTGTTGTACCTTTAACGAACCACAATTTAAATTTCTCAGTTTCTATTTTCAGACGCGAAATCACGCAGAAACACGATTTCCCATTTTGTGAAAAAGTAAGTCCATGATTAAAAATTTCTGAGTCATGGTGGACAAATTTCACATATCTTGCTGGAACATCCACGCAGCCAGAGGTACGTGTATTTATTTTGTCCCACTTGGATGGGCCAACTAAAGACCCTGTGACAATTTCAATTCCTTATATTTGGTTCTCTTCTTTTTTTCCAGTACTCTTTCATCTGCTCACTACATTCTTTACTCCTGTCTGCTGACCACTTCAGGACCTTTTTTCACTCTTACACCTGGGGATTTTTCCATACCCAATACTTTTCTCTAAACACTTCTATAAGTTCTTTCTTCAGCTTCTGTATTATTCTTTTCTACATCCGTTTTCAATTCATGGATCCATCTTATCGTTGACTTCTTGTCCCACAAATAGTTGAAGATCTTTTTGGTTAATCTGTTGTGTTGCATTAGATATAAATATAAAAAAATAACGTTCTTCTTATTCCCATTACTTCTGTTATGTTTTCTATGTTTCGATAAATTTCACATTACTATGTGAGCCTAATAGTTTCCTAATGATTAGCCTTTCTTGTATTTGTAATTAATCCAAATTGTAGTTTAGGGCAAGAAATTCGCTTTCATATAAACAGTCTTGTTTCACTGCAGTATTGTTATGCCGTATTGTAATGCTTTATTTTTGCATTTTTAGACCAGCGTTTTTTGTTGTGAAAGTCTTTAGTTATACCACATGGCCTTTCCATTTTATGTGCCAATTCTCTTGGATTATATTCTAAAAATATTTAAATTTTTTAACGACCCATTATTGTTTTCAGAAATTTCGGTGCATTTTTCATGTTTGTAGAAAAAATTGTTTTCTTTTTCCTGCAAAAATTCTTCAGCCGGTCCTACTGGCTATTTCTTCTGAAATATTAATTCTAGTTACAGCTGGTGTCACACTTTCAGAAAGTGTAGCAAGCTGTCTGCAAAGGAGGGACAGTTTATTCCTGTATACACTGACGGAAAAAAAATCACAACACCAAAGAAGGAGCTGTTGGTAGGCATTGTAGCGTTGCTCTTGGGGGGTGAAAAGGGAAAGAATTGTTATTTTACATTTTTTGAAAAATGTCGAAAAAGTGAATATTTTGGTGGGCCATTTGGCAACAGAATCAGGGATTGATTACACTATTATAATAACATACGTTGAGCATTAAATACGTGGTTGGATTCTTTTGAACAAGAGTAACAGATTGATTTATTTGAGTTCGTTCGGAAGAAACATTATCATTTCTGTGCATTTTTATAGTCGCGATGTAGTCGTACCGGGAGCAACACTAAGGCACCAGAAGATTTATAAACTTTAAAAGAAATGCAACACTACACAATTAAAAAAAAGAGCTGATTCAGAAATAATAAGAAAAACGATAATGTTCCTTCTGCCTCATGCTGCGTTTGGCCCATCAGCGTGATCGTAATTTCTGGTGATGAACTAACAGGAAATAATTAACATTCAAGTAAATGGGGAGATGGAAATCATCAAGGTTAATTTACTAAAATAAACACACTTATATTTAACACACGTTTTTTAAGGCTACGTACTTTTGCATATTAAATTACAATATATGACCATTGTGGTTAAATACTTTATACATGACAGTCAAAATGTCCTCTTGATGCTGTCTGTTCGTAATCAGTTACAAGAAACTAAATGTTTTCTGATTGGAATAGTAACAATTAGCATATTTACTGAATATTTTCACATAAAATATAAAATACCGATGCGGAACGCAGCAAGTCCGCGTCCGCCTTTCATGGAATACAAACAGTAAAAGGTGAGGCGCCCGATGCCTCATTTGTCTTGAAACAACAGAATTATTTTTTATATCATTAATCGATACATGTACATAGAGATTTACAGGCACTGCGCAAGAACGGCATAGATAAAGCATAATGAATTCTGTCGCTGCTATACAATGGTTCATTTCTTTTACTTTACAATTGTTCGATAACTTTAGGCCATCAGGCGTTTACTATTGAGCTTATATTGATGTTTGTGAGACGAAAATTACTAATATTGCAGCATGTTTCTACATCTGAAAGATGTTATCTATTCAGATTCTGCGCCAGTCGCATAAGAGTAACGCTAGAAGCGCCACTGTAAGAATGCAAGTCAGGTTTGCTTTAAATACACGTTGTAGCGGTCGTGAGCGTTAGTTACGTATGAGACAGGAATGATAGGTTGATGTTAGTCAAGAATTCCTTTAAAGCGACAAAGAGGCCCTTGCATCCGGCGTGCAGCTCTGGCGCATAGTGCTCCACCTGCAGCAGCAGTTTGAGCAGCAGGTGGCACCACAGAGACACAAGGGACTTTTACAAATCGGTTACCTCAAGTACAGTTCCGAGCCAGACTCTCTGTAGTGTGCGCATTCCACTGACCCCAAACCACTGCCATTTCTGACTTCAGTGGCGTCAAACGAGAGCTAATTGAAAGGCAGGGTGGAGGTTCGTGTTTTCCGATGAAAGGTGGTATTGCCTCGTTGCGAGTGATGGTCGTGTGTTGGTTAGTAGTAGTCCAGTTGAGGGCCTACAACCAACCTGTCTGCTTGGTACACCTGGATCAATGGTCTGGGTTGCGAATCGTATAATTCGTATAACTCGTGGTTATCCTTCGCACTTTAACTGCAAATATGTACAACAGTCTGGTGAATCGACCTGTTGTGCTACCATTCATGAGCAGCATTCCAGGGGGTGATTTCCAGCAGGATAACGCTGGCCTACGTACCGCTGTTGTAACACGACATACACCATAGAGTGTTGTCATGTTGGCTTGATCTGCTCGATCACAAGATATGTCTCCAAACGAGCACATGTGAGACATCATCAGGCGAAAGTCCAGCGTCATCCGAAACTAGCATTAACAGTCCCTGTACGGACCGATCAAGTGCAACAGCCATGTAACTCCATCCCACAAACTGTCATTCGGCATTTGTATAGCACGATGCATTCTGTCGATTACACCGGTTATTAATGTACCAGCATTTCACATTTGCAATCTCTTATGTGGCGCTTATATTAACCTGTGATCTTACAATGTAAATCAGTTAAATAAGTTACCTAGACAAATATATTCCCGAAATATCCTTACTCTTCGTTAATTATTTTTTGGGGTTGAGATTTTTTTTCTGCCTGTGTATTTGTTTCCTCTTCCCAGCCTTATCTGTAAAATCTCAAATTCATTTAGTTTTCATTCCAAATTTCAATTTTTTTTATACAACACAATTATAAAGAATTGGGTATAGTCCGTCACCTTGCTGCACATCTGAGTGTGTATCGATTGTCTGATATATTTCTCCCTTAAGTTTCACTTTATCTTCTGTGTCCGTAACTGTTCCACGAATTAGATCTGCTAATTTAAAAAAATGGTTCAAATGGCTCTGAGCACTATGGGACTTAACATATGAGGTCAACAGTCCCATAGTCTTAGAACTGCTTGAACGTAACTAACCTAAGGACATCACACACAGCCTGAATATCAATAAATAGCTCTGCTACGCCAGGGGAAAGTTCCTGCGTCACTTAACTGAATAAACAAAGATTATGATCGCTCTTCTTGGCAGGCGGGCGAGCGGTCTAGGCGCTGCAGTCATGGACTGTACGGATGGTCCCGGCGGAGGTTCGAGTCCTCCCTCGGGCATGGGTGTGTGTGTTTGTCCTTTGGATAATTTAGGTTAAGTAGTGTGTAAGCTTAGGGACTAATGACCTTAGCAGTTAAGTCCCATAACATTTCACACACATTTGAACATTTTGACAGGCGTGAATGAGGGTTATTCAAAGAACGCAAAAGGAACCCCATGCCATAAAGTTGGGTGATTTTGAAAATAAAGCTAAACCAGTTCACTTTCTAATGAGCTCATCTTGGCTTGACAATAAATGCAATGAAACCAGTAGCATCCTGACGATGAACCCAGAAAAGGGATCGGAATTTCGAGCACTGTAAGAACTTGAAGAGGAATATGAGGTGGACTGACAACTAAGAAGATTTTACCAACGTTTTAATCGATTTAGCGACATTCTGTCTCTGCAGGCATAGGGATGACAAAGATGTTATTATATGCCTGGACTGGATCTGTGGTTTCCAGTCAGGGAGGTCACAGTTCGTTGTAATTGACGGAAAGTCATCGAGTAAAACAGAAGTGATTTCTGGCGTTCCCAAAGGTAGTGTTATAGGCCCTTTGCTGTTACTTATCTATATAAACGATTTGGGAGACAATCTGAGCAGCCGTCTTCAGTTGCTTGCAGATGACGCTGCCGTTAATCGACTAATAAAGTAATCAGAAGATCAAAACAAACTGCAAAACGATTAGGAAGAAATATCGGAATGGTGCGAAAAGTGGCAGTTGACCGTAAATAACGAAAAGTGTGAGGTCATCCACACGTTAAACTTCGGTTACACGATAAATCAGACTAATCTAAAAGCCGTAAATTCAACTAAGTGCCTAGCTTTACAATTACGAACAACTTAAATTGGAAGGAACACAGAAAATGTTGTGGGGAAGGCTAACCAAAGACTGCGTTTTATTGGCAGGACAGTTACAAAACGTAACAGACCTACTAAGAAGACTGCCTACACTTCGCTTGTCCGTCCACTTTTAGAATACTGTTGCGCGGTGTGGGATCCTTACCAGATAGGACTGACTGAGTACATCGAAAAAGTTCAAAGAAAGGCAGGACGTTTTGTATTATCGCGGAGCATGGTAGAGAGTGCACAGAAATGATACAGAATTTGGGATGGACATCATTAAAAGAAAGGCGTTTTTCGTTTCGACGAAATCTTCTCACGAAATTCCAATCACCAACTTTGTCCTCCGAATGCGAAAATATTTTATTGACATCGATTTACATAGGGAGGAACGATCAGCAAGATAAAATAAGGGAAATCAGAGCTCGTACGGAAAGATATAGGTGTTCATTCTTCCCGCGCGCTATACGAGATTGGAATAATAGAGAATTGTGAAGGTGGTTCGATGAACCGTCTGCCAGGCACTTAAATGTGCTTTGCGGAGTATCCGTGTAGATGTAGATGTAGATATGCGCAGTATACTGGCAAACAATCGTCTACTGCATGACAAACCAGATGACTGAAAGATTGTGCAGTATTCAGCCACTTTTCAACCCAGATTCCGCCACACGGGGCTATCACAAAAGTCTCGAGGAAGATCATAACAGAGCAATCGAATCGTTTTATTTGGAGAAGAAGTTGACACGAATGTGACACAGCCAAATAATCCAGAATGTGACACCTTCAAGCTAAAAAGTATTCCTTATAGTTAAATGGTTCAAATGGCTCTGAGCACTATGGGACTCAACTGCTGGGGTCATAAGTCCCCTAGAACTTAGAACTACTTAAACCTAACTAACCTAAGGACATCACACACATCCATGCCCGAGGCAGGATTCGAACCTGCGACCGTAGCGGTCGTGCGGTTCCAGACTGTAGCGCCTTTAACCGCTCGGCCACTCCGGCCGGCTATAGTTAAATGTTATGTGACGTGTGTATATTAGCACTTTTGGAGGTAAAGGTAAGTAAAGTTCCACTTTTGGGCGCTACGTGGGCCTACAGGAGCCGACCAACCGCCGTGTCATCCTCTGCCGTTGGCATTACCGGATACGGTACGGAGAGACATGTGCTCATCACTCCACTCTCCCGGTCGTTGTTGCGTTTGTTGACCTTGAATACGCTACTCCTCGGTCGGGTAACTCCTCAGTTATTCTCACGAGGCTGAGTGCATCCCACACCTATCCAAGGAAACATTCCTGCCAAT
This sequence comes from Schistocerca americana, assembly GCF_021461395.2. NCBI lineage: Eukaryota > Metazoa > Arthropoda > Insecta > Orthoptera > Acrididae > Schistocerca > Schistocerca americana. The sequence continues at coordinate 923,864,660 of NC_060121.1, read as the reverse complement.
ACTGCCAATCGAACCCGGGTCCTCCGCGTACAGTGAGCTGTGCTGACTACTCAGCTGCAGAGGCAGACGACAGCTTTAGAGACATGTAAATAGAATTAAATTATAGTTAGATTTCATTACCTCATTTCCATAAGAGTAGAATGGGATTTGCATGCAATGAAGCAACACTGTATAATCAGTTTGCTGAAGTAAAAATAATGTTTCTGCGTGAAACACTGGCCTATACTGCCTGTACTAAATTTGGAACTGTATATAAAATCAGTCGGTTTCTGAGTATTTTATTCCAAACTGATTATACCACAACCAGCTGACAAACCCGCCATTTCATTTCCCGGGTATTCATTTTACCTATTTTTTTTTTTAGGAAGAAAACCAAAAATGAACTGTGTTTGTAGTATAATATCGTAAAAATTTCATGCACATTTGTTCGCGAAAAACGCCTTTGTCGTTATGAAACAGTCACAAAAAGAAATTTCCATAATACAGGGTGATTCAAAAAGAATACCACACCTTTAGGAATTTAAAACTCTGCAACGACAAAGGGCAGAGCTAAGCACTATCTGTCGGCGAATTAAGGGAGCTATTTAGTTGTACATTTGTTCGCTTGAGGCGCTGTTGACTAGGCGTCAGCGTCAGTTGATGCTAAGATGGCGACCGCTCAACAGAAAGCTTTTTGTGTTATTGAGTACGGCAAAAGTGAATCGACGACAGTTGTTCAGCGTGTTTATACCAACGTTTAATACACCACCTATCAGGAGGTTTAACACCATACTTCGTTCGAAATGCACGCATCCAGCAAGCATTTGTTCGCAGCCCGTGACAGAGCACTTCATCACTGGCCTCCAAGAAGCCCTGATCTTACACCCTGCGATTTTTTCTTATGGGGGTATGTTAAGGACATGGTGTTTCGGCCACCTCTCCCAGCCATCGTTGATGATTTGAAACGAGAAATAACAGCAGCTATCCAAACTGTTACGCCTGATATGCTACAGAGAGTGTGGAACGAGTTGGAGTATCAGGTTGATATTGTTCGTGTGTCTGGAGGGGGCCATATTGAACATCTCTGAACTTGTTTTTGAGTGAAAAAAAACCTTTTTAAATACTCTTTGTAATGATGTATAACAGAAGGTTATATTATGTTTCTTCCATTAAATACACATTTTTAAAGTTGTGGTATTCTGTTTGAATCACCCTGTATACAAATATAAAAGTAATTCAAATGGTTCAAATGGCTCTGAGCACTATGGGACTTGACATCTGAGGTCATCAGTCCCCTAGACTTAGAACTACTTTAACTAACGTAAGGATATCACACACATCCATGCCCGAGGCAGGATTCGAACCTGCGACCGTAACAGCAGCGCGGTTCCGGTGTGAAGTGCCTAGAACCACTCGGCCACAGCGGCCGGCGTAAACGTAATTACCCAAATTAAGAAACATAGTTTCTGTACGCTTGGTACAGCTGCCACGCGTGTCTACAACGCAATTTTGTGAACGTCTCTACACCAAGGTGACAAAAACTATGGAATAGCGATATGCAGTTAAACAAGTGACGGTAGCATCGCGTACACAAGTTATAACAGTGCAGGGCATCGGCGGAGCCGTCATTTGCACTCAGGTGATTCGTGTGGAAAGGTTTCCGACGTGATTGTGGCCTCACGATGGGAATTAACAGTCTTTGAACGCGGTGTGGTAGTTGTAGCTACAGGCATGGAACATTCCATTTCGGAAATTGTTAGCGAATTCAATATTCCTAGATCCGCAGTTTCAGAGTGGGCCGAGAAAACCAGATTTCAGACATTACCTCTCACCACAGACAACACAGTGGGCAAGACCTTCATATAACGACCGAGAGCAACGGCGTCTGTTTGGAGTTATCAACTCTAACAGTCAAGCAACACTTCGTGAAATAGCCGAAGAAACCGGTGTGGGGCGCTGGTGGCCGAGCGGTTCTAGCGCTTCAGTTTGGAACCGCGCGACCGCTACTGTCGCAGGTTCGAATCCTGCCTCGGGCATGGATGTGTGTGATGTCCGTAGGTTAGTTAGGTTTAAGTAGTTCTAAGTTCTAGGGGACTGATGACCTGTGATGTTAAGTCCCATAGTGCTCAGAGCCAGCCAAACCGGTGTGGAACTTACGACGAACTTATCCGTTAGTACAGTACGGCAAAACTTGGCGTAAATGGGCTATGGCAGCAGACGATCGACGTAAGTGCCTTCGCTCAGATGAGTCCAGATTTCAGTTGGTAAGAGCTGATTGTAGGGTTCGGGTGTGACGCAGACCCCACGAAACTGTGTTGTCAACTAGGCACTGTACAAGATGATAGAAGCTTTATAATGACGTGGAGTTTGTTTACATGGAATGGACTAGGTCCTCCGGTTCAACTAAACCAATAATTGATTGGAAATGGCTATGTTCGGCTACTTGGAGGCCATTTGCAGCCATTCGTGTACTTCATGTTTCCAGACAACGATGTCATGTCACTGAGACACAATTGGTCACAATTTCAAGAACATTCTGGACAACGCCTGTTCATTGCTCTGTAGAGGGCTAATGTTTCCGAACACAGCCGTTTCTTCTTCGCATTTGAAAGCAGTCAATAGCGCTGCCGGGTATCGGCTACTTCATTAAGTTGACTCGACTGTAGGTAAAGAACGATGCGGCACTATTTCACGCATGTGAGTGTTTACGACGTGTAACACACCTATTACAGAGCCCATAATGATCACCCTTTTGTTGCAAAAAGAAGTAGAAAAATCAATTATCCTGCAGTGATGACAGCTACTGAAAATATACAGTCTTGGCAGTTTGATTAAGAAGAATGTTATGTAAATACTAACGCTTATCGTAAAGAAAGGACTGAATGATAGAATACCATATGATATGAAACAGAAACTTTTAAGAAAGAATTCAAAAAAATTATTATTTAGGAGGGTTAAAGCCCAGACCATAATTTGACCAAAGACAACATTTATCCTAGAAGAGAATTGCAGCCGCATCGAGCTGTAAGTTCGCTGTGACTACAATGTAACTCGGCAATGGAGATGTCCACTTCTCTCTTGTACTACTGCAGTACTAGTACTCATGTTAAGCGCTACTGGATTGTTTTAAAAAAGATCTGAAGTTCAAAAGTTTTACGGTCGGAAGTATTAGTCAGAAATCGGACTGAAGTAAAATCATCTTCATCGTTTAGACAGATAACGGGATAGTTGATATATGTGACAGAAAAATAACTCGTGTGATTGCTGATTTGTGATGGGACTTAGCCTTCGTGATACTTAATAGTCACGAATATCAAAGGACACAGAAAGAGACTGATTGCCGACATAAACTCAATTATAAGACTTGAGTAGGCAACAGATAAACGCAATCACAAAGAACTTACAATTGCGCCGTGTTGTCAGAAGCTATCGTCGAAGTCAGAATTGCTGGTGCTAACAGACACAATTCTCTGAATGAAAAATCGGTGTGTGTGCTCAGTGCAAGGACAAATAATTACAAAGAACAATAAACTTTAATTCATCTTTTAATTCTTCGTGTCTCGCATACATCATTTAATGGACATTTAAAGTGTATTTGTGCCGGCCGCGGTGGTCTCGCGGTTCTAGGCGCGCAGTCCGGAACCGCGCGACTGCTACGGTCGCAGGTTCGAATCCTGCCTCGGGCATGGATGTGTGTGATGTCCTTAGGTTAGTTAGGTTTAAGTAGTTCTAAGTTCTAGAGGACTGATGACCACAGCTGTTAAGTCCCATAGTGCTCAGAGCCATTTGAACCAAAGTGTATTAGTGAATTAACTGATTCTTCGGCTAACATAAAAATGAAAAGTAATTTAGTGACAATTTAACTGTAAACAGCAGTAAGTTTACACCGAAATACAACGCATTCTGAACATTGCTCAAGGGTATGTTATCTCTGGAATTGTGTAGTTGTTGAATACGCGACGTAGTGACGCCTTGACGACGGAATAATTATTACCAACTCAGTATCCTCGCAAAAATCATGATGTGACAGCGGCTTGGGTGATGGATTGATGATTCAAGACATTATATTTTCAACGTTTGAATACCCATTCTCAAACCGGGCATAAGAACTACAGCCAGCAAGTTCGCGTGAACTGAAAAGTCTGTCGCGAACACCCAAAGGACTTTTGGTTATTATTTTAGATGAAGGGAGTCATCGCGTTATCGAGTGGTACAGTAGCTATATTTATAAGAGAAGTAGATCGATAGACATCGAACACCTTTGCTTTGATTACATGCAAGTGCGGCGCACACACTCCGGCGTGCTGCTCCATCGAGATGTTGATATCGGTTTTGAGACACAGTATCTGAAAAATAACCAAACCACGCGAGGAGTTTGTTTTTATGATAATTACAGATTGCCGTTGTCGTGATCGACGGACGCCGTTCCACGTCATCTCGACTGGGACAACAATCACCATCGAGCAGACACAAAACGAGACGTCACAGACGCCATATCTTCTGAACTATGTGTGATATCAGATATGATTCTGAAGGTGCACTTAGCGCCGTTGGTGGATACTGTCTGCGAAATTTAGTTAGCACGAAATTAGTAAATTTAAAAGTCATACACGATGCGACAGTTTTTCACTCGTATCACAGTCCATGACGTCATAGCTCCTGAACTGTGATAGGTGGGTTATTCTTACCCCTACAACGATTGTTGTTTGACAGTAAGGGATATATGTACAAAGTTTGGTTGAAATCGGTCCAGTGGTTTAGATGTAGAACATACATACACATAAACATACATAGCACAATTTTTATAGCATGTATGTCTGGGTTCCTAGTGAGTCGCCATACCTTTAGCGTTTGTACTAGGCTAAAATATCACTCGGTACCGTGCATTAAGAGAACCAGAGACAGCGTTTGCCGTAGCCCTAGATTCACGATCTTACGTAGACCACCACTTTAAATCCGTGAGTTCGATCTGGCCCCGGAGGCGTTGCGTGCAGCATGATAAACGACGCCAGCCATGCGTCACGGCGCTACCTGGAAGCTGAATTAGTGACGGGCTCGGCTTATTGTTCCGGCAGCAGCGCGGACCGAGTTGATCACAGGACACCGAGCTGCGCCGCATATCGTAGAGCCATAAACTCCACGGCGGGCAACGCCCAGCAGTCGTTAGGAAGAGCACAATGAAGTCGAGTTAGGCTCTCGTGTTCGCCACACAAAGCAACTTATAATTACGGCCTTTAGACAAGTTCCTTGCCCGAGTAGTCAACGGATGACGCATGTCATCCCCACTGGAGAAACGCAAGTCAGCCATTATACCGGGTGCCCCAGAGAGACGTAATCAACCTAACGTTTCACTGTCACGAACTCGTTGAAAGTTGTGGAACATTCTTTGTGGTGTCACCGCCAGACACCACACTTGCTAGGTGGTAGCCTTTAAATCGGCCGCGGTCCGTTAGTATACGTCGGACCCGCGTGTCGCCACTATCAGTGATTGCAGACCGAGCGCCGCCACACGGGAGGTCTAGAGAGACTTCCTAGCACTCGCCCCAGTTGTACAGCCGACTTTGCTAGCGATGGTACACTGACAAATTACGCTCTCATTTGCCGAGACGATAGTTAGCATAGCCTTCAGCTACGTCATTTGCTGCGACCTAGCAAGGCGCCGTTACCAGTTACTATTGATGCTGTAAAACATGTACCGTCAAGAGCGATGTTCACCAATTATGGATTAAAGTTAAGTATTCCAGTAGCTACGTACGTTTTTTGTTAGTCTCATTTCCTTGACCTGTTCCAGACCTCAAGCCAGCTTGCGTGACCTAAAACGCGTGCCTTTCGGCTTCCTCTCATAGTGGGTTGGCTGTCTTGCCAATCCACAACATTCTTCTCTTTGCATAGATGTGTAATGTGTCCCAAACATTTAGGTTAAAAGTTAGAGAACTTTGATATCAGGAATTAGTTTTTACTAAAATTATAAATTTACACATTGCAGTCAAAACCTAAATCTATAGCCACTGCTCAAAGTGGCGACCGCCAGTCTGACTGCGATTGCAGATGAGCTGTCAAAGTTTGGTGAATTCTAGAAAAATAAAAATAAAGTAAACGATAGCTGGAGTATCCCGCTATAGAGTCGTTAGGAAGCATAATTTTACTTGCGAAGCACAATTATGCATGTGACATCCTTGAAATATTTTACGGTTGTTTGCTGGTCTTCGGTAAATATGAAGATTCTACCCCTGTAATACGTCTCTGGCCAATTTCTTGTCAATATGTATCCCTAGACCGCGCAACCGCAACGGTCGTAGGTTCGAATCCTGCCTCGGGTATGGATGTGTGTGATGTCAGGTTAGTTAGGTTTAAGTAGTTCTAAGTTGTAGGGGACTGATGACCTCAGATGTTAAGTCCCATAGTGCTCAGAGCCATTTGAACCATTTGAACCTTAAAATTATCTCCAGACAGGTCGCTCCAGAGGTGAGAAAATGACGTAAATTTTTTATGTTACTTTTCTGGCGTTTTACTTGAATGTTGAAAATGTAGGGTTTGAAAAGAGGTACGAGGAATTACTCGTTGAGACTACTAATTTTAAACCTCACTTTCCCGTGAAAATAATTTTTCCTTTTAGTTCCCAAAATTTTTGGTTAATCCCCGCAGATCCAAAAATGTGGCGACAACTCCTCAATGATAATGCACGCAAAAGATGGTACTGAATACACAGTGCATGAGATTATCTCACCTCAAAGTATAATTCCGCTGACTAAGATGAAGCTTTAGGGGAAACTTTGTAGCAGAGCAATAGAATCTGTACTTTTAAGTTTGACACTCAATTAAGAAGGAATGGAAGAAGAGTGAACAGGAAAAGAAAAGCTTTCTACTGACAAGGAAAGACGTGCCAAAGAAAGAAAAGTGCGTGGTATGGAAACAAGAAGACGTAATTTAGATTTAATTACGTCGATGCCAAAAAAAATCAAGAAAACAGCCACGTTCTTCAGGGTCAGATTGTCTTCTAACATCATGACCGTAGCTCAGATATAGATGTAGACATACTGTTTGGCATAGAAGCTTGCTAAGAGGAAGAAGAAGTAGATGAAGAAGAACCTGGGACTTCCGAGAAAGAATCAGAGGACCCGACACAGTACACTACTTACTAGATACTCAGACAGCTTAGCCTCAGTAATCGAACTCTTTGAGGGTACCCTACAAATCCTCCTTTCTTTAAGAAGAAAGTATTAGTTTTGTACAAGTATTTTAAGAATTATGTTCAAATTTACGAGATATTTCAGTTAAATATTCAGTTAGGTAACTGGGATACAATACAGCAATTGTTCAGACTACCTTTCAGGCCAATCAGTTACATCTGCACATGCACAGGTACGCTTTCAGCAGAAATGGCAAACGGTCTCGAAAAACTCTGGAAAACAGCTGTAAGATTCACAGTGTCCTCAAGATCTTCATAATTGTATCGTTGTAATTCTTCCAAGGCCGCAATGAATTCTTCAAACCTCACGCTTTCTTTAACGCCAGAGAGCATAATGAACTGTCGTAATGTCGTAATGATTTTCTTTTTAAATGCATCCCCATCAAATCACAAAGAAGTTACCGTGCAATGTCTTAAGTGCGAAGTGTGCAATCCATTCCGGATGTTCTAATTTTCGTTCCTGCGCTCCTTTTTCCTTCATAAATTCAGTAATAGCGATATATCAATCAAAAAATCGTTCCGTCATGCCCTTGACTTAACCAGCGTACTTTTCAGTAATTTATGAAGTCTTCATCCTCTTCGCTCATTTCCACTGAAAACTGCTGCATCTGAAAATTAAGTAATGGGTGCGACTTCAGAAATTTTACTACTCGCGCCAACAATTTCTTCAAGTACTCCATGCCTGCAAATTTAGCACGAAGTGCTTCTTGATGTACAGAACAATGAATCCAGTCTGTCGATCGTTGTAATTTTTTGCTCTTTAATTGTCATTTAAAGGTTTAAATTCTTTCTGCGTGGTACTATATAGTGCTTTCGTAGCAAATAAGCGGTACCCGTCGCTTATGCGAATTGAGAATCCTCATCCCTCTCTTCTGTCATTTCCATTCATTTTAAAGGACTGCGACGATAGATCGGTAGACTGCCCCTCTTTGTGCAAACAACCACTGGTGAACGTCCTTCATACCACAAACACATAGTGAAGGGTAAACAGTGCTGACAGCACGATTCTGCCGAATTCTGAGAGTTGTGCAGACCGAAAAATGCCGGATCGCAATGCTAAATGAAACGTCCCTCTATTCCGGGTACTTCCCACTAGGACGGAGCAAAGCCGCGTGGACAGGCCGTGCGTTGCCCCGGCGGCCGCCCGCGCACGCTACACGCGTGAAGTTCGGCACGCCGTGACCGGCCCTGGCTGATAGGTCAGGCGTCCACTACACGCAGGAGGCGGCCGCACGGGTTGCGGGAGCTGCGTGGGAGGACTGGCTTCTTTTAACCTCGGCGGGTCTCGGAAAAATGCTAGAAGGTCTTCAGTTTCAAATGGTGCAGGACGAACACAGGAAGAAGGTAGCCATAGCAACAATTAACATTGAAGTTGCAAACTGTCGTAGGTGTGGTGAGAGAAAACCACAGCTCCAAATGCTATCAGAAAGCACTGAAAGTCAAATCCCTAAGAGTACCGAAAGCTGCCTAAAGCCGGAGATAACTTGAGTCGAAATTTATATGGAGGACCTAAAAGTGTTTGATGAAGATGAATTAAATATAGTTAGTGGCAGCTTTGTTGCTGTTAGAAATAGTTTACGTTGTAGAGAAACTGAAGTAAGTTCCTGTGACTTAGTATGGGTGGAGGTTATACTTGACAAACCGAACAAAGTATTGATTGGTTCCTTTTGCCTACTCTCCGCCTCAGATGATACTGTTGCCGAACAGTTCAAAGAAAACTTGAGTGTCATCACAAATAGCTACCCCACTCATACAATTATAGTTAGTGGTGACTTGAATGTGTTGGTGAAAATACGTATTTAAAGCCAGTGGTAGGTATGAAACATCGTCAGAAATTGTACTAAACCCATTCTCCGAAAATTATTTTGAGTAATTATTTCAGAAGCCTAAACTAATATGAGAGGTCCACGACGTTGGGATTACAGATTTATTTCAAACTTTGTACACCTTTAGTACGTGATTAAAACAACGTAATGTGCACGTAGTAAGGTGCACTACTCCTGAAATTCCGAGAAAATCGCAGGAGAAGTTTTTCGCGTCTATTATGTAACTGATGTACCAGTGGGTAGGCGCCGGAAGCTAAGAGTTCATGGTTGTCAAATGGAGCGGGCACGGTAGCTCAGACTGTTCGGTCAGAGAGTTAGGTGCCCTCTGTAATTAAAAAAATTGAGTGAGCGGATCAACGGTAAACCTGAAAGGGTGTCATGGGACGTCCGCTCTGAACAAATGGAATGATCATATAAAGTTGATCGTCGGTAAAGCAGATGCCAGACTGAGATTCATTGGAAGAATCCTAAGGAAATGCAATCCGAAAACAAAGGAAGTAGGTTACCGTATGCTTGTTCTCCCGCTGCTTGAATACTGCTCAGCAGTGTGGGATCCGTACCAGATAGGGTTGATAGAAGAGATAGAGAAGATCCAACGGAGAGCAGCGCGCTACGTTACAGGATCATTTAGTAATCGCGAAAGCGTTACGGAGATGATAGATAAACTCTAGTGGAAGACTCTGCAGGAGAGACGCTCAGTAGCTCGGTACGGGCTTTTCTTGAAGTTTCGAGAACATACCTTCACTGAGGAGTCAAGCAGTATATTGCTCCCTCCTACGTATATCTCGCGAAGAGACCATGAGGGTAAAATCAGAGAGATTAGAGCCCACACAGAGGCATACCGACAGTCCTTTTTTTCAAGAACAATACGAGACTGGAATAGAAAGGAGAACCGATAGAGGTACACAAGGTAACCTCCGCCACACACCGTCAGGTGGCTTGCGGAGTATGTATGCAGATGTAGATGTAGATGTCACGAACAAAATGAGGTCAATAAAAAAAAAGTGGTTATCGTTCGAGCAAGTAAGATGAACGTGTAAGGGCAACGGTTCGACCTCCGATCAGACTTAATTTTTAATCTATATTTTTTTCATCAGCGGCTATATTATTTAATTTATATAATATTTGAAGGAAATATAGTTTAAAAAAACACCTGTATTTGCATGAAGTTTTAGTGAATTTCGTGTTGTTTGACTACTTAGTAGTCTTAATTAAATTTCATTATTAGAACAAACAGATTTATAACCGTTGACAAGCAAATGAAGAAACGCTTAGAGTTTTCCTGAAAATGTGTGCCTGCCGTGATTTGTTAAAGACCTTATACAAGCAATCCGGTAAGGTACCCGGAACTACTTTGCATCTCTACGCTTCGAGCTGCAGACACAGACGCAAGCCCCATTTGGCAGTTAACATGCGTAGCGGTGAGACGAATACCGTAGCTAGAAATTTTCTGAATATCTCAGAATTTACAACTGTACTACAAAAATGAAGGTTTGAGCGGGAGTCGCACAGTCACCTCAGTTACGTTCGTCTCTCGAAGTATTTTGTTCGTTATTGTTCGTTGTGTTTGGCTGTAGCGGACATCACATGACATTCGTTGAAGTACTTTGTTGATCCCTTCACTCAGTTATTTATTACAGAGAACAGCCACTCGCTTAGCTACCCTGCCGTCATCCACTTGACCACCATGAAAGCTTAACTTCCGGCCCCTACGCACAGATACATCAGCTACATAATAGGCGCGTAAAACTTCTCTTGCTGTTTTCTCGGAATTGCCAGAGTAGTACACTTTACTACTTGCACATTATTTTGTTTTAATGGCCCACTAAAAGTGTAAGAAGTTTCAATAAATCAGTAGTCCCAACGCTGTGACCTCTCCTTGTATGTGTAAACGGCTGGCCGGCCGATGTGACCGAGCGGTTCTAGGCGCTTCAGCCCGGAATCGCTTGTTGCTACGGTCGCAGGTTCGAATCCTGCCTCGGGCATGGATGTGAGTGATGTCCTTGGGTTAGTTAGGTATAAGTAGATCTAAGTTCTAGGGGACTGATAACCTTAGAAGTAGGGTCCCATAGTGCTTAGAGCCATTTGAACCATTTTTTTTTTTTTTTTTTTGTAAATGGCTGCGAGAACATACTTCACCTCTTAACAACAAATCATCCTCAATAAACAAGTAGCATCATGGCGGGTCCAGGGATTAGTGGCCACAACATCGTTGTAGCGAGTGACACCACCGCAACATCCAAATCCAGAAGACATAAACACAAAATATATCTATTTAAAAAATCAGATAAACATTCGCTTGACACCTTCCAAAGAGACAGCCTCCGCTCCTTCCGAAGTATTAGGTATGGACGAGATGTCGTTTAAATTCAGACAAATAGTATCTGAAGCATTTGACAGGTTTATAATAAATAAATTAACAGAAGATGGTGTCGATCCCCCATGATACACAAAACAGACCAGAACACTGTTGCAGAGGCAACGGGAAAAGCATACCAAAGTTAAAAGCACACAAAATCTCAAAAACTGGATTAGCGCAAACTTTAGTGTAAGTCGCTTACAATGAAACTCTATCTCGTAATGTGAAAGAAAATTCAAAGAGATTCTGGTCGTATGTAAAGTACACAAGCGGCAACAGGCAATCGATAACTTCACTTCGAGATACCAATGGTAATATTACCGATGACAGCGCAGCTGAAACGAAGATATTAAATCACAGTTTCCCGAAATACCTTCACCGAAAAGGGGTATCAAATATTCCAGAATTAGAATCGAGAAGTACTGCCAACATGAGTAACTTAGAAGTATATATCATCGGTGCAACGCAGCAGCTTAAATTGCTTAATAACGATGAAATCGCAAGTCTGGACTGTATCCCAGTTGGAGTCCTTCCAGAGTATCCTGATACAGTAACTCTGTTCAAATGGTTCAAATGGCTCTGAGCACTATGGGACTCAACTGCTGAGGTCATTAGTCCCCTAGAACTTAGAACTAGTTAAACCTAACTAACCTAAGGACATCACATACATCCATGCCCGAGGCAGGTTTCGAACCTGCGACCGTAGCGGTCTTGCGGTTCCAGACTGCAGCGCCTTTAACCGCACGGCCACTTCGGCCGGCAGTAACTCTGTACTTAGCAACTGTACACAACTACTTGCTCGTCGAAAGAGCCCTACCTACAGATTGGAAAGTTGCACAAGTCACATCAGTAGCCAAGAAAGGAAATAGGAATGTTGTTGTTGTTGTGGTCTTCTGTCCGGAGACAGGTTTGATGCAGCTCTCGATGCTACTCTATCCTCTGCAAGCCTCTTCATCTCTGAATAACTACTGCAACCTACATCCTTCTGAATATATTTAGCGTATTCATCTATTGGTCTCCCTCGACACTTCACTCCATTTCTAAACTGGTGATCTCTCGTTGCCTCAGAACATGTCCACCCAACTGATCCCTTCTTCTAGACAAGTTGTACCACATATTCCTCTTCTCCCCTATTCTATTCAGTACCTCCTCATTAGTTACATGATCAACCCACCTAATCTTCAACATTCTTCTGTAGCACCACATTTCGAAAGTTTCGATTCTCTTCTCGTCTAAACTATTAATCGTCCATGTTTCATTTTCATACATTCCTACACTCCGTACAAATACTTGCAGGAAATACGTCCTGACACTTTAATCTATACTCGATGTTAAAATATTTTTCTTCTTCAATAACGCTTTCCTCGCCATATCCAGTTTACATTTTATATCCTCTCTACTTCGACCATCATCAGTTATTTTGCTCCCCAAATAGCAAAACTCATTTACTACTTCAAATGTCTCATTTCCTAATGTGATATCCTCAGCATCACCTGATTTAATTCGACTGCATTCCTTATCCTCGATTTGGTTATATTGATGTTCATCTTATATCCTGTTTTCAAGACAGTGTCAATTCCGTTCAGCTGCTCTTCCAGGTCCTTTGCTGTCCCTGACAGAATTACAGTGTCGGCGGCAAACCTCAACGTTTTTATTTCTTCTCCGTGGATTTTAATTCCTACCTCAATTTTTTCTTCTGTTACCTTTACTGCTTGCTCACTATACCGACTGAATAACATCAGGGATTGGCTACAAACCTGTTTCACTCCCTTCTCAACCACTGCTTCCATTTCTTGACCATCGATTCTTATAACTGCCATCTGGTTTCTGTACAAATTGTAAATAGCCTTTCGCTCCTTGTATTTTATCCCTGTCGCCTTCAGATTTTGAAAGAGATTATTCCAATCAACACTGACAAAAGCTTTCTCTGAGTCTACAAATGCGAGAAATGTAGGTTTGCCTTTTCTTAACCTATCTTCTAAGGTAAGTCGTAGGGTCAGTATTGCCTTACATGTTCCAGCATTTCTACGGAATCCAAATTGGTCTTCCCCGAGGTCGGCTTCTACCAATTTTTCCATTCGTCTGTAAAGAATTCTTGTTAGTATTTTGCAACAGTGACTTAATAAACTGACAGTTCTGTAATTTTCACACCTGTCAACACCTGCGTTCTTTGTAAATGGAATTATAATTTTCATCTTAAATTCTGAGGGTATTTCACCTGTCTCATACATCTTACTCATCAAATAGAAGAGTTTTGTCATGGTTGGGTCACCCAAGGCTATAAGTAGTGGTCATGGAATGTCTACTCCCTGTGCCTTGTTTCGACTTAAGTCGTTTAGTGCTTTGTCAAATTCTTCACGCAGTATGATATCTCCGATTTCATCTTCATCTACGTCGTCTTCCATTTCCACAATGTTACCCTAAAGTGCATCGCCCTTGTATAGACCCTCTATATACTCCTTCCGTCTTTCTGCTTTCCCTTCTTTGTTTAGGACTGGTTTTCCATCTAAGCTCTTGGTATTCATACAGGTGGTTCTCTTTTTCTACAGGAACATTCCGCTGAATTACAGGCCCATATCATTAAAGTCGATTTGCAGTAGGATTTTGGGACTTATACTGTGTTTAAGGACTATGAATTACCTCTAAGGTAACGGTTTATTGACACATAATCACCAATATTTTTTCTTGTGAAACGCAACTAGCTCTTTATCCGCACGAAGTAATGTGTGGTATCTCGAGGGGATCTCAAACTCATTCCGTATCACTAAATTAGCAAAAGGCTTCTAACGAAATTGTGTGCGTGTGGAATATCGTCTCAGCTGCGCGGCTGGATTCGTGAGTTTGTGTCATAAAAATCTCGTACGTAGTAATTGAATAAAATCGTAAAGCTGAAGTGATATCCGGCATTTCCCACGGAAGTTTCATAGGTCCTTTGCTGTTTCTAATCAACATAAATGATACACGAGATGGTCTGAGCAGCAGCCCTCTTGGATTGTTTGCAGATTGTGCTGCGATATACTGTCTAGTAAAGTTTTCAGAAGATCAAAACCAAATTCAAAATGACTTAGACACGATACCTGAATGGTGCGAAAAGTTGTGCGATAAGTCGCGTATGTTCTCAGTAAGAAATTGTGAGAGTTCATCCACTTGAGTACATAAAAGAAATCTGTTAAGTTCCATTTACACGATGAAACACACAAATTTTAAGACTAAATATGTAGGAATTATAATTACGAACAACTTAGTTGGAACGATAATATAGCTAACGTTGTGGGGAGGTAAACCGAGGACTATGCTTTATTAGCAGAACGCTTAGATGACGCAACAGGCGTACTAAATAGACTGCCTACACAACGCTTGTTCGTTCTCTGTTAGGGTAATGCTGCGCTGTATCGATCCTTAACAGAAAGGATTGACGGAGGACATCGAAAAAGTTCAAAGAAGGTCATCTCGTTTTGTGTTTTCGCGTAGTAGGTGACATAGTGTCAAGTATGTGATAAGTAATTTGGAATGGCAATCATTAAAACATAGGCTTTTTTCGTTGCTGCGATATCTTTTCACAAAATTCAGTCACGGACATTCTCCTGTGAATGTTTTATTATCAACATTCTCCACAGGGCAAAAATGATCTCTTAATAAAGTAATTAAAATCACAGCTAGTATAGAAAGATTTAAGTGTCTATTTTTCCCACTTGCTGTTACAGATTGAAACGGTAGAGAAATAATTCAAAGAACCCTCTGCCAGGCACTTGCTGGGCAGTCCTGTAGATGTAGATGTGAACCAGTCCGGAGTGGTGCACCCTGAGAGATTTGTTGTGGACTTGTACAAGCAGACACCATTAGTCAAGAATCAGGAAACAAACCCCAGCGCCACCCTGTCATGCAAGTCCTAGAGCTGGGAAGGGGGGGTGGCGGGGGCGACGCCAGAATTACAGCCTACAATTACGAAGGTGCAAATAGAGAACATCCAAAACCTACAACTTGCGTTCCATATTGTGAGGTAACGAGCGAATTGTGGCGTGCCGCAAGGTTCAAATGGTTCAAATGGCTCTGAGCACTATGGGACTCAACTGCTGAGGTCATTAGTCCCCTAGAACTTAGAACTAGTTAAACCTAACTAACCTAAGGACATCACAAACATCCATGCCCGAGGCAGGATTCGAACCTGCGACCGTAGCGGTCTTGCGGTTCCAGACTGCAGCGCCTTTAACCGCACGGCCACTTCGGCCGGCCGTGCCGCAAGGGCCTCGGCCAGCCGGGGCCCAGCAAACGCGTGGTTTCGAACGTTAGCTGGACGAGAGGGGTAGCCCCAGAGCATGGTCCAACCGCGTGGCTGGGAATTCCACCGTGACGCTGTGTTGCTGCAGGAGACACGCCGGGAGTGCCAAAGATGGCGGACTTTGTGAAACTTTAATGGCAGACATTTCACAGTTCGTATAGAAATTAATAGTAGCCACATGAATCATGATGCCTCAAAAAGAAACATGTACATTACCATTATTTGCACGACGATTCTGATGGCGTAATCAGATTTTCAATATATTTATTAGTTTAAAGTGTAGTATCTGACTGTAAATTAGACAAGTAATACCCAGCATCCAATTTCCAAAATGTAAACGCTTCATCCGATTTTGTCGATCGCCATGTCCTTAGAAAGCTATTAGTGTGAACCTAAATTGGTATGAAGTATAGGCATGACACTTGAATAGTACATCAATTATTGCAAGTCAAAGTGGCCGATTCCTATCGATCACGTCAGGCCATAAGTATTCCACAGTTACACGAAAAAAACAGTAGCAGCATGCTTATAAATATATTTATTCAGCTGTGTCTTTGTTTATATCCTTTATATACTATTCATGAAGAAGTTGGTTAAATATGTACTGTGTTTTAGAAAGTACAGAGACATTAGGCTACTGGCCTACCTTTTGTTCTACTCCTTTGATATATGTTTATTTAATTTGTTTGTGTATCTAATAATGTGCGTTAGAGCGTGTTTATGGTCCAATCGTAAGAGTACTTATTTAATTTCAAGTTATTTAAATGTAAATACAGTATTTAGAATGTGTTTCATGATGTTTGTGTGGGTGCGTTAGCTTGAAGACGTGACGCGAGCGCTCTAGCCAGTCACAGCGCTCGTGAATGGGGAGATTGGATGGAAGCGGGAGAAGAGCATCGTTTCGAGAGAGGAGAGGGAGATCGGGAGGGGGCTGTACGAGAGAGTACGGAACACGACACGGGAAGTGCTGGACGAGACGGCGCGACGGACGCGGAGTCGGCGGAGAGTCTTGGAGAGTGTTTAGCGGTTTGCGCGTGGTCGAGACAGATAGAAATACTTCGGAGTGCCGACTCGGCAACTTGTGAGATTTCCGTGGCTTCTACAGTGAAGACGTAGTGTTCGTTTAGAAGTGAAGATCTCGCGAGGTATGTTGTCGTTCATAACTCATTATGTGCAGTAGGAATCTATTGTTTCCCTGTTATTCAACTTATATTTTATTTAATTGCTGGATCATCGACACCAATAACTGTTTGCAGAAATATACCGCATTCTCAAAAGTACTTCTACTATCTACTCATCATTTAAAGTCGTTAAGATAGTACCTGCAGATTTTATTTAATTGCGATCTTTCATTTATAAATTTACTAGCTGACCCGGCGAACTTCGTACCGCCTAACAGTCAATGAATGTCGTGTTACCTTTTAGCTGAACTAATTTAGGCTTTGATGAACGTAATACAATGATACAAAATAATATTAATATAGATAGAAATATAAAAGTATTTTATTTTGATGAATGGTGATGAATACATACAGAATGAGAATAAAAATTAAAAAAATAATAATAATTAAGTACTTCAAACACATGTCAGAAAAAAATCATTGAAAACTATGTTGTGCAGGTTGGGATGCACACTGATTAATTCATTAATCGGATCTTCATTCAAGCACCTTGTGGTAAACGACATTCTTTGTTTTTTGGTCAGGCGCAAGAACAAATAATGCGGATGGTTTGCCGACACGTGAGCATGCCACGTACAATTGACCATGGGAAAAACACGCATTTTCTAGATTGAGGCGACAAATAGTCAAGGATTGGCCCTGTGATTTGTTGATCGTCATGGCGAAGGCAAGACGAATCGGGAATTGAATTCGTTTAAACTCAAAGGGCATATCTGTTGCGATCGTCGGAATCCTTGGAATAAGAACTTCCTCATCTTTAAATTTTCCTTTAAGTATCGACGTGTGAATCACATTGCTCATCAGTTTTCTTATCACCAAACGCGTTCCATTGCACAGTTTTGGTTGGTTTAAATTTCTAAGCATGATGACTACCGAGCCAACCTTCAGTTGTAAATTGTGCGGTGGTAAACCAGGCACATCCAAGGAGTTCAAAAATTCAGTTGGATAATTAGTGGCTTCTTCTTCGTTTGTTACACAGTCGATAGATTTGAATGAATACAGAATACCTACGATTTGATTTTGAATTATAAAATTGAGGTCATCTACATCTTTATTTTTAGCCGCCAAAATTGCTCGTTCACTTAACCATTTAGTATTTTTGTGGTTAGCAATGATATCCGGAAATACTTTGTTGATAAGCTCGTCTTTTGATGAGACGAAATTGCAAAAATTTGGAGGAAATGAAATCAAACCGCTCGATTCGTCAACAGGAACACGGCCATTACCGATAGTCAGCAATTGCTTCGAGAAATCATCAGCAGATAGATCGTTCAACAATGCAACTCTCATATTTACAGACAGTTGAAGTTTGTTTACATATCGCCACAGATTTGATGCTTTGAGGCAAGCGTTTATTTCGTCGGCAGCAGTAGATCTTGGAATTACTGGTAGTGTTTGTCGGAAATCGCCAGATAATAAAATCATTGAACCACCAAAACATCTCGAGTCATTGCGCAGATCTTTTAATGTTCGGTCTAGTGCTTCCAATGCGCGTTTGTGCGCCATTGTGCATTCGTCCCATATGATGATTTTTGATGCTACTAAAACTTTGGCCATTGCGGAGTGTTTCGAAATGTTACATGTCGGTTGTTCAGTAGTTTGAACGTTTAATGGCAATTTTAACGCTGAGTGAGCCGTACGGCATCCGTCTAACAATGTGGCCGCTATTCCAGAAGAAGCAATTGCTACCGCAATTTCGGATCTCGCACGTACAGTGGCCAAAATCAATTACATGAGGAATCTCTTCCCAGTTCCACCGGGGGCATCCAAAAAAATAAACCACCATTTCCATCATCAATTGCATTAATCAGTGTATCATAGACTTCCTTCTGCTTAGGATTCAACAGTGGTACATTCGTTTGAACTGATTGGATTAGTTCATGTGGATCATATTCACGTTCACGTTCCAATTCTCTATTAAATGCGTCATTCATTCCGCGATCTGGCGCTGGCATTCCTAACCTAACTAACAAACTGCCGCACATGAGGTAACACATATCTTCGATCAAGAGCAAAGCCTGGTTATGCATCTGCTCATTCGCCTCAAGATCGGGATTTCTTGAGCTGACACGAACTCGATATAAAATGTCTTCTGACATGTTATCTTTGTATTTGTTCCACAGGTCACGTGGGTTCGATGGGAAGCATGTCGAAATGATGATAGCAAATAATGTGCGTATCTGACTTGGAGATGCAGAAATAATTGCTTCAGCGATTGTCGTGTCCCAATGAGTATCGTTTTCAAGCAAATTCAGCTCTTGACATGCTGCACGAAATGTGGGGCACACTATACCATTAACAGTTCGTAGTGATTCAAATGATGTTGGCCGTCGAACATGTACCAGCAACAACCGCAAATAGAAACATTTATCATTCTTCGGATGAACTGTGTAAATACGACCAAGAGCATCAGCAGAACGCATATCTGGATGACCAGGAACTGCATCGCCTTGCTTCCGACGTTGAAATTTCTTCGATGTAGCGTTCCAAGTGTAATAACGTGGCATTTCCGAGTAAAGCAACGTTCGTGCGAACGGATCGTTTTAACAAATCGCAAAGAAACTGGTCAGTGTTGTCGCTGGAGGTGTTTCGGCACGTTGAGCAGCATTCGACGCTGTGAAATATACTCTCTGACCGTTCTCTAGATGCACCCCCAAATGTACAACAGTAGGATAACGTTCGTGAATAGGGAATGAGAATATACGCCAAATTGCTTCATTGCAGTTCACATATCTACCAACTTGATAGCGCGTGATTTCATCGTTGATATTGGATGTTTGGATACCAAAAACCGCCATGTCGCTCCCTTTCGTGACATATTTGCAAATGTATTTAATAGATTTGACCGAATTGCAATACTCAACACTACAATGTGCCTTGAATGTTTTGGAAAGAAGTGACGAATATGGAACAATCCAACTGTTGTCAACTAAGAAATCGTTTCCTTTCACTTTAGTTGTGATAGTTCTACCATTATCATCGGGCGATCGACGCCGATACAATGGATAACCATCGTTGCCTGTAATGGTCTCTGCCGTGAATTTTCGCGGATACCGTTTGGAACACTTGCCGTCGACCATGCACGGTGATTGACGGTTGATAGTGCCACATGGTCCATGAATCATATTCGTGATTACAACATCATGTAGGTCTGGATCGGTTTCAGGAGCAGGAATCTCCGCACATATGATGTCATCTATTTGATCTGGTCGAATTCTGTCTACTAACCAAATTAGAATGTGAGCATGCGGTAGGCCTCGTTTTTGCCATTCGACTGAATACGTCCAGCATCGAGTAATCCCAAAGACGTGTTGCTTAACAATGTAATTTATTAGTGACCGAATTTTTTGCTTGAAAACCCGTGAGGTGATGTCGTGTCGATCACTTGATGTTTGTCCGGGAATCAGTAATTGAATAATTTCCATCCATTTCGGATTACATGTAAATGTAATGAATAGATCTGGCCGACCATAATGACGAACATACGTCATTGCATCTTGCGCATATTCATGCATATGACGCGGGCTACCTGTGTATGTCGCTGGTAAAATAGTCAATCGACCAACATTTTCTGAATCTCCTTCTGTGCTGATTGCATCGCGTAAATGAATATACTCTTCCGAGCGCAATTTAGCTTTATTCAACCGGATGAAAGTCAGGCGCTCCGTTTCGATTTTAACGTACATGTCAACGCAGTATTGTTGAAGCAGTCGACGAAATCGCAACAAATAATTGTCAGAATTTTCACGAATCATCAAACGATATGCGTAATAATTCATCGAACTAACCTTCTTGGTAGTTTCCTCACCTGAAACAAATACAGTAAAAATTGTATTTTAGAACCCCTAATAGGTTAACGACTCTTACAGCTACTCTCTACTAAATTAGGAGTGACAACTTTTTTTGTGTACCAAAAGCAAACAGAATAAAATGTATATCAAGTTAAAATGAAAACAATGATATTGATCTTACCATTCAATGGATTAATCATTTTGATATTGAAGTGATATCCATCGTCTCCTTGCCAAAACATCAGCGGGTATTGTAACGCGTCATATGAACGGTGTGTTTCATACATTCTTTGTAGTTGCCCAATATTGCGTCGTGTAAGCACAATATCACGTGTTTCCAAGTTTTCACCAACAATCAGGATTGCCACTTCATCGATTGATGGAGCATTAAATGTGCGTTCATGTGTTCCAGCTGGTCTTTTATCTGCTCTGATTACAACTTTATAGTCATCACTTGGCATGCGCTCTAAAGCAGTCTTGAACAGCCTGACCAATGCATGATGTTTATGAAGCATTTGCTGCAAATCTTGGAGAATTGCTCTTTTCGTAGCTGTGTTGATCCCTTGACGCCGGTCAAATTGTTCTTCCATATTGCCCATGAAGTATATTTGCAAGAATTTGTGCTGTGCACCTTCAATAGGTTGCAATGATCCAATGCGATGGCAAATCTGGCCTTGAATCTGTAAATTCAAAGCCATAGTTATAGTTAGATTTACACTTTTTTTTTCAAATAATAACAAACCATTTTTATTTTAGAGACAAATAGAGAAATCTAACAAACTACATTCCAAATTTTTTTTACAATCATAGAAAATAAAGTTTCTAACGTAAATTACCTTAAATGTCGGATTATATCCGTGTTCTTCGATAATTTCCGCCCCAAATGAAGTCATTTGGAAACAGACATTGTATTTTTGAGTGTTCGCTAGAAAATGTCGTGATTCTAGTGTTTCGCCATAAAGCAGGGAACGCAATGGCTCTGGTGGCGGGACCACTAATGGCAATGTCACTTTACCGCTAAGGCAGCACAAACCAGGCGTTTCACCAGCAAACTTCAATGCGCCACAATGCTGGCAAACAACGTCCATTGGACCAATGCAAACTAAACGATGCAAGCTGTAGTCGATGGTGCAATCATATCGAAACGCTGCTCGATTCAAATCAATAATTGAACCATTTCTTCTTGCACTTCGAAGATTATTCCTCTGTTCATCTGTACGATAAGCTCGACGATTGCTCGTTTCTAATCTAGCCGTTTCACGGGCTGCCTCTCTTTGCTCTTGTGTTTGAGAAGCACGAATTAAGGCCCTTCTTTGCTCCATCCTAACGCGGCGCTCTTCTCGGGCAATTTCTCGTTCTTCGTCAGATAATTGATTCGCGATATTCCGTTGCCTAATTGCATTACGGCTCCGCTGGGAAAGATTAGATCTTCTAGGACGCGGCATTTTTATTAATAGTAATACTGAATATGCACTCGCACAAAACCACATAAAACAATCGAGACATAGACAATAGCTTATCAAGAAAAATCATAGACAACCTATGAAAAGACATTTACACTTTTGTTAACCTGTAGAATAAATCTTTAATTAATTTAATAAATAATTTACACAAATTAATGTCTAAAACAAACAAATATAACAGTACCTACCTGAACTTTCGAGACATTTTACACAAAATAAATTTCTGAACGCACACATAAATAGTTGTTAGAGTATTTGACAGGATTGGACAACAAATGTTTGACATGTAATAAACAAATGAGCATTTATTGAAATGATTAAGTATTCATTACACATTTCTGAACGCACGCGTAATATTTTTCAATCTTTTTTTTTAAAAAAATACAAATAATAGTTTATTCATCCATTTTAAATAGTTTATGAACGCATGCATAAATGTCAATCATTACTTACAGATTTTGACAAAAAAATTTGACAGCTCCGAAACTAAAGAACTTTTAGGGAAAATAACGCATTTTTCAAATATTCGTCAATTTTCATTATTTTTAAGACGTATTCTGCCATTCGGGGCGGAGACAAATCCAACAAATCAAAAACCATGAAAATTTTTATTCGTCAATTTTTCATTATTTTTAAGATGTATTCTGCTATTCGGGGCGGAGACAAATCCAACAAATCAAAAACCATGAAAATTGGTCCAGCAGATCTCGAGTTATAAGTGTTGTAACAAACCCGACTTTGTTTTATATATATAGATATGTCACTTTCTCAGTTCGCAATTGCCGAGTGATGGAAACCTTCCACCATTCGATTCATGTGTGTATTCTTACCGTATACTATAGACTCAGCAGTATTTGGCCTGTAATGCGGCAGCTACGGATCCCGGCCCCTAGACAACGAAACCAGCCAAAACTTTTAATGTTTCAACTCTGAGTCGGAGGGTGCGTAGTGTTTGAAAGCCCGCAATAAGTAGTTGAGTGGAGTGGATCTACCCACAGCTTATACCCTCCTGGAAATTCGATGTCTCTCAAAAATCCGCAGTGTGGATTTTGCTGAGAAACTTGGTTTCGTACATCCACAACACACCACGCTAGGTCGAATTCCAGGGCAGATGAAAAAAAAGTAATAAAAGAATAAAACGGCGTGCTGTAGCTACCGTCGCAATCAGTAATACCACTACGCCATTCCTCGTCCCTTATAGTATAACTACATTTGTAGTTATCATTCACTAACCACTTTCGGCAGGCTTCCACAAGGCAACCTTCCCGTTCGGAGACTCACATCAGACTCTTCTGCTGGCAGCTCGGTCTTCTGCTTCGGCTTCGCCACGCATCAGGCGCCACGGCTCAGAGCCAAGGATCACAAACGGCTCGCGACAGAGAAAATGTGTCATCAAGCGGCATGCGCCTGTTGCGAAACTTTTCGCCATACATTCGTTCGGTTTATACTGCTCTGACGTGCTTGTCTTTAAATTCCTGTAATGATTAATGTTCCATCATCGGCAGCTACTTGATATCTACCTATACTTCATTTTAGATGTCAATTCAACCCTCCACCAGCAACATAAAGAGCCAAATTCACAACTCCACCCCTCAGGGGCTCAGCATTCGTTTGCTGAGTACAGGCTTGGCGACGCCGGGTTATCTGATCTGGGGACTGGTAAGCGCCGCCAGCCCTGTGTCACTGTAAGCTCTGTTCTTGTTTCAGCGACTAACGTGCGGCGCAGCGGTGGAAACTTGTGTGTTTTGGAGACCGAGAGCCTAGGGTTCACCGCCTGTACCGCGAGGAAGGTAATCGCATCTATAAAAAGAAACCTCAACCTCAAGGTGTGCTACGTGCTGATGACGTGAATGGCTGTTGAGGTAAAACAGTTTCTAGCGCGCAACCTCTGGGGCTCCTGGCGCCACCATCCGCCTCCACTCAGTTACACAATTCTTGCTCAGGCGTGCAGGGCTCTGCCTGGGTCATTGGTTGTTTCCCTAGCACTTCATGGGACCCCTATGGAACGGTCTCATGAAACAACTACTCCTCATGGGGCGGGTGTACCTCCAGGTAGTATCTACGCCCACTCATCAAAGAGAGCTCGGTTGGTCAGTCCTCTGGAATAGAAGTCTCAGAATCATAGTAACGGGGCGTTAATTTCGTTGTAATCAAGCGAGCAGGGGGTAATCTTTGAGAAAGTCTTCCCTTTCTATATTCACAAGGCATTGAAAGGTATTACTGGGTCTCTAAAAAGTGACAAACGGCTTCATAATGGAACTCTTTTAGTTGAAACTGCTAATTCAAACCAAATATCTAAGCTTCTGCGATGTAAGGTCTTAGGTGACTACCCAGTCGAGGATGAGATGAATAACAAACTTTAGCAAGAGTGTAGTTACCTGCTCCGATATAATGGAGGTGGACCCCGCAGAGTTAGGTGACAAATGGAAAAATATGGGCGTCACGGAAGTGCAGAACTATATGAGGAGAATCAATGGAAAATTGGAAAAATCGGTAACATTTATTCTAACGTTTAGTACTCCGAAATTACCTGAACATATACTCTGAGGTTTATCCGTCTTAAGGTTCGCTCGTTTGTTCCCAGCGCAATGTGATGCTTCAAATGTCTGGGAAGGCTAGGTGTGGCAATTGTGGACGCTGAGCTCACGAATCAGGCAATGCCTGTACACTTCCTCTGGGGATCACCCATTGTGGAGCAGGAAGTGTGCGGTGACAACGAGGAAAAAAAATTCAGGAGTTGAAAGTCAAGAGGTGAATACCCTAAGGTTAAGCTAAAAAAGATTTCGAAGCTAAGCAACCTCCGGTTTTTGCTACTTCTTTTCCATCACCCTTTAAGACGCCTAGTGTGCTGCCTCCACACACACTCAGACCATAGATTCGAGCACGAGCACATGCACTTGTCGGTGCACCTGTGGGAGAGACGTTCCACCTTAGACAGAAGTCATTCGGAAGCCGTCGGCAATGGGCTTTCCACCTAAGCCACATACCAGAGCCCACTATCAGAAGCTAACTAAACCGTCCCCGCAACCCATGCCACCATTTCCTCCCATAAGTAAAGAGAAACGTCCTATGAAAACTAGTTGAAAGTCCAAGAAAGTGGTAGGTAAACCTTCGACTCGGCGAGCTCTTTCCCTCTCTAATGCCGACTATGCTCTTGAGAATATGGACTTCCAATTAGAGGAACTGGTGAGCCGGTAACCGGCTAACATTCCCCCTGACCTCCCTGGTAAATTACCACCTCCAAGAGAGAAAGACAGGAACAACCTTCACCAAGCAACGGCTTCCACAGGGACTTCTGTGTTGTAGTGGAATTTATATGGATGTCGCTCACATTTGGAAGAATTACAGCTCCTGGTCCAGGTAGAAACCGTTCTTCATCTGCTTACAAGAAACGAATCTTAAAGTCACTGGCACACCTGCATTACAGGGTTACCATTCATACAGGAAGGACGATATTACTGGAGACAAGGCTAAAGGTGAAGTGACAAATTCCTTTCCTCTCCTGTCCCTCCTTACCACGACCATGCAAGCAACTGCTGTGGAAGTTCTACCACCCTTTAATGTCACATTGTATCTTCCGCCTAATGATGCTCTGGATGCAGACGCACTAATAGAACTCTTCCATACATTCCCACGCCTATTCCTCCTTGTGGGAGACTTCATTGTATACAGTGTGCTGTGGGGCTCGGCTACCACTTGCTCCAGGGGTCAGATGATTGGGAGAATCGTCCATTCTGAGAATATCTACCTTCTGAACGCAGGTCAAATGACACACTTTTCCACAGCTGTAGGGTCTTTTTCGGCCATTGACCTTTGTTTTTGTTCCCTAGCTATTGTAGACTCAGTCCAGTGGGAAGTGGCTACAGATTTACATTCTAGAGACCACTTCTCAGAGTGGATCTGAATGCTGACTAGGATGGTGGCTGACAGGACACCATGCAGATGGGTGATAAAAGGGCAAATTGGTTAGAGTACGGTCGACAGGCTACTTTTGAACAAAATGACTGTGCACAGAAGATGGTGGCCCATATCAATTGTGAAATCCAACAGGTTGCCAGAGTCCATCCTATAGCCCAGCAACCACCTTACATGATGGCCTGCACCTATGTGGAATGAAGACTGTCTTTTGGCAATCAGGGCCAGACAAACAGCTCTGCAGACCTTCAGACACTGTCCAACTACAGAAAACCTTCGTGCTTTCACTTGCCTCACATATGTGAGGCAAGTGATAAAAGAATGGAAAAGGGCTTCCTGGAAGGAATTCAAGACTTACATTAATTGGTTCACTTCCACTACACAAGTTTGGGACTCAATAAGACGGATTTCAGGAAAGAGTAGTACACGACCCCTTACAGCCTTGTCAAGTAATGGGGTCTTGGTGGACACGCCAGAAGACTTGGCTCAGGGTTTAGCTGAACACTTCTTTACTGTCTCTATGTCATCCAGACAAGCTCCTGCTTTTCAGATATTCTGTAGGACTGCAGAGATGAGGAAGCTCAAGTCCTTCTCATATAATGAGGAAGTCTACAACCTTCCATTCTCTATGTGGTTACTGGAATCAGCTTTATCTGCAGCCAGAAACACTGCTCCAGGACATAATGTCCCTGAAGCAAAAGGACTGCTCCTCTCTTCTTTCAATCAGGTCTGGTTTGATTAACAGTACCCAAAGCCTTGGAAGGAGTCAATATTAATTCCATACTGGGAACCACGCAGGACCGTAGTAGCCCTAACAGTTACATGAGTGCAGTCCTTCCCATTTTTATGGGTAAGACACTTGAACCCATGGTCAAACCCGCTTCGTCTGGCTGCTCGAATCGCGAGGTCCCTTGAGCCGCTCCCAGTGAGGTTTCAGGAGCTACTGTTCCACCCTTGACAACTTAATTCTACTGGGGAAGGCGATGAAGGACTCCTTCTTACTCTGAAGCCACTTGGTGTGTGTGTTTTTTGACACTACTTGGAGGTACAACATTCTTCGCCAACTTCATGAATGGGGACTATGTGGACGCCTGCGACTTGTTATCCAATCCTTTCTCGAGGACTGTCGTTTTCGATATCATGTTGGCGACACCTTGTCTGACTGCTATGTTCAATAGAATGGGCTCCTCCAAGGCAATGTTCTCAGTGTCACATTGGTCGCCATCGCTATCAATCGCATTTCCTCTGGAGTCAGGACCCCTGTCAAATGCTCTTTGTTTGTGGATGAGTTTGCAATCTTCTACTCTTCCTCTGATCTTACAACGACGACGAGGCAGCTACAGCTGACCATTAGGAGGCTGGAAACCTGGGCCAGGACAACTGGTTTTCGGTCATGTGTCAATTTTAACCGTGCTCGTCGAAGTTTTAACCGACCAATGCTCACAAAAGGGGACAATATTTTACGTTCTCAAGAAACTGAGCGCTTTTTGGGTTTATTATTTGACTCGAAATTGACTTGGCTCCCACACCTGAAAGACCTACGGACGACAAAGGGTTTCCAGTCATTGAACATTTTGAAATGCCTTAGCGGAAAAACATGAAGAGCTGAGAGATCCCGTCTCCTGCAGTTTTATAGGGCATTTGTTCGATCACGTTTAGATTATGGCAGCGTGGTCTAAAGATCTGGCCATACTTCCTACCTGAAGATGTTAGACACTGTCCACCATGAGGGCATTTGGATACCAACTGGCGGCTTTTGGACCAGCCCATTTCCAAGTCTGTGTGCAGAGGGTGGTGACCCACTGCTCTAAATTCAGCGACGTATCCTTTTGGCTCGACAGGCACTGAAAGTCTCATCGTTATTTCAGTCAATTGCATTTAGTGTAGTGGTCCAATCCAATTGTGAACAGCTGTTCAGGAATCGGCCTCATGCGACCAAACCGTTTGGGATACGTGCTGCAGACTGTATCAAGGATCTGAATCTATCACGTATCAAAATACACAGCCAGGGATGGAAGGTATTGCCGCCTTGGTGTCTTCAGAGGCCCAAAGTGATTTTAAGCTTGACACAGTACGAGAAAACTTGTACTTCAGACTAAGTTTTTAAGACTTTGTTTTAGTCCTTTTCAAGAACGTACCAAAGTTTTGTCGTTGTTTATGCAGATGGATCCTAGCAAGAGAATGTCCTCGGTTATCCTGCTGTTTTCCCTCACAGGGTTTTTAAAGTGCGTCTGGAACAATTTACGGATTACGACGCGTAATTATATGGTACTCTGGTGGCATTGGAGAGTATTCGGAGACATCATCAAATAAGGTTTCTTGTCTGTTCCGACTAGCTTAGTGCACTTCAGGCACTTCACCAAATGTATCCAGTAGACCAGCCGATTCAGCTCGTCCATGGCTCCTTACAGCGGCTCCAACACCATGGGAAGCAGGTGATCTTTTGCAGGGTATCTTGCCACATTTGGATATAGGAAAGCGACATAGCCGACAAAGTCGCCAAGGAATCATGTCAGGAAGGTGTTGCCCATCAGTGTCCCGTCCCGTTGCATGCCGTCGTCTCATTTTCTGACAGACGCGTCATGCGCCATTGGGAGACTGAATGGTTGCACGTGACAGAAAACAAACTGCGGTTGTTCAAATCTACCATAAAGATATCGTGGACTTCATGTGAGCCTCACCTTTAGAAAGAGGTTCTGCTTACCAGACTACACATCGGACATATCCCTTTAACACATGGCTTCTCCCTCCTGCCGGAGGATCCACCACTCCGTAAGATTTGTTGCATGTCGCTTTCAGTTCAGCGTATTTTGGCAACATGTGTCCTATATACTGATATTATGGCAGCCCTCAGTCTGGATGGAGATCTGCCCACCATCCTCGCAGATACTGATTCCAGTGTTGCAAGAATTGTGAAATTTTGTGAACTGATAGGACTCATCCCTAAATTGGTGGGGAAGGGAGGCAGACTTTAGTACATTGTTGATTGCCTTCATCCCCACCCATGAGATTGGCATGTTGACTTTTCGTCAGGTCGCTGATGACCATGATATTGCGCACTCCTGGCCTCAAATCATTATTATCATCATCGTCATCATCATCCACGACTCCCCTGGATGCATTTACCTTAGAGTCATTCACTGTCCGGCGACGCAGGTCCACAGCTTCATATTGAATGAGGTATATTTTAACTTTATAAGTAACGAACAAAAACTTTTACTAATGTGTGTTTGTTGTTGTTCAGTGCAAAGACATTAACATGAGCAAAGTGCTTAGAAATGTCTCGCTGCCTCAGCGTTGCCAACTCCACCCTTGGCAAACACCGTACAACGCCATCTTGAAAACATGCGCTCATCTGTAGATGTCTGCTCCTACACTCGCCGATATTGTGCAAAGACTCTCACCACTACTGCAGGTGTCAAGTGCCCCACTGTTGCTTTTATTCAAGGGGTTAATGACGTCATAAAAGCGCTACTTCAGAATTGCTTGTCTTAACACTCTAGTTTCTTGTAAATTAAAGTTATGTTGATTGCTAATTATACAGGTAATTCATTGCATCAAAAAGATTCTGAGAATCCCTCACAGATTGTCAGATCTTATTACATGCAAATCTAGGCTACAATAATTTTATTCACTGAACCATATTGAAGGGTTGTGGAAAGGTGGAAGACATACAAAAACAAAAATCTCTAGAAAAATACCAAAATAAAATTCAGTAAATATTATCGTGTTTGATCGGAGGATTACAAAACTGAAATTGGATTTTGTCTGAACAAACTACGAGGGCTATTTTTCTTTCAACCTCAGATCGGCCGCGAAATTAAAACCGCAGTGTAAACCCGATGGAGCTTTGAGCATATGTGTTTCTCAGTATCTCTAGTACCCCCATCTATCGCGTCACGTCGCAGTTTTCAGTTCTGAACACACAGTAAGCACGTAAATATACCTTTAGCAGTAGTGTTTCCCTCCAAGTGTGAAGTGCCTCTTGAAGGGCTTCGCCTTATTTCATGCAGCCCACGTAATTTATCTGGCATGCGTTTGCTTTTTCATAACAATAATTCTCGACCGCACTTCTGCAGCATTTTGAATGGGAAGTGTTGACCACTACCATACTGCCCAGGCCTCCCTCTCTCTCTGTTTTCATCTCTTCGTTCACATGAACGCTGGCCGTGAGGACAGCATGTTGGCACAGACAGTGAGCTGCAGGCCAGCGCAGGGAATTGGCGGAGTGCGCAGGTGGCTGTCTTCTATGTGGAGGGTATTGGAAAGATGGTGCCACAGTAACACAAATGCCCAAGTTGGAGCGGCGACTATATAGAGAAGTAGCTGGAAGGTGTAGCTAATATTTCAAAATAAACATTTTTTATTTTCCCTATAGTTTCCATTTCGTGACCCATCAGAGACTAGAAAAATATAGCTCTCGTATATACGCTACTGGCTATTAAAATTGCTACACGAAGTAGAAATGCAGATGATAAACGATAATTTATTGGACAAATATATTATACTAGAACTGACATGTGATTACATTTTCACGCAATTTGGGTGCGTAGATCCTGAGAAATCAGTACCCAGAACAACCACCTCTGGCCGTAATAACGGCCTTCATACGCCTGGGCTTTGAGTCAAACAGAGCTTGAATGGCGTGTACAGGTACAGCTGCCCATGCAGCTTCAACACGATACCACAGTTCATCAAGAGTAGTGACTGGCGTATTGCGACGAGCCAGTTGCTCGGCCACCATTGACCAGACGTTTTCAATTGGCGAGAAATCTGGAGAATGTGCTGGCCGGGGCAGGAGTCGAACATTTTCTGTATCCAGAAAGGCCCGTACACGACCTGCAACATGCGGTCGTGCATTATCCTGCTGAAATGTAGGGTTTTGCAGGGATCGAATGAAGGGTAGAGACAGGGGTCGTAACACATCTGAAATGTAACGTCCACTGTTCAAAGTGCCGTCAACGCTAACGAGAGGTGACCAAGACATGTAACCAATGGCACCCCATACCATCACGCCGGGTGATACGCCAGTATGGCGATGACGATTACACGCTTCCAATGTGCGTTCACCGCGATGCGATCATCACGATGCTGTAAACCGAACCTGGATTCGTCCGAAAATATGACGTTTTGCCATTCCTGCACCCAGGTTCGTCGTTGAGAACACCATCGCAGGTGCTCCTGTCTGTGATGCAGCGTCAAGGGTAACTGCAGCCATGGTCTCCGAGCTGACAGTCCATGTTGCTGCAAACGTCGTCGAACTGTTCGTGCAGATGGTTGTTGTCTTGCAAACGTCCCCATCTGTTGACTCAGGGATCGAGACGAGGCTGCACGATCCGTTACAACCATGCGGGTAAGATGCCTGTCATCTCGACTGCTAGTGATACATGGCCGTTGGGATCCAGTACAGCGTTCCGTATTACCCTCCTGAACCCACCGATTCCATATTCTGCTAACAGTCATTGGATCTCGACCAACGTGAGCAGCAATGTCGGGATACGATTAACCGCAATCGCGATAGTTTACAATCCGATCTTTATCAAAGTCTGAAACGTGATGGTACGCATTTCTCCTCCTTACACGAGGCATCACAACAACGTTTCACCAGGCAACGACGGTCAACTGTTTGTGTATGAGAAATCGGCTGGAAACTTTCCTCATGTCAGCACGTTGTAGGTGTCGTCTCCGGCGTCAACCTTGTGTGAATGCTCTGAAAAGCTAATCATTTGCATATCACAGCATCTTCTTCTTATCGGTTAAATTTCGCGTCTGTAGCACGTCATCTTCGTGGTGTAGCAATTTCAATGGCCAGTAGTGTACAAAAGTTAACGACATATCTCTGTCGATGTAGTGATTAATTCCTGGTTATCACAGCATCATCTTTAAAGTAAAACTAATTATCAAAATCGAAGTATTTTGACCATGTTCTTCGATTGAAATATGTCAGATACTTCTAAAAACGTTATTAGAAAAATGTCAAAATTAAGATGATCATGATTAGTTGACCGAACCTATTCACGATTTTTTGACTTCCAGTACATGTTTGTAAGTCAGGGAGTAATTACTAAAAGAGATATCGAATACGAAAACTTGTACCACACAAACAAAGCTGATTAGACGAAATCGAGAAGAAGACCGATGTGGAGAGGGACGGAAAATTCGAGCAATTTCTAGTAGTGGCCGGAAGTATCTGATGAGTTACATCAGAACTAAATTTTATTATGTAGGTTTGTGTCATGCCGAGACAAGTAGTTTTCATCTGAAGCAATCTATATGGAATAGGTCAAGTGATTGAAGCAGATCTCGGATTCATAAAAAGAGCAGCGAGTTGAATGTAAACATCACACAGTCATCAACAGTAAATATTGGTGAAGTCCACAACAAACACAACACAAACACTTGTATATTTTACGTTCAGGATCTTCATGTCAGTCATTGGTCATGAAATCGCTTTGCTCATCAAAGACCTCTTACCTCCATAAATATTCATTTCCGGCCAAGAGTTCCTCATCTCAAAATACTCTGTTTGCAATTCTCTATCATCTTAGCATTTTTACCTGAAAACTTTGGAGCTCCCTGCGTATCTAGCTCATATATCTTGAGGTTTTAGAACTGCCTGAACGGGTTAGTCGAATACGACAACAAAACTGATGCGAAATATAACTTATAAGGTGACTGTAATAAAACACTCCCTCCACCCCCCCCCCCAACCCCCCACCCCCCGCCCCAGCACAGTGCACCACGTCTCAGACGGAAGTATTGAAGGTGGTGCTAGAGAAAGTTTAGTGTTCTGTTAGACACCTTTCTCCACTCTCGGGAAACATTTATAAAGCCATCGCCTTGTCAGAGTTAACTTAGACAGCCAACGGATTTTGAAGCAACTGAGTTGGACATGGTATACCCAGTACTGCACGTTCTAACTCAAGGTACAGAATTTTAGAAATATGACCTGTTGCAGATGTGAGAAAATGTGTAGACAAACTTGCCTTGGCAATTGTCTGTCCACTGCTCCCACCAAAGAAGTTCCAAAACGCAGTTGTGACAGCTGCTTCATTGGTATCTGAAGGAGTGCTATGCCGAGTGTATTGAAATACAGCGTTTCTAACTGGTCGAGAGCAGACGACCAGCGACCGAGGAAGCGCCTGTTGTCGGGACACATGGGCGCATTCCGCTCGGACGCGTCCAGCACCCGTCCATCCATTCAGATTTGAGGTTCCTGGGGTTCCCTAAACAGCTTACGCTGAATACCAGGACAGTCTCTTCCAGAACGACATGTCTTTCTCATATCTGCGCAATCTGGCCAGGACGCATGTTCAGATAGGCCAAGTTAAGGTGACTGCACGTGGTAAGCAGGAAATTCGAGTTCGAAACCAGGTTTGGCATAAATTTTCATTGGTCATGTCATTCTGCCTACTTTAGACTGATGCACTTCTCACGAGTTGTCTCTGATGTCATTTTGTGTCATCGTATCGTCATTTATTTCATCTATATATATTTTAACCAGAATGACCAGATTGGTATAGGCGACAAAATAACCAGTTTTATATCCAAACAAGTAAATTATAGTAATGTGAAAGACAATGAAATACAGTACTTGAAAATATTAATTAAAAAAGTGTGACATTAATGCTTTGATAGTGAAAGCAGACAAAGGTAGCTCTGTTGTTGCAATTTATAATAGTGAATATATCAGTAAAACAATTGATTTCTTTAGCAACGACAACCTAATAGAAGTTCAGTCACATCCTACTTTCAAATTATTGAATAAACTTAAAAATCTGATGAAGAAAAGTGACTTCCTATTAACTGTAAAAGATGTACGTGACCACTGTTGCGAGTCCTTCTGTACCACAGCTACGAGCATAACCTAACATTCACAGCCTTGCCCTATATGCCCGATTGGCAGTTCTCAAAGCAATCCAACTAACAAAATCAGTAAGGAACTGAATGAAATCCTCAGCCTCACATTAAAATGTGAAGAGACATAGTACAGTATAGTTATGACCTAATTAATTGCATAAAGGATATTCAGGTTCTTGAGAGTGCTAAGTTTGCAACATTTCAGATCACAAACCTCTGCACAAACATATCTGTCGGTGCAACAGTAGGAATAATTAAAAATAACTGGCTTAAGCTCAAAGACTTTTCTTTACCAGAAATGAGAGTCCATTGCTTTCTTATTATTAGTACTGCTACATAAGTACTTCTCTTTTAACAAGAAAATGTACCGGCAGAAAAGCAGGAAGACAGCCTAGCCTTGTCAGTTTACTTGCTGATATTTTCAACAACAACTTAGAATGTAAAATCTTTAAAGAGAAACTGCCAGGTAGTTAACAGAATAGTATATTATGAAAGATATGTTGATGATATACTGATCGAATTAAATGGTACAACAGAGGAAACTTAGGACCTTGTAAAAGGAAGGAATAAAATGTATCAGAATATCTTCTTCACTTTTGAACAACTGACAGTCAGGTTTATATTTCCTGGATCTCTCCGCAAGTAGCTCCAACAACAATTATCAGTTTCAAATATACAGGAAAACAATATACACAGATGCCACAATCAATAAAACCTCATGCCACCCAGACAAGCGGAAAATGGTTTCATACAGTGCAATGCTCAACAGAAAGCACAAAATCCCATTAGATTCAGTTGTCCAGAGTGATGAACTAAACACCATTAAAGCAATTGCTTACAATAATGACAATAGTCCAAAACTAATAGATAAGTTAAATAATAAAATGAATTACCGCATAACCAGCCGCAAAGACAAACCTACACTAAATAACACCACACCACAGCTAACAGAAAAATATGTGAGCATGACATTTTATGCAAAACTATCACATAAAGTAGCAAACTTTTTCGAAAGACCAAATGTCAGAATGACTTTTTACGCAAATAATGAAATGAAGCCCAAAGCCTTCCATAATACTAAAAATATCAGCAAGCCATACAAACGATCAGAAATATACAAATTTAGCTGCAGTTCGTCTTCAAAGATACACGTTGACCAAACGGGAGGGCATGTCGACATATGATCCCGGAACATATGGATGACCTTCATTTACAAAACTTAAGCAAATCCACGTTGGCCCTATACGTAGCTTAAGATGAACATCAGACGACAGACATAGCCTCAGAATGTACAAATATTCCACCTGGCCAACAAATAAAAAAGAATGAAATTACTTGAAGAAATCTAGATCAATTCTCACCAATGTGAGGCCCAGATGACATCCTAAACGAGAAAACAGAGTCATCAAACAAGTCTTTGTAAGCGATTTCCATAATGTGCTCATACAACCACATACTGTGTACAACAATGCAAAAACGTAGTCTAATGTTGTGAATCTGTCGTTCTACCTTTATTGTCTACAAATGTCATACCACCAGTGAGAGAAAATGTAATATTAATTCTTCTATTTAAAATTTAATGCATTATTTTTTTCGCTAATGCACTTCTTTAATAACCGTATACTCAGCACATTTATGCTGAACAATGTCGGTTCTTTTTAGTCATTCAGAATCTGCAAGCAAAATATAACTTTGACCATAGCTTAACCTGTAAGCAAAATATTATCTCTGACTATACGTATTTTTCGGATGTAAGCAGAAATGTCACGCAGCAAAATGACGGATACTGGCTTGTTTTTGTGCAAAACAGAAGTAAAGAAGTTTTTGTACTACACCCATAAACGCAAAAATCTGAGAAACAACAAGCAGAGTAGAAATTATGTACACCTAAACAGCAGTATATCGTAAATATAAAACTCGCAAAGCGTCGAAGCTAAACAAAGTTGCTATTTTCCACGGGGCAGCTGCAGCATCCAGTCCGCTTTCGTACGCTTTCGATATTGTAGCTATATACTGACTGAAGACTCAAATATGTATTCCGCTAATTGAAGATTGGTGAAAGCCCGGAACGCATATTAGCTTAAATAAATATAAATAACAAAGTACTGGCTGCTGTATTTATTAAAATAATATATCTATCTGTTCGTTTTATTTCAGTGAATCTAATTAATTGCTAAGTATACAGTGGTTGTGTGTACATATAAAATTGTGAAATCGAGCAGTTGTTGCCTTTTAGTGTGTTTGGGTCCATTTTTCTCCCCCAGCTCGCATCTGTTTAATAGTTACTTGATTCAGCGTTTGCTTCATGGCTCTGAGCACTATGGGACTCAACTGCTGAGGTCATTAGTCCCCTAGAACTTAGAACTAGTTAAACCTAACTAACCTAAGGACATCACAAACATCCATGTCCGAGGCAGGATTCGAACCTGCGACCGTATCGGTCTTGCGGTTCCAGACTGCAGCGCCTTTAACCGCACGGCCACGTCGGCCGGCCGTTTGCTTCATATTTGTTGTTTTACGAGCGGCTGCCACTTTCACCACACGTCTGTAGGCTGGCGGCATTTACCCGCAATTCGCTTCTAGTGTTCGTCTAGATTACCTGTATCAGTAGCGAAGTAATTTATTACTAATTTTCGCTTTGAGAAGGGTGTAGCTCACATACAGAGGAATTGAAAAACTGGTAGAAGCTGCCCTCGAGGAAGATGAGTTTGGTTTCTGGAGAAAAATGTAAGAAGCGCGAAACCATTCTGACCCTACGACGTATTGCAGGAGCTGTTTGAGAATGCTGACTGGAATACAGTCTTCGAAATTCTGAATGCATTTTTATTTAAAAACTGTAGCCTCTAAAAAGGAAAAAAATCCAAGTAGGACCCGCGTTCTGAGGGCTCCGTTGAAACTGAACTGTGTATACAGACAGTTCATTCATCTCGGGAGTCGAGAATCTCGACAATTTTTGCCTGTTATTCGCACTGATTCGGATAGTATATCTGTCCCGGGAATTCCAAGACTTTCGAGCATGATTCAGTTTCAAGTCTGAAGTCAGATAACAAATGAGAAAAGAAATATTTTTGTGTGATATAGTTAGAAATTAACAGTTTTCTGATTTTTTTCCCTTTACTTGTACTGTGAAACCTTGCTTCCTGCCAAATTTGATGATTATAGGTAAGAGGGAAGTACCGTGTGGACTTTTATATGTGAGTTAACGAGTATGAAACTATGTGGTACAAATGGTCGTATCTTTTGATTGCATTGACTGAAGGCTTCCATTTTTTACGAACCGTAGACGTTCGTATGTGGCATGAGTTTCAAATCTATAGGTCTACCCGTTCCTGAGAAAAAGTGTTTTTAACAGTCTGCCAGACATACATACAACTAAGTGATCCTGTAAGGATTCCGTTTCTACCGGTTGAGGGACGGAACTCTTAAAAAAACTAGCTTTTGTGTGTAGTTGCATGAGTGCATGAGTAGGGCATAAAAATATGTTCAATAATGCTAACACTAATTATGTATACTGTCCAGTAAACTGATTATTTTTCGTCACTCCAAGAAAAGAATAGTTCAAACTATCTATGGAACGTGTAGCTAACTAACAAGGATAAAATACAGGGGGCGAGAAGCTAACTACAACTTGTACAGAAACCAGACTGAAGTTATAAGACCTGAAGCGTCTGAAAGGGAAACAGTGGTTGAAGCAGTGAGACAAGGTTGTAGCCACTCTCCAGTGTTTTTCAGTCTGCACATTGAGCAAGCTGTAACGGAAACAAAGAAGAAATTTGAGGAGGGAATTAACCTTTTCACTACTAGTGCTTTAGAGAAAAAGATATTAACATATGGTTGTCTTAACAAATGCCGTAATCAGAAATATGTGAGGGTGAGGCAAATGAAAACCTTAAATATTTTTTAAATATTATTTATTGTGCAGAAGTGGCACAAAGCT
This sequence comes from Schistocerca americana, assembly GCF_021461395.2. Taxonomy (NCBI): domain Eukaryota; kingdom Metazoa; phylum Arthropoda; class Insecta; order Orthoptera; family Acrididae; genus Schistocerca; species Schistocerca americana. The sequence goes on along the minus strand of NC_060121.1, from coordinate 923,826,881 downwards.
GTATCACTTTTCAACATAATCTCCCCCACGCTCAACGCAAATCCTCCAGCGCTTACAAAGTGCATAAATTCATTTACAAAAAAATTCTTTTGTAGTCCGCGCAACCACTCATGCACCGCGTGGCGTACCTCTTCATCAGAACGGAACTTCTTTCCTCCCATTGCGTCTTTGAGTGGTCCAAACATATGGAAATCACTTGGGGCAAGGTCTGGTGAGTATGGTGGATGAGGAAGACACTCAATATGCAGGTGTGTGATTGTTGCAACTGTTGTACGGGCAGTGTGGGGCCTTGCATTGTCATGTTGCAAAAGGACACCTGCTGACAGCAATCCACGTCGATTTGATTTGATTGCAGGCTCCAGATGATTTTTTTAGGAGATCTGTGTATGATGCACTGGTGACAGTGGTCCCTCTAGGCATGTAATGCTTCAAAATGACGCCTTTTTCGTCCCAAAAGGGAGTCGGCATAACCTTCCCTGCTGATGGTTCTTTTCGAAACATCTTTGGTTTTGGTGATGAGGAATGGCGCCATTCCTTGCTTTCTCTCTTCGTTTCCGGTTGGTGGAAGTGAACCCAGGTTTCGTCCCCAGTAACGATTCTTGCAAGGAAGCCATCACCTTCTCGTTCAAAGCGCCGAAGAAGTTCTCACAAGCATCAACACGTCGGTCTCTCATTTCAGGAGTCAGCTGACGTGGCACCCATCTTGCAGACACTTTGTGAAACTGGAGCACATCATGCACAAAGTGGTGTGCTGACCCATGACTAATCTGTAAACATGCTGCAATGTCATTCAGTGACACTCGGCGATTTTCCTTCACTATGGCTTCAACTGCTGCAATGTTCTATGGAGTCACAACTCGTTGTGCCTGACCTGCACGAGGAGCATCTTCCACTGAAGTCACACCATTTGCGAACTTCCTAATCCATTCGTAGACTTGCTGCTGTGACAAACATGTATCACCTTACTGAACCTTCATTCGTCGATGAATTTCAATAGGTTTCACACCTTCACTACGTAAAAACCGAATAACAGAATGATGTTCTTCCCTGGTGCAAGTCGCAAGTGAGGCGGCCATCTTTAAACTGATACTACGGTGATATGTGTGCATCTGCACTATGCTGCCACCTACAGGCCAATCTGCACGCTGTTTGTAGCACGCTTACCAACTTACAGGATAACGGCTCGAAATTTCGATTTGTTGTTACAAATTTAAGCTTTTCATTTGACTCACCCTCGTATTTTCGAAAGAGGAGTGGGGGGAACGGGGAGGGGGACATAGGATTCTTCATAGATACCTCTGGAGTTTCAGAAGATGACAGAGCAAAAACGACGAGACGTACAGAAAACAAACACACATCAGCGGTTAAAGCGTCTCTCCAAGTTCTTAACTAGCGTTACAGGTGCTCAGTATGAATACCTCTTGCGACGCAGCAGACGTGTTTTGTTCGACAGTAATTGTTCAAACAGGCGCGACGCAGCCTGCTTAGCATATCTGTTCATTGGGTTGCCTATCTGCTGGCACGAACTAATCCGATGCGTCAATATGGAGCGGTGCGGAGTGGAGGGTTAACATTGAAACTTGAAGACATCAGAACCTACAGGTGCAAAATGTAATTATAAATATTCCACAAACATTTTGCAAGCTTCCGTCGACCAGTGGGACACTGATACGTAGCGATAATATGCATGAAAGTCCCACTGAGTCTCTGCTAACCTCTCGTGGGATACATATGTCCCAATGGTAGTGAAAGGATTAACGTTCGGGGAGAAGAAATAAAAGCTTTACGGTTTGCCGATGACACTGTAATTTTGTCAGTGACGGCAAATGACTTGTAAGGGCAGTTGAATGGAATGGGCAGTGATACTTTAGAATGATCCACGAGAAGACTATGAACGAAAGGTAAACAGGAGTACTGGAATGTAGTTCAATTAAATAAGACAATGGTCATAGAGTTATATCAGAAAATGTCACCCTAAAAGTAGTCAATGCGTTCTGCTGTTTGGGCCGAAGTGTAGAGGATATAAAATGTAGACTGCAAATAGCCGAGAAAAGCTTTTCTGAAAAAGAGAAATTTTTGATATTAGATATAAATGTGTTAGGAAATATTTTGTTAGACTATTTTTGTGAAGTGTAGCCTTGTATGGAAGTGAAGCGCAAAGAATAAGTAGTTCGGACAAGAAGAGGAGCTTTTGAAGCGTTGTGATACAGATTAGTGTTGAAAATTGGATGTGTAGATCGTCTAAATAATAAGGAGTTACTGAATCGAATTGGAGAAAAAGAAATCTGTGGCGCAACTTGACAAATGAAGGGATCGGTTGATATGACACGTCCTGATGAGTCCTGGTGAGTGTTCATCGGAGGTGAGGGTATCACCTGGAGTGCCCAGGAAAGTCTGGTAGGTCCGTTGTTGTTTTCTATCTACATAAATGATCTTTTGGGCAGGGTGGATAGCAATGTGCGGCTGTTTGCTGATGATGCTGTGGTGTACGGGAAGGTGTCGTCGTTGAGTGACTGTAGGTGGATACAAGATGACTTGGACAGGATTTGTGATTGGTGTAAAGAATGGCAGCTAACTCTAAATATAGCTAAATGTAAATTAATGCAGATGAATAGGAAAGAGAATCCCGTAATGTTTGAATACTCCATTAGTAGTGTAGCGCTTGGCAGAGCCACGTCGATTAAATATTTGAGCGTAACATTGCAGAGCGATATAAAATGGGACAAGCATGTAATGGCAGCTGTGGGGAAGACGGATAGTTGTCTTCCGTTCATTGGTAGAATTTTGGGAAGATGTGGTTCATCTGTAAAGGAGACCGCTTATAAAACACTAATACGACCTATTCTTGAGTACTGCTCTAGCGTTTGGGATCCCTATCAGGTGCCGGCCGCGGTGGTCTAGCGGTTCTAGGCGCTCAGTCCGGAACCGCGGAACTGCTACGGTCGCAGGTTCGAATCCTGCCTCGGGCATGGATGTGTGTGATGTCCTTAGGTTAGTTAGGTTTAATTAGTTCTAAGTTCTAGGCGACTAATGACCTCATAAGTTAAATCGCATAGTGCTCAGAGCCATTTGAACCATTTGAACCCTATCAGGTCGGATTGAGGGAGGACATAGAAGCAATTCAGAGGCAGGCTAGTAGATCTGTTACTGGTAGGTTTGATCATCACGCGAGTGTTACGGAAATGCTTCAGGAACTCGGGTGGGAGTCTCTAGAGGAAAGGAGGCGTTCTTTTCGTGAATCGCTGCTGAGGAAATTTAGAGAGCCAGCATTTGAGGCTGACTGCAGTACAATTTTACTGCCGCCAATTTACATTTCGCGGAAAGACCACAAAGATAAGAGAGATTAGGGCTCGTACAGAGGCATATAGGCAGTCACCTTTCCCTCGTTCTGTTTGGGAGTGGAACAGGGAGAGAAGATGGTAGTTGTGGTAGGAGGTACCCTCCACCACGCACCGTATGGTGTATTGCGGAGTACGTATGTAGATACCTCAAGAAATATTAAATCTTCTAATGAATGCCAGAATGGGGAATAAAGAATGTTAAGGGAGTCCAAGCAACGAATACTGTAAGGAGGTTCATATGGATGAGAAGTGCATATATGTTTGCACTGTGAGATCCTCTCCTTGCCTCTTACTATTAGGGGTGTTCAATAAGTATTGTATTTTTTTATCGGCTAATTTCTGTTGTTCTCGGACATCATCGAATATTCCTGCTTCAACCCCTATAGCTTCATGAAGTTCCGATAGGTGCCGGCGCCGTACGTAGCCTTGAAAATGGCTTCTGTAACGGAAGTACATTCCAAGCAGATTTTCTTTTGGCGGAGAAACCAAAGCATCACAGATATTCGTAGGCGCTTTCAGAATGTCTACCGAGACCTGGCAGTGAACAAAACCACAGTGAGTTGCCGGGCGAGACGTCTGTCATCATGACAACAATGTCGCCCAGACCTGTCCCGTCTCCCACGAGCCGGACGGCCGTACACTACTGTGACTCCTGCATCATTGGAACGTGCGGACACACTCATTCGAGGTGATCGACAGATCACAATCGAACGCCTCATTGTACATAGGGACGTCTCTGCTTGTAGTGATGACACACTCGTCCATCAGTTGCGGTGCAAAGACGTGTACCCACTGGGTTCCTCGCCTTCTAACAGGAGACCGTATAACAGGAGACACTGAGGACACTTAGGGAATGTAACAGAGCTACTAACAAGGGAAGCTCCCCATCGCACCCCCCTCAGATTTAGTTATAAGTTCGCAAGGTTGATAGGCCTTGAAAAACTGAACACAGATCAGTCGAGAAAACAGGAAGAAGTTGTGTGGAACTATGAAAAAAATAAGCAAAATATACAAACTGAGTAGTCCATGCGGAAGATATGTCACATCAAGGAGAGTGTGAGCTCAGGAGCGCCGTGGTCCCGTGGTTAGCGTGAGCAGCTGCGGAACGAGAGGTCTTTGGTTCAAGTCTTTCCTCGAGCGAAAAGTTTACTTTCTTTATTTTCGCAAAGTTATGATCTGTCCGTTCGTTCATTGACGTCTCTGTTCACTGTAATAAGTTTAGTGTCTGTGTTTTGCGACCGCACCACAAAACGGTGCGATTAGTAGACGAAAGGACGTACCTCTCCAATGGGAACCGAAAACATTTGATCGCAAGGTCATAGGTCAACCGATTCCTCCACAGGAAAACACGTCTGTTATATTCTATACGACACTGGTGACAGCATGTGCGTCACATTTCAGGAATATGTTGTCGACCCACCTAACTTGTACACTTGGCGAATGGGTAAAAAGATTCTTCTACCTTGCCTGACTTAGGTTTTCTTGTGGATGTGATAATCACTCACAAGAAAGTGATGAAAACATAAGAGTTTGTCACATAAACTACAACAAATGAATTCAAGTTTCACAGTAGCATAGTTTTCCCTGTGCTCTGTCAAAACATATGTTTTTAACGTTTTCAAATTTTCCGTGTGTAGACCGTCAAATCCTGCATATGTCCAAGCAAATCTGAACATGTGCAGAAAATAAAAAATTAAATTCTTCACTCAAGGGCAGACTTGAACCATGGACCTCTTGTTCAGCATCTGCTCACGCTAACCACGGGACCACGGCGCTCCTGAGTTTTTACTCTCATTGATGTTGCCTATCTTCAACATGGACTACTCAGTTTGTATATTTTGCTTATTTTTTCATAGTTCCACACAACTTCTTGCTGTTTTCCTGATTGATCTGTGGTCAGTTTTTCAAGGCCTATCCACTGTGCCAACTTATTACTAAACCTATCTGAGAGGGCTGCGATGGGCAGGTTCCCTTGTAAGGAGACTGCCTACACTATGCTTGTCCGTCCTCTTTTAGAATACTGCTGCGCAGTGTGAGATCCTTACCAGATGGGACTGACGGAGTACATCGAAAAAGGTCAAAGAAAGGCTGCACGTTTTGTATTATTTCGAAATATGGGGGAGAGCACCGCGATAAAATAAGGGAAATCAGAGCTCTTACGGAAAAATATAAATGTTCATTCTTTCCGCGCGCTGTACAAGATTGGAATAATAGAGAATTGTGAAGTTGGTTCGGTGAACCCTCTGCCAGGCACTTAAATGTGATTTGCAGAGTATCCATGTAGATGTAGATGAGACGGTAAAGAACAGCGAGGAACCATCTGCGCGGAATTGCTTGCATGTAATGGGGCTGATCGTGAAACATGGTTGCATCACTTCGAACTAGAAACAAAGGATCAATCCATGGAGGGGCGTCACACCACCTGTTCTCCGCAGAAAAAAGTCATGGCGACAGTCCTCTGGAATCTGAAGAGGTTATTCTGTTTGATGTTCTCCCTGAAGGTGCTACGATAAACTCTGACTTGTATTCTGCTACCATCAGGAGAACTGAACAAACGGTTTCAGAGTGTTCGTCACGAAATTCTCCTTCTCCATGACAATGCAAGTTCTCGCAGAAGTCTGTGCACCCGAGAGGAGCTCATGAAACTTCATTGGATTGTTCGTCCTCATCCACCCTGCATCATGGATCTCGCACCTCCCATCTTCCACCTATATGACCCAATGAAGGATTCGCTCCAAGGAAAGCGGTACGTTGAATATAGGGAGGTTATTGATGCAGAGCCGGCCGGAGTGGCCGAGCGGTTCTAGGCGCTACAGTCTGGAAATGCGCGACCGCTACGTTCGCAGGTACGAATCCTGCCCCGGGCATGGATGTTTGTGATGTCCTTAGGTTAGTTAGATTGAAGTAGTTCTAAGTTCTAGGGGACTGATTACCTCACCAGTTAAGTCCCACAGTGCTCAGAGCCATTTTTTTATTGATGCAGAATGACCTTGGTTCAAATGGCTCTAAGCACTATGGGACTTAACATCTGAGGTCATCAGTCCCCTAGACTTAGAACTACTTAAACCTAACCAACCTAAGGACATCACACACATCCATGCCCGTGGCAGGATTCGAACCTGCGACCGTAGCAGCAGCGCGGTTCCGGACAGAAGCGCCTAGAACCGCTCGGCCACAGCGGCCGGCAGAATGACATTGGCTCCGACGTCGACCAGTAGAGTAGTACCATGAGGACAAGCAGGCCCTCCAAGTCAGCTGACATAAGATCGTCGTATTGATCAGTAATTACGTTGAAAATAGGGTTTTGTTGCCAGGAGTGTGGGTAATAATGTGGTGTACTGGAATCCTGAACAGAACTAACCTGCTTTCAGAGAAAAATTGTTGCATTACTTATCGAACACCCCTCGCATGTAACCTGTTCAACTGCGTGTTGTTGTGTGTAGTTGGCGAAAAACCAGATCGTGGCAGATATTCATAGGCGTTTGCAGACTGTCTACGGAGATCTGGCAGTGTGGTTTAGTTTCCCAGTATTTAGCTACTCCCGTGCCCCCTTTTTTAAAAATAGAGTACCTGGTGATAACTCGCTGAGAAGTCGAATCTGTTTGTGATACCGTTTGTGCGATCTAAAGCAGAAGAGCACAATAAAAGACTTTTGCCAGTATTATTGCCTTCAGCCTCATAGAGTGTCTGTTAATGTAGCATATCTTAATAAACAATTGAGTACATCTACATGTACATGGATACTCTGCGAATCACATGTAAGTGCCTGGCAGTGGGTTCATCGACCACCTTCAGAATTCTCTATTATTCCAATTTCGAATAGCGCGCGGAAAGAATGAACACCTATATCTTTCCGTACGAGCTCTGATTTAACTTATTTTATCTTTGTGATCATTCCTCTCTATGTAAGTCGGTGTCAACAAAATATTTTCGCATTCGGAGGAGAAAGTTGGTGATTGGAATTTCGTGAGAAGATTCCGTCGCAACGAGAAGCGCCTTTCTTTTAATGATGTTTATCCCAAATCCTGTATCATTTCTGTCACACTCTCTCCCATATTTCGCGATAATACAAAACGTGCTGCCTTTCTTTGAACTTTTTCTATGTACTCCGTCAGCCCTATCTAGTAAGGATCCCACACCACGCAGCAGTATTCTAAAAGAAGACGGACAAGCGTCGTGTAGGCAGTATCCTTAGTAGGTCTGTTACATTTTCTAAGTGTCCTGCCAATAAAACGCAGTTTTTAGTTAGCCTTCCCCACAACATTTTCTATGTGTTCCTTCCTATTTAAGTTGTTCGTAGTTGCAATACCTAGGTATTTAGATGACTTTATGGCTTTTAGATTAGACAGATTTATCGTGTAATGGAAGTTTAACGAGTTCCTTTTAGTACTCATGTGGATGACCTCACGCTTTTAGTTATTTAGGGTCAGTTGCCACTTTTCGCACCATTCAGATATTTATTCTAAACCGTTTTTCAGTTTGTTTTGAACTTCTGATGACTTCATTAGTCGATAAACGACAGCGTCATCTGCAAACTACCTAAGACGTCTGCTCAGGTTGTCTCCCAAATAGTTTATATAAATAAGGAACAGCAAAGGGCGTAGTTGTACCACTGGAAAGCCTTCAAAGAAAATTTTTTGATTGGATACGAAATATTTTATTCCGTTCAAGTGAGGACTTTTGTCAACAAAAACTGTGCAGTCTATGGGGCAAGTTGTACTGTACCTGGCGGTAAGGATACGCGCGGGCTGTGCGCTGCACGGATATTGTATGGCGCGGCGAGATCAGAGGCGGGTTGCTGGCATTGTTCGCGTGTCCCCAGTCAGTGCGTGCGCGGCTGGAGGGCTGTCGGCCGTGCCGAGTACCTGCCGCCGAGCCGCAGAAAAGTCTGCTGACGCAGAAGCTCGCTACCACCTCAGCCACGGAGCGACTGTAATTACAAAGGCTAACACATCCTGTGACACATACAGTCCAATGGTGTAGTCAGTGGAACACGGTGATATTGTGAGGCATCCGTACCGAGATTCTGTACGCGTACTCCGTCGTCGTGTTACAGGCAGGCGTTATGAAAAGCCCTGTACAGCCTTCTCAGAGCATATGTCGATCCTTTCCTTCGTCGACCTATGTCTCTCCTTTGAACCTGATTGTACTTAACAGATATATAGCGTACTCTTTTGTTTTTCATTCTGTTCACTTGTTGTTTCTGCCTATTTCTTCATTAGTAGCATCTACATTCAGTTCAGTAGGTTTTCTATTCTGATCTAATCTCTAATTATGCAGCCTTTCACTCTACTCAACACTCTCATCCTGTTGCTGCTATGTTAGTGTCATCGTTTCCACCTCTTGATGGTGTCTCCATACTTTAATAAAATCTGTTTTTTCTTCTCTTTTTTGGTTTTGTACTTCAATCTTCTGTTTATTCCTCCATAAATTGCTTGAAATTTGTGCTGATTTTCGTATATACCATAATTCAAGAGGCATCCCAGACAATCTTCTTTCTCGCTTCCTAGCATTTAATGGCATGGGTTCACTTAAAGGTGTAGACATATATGTATTTACTGACAGCGTGATTAATTTAAAACGAACTAAATGTTCAGAATGTCTGTTTTAATCATTTTCTGATAAACAACGAGTATAAAAGAAAACCATTCTGTTGAAACGCCGTCTGCCAGTGTAAAACTTGATTCTAACGGCACTCAGCGCAAGTTAATTCTAATATAGGCATCAAGTGAGCGGGGATACCACGATTGACCAACAAAAGTGTGCTGCGGAGAACACCAAAACGCGAGCAAGTCTGCACATGAACAGTAGACACTCTTCTCGTGTTCTCACTGTTTGTACCAGTGATGAACTTTAACTTACTTTGTCAATGCGCAGTTCTTGAGCAACTCACAAACCTGCGAGGTACCGACAGGCTGCGCACACAAGAAGTAACAGCAAGGGGTAACTACATACAGCAAAATAACAAAAAATAATATTTATTCTTATTATTGCTGTTTTATGCACTAAAGCCAACCGACAAGCATACTATGCTGACAAACTGTTCAGCTGTTATCTTCGACCGTACTAGGTATTTACCTTGAAAAGCAGTAACTTTCACGGCAAGTAACGAAACTTTCCGAGCGGTTCTAGGGGCTTCAGTCCCACTGCTGTGGTAACAAGTTCGAATCCTGCCTCGGGAATGGATGTGTGTGATGTCCTTAGTTTGGTTAGGTTTAAGTAGTTCTAAGTTCTAGGGGACTGATGACCTCCGATGTTAAGTCCCATAGTGCTCAGAGCCATTTGAACCATTTTGAACGAAACTTTAAAACTGTTCTGTGCCTGTGCTTACACTAGAGAGCCACAGATTACACGGTTTAGTCACATAAATGTGACCACCGCCTATGTTTGACGTCAAAATGCAATGACCGCTCACATACGGTTGTAGCCCTACCAGTGGAGGGTATATATGAGGGTTGGAACTTAAGTGGTGCGAGCTACACTCCTGGAAATGGAAAAAAGAACACATTGACACCGGTGTGTCAGACCCACCATACTTGCTCCGGACACTGCGAGAGGGCTGTACAAGCAATGATCACACGCACGGCACAGCGGACACACCAGGAACCGCGGTGTTGGCCGTCGAATGGCGCTAGCTGCGCAGCATTTGTGCACCGCCGCCGTCAGTGTCAGCCAGTTTGCCGTGGCATACGGAGCTCCATCGCAGTCTTTAACACTGGTAGCATGCCGCGACAGCGTGGACGTGAACCGTATGTGCAGTTGACGGACTTTGAGCGAGGGCGTATAGTGGGCATGCGGGAGGCCGGGTGGACGTACCGCCGAATTGCTCAACACGTGGGGCGTGAGGTCTCCACAGTACATCGATGTTGTCGCCAGTGGTCGGCGGAAGGTGCACGTGCCCGTCGACCTGGGACCGGACCGCAGCGACGCACGGATGCACGCCAAGACCGTAGGATCCTACGCAGTGCCGTAGGGGACCGCACCGCCACTTCCCAGCAAATTAGGGACACTGTTGCTCCTGGGGTATCGGCGAGGACCATTCGCAACCGTCTCCATGAAGCTGGGCTACGGTCCCGCACACCGTGAGGCCGTCTTCCGCTCACGCCCCAACATCGTGCAGCCCGCCTCCAGTGGTGTCGCGACAGGCGTGAATGGAGGGACGAATGGAGACGTGTCGTCTTCAGCGATGAGAGTCGCTTCTGCCTTGGTGCCAATGATGATCGTATGCGTGTTTGGCGCCGTGCAGGTGAGCGCCACAATCAGGACTGCATACGACCGAGGCACACAGGGCCAACACCCGGCATCATGGTGTGGGGAGCGATCTCCTACACTGGCCGTACACCACTGGTGATCGTCGAGGGGACACTGAATAGTGCACGGTACATCCAAACCGTCATCGAACCCATCGTTCTACCATTCCTAGACCGGCAAGGGAACTTGCTGTTCCAACAGGACAATGCACGTCCGCATGTATCCCGTGCCACCCAACGTGCTCTAGAAGGTGTAAGTCAACTACCCTGGCCAGCAAGATCTCCGGATCTGTCCCCCATTGAGAATGTTTGGGACTGGATGAAGCGTCGTCTCACGCGGTCTGCACGTCCAGCACGAATGCTGTTCCAACTGAGGCGCCAGGTGGAAATGGCATGGCAAGCCGTTCCACAGGACTACATCCAGCATCTCTACGATCGTCTCCATGGGAGAATAGCAGCCTGCATTGCTGCGAAAGGTGGATATACACTGTGCTAGTGCCGACATTGTGCATGCTCTGTTGCCTGTGTCTATGTGCCTGTGGTTCTGTCAGTGTGATCATGTGATGTATCTGACCCCAGGAATGTGTCAATAAAGTTTCCCCTTCCTGGGACAATGAATTCACGGTGTTCTTATTTCAATTTCCAGGAGTGTATTTATTTACAACCGATGCAAAAGAGTTGTACCTGTTACTGTCGTTCAAAGTAGTCACCAGCGTTGTGTTGAACCCGTTGCCAGCTATGTGGAATGCGTAGTATACCGTTAGCAGAGCCTGTTCTGATGATGGTGCGAATGGAGCGGTCTGCTGCCTGTCGAATCTCTGGAACAGTTCTAAAGCGAGTTCTACATAACACTGGTGGCTGCTTCGAAGGACAAGAACAGGTGCAAACATGTAACTCTTTTGTATCGGTTGTGAATAAATAGTTGGCACTATTTATGTTCCAACCCTCGTGAAGCTTTCGGAGAGGACGCAGACAACAGTGGAGTTGTAACGCGGAAAGGGAGGTATTTATCTGACATCCAAAAGGCGATGATCATTGACTTTCGGGACAAGGGTGGAAGCATTTCCGAAACGGCTAATTTTATAAACTGTTCGCGTGCCACCGCGGTTAAAGTATACCGTGCATGGCAGAGTGGCACTATCCTGCTATCCAATGACTGCGTCGAGGTAAATGTGGCGCACCTCGGGCCATAGATGACAAGGGCGAGCGACGGTTGCGGAAATGTGTCCGGGCGAATAGACGTGCAGCTGCTGAACAACTAACCATCCAGATGAACCAAGGGTCTAGCAACAGAGTCTCCTCAACGACTGTTCAGCTAACATTGATGCGTTAGCAGGTGCCTGGTTCAGGAACACACGCTGACTGCTGGCTGGAGTTGTCACGCCGATACCGCAGCGGAGCGGTCCGCTGAAGGATGACAACTGACCTTAGCAGATGAATGACGTTTTACCTTCCATCGGACAGAAGGCCGCTGGCACGTACAGCCTTAAACGTCTGAAAACGAACATTCTGCTCGCATTATGGTGTCGGGAGTGTTTTCGTGGCATTCGCTGCGTCATCTCGTCATTGTGGAAGGCACAGTTCATCAACACAAGTATGCACCTATGCTTGGGAGCCATCTCCACGCCTAGATTCAGTTTGTTTTTTCTCGGTACGATGGCATCTACCAGTAGGACATGCAACGTTCCACACAGCTCGCAGTGTTCAAGCGTGGTTCGAAGAGCTCCAGTATGACTTTACCCTACTCCCCTGGCCACTATACTCCCTGGATTTACACCCAGTCGGGGATCTGTGGCACGTCCCCTATCGGGCTGCTCGCGTCATGGATCCTCATTCGAGAAATCTAGCGAAGCCGGCCTCGGCGCTGGAGTTGGCATGGCTTCATACATGCTCCAGCACCTTCCAGAACCTCACTGACACTCTTCCTACACGTATCGCCGAGGGAAAGGTGGTTATTCAGTCTTTTGACCGGTAACCATATTAATGTGACTGGACAGTGCAGAAGAACGTGCTGCAGCATGTTTCTACTAACAAATAACAAACGGAAAAACCAAATTATGTTCTAATACACTCCTGGCCATTAAAAGCGCAATACTGTGAAGAGAGCACAACAAAAGTCAAATTGGAATTAATTCTACTGCTTGCTTCGATATGAAAATGATTACCAATTCAGCGGAACAGCTCAATGTTGCCTACATTCTGTGCATAAGAGGAGATTACGCAGCGGGTGAACTTCGAGTCAGAAAACGGGCTTGTTCGTACCACGGACAGTGCAATGACGTCTGGAGCACCACAATCGACACTAATGAGGCTCGATTCAGCGTTACAGCATCACGATAGATGCGTCCTTGTCTGGAGACTGCCGGGCGGAGTGACCGAGCGGTTCTAGGCGCTACAGTCTGGAACCGCGCGACCGCTACGGTCGCAGGTTCGACTCCTGCCTCGGGCATGGATGTGTGTGATGTCCTTAGGCTAGTTAGGTTTAAGTAGTTCTAAGTTCTAGGGGACTGATAACCTCAGAAGTTAAGTCCCATAGTGCTCAGAGCCATTTGAACCATTTGAATTTTTGTCTGGAGACTCGGTGGAGAGCAAACGTCGCTAGGTGACATTCGCCATTGTCATACAAGTCGAGCACCTGGCGTGGTGATGTGGTGCCAATCGATACTCAGCACCATCACCACTGGTCGGCGTAGTCGGTAACTTGACCAGCAGATGTTACATTTCCGACGTGATAAGGCCAGAGGCTATGATCTACGATAGGCGTTCAGTAAGTTGCTTCTATTCAGGAGTCCAATACACTATTTATTCCCCTCTCTCTTGCCTATTTTTCAATATAATCTCCTATCACCGTGATGGCCTTACGCCACCTTACTGGGAGGGCCTGTATGCCCACATGGTTCCACTCGACTGGTCAACGTTGGAGTCAATGCCGTGGTGTATCAGTAACCTCCCCACCATCCACGTACTGCTTCCCTGCGGAGTACATCCTTCATTGGTCCAAACAAATGGAATTCGGAAGTTCCGAGATCCCGACTGTAGGGTGGATGAGGAAGACCAGTCCAATGAAGTTTTGTGAGGTATTATCGGATGAGCAGATCTGTGTGGAGCCACTACACGGATTGCTGTTTTGTTTCCGGTTCGAAATGCTGAATCTATGTTTCATTGCCTGTGACGATGTTCCACAGAAGAACCTCACGATCAGCCTTGTAATACGCAAGCAGTTCCAGATGACCCTTCGTGGTTCTTCGTTCCTCTTTATGTTTTTCCGTTAGTTGGCGAGAAACCATGCTATTCTTCACTCTTTTGTCTACAGCAATCGATTTTACAACATAATCTCAGTTCAGTGCGACAGCATGACGCCACCTTAATGGAAAGGTCTGCGCGCCCGATAGATACCAATCTACTGGTCCAAAAAAAAAAAAATTGTTCAAATGGCTCTGAGCACTATGGGACTTAACTTCTGAGGTCATCAGTCCCCTAGAGCTTAAAACTACTTAAACCTAACTAACCTAAGGACATCACACACATCCATGCCCGAGGCAGGATTCGAACCTGCGACAGTAGCGGTCGCGCGGTTCCAGACTGTAGTGCCTAGAACCGCTCGGCCACTCCGGATGGCTTACAGGTCGATCTCGGAGCCAACTGATGGACAAGTGTGTCGGCAGTACCAACAGAGACGTCCATGTGAGCAGTGAGATGTTTCATTGTGATCTGTCGATCATCTCGAATGAGAGTGTCCGCACTTTCCAACACTGCAGGAGAGTCGGAGATGTCTGCACCAGTGCAGTACTTGGGCGGATTTGCACGACCTGGTTGCGATGATGACAGACGCCTCACACAACGACTCACCGTGCTTTTGTTCACAGCCAGGTCTCCGCAATCTGCAAACGCCTATGAATATCTGCGACGCTCTGGTCTTCCACCAAAAGAAACTCAATGACAGCTCTTTGCTTGGAACGTATCTCATTAGAGACGCCGTTTTGACGACAAAGTATTGCGCCGCCACTAATCGGAATTTCATGAAACCAAAGAAGCCCAGCTTCTGCATTTTTTTTCAACTGAAAGTGCCCGAGAAAAAAATGCGTTACATTACTCATTGAATGCCCTTCGTATATTCAAGACCTCCATGACGTTACCATTTAACAAGATAGCATAAGACCATATGCATTCTTCTGACATACCTGGATATAGATGGCCTTTGTCCATGTCCTTGTCCAGGACGTTCACCAGATCTCTCCCCCACTGAAAACATCGGGTCTTGGTTACCGAGTGAATAGCAAGCTACCACTTGATAGCCACCGTGATTGATGAACTCCGACATAGACCAGAAACAGCATGAGATGACATACACTCCTGGAAATTGAAATAAGAACACCGTGAATTCATTGTCCCAGGAAGGGGAAACTTTATTGACACATTCCTGGGGTCAGATACATCACATGATCACACTGACAGAACCACAGGCACATAGACACAGGCAACAGAGCATGCACAATGTCGGCACTAGTACAGTGTATATCCACCTTTCGCAGCAATGCAGGCTGCTATTCTCCCATGGAGACGATCGTAGAGATGCTGGATGTAGTCCTGTGGAACGGCTTGCCATACCATTTCCACCTGGCGCCTCAGTTGAACCAGCGTTCGTGCTGGACGTGCAGACCGCGTGAGACGACGCTTCATCCAGTCCCAAACATGCTCAATGGGGGACAGATCCGGAGATCTTGCTGGCCAGGGTAGTTGACTTACACCTTCTAGAGCACGTTGGGTGGCACGGGATACATGCGGACGTGCATTGTCCTGTTGGAACAGCAAGTTCCCTTGCCGGTCTAGGAATGGTAGAACGATGGGTTCGATGACGGTTTGGATGTACCGTGCGCTATTCAGTGTCCCCTCGATGATCACCAGTGGTGTACGGCCAGTGTAGGAGATCGCTCCCCACACCATGATGCCGGGTGTCGGCCCTGTGTGCCTCGGTCGTATGCAGTCCTGATTGTGGCGCTCACCTGCACTTCGCCAAACACGCATACGACCATCATTGGCACCAAGGCAGAAGCGACTCTCATCGCTGAAGACGACACGTCTCCATTCGTCCCTCCATTCACGCCTGTCGCGACACCACTGGAGGCGGGCTGCACGATGTTGGGGCGTGAGCGGAAGACGGCCTAACGGTGTGCGGGACCGTAGCCCAGCTTCATGGAGACGGTTGCGAATGGTCCTCGCCGATACCCCAGGAGCAACAGTGTCCCTAATTTGCTGGGAAGTGGCAGTGCGGTCCCCTACGGCACTGCGTAGGATCCTACGGTCTTGGCGTGGATCCGTGCGTCGCTGCGGTCCGGTCCCAGGTCGACGAGCACGTGCACCTTGCGCCGACCACTGGCGACAACATCGATGTACTGTGGAGACCTCACGCCCCACGTGTTGAGCAATTCGGCGGTACGTCCACCCGGCCTCCCGCATGCCCACTATACGCCCTCGCTCAAAGTCCGTCAACTGCACATACGGTTCACGTCCACGCTGTCGCGGCATGCTACCAGTGTTAAAGACTGCGATGGAGCTCCGTATGCCACGGCAAACTGGCTGACACTGACGGCGGCGGTGCACAAATGCTGCGCAGCTAGCGCCATTCGACGGCCAACACCGCGGTTCCTGGTGTGTCCGCTGTGCCGTGCGTGTGATCATTGCTTGTACAGCCCTCTCGCAGTGTCCGGAGCAAGTATGGTGGGTCTGACACACCGGTGTCAATGTGTTCTTTTTTCCATTTCCAGGAGTGTACTTATATCTTGATGAAAAATCATTTTTATTTGTTCCTGTATAGGCAGTATTTATTTATTATTTTTTGGAACATTGTTCTAGGAAAACAGCGGACCCACCAGGTTAGCCGCGAGCGCTAATGCGCTGCTTCTTGGACTCGGGTGGACGCGCCAGCCCCAGACCGAATCCGCCCGGCGGATTACCGACGGCGGCCGGTGTGTCGCCCAGCCTGAATGTGGTTTTTAGGCGGTTTTCCACATCCTGCTAAGTGAATATGGGGCTGGTCCGCATGTTCCGCGCCGGCCTCGGTGGCCGTGCGGTTCTAGGCGCTTCAGTCCGGAACCGCGGGACTGCTACGGTTGTGGGTTCGAATGCTGCCTCGGGCATGGATGTGTGTGATGTCCTTAGGTTAGTTAGGTTTAAGTAGTTCTAAATTCTAGGGGACTGATGACCTAAGATGTTAAGTCCCATAGTGCTCAGAGCCATTTTTTGAACCCATGTTCCGCCTCAGTTACTCGCCTCGCAGACATCTGAACACATTCGCACTATTCCATGGATTACACTAGACACAGACAGCTGGGGTACACTCATTCCGTCCTGGGGGGTACGGGGTGGCGGCAGGATGGGCATCCAGCCACCCCTTAGAAACTAACCTTGCCAAGTCCGTTCCTAACCGTGCCGACCCTGCGAAACCGCGGGACAAGGCACCAGCAAAAGAAAGAAAGAAAGTTCTAGGAAAACAGCGACCTCAGGCGTCAATAAAATCTGCTGAAAACAGTCTTGACCGCATAAATATTTTATTTAAAATGGTGCCCGGTTTAGTTCTGTTGTACTAGAATCATCTTCAGACCTTTAGCTTCATGATGATGAGAAGCGCTGGGTTGGTTGAGCAGGCTGCTCTAGAGAGAGTCGATTACACATTTCTAGAGCACTCAGGCAGCCAAGCTTCTTTCACCATCATGAAGTTCAAGGTTTGGAGATGGTCTAACTACAATAGATCGAAACAGGCCACCAGTTTGAATAAAATATTTATGTGACAAAGAATGTTTTTAGCTAATTTTATGTATTTATTGGCTGGCTAATTTTGGGTTTTGCCCATTTTCATAAGCCACCTTTTACAGACATCAAAATTTTATGAGTGGATACGTCGAATGCGGATTATAAAAATATCAATAATAACATACTTTAGACGATAACTACTTATGTATTTTCTGTTTGGGATATACTTGGTGCATGTCATCATACTTTAGATGTAGCTCAGATCTGCGTCAGAACACGTCACAATTGTAGTTACACCTTAGAGTAGTATGTCAGTGTATCATCGAGATACATATTTGTTTTACCTGTGGCAGCCATCCCCCCCCCCCCCCCCTCTTCTCCCCTCCCCCGCCATCTTCATTATTCAGAATGATCTGATCCTTGTGACAACGATATATTCTGCGTATATTAAAGGAAATATCCTGACTCTCACATCATCTCCCAGCTCCAAAACTTGAAATTTGGTGAGAATGTTGGTATTATGTTGTAGACATCGTCTGAGAAGGGATTTTTCGGAACTTCAAAAGCTGGTATTTGGTTTCTCGGCCTGACATCAGGAAACACACATTTAAGCATTTTAGGAAAATCAACCCTTAAGGAGGTGAAAATTTTCTTGAGAATATACGTGTTTCAGTGTTTCTTAGAATTTAAACCCCTAGGGGGTGAAATCGGGGATGAAAGTTTTTATGAAACTACACTCCTGGAAATGGAAAAAAGAACACATTGACACCGGTGTGTCAGACCCACCATACTTGCTCCGGACACTGCGAGAGGGCTGTACAAGCAAAGATCACACGCACGGCACAGCGGACACACCAGGAACCGCGGTGTTGGCCGTCGAATGGCGCTAGCTGCGCAGCATTTGTGCACTGCCGCCGTCAGTGTCAGCCAGTTTGCCGTGGCATACGGAGCTCCATCGCAGTCTTTAACACTGGTAGCATGCCGCGACAGCGTGGACGTGAACCGTATGTGCAGTTGACGGTCTTTGAGCGAGGGCGTATAGTGGGCATGCGGGAGGCCGGGTGGACGTACCGCCGAATTGCTCAACACGTGGGGCGTGAGGTCTCCACAGTACATCGATGTTGTCGCCAGTGGTCGGCGGAAGGTGCACGTGCCCGTCGACCTGGGACCGGACCGCGGCGACGCACGGATGCACGCCAAGACCGTAGGATCCTACGCAGTGCCGTAGGGGACCGCACCGCCACTTCCCAGCAAATTAGGGACACTGTTGCTCCTGGGGTATCGGCGAGGACCATTCGCAACCGTCTCCATGAAGCTGGGCTACGGTCCCGCACACCGTTAGGCCGTCTTCCGCTCACGCCCCAACATCGTGCACCCCGCCTCCAGTGGTGTCGCGACAGGCGTGAATGGAGGGACGAATGGAGACGTGTCGTCTTCAGCGATGAGAGTCGCTTCTGCCTTGGTGCCAATGATGGTCGTATGCGTGTTTGGCGCCGTGCAGGTGAGCGCCACAATCAGGACTGCATACGACCGAGGCACACAGGGCCAACACCCGGCATCATGGTGTGGGGAGCGATCTCCTACACTGGCCGTACACCACTGGTGATCGTCGAGGGGACACTGAATAGTGCACGGTACATCCAAACCGTCATCGAACCCATCGTTCTACCATTCCTAGACCGGCAAGGGAACTTGCTGTTCCAACAGGACAATGCACGTCCGCATGTATCCCGTGCCACCCAACGTGCTCTAGAAGGTGTAAGTCAACTACCCTGGCCAGCAAGATCTCCGGATCTGTCCCCCATTGAGCATGTTTGGGACTGGATGAAGCGTCGTCTCACGCGGTGTGCACGTCCAGCACGAACGCTGGTCCAACTGAGGCGCCAGGTGGAAATGGCATGGCAAGCCGTTCCACAGGACTACATCCAGCATCTCTACGATCGTCTCCATGGGAGAATAGCAGCCTGCATTGCTGCGAAAGGTGGATATACACTGTACTAGTGCCGACATTGTGCATGCTCTGTTGCCTGTGTCTATGTGCCTGTGGTTCTGTCAGTGTGATCATGTGATGTATCTGACCCCAGGAATGTGTCAATAAAGTTTCCCCTTCCTGGGACAATGAATTCACGGTGTTCTTATTTCAGTTTCCAGGAGTGTATTTCATAAACTATTAGTGATATCAAAATATTTTTAAAGTTCAATCCGTGAAAATTGGTATTTGATTCTAAAGAAATAGATTTGACAACATCTACTACTATTTCGCCATTAGAAGGCACCCTTATCTACCGCCTGACCGTGAATTAACTGTTGTGAAAAGAAAATTACGAATGACGAATGTACTATCGAGCGCTTGCTCTAGACATGTCACATATCACCGAATATAGCTGCCTTGGCCTTTTTAAAGTTTATACAGCAAAAACAAGCGACGCAGTGGATATTAAAACATAGTGGTTCCTTTTATATAAAAAGGTCTTCATCTCAGCTGAAGCAATGAGAACAGACACTAGAAAAAAGGACAGAGTATCTTTTGCTCCCCAACAGTTTAAGTACGATGAGTACAGCTGAGAAGTGAAAGGGCAAGTTTTTAATAAGCCGTATGTTGGAAGACTCTAAGTCCATACCTTTACATTAGTGAAAAACGGGACATATTTTCCCAACAAGAAGATCAGGCTTGCTCGAACGGAAGCGTATCGTTGGAATGTTCTCATAAAGAAGAAGATAGCAGTGACAGTGAGAAATCACTGAAGTATATTACAGATCCGCAGCCTCAAGCCTTTTATATTCAGCTGATGTCGTGGTCTAGCAAAGAAGTGGATGAAGGTGGCTGATAAGTGACTAGAACCAATCATCTCTTATAACACATTTCATTTTCATATAAACATTAGACGGTTTTGTGAACAACTGGCTAGTCTTTTTTTGCAACATGTTTTGTATTTATGTATGTACCTAAGACATTTTTTGAATACTTAGAGTTACAAAGTTAAAGTTAAAAATATTCATTGGTTTAAGTTCAAAGGTATTTAAAAGAACTTCAAACACGATTATGTATGATGATAATAAATTTTTCCGTTTAGTAGTAAGCTCAAGATAGACATAATTACTTTTTATTACAGTTCTTGTAGTCAAAACACTGTCATTAATTATTTATAAGTTCTTACTTTCATGTTATTTAAATAAGTGCCTTAAAATATATTTTCTTCCTCATTTATTGCGATAAGGGAATAAAATATTATCACGGCAGCCACAAATACTTTTCAAACTAGGTAATATTTGTTAAAATATATTTTCTTCTTCATTTATTGCGATAAGGGAATAAAAAAATTACCGAGGCACCCACAAATATTTTTCAAACTAGATAATATTAGCCTTACACATTTCAGAAAAGGAATTATTGTTTCAAACAGTAGAAAAAAATTGGTCTTCAAATTTTCAAACAAGATTGTGGAGTATTATTTCCTCCTCCTAAATAATTTATCGATGGCAAGTTGTCCCCTTTGAAAAAAAAGTGATTCAGTTTTCCGCTAGGATAAACTAACCACAGGCGAAAGAGAGAGAATTTTAGCTAGGCGAAGAACGAATTTCTGTTTATCCAAATCGAGGAGAACGCACTACTGCTTCAACTTCTTTTCTTCAGCGTTCACCCCGTCTAATACGCGCTCCGCTATACTCGAGTTTTAGCAAATTAATTTTTGTTGTCTTTGCAGCGAGATGCCCTCCATGTTGTCACAGGGATGCCCTGTTACCTGAGGTAGGCAATTTATGTGCGCCACCTGCCTGTGGATCGTGTAAACTTCGTTCTGTGTGCGATTGCATAACTGTGTGTGAACCGCATTTCCTGAGGCAGGAAGTGGTGATCAGCTCAGCATAACCAGCATGCTGTAGCGTATGGTCTGGCATCTTCATGCTGAAGAACAGGGTGCTCCATGTGTGCGAACTCTTCGAATTCGAAACACTATTACAGCACACTCTTTCTCACACACGACATAGCCACATTACGCCCACCGTGTTACACGCTACCCTTCGGAGACTTCAGCGGCAGAGGCTGCAGGTATGTAGCCATGAAGAGTAAAGATACAGAACGTTAGTTTGCTTGATTTATTTGAAAACCTTTCAGAGTTTCAACTTAAAAATTTGAAGGCATTTCTTTTCAGCACGCCGTCGTATATTGCGCGACTTATTAATATGAGGTATGCTTTTAACATGGCGACTCTAAATTCATTTTCATAAGTCCATCGACTACGCAGGCATAGAAACACTGTCCTCCAACGAATCACCTTCAGTACTTGGCCATACCCATCAATTTCTGGTTACACGGAACGTATACTGCTTTCCCTGTCTTCTAAAACTGCTTTCAGTGTGGAAATACAAGGTTGCTCCCCACCTCAATATGTGCCCTGCTGTAAACCATCTCACGAGCTGTATTGCTTCAACTAATAATAGACTTGGGCAATGGTCGCTGTACAAAAATATATATGACGCTTAAGAACTGACGGAAGCCGCCTAATGTTTCTATACTGACGTGATAAAAGTCGTGAGATAGCTATGTGCACTAATACAGATGGCGGTAGTATCGCGTACACAAGCTATAAAACGGCAGTGCATTGGCGGAGCTTTCATTTATGCTCAAGTGTTCGTTGTGAATAGGTTTCCGACGCGATTATGGCCGCACAGGGGAATTAACAGACTTTGAAGGCAGAATGGTAGTTGGAGATAAACGCATGGGACATTCCACTTCGGAAATCGTTAGGGAATTCAATATTCTGATACCACCAGTGCCAAGAGCGTGCAGAAAATACCAAATTTCAGGCATACCTTTCACCAATGACAAAATAGTGGCCGAATGCCTTCACGTAACGACCAAGAGCATCGACGTTTATGCACAATTGTTAGTGCTGACAGACAAGCAACATTGCATGAAATAACCGGTGAAATCAAAGTGGGTTATACAACCAACGTATCCATTAGGACAGTGCGGCGAAATTTGGCGTTAATGGGGTATGGCAGAAGGCGACCTACGCGAGTGTCTTTGCTAACGGCACATCAGGACGTCACCTGCAGCGCCTCTTGTTGTATCACCGGACCCAACCAACCAACCAACTCGCGCACGCACGCCCTGACCTTGACATCACTGGCCACAGTTCCTGTCGCGGCCGTCGGCGTCTCAGGGCGTTACCGCCGACCGAAGAGGTCGCGCCATGGCTGAGCTCGGGTCCCCAGTGCCCTCTGCCTTTTGCATATAAGGAGGAGCACTGGCCCCGAGACGATGGCCATCCTATCGCCATCACTCCCACCCTTAAGTACCTTGGCGTCACCCTCGACCGTCGCCTCTCGTGGACTCCTCACCTCCAGACAATCCAAGCCAAGGCACGCTCCCGACGCCGTCTCCTCAAGCTCCTTTCCGGCCGTACGTGAGGTCTGGACCCCTCATCCGCCCTATCCTTTGTTACGCCCATCTGGCCTGGATCTCCGCCCCCCCCCTACCTTTTATAAATCCCTTCAAATCCTTGAACGCCATGCTCTCCGCCTCGCCTATCGCATCCGTCTCCCCTCCCCCACGTGGATCCTGTACGATCTCAGTCCATTCCCCCACCTCCTTTTCCTTGAAAGGATACGGATCCTGTACACCTCCCGCAAACTCGATCCTCCTCACCCGCTTGTCTCGCCCATCCTCTCTCACCCCCGCCAACTGCCGCACCTGTATTCCCATGTCCCACCGGCCTCCATCTCTCCACCCTCCTTACCCTCTCCCAAGGTGGTTTCCGCCAGCTCCCCCTCCCTGATGATGTCCTCCTCCCCTCCATCTACTCCTCCTATCAACTTTGATCTGCCCCCCCCCCCCGTTTCCGGTGTCCTTTCCTTTAGGCACCCTCCCTCCCTTCTCTCTCCTTTCCCCCCCCCCATCCCTCTTCCTCCATCCCTCTTCCCCCGGGCTTCCCCTCCCCCTTCCTCCTTTCCTCTTATCTCCTTTGCCCATGGCATCTCTGCTCTCCCCTCTCCCTCTCCCACCCCCCCCCTCCTCCTTTCTTGGCAGGTCCCTGGACTCGCACACGCTACGTGGACTTTCGCGCGCTGGAGATCATGGCCCTCAGTGTCTCGTGTGTGCCGTCGTGTTTAGTGTTCGGTGTTCACCGTCGCACTCCATCGGTCACCTGTGCCATCGCCATCTTCAGTGTTTGTGCCTCGTTTCAAAAGTTTGCCGTGTGGATTATCGTCGAGTGTGAACGGCTCCATGTTTGTCTTTATGTGTCTACTGTTTTATTGCCCACCGTTCTGGAACTTATGTGTATTCTTCCTGGTTTTTTTTTTCTCATTGTGTATTCTATGGCTGAAGAGCAGCGTAGAATGCTGCTGACAGCCTGCCTGTTGTACAGGTGTTAAACTAACAATAAAGTAAAAAAAAAAAAAAAAAGCCCCGAGACGGACAGTCTATTGTCGATTGTCTATTGCTAGCCTTTCGTGGAGTCTATAGCGGAGCCATTGCACCGTGATATTTGCTATTGTATTCGACTAGGCTCAGTACACGGATTACTCTTGGATATTACTTGGACTTGCATTGCCTGTGCATGTTTTGTCAGAAATAAAGTTATCTCTTCATTCTAGCTGGCGCAATTCTCGTCATTAATTATTTTTCGGCCAACAGACATAGCTACATCCTGGTCACTACCCACGCTTTATACAATTTGTGCTGGCTGCCCCAAAAGTACTGCCGAGGACCTTGGGTTTGGGAGCCGTCACAGAACCTCTCCTGGGCTCGTAACCACATCGGTTGAACCCCAGACGACTGGAAAACCGTGGCCTGTTCAGATGAGTCCCATCTGTAGCTGGTATGAGCTGACGTGCTACACGCCCAAGAAAGGAAGATGATTATTACTGATCTGCAGGATCGTCCAACATCTAGACATCCGAGACGTTTCCATTCACATTCGCCAACTGATGGTCGTAGGCTGCAGACATGCACCACAGCGAGACCTTGTTCAGCCGGTGGTGAAAGGCTTAATAGCGTTGTCAGAGACAACCACGGCGGAGTGGACAACGACGACAAACTGCTGGTACCCCAACGAGTTAAGAACTCGCTCTTTTCACCAGGGGTATGTGTAACGTAACTGCACTCTAAGACAAAAAAGGAAAGAGACATCCGAGAGAATTTTCCAAATGGGACGCAAATAGATAGATTTTATGTACGTGTACAGACAAACAAATGATTGCAAGTTGAGAAAAGTGGGATGATTTATTCAGGGGAAAGGGCTTCACAAATTGAACAAGTCAATAACGAGTAGTCCACCTCTGGTCCTTATGGAAGGAGTTATTCGGCCTGCGCCAGCTGGATTGGCCGTGCGGTTTTAGGCGCTACAGTCTGGAACCGCGCGACCGCTACGGTCGTAGGTTCGAATCCTGCCTCGGGCATGGATGTGTGTAATGTCCTTAGGTTAGTTACGTTTAAGTAGTTCTAAGTTCTAGGGGACTGATGACCTGAGAAGTTAAGTCCCATAGTGCTCAGAGCCATAATCGGCCTGACACTGTTTGATAGAGTTGTTGGATATCTTCCTGAGGGAGACCGTGCCAAATTCTGTAGAACTGCGAGTTAGATCGTTAAAATCCCAAGCTGGTTCGAGGGACCTAGCCATAATACTCCAAACGTTGCCAGTTGGCGAGAGATCCAGTGACCTTGTTGGCCAAGGTACGGTTTGGCATGCTCGAATACAAGCAGTAGAAATTCTCGCCGTGTGCTGGCGGGCATTATCTTGCTGTAATGTAAGCCCAGGATGGCTAGCCATGAAAGGCAACAAAGCGGGCTGTGCTTGTAGAATATCTTTGTCGTACCGCTATACTGCAAGGGCGTCGCGGATGACAACCAAACGGGTCCTGCTAAGAAATGAAACGGCGCCTCAGACAATCACTCTTGGTTGTCAGACCGTATGATGGGCGACAGTCAGGATGGTATCCCACATCTGTCGGGGGCGCCTCCAACCACGTTTTCGCTACACGCCAAGGCTCTGTTTGGAACGGGACTCATCACTAAAGACAATTCTACTCCAGTGAATGAGATTCCAGGCCGAAGACGTGCCTGGAGAGATCTCGGCAAGTAGTGGACACCAACCAGACCGTCCCCCGTCATGCGGCCCAAAAGCCAGGAATGATGGTCTGAGGTGCCATTTCATTTCCTAGGAGGATCCCTTTGGTTCTCATCCGCGGAACCATTAGACCACACCAGTACGCCCCATTTTGTTGCTTTTCATGATAAGCCATCCTGGGTTTACATTTCGACAAGTTAATTACCTCCCGCACACGGCGAGATTTTCTGCTGCTTTTTTTTTCTGCTTGACAAACCCTGCCTTTGCCACCAAGGTCACCAGTTCTCTCCCCAACTGAGAACGTTCAGAGCATTTTGGAGCGCCCATCTCGGGATTTTGATGATCTGAGAATCAATTGGACAAAATTTGCCACGATATCCCTCAGGAGAACACCAAACAACTCTATCAATCAACGTCAAGCCCAATAATTGCTTGCATAAGGGCCAAAATTGGACCAACGCACTATTCAGTCGCTCAGTTTGTGAAGTCCTCTCGCTTGAATAAATCATCCAATTTTTCTGTAACCGTAATCATTTGTTTGTTTGTACATATACATCTCATCTGCTGCTTTCCCTCCCATTCCGGTACATACTTCGTGGTGCGTCGTTTTGTCATAGAATGTAGCCTACACTTACAGGCCCGCATAGAACAATGTATGTACAGTTCATCGCACACACAGATGAAGCGGCTCTGAGATTGTTAAGTTTTTTTTGTTTCATGGTAAATATAAATTAATAATGCATTTGTTGGTTGTGATGCTTGCGGTTCCCTATATGCTGCTTTTTCTTCTGTATTCTATGGTAATAATAGTAGTAGTGGTGGTAGTACTAGTAGTAGCTGTTGTTGTTGTTTCTGTTGTGCTGTCATCCTGTGACCCAGTATTACACAAGATGGCTATAACTAGTCAGAAGCTGACTGACTGAGATTGTAAGAAGTTTTTGTCCACTGTAAAATTTTGCTGATATAAATTACTTTCATTCACCTTAAAAAAAATTGTCTGAAACCACTCCTAAGGAGCGTGGTTTTGTATGAAATTGAGGTACGGCCTGAGCTACTCCAGTATTTTGAAAGGACAGTACAAAACCACCAGTTTTTCAGTACCTGTATCCGTTTTAGCATTGAATTTCATGTCTCAGTGATGAGAAGATTCGGCAAGAACGACAAAGGGTTTAGATTACATGTTGCTAAACTGTACGTCCCGGTTCTGCAGTAGGATTATTGGTGTAGGGTAGGAACACGCAAGTCATCAAAACGGCGTTCAGTCCAAAGATTTACACCAAGCCATTGTGCTACAAGAAATTATTGTTATTTTGTATGGAAAGCAATAGCTTAGTCCAGGAAGTTTCATACGATGCTCGTATCTTTCAATTATGAATTATTGTTTGGTTCATTTTATATGTTTGTATTTCACAAGGTTCCAAGAACAGAAGTGGCAGCACATGTTACGTCATTTTAATTTCCCTGCGTAACACTCTCGACAGGCCGAGACCTGCAAACGAGTTTTCTTCTGTCAGATCTTATCGTAGTGGTAGACATTGTAATTTTCGATTTCAGTAAGTAATAATAGCCTTCCGATCACTGTCAGCGCTTGCTGGTGAAAGAGATGATAATGATACATTCAGCTGCCACTGCAACTGAAGTAACCTGCACATATAGTAACGTGGTATTCTAGTAAAGGTCACTGACTGGAAAATGGTACTTAACTTGTGCGGCATCAAGGTAGGTGAGGTAGTGGTTAGTATTGCTAGTCTCGTAATTGGGCGGACGGTGGTTCAAATTCCCGTCCAATCATCCACATTTGGGTTTTCCGTGCCTTCTCTACATCACCTGAAACAAATTCCTAGATAGTTGTCTCGAAAAGGACACTGTCGACTTTCTTCCACATGCATCACCTCCATCCATGTTTGTGCCTCGTCTCTAATGAGCACGTCGTCGATGAGACGTTAAATCCTAATATTCCTTCCTCCATTTCTTCTTCCTTTCCCACTTACGTGATCAGGACTGACAATTTTTTCTGATTGATAGGAATCAATTTCCTAGATGACTGTATTATGTTATGTTATGTTATGTTAACCGGGGAGCTAGAAACGACGGAGAGGCTCCGTCCCCGCCGCAGCCGCAATGGTCCACAACACCACGACGACTACCGCAGTCCACTTCACCCCTCCGCCGCGCCGGCCAGAGTGGCCGAGTGGTTCTAGGCGCTTTAGTCTGGAACCGCTCGACCGCTACGGTCGCAGGTTCGAATCCTGCCTCGGGCATGGATGTGTGTGATGTCCTTAGATTAGTTAGGTTTAAGTAGTTCTAAGTTCTAGGGGACTGATGACCTCAGAAATTAAGTCCCATAGTGCTCAGAGCCATTTGAACCATTTGAACCCCTCCGCCGCCCCACACCGAACCCAGGGTTATTGTGCAGTTCGGCCCCCGGTGGTCCCCCCAGGGAACGTCTCACACCAGACGAGTGTAACCCCTATGTTTGCTTGGTAGAGTAATGGTGGTGTACGCATACGTGGAGAACTTGTTTGCGCAGCAATCGCCGACATAGTGTAGCTGAGGCGGAATAAGGGGAACCAGCCCGCATTTGCCGAGGCAGATGGAAAACCGCCTAAAAACAATCCACAGAGTGGCCGGCTCACCGGACCTCGACACAAATCCGCCGGGCGGGTTCGTGCCGGGGACCAGGCGCTCCTTCTCGCACGGAAAGCCGTGTGTTAAACCGCACTGCCAACCGGGCGGGCAGATGACTGTGTAGCTGTATCTTGGATTTATACGACGGAAATGTAACCAATACATTAAAAAATTAAATGCTGTATGGCATTGTGGGTGGGATATCCCACGAGTTGGGTTCTGCGTCCCACACCTCTTACGGCTAAAGGAGAGCTCTAACAGTTGAAGTGGTCTAGGCGTAAGTGCTTCGCGCGTTCATGACAGTCAGCCAGACCATGGGATTTTGTTTCCGTTGCCGTGGCGACGGCCCAGTGTTGCCGTAGTGCTAGGCGACCCCGGCTTTCATTCAGTTGGGTCGAGTGCTTAGTTCAGGTTTGTGTGCGTACGTGCATTCCTCTAATTCTGTGAGTTTCTTGCCGTGTACGTGGAAAATGGCTACCTGCAGTAGAGAGAAGACGAATTTTGGAAAAAGAGCTACGCTGACATCTCAGGCATGCTAATTTATATACAGATTGCGTTTTCACTTTGAAATGGAGGAGGACAATGGTGGCCCTTTGATAGCAGTGGATAAAGTGATTCACAGGATGGCAGAAGCGGAAAGGGTGTTCTTCTTCAGCGCACATTGGCACCTTACCTTGCCGAAATGTAAGTGCTGTGTCACGTACACTGATCAGCAAGAATATTACGATTACCTGTTTGAAGAACCACCTTAGGTACGGGTAACGGTGGCGACGGGTCGTGCCATGGAAGCAGTGAGGCCTTGGTAGGTCGCTGGAGGGAGTTAGCACTACATCTGCACACACGAGTCACCTAATTCCTGTAAATACCGGGGAGGGGTCCATGAGCTCTGACGCCACGTTCAATCAAATCTCAGATGTGTTCGATCTGGTTCAGGTCTGGCGAGCAGAGAGCGGGGGGAGGAGAGGACACTACATCAACTGGAACTCGCCACTGTGTTCCTCGAGCGACTCCATCACACTGCTGGCCTCTTGCAATGGCGCATTATCTTGTTGAAAAATGCCTCTACTGTAATGAAACATGATCATCATGAAGGGGTGCGCGTGGTCTGCAGCCAGTGTACGATACTCCTTGGTCGTAATGGCGCCTTGCACAAACTCCACTGGACCCTTGGATACCCACGTGAATGTTCCCCAGAGCACAATGGAACCGCCGCCAGCTTGTCTCCCTCTCGCAATACAGGTGTCAGGGAGCTGGAAGACGACAGATCCGCTCCCTCCCATCAGCATAATGAAGGAGGTGTCGGGATTCATCAGACCATGCAACTGCCACTGCGCCAACGTCCAGTGCCGATGGTCGCCTGTTCAGTTCCGTCGTAACTGCAGATGTCGTGCTGTTAACATAGTCACATGCAAGGGTCGTCGGCTGCGGAGGCCCATCGTTTGGAGTGTTGGATGCATTGTGTGGTCAGACACATTTGTACTTTCTCCAGGATTAAAGTCTGATGTTAGTTCCACCACAGTTCGCCACCTGACCTGTTTTACCAGTGTGCCCACCCTACGACGTGCGACATATGTAATGAGGTGTGACCACCTAAACTTGCGACGTCTGGACGTGGTTTCCTCTTGGGTTCGCCAAGTGTTGAAGACACTCACCACAGCACTCCTCGAACACCCGACAAGTCGTGCTGTTTCTGAAACGCTCGTGCCGAGCCTTCAGGGCTATCACAATCTGTCCTCGGTCAAACTAAGATAGATCGCGCTCCTTCCCCATTATACACATGGACAGCACGCACACTGATACTGAATACACTATATGTATGTCTCATTAGCGGGCATTCCCCGCCAGGTGACGCTGCTATCACTCGGAGGGGCTCATATCGGTAGTAGATCGGTGGTCATAATGTTCTGGATGGTCGGTCAGTGTATATTTTTGGATTATACGTAATTGTAGTGGATGTGTATACGGTGCGACGTCACGTTTGTGTTTTATGAACATCAGAAAATGGCTGTGGTCAACCTCAAGTGCTGGCGTCCTGCCTGCTTGTCTCAAGTAGGATCAGGGGGCAACCGAGATTAACGTCCTCATCCGACCAGCACTTCATGAGACACTGCGGAGGGACTCTGGTGCAGAGACTGGTGATCAGGAAGTGTAAGCCACCACCTCTCCTCGCCCTAGCGGCCAAATACTGGCATCGGAAGTTTCACCATGATTCAAACCGGTTTACCTCGGATTCGAGTGCCATCGCACATGCGTTCATTCGTGACCTTGGCTACAGGCAACCAAGACACTGGTTATCGTACTGTTGAACTTACACTGTCAAAAAATAATGATAGTCAGCTTCGAAGAAATAATATGTGTCACTGACAGTTTTTCATGAGCTGGTAAACGACTAGATCATTGTTCAGCACCAGTATGTCTGGGTGTTACCCTTGACCGAACTCTGTCCTTCAAGAAACATTTCCATAACACAAGGCTGAAAGTTAATTCACGGAATAACATCTTGAGGAAGCTCACATCCACCGCCTGTGGAGCAAATCGTCCCGTCCTGAGAATTTTGGCTCTTGCTTTGTGTGTGTCCGCTGCAGAGTATGCTTCACCTGTGTGGAGTGCATCCACACACACCAAACAGGTTGAGACCGTCCGAATCTTGTCGGGATGTATGAAGCCAACTCCAGTCGATAAAATCTACCCGATTGTTGGAATAGCTCCCCCCACTATTAGAAAGGCTGTTGCTGCTGATGTAGAATGGGTTAAGCAAACTTACGATCACCGACATACACTACATGATCAACAAGCTATAGTTCGTCGAATGAAGTCGAGAAAGAGCTTCATCGCCAGGACTGAGCCACTAGAGGGAACAGCGGAGTCTAACCGCATCACTAGGTGGAAGAGCAAGCTACCACCTGATATCCCTGTAAAGGAAGAGCTAGATCCAGTAAATGACTTGCCCTACCCTATTTGGAGATAGCTCAGTCGCTTAGGATGGGCGCCGGCCGAAGTGGCCGTGCGGTTAAAGGCGCTGCAGTGTGGAACCACAAGACCGCTACGGTCGCAGGTTCGAATCCTGCCTCGGGCATGGATGTTTGTGATGTCCTTAGGTTAGTTAGGTTTAACTAGTTCTAAGTTCTAGGGGACTAATGATCTCAGCAGTTGAGTCCCATAGTGCTCAGAGAGAGCTTAGGATGGGCGTTCCTCTTTCCAAGACCAACATGCGAAAACAGGGCATTCTTCCAGCTGAAGGAGATACATCCTGCGAGTGCAGAACAACAGAAGATCCGGCCCACCTGCTAATGTGTCCTCAACCTGAACAACCCTGCACGACACAGGACCTGATAGAGGGAAAAAAACAAGGCCATCGGTGTTGCTACTTATGGAAATGCTTACCGGACACGGAAATGAATGAATGAGCTGGTTCTGAAAGGTTACTGACACTTTAAAGAGAGTTTTGTTCCCTGGTGTACACAAACTGCTACGTGTTCTGTGATGTGACAAGACTCGCAGCCTGCGCCGAGATCGCCTAACAAAGCGTTCCGCGCAGCCAAGTGACTCGTGCCGTTAATTCTTATCTGGGGAAGTTCCCACCCGCAGTTTAATAAGCGCATTACCGTTAAGCTCTTCACCTCTGCAGCAGGGAGGGCATCAGAGAGAGCGATATTATCGCTCAGAGAGGGAAAGTGGAGGCAGTGGCAAACTTCGGGGCGGGGTGCTAGGTACTCGGATGCAAGTCCTTTCACGGCGATAATCTGGAGAAATCCTCTTTGGGGCTCCATTCGCCAGAAGACCGTGAAGCGAATAGAGGAAATGCGAGGTAAACGTTCAGATTCTGCTGCTCTACACAGCCAGACGCCTTCTGTGCAGTTCTTCCCCCGTTGCTTCAGAAAGATAGCTGTATTTCACTGACAGATGTTACACGCGGAAGAGTGTTCGAAACACTCCGCCCAACACTCCAATAACAGTGAAAGCAAAATATTATATACGAGTATATAATGTGTTTCGACTATATGGGGCCGGCCGGAGTGGCCGTGTGGTTCTAGGCGCTACAGTCTGGAACCGCGCGACCGCTACGGTCGCAGGTTCGAATCCTGCCTCTGGCATTGATGTGTGTGATGTCCTTAAGTTAGTTAGGTTTAAGTATTTCTAAGTTTTAGGGGACTGATGACCTCAGAAGTTAAGTCCCATAGTGCTCAGAGCCATTCGAACCATTTTTCACCATATGGGATGCAACCGACCACTTAAAAACACCGAGATGCGAACATGTAATTACTATTCGACCATGAAGCAATTCGTCGACTTACGCTGATCCGATATATATATATATATATATATCCCTACACTTGTAAAACTGTTTTAATTGGTTCAGCAACATCATATTTACCTATCAAAAAACAATTACTCACATCTCACACACCACAGGTCTGCTTGTTGTTACCAGTATTGATCATTAAAAAAAACCTCTTGATCCAGGAAACCGGAGTTGAGCTACAGAGTAATATCAGTTTCAGCTCCAATGATGTATCTTGCTTTGTGTTCAGATTCTGGAAGACGTAGTCTCGATACTAAAGTACTTGACTGAAACTGTTTCACAAGAGCAAACATTTTAATATAGGAAACTGCAGTTCTTTTTCCCAATAATTGCTACAGTTAAATTTAGTGCGGGAATGTAATGCGAGCCTAGAGTTAAATCAGCGTTTGTCATTTTCACTCTGTAGCAACTAAGAAGCCAACCTGCCTCCTTCAATCTAAAATTCCAGTCTCTACTCCTCCATTTCCAAATTGGAGAGCAGTGTGCGCAAATTGTTTAACACTCGGCTTACCGCGGATCAACGCTGCAGATCACATTGGAAATTGGAAATGAGCGTTTGGTACCATTGGCCGAGAGGCTCCCTACGGGGCAGGTCCGGCCGCCTTCGTGCAGGTCTTATTACCTTCGACGCCACATTGGGCGACCTGTGCACCGGATGGTGATGAAATGATGATGAAGACAACACAACACCCAGTCCCTTAGCAGAGAAAATCCCCAACCCAGCCGGTAATCGAACCCGGGACTCTTAGGACGACAGTCCTTCACGCTGACCATTCAGCTATCGGGGCGGACCTTCCCTGGGAGCAAGTTCCGATCGGCTTAGGGAAACTTGCGCCTCACTAGTTCAAAAATGGTTCTGAGCACTATGGGACTTAACATCTGTGGTCATCAGTCCCCTAGGACTTAGAACTACTTAAGCCTAACTAACCTAAGGACATCACACACATCCATGCCCGAGGCAGGATTCGAACCTGCGACCGTAGCAGTCGCGTGGTTCCGGACTGCGCGCCTAGAACCGCTAGACCACCGCGGCCGGCGCCTCACTAGTGATACGGCATGTAGGTAATAATGATCGGTTGCTTCCATCAAATGGGACACAGCCTCCTTCCAGATGAACATTCAGTCCCTTATCACAGCACCACTTCACGCAGCAGCAGCAGGGGCAAAAGAACTTAGCCCGCACATGTATTTATATTTAGTGAACGTGCGTCGTCTCGGGACAAATCTAACACCAGCTCGAAGTCTATTCACTGCATTCCAATTTGCCACCAACTCTCTTTCGTATCTTGCTTTTGATAATGGGATCCAATTAATGTCCCTACGTCAAATTTTAAACCTTTTTCTTAACAATGATCAACTACTAGACTCAGGATGCTTTCAAATGTTTATTTCGCACCCACAAACCATTCACACCTCATTGTAGAGTCTAAACTTGCGCAAGAAAAATAGTACACACTTTCTGCTGATAACGACCACGTATGAGCTTTTGGGTTGCTAGGCTACTTCGATTAACAGGATTTATATTGGATTTTGAAATTAATCTTTCTATCCAAACTTACGTCCTCCGCAATGGCCCATCAACAGTGGGATAACCATCAAATGTTCTACCCTTTCGCGATAATTAAGAATTCGCGTAAATTGTATTTTCGCGAGTTTAAAGCAAACCGTCGGCGGCGCGAAAGCAGTCTTGATAGCGCGACACACTCGCGACGCTCACTAGCTTGTCTCGAAACTGACCTGCATACATCTACAATCAATTCCAAGGTCATAATTCGCCCCACGCGATTGTGTGCAAGTGAAACCAATTATTTCTCGAATCGTAATCACCGATCCCGACACTGACCGTTCATAAACGTACAATTAACACTCTCTTTCTAAGAGTACAAGAATGACGTCACGTCATCTACGTAGTTATTAAATTATTATTACAAATGACTCAAACATTTATCGTCATTATATTTTAATTGTAATCAGACAAATATGGTTTATTATCGGAAAATAAAACATAACAGATTGCAAAGCGCAGGTAACTAAATAACAGCTTTGCATAGCGTCGGGACTTAATCACACGCAAAACTATATAAAGAAATCCTCCAAATCTAAATTTCTCCATACCAGCTGACAGGCCGGCCAGAGTGGCCGAGCGGTTCTAGGCGCTACAGTCTGGAACAGCGCGACCGCTACGGTCGCAGTTTCGAATCCTGCCTCGGGCATGGATGTATGTGATGTCCTTAGGTTAGTTAGGTTTAAGTAGTTCTAAGTTCTAGGGGACTGATGACCTCAGATGTTAAGTCCCATAGTGCTCAGAGCCATTTGAACCAGCTGACAGATACAAATAAGATATTCAAGACTTCATAGATTAATCCCGACCTGTAATGTTATAATGTCTGTCGAAACCCTCCGCTGTCGGGTGGTGGAAGAAGAGGCGCTGCTTCTTCGGTGTAACGCTCGCCCTCTCAAGGCAGATGTAATGCGGAAGATACGCCAACTCAAGTGGGAGGAACAGCCCACCTCGGTAGGTGCGCGGTCAGCGCGGCCGATTGCCAAGTGAGGGGGCTCGGGTTCGATTCCTGGTCGGATCGGAGATTATCTCCGCACGGGGACTGGGTGTTGCGTTGTCCTTACGTTCATATCGTCGTAATTCGACTAGTGAGATGGTTGAATGGGCACGTCCCTAAAGCCAATAAATTGGACAGAAAAGTGAGAGACAATCGAACACCCGCCGTATAGTCCTGATGTCTCGCCATGCGATTATCACGCCTTCGGTCCCCTAGAAAAGGCCTTGAAGATCGACGATTCCTGACAGGCGAGGATGTGCAGCGGGCAATTACGGACTTCGTCACCCAGCACAACGTGGTGTTTTACGTAACGGATATCTTCAGCCTGGTGCGTCCTTGGGTTGATTGTCTCGAAGTCCACAGGTGATTTTCTCTGATTGGGTTACCGATTCTGTCCTGTACGGCCTTCGAACGGAAATTTTCTGATTGTTCCTCAAAAGGTCATGGGGACACAATGCGCAGAAAATCCGGAGACTATTTCCACTGAATGCGTTATTACTACACGAAACGCAGAAGTGAGTAACTAAAAACGCACAGAAACAGTTTATTCGTAAATCACAGGGGGCAGCACTACACAACCAAATTGGAAACTATCTCTTCTGCGCACTGTATGGTAGTTGTAGCTTTCTTCTATGAGAGCCCACTTTCTACACGCCACCACAAGCGCTGCACAGCTAGACCAAAGTCTTCTAGATACAAGGCCTACGCACAGCGGCCATATTGGCACGTGACGTCACAAACTGTTGGCCATCTTATCTTTAGTCGGCAGTCCTGTTGACATGTATGTTGTGTTGAAAGTGTGTGCCACGTGAAACTGATATAGATTTCATACAGTATTCGCCTACGGTTCTTCGAAATATGGGATACAAGTGTTGCGTTCCCTTTTGCCAGGAAAATTATAAATCCCAAAAAGGTATGAAAGTGCACATGCTTCGATTTCCCAAATGTGTGAAGTTGAGAAATCGCTAGATTGCAGCTATTCCCAGACAGGAATTTGTGTCTACGCATCATTCAAAGGTAAGTAAATGACAAAAAATTTATAGCTTGTTATTTGTTTCCATTGCACCACATTTGCCAATTGTTTTTAAAAGCAGTTACGTATCATGTACCAGTATCATTTGTTTCTTAATTCTGGACCATTGCTGCGAGGTTAATACGAAGCTGGCTGTGAAATGTCTCTCATATTTGCAACTATTGTCACAGAGAATAGTTATATTAATTAGTGTGGCTCGAAAATGTTTAGTATTCCTTATCATTCCTACCAGATTATTGAGTTTCCAGTACTTTTATTTGGAAGAGCTACAGAATGATTTTGTTCAGTTTTAGATATACAGCTATTTGGAAATAATATTAATTTGAGTATACCAACTTAGAAAGTTGTTTTAATGCATTCATTGTTAGACAGATTAAGCAGTATATAACGCAGAATTTCGAGGTTAGGGCATTGTGATTAAATTAACAGCACTCTGTGACACGAATTTCAGTCAAGGATATAGGAGAAACAATCTTTTCACGTTTAAGGTTCTAAAGTTCTGGAGAAACAGGGAAATAAAATATTTTTTCGGGTTTTATGATTTATTGAACATTATGTCAGGAGGTGCTTCATTTCGTCGAATGATCTGAGTTTCGTGTGAGGTCAGCAAATTTTGAAGTGGCGAGGAAAATTTACGAAAGCAAACGGGGAAAGAAATTCTTAAATTCTGTAGGAGCTCCAGTTGCTTTATTCAAAACCGAAAACGGCTGCTTGTTGTTGCATATTGCCGATTTTTTACTGCAGGAAAACGTAGATCCTGAGGTAAAAGACAGAATTTAAAATTACAGTTTGTATTCAAGCCTAGAAACGCGTATTTAAGGCAAATCGTCAAATTAATTTTACATCTTGAAATAACATAGGGCAGTTTTGTTCATTACTTTACGCAATGATATACACTTCCATACTTTAAATGTGTGTGAAATCTTATGGGACTTAACTACTAAGGTCATCAGTCTCTAAGCTTACACACTACTTAACCTAAATTATCCGAAGGACAAACACGCACACCCATGCCCGAGGGAGGACTCGAACCTCCTCCTCCATACTTTAATTACAAGGCCATGTAGAAGGGGGAAGCAGGAGAAATCCCTATTCGGTCTCAGTTCTAAAACTTGTAAAGTTCGTATAGCTGCAGAGCGCTTAACAGGAGCGTTCCGATGCAGACCTGTCCATCAGTATGTGACGTCACAAGTGTGCGCGCAGGCCTGTAGTCTAGGTGGTGTTGGCTAGACGCGGCTGCGCTGCGCTGTGTCAAACACAGGCCGCCCACCAGCTCCCCAGCTCCGGCGGCCTTGTGGGCGCCAGCAGGCAGCGGCGACCGCAGGCAGGCAGATGGCCGTGTTTATGGGGCGCCGCCGGTGACGTCACGCGCAGCAGGCGGCAGTGTGCGGTCGCGGGCCCCGGTCTCGGCGTGTCTGGCGGGTTTACGCGGCCCGCTGCATTGCGCCGCGTGCTAACCGGCCGGTGCGGCCAGCCGTCCAGAAATGTCGTTAGTAGACCCGAGCACAGGCCTTGGTTACTTTGCAGGTAGTTTTTAAAAGTAACCACGTTCGCGTTCCAAAGGCCATAGTACGAATGGTAAACATACAGCATTAATCATCACTTCGAAAAAACTTCGGCACTTGCTTTTGATGGTGTCCTTAAATTCGACAAATTTTTCGTAATGATGGATGACGAGACGGAGTCTATGGTTGTATAAGTCTGAGTTTTAGCTGTGAAGGAAACGTTCCACTATGAAATTCAGCTCTTCCTAATTGTGTAAAAATCTCCAAAGCAACGACCGATCGAGGTGGCGCAGTGGTTAGCACACTGGACTCGCATTCGGAAGGACGACGGTTCAATCCCGTCTCCAGCCATCCTGATTTAGGTTTTCCGTGATTTCCCTAAATCGTCTCAGGCAAATGCCGGGATGGTTCCTTTGAAAGGACACGGCCGATTTCCTTCCCCATCCTTCCCTAACCCGAGCTTGCGCTCCGTCTCTAATGACCTCGTTGTCGACGGGATGTTAAACACTGACCTCCTTTCTTCCCTCCAAAGCAACGGTTCCTTCATCTGAGGAGGGAGGAAAAACTGAGTAGGTACCATGTCAGCAGAACACGAGTGCTGAAGCAAAATTTGAAACCCCAACGATGTAGCATGTGCGACGATGTCTTGTAAACGCATTCGGGAGGACGATGGTTTGGGTCCGTGTCCGTTCATCCAGATTTAGGTTTCCCTGGGTTCCCTAAATCATTTAAGGCGGTAGTCGTCTACGAAATCACGAAAAATACGTGATTTTTTTCAAGTACACTGAAACGTTAAATTTGACGATATACAGGGTGATCAAAAAGTCAGTATAAATTTGAAAACTGAATAAATCACGGAATAATGTAGATAGAGAGGTACAAATTGACACACATGCTTGGAATGACGTGCGGTATTATTAGAACCAAAAAAATACAAAAGTTCAAAAACTGTCCGACAGATGGCGCTTCATCTGATCAGAATAGCAATAATGAGCGTAACAAAGTACGACAAAGCAAAGATGATGTTCTTTACAGGAAATGCTCAATATGTCCACCATCATTCCTTAACAATAGCTGTAGTCGAGGAATAATGTTGTGAACAGCACTGTAAAGCATGTCCGGAGTTGTGGTGACGCATGTTGTCTTTCAGCATCCCTAGGGATGTCGGCCGATCACGATACACTTGCGACTTCAGGTAACCCCAAAGCCAATAATCGCACGGACTGAGGTCTGGGGACCTGGGAGGCCAAGCATGACGAAAATGGCGGCTCAGCACACGATCATCACCAAACGACGCGCGCAAGAGATCTTTCACGCAGCTAGCAATTAGGGGTTGTTCTAATAAAACCCCATGTCATTCCAAGCATGTGTGTCAATTTTTACCTCTCTATCTGCATTATTCCGTGGTTTATTAAGCTTTCAAATTTATACTGACTTTTTGATCACCAGGTACTTTAATTCCTTACCCTTTAATAGATGGTATGTATTGCTCAACGGAAATTAGGAAAAGAATTGTAATGGCAAAAGAATGATTCAAGAGAAAACAGAAATTACTTTGTGGACCACTAAACAAAGATCTGAGGAAAAGACTTGCGAAATGTTACATCTGGAGCGTTGCACTATGTGGTGCGGAGACCTGGACATTGAGGAAGGAAGATGAACGAAAATTGGGGGGCACTAGACATGTGGATATGGAGAAGAATGGGAAAAGTGAAATGAGGAAAACTGAGTAAGGAATGAAGAAGTATTAAGGAGAGTTGGAGGTGAAAGAAACATGCTGAAAGTCATCATAAAGAGAAAACGGAAATGGATTGGACATTGTTTTAGGAGGGACTGTTTATTGAAGGAAGGAATAGAAGGAATGGTGGAGGGAGACAGGGGAACAGGAAAAAGAAGATATCAAATGCTGGACAATATCAAAGGAGACAAATATTCAGAATGAAAAGACTGGCTATGGATAGACAAAAATGGAAGAGGCATAACCCATGACAAGACCTGCTGTAAGGCAGAATACCATACTAATACTGCTTAGTCTTGAAGAAATCATTTTGGTGCCCACATCGGACGCTCTCTGTAACCGCTGCACTAGGTGGAAGGAGTCCTTGCAGCCGAAGCACTGGTCATCAGCGGGCATTCCGAACGAGTCCTGTGGCACCTGTTATAAAATAATTTTATGTTAAGTCATTTTAAGTATATTTTATATCAGCGTTCATATAACTGATTCGCCTCGATGGGTAATGAATCCACTCCTTTATTGCGGGTGTACTAATACGTTCGACCTTCTGCAATAATCTGAAAACAGCGAGCATGAAGGACATGGACGGTGACTGTAGGTAGGCGGCGCTAGGTGAGGATGTGGGTTGGCCGATAGACATGCCAAGATAGTATGAACAATTTCGATAAACACTGTGTCTAGAAGGCGCAGCGGTTAACCCAGCTGCCTTGCAAGCAGGAGATCTGGGATTCGAGTCCCGGTCCCACAGACATTTCCATTCGTCGCCGCTGATTCCGCATAAAGTACCGATGCACCTGACATCAATAGTTCCTCCCCTTTCGGTTCCTTTCCACCCCCTCCACCTTCAATATACATAATAAAGATGATATTTGAAAAATATTAACTTTTAACGAAATGGTGACGTTTTGAAACGAATGTAATTTATTCGCACAAAACACCGATACAAAACCGTGCACCAAAAACAGATTTTCGAAGCTAATGCTAAACGGCTACGTACGCTGACAGAAAATTCAACTTAGGATGGCGGCATCAAATTCCGATCAAAGTCGTGTGTGCCGTTCTCGAGTTATGTTTGTCGCCAAATTGAAAACAAAAGTAATTCGAGAAAATGCGTTTAAAGATACATTTTTTGTAGTTAAACATACGTCCAGTGAGCGATCCGTGGACCAAAAAGGAATCCTCCCAGTTTCAAAAGGTGGTCATCCACCGTCTTCTTCGTGGTCATGGTGGTTATGGGGTTCTACTTGGTACCTTCTGTCGTCCGCTGCCCTATTGCCTCGGTACGCTTTTCGTTCGCTTTTCTGCAGAAGTTGTAACAGTCTAGACCGATCCATAATATAAATACCTGACATTGTCGGCTGAAGAGCGATCAATTAATTCGATGTAAAGAAAGCTTCTGATACGAAGTTTTTTAATGCCTTGACCGCGTATATGTACACTGGCTTACCAGTTCCGATACGAATAATCTGTCATGCTCAGATCCGCAGAGTACAGGTTATGAAATCATGCTGTGCGGTAAACCGCACGTTTGTATTCATAACATCGTAACGGACTAATAATATAAAAGCGAGTAGGACATTAAAAATATAGCTGTGTCCTCATGGCAAGACAGAGTCATACAAGCGTGCCACATGAAGGTTTGCCAGTGGTCTACGCAGACACAGGCAGCAACTACGAAGACGAAGAGGAAGACTTTTTCGACATCTGTCCTCACTCTAATCAGAAGCCTATTAGT
This sequence comes from Schistocerca americana, assembly GCF_021461395.2. Taxonomy (NCBI): domain Eukaryota; kingdom Metazoa; phylum Arthropoda; class Insecta; order Orthoptera; family Acrididae; genus Schistocerca; species Schistocerca americana. The sequence goes on along the minus strand of NC_060121.1, from coordinate 923,785,971 downwards.
AACTCATCTGTAAAAAGTAAAGCCGGTAGTCTAGTTAAAATGTGGCTGCACATGAAATCAAAAGGCTCATTCAATGATGCGGCAATTCCTGGGGAACAGGCTTTAGTAAAATCGTCTACATACTCTCAAATGCTGCAGTCAACGACTTTTTTCTGCGGGCAAAGACTTTTGTCTCCTATACGAGCTCGTCCTCGGATGAAAATGTTAACGTGTTCATGTTCATGAAGGGAAATAAGCATCTTATGTATCACGCTATCTGATTCCCATTGAGAACTAAACAATTATAAAATTAAATGATTAAACTGTTCTTATCTTTCATTCCTACCTAAGCTTCCCCACCCAAAAAAAAAAAAATTAAGCATCGGTAATACGTTGGATTCACTTGCTCATTTCACTACACGCAAGACATAAAGTTCACCACTAACAGTTAACAATTAACGTTAACTTCCGATAAATCACCTGTAAAGTAACGCTTTAACGTTTAACGAAGTTAACACTTTTGATAACGGATTAACAACTAGCGTAGTTAACATTTTGTTTAGCGGTTGCCAGGTATGCCTGCAGCACGTGATGCGTAGTTTAAGATATGCGCTGTAGTTGCTCTTTTCTTAACATTTTAGTTTTAATCTTCAGCCCTCTGGCATATCACTGGAAGAAATACTTTCGTTACTTTGTTTTTCTCGATGGGTGCAGTTACGTCAGCCTCATTTATCATTAGTACAGGTGAAATAATTAGCAGTGTTATCTTATTGTGGATAATGACCTGGTAAGTGTACTGATACTGAGCATGTAGAATCACCAACTACATAAACAGAGGTTAACAATAAGCCCAATTTCTATCTGTTGATATAATTTCTGTGTCCCTTACCCCAGATGAAAATAATATTTTGATTATTTTGGCCTCAAAAACAGTTCCACAGCCAAAGATGGACTGTATACAGAAATAGAATAGTATTTTTCATTGTGATTTCTTTATTATAACTTTTTATCGAGGTTTCTGATCCTGCACTGATTTCATGCTGGAAATGCGTAGAACAGTATATAATTAGAGGACACTGCAAATTACATGTTGTGCAAACCGTCTCATGCTTTAATCATAAATATATGTCTGAGCAAAGCCAAATGTTATCTTCACATAAAGAAAAGTATTATATTGTCAATAACCTTCAAATTGTGTTGTGCTCACATGAGTATTCTATATAAAGTAGTGAATTTACTCATAGCGCTTTTGTTGTCCTATGCGTGTCATCACTTTCAGAAGTCAAATTAATAATTAAAATAATTAATTTAATAATATGAAACCTTAAATTGCTGGTGTACCCACGTACCACTACAATAAATAAAAATAGTGAATAGTACAGTGAGTATGAATGAGAACAGTGGCGTATTTAAGTTTACAAAATAATGGCAAGTTTTATTCAACCTTTAGTAACTACAACTTTCTCGAGAACCACCTGATAAATCTTACATGGAAATGACAAACACAAACCAGTTAACGAATGGTGTCTGATAGGGAAAGCACACATCGGGGTAGAAGCTACACAAATTCTCCCCTGAATGTATCCGTTTTACAACGCAGTATGACTTTGTTTACATAAGTCTACTGCGACGCCCAACTCTATTCAAATGGAATAGACTACGATCAGATATACCACAAACGATGATGGTTCACCTGAGAACAGGCAACTGTGAATGTAATTTAACAACCCTACTCCAGCGCAGCAGCACTTCACCCTCTCACTTTGATTCAGACCAGCAGAAAACGGTGCGTTGTAGGCGAGGAGGAGTGTGCTGTAGCGGCTGTTATCTTCTGACGCATCCACAAAAATATGCAAACCTTGCGGTCTGTCGTTCTGATTATCAGAACGTGAGAAACGTCCCTCTCAGAGCCCTAAAATCTCGGCAGAATTCAGTGTGAAGTGCACCTGTTTGCTGGCCTGGCCAGACCAATCTGACTCATAGGCATGACTGTGCATGCTTGAATTGTCAAACATCAAACGGCCGACTCAGGAAAAATAAATTCACTTTCAAAACATACGATACACTATGTGATCAAATCTATCCGGACACCTGGCCAAAAATGACTCACAAGTTCGTTGCGTCCGCCATCGGTAATGCTGGAATTCAATATGGTGTTGGCCCACCCTTAGCCTTGATGACAGCTTCCACTTTCGCAGGCATACCTTCCTGCTGGTTAGGTTTCTTGCGGAATGGCAACCTATTCTTCATAGAATGCAGCACTGAGGAGAGTTATCGATGTTGGTCAATGCGGCCTGGCACGAAGTCGGCGTTCCAAAACATCCCAAAGGGGTCTGTGGGATTTAGGTCAGGAATCTGTGCAGGCGAGTCTATTACAGGGATGTTATTGTCGTGTAAACACTCCGCCAAAGCCCCTCCTTTATGAACAGGTGCTCGATCGTGTTGAAAGATGCAATCACCATCCCTGAATTGCTCTTCAACTGCGGGAAGCAAGAAGTGCTTAAAACATCAGTGTGGGCCTGTGCTGTGATAGTGCCACGCAAAACAACAAGGGGTGCAAGCCCTCTCCATGAAAAAAGCGACCACACCGTAACACCACCGCCTCCGAATTTTACTCGTGGCACTACACACGCTGGTAGATGTCGTTCACCGGGCATTCGCCATACCCACACCCTGCCATCGGATCGCCACATTGTGTACCGTGATTCATCACTCCACACAACGTTTTTCCACTGTTCAATCGTCCAATGTTTACACTCGTTACACCAAGAGAGGCGTTGTTTTGGTATTTACCGGCGTGATGTGTGGCTTATGAGCATCCACTCGACCATGAAATCCAAGTTTTCCACCTCCCGCCCAATCATCATAGTACTTCCAGTGGATTATGATGCAGTTTGGAATTCCTGTGTGATGGTCTGAATAGTTGTCTGCCTTTCAACTGTCGGCGGTCTCTGTCAGTCAACAGAATAGGTCGACCTGTACGCTTTTGAGCTGTACGTGTGCCTTCACGTTTCCACTCGACTATCACATCGGAAACAGAGAACCTAGGGATGTTTACGAGTGTGGAAATCTCACGTACAGACGTATGACACAAGCGACACGCAGTCACCTGACCACGTTCGAAGCCCGTTAGTTCTGCGGAGCGCCCCATTCTGCTCTCTCTCAGTGTCTAATAACTACTGGGGTCGCTGATATGGAGTACCTGGAAGTCGGTGGCAGCACAATGCATCTAATATGAAAAACGTATATTTTTGAGGGGTGTGGTTCAAATGGCTCTGAGCACTATGGGACTTAACATCTTAGGTCATCAGTCCCCTAGAACTTAGAACTACTTAAACCCAATTAACCTAAGGACATCACACACATCCATGCCAGAGACAGGATTCGAACCTGCGACCGTAGCAGTCCCGCGGTTCCGGACTGCAGCGCCTAGAACCGCAAGACCACCGCGGCCGGCTTTGATGGGTGTCCGGATACTTTTGATCACATAGTGTATGTCAGAGATGATAAGCAGTTCCACTGTCGATACTCCTGGAAATGGCCACAGGCTCTCAGTCCACCACAAGATACAGATCCAAAGTAAAAAAAAAAAAAAAGAAAAAAAATGTGAAATTCGCCAAAACAGGACGAGAAGACGAAATTCCCTGAAGAATCATCACTACATTCCGCCAAGCTTCAGGAGGGGTGCAGAATTAGCAAAACGATACCACTTGCACAAGCAATCTGTTTCTGTTTATCGAATCTCCCCTCTTGACTGTTCTGTTGGCCTAGTAGCCAACAGAGTCATAGTACCATTGTTTCCACATAGGGGGAACAAGCCTTTCCTTTGTGTATGCTGAGAGTAACCAACGAACGCCTCCAAATCTCTCGTGTATGAAAAATAGAAGACTTTAGACAAGGGAAGCGCCGTTCTCACGGTAAGCATGGGCATATTTTGGCAATAAATATCTACCTAGACTGGACCACAGTCCCTCATTTACAGATTGAGCTAATCTTTCTGGGCTCACCATTTCCAGTTTCTGAAAGAAGGCTGTTAAGCTTCTCATACAGTTTTGGCTGTGAAATATATGTTTTTACGTGCACGGAGTTTTATGACCTCCTCACCATTTGCACAAAAGCACAATTTACGGCAGTCTCTCTTAAATGGCTGTCAGAAGTTTTGCATTTTGTTTTGAGACTGAAAATTTGTTGGCATCAATGGCGATAATTTTTGCAGACGTATGATGTTGTGCTGTGTCGAAGAGGATATCTGTTTAAATTTTATGCTGGTGGGGAACGACATTGTAGAATTATAACAAAGGAAATTCACACTGGGTGTTAACGCCATTATAAAAAAGAGGAAGAAGAAGAATATTGCATGAAAAGTGATTGATGCGAGTTGAGACATCATCGGCCGTAAGACACTATCCAGAACTCCTTATGTTTTACGATGTGTGATAAACATTTTTAAAACTATATTTGTGGCCTGTTCTGCCTCTGTTCTATGTACTCTGTTTTCGACATACAATATTAATCCGACATTGGTTACTCACATTCCATATGATTCTATTCTTGTTTGTTGAACATGCAGAATCAACAATGTGTCAGTCTTGAATAAATCTAAAATGGTCGTTTGTCTGGTGCGTCAAGTACAACTTTTTCAGTTTTACTGTGGCTAATATTGTACTTCTGCTGTTTGAGAAATCGAACAGTGCTTCATTCAAGACAGATTTGTTATAGGAATTAATTCTTCTGTCCATGATAATTAGTCTAATAATCTGAGAACGATTGGAGAAGAGTCAGTGCAGTAATTTTCTTCACTTTTTTGCTCTACGGCAAGCTTGTATGCTGTTCACTCATTGTTTCAGTAAACGGACTGGTTCTCCTTCAGATTTTAAATTTTTGCTCTAGTTTCCAGACCTCTTAACTCTGTTTTGGATCACACAATCACCCTATTATTCACAATTACTATAAAAGTGGAAATACCCTCATTTAAAAAATGAATTCCCCTGGATAGTTGACGTCTACCAACAGCGAGCAGTTTACGGACTAAGTTTTCTTTTATTTGCTTACCTAATTTAATATTTTGATTCTATGTATCTTTAAACTGAGAGAGGACATTTTTTTTAAATTTTTGCTTAGTTTCTACATTTAAGACAGGAAAGAACAGGAATAGAAAAACCGAAAATCGGTTATTTCAGAAACCGGTTGTTTTGAGCGGTTTTAGCAGTCAGGTTAAACTGGCGTGGGATAGACATAGCCGAAAACCAGTTGTTTCAGCGATAAGCGCCATCCCTGGTTGCGAGTTAACGACTCTGTTCATAGCGGTCTTCAGGGTCGTGCACCTCTATCTGAGTCTCCCGTATGTTGCCCCCACTGAAGTGCTCAATCAGTATTTAACCTGTATAATCTGCGTAAACAAACATTAGCACAAACCATTTCAGATGAGAATAACTCGAGGTTGTACCGAGACGTCCGTATCTGAAATAGTAGAAATAGGCCAACTTGGTACTTAGACTATATTACACATCCAAATACAGCATATCACTTCCCTCTACATAGTGCAAATTATTTTCACCACACTCACTGATTACATCATCTGTTTTTTTTTATTTTTCTTTGACATTTGCATTATATAAATTATATTCTCATCAACTAGGTAGTGAGCCATGCTGGCCTCAGCTTATGCGTTGGTTTAAACCTTGACTGTTAGTCTGGGTTTGGTTTCCCGCGGTTAGTGCGGTTATGCCGTGGTTCTTCCTCTTTCTACGTGTGGCAGCAGCGGTGTGTATCGATATTCGCACCTTGTACTATCTTGGGTCTGATGCTGATAGTTTCCGGCTAGCTGATGTGCGGCAGTCGGTCGGTTGGTGTGGATCAGCCAGGAAATCTCCATGTGGCGCAGTGGACCGGGTCCGCTGGCGGTCTCTACGCAATGTCGGAGTGTGTGGCAGCTGTGCCGATTGCTACGGGGTTCGTGGCTCACCGACCCAGGACATCAAAGTTGAGTGCTGATTTAATTACCGAAGCCAGTCTGTTCACATTGTGCCGCTGGTTTTCATGGTTCGCTGTTTGGGGTATTCCCGTGAGCAACAGCGAGTGTTCGAGTTGGCGAAAGTGTGGCCACCATCTGGTGGAGTTCAATTGTATTTTGGTTATTTGAAGTCCAAGTGCACCAGTCGAATTTTCTGCCTTGTGGCCGTTAGCGTTCCGGTTACCTGCCTGGTAGCTGACATAAAATTCAGGCAGTGTCCTTTCCTCACCGTGTTGTCGCTGCCAAGTTATGTAGTTTTGACAGCTTATGCATATTTGGTTGTGGGCGGCTCCGCCATTTACGTTCTGGCATTGGAGTTCCTTGTGTACTGGTCGGGTGAAAAGCAAGTCGTCTTGTCGGTGGGTCCGTTGACCGTCTCTTGGTTTGGTTGTCGGCACATCGACTACCTGTCTCCCCTAAGCGAACGTTAATATTTCAAGTGCATACCGACCCCGGACTCTTCTGAGCGCCGCTGGCTGTACTGTCTTTTCTTATTGGTTTGAATTTGTATGCTTTTAGTTGGGTTTTAAATAATGGGCCTTCCGCCGTTTTAAAATTGAAAGTTCTTTACTTGTCAAGTCTTGCACTGTTTGGGCCTTCAGCCTCATTTTAATATTTTGTTTTTTATAAAGCTTTGGGCCTTCTTCCTTTTGAAAATTTATTGTAGTTGTGTATTCCAATTATGGGCCTTCAGCGTCTTAAAATTTAAATCCCTTACTTGTTAAATCTTAGATTGTTTGGGCCTTCATCCTCATTTAAAAACATATTTAAGGATAAAGCCTTGGGCTTTTGGCCTTGTAAAAATGTATTGTAGTTGTGTTTTGAATCATGGGCCTTAAGCCGTTTCAAAAGGTAAAATTCCTTATTTTAAGTCTTAAATTGTTTGGGCCTTCAGCCTCCTTTTTTAAATTATTTAAGGATAAAGCTTTGGGCCTTTTGCCTTTGAAAACTTGTTGTAGCTGTGTTTTTAAATCATGGGCCTTCAGCCGTTTTAAAAATTAAAGAGGTTGTGCCCTTAAACCATACGATTGTGTGACATATTCAGTCGATACTTAAGTTCGGAAATGTAATGTTATAATAAAGTTAAATGTGTTCGAGTGTAACTGACAGCCGCTCATTTTTGGCCACTTTCCACAATTCCAACTACCTGTTCTGTCCTGCGGATTTAACCAGGCGTTTCAGGTAGCAACAAATTGTATGGAATCATTTTAACAATTGTTAAGCATTCAATTCGCTGTAACCTCAGAGAAATATTTATATATTATGTTCTTTATATTATTTAAAAAATCATTAACAGCTGTATACCAATAAGACTGTAACAATGAGAATCCTTTTCTGTTAGATTCAGAAGCTTCAGACCCACCTTACATTTCAAGGAGGTGGGTTACTCTGAACTGTTAATGAAAATAAATAAATAAACAAATCTACTGTCTGTGATTCGATGCTTAAGACGACGTAGCGCCCGTTGCATTCGTCTTGTACGCTGTCTGGTTGCTGTGAGTCAGCGAGCACAGCTTATAGTGTTGTATATGTGACGGTTTCCGTAAGATGGACTACGCATGTGCGGCTGCGCTCGTTCGAGTATAGACCTCAGCGCGGGAGTAGGAGCCGCGTAGTGCATGCCCAGCCGAACCAGCAGTGTGAGTACAGCTGGTCCCAGGCCTTAGTTAGACTTGTAGGATACGTGAGAGCCGGGGTGGCCGAGCGGTTCTAGGCGCTACAGTCTGGAACCGCACGACCGCTACGGTCGCAGGTTCTAATCCTGCCTCGGGCATGGATGTGTGTGATGCCTTAGGTTAGGTTTAAGCAGTTCTAAGTTCTAGGGGACTGATGACCTCAGCAGTTAAGTAATAGAACCCAGTACGTTGTCCTCGATGGTGAGTGTTCATCGGAGGTGGGGTATCATCTGGAGTGCCTCGGGGAAGTGTGGTAGGTCCGCTGTTGTTTTCTATCTACATAAATTATCTTTTGGACAGGGTGGATAGCATTGTGCGGCTGTTTGCTGATGATGCTGTGGTGTACGGGAAGGTGTCGTCGTTAAGTGACTGTAGGAGGATACAATATGACTTGGACAGGATTTGTGATTGATGTAAAGAATGGCAGCTAACTGGTGGTGGTGGTGGTGGTTAGTGTTTAACGTCCCGTCGACAACGAGGTCATTAGAGACGGAGCGCAAGCTCAGGTGAGGGAAGGATTGGGAAGGAAATCGGCCGTGCCCTTTCAAAGGAACCATCCCAGCATTTGTCTGAAACGATTTAGGGAAATCACGGAAAACCTAAATCAGGATGGCCGGAGACGGGATTGAACCGTCGTCCTCCCGAATGCGAGTCCAGTGTGCTAACCACTGCGCCACCTCGCTCGGTGGCAGCTAACTCTAAATATAGATTAATGTAAATTAATGCAGATGAACAGGAAAAAAAATCCTGTAATGTTTGAATACTCCATTAGTAGTGTAGCGCTTGGCACAGTCACGTCGATTAAATATTTGAGCGTAACACTGCAGAGCGATATGAAGTGGTACGAGCATGTAATGTCAGTTGTGGGGAAGGCGGATAGTCGTCTTCGGTTCATTGGTAGAGTTTGGGGAAGATGTGGTTTATCTGTAAAGGAGACCGCCTGTAAAACACTAATACGACCTATTCTTGAGTATTGCTCGAGCGTTTGGGATCCCTACCAGGTCGGATTGAGTGAGGACGTAGAAGCAATTCAGAGGTGGGCTGCTAGATTTGTTACTGGTAGGTTTGATCATCACGCGAGTGTTACGGAAATGCTTCAGGAACTCGGGTGGGAGTCTCTGGAGGAAAGGAGGCTTTCTTTTCGTGAATCGCTACTGAGGAAATTTAGAGAGCTGAGGCTGACTGCAGTACAGTTTTACTGCCGCCAACTTACATTTCGCGGAAAGATCGCAAAGAGAAGATAAGAGAGATTAGGGCTCGTACAGAGGCATATAGGGAGTCTTTTTCCCTCGTTCTGTTTGGGAGTGGAACAGGGGGAGAAGATGGAAGTTGTGGTAGGAGGTACCCTCCACCACGCACCGTATGGTGGATTGCGGAGTATGTATGTAGATGTAGACGTAGATGTAGATGTAGAAGTCCCATAGTGCTCAGAGGCATTTGAACCATTTGATATGTGGGATACGTGACACTCTTGTACAAAGTAAGCTTGTAATTAGCCTGACTATGTTTATATTCAGAAATGCTAGCGTCTTCAAACAAGTCCGTTCTACACGCCATTCGCTTTGCGGAAAAAGATAGACCCTTCCCACGAGCCGTACGGAGCTCTGAGCACGCATGGGCGTGGCTGGGGCGGGCACGTTTGAGCCACTCGCCATCTGGCAGCGGGACGGACCGGCCGGAAGCTACAGCCACGGCCAGAGGCTGAGCAGCTGGGCAGCTGGGCAGCTGGCTCCTCCCACGCCCCGTTCTATCCTCGGCCAGCTTTCCTTCAGCTGAGCCGGCGCGGACGACATTCGGAATGGCGACAACGAATCGGAGCGAAGCGCGTGCAGGCGCGCCGGATTCGTCAAGCAGAGCCTCAACTCCAGGATGTGCCGCAAGGGTCCAAGAATACACGTCCGCCTTTTCTGCCAACCCCAACACCATCATCCCACTGTGCTGCGGGATGTGTAGACATAAAACTGCCAGGCGCTCCGTAGGTCTACTTGCTCGGTTTTATTATAGTCTCTGAACTCGGCACCCAAAAAAGAACTGACTCACGAGAGTCGTCAGTGTACTGGAGCATATAGGGTTAAGACAAACTCGGTCAGTTTATCGGAACAGAACTTAGTGAAAGTATATCTTGCGGTTTCGCTACAAGGACGACGGTTAATGCTTAAACGCCAAGAGGAGTGACTAGTAATGGGGAATCATAAACAGCAATCAACAGTCAGCGAAATCTGTGAGCCAATCGAGATTCACATCCTTGTTAGAAGACGACTTCCGCAGCTGATGTAAGTTTTCGTGAATAAAATAATCTACCAGAATACAGCTACTGGTATGAAAATGGGGTGAAAGCTCCTCAGGTACAGAGCATTGTACGGAAGTCAAGATTAGATTAGATTAGTTTTTCGTTCCACAGATCCGTGCTGAGGAGATCCTCGTGAATGTGGAACATGTCAATTTTTTTTAAAAGCTGAAATAACAATACTAATAGTGTGAATATATACAATACATCATTTGTTTCTATTAAAAAATTCGTCAATGGAGTAGAAGGAGTTGGCCACTAGTAAGTCTTTCAGGCTCCTTTTAAACTGATCTTTATTTGCAACTAAATTTTTTATGTTTGCTGGCAAATTATTGAAGATGAGTGTTCCTGAGTAGTGGACCCCTTTTTGAACAAAAGTAAGTGCTTTTAAGTCCTTGTGCAGATCATTTTTGTTCCTGGTATTGTATGTATGAACTGAGCTGTTTGTTGGAAAAAGAGATATATTATTTAGAACAAATTTCATTAAGGAGTAAATATACTGAGAGGCAGTAGTTAGTATACCCAGTTCTTTGAAGAGGTTTCTACATGACGTCCGTGAATTTACTACACAAATAATACGTATTACACAATTTTGGACTCTGAAAACTTTTGTTTGACTTGAAGAGTTACCCCAAAATATTATACCATATGACATTATGGAATGAAAGTAGGCCCTTACAAACAAGGACCACTGGAAGTCTAGAGAGAAAGAAACTGGAAGTAGGTGATATATGACGCATCCAAAAATGTTAAAAATTAAGTCGACAGATGAAGTTTGAAAGGAAGAAGTACTAAAGAGAGTACCACCACATTAGTGGAACATCTGCAAATAGCATTCATGAGTTGTTAATTTGGAGCTGTAAGGAGCAGTTGAGGGGAAATATAGGGACCGGCTAAAAAACCTCCCTTGTTTCAAAAAGAAGTTACAAAAAAACAAAGAAATATACAGAGAAAGTACTTTTATTTATGAGCAACAAATAGTATGCGATACTACATGAGGTGGTTTTTAAAAATTACGTCCGGTAAATGGTGTCCTCCGTTGCTGACACACTGGCGAAGCCTTTCCTGGGAGTTGTGCATAGGTCTTCGTACCACTTCCGGTGGAACGGCAGCCACTTCCTGGCTGATTGCGTCCATAAGTCCTCGAAGGTTTGGGGCCACTATACAGGGTGCGTCACCTAACATTATCGCTGGATATATTTCGTAAACCACATCAAATACTGACCAACCGATTCAACAGACCGAACGTGAGGAGAGGGGCTAGTGTAATTGGTTAATACAAACCATAAAAAAATGCACGGAAGTATGTTTTTTAACACAAACCTACTTTTTTTGTGAATGGAACCCCGTTAGTTTTCTTAGCACATCTGAACATATAAACAAATACGTAATCAGTGTCGTTTGTTGCATTGTAAAATGTTAATTACATCCGGAGATATTGTAACCTAAAGTTGACGCTTGAGTACCACTCCTCCGCTGTTCGATCGTGTGTATCGGAGAGCATCGAATTACGTAGGGATCCAAAGGGAACGGTGATGGACCTTAGGTACAGAAGAGACTGGAACAGCACATTACGTCCACATGCTAACACCTTTTTATTGGTCTTTTTCACTGACGCACATGTACGTTACCATGAGGGGTGAAGTACACGTACACACGTGGTTTCCGTATTCAATTACGGAGTGGAATAGAGTGTGTCCCCACATGTCAGGCCAATAGATGTTCGATGTGGTGGCCATCATTTGCTGCACACAATTGCAATCTCTGGCGTAATGAATGTCGTACACGCCGCAGTACATCTGGTGTAATGTCGCCGCAGGCTGCCACAATAGGATGTTTCATATCCTCTGGGGTTGTAGGCATTTCACGGTACACATTCTCCTTTAACGTGCCCCACAGAAAGAAGTCCAGAGGTGTAAGATCAGGAGAACGGGCTGGCCAATTTATGCGTCCTCCACGTCCTATGAAACGCCCGTCGAACATCCTGTCAAGGGTCAGCCTAGTGTTAATTGGGGAATGTGCAGGTGCACCATCATGCTGATACCACACACGTCGACGCGTTTCCAGTGGGACATTTTCGAGCAACGTTGGCAGATCATTGTGTAGAAACGCGATGTATGTTGCAGCTGTTTGGGCCCCTGCAATGAAGTGAGGACCAATGAGGAGGTCGCCAATGATTCCGCACCATACATTTACAGTCCACGGTCGCTGTCGCTCTACCTGTCTGAGCCAGCGAGGATTGTCCACGGACCAGTAATGCATGTACCGTAGATTCACTGCCCCGTGGTTTGTGAAACCCGCATCATCGGTAAATAGGTAGAACTGCAACGCATTATCTGTTAATGCCGATTGACAGATTTTAACTCGATGATTAAAGTCATCACCATGTAATTGCTGATGAAGCGACACATGAAACGAGTGAAAGCGGTGACGATGCAGTATGCGCATGACACTACTTTGACTCAGTCCACCGGCTCTCGCAATGTCCCGTGTACTCATGTGTGGGTTCATGGCAACAGCAGCTAACACACCAATTGCACCCGCTTCTCCTGTGACGGGCCTGTTACGGACCCGTTTGCGTGCTAAGACCATACCTGTTGCATACAGTTGGCGGTAGATGTTTTGCAATGTACGGCACGTTGGATGCTCTCTGTCCGGGTACCGTTCTGCATACACCCTGCAGGCTTCAGCTGCATTTCGTCGACACTCGCCATAGATGAGTATCATCTCCGCCTTTTCAGAGTTCGAATACACCATGGTCACAGTTCCTACAACGCTACACTATCACAGACGTCTGGTAACACGATGTACTACAGTTAGTCTGCGTGCGGAGACAAATGCAGAATAACAATAGCAGCAAGCGCTACATGCGGACACTGCGACAGCTAGACCAAACCACAACAGTGCACTACAGCCACTCTCGTAAACACGGTCGTCATCGTAAACATGTCCCTGCAGATGCTGCTCGCCGACCGTGGTCCGTGTTTGTTACAACACGCAACTGAACATCAGAGGTTTCAAGCGTCAACTTTAGGTTACAATATCTCCGGATGTAATTAACATTTTACAATGCAACAGACGGCACTGATTACGAATTTGTTTATATGTTCAGATGTGCTAACAAAACTGACGTGGTTCCATTTAAAAAAACGTAGGTTTGTGTTAAAAAACATACTTCCGTGCGTTTTTGTATGGTTTGTATTAAACAATTATACTAGCCCCTCTCCTCACGTTCGGTCTGTGTAATCGGTTCGTCAGTATTTGATGTGGTTTACGAAATATATCCAGCGGTAACGTTAGGTGACTCACCCTGTATATGCACCTGAGCCTTTAAATGTCCCCAAAGAAAACAACTACATGGTGATAAATTGGGTGACTTTGGGGGCCATGCTATCTTTTCTCGTGAAGAAAGAAGAAGCCTAGGAAACAATTTTCTCAAAATTTCTTGGGAATGCCGAGAACTGTGAGCTGTGGCTCCGTCTTGTTAGAACCAGACTTTCCCTCTACATGGTCCCCAACAAACTCGTTTAATTATGGTCGAAGAAAGGCCCCTCGACTAATACAGCAGCGATCTGAATTACCCATTACCGTTTCGCCGTCTTCTTCGTAAACATGGGGACCCCAACGCCAAATTCAAAAGCGGCGTATCAAACTGTCGCATGATGGCTGTGAAGTGGTCGTTGGTGTAGTTCCTGAGGGTTTCCTGCCGCTCAGTAGCGAAAATTTTATTTATTTACAGTACGTGACATGTAAGTCTCATCATGCGAAATAAAAACTGCGCCCGGGGGAATATTCTGAAGAATTTCCACAATAACTTTTCTGAGAGTTTCAAAATTACTCTCGCTTAATTCCTGGGTAACCGTCATTTGGTATGGGTGCATGCAAAAATCTGCGTTCAATATTCTTCCTACACTATCAAGACAATCGCAGGGCAGCTTCCCGTTTAACTGCTGATCGCTTCGGAGATTGATGGACGGACGCTGTCACATGCGTCACGTCTTCCGGCTATGTTGCAGTTCGAGATCGGCCAGTGGATTTTCTTTTCAGTACAGAATCCGTTCTCATAAAGTTTGTTACCCAATCTCCAATAGTATCTGTATCAGAAACAAAATCATGTCTGCCACGCTCGAACCGAATGCGAAATGCTCTCTGAGTATTACTCACAGGAACACCATTACGAATACACTCCTCCGCAAGAAATACACGATGCTCATTAATACCAGATAGAAGAAGGTAGAGGACAACATTAGAACAATTACAAGACTGATAACCTAACATCAGTCTTTCATCCGCCCATGAGAAATCAGCACTCCTTACTGCCCATTCAAGAATGCTATCCACCAGCAGGACATAAAGTTTGGTCGCTCTGCCCTTGGGGTATTGAGTGGCAAATCTTATGTAGAATTTTTTGTTGACCCAACCTTAATTAGACAGCTTAGGTGTTACGGATGAAAAGTAGTTAATTGCAGATATAGCACAGTATTATTCTAATTACGTAACCGACTTACGGCTTCCGAGACCACTATCAGACCTTCGCTACAAAAAAATGGTTCAAATAGCTCTGAGCACTATGGGACTTAACTTCTGAGGTCATCAGTCCCCTAGAACTTAGAACTACTTAAACCTAACTAGCCTAAGGACGTCACACACATCCATGCCCGAGGCAGGATTGGAACCTGTGACCATAGCGGTCGTGCGGATCCGGACAGCAACGCCTAGAACCGCTCGGCCACACCGGCCGGCACTTTCGCTACAGTCATCAAAGATGATATAATAGTGATGCCCATCATTGAAAAAGATATTACACTTGGAGGGTCAAATGTAAACACAGTGTGACGATCTGTGGTTCAGACAGTGTAAGTGTGAAAGGAAGTGTTTATAACGCCCGTGCTCAGTGTGAAATGAATACTGTTTCATGCTTCAAAGAAAATCAGAAGCATCCGTAGATCTAACGGTCTTAAAGTTACTAAGCAAAAAATATTCATCAAACTTAGGGGAAATGAATACTAATTGCGCCTTCATTTTTTAAGTCAAAATGGAAGGACCTTACTCAAAGAATGGACTTTTAATACCGGCTAAACGTGATTTTACATGCTGTCGATTGCGTAGGTCGCTTACTTGGTATCGGGGGAGAATCTAATCACACACAACAGCTCAGTTCGTCCTGTTGGCTTTGCGATGTACCACTGGCGATCTCCCAAGTTTATACTGGGGCTGGCTACCAGGCACTTGCGGAAGAATGCAGCCACAACCGCGACACGGAGTAACGAGCTGACGACAAGTTCTATAATGGGACAGGCAGCCTCACACAGCCCGTAAACATTCTCTCTCTCTCTCTCTCTCTCTCTCTCTCTCTCTCCCTCTCTCTCTCCCTCTCTCTGCCGGCCGCGGTGGCCGTGCGGTTCTAGGCGCTACAGTCCGGAACCGCGGGACTGCTACGGTCGCAGGTTCGAATCCTGCCTCGGGCAAGGATGTGTGTGCTGTCCTTAGGTTAGTTAGGTTTAGGTAGTTCCAAGTTCTAGGGGACTAATGACCTAAGATGTTAAGTCGCATAGTGCTCAGAGCCATTTGAACCAACCATCTCTCTCTCTCTCTCTCTCTCTCTCTCTCTCTCTCTCTCTCTCACACACACACACACACACGCACACACACACACACACACACACACACACACACACACACACACGTGTGCCTCACGTGACGGAACGGAAGTAATTTCTGAAAAACGAAGTTCAGTTGTGCATATTTTGTGCGAAGTCTCTTGTTGCTATCGTTTTTCTTTTTTTTTTTCGATTGCCAAAGTGCTGTCGAAGATACTCCTCGACACTTGCTGTCTATGGATTTTGTAGATCAAAGAGACTGAGGGACAGCATAAAACTGCACGGCAATTTGATTCCGATCAAGTAACAAAGAAGACTTTGTAACTTCCTTCTTGTCCACAACATACAAAAACGGATAAAAAGAGGAACATAGTAACTGGGCAGCAGTTGGAATTATAAACAGTCTTCTGAAGATTCCAGAGCTGACGCGATTACAGTAATATGAGGATGCCATGACAACTAATCCATAAGAAGACGCTTAAATATACGCTGATATGGTGAACATAATGTTCCCAGGAGGAGACTGCAGGAAACAACTCGTAAAAGGTTGGAGAAGAGCGGTATGAAAGGCGTTGCAAAAGTACAGATGCCAACTGGCGTCAAAATAAACACAAAATCTGTGGAAGGAGAATAACTGAGAGAGGATAGTAAAGAGCAACTGGTTCCCTATAGCAGAGAAATGATGATGCAGGTAATGTCTATTCCGTGGACGAGGTACCGAGAGTCGAGACCAAAACAGGCGCGGGTACGACTTTTGGTTCTGGGAGATCGTCGCAGTTTGTTAGTTTATCCTCATACCTTGAAATGTAATTTTCTGTCACTCCATCTTTCAGTCTTAGTATTTTAATAAAAATAACATTAAATGTATAAAATGTATTAATACAATAATTTGTTTACATTAGAGCTCAGTACATCGTTTAGTATAACATGCAAGAAATTGCAATTCTCTAAAATGCATTCGTGTCACACATTTGATTTAAGAACTACCTGACGTAACAATAATAAACTCACATATCTGACAATGTCATAATTTACTCAGTATAAAATGAAAGCAGACTCACTGTTACAGTAGTCCACATAGCACTACAGCTAAGAACACAGGTCTGGGCACCACACCTACAAAAAAATGGTTCAAATGGGTCTGAGCACTATGCGACTTAACTGCTGAGGTCATCAGTCCCCTAGAACTTAGAACTACTTAAACCTAACTAACCTAAGGACAGCACACACATCAATGCCCGAGGCAGGATTCGAACCTGCGACCGTAGCGGTCACGCGGTCCACAGCTACAGGAGCATCAAATTGGGGGTGATGTCGCTCTCTCGGTCTTCTACACTTCCGTTCTGGAGCGTTATTATTTCTGTTATTTTTTGCTTTAGTGGAGGGCCTTGCTCTTTCTCTCTTGCTTTACTCTGCTCCCTTTGGGCTACCGCCTGTACCTGTGCGCTCACCGATCGTGTCGGATTAGTTGTTAGTAGAAAGTATGCTCGGCATGTCAACGGGGGCCTTTAACTGAGAAAAATATTTTTTGCACCCTCGTATATGGTACGGCACAGTAAAAATCAGGCAACATCCAATATGAACAACAACTAAGAAGGATTAACAAGGGTGCAAAGCTGAGGAACTGTGCCGGTGAAAAAGGATGAAGGGCAGTGTTCCGCCTTTATTGTCCAACTTGTACATTGAAGAAGCAATGTCAAAATAAAATAACGATTAAGGATTGGGATTAAAATTCAGAGTGAAAGGATGTATTTGGTAAGATTCACTAATGACATTCCCATTCTCAGTAAATATGAGCAGAAATGGAGGACGTTTTGAACTGAATTAGTCGTCGAATAAACACAGAATAAGAACTGAGAGTGTAAGTAGGCTGTTTAGGTTTTTTTTTATTGGTAACGCCACGTAGCGCTCTGTATGAAAATCACTGGCTGTGTTGTGTGCAGTCTGTGGCTGGTTAGCATTGTTGTAATATTGTAGTGTTGGGCAGTTGGATGTGAACAGCGCGTAGCGTTGCGCAGTTGGAGGTGAGTCGCCAGCAGTGGAGGATGTGGGGAGAGAGATGGCGGAGTTCTGAGAGCGGATGATCTGGACGTGTGTCCATCAGAGACAGTAAATTTGTAAGACTGGATGTCACGAACTTATATATATATATATATATATATATATATATATATATATATATATATATATATAATGACTTTTGAACACTATTAAGGTAAATGCATTGTTTGTTCTTTGTCAAAATCTTTCATTTGCTAACTATGCCTATCAGTAGTTAGTGACTTCAGCAGTTAGAAACTTTTATTTAGCTGGCAGTATTGGCGCTCCCTGTATTGCAGTAGTTAGAGTAACAAAGATTTTTGTGAGGTAAGTGATTCATGAGAGGTATAGGTTATTGTTAGTCAGGGCCATTCTTTTGTAGGGATTATTAAAAGTCAGATTGCGTTGCGCTAAAAATATTGTGTGTCAGTTTAGTGTTGATCAGAATAAGTAAAGAGAGTAATGTCTGACTACGTTTGGTTTTGCTCCGCTGCTTGAAAAGGAAATAATGTAAGAGGTTTATCAGCACAGTCATTCATAAATTTTTCTATGGGGACGTTTCAAGAGAAATAAAATGAAAAACGAAAGTAATGAGGAGTAACAGAAGTTAGATTAACGATAGAATGAATATCAGAATTGGAAACCACGAAGTAGGCGGAGTGATGTAATTCTGCTGCCTTGGAAGGAAAACGTGACGTATGAAGCAAGTTCGAAATAAGAAGCAATGAAGCAAAGGGAAATAGGGCGTTTCTGGTTAAGAGATGTCTCCTGGCATTAGCCATAGATCTTAATGAATGCCTTTACAGAAAGTAAGAAAAAGCGATATAGTCGACAGAGAGTAAAGTCTTGTGTAGGACCACTGTTTCTGGACGCGAGTATGACGTCAGATCTGAGCAAATAGAAGACTTACTTGGTTGTCTCACTTAAGAGTGAACACAAGCAAGTGTCGTGCGCTGTCGGGCCTAACTGTTACGAGCCGGGCACCAAGAGCATGCCGAGCGTGGGCGGATATAAGGCTCCAGTAACATAAATTGTCACTGTCCCATAAATGGTCACTGCGAATCTAGGTGTAGCCGCAATATTACATACAGCAATAAGGGCACTGCTGACGACAATGAAGACAGTGCTTATCATCTGCAGCGAGCTTAAGGGTTGTTTTATTTTTGTTCACTTTGGAAACTTTGTGAGGCATTACCCAGTGATATTCTTAGTAAATTTTATCAATAACAAGTGTTGCACCTAGAAACTGGGTACTTAATCTTGCCATTATCCTCACTCACTGTCACCTACTTATACTCTCATTCCTTTCCAGTTATTGAATAACCAAGTGTCATTGTTTAAACAGCTAAAAGAAAAGTAACAAAAGATTTCCATTGCCAGTTTTGTTTAATTATTGAAAAGATAACTGAAAGAAATTGATAATGAAGCCTCAAAAACTGAACAGTGTGACTCAATAATTTAAAGAGGCAATGTCATCCACGCTAACTGAGTGAAGGCAAAGTAACTTAAAATTAAAGTAATTTTTACAATTTCAACCCAAAGAACAGAATAAATTAAGTTAACGTATTTCATATTTGAGCCTATCGCAATAACGCTATCCATTCTCTGAAAATTATTTCAAGTATTTAGTTCATCAGTCCACTCGAATAGTAAACGGTTGCGGAAACACTCTTGACCTCTTAGCAACAAATAATCCTGAACTAATAACAAGCATCAAAACGGATACAGAGATCAGTAAACACAGGGTTGTCACAGCGATATCGAGTACTGTGACCCGCAACTCCTCCAAAAATAAAAGAAAACTATACCTATTCAAAAAAGCAAATAAATATTCACTTGACACCTTCCTGGGAGACAATCTCCATTCTTTCCAAATTAACAATGTAAGTGTAGGCCAGATGTGGCTCCAAATCAAAGAAATAGTATCGGCAGCAATTGAGAGACGTATCCCAAATAAATCAACAAACGACGCAGCTGATCCTCCTTGGTACAAAAAACAGGTCAGAACACTATTGCGGAAACAAACAAAAAAAAACATGCCAAATCCAAACGGACGCAAAATCTCCAAGATTGGCGATCCTTTACATAGGCCCGAAATTTAGCGCGGACATCAATGCGAGATGCTCATAACAGTTTCCACAACGAAACTTTCTCTCGAAACCTGGTATAAAACCCAAAGACATTCTGGTCGTATGCGAAGTACGCTAGCAGCAAGACACGATCAATGCATTCTCTGCGCGGTAGCAACGGAAATACTATAGATGACAGTGCTGTCGAAGCAGAGTTACTAAACACAGCCTTCCGAAATTCCTTCACCAAAGAAGGTGAAGTAAATATTCCGGAATTCGAATAAAGAACAGCTGCCAACATGAGTAACGTAGAAGTAGATATCCTAGGAGTAGCGAAGGAAATTAAATCACTTAACTAAACCAAGTCTTCCGGTCCAGACCGTACACCAGTTACGTTACATCCAGAGTATGTTGGTACAATAGCTCCATACTTAACAATCGCATACAGCCGTTCGCTCGACGAAAGATCCGTACCCAAATACTGGGAAGCTGCACAGGTCACACCAATATTCAAGAAAGGTAGTAGGAGTAATCCACTAAATTACAGGGCCATATCATTAACGTCGATATGCAAGCAGGATTTTGGAACATATATTGTTTTCGAACGTTATGAATTA
Organism: Schistocerca americana; assembly: GCF_021461395.2. Classification (NCBI taxonomy): domain Eukaryota; kingdom Metazoa; phylum Arthropoda; class Insecta; order Orthoptera; family Acrididae; genus Schistocerca; species Schistocerca americana. The sequence continues at coordinate 923,765,690 of NC_060121.1, read as the reverse complement.
CCTCGAAGACAACGATCTATTGACACACATTCAACACGGATTTAGAAAACATCGCTCTAGTGAAACACAACTAGCCCTTTATTCACATGAAGTGTTGAGTGCTACTGACAAGGGATTTCAAATTGATTCCGTATTTCGAGGTTTCCAGAGGGTTTTTGACATTGCACCACACAAGCTGCTTGTAGTTAAATTGTGTGTTTATGGAATATCGTCTTAATTATATGACTGGATTCGTGATTTCCTGTCAAGAAGGTCACAGTTCGTAGTAATAGACGGAAAGTCATCGAGTAAAACAGGAGTAATGCCCAGCGTTCTCCGAGGAAGTGTTACAGACCCTCTGTTGTTCCTGGTCTATATTAACGATGTAGGAGACAATCTGAGTAGCCGTCTTAGGTTGTTTGCAGATGATGCTGTCATTTGCTGTTTTGTAAAGTCATCAGATTACCAAAACGAATTGCAGAATGATTTAGATAAGATATCTCTATGGTGCGAAAAGTGGCAATTGACTCTGAATAAAGAAAAGCGTGAAGTTATTCACATGAGTACTAAAAGAAATCCGCTAAATTACGATTATGCGATACGTCACACAAATCTGAAGACTGTAAGTTCAGCTAAATACTTTGGGATTACAACTACAAAATGCCTAAATTCAAACGATCACATAGATAATGTTGTGGGTGGACTAAATCAAAGACTGCGATTCATTGGCAGAACACTTAGGAGGTGCAACAGGTCTACTAAAGAAACTGCTTACACCACGCTTGCCCGTCCTGTTCTGGAGTATTGCTGTGCGGTGTGGGATCCGCATCATGTGGGACTGACGGATGATATAAAAAAAGAACAAAGAAGGGCGGCTCGTTGTGTACTATCGCGAAGTAGGGCAGGTAGTGCCACAGACATGATAACGTGGAGTGGCAATCAATGAAACAAAGGCGTTTTTAGTTAGACGGGATCTTTTCATGAAATTTCAATCTCCAGTTTTCTCCTCCTATTGCGAAAACCTTCTGTTGGCACCCACCAACATAGGGAGAAGATATCAGGCTAGCACAGAAAAACTTAAGTGCTCGTTTTTCCCGCGCGCTTTCGACAATGGACCGGTAGAGAGACAGCTTGAAGGTGGTTCATTGAAGGCCCTTTGCTGTTTCTTATGTATATAAGCAATTTAGGAGACAATCTGAGCGAAGACGTTTTTCGTTGCGGCGGAATCTTCTCACGAAATTTCAATCACCAGTTTTCTCCTCCGAATGCGAAAATATTGTGTTGACGCCGACCTACATAGGGAGAAACGATCGTCTTAAAAAGTAACGGAAATCAGAGCTTTCACGGCAAGATATAGACGTCCGTTTTTTCCGCGCGCTGTATGAGATTGGAATAATAGAGAATTATAGTGAAGGTGGTTCGTTGAACTTTATGCCAGGCACTTAAATGTGATTTGCAGAATATCCATGAAAATGTAGATGTAGGTGTGTACTGGCTAGGTTCATATTTTGGCGTTATCAATCGATTGAAAGCCAACATTTGCGTGTTTGATCCAGTAACTTATCAGAGTAATTGCAATCCATTCAAAGTACATAGTTTCCAATATCGAACAATCTAGCGCACGTAAGTAAATGCTACACTCAGGTTCCTTAAATTAATGTCGTAGCATAAGAGCTGTCTCCACTCAGTCATTTACTTTTCAATGAGTTTAAATACCCTTTTCGAAATTAACACACTTGAGTGTTAACGATATAAGACAATTTCTTTCTTTATTCATTATTATTTCGTAACGTGTCGTGTCGTCGTAAACCTGTGTCAGCCTTCTGTTGCCACACGTACTGCCAAACGATTACACACAGGCAGTGTCCAGTTGGGTTGGCGACCTTATTGATTAATTTCTGTATTATTCCAATTAGATTTGTTGTGGTCTCTCTGCGTCATGTGGTACCCTTTCTCGTTTCATATTTTATGTGAGTGATGACACTGTTTTCCTTACTAAGCAAAATCCATATAAGTAGGAAGTACCGGAGTAGAATAGGTTGTTCATTAGAATAATTTCTTGTGCACTTCTCTCCACTAACTGGTCAAAAAATTTCTAAGGTGACGATCACCTTCTCCAAAATCAAATAAATTGGAGATACGTATATAAATGTCATATTATGGCTTTAACCGACTAGTAATGTGGAGGTTACAAGGAGTTGTGAACACGACTCAAACGTTCCATACCTTTATTACTTTTTGTTTTCAGTTTTTAACAAATGTGGTTTCTGAAATCTATCAGACACTCAAGAATTTGCTCCAGAGGCGCTCCAGACAATGATTTAAAGAACCATTTTCTTTTAAATGATACTTTAACACCAGTAACATTTAAGAACACAGATATCTAAACGGCAATCGACTGAAAATGCGACAGAAGTCATGCAGGAGACCTGCGACTATGAAGTAAACTTGAGGAGACTTACTCCACTAGAATAACTAGCCACTTGCTGTTCAAAAATCCTTACTTATGACGCGTTTAGGCCACAGCCCATTGTCAGAAAATCAAAATGAAAATTCTTCATGGAAAGCAAGTGGCCAGTTATTGTAGCGACCTATTCAACACTGGTGTAAATCTCAAAAGACAATCCGCCAAAGCGCCAAAACCAGTGGCATACGCTTATTGTGAAGTCGTCAGTCATACGACCACACCGCTGCCTGAGAGATCGGTCCGCCGAATGCGATTCTCTCGATAAACGGAATAGAAGAACGGCTGTGTTAGCCAAAGAGTACACAGCCAGTCGCAGTACTTCTGCTCGTTGCGAGGCGCCGCTGGGCCACTTCATGTGTAGCAGGCGTGTGGTACAGTTGTGGCAGTCTACAGTTCGTAGCCGCGCCCAGTGGTCAGCCAGCACCGTTGTTAGTCATCGTCTGCCTCTCAGCCGTTGCTGCCATCAAGTCTTTGTAGCCTAGTTGTAAAGTACCGTGAGTGTACTACAATAAAGTCAACAGTACTAAGTAAGTAGTTGTAAACAATTCTACGTTCTGTCATGTCGACAGCCAAGTTAGTCTTCATATTCACCGGATTCGACATTTAAGATTACGAGAGATTAATTCGTCACTGCAAGATTTGTGACTTGTAAATTATGCCATTCTACAGACGCTTAGTCCAGTCGCGTCTTCTGTAATTGTCAACTAACAGATCATGGACTACAACGAAGTTAAGTAATAAATACTTTCTTATTTTGTACTCCTGCTAATTAACTGTGTTTTCCTGTTGTAGCTACCAAGCAGCCTTAGCATAGTAGAACCCACGTTTCCACCTCATTGGCTATCTCATATTTGCTACCTCATGTTGATGGACTCGGTTATGGTGGAACATCGATAGTTTCGAAGGACAATTACAAGCAGCTTTTAATACAGGTGTTAGAGCAACCACCGTTAAAATTTGAAAAAAAATCGTTTAGATTCCAAACTCTTTTGAATCCACTAAGAGAACAAAAATTATTAAAGTACGAAATATCTTAAAGTGTTTAAATCGCGAAAAAAGCAAAACACAAACGCTTTGACAAACAGATTCACAGAATATTTGAAAGGGAGCTGAAATTTAATGCACTAACTTGAGCTCAGACCACACATCAAAGTGTTGCTTGGTTCTGCTCAGACTGTAAAACATACACAGGATACACATTATAACTGTGTAACAGATACAAATTACAGACCGCTTGCGGGTGCTTCCTTTCAGAACAAGAATAACTGTCCCCATGTAGCAAATAGTCAATTGTACGTACAAATATTTTTGTTTTAAAAATTGAACACCTGATCATTCAGAATGAAACACAGATATAATTCTAAGAAGATTAAAGAACGAGTGCTTTAATCGTAAAATATAATACATTATTTGAGCCCTTGAGAGTTCAAAATAAGACAAACGAACAGATTTTAAAGAAACGATCTCTATGCTTTTTCCAATAATAATGGAACTGGGACTAGAGAAAATGTGACCCCGTTTACAACTGTCTTAAAAATTACTCGGAGATTACAACGGATGATGAGCCGCTTTTAACACCCAGGCCAAATAACGGCCATTAGCGAGAGCTACACACACTATGGGCGTCAACCCAAGTCTCACTTACAAAGAACAAGAACTTCCGAAAATTGCATCCATCACTTAATCACACGCAGACGACGTGCTCGTCATTTATTTCTACGCCGAATGCCTGAGGCCCAAGAAATACTGGTGGGACCACATCGATCAACCAAAGCACCAGAAATGGGAACTAGTCGACTCAGAAGACACAATTCGCGTTCGCGAAGGCAGAGTCAAGCAATGATGCACCAAACGGTGTCGGCACCGTAGTGTAGATCGTCCTACAATTACAGTTCGTCGCGCATGTCTGAGTGGTTGTAATTCACAGAACGCTAATCGCTCCGCTTTGTACAGGGTGTTTCAAAAATGACCGGTATATTTGAAACGGCAATAAAAACTAAACGAGCAGCGATAGAAATACACCGTTTGTTGCAATATGCTTGGGACAACAGTACATTTTCAGGCGGACAAACTTTCGAAATTACAGTAGTTACAATTTTCAACAACAGATGGTGCTGCAAGTGATGTGAAAGATATAGAAGACAATGCAGTCTGTGGGTGCGCCATTCTGTACTTCGTCTTTCTGCTGTAAGCGTGTGCTGTTCACAATGTGCAAGTGTGCTGTAGACAACATGGTTTATTCCTTAGAACAGAGGATTTTTCTGGTGTTGGAATTCCACCGCCTAGAACACAGTGTTGTTGCAACACGACGGAGTTTTCAACGGAGGTTTAATGTAACCAAAGGACCGAAAAGCGATACAATAAAGGATCTGTTTGAAAAATTTCAACGGACTGGGAACGTGACGGATGAACGTGCTGGAAAGGTAGGGCGACTGCGTACGGCAACCACAGAGGGCAACGCGCAGCTAGTGCAGCAGGTGATCCAACAGTGGCCTCGGGTTTCTGTTCGCCGTGTTGCAGCTGCGGCCCAAATGACGCCAACGTCCACGTATCGTCTCATGCGCTAGAGTTTACACCTCTATCCATACAAAATTCAAACGCGGCAACCCCTCAGCGCCGCTACCATTGCTGCACGAGAGACATTCGCTAACGATATAGTGCACAGGATTGATGACGGCGATATGCATGTGGGCAGCATTTGGTTTACTGACGAAGCTTATTTTTACCTGGACGGCTTCGTCAGTAAACAGAACTGGCGCATATGGGGAACCGAAAAGCCCCATGTTGCAGTCCCATCGTCCCTGCATCCTCAAAAAGTACTGGTCTGGGCCGCCATTTCTTCCAAAGGAATCATTGGCCCATTTTTCAGATCCGAAACGATTACTGCATCACGCTATCTGGACATTCTTCGTGAATTTGTGGCGGTACAAACTGCCTTAGACGACACTGTGAACACCTCGTGGTTTATGCAAGATGGTGCCCGGCCACATCGCACGGCCGACGTCTTTAATTTCCTGAATGAATATTTCGATGATCGTGTGATTGCTTTGGGCTATCCGAAACATACAGGAGGCGGCGTGGATTGGCCTCCCTATTCGCCAGACATGAACCCCTGTGACTTCTTTCTGTGGGGACACTTGAAAGACCAGGTGTACCGCCAGAATCCAGAAACAATTGAACAGCTGAAGCAGTACATCTCATCTGCATGTGAAGCCATTCCGCCAGACACGTTGTCAAAGGTTTCGGGTAATTTCATTCAGAGACTACGCCATATTATTGCTACGCATGGTGGATATGTGGAAAATATCGTACTATAGAGTTTTCCAGACCGCAGCGCCATCTGTTGTTGAAAATTGTAACTACTGTAATTTCGGAAGTTTGTCTGCCTGAAAATGTACTGTTGTCCCAAGCATATTGCAACGAACGGTGTATTTCTATCGCTGCTCGTTTAGTTTTTATTGCCGTTTCAAATATACCGGTCATTTTTGAAACACCCTGTACCAGTCATGGCAGCGCAACGATCTGCTACATCATCTGCTGCTACAACAGACCGTTGAAGACCAGCAGATCAGTTCCTGCATTTTATTTAAAGATGAGGCATGTTTTACAAAAGCTGGCGCATTGATTTACAATAATGCGCACATGTGAGCAGGTGAAAATCGTCGAGCAGTAATGAGAGTGAGGCATGAGGGTGGGTTCATTATCAGTGATTGGGCAGGAATTGTCGGTGATAGACACATGGGGCCACATACTTTACGAAACATTTTAACAAGTGCTATCATTGATTTCTGCGCAATGAATTACCACTGCTATCGGGGAACTTTAGCCTGCACACAGCCAATGGTAGTTTATGCACGAGGAGTCACCACCTCATCTTCTGCAGATCGTGCGATATAACATCGCAACGTTTCATGGACGGTGGGTTGATAGTAGAGGTCCGATACATTGGTTTCCCTGTTCACCGGAACTGAATCCATTGGATTCCTGTCTATGGTGACATTTAAAGGAACTGGTGTATGGTCAATGCGTCGGCAATGTGCAGACGTTACAGAAGCGTGGGTCCCATGTGTGTGTGCTAATTAAGAGAGATGAATCTGAAAGAGTGCTTGATCCATTCCGAAGAACGGCTGAAGGAAATGTCAGGATACACGGTAACCACTTGCAGGACTGTTTCAACCGAACGGACAGATGGGAATGAGAGCAAAGAATGGCACATAATCTCGAAAGATGCATAATTATAAGATCTTTTCTTCTAATTTTGAGCGATACTATTTGCTGTAGGAATACGTGGTACTGTTTTTTAGCACCCTGCATACAACAAACAGTTGAGGACGTTTAGAACGGAGAACTACTCTGAGGTGAAGTTTGTGACAAAGGACGAAGGTCGTGGCGGACCGCATAAGACAAGTCACAAGCCTGAAGACGAAAGAAAGATGATACACGTATCTACATGTACTCTTCTTTCGACAAATTTTACACTGAATTCCATTTCACAACTCTGCTGTAGAGGTCGGAAATCGAGTAAACAAGTTGGGGACAAAAGAAATGGTGTGTGTGATGTGATAGCGACGACTTACTTGTGTGTGTGTGTGTGTGTGTGTGTGTGTGTCTTTGTGCGTACGTTTTTACTTTTCAGTTTTTGATTTAAGCATCTCCTCGATGTTCTCCAATGGGTTGCACAAGCTTGTGGCCACTTGTGGTGACCTTCTTTGTAAACGGTCGATGTACCCTGTTAGGGCTACCTGAAATCAGTCGCACACGGAACGTGCTCGCTAACGTGTTTTTGGTAATTTTGTATCAGTAAGAATATTTTTGTTATTGATTATTGACCCTTTTTAGTTTCGTTGTTGATTTTTATTGTTTCGTACTTCAATCGGTAAAAACAGAACCCTCATAGGATCAATTTGTCCTCCGTCTCTTTCTCTGCCTGGCTGTTAAGAACCCTTTTTCTACATGATAAGGTCTGCAGTCACTTTGCAGTGTAAAACACTGAAGCTTAGAAGTCAATGCACTCAAAAGAGACGGCCATTTACGTCACACATTTTAACAGTCGCAAATTCCCTCATCAAAACTTTTAGTGTGTCTTGTTGACCTAGGATCAAAAAAATGGTTCAAATGGCTCTGAGCACTATGGGACTTAACGTCTGACGTCATTAGTCCCCTAGTCTTAGAACTATTTAAACCTAACTAAGGGCATCACACACATCCATGCCCGAGGCAGGATTCGAACCTCCGACCGTAGCAGCAGCGTGGTTCAGGACTGAAGCGCCTAGAACCGCTCGGTCAAAGCGGCCTGCTGACCTAGGATCATGAGATTTGGTAATAAGCAAGGTTTCACCGTACAAATAAGGGGAAAAATGGAAAAATCGATAATTTGTAAATACATCATACATTCTGTCTGTCCGTCTGTTAGGAACGCTGTTTGTCAGGAACAAGTAGACGTAACAATCTGAAATTTATGTCACATACTAAGCCTTATGATTCTTTGGAGATGTAAGAACTTTAAGCATTCCACGTTAATGGGATGGGTCGCTGCGGGAATCTACGTGACATTTTTTGGTTTTAACTAATAATTTTGTGAAGTTTTGCTGGTATTGATATCGGCTGTGTTGTAGTAGTATTAATACAAGTAGCTGCTTTCTTAGTAGGCAGAGAATTTCGAGATCATTATTGTTAGTTCTTAAATGGTGTAACTGAACTTTGGTAACGTAGACGTATAGTTTTCTTTCAGTAACTGTAAAATTTTATCATGAGTGAAAAGTGTGGGCTCTGCCGTAGGTTTGTGAGTAGAGGATTACGGTGTGGGATTTGTTCAAAGTATTTTCGTTGGGGGAATGCAGTGGGGAAGCCAGTGGTCATTTTAGGGAGATCCTCTCCTTGGAATGTAGAATCTGTAGTAGAAACAAGTTAATAGAGGAGCAGGAGCGTAAGATTTGTGCCCTTCAGGTGCAGTTACAATGCGCAAAGGAGGAACTAGATAGGTTGAGGAGGGTGAAGGGTGGTGGGGAGTGGGAACTGGCAGTTGGCAAGAAGGTAGCTAGGAAGAGGAGGTATTCAGATAGTTTTACTTTGCATACATGCAATAGATACGACCAACTGTCAGAGTTGAGTGGAGAGGAGCCTCGTGTAGCCGTAGATGTAGGTAACTTGCAGCAGTCCTCAGCAATTAGGAGGCCTAGGTTAGTTGCAAAGTCTAGCAGAAAGAAGGTTCTGCTGCTAGGTAGTTCCCACGGTAGAGGTGTGGGCCAACAGTTGCAGGAAGTGCTTGGGAGTGAGTACCAGGTCACCAGCATTGTGAAGCCTAGTGCAGGGTTGGCTCAGGTGACTGAAAGCATAGGGGAGTTATGTAAGAATTTTACGAAATGGATCAGGTAGTGATGGTGGGTGGAGCAGGGAACAGTCTCAATAGGGACGGGGAATATGATATCAGTGGTGACTTGGTTAAGATAGCTACTCAAACTGGTGGCACTAATGTGCATTTCGTGCAACTGTTTCAGCGTCATGATCGGCCTCACCTTAATGCGGCTGTTAGGTGCGTTGATGTGGGGCTGGGGAGGGCACTGATGGCGGAGGGCAGGGATCACATCTCAGTGGTGGCAGTTGGGTCTATCAGTAGATGGGGTTTCACTAGGTATGGCCTGCACCTCAATAGGTATGGGAAGGGGAGGCTGGCTAAGCTTATTGGTGACAGTGTAGTGGGTGGTGGTGGTGGTAGTGGTATTGTAGGGAAGCAGCCTACTCACGCCGTATAAAATTCACATCGTTCTTTCCATTGTGTGCCAGCCAGTCCGCTGTAACTAGCTCTGACGTCATAAATGTTGCGCAATACTTTAAAAATCAAGTAAATAACCTGAAATGTTTCTAGCATGTCAGGAGTAATACTAAATCAATATGTATTGAATATCAGTTCAATAACTTTAACCATTATCGAAATTTGGATGTTTTTCTGTAAAAATCATTGGCGCAACAGAAAAGAGCTGGAAACTTAAAAATTTATATTTAGATTCCTTTTTCATAATAATTTAGTAGAAACAGTATTCTGGATCTCACAAATTAAAATTTTAGTTGAAATTCATGATTTTCTGGTTTTTGTCTTAAAAATTAAGGAAGCAAGATAGATTAAGTTGACGAATAAATAAGGCTAGGATGTTTAAATTTAAGTAGAAGGGAGATCCGCTATAATCATAAAGATGTGAGAAGTTTCAACTGAATAACTATAAAACTATAGTGATAACGTATCTCCAAAGGGCAAGTTCAGAGCTTGTCTACTGCGTGTAGTGTAATTAAATTAATTCTCTCGCCTAAAATATTTGACTTAGCCACGTCAGACTTTTATTATGATTACTTACCTGTGTGCTATTTGCACATTTAAATTGAGAGCTTCATTGGCCATCAGCAAAGGAAGCAATGATTTATTCAATAACTTAAAGTGGTGCATTACTAGCCCAGCGGCTAGTCGGGAGAGCCGATTTGATCAGGCGTGGTTATCCATCCGCACCGCGGCTGTATATATAAGAACGCTGTGTGAGGAACAAAGGCCCCAGTTCTCTCCAGACGCTGATTAGCGCACCATCTGTGCCGGGAGTCACGTCGCAGCGGTATCATTGCTATAAACAGCCTCGGATGCCGTAATAAGTTACTCGGGATATGAAGTGTTAATTCTGGGATGACTTTAACGATCTATCTTCAATTTGCATATGTCGTATTGTCACGTGCCACCGCGGGACAGACATTCTACCATTATTTATCGTCGCGTTTGATGAACATTTTCATCAAATTACGGCGAGCATTCACTTAAACCTTTAATTTGAACAGTTATAGTTGCATCAGTGCATTAGACTGTGAACTGCTCTGGTAGTTGGATTGTGTGGATTCTTTTTTTGGTCTGTGACTTTCAGAATACAGTGAACATTTTAGACAGAATCGTTTTTGATTATGAATCCCAGACAATCTCCTAATTCCTCAGAGCTGTAAGCTGTAGTTATAAGTGTATTTCTCAGATGAAGTGGGCACTAGGAATTCTAATTACAGGCTTCACGTTTTGCTAATCACTTTCTGGTTGCCAATATTGTAGTTAGAGAGCCAGTGTTGAGAACAGCAAACAACTGCATTAAATAAACAATAGGAACATTTATAATAACAATTATTCCACCTGCCGCCTCACATATGTTGCTAATCGGCTGGGAAATGCATCTTTTCTACATTACATTCCACATTTATAAAACAATTAATTCCACCTGACACCCCACAGTATCACTCATGGAAAAATTCCTGTAGTAGTTGGTATTAGAGCTGCACCTTATTTAGACTGAAGTCAGCTGACAGGTATACCTGCTTAAAGGAAGTGCCTCTAAATAAGGGCTCACCTCCAGAGGATATAATGCTTCCAAGTAGAGAAGGAATTAGCATATTTCATCAAAATATAAGAGGTATTAGAGATAAAGTTAGTGAACTGCTAATAGATGTTAACTCTGAAATTATTGGTATATCAGAGCACCACTTAAATAATTTGATAATTCAGAGGCTTCCTTTACCAGGCTACGGATTAGCTGGCTGTTTCTCGAGGAGTTCCTTGTGGGGTGGGGGAATGGCTCTGTACGTAAAAACCAGTATTTCATTTGAATCCATAGACGTATCACCACACCGCACTGAACAGATATTTGAAAGTTGTGCAGCATTAGTTGAATTTAGTGAAACTAAGCTTCTAATTGCTGTTGTTTATAGGTCCCCTAACTCCGACTTTAGAGCATTTTTACTTAAGCTAGAGAGGGTTCTTGATTCACTTTGTAGGAAGTACCAGAAAGTAGTTATATGTGGTGACTTCAATATTAATTTTGTACATGATTGTGTAAGAAAAAGGATGTTGGTAGATCTCCTAAATTCATATGATCTGATGCAAACTATGTTTTTTCCAACTAGGGTGCAGGGGAACAGTAGCACAGTCATAGACAATATTTTTATTCATTCTTCATTACTAGAATGGCCTTTCAGACCATGATGCACAAATTTTAACACTAAAAGGTTTTTGTACTCAAACCAATGTTGTATTTAATTACAAACTACTTAGGAAAGTTAATCCAACAGCAATAGAGAGTTTTTCAAAACTTGTCAAGGAACAAGAGCGGCAAGATGTTTATAGTGCCGATAATATAGATGATAAATACAATGCTTTCCATAACACATTTCTCATGCTCCTTGAGAGTTGCTTTCCATTAGAACATTCTAAATGGGATACTTGCAGTAATGGACAGCCCGGTTGGCTGACTAGTGGGATAAGGATATCATGTAGAACAAAGCGCGAATTATATCAAAATGTTAGAAGTAGTCACAATCAAGCTACAATAGCCCATTACAAACTGTATTGTAAGGTGCTTAAAAATGTTATTAGCAAGGCAAAAAGTGTGTGGTATGCAAATAGAATAGCTAATTCACAGGATAAAATTAAAGCCATATGGTCAGTTGTGAAGGAAGTGTCTGGTCAGCAGCACAAGGCTGACGATATAAAGTCAGTTTGCAGTAATAATATTTCTGTTACTGATAAATCAGATATATGTACAGTATTTAACAACCATTTTCTGAGCATTGCTGGTAAATTAAATAAAAATTTAGTTTCTACAGGAATTCATAAAAATTTCTTAGCAAATGCCTTTCCGAGATTGACGTCTGAAATACTCCTCTGTGATACAGACAAGAGGGAGATTGAGTCAATAATTAAACCACTGAAGACTAAGGACTCTCATGGTTAGGACGGAGTGTCTAGTCGAATATTAAAGTACTGTGCTGCACATGTTAGCCCTGTATTTAGCCATATTTGTAATTTTTCCTTTAGGAATGATCAGTTTCCTGAGCAATTAAAGTACTCAGTAGTAAAGCCGCTTTATAAAAAGAGAGAAAGGGATAATGCAGATAATTTTAGACCTATTTCTATGCCATCAGTGTTTGCAAAAGTTATCGAAAAGGCTGTGTATGTAAGGTTAATTGATCATTTTATACCACACGATTTGCTATTAAATGTACAGTTCGGCTTTAGAAGTCGTTTGACAACTGAAAATGCTATATTCTCTTTTCTCTGTGAGGTACTGGATGGGCTAAACAAAACGTTTCAAACGCTTGGCGTATTTTTTGATTTAACAAAGGCATTTGACTGTGTTGATCTCACAGTATTGCTCCAGAAGTTGGACCATTATGGAATAAGGGGAGTAACTCACAATTGCTTCACCTCTTACTTTAGCAACAGGCAGCAAAAGGTCATTATTCACAATGTAGTTAATGGCTGTGATGTGGGATCTGAGTGGGGTACTGTCAAGTGGGGGGTGCCCCAGGGATCAGTGTTGGGGCCGCTCCTGTTCCTTATTTATATAAATGACATGCCCTGTAGTATTATGGGTAACTCTAAAATATTCCTGTTTGCTGATGACACTAGCTTGGTAGTAAAGGATGTTGTGTGCAACGTTGACTCGGTTTCAAGTAGTGCAGTACATGACCTCAGTTCATGGCTTGTAGAAAATAAACTAACGTTAAACCACAGACTCAGTTTTTACAGTTTCTAACATACAATTCAACAAAACCTGACGTTTTAATCTCACAAAACAGGCATATGATTAGTGAAACTGAACAGTTCAAATTCCTAGGTGTTCAGATAGATAGTAAGCTGTCGTGGAAAGCCCACGTTCAGGATCCTGTTCAAAGACTTAATACTGCCATTTTCGCTATTCGAACGGTATCGAAAGTGAGTGATACTTCGACACGTAAATTAGTCTACTTTGCTTATTTTCATTCACTTATGTCGTATGGTATTATGTTTTGGGGTAACTCTTCCCATTCTAGAAGGATATTTTTGGCTCAGAAACGGGCGGTTCGGGCAATAAGTGGTGTGTGTTCACGAACCTCTTGTCGACCTCTGTTCACGAGTCTGGGTATTTTGACATTGGCCTCTCAATATGTATATTCCTTATTGTCGTTTCTTGTTACCAATATTAGTTTATTTCCAACAATAAGCAGCTTGCACTCGGTTAATACTCGGCAGAAATCAAACCTCCATTTGGATCGGACTTCCTTAACTCTTGTGCAAAAAGGTGTGCAGTATACTGCTGCATCCATTTTCAATAAGCTGCCACTCGAATTCAAAAATCTTAGCAGTAATCCACGCGCCTTCAAATTGAAACTGAAGAGCTTCCTCATGGGTCACTCCTATTCTGTCGAGGAGTTCCTTGAAAAATTAAGCTGATTCTCATTGTATAGCTGATAGCGTTTGCTTAAACTTATGGACTGATTTTCTTGCAGGTTCATGAACATTTATTTTTATCTGTTATTACTTTTATGTTGTAAGTTCATGTACTGACACGTTCCATGACCTTGGAGATTTGCTCCTCAATTTGGTCCTACGGAACTTGACGTGTAAATAAAAATAAAAATAAAATAAATACTTTGATATCTTGCTAATATCGATAACAGCAAAACTCATCGAAATTTTCGATTCCCTGGGTGGATGACCTATCTACGTAAGTTTCTACGGAACTCTCAGTGCGCCTGTCGTACTCGTATTTATCCGCAGTTCTTAAATTTGCCGGCCGTTGTGGTCGAGTGGTTCTAGGCGCCTCAGTCCAGAACCGCGCTGCTGCTACAGTCGCAGGTTCGAATCCTGCCTCGGGCATGGATGTGTGTGCTGTCCTTAGATTAGTTAAGTTTAAGTAGTTCCAAGTCTAGGGGACTGATGATCTCAGATGTTAAGTCCCATAGTACTCAGCCATTTGAGCCATTTTTTAAAAATTGTTTGTGTGTCATCATCATCATCATCATCATCATTTAAGACTGATTATGCCTTTCAGCGTTCAGTCTGGAGCATAGCCCCCTTATAAAATTCCTCCACGATCCCCTGTGTGTCATTCATAAATATGATATGTGTTGCAATTTAACACAATGGAATGGTCCATTAAAGTCACTTGCCGTGTTGTGGGAGGAGGGACCGCCCGGTTATTTGGCCCAGGTAGCAGCAGTAACCTGCTGGCCCCTGGCACTGGTCACGCATTCTGCTGGAGGCCCCACAAAGAACAGCTGCGGACCATTCGTCTCCCCAGTATAATTAGCACACAAGCACACACACACAGACCAAATATACTGCGGGCTCCGGTCACCAGCAGCCCATTTGCTCCTCAGTGTTTACTGAGGAAGCGATACCCAACAGTCTCCACACACATACATCTACCTACCTCTTTCTTCCTCACCAATCTCCTCGAATGCAATAGTAATGCCATTCCCACTGAGACGTGAACGCGGCCGCGCTCTCCAGCGAGGTTAGTTATCGCTCAGAAACCATCACACGGGACGTGCTCGCTAACGTGTTCTGTGGCCTCTGCGTTTACCAATATTAGTTGGCGGTTACATCTCACGTGGAGCGCAAAACCCACGAAATTTGCTTCAGAAAATGAATATTCGTGAGTGAGCTGCGTCAGCTTCTAATGCGATTCTCTAAGATCCGTGGAGAAAATACCGAAGAACGTTGTGGAAACGTCAGTGCGTCCCAAGACGTTTAACACTAAAAGAGACGTTTAATTTGCAACACATTTAAGCAAGTAGGCACAGTTGCGATGGATTAACGTTTCATGTATGATTAAGGAATGAGTGTAAAGCAGATGGTGCACTTAGGTTCATTGGCAGGACATTTCGAAACTCTATTCAGTTTACAAACGGTCTCCTAAACTGACTTACGGCCGGGAGGGCGGTGTGCTGACCACATGCCCCTCCATATACGCATCCATCACGCCTGTGGGCTGAAGGTGACACGGCCGCCTTCAAGGCGGAGTTCAGTGTTATTCAGCTTACAAAGGAGGTTGCTCAGATGAAACTCTTGGCTCCCATTGCAGAATATTGCTCATATGTGTGCGACCAATATCAAAGAGGACTGACGGGGGATATTGTAGGTACACAAAGAAGAACACCACTAGTGGCCAGTGATTTGTGCGACGACGAGAGAGCATCAGGTAGAAGCCGAAAAACCTAAATTGGCAGAAGCTTGAAGACAGATAACAATAATCCAGCGAAACCCTACGCATAGAGATTGAAAAACCAGAATCAAGTGAAGACTCCTTTAGTGAGTTCCAGGTGACGGTTAAGACAAGACTGGGCTGATTACATCGCTCACAGGAGCATTTAAGCATCTTTTTCCTCGCTCCACACGTTGGCGGAACAGTAAGAAAACGCAAACGTCGTCCAATAGGGCTTTCCCTCTGCTGTGTACTTCGTGTGGTGTGCGTACTGTAAGACCTTCGCTACACACACCATCAGATTATTCGACTTGTCACTTTAACGAAGTAGGCGAGTGTCAGCAATATGTTTCGTGGTCTTATCGTGGCGTGTTTATCTCCTGCCGTTACGTCAGACGATAGAAATGCCACTTGCACGCTTAGAGTAGCAGATTGACGGTGACCAACTTTAGACAGAACTTGATTAATTTTCACACACATTTATTAAAATAGTAACAAGCATAAACCTTACGTAACTTGATTCTGGATGCTATTTACAATTGACAATCTGAAGATCCTTTGGTCTTGGTACGTTAATATTATTCTCACATATCTCTAATACTTGACGAAGTGTCTATTCATTTATCTTCATGGCTATGTACAGGAATATGGTAATCTTCTTAGGTGCAGACTGAAACTTGACTATAGACTGGTACAGACTAATGCAGACTGGTACAGACTGGTGCAGACAAATGCAGACTGACTAATCGGAGGTTTGTACATTCGTTATAATACCTCGCGCGTTCAGGTATCACTGAGCGAGTGTGATCCGCGAGGAGAAAAGGTTCTACGTTAGCAGCAATCTCATTGGCTGCGTTACATATTAATATGCGGATCGGTGGAAGCTGAATTTGGTTCGTCTCTATGGCAGCGCCATCTCATAGTGCGGAGATGGACGAGCACTGCGCCGGCGCTGTTGTACTTAGCGGGGCGCGCTGTAGTGGGAAAGTTGTGTACGCGCCGACTACGCGGAACTATGTACACAACACTTCGCAATAGTTTGTGTACTACGGTTGCCTGATTGGAATCATCCACAAACTGGAAAGCAGTGCTGTAGCAGATATACTTCGTGGCGTTTCATCAAGTTGTTGTATTTCTAAATTGTTTGACGCCAAATCTTCTACGTTAAACTCAGACGATGCTTTCATTTCTAAATGATCATTCGGGATACACGCGACGTTGCATAAGCAAAACATCTGGAGGTATCTTTCGAGTTCCTACCCTCATACCATTTCCCGAAATTTTATCACAAATAGTAACAAAAGCGACGTGTTGTTTTTATGCAATGTGATTCAGCTGTCCCTAGCGATGTCGTTTTATGCAACACCTAAGGTTACATCTGGCATTCAAAAACCGGGTGCGAGGTTTTCGTATTCTCTCGCTCGCTGAACGCCAACTATTAATTCCACAGGAAAAATGAACAGATCTTCTTTTGTAGGAAATATGACGTCGTTAAATTTTCTATTGGGATACGTTTTCGGTAGAAGCAGTAGTCTGCAAGTTATTCAAGAAAACCGTACAAAAGTGAGCTTGAAACACATCTTCACCCTCACAATCATCCCTCACCAGTTAGGATTTCTAGTATATTGTTCGTGACACTCCCTCTTGCCTCTGTAAAAAACATTCCGACTACAGGAACTGTTTCCTATGTTCGCCATTTTTTTCATCTCTGTTGACTGGGCTTTTACGCCACCAGCATAGTCGACTAATTCGTTAACATTAATTAAAACGTGCCCATAAGAATAATGAAAGAAACACGACTTTTGTAAACGTTACGCTAAAACTAATTACGTTGAATATTATATCCAAACTTAACCCTTACAAGCATACTAGTTTCATAGTCAGAAGGCGTGACGAAAACGACATCATTTTTCACTTTACTCCTTAAGACTGCTCGCAGATGATACTGTTTTCTATAAGAAAGTACCAACGCCAGAAGACAGTATTGATTTGCAGGAAAGCATGCAGAAAATTGATTAAATGTGCAAGCTGTGGCAGTTGACCCTGAAC
The DNA here is from genome assembly GCF_021461395.2 of Schistocerca americana. Classification (NCBI taxonomy): domain Eukaryota; kingdom Metazoa; phylum Arthropoda; class Insecta; order Orthoptera; family Acrididae; genus Schistocerca; species Schistocerca americana. Next base: position 923,748,212 of record NC_060121.1, on the reverse strand, counting down.
GTAGATAAATGTAACACATTGCAGATACACAGGAAAAGCAGTCCAGTTCTGCAGAACTACACTACTGATGACAAATTTCTGGAAACAGAATCTGTGGTAAAATATCTGGGAGTATCTAATCAAAGCAACCTGTAGTGGAACGATTCAAATGTTCAAATGTGTGTGAAATCTTATGGGGCTTAACTGTTAAGATCATCAGTCCCTAAGTTTACACACTACGTAACCTAAATTATCCTAAGGACAAACACACACACCCATGCCCGAGGGAGGACTCGAACCTCCGCCGGGATCAGCTGCACAGTCCATGACTGCAGCGCCTCAGACCGCTCGACTAATCCCGCGCGGCTCTAGTGGAACGGCCACATAAAATAAATAGTAGGAAAAGCTGTTGTCGGACTGAAATTCTTAGAAAAAATCTGAAGGAAATGTGTGGTGTCACCGCCAGACACCACACTTGCTAGGTGGTAGCCTTTAAATCGGCCGCGGTCCTTTAGTATACGTCGGACCCGCGTGTCGCCACTATCAGTGATTGCAGACCGAGCGCCGCCATACGGCAGGTCTAGAGAGACTTCCTAGCACTCGCCCCAGTTGTACAACCGACTTTGCTAGCGATGGTTCACTCACAAACTACGCTCTCATTTGCCGAGACGATAGTTAGCATAGCCTTCAGCTACGTCATTTGCTACGACCTAGCAAGGCGCCAGTACCAGTTACTATTGATACTGTAATCATACCTCACGCCAGCCTGCGTGAGCTAAAACGCGTGCCTTTCGGCTTCCTCTAGTACCCGGTGTTGGCTCTCCTGCCAACCTACTACAAAATGTACGTCATTCACGAAGAAAGAGGCTTACAAGGCACTTGTTCGACCGATTCTTGAATATTATTCATCAATCTTGGATCGTTATGGGTAGTACTGACAGGAGAGATAGAGAAGATCAACGAAGAGCGGCGTGTTTCGTCACGGGATGCTTTAGTCTTGAGACAGCATTATAGGGATGTTTGCCGGCCGGAGTGGCCGAGCGGTTCTAGGCGCTACAGTCTGGAACCGCGAGACCGCTACGGTCGCAGGTTGGAATCCTGCCTCGGGCATGGATATGTGTGATGTCCTTAGGTTAGTTATGTTTAAGTATCTCTAAGTTCTAGGGGACTGATGACCTCAGAAGTTAAGTTCCATAGTGCTCAGAGCCACTTGTAACATGCTCCTACGTTCAGCAGGGGCATACAGGACAGCACCTGGAGGGGCGCTTCTTGTGGTAATGGGGATCTGTCCACTGGACATTAAAATCCGTGAGCAGGCCGCCTGGTATTGGGCGAAGAAGGAGAAAAGGGATAAGGTAAGAGAGATACTGGGGGTTTAGGCTGGGGATAAAAATGCAATTAAAAAGAGAGCGATCGAACTATGGCAGGAACAGTGGAATAATGAAGATACGGGGCGCAGAACCTATGAGCTGTTACCGGACATAGAGGAACGAGTGAAGCTTACGTACTTCATGCCTGCGAGAGGAATGCTGCACTTTGTTACTGGACATGGACCCTACCCGACATATCTATGTCGGTTTGGGAAGCAGGCTACACCCGCGTACGACTGTGGTGTTGTGCAAGGCACGCCAGACCATGTGGTGTATTAGTGCCACCTCTTCGATGACGTAGCCAACGACCTACGACAACAACTTCCGAATAACGACACGTACCATCTGCTAAGACATGACAACACCTTCAATCTCTTGAACAAACTGACAGACGAAATTTCGAAAAAAAAGTTCTTAAGAACTTTCTAAGGGAGAACCATTAATCAGTAAAAATTACACCAACTCAGATTCCGTGCACCTTTCCTGTTCCGCCGGGCCGGGACTTGGCCAGCCGCTTCACGGCTGGAATCCGCCTTGCTCTGGACTAGGGGGGGAGGGTGTACAATAACCGGATAGGACTACGCACCAATTATGACACTATGTAAAATTAGGTTCGATGTAGAAGACAGGATAAGGCTTTTAAGCATAGACTGCAGCGATACAAAGTTACTGGCCAGCCCAGTGCCAGGGGCATGCCCACTGGGATTAGCCAGTGGGCCAGGCCAACATCCATCAGGTTTGTAGAGCACTGGCACACCTGTAACGCTGCAGGTAGCATAAGTTTTCTCGTAGATTAAGTAGATTAGGAACCACATAGCGGTAAGATCATAACTACGATTTACCTGTAGTGTAGAACAGAGAGCTGCATATTTGTGTATGAAAATTGTGGTGTCACCGCCAGACACCACACTTGCTAGGTGGTAGCCTTTAAATCGGCCGCGGTCCGTTAGTATACGTCGGACCCGCGTGTCGCCACTGTCAGTGATTGCAGACCGAGCGCCGCCACACGGCAAGTCTAGAGAGACTTCCTAGCACTCGCCCCAGTTGTACAGCCGGCTTTGCTAGCGATGGTTCACTGAAAAATTACGCTCTCATTTGCCGAGACGATAGTTAGCATAGCCTTCACCTACGTCATTTGCTACGACCTAGCAAGGCGCCATTATCAATTGCTATTTATCTTGTGATGCATGTACCGTCAGACCGATGCTCACCAATTATGGATTAAAGTTAAGTATTCCAGAAGCTACGTACTATTTTTGCTACTATAACGACCTTGTCCTGTTCCAGACCTCACGCCATCCTGCGTGAGCTTAAACGCGTGCCTTTCGGCTTCCTCTCATAGTGGCTTGGCTGTCTTGCCAAGTCACAACAAAAATAGGGCCCACTAATGTAATCAGGTAGTGGGTTAATATGTATAATGTAATGAGTTGAATAAAGAATTTAAAAAAAAAAAAAAAGTTCTCGGGGACTGATGACGTCAGACGTTAAGTCCCATAGTGCTCAGAGCCACTTGAACCATTTTTTATAGGGATGTTTAACTAACTCCATTGGCAGACGCTGTGCATCACAGAGGGGTTAGCTACTGAATTTTGTGGGAAGCACTTTCCGGGAAGAGTCGGACAACGTATTACTTCATCCCACATCATCTCACGCGCCATTTCTGAGTTGAACAGAGTGTCGGGGAGGGGCGGGGGGGAGGGGGGAGGGGGGACAGTTAGTGTTACCAGAAGTACCCACCGCCACACACCGTTAGATAGCTTGCAGAGTTTGCTGAAGACTTAGGTGTAGATGTGTCGATGTCGCTGGATAGAGAGTTACAAATTAACAGAATCTTCCGTCGGTTCTTGGTAGAACAACATTATAATAAATGAAAAGCGCCAGTTTGCTTTTGTTCTACAATATTACTTTTATTGGTAACCGGTTTTCGGCTTACAAGGCCATCTTCAGACATTTACTGAGTATTATCAGCAAAGAAGTTAAATGTTAGCAGACAACATTGGAAGAGAAGTAACACATCTAGACTCAAGTAGAAACATACAGTAAGTAACATCTTTTTGCAATGAAATAGTAAAAACTGAACAGTACATAAATAACAATGGAGTTAACAGGAAAACGTTTGGAACAAAATAGGAATAGGATGCCTACATAACAGCTTCTATTAATAAACAAAACTAATGAAATAGGATAAAATTAGTACTAGACAAGGCTGCATCAAGAGGTATGAAACATGGTGAGTGATACACAACCAATTAAAAAAAAAAGACAGTTGTCAATGTAAATACAGAATATATAAGGAACTTAAGCAATATCAATAAGATAAACAGAAATTAATAAATGCAGGAAAAAGGAGGTGTTTGATGGAACCTACAGTTTGAGAGTGAGGTGGTACTGCATTTTACCATTAACATTATAATCAAAGCAGTGGCTGTGTACCAGTTTTCATTAAATAAATGAGAAAAGTAAAATATGAACAGTATTTGATGAGACAACCACAAGGGGAGTTAAGCATGGACAGTAATACAAGTTAAAAGGAAACCCTTAACTATTGAAACTACAGCCTATGTGGAATACAAAGACAACTGCAACAAATAAAATAACTTAATGAATACAGGAAAATGGGAATATGTATGAAGAGAGAGTGTGGGAAATAATGAACAAAAAAGATGATTATATGAAGTTTAGGAGAGGGGAAGTGTTGAGTTGTGTCTGCCTAGTAAGCCGAAAACCGGTTAGCAATAAAAGTAATATTGTAGAACAAAAGCAAACTGGTGCTTTTCATTTATTATAGAGTTACCAATTGTTGATGTCCACTTTTTAGAACTGCGCAATTCCTCAGCCTTTCACACTGGTTCTCGCAGGTTACCGCGCTCGCCCGCTCGCTCCTCTGAAACTGTTGCTGTTGACGCGCTGTGCGCTCGCGAGTCGTGCTCCGAGGTCCCACGGCGCCTGATAGCCACCTCGCGTGAGGCAAGGCCGGCGAAAAGGCCAGCCGGCGCTGCCGCCACGCCTGCACCAACTAATTTCGCCGCTGCTAATTGAGCAGAGACCCTGCGCTTTGCGTTGGCGTGTCCTGGCACTACTTATCACTAGCCTGTGGGCTGGTACGATACTATCGCCAGAGCGCTAAACTGGCTGCCCGTCCGCGTCACACTACGGCTTCGTTAGTGTGCGAATGTAACGCCGACACCTGTTTTAGTTTACTCCGCTCGGCCACCGTGTAATTGGCGAAACTGGTAGTTTATTCAAAAGGTTGCGCGTGCCTTTGCACAGGCGAGAGTATACGTAGCTTAATCTCGGCAGCTGCTCCTTTTACTAGCTAGTCAAATGGTAACTCACTATTGTACTCTGTCAGTGCAGATGAAATAGGTTATCTTTGCTGATATCAGCTCATGCGGTGTGCTTGTTCCACGTTGCTTGCCAGTTATGATGTGACCCTTCTGCTCTATTGCTTGTTTTAATGATTGATGAGCGTGGGTCTGGTGGTAATAGACCAACTACTTTCAAATTTAGGGAGTTACAAGGCAGATTACACGGATGAAGAGTCTGACACAGACGTGAATACAATGAAGCAAACAAAAAATGGTTCAAATGGCTCTGAGCACTATGGGACGTAACTTCTGAGGTCATCAGTCCCCTAGAACTTAGAACTACTTAAACCTAACTAACCTAAGGACATCACACACATCCATGCCCGAGGCAGGATTCGAACCTGCGACCGTAGCGGTCGCGCGGTTCCAGGCTGTAGCGCCTAGAACCGCTGGGCCACCTAGGCCGGCTGAAGCACACAAATCCATTGTTAAGTTCATATTCTCAGTTAAAATAGGGGAATTAAATGATTTTTCGGTATATTACACTGTCATTTGGCCTGTATAAAAGATAAATTGTATAAAATCAACATTATGGGAATTGTGAGTAGGCCTTGATGCGAAGCACTTTTATGTTATTTGTTTTGAAACGTCCCCTTTGAACAATTATACATGACTGTGCTTAAACTGGCACACAATATTTTGTTAGCGCAACGCAATCTGACTTTCAAAATTCCCTGCAAAAGAATGGCCCTGACTAACATTAAACTATACCTTTCACAAATCACTTACCTCACAAAAATCTTCGCTGCTCAAGCTACTGCAATACAGCGAGCGCCACTACTGCCAGCTAAATAAAAGATTCAAACTACTAAAGGCACTAACTACTGATAGGGATAGTTAGCAAATGAAAGATATTAATAGAGAACAAACAATGTATTTACCTTGATATCATCATATATAAATATAGCAGTTCATGACAAATTTCAAAACTCCGCCATCTCTCTCCCCACATCCACCACTGCTGGCGGCTCACCTCCAACTGCGCAACGCTACGCGCTGTTCACAGCCAGCTGCCTAACACTACAATGGCGAGTATTACAATAATGCAAAGCAGCCACAGACTGCACACAGCACAGCCAGTGATTTTTATACAGAGGTGGCGTTACCAATAAAAAACCTAAACAGTTTATTCCCCAAACTAGTTTCAGTGACAAATATCACCATCATCAGTGGGTTCTTTAAATCTAAACCCGCAGAAAATAGCATAGTTATGAAACACAGTAATACATTATTATATTTGTACTGTTTGTTTTTTAAATATTGTTTTCTCTTAATACTTTCATACTATCATATTTATTATACGTTACAGTATGGTTTTAAGATTGTTGTCGCTGTTTGCGGCTATTTTCTGTGGTTTTCTGTTGCCGTTTTTCTCTGCAGATGATCACCCTTCGCCAAGCGATCAAATCCAAACGATCAGAGAATCTCACCCATGGGGTCATTCTGCTCCACGACAATGCAAAGCCTTATACGGCCAACACAGTTGCGGCATTCCTGCAGAAATTCAAATGGGAGGTTCTCGGCCGCCCTTCATACAGTCCAGACCTCTCTCCCTGTGATTAGGCCATTTTTGGTTCCCCCAAAAAGGCTCTGAGGGGCAAACGATTTACCTCGCACGATGACGTTCAGCTGTACGTGCGGAACTGGTTAACAACGCAGTCCCGGGAATTTCATGAGACACCCATTCACCGCCTTGTGTCACAGGGGGACAAGTGTCTCAACAACCAGGGTCAATACTTCTAACATACTGGTATTGGTTTCTGTAATTATGCCTCCAGCTCGTTTCATTTTGAACGCTCCTTACACACACATCAAAAAAAAGTTTTGCATCACCTCGGTTCCGGGAATTCCGGAACCTGTACAAAAAATTGGGATAGAGACAAACATCATTTGCGCCCTTTTTATTGCTCATGAAAACCACACATGGCATGTTGTACCACCATACAGCGAGACCTTCAGAGGTGGTGGTCCAGATTGCAATACACACCGGTACCTCTAATACCCAGCAGCACGCCCTCTTGCAATGATGCATATCTGTATTCGTCGTGGTATACTATCCACAAGTTCATCAAGGCACTGTTGGTCCAGATTGTCCCACTCCTCAACGGAGATTCGGCGCAGATCCCTCAGAGTGGATGATGGGTCGCGTCGTCCATTAACAGCCCTTTTCAATCTGTCCCACAGTTAATGTCTGGATAACATGCTGGCCATTCTGTTCGAGCTATGTTGTTATCCTGAATGTAGTCACTCACAAGATGTGCACGATGGTGGGGAGGGGGGGGGGGGGAAGCAATTGTCGTCCATGAAGACGAATGCCTCGCCAATATGCTGCCCATATGGTCGCACTATCCGTCGGAGGATGGCATTCATGTATCGTATAGCCGTTACAGCGCCTTCCATGACCACCAGCGGCGTACGTCGGTCCCACATAATGCTACCCCAAAACAGCAGGGAACCTCCACCTTACTGTACTCGCTGGACAGTGTGTCTAAGGCGTTCAGCCTGACTGGGTTGCCTCCAAACACGTGTCCGGCGATTGTCTGGTTGAAGGCATATGCGACACTCATCGGTGAAGATCACGTAACGCCAATTCTGAGCGTCGGCCGTTGTGGCCGAGCGGTTCTAGGCGCTTCAGTTCGGATCCGCACAGCTACTACGGTCACAGGTTCGAATCCTGCCTCGGGCATGGATGTGTGTCATGTCCTTAGGTTAGTTAGGTTTAAGTAGTTCTAAGTCTAGGGGACTGATGACCTCAGATAGGCTCAGAGCCATTTGAACCAATCCTGATCAGTCCATTCGGCATTTCTTGCGGCCATGTGTACCACGCTGCAAGCAAAGATGGATCTCGCCACGGATGTCGGGAGGGAAGTTGCGCATCATTCAGCCTATTGCGCACAGTTTGAGTCGTAAAAGGACTTCCTATGGCTGCACGAAAAGCATTAACCAACATGGTGACGTTGCTGTCAGGGTTCCTCCGAGCCATAATCCGTAGGTAGCGGTCATCCACTGCAGTAGTAGCCCTTGGGCGGCCTGAGCGAGGCATGTCATCGACAGCTCGTGTCTCTCTGTATCTCCTTCATGTCCGAACAACGTCGCTTTGGTTCACTCCGAGACGTCTGGACACTTCCCTTGTTGAGTGCCCTTCCTGGCACAACGTAACAACGCGGTATTGTCCGTCTAGGCATGGTTGAACTAAGACAACACGAGTCGTGTACCTCCTTCCTGGTGGAAAGACTGTAACCGATCGGCTGTCGGACCCTCTCCGTCTAATAGGCGTTTCTCATCCATGGTTGTTTACATCTTTGGACGGGTTTAGTGACATCTCTGAACAATCAAAGGGACTGTGTCTGTGAAACAGTCAACTTCTATCTTCATGAGTTCTGGGAACCGGGGTGATGCAAAACTTTTTTTAATGTGTGTATATCCCACGAAGGCTAGTCAAATTATTTAATCTTCGTAAGTAATAAGAGAATAAATGCTACTCAATTTAGATAGACTAGTAAATTTTCGGACAGTCATCTTAGTATATCATTTGAAGAGGAACGCATTTTGGTGGCTATATATTTAATTTAGTCTCCAAAATGTATTAATTTGCCCTGTTTGCCTCTCTACAGATTTAAAAGTAAATTAGTGGTGTTATGACTCCCTTGAACCCCATCCCCTACCTTCCATAACTGTCACTGTCTACCAGTCAGTTATTCCTACTCTCCGCAAGCCATTTTCCTGCGTGTGGAGGAGGCTTTCTGGAACCATTTTCATTATTCCCCTCCCTCTCTACTTCCCTATCCCATTCCCAAATGGTTCGTGGGAAAAACAGACTGGCGGAAAACCTCAATATGAGCTCTAATTTCCGCGCTTTTAGTGTCATATTTTGCGAGACGTGTGTTGGAGGAAATAATATGCTGCCCTACTTCACTTGGTACGCTACTCTGAATTTTAACGTTAAACCTTTTTTTATGCAAGTACATAGCATGTCTTACAGCGGGGGGCACAGGTGAATCTCCTTATTTGTCTAGTGCTTACTGAGCAATCTTGCAACGAAACCCCCGCTCTTCGTTTTAGGTTCCCCATCTCACCCATTAATCCATTTTGGTAAATTGCTTGAACAACGAGCAGCATTCAAGAATAACTGATCGAACGAGTGTTTTGTTAGCTAATTCTTACATTTCCTTAGGATTCTACCTGTGGATCACAGCCTGGCATCTCCTTTTCGGGTCATAATTCCACTTTAGGTCAATCTTGCGGCTAACGCTTTTGTTTGTCGCGGTTTATCGCAAGTGGCGTAATCTACGTTCAGAATCTATAGGCAGTCCTTGCTCCAAGAACCGATCCTCTGCATATCTTCCTGCCTTTCGCTACGGTCTTCTGGTGTTGCGAGCTTTCTATAGGCAACAGGGTCGTTTGTGAGCAGCATAACGTATCTTCCGACAGTATCCATTAAATCATCGTTTGTAACGGTGCTGTAAGCCTCCGTTGCGGCTACACCGTAATGGTTCATCGTGTTAATGACATGTTACGTTCAGTCTCCAAGGAAGTCCTGGAGCCATCTCTGACGATGTGTCCCATGTTCGTTTCGTAACATCGCATTCTCTTTCCGCGTAGTAACATGTTCAACGCTTCTTCAGATTTTCTAACAAAGACATGGCAACGTTTGTCTCTGAGTAAATTCCCGATTTTTATCAAAGGTGATAAAACACGCAAATATTATATATCTTATGCAGTACCAATATTTTTAATCGTGCCTCTTAAGATGTCTTGACGCAAATATTAGCTCGACAATACTTCGTAAGTATTCATATGACACAGCTTCAGTGGAAGTATTAAATAAAAAGTGACATCTGTCCAATGCAAAAGTGAAGGAAAACACATTTAGGTAATTAACTCGAAGTATCTTTGTTTTGCATAAACAGGATAAACCTCTACCTGCAGTAAAACTGGGAACGTGCATAATGTACCTACTATTGAACATCTAAAACTATTCAGAAAGCGCGCATGTATGGGTGTTGTAAAGATACACGTATTACCATCTCCACAAAATTCTAATAAACCAAATTTCATTTGTTTGCGTAGGCTATATATGTAAGTAACGAGAGCATTAATCTTAATGTAGAAACCCGGGGGCTATTAGCTGTTTGCGCACTTACATTACCCAGCAGCAGTAATAAGAGTTAACAGGAAACTACACGCTGAAATACGTGGTGTTGTACTGTGCTAACACTTTTTAGTCATCAGTCTTCTGGCTGGTTTGATTCGGCCAGCCATGAGTTTCTCAACTGTGCCAACCTCATAATCTCAGAGCAGCACTTATAACCTACGTCCTCAATTATCTGCTGGGTGTATTCCAAGCTCTTGTCTTCCTCTACAGTTTTTACCCTCTACAGTAGCCTCTAGTATCATGGAAGTTATACCCCGATGTCGTCACAGATGTCTCCCTTCATCTTTTCAGAGTTTCCCGTATATTCCTTTCCTTACTAAGATTGCGCTAAGCCTTGCCAGCCACGTGGAGTGGCCGTGGGGTGTGAGGCGCCATGTCACGGATTGCACGGCCCCTCCCGCCGGAGGTGCGAGTCCTCCCTCGGGCATGGGTGTGTGTAACATTCTTAGAATAAGTTAGTTTAAGTAGTGTGTAAGTCTAGGAACCGATGACTTTGGCAGTTTGGTCTCTCAGGAACTCACACACATTTGAACATTTTGAACCTTCTCAATCTTTATCTTGTCATTCCACCTTATTTTCATCATTCTCCTGTAGCATCACATCTCAGATGCTTCGATTCTATTCTGTTCCGGTTTTCCTAAAGTGCATGCTTCACTACCATACAGTGCTATTCTCTGTGGTATCGATAGCTACAATGCCACAACGTAGGTGCGCTCTGCTAGTTTGGCACTACGACACCGACACCGATGACAGCGCCCTCTAACCGACGCTGAGCAACTCTACGAGCGCCGCTCCGGATTCAGCCCATCTGATGCCGAGCTGACGACCAAGCAACATTGTTTCTATTTCATAGTGGGCTAGCCACTACAGACTTGGTCTGTGTGACTTCTGTGAGGTTGAGACACCCGGCTTCGCACCTACGTGCTCCTCAGTCCTAAGTTATGTATTCATCTTCTTGCTAAAGTAAAGGTGATTTAAATTCACACTGCAGTACCGAGAGTTCTACCACACCTGCTCCTCCTAGCTTCCTACATTCGGCCTACCCTTCAGTTTACAGGAGCAGACACACGCGCCGCCTTCCAGGCGGGATACAAATTTCTCCAAACGTAATTTCTCAGGAATTTCTTTCTCAAATTAAAGGCTATGTTTGATATTAATAGACTCTTTTGGCCAGGAATGCCCGTTTTTCCAGTGATAGTCTACTTTTCCGTCCATCAGGGGTTATTTTGCTGCCTAGGCAGTGAATTTCTTAAATTTGTCTAACTTGTGATCCCCAATTCTAATGTTAAATTTCTCGCTGTTTTCATTTCTACTGCTTCTCATTACTTTCATCCTTCTTCGATTTACTTTCAATTCACATTCTGTACTCATTAGGCTGTTCATTCCATTCAGCATATCCTGTAGTTCTTCCTCACTTTCACTCATGACAGCAATGTCATCAGTGAATCTTATCGATAAATCCTTTCATCTTGAATTTTAATCCCACTTTTGAACCTGTCTTTTATTTCCGTCATTGCTTCTTCGACGCATAAACTGAACACCTGGAGCGAAAGACTACATCCCTGTCTTCTGGCACTTAGATCTTGGCCTTCCAGTCCCATTCCTCCCATTGGGTCTTGTACCTTTTTTGTTTTACCCGTCTTGCTCTACTGCTTACCCCTATTTTTCTCGGACTTTCGAATATCTTGCACCATTTCACATTGTCGAACGCTCTTTCTGGGTCTACAATTCCTATGAATGGTTCTTGTCTCCACTATCAACCGAAACTTCAGAACGTCCTCTCTTGTACCTTTACCCTCATAAGGCCAAACTCTTCGTTACCTAACAGATCCTCAATTTTCTTTTCCTCTATATATTATTCTTATCAATAAATTGGATGCATGAACTCTTAAGCTGATTGTGCGACAAACTTGTCAGTTCCTGCAATCTTTGGAATTGTGTGGATGATGTTTTCGAGAAAGTATGATGATTTATCGCCAATCTAAACTCCAACAAGAATAGTAGTTTTGTTGCCACTCCCCCCCACCCCAATAGAGGCCTTCAGTAAAATCTTTCCACCTATCCGCTCTCTCCACTGCAATTAGCACTGGAATTCCCATTGCGTACATTACGTAATCGCCCTTACTTCTTTTAATTTCACCGAAGATCGTTTTGACTTCTCTATATGCTGCGTCGGTCCTTCCGAGAATGATTACTTTTTTTTATTTCTTTACGTTTTTCATGCTGCCACTTCGCTTTAGCTTCCCTGCACTTCTTATTTACACTACTGGCCATTAAAGTTGCTACACCAAGAAGAAATGCAGATGATAAACGGGTATTCATTGGCCAAATATGCTATACTAGAACTGACATGTGATTACATTTTCACGCAATTTGCGTGCGTAGATCCTGAGAAATCAGTACCCAGAACAACCACCTCTGGCCGTAATAACGGCCTTGATACGCCTGGACATTGAGTCAAAGAGCTTGGATGGCGTGTACAGGCACAGCTGCCCATGCAGCTTCAGCACGATACCACCGTTCATCAAGAGTAGTGACTGGCGTATGGTGACGAGCCAGTTGCTCGGCCACCATTGACCAGATGTTTTCAATTGGTGAGAGATCTGGAGAATGTGCTGGCCAGGACAGCAGTCGAACTTTTTCTGTAACCAGAAAAGCCCGTACAGGACCTGCAAAATGCGGTCGTGCATTACCCTGCTGAAAAGAAGGGTTTCGCAGGGATCGAATGAAGGGTAGAGCCACGGGTCTTAAACATCTGAAATGTAACGTCCACTTTTCAAAGTGCCTTCAGTGTGAGCAAGAGGTGACCGAGACGTGTAACCAATAGCACACCATACCATCACGCCAGGTGATACGCCAGTATGGCGATGACGAGTACACGCTTCCAATGTGCGTTCACCGCTATGTCGCCAAACACAGATACGACCATCACGATGCTGTAAACAGAACGTAGATTCATCCCAAAAAATGACGTTTTGCTATTCGTGCACCCAGGTTCGTCATTGAGTACACCATCGGTGGCGCTCCTGTCTATGATGCAGCGTCAAGGGTAACCGCAACCTTGGTCTCCGAGCTGATAGTCCATGCTGCTGCAAACATCGTCGAACTGGTGGTGCAAATGGTTGTTGCCTTGCAAGTGCTCCATCTGTTGACTCAGAGATCGAGACGAGGCTGCACGATCCGTTACAGCCGTGCGGATAAGATGCCTGTCATCTCCACTGCTAATGATACGGGGCCGTTGGGATCCAGCACGGCGTTCCGTATTACCCTCCTGAATCCAGCGATTCCATATTCTACTAACAGTCATTGGACCTCGACCAACGCGAGCAGCAATGTCGCGATACGATAAACCGCAATCGCGATAGGCCACAATCCGACCTTTATCAAAGTCGGAAACGTGATGGTACGCATTTCTCCTCCTTACGCGAGGCATCACAACAACGTTCCACCAGGCAACGACGGTCAACTGCTGTTTGTGTATGAAAAATCGGGTGGAAACTCTCCTCATGTCAGCACGCTGTATGTGTCGCCACCAGCTCCAACCTTGTGTGAATGCTCTGAAGAGCTAATCATTTGCATATCACAGCATCTTCTTGCTATCGGTGAACTTTCGTGTAGCACGTCATATTCGTGGTGTAGCAATTTTAATGGCCAGTAGCGTATTTCATGCCTAAGTGACCTGTATTTCTGCACTCATGAATTTCCCTGCAAATTTTTCTATGATTGCTCTTTTTAGAGATGTTCATTTCTCTTCTACTGATCTGCCTACTGAGATACTCATTATAGCAGTAGCTACAGCCTTAGAGAACTTCAAGCGTGTACCTCCATTCCTTAGTATTTCCGTATCCCACTCCCTTACGCATTGATTCTCCCTGACTAGTCCCTTAAACATCAGCCTGCTTTTCATCATTACTAAATTGTGATCTAAGTCCATTCTGCTCCTGGGTACGCCTTACAATTCAATATCTGATTTCGAAATGTTTGCCTGATCAATATGTGATGTTATTAGAATTTCCCCGTGTCTCCCGGCGCTTTCCAAGTGTACCTCCTCCTCCTCCTTGGAATTCTCGAACACAGTATTCGCTATTAATAGCTGAATTTTTTAACAGGATGGCAATGTACGTCAGTTAGGGGAAGTGCCGATGGACAAAGAACGGGCTACTGACTCACCATTTCTCGAGTCATCTTTGTGGAGTCGTGAAGACTACTTGTCGCTGAGCAGACACGCATTCAGCCTCTAATTTACTGTAAACAGTGTAAGGAGGAATTGTCAGTATTCAGGGGCCTGACAGGAACGAGCATTCGCAGTGAAAAGAAAAATCTAGGAACATTGGCTCTACAATGCATCCATTAAGAGCCATGAGCACTTCTTCATCTTCGATCGTGTGTGACACATCTCTTTTACTGAACAGGTGTTCGTAGCTCTTATAGTATGCATTTTAGGGACCTTGTTTATGAGACAATAGTTTTCTTGTTTTGGTCCATACTACCTCCTCGAAAAATATGCAAAACGAAGACCTTTCAGTAGAAGAGATTTGTTTCACAATATGGAAAATGAAGAAGTGCTCATAACTCTTAAGATACGTGTTTCAGAGCACATGTTTACTGGACATGTTTTTCTTCGAAAAATCGTTCTTTTCATACCCCTCAATACTGACTATCCCTCCAGGAACACTCTGCATAGAGTGCAATTGCTGGGTCGCCGATGATATCACAGCAGTACACCGTCATCATGGAGTGTCTTAGCTAAATTTCTACAGGTATTTCCTCGCCAGCCAATGGTATGATGAAATGGACATCGCAACTTGGCTTGGGTCGTTGGTTAGCTAGCGAGAATAAGGAAGCAGCTAATTAATTGCAATACGAGCTGTTGGATAGTAACTTAATACAGCAGTTAACATTAAATGGATTCTACAGGAGAGGCACAAAACTGCTCACTGATGTTACTACAAATCTTAAATGTTTTTGTCATCGGTGCTGGGCATACAGTGAATACGTTCGCAGGACGCTAGCATGCGAAGTCAAGTTTAGTTTTGTAAAGCCAAGCTCTCTCGACTGTGCTGTTTTATTTGAGTAATTATTGGATTAGCTAATGCACTTGGTTTTACGTGTTTCCTTCAGTAAGTACTGAGTGTATACCGACTGCGCATTCCATGTATCAAAGTCTGTTCATATTTCACTATCATGAAAGTAGAAGCTGGTACCAGATAAATTAACATATTCAGTATTCGACAAATGCAGTTTATATCAATAATAAGCAGTTTTATGTGCTGAAGTGCTATGAGCTGTGAAAGAGACAACAAAACTGACTCCGAAAGGCAATAAGCTGAATTCATCATTATGCAGTAGACGCACTGTGGTGATGTAATTCCAGTGAAAACAGTTTCTTTCGATACATGCGACGATGTTAAAATGTTAACTACGCAAAGTTTACATTTCAGTGACACATTAACTCTTGTATCTCGCGTTAATTGCTGTAAAGTGAACTGGTTAAAACCGCCATTTGTAAAGTGAAGTGTTGCCCACACAAATACTCAAATGACCAGCCACCGCACTGCACGCTGCATCCTTTGTGCAGTGCAGTTCAGCCATATATATTTACTTACTGCGTATTTTTGTCTAATCGTTCTATATTATTGTGTGTGCTACGTGTTAAAATCATTTGTTAATGTTTATGCTGATTGTCCGATTTGCTTTATTAATTTGTCCCATTTGTAGGTTTATTCTTAGTCCTCAACCATCTTGCAGTTAGAATGAAACTGTGATTACAGCTAGCTACCTACACACTCATCAGAACGTAATGACAACGTATTATTTTAAGTCCAGCAGCTCACATAATATTATCGTTAGGTATATAGCGCAAAACATTATCGAGCAGCTACTACAGGTTATCGTTACTGTTTTAATACGATGAGTCACGCTTGAATGAATGTCATTCCTAACAAGGAAAGGACAAGTTAACTGAAACGAAGTGGTAGCATCACAGTGTGTGTGTGTGTGTGTGTGTGTGTGTGTGTGTGTGTGTGTGTGTGTGTGTGTGATACAGTGAAATAACAGTACGTATCGTTACTGTTACAGATTGGAGCACTCGCCAATGCAGACGAACTAAGCAGTCAGCTTTGCCTGTGATACAGCCAGAACAACACGGTAAGCTTCCAATGTAAGCTTTTTCTTCACATTCGGCTATCTGAAGGTCCACAAGTGACACTTCTGATTACAATTAACTCCTGTAGTTTAGTAGCGAGTGCTTGAGTTAGGCTGTAACACATCATATTGTCGTAGCCAGTTTTGCGACTGAAGTCACAAAAATATCATAATATGAAACTAGTTAAATGTATGTGAGTATTTCAAGACATATATCCTCGGTTGTCTTACTGAGATGGCCCTGAAGGGGATATGCATCACTACGAAAGAGATATTGTTTGTAAACCTTAAGGTGCATTTTAATTGCTATTTCTTTACCGCCAGGAAATATTCACCTCGTTAGTTGGTGTAACACTATGCAGTACGCTTTTACTTTCCATTATTTCGATTTCAACAGAGTCTCCAGCTACTCCAAATTGCCTGAATGTTACCATTATATCACGATGGATGCCATTGGATGAATGCACAGAAATAGAAACAAAACAAATTGAAGTTTCCTTCAACCAACGGCAGTCAGTGTTGCAAACTATCTAATACTTTTATTATGCAGATCCCACCTGAATAACGTGGAATTGATCCTATGTATTTGCTGAAATCGGTTGTTTCAATAAAATTTCCAGCGTAGCTGCGTAATGAAATATTTAGAAATTCCTGAAGTTCGTTGCTGTTAGTTCACGATTCGTCGTGAGAAAGAAAGGTACAGTGTCTGGTTAACTTTTCACCAGAAGCAGTGTCATGGTGACACATACGCTGGATAAGAAATGGCTGGCCCCGGTATGGGGTGGTGAATGCTATTGAACGGTCTCAGAGTACACACATGCCTGATAAATTGACGGTGAGAGAGACAGAGAGAGAGAGAGAGAGAGAGAGAGAGAGAGAGAAAGCTCTGGTAATGTGGTATTAGTCATCGTGGTGACACTAGACCACAGGATGAGCATGTCACTTCATCTGATCGCTGTCAGATCGTAGATACCTGAATCACGAGACATTCCATATCCGACATCCTGTGAACACTCGGTTTCATATGCTCCACAGTGCTTCGTACTCACTCCGACTGAGAAAAAACTGCCACCGCCAAAATTAGCAGGCAAGGACGGTTGATGATAGGGGTCCTGTATGTCGTATGAATGTTACAGTAACAACAAATTTAGGCTTACGATAAGGTTGCATTACGTCTCTGATATTTTTTAATATTTGTGTTCATTCTATGTTGAGACAACTGCTAAACAAACTAGAGTCTTAGGCCCATGACTTAACCAACGAAGTTATCTGATGACAACAATCTTTATTGATGATCATCTTGCAACCGACAGCAAGGACACTGTTCCATCCTTTCAAAGCACAGGACCCAGACCCACGCAAAACTGTAATAAACGACCAGAAAACAGAGCAAGTGACTGACTTCACCTGCTTGGTAAATAGCACCTCCTTCACAAACGAAAAAGCCGGCCGGAGTAGCCGAGCGATTCTAGGCGCTACAGTCTGGAACCGCGCGACAGCTACGGTCGCAGGTTCGAATCCTGTCTCGGGCATGGATGTGTGTGATATCCTTAGGTTTAAGTAGTTCTAAGTTCTAGGGGACTGATGACCTCAGAAGTTAAGTCCCATAGTGCTCAGAGCCATTTGAACCATTCTGAACAAACGAAAAAGATACAGAAAAAGTTTCAATTATTCAATTATATTAATGGGACCATATATAGGATCCTGAATGAAAAGGCGAGGAAAGAGTTCTTCAAAACAATGGCAATACTATCGATATGTATTTCTGCAGGCTTTCGTGGCCGTTGTCACTGAAGTTGAAATCTTCTGGGTTATAAAGCCTCGTCATATTTCCTCTAAAATGATCGACGTTTCGACCCCCCTGCTGGGATCTTCCTCATGATCTTCCGGTGTCCACTGCTGCTAGAACACCGTCAGAGACGAGTGTCGCGTCCTCTTACAAAGGGGAGTTTTCCCGCGTTCGTGCTGGAGAAGTCGTAGCATTGGTTAAAATTCTTATGGCTACCGTTGCTGGGCCATAGTCATAGGCTAATATTCCCGTACTGATGCAGAAGAATGGGCGTTGTTGGCTAAACCCATCTGGATACTATTGGTGGCCCGTTGCCACTGGATAGAAAGGCACTATTTCACAATTACTCTGGAGAAGGGTTATTGGTTGAAATTCCTCCTACTGCTATTGGTTGGCCGTCATCATTGGCTAGATTCGAAACGGACAGAGCAAGAGTGGAGGAATGTTTACCCAAAATATTATTGTCCGCCGAGGTGACTTGCAGCAGGTTGTTTATGTCACTCGCACACCGCGGCCGCATGTTCGCTTCCTTGATGGCGGGAAGCCACGATGCCGGAAGCCTATAGCCGTCCTCTCTACTGAAATTACATGCATTCTAGGAAGTTTCAACCGCTTCTATGATCTTTCTGCCATAAATGTTTGTTTTCCTAGCCAGCACACTACGTTATTAAAATCGAAGTCAGAGCCACATTTCTCATGATGCTCCGCTATTGCCGATTTTGCACTCTGTTTTAGCCGCATGTGCCGTTTGTGTTTCTTTATTGCGTTCTGTAACACTTCTTCCCGTTTCGCATAAATACACTTTGCCGCAGCCACATGTCACTTGATAGGCGCCTGCATTGTGGAGGCAATTGTGTGGCACCTACTTTCCGTCGAAAGAAATCTTTTATTTTGTTTTGACCAAAGGAAGATGTCTGAATATCATTTTTCTTTGGAGGTTTGCTTATGCGGTCTGTGGCCCCAGAAACGAACGGTAACCTAACGGAGTGAGAAGGCGGTTCCTCGTCATTCTTACTAGCGCTATTAATATTCCGCCAAAAAGCCCTGTCGATTGAATAACTATAATCGCCATTTGCCTTCAATGTCCTCTTTAAAAAATTCAACTCCGATTCCAAGTTGTCGTCATGGCTGATACGGAAGGCACTTGAAGAAAGAGTGTTTCTTGCTTCTGGGCTGAGTGGTGGTGCGAAGTGACATCTAAATACCTGTTAGTGTTAGTCGGCTTTCTGTACACTCTGTCACCTATTGTATTATCAGGTCATCTGTATACAGATAGTATCCACAGGAGTTTTAGCCAACAACGCCCCTTCTTCTGCATCAGTGCGGGAATATTAGCCTATGACTATGACCGAGCAATGGTAGCCATAAGAATTTTAACTAATACTACCACTTCTACAGCACGACTGCTGGAAAACTCCCATTTATAAGAGGACGCGACACTCGTCTCTGACATTGTTCCAGCAGCAGTGGACACCAGTAGATCCTGAGGAAGATTTTAGCAGAGGGGTCGAAACGTCGATCATTTTAGAGGAAATATGACTCGGCCTAATAACCCAGAAGATTTTAACTTCAATACTATCGATAGTTTATGAGAGCCGGCCTGTGTGACCGTGCGGTTCTAGGCGCTTCAGTCTGGAACCGTGTGACCGCTACGGTCGCAGGTTCGAATCCTGCCTCGGGCATGGATGTGTGTGACGTCCTTAGGTTAGTTAGGTTTACGTAGTTCTAAATTCTAGGGGACTGATGACCACAGATGCTAAGTCCCATAGTGCTCAGAGCCATTTGAACCAGTTTATGAGAGTGAGGTTTGGACGATAATATCTGAAAATAAACGAGGAGTACTAGCTGTGAAAATGAGTTCTTTAAAAACAGATGACTATAGACTACCGGGCATGATAAGGAGTACAACAGTCAGGCAAGAACTAAGGCTTAAAAACGTAAATGAACATACCAAGGCGTACAGAAATAAACTGAAAGATCACGTCACAAGAACGATTGAAAATGGAATACCCAAATGCGTATCACCTGAGAAGAGGAAGAAGAAGAAGAAGAAGAAGAAGAAGGGGAGGAAGGAAAAGAAGACAGTATGAGGCGGGATCGTCAATTATCGCGAGTTATAACAGCGGATAGGCTAGCTACAGTGCAGCAAACCGCTAGACAAACCAGTTCAGGACAAGGACAGTTGGTGAGTAATCACACCGTTACTTTCCAGAACTGCCCCACGCTATGTTGTTACAGAAGTAACCAAGTCAAGGGACTGCTCTGTTCTGTACGGTGGGGTATCCAGTTTTCTGTACGGTGAACACACTTGGCAAGCCAATAAACAGTGCGTGGCGGAGACTACTTCGAAGGAATGTTAGCTGCTTTTTTACTACTTCATCCACATATTGAGGGACTTACGCCTTTATGTGCGCCCTAATCTCATATTATTCTCATGACCCCTGCGCGACATATGCAATGGTGGCAGCAGAACTGTCGCAGTCTTACTGATATACCGGTTCTCTAACTTCGCCCAAGAAGATGTCCATCTAAGTTCTCCGACTTCTCTGACTTCTCTATGGGCTGTTCCCAACAGTTTCAACACGACAAATCTGTGTGTTCCCTGCCCTCTGCGGTTAAAGGCGCTGCAGTCTGGAACCGCAAGACCGCTACGGTCGCAGGTTCGAATCCTGCCTCGGGCATGGATGTTTGTGATGTCGTTAGGTTTACCTAGTTCTAAGTTCTAGGGGACTAATGACCTCAGCAGTTGAGTCCCATAGTGCTCAGAGCCATTTGAACCAGCCCTGCCCTCTCTATATTACGGATTTTGCTTGTTCATTTTTGGCTTTAGATTAAGGTCTACATATAATTAAACGATACGAGATTGTTCGCATATTCTCCACTAGTCATGTAATCGAATACTGTTTGCTTGTTATGAACATTATCTCTCTCTCTCTCTCTCTCTGACACACACACACACACACACACACACACACACACACACATGTAGGGTGGTCCATTGATAGTAACCGGGCCAAATATCTCACGAAATAAGCCTCAAACGAAAAAACTACAAAGAACGAAACTCGTCTAGCTTGAAGAGGGAAACCAGATGGCGCTATGGTTGGCCCGCTAGATGGCGCTGCCACAGTTCAAACGGTTATCAACTGCATTTTTTAAAATAGGTACCCCCATTTTTTATTACATATTCGTGTAGTACGTAAAGAAATATGAATGTTTTAGTTGGACCACGTTTTTCGCTTTGTGATAGATGGCGCTGTAATAGTCACAAACGTATAAGTACGTGGTATCACGTAACATTCCGCCAGTGCGGACGGTATTTACTTCGTGATACATTACCCGTGTTAAAATGGACCGTTTACCAATTTCGGAAAAGGTCGATATCGTGTTGATGTATGGCTATTGTGATCAAAGTGCCCAACAGGTGTGTGCTATGTGTGCTGCTCGGTATTTAATAAATTAAAGAAAATATTGCTATTGGCTGATTACATCACGTATGCTACGGTAGAAGATCCGCTGTCATCGGCTGGCGAGATCACGTGACGAGCTATTACTGGCTACAAAAGCGCACTGCAATCTTGATTTCCATGTTTCGGTAAGTAACATGCGGTGTTTGGTGGAATTTAAATTTACACTTTCGTAATACGAAAATACGCAGCGTACATGTTGCTGCACACCAAAGACCTTTCCACTTTTTTTTTTTTTTTTTTTTTTTTTTTTTTTTTTTTTTTTACTGAGTTTGGTTTTCTAAAGGTCCGGGAAGTTCTACGCCCATGTATAAAACCATAACCATTCAAAGGATTGGTAAGTTTTACAGTTCTGACGAAAATTATACGGTCACATAACACGGAAAAAGTGTATTTTCACCCGGCAGAAAGTGTAATTTTAACTGGGAAATCCGGGAATTTTTTTCTTGTCCGCGTATACACCCTGTAGAATATTGCTCAAGTGTGTGGGACCCGTACCAGATAGGACCAACAGGGAATATTGACTGTATACATAGAAGGGCAGCACGAATGGTTCCACGCTTGTCTAATCCGTGGAAGAGTGTCACAGAGATACTGAAGGAACTGAACAGGAAGTTTCTTGAAGATGACGTAAACTTTCCCGAGAACGTCTGTTTACAAAGTTTCAAGAACTGTCTTTAAATGATTATGCTATGGATATACTACAGCCCCTTACGTATCGCTCGTACAGGGATCGTGAGTATAAGATTAGAATAATTACTTCAAGCACAAAAGTATTCAGACAATCATTCTTCTCGCGCTCCATACGTGAAGGGAACAGGAAAAACCCTAACAAGCGATATAAGGGAATTTACCCTCTGCCATGCACCTCACGGTGGTTTGCAGAGTATAGACGTGGATGTAGATATGTCGATGATTAACGGGAGATCTCATTCATTAAAAATGTAAATTTTGGCCGCGTCTACATACATTTCCTTAACACTGTTCAACGACGACACTTTGCTACAGACAATATCATCGTCAGGAGCCACTCTAATGATGCTGGTTATCCTACGTCAGAAATCGTTAGGTATATTAGTGGTCCAACCACGAATACATATGGCAAACACGATACTCTCGTGGGGTTCCATCACCGAGATGGAGTCGGCGACATTGCTGTATAGGTGTCGCTAACCAATTTGCACGATTACAGACATACTTCCAATCAAGAGTCAAAAATGGTTCAAATGGCTCTGAGCACTATGGGACTGAACATCTGAGGTGATCAGCCCCCTAGAACTTAGAACTACACTCCTGGAAATTGAAATAAGAACACCGTGAATTCATTGTCCCAGGAAGGGGAAACTTTATTGACACATTCCTGGGGTCAGATACATCACATGATCACACTGACA
The DNA here is from genome assembly GCF_021461395.2 of Schistocerca americana. Lineage (NCBI taxonomy): Eukaryota > Metazoa > Arthropoda > Insecta > Orthoptera > Acrididae > Schistocerca > Schistocerca americana. The sequence continues at coordinate 923,725,546 of NC_060121.1, read as the reverse complement.
GAACCACAGGCACATAGACACAGGCAACAGAGCATGCACAGTGTCGGCACTAGTACAGTGTATATCCACCTTTCGCAGCAATGCAGGCTGCTACTCTCCCATGGAGACGATCGTAGAGATGCTGGATGTAGTCCTGTGGAACGGCTTGCCATGCCATTTCCACCTGGCGCCTCAGTTGGACCAGCGTTCGTGCTGGACGTGCAGACCGCGTGAGACGACGCTTCATCCAGTCCCAAACATGCTCAATGGGGGACAGATCCGGAGATCTTGCTGGCCAGGGTAGTTGACTTACACCTTCTAGAGCACGTTGGGTGGCACGGGATACATGCGGACGTGCATTGTCCTGTTGGAACAGCAAGTTCCCTTGCCGGTCTAGGAATGGTAGAACGATGGGTTCGATGACGGTTTGGATGTACCGTGCACTATTCAGTGTCCCCTCGACGATCACCAGTGGTGTACGGCCAGTGTAGGAGATCGCTCCCCACACCATGATGCCGGGTGTTGGCTCTGCATGCCTCGGTCGTATGCAGTTCTGATTGTGGCACTTACCTGCACGGCGCCAAACACGCATACGACCATCATTGGCACCAAGGCAGAAGCGACTCTCATCGCTGAAGACGACACGTCTCCATTCGTCCCTCCATTCACGCCTGTCGCGACACCACTGGAGGCGGGCTCCACGATGTTGGGGCGTGAGCGGAAGACGGCCTAACGGTGTGCGGGACCGTAGCCCAGCTTCATGGAGACGGTTGCGAATGGTCCTCGCCGATACCCCAGGAGCAACAGTGTCCCTAATTTGCTGGGAAGTGGCGGTGCGCTCCCCTACGGCACTGCGTAGGATCCTACGGTCTTGGCGTGCATCCGTGCGTCGCTGCGGTCCGGTCCCAGGTCGACGGGCACGTGCACCTTCCGCCGACCACTGGCGACAACATCGATGTACTGTGGAGACCTCACGCCCCACGTGTTGAGCAATTCGGCGGTACGTCCACCCGGCCTCCCGCATGCCCACTATACGCCCTCGCTCAAAGTCCGTCAACTGCACATACGGTTCACGTCCACGCTGTCGCGGCATGCTACCAGTGTTAAAGACTGCGATGGAGCTCCGTATGCCACGGCAAACTGGCTGACACTGACGGCGGCGGTGCACAAATGCTGCGCAGCTAGCGCCATTCGACGGCCAACACCGCGGTTCCTGGTGTGTCCGCTGTGCCGTGCGTGTGATCATTGCTTGTACAGCCCACTCACAGTGTCCGGAGCAAGTATGGTGGGTCTGACACACCGGTGTCAATGTGTTCTTTTTTCCATTTCCAGAAGTGTACTTAAACCTAACTAACCTAAGAACACCACACACATCCATACGCGAGGCAGGATTCGAACCTGCTACCGTACCGTTGTACTCACCAATCACAGACAGTTATCAAATTATGAGAAGTTAAATTGAAAGGACTGGTACAAGTGAGACAGTAGCCTCAACACCGTAACGCTGGTCTTTGCTACGGAGTGCTCAGCCGGGATACGTAATAGCCTGATTACGTGGTGCCGTTACCGCAACTGCGTGTTCCACTAATTGACACTACGTAACACCAGGCACTTGTCAGTCCGCTGCAGTAACTTCTGCGGTCCATGGTCGTGAACGGAAGTGGAAATCTTAACTCAGATGCTATCCAGTGTACGCAGATACATACATCAGTTGAACAATCGCAAAACCAGGACTCGTCGGACAACAAGCCTCCATTTAGCTACTGTCGAGTTGCTATGTTATTTGACACATTGTAGACGTGCCTTTTTTAACAGACACACTGAGCAGTAGCTTCAGCAGAGTATCGGACTCACGGTGTCCACATTAATGCAGTTTTCTTCGCATTGTTCGATTGGGAACTGGTTGAGATGGATATGCCTTTACTGGCTGCACAGGTTCCTGTCGGATTTGAAATCGGTTGTCAGCGATAAGGGGTGATACTGAAATCCGGTAACAATCGGTTAAAAATTGTTTGCACCCGCTGTTCTTACACTTAGGCTAGGTCATTGCTATAACTACCGTTAGTGGTGCAATGTGGCGTGAACATCTAGCAGTAATTATACACCGTGTACAGCGCTCCGAAGCAACCAGTGTGCTCTTTTCAGGAGGCGACTATTTTATGAATGAACTGGTGGACACTTCGAGAACTCCATAAAAATGCTTGTGAACGATGCTGTAATACACCATAAGACACCAGAAAACGACGTACCACGAAGAAGTTATACGAATGGGACGAAAATCGGAATCTATGATGTACGTGTACGGACAAACAAATGATTAAAATTTCAGAAAAATTGGAAGATTTACAAAGATAAAGAGCTTCACAAATTGAGCAAGTCAGTACTGTGCTGGTCAACCTCTGGTATTGTGTCCGCCAGTTCGTCTAATATAGGGTGCCTAGGAAGCTGTGAGACGCCCTACTAAACCCGCAAGACAGGACAGGTAGTTTAAGTTGTGGAAAGGGCACGAAATAAATGATTGTCAGTTACACTCGAACATACAACCTTTTATTTGATGAAACATTACAAGGACCAAGAAAAATGAAAACAAAACACAGCTTTAGTTTTGGAACTTAATTAGCGGTTGAATGTACAGTACAATCTAATGCCCTAAGGGAAAGACCACTTTAATTTAAAAAAAGGCTGAAGGCCAATAACTGAAGGCTCAACCAAAATCAGAAATTTAAAAGGCAAAGCCTTATCTTAAAAGTGTTCTTAATTAGGCTGAAGGCGCAAAGAATCTGGCACTTTAAGAGCAAACAACTTAAATTCAAAATCGGCTGGAGGCCCAAACCATCTGACGCCTTAAGGGCAAAACAACCCAACGACCAACCAACGGTCGTCCCGCTCCAATCTCCCTCCGTCGGGCAGTTCATGTGTGTCGCCAGTGATCGGCGAGTACTGGCTGTCGGCGCCTCACCGGCGCTCCGTCCTCGACTTCACTGCTGCTGCGTCACGACTGCACTGCTGGCCCGTCTCCAACTGACTACCAGACGCACGACGACCCGGAAGTACTATCGGTCGCTCCAGAGATGGTACGACAGTGCACTTATCGATACGCGCTGCTGCTGCCGCTCACGGAGAAGTAAGACAGGAAATTAGTGGCGCTAGCAAATGGAACAAGAAAACGAGGCAGCAGTACCGTAATAGAAGATGACAAACAATAAACGGGATAAACGCAAGCCGTGCACGGCTCAAGCTGTTTTCTCGGATTGCTAGGCAACAATTCAAGCAAAACGTATTAATGGAGTATATTACAGTAAGTTAAATTAACAATACTTAACTTTGCGTATTCACAAAAGCGTGTCGCAAGCAAATGGCGACATGCAAATAATCATTGTCATTTGTTACATATAATTTGAATGCAAGCAAAACAATACAGTTCACAAGTCACTGCTGTAGCGTTTTTATGACGGGTCGTCTTTCACTCCGGTCGCGGCTAGGCGGCGCGGCACTTGCATTCTCTTCGCCTAGATGCCGCTCCTGTCTCGGTGTCGTCCTAGAGAGGGGTTCGTCAGCGTACTATTGGCTGACGTCGTCTCCCAGTCCTTTCTGCTCTTCTGCTCCTGATCGTCGTGCCGGCGCTTGTCACTACGCCGGAACATCTGGCCTTATGTAAGCAGTAATAAGGCTGGGCATTGATTGATATAGTTGTTGTATGTCCTCCTGAGAGATATCGTACCAAATTGTGCCCAACTGGCGCGACAGATCGTCAAAATCCCGAGTTGATTTGAGGCCCTGCCCATGATGCTCCAAAGCTTCTAAACTGGGGAGACATCCAGCGAGCTTACTGGCCAAGGTAGGTTTTGGCAGGCACTAAGATAAACGGTAGAAACGCTCGCCGTGTGCGAGCGGGCATTATCTTGCTGAAATATAAGTCGAGGATGGCTTACCATGAAGAGCAACAAAATGGGGCGTAGACTATCATCGACGCACCGCTCTGGTATAAGGTGCCGCGAATGACAACCAGAGTACGCTGCAGCGTCACACGTTCATCCACCGACCACCAAAGTTTACAGTTTTGCATTCTACTTCGATACGTCTTTTAATACCAATTTGTGACCAATTTGAATAACTCCTTCGTGGATCCTCGTTTTTCTTTTTCTTTTTTTCGCAAAGAGTATCTTCCGTGATCATGACGCCAAAAATGATATCGAAATCCAAGGAGACCCCCAGGAGGATCGATGGGTCACGCCGTGACAGTTGACCCATAACACAAACAAAGGTAACGCATTGCTTCTAAGTCATCGGAAAAACCCATTACTGTATTTTTTTATGCTTTCGTGGCTACATTCAAAATTTACCAGTTCAAACACAATTATGCATCACCTGTGTATACCACGTATTTCTCTTCCACCTACACTGAAGTGATTCAAAGTCGCTGGTCCTTTGAACAGTCTAAAAATATACGAGGACCTTCCGTAAGTAATGTAATACATTTATTTCTGAAAGCTAGTTGGTTTTATTCAGGATGCTAATACACCATACTATTCCCCATTCTTTTGGCTATAAACCATGTTTTTCAACAACTCCGTCCAATGGGACGCCAATTTACTGGGAGGGCCTTCATTCCCGCATTGTCATATTCTACTGGTCGACGTCGGAATCAATCAGTAACCTCCCGAGATTCCATCTACTGCTACCCGCGCAGTGAATCCTTCATTGGCTCTAACGGATGGAAGTCGGAAGGAGTGATGTCTGCGCTGTAGGGTGAATGACGAAGAACACTCTAGTGAAGTTTTGTGAGGTGCTCTTGGGTGAGCAGACTTGTGTGAGGCCTTGCGTTGTCATAAAGCGGAAATTCGTCTGTATTTTCGTGGGGTCGCACACGCTGAGTGAGAATGTCCGTACGTTAGTACAGTGCGTGATTCACAGGTCTGTGCGGCCAGCCGGCAAGCGGAAGATCGGACAGGTTTGCGCGACCTTATTGCGAAGGTGACAGGCTCCTCGCCCAACGATTCACCACGCTTTTGTTCACTGCCAGGTCGCCATAGACATTCTGCAAGCGCCTATGAATATCTGCGATGTTCTGGTTTTTCGCCAAAAGACACTCAGTAACAGCTCTCTGCTTGTAACACACCTCCGTTACAGATGCCATTTTGAAGGCTACATATAGCCCCGCTACCTATTGGAACTTCATGAAAGTGTATGAGATTAAGCGGGCATATTCCACCATGTCCCACAACAAATTCCGTTTGTTTCCAACCGAAACTGGCCGAGAGAAAAATGTGCTACTAAAAGAACGCAAAATCCCCAAGATTGGCAAAGTTTTACAGAAGTTCGAAATATGGCGCGTACTTCAATGCGAGATGCTTTTAATAATTTTCACAACGAAATTCTGTCTCGGAATCTGGCAGAAAACCCAAAGAGATTCTGGTCATACAAGAAGCACACCAGTGGCAAGACGCAATCAATACCTCCACTGCGCGATAACAACGGTGAAGTCACTGATGACAGTGCGACTAAAGCAGAGTTATTAAACACGGTTTTCCGAAACTCCTTCGCCAAAGAAGACTAAGTAAATCTTCCTGAATTCCAATCAAGAACTGCCAAGATGAGAAACATAGAAGTAGATATTCTCGGTGTAACAAAGCAGCTTAAATCACGTAATAAAGACAAGGCCTCCGGTCCAGATTGTATACCAGTCAGGTTCCTCTGAGTATGCTGATAAAATAGCGCCATATTTAGCAATTATATACAACCACTCGCTCACAGAAAGATACGTACCTAAAGTCACACCAATACCCAAAAAGGGAAGTAGGAGTCATCCGCTGAATTACAGGCCCATAGCACTAACGTCGATTTGCAGTAGGGTTTTAAACATATACTGTATTCGAACATTATGAAGTAAGTACCTCGAAGAAAACCAATTATTGACATATCGTCGCACGGATTCAGAAAATATCGTTCTTGTGAAACGCAACTAGCTCTTTATACTCATGAAGTAATAAGGGCTATCGACAGGGGATGTCAAATTGATTCCGTATTTTTAGATTTCCAGAAGGCTTTCGACACCGTTCCTCACAAGCGTCTTCTAATCAAACTGCGTGCCTACGGAGTATCGCCTCAGTTGTGCGACTGGATTAGTAATTTCCTGTCAGAAAGGTCACAGTTCGTATTAATAGGCGGAAAGTCATCGAGTAAAACAGAAGTAATATCCGTCGTTGCCCAAGGAAGTTTTATAGGCCCCCTATTGTTCCTGACCTATATTAACGACATAGGAGACAATCTGAGTAGCTGTCTTAGATTGTTTGCAGATGATGCTGTCATTTACCGTCTTGTAAAGTCATCAGATGATCAAAACGACTTGCAAAATGATTTAGATAAGAAATCTGAATGGTGCAAAAAGTGGCAATTGACCCTGAATAAAGAAATGTGCGAAGTTATTTACATGAGTACTAAAAGAAATCAGCTAAATTTCAATTACGCGGTAAGTCACACAAATCTGAGGGCTGTAAATTCAACTAAATACTTAGCGATTACAATTACAAATAACCCAAATTGGAACGATCACATAGATAATATTGTGGGTAGAGCAAACCAAAGACTGCGATTCATAGGCAGAACACTTAGAAGGTGCAACAGGGCTACTAGAGAGACTACTTACACCACGCTTGTCCGCCCTATTGTGGAGTATTGCTGTGCGGTGTGGGATCCGCATAAGGTGGGACTAACGGATGACATCGAAAAAGCACAAAGGGCAGCTCGTTTTGTATTATCGCGAAATAGGGGAGATAGTGTCACAGACATGATACGTGGATTGGAGTGGCAATTATTAAAACAAAGGCGTTTTTCGTTGCGACGGGACCTTCTGATGAAATTTCAATCACCAGTTTTCTCCTCCGATTGCGAAAACATTCTGTTGGCACCCACCTACAAAGGGAGAAATGATCATCACGATAAAATAAGAGAAATCAGGGCTCGCACGGAAAAATTTAAGTGCTCGTTTTTCCCGCGTGCCGTTCGAGAGTGGAACGGTAGACAGACAGCATGAAGGTGGTTCATTGAACCCTCTGCCAGGCACTTTATTGTGAATAGCGGAGTAATCACGTAGGTGTAGATGTAATTAAACGACCCTCATAAGCAGCCTTGCATATAGCTGTTTATATCGCAGGCATACTCAATTTGTTGAATGTCGGTAACCTAGTTACATGTACACCTAGATTTTATATTCTGCGAACCACCGACGAGGGCATGGCAAAGGAAGCGCATGCCAAAGATTATATGTGTACCTCCGTTCAGAAAGCAGTGTAAGGTGCAGTTTATGAATGACAGTTTCCTAGTCCATCGCGAAGGTATCGTCAGTGATTTCATCAGTCGTATCAGTATCGCTCGACTGTATCGGCCTGCATTTTCCCTCGATACTAAACTCACTGAAAAAGTTTGGGACTGATTAAAAAAGGTATTGCTAGCACGTTCTGACTCGCCATAGAAGTTAAGACGGGTGTACCTCAATAAAAGTTACTTACGTTTCCGTTAGATAATAGTAGATGTTATTTGCTCCGTTTTTGTGATCAATGAACTGGAAGAGACATTACTTGCCAACTAACATTTCAGTGCTGCGTAGAATGCGTTCGAACTTTTATTTGGCGGTTGTGTAAAGCTTGTCTTGTATACCGGTTTACGATGAAGACACGTGTGAGAGCTGAGGACATCCCAAGATATGTAGGCGAGGAGCTGTGGTGAGCTAAGCCGCCTGACAGCTCCCGTCACCTCTTACTGCCTTGTGTAAACACTCTGACGTCTGCCGCTGATTGACGCGTAACCGAAGTGCGCCCATGCGAGCCTCTTTGTGGTTTCGTCCGTTCAGCCGCATTAATCACCCGGCACAGAGCTACCGCATCTGGTACAGGGTAAGCCGCCTCGCTAAACACAGACCCGTTAATCATCCCGACACGAGCGAATCACTTGCCAGGCGCGACAGCGGCCGCGTGCAAATTTCTGAGACTCAAGACGCAGAGAGGAAGCGAAGCGGGCAGCCCTGGTGATGGATGGGGCTCGGACATATATCTGCCGCTCTCTAACTTTCACAACAGCTGTGGCAGGAGAATTACCTAACGCAAAGCGGACCGGCCGTAGTTACGACGGAAGAAATTGTACGCCAAGTGGTGGGCAATTCTCCCTCGTTCTGTCGATTAAGACCATCTAGAGGGAATTTCAAACGATAAGATGCAGTTGTGAGTGACAATTAACGCTTAACGCTATTGGTCTTGCCACCTGAGTAATGTTCCTGTACAATGAAAATTCCTCCAGGAAGGGGCACATGCGCTGCCGACAATTAGTGACGAGAGCTGGACAAAATTATACAGGATTTTTCAAGAGTAACACAACCTTATCGGAAAATTACGAGATTACGAAAGTTGTTGAAAGTGGTCTCTATTCTTCATTCACAAAACAGGGCAGTCATGTATATGACTCTCCCAAACATCTCCTTTTTCCGTGCAGGAGGTACTCGTGCATCTGATCAGAATTTGCCGTACGCCAAGTAAAGTGATATGTGCTCCATCTCTCCTCATCCCAAAATCGTTTTTTTCTAACTAGCATTTGCAAAAAAATGGTTCTAATGGCTCTGAGCGCTATGGGACTTAAATTCTGAGGTCATCAGTCCCCTAGAACTTAGAACTACTTAAACCTAACTAACCTAAGGACATCACACAAATCCATGCCCGAGGCAGGATTCCAACCTGCGACCGTAGCGGTCGCGCGGTTCCAGACTGTAGCGCCTAGAACCGCTCGGCCACCATGGCCGGCTAGCATTACACTGACAGAAGGCTGTACATTTCCCATAGTCTTACGGTAACTGCTAATGAACAGCAAGTATTATATACGGGTGTATTTTATAAACAAATTCGTAATGTCATGTGAGCACTACCAACAGATGTACCGTACTGGCTCGACCTGAATCGCGCAGGCTTCGTGTGACTCAAAGAAAATGAGCCTCGCTCTTCCAACTTCTGCATTGTTAGCACTTCCAACCGATCACTTTTGGACGCAGATGTCACAATTTCGGTCTTAAGGAACTTGTCGTACAGCTCTAAGATGGTGCACGTGGTCGTTGCACTTCACCATACTTTTCTGTGAAGGCATTCTGAGCCTCACCATACTGACTGTACGCGGTGGAAATGTAATGTGTACAGTAATTCTTCCCCAAACTGAACAATGATCATACCCGCAACAAAAAGCAAACATTCTTCCGTAAGGTTGCGTCACGTTTTAAAGACCATATTGAGAGGCACCCACATGCCTTGCTCATACTGTGGCATCAAGCAGTCAGGCCTGCAAGATGAGTGGTCTGCCAAGCGAGTGGACTCATTCTTATTTATCAAGTAACATGAACTCTAGTACTCACAATTAAGTTACAAGTTATTCTCCTGTTTGAATATTACGCAACGGAAACGGAAACGCACATCTGACTATTAGTAATTTACACAACTCTGACTGTTCACTATGCACTGGCAATACCACATTTTCTTTCTTATTTAACGGCTTTGATCAACACGTGGCCATCGCACTGAATATGAATGGCGCACACATTATAAATTCTGGATACCATGACAACATACAATTCGAAGGAAAAGGCCACCAATCTTTTTCTTTTCACTATCTTTTTTATTCCGATAAATTCTATAACCTAAACACACCATTACATTTTCTACAACAATTGCACATGAGAAACTCTGCCCAGTGGGCATGGCCTTACATTGGTGATTCTCTATCTTATGGTCTCGTAATTATCTAACACTACAGTGCACTTTCTGGATAGGATGGTGGATCTTTTGCTATATCTCACACTTCGACTCTCACACCCATCATCACGAAAATTTCCTCCAGACCGAGCGGTACAAAAGGAACATGCATAACCCACTGCCTCTGAACCTACCTTGATACTCTCCCATGCAAACCACACATACTTATATTGCATGAAATACATTACACTGGCAACATACAATATAACACCAAGAATAGTCACAACGTTATAATCACATCACTTTCAGCTTTCCCACTACAATTAATATTCATCCCAGTTTCACACGACACTGCCCCGCTTCGTACTACGAACTCTGGAGAATATATGCACGCCTTCCTGTGCAACGCAAGACAAGTGGCGTTGCTGGATAGACGGCTGACTCACCTTGCTTCTCTCTGAGTATTATAGTTTGAATCAAGCGTCACACGGAAATATAACACGCAAAGTAATATTAAGAACATATTCATCACACACGCGAGTCCTCAACAGATACCATGGACGAGTACTTCTCTTGATCCTTTGTCTCATACACAGATTGAGACTCACACAGTACTCACCAAGTGGAAGTACTCGTCTCTAATTTCAAGTCCTGCACACGCCATTTCTTAAATATTTCCAACTTATAGTACACACACTAGTAATTCAGCTTAACTTAAGCACTCGGAAGTATTTCAACTTATTGCTACACGTGGTTTCATTGTGACCGTTGGTCACTTCCGAAGATTACTACGATCCCATTAATATTAGCTGCCTGACATTTAATTCTCCCCACAAAAGCTCCTGAAATAGAGAAATTATTATTCCAAACTACTCTTAAGTATTTCACATGCATACCATGTCTCCACTCTTTTGTCTTTACGGAGCACACCTAAGACAGGTCTTACCAACACAAGATCCAGCGGCAGAGTGCCGAAAAACATGGCCGTTCTTTAGGTCAGCTCGCACCTCTGTCGAGGTGGGGGAGCACCTTGCTACCGTATTGGTCAGCCACATTTCAGGCGCTCAAAGCTCCGGTAAATCTAATCTCTTTGGTTCCACCAAAGGTGACCAAAGGACCGTCTCAAAGATGATCATGTATTCACATTCACTATCTGCGGTTAGCAGACGACCATACATTCATTCACTTTGCAGATCTCACCAAATTGGATGTAGGGATTTATTTTGTGGGAGTGCACATGTGATCAATTAAATAAATAATTTGTCATTCTTTCCTACACTGGTATCCAGCTTCGGTGTATTAAGTGAAATTGAGTTATTATTACAAAAAAATGTTGTTCTGACACGAATAACGAAGAATGTTGTACCTATTTTCAATGTTGGGCGGTAGTGTACCCTTTCAATATATAAACAACCAATTAAAATCTATTGCATTCACTACAGCCTGAATCCATGTGGGACTCTTGTATCTAAGTCCTGTGTCACTGGAAATCAGGACTTGTGCCGTTATTTACGAAGACACTTTTCAAATTGCTAGAAACATATAAGCATAATTGAACCGACAGTTTTCCAAAGCCGTCAGTTGACCTATTAAGCCTTCATGTTCAAAGTAACAATTGTGAAGAGACGATCATGGTCATCTACTACAGATTGTAGCAGTTTTATTTTCTCACTGTATGATTTATAGCCGAATACATGTCTTCTTCTAGTCTTGCACATACTTAAGATTTTAATAGCTGTATTTTCTTTCAGTGTATCTGCATAATTCTCTGAAACCGAAGATATGGTTGCAGAAATCATTGCAGGATCTCCTCTGCGCCCCCTCCCTCCCCAGTTGAATGAATACAGACTGGACTGTACACTTCCTCTAATGTTATATTTACGTTCAAAAGACCTGCGTTGGGAAACTGTGTAAACGTTCGAGGGAAATTCACAAAATATCAATTACATTTCAAAAATAAATAAATTAATAAATAAAAATAAAGAAAAGTAAAAGAAAAGAAGTCGAGCTTGGTCTTGAAACCTGGAGGCGGTATTAGTTTTTCCGCTTATATTCACATTTTTCTCAACGATACATAACTTGATCGAGATCTTCGTAGTAGGAGTCTACATTTTGGCTGTTCAAGAAACATTCTGTCTCAATAAAGACTCCATAGTCATTCTGTAAGTGATTGCCACAAAGAGGTTTTTTCACCCGAGGAGAAAGGAAGTCACTCGGTACACATCTCAAGAGAATATGGGTGGTGAGGCAAAATTTGGCAGCCCAAGGAAGCAGAGTTTGTGACTGTGTTGTGTGCGATCTGGAGCGTTTTCGTAGAGCAAAAATACAGACTTCGACAGCTTTCAGCGACGTTTAGTCTAAACAGCCTCCCGTAATCTCGACAGGACATTCTGGAAAACGGTAGTATGACGGTTTGCCCCTCAAGAGCATTATTTGTTAGCACCACAACATGGCACAGTCCCAAAAACAAAACCACTCGGTGGCACATTACCTGATGGTGTTCGGGTCTTGGCCTTTTTGGGCGGTGTTGAATCCACATATTTCCACTGCTTAATCTGCTGCTTTGTGTCGGGGCTGTAATTGCGCACCCAGCACTCTTGCATGACGATTAGGCGGCTAACGAAGTCATCCTCTTTGGTCTGACACAGCCGAAGCATTTCCGCTGCTGCCTCAGTTTTGTGGGATTTTTCAGTGGGAGCAGTCGCAGAAACCACCAAGTGGCGACCTTTGTCATCTTCTAAATACCGTGCAAGACGTTTAAAACTGATCCGCGACTTATCGTCACTTTTCCTATCATCACCTCGATTGTGCTATTCCAGCTTTTGGGCACCAGGCACCCACTTCTCTTGTGATTCCCATTTCTTCACAAAGCAATCTACACTATGCGATCAAATGTATCCGGACACCTGGCTGAAAAAGACTTTGAAGTTCGTGGCGCCCTCAATCGGTAATGCTGGAATTCAACATGGTGTTGGCCCACCCTTAGCCTTGATGACAGCTTCCACTCTTGCAGACATACGTTCTATCAGGTGCTGGAAGATTTCTTGTGGAATGGCAGCCCATTCTTCACTGAGTGCTGCAGTGAGGAAAGGTATCGATGTCGGTCGGTGGGGCCTCACAAGAAGTCGGCGTTCCAAAACATCCCAAAGTTGTTCTATAGCATTCGGGTCAGGACTCTGTGCAGGCTAATTACAGGGGTGTTATTGTCGTGTAACCACTACGCCACAAATGGTTCAAATGGTTCTGAGCACTATGGGACTCAACTTCTGAGGTCATTAGTCCCCTAGAACATAGAACTACTTAAACCTAACTAACCTAAGGACATCACACACATCCATGCCCGAGGCAGGATTCGAACCTGCCACCGTAGCGGCCTCGCGGTTCCAGACTGCAGTGCCTAGAACCGCACGGCCACACTACGCCACAGGCCGTGTATTATGGACAGGTGCTAGATCGTGTTGAAAGATGTAACCACCATCCCCGAATTGCTCTTAGACAGTGGGATGCAAGAAGATGCTTAAAACATCAGTGTAGGCCTGTGCTGTTATAGTGCCACGCAAAAGAATAAGGGGTGCAAGCCCCTCCATGAAAAACACGACCACACCATAACACCACCGCCTCCGAATTTTGCTCCTGGCACAACACACACTGGCAGATGACGTTCACCGGCATCGCCATAGCCACAGCCTGCCATCGGATCGCCACTGTGTGTACCGTGATATGTCACTCCACAGAGCGTTTTTCCACCGCTCAAGCGTCCAATGTTTACGCTCCTTACACCAAGCGACGAGTCGTTTGGCATTTACCGACGTGATATGTGGCTTTTGAGCAGCGATCGACCATGAAATACATGTTTTCTCACCTCCCGCCTAACTGTCGTAGTATTTGCAGTGGATCCTGATGAAGTGTGGAATTCCTGTGCGATGGACTGAATAGATGTCTGCCTATTACACATTGGACCTTCTTCAACAGTCGACAGTCTCTGTTAGTCAACAGACGAGGTCGGCCTGTACGCTTTTGTGCTGAATGTGTCCCTTCATGTTTCTACGACAGTATTACATCGGAAACAGTGGACCTAGGGATTTTTAAGACTGTGGGAATGACACAAGTGACACTCAATCACCTGACCACGTTCGAAGTCCCTGAGTTCCATGGAGCGCCCCATTCTGCTCTCTCACGTTATGTAATGGCTACTGAGGTCGCTGATATGGAGTACCTGGCAGTGGGTGACAACACAATGCACCTAATATGAAAAACGTATGTTTTTGGGGGTGTCCGGATACTTTGATCACATTGCCGTACTGCAAGCGACTGTATCACCATTGTTGCCGTACCCTGCACCAAGTTACCATGGATTGTTGCACCGTTGTTCCCCTTGAAAAGCAGCAAACTAACTGCTGCGTGGAACTCCACTGCATCGGTAGTTTGCACCATTTTGACTCCTGTAACAACTTGGTACAGTATTGTGACACTGCCTTTTCAAAGTGTACCAGGACTGCAGGCATGAAAACAAACAAAAAATTAGTTTCAACTGAAATATCACCCCAGACTCAAACAACTGGACCATATCCTTCCTCGAGGCTTTGGTTACCTGTCATCATGACCTGAATGAGGGACATACTACCCAAGATCCTTCCCACCACACCTCAAGCTGTGTTCCGTCACGCACCCAAACTCCACAACATCCTAGTTCATCTCATCTCTATGCCACTTTCAATCCGAATCCCTTGTCAAAGTGATTGTATCCCTGTGGAAGAACGAGGTGCAAGATCTCCCAAATCCACTCACCAAAACTTCCTATTTCGGTCCTGTCACAGGCTTATCCTACCCCATCAATGGCTGGACCACCTGTGAAGCAGCCATCTCATGTACTAGCTTTCATGCAATAATTGCACAGTCTTTTATGTTGGTATGACTACCAACCAGGTATCCAACAGGGTCAATGCCCACTGCCAAACTGTGGTCAAGATCAAAGTAGACCACCCTAGGGTAAAACACGCATCTGAACGTAACACACTTGATTTCAATGGTTGCTTCACAACCTGGGTCATCTTGATCATTCCCTCCATCGTCATCTTTTCTGAACTTCACAGATGGGAGTTACCTTTACAACTTATTCGCCACTCCTAAAATTATACCGGCCTCAACCTGTAACCTACAGTCCCAACACTCTCCAACCAACAGTTTCCGCACACTCTGTCCTATCACCTCATACCTGTTAACGTCCCCTCACCCTCGTTCTGTGCCGCTCTCTGCCAATGCATCCGCCCATCTCTCCCCATCCTTGCTCCTCTCCTTTCCCGGTCCTCCCCTCCTCCCCTCCTCCCCTCCCCCCCCCCCCCCCCCCGCCGCCACCGCACCACGCTACCTCTCATCCTTCAGACACTGCAGCTACCAGATTCGTCATGCCTCCATGTAGTACCTGCACGCTCCACCAGCCAGCACTCTTCTCCCCACCCATCCGTACCTAGTTAACCCACCTCTTTCCCCGCCGCACTCCAGACTGTTACCTTAGTTCAATAAGGCAGCTGCATTCCAGTTTGAGCTGCGAGAGAGGGCGGTCATCTGTGCGTGACGTCTGCTTTCTTGTATGAATGTGTATGTTTCCTTTCTGGAGAACGGTTTGGCCGAACGCTAGATGTTTAGCAGTCTTTTCGTTGTGCCTGTCGCCAACTCAAGGTGTCATTTTTACAGTGAGAAACAATCTATCCTTTTCCTTATATTGTTAGAAAGTTAATTTTCCAACTGTAGTTTTTCGATGTGATAATTACTACTTTACGACCATTCCTAGTAGATTTTTCGCTGTCTGTACATGTTCCCATTTCGCTGTGGATATAGTTCAGTACTTGTTGAGTCAATGAAGAATCTTGTCTCTGTTCATTTGCTTTACATAGTTTTTGCATTAGCAGTACTATCAGATATGCTGTAGTCCTATGGAATGTCTTGACACTCCGAATGTTTCTTTCTTCCAAATGCGGAGTAGTTCATAGTTCTCGAATTTTGAAGGGATTACAGTGCACTGACGCCACTGAAGACGAAGCCATTACCGCGGAGCGTCAGCCCGTGCGCAGGTGAGTAGGCGTGCACTTTGCCTCGTGCTGCCACTCTGCCGCCCACTCAGGGTGTCGCACCCCCAAACAAGGGCGGCGCGCCAAGCCGTGCCGTATCTCGGCTTCTCCGGTAATTGGCGCCCACTGGAGGAGTATCCGGGGCGGCCACCCCCACCCCGCAGCTAATTAACAGAACGGCCTGGCCTGGCCTAGGCCAGCCCGGTCTGCCTCCGACGCTTCCAGAATTACTCCCCGACTGCTCTGGGCGACCTGCCAGCTGCCCTCGCCACGTGAGAGTCAGACACCCGATATTGTTTGGAGTGGCCCCAGGCTACGACAGAAATGGACCGTCAGTCAGGATCACTCCCATCCAACCGACCTGCGGTGTTCTTCCATTCTTATCCATTTTTTTTTTAATCTCCAGTTTCTTCTTTCTACACTTAGCAAACACATACAGGGTGGTCCATTGATAGTGATAGGGTCAAATATCTCACGAAATAAGCATCAAACGAAAAAACTACAAACAACGTAACTCGTCTAGCTTTAAGGGGGAATCCAGATGGCCCTATGGTTGGCCCGCTAGATGGCGCTTCCATAGGTCAAACGGATATCGACTGCGTTTTTTAAAACAGGAACCCCCCATTTTTTTATTACATATTCGTGTAGTACGTAGAGAAATATGAATGTTTTAGTTGGACCACTTTTTTCGCTTTGTGATAGATGGCGCTGTAATAGTCAAAAACGTATAAGTACGTGCTATCACGTGACATTCCGCCAGTGCGGACGGTATTTGCTTCGTGATACATTACCCGTGTTAAAACGGACCGTTTACCAATTGCGGAAAAGGTCGATATCGTGTTGATGTATGGCTATTGTGATCAAAGTGCCCAACGGGCGTGTGCTATGTATGCTGCTCGGTATCCTGGACGACATCATCCAAGTGCTCGGACCGTTCGCCGTATAGTTACTTTGTTTATGGAAACAGGAAGTGTTCAGCCACATGTGAAAAGTCAACCACGACCTGCAACAAATGATGATGATACCCAGGTAGGTGTTTTAGATGCTGTAGTGGCTAATCCACAAATCAGTAGCAGACAAATTGTGAGAGAATCGGGAGTCTCAAAAACATCGGTGTTGAGAATGCTCCATCAACATCGATTGCATCCGTACCATACTTCTATGCACCAGGAATTGTATGGCGACGACTTTGAACGTCGTATACAGTTCTGCCACTGGGCACAAGAGATATTACGCGACGATGGCAGATTTTTTGCACGAGTTCTATTTAGCGACAAAGCGTCATACACCAACAGCGATAACGTAAACCGGCATTATATGCACTATTGGGCAACGAAAAATCCACAATGGCTGCGACAAGTGGAACATCAGCGACCTTGGCGGTTTAATTTATGGTGCGGCTTTATGGGAGGAAGGATAATTGGCCCCCATTTTATCGATGGCAATCTAAATGGTGCAGTGTATGCCGATATCCTACGCAATGTTCTATCGATGCTACTACAAGATGTTTCACTGTATGACAGAATGGCGATGTACTTCCAACATGATGGATGTCCGGCACATAGCTCGCGTGCGGTTGAAGCGTTATTGACTAGCATATTTCATGACAGGTGGATTGGTCGTCGAAGCACCATACCATGGCCCGCACGTTCACCGGATCTGAGGTCCCCGGATTTCTTTCTGTGGGGAAAGTTGGAGGATATTTGCCATCGTGATCCACCGACAGCGCCTGACAACATGCGTCAGCGTATTGTCAAGCATGTGCGAACATTACGGAAGGCGAACTACTCGCTGTTGAGAGTAATGTCGTTACACGTATTGCCAAATGCATTGAGGTTGACGGACATCATTTTGAGCATTTATTGCTTTAATGTGGTATTTAGAGGAAATCACGCTGTAACAGAATGCGTTCTCAGAAATGTTCACAAAGGTACATGTATCACATTGGAACAACCGAAATAAAATGTTCAAACGTACCTATGTTCTGTATTTTAATTTAAAAAAAAAAACCTACCTCTTACCAACTGTTCGTCTAAAATTGTGAGCCATATGTTCGTGACTATTGCAGAACCATCTATCACAAAGCGAAAAAAGTAGTCCACCTAAAACATTCATATTTATTTACGTACTACACGAATATGTAATAAAAAATTGCAGTTGATATCCATTTGACCTATGGCGGGGCCATCTAGCGGGTCAACGATAGCGCCATCTGGTTTCCCTCTTCAAGCTAGACAAGTTTCGTTCTTTGTAGTTTTTTCGCTTGGTGCTTATTTCGTGAGATATTTGGCCTGGTCACGATCAATGGACCACCCTGTATAGGCGACATACGAAGGGCGCTCAATAAGTAACGCCACACATTTTTTCTTGAAAGCAGGCTCGTTTTATTCAAGATTCCAGTACACCATACTATTCCCCCTTCTTTTGGCTACAAAACCCTACTTTTCAACCTAATCCCGCTCGGTGCAGGTGTCACCCTTACTGGGTGAGTCTGTACGCCCCCATGGTACGACTCTAGTGTTCTATGTCGGAGCCAACGTTATACTGCGTCAGTAACCTCCTCATCGTCCATGTGCTGATTCCCGCAGGTAGCAAACTTGATTGGGCGAAACAGGTGCAAGAGGGAAGGTGTGACTTCCGGGCTGTAGGGTGAAAGAAGAAGAACACTCCAATGAAGGTTAGGTGAGCTACTCTCGGATGTACAGACGTGTGTGAGGCATTACTTTGTCACGGAGAAGGAGAACATCTTTTGCATTTTTGTGGTTTCCTCTGTTTCGAAGACTACAGTGGCCACAGCTGTGTGCGGCCGTCCGGCACGGGGAGATCAGACATGTCTGCGCAACCCTGTTGCGATGACGGGAGACAAGTTGCCCAACTACTCACCGTGCTTTTGTTCGATGCTTGGTCTCCGTAGACATTCTGCAAGTACCTATGAATATCTACGATGCTCTAATTTTCCCACAAAAGAAACTCAATGACAGCTCCCTGCTTGTAACGCACCTCCTTTACGGACGCCATTTTGAAGGCTACGTATGGCGCTATCACCAGTCGGAACTTCATGAAACTATTGGAGCTGAAGCAGAAATATTCCACGAGAGCCCACAATAAATTCCGGATTTTTACAGCCGAAATTGTCCGAGAAAAAATGTGTTGCAATGCACATTGAACATCCCTCGTACAAGTAGCAGTGAACCCTTGTAAGACGTCATGGTCTCCTGACCTTCATTGCTTACATATTCCGCCATCACAATCATATTACGCACATGAAGACGCTTCAGTCAAACCCAAACTCGGTAAGACAAAGTCAATGTTGTGCGAATTCATGTAAACAATATGCAAATAGGTAGTAAATCGCAAGTGCGCACAGTGGTTGAAATACTCGAGGCTGGCGTACACACACACATTCAAGACACAACGGTCACAAAAGCTTTTATTTTGGGAGAAGCAAACCACTCACCAGGAGGCCGGTCCCTTCAGAGGACGAGACAACCTATCTACGTCGGCCAGCGACCGCCTGTAGAGCAGACAGCGTTTGCCTGAGTGAAAGGCAGAACGACCCTGTGCTCAGCTTAAAAGCAAATTCCGCTACATTGTGTGGGAGCGCCCAGCCTACGCATTCTTTACAAACATAGCACGCAGTTTCAGAGGTTTCCACAGGGAGGCAGCAAACGCCAAACGCCGATGCTACAGATTTCTGGACTGGTCGACTTAAACGAAACGTTATTCTCCCGTTTTAGAAGAGCAATGCTGATTGGCAGACGATATTCCTGATGCCTTGAGCTGAAGAAGTAATGGAAGAGACCGAAAGATATACCCCTTCACGTCTGCCGTTGAGAGGGGCCGTTCCGTTGTCGCTCTTGGAGCGAGAACACGTAACGAGAGCGTGTGCGCTCGTACGTGTACTCAAAGAGCGAGGAACAAGTCTCTCCTCAGTACTTCACTGGGAAAGCACCTCTGTTGAGAGCGAATCGGAGTGCGACTCTATATTGAGTCCTTTCGATTAAGTGTTGTTCACTGTGTTGGCCACCACACTTATTGTGCGGTGTGAATGGACAGAGTTATAGTTCAACGCCTGCGAGCGAATGTTTGAGTGGCATCGCGGTGGACTGGTTATCTGACTGGTGTATCATGACAATAGTTGGAATAGTGGTGAAGAGGAGTCATTGACTTCATCAAGGCGTGGGGAGAGTTTGATTGGCGAAGGTCAATCCAGATAGAACGAGAGATAATGGGCGGGGGCACTACGAATGTAGTGCGGGACAATACATTGAGAATGTGGGTTTTGCGGGAGGTGTGCCAGAGATAAATCCATGCAGTCGCGCTATCCTCTGTGTCCTCAGTGGCTCAGATTGATAGAGCTTCTGTCATGTAAGCAGGAGATCCTGGGTTCGAGTCCCAGTCGGGGCACACATTTTCATCTGTCCCCATTGACGTATGTCAACGCCTGTAAGCAGCTAAGGGTGTTCATTTCATTGTAAGAACGAGAGTTATCTTACTTGTCAGCAGCGAGCGGCGCAGCCATCAGTCATCACAGCTTACGGTATTGTGCGCTACAGCTATTGCAAGCCCCATATTTCCTCCACAACAGTACTTCACTGTATTTCACACGCAACAGCCTCGACCGTACCTAGCAACATTCTAACGGATAATTATTCAAGTTGAGTAGGTGCGGCTCTCAGCCATTGTACCAAGTCAATAACAATCTTAAACTTTGTATAGAAATTTCATTAGCGAATCATATCCTTAAGAGGTAACTTCACATTCCGAAAAGAACCTGGAAATAACTTGTTCAGTTCATAACTAAAAGTGCCATTGTGATTTCTCAGAATTTTTGCAAAATAAATAATAATTTTCGTTGGTTTCATGTTTTTCTTACACTAACTAGCACTACTTCAGTACCCAAGTATCCCACTAGTTACGTAAGAAATTTTGTGAATTTTTGTGTCATTTCCTCACAGCGGACGACTCCAGAAGATATTTATTGCTAAACGTTTGTCAGGCATTTCTTTTTGGAACGTTAGGAGCGTCTGTCTGACTTCTGTAGTAGTGTGGGGGTGGAAACTGCATCTTGCAGGAGCCACAGGGTGAAGGGCACATCTGAGATTAATCCGTTGCGCAGAATGACAGAATAGCACCCACACGCTCGCACCTTCCACATTCATAATCTGAGTGTAAAGGCGGAAGGTTCTGTTACTGTTCAAAAAAGGTGTCGAACAGGCGCACACAACCATAGAGCAACAACGCTTATTTCAGTTGTAGAATTGTAGTAAACGTTTGCGCAGGCCTATTCTGCGGAGGCCTGAAATGTACTCTGTAGGGAACAACGTGGATTCCGCAAACTTCTACAGAATGAAATCCCGCTCGCCTGTTCGTCCGCGAGACCCAGAAGTCGGCAGATACCGGCGCCCAGGTTGATCCCTTGTTTCTGGACATTCGGAATGGGCACGATACAGTTTCGCAAAATCGCCAATAGGACAAAATGTGATCATATGGTATTAATCGGTATTGGTATTTAAAGATATCGGAAATGAAACTCATAAACAAAATCTATGAAACTGGAGAATGGCCTGAAGAATTTTTGGACGTCACAATGGATACCCTTGAGAAGAAAAAGCAGGCCAAGAAGTGTAGTGATTATAGAACAATTAGTCTGATATCGCATGTGGCAAAGATCATTGCAAGAATACCTAATAGACGGTTAGAAAACAAAATTGAAGAACTGATGGGATAAGATCATTTTGGCTTCAGGAAAGGAAAAGGGACCGGGGACGCCAGTGGCATGATGAGGATATTGTCAGAGACAGTTTTGGCCGCTTACGAAGAAGTTTGCACTTGTGTTATAGACTGGCAGAAGGCCTTCGACAGAGCCTATTGGAATATGTTGAGAACATCCTTAAGGAAATAGGAATCAACTGGAGAGATCGGAGACTTATAAGGAACTTGTACCTGGGACAAAGGGTAAAGGTACGACTGAAATATGGAGAAACGAGACAGTGAGGAAATAGGAAGGGGAGTGAGACAAGGATGTCGTCTGTCGCCAAGTCTCTTCAACCTGTATGGAGAAATGCTGGCGAGAGAAGCGGTGAAAGGATGCGAAAACTTCAAGGTATGCAGACGACCTGGTAGTGCTCGCCAAAAATCAGAGACAGCTGCAACACATGATGAACAATATAGTGGAAACGGGAAGAAAATACGGCATGGAAATCAACATCGAAAAATCAAAAATGATGCGCATGTCAAAACGTGAGAAACACTTGAAGATAACTGTTGACATTCGGGAACTGGAAAATGTGAATCAGTTCAAGTACGAGGGAAGTTTTATCACAAAGAATGCCCACTGCAGCAACGAAATCCGAGCAAGAATCGCCATGGCCAAAGCTGCTTTCAAGAAGAAGAATACTCTGCTGACTAGCAAGTTAAGTTTGGCATTGAGGAAAAAACTGATAAAGTGCTACATTTGGAGTGTTGCACTGTATGGAGCAGAGACATGGACCATGAGAAAGAAGGAGTAAAAATACTTAGAGATCTTTGAAATGTGGTGCTGGAGGAAAGTGGAAAAGATCAAGTGGACAGATCGCATAAAAAATGACGATGTACTGCGAAGAGTAGGAGAGAAGAGAAGTATTCTGCGACCAATTCTTCAGAGAAAGGCCAATTGGATTGGACATGTACTTAGACACGAGGGACTCATACATGATGTCATCGAAGGGAAACTCAGAGGAAACGCAGGACGAGGAAGAAGAAGAATTCAACATCTGCACGACATGAAAGATGGAAGGAGATACAACAGACTGAAGGAAGAAGCTGAAGACAGGGAACAGTGGAATCAGAAATTCTCCGTACGAAGACATGGACCTGCCACTAGGCAGAAGACTACATAATAATAATAATAATAATAATAATAATAATAGTATACCAGACCAGCTTTGTGATTGAATGTAGCTGGTTCAAATGGCTCTGAGCACTATGGGACTTAACATCTGAGGTCATCAGTCCCCTAGAACTTAGAACTACTTAAAGCTAACTAACCTAAGGACATCACACACACCCATGCCCGAGGCAGGATTCGAACCTGCGACCGTAGCGGTCGTGCGGTTCCAGACTGAAGCGCCTAGAACCACTCGGCCACACCGGCTGGCTGAATTTAGCGTAACAAATAATTTACTGTAAAAAATTGGCAGAAAATCTTATAATTGTACGACTTCCCATTTGCCAAGTCACTGAAAGTTGTCATATCCATTAAAATCTTGCTATATCCATTAAAATCTTGCTATTTGCATGAATTTGGAAGAACACATCAAGCTAACCGCAGGTAAGGCAGATTATAGATTATTACATGTACCCTCAGGAAGTTTCTTCCGCTTGTGAAGGAGGTAACACACAAAACACTCGTTTAACGTTGCTTGAGTATCGCTCCTCAACCTGGGACCGTTAAGAGAATTGATAAAAGAAATCGGGAAGATTGAAAGACGAACCCCGTCTGTTACTACAAAGCTCAGGTCGTAACAGTCCTCTTATTGAACCATAACACAAAAACCTATTGTACCTTGCGAAACTTTTAACACCGGACCGTTACAAAATTTTCATCATTGATGAAAAATATTGAGATTCCAAGGATTTGAAACAATGCTTTCGCCCATAGCTAAAAACAGAGTCCCATTATTAGTTATGAATACCCATTTAACAATACCGACAATATTTACAAATATTATTCGTGAAAAATAGCCGTACCGAACGCTATTTTATTGGCTTATAGACTTCAGAAAGAGCGTGACAGTGCTGTGTGTATGTTTAATCGGATAATTGAAAATATTTCGCTCTCTGTCTACGCAGCTAAAGACTACGAGAAATGGCAGATGACAGCAAATAATGATAAGCTTTATAATTTCTCGTGCAATTTGCTGGCTGTTACCAAATAACGAACGATTTCAAACGAGTTTGAAGTTAGGTAATTTTTAAAAAAATGCCAACAAAGTTATAATAGCTTGTAACTGAAATGAGCGTGAACAGCGCAAATTACCAATTTCCATCGCACAATACGGTCCGAGGCAGTTAATTATCACAAAGTAATTCACTTGCCCTATTGTTATTTATGCTTTAATGAAAACTAAGTGTTTAAGCTGTCTTTTGTTTCGACAGCCTATTCACGTAAATATAACGACACATATAAATCACGAGTATTCACTTTTACCCTAATATTTACTTTCTGCATTTATATTGAGAGCCGTCATCAACTCAAAAGTTGTGACAAATGACTCACATTTTGGAGAACGATTTTCAAATCCCCGTTTGGCCATCCAGATACAGATTTTCCATGGCGTCGTTACATTGCGTAAGGCGACTGCCGAAATGGCTCCTTTGAAAAGAACGCAACGCATTCCCTCCCACATCCTTTCATAGCCCGAGCTTGTACTCCGGCTGTAATAACGCTCTTGCAATAGGATATTTACCTCTCATCCTTCCTTTTACCGAAAGGTTCGGCTGAACGTCACAGAATCTTACTAGGCTTGTTCCCTTTTGAGTTGGGAATCCCAAGCTTTCCTAGGACGGACTTGTGAGTTTCGTATTTTCGCGATTGACCTTTATGTAAATAATCTATAATGTAAATACTTCATGTGGTATGAATAAAAGTTTCTATGACTTATAGATCTGCAAGCTGTTAGGGTACTGCAGGCGTACAGGAAATCTGAAAACTTCGAGGTCAAGTTACAATACCTGGCACGCATTCGGTGACGCTGATTGTTGTGATGCAGTCATTGGTACTCATTCTCTCCTTCGCGTCCGCCCCCGGTAGCTGAGCGGTCAGCGCGACAGACTGTCAATCCAAAGGGTCAGTCTGCCTTCGGCAGGGCAACAGAGCGGACGCGTACGTGTTGACTTCGTGCGGCGCGCGAGCTCGCCTTGTTTACTTTCCGACGGCCGTTGCTTAAGTGCCGGCTTACCTTGTACGATCCATGGCGAACCGTTACCGTAAATCAACACTCCGATTTACTTTCTGCAACGATTATGCCCGACCCAAAGCACTTGAGGTGGAGCGTTTTCTGCGAGAGGAAGTGAAGATCCCGGCGACCGATATTATAGGCATACATTTGTCCATCGTGAGCAGCACGGTCTATGTGAAAATCATTAACGACGCGGCGTGCGAACGCATACTACGTGAGACCAAACAGGGGCTCCGCTTCTGTCACGCTGATGGCAATGTGGGAGAGGTAACCGTCGACCACGCAGGCTTAGGTATGCGAACGATACGCATTTTCGAATTGCCATTCGAACTTCCAGCTGAGGAAGTCGTCGCGGCACTACGCCCATACGGCACAGTCCACGGCCACACTGCGGAGAAGTGGACACAGTTTCGGACGTATCCTGTCCTAAACGGGGTCCGACAGGTCACCATAGATCTCCGAAGCCACGTCCCGTCCTACTTACAGATCGGCGGATGCCGTGCCATAATTATATACGATGGCCAGCCTCGGACCTGTTCCGGGTGCGGCAAAGAAGGCCACCTTAGATCCGAATGCCTACAACGGCGTATTACGCAACTTCCAGCTGCCGAAAAACCACCCACGTCGCAACCTACAGTGCTACCGGTGACCTATGCCGCTGCTCTGGCTTCTCCTACCACTTTGCAACGTCGCCCGGTCACCACAAACGACGCCACCAACGAGCCCGACCAGACACTGACGGAGAGCGCCTCGGACGACCCGCCGCCTCGGCCGGCCATTGACGCCGCTCCGAAGATGCCGACGCAACCAGACGCTGACCCTGATCTCGGAAACACGATTGACATCGACTCGCTCATCGTTCCTACAGCGGCCTTTCTGCCAGAACGACGTGACTCCCTTCCGTCGTCGGACACGGAGGGTCGCACAAGGAAACAACGTTCCCCGAAGCGTCGCAAGCGAAGACGTCGCACCGTTTCCGGCCAAGAGGAGACGTTACAAGTCGAGGAGGACGTACCCGTCGACCAGCACGAAGCCTCAGAACCCGCTACTGCTGACGAAGACGTCATGAGCGCGGAGACATCTATCGGTGTGCCTGCGCCCCGTGCTGACGCTGAACTAAATCATGAACGTCTCACAGGCGACACGACACCACGCACAATTACAACATCTTCTGAAGACAAAATGGACGATACACCAGTTTCCGCTTCCACGGCGTGGCACGAGGAGGAGGTCACGGAGCAGGAGCCGTTACGGGACCCTGCGCCGTCACGGCCGCACCACTAATCATACTCTCCCCAGACTCCCCTGCGGCCCAGCGGGATAACGTTCCGCTGCGACGCCCACACCCTTGCGCGGACGGCGGAGTGGACCAGCCACCAGCAATCCGACACCAGGCCTACCGGATAGCAACCATCAACACCAACAACATCCGTTCCAGGGTGAAAATCCGCCTTATGCAGGAGATGTTCTGGGCTTCGGATATTGATTTCGCCCTTCTGCAGGAAGTTCACTTGGCTAGTCTCCCGGATATTAATGGCTATACCGCCCACGCCTCCGCGAGTGATCCTAAGGGCCGCGGGGTGGCCATCTACGTCCGCCACGGGATTTCTGTGACCGATGTCGCCTTCCTTCCATCAGCTCGGGGCATGGCACTCACTGCCATGGGGACACGCATCATTAATGTCTACGCTCCCTCAGGCACCGAACGACGGCATGAAAGAGCCCAGTTTTATTCCGAGGAAATCGCTCCCCTGTTTTTAGGGCGTTATGACCATTGCCTACTAGGAGGTGACTTTAACAGCGTTCTGCATCCTAAAGATCAGATTCCCCACTATACTACATGCCAGGGGCTACGTATAGTGGTGCGAGACCTCCTGCTTCACGATACCTGGGAAGTACAACACGGCGACCTTTCTGGCCATACCTTTCTTACAAGTCATTCCGCAAGCCGACTAGACAGGATATATGTCTCACAAACTCTTAGATCTGCGATACGGGGCGCCGAACGCTGGCCGCTGGCCTTTTCCGACCATTGCGCTTACATCTGTACGGTCCTCCTTCCGCCGCAATCAGTATGGCGCAGCCGTGCGCCGTGGAAACTCAATACCTCACACTTGCATGACCAGGCGTGTCGCCAACGAGTCACTGACACGTGGACAGCCTGCGAACGACGCCTTCCCCGCTACCGCTCGACATTGACATGGTGGTTGGACTGCGCCAAGCCGGCGATCCGGAGGACACTGATGAGATACGGGAAGGACATGGCCGACTGGCATCGCACCACTGTTGACTTCTATTACGCGATTCTCCGAGATCTGGATGCTCAACCGCCAACCCCGGACAACCAGTTGGAACGGCAAAGAACTAAGGCGAAAATAATTGCGCTGGCACGCCGGAAATTGCAAGGGGTCGTGATACGGACGCGGCGCCACGATCACGTGGATTTAGAAATTCCATCCATGCATGATATAGTGTCCGACAACCGAAGGCGTCGTCGGCAGATCATCAGCACTTTGACAACGCCTCATGGAACGCAGGTGACCACTCAGAATGACATCGTCCGCGCATTCGTCGAGCACTACCGTCGTACTTATAGTGATGACGACTCTGAAACTGCAGCAGACGACTCCATTTTGAATTACGTCACGCGCACCCTCCCCCACACGGAGGCGGATGCTTTGACAGTGGCGGTCACGCTAGACGAAGTCAACAACGCAATCGCCAAAGGTGCAGTCAACAGATCGCCCGGCATTGACGGCTTACCGATTGAGTTTTACCGTACCTTTCGGGACCTCATGGCCCCACGGTGGACGACTATGTATCAAGAACTGATAACATCTGACCAAGCAATCCCACCCGCCTTTGCTGAGGGCATCATTATACCAGTCCACAAACCAGCCCGTGGTTCGATGGTCACGAGTTACAGACCGCTCACCCTCCTCAATGCCGATTACAAGATTTTCGCGCGCTTACTGGCAATGCGGCTCCGAACTACACTCCCTCATATCCTCTCGCCAGAACAAACGACGCCTGGCGGACAGATTAACATACAGACTGCCACAGGGGAATGCCGCGACTTAATTGCGATAGCGGCGGCCTGCAGGCTCCGGGCAGCGGTCGTCGCTATAGACTTCGACAGCGCCTTCGATAAAGTGCGTCATCATTTCCTGTTTTCGGTGGCAGCCCGAATGGGCATCCCCCCTCCGTTTCTCGACGTCATCCGGCGTCTTTACGACAGTGCCAGTTCACGTGTCCAAGTCAATGGACGTATAGCAGGGCCGGTACCTATCTGCCGTTCGATACGGCAGGGGTGCCCCCTCTCTACCCTCCTGTATGCTATTGCCCTTGAGCCCCTTATTGGGGGCTTGACGACCAAGCTTTCTGGCCTCACCCTACGCCAACACACTTTTCGCTGTCGGGCATATGCTGATGACCTCCTCCTCCTCATTCGCTCCGGCTCTGAGATTCGGGATGTCCTCGACTTGATTACCCGTTATGGGGCTGCCGCTGGCAGTGCCATGAATGTCGCCAAATCTTCTGCAATGCACATTGGACGAGGCCTCCAGGAGGGTGAAGTGGCACCACTGCCGCTTGTGCGGACTTTCCGGTACCTGGGCATTACCTTTACCCCCACGGTCACACGCACGGCGGCAACGAATTTCCGTCGCCTGTTACACGTCATCCGCAACGACGTCCGCCAGAACCTCTTGCGCCGCCAGGACACACTTCAAAGGGTTGCGTTTATTAATCTTTATGTGGCATCAAAATTGGTTCACATCGCGCAAGTTCTCCCTCTGCCAACTGCAATTGGGCGCAACCTTCAGGCGGCTTTTGGCTATTACCTCACGGCTGGTTCAATGTTTAAAGTCCGTTATGAGACACTTACCCTGCCCACACGGTATGGTGGCGTCGGGCTCGTCAATGTCCGTATGCGATCTGCAGCCTTGTACATGAGTACCATGAGAAAACAGTGGATGGGCCAGGGTACATCTCTAACACGCAGCTTGCTTGAGGTCCTCCTACCAGCTTCCACCTCACCACCAGTGTCTGTCGGCCATATCGTGCCTCATTTGTCCCATCTTTCGACCTTTTTCGTCGACTACAGTTATACACATACCAGTCTCCCAGATACACGCCCACCTAGGACTAAGGATTTTTACAGCCTGTTGCTGCGCTGTGTTCCCCGGAATGTGATGGAGACCAAACACCCCTCCATCCAGTGGCCCATAGTGTGGACTACCGTCCACCAGCCCTTCCTCCCTACGAACGTCCGGGCGCTGTGGTATCACATAGTCAACAGGAAATTTGCCACGAAGCAGCGCCTGCACAACATTGGCTTGTCAGAATCCCCTCTTTGTCTCCTTTGCCAGCAACTGGACACTGATGAACACCGTCTGACATGCGCCTCATCGCAAGATGTATGGCGCTTCGTGCAGCAAATCATTGCCTGCTATCTCCGGGTGCCACCAGACACAGTCGAGCCTCGAATGTTTCTATACCCGGAGGACCGACATTTTCCCGCCGCCAAATGTCATGCTATTACGTGGGTCAAAGGGTGGGCGGTCGCTTATCTCTCTAATGAGGGACCTAAATCCCGCCTCGAATTCTGGACCTATTTACGAACAGCCCATGCAGCTCTCGAAAACACGCCACGTTACCGAACATTATTTGCTAACTATCTTCGAGCGGTCCTTGTTAGACCTCCACTGAGTTGGGGGGTGCCTGGCACAGAGGGCACCCACCCCTCCTCCCCCGGCGGTGTCTGAGTTTCAACCGCCTACGATCTATTCTACTTCTGACCTCCGCGGATGGGAGAGCGCGTCGCAGATTGCGCGGATTTTATTTCTTTTTGCTTTTCCTTTTTCCTTTCTTTTTCTTTACCTAGAATTTATATTTCTTTTGTCTTTCGCATATGTGTTCCCATAATTTCATGCTATTAGTGAATATTACAAAAACACATGCAAATAAATAAATAACAACGCCTTCCACTACTGTTGATTCCTTTTTCTCCCACTTCCCTAAGCACCACAGGCTCGGTGGTGGTGCGGGGGACACTGTGGCCAGGCCTCAGGTTTCGACCCCTGCCCACTTTGCCCCCCGAGCGCCCACCGGTCCACTTAATTTTAAAAAAAAAAAAAAAAAAAAAAAAAAAAGAAGGGCCCGGGTTCGATTCCCGGCTGGGTCGGAGATTTTTCTCCGCTGAGGGACTGGGTGTTGTGTTGTCCTAATCATCATCATTTCATCCCCATCGACGCGCAAGTCGCAGAAGTGGCGTCAAATCGAAAGACTAGCACCAGGCGAACGGTCTACCCGACGGGAGGCCCTCGTCACACGACATTTCATTTCATTTCTCTCCTTCGCATTAGGCGAGAACAGACTTTAAGATTATTCAGAGGTATTATGTGTAAATTTAGCTCTAGCGCAGTGACTAACGGGTAATGGTCAGAGGAAATACTGCGCTAGCAGCCGATAATCAAAATTTTTTACTGATAGAGATACTTAGAGATTGATTTTGAGCAGGATAAACTTGGGGTGAAAACCAACTGAAAAAAAGACGTGAAGCACAAAGGAGTGGAGGGGGGAAACGAGATGATACTTCGCAAGTTGAGATGGTGCGTGATGTTGTTTCACTGATTACTAAACTGATTCAAATTTAGGATGATTTTGGCAGTAAGAGCCTACTTATCACTGCGACATTGTACCCCATCTGAACTTTGGACGCATGCACTGATTCGATTAGGAAGGGACGCATAAGACCGTTCATCCTCTCCCGAGTCAAGCTGACAGACAAGTGTTGTAATTCTCTGTCGGTCCATTATAGCCAGGAGACATCATCAGGAACGTACTTCTAAAGTTGATTGCGTTGAGAAGTGTTGTAATTGGTCCCTGAGTCTGACAGAAGAACGAATCTGACGTCCGAGCTGGTCCCACACATCTTCTGTCAGAGACAGATCTGACAACGGAACCTCCCCATCGCACCCCCCTCAGATTTAGTTATAAGTTGGCACAGTGGATAGGCCTTGAAAAACTGAACACAGATCAATCAAGAAAACAGGAAGAAGTTGTGTGAATGAAAAAAATAAGCAAAATATACAAACTGAGTAGTCTATGTGCAACATATGCAACATCAAGGACAATGTGAGATCAGGAGCGCCGTGGTCCCGTGGTTAGCGTGAGCAGCAGTGGAACGAGTGAAAAATTTAATTTCTTTATTTTCGCAGTTATGATCTGTCCGTTCGTTCATTGACGTCTTTGTTCACTGTAATAAGTTTAGTGTCTGTGTATTGCGACCGCACCGCAAAACCGTGCGATTAGTAGACGAAAGGACGTGCCTCTCCAATGGGAACCGAAAACATTTGATCGCAAGGTCATAAGTCAACCGATTCCTCCACAGGAAAACACGTCTCGTATATTCTGTACGACACTGGTGACGGCATGTGCGTCACATGACGGGAATATGTTGTCGACCCACCTAACTTGTACACTTGGCGAATGGGTAAAAAGATTCTTCTACCTTGCCCGATTTAGGTTTTCTTGTGGATATGATAATCACTCCCAAAAAAGTGATGAAAACGTAAGAGTTTGTCACATAAACTGCAACAAATGACTGCAACAGTCGCACAGTTTTCCCTGTGCTCCGCCAAAACGTATGTTTTTAACGTTTTCAAATTTTTCCGTGTGTAGGCCGTCAAATCCTGCATATGTCCAAGCAAATCTGAACATGTCCTGGAATTCTGGAGAACGAAGTTGATTTTGTGTGTGTGTGTGTGTGCCTGAACTTTGATAATTGTCTGAAAATAAAAAATTAAAATTTTCACTCGGGGGTAGATTCGAACCAAGGATCTCTGATTCCACAGCTGCTCACGCTAACCACAAGACCTCGGCGCTACTACTGTAGTGCTATCCTTAATGTTATATATCTTAAGCATGGACTACTCAGTTTGTATATTTTGCTTATTTTTTTCATAGTTCCACACAACTTCTTCCTGTTTCTCGATTGATCTGTGTTCAGTTTTTCAAGGCCTATCCACTGTGCCAGTTTATAACTAAATCTGAGGGGGGTGCGATGGGGAGGTTCCCTTAAGAGGATAGTGATAGTCACAGCGTACCTGAGCATCAAATAGGTTGTTCATAGGAACGCGTACCATGTCTGCACGAGCTCATTTTTGAAACGGGCGCCATGATAACGTCGCATGAGACGTAACAGAATGACCGTGACGTGACGTGCCGTCAGAGTGCCATCGCCGGCCGTAGTGGCCGTGCAGTTCTAGGCGCTACAGTCTGGAACCGAGCGACCGCTACGGTCGCAGGTTCGAATCCTGCCTCGGGCATGGATGTGTGTGATGTCCTTAGGTTAGTTACGTTTAGTTAGTTCTAAGTTCTAGGCGACTGATGACCTCAGAAGTTAAGTCCCATAGTGTTCAGAGCCATTTGAACAATTTGAAGAGTACCATCAGTCAGTGCCAGCGGCCGATGGCTCCGCATACCATAGCGCCAGGAATAATACTTTTGTAAGTAGCCTGTTTATATTTTTGTATGTTGGCAGCGCTATAGACTGCATTAATATCACTGACAGCGATCCGCGCCCTCGCGAAGAGACTCTGTGGTTGAACGGAATCGCAGTTGGCTGTTAATGCTTAGCAGTGTTGGAGGTTAGCAGTGAGCGAGCGGCCGGTCTGGACGAGGGTCCGTCATGGAGATCTAGTGTTGATTGGAGATAGATTGTAAAATGATGATTGAGGTATCTGCTAATGTTTGGATACAGAAATTATTCACGATTATATAATTTTCGAACTGTACGTCACATGATTAATGTAAAATCCGCTAAATACATTGTTTGCCCTGTAACAAAATCTTTCCTTTTCTAACTACATGCCTATTAGTAGTTAGGGCCTACAGTAGTTAGAATCTTTTATTTAGCTGGCTGTAGTTACTGCTTGCTGTTATTGCCGTTGGATCGTGTAACGAAGATTTTCTGTGAGGTAAGTGACTTATGAAAAGGTGTAGGTTATTATTAGGATTTCTTCCAATCCACTGCCATTCTGTTGTGTTAATTATTTGCAGTCAGAATGGGTTGCGTTTGTGTGTTGTGGGATACAAATAGGGAAATTCTGCAGGTCAGTGCTGAAATTATAAAAACAAGTAAAGAGACTGTAAGTCCAGTTGCATTCAGCAGTTTCAGACTTAAACAAAGAAGTTTCACCTGTCGACCCTTAGCCGAGGATACCTCACTGGAATCTTCTGATTTCCTTGTACTTTCAATAATTAGTGCATGATTAGAAATTAGTTATTGTCTACTGGTAGCGCCTTACTGTATATAGAGAATTTCCTTTGTAGTTGTAGTCTCTTATTGTTGTACTGTATTGTAATGAGCAAAGAAGTTGTGGCATGCACATGGATTTGCGCTAAGTATTTCCCAGTCTCGCTTGCAACTAATTTACATATTGAGTATTTGCAGTGCTATTCTAGTGTTTCTTTTTATTTTTGCTTTTCGAATTGTGTTTCTTCTGTGTTATCGTGTGAAATACCGTGATAATCATGGCGTGTGAAAAGCGGAACACTAGGCTGCAAAGTAAATTGAGCAATGACACAGTGACGACGAGCATAGTTTGTTAACGCCACCTAGTAATGAATTGACATATGTTCAAGACAATAATTTGGTAATTGTGCATAGGGAGATGGATCAGGTAGTAAATAGCGGTGTAGAAAGTGAAACAATCAGTGAACAGGGAACTATTGTCGATTGCTCGGTCGGTAACACTTCGCCTCAGGAATGCGAAATAACAGAACCAAATCTTGCAAATACCGTAGATTCAGGTTTTGCGTCATTACACTTTTCTCAATTAAGTCAGGACACACTCTCTGTTTTCAAAATACGAATATTGCCGGTGCAAACGCACTGACGAAAAGCACAGAGGAACATGTTTCGGTCACTAATGTATTGTTATTGCAATTAATACAAAATCAGAAACACACAGCAACAAATGGAACGAACACAGCAACAGCTTCAAAAGTTAGACACAGCACTTGAACAAACACGTCAAGATTTAACTGAAGAGCTACTTAAAACTGAATCGAAATATCCAAAGGTTTTTGAAGATGTAAAAACACAAATTTGTGAGCATTTTCAGCCTATTTTTTCGCGACATGAAAACACATTACAGAATCATGAAGCAACCATAAAAGAATTGCAGATAGTTGTTCACGAAAATCACTACACCTTGCAGGCTAAAACTGACTCAGTTGCATCTACCGATAGGGTCGTGCAACTTGTAGATCAGGAAAACTTAAAGGACACAGTAAATACGATTACGACATAATTGGACACTCTAAGACTTGGTTCAGAAAAACACACAGAGGAAATCAGCACATTATCGGTAAAAGTAGCCCAACTTTCGGCTCAGTTAACAAATTTATCTACGAAGGTAGATGATGATCTTCATTATACGAAATACGGCAATAACAGCAAGCAGCAACTGCAACCAGCTACATAAAAAATTCTAACTGCTGTAGGCTCTAACTACTAATAGGCATGTAGTTAGCAAAGGAAAGATTTTGTTGCAGAGCAAACAATGTATTTAGCTGATTTTACCTTAATCATGTGACATACAGATCCAAAATTATATAATCATCAATAATTTCACTATCCAAACATCAGCAGATACATTAATCGTCATTTTAAATCCATCTCCAATCAACACTAAATCCCATGACGGACCGTCGTCCAGACTGCCCGCTCGCTCACTGCTAACCTCCAACACTTCCGAGTATTAACAGCCAACTGCGAGTCCGTCCAATCAAAGAGTCTATTAGTGATGGCGCAGAGCGCTGTCAGTGATATTAATGCAGTCTATAGCGCTGCCAACATACAAATATATAAACAGACTGCTTACATTTTGTGCCTCTTCAGAACATTCGACGAATGGGACTTCTCCCCAGATTATCCTGGGTAGTGCAGAACCGCAGTTCATCGCTGAATACAGTGCGGTGCCGTTCACCTGCAGTCGATGCTTCCCTGCCACAGTAGTGCTCGGCCATTTGTGTTGTGGTGATGAGGTCAGCCTATGCAAGAGACGGTAATTCCCTACTGTGGGTGCTGCCACTCTCCGACCAGTGGTGCTGGATAACACAGTTTCAGCACGTTTTGTAAGATACAGTACAAATGGTACGTTCATGGAATGGTTCATTACGCATTCTCAGATGGCTGGCGCAAATGTAATGAGGTTACGATGTGTTTAGTTCACAGTGCGTTAAACCTCCTTTGTGTTGGCCACACATGGTCGGCCGGAACCTTGAGGACGAGTAAGCCTTCTCTAACGTTCTCAAGCAGTCCAACATAGGGCCACTGTTACATCTCAATGCCCCAAATGTTTACACGATTCGACTAGCCGGCCAAATGGAGACCCACAGTCGGACCCCCATCACTCAGTTCTACACGGGGTAAGATCTTACACTGTTAACGCGCGCTTAAAAAGGGTGATCTGTAAGAGCGTGCCAAAATTTAACGTGACATAGAGGATGTTCCATTGACAATTTGAGGTAGGGAACCTAGGGTCGGAGAAGCAAGCTTAAGGAGATAATAGGAATAATATCACATTAATATGTACTTTTTTATTTACAATAGTTACAGTTAACTGCAAATACCATCATTCACACACTGAACGTACCATTTGTACTGCATCTTACAAAACGTGCTGAAACTGATGGCCATCAATCTCAATGCAGGCATGACATCGGCGAACAAGATTGTGACGCACGCAGGCAAATATCCCTAGTGTGTTTCGAATCACATCACAGGCAGCTACAGTTCTGGCAACTAATGCCATCTCCGTCTCCTCTGGGATCTCATACATAAGTGACATTAGATATCCTCATAGGAAATACGCAAAGGGATTCAGGTAGGTGACCACGCAGGCTATGGAATATGATCTCCCATTCCAATCCAGCGACCAGGAAACACAGCATTGAGATGGTTGCGAATATCCATACTGAAGTGAGGCGTCGCACCGCCGTGTTGTACCCACATCCTACACGAACAACCATGGGTACTATCTCCAACCACTCAGGCAGAACTCTTTGAACAGCCCTAATGAGATATTCACATCAAAACGTACTTGATGATATGACTTTACTAAAGCGTGAGGGTTTTCCTCATCCCACACAGTGCTATTCCTGCTGTTCGAAATACCACCACGATCAGATGAGGACAGATTCAAAATGGTTCAAATGGCTCTGAGCACTATGGGACTTAACTGCTGAGGTCATCAGTCCCCTAGAACTTAGAACTACTTAAACCTAACTAACCTAAGGACATCACACACATCCATGCCCGAGGCAGGAGTGGAACCTGCGACCGTAGCGGTCGCGCAGTTCCAGACTGTAGCGCCCAGAACCGCTCGGCCACTCCGGCCGGCTGATGAGGACTCATCAGAAAACAGCACGATCTGGAGGCAATCTGATCGATCAATCCATTGCTGGAGTAACCACTGATACAATGCAACCCTTGGTGCAAAGTCAGTCACAAGCATTACACGGACTCGTTGAGGGTGGTACGGGTATAATTGTTGTTCGTGGAATACTCGCCACACGCCAGTATGAGCAGCGCCAATTTCACGCGCAACACGAGTACGTGTAGCGGCGTCCGCTGCAACGCGTCCCGGCACCTCCTCTTCAAAATCGAGTGTGCGAGTGGTTCTCATGTTGCCAAGTCCCTCGTTTCTTCCTTCCAATGAACCAGTTGTGGGGCGACGGCAGGAATTATTTTGTTTTATAAATGATGTAGAATTGTAATGTAGCCGGCCGTGGTGGCCGTGCGGTTCTAAGCGCTGCAGTCCGGAACCGCGGGACTGCTACGGTCGCAGGTTCGAATCCTGCCTCGGGCATGGATGTGTGTGATGTCCTTAGGTTAGTTAGGTTTAAGTAGTTCTAAGTTCTAGGGGACTGATGACCTAAGATGTTAAGTCCCATAGTGCTGAGAGCCATTTGAACCATTTTTGAATTGTAATGTAGAAAGAATGCATTTCCCTGCCGTTTAACCATATATAAGACAACAAGGGTCTCTCGCAGTTGTTAGAGCGGTTCCTGCTGCTGCAGTGCCAGGTTATCAGTACATGAGTTTGAACGGGTGTTATAGTCGGCCCACGAGCGATGGACCACAGTATCTCCGAGGTAGCAATGAAATGGGGATTTTCCCTTACGACCATTACACAAGTGTATCATGAATATCAGCCATACGACATCGCTTCGACCGCAAAAGGTCCTGCAAGAACGGGGCCACCGACGACAGAATCGCAAATCTTCCCCAAATTGCTACAGATTGCCGGACAATCAGCAAGTGTCACTGTTCGAACCATTCAACGAAATGTCATCGATATAGGCTTTCGGAGCCGAAGGCCCACTCGTATACCCTCGATGACTGCACGAAATAATGCTCTACGCCTCGCCTGGGCCCGTCAACGTCGACAATCGGCTCTTGATGACTGGAAACATGTTGCCTGGTCGGACGAGTCTCGTTTCAAATTCTATCGATCGGATGGACATGTACGGGTATGGAGACAGCCTCATTAATCCATGGACCGTGCACGTCAGCAGGGGACTGTTTAAGCTGGCAGAGGCTCTGTAATGGTGTGGGGCGTGTGCAGTTGGAGTGATATGAGACCCCTGATACGTCAAGATACGACTCTGACAGGTGAAACGTACATAGGCATCCCGTCTGATTAGCTGCATCCATTGATGTCTATTGTGCATTCCGTCGGACTTGGACAATTCCAGCAGGGCATTGATATACCCAACACGTCCAGAATGCTACAGGGTGGCTACAGAAACACTCTTCTGAGTTTAAACACTTCCGATAGCTACCAAAATCTACAGACATGAACGTTATTGAGCCTATCTGGGGTGCCTTGCAACGTGCTGTTCAGAAGAGATCTGTACCCCACTGTGCTCTTAGAGATTTATAGACAGGCCTGCAGGATTCTTGGTGTCAGTTCCCTCCAGCACTACTTCAGACGTTAGTCTTATCCATGCCAAGTCGCGTTGCGGCACTTCTGCTTGCTAGCGGGGCCGTATACGATATTCGGCAGGTGTACCAGTTTCTTTGCCTCTTCAGTGTTATACAGGGTGATTCAAAAAGAATACCACAACTTTAGGAATTTAAAACTCTGCAACGACAAAAGGCAGAGCTAAGCACTATCTGTCGGCGAGTTAAGGGAGCTATAAAGTTTCATTTAGTTGTACATTTGTTCGCTTGAGGCGCTGTTGACTAGGCGTCAGCGTCAGTTGATGCTAAGATGGCGACCGCTCAACAGAAAGCTTTTTGTGTTATTGAGTATGGCAGAAGTGAATCGACGACAGTTGTTCAGCGTGCATTTCGAACGAAGCATGGTGTTAAACCTCCTGATAGGTGGTGTATTAAACGTTGGTATAAACAGTTTACAGAGAATGGGTGTTAGTGCAAAGGGAAAAGTTCTGGACTTCATCACTGGCCTCCAAGAAGCCGTGATCTTACCCCCTGCGATTTTTTCTTATGGGGGTATGTTAAGGATATGGTGTTTCGGCCACCTCTCCCAGCCACCATTCATGATTTGAAACGAGAAATAACAGCAGCTATCCAAACTGTTACGCCTGATATGCTACAGAGAGTGTGGAACGAGTTGGAGTATCGGGTTGATATTGCTCGTGTGTCTGGAGGGGGCCATATTGAACATCTCTGAACTTGTTTTCGAGTGAAAAAAAACTTTTTAAATACTCTTTGTAATGATGTATAACAGAAGGTTATATTATGTTTCTTTCATTAAATACACATTTTTAAAGTTGTGGTATTCTTTTTGAACCACCCTGTATAATGAAGCTATTCATTGACTCCCACCGTCAAAGTATGCACATGCTGAAAGGAAGTAACTGGGAAGATGTCGCCAAAGACTGGATTAGTTGAGAACGGAATGATAAAAGATTTCCTCCATCTGAGAAAGAACTCATCTTTGACATACTTACTTGGGAAAAACTTTCTATTTACTTCCGTGTTTGCACGAACAATAAACAAATTGTGAGCAACCCACCTTCAGCAGAACACTATTTTTTTGTTTTTCACTATTTACGCATACATAACTTGGTGATGTTACACTATAGTCAGGGAGTACAAAAACGTGCAGCTTGGAGAGACGGTCATCACATCCCAAAAGCCGTTTCTACAGAAACATATACTTTAATAACCCATTTGGTTATTCATGTTGCTTTCAATCTGTGCAGTATTGCTTGAATTTTCATGCAGATTGTCACTGTGACTATTTTACACTGTTATACTTTCTACAAAACGTAAAAGCATAAAATATAACTACTGTGTCGGAGTTTCTCATATTGTTATTGTTATATAACTCATTACTAACATTTTTTTTTTTTGCTACTGATTTTCTGAAACTGTTATATTATGCCAACTTCTGTCAAACCTATTACGGGTTACTTAAGTTGAAATTATATCTTACAACCACAGAGTTGCAAGTTATTGCATGGCTTTTGCTTCATGCATCTTCCACCCCCCCTCCCTCCCCCCTCTCGCCCTCTCCTCGTCTGCACCACCCTGTGAAACCCAATTTATCCCTCAGTACGGCTCTATTCCGCTTAGATGCCATACACACATTTAATTTTTGCTCTTAACCCTCTCCAATTTTATGCCATTAAAACACCGTTTTTAATAAACTGCGATTTTTCCATCCCCCACAACACGGAAACCATATAAGTGTTAGAGAAAAAAAATGAATGGAGCTTTTTAGTAGGAAATTTAATGTAGTTTAATTCTGTATCGAAAAATATTTTCGCTTGAAGCCTCTGTTTTCGATTTATTCAAGGAAAACATAAAAATGACTTTCAAAAGCCCAGCCGCCTACACTCTAACTCGACTCGTCAAGATTTTTAGCATGTTCCTCATGGTAGTCCTACCACTATACAACAGTCTGCGGCTACACCAATTATTTCTCCTAGTGTTCTGTTGTTGACTTGTCTATTAACTGTGGTTGTTCCTTCGCGTTTTCACTTTACAGTCACATCACTAAGAGTCAACATTGGCAGCTTTAGAAGGACTGAAATGTACCTCATGTATTTGTTACTGAAGTGACAGTAAAAAACTAGTCCTAGTTTGAAGTCACCGTTCAGCTGTTGCTGCTTGTGCACTGAGAACACAACACTCCCCGTCTCCTTTCATGCTGCCTCGTCGACCTTCCGTGACATTTAGTGGTCAATTCCGGGTTGCATAGTGGTGTCTAGTTACCTTTGATCATGTAGTACAGTCTTGTGGAAGATGTAACACTCTATGTTTTCTTCAGTACACTAACGTAGGTTTCTCTAGGACTGCTAATACAGATTTCACTGAAACTGAAACCTAACTTATATTCTGCGACTGTCAGACGAAGTCATAGTAAGTATCATACTTCCATTCCGTCGTTTCATTTTTGGCTTGCGAATTTTCCTTTTCGTTGTATTCATTTCTAAGGCCAGCTTCTTCATTTGCCTGCTTAAAATCTAACATCGTTTTTCCCTGTGGTTGGTGTAAATTTACGGAGATATTTCGCACATTACGAGGACTGGACTTAGAGGTAGGCAATCATTTATACCCTGTCTGTCACTGTTTTTGTAAACTAGAACAACTACACACTGTTCAAATACGGAGCAATTGGCTTTTCTCAAAAACATCCTGTAAATAATTTTGCAACTTCGTTGTACACTGAAGAGACAAAGAAACAGGTACACCGGCCTAGTACCGTGTAAGGCCACCGCGAGAACGAAGAAATGCCGTAACAAGACGTGGCATGGACTCGACTAATGTCTGAAGTAGTGCTGGAGGTAATTAACAGCATGAATCCTGCAGGTCCGTCCATAAATCCGTAAGGGTAACAGGAGGTGGAGATCTCTTCTGAACAGCACGTTGCAAGCCATCCCATATATAGTCGATGATGTTCGTGTCTGGGGAGTTTGGCAGCCAGCGGAAGTGTTTAAATTCAGAAGGGTGTTCCTGCAGTCGCTCTGTAGCAATTCTGGAAGTGTGGGGCGTCGCATTTTCGTGCTGGAATTGCCCAAGTCCTTCAGAGTGCACAATGGGCATGGATGGATGCATGTGATCAGACAGGATGCTTATGTGCGTGTCACCTGACAGAGTCGTATCTAGACGTATCAGGGGTCCCACATCACTCCAACTGCACACGCCCACCACCAGCTTGAACAGTCCCCTACTGACATCCAGGACCCATGGATTCGTGAGGTTGTCTCCATACCCGTACACGCCCATCGGCTCGATACAGTTTGAAACGACACTCGTTCGACCAGGCAACATGTTTCCAGTCATCAACAGTCCAGTGTTGGTGTTGACGGGCTCAGGCGAGGAGTAAAGCTTTGTGTCGTGCAGTCATCATGGGTACACAAGTGGGCATTCGGCTCAAAAAGCGCATATCGATGATGGTTCGTTGAATAGTTACCACACTGACACTTGTTGATGGCCCAGCGTTCAAATCTGCTGCAATTTGCGGAACGGTTGCACTTCTGTCACGTTGAACGATTCACTTCAGCCGTCGTTGGTCCCATTATTGCAGAATCTTTTTCCGGCGCAGCGATGTCGGAGATTTGATGGTTTACCGGATTCTTCATATTCACGGTACACTCGTGAAATGGTCGTATGTAAAAATCCCCACTTCATTGCTACCTTGGACATGCTGTGTCCCATCGCACGTGCGCCGACTATAATAACACGCTCAAGCTCACTTAAATCTTGATAACCTGCCATTGCAGCAGCAGTAACCAATATAACAACCGCTCCATACTCCAGTTGTCTTGTATAGGCTTTGCCGACCGCAGTGCCGTATTCGGCCTGTTTACATATCTGCGTACTTGAATAGGCATGCCCATACCAGTTTCATTGGCGCTTCAATGTATATAACTTTTCCTCCGCTGTAAACGATTCATTTTGCATGCCGTCCCCAGAAGCCTCTTCTTTCCTCATATCCCGGAAATTTAGTACCACAATGGTAGATTACTTACGTAGTACTGCTGTGGGTTTTGTGCAAAAATAGTGGAGTTAACGGCAGGAGGAGGAAGAAAGTATGCGTGAGAGCTTTACCATGGTTCGTAATCAGGGTAATGAGATAGAGAACACAAGGTCGGAACGGAACAGGATAGAGGAAGACATTCGGCCGTTCCTTGTTTAAAAAATCGTCTTACCATTCACTTGACGCTACTTTTTTTATCATGATTCTGCTAGTGTTTGTTGAACTATACTGTCAACAGTTTGGTACAAATATAAAAACATGCATACAGAGAAATCGCAATATCAGTTGTTTCAACAAAATTAAAATAATCTTACTGTTCATATAGGCCCTATAAATAGCTAAAAAGAATCATGACATGATACCAGCTGTAGACAAAATTATAAAAATTGAACTCCATAGAAATTGGCGCAAGTCCACGTGGGTATTAGAGTGTTAATGCATCCACTCATAGGACACTAGATCAATAAAAAACCATTATTATGTTATGTAGATTTAAAAAAGATGTTTTTATAATTAATGTCTTTACGACACAGTAGCTTGGAAGGGGCGCCTTCGTTTATACAAGATTTTGCGGTAAGCGATGTTGGTGTGCTTCGAAGGAACTATCGGAAAACAGGAAGTGTTTTACACATCTTTGTTCATTTCTCTGACAGTGGCACAAATAGTTTTCCTTGATACCCATCCAGTGTAAGTGAGATGGAAACTGCTGGTGCGCAGTCGTTCGCCGTAGTTATGAGCTTCCTGCTGGTTTGGAATTTTTCGAAACTAGGGAGAGCTTCTAATTATTGGATGGATCGCAGCGTCATATGGTCTACGTAGCAAACTAAACGGCGCGAATCTTTCGACCATTCTTCAACGGTCAGTTTCGGTATCTATGTTTTGAGATCGGAGGACGGTAGACCGATATTCATTGCAGGGCCAGAAACACTGGCCTCCTTCGCGAACAACTCGACTTTGTCATTCCAAAACACTTCTACATGATTACTGGCTCATAGAAATATTACCATGCTTCTTGTTTTGCAATGATTCTTGTATAAGAAATAAAATGCGAATAGAGACTGCGATTCTGTACCCGGTGGGGACCTGAAAACTTTTCTTCGAGTGCCGTAAACGAGACGAAAGGAGCTCGTGGACCTAAATCTGATGCCGACTTGTTGCTTCTCCGAGGCAACAGCTTTACCGCCCCACTCATCTTATAAAACGCTGTTAGCCCTATAATGGACGACTAGTATGTTCACTCTCGCCTGGTATCAATAGCTGGCCGTTCCTCAGTGCGTGGCACGTTATGCTCTGGGCGAGTGAAACGAGACTGCGGCACTTTGATCCGTTTACATTTCAAACGGCGTTTACGCACCACTTAGACACTGTTTGGGATATTGCGGAACTGTGTATCACTCGTTCCCAGACCGCAGTGCATACTGTTTACTTCTAGCAAGGATCTGAAGAAACTGGGGGTGGAAAGAAACAAAACAAGCCGACCCGCGTGCCTGACCCGTGACGTCACTGCCGTCGTGCGGCGACGGCCGGTTGCCACGGATACGGCGCCGTCTGCCTCGGGCCACGGGTTCCAGTAGCGATTCTGGAACTCCGCTGCGCTTTCTCTGATTTGCGAAGTAGGTCACGCACTCCACGAGGTTCTCAGCATTTCAAGGTGAAGGTGTGTGAAGTAAAAGTTGTTTGCACGGTTGTCGGAACACACACGAACATTGTTCCAGCGTTATCAAGTAGGCATGACAGCAGGCATGAAATGAGTTCAGAGCCGTGCTGCTAGAATCGTACCAGCTCGGAGAGGCTCACATGAA
Organism: Schistocerca americana; assembly: GCF_021461395.2. Classification (NCBI taxonomy): domain Eukaryota; kingdom Metazoa; phylum Arthropoda; class Insecta; order Orthoptera; family Acrididae; genus Schistocerca; species Schistocerca americana. The sequence continues at coordinate 923,682,000 of NC_060121.1, read as the reverse complement.
AGCTTAATAAAAATATTCGAGGAACTTAAAAGGAAATTCCTGCAAAGGAGAGGCGCAGTTTTTGCGATACCTCATGTGTAAATTTATGTAACTTGTTTTCAAAGATTACTGGTGTCTCTGTTAAATATTAAGAACCAACCGAAATGGGGAAAGACTCGTAGATTTTTTTAAAGAATTTAACCTAAAACTAATTTCGACATTTTTCAGGAAACTTGAAAGAAAGAAAAAAAATGTGGGTATCACCAAATCCAAATCAAGGTGAATATCAACTAGACCATGTGACAATAATGACTCGTAACTACAAGGAAATCTTGGATGTCCGAGTGAGGAAGGGCCTGAACATAAACCCAGACCATTATATGACTGAAATAAAGACCATGTTCCAACCAGACAAACCTAAACCAAAACCAAAAATATTTCCAAGAGTAAACACTAAATTTCCCACGCATAACCAGGACAAATTCTATGATATATTAAACACAAGAAAAATGGATGATTTTGAAGAAATTAAAGAAAGAATGCTAGAGTCAGTTAAGGAAATGGTACAACCACGAAGAATACCAAGACAGATGGTGGAACGAGCTGTGTGACGAAGCAACTGACAATCGACTAAAGGCATGGAAAAAATGGAACAGTAATAAGAAACATGAATACTGGGAAGAGTTTCAAGAAGAAAGGAAAAAGACAGAAAAAAATCATCAGATCAGTGAAAAGAAAATTTGACAAAGACAGATTAGAAGAAATGGATTCACACTAGAGACTTCTATAAGAATTTCAAAGAAATTTTAGCAGTATTCCAGTCACCAAGTTTACATTTTAAAGATAAAAACGAAAAAATGGTTTTAAGCAATAAAGGGAACAGCCAAATTTTAGCTGAATACTTTGAAAATCTATCAAATTAAGAAGAGCTTAATGACAGATTACAATTTCAAAAACCACAACATGAAGATCGACCATCGGAAGCACCTACAGTAGAAGAGAGAGAAAAGACTATCAAAGCATTGAAGAATAACAAAGCACCAGGAGAGGACGGGATGGAAGCAGAAATGTGACAACTAGGGGACTTATCCGCATGGCAGGAAATTCACAAAGTAATTAAAGACATTTGGAGAAAAGGAATCCTATCCAGTGACTGGAAACGAGCATTGATCCATCTTCTGTATAATTAAGGAGATAAAACAGACACCAGCAACTGCAGGGGTATACTTTGTTACCAATAAGATACAAATAATGTTAAAGAGCTTTTAAAAGAAAATAGAGGAACAAGCAGGACCTAATATAGGACATTATCAAGCAGGACTGAGAAAAGGTAGATCATGTGCAGAACAGATTCTTAATTTAAAAACAATTTTGAGAGTGAGAGCTATACTTTCATAGACTTCAAGAAGGCCTACGACTCAGTTGACAGACAAATACTTCTCCAGATGCGTTATGAATCAGGGGTAGACGAAAACACCAGAATACTTGTTGAACAAACGCTCACAGATACTACGTGAAGGGTTAAGCTTCAAGGCGAAATTTCTGAACCATTCAAAATCAAGAAAGACGTTCGACAAGGCGATGGACTTTTCCCAGTTCTCTTTAACCTGGTTTTTATAAAATAGTGAAAACATGGAAAAGCACATTAAAAAACACTGGCACAAAGGGTATAAGCATCGGCCAAGGAAAGAACAAATTTGAAGTGAAATGTTTTGCCTTTGTGGCTGATATGGCACTGATAACTGAAAACCGAACAGACGCAACAGTTATGCTTGATCTGTTACACGAGATTGCTGAAAAGACTGGGCTATGGATATCCTACGAAAAAACCTAGTATATAGAACACAAACATAATACAGAAAAGTTTATGAAAACCAAGTATGGAAAAATTAAAAGAGTTGATGGATTCAAATACCTTGGGGAGTGGATCCAAGCCAATGGACTGGATAGCACGACAAATAAAGAAAGAATAAGAAAGTTAGAGTTTGCATATAAATTAACATAAAACTACTGCAGTAAGAAATCAATACCCATACAAACGAGGATTAGACATTATAATTCAGTTTTTAGGACACAAGCAACATATGGATCAGAGTGCCTACCATTGAATAAGAAAGGCGAATTAAGAGAATTAGAAAAAAGAGAGGAGAAAATACTAAGAAAAATTTAGGTCCTGAGAAAAACAATGAAAATAGGTGGATTAAAAGGAGAAATGAAGATTTATACAAAAATACAGAAAAGATCACAAATGCAATGAGGAAGAGACGGCTAAAATGTTATGGACATTCAAAGAGAATGAAAGAAACGCGGATTACAAAGAAAAATTTTAATTACGTTAGTAAGCTGAAAAAAATTGTAGGATGGATAGAAGCAGTAAAGAAAGATGCCAACAAATTAGGTGTTACAGAAGAAATAATACGTGACAGGAATCACTTGAGGCTAGTTACAGAAAACGAAAACTATGAAGAAGATGAGGCAAAACCTCGACGAAAGACAGTGGACAGATGAGCAGAGACGTGCAGTTGGAGAGAAAATTAAGAAGTACTGTGAATAAAGAGAAATACTATAAGTCTTAAGTTGTATGCGGTCCACAGCTGGCCAAATTCATAAATAAAAAAAAATCTCGCATATAGATAATGACAGAAAGGGGAGATACATTACGGCACGTACAGAGACATATAGATCGTAATATTTCCCTCACCCAGTACACGAATAAGACGGAAACTGAGTAATGTTTCGGTTATACAGGATGTCTCCCCTATGTGTCGTAAGGTGCATTTTCTTTGGTGTTTCGTCAGGCATCTGCAATGTCATTTTTACATTGTGTAGCGCAGACAAACGGTGATCATGCGACGCCCAGTGCCGACAGAAGCTGTCGATTTGTTTCCAGTTACGAGCAAAATTATTTTTGGAGCGGAACTTTACATGCCATTTCGATTGAACGGTCCCAAATTAGACTAGCCCGATCATTGTTTTATCGGTCGGTAGTAACAGACACAGTGAAACAGGAAGAATAACCAGTACTCTAGCATCGACAGTACAGCCTTGGCCAGGGCTCACTTTCGCTGCCACGCAGCAGTGCTGCTCAGTTAGGGCTGCTGCTGCAGTACTGGTTATTCTTCCTATTTCACTGTGTCTGTTAGTACCGACCGATAAAACAAAGATCTCGCTAGTCTAATTTGGGACCGTTCAATCGAAGTGGCATGTAAAGTTCCGCTCTAAAAATCAGTTTTCTCGTAACTGGAAACAAACCGGCACTTTCTGTCGGCACTGTATGTCGCATGAAAGACTTGACGAGTATACTTGTTTGGGGTGAGTGCAGCAACACAACGTAAAAAGTATATTCCTGGTATCTGCCCTATGTATGAGGCTTTGTAGATGTTATGTCTAATAGCGGCCATTTCAAGACTGTGACTGGCGAATCTTTTTTTTATAAAAAAAGTATAATCATATTCCATGGATAGTATAGAGAGAAGCGTCTCTGGAATGTTCAGATATTTTAGCACGTTGCAATAAAATTACTCACTTTTATGAAAGATTTTAGTTACACACTGATAACATTAATTATATTATAACACATCACATCAGTGTCAGAATTTTTCTGAAAACGCACTTGGAAGGAGCACTGTTTTTTGAGAAAAGAAAAATTTCGCTAATTACAAAGAATGTTAATGATTCTACACATTGGGAAACCGCTGTGAAAATACTAAGTCATTATTTGAAGAGGTTTCTGGAGGATGTCTTAAAGCCAGTACGAAGCACAATTCTTACGACACATTTCTCTATTCTGAAAATGTTTCCCTTTTAGTTCAGCTTCGGCAAAAATGTATAACTCATTATTCATAGTAATTAGGATGAATAATGCAATACCTTTATTTTATTTCGCCAACAGCTGTAGTAGCCCACACAGCTAATGTAACTGAACTAAGACATTTCATTCATTTGTCTCCTCCTTTTACTTCATTCTTTCAATAAACTTTTTTATAGCTTGTAGAGTTATGTGAGTAGCACTACATTGTATGCACCGAGCCTTGCGAAAATTTAATAAGTATCCACTTGTAACAATTTCAGAAGAGAAACAGTAATAGTTTGTACAGCTTCAACATGACTTTCTACAAATAACCCGTTCGCATTCAATCGTCTGTTGACGTTCCCAGTAACATGATGATGCTAATTTCATCCCTGTACTTGTTTGATTTAGAAAATAAAAGCGACGTTTTGATCTTCTGACAACGCAGATGGGAAATCATTCTAAATTTAACAGGTTGAATGAGGGACCCAAAAGAGAATATGGGGATGGGTACGGAGGGCGGCGAAGGGTCTACTGTACCCGGTTTCTTCATGTTTAGAGTGTCTATTCCTATCAGGCCGACATAGAACTGAGTCTCACTGCTTGCTGCCATTCAGATAAAATAAAAGCCATGTCTACCGTTTCACAGTATTTAAACCTTTGCATGAAGATATCGCGCTCCAAGCAATCAAAAGCCTTAGTTAACTAAGTCAAAAGTCATTAACATGAAAACTGTACAGCCGCTTTCAGGCACGAAGCGGTGAACCGCTGTTACTTTTTAATTTAAGCTAGCAAGTAATAACAGGAAATGCTTCTACTCATCGAGGTGATAACTTGACGTTAATTAATTTCACTTGTTGAAGAGAAAAGATAATGTGTAAGAACAGAGAATCTGAATGTGCTTAAGATATGTTGATTATTTGTGCTGTACAGTGAGTGGTGGAACTGGGCTTAGCTGTGAGTTGTCGATACTCTTAAAAATTTTCATTTAGTAAAGTATCGAAAACAATATTCCAATGAATTTACATATTTTTTTAAAAAAATACACTGATTTTAAAATTGACACATTCAGTAGTATTAAAAGACTGATAGTCTCTGAATTCCGAAGTCATTACAATAAACAATAAATTCAAAAAGAGCCAGGCCTAAGGATAGCGAGATAATGTTAAAATCAATGGAATAATAAAATTACAGAGAATTGCCCAACAAAAACAGTTCAATTAGCCAAAATCTTTTCAAATGCATAACAGACACAAAATAAACTATTGTACCTGGGACAGAGCACCATATATAAGCTTGCTACAACTGTGAGAACTGTTACATGACACCTTGCCCTAAATAATGGTACACACAGTTCGACCAATAACACAATTGTAATTTACTGACAATGTTACCAGATACAAGCTACATCGAAGCAATATGAAAATACTACAGAATGACCAAACGTTTTCACAAGTTTTCAAATTAATTTAGATCCTATACTCTGAACGGATTTATAACAACAACATTAATCAGGAAAAGCAATGCTTCAAACATCATCATTGTTGAGTGGGAACCAGATCGGAATGTATGTACTCTAGCAGAAAATATACCAAGGCTTATATATATCTTCAAGTGAGGTGGCAACGGATGCAGTAACATACGCGGTTCACGGAGTGCTCTGGCGCAAATATACTGAATAAAAGAAATACTGTACTCAGAAATTCTATAACAGTAATTCTATAACAAGACTCAGGATGCACGCAGTTATCAGTAGTCACCCAAGCACTGATTTGAAACACTTAGACTCAGAAGTAGCGCCGCTCTTTCCTGTGAGTACACTACCAACTGCGTCGGAGACACAGCTGACAACCTGTCAGGTAAAAATTTAGGAAAGCGCAACACACTCAGACAGCCCACTATGGCACCCCAAATCGCGCCTTCCAGGAACATGCAGGTCAGAAAGCTCTACAGTAAACAGCACAGGGCGTGCAGTTCGCCCGGCACTCTCTTCTTACAAGGGAATCTACCCGTCGCATCCCCCTCAGATTTAGTGGTAAGATGGCCGAGTGAATAGCCCGCCAAAAACTGAACACAGATCAAGCATTTAAACAGGAAGATGGTGCGCTGAACTGGGGAAAAAGAAGTAAAATAGGAACAGGGAACGGTTCAACCTCAGATACGCAACATCGAGCGATGGTCAGTAACAGCGGCGTCGTGGGTGCGTGGTTCTGGTGTTGGATTCGTAAATCAGTGTTCAAAGTTCCCGCTCTAGTATGATAAAAGAAAAAAAATTAAATTAAATGTATTTCAGTTTTTTCACTTTTAATCTGGTAATTATATATGTATTGTGTTTCATACTAGAATGTCGTGTTCCCGATTTGGCACAGCTTTGCTACAGGAAACACGGAAGAGGCCGAAGACGTCAGTCTTCTGGTCGGCTCCTGATCGTTGTCAGAAGCAGGCTAGTTTTTCATTACTCAAAGGCTTCTATTATTTGGAAAAGATTAATCAGTATGAATTTTATAATTACCTAAGGGACGTTTAACAATGAACAATAAAAAATTGCTCTTGCTAATGAAATCATTAATAATTGGGGCGGCTATGAGTTGCATAGAAAACAAGGAGCGGCCTTCTGTCTACGACCAGGATGCCGCAGTATTCTCTGCTGTAGTAAAGGCTGTTTGACATTTATAAAAATAATATGACATGGAGGTAAAAAAAGGAAAACAATAGAATAAGAAATCGGGTAAACACTATATATATTCAGATAATTCTCACAAGCAATTAGGGCTTATTTATAAACACTATAACTTAAATAAGTAATTTTCTGACTGTTGTTGCCATCAGATTTCAGCCTGTCCTGTGATCGCTTCTCGATTCACGTCTTTATCACACATTACACTCATTACGTTTCTCATTCCTTCGAGATAATACCATACAGTATGGAACATAAATTACTTGAATTTTATTAATTAATAACTGTTGACTGCACGCTGGCAAGACCTCTCACTTTTATCGCTTAAAAGTGACCTTCTTTTCGCTTTCGCATTACAAGAAGCACGATAAAATCTGAAAATCTACAAAGGTTTTTACCGTCATATTGATTGGAGCGGAACGCTCAGTTCAGCTTCTGATGAAATGTTTCTTTGACTGCGCAATCGATGTATTAGCGTTCGTGCTAGATGCGCATCTTTACAGCTACGTAAATTATATAAAACAAATGTCTTTCAAAGAATAGGTCTCATCTCATAATTTGATCATTTAATACACAGCTAGGTGAATGCCTTTGCGATGATACTCACAGCTTTCGTACGACGGAAAGCACCAATAATATTACACCACTTGCTCAATTTTTTTTTCACAAAATTATGAACAGTCCGTGTTATCATTGACGTGCCTGTTCACTGTATTCAGATTTGTGTCTGTACTGTAGTGTAACGTCCGTTTGCAACAACAAGGTGTGAGGAAGGGACCTACAGACGTACATACCTCCTATTAGTTCTATACAACCTGCTATTTACTCTACACAAGTACCAGATGTTACGACTCTTACGTTCCGTTTTGGAAGTTTTGACTCTAGAATTCCTTTGCTGTAATATACTTCAGTTTATTGTCGTTTTCTTTTCTGTGCGCGGTCTATACAGCATCTCGCTTGATCTCACTATTCATCACATTTACTTGCGACAGTAATGTACGAGGGTTGCAACTTAAATAGTAGCAACTATTTATTCACAACCGATACAAAAGAGTTACAGGTTTGCACCTGCTACTGTCCTTGAACGTAGTCACCATCGTTGTATAGAACCCGTCGCCAACGATGTGGAAGGTGTAGTATATGGTTAGCAGAGCCTGTTCTGTTGATGGTGCGAATCGAGCGGTCTAAAGTGATGGTGATTCTCGTGTACGGCTGTGATGGTGTTATCCTAAGGCATTACGTTCCTCCACGGCAGACCATTAATGCACAGTATTACTGTTCGTTTTTGGAGCGTCACCTGCGACCAGCTTTGCGAAAGAAGAGGCAACACTTTCTGCGCAACCCACCCATCATTTTGCACGACAATGAGCGCTCGCATACAGCGCAAGCTGTGGCTGCTCTGTTCGGTCGATGGGACTGGGAAGTACTGTACCATCCACCATACTCCCAGGACTTAGGTCCTTGTGACTCTGATTTGATTCCGAAGATAAAGGAACCACTTCGTGTCATTCGCTTCAGATCTGTTCTAGAGAGTCGACAGGCAGTAGACTGCTCCATTCGGACCATCAACAGAACAGGCTCTGCTAACGGTATACTACGCCTTCCACATTGCTGGCAACGGGTTCTACACAACGATGCCGATTACTTTAAAGGACAGTGACAGAGGCAAACATGTAACTCTTTTGTATCGGTTGTGAATAAATTAATGCCACTATTTAAGTTCCAGTCCTCGTATTCTTAAAACATTACTCAAAGTCTAGAACCAATGTGTAGTTTCACAACTACCACGACTACCAAAGGAGAACAGATACGTCAATGACCGGGTGGAGAGTCAACAATTTTGTGAAAATAATGGGGCACGTGGGAGATATTAACATGGATCTCCCGCGTTGCAGTCCAACACTGTGACCATACAACCACGACGCTGTGGTTCTTACAGTTCGCTCTATGTCGCACATCTTGAGCTTGGAGCTTCACTGTTTCTAGTTTGCTTCTTTTTTCACATTTCAGTTTAGCTTCTTCCTGTTTTCATGCCTGATCTGTGATCATTTTCTGACGGGCTATCCACTGGGCAATTTTACCATTAAATCTGAGGCGGGTGCGACGGGTAGTTTCCCTCGATAGCGGCTCCCGACTCAGCCATGGCTGCCCAGGTATGCGGTCGAATCCGTTCATCCGACTCGTTCGGCGGTGTCTCCAGCTTCCTTGCGATGTTGGTCCTTCGGCCCCCTTCGGTGCTCTGCCCGATTCCCTCTTCTCCTGCTGGAGTCTGGCCGGCGCTGATACGGCAGTGAGCTCGCATACAGCGCCTCCATGGAGTCTTGCTGACACGGTCGCAGTGGGGCTGGCGAGGTTTCCCAAGTTGCTATGGCTGAGTGACTTCTTGTGACGGCGCATTACTAGAGAACAGTTTGTAAAATATGGAACAGCGGACATCATACGCTTCCTCTCTAAAGAGGAAATAGAAAACGAAAAAGAAAGCTGTTAAGAAGGCGACGAAATCCTTTGTGTTCTTAAGTGTATTTCTTTAAGGAATTCCGTAATATTTACCAATTCTGAGACAGCATTGCAGCAGGTTCTTGTTATAATGCCAAATTCTGATACTGAACAAATCGGAATGTAGCGCATAGTAGACAATGATCGACTGACCGTGACGATAGATCTCTCGCTCCCAGTACAGCAGCTGACCCTAATTCAGTTGCTCTTGAATAAATTTTCCTAAATTATGTTTGAGAAGTTTCTAATCGTTCGAGCTATGCAGATTAGCTTCCTTATTTACGCCAACAACACCCGTTCTACTTTCAATTAAATACATGAAGGCGCTGTTGTATACAGCTACCCACATTGATGACTGAGCCATAGCTTCTTAGTAACGGAAAGGAATAGCGCTGCACTCAGTGGAAGCGGCGATCTTAACGGGATGTGGCGGGTGATAAGCGACGAGCGCGGTACAGTTTCTGCCAGTGTCTCCAGACATGTCGTTGGCCACGAGATAGTGACTATGTCGGCTTCATCAGACAGTACACGTCGTACGTACTCCTAATCGTACACTGTTGCAAATATTGCAAGCTAATTACCATGAAGGTGAAGATGACTGTGCGATTGTAGGTGAGCAGTTTGAACTGTATAGGGTTCCAAGCTTCCTTCCTTCAAATAAATTTCCGTCTTAGATGACTCCTTTTTCCTGTTTTTAGGAACGCGTGCGCGTAATCGGATATGTAGTAATATTAGTGACAGTAACAGAACATAATTGCGTATTTCGCATCAGTGAATCGTGGGCTTTTCTGTCATTTCCATTCGACGGGTTGATAGCAAACATAGTTTCCGCTAGAGTGGAAGTTTTAATTGCATGTACAACATTTCGACATCTGCCGGCAACAGAGATGTGAGGCCAGTTTTGTAATGCCAAAGATGCTATGTGCATCCTAAAACTCTATGTACACCGCAATCCTTTTATGCGACATGTCGTCTGTAAGTAGGAATATTACAACTTCAATCAGGGCCAATAATAACTCCCGCCCCTGGCCGTGCGGTTAAAGGCGCTGCAGTCTGGAACCGCAAGACCGCTACGGTCGCAGGTTCGAATCCTGCCTCGGGCATGGATGTTTGTGATGTCCTTAGGTTAGTTAGGTTTAACTAGTTCTAAGTTCTAGGGGACTGATGACCACAGCAGTTAAGTCCCATAGTGCTCAGAGCCAACTCCCGCCCCCCTCCTCTTCCTAGCCGTTGCCACTGACAGTTTCTTAATATAAACACAAGACTAAAATAAACCTACTCCACGTATAGGCCTATATTGGTACCACTGTACTGTACTGTACTGTACTCAGTTCCACCGAAGGTCTATTCACAACTGTTGAAACAGCTATCTTGAGTTTTATCACTGAGAGAAGCATAACCTTACAGGTAGTGCGCCATCCAACCCACCGCAAGAACAATAAAAGGTCTTAATTTTAAACACATTTCCGGAAATTGGCATCCAAGTGTCCACAACTTCTGGTAGACAAACTCACCTTTTGAACACTACGTAGTAGCACCTTTTATTCTATACACAGAGACTCTGATTATGTCAGTTGAAAAAAGCTTTTACAGAAAACGATGATACGCCTTTAAAACGAGTTTTCATTCATCCCGATTCTATTAGATTTGTAAATAAAACCTTTCGTCGCCAACTTTATGTAGGAACTGTATTTATTTACAGAGCTGAATACTGAAGCAGAATTTAGCAGCTGGTGAACATTAAGGAGAGACAGGACTGTGACGTAATCGTTAAATCATGTCTTTTTGGGAAACTACATGTTTGCTTTAGATTAAGAGGGCTCTGCTGAATTACGTGAAAATTGTACCAAGAACGTAGAAAGTGTTATATACACGTAATCCTTCACTCGATTGCCGCAGCCTAACGAAAGCATATATAAATTTTTAACCTGTCGGTTTTAGGTAACAGCTCTATCTTGTGATATTTTGGCACTGAAACCATTTCTGACTTCAGTTTTTTTTTCTTTCACGCACAGTTTTGTCATAATGTGTGTTCGTTACAAACTGGAAAATTAGCAGAACATGAGTGATTAGAATGAACAGTAATTTTATTTATTTTTATGAAAATAGATTTTTATTGAAGTATAAACATTAAAATAATTCTTTATTGCATCGTAATTATGTACCCTTTGGCTGAGGCATATACTTCCTTTCCGTTTTCTCCTTAAAACATCTAATACAGCCTCAGCTGCGACGAACTGTCTGTTGTACGTCTCAGCGAGAAAATCAGCAATGGCCTTGTATCATATGGGTATTCCAGCGGCACTAGTACCGTCTTTTTAATACGTTGATGTATTTATGAAAACGCTCACGCAAATATTCAGAGAAAACTCATGGTGTCTCTCCAAAAAGTGAATATTGAGGTTCATCAAACAGCTTAACTTCAACTTTTTCAACAAGTTGGCTACAACAGGAGAATATAATGTGAGTACGTGTTGTTGCCTAACAATTTAGAATTATATGTTAATACTTTCAGCTGCTAACGGGCGTTGATATATATCAGCGGGGACAAGTGAAAATGTGTGCCCCAACCGGGACTCGAACTCGGGATCTCCTGTTTACATGGCAGACGCTCTATCCATCTTTTTTTTAATTTTTTGTTATTTTTTTATTCGACCTTTGCCTTTCGGGGGCAAGTGCTGTACCAACTTTTTTTTTCTTTTTTTTTTTTTTTTTACAATAGGGAAAGTTCAAAATTTGTGCTGAACCAGTATCCGAAACCTGGACCTCCCGTTTACTAGCCAGATACACTGACCACTGTTCCCTTTTTTGTTTTTTTTAAGTTTTTTTGTTGTAATTGTAAATTTTTCTCTACCAACTTTTTTTTTTATATGGAAAAAGGCGTCGTTCAGTTACGACAAACAAAAGTAGAATGTACATCCGTAGCAACAACAGAACAAGAGTTCCTTCTAAACTATGAAATAGAATTCGAAACTAATAGTATGATGATAGATAATAAGGAAAGAAAAGCCGGCCGCGGTGGTCTCGCGGTTCTAGGCGCGCAGTCCGGAACCGCGCGACTGCTACGGTCGCAGGTTCGAATCCTGCCTCGGGCATGGATGTGTGTGATGTCCTTAGGTTAGTTAGGTTTAAGTAGTTCTAAGTTCTGGGGGACTGATGACCACAGCTGTTAAGTCCCATAGTGCTCAGAGCCATTTGAAGGAAAGAAAAATGTAACCAAATCCCGCACGCCATTCCATGTGCGTGGCTCATCTGCGTACAGATTCCATGTTCCAAATTGATAAAACATTTCGCAGGGTGTGGAGCTCCATGACGGCGGTCATTCTCTGCCCGGCACTCCTCAACTGTGAGGGGGGTTATCGAAGGCACTGCACAAATAGTTCGCAAATAATTGTCGGTATCGGGGTGTACACTCAAGTGTGCTACGACTGTCCTGGAGAAATTGCCAGTAAGCAAGTACCATCTCCTCATCATCTCGAAAGAGGTAGTATATGGACTTGCCTTTAAACTATGTGAGAGCGTGAGTCTTCGCAGGTGGGAAATAAGTATCCTCCGGACAAAGGAGGAGCCGCGGCTCAATTGTGCGAGGCGCGATACGTAGGTAGCAGGCGAGGATCTTCTGCACTAGCAGCCATACCTCTAACGCAGATCCACATGTTATACGGTGTTCGTCAGTATCCACGAGGTGGAAACGTGGGCAGAGGGGGGAATCCGTCATCCCAATAGCGTGCAGCCTTTGTCGTGTTACAACCTTCCCGTTCACCACCTGGTACCACGCGGCTCGTATCCGCGTGGGGAGGAACGGCTTCTGGACCGCTCTCCACACTGCAGGCCATAGGGTAATCGGGCTTTTCCTCTCAATCACATTGCGAGGGATGGACCTTAGCAGCAGCCTGTAAACGTCTCTCGCCTTGGGAGTGCGAGTGTTGGGGAGGTCTGGGTGCACGTAACTATACTCGAGAATAAATGCCGAGAGGTGCGAGAGTGAGGGTGTAATGTGCGCAATCGTGACAGGTGGCAGAAGAGACGCTGGCAGCAATTCCTCTAACAGACGTCCCGTAAGGGAAGCATCTTTGTGGGTCCACAATTTCATCATTGTGCACAAGTATAACGCTGTAGCTCTCACTCGTACATTTATAAGTCCCAGTCCGCCATCATGCGGAGTGGGGGGGGGGGGGGGGGGGAAGGGGGAGTGTTTCGTAGCGGACTTTGAATAGGTGTCCGGCGGTAAGGTAATATCCAAACGCTGCTTGCAGTCTGTGTGCCATCGCTGTCGATATCGGTAGGACCTGAGCCATGTGGATCATCTTAGTCGCCACGTGAAGGTTGAGGTGTTCCACACGCTGTAGGAGGTCCATCTGTCGAAGTAGGTTCCAGTGAACTTTTGTGCGTATGGCCTGTAGTAATCGTACATAGTTCATGGCAGCCGTGCGGCGCACATCCTGTGTAAATGTCATGCCCAAGAACCGGATCTTGTTGACTTGTGGGAGTGGGGCTAAAGCGTCCTCCTGTAGAATTCTCCCAATGGGCATCGCTGCCGACTTGGCCACATTCATGAGGCTGCCCGCTGCCAATCCATAGCGATTGATCCATTGTATCACCGAGCGTACCTCGTCACCAGATCGGACAAGTAACAGAAGGTCATCAGCATATATCCTGCAGTGAAATGTGTGATCCCTCAATGACATGCCCGAGAGCCTGTTTTTCAACCCTCCGACAAGTGGTTCGAGTGCGATCGCGTAAAGGATCATGGAGAGTGGGCATCCTTGGCGAACTGACCGTCGGATCGGAAAGCGACCCGCAATCCGTCCATTCACCAGTACACGGGATGCAGCTCCACGGAAAAGGCGCTGAAAGATGTCGAGAAAGTCAGGCGGGAAGCCCATGCGGGCCATAAAGGACAGAAGGAACTTGTGGTGAACTCTGTCGAAGGCATAGTCGAAATCAATGGAGATCAGAGCAGCTCGAAGGCGACAGGATGTGGCGATAGCTATTAAATCCCTGCATTCGCTGGTTGCCGTTTGCATGTTGGTCACTCCACCCTGTGTCGTTTGCTCCATGGAGAGGAGTAGGGGCAGAACCTTCTTTACGCGGCTGGCGAGTAGTCGGGCGAAGATTTTATAGTCCGCGTTGAGCATTGTAATTGGCCTGTAGTCCTCGACCGTCCGACCTCTGGAAGGCTTGTGTATCGGTATGAGGAGACCTTCCACGAATCCAGGTGGCACGTGGGAACCGGGGGTCATCAGTTCTTGGTACATTATGATCCATCGGGGCATCATTAGATCGCGGAAAGTCCGATAAAACTCGAGCGGCAGTCCGTCTGGCCCGGGGGATTTGTTGAGTGCTCCCTTGTTAAGCGCGTCCTCGATGTCATCTCGTGTAAGTCCAGCTAACAGCGTCGCCGCTGCTGCATCGTCGAGGGTGTGCGACACCCACTGCAGTGTGCCGTGCCCATCCGCTTCCTCTGTATTCACCTCGTCGTAAAACCGGCGATAGTGATCTGCAAAGGCTTCTGTAACCTCCGCCTGAGTCATTACGACCCTACCACCTGGCAATATGAGGTCCGTGATCAGCTGCTGTCGGCGTCGGCGGCTATTGAGCACGATGTGTTGCATAGACGGAATTTCTCCTTACGCTCGATCTTGACGTCGCGATCGCACGACGACCCCCTCCAAACGTTTCCTCGTAAGCGACAATATTTTACCTTTAATTCGGCGGCTTTCCATTTGTCGGTTTGGAGATGGTGGTTGGCTGGCGAGTTCGCGGAGCATCGTGTAATAAAAGTCCAATGTGTGACGATGCCACACTGCGATATCTTTTCCGAACTGTGTTAGCACACGCCGAAACGCTGGTTTTACACATTCCACCCACCTCCTTAGAGTCGAAGGGTATCGGGGAAGACGACGTTCGCAACCCATCCATGTGTTGGCGATAATCTGACGGCATTCCGGGGCTTGAAGATGTGCCACATTCAGCTTCCAGGGTCCTCGGCTGCGCCATATCCGCTGCTGCTGTAGAGTGAGTGTGCATATGAAAGCGAGCGCTATGATCGGAGAAGGCAAGCGGCCAACGTTCGGCGTCCAATACTCCCGGCGCTAGAGGTCGTGAGACATAAATGCGGTCTAGGCGACTGGTTGAGTGACTAGTAAGGTATGTCGGCCTGGGACGGTCACCGTGCACTGTCTCCCACGTGTCGGTGAGAAGCATATCACGAACCAGGAGCCGAAGTTCTTGACACGTCGAGAAATGAGGGACTTGGTCTTTGGGGTGGAGCACACAGTTAAAGTCGCCGCCGAAGATATATTGATCGAAGCGACTGATAAAGAGGGGGGCGATATCCTTCGAGTAGAACAGCGATCGTTCGCGGCGTTGGTCAGTTCCTGATGGAGTGTAAATGTTAATGATGCGCGTTCCCAGTGCTGTGATCGCCAGCCCCCTTGCTGACGGAAGGTAAGTCACTTCGTCGATGGCAATTCCGTCGCGCACTAGTATTGCCGTACCGCTGCCATTCCGGTCCGCCGGTGACACATATGTCACATAACCGTAGAAAACGGGGAGGGCCGCTATATACACTTCTTGCAACAGGGCAATGTCAACATCCGAAGAACGAAGCATCTCACGCAGCAACTGGATCTTCACTGCCGTTCGTATCGTGTTGAGGTTAATAGTGGCGATACGATAAGCTTGTTGCCGAACCGCAGGTGCTAAGTGATCCATTAAGACTGGAATTACCTATGACGTTTCTGACTGTATTGAAACCTCCGCATCCCCCCAAACCTCACCTGCTGTCCTGTCTAGAGAGCCGGCGCCAATGGCATGGGTCCTGTTGGCGTAACTTGCATGGTGCCGTCGTCGTCGTGGTCATCCGCCCACGTCGGGGAACTCAAAGCCAGATCGGTTTCCCTAGCTTCCTCAGGACACGGCATGGGTGCTTGCACTCCAGAAGGTGGTGGGCAGCATCTGTCCTGCGTATCGGCAGCCGATTTTGCCACTGTAAATATGTGTGGTTTGTCCTCAGTTCCGTTCGGTGGTGCCACACTGCAGCAAATGGCGGCTGCCTCTGTGGTAGCGTCGTCATTGAAGGTGGAGTCGTCATCCTCTGGAGGCTGCGTCGCATCCCGTTCGGAAGTTGCTCTACGCCTCCGCTTCCGTCGCTTCGGAGAGCGTTGCTTCCTGGTATGTCCTTCTGTGTCAGACGATGGCAAAGATTCACGACGTTCCGGCACAAAGGCAGC
The DNA here is from genome assembly GCF_021461395.2 of Schistocerca americana. Classification (NCBI taxonomy): domain Eukaryota; kingdom Metazoa; phylum Arthropoda; class Insecta; order Orthoptera; family Acrididae; genus Schistocerca; species Schistocerca americana. The sequence continues at coordinate 923,665,823 of NC_060121.1, read as the reverse complement.
TGTAGGCATAATAAGCGAGTCTACGGCCATGCTGTCGTCATGTATCTTGTTATCCGTAGACGGGGGCGGCTGCATCGGAGTTGAATCCGTAGCTTGTGGAACGGGTGTGTCGTCATCGCCCTGTATTGGAGGATGGAGCCGCGACCCGACAGTGGATGTCGGCTGTCGTGGTGAAGTGGTAGCTGACGGAAGGGCTGCTGCATAAGTCACGGGAAGCAGCGTCGGCTGCGACGGCGGGTCCGCGTCAGCCTGCGGCAGTTGAGTGATTCGACGTTGGATACATTCTGATCTGAGGTGTCCCTCCTTCCCACAACCAGAGCAGGTCTTTGGTTGCCCATCGTAGATGACGATGGCACGGCAGCCACCGATAGTCAGATATGAAGGTACATGTCTTTTAAGTTCTATTCGGACCTGGCGGACTCCGTTCAGCACAGGATATGTCTGGAATTGCGTCCATTTTTCCGCAATATGATCATGGACCGTGCCGTAGGGGCGCAGCGCTGTCACGACGTCATCCGCCGGTAGTTCGAAAGGAAATTCGAAAAGTCTGATTGTGCGCAGTCCCATGCCAGAATAATCGACGTGCACAGTCCCCACATTGCCATCAGCATGGCTGAAACGGAAGTCCTGTTTCGTGTCCCGAAGGATCCGTTCACATGTTACGTCGTTGATGATCTTGACATATACGATACTACTCACAATGGACAAGTGAATGCCGAGAATGTCGGTCGCCGGGATTTTAACTTCTTCTCATAGAAATCGTTCGACTTCGAGTGCTTTGGGCCGTGCAAATTCGTTGCGGAACGTAAATTTGAGCGTCGATTTTCTGTATTGGTGCGCCATAGTGACCTATATGCTGAGTACGGCACGCGCGAAACGGCCGAGTACGATGTAAACAACACAAGCGCTCGCTCCGCGGCAGGAACACGAACAGCGCGTCCTCACCGCAGTACAGCCAAAGGCCAACTACGTGCGACTGCAGGGACTATCTCGCGCACGCCTCCCGCGAGACCCATACACTACATTCGTAGTGTCCCTACCCATCGCACTCATTACTCGTGGAAGACATTCTTACCAAGTCCCGTAAGAGTTCGGGTAATACGTGTGCATCCGTACAGAAGAGGAAGGTCATGGCTGGTATTGCCAGAACTATATACTTACATGAATATGGTGTCTGTTCTTTCAAAAATGGTTCAAATGGCTCTGAGCACTATGGGACTTAACATCTATGGCCATCAGTCCCCTAGAACTTAGAACTACTTAAACCTAACTAACCTAAGGACAGCACACAACACCCAGTCATCACGAGGCAGAGAAAATCCCTGACTCCGCCGGGAATCGAACCCGGGAACCCGGGCGTGGGAAGCGAGAACGCTATCGCACGACCACGAGCTGCGGACGTCTGTTCTTTCGGACATGCTGCAATCAAATGTTCAAATGTGTGTGAAATCTTATGGGACTTAACTGCTAAGGTCATCAGTCCCTACGCTTACACACTATTTAACCTAAATTATCCTAAGGACAAACACACACACACATGCCCGAGGGAGGACTCGAACCTCCGCCGGGACCAGCCGCACAGTCCAGGACTGCAGCACGTGAGACCGCTCGGCTAATCCCGCGCGGCATGCTGCAATCGAACATCAATGTCAAGTTCAGTAAACGCACTTGAAACCTTATCAAGCTTTGGGTAACGCTTTTACAGACTGATTTATTAGGACCAATTTAATGAACATAAGTGGTGATGGTATTTCTCTAGGATGAGCAACATTTTTTATTAATAAAAAGATGGGGCAAATGCAGTGTCGTGACAGGATATACAGGGTATGGACAAATTAGGGAAATGCATGCTTGAACATAGATGCCGACGCTATCCAAGCCAGCAGGTAGCGTTGTTATATTTGACCACAAACGGCGCCTACGCAGTGTGCTTAGTATGCTGTACGTGTCAGTCGCGGTCAGAGCAGTGCTCTGTGTAGTTGTGACTGCTTTATGTCGGAGTCATGTAAATTAGAACGAGGGCGAATTGTTGGTATGCATGGTAGGTGTTCCTACAACCAGGACTCCGAAGTGTTCGATGTTTCAAGAGGTACCGTATCGAAGATTTATACCGCATACAAGAAAAGATGAAAAATATCATCTGCTACGTCACAAAGCGGGAAGAAAACGTGTGTTGAGTGATGTGACAGATGGTCATTCAAGCGTATTGTGACGAAATATAAGACGACGATAGCTGCAAGAGTCATTGAAGAACTGATTGTCACACTAACGAACCGTGTCAGCACCAAAGCAACATGAATGGAGCAATAGATCTGGACTGTGGAGCCTGAAAGGTGACTTCAACCTCCTGCGACGTCGGCCACGAGCTCGAAGACGGTTGAAATAGCAAGGTGTCGATTCATGCAGAACAAAGGCCCCAGCTCGGAAGTTCATGTGAGCTATAAGGTGGGTTAATAATGTCACACTGGAAACAAATGTCGTTTCAATTCTGCCCAACGCCACCGTGGAAACGTCACACTATGGGAATGTCGGCACACGCTCTTTTACCCACATCTCAACCCTTCTTTTGACGCCTCTGGAACGGAGGTCAGAACCGCGACACCCAGCCCTGCAATCACGTGATTTTCTTATGGGTGGGCGAAGAAAAGATTTCAGACACGCCGCCGTTCAGGATCTACACGACAAGGCTTCAGAGGTTAGTATAAAGAGCATCAATGAGACCAGCCCTTTCCTTGGAGCGTTGATTCTGCACCTGTCACGGTCGAGAACGACATTCCCCTGTGTGACCATCAACGGGATGATGTTGCTGGCAACATTTGACGCTGGCATCGGAGGAATGACAAGTACTTCAAATGGTTCAAATGGCTCTGAGCACTATGGGACTTAACATCTGCGGTCACCAGTCCCCTAGAGCTACTTAAACCTAACTAACCTAAGGACATCACACACATCCATGCCCAAGGCAGGATTCGAACCTGCGACAGCAGCGGTCGCGTGGTTCCAGACTGAAGCGCCTAGAACCGCTCGGTCACACGGCCGGCGACAAGTGCTTCCCTGCCTGTGAACACCTAGGTTTATTCCGCAGTTTTTCTCTGTAAAGGCACATTTTTAAAATTCTCATTAAATGTAGGCGGCTGCTACCGAAGGTATTGCCGAACTGGATGCCTGAGAGGGAGCCTTCGCCGTTTTATTAACGCATGTTTCAGTGTTGCACAACTGCATGGTCACGCCACAGGAAGGCGAGAAACTGAAGTGCTGAAATGCATAAGCACTTTTTGCGGTTCCCAGTCACGTTTAAAGTTGGTCGAATGATCTTGAACGGTCCCTGGTGGTTCCAACCTGTTCACGAGAGCAAAAATTGCGGTTGTTCTGCACTCTAGAGGGGTGCGATCACGTTCTCCAGCGTCAGCTGTTGTCAATGACGTCGTCCAGTTTCTCATCGCACTGAGAACTCTCGCTTTCGACCGCGGAATGTGTGGGAATCAAGCCTTAAGGAGAGAGGTGGTTTCATTGACGACCTTTATACCACCCCCTCAGCCCCTTTCGTGTCAGCTCTGTGCGCCATTCTGTCTGAAGTGTTTTGCTCGGCCACCCATAATAAATCGCGTGATTTCAGCGCTGGGTATCGCTGTTACGACTTCCATCGCAAAGGCATCAAAAGAAGTGATGGAATGTGGATAAGAGGGGATTTGGCTACCTTCCCAGCGTTTGACACTTTCGCGGTGGCGTTAGGCAGAATTGTAGCGAAATTTGGTGCCAATGTGACGGCATTAACTCACCTTACACGTCACATGAACTTCTGAGCTCTGACTTTTTCTTCGCTTGTGTCGACACTTTACTATCTGAAGCGTCTTCGAAGCAGAGGGCGACGTCGCAGGGCGCCCTTTTGTACCATTACAGAAGAAGGTTGCAGGCATCTTTGAGCCAAACTGCAATCTTCAGCGTCACGGCAGAAGTCAATAACGGGTTTCGAAAAAGTGATCCTTTAATTGTGTTGCGATTTGTACCTGAATCGTTTAGATATCTGCCTTGAACTTTTTTTCTTACCCTTGTTGACTTAAGAGTTTTAATAATCAAAGTGCCCAACTTAATCAGCAATCTCTTTTCTTCTAATAGCTCCTCCTGACTAGCCCCCGCTCAAGATACGAAGGAGACACTGTTTATCTTCGGTATACTTGCACAAGGAAAACAATTACTACATTTTTAACGAAGAACTTCGTATAACATGGAAAGTAATAAAAATATGTTTGTTGTTTTTGTAATTGACTATACACTGTCCCGTTTTTGTGCCTGTTGTTTAATCTGAACGTATTGCTGTCTTGATGTGCCCGTTTGTACTGCGTATACTGTAAACATTTAAATTAAGCAGATTCTTTTGTAATATTCTTTACTGTGGTGTTTCAATATACACTCCTGGAAATTGAAATAAGAACACCGTGAATTCATTGTCCCAGGAAGGGGAAACTTTATTGACACATTCCTGGGGTCAGATACATCACATGATCACACTGACAGAACCACAGGCACATAGACACAGGCGACAGAGCATGCACAATGTCGGCACTAGTACAGTGTATATCCACCTTTCGCAGCAATGCAGGCTGCTATTCTCCCATGGAGACGATCGTAGAGATGCTGGATGTAGTCCTGTGGAACGGCTTGCCATGCCATTTCCACCTGGCGCCTCAGTTGGACCAGCGTTCGTGCTGGACGTGCAGATCGCGTGAGACGACGCTTCATCCAGTCCCAAACATGCTCAATGGGGGACAGATCCGGAGATCTTGCTGGCCAGGGTAGTTGACTTACACCTTCTAGAGCACGTTGGGTGGCACGGGATACATTCGGACGTGCATTGTCCTGTTGGAACAGCAAGTTCCCTTGCCGGTCTAGGAATGGTAGAACGATGGGTTCGATGACGGTTTGGATGTACCGTGCACTATTCAGTGTCCCCTCGACGATCACCAGTGGTGTACGGCCAGTGTAGGAGATCGCTCCCCACACCATGATGCCGGGTGTTGGCCCTGTGTGCCTCGGTCGTATGCAGTCCTGATTGTGGCGCTCACCTGCACGGCGCCAAACACGCATACGACCATCATTGGCACCAAGGCAGAAGCGACTCTCATCGCTGAAGACGACACGTCTCCATTCGTCCCTCCATTCACGCCTGTCGCGACACCACTGGAGGCGGGCTGCACGATGTTGGGGCGTGAGCGGAAGACGGCCTAACGGTGTGCGGGACCGTAGCCCAGCTTCATGGAGACGGTTGCGAATGGTCCTCGCCGATACCCCAGGAGCAACAGTGTCCCTAATTTGCTGGGAAGTGGCGGTGCGGTCCCCTACGGCACTGCGTAGGATCCTACGGTCTTGGCGTGCATCCGTGCGTCGCTGCGGTCCGGTCCCAGGTCGACGGGCACGTGCACCTTCCGCCGACCACTGGCGACAACATCGATGTACTGTGGAGACCTCACGCCCCACGTGTTGAGCAATTCGGCGGTACGTCCACCCGGCCTCCCGCATGCCCACTATACGCCCTCGCTCAAAGTCCGTCAACTGCACATACGGTTCACGTCCACGCTGTCGCGGCATGCTACCAGTGTTAAAGACTGCGATGGAGCTCCGTATGCCACGGCGAACTGGTTGACACTGACGGCGGCGGTGCACAAATGCTGCGCAGCTAGCGCCATTCGACGGCCAACACCGCGGTTCCTGGTGTGTCCGCTGTGCCGTGCGTGTGATCATTGCTTGTACAGCCCTCTCGCAGTGTCCGGAGCAAGTATGGTGGGTCTGACACACCGGTGTCAATGTGTTCTTTTTTCCATTTCCAGGAGTGTATTCCACTTGCATGACTTCTCATTAGTAGTGACTTAAGGTAACGATACGTCGCTACAGTTTTTTCGTAGTGGTCATATTCCTGCTGTGTGAACTCTCATGCGACAGTATCGAGATGCCATTTTTCAGCGGGACAATGCTCGTCCACAAATAGTACATATGTGTATGGATTGTATGCGTGATGCTGAGATGCTCCCGTGGCCAACAAGATCCCCAATCTGTCGTAATAGAACATGTGTCAGACCAGCTCGAACATCAATTCCGTTTGAGTGCAGCTATCCAGGAAATCAAAAACATTGTGAATAACAACAACACTCAATAACCATTCAAATTATCATAAAAATTGTGACGATTAAAAAGTCAAGAACCATGAGATGTTTCCAACAGCCTCGTAACTGTGTGAAGGTGCTTTATTCGTAGCTACTGGTTTTTCGCGTCAGTATAGACGCATCGTCAGGTTTATAACGGTTATCTTTCCATAGCGTAGATGGAAATATATACTCTTGACTTTTTTATCGCTATAATTTTTATGAAAAAAACAAGAATGGACAGAGTAAGGAGCGTAGATATCAGAAAGGACATTAAACAAGAAAGTATGAGTGAAGAAATTGAAAAAAAGGGACTTAGATGGTACGGGCATGTTAAGAGGATGTGTGGGCAGAGACTCCCCAAAATTATGGAAGGATTAAAGCTGGATGGAAAAAGACCTAGAGGGCGCCCAAGAACACGGTGGAAAACGAGAGTGAGAATATCTGTGGAAAGGAGAGGTGTGACCTGGCAGCAAGTGGAGGAAGAAAAGTGGTGGGAGGACCGAGCCAAGTGGAGAGGACTCGTCAGCACCCAGACCCCATAGTAGCTGGAGCGGGATCAGGATATAGACAGACAATTGTTATGATAATTTGAATGGTTTTTGAGTGTTATTCTGAATGTCTCTGAGCTGGGGTTGCCCTCTCCAGAAAGTGGTTTGTGTCGAGGAATAGTTACGGCTCTTGTGGGCCTACTTGTCTCAGGAGGGGATACAATGGATTCCCAACCGAATCAGTATATGCCCTAGGCCAGAGGGGCGCAACATCATAATGATAAGTGGGCTTATAGTGCCAAGTTTTTGTAATCTCTGAAATAACATCACATACCCTCAACCTGTGACGTTTCAATTCGGTTCCTCCTCACCTTTCATTGGCTTCATTTTTTTGTCAAGCACTCATCTTATATTCGAAAGGTTACAGTCAAATCCCTGCCTGTTGTAGCACTGATATATTGTGCTACCTAGCCACAAAGCATGTGGAAGCACGCCAACAGCTGGTCTAGCACTATGACAAAGGAAGAGCGTCCAAATGAAATTTAATCAGTAGGTACTTTTGAGTACAGATTCAGCTTTGTCTTGATTTAAACCGTGGACGAATCGGCCAAATGGGTTAAAAGTCAATTTGATTAAACGCCGATTAAATAAGTCATATCAAATGAATTTTCCGCGATAGACAGCGACCTCCGTAGGCTTGCCTAACCTGAGAACTTCCAGCCCGTGAAGAGGTTATAATTCCAACCCGGTGGCCGCAGGCACTACTTTCACGGGCAGGAAGAAATTAGAATGAGACGTGCCTGTTTGGTTGGTCGTGGGATTCCTCTTCTTCCCGGTGAAGGCATGCAGTGTCGTTGGATGTTTGTACAAAAAAATGAAGAGAGACGGCACCGACGGCCCAGTTGATCTAAGATCTCAGTTGGAGCAGGTTCGTGACCATCGCCAGCTAGTGAGTTGCCGCCATAAATGCACGGGTGTGTATGCTTCTTGCGTCGGTAGCGGCCATTCATCACGCGATTCGCTACAGCACGGTCAGTAATCAGTTTCCGCGTGCTAATCGGTAATAATTCCGACGCGAAGCAACAGCGCGTGTGCCAAAGCGCAGGCGCACGGACTCGTCGTGTTTCCGGACAGCAATCTGAACCGCCTCCAGCTGGACCGGCCTCGTCAGTTCTCATGACCATCAATATTTCAAGTACTCTCGGCGCACTCGCTCTTAAATCAGCGGTTAGACCATTCATCAGAATGTCTGTAATTTGTTCCTGTTTAATCGTTCTTCTGTCCTGTTCTGGAGTAAGACTAGTTCTCGCAAGTTTCTTAGCTTGATTCAAGCGCAATAGCCGTTACTCACTTACAAAAGACTGTCTCTCATTTGATGTGTTCTTATAGGACAATAATGCAACATTTTCCATAATATGGGAAGCTGAAGAAGTGAATTAAGATTTGTGCTGTGGCCGGGACTCAAACCCTGCTCTTCTTCATTATTAGGCAGATATGCTGACTATTACACTACCACAGGATTACCGTCTACACACATGCACGAACTACGCAAATCCAATACCCTCCCCAACACTAATTACAATTCACATCTAGTAAGCAAGAAAACCCGGGTTCGAGTCCCGGCAGCAGCACAAATTTTAATTCACTTCTTCAGCTTCCAGCGTTATCGTAAACAAATTAGAGACTTCAATGTCTCATGGCAAATTTAGTTTAAGATCTATACGATCACATTAAGTCAAATGCTTGGGTACTATTCCAATATCGGAGAGCCCTGGTAATAGTGACAATATAAGGGGAGATGTGAATTGGAGTTGGTGTTGGGGAGGGTATTTGACTTGGATAGTTTGTGCAGCGATCTTGACTATATTACTTGGTGCTGTAATGGTCAGCGTATCTGCCTACTAAGCGAAAAGACCCAGGTTCGAGTCCTAGCCGCAATACAAATTTTAATTCACTTCTTCAGCTTCCAACATTATCGTAGATAAATTAGAGACTTAAATGTCTCAGCGAAAATTTAATTTGAGATTTTCCATAATATCTATTGTTTTCTTCGGTCTTTGGCTACCTTGTGCTGTCTCTTTTTATCATCAATTTAAAAACTGAAACCCCATGTAGACGTGATGGAGCCAGATACCGGACGCTATTGGACCAACAGCGGAATCTCAGGTGAGATTTAACATCGCCAGCTCATTTAGGGAGTAAGGCAAACTGACACCCACTTCATCTGATGCCATCTCAAGAAGCACCAGCCACACGGTCATCCAGATTTTACTTTTCCACAATTTCTGCACTTCATTTGGGGTGAATGAAGTGATGATACCTTTGGAAAGGCAGTACCGAATTCCTCCCCCTTACCTTTCCCAATCCGATCTTCCGCTGTGTCTGGAGTGACCCCGCGATCATCAGGACGTTAAAACCTTACCTCCTTTCCTTGGTATATACGGGGTGAAACGGCTAACAGTGCAGATATTTCTATTGGTGACTGAGGACGGCGTACGGAACAACAGGAAGACAGTATTTACGTCATTTGCAGATTAATAATCGTAGGTATTACAAGACGTATGTTTTTAACTTGAGTACCACATCGACGTATGGTGTCACAAGCAAGTCAGTAATGAACGAGGGCTGTTCGGAAAGTAAGGTCCGATCGGCCGCGAAATGGAAAGCGCAGTGAAAATCCAATTAAATTTACATACAAGTGTTGAGAAGTGTCTCTGTTATATCCTTCGATCGCGTCACATCGCTCTTTTCAGTTATGTGCGCACAGTGACTACCTAAAGATGCCTAGAAAATAGTGTCTCCCGCCAAGTATGAGGGCCAACAACATGCATAACATTCTCGTCCGCTCTTTGCAGGGGGAGAAAAGACGCTCATACCGTTGTCGATGGGAAGTGTTTGATCACACACAATAGAGCTCGTAATCGGCTCCCCTAGAGTTACATCTCTGCTCACATGAACCGCTGGCCACGAAGGCAATATTTTGGCACGCAAAACGAGCTGTAGACTTGCGTACAGAATAGGAGGAAAGCACAGGCGACTACTTTTATGACGAGGGTATTGGAAAGTTGGTACAACGCTACGGCAAGTGTCTAAGTCGGAGCGGCGACTACATCGAGAAATAGCTGGAAGGTGTAGCTAAATGCTCCAAATAAAACGTTTTTTTTTATTTCAACGGGGGTTCAATTTCGCGACCCTTAGGACTTTACCTTCCGAATGGTTCAAATGGCTCTGAGCACTATGGGACTTAACACCTCAGGTCATCAGTCCCCTAGAACTTAGAACTACTTAAACCTAACTAACCTAAGGACATCACACACATCCATGCCCGAGGCAGGATTCGAACCTGCGACCGTAGCAGTCCCACGGTTCCGGACTGCAGCGCCTAGAACCGCACGGCCACCGCGGCCGGCTACCTTCCGAATAGCCCTCATATATGTTCCCTAGGGCAGTAGGTCAGGTATTGAAGTGTTGATGCAAAAACGATAGTCTTTCTTGACAGGCGTACTTCGTGCAAAAAACAACAGATCGTAAAGTTTGGGACATGTTTGTGGGAAGACTTCGACACAGAGAAAAAACAACAAACACAGTCATATGTGTATATACGAGGGTCGCAACTTTAATAGTGGCAACTTTTCATTTACCGCTCGTACAAAACAGATTCGTGTTTCAAAGTAGTCACGAGCATTGCGTATAGCCCGTTGCCAGCGATGTGGAAATCGTAAGATACTCTTAGCAGTGCCAGTTGTGTTGACAGTTCGAGTGGCGCGGTCTATTGCCCGACGAATTTGTATCAGTTCTGAAGCGAATGCCATGAAGTGTTTCCTTCAGTTTAGAAATCGAGTTGAACTTACGAGGGCTTAAGTCAGGGGAGTGCAGTAGGCGGTATAGCACTTAGCAGCCCCATCAGTCAAACAAATCAGTAACAAAATGCACTGTACGTGCTTGAGCATTGTCCGGCAAGATGATGGTCAGGTCCTGCAGAAAGTGTCATCAATTCTAAGCTTGTCGAAGGTTGTGTTAAAAAAATGAACAGCATAGAGACAGAAGTGATGACACTTTCTACAGGGCCTGACCATTATTTTACTGAACAATGCGCAAGCACATACAGTGCTAACTCTTACTGATTTATTTCACTGATGATGCCGGCCCATGGTGGCCGAGCGGTTCTAGGCGCTTCAGTCCGGGAACGCGCGACTGATACGGTCGCAGGTTCGAATCCTGCCTTGGGCATGGATGTGTGTGATGTCCTTAGGTTAGTTAGGTTTAAGTATTTCTAAGTTCTAGGGGATTGATGACCTCAGATGTTAAGTCCCATAGTGCTCAGAGCTATTTTTTTGTTTGACTGATGGGACTACTAAGTGCTATACCAGCTACTGCAACTACCCTAACTTAAGCCCTCGTAATTCAACTCGAATTCTAAAATGAAGGAAACACTTCACGGCATCTGCTTCAGAACTGCTACGAAGTCGTCGGATGGTAGACCCTGCCGCTCAAACTGTCAACACAAATGGCACTGCTAAGAGTATCCTACGCCTTCGACATCGCTGGCAACGGGCTATACACAGAGCTGGTGACTACTTTGAAGGTCAGTAAAACTTTGAAACACGTATGTGTTTTCTACCAGCTGTAAATACACTACTGACCATAAAAATTTCTACACCACGGAGATGACGTCCTACAGACGCGAAATTTAACGGACAGGAAGAAGATGCTGTGATATGCAACTGATTAGCTTTTCAGAGCATTCACACAATCTTGACTCCGGTGGCGACATCTACAACGTACTGACATGAGGACAGTTCCCAACCGATTTCTCACACACAAGCAGCAGCTGACCGGCGTTACCTGGTGAAGCGTTGTTGTGATGCCTCGTGTAAGGAGGAGAAATGCGTACCATCACGTTTCCGACATTGATAAAGCTCGGATTGTAGCCTATCGCGATTGCGGTTTATCGTATCGCGACATTGCTGCTCGCGTTGGTCGAGATCCAATGACTGTGAGCAGAATGTGGAATCGGTGGGTTCAGGAGGGTAATATGGAACGCCGTGCTGGATCCCAACGGCCTCGTATCACTAGCAGTGGAGATGACAGGCATCTTATCTGCATGGCTGTAACGGATCTTGCAGCCACGTCTCGATCCCTCAGTCAACAGAAGGGCATGTTTGAGAGACAACAACCATCTGCACGAACAGTTCGACGACGTTTGCAGCAGCATGGACTATCAGCTCGGAGACCATGGCTGCGGTTACCCTTGACGCTGCATCACAGACAGGAGCGCCTGTGATGGTGTACTCAACGACGAACCTGAGTGCACGAATGGCAAAACGTCATTTTTTCGGATGAATGCAGGTTCTGTTTACAGCATCATGACGGCCGCATCCGTGTTTGTCGACATCGCGGTGAACGCACATTGTAAGCGTGTATTCCTCATCGCCATACTGGCGTATCACCCGGCGTGATGGTATGGGGTGCCATTGGTTACACGTCTCGGTCACCTTGTAACCTCCCCCTCACTTATCGACCTTAATGACAGTGAAAAATTAAACAGCTTGTACCTAATGGAAATTTGGGAAAAGCAATCGTCACCGAAGTTAATCTGTCGGTAAAGAGGGAGGAAAGGGTTACATCTAAATGAAAGGAAAAATGCAAATGAAACTGGTGGAAATTAATTTTGAAAAGGGGTAAAGTTAATAAAGAAAGTAAATGTGCGGCCGTTACGTTAACAATTAACTAGCGGTAATTAGATATTTGAGATTTGGGGGAAATTACGGTCGCCAGTCCTAAGGACAATTGCTATAGTAACTGAAAAAAGAAAGGTCATTACACATATAATTAGCACTAGAAGCGTGGCAACTGAAGGTTGACACATGTAGTGTGAAAACTGAAAGTTTGTCAGAAGTAATAAATTTCGCTACACTCTGACTTAATTTAGCAAAAGAATTAATAAAACCGGAAAATCGAAAGTTAATTTAGTGACTGAAGTTAATAGTGAGCTTTCTTTCTGAAGCACATCGAAATTCAGTAAAATACGGTTAATCTTGGACTACCTCAACAATCATTTCAAAAGCTACTTGAATCTACGCAATTTAGAAATAAGAGATTTAACTTTGAACTTGAATTAAATGATTCTGAACAATTAACAGTAGTAAAATTTAGTATGTACCAAGCTGAGCTGCAGTCACAGGTAAACTAAAATACGGTAACAAAACTCGCACTCTTAATTTGTGCTTGTGCAATCTAAATATTGTAGCCAGCTATGAATACCTTAAATGAAATCGAATGATGCTGGCGTCTGAATTTCAACGACACTCGGGTTCATTCTGGAAAAGGAGGGGACCCTGCTTGGTAATGCAATTGGGATAATGAGCAACAAAGGTTCATGCTAAGTTGCTATAATTTTGTGATGCCACAATATTAAAAGTTTGAAAAGCTGAGGTCTGCCATACAGTTCTAAAACTTTACGTGCTTCCAGTTTTCCTTGTTGGTTGATTGAAGGTTTGAAGCCATCGATCGAGGAGGTGGCGACAGTCACTCATTGTCGGCCGTCGCTGTTGCAGAAGCTGGATGTTGGCGCGCCTTCTTCTCGACACGGTCACCAGACGAAATGGGCTCTTGATGTGCGCCAGCTAATGCTTCCCGTCCGCGACACCATGTCAGAAACTATCATCGCAAGTCGAGCGCAATTACATGCTGCCAAACCCCGAAAGTGCGGCAACTCGCGGGAGCTTCACACAACACACCTGCTCCACTGCACTGCTCCAGCCAGACCCCTTCTCCTCTGCCCGCGCTCCCCGCGACAGAGTTAACACTATACCAAAGATCCTAAACACTTTCGTTCTCCACACGACCTATCGATGTATTCGTTCGATAGTATAGTTTTCCCTAGGCCAGACTCAGCGTATAAATACAAATAATATTCACAAAATAAACCAATTATAAATCGACATAAATGCATAAATATAAATATATATATACACATAGTAAGACAATTACAATATATAAAGACACAGAAATGTCATATCTTGAGGTAACAAAACAAGGAAAAAAAAGTATAGTACAATAGATGGAAAACCGAGGATATGCATTTACGGCGTTACAACCTCTTGTTCGCATTGATGGCACTTTGAACAGTGGACGTTACATTTCAGTTGTGTTACGACCCGAGGTTCTACCCTTCATTCGATCCCTGCGAAACTCTACATTCCAGCAGGATAATGCACGACCGCATGTTGCAGGTCCTGTACGGGCCTTTCTGGTTACAGAAAGTGTTCGACTCCTGCCCTGGCCAGTAGATTCTCCAGATGTCTCACCAACTGAAAACGTCTGGTCAATGGTGGCCGAGCAACTGGGTCGTCGCAATACGCCAGTCACTACCCTTGATGAACTGTGGTATCGTGTTGAAGCTGCATAGGCAGCAGTACTTGTACACGCCATCGAAGCTCTGTTTGACTCAATGCCCAGGCGTATCAAGGCCGTTAATACGGCCAGAGGTGGTTGTTCTGGGTACTGAGGTCTCAGGATCTATGCACCCAAATTACGTGAAAATGTAATCACATGTCAGTTCCAGTGTAATATATTTGTCCAATCAATACCCGTTTATCATCTGCCTTTCTTCTTGGTGTAGCAATTTTAATGGCCCGTAGTGTAAATAGCAGCCACTTTTAAAGTTCCAACCCTCGTAGTAAGATACCACATACTAAAATATTTGCACCTGTACCCGCCTCGCACCCAGTGTGACGCCTGGCTGAAAGCCTGCCTCGCTGGAGGCGGCGATCAGCAGCGGCGCCGACAGACTAATTGCTTTTGGAAGGCACCTGCCCTGGCTGGCGGCCCAGGCTGCTGGCAGATTACGCGTCTTAGCGGAAATAGCGGGCGAGGCAAGACGAGGCGAGGCGAGGCGAGGCGAGGCGCGCCACACCTGTGCCGGCAGCAGACTCGGAGCTCGCAGCCCTCAGGACGGTCTCCGGCACTCAGAACCACGCGGAGATCCGGCAAATTAGCGGAGTGGCATCACCAGCACCAGTTGAACCGGTAAACTGGTTAGCCGCCTCTGCGGCGCCACACGCGCGTTCTTGGCGTCCAACGCTGCCCCGTAAACCAGCTAACGAGGCCTCACTTGCTGGTGATAACATAACACACTTACGGGGGACGTTGCCGAAATTGACCAAAAATACTGATTTTCGATTTATTTTTTATTTGTTAGTACAACTCATGCAGATAGGTGGAAAGAATACATTGAAAGCCTCTATGAGGGTGAAGATTTGTCTGATGTGATAGATGAAGAAACATGAGTCGATTTAGAAGAGATGGGGGATCCAGTATTAGAATCGGAATTTAAAAGAGCTTTGGAGGACTTACGGTCAATTAAGGGAGAAGGGATAGATAACATTCCATCAGAATTTCTAAAATCATTTGGGGAAGTGGCAACAAAACGACTATTCACGTTGGTGTGTGGAATATATGAGTCTGGCGATATACCATCTGACTTTCGGAAAAGCATCATCCACACAATTCCGAAGACGGCAAGAGATGACAAGTGCGAGAATTATCGCACAATCAGCTTAACAGCTCATGCATCGAAGCTGCTTACAAGAATAATATACAGAAGAATGGAAAAGAAAATTGAGAATGCGCTAGGTGACGATCAGTTTGGCTTTAGGAAAAGTAAAGGGACGAGAGAGGCAATTCTGACGTTACGGCTAATAATGGAAGCAAGGCTAAAGAAAAATCAAGACACTTTCATAGGATCTGTCGACCTGGAAAAAGCGTTCGACAATATAAAATGGTGCAAGCTGTTCGAGATTCTGAAAAAAGTAGGGGTAAGCTATAGGGAGAGACGGGTCATATACAATATGTACAACAACCAAGAGGGAATAATAAGAGTGGACGATCAAGAACGAAGTGCTCGTATTAAGAAGGGTGTAAGACAAGGCTGTAGCCATCCGCCCCTACTCTTCAATCTGTACATCGAGGAAGCAATGATGGAAATAAAAAAAAAGGTTCAGGAGTGGAATTAAAATACAAGGTGAAAGGATATCAATGATACGATTCGCTGATGACATTGCTATCCTGAGTGAAAGTGAAGAAGAATTAAATGATCTGCTGAACGGAATGAACAGTCTAATGAGTACTCAGTATGGTTTGAGAGTAAATCGGAGGAAGACGAAGGTAATGAGAAGTAGTAGAAATGTGAACAGCGAGAAACTTAACATCAGGATTGACGGTCACGAAGTCAATTAAGTTAAGGAATTCTGCTACCTAGGCAGTAAAATAACCAATGACGGACGGAGCAAGGAGGACATCAAAAGCAAACTGGCTGTGGCAAAAAAGGCATTTTTGGCCAAGAGAAGTCTACTAATATCAAATACCGGCCTTAATTAGAGGAAGAAATTTCTGAGGATGTATGTCTGGAGTACAGCATTGTATGGTAGTGGAACATGGACTGTGGGAAAACCGGAACAGAAGAGAATCGAAGCATTTGAGATGTGGTGCTGTAGACGAATGTTGAAAATTAAGTGGACTGATAAGGTAAGGAATGAGGAGGTTCTACGCAGAATCGGAGAGGAAAGGAATATGAGGAAAACACTGATAAGGAGAAGGGGCAGAATGATAGGACATCTGCTAAGACATGAGGGAATGACTTCCATGGTACTAGAGGGAGCTGTAGAGGGCAAAAACTGTAGAGGAAGACAGAGATTGGAATACGTCAAGCAAATAATTGAGGACGTAGGTTGCAAGTGCTACTCTGGGGTGAAGAGGTTAGCACAGGAAAGGAATTCGTGGCGGGCCGCATCATACCAGTCAGTAGACTGATGATAAAAAAAAATTATAGATCAACTTTGGCCGATCCTGCACTTCTCAAAAAGTGAGTTCATGGCAAAACCCAAAATCCAAATGAGTTTCTACGTTCATTCATATGGAAACGATGCCCTAAAAACACATTTGCATCTTCTACAGTTGTCAGAATTGCAACTTATGATGCAGTTATTGTATTTAATGATGGGAACGTCGAGAGGATGAAGGTATTACAAAGATTAGGCTTCAAGACAGAAAATTTTACTCAAGACATCCTAAGAAAAATAGATTTACAGCGCGTGTCCGCAGCTGAAAAGTCAGTTGAAGACGTGGTATAGGAAAGAAGACAGACAACAAGAAACCAGGAGAGAAGCCTTGGAGTGAAAGACGACCCAGATAACAAATGTGGTGCCTTCTGAAAAAGTGTCATAGGGAAAAATAGTTTGACTGAGCTTTAAATTACGTTTCCTGAAAAGTTTGTTTTTTAAAGTTTATGTACCTTTTCCTCAGATTCCATGAATGCTAGAATTATGAAATTTTGTACACATATTTCTGTAAAGCTAACAAACGTTGTCTCAAGAGCAAGTTTCGAAATTCTGACTGCAGGCTGAGATATTGGGCAAAGTGCTTGGAATTTTGCATGAATTGAAAATTGTACTTGTGAAATTATAATTAAAAAGTTATGAAAATTCTCCTATTTGACCTATTTCAAAAACCTCATGAGAGAAGCTTACAACATATAAAGAGCCGAAACAGCGAAATTTTTGTAGAAATCTCTTGAATACTTTCTGAGAAAAAGCCACATACATTATTATTTGAAAATAAAACTTCAAATTTAATTTTAAAAAGTTGAATATATATAATCAAAGGATTTTATATGTAAATGTGTTACTTTTATTTAAAGCGTGGTACAAACTTTCTTTGCCATATATCCAAAACTGTTGATTTGGTGTATTTTTGAAACAGTGTGTGTTTTTCATCAACGTCCCCCGTAACGAGCTATATCATCTATAATACGACAATTACCAGATGTATGAATTTAAACATCAACCGGTCACAAGTACAGGTTAAGAAATTTGTTTAAAACATACCATTACAAGATTCGGATTTACTACAAATTCATCTTCAGATGCCTCTTACAGATTTTCTTGCTTACGCACTGAGACCTCGTTTTGTAACCGTTATTGGTTTTGTGCGTCAAGGTAAGGAGTTTTTCGTTCAAAATTCGGTAAAATTACGTTAGTTTTAGTTTACCTTCACGAAATGTACATGAAATGATTAAAAAGTTACTAAAAATGAAATGTGACGAACACTTACGTGGCGTCTATTTCTCTTCATCGAATTGTCGTACATCTTTGTTGTTGTTGTTAAAAAAAATGGTTCAAATGGCTCCAAGCACTATGGGACTTAACATCTGAGCTCATCAGTCCCCTAGAATAACCTACGGACAAAATGGCTCTGAGCACTAAGGGACTCAACAGCTGTGGTCATCAGTCCCCTAGAACTTAGAACTAATTAAACCTAACTAACCTAAGGACATCACACACATCCATGCCCGAGGCAGGATTCGAACCTGCGTCCGTAGCAGCAGCGCGATTCCGATCTGAAGCACCTAGAACCGCTCGCCCAAACGGCCGGCGTATGTTGTTGTTGTCTTCGATCTGAGGACTCGTTTTATGCAAGGTCTCCATCGAACTCCATGTTCTCCATCCTATTCCATCCCGCGCAAGGCTCTTTACCTCCGAATAACTACTGCTACTTACATCCACTTCAACCTGCTTCCTCAACTCATCTCTTCGTCTTCATTTATAATTTGTACCCCCCACACTTCCCTCCAGTAATAAATTGGTGATCCCTTGACGCCTCAGAAAGTGTGCTATCAACCGATCCCTTGTTTTGCTTACGCTGTGTCATAAATTGTTTTCTTCCCAATTCTGTTCAGCACCTCCTCGTCAGTTACATGGTCTAACCAATCTTCAGCATTCTTCCGTAGCATCATATTTAAAAGCTTCTATTCTCTTCTTGTCTAAATTGGTTATTTGCTTGTGTAAATTGCATTTTTAATTTGTAAACTTTATAGTTATCCTACAACGACGGTTGTCGTAACGTCTTTTTAAGACAAGATACCGTATTATAGGACTGTGAACACTCACGTGAGGCTTTTTGAGCTAAATATTCTCAGAAAATTAATTGCTGTTGTTTATAGTTTAATTCAGACAGTAGTGTTGTGCTACACTAGATCCGCTCGGTTCCCTTCCATGAACAGTCTTATCTCTCTCTCTCTCTCTCTCTCTGTCTCTGACACACACACACACACACACACACACACACACAAAAAAACACTCAAGACTAAGCATTGCATGAAACGGTAATTGTAAAATGTCAAGAAACAATTGTTCCATCTGCGTATCTGCGAATGGGTGAGGAAAAAGACAAGAAAATAATTAGCCTCACGAAACAAAAATAACTTTACTAGTAAATAAAAGTAAAACAATAACCATAATAAACATTTTTTTAAATTTATTAGTGGGTCTCTGACATCAGCCATACAGCCAGTCTCAGAATAATTTTTTTTTAACTTTTAGCGGTTAAAAACAATTATCATCTACCTTAAATTAGTATGAAATTCCGTTAATGATCCAACAAAATTTAAAACTTCATTAGTTAATTTGAAAGGAGGCCTGATATCATAAATCATCCTTATTCATTTACTATATTCAAACGCAAAACTATAAGTCGCTTTACCTACATTCTTATTTGTTCTTCAGCCGTACACTGAGATGACGAAAATCATGGGATATCTCCTAATATCGCGTCAGGCCTCCTTTCTCCCAGTGTAGTGCAGCTACTCGACGTGCACGGACTCAACAAGTCGTTAGAAGTCCCCTGCAGAAATAATGAGCCATGTGGCCTATATAGCAGTCGTTAACTGCGAAAGTGTTGCTGGTGCTGGATTTTATGCACGAACTGGTCTCTCAATTATGTCCCATAAATGTTCGATGCAATTCATGTCGGGAAATCTGGTTGTCCAGATCATTCGCTCGAGTCGTCCAGAATGTTCTTCAAACCAATCGTGAACAATTGTGGGCCGGTGACATAACATCGCTGTTTTGGAAAGTGAAGTCCATGAATGACTGCCGAACACATCCATTTTCAGTCAATGATTGGTGGACCAGAGGACCCAGGCCATTCCACGCAAACACAGCCCACACCATTACGGAACCAAACTAGTTTGCGCGCCGGCCGCGGTGGCCGAGCGGTTCAGTCTGGAACCGCACGACTGCTACGGTCGCAGGTTCGAATCCTGCCTCGGGCATGGATGTGTGTGATGTCCTTAGGTTAGTTAGGTTTAAGTAGTTCAAAGTTCTAAGGGAGTGATGACCTCAGATGTTAAGTCCCATAGTGCTCAGAGCCATTTGAACCATTTGAACTAGTTTGCGCAGTGCCTTGTTGGAAAATTGGAAGTTCGTGGTAATTTCCTATGGGACCAAACTGCTGAGGTCATCGGTCCCTAGGCTTACGCACTACTTAGTCTAACTTAAACCAACTTACGCTAAGGACAACACGTCACACCCATGCCCGAGGGAGGACTCGAACCTCCGACGAGGTTAGCCGCGCGAACCGAGGTAAGGCGCCCCAGACCGCTCGGCTACACCGCGCGGCAGTGCCTTGTTGACAACATGGGTCCATGACCTCCTGGGGTCTGCGCCACACTCGAACCCTGCCATCGACTCTTATCATTTTAAATCGAGATTTTTATGGCACGTAATATGTTATACACTCCTGGAAATTGAAATAAGAACACCGTGAATTCACTGTCCCAGGAAGGGGAAACTTTATTGACTCATTCCTGGGGTCAGATACATCACATGATCACACTTACAGAACCACAGGCACATAGACACCGGCAACAGAGCATGCACAATGTCGGCACTAGTACAGTGTATATCCACCTTTCGCAGCAATGCAGGCTGCTATTCTCCCATGGAGACGATCGTAGAGATGCTGGATGTAGTCCTGTGGAACGGCTTGCCATGCCATTTCCATCTGGCGCCTCAGTTGGACCAGCGTTCGTGCTGGACGTGCAGACCGCGTGAGACGACGCTTCATCCAGTCCCAAACATGCTCAATGGGGGACAGATCCGGAGATCTTGCTGGCCAGGGTAGTTGACTTACACCTTCTAGAGCACGTTGGGTGGCACGGGATACATGCGGACGTGCATTGTCCTGTTGGAACAGCAAGTTCCCTTGCCGGTCTAGGAATGGTAGAACGATGGGTTCGATGACGGTTTGGATGTACCGTGCACTACTCAGTGTCCCCTCGACGATCACCAGTGGTGTACGGCCAGTGTAGGAGATCGCTCCCCACACCATGATGCCGGGTGTTGGCCCTGTGTGCCTCGGTCGTATGCAGTCCTGATTGTGGCGCTCACCTGCACGGCGCCAAACACACATACGACCATCATTGGCACCAAGGCAGAAGCGGCTCTCATCGCTGAAGACGACACGTCTCCATTCGTCCCTCCATTCACGCCTGTCGCGGCACCACTGGAGGCGGGCTTCACGATGTTGGGGCGCGAGCGGAAGACGGCCTAACGGGGTGCGGGTCCGTAGCCCAGCTTCATGGAGACGGTTGCGAATGGTCCTCGCCTATACCCCAGGAGCAACAGTGTCCCTAATTTGCTGGGAAGTGGCGGTGCGGTCCCCTACGGCACTGCGTAGGATCCTACGGCCTTGGCGTGCATCCGTGCGTCGCTGCGGTCCGGTCCCAGGTCGACGGGCACGTGCACCTTCCGCCGACCACTGGCGACAACATCGATGTACTGTGGAGACCTCACGCCCCACGTGTTGAGCAATTCGGCGGTACGTCCACCCGGCCTCCCGCATGCCCACTATACGCCCTCGCTCAAAGTCCGTCAACTGCACATACGGTTCACGTCCACGCTGTCGCGGCATGCTACCAATGTTAAAGACTGCGATGGAGCTCCGTATGCCACGGCAAACTGGCTGACACTGACGGCAGCGGTGCACAAATGCTGCGCAGCTAGCGCCATTCGACGGCCAACACCGCGGTTCCTGGTGTGTCCGCTGTGCCGTGCGTGTGATCATTGCTTGTACAGCCCTCTCGCAGTGTCCGGAGCAAGTATGGTGGGTCTGACACACCGGTGTCAATGTGTTCTTTTTTCCATTTCCAGGAGTGTAGAATCCAGTCGGATACTGTGCGGTCCTCAAACCACCCTCAATGGCATTAAGAGGCGTCTGACATCGGTGTATGGACCCAAAACATGACTGACTCAGCTCTTTACTGAACAGCTAGGACTTCATGCTTGAGACGTCAGTTGGTACCTGTCCACCACCACAATCCTCTACGACAATCATCAGACGTCAATATATCCTGCACACCATTGGTGGAGGGAACGCAAAGGAATTCCACTTCACGTGCCGATCATCTTCACGAATCATGGTGCCGGGGATGGGATGTTTCTTGTCTGAAGGAACAGGAACTGCAACGACTACAATGGTTGTGAAACATATGAAATGTATTCCCAGTGCCGAAGATAGACAACCATCAATTATGCGATGGAATGACGACAACGAAAATTTGTTCAGTTCTGGGACTTGAACTCAGATTTCCCGCATATCGCGAGCTGTTGCTTTATCACTAGGCTACCCGAGCACGCGTCACGGTCAGACCCAAACTTCCATATGTCGCCCACCATGTGTCAACAGCCTGTACTGATACAGCTATTATGTATATTCCCATACAGCGAACACATTTTAGTTGAATGTTACCTGCCCAGTGTCGACAGATAAATACAATATAACAGTTCCTGTGTTGTTCTCCTGCACTGCGTAGTCGTTATGAAATACATGGTGATCACAAAGTCTTTTCCTGATTATATCAATTTATTACAGAATAACCGTTTGACATAATAATTTACATTTGATACGGTTACATAGGTTAGTGTTACTAGTTTTTTAAGACAACTTACGTTAGTAAACCTCAACGTGTGCTCTCTTGGTAGCTCGAAGAACGTCGAGGCGGTATTTCAGATCCCGCCAGGCGTTTCGTAACATGTGTTCTGTCACAGTACCCACAGCATCTTGTATCCTAGCCTTCAGTTCGTCGACGTCAGCAACTGGTGTGACGAAGACTCTGTCGTTGATATAGCCCCAGAAAAAAAAGTCAAGGGGCGTAATGTCTGGAGAACGGGGGATGGCCAGGGTGTTGGACCGTTCCTTCCAAACCACCGATCCGGAAATGTTTAATCCAGGAAATAACGCACTATCAAAGCCCAGTGGAGGGGGGGGGGGGGGGGGTGGGAGGGGGTGCCCCATCTTGCTGGAAAATTATCCATAGTTGATATTCTTCTAACTTTGGGGCTTTGGTAGTGCGTTATTTCCTGGATGAAACATTTCCGGATCGGTGGTTTGCAAGGAACGGTCCAACACCCTGGCCATCCCCCGTTCTCCAGACATTACGCCCCTTGACTTTTTTTTCTGGGGCTATATCAACGACAGAGTCTTCGTCACACCAGTTGCTGACGTCGACGAACTGAAGGCTAGGATACAAGATGCTGTGGGTACTGTGACAGAACACATGTTACGAAACGCCTGGCGGGATCTGAAATACCGCCTCGACGTTCTTCGAGCTACCAAGAGAGCACACGTTGAGGTTTACTAACGTAAGTTGTCTTAAAAAACTAGTAACACTAACCTATGTAACCGCATCAAATGTAAATTACCATGTCAAACGGTTATTCTGTAATAAATTGTTATAATCTGGGGAAGACTTTGTGCTCACCCTGTACATTCACAGCTGCGAATATCAGCTGTATAGTGTAATGATAACAGTGATAATTTGTGCCGGATAGGGACTCGAACCCGTATTTCCTGCTTATGGCGAGCGTTCATGTCCGTAGGAAGTTTGCGTTGCGCGTCGGTACAGTACACGCACTGCAGTGCGGTATTTATACGCCGACGCCGGGTGAGCGAGTTTCAGTTACAGTGTCTTCCTAACAAAATTATATACATAATGGACGTACAAGTACAGGTTGACACATGATTGACGACATATGAAAGACTGGGTTTGGCCGTGAGTCGTTCTCAGATAGCTTAATGGTAAGGCGACCGCCCGCGATAAGCGGCAAATCTGAGTTGGCCTCCCGGTCGGGTACAAATTTTAGCTGTCATCATTTCATGTACAGTTACATACTGACTGGTTTGATGCAGCCATCGCAGATGCCTCCAGAATGGCAACGTGCAGTTCTGTTGCATTCTTCTCTGGGTACCCAACACCATAATTTGCAGCAACTCTCATCAGCTAATGTTGTTGGCTGCTGGCGTCCACTAAAAAGCCGATCTTTAATGGTTTGTCCCATACGATAATAGTTTTTTGTTCATTGGTTGGGAGACTTCCTGTGCTGACAAAGCTTACTGCCATACAGTGACAATGCACGCGCATTTTAACTTGAAATGACCTTTTAGAGGCGTGTTGACAGAATCAACAGTGCAGGTACACAAGACGCAGTCCCATTCCCCACATTACTGAGTGTGCTCTACTGAACTGCAATGAGAATATTTATTTCTACCTTCAAAGCACATTGGTACTTCCTACGGTAGGAAGTATGTGGAGAAAGGGGTTTCCCATGAAAAGACACCAACTATTGCATAAACCCATGTGTGTTTGAAATGGGTGTCCTGACCCAGAAAATTAAGTTAGAGCTGGACACCCATTAAGCCCCAAGCTCAAATTATTGAGTGGAACGCAATGACTAACACGAAGAATTTATGGCGCTTGCTGTGAACTCTAAAGTGAAGAATTGCGTAATATTAAAAATGACGTTATGTGAAGGTGTTAACAGAAATGTACACTTTATTTTATTCTATTAACACACAAGCATAAAACGCATCTGAATATCAAGCTTCAACCGATATTACAAATCTGCACCGCATGAATCAAAACCAAGTGGACCTGTTGGTTTTCGTAGTTACCTGAAGGTGAAGAAAACGTGCCCTTTAGATGCAACTGAAACTGAAAAAAAAAGACTCGCGAGCTTCTAATTAAACGAATTCAGTGACTTTTGGCCTGACAGAGTGACAAACACATGCTTTTACGGAATCAGTGCTGGACTGTTGACAGATAACTGCAATGATCTGACAACATATCGACCAAGTGCTGTCCTACAATGTTAGTACTGCTAATAAAATGGCTATAAGCACTGTGGGACTTACATCTGACAAGGGGAGGCCGCCAATTGTGAAATTCAGATTCGATTCATACTGCGCATAATAAAAGCTCATGGCCAGAGGTGTAATGTGGCAAAGCACCAAGATGCACTTCTCAGCCGTTGTCGAGAAAATCGACAGTTAAAAGAAACCGTTGCGGTAAAACACTCTCTACGATTAATAGTTTTCCACAGCGTCGTGGCGCAGCGGTAAGCGCTCGGGTTTGTAATCCGAGGGTCGGAGGATCGAATCTCGCACCATGCAACTTTTTTTTTTTTTTAGTATTTGTTTTTTGTAATTCAAATATATATATATATATATATATATATATATATATATATATATTCATGAAGGCAACACCTGACACTATATATATATATATATATATATATATATATATATATATATATATATATATAAAATTCCCGGCAATCAGTTGCAACAGTTATGCATATAATAAGTTGTTGAAAGTCGTTTGTCGTGGAAAAACTGGCGACTTCGAACATCATTATGTTTTCCGCAAACAAAGTTGTATTTCACAAATGTTATTAATTGTCTTCATAATGTTAACAACGTATAGTTAACGGAAGACGTAGAAACGATATTCCGAAACGAATACGTATAGCGTAAGTCAAACGTTCGAATTAGAATAGGGACCCCACGAGCACAAATTCGCTGTGGCAGGTATGAAATATAATCTCCGTTACTCGCTCGTTACACTTGAAGGACAGATGTTGAATGGGCCGAAACGAGCCGTCGCATAACAGCATAGTTGCCTGCTAACTTCGAAAGAAGGTAGACGCGGTCCCTAGCGCAACTTATAACATCGTCGAAAATCAGTGCGGACGGGAGAGCTTTGGTACACCCTGTTAAAAAAACGGAAAAATGGAGGCGGTACAATTGGAGAGCGATCCGCCTTCACCAACATGCATAAGCAATTCATTAATAGTATATATATATATATATATATATATATATATATATATATATGTATTTGAATTACAAAAAAAACTAATAATAAAGAAATTGCATGGCGCGAGATTCGATCCGGCGACCTTCGAATTACGAACCCGAGCGCTTACCGCTGCGCCACGACGCTGTAGAAAACTATTAATCGTAGAGAGTATTTCACCGCAACGGTTTCTTTTAACTGTCGATTTTCTCGACAACGGCTGAGAAGTGCATCTTGGTGCTTTGCGACATTACACCTCTGGCCATGAGCTTTTATTATGCGCAGTATGAATCGAATCTGAATTTCACAATTGGCGGCCTCCCCTTGTGAGTCGTCAGTCGCCTAGAACTTAGAACTACGTAAACCTAACTAACCTAAGGACATCACACACATCCATGCCCGAGGCAGGATTCGAACCTGCGACCGTAGCAGCCACGTGGTTCCGGACTGAAGGGTCTAGAACCGCTCGGCCACAGCGGCCGGCTGCTGCTAATAATGCTCGTTCTGTATAATCAGCACGACACATGCAGAAAGCTGCTGATATGCCTGTGTGTCTGAAGCACAGGGTGAGGGTTCTGCTTCTGCCGATACGAATTTTGGAACCCATTCGGCTGCTAATATGCACACCAGATGCGCCGTCGCCTCCGTCTCGAAACGAACTTCGCGATCTGATCTCGTCTCCGTCCCTGGACGAACTTCTGAATCCACTCTAGATTCCGTATGTGGACGTATTCCTCGATCCACTCTCGTCTCCGTCTCCAGAAGAATTCTAAATTTTTCTTTTAACTGAATTGTACCTGGCATCAGAAGCACATTACCGGTAGTGCGTTTTTTCAACCAGGAACTAGTCTCGCATCAGAGGTGCTCGGAAATTAAAAAAGGGAGCATCTGAGGCTAACGCCTTATATTTCGGCATTCCGTGTTTCTTTAGGAAAGCGTACGATTGTTATCGGCTGAGGGCACACTTCAGAACTCAAGGCGAGTGCCAGCCACCTATTGGTAAAGTTCCTTCACCCGCCACTGCTCAGCCGCTAGGCTGGAGGTGAGTCGTAAGAGCACAGTGGCACCGGTCACCCGGAGCTCTCCCTGCGAGGCTGTTCTCATGAAGGCAACACCTGACACCAACTGCCTCTGCGAATGCCAGATGCCAGAGGCCACACTGGCTGCTCATCCTCGCTTCTTTTCGTTATTTTGGACACTCCCTTGCCTGTCCCAGATCCAGCACGTGTCCTGTTCGCACACACTCTCAGAAAGCAAAAAGAAAAAGACCTGCCCCATGTTCCAAGTACCGGGTGGCTATAATCAAACTTTCCCTATTTAACACGTTATAATACGAAAACCAACTACCTTACGAGGAGCAAGCTTGGTAGCATTAACTTCAACAACATGGGAAAGACAAAGAATGCAGAATCAGTTCAACTGAAACACTTTTAATGTGCTGCTACGGTATATAATACCATTACATACCGGTACCATTTCTGCTACAAAAGGGGCTCAATATGGCGCCCATCAGTGTCCAGAAGAGTCTGAAAGCGCAGGATTGCATTCTGCACAGCAGAACGAAGCATGTCCGTAGGTATGCTGGCTACCTCTCTTAATATCCTGCGCTTTATCAGCACATGTGTGAATGTTCCCTTGGTAAACCCTGTCCTTCAGAAAGTCCCACAACCAGAAATCACAGGGAGAGACCAGGTGAAGGTGCTAGCCAAGAATTTGGAAACGATCGGCTACTAATTCGATCGTTTCCAAATGTGTTTCGGAGAAGCAGGTGAACATCACGAGCGATGTGCGGTGAGGCTCCATCTTGTATGAAAACTGTTGAGTTCAGTGCGTCTCTCTCCTATGGGGCGTGTGTGACATGCTGGCAAAACATATCACAGTGCCGCTGGCGAGTAACACTGCACGTCTATGGTCCTTGAGCGCCAAACTGTTCAAAAAAGAATGGCCAATGATGAACATAGCGTGAAGCCACACCATACGGTGACACGTTCACCATACACAGGAACTTCATGCACAGTGACTGGAGGTGAATTTCGCCACACTTGGCAACCCTGTGTGTTTACATCACCCGTCAGAGAAAATTGAGTTTTCTCTGTCCATAGGGTGGTCCAGGACCAGCCCTCGTCAACTTCAATCCTTGCGGGAAAGTGGAGAGCGAAATCAACGTGTCGTTGTGTGATCTGTGGTGCAAGCTGCTGTATGATATGGATCTTGTACGGATACCAACTGAGAATGGTTCGAAGCACCTTCCGTACAGTGGACCACGGGATCTTCAACTATCGTGACACAGCACTCGCACTGCCTGACGATCGGGAATTACGCGCGACGTTGTCTGCCACAGCAACAGCGATTTCATCCCGAAGCGACGCCCAGTCCTCTAGTTCATTCGAACTGCTACATCATGCTCCGCACAGCATGTGGAGAAAGCCGGTGATATTCTCGAAGTGCAGTTGCAGCATTACTGTTGTTTTGATAATGCAAAAATGGTTCAAATGGCTCTGAGCACTATGGGACTTAACATCTGAGGTCATCAGTCCCCTAGAACGTAGAACTACTTAAACCTAACTAAGCTAAGGACATCACACACATCCATGCCCGAGGCAGGATTCGAACCTGCGACCGTAGCAGTCTTGCGGTTCCGGACTGCAGCGCCTAGAACCGCACGGCCACCGCGGCCGGCTTGATAATACAGTTTCACCAATAATGCCCTGCTTCTTGTGTCCAAGCTCATGTTCACACGTCAACAAGTGCACTACGACTGGTTAGGTGCGTGAGACCATGAATCACAATGACTGATCAGGGCTCCTGGTGGCCATAGTTGGAACTGGATGGCGGCGCTGTGACGCATGGAAATCATGCACTCTGGACATTAATGCTACCAACTTTGCTACTCGTACAGTAATTAGTATCCGTTTTATAACTTGTTAAATAGGGAAACTTTAATTATAACCACCCGGTTGTTACGATATGAAGTTAGTGGAAGTCAGTGATAACAGACACTGCAGTTCAGTTGGCTTTCATGAATCATTATCATCATATTCCGCTCCCTCATAATGCTCTAATTAGTGTGTGGTTCTCATAGTAAATGAAAAGGGATATGGAAAATGGCTTGCCGCTTTGCACAGTGAAAAAACATAGGCGTTGTACCATTTTTTGATTGCTTTACTAAATAGCTGTAGTTAGACCTACACATTCGGTTACGTGACATTCGCTAAATTAACTGGCTATGTATATACTATGTAAACACTCATAACGATCCGTCCTCATCAAACGCCGACGTTCTGATTATACAGTTCTAGCAAACACTGTGATTCCATTGGAGCTTATTACATTTACATGCAGGTAATGTGTGAAACAACTATAATTCCATTAATGCAATAACTTATGTGTCCATATCTTGATGACATACCACTTGGAGGTGTCTGTTTTGGATTCATGGGGCGACGGATGATTGATAACCTGACTTTTCGCTGACATTTTCAAAACAATCATCCACTGTCGCCAGTGGCGGAATGAAGCCGAGCTCGTGGGGACTTTGGCCGAGTGCCTTTTCGTGGTCTTTATCGCTAGCTACGTACCTGTGTTGTTCGTTCTCTGTAAGACAGCAGTCAAACATCCGCTTACTCCCAGGCTTTCCTCCTAATCGTTGACGTTCTCTTCATGCATATAGACATCCCTGATCTCTAGGAACAGACGGGCGTAGAAACTAATTTGCTCACGCAGAAGTCGAGTTTTGGCGAATCATGTACATTGTTCCACGTCATTTGACGCATGCTCAAGGACAACCGATTTTCCGCCTCTCCCACCCTACTGTTTCGTGCATGTTCCGTCATCTTGGCGTCAGTGGATTGTCCCGTCATTCCGGTTTACAGGATGTAAATTTTAAGTTGACAAACCAAAACAACTCCAAAAAAAAGCATCAGAAGAAAAAATGTGTATAATCCGGTGCTAAAATTAGCCCGCCACCCCAATCCCCTGGGGGTGGGTCAGGAGGCAGCTTTAAAATTTCAAATGGGAACCACCATTTTTTATTGCAGAATCAGATTCTACATAAAAAACTACGTACATTTTGTCTTAAGCATTTGCTTTGATTCTTCGTAGTTGGTGCTCTAATTCAAGAAAATCCATGTTCTCATTTTTGCGTGGAAAATGGTTACGGATAAATAAAAAATACTTATTTACTTGGTAAATTTTGATTCGATGAAACTAAAACTCTCCCTCAATCCCCATAGAGTGGGGTTTGAGAGGGAGGAAGTAGAGTTTTACAAATGTTCACCCATACATTAATTTTTTCCGCAGATTCGGATAAGTTTTGTTTGTTTCGTGATAATGAGGCCACACAACTTTTAATTATCAAACAGACCATTTGACTAGCTAACTAAGTAACCAAACATCCTACTTACTAACGAGTGAACTCATTAACTAAAAAACTGACTCGCGAACCGAGTGAGAACATGGATTTTATTGAATTACAGCGCCAACTACCAAGAATCAAAAGAAATGTTTAACACAAAATATACATAGTTCTTTATGTAGAATCTGATTCTGCAATAAGAAATGGGGGTTCCCATTTGAAATTTTAAAGTTGTCGGGGACTGGGGTGGCGGGTTAATTTTAGCACCAACCGATGTCCCCCTCGAAAATAATCAACTTTGGATTCTACACATTTTTTCGTGTGAAGCTTATTTTTCGAGTTATTCTGCATTGTCAACTTAAAATTCACACCCTGTATAATTTGCCGAAATTGCGCAGAGTTTGGTTAACCATTAATGCTGTGAGCGGGTCTTCGTTGTCGCTGAGCGACCTGAAGTACTCACTGGTTTCCTCGGTCGATCTGCGTACTGTCTGTATTTTCCGATATTCATCCGCTTCTATTTCCTACCCTGGGGAGGTACGGGAGAAAGGCCGTGCCCGGCATTTGTTCTTTAAAGGTGTCATTTCGCCTGCTACTGGGGTTTGTCACGCTTCCGATGTCGTTCGTGGAACATATATGTTGTTGTTGTTGTCGTGGTCTTCAGTCCTGAGACTGGTTTGATGCAGTTCTCCATGCTAATCTGTCCTGTGCAAGCTCCTACTGCAACCTACATCCTTCTGAATCTGCTTAGTGTTTACCCTCCACGCTGCCCTCCAATGCTAAATTTGTGATCCCTTGATGCCTCAGGACATGTCCTACCAACCGATCCCTTCTTCTAGTCAAGTTGTGCCACAAACTTCTCTTCTCCCCAATCCTATTCAATACCTCCTCATTAGTTATGTAATCTACCCATCTAACCTTCAGCATTCTTCTGTAGCACCACATTTCGAAAGCTTCTATTCTCTTCTTGTCCAAACTATTTATTGTCCATGTTTCACTTCCATACATGGCTACACTCCATACAAACACTTTCAGAAACGACTTCCTGACACTTAAATCTATACCCGATGTTAACAAATTTCTCTTCTTCAGAAACGCTTTCCTTGCCATTGCCAGTCTACATTTTATATTCTCTCTACTTCGACCATCATCAGTTATTTTTCTCCCCAAATAGCAAAACTCCTTTACTACTTTAAGTGTCTCATTTCCTAATCTAATTCCCTCAGCATCACCCGACTTAATTCGACTACATTCCATTATCCTCGTTTTGCTTTTGTTGATGTTCATCTTATATCCTCCTTTCAAGACACTGTCCATTCCGTTCAACTGCTCTTCCAAGTCCTTTGCTGTCTCTGACAGAATTACAATGTCATCGGCGAACCTCAAAGTTTTTGTTTCTTCTCCATGAATTTTAATACCTACTCCGAATTTTTCTTTTGTTTCCTTTACTGCTTGCTCAATATACAGATTGAATAACATTGGGGAGAGGCTACAACCCTGTCTCACTCCCTTCCCAACCACTGTTTCCCTTTCATGTCCCTCGACTCTTATAACTGCCATCTAGTTTCTGTACAAATTGTAAATAGCCTTTCGCTCCCTGTATTTTACCCCTGCCACATTTAGAATTTGAAAGAGAGTATTCCAGTCAACATTGTCAAAAGCTTTCTCAAATGCTAGAAATGTAGGTTTGCCTTTCCTTAATCTTTCTTCTAAGATAAGTCGTAGGGTCAGCATTGCCTTACGTGTTCCAATATTTCTACGGAATCCAAACTGATCTTCCCCGAGGTCGGCTTCTACCAGTTTTTCCATTCGTCTGTAAATAATTCGCGTTAGTATTTTGCAGCTGTGACTTATTAAACTGACAGTTCGGTAAATTTCACATCTGTCAACACCTGCTTTCCTTGGGATTGGAATTATTATATTCTTCTTGAAGTCTGAGGGTATTTCGCCTGTCTCATACATCTTGCTCACCAGATGGCAGAGTTTTGTCAGGACTGGCTCTCCCAAGGCCGTCAGTAGTTCTAAAGGAATGTTGTCTACTCCCGGGGCCTTGTTTCGACTCAGGTCTTTCAGTGCTCTGTCAAACTCTTCACGCGGTATCGTATCTCCCATTTCGTTTTTATCTACATCCTCTTCCATATATAGTTTCTCAGAACTTACACCAAGTATTGTATCACGTGTGCAAGCAGCGAAGGATAGTTCATCGAGGATATCAGCTTGCCGTACTAGCGAAATGTCAGATTATTTTGGAACCAAACAACCATAGGCCGAACGATATGAAACAGATGCCTGCGGGCAGCAAGTGTAGTTCTGTTAAATAAACAATTCAGAGTTGATTAGTGAATTCTGTTTTACACGCAGATTAACAAAATGAGTTACCAAATTAATTAACAGTTTCATTTTACTTTTAAACAGTATTGTCCTTGTCCAAGACGTCTCATATTTTCTTATGTAAAAGCAATAATCGTGAGAAACTCTCGTATGAGCTGGCGTCACATTGAAGATAGATGTTGCTTTGTGTATTTGCCTATGGCATTCCCTCTTCGTTCGTTTGCATTTTACGCCATGTTGAGCTAGAATGTTGATTTCTGCAATTTGATTTTTTATATTTTATTTTAAATAAAATATGAGCCATAGACTCACTTTCATCTCTAATAAAACTCTTGCCATCACGTAATAATTGACAGTCAATAATAGTAAAACTATGTTTAATACAGAGGGAAAGTAAAAATCAATCAACATAAGGGATAACTGTTCACTTACAAAATACGTCACTGTTGGTTAAGATAGATATCAATAGTATCGAGCCCCACTGAGCGCAATATGGTAGTGGTTATCACACTGGAATAGCATGCGGGTGGACGGTGGTTCAAACTCGCGTCCTGCCATCCTGATCTAAGTTTCCCGTCATTTCCCTTAATCGCTTGATGTGATTGCCGGGATGGTTCCTTAGGCTGCTTTCCTTCTCCATCCTTTCGTAATCATAGCTTGTGCTCCGTCTCTAGTGACCCCGTTATCGATGGGACATTAAATACTAATTTCATCCTCTTTCTGTACCGAGTCCAACTCTTACCAGGCTTTGTACTGCACTCTTACTTCCGGATTCCACAGTGGAATCTGTCCCGCCTGTTCAAACAGGAAAGTGTCCGAATTCCTCTTCTGCAAATCATAAGTGCCATGTTGTACTTCTTTTCCTACTTTCTTATGCTCATTTCGACTTTTGTACTTCTCCTCAAATCAGACTGGATTTTGATGTGGCGTTGGAGTCCTTGAGAGTCAAACCATGTACAATGTTCTTGCTCTCATCTGATTGACGGTATGAAGTCTTTTTAATGGTTGTGTCAAAACTAGCCTCGACATATTTATGTTGCACTCAGATGCTAAGAAACGGACATCCTCGACTGTATAAAATAACCAAACGTTTTCCTTTGTGGCATATATGGAAAAATGGCTACCTGAAACAGTATGTTGAAAGAAAATTTTATGAAGAAATGTAGTTGTTTTAATCATCAAGAGACTGAAAAAACCAGCCAAACAGCTGCACATAAAGGTTTAAAGAAACTCTTGACCTAAGTTTCGACACTTTTAAAATTGTCTTCTTCAGAAGGTGTAATGGTCATTCTTACATCACATGCTGATGAAGTACATTGAATAATCAAAACTGCAATATCATATGACTTTTGCTATTTGTCAAATATTTACTGCTGTACTCCAGATTACATCATTGCATTTTATTGTTTACAAGTCAACTTTAACGTTGACAAGAGCCTCATGTTAATGGACCCCTAAAATTGTATTTTGTCTGCACACCTTTAATACCATACAGTGTGTTTCATAGTTAATGGCCTAAACGCATGTAGATGACAGTACACGATACTATAAGCAAAAAAGGTCTTAGTAAACATAGCGTCGAAAATGCATACCTTAAGAGCTACGAGCAATTTTTCATCTTCGATACTGTGAAACAAATCTCTTCTACTGCAAGTTCTTTGCTTTACATATTTTGGGAACTGCTAGTATGGACCAAAACAAGAAAAAAAGTCAGTAAACATGTGCTCTAAAATGCATTCCTTAACAGCTATGTGAACTTGTTCATCTTTGCTACTTTGAAACACAACTCTTCTAATGATCAAATGCTCGTATTTTTAAGGTATGCGTTTTAGAGCACTTGCTGGACATTTTTGTCTTATTTTGGTCCATACTACCACTTTCCAAAATATGGAAAGCAGAGAACTTGCAGTAGAAGAGATTTGTTTCACAGTATCGAAAATGAAAAGTAGCTCGTAGCTCTTAAGGTATGCATTTTCGACTCTGTGTTCACTGAGACTTTTCTGCTTCTAGTATCGTGTATTTTCAACTGTATGCGTTTACGCCATTAATTATGATACACCCTGTAGTACTGCAATCTTAAGTCATGGTTCGTGATTTTTCGTGTTCTTAAGATGGATTCTCAGATGGCAAGCACTGTTTGGCTTTGTGGCGCAGTGGTTAGCACACTGCACTCGCATTTCGGAAGGACGAAGGTGCAAACCGGCGTCCGACCATACTGATTTATGTTTTCCGTGATTTCCCTAAATCGCTTGAAGGAAATGCCGGGATAGTTCCTTTGAAAGGGCACCACCGACTTCCTTCCCCTTCTTTCCCTAACTCAATGGGACCGATGATATCGTTGTTTGGTCCCCTCCACCCAAATCAACCAAACAAATTAATTAACATTGGATGTAAGAAGATCCTTTACACTTTCAGAAGCAAAGAACTTTAAAATTGTCGAAACCTAGGTCAGGGGTTCGAATTAACCTTTTATTTGCAACTAACTGGCTGATTTTTTGTGACCTCTTTAAGTTTACTGTTATACAGTTGCTGAAATTAGTCACGTTTAAGATTTTAGTTGTTTTAACCTGAAAATAACAAGAAAATTTAAAGTAGATACAATTTAGAATTGTAAAAAAATGGTACAAATGGCTCTGAGCACTATGAGAGGTCATAAGTTCCATAGAACTTAGAACTACTTAAACCTAACTAACCTAAGGACAACTCACACATCCATGCCCAAGGCAGGATTCGAACCTGCGACCGTAGTGGTCGCGCGGTTCCAGACTGAAGCGCCTAGAACCGCTCGGCCACACCGGCAGGGTTAAAATTGTAAAACTTGAGCTTCTTCCGGCGCGTTGAAGTTCACATTCATAACTGTAGTACAGCCAGCTAACGTGTTCGACAGTCTCCGATATTTCGACATGTGGAAACTCCGGTATTTTCAGTGTGTAAGGGAAACACAGCATTCGCTGACTTTTGGGTTTCTTGCCGTAGTCGCGTCCACGATGGTTTTAATTTTCATGCACAGAAATTTTTTGTTTCATTTGTCCATTAAGAATGACGGACTACTGTCGAAGACGTTACGCGGCTGCATACCTGAAGTTGTGTGAAATTCGTAGTTATTTCTTATTTTAGTTGTACTTTCACAATCATTGCTGCTTTAACCCCGTTTTCGGTGTTTCCAGCATCACTGTCTTCGGTTACTTGACGGAACAGTATTGGTCTGCAACGGGCTTGCGCAGATTACTGAAACAACGAAGCTCTAGAGTAAAAAATAATTAATACAAACAGACAACAAGCCACTTCCCTCAAAAACTGAAATGAATGTAGCCTCTTTTTTTTTTTTTTAATTTTGCTTTGAAGACGATTTTCCTTTGTCTTCCTAGCTATTCATACAATTCCAAACGTGTCACCACTGTAACTCTAAAACTTTAATTTATGTACCGGCTTGTTGTTGTAAATCTTAGCGGTTACCTCGGTGGCACTTCTTACGACCTTGCGGCGTAATGTGTTTGCTGCCCTTCGGAGCTGCTCTGTGCCGTTGTTAATGGCCCATTCGCTGTGCCGCTACCGCAACGACCAACCTGAGCGTCTTTATCAAAGGCACCTAGTAGAGAACAGCCGAGAAGGGGCAAAGACAGTTAGCAAACAGGCTGTTGCAACTGTCAACAGCTGGTCCGCGTCACCAAGATGGATGGCAGCAGGCGCGACGGTTAAGTGAAAGTCGCTGGGAGATTCGGTGACTCACTGTCTCTCACCGCGCGCCATTGTCAACTTCTGCTCGTTTGTCGCTTGGCGAGTTAAGGGGCTCCGGAACGCCCTATACTTGCAATGTTAAAATAATGCTTATAAATTACATCTTTCCTCACAAAGTATTTGAGGTAGGAAGTTGAACATTTTACAGATTATTTATTGGAATATGGGCTACAACTTAACACAGGGATTTTACAAAATTTTAGTTCAGTTATTAAAGATGATTTTTTTCCAATTGTAATGAAAATTCACAACATTTTTTTGCAATTTTTTATTTATATATTCAAAAATATACAGTTTTTTGGAAAAAGGCTGTGTTAAATTATGCAGAAGGTACTGTGTAACATTTACTGAAAGTTTGAAACAAATATGTTTGGAAGATCCTTAGAAAACATACAATTAGTATGAGAAAATAAAAGTTTTGGGAATCGAGCGACAAAGATTGGATTAACTTTTTAGTGCATTCCAGGTCCATAGGATGGATTATCTTCATCCTCTGCAAACTCCTCCTCCAGCTTTCTCTTGTTCCTCCTCTTGTTTACTCTTGCTTGTATTTCTAGACTCTTTACAGCCCTGTCTGCAGCCCGAAGGCGTTCCTTGTCTAAAGCAAGCATCGCTCGTTGTTGTGTTCGTAGATTTTGCTACCATTTTCTTCAGTTGCAGTTACTGCAACACTGTTCCAAAAGGTGGTCATGTATGAACACTTATCACGTTTCAGTTGTATTATGGAGAGTTCCAGACCAACTTCACTACAATGAATACATCATACACAGTTTGAAAAAATTCCTTTGAGAACCGACATATCAAATATTTCATTCACATCCGATTCGCCCATAAAACATTCATAGTTTTCACTCATTGAACCAAGCTTCTTCTGTGAAGTATTTTCTTTCCCACTTTGACTGCTATGGGCAGGTGTACTTCAGAGGTTAGGTTCACTCACTTGGTTATCGTCTTTATTGTTTACAGTAATAACACATACCTTTGGCTTTCCAACATTTCTCCTTTTCTTAAAAGCCTTCAGAGGATTTCTAATAATTTTACTTTTACTCATTATTATACTTCAACGAAACAGAGACTCAAGAAACAGAATTAATTACGAATATTTTCGAGATAACGACAGAGTAAATAAACATGAAACAATCGACAATCACATCAGCGATATATTTTGAACCATCACAGGTTAGCCACAACACATACTTTATCTCACATCACTAAAATGTACCTGATGAACACGGACGTTAATAATAACACCATTTGACAGCAGTTTAACAGCGCCACAGTGGGTCACGCCCATGTAGAACACATTTCAAAAATTTAAAAATCGTTGTAGTCTTCGGAATTGAATAAATTATATATCTATTAAAAGGTAATAGTCTACAGATTCAGAAAACGCAAAAAAGTAAAAATTGAACTTTTCATGATTTTGAGCCTTTCCGGAGCCCCTTAAGATTGCTATCATCAATCAACCATTTTTACTACATTTTTTCTACACACAGGAATCCGTGCCGCACATTGAAATCGTTTCGCTACCTCACAATTTTCTGTCTTTCAGTATTGCTCCATGTACGAGAGTGTGCTGAAAAGTAAAACCCCCGAATTTATTTCTGAAAACTCTTAAAGCTTTTTAAAGAAAACAAATTTTATTAACAGTTCACATCTTTATTCTTCGTGCCTACATATTTAATTCTCAACGTAGTAACTCTGGCGACGGACACATTTCTCCCAACGAGGGAAAAGTTTGTTGATACTTTCACTGTGGAATGTTTGACTTTGTTGACAGAGCCGCAACCTCACCATTGCATGCACCGCTTCATCACCATCAAGCCCTCCAAGGCATTCTTTGAGTTCTGGAAATAGATGAAAATCGGATGGGGCCAAGTCGGGATTATATGGACGATTATCAGTGACAGTGAACCCAAGGCTTCGGATTGATGCACGTGTCGTAGCGCTCGTGTGTGGTCGGGCATTATCATGCTGAAGTACAGGGTGCTCCATATGTGGACGAACTCTTCAAATTCGAAACTCGATCATGGCACGCTGTTTCTCAAGCACTGACATACTTACGTTACACACCGGCAAGTTGAATTTTATAGTTCGGAGCCTTCTAGTCGCAGAGGGCTGTAAATACGTAGGTGTGAAGAATAACGGGACAGTGCTCCGTGTGTTCAGTGATCAGTCGGTCAATGTACCTCGATGGGTCGTTTCATGCTTCGACGTTGAGTGTAGTGTCACTTTCTGGCAAATGCGGTTGTTGGCACGGGAAGGTGCTACCTAATTTGGCGTACACGGCATTGACTTCAGTCGAATATTATCCAATATCGCGAGATGCGAAGCACTGAAGTTATGCCGGGCAATAATCACGTGCTGTCAAAACGTCCAGCTGAGGGCGGAAGCCTACAAATTATGGCTTGTCAGTACACAGAGGAGAACGCAATACATCTGAGGTTGGTATTTTCTGGAAATAGCTTGGAAGACTTTGTCCAGACAGTACTCAAACGGTGAAGTTTGATCTCTAGGCGTCCTTTACTAAGCACTCGGCAGTGTAATGCTCGGTAGGAGTGGGTAAGGGAAGAGGCTGGTCTAAACCTGATGGGATCAGTGACGTCAGGTTCTTTTCACCGAATAGAGCAGCATTTGTGTGATGCCTGATTACCGTCATGGAAGAGTTTGCAAGGTGACAGGTGCGGCAGAGATCATCTCTAGCATACAATCCCCCGGGTTCAGCAGGAAGGTAGGTAGGTAATGTTTTGGACTGATATCCTACACTTATTTTGTATACACATTTCATCGCTATGGAGAGTAATTTGAAGGCTGCGTGTTACCAGAAATGAATCCTCCAACCTACTGACCAGCTCTACAATAAAAATTTGGCGACAGGTTATTCTTTCGTGACCGCCTTGTATGGTCTCAGGAAAGTCGCTGTCGATGAGTGGGGAAAGTCTGAGCAGACCTCCATGACAGCATTGTGGACAGCGTGCCAGAGCGGAAACAATGCATGCTGCAAATTTACTGGATATAGCAATACCGAACGGCAGTTATTCCAGCGTCGAGGGTCGGCGCAGCTTGCTCCACGGTGTCCACCCACTGTTCTGGAGTCTAAAGATGGTTCTTAAATAGAATCGAAACCGGTCACTCCAATAAAAATAAAAGTTGCGATCAAGACAGTTTTTAATTTTCAAATCGAACTAAGTGCTACAGACCAGCAGATATTGATTTCACGGATGTGCAGAGATGTGCACTTCTTAACAGACTGTCTTTATTTTACTCAGTTTTTGTTGTTATCTCACAATAGTTAATTTTCAGTTTCATTCCATCTTGAATCCAAGATCGTCATTAGTTCGACGACATGCAGGTTGTGTAAGACTATTCTTAAACATTTTCCGTTAAGAAGAAATTATTACCAGTATTAAACCTTGTCAAACCGTTAATTATGGGAATATCATCTCTCTCTCTCTCTCTCTCTCTCTCTCTCTCTCTTTCTAATCATTTAGCCGATTTCGACTCTTCGTCACCCCATGAACTGAAACACTCCAGTTTCCTCTATCCTACACTTTACCCCACAGGCTTCCGGGGTTAGAATCCATTACTTCTACGACGTCATCGATCCATCTCTTCCTTTGCTGGCCTCTCCAAACTACTGCATGAGTATTTGTCGTTTGATGATATTAGGCTATTTGCATTATTCAGCTGTGTTGCAGAATTTTGGTGTTGTACTGTATTTCACTTCTTTTATTGACAAGGATTTTGTTTTGCCTTTTCAAGGAAAGTTTTTCTACAATGCTACTTTTCACAAGCCTACGTCACCGAATGTTTCGTTTTGTTGTAAAACCTAGAATGTGGATTCCCTTCTCGCGGTGTCTGTTCTATTTGTCTTTTACTATTCAATGGATTGTGATGCTTAGAATTTTCATCAAAATTTTGGAACTAATGTTCCACTGCTTTGCAGATGAGCTAAGTCTTCTATTGTCGGTTTAGAAGCGTTTATTTCCCTGTTTTCTTTCAAGTTGTCACAATTAAAAATGATTTCGCGATTTTAACTCTCAAGTTCGCCGAGTTGACTGTTTCCCTTCAGTCTCTCTTTACACAATTTTCCTGACCTGTGTCCGGTGAAATTACAATTTACTTTTTTCTTACCTACGTGTTTTACACGGTACGTTAAGTTCTGCAGTACTCTGTCATACGCTGTGACCATTAAGTATCGGAATTTTCGTCGTCTTGAGGCAACTCTGTTGTAGTTTTTATGCAGACAACAACTTCCTAAAATGGATGGCCAGCGTCCTCTGAATTTTGTGTTTGCTGTAAATCGCCACAGGGATGCACTCTGTCGTCCAATATCTGTCTAAGAGTTAATGCATGTATTGTACTAACGATCTGAACTGAGCCTTCTTAAACGTTGTTTACTGTGCTTCCATGCATTTGGTTTTGTCCTATAACAGTTGGGATCTCTTCGTGTACAAATTTGGTTTCGTTAGTGCGGATTATTACCGGTGTTTGACCGTCTGTTAGCCAGCACTGCCTTTCTCTGTTTTTACGCATACTTTTCCCTATACCGCCGGTACACGCCGCCAGTTGTGCTTAAAAAAACGTTTGCTTCAAGATCGCCTTAGCACACCTGTGCTGTGCCGAGTGCTGGAAGTGGCACCTCCCCCTCCCACCGCTCCCCTCACCAATCCTCACCCCTTGCAATTACCTCTCCGCTCTTTCCCCTCCCGCAAGAAGTGCGTTGCGCCTCAGATAATACCCCCTCCATTAAAAAATGCTTCCCCGCCGGGCAAACCACGTGCTCTTCTCCCTTCAGTCTTTGTTTACAAACAATGCGTGCGCTTCTGTCGCACAGAACCACATTCTAGCTGTTAATCTTTTCGTATTTTATGAACGGATTAAAAAATCACTGCATTCTTTCCCTTCCTCTACGCAAAGTTTTATGAATAGGACGAGAATATTGTTAGCTGTTTTGTCATTATGGACACACATTTTTAATTGTCTTTTGTGGAGTTTTGCCTGTGTGTTTATCCATGCCTGTAACTTTGTTTTACAAGCTTATTTTATGCCGTATGACAGTCCCCTGATAATTTGAAAACAGTAAACTCTAAGATCGGTAGAGAAGACACATAGTTTTTCTAGAACTTTGTCATTTTATAGAAAAAAATATGGTTGTAACCGATTCTCATATTCAGTTGACAGTCAAACAAGTACTGTTCTGGTGTAGTCCTTCAGTTTTTCTAGTTGCAATTTTAGTTACAGAGAACAATATGTTAATAACTACTGTAACAGGTTTGTAAAACATTGTGGTGTAGAGATACTACTGGAAAAAATATTAAGTCTGTGTGATGACTGGGAAGCTCTTAACCGTTCTGACCACAACTTTGTCACATTTCAACCTTATTTATTTCCATTTCCCTTACTTTTAACTAATTAATTTACATGGCAAATTAAGTGATTTCCATAAGTACTACTACCCCTTGATTTTCTGAGATTTGCACTATTATTTGGATGTATTGGCCTTTCCAGTGATGTATCCAAGTTGAGGCTGTGAAAGCTCATCAGATGCACTGGCTACTTTGCAGTACAATTTTTCCACTTGAAAGTACTGCGTAATTTTGACCTAGGTGTAATATTTCACCGTCTTCCTCTCTTACTGTGTGTTTGTAAGTATTCCCGTATGCCATTTTTTGAAGGACTATTGCTCTATGAAACAATTTAAGATATTTTGAAGTGAGAAGGTAGCATTTTGGTATTAGAAATTCATGGGTTTTGATGTGTAGCCTTTGCTGTTCCCAGATTTCATCCATAATTTAAGTATTTTATCGGCATAAGAAAACTTATACTTAGTATTTGAGTATGGGTTAATGTGGCCAAAGGTTTTCGTGTGATTTATGGTACATCATCTCTTCAACTTGCTGACGGCATTCTACATTTTACTGAAATGTGTTAATATTTTGTAGCCTGAGCAACTTTATGCAACTTCTACCCGCAAAAATAGTCGTGTATCGTAGCAAGATTTTACTTAGATTATTACTCTTTTTCAAACGTACTTAATCCAGTTCTAACCCACACCAGGCGTTAACGTTCTGCAGTAAGACGATTTATCATGATTTTTGCTCAATTACTTTTATTATCATACAATTAAGTATTTTGTGATAATCGTGGATTTTCCGTTGTTTTTTGTTGTACTAATGATTTCAGTTATTACAAAAGATATTATATTTCTGCAGAAAATTTGAACAGTTAATGTTTTACAATCTTCTTATCTCATGAAATATAATAAACTTAGCTGTAAGTAAGTCCCTTCCCACTTACATACACTAAATGCATTATTGTAACAGATCCTTCCCGTAGTATTGAGGCCCCTACTAGGGCGAACCGTCCTTCTGGAGAGTGACTGACATCCTTTTGTAAACAATGTGAGCCACCACTCCACTGGAAGGGGGAAGGAATGTACAGGATGGCAGCCAGTCAAGGAATGTTTTGGGGAATTAGTTTAAAAGTTTATTTCAAAGGCTCAGTCAAATCTTTTCAAGTTTTCTCCCAGAGCAACTTCGGCTGTGCCTAAGTGACACAAGTTGCCTATTTTTCAGAACAGAGGTAATTCTGTCCAATTAGAGTTGCTGTCAAGAGACGCCTTGAGCTCTACGCTGAAATTCCGACCACGAATGTGAAGCCTGGAGGCTTCTGCAGAGCAGAATACAGCAGCCTCGCTCTCTTGTGATCCAGACCTCGAACCTCTCGCTCTGCGTTCCATGACCGACCACCAACGTAAATCAACATGAATCGCCTCCACATCCGTTGCCCACTTCAGTTACTTGTTCAACCTCTTAGACTGGCCTAAGGCTGGTAACTTCCGACCTTAGGTGCGTCCCTTGTATACCGTAATTTGAAATATTCTCTTCATTTTACCTAATTTCCAGTTCTATTATTTAACGGCAACTCTGGATGTCCACTTAAAAGTCTGATTACTCGACCTCCTGTACGGTGTCGTCGTAAGCAGAATCCAACAAACAACCTTCTTTCCCATTCCCTGCCCATGTACAATACAAATATGAAATGAAACAAACTCTCACTGAATTGCAATTAACATCAGATGTCCACAATGGGAACTTGAACATATGTAACGTAACAACGATTAGAAAAATGCATCACCGGTACGCTGGTAACAACACAAACATCAATGTATCCTCATTACAAGGTAAACTCTGACCTGCTTTTACGTCTTGGTTTACCCAAATTTTACATGACTATTTGTAAAATGAAAATGAATAGTATATGCGATTTCAGTCTTTATCGGCCTATTCTACTGAGGGATTCTTCTCGGGTTATCAGCCGAGTGGTGGCGTCGTCTTGTCGCAACGTTTCAATAATTAAAGGCCACGTTAATTTTATATATAATTGTGACAGAAATAATTTTTGGCTTATAATAACAATTTGGTTTTCTTGTCGGTGGTAATATTGATGGTGGTTCGTTGATTACTGGTGAGCCAAAGGTAGTAAGCCAGTACTGATGTATCTTTGGTGTGTAGTCGTAATATGTCGATCTTCAGAACTTTACAGTGATGATTGGTGACTTCCCTGCTAAACATCTTTGCTCCATGGTTTTACACACTGAAGCCTACACGTGGCAGCATGCGTATTCGTATATGCTAATAGTTTACTTTCTTTATTTTTACTCAGTTTTAAGCTTTATATTATGGTTTGATAAAGCTTATTGGTATTTTCGATACACCTATGTTCAGGACATAAATATTATACGCAAATAATTGTATTTAGACTTGATGTAACGTGTCTGACGGCCATTAGCTGTCAATGAAGTGATGCTGAGGATGGCGGGTGGATGTTCCGCTATTTAAACGATGTAAATTGCATCTCATACTGCAGTGGTTATTTGCCTCCTAGAGTGGCGCCTGCTCCTCGCCAGCTTGAACAGACTCCCTCGGCAATAGCTGTCTTTCTTTTACGCATTTTTGATGTGCTACGTTTATTTTCGTGCTTGTACTTTACATTCCTCTATGACCATCGATATTACTCTTTTCAGACAGTAAGCGGTCCGATAATGACTAGAACAGTGCTCAAAACCGGTCGTCAGTAAATAAATGAACATCTTTATGCGATTGGCACTCTTTTATTATGAAAAAAAATGAATTGTATGTGGTCTTGAGGGTTCTGGAACAGACGCGTCGTAATCATGCTACCATATTTGCCACCTGCACCGACTAGGGGTTGTCCATCACATGTACCCAGCACACACCTTGCCACACCCTTTTCCACTTACAGATGTAGGGCAAGGCGGTGTCAGTCTCTTGGGTACAAGGACACTTAGAAACTAAGTGTAATGAACCAGCAACTGAGACTGCCTGCTGCAGAAATATAATGTGTTTCTCCGTACATCAAGTTAGTCCGATGTTGAGGCACAGAATCATTCGTCTATGAGAGAATGACCTTCTATGGTTGAGGATTAACAAGTAGTGTTCGCTAAAACAAACGACACGTCCGAATCCTTTCTCCTTCCGGCCCCTGTGGTGGGAGGAACTACTGTTAACGCACCTGCAGATAGGGCAATGTGGTTTACAGATATCTGTACTCCATATTTTAACAGAATATTTTAGCAAAACTTATCACAACGAAGTTACAGAAACAACGAAGAAAACATGCCAAATTTAAACGGACGCAAAATCTGCAAGATTTACGATCTTTTACAGAAGCTCGAAACTTAGCGCGGACTTCCATGCGAGATGCTTCTAATAGTGTCCACAACGAAACTTTGTCTCGAAACGTGGTAGAAAATCCAAAGAGAATATGATCGTATGTCAAGTATGCTAGCGG
The DNA here is from genome assembly GCF_021461395.2 of Schistocerca americana. Classification (NCBI taxonomy): domain Eukaryota; kingdom Metazoa; phylum Arthropoda; class Insecta; order Orthoptera; family Acrididae; genus Schistocerca; species Schistocerca americana. Next base: position 923,620,979 of record NC_060121.1, on the reverse strand, counting down.
CAAGACACAATCAATGCTTTCTCCGCACGATCTTGTTGCTGTGGTCTTCAGTCCACAGACTGGTTTGATGCAGCTCTCCATGCTACTCTATCCTGTGCAAGCTTCTTCATCTCCCAGTTCCTACTGCAACCTACATCCTTCTGAATCTGCTTAGCGTATTCATCTCTTGGTCTCCCTCTACGATTTTTACCCTCCACGCTGCCCTCCAGTACTATCCCTTCATGCGTCAGAACGCATCTTTCCATCCCTTCTTCTAGTCAAGCTGTGCCACAAATTCCTCTTCTCCCCAATTCTATTTAGTATCTGCTACAGGAAAAAAGAGAACCACTTGTATGAATATCAAGAGCTCAGATGGACAAAAGTTCCAAGCAAAGAAGAGAAAGCAGGAAAGTGGAAGAAGTATTTAGTCCCTACAAGGGCGATGTACTTGAGGACAATGTTATGGAAATGGAAGAGGACGTAGATAAAGATGAAATGGGAGATATGATACTGCGTGAAGAGTTTGGCAGAGAAGTGAAAGACCTTAGTCGAATAAGTCCCAGGGAGTAGACAACATTCCATTAGAACTACTGATAACCTTGGGAGAGCCAGTCCTGACAAAACTCTGCCATCTGGTGAGCAAAATGCATGAGACAGGCGAAATATCCTCAAACTTCAAGAAGAATATAATAATTCCGATCTCAAAGAAAGCAGGTGTTAATAGCTGTGAAATTTACCGAACTATCAGTTTAATAAGTCACGGCTGCTAAATACTAACACGAATTCTTTGTAGACGGATGGAAAAACTGGTGGAAGCCGACCTCGGGGAAGATCAGTTTGGATTCCGTAGAAATGTTGGAACACGTGAGGCAATACTGACCCTACGACTTATCTTAAAAGGTATATTAATGAAAGGCAAAACAACGTTTCTAGCATTTGTAGACTTAGAGAAAGCTTTTGACAATGTTGACTGGAATACTCTCCTTCAAATTCTAAAGATGGCAGGGGTCAAATACAGGGAGCGAAAGGCTATTTACAATTTTTACAATAACCAGATAGCAGTTATAAGAGTCAAAAAATGGTTCAAATGGCTCTAAGCACTATGGGACTTAACATCTCCGGTCATTAGTCCCCTAGACTTAGAACTGCTTAAACCTAACTAACCTAAGGACTACACACACATATCCATGCCCGAGGCAGTATTCGAACCTGCGACCGCAGCAGCAGCGCAGTTCCGGACTGAAGCGCCTAGAACCGCTCGGTCACAGAGGTCGGCTATAAGAGTCGAGGGGCATGAAAGAGAAGCAGTGGTTGGGAAGGGAGTGAGACAGGGTTGTAGCCTATCCTCGATGTTATTCTATCTGAATACTGAGCAAGCAGTAAAGGAAACAAAAGAAAAAAGTGGAGTAGGCATTAAAATCCATGGTAAAGAAATAAAAACTTTGGGGTTTGCCGATGACATTGTAATTCACTCAGAAACAGTATACGACATAGAAGAGCAGTTGAACGGAATGGACAGTGTCTTGAAAGGAGGATATAAGATGAACATGAACAAAAGCAAAACGAGGATAATGGAATGTAGTCGAATTAAATAGATTGATGCTGAGGGAATTAGATTACAAAATAAGACATTTAAAGTAGTAGATGAATTTTGATATTTGGGGAGCAAAATAACTGAAGTAGAGAGGATATACGATGTAGACCGGTTATAGGAGTTTCTGAAGAAGAGGAATTTGGTAACATCGAGTATAGATTTAAGTGTCAGGAAACCGTTTCTGAAAGTATTTGTGTGGAGTGTAGCCGTCTATGGAAGTGAAACATGGACAATAAATAGTTTAGACATGAAGAGAATACAATCTATCGAAATGTGGTGCTACTGTAGAATTCTGATAATTGGAGAGATAGATCACGTAACTAATGAGGATGTACTGAACAGGATTGGGGAGAAGAGGAATTTGTCGCACAACTTGACTAGAAGAAGGGATCGGTTGGTAGGACATGTTCTGAGGCATCAAAGGATCACCAATTTAGTATTGGAGGGCAGCGTGGATGGTAAAAATCGTAGAGGGAGACCAAGAGATGAATACGCTAAGCAGATTCAGAAGGAAGGAAGTTGCTGTAGCTACTTGGAGATGAAGAATCTTGCACAGGATCGAGTAATATGGAGAGCTACATCAAACCAGTCTCTGGACTGAAGACCACAGCAACAACAACCCAGTATTCACCTGACCAAAAGTCTTGTTCCTCCTGCCACCGAACTTCACTAATTTCCACTATATCTAACATTAACCTATACATTTCCCTTTCTAAAATTTTTAGCCTACCTGCCTGATTAAGGGATCTGACATTCCAAGCTCCGATCCGCAGAACGCCAGTTTTGTTTCACCCGATAACGACGTCCTCCTGAGTAGTCAGATTGGGTTACCATTTCACCTCCGAAATATTTTACCCAAAAGGACACCAGCATCATTTAACCATACGGTAAAGCTGCATTCCCTCGGAAAAAAAATACGGCTGTAGTTTCCCCTTGCTTTCAGCAGTTCGCAGTACCTGCAGAGCAAGGGCGTTTTGGTTAGTGTTATAAGGCCACATCAGTCAATCATCCAGACTGTTGCCCCTGCAACTACTGAAAAGCCTGCTGCCCCTCTTATGGAACCACAAGTTTGTCTGGCCTCTCAACAGATATCCCTCCCTTGTGATTGCACTTACGGTATAGCTATCTGTATCACTGAGGCACCAAGCCTCCCCACCAACGGCAAGGTCCATGGTTCGTGAGTGGCTCCGATAAGAATGAAAATACTATAGACGACAGTGCTGCCAAAACTGAGCTACTAAACACAGCCTTCTGGAAGACACAGCCAACCAAGGAAGACGAAGAAAATATTCCTGAATTCAAATCAAGAACAGCTGCAAACATGAAATAGATATCATCGGGGCTGTGAAGTAACTTAAATAACTCAAATCATGCCTTCCGGTCCACACCGTTCACCAGTTAGGTTCCTTTCAGAGTACGCTGATACAATAGCTCCATACTAAACAATCATATACAACCGTTCGCTCGACGGAAGATCCCTACCCCAAGACTGGAATGCTGCACAGGTCACACCAGCACTCAAGGAAGATGGTGGGATTAATCCACTAAGTTACAGGTCCAAATCATTAACTTCGATATGCAGCAGAATTCTGGAAGGTGTATGCGAACATTATGAACTACCTCGTCAACACAGATGTAGAAAACATCGTTCTTGTGGAACACAACTAGTTCTTTACTCGCAAGAGTGTTATTGATAAGGGATTTCAAATTGATTCCGTATTTCTAGATTTCCAGAAGGCTTTAGACACTGCACCACGCAAGCAGCTTGTAACAATATTGAGTGCTTAGAGAATTTGTGACTGGATTCGCGATTTTCTGTCAGGGAGGTCACAGCTCTTAGTAGCTTACCGAAAGTCATCGAGTAAAAGAGAAGCGATTTCTGGTGTCTCTCAAGGTAGTGTTATGGGCCCTCTGCTGTTCCTTATCTGTATAAACGATTTAAGTGACAACTTGAGCAGCGTCTTAGGTTGTTTGCAAATGATGCTGTCGTTTATCGACTAGTAAATTCATCAGAAAATCAAAACAAATTGCAAAACGATTTAGAAAAGATATCTTTAGGGTGAAAAAATTGGCAATTGACACAAAATAACAAAAAATGTGATGTCATCGACATGAGTGCTAAAAGGAATCCGTTCAGTCAAATGTAAAATCCGTAAATTCAACTAAATACCTAGGAATTACAATGAGAAACAGCTTGAATTGGAAAGAACAGAAAGAAAATACTGTCGGAAACGCTTACCAAAGACAGCGTTTTATTGGCAGGACACTTAGAAAATGTAACAGATCAGATGTAACGCTTGTCCGTCCTCTTTTAGAATACTGCTGCGCTGTGTGGGATCCTTACCAGACAGGACTGACGGAGTACGTCGAGAAAGTTCAAAGAAGGGGAGCACGTTTTGTATTACCGCGAAATAGGGGAGAGCGAGTCACTGAAATAATACAGCATTTGGGGTGGACACCATTGAAACAGAGGTGTTTTTCGTTTCGTCGGAATCTTCTTGCGAAATTTAAAAGACCAGATTTCTCCTCCGAATGCGAAAATATTTTGTTGACGCTGATCTTTCATCATAATAAAATAAAGGAAATCAGAGCTCGCACGGAAAGATACAGGTGTTCGTTTTTTCTGCGCGCTGTGCGAGATTGGTATAACAGAGCATTATTGTGAAGGTGGTTCTATGAATCCTCTGCCAGGCACTTAAATGTGACTTGCAGAGTATCCGTGTAGATGTAGATGAAGCCGTTTTATATCAAAATATTAGGGCTGCAACCGGCTTATCTGCTGACCCGCCTTCTACTTTAGGAAGCAATAAATCGAACGTGGATCATGTTTTAAGATTCTGTGTGATGTTCGACCTTCTACATGGTTTCTTTAGTAGTACAGTTCAATGTATTTCCAGGGTGTCCCCTTCATCTTTTATTTCCCAGTTGATCAACTACTCACGATTCCCTGTTACATTTTTTTAGCTGTTGTGTGGTTATAGTCTCTGTATTTTAACCATAAAATGAACTGAGGCATACGTCTTTTAGTTTTTTGTGTGAATGTGTGAGTGTTAGTCAGTAAGAGAGGGTGTAGCAGGGTGGTTTAGTATTAAATTTTATATTTTAGTTTTCGTGTATAATGTTCAAGTAATTATTATTATTTATTTGATGGCCTTCATTGGACCACTGTAGTCAAAAATACAAAGTTCTAAACAAGTTGTAACGCATGGATACAATTTGGTTCGACAATAACTTAATATATTTATGTAATATAATTATTAGAGGCTATTCTTATATGAAAGGTGTTTTGCTCTTCTGTCTGCCCAATATTTCTTCATTCTTTCAGATATTTTCTTTCTTTCTTCATCTGAGACAACTCTTCCTGCACTCTTTTTATTGATTTTCATTTGTAGTCTGGTTTGCGGGTCTTGCAGTATTCGTCTCCAGTTCCTTTAATAAGGGAGCAGATGGCCTCACTATTGTGCGTACTCTACACAAAAGAATAGTGAAACCTTTCTCAACACAAGCTTAGCTGAGCTGGCACTCTGCTTATGTTGCTCTCTGCGATACAGAGCTTCAAGACTGTCTCCTTCACCATCAGACCTTTGAATTTGTCGAGAACTGTCTACAAATATTCTTTATTTTTGCCTTAACAGTTTCAGATAAAAACAGTATATGTCAGTTGTATAATTCATCTTTGATATTAGGCAAATAAGTGCGGAAAATACTGCGGCATGTCTTATAAGGCAGATACCGAATATCTTTTAAAATGCTACTATTTTTTTCACGTTATATTTTAGCATATGACAGCTCTCTTCTCACTCTTCTTGTGACAAAACTTGTCCGGATACATGCTCGCAGATTTGATGAACGTGGCTACAGGTTTGTCAGGCGTCGCTCGAAACACTGTCGAGAGGCAGATGGAGAACAAAGCACGCGGCCCACTCTCATTGTATCGACGTGGTAGGAGGAGATTATTGTACTGTGACCAGATGTTTTGTTCAAATTTAAAATACAGCACAAACAACACTGACGCTGTTTTGAAAGGCTGTCGGGAGCAGGCGTCGTATTTTGAAAAGCCGACGATATTTCGACTGGACGTCTGCCCATTATTCCCAAGTGGCATCGAACGCGCGTTGACTGTGTTCGCCGGTTGACAGCTGTTTACTCTGCGCGGCCACTGGGGGAACTTCCCTCGCGCTTTCACAGAAGAGATACGAAGTGGTACGACCACAAAAGCTCAGTCGTAGGCAAAGCAAATGTCAAACTACGGTTCATTGGCCGGTCACAGGGAAACTGAAGTCTACAAACGAGATTTATTGCAATACACTCGTACTGCCCGAATTTGAATACGGCCCATGAGTCTGAGACACAAATCAGGCACCCTATATATTAATACCGTATCATGTCAGCGATAATGGAATTGTATCGTGCTACACATTCCGAGTTTTTTGATAACAGTATATCACTGCTTCTCATGTGAAGAACTGACGTAGCCTAACCGACATAAACGGATATGTTGGTCTATGACTGTGAAGAATATCTCAACAGTGCGTGTCTAACCACGACTTATCCTTAAATAGACCATGAAAATACTTTATTATAGGCCTACGATGAAAATAGCCTCTGCCACGCACTTCACAATTATTTATGTGTAGTAGCACTTCCTCAGCTCATTCTCAGTAGACTTCTGGGCCAATGATGCAAATCAATCACGGAATGCGTTCTGAGACTTTTGATTGGTGATAATTAGTAACCACGTCATAACTGTATAATTGACCAGGCCTTGAATTCAGATGCTGACGTTGCGAGGCAGCGATATCTCGACGAAGACGCCGGAGAACGTCTTACGAACTTACTCGAGCCTCCAGTTCTTCACTTGAGAAGCAGTGTTATGCTGTTATTGTTCCACCTATATTAACTGAAAATTACTAAGGAGGTGTTACGGCTAATCGCCTACGACATACCTGGGCTCTCCAGCAGTTGTCTACTCATCTGACGACGGCCGATCTTCTCTGGGCCGAAGTATCGCGGCAGGATGTCGACGGGATTCGGCGGCACACCCGAAAACTATTAGAAGAAGAAAAACGCAGAGAAAATTTCAGAAGTTACATCTACGAAAACAATAATGATTGTTTCTGAAGTCAATTTTCTTTTAGGTCTTCAAAGTTCTGTTCTTAGTTAAAGCTTGTGACACTTACATCGATTAGGAGTAGGTTTAATTTAAGTAACTGTGTATCTGCAATTTATGAAATGTGAATTCTGTGTTGTTTGAACTCCTTGATGTATAGCAAGAAAACTACAGTTTTGTAATGTATATATGAAAAAAGCAATGGAGTATGTTGAAAATTTTAATAATTATGATACGAATATGTTTATGAAAGAAGTACGTTTGTTAAAAGGTGGTTCATTTTTAGGGCACTTGTATTTGTAACTTGTAAACGCTGTAGGTAAGTCCCTCCGCAACGGAAGTGGCATGGCGCGATGTAAAAGGTGGGTTTGGCGGTCGAACTGAGCGGCACCGTTGTGTGAATGACACGCAGTGTGTGGCTAGCCTTAGCACGGTACACTTCGATGGTGCTAAGAGAGGCAATTGGAAGCTGCATTAGAAGGGATTTGCCTCGGATGTGAATCTGGCTATTATTTGGTATTCACGGAATAATAGAATGGCTCTAATATTTTGAGAATCCGACGTCACGAAGAGATTTTATAGAGCATCCGCACATGAAGGGCCGCGAGTACAGTTAGCCGCCATTTCGCCTGCCACTGATCTTCGCCACTGCTTCACAGACCTAATACATTCACTTATGTAATGTATATTTGCATGGACCAGTTAATTTGTGTGTCGTTTCAATAATAATCACATAAAACGTCAATTGGTGTTCGAAACCATAAATTCAATCCTGATCACGAACCTACGCACGGTCCTCACCTATGTGCTACTAAAGCCGAGTATCCTGATTTAAATAAACACTTCTGGTATTCATGTGGTCGAAAGTGATTTTTTGTCTAAAGTAAAAGGAGTAGCAAAAGTTAAAGGAAGAGTCAAATTTGGATGTTTTGTATATGGACTACTCCGATTGAAATTGTTAAGGTAGGTAGTTCACGTACAAAAATTTAAAGCTCAATCAATAGGAAAATTTAATTATTTAAAGTCTAAAACCGAAGTGTAGTTGGATAAGCTTTTGCTAAAGTATCCTTAGTTTATTGTAACATTTAGTTTTGTAGGATTAAAGTGCAAGATTGTGTAAATATTATTGCCAAGAATACCTGCTTCACAGGTGATTAAAGTACAAGTACATATAAATCTTTAATGAACCAATTTGAGGTAGTACTGTTAGAAGTTATGCACATTTTCAAAGATAGTATAGTTTTGGTACCCGTCATCAATGGTTCCTTTTGAAGTTAATTAAGCCCATTTTGCTTTTTATTACCTTGCAAAGTAATTTAAGTGGATGATTAGCTTTTAGAGATAGTTTTTACTTTTGCAATAATCAAAGAACCTTGGCTAGTGAAACTATACCAGTTTATGGGTCCAGATCATATTGTCCTCCTATTAAGAAAAGAAATGATCTATTACTGTTACTAACGAAAAGCGTTATATGCATTGGAGCTTCAACAGTGTATTTAAGATGTTATCTTTATTTGTGTTATTCATGTCAGACAAGATAGATGTCCCTCAAGTCCAAAATTAGTGAGCACTATGTGAACTACTTAAACCTAACTAACCTAAGAATATCACAGGCATCCATGCCCGAGGCAGGATTCGAACCTACGACCGTAGCAGCAGCGCGGTTCCGTACTGAAGCGCTTAGAATCGCTCGGCCACAGCGACCGGCCCGTCCAATTTTCTCAAATTTATAGATCCAAATTAATTTGCCTAATTCGGCTGGCGACCGTTCATTTTTTTCATTCACTTATAATTTTACCACTTCTGTTAACTCCTAAGGTTAAGACCCGTTTGGTTTTGCTGATAACTTTACAATATTCGCAGTTATAGACCGATACCCCTTCCCATTAGACACACGCACAGTCGAACTTTGAAATCCTCTCAGAGGGTAACATTAGTGTGTTTCACGGCATGTTAGTGTTATACGTGACATTTCCCTCGACAGAACTAATGGTTCAGTTATTAGAGAATAGTGTTATAAGCTTGGCCATAGGTTAATTTTTTACTGGTCGACCCAGACATAGACGAATGTGTTCTTCTATGACCGTGAAGAAGACCTCAACAGTGCATGTCTTAATGCAACTCTTCCTGGAAGGCAACAGATATAACCACCGTTTATTACATTTAGTTTACCCTTATTATTGCATATGCACTCCAGAAACTGCTCTACACGGGACGCTTGAGGATGCTTCTTAGCAGTATTAGCACATCATGATCTGTTCTATGTCTATATGTAACGTGTAGCTCCCTGATCTCTCTTCCATTATTCTCATGGTTCCTGCACGAAATACACGAAGAATGCAATAGAAAAATGTCATAGCTTTCATCAGGTAGCGGTTTCGTAAATGTAACAAAGTGTTTGTGCAGCTTTTCATAACACATGCATTGCACTTAAAAAGAATATTCTCAACAGATCCGAGTATTTCATTGTCTTTCCCAACTAACATTTGCTATGGTATTGTGGATATGTAAATGGTGCGACAGATTCCTGAAACAGTTTTTGAAGCATTGTCCATGAAAATGACAGCAGTCGTAAAGTACTAATTGAAATTTTAGTTAAAAAACGATCTTGACCCCTAAAATAATTTATTTTTATTCTAAAAGGTGACCGGTTTCGATCTGTGTGGGATCATTTTCAGGCCACTTATTTCGTGATGACCGTTGGTGACGGCCCACGGTATGTCTCTCGTCACTTTCCATGTGCCCCAACATCGGGTCGCTGTCACATCACAATCCCCACTTATCTGAATGTTGCGCAACTCGATGTGCTGGCCAAATGGAGACGCACAGTGAAGCGCCTTTCAAACTATGACAGGCGCTGATAGCGCTGCCTCAAACGAGTACGCGTCATGTCTGTGTGCTCCTCAGTGATCACTCAACATCTGACGATGTTTACGCCTCTTATGAAACCTACCGGGCCTGGTTACAGCGCTAAAGACGAGCAATACTAATGCACTGTAGTGGCCGTTCTGCCTGTCACGGACAATGACAACTCTATAACATTTACGCGGATGGTATTTACGTGTACAACCAAAGCTACACTGGCGTCCGACCGTGTCTTCTGGGTGCTTCACTTTTTTGCAGGGCTATATGTATAAATTCGGGCGCTCGGAATTAGCAGTGCGATTCCTCGCATACAAGCAATACAAAAACGTCTGTCACAAAATTTCGTCCTGCGCATAATTCGGGCAGTAAATGGCCGATAAAGATTGGCAGTATGGCAACGCTGTAATCACAAGTACGCTAAAAAGCGCCGTCAGCACGTAGTATTAGGGGTGTGCAGCTGATGCAGTGGACAGAGTTTTCGGCTTAGCATGCAGCAGTTCGAGGGTTCGATTCTGGGTCGAGGCTTAGTTGTTTCTGTTAGGTAAATGTAGTCTGCGTGGTACGGTATCTGGGGTCTTAATAGTAATACAGTGATTACAGTGGGTCTTCTACAAAACATTTGCTGTTACGTACTACGAACACAGAAATGGAAGTATAATCGTTTTCATTGCTCAGCTTTTAGAGAAGCCTTTTGCACATCGTGGACTCGAATTGTTTCGCACCACTGCATCTACTAGATTCCGAACTTGTTTTGTGTGTTCCGTCCCCTAATGGTCCCATCGGTTAATACCAACTATTATTCTTGCCACGTTCACGTCCATTACACGTCACCTGTAGGGCTAGCAACGTGCATAGAAAATAATTGGGATGGGATCATTGGGAGAATGTACACAAAACTGATATGGAATCTAGTAGATGGAAATGAGCGTTCGGCGTCATTGGCCGGGATGCCCCTTGCGGGGCAGGTCCGGCCGCCTTGGTGCAGGTTCGACGCCACACTGGGCGACCTGCGCGCGGGATGGGGATGGAATTACGAGTATAATGGAGACAACACAACAGCCAGTCCCTGAGCGGAGGAAATCTCCGACCCAGCCGGGAATCGAAGTTTCTTTTTTTTTTTTTTGAACAAACTAACAGTACATATATATACACTATGCAAGAGGTCTTCAAGGTACCATTTAAAACATATACAAATGACTGTTAGTTAAACAAAAAATATTACAAAAACATTAAATACAATAAAATATAACATATTCTGTCTTCTTCCTTTTTTTATGCATGAGAACGTGGATAAGGGTGTTGCATCATGTGACAGGTAGGCATGGCACACCCCAACTTTGAGGGGGGTCAAGGAAGACGCTGCGGAGACAACCGGCAAAAGTTTGTCGGTAAGATGGTTGTCGTGTGAGGGTGCTATGCGCGGTCACAGCTTTGTACCAGAAGTCAAGGACTGTATGCAGACGACTCTGAAAGAGGTATTCTAAAGCTTGTCCTCGAAACCAGATTAGGGTATGGTGCTTAGCAAGAGGGTAGTGAAATGTCTGGGGCAACAACAAGAAATCCGGGGTTACCGTCGTTGGCGGGGCACGGAGGTAAAAGCCCACGATTCGTTGGATGAGGAGCCATACGTTTCGTTTCAGGGGGCACGTAAGACGGTGCTCGTCGGTGTCTTCGAGCTGACAATCAGAGCAGAGTGGGGAGGTGGCCAGTCCTATGCGATAAAGTCGGCTATTAGTCGGGAATTTCCCATAGTCTAAAACATACCAGAGTGCAGACACACATGACGGTAAAAAGAGTGCATGCACACACCCCCAAACCGTTCGCCAGTTAATGTCAGGGTGCTGTAGCACCATGGGGTCGCAAGGGTTGGACAGCATAAACAAACGATAATAATCTTTTGTACGGGGAGTCATCTATCGTGGTGGACATCTAGCAGCTGCAGTGGCGCCGGACAATTCACGTCAACGACTTACATAAGTTTTCTTTAAAAGCTGACCAGTGAAAACGATTGTACTTCCACTTCTGTGTTCATAGTAGGTAACTGCAAATGTTTTGTAGAAGACCCAATGTAATCGCTGTATGACGATTAAGACGCCAGGTACCGTACCACGCACACCACACAGTTAGCTAATAAAAACAAATACGTCTCAACCCACAATCGAACCCTCGACCTCCTGCATGCTATCCCTAAACGGTATACACCGCAGCAACTGCACAGCACTGCTCTATATGCTAACGGAGGTGGTTATGTGATTACAGTGTTGCCAGACTGCCAGTCTTTAACATCCATATACTGCCCGAAATATCGGCAGGACTAAATTTTGTGAGAGACATTTTTGTGTTGCTAGTATGTTTATCGCGTTGCGAAGTCCCGAGTGCGTGAAATTTTCTTCACCCGCGGTCCGAACGAGTGGATACCATTGGATATGACGGCATGCGTATAACCACACCCCGTGACTCGCACATCACGTGTACGCCCTACGAGCGAACCACACCGGTTCAAAGCTTAGGGCGGGCTGTGTCGCTGTGAGTGGAGCAGGGCAGAGGATACGCTGGCACTCACAGTGCAGCAGCGGGTGTTCGCTGTGGAAATATAAGTGACTACAGAGTCGTGACAACGGTGTGGTCAGTTGTTTGCTGAGGCGTTTATTGGTGTCAGAGAGCCAGCAAAGAGTTCCATGCAAAGCTTAGTCCGAAACCGACGTCAGACAGGATCTGATTTGAACAAGTGAAAACACATTCCGTAACGTGCTTGCACACCAGAAAACGTGGCCGCAGTTCACCAAAAAACGCTTCAGATTCCTACTAAATCAACCCGACGCCTGTCGCAAGAAACCGGGATATCACGTCGACGAATACTCCACCAGGACATACGTCCCTACCGAGTGTCTGTTCACTCATTAAAACCAGCAGCGCCTCCAGTATTGCGAGTCGGTGTTCACTAACAATGAAAGTTTCGACATGGACCCTTTCTTTACGTTTGATGAAGCCCGTTACCACCTGAGGGGCTATGTCAACACACAGGATCACAGGTTCTGGGCAGCGAAGAAACCGCGCAACATCTACGAAACACCGTTGCATGGCCAGAAGGTTAGAGTTTGGTGTGCTGTACCTAGACGCCGCATTTTTTGTCCCATCTTCTTTCATCAGACATTCACATTTTGAAACCATTTATAGTGGGATTAACGGCAGAGGAGTAGACCTACAGTTCCTTCCAATAGGATGGAACAACTCCCCATCCAGCCGGCCGAAACGTGGGCCACATTGAGACAATCTTCAAGCTTGACAGATTTGTTACCACATGTTAGTGTGGTCGCGACCCTTGCCGGTCACCCAGGTCACCTGATCTGCCAGTGTGCGATTACTTTGTGTGGTGCGCCCTCAAGTCAAGGTGTATCGCAAACAACCGTCATAGTCTTCAAACCGACAACAGAAAATTTCGGATCAGGCTGCAGCAATTTCAGGAGTCCAGCTCCGATCCGCCTTCAGCAACTTGCCAAGAGATGAATGGTGGTAACTTTCAGCATCTGCTGTAGTCAGGTTACTACTGCGTATTTATTTTCTCGGGCCACTTTTATTTGCCCCACTATATATCAGTCTTCTGACTGGTTTGATGCGACCCGCCACAAATTCCTCTCCTGAGCCAACCTCTTCATCTCAGAGCAGCACTTGCCTACGTCCTCAGTTATTTGCTGAATGTATTCCAATCTCTGTCTTCCTCTACAGTATTTACCATCTACAGCTCCATCTAGTACCATGTAAGTTACTCCCTGATGCCTTAACAGATGTCCCACCATCCTGTCCCTTTTTCCTGTCACTATTTTCCATATATTCCTTTCCTTGCTGACTGTGTGGAGAAACTCCTCATTCCTTACCAATTTACGTAGTGTGTATATTGTACACACCTTCAAATTTAGACGAATCATAAGCCCGTGTTTTAATAGTAGGTTTGTTTATTTTTGCGTATTTATGTTTAAGGCGTCACTGCTTTAGAAAACAAAGATGAAGTAGTTAACAAAGTTGCTGATTGAGGATGGCACTAACTGACTTCGGGATATTTAAGCAAATAGTCGAAGTGAAGAATTAATGAGCTGTAAAGTAAAACTGTAAGGTTTTATTGTCTCAGTCCACGTTCTATAACATCACAAAAGATACTGATTCCTTAACGTCTCTGCTCTGTGATAGACATGTCAGTATTAAGAGATGCAAATCCGTTGTGTTTCTTCACGTTGGCAACTCTCGAAAAAACGATTTCCTTGTACATGCTCCACTGGGAAGAAACTGTTAGGAGGTGTTAGAAAACAGCCTGACGTGGTCTTCAAGAAAGCGGCCGGGGAGAGAAAATATGACCTTCGAGATGCGTTTAATCAGTGAAACAGCTATGCTGCAGTTCTTTCAGAAGGATGTAATATCTACGAGGCGCCTTGAAAACAAATCAATCTTATTTCTTTTGTAAATTTAATTTAGAATGTAGCACAGCTTTACTTTAATCTACATGATATTTACAATGGTAATGAGGCCTTTTTTCTTGCGATTATTATGTGGATAAAACACACGGAAGACTGTACTGTTGCAGTATTGTGGTAGTATATCCAAGGACAAAAATGGTAGTGACAATGATATCGATCAGAAGCTAACGATTTTTTTCATCACGAAAAAACAGCCTTCCCCAAGCAGTAAACAGATGTAAATGAATGTGAAGTCAGTCCACTGATTTTTTTGAATTTTCAACAACTAATTTTCATTCTGTTTTCGACAGGATATACCATTCCGGATAACGAATTCAAAATACGAATACGCAAAAACAGAGATATTTTGGTCAAATGGCTCTGAGCACTATGGGACTTAACATCCGAGGTCATCAGTCCCCTAGACTTAGAACTACTTAAACCTAACTAACCTAAGGACATCACATACATCCATGCCCAAGGCAGGATTCGAACCTGCGACCGTAGCGGTCGCGCTGTTCCAGACTGACAAGCCTGGAACCGCTCGGCCATCCCGGCCGGCGAGATATTTCACAGACTTCTTAAAATCTGTGTGGTATGTTTACAAATAATTTTGGTAATTACTTTATAAGTTATTACTGACTTTTGTAATTCTGCACACATGTTTTGTTCCGTTTACCCTGTTAGATCTGTATTAAAGGTAATCTATATAAGGTATGGAAGACTGCTCTGCAACTATATAGGTGAGAAACAACAGTATGGTAGGGAATATAGGATGCTGCTCACAATTGTAGTGTAACTCATTTTTGAACGATTTTTTTCGCCCTGGAAGTATTTCATTGCATTGTGAAAATCGATCAAGTCAGTTCCTATGGAAGAGTACTTGGTTACAGATGTGCTCCTTCTCGCAACCGCAAGGCTATTTTTTCTTCTGTTGTTGTAACTATAATTTACAAATTGTGATGTGCGGTCACAACGCTAAACTCCGTGCAGGACGGCTGTAGGTGTGCGGCACAGATAATTCTCGCAACGCGCTTCTGTGCAAACAGCACTTCCTATGTGATGAGTTACAGTGCCATAAGACATTAATGAGTAAAAATATCCTAAATATACTAAGATATTAATTTGTTTGTTTCGAAATTAGCTATTATCAGACACGTTGCTAAATTTTGCTGTGTAAGTAGCTCTTTAACTTGTTTCTTGCAAATCAAAATTTCATATATGTGATGGTCCAAAAATTTAGAACATTATGCTGCACTCAAGTGACACTCTTATTCACAATCATGCTGGTATTACGTTTCTTTTTTCTTTCTTTTTTTAAATATAGCTACACAACAGCAACGGTTTTACGTAATAAAACTATAAACAGCCGACCAGTTGCAATGGATAAAGATATTTTTTATCTAGGTTTCGACAAATATAAATTTGTCTTCTTCAGAAGGTAACGATTTCACATTAGTAAGGACTAATGTACCATCGCCGTTTTTACAATTGTCGGCATAGATCCATGTGTCAAAATAAAATATAGCTCTATAATTAGGGTTTGTCACGTTAATATAAAATGGCTCATGGATCTTGCAGTGCTGACATGAGTCGGTTGTGAGCTCTGCAAGATCCATGAGCCATTTTATATTAACGTGACAAACCCTAATTATAGGGCTATATTTTATTTTGACACATGGATCTATGCCGACAATTGTAAAAACGGCGATGGTACATTAGTCCTTACTAATGTGAAATCGTTACCTTCTAAGAAGACAAATTTATATTTGTCGAAACCTAGATAAAAAATATCTTTATCCATTGCAACTGGTCGGCTGTTTATAATTTTATTACGTTTCTGTTATCAAACTTGTCAGCCGGCCGTTGTGGCCGACTGGTTCTAGGCGCTTCAGTCCGGAACCGCGCTGCTGCTACGGTCGCAAGTTCGAACCCTGCCTCGGGCATGGATGTGTGTGCTGTCCTTAAGATTAGTTAGGTTTACGTAGTTCTAATTCTACGGAACGATGACCTCAGATGTTAAGTCCCATATTGCTTAGAGCCATTTGAACCATTTGAATCAAATTTGTCACCAACGAATTAGTTCTCAGACATGTTAGATGGGCCCCGGCATTCCGAAAACATTTTCTTCGTAATAAGTGTTCCCCAGTCAGGAAAGTTTTCCCTGAGGTAATTGAACAGGTGAAGTAGTTCACATTTCTGTGGCATTCACGACTGATGAAAACACCGCGAAGTGTCGAGGTATTCATGCCAGTAGCAAGCCGCGGCGTGAAAAGGCGCCAGCCAGCAGTAGGCGGTTCCCTCAGTGGAGCTCGTTTACTGCCGACTCTGCACTTAGGAGCGTAGCGAATCTCCCACCTCCCAGCGCAGTCGCATTTCTGTTTTCCATTGAATGTAGACGGGAACCGCCACTTCGATGAAAGGATCCCAATTTACAGGGAACCTGTCACTCCCTTCACCGGCGTCAAATGAAGGAAACGGGGTTAGAGGGAACGAATATGGCGAATAAGAAAATGAAGAGGCGCGAAAGATAAATTGAGACACGCCGAACTCTCGGGTGCCGTCGTTATCGGCAAACTGGGAAAGGCGGCTGCCGCGCGTGAAAGGACGCAGCCAAACGCGCAGCGCGACGCGAGGGCGTTATTGGCTGCGTGTGTATAGAACCGGGATGCGGTTTATGTGTAGTTCCAGGCACACAACACCTGCTACCAGTACCAGTCACTAAGGTCCCATTCACTAAAGCGTCATCAGCCTCGCTGGTTTAACATTGCTCATGCCTTAGTAGAACTCTAGTGACCGTATTGTTGATTTCTGACTCCATTTTATCACCACAAAGCTCCTAAACAAAACGGCATGCTCGACCCTTGAGTGCTTCAGTACATGTCTGCTAGCAAGCAGCCACGTGGTGTATGACGGTAGCTACATACACGTACTAGTCCCCCCCTCCTTCCTCCCCCCCCCCCCCCCCCCCAGGTTCTCCTTCTTAGCTCACATTTCACACACGAATGCAGAAGCAATGGAAAAAGCATGCAAAATATAAAAGAACGCAAAATGTGAAAAACTGGCTATGTTTGGAAGAAGCTCGAAATTCATTGTGAGATGCTTTTATTAGTCACATGAAATGTATTCGCAGACACTGAAATATCGCTTATAGTAGATTTCACAATGAAACACTGTCTCTAAATCTAGCAGAAAATCCAAAGATATTTTGATCTTTTGGCCCCCTATGATTGGTGGTGGCGGCTCCTCGGTTTTCTCGTGATACTACAGTGTACCAGTCGTGGTATCAGGAGAAAACCGAGGAGCCGCCACCACCAATCATAGGGGGCCAAAAATTCTGCGGATGGCCTTAACATCAGCCCAAACCGGTAAATAAACAAATATTATTGCCGTCTCTACTGTTGATTTTAACCTAAATATAGCTCCAGATCGCTGCACTGCATAGACAATTTTGTTTAAATTTATTTCCATGAATTTATGATACCTAAATCAAATTATAGTCCTAAATAACGAGCCAAAACTGGCCTAAAATTTAGTTAATCTGTCAAAAGTACGTACTGCCAAAGTGGTTTCATTTCATAACCACTCGTAAAAGCACTAGTACGAACTCAAATTTACCTTACAGGAACTGTAGATATACTTACCTTTATTGTCCACGATCTCCTCAGTACGATAACTATAAAAAAAACTATGTCGCAATCTCTTATAATCACTTAGCACTATCGCCCCGCCTACTGTTCCTTTGAATGTTGTAAGTGACAGCTACAATGCGCTACATTCGCAAGAATGCCTCAGTGCATCACTAGATGTCTTTGTCTTACAATAGCATCGCCGGTTTCATGCGAAGGGTACAGGTACTTCAAAAAATAATTACAATGGGATTTCACGCAGAAAGAACTGGCATTCGAAGGGCGGAGGATGGCGCAGCGGTCCGGTTGTGCTCAGAGCGGCGGAGTTTAGCAAGAGCTGATTGACCCAATCAGTTCCGCAAGATGGAAGATAATCCTGCCACATCGGCAGGATCATTTCGAGAGCATTTTTCCACATATGCAACATATCACTTGTATCCGCCTCCCCCCGCTTCCCTCACCTTTTTTCCCTCGTACACTCGTACATTTTCACCCGTGTCAGATCTCGCTACTGGTTGCGGTTAGCGCTATGTACGAGGTGCATTCAAGTTCTAAGGCCTCCGATTTTTTTTCTCCGGACTGGAAAGAGATTGAAACATGCGCATTGTTTTAAAATGAGGCCGCGTTCATTGTCATTACGTCCCAGAGATGGCAGCACCATACGGCAGATGGAATTTTACCGCCAGCGGCGAGAATGATAACTGTTTTAAATACTTAAAATGGCGACGTTTTCCTTACTTGAACAGCGCGCAATCATTCGTTTTCTGAATTTGCGTGGTGTGAAACCAATTGAAATTCATCGACAGTTGAAGGAGACATGTGATGATGGAGTTATGGATGTGTCGAAAGTGCGTTCGTGGGTGCAACAGTTTAATGAAGGCAGAACATCGTGTGACAACAAACCAAATCAACCTCGGGCTCGCACAAGCCGGCCTGACGACATGATCGAGAAAGTGGAGAGAATTGTTTTGGGGGATCGCCGAATGACTGTTGAACAGATCGCTTCCAGATTTGGCATTTCTGTGGGTTCTGTGCACACAATCCTGCATGACGACCTGAAAATGCGAAAAGTGTCATCCAGGTGGATGCCACAAATGCTGACGGACGACCACATGGCTGCCCATGTGGCATGTTGCCAAGCAATGTTGACGCGCAACGACAATATGAATGGGACTTTCTTTTCGTAGGTTGTGACAATGGATGAGACGTGGATGCCTTTTTCAATCCAGAAACATAGCGCCAGTCAGCTCAATGGAAGCACACAGATTCACTGCCACCAAAAAAATTTCGGGTAACCGCCAGTGCTGCAAAAATGATGGTGTCCATGTTCTGGGACAGCGAGGGCGTAATCCATACCCATTGCGTTCCAAAGGGCACTACGGTAACAGGTGCACCCTACGAAAATGTTTTGAAGAACAAATTCCTTCCTGCACTGCAACAAAAACGTCTGGGAAGGGCTGCGCGTTTGCTGTTTCACCAAGACAACGCACCCGCACATCGAGCTAACGTTACGCAACAGTTTCTTCGTGATAACAACTTTGAAGTGATTCCTCAAGCTCCCTACTCACCTGACCTGGCTCCAAGTGACTTTTGGCTTTGTCCAACAATGAAAGACACTCTCCGTGGCCGCACATTCACCAGCCGTGCTGCTATTGCCTCAGCGATTTTCCAGTGGTCAAAAGACTCCTAAAGAAGCCTTCGCCGCTGCCATGGAATCATGGCGTCAGCGTTGTGAAAAATGTGTACGTCTGAAGGGCGATTACGTCGAGAAGTAACGCCAGTTTCATCGATTTCGGGTGAGTGGTTAATTAGAAAAAAAATCGGAGGCCTTAGAACTTGAATGCACCTCGTACAAATTTTGCACTTGAGTGGCCCACTTAGCTTGGCGCCCCAAGCGGTGCCTTGTGTCACTTGGGTCTTAAACCGGCTCTGCGTATCCGATAGGTGTGGTCTGTATTGATGTGACGGCTATCAAGCGTTTCATTGAGTCTTAGGTGGCCTATTAGAACCCTTGTTTTGCATTTATTCGAACGTTTAAATAATACAAAGTTATTAGTCGGTATTGCCGGCCGTTGTGGCCGTGCGGTTCTAGGCGCTTCAGTCTGGAACCGCGTGACCGCTACGGTCGCAGGTTCGAATCCTGCCTCGGGCATGGATGTGTCTGATGTCCTTAGGTTAGTTAGGTTTAAGTAGTTCTAAGTTCTAGGGGACTGATGACCACAGATGTTAAGTCCCTTAGTGCTCAGAGCCATTTGAGCCATATTAGTCGGTATTACTTCACGGACGACCCGTACACGACACGTTCAACTAATGATTACTTCAATAAAAATTATCGTCAAACTGCTTAAGTTGTTCCTCCCATGAACTTCTTTGCAGAATTGGGTGTCCATGTTCTCAGATGAAACTAAGACATTCGGGACAGCAGTGTGGTGTTCTTACCCTGCCGGTATGTCACATTTTTCACGTTAATCGTACTTTGCGGAATAATATTTATCACACAGTGACACGCTGGTAAGAAGGAAATCCACTCAGGAAGAGGACGAGGGCTTCGCCACGCACTAAGGTTATTGGAGCTTCGATTCGACATTATTCCCAATGACAGTAGTACGTGAGAGACTAGTTAAATACAATGGATGACAAATAACTCCCTACTGAAAATTTTAACTTTGTCCTACCCTCATTCCACACTATGTTCCGTGATTTACTCTTTAATTTAACACTTATACTGAGAAAATCGTATTGGTCCTCATGAGTCCCGAGCAAGGACTCCTAACCGCAGTTACTTTACACAAGCCTTTATAAATAAACCTGATTTTTTGGTGAGTTTTTTTTTTAACCTTAGAGTGCAAAGCAAAATGAAAGAAAGGACACAAGATGAAGGATAATTGTTCGTCAACGAGAAGGTCATCAGAGACTGAGCGCAAGCTTGGATTTCGTAAGGGGTGGGAATAAACCCATCTTGTGCTTCTTAAAGTAATCACCCAGGAATTTTACTTAAGCAGTTTCGGAAAGCCTAGGACAGCCATCTTTCCGAATGTGAGCCCATCGTGTAATCGCTGCGCTTAATCGCTCTGCCTTGCAAATTGATTAGGATTTAAAAGTTGCATGTAGTTTCCTATGGAGATTTTCTATCATCCACGCTGTTAAGCAGGTTTTACAGTCTTGCTGCCAAAACGTGGTAAGAAACATCACTAGAGGGGGAGAGAGAGAAGGAAAAAGAGAGAAATTGAAATGCCGAACTATTTTTATAGTTTTTGTTAACAGGCTTTTAAGGTATTCATCCAGCTTCTCAATAAGCAAGGTCTCTTGATGAGCACCTATATTATTCCACCGAAGACACCATCTCCGTTCATCCGTCGAATGACTCGATAACGGCTTCCGAAATCTCTTCTAGAGAAGGACATCGACGTACGATCTTTAAACTTTTGTATTAAGTCTCAATCTGAAACATGCATTTTCAGACTATAGTAAGATTGGAGTAATATTGTCAAATGTATTCGTGAATCCTTTCGGCTAAGAGATTTCATATACTTACTGTATTAATAAATCTAGTTTAAAATCATGCGGATATTTTCATGCCAGAGAATTTTAAAATCTAAAAGTTTTCCATTAAAATACGGACACGCGTATAAAGAAGATACAGTTGGACGTCACACTTTCCCCATGACCAAAGGGCCAACAGTTCCTTTGGTAGAATATTCCGATGGAGTGCGAATATCTACAAAATAACGTATTCAAACACAAAAAGATAATTATGTAAAGTCGAAGCTGTAAATATGAACCAAATTAATCTATCCATTAACAATGCGAACTGTATGGAAGACGAATGATAGTCTTTCAGTACGCTGAAGAGAGGAAGCAGTTGTCGTTTGCTCACACCATCTAGAGAGAGAATAGGACGTGTGAAACTACGAGAAAGTACCTCCGTCCACATACATAGGGTAGCTCCCGTAGTCAGTCTACGTTACACTCTATATTATTTTAGAAAATTTCTCGCCGGAGTTGATGTCTAGATGATATTCTTTGTGACTGTCTCAGTTTGCAGTCTTTCGCTCTTAAGAAATCAGTTGCAAGGCTACTCCGTAACCCAGCACAACGGCGATTGGGCTAATCCATAGAAAGACAAGTACAACTGAAATGCAGCTGTTCTGAAGTTTTCTTTATAAATTTTTATTTAATAGGAACTTTAAATTTATCAGTACAGCTAACATTTCAGTTGTTGATATTGTCTTTAAGATGGCAGAACACACCACAACCATCCACCCACCCACCCACCTCCACACACACACACACACACACACACACACACACACACACACACACATACTATGCAATCATTTTTGAGAATTTTCTGGAACAGTTATGAACTATTTCTGGTAAGATGTATCTGCATGAATAGATTTGCAGCGATATGCTTTACAGATGATTGAATTTTTCTAGTCGAGAAATAATTTGTTGAACTTCACGTACGTTTGAGTGATTATTACAGAGGGAACGCTTAAGATAGTTCTTTTAATGCTCGTAAAAACGACTAGTATTTAGACAGGTTGATAGGAAATCAATCTATCAACATTCTGATGGCAGAGTGTTGTGATAAATCCCTTAGCGCCAAGTGGAAACTGTAAGAATCAGTGATTGTGAGGATTAAATTAGGTATGAATCTTCCTCGCTCTTTTCTATGTAAACTCATTACGAATGGAACAAAAAAATACTGAAACATGTTAAAGTTTCCGCCGTATTTGATTGGAGTTTGCACAAATTTCTTTCTGATATCTGTATCCATAAGTTTGTTGACAACACTTTTAGTCCATCATTTCATCGTAAGTGTTCAAGCTAATGTATGTAAGTCTTGATCTTAATCATTCGGAATTTTTGCTATGTGAACGTTTTTTTTTCTAGAAGTATGGAGTCGTTTTATTACCTGCTATGTTCATCTTGTTGCCCATGCACCACTGCTCCCATTTCGTCAAACAGATCTCAGTTTCTCATAACAATCTTTGCGATACGGTCTTCAATCACCACCACTATACCGCTATATCAGCGCATAACTGTTGGCTAAAGGCTAAATATACACTTCCGTGACGTAAGCTGTGGTCTCGTGGTCTCGCTGCAGAACAGATATGAGTCTGAGCGACGCACACGTCAGCGGCCGCGTTGACTTTGGCGAAATATGACTGGCTTCATAAGCGGCGACGCCGGCGGGAGAAACAGAAGAGAACGGAGAAGGGAGTTCAAAGGGCCGGAAGGGCGCTTCCCTGTCACAGCCGACGCTGTAACTGCGTCACTTCTCGCAGGCGCCGCGTCAAAGGGCTGGGGCTGTATTCGGCGTCGGCCTGCGTGAATAGGCCAGCGAAACTGTCATCTGCCTCCAGACACTTGTTGTCTGTGGGGCACCGGAAGCCGAACTTCCGTACAGCAGCGTTTCCTTATGAATCGAATAATGGCTGATATTAACTGAACCATGTTTGCCCCAATGTATACTGTAGCTAGTACTGTATTTACGAGGATATTTAATATGTCTTTATCCTCTCTTTTGAAACACTTCGTATGAAAACTTAGAGGTGGCAACTCATCAGGAACGTTGCGATTTCATCGGGATACAAGACGGCAATGCAATAGGTTCAAAAAATTATTTCTTTTAATCGGTAATGGTGTATTGAAAATTAACTTCTTTCGAGAATAGGATGCTTGTCTCAAGTCTATAGTTGGCTTGAGGACTGGTCTTGGCATCTACAGGCGGTGTATGACAATTAGTAGCGAAAACTGACAGAGATGAAATTATACAGTAATGGAAGCAAACTCGTTTCAGTGAACATAGGTTAGTAGTCACTTGCGAGATAACTGTGAACGTATCATTACGAGCTGCTACGGATAGCCGACCGGAGTGGCCGAGCGGTTCGAGGCGCTACAGTCTGGAACCCCGCGATCGCTACGGTCGCAGGTTCGAATCCTGCCTCGGGCATGAATGTGTGTGATGATTTCCTTAGGTTAGTTAGGTTTAAGTAATTCTAAGTTAGGGGACTGATGGCCTCAGAAGTTAAGTCCCATAGTGCTCAGAGCCATTTGAACCATTTTCTGCTACGGATACCTGTATGACATATTGTCCTAGTTAGTGCAAATTTATTTGAAAAGTAAACTTTACGAGAAGGTGGCATGTCGTTGCCTTCCATCCCACTTTTGATTTCATTTACGCAGTCATTCACAGGGACTAACGGTTTAACGTCAGGTCCGAACCACGGTGAAACTTGGCATTTCCCACACTGAAAAATTATTCTAAGAAACGAATTCGTTGTCTGACGTCTACTTAGCCATTGCGTTACACCCGCCGTTGCCAACATCTCAAAAAGTAACTTGATTATCTACTTCTAGGTCATAGGGAACAAAGGAAAACTTCAAATTCTACATCAGCTGAAACCCAAGGTTTCGGAACCAAATGAAATGGGCCGCAGAAAGCTCGTACACTGTGACAAAAGTGCTTTGCTTTTAGTGGTAGTAGCCAGGGATAAAAAAGTAAAAGTGTACACGCGTGCACGTCATGGCATTTTAGCGTCTTCTTTGATCTTTTACAGCCGTACGATCCTCTAAATACAAATACATTGCCTTGAGCATTGAGCAGAACCGAGATCCGAATCCAGATCTTGGCCTGAATTCAAGAAAGATTCACAGAGGCTGGAAGCATAGCTGAGGGTTGCTGTAAGCTTAAAAATTTGCGTGGGTGCATGAAATTTGTTCCAGAGTTCTTTTTGATTTGCTGAGGAACAGGAGTGACAGTACACCAATATGGTTTCAAGTACACTACTGGCCATTAAAAATGCTACACCACGAAGATGACGTGCAACAGACGCGAAATTTAACCGACAGGAAGAAGATGCTGTGATATGCAAATGATTAGCTTTTCAGAGCGTTCACACAAGGTTGGCGCCGGTAGCGACACATACAACGTGCTGACATGAGGAACGTTTCCAAACGATTTCTCATACACAAACAACAGTTGACCGGCGTTGCCTGGTGAAACGTTGTTGTGATGCCTCCTGTAAGGAGGAGAAATGCGTACCATCACGTTTCCGACTTTGATAAAGGTCAGATTGTAGCCTACCGCGATTGCGGTTCATCGCATCGCGACATTGCTGCTCGCGTTGGTCGAGATCCAATGACTGTTAGCAGAATATGGAACCGGTGGGTTCAGGAGGGTAATACGGAACGCCGTGCTGGATCCCAACCGCCTCGTATCACTAGCAGTCGAAATGACAGGCATCTTATCCGCACGGATCGTGCAGCCACGTCTCGATCGCTGAGCCAACAGATGGCAACGTTTGCAAGACAACAACCATCTGCACGAACAGTTCGACGACGTTTGCAGCAGCATGGACTATCAGCTCGCAGACCGTGGCTGCGGTTACCCTTCACGCTGCATCACAGACAGGAGCGCCTGCGATGATGTACTCAACGACGAACCTGGGTGCACGATTAGCAAAACGTCATTTTTTCGGATGAATCCAGGTTCTGTTTACAGCATCATGATGGTCGCACCCGTGTTTGGCGACATCGCGGTGAACGCACATTGGAAGCCTGTATTCGTCATCGCCATACTGGCGTATCACCCAGCGTGATGGTATGAGGTGCCACTGGTTACACGTCTCGGTCACCTCTTGTTCGCATTGACAGCACTTTGCACAGTTGACGTTTCATTTCAGATGTGTTAGAACCCGTGGCTCTACCCTTCATTCGATCCCTGCAAAACCCTACATTTCAGCAGGATAATGCACTACCACATGTTGCAGGTCCTGTACGGGCCTTTATGGATATAGAAAATGTTCGAATGCTGCCCTGACCAGCACATTCTCCAGATCTCTCACCAATTGAAAACGTCTGGTCGATGATGGCCGAACAACTGGCTCGTCACAATACGCCAGTCACTACTCTTGATGAACTATGGTATCGCGTTGAAGCTGCATGGAAAGCTGTACCTGTACACTCCATCCAAGCTCTGTTAGACTCAATGCCCAGGCGTATCAAGGCCGTTATTACGGCCAGATGTGGTTGTTCTGGGTACTGATTCCTCAGGATCTATGCACCCAAATTGCGTGAAAATGTAATCACATTTCAGTTCTAGTATAATATATTTGTCCAATGAATACCCGTTTATCATCTGCATTTCTTCTTGGTGTAGCAATTTTAATGGCCAGTAGTGTAAATAATTTACAGCAATATGATTACCATGATTACATGAGAACATTCGCAGGCAAGGAAACTGTCTTAATAGGTCAGTACTTTTATTTTCATTTTGTTTTATGGGTGTGCCCTTACGATTCTTTTGCTAAAAGAATTCATTGAATCTCACGCGAAGTTAAATGCAGTAATTAGAGCATGGAGTTGGATGCATTCGTGTTGAAAAATTCATCTGCTCCGACTCCCCGAATGGCTTCATATCAGTAAAACGAATATAATCCAGTAGAGAAACAGACTTAGAGCATCCATTTGCACTAGCGTTTTCCGTCGGATGCGTTATTGAGTCGGAGACGTTGGGCTTAATGATTTCAGTTCGACTCGATTGATTCTTTTACACACCCTCCGAGTAAATCAGTTGCTATAGAGATATCCTAAATATCATTCGCATCCATGCTTTCTGCTCACCTGATGACCTACTACATCGTTAAAAGAAAATTATTTGCCCTTGTTCTGCCTTAAACACAATATACAACATTCATGGGTGTCTTTTCCATGTACAGAAGTTCGGAAATAAGGAGTCATTCTAGTGGGTGCCAGATCACATTGGTATTCAGAGAAATGAATTAACGGCTGTGAGAGCCAAGAAGGAATGTACTCAAAAAAGACTTGGGATCAATGTGATGTATTTCGACCGGCCGCTGTGGGCGTGCGTGCGGTCTATGCGGATGCGTGAACTATGGCGACGTAATTATCAAAAGCGTAGGAACAGGGCCAACGTACTGTTATTCTTTCCTTGGTTCCCGAAGGACAGACACCGCTAGACATTCATCTGTGAATGTATAATTTGTATGGGGCAGCAGGTCTGTCGGTAACCACCGTTGTGGGATGCTGCGCCAAGTTCCCAAGCAGTGCCGCTACTTCATGATTACGCAAATCCCGTGTCCAAAATGTCTTAACGCATGGGTTACGCCAACTCAAGAGGGAGACACACTAACACCCGCCCTCTGTTCCTGATCTCTCCCCAACCGATTATCGTGAACTCGGTCCCTTGAAAAAGGCCCTGAAGGATCAACCATTCCCGTACGTTGAGGATGTGCAGCAGGCAATTGGGACTTCTCCACGCTGCATAACACGGTGTTTTACCAAATGGATATCGTTAACCTGGTTCGTCGGTGGGATGACAGCTTCGTTTCAATACTTAGGGCAATTTTGCCTTATTTGCATACCGATTCCGAACTGTACAGCCTTCTAATGGAATCTTTTGCCACCCCTTATGTGATCCATATTGAAATCTAGAGAGGACAATGGAGGGTCCGCTAGCCGGCCGCATCCGTGACCAGGAGGAGGTGCACCGATTGATAACAACAGCTCATTTCCCATCACTTCCAGCCACTCCTCTGCGCACCAGCATATGATGCCCTTGCCTCTCAACGCTAATGGTATAGCATGAAATACGACAAAATTCAGATGGCTCCAGGCACTATGGGACTTAAAATCTGAGATCATCAGTCCCCTAGAACTTAGAACTACTTAAACCTAACTAATCTAAGGACATCACACACATCCGTGCCCGAGGCAGGCTTCGAATCTGCGACCGTAGCAGGAGCGCGGTTCCGGATTGTAGCGCCTAGAACCACTCGGTCACAGCGGCCGGCTATGTGTTTCTATTTTAACGACAGTCACGGCTCTATGCTCAGATCTGCCAAATGGAAAACATGGTGTTGGTTTATTGGAAACAGTTATTCTAGCCAAATAATGAGGTATATGGAAACTGGTTATGATGTGAAAAATAGGATAAGCTGAACGGTGCGGTATGTTTACAATCCTTACCCGCGCTGGGTGCGTGGTCACTCACTTGAAAGTAATGATATACGTCTCCTCGTTTCCCATTGCCTGTCCGGAGCAAGCCCTCATAAGAAAGAGGTGTCTGTTCCGGCCTCTGATTGGCTACTTTCTGAGAATAGAGTCTCCAGAACGACCACACAACAAGGTGTGGCGTTACTCTCAGAGTGAACGTGCATCGAGAAAGATGTAGGTTCTGCGAGAGTGTGTTTTATTCTACTTCGACTATGTGTCATTATATTTAAAAGCGCTTGAGACTGAGGGTGTACACATTCCACCACGATTGTTTTTGTGGGAAATTAAACATATCGTGCCATCCCTACAAAAATATCTATCGCTAGTAGCCAAGCGATGTAGGAAATTGGTAGCGATCCTCGTTACAATCAAGGGAAGCGATAACAGCAGACCTGCGACAGTGCGGTAGCTTCTTCCCAGGAGACAGGACTATAGAAGGCGCAAGGTGGGTGCACAGACCCTCCGTCCCATATGCCTGGAGTGCGTAAGTCCAGCTGTAGGATCTGGAAGCGATGTTTGTTAGAATTAGCTCCTATCATTATGTTTTCAGAGGTAATGACGGCTGGAGTTGTTGCAGCGTCCATAAAAAGCAAAATCCTTTTTGAAGTGCCACTGTGGCTTACGATTTTGAGTTGATTTCGTAATCACAGAGTGAAAGGTTGACTGGCGCTATTTCAGAGAAGACTATGTTTCCAGAACGTGTGCAAATGTTAGGAATGCCTTCGTGTTCCAGATGGAGCTGGAGGACCTGTACCGGCGCTACTGCTCGCGGCTGAAGCAGTCGCTCTTCCTGTCCGGACTCGGTGTTTCCACGGCCAGCTGCGCGTGCGCACTCACCGCTCTGCTCATACAGGTAAGCACCATCAAAAAGTGGCTCTGAGCACTATGGGACTTAACATCGGAGGTCATCAGTCCCCTAGACTTAGAACTACTTAAACCTAAGGACATCACATATATCCATGCCCGAGGCAGGATTCGAACCTGCGACCGTAGCATCCGCGTGGTTCCGGAGTCAAGCACCGTCCTTGGGATACTCTTCGTGTAGGGCGATTCTTACGATCGCTTAAAAACCTCCGAAGCGATGCAGATGACGCTGAGACGAGTAATTTAATATAAGACACCTGGGGACCACAAATGTAGGGAAATGCCCGAAAACTGTATGAAAAATGGACAAGTGGCGTCAGCAGATGACGTACGTTGCCGCAACTGATCATCCCAACCCAAGTCAAGTTCAGGGTGTATATAAATGAGTATCGGGGTTTTAACGCTTTATAATATTTATTATATTAAACTTACAGTATATAAATGATATATAAAGTGAAAGAGCAGCTCAAACAGTTGTGTTTGGCACCAGTGCGCATGCGCAGCGCGCAATGTTTCCGCCGAAATCCGCTAGATTGGTTGAACTTCACTGTACCCATGCACTGGATAGGCCGCAAGGGGCCCAATGACAGGGCTTGCTTTGCATGGCCTCCACGTTTACCCGAACAAACGCCATGCGATTTTTTTCTTTGGGGCTTCATCAAGGGTCGTGTGTACGTGCCACCGCTACCAGCAGACCTCCCTGAATTAAGAAACCGGATTGAAGCAGCAGACTTGATGTTTACCGTGTGATAAATGGTGCTCACATTGAACATTTATAAGTTTCTTGGTAAAACTGTTTGAGTTGCTCTTTCATTTGCCATATCATTTACAACTGTAAGTTTAATGTAATAAATATTATAAAGCCTTAAAACCCCGATATTCATTTATAAACAACCTGTATTCTTGTCGGTGTGGCTCCTGGCCTACGTGCACGTCTATAGCTCGATCGGCTCAGGGTTCCAATCTTCTGTGTGGCAGGAAGTATTTTTTTTTTCATTGGGTTAGACGATTATGTGTTTATATTGAAAATATATTTGTAATTTCATTTACCGGTCTCGCGGTACCCGCTGGTTTATTGCAAAGTACAGTACAGTTCAACAAAAAACTAACGTATTGCGTCATAAGCTTACGAATCGCTTTTCTACCAGTAAATCCCGTACGTTTTCTTTACTGAATAAAAGCTCTAAACAAAATAAAAAGGGACAAAAGGAAAGAGGCACAAAATAAGAACAGGTTTTGTTTGGTTACAGCAAGAACAATAATGTAACTTCTACTTTTACAACAGATAACATTTCGAAAAGTGTTCGATAAAAGAGTAGCCTAGCGGAGCGACGTGTAGCACTGCCCCTGCCAGCGATGGTAGGATCTACAAGCTCAGCCGCTGCGCGTACGGCGTGATGCGTCACCTGGTGACGTCACATTTCAATGTTTGTCATCCATTTCTGGGTAATCCCGACATTTTAGGCCGCCTGTGTCTTATATTAAAATAATTGTCTCATTGTCATCTACGTAGCTTCGGGGTTCTTTAGACGTTAGCAGGAATCACCCCATAGAGTAAGCCGACCTATTCGGTATAAATATTTACGAGTAGATATAGCAGCCTTCAGAATATCTTGGAAGTTCTAACAGCTCTGAAGCTCTGAAGCACAGGGCCTACATATTCCAAACAAAGTGATTTTATGAAACAAACCGACTTACTTTCGTCAAAATTATGTTATGAAACAAGCAATATACAGTGCAAACACAGGGAACTCATAATGCATTGTATACTACCCTTACAATTCACTAATGAAGTTAATTGTAACGTTAAACAAAGAACATATTTATATAATATACACGACTGTCAGTTGTAGTGTTACAAGGGCACTAATTCAATGTTCGGCGAAGTAACTATTCCTAACGTTTGGCCGGCCGCGGTGGCCAAGCGGTTCTAGGCGCTTCAGTCCGGAACCGCGCGACTGCTACGGTCGCAGGTTCGAGTCCTGCCTCGGGGAATGGGTGTGTGTGATGTTCTTAGGTTAGTTAGGTTTAAGTAGTTCTAAGTTCTAGGGGACTGATGACCTCAGATGTTAAGTCCCATAGTGCTCAGAGCCATTCGAACCATTTGAACCTAACGTTTAGTTTACCTACATTTCAGTTATCCTGACACTTTTCTCCCTCGTTAAAATTTCTTTTTTTGTGTGTGTGTGTGTGTGTGTGTGTGTGTGTGTGAGAGAGAGAGAGAGAGAGAGAGAGAGAGAGAGAGTAGTAGTAGTAGTAGTAGTAGTAGTGGCTGTCCTCCATCTTTAACAATAAGTTTAAATTGGGATCCGTTGCGTGGATGAACATTACGAAGTTTTAGAATTACTTATGATTTCAAATTTTAATTTCTTTTCGTCGGGAAAAAGTTTATCTGCTCCGGAAAAACATATATTGAGTTGTAAATTGGTGCAGTAAAAAAAGAAGAGTTTTAGCACTATGGGACGTTGCTGCGTTCAAACACGTTTTTCACAGTAAATTATTGAGGCCTGAAGTCATTTCCTGGCTAAGTTATCCTGAAATTGTGATGATGGAGGAAGCGGCTTTTTTTCTTGTTACGATCAACAATATTTTGCACAAAGGTTCCACAACACTGTACGTATCTGTGGTTGCATCGTCACATAAGAATAACTTTTTCTGCGTGGGTTTTATGACAACATAAAAAGAATTGCTTTTAACATGCGTTTGGAGATAAAGCATTTTTCGCCTTATTTTGTATTACTGACACACTTGCAGGCTTTCAAACCAAAATCTAATATGATGGATAAAATTAATTTGTTACTTTTGATGTCGTTTACATGAGGGTTCAGAGTTAGTTTTCATGTCAGTTATTCGACTCTTTTGAAGTAATGAAAGCATGTCACTCTGCCAGACACCTCGTTTATTCCTCGGCAACACACGCTGCTTGGCGAGCAGAATGTCAGGCGACTGTTGATACTCGTGGTCCCACACACCGCACCAACCGCTCGATACGCCGGTTACACCCCTCCACACGCACCACCTCGTATTCATCGCTCTGCGGTAACTTGTTGTTTTTTCCCGTTACCTGCACAATTCTGCCCATGCTGCCCACTCGTCGCAGTGTCGTGAAGAGCTCTGTAATTATTAGCTTTTCAAATTTCGAATAATATCGTGTCACTTCTCGCCCATCAGCACGCGCCATCCACCTAACACCATGTGACGTAGCTCTAAGCCAAGTAAATAGACACACTGAGAAACGATAGTGTTATTAGATCCCAACTACACTCATGCTCATAAATTAAGGATAATTGTAGAATGTGGTGCCACACAACGTGACACTACACGAAACTGGCGCTAATAGCATAGGCAAATGGGGAACACACACACGACACAGATCTGTAAGTCCACGGTATTGGTATAAGTTGAGAAAACTGTCCCGAAACACATATGCTACAAAACGCCACTGTTACCTGCGCATGTAGTCCAACTTCAATATGGGATGTGATCACCATGCAAACGTACACAGGCCGCGCAACGGGTTGGCATACTCTGGATCAAGTGGTCGAGCAGCTGCTGGGGTATAGCCTCCCATTCTTGCATCAGTGCCTGACGGAGCTCCTGAAGTGTCCTAGTGGTTTGAAGACGTGTAGCGATACGTCGAACAAGAGCACCGCA
Organism: Schistocerca americana; assembly: GCF_021461395.2. Lineage (NCBI taxonomy): Eukaryota > Metazoa > Arthropoda > Insecta > Orthoptera > Acrididae > Schistocerca > Schistocerca americana. The sequence continues at coordinate 923,588,810 of NC_060121.1, read as the reverse complement.
GACGTGCTCGATGGGGTTTAGGTTTGGAGAACAGGCAGGCCACGCCATTCGCCTGATATCTTCTATTTCAATGTACTCCTCCACGATGGCAGTTGGCTGAGCCCGTGCGTTATCATCCATCAGGAGGAAGGTGAGACCCAATACACCCCTGAAAAGGCGGACGTACTGGTGGAAAATGACGTCCCGATACATCTGACCTGTTACAGTTCCTCTGTCAAACACATTCAGGGGTGTACGTGCACCAATCACAATCCCATCCCATACCATGTAACCACGACCTCCATACAGGTCCCTCTCGAGGACATTAAGGGGTTAGTATCTGGTTCCTGGCTCACGCCAGCTGAAACCCCGGCGAGAATCACTGTTCAGACTATACCTGGACTCGTCCGTGAACATAACCTGGGACCACTGTTCCAATGACCATGTACTGTGTTCTTGACATCAGGCTTTACGGGCTCTCCTGTGAACAGGGGTCGGTGGAATGTACCTTGTAGGTCTCCGGGCGAATAAACCATGACTGTTCAGTCATCTGTAGACTGTGTGTCTGGAGACAACTGTGCCACTGGCTGAGGTAAGGTCCAGAGCAAGGCTACCTGCAGTACTGCGTGGCCTTCCGCAGGCACTGATGGTGAGATATCGGTCTTCTTGTGGTGTCGTTCACTGTGGACATCCCGTACTGTAGCGCCTGGACGCGTTTCCTGTCTGCTGGAATTGTTGCCATAATCTTGAGATCACAGTTTGTGGCACACGGAGGGCCCGTGCTACGGCCTGCTGTGTTTGACTAGCCTCCAGTCGCCCTAGTATTCTACCCCTCATAACGTCATCAATATGTGCTCTTTGAGCCATTTTCAATACACAGTCACCATTAGCACGTCTGAAATCGTCTGCACACTTACTCGCTGCACCGTACTCTGACATGCACCAACACACCTCTTCGTATTTGGACTACTGCCAGCGCCACCGTGTGACGATCTCAGATCAAATGCACTGCATGGTCATACCCGAGGTGATTTAACCCGCAAACCGACACCAGAAAGTTGTTTCACCATGTAGCAGCGTTATCGTTAGTTTATGAGCATGGGTGTTGAAGAAAGCGTGGAATCTGGAGAGAGATGATCCTTCCTTGACTTCGAGAAAGGCTTCCATACGGTTTTAATATTTTTTTGTGGTATTCAAAAAACTTAAAAACCTCTCTCACACCGGCCTGATTTAGCTTCACTGATCAGGATGGTAAAAAAAATGCGCATATTAAGGGAATTTTCTTTCACAAAGCAGGCTTATCACATTCACACAGTTCAATGCTGTTCTATCCTGATTAAATTGAGCTTAACTTAAACTCCATACGGCAGTGAAGCAATTTCGAAGTCTCGGTGCGACGAAAATTGTCAGTCGATCTCCTGAAAACATTTGTAATAATTATTAATTTTCGGTGATCACATGGGGAAGACCGGAGATCTGCTGGCAAGACCGTGTTAGCCTATTTCTTTGAAGTAACTGGATATCTTTAGCATGCAAAACGGCAGGTTCGTCCAGTGTAAATCAGACGTTCCCCACTGATTCCGTGCAACACAGCGTAGTAAGCAGACACTGTCAATAATAATCAGTTAAATAATACGCGAGCACACTTACTTTAGTTTAGTTCATGTATTAAATTCCTTCTCATACAGAATCTCATCAAGATGGCGACTAGCTCAACAATACATACATACACATCCTCGTTCTTTCACGGCTAATCGACAAGATCTCCCTCATTCTTTTCATAAGAGAAAACATAGATAGTAGAGAAGCTACTCCATGGAGTAAATGGACGCTCCAAGGAATAATAGGGCTTGAAACTACTTTGCATTGATAATCATCGTATATTAAAGTTTAGGAATCGGTAAGATAAGAGGAGATATTTCGAGATATGTACTCAGTTATATAATTTATAAAATTTCTGAAAATATCACGGGGAGACCGCTGCAAGAGACATTACACGGTCCTGTTAAAATAAATACTTGCTTACCGAATAACTGAACTGGTGTTCCAGTAAGATGAAAACTTCCTAGCAGTCAAATCGTTTATAATTGATAGGCGTCAAGATAGTGAAAGGCTGGTAGCGTTGGAATATCTGGATGTGATAGGGCTGGTAATTTTCTATGGATATACATTGTGGCGCAAATAGAAGTGGCCAGGACGAGTGGTTACCATTTGTGACAGCATTAACGGAGGAGGAAGAGACCTGTAGTTACTTATATCAGTATGGAGCAACTGACCAAACCGCCGGCCGAATCTTGGAGCACATTTACACAATCTTCACACCTGACGGCGTTGTCAGCAGAGGTCAGTGAAATGAAATGTCGTGTGACGAGGGCCTCCCGTCGGGTAGACCGTTCGCCTGGTGCAGGTCTTTCGATTTGACGCCACTTCGGCGACTTGCGCGTCGATGGGGATGAAATGATGATGATTAGGACAACACAACACCCAGTCCCTGAGCGGAGAAAATCTCCGACCCAGCCGGGAATCGAACCCGGGCCCTTTGGATTGACAGTCTGTCGCGCTGACCACTCAGCTACCGGGGGAGAGGTCAGTATGATCATGGGCCTAGCTGGCCATCCAGGTCAACGGACTTGTCTATGTACAATTACTTTGTGTTGGGAGCCCTCAAGTATAAGGTGTGTCGCAGCAACCCGCACGGTCTTCAAGAATTGTAACAGAACATTTCGGATGAGATGGCAGAAATTCCAGCAGTCCAGCTTCGATCTGCCTTCGGCAGTTTGGTGACGAGGCCATAAAGTACCAAGAGATGAATGATGCTCACGTTCAACATCTGCTAGAGTCAGGTTAGTACAGTATTTCATTTCATCTGCTGTTTCTCTGTGCCCTGGAGTTCGCTTCTCCGGGCCACTTTTCTTTGGTTCAAATGGCTCTGAGCACTATGGGACTTAACTTCTGAGGTCATCAGTCCCCTAGAACTTAGAACTACTTAAACCTAACTAACCTAAGGACGTCACACACATCCATGCCCGAGGCAGGATTCGAACCTGCGACCGTAGCGATCGCGCGGTTCCAGACTGTAGCGCCTAGAACCGCTCGGCCACTCTGGCCGGCACACTTTTCTTTGCCCCACACTTTATATCACTACCCAGATAAAATCTGTAGACTTGTGAGATTCATATAGAAGACGCGTACAGGGAGGTGCCGTCATTAGGAACTTGTTACGACATGCAGAAGGACTTGAGCATGGTCGCAGCTTGATGCAAAGACTTGCAGCTTCCTCTAAACATAAATAAATTTAATGCCCGACGTAGACGAAAAGATTAATTACGCGATCGTCCATCATTCAACGGAGCGGCACGCATGTCACATACCCAGAAATTTTTGTCAAGAACGATTTAAGAGGACACGGCGGTGTAAATTCAAACGTATGGAAAGGAAAGGCCAATCTCAGATTTAATGATGGTCACATGGTGGTTATAATCCATTAGTGAGTTTACATTCTGTGTGTACTGCACAAATGTCGTATTACTTCAACCAAAGGGCGTTTAAGGTGCAATCTTTCTTCCTTTTTTCTTCGCGGGTACAAAATACATCTTGGGGAGGGAGTGGAGAAATTCACTGATATGTCATAGCGTATTGTACTTCAAGTTTAACACAAGTAGCAAACCTGCCAGTCCACAAAGAGATCACGTCGTGATTGCAGAAGGTCAGTCATGATCAGGGCCTACAGAGCGTAACAAGCAACAAGGCCACGACGTGAGGGGCTGGAGTTGCTTTAAGACACCCCATGAATGCTCGGAATGGACTTCTGTCGTACCGATACCCGGTGGAGACATGCGTACAATAGACCCTTCCTTCTTCCTCTCCAAGAACACTGAAACTCACGAATAGTCGTCTTAAGAAGGCGTAAAATCTGTCGTCTGGTAATAGCATTCACAGTTCTGAATGTGAATGATACGTTTCATCTGTCCCTCGATGAAATCAGGGGTTCTTTCGGGACAACTTACAAAGGTTGCAGCAAGCCGTCATGATATATTGGACTGCCTTAATCGCAAGTAACTGGGTCTTTTCGTGAGGTGACGGTGTTGACTCATTTCCGACATGTTGTTAATACTATTGAAATTCTCAACCAATGTAAATTTTCATCTAATGATTCATTACAAGTAGGAATTGTTCTTTGCATGTCAGTCACTTAATACGAATTTTGGAATCTTGCAGTCACTATTATTGAGTACAGCGTGCGGACAAGTTTGTTTTAGAGCTGTGTGAATCTGTGGAGTCAGTACTTCATTTTGTACTACAGGTCAAGTGACTTTCGTACGTAGATGTATCGCAAAAGGAACCTATGCCACCCCCTGGAATTTAGAATGGCGTAAAAAAGCCGTGAAACAGATAGGCCATGTGGTTTACTTACGGGATAACGTAATGGTCAGTTGTTGCGCAAAGAATATTCGTAACTATTTCCTCCATGGTAAACTGTATTTAACGACTCCTAATCTGATTTAAAAAATTTGGTGTTAATCTATTGCAATAACGATGTCGCAACAGTCGAAAGCTGCAGAGAATGCCTACCAATTGAAAACTAATGACGATCGTTGTAACACTGAAGTTGATCACAGTGATGATAGTAATGATGAACGCATATCTGATAATCATGGTTAAGCTCATAATTACAATGATTATTATGTTCCTTACGATCCTGATCGCAACTAAGATGATGCTCATGACGATGATTATAATGAAGATTATGATGGTTTTGATAAAGATGTAGCCGGCCGGAGTGGGCGAGCGGTTCTAGGCGCTACAATCTGGAACCACGCGACCGCTACGGTAGCAGGTTCGAATCCTGCCTCGGGCATGGATGTGTGTGATGTCCTTAGGTTAGTTAGGTTTAAGTAGTTCTAAGTTCTAGGGGACTGATGGCCTCAGAAGTTAAGTCCCATAGTGCTCAGAGCCATTTGAACCATCTGATGAAGATGTAAACACCATACCGTAAAAAAATTTCGTGTAGTACTCAGAAGTCTTGCCATTTTCGTATATTTAACACTATTTCTAAACGGTTTTGTTCCCATACTGTACGTTTCACTCTTCGCCTGTATGATAAGTAAAGAGATACATTCTGACTGAAATTCATTATTTACCACAGAAAATCGAATGAAAGCACTTACGCAGGATGAATCCGAACTCTATTAACAAAATTTCAGATTTTCTGAATAATATTTTCTGTGTTTTTGATATAAGGGAACTTCACATCTCGGTATTTAGAAAATATCCTTGAAAAGCCTCCAAAATTTATCGATGAAGCTCAGGTTTGCCTTTGTATAAAAATATATTTTATCCAAGCTTTGAAGCACAACTTAAAGAACATTGATTACGTCTTTGAGTTTGCATATGGCTCAGAACTGGATCTGTGCTCTACATGAGCAATAATTTACCAGCAGGAGAATCCGAGAAAGTCCCTCCTGAGTGAATGTACATCGATGGTCGCTAAGGGAAAAAGTACGGACGCGACTCCATGCGTGGTACAAAGCTGTAATCCGTCAGGAGACTTCAGTGAAAACAAACAAAATAGGACACCTTCATTCTTAGTTTTAATTGTAGTCACCATCGTCTGATGGACTTTAGTAACCATCGATGTAAACACGATACATTCTGCGAACGACTCTTGCTATTCCCAACAGAAATTCCATTCTTGCTGCCGTAAATCACGGCAGATACTAGACTATGAAATTGTCTGAAAGTCTACAGAGATTTGTCCTTGCTGGACCGTGGGAACCTCATACTAGCGGTATAGAGATATACTTCAAAAATATCCTGAGTTAGTACGTACAGTGCCTTACAGTTTTAACTAGATACACAGCGAACGTTGAAGTATGTGCGTTGTTAGGGTGTTAAATTATTAAATTTATCAAAAAAATGGTTCAAATGGCTCTGAGCACTATGGGACTCAACTGCTGAGGTCATTAGTCCCCTAGAACTTAGAACTAGTTAAACCTAACTAACCTAAGGACATCACAAACATCCATGCCCGAGGCAGGATTCGAACCTGCGACCGTAGCGGTCTTGCGGTTCCAGACTGCAGCGCCTTTAACCGCACGGCCACTTCGGCCGGCCTAAATTTATCAGTAATATATCTACCAAATAAAAGATTCACGTCCGCTATGGAGGAATAATTCCGGATAAAAGTTTAAATTACCTAAATCAGAGAGAAAACATGTAACGGCGGACTTATTAGTTTAATATAGTTGTTTCCACAGAACAATTCGTAATATTCACCCCAGAATGTATAATATACAGCAGTATACAAAATGTTAGTGATGATATCGTACTAAAATCGGTAAAATATGGTACGTATCGATGAACCAATTCGCTCAAAATCTCGCCCCCTGTTTCTATTCCTCCCAGCAAAGAATTAATGGGTTCAAATACACGTGGTATTTACCATAGAGTTAAATGATGTTAGTACTGCAGTATGCTGTAAATATTTGCGAAGCGGCAGTCGGTACGATAATTTGATGGACTTTAACAACCAGTTACGAATAAATTATCAAAGTTCAAGCCGAATAATTCCAAATAAATTCTCAAGTTCTCAGCAGCTATTTCCTCCGTAGTCTTAAGTAGTAAAACGATTGACTGTAACTATTTTATCTTCTGAAGAAGCTAGCAGAGATATTTTTCAGGAATTTTATTCGAAATAACTCTGCTTGAAAACTGAGAAGATTTCATTTAGGTATTCCACCATTATGGACTTGATGGAAACAGTCATGTATTTACCTTTTAGGAGATGATGTCAAAGTATTTTTTCACCAGACATCATCAAAGTATTTTATAATTTTATATTTGTACTACTTTCTGATGCTCTATATTTTTTTTCTCCCAATGCGAAAAAAAATATCAGTGTTCTAGCGCTGAGCAACAACTACTACCACGCGAAGAGCACAAGAACAATTGTCAACTATTTCTATTTAACACGATGTTGTTGTTGTTTTCGGTCCGAAGACTGATTGGGTTCAGCTGTCCATGTTAGGCTGTCCTGTGTCTCTTTACCTCTAGACATCCTACAACCGTTTGGACCTCCTTCATTTAATCAAGCCTTCGTCTCCCTCTACATATTTTTACCATTATGCTTACCCTTACTACCAAACTGACTGTTTCTTGATGCATCATGATGTATCATATCAGCAGATCCCCTCTTTAAGTCATGTTGTGCTACAAATTTATTTTCTCCCCAAGGATATTCAGTAAGTTCTCCTGTGTTATTCTCCTGTACCACCATATGTCTAGATTACACTTCCGCACAAGGCTATACTTCAGAAAAATATCGTCAGTAGAACCTTACATTAAAATTTACATTCTGTATTAAGAAATTCCTGTTTTTCTAAATGCTTTTCGTTCCTAGTCTACATTTTATATCCTCTCTACTTCGGTAATCATTAGTTATTTTGCTGCCCAAATTGCAAAACTACTATTAGTGTTTCATATCCTAATCTATCAGCATCAACTGATTTAATTCGACTACCTACCATTATCATTATCTTACTTTTATTTATATTCTTCTTATAATCTCTTTCCAAGACACTATCCATTCCTTTAAAGTACTCTTCCAAATCCTGTGCCTTCTGTGACAAAATTAAAATGAATGTTATGTGCAAACCTTGAAGTTTTACTTTCTTCCATATTAACTTTAATTCCCATTTCCATTTTTTTTTTAACGGATTAACGAAAATGTGGGAAAGAGTAAAACCCTGTCTCACTACTTCTCAACAACTACTTCACGTTCAAATACTGCACCAACAGCCGTTATTTAGATATTGTTTCATTAGGCAAGCAGTTTCGACGCTCCAATCACGTCATCTTCAGATCTGTTGCGTGAGTGACACCAACTACCACTCGTGCATGTCTAAGACAAGGCACCAATATTTGCATCTGGTTCCATAGACATCCGAACATCATGAGCATATTTATATTTATGAAATTGGTACTTGGTGTCGCTCATGCGACAGGCCTGAAGATGACATGATTGGAGCGTCGAAATTGGATGCCTAATAAAACAATATCAAAAAACTGCTGTTGGTAAAGTATTATTACATTTCGTCGACCAGCAACTGTCTCACGCTCCTGAGCCCAAAATGGGGTTACATTTGCTTCACTTGCAAGTCCTTCGACTCTTACAGCTGCAGGTTTATTTCTCTACAAGTTGCAGATGACCTTTACGTCAACTTGTTATTCCCCTATAAAGTCCTCAGTGACGTGAGAAGAAGAACCCAAATTTATTCAGCATTTCTATATTTTCGAAAGCACCTTCATTCAGTATCACATCAACGCTCCTAAAGAAAATACATTCATATCGGATATCTAACTGGATTTGTGAATAGTTCGAAGTATATTGACAGGCAGGGCACAGTACGGTATCCCGAATAGAGAGTCATCTACAGACACTGAAGTGATACGCGGTGTGCTCCAGGGAAGTGTATTAGGACTAAAAATGGTTCAAATGGCTCTGAGCACTATAGGACTTAACATCTGAGGTCATCAGTCCCCTAGAACTTAGAACTACTTAAACCTAACTAAGCTAAGGACATCGCACACGTCCATGCCCGAGGCAGGATTCGAACTTGCGACCGTAGCGGTCGCGCGGTTCCAGGCTGAAGCGCCTAGAACCGCTCGGCCACACCGGCCGGCCCTGTATTAGGACTATTGCTGTTCATGATATACAGTAATGACTTAACGAATAGTATTAGTTATAATTTCAGGGCTTACGAAAACGAAGCACTTACCGATAAGGGAATTACATCCGATAAAAACCTGCAATAATATCCGGCGAGGCCTCTTGAAAATATCACCCTCGTGTCAATATTAATTAGCTCTTAACGTAGAGAAATGCAAAATTTTTCATTCACGAAACATCATTCCCTTGACTACAGGATTAATCAATCACAGTCTGTTATATCATGAGAATAGTTGCGGGTAACAGGGTATGGAAATTTGAAGTGGAACGATCCCACAGTCTTAGTTGTACGTAAAGCAAATGCCAAGCAAAGACTCGATACTGGGTAACTGTAGTTTTTCCACAAAAGAAATTGCGTACGAAACACTTGTATGGCCGACACTCGAATATTCCTCAAGCATGGGATCCGTATGAGGTCCGACCAATAGAATGCATGTGTTACTTATGAAGTAGCGTGGTATGAATGGTCACAGGCTTGTTTAGCTCGCGAGACAAGAAATCATAAATGTAGACAAATTCTCTCTCGCAGTTATTCGGAGAAATACGCAGAACTGAAAACCGACTCCACCTTGTTGAGAAAATAATTACGACAATTTGCGTCTGTATTCTCAAAGTAGTACTAATTCTGTTGACGTCCTGGCCAGTCGGTTTGTCGCAGGATTCTCGAACATATTCTCAGTTCGAATATAATGAATTTCCTTGAGACAGAGAAGTTGCTGTCCATGCATCAGCACGGCTTTAGGAGGCATCGCTCCTGCGAAACGCAACTCGCCCTTTTTTCACATGATAACTTGCGAACCATGGATGAAGGGTATCAGACAGGTGCCATATTCCTTGACTTCCGGAAAGCGTTTGACTCGGTGCCCCACTAACTAAGATACGAGCATATAGGATTGGTTCCCAAATATGTGAGTGGCTCGAAGAGTTCATAAGTAATAGAATCCAGTACGTTTTCCTCGATGGTGAGTGTCCATCGGAGATGAGGGTACCATCTGGGGTGCCCCAGGGAAGTGTGGTAGGTCCGCTGTTGTATTCTGTCTACATAAATGATCTTTTAGATAGGGTGGATTGCAATGTGCGGCTGTTTGCTGATGAAGCTGTGGTACACGGGAAGGTGTCGTCGTTGAGTGACTGTAGGAGGATACAAGATGACTTGGACAGGATTTGTGACTGGTGTAAGGAATGGCAGCTAATTCTAAATATAGATAAATGTAAATCAATGCAGATGAATAGGAAAAAGAATCCCGTAATGTTTGAATACTCCATTAGTAGTGTAGCGCTTGACACAGTCACGTCGATTAAATATTTGGGCGTAACATTGCAGAGCGATATGAAGTGGGACAAGCATGTAATGGCAATTGTGGGGAAGGCGGATAGTCGTCTTCAGTTCATTGGTATAATTTTGGGAAGATGTGGTTCGTCTGAAAAGGAGACCGCTTATAAAACACTAATACGACATATTCTTCAGTATTGCTCGATCGTTTGGGGTCCCTATGGTCAGATTGAGAGAGGACATAGAACAATTCAGACGCGGGCTGCTAGATTTGCTACTGGTAGGTTTGATCATCACGCGAGTGTTACTGAAATGCTTCAGGAACTCGGGTGGGAGTCTCTGGAGGAAAGGAAACGTTCTTTTCGTGAATCGCTACTGAGGAAATTTAGAGAAACAGCATTTGAGGCTGACTGCAGTACAGTTTTACTGCCGCCAACTTATATTTCGCGGAAAGACCACAAAGATAAGAGAGATTAGGGCAAGTACATAGGCATATAGACAGTCATTTCTCCCTCGTTCTGTTTGTGAGTGGAACAGGGAGAGAAGATGCTAGTTGTGGTACGAGGTACTCTCCGCCACGCATCGTATGGTGGATTGCGGAGTATATATGTAGATGTAGTGTACGATCGTGACTACAAAGTTTGGCTCTGCTGTCCTAATAACAGCCCCATCCATCTAAGTTTTGGCCGGGCAAACACTGATTAAACTTACGATATTCAGTATACATTTCTGTAATAATAAACAGTAAACAAGTTATATAAACTGAAAAAGTAAGTGGAATCAAAATACTACTGTAATCAAAACACCAGACGAAGTTAAAAACTTAATATTATATTTTCAATAAAAATACAAAGAAAAACGATGACGTTCCATAAAATTATTCAATGCTTGTCGGTTTCCACCTTAAATAAATAAAACAGTAGCGAAGTGCATTTAACACCGAGTGAATACCGAATTACACTGAGGTAAAAAAAAGCCATGGGACAGCGATATGTGCGATAGTACCGCACACACAAGGCATAAAAGGGCAGTGAATTGGCGGAGCTGTCATTCGCAATCATGTGATTCATGTGGAAAGGTTTCCGACGTGATTATGGCCATACGATGTGAATTAGCCGGCCAAAGTGGCCGTGCGGTTAAAGGCGCTGCAGTCTGGAACCGCAAGACCGCTACGGTCGCAGGTTCGAATCCTGCCTCGGGCGTGGATGTTTGTGATGTCCTTAGGTTAGTTAGGTTTAACTAGTTCTAAGTTCTAGGGGACTAATGACCTCAGCAGTTGAGTCCCATAGTGCTCAGAGCCATTTTGATGTGAATTAACAGACTTTGTATGCGGAATGGTAGCTGGAGCTAGACGCATGGGACATTCCATTACGGCAATCGTCTGGGAATTCAATATTCAGAGATCCACAGCGTGAAGAGTGTACAAAAAAGTACCAAATTTCAGGCGTCACGTTTCACCACGGACAACGGAGCGGCCAACGGCCTTCATTTGACGACCGGGAACAATTGCTCTCCCGTACAGTTGTCAGTGATAACAGATAAGCAGCAACTTTGTGAAGTAATCACAGAAATCAATCTGGAACTTACGACGTCCACTACGACGTCCTTTAGGACAGTGCAGAAAAATCTAGCGTTATCGTGCTTTGGCAGTAGACGAGCGTAACGAGTGCCATTGCTAACAGCACGACAACGCCTGAAGCACCTCTCCTGGGCTCGTGACCATATCTGTTGGACCCTAGGCGACTGGAAAATCTCGACCCGGTCAAATGAGAAGAAGAAAGAGTCAGATTATTTGTGAAGTGTGCTAAAGCCCGACGGTAAAGTAGACTCGATTATAATGACGATAAACATGAGTAGAACATGGTGGTTACCATTGTAGTGAACATTCAGGTGCTGATAGAAAAATGTCAAATCAGAGAGTAATTATTTCTCTTACTCCCTTGAAAAGTAGTCAGCTCTTTATGGAATTCTTCAGAACCTACAGATCTACAATAGGAACTGTTTTGCAACGTGTAGGAAGCTGGCGCTGTACTTTTATTCAAGGATGCCGTTTAGTTTTGGGGTAGTGCTCATTTACTTACTTATCTTATAAAGCTGTCACTTTAAGGAGTATTAGATTCCCTCTACGAAAAAAAGTAAATGTGTTTGAAAGGCTCATTAGTGACCTATGGTGGTCACTGTCTGGGATCATAGCTTACATAGACAATTGCCGCGCATTGCAAAATGGTTCAATGGGCTCTGAGCGCTGTGGGACTTGACATCTGAGATAGTCTGTCCTCTAGACTTAGAACTACTTAAACCTAACTAACTTAAGGACATCACACACATCCATGCCCGAGGCAGGATTAGACCTGCGACCGTAGCGCTCGCGCTGTTCCAGACTGAAGCGCCTAGATCTGCTCGGCCACTCCTGGCGGCCCTTGCATTCCAGACAGCTAGCAATGCTTCAACTATAGAATTCAACTTGCAATGAAAACGCGTAGTCTCATGTCTGAGTATAAGAACAAGTTTATTGTTGTACAGGGTACACACAAAACTTTTCAAAACATTCTACAAAAACCAACCCTCCTTCCGCTTCTTCTATGACGTAGTAATGCAACAGGACTCAAATTCAGCTCCTAAACCCCACAGTATAAAAGCTCATTCACACTTTGAAGTACACTCTAAGATAAATAATAGACGTAGCGCGGAGGGGTTATGAAACCTAGTCACAAATTGATATTCATATAGGTATCCACAGCAAACGTAAAACTGTAAATTTTGGCTACCGATGGATGAACGTTTGACGCTGCAGCACAATTTTTCACCACACAGCTAGCAAGGATGGTAAACATGGGACATGTCGATGCAAAGGCAAAGTGTTTGTGAATTTTATTCCGTGTCCTCAATCTGACAGTAACTATGCCTCACAGACAGGCGCGTGAAAAGTGTACGCAGATGTCACCATTTGAGAGAGGACGTGTAGTTGGGCTCAAAGAAGCCGACTGGAGAATCGGCAGATCGCTCGACATTTGAACAGGAGCGATGCCACTATTTTATGTTGTTGTCATGTATGGGTGAACAATGGCAGAACACGGCGTCAAAAAGGAAGCGGTCGTCCTAGAGAGACGACGCAACGAGAGGACAGAGAAATCGTCAGAGACGCACTCGGTGCCCTGTATTCATAATTATAATCGATCCGATGTTCAACTGGTGCTTCAGGGACCACAAGGACCATTAATAGGTGGCTCACAGTTAGTGATGGGGAGCTCGTGAATGAGTCGTTCAAATGAACGCTTCACTCCAGTGAAGTGTGAACTAACCGCTCAATTTCAATGAACTGGCACTTCAAACTCTTCACAGATAGCACACTCCACACTTTTGTCTAGTTCACTCACTCTCTTCCACTCTCCCTTTTCCACTACATCGGCGCTACGTCACTCATTCTCCCTTCACTTCAGTCCTCCCTCTGCTGCCCGTCGACGAATCGCGCGGTGAAATACGCTTAGAGCAACAGTTGCACTTTGCTTTCCCATCACCTAAACCGGCGAAGAAACCCCAAATTTCACTAATTTTAGGCGATCGTGAGTTGCTAGCAATTGTATAAGCGTGAACAGAAACAAAAACTGCTTTCCGAATAAAATAATGAGGGATTTTACCTGAAGTCGTACCAATGACTACAGGTGACAGTTTACGTTTTGAATTTAGAGGGTTATTATTCTCAAAAAAAAAAATATATATATATATATATATATATATATATATATATATATATATATATATATATATATACAGGAAAACTTCTGAATAATTACGTAAGGTAGGTATATAGACTTTGTTACAGTGGTAAACATACTCATTCCATTTTGGATTAAATTTTAAAAGGAACATAAAATTGGACGGCATTTCGTTGGTAGCCCTAGTTTTCAGTCCATGAATAAAACAAATAAGGTTTCACTTGGCAGATGAAGACTTATTTTGGCGCTTCATGAGAAAATGTCGAGCACGATTAAACGTAATACCTTCTTTATATGTGACATGCTTCTCTGTTTGTCTTTCCTTTGTCCCCTTCGACCATGCTCTATTTAAGTTAACTCACGTCAGACGCAAAACGTTGCGTGCACGTTACTGCATAGTTCGGCCATCTGTTGGTAAAATTATGAAGTATTACGAAGCTTTCTTGTACGAGCGAGGCGAAGTGAGCGTAGCCGCGGCCGAGCGGCGAACTGGGCAACTTCGCCAGGCTTCCGTACTTCATGAATGAACTACTTCATTTGAATGCTTCACGGCAAAGAGTGAAATGAATGAAGTAGTTCACGGGAATGAACGAGTTCGACCCATCTCTACTCACAGTAGGGCAGCTAAGACGCCCCTTGTGCCGAGTATCATTGACCTCATGTTGTGTACATAGTTCCGCGTAGTCAGCGCGTACACAACTTTCCCACCAGAGCGCACCCCGCTAAGCACAACAGCGCAGGTGCAGTGCTCTTCCGTCTCCGCACTACGAGATGGCGCTGCCATCGAGACGGACCAAACTCTGCTTCCGCCGATCCTTGTATTAATATGTAACGCAGCCAATGAGATTGCTGCTAACATATAACCTTTTCTCCTCGCGGATCACATTTGCGTAGTGATACATGAACGTGCGAGGTATTATAACGAGTGTACAGACCTCCGATTAGTCAGTCTGCATTTGTCTGCACCAGTCTGTTCCAGTCTGCATTAGTGTATTAGTCTATAGTCAAGTTTCAGTCTGCGTCTAATATGATTACCATATTCCTGTACATAGCCGTGAAGATAAATGTATAGACACTTTTGTCAAGTATCAGAGATATGTGAGAATAAGATTAATGTACCAATACCAAAGGAACTTCAGATTGTCCAGAACCAAGTTAAGTAATTTTTATGCTAGTTATTATTTTAATAAATGTGTGTGAAAATTAATCAGGTTCTGTTTAAAGTTGGTCACCGTCAATCTGCTACTCTAAGCGTGACCTAACGGCAGAAGATAAACGCGCCACGATAAGACCACGAGACATAGTGCTGACACTCGCCAACTTCGTTAGAGCGACGAGTCAAATAATCTGATGGTGTGTGTACTGAAGGTCTTACAGTACGCACACCACAGATCTGTTCACCAAAAGCAGGTTTGCAGGGGCGTCGGGCACATTTGGCCTGGAATCTCACTGAATGCACCAGAATTGTCTTCCAGTGATTAGTCCCGCTTCAAACTGAGCCCCGATGACCAGCAAAGACATGACTGGAGATCCTCAGACAGCAGTGGGATACCAGCCTAAAAGTCGATATATGTGGTGACATTTCATTTCATAGTCTGACCCGTTTGGTTGACATCCGCAGCACCCTTACATCGTACCTGTACGTCGACGATATTCTCCAACCTGTTTTGTTTCCCTTCATGACAAGCAATCCTGGGCTTAAGTTTCAAGAAGATAATTGCCGCCCCCAAACGGCGAGAGTTTCTACTGCTTGTCTTCGTGCTTGCCCCTGTACCTTGATCAGGAAGGTCGACGGATTTCTCCGCAATTGAGAATGATTGGAGAGTTATGGACAGAGCCTTACAAGCAGCTCCGAATTTTGACGATCTAGCACGCCAATTGGACAGATCTTTGCCTGGTATCCCTCAGGAGAGCATTCATCCACCCTATCAATCTGTGCCAAGCTGAATAATTGCTGAATTTGTGAAACTCTTCGTCTTAAATAAATCATCCAAATTTTCTGAAATTGTATACATTTGTATATCTGTACATGTACATAACATCTACTGATTTCCGTCCCATACAGATAATTCTTCGTGATGAGTTTTTCTTGTGTGTACGTAGCGACAGCAAGGATTCAACGATCGAAAAACAAGCACTCAAGAAATAAGACAAACATATCTTCGCATTTTTCTCTTCAGTCCTCGGCTTCGTCTTCCATCGTTAACTGTCGGAACAGTAGACCTGTTGCAGTTTCTTCCGCTCTCCAGTCTGTGCTACTCTGTTGCAACCAAGATAGTACGGTAATGAATTATTAGGCATTGTTATACGCTATGATTAATTTGTTTTGTGCTCTAACATGCGGTAAAGCAGTTCCTGGTCGATCCGAGCGTCATACACGACTACTTCCCGATAATATAGCTCTTATTTTACAGAGATGGCAATTGTTTATTGATTCCACGCACTTACAGTTTTACTGTCGCCTTGGAGAGCATATTTAGCACGTAGTAATAAGATTTAATTCGTGAGCTTGATGTCTCGGTGCTAATGTTCCTATTTTCACATACCGTGAAAGTAAGCAGGGCCAATCTGCGGTCTAAAATTGCGCAGCACTTATTTACAGCCAGTGAGTTGTGAAGTTAGTTAACGGAAGTACGTCTGGATCTGGGTATCTAGTGAACACAACAATCTGGCAGACGACCACGTTGGCATCGCAAGATGCGCATGTAACCTGAGTTACGATGGGCTCCCAGGGGTGGTTAAGTTCATACTTCTCACATTTCCACAGCTGCTCTACACCTATATCCACATTTTGAAAACCATTGCATTGTGTGGGGCAGAGGGTATTCCCCGTTTCAGCATGTACGAGGGTTAGAACTTTAATAGTGGCAACTCTTTATTTATAGCTCGTACAAAATAGATACGTGTTTCAAAGCTTTACTTACCTTCAAAGTAGTCACCAGCATTGTGTATAACCCGTTGCCAGCAATGTGGAAGTCGTAGGATACTCTTAGCAGTGTCAGTTGTGTTGACAGTTCGAACGGCGCAGTCAATTGCCCAAGAAATTTGTAGTAGTTCTGAAGCGAATGCCGTGAAGTGTTTCCTCCAGTTTAGAAATCGAGTTGAACTTACGAGGGCTTAAGTCAGGGAAGTGCAGTAGGTGGTATAGCACTTAGTAGCCCCATCAGTCAAACAAATCCGTGTCAGCTTGCTCTGTACGTGCTTGAGCATTGTACTGCAAAATGATGGTCAAGACGTGCTGGAAGTGTCATCACTTTCGTCTCTATGCTGTTCATTTTTGGAACACAGCCTACGACCAGCTTAGAGGCAGAGTCTCAGTAACTCAAATCTCAGTCGCTTCTTCAATAACACCTTCCCAATAACGCCAGGTCTACGGCAGACGTCTTGTTCTGTAGTAATGCATTACGTGCGGTTCTAAAGCTGTATCACAGAAAATTAGCTTTTCTACAGTCTCTTGGTCATGCCTCTGAGCATATGTTCCACTGTAGATCAAGTTATCGATATACTACTTTCTTTTTGACGAATGGTTTGTGTGGCTTAGTGAAATAGCAAACCGCATGTTATCATAACCATATTACCCACCGGTAGGCACGAATGAAATTATTTTTTAATGATATTATGTGATCGAAAGTATCCGGACATACCTATGTAATGTGGAATCGACCACTAGGTGGACCCTCCCTTACAAAAGGAGGCGGGCGTTTTGTATTGCCTGTAGAAAAGCGCTAACAACAGACTGGATCAGTGAGGAGAGCTCAGTGATGAATTAGTCATTCGATGTCTCTTGAGTAACAAACCCATCAGAGTCATTTCAGCCCTTCCAAAGCTGACCAAGTCGATTGCTAATGACGTGATTGTGAAATGGAAACGCGAAGAAACGACCACAGGTAAACCAAGACCAGTCAGAACTGATGTACACACTGTCAAGGATCGTCAAGTATTGAGGAGTGTGGTTGTAAAGTCACAGCAGGTGGCGTCGCTGGTGGATTACCAAAGTGCTTCCAGCAGTCCAGCTAGCACAATGACTGTCTAAGAGTTAAAAGGGTCGAGCAACTCGTCATAAGCCACATATTTTTGTAGTAAGTGCTATACCCTGTCGCAGTCCGATAGGACAGTTTGGGTTTGGCGAATGTCTGCAGAGTGTTACCTGCCTTGTGGAGGTCCGACAATGAAATACGGAGGAGATTTTGGTGTTAAGGGTGTAGTTTTCTTATTTCCCTTATGAAAACACTGGGTGTGAAAGGAAATTGACATATTTCACAGCATTGTGTATCTCGTACAGTAGAGGAACACTTGGGAGACGATGATTACACCAAACACCATCTGTGGGACAGTGGTTTGTGGACAATATGATATCTGAAATCGACTGGCCTGCCTAGAGTTCCCACCGCAACCCAAAGAAACAACTCTGGGATGAGATGGAACGTCGGCCGCTCCATACCCCGGCGTTCAACATCACTAGCTTCTCTATTTTTGACTCCTTAGGATGAATGGGCTCCCATTCCTCAACATACAGTCAGATACCTCACTGGAAGTGTCTCCAGTAGAGTCCAAGCCATCATAAAGACGAAAGGTGGACGCAGCCGATATCAGTGTCCACTAATAGGTGTCCAGATACTTTTGGTTGGATCAGTATTTAGCGATAACACTAAGAAGCGATATAAGGCGGGACGATCACACAAAATCGGCATTAGCGAGGACTTTAGGTTTGTTGCGAGGGCTGTGGGATAATGCAATGTACATGTAAATGAAGGGATATGTAAGACGCTAGTGCGATAACTTCTAGAATATTGTTCCATTGTTTTGAATCCTTATAAAGCAGATATGAGAACAGACTTCGAACGAAATAACAGACGTGCTGCTAAGATTGTAACAGACCGGTGTAGGCGAAAGTGTAACAGAAATGCCCGGAGATCATAACTGTGAATAGTTCTCGCAAAATGCTATTGGGTAAATTTACAAAATCCGTGCTGGAAGAAGAGAGTGTGATTATTATGGTTCAGCCATCGTACACCTCGTGTAGGGATCATGAAAATAGGATAGATTAGAGGGCATGCATATGCACGTAAACAGTCATTTTTCTTCTCGCCCAGTACATTAATGGAATAGGAAAGAAAGTCGATAATAT
Source organism: Schistocerca americana (assembly GCF_021461395.2). Taxonomy (NCBI): domain Eukaryota; kingdom Metazoa; phylum Arthropoda; class Insecta; order Orthoptera; family Acrididae; genus Schistocerca; species Schistocerca americana. The sequence continues at coordinate 923,569,986 of NC_060121.1, read as the reverse complement.
TGCTACAGGACGACTGTGACCAAGAAAGACGTTCCTCAAACCGTGGTGACACAGATCTGGAGCGATGAGGTAACTCTTGGGGGTACAGAACGATGGAGGTTGTCAAGATGAACGAACGGATGCACGTGGTAGCACAACAGGTTTCTGCATCTTTAGCCTGTGAGGTTTAAGTGGTTCTTAGTTCTAGGGGACTGATGACCTCAGATATTAAGTCCCATAGTGCTCAGAGCCATTTGAACCATCTACGCCATGTTGACATTCTGCGTATGGTGAGGGCTCTGCCACCTACCTGGTGTCATGGAGATGCACCGCCACATGTCTCTTTCGAAGTATTCGTACTCTGTCATCGCAGCTGGTAACGTTTCTCTAAGCTTCGAGTCTCCAGTGAGTTGTTTCCGTGCCCATTCTCCTTCCCGTGTCTTGTGATGGCTGTGTTTGGAGGCAAACATCTGGAACGGTGATTCTGTACTCTACAGTGAATACGTGGTTCGGGATGGTATGGTGACTCAACGGACGCTGTCGGCTGTCGTCTGTCGTCCAGCATCGAGTTGCACTGTGAACCGTCTATCCGCTGCTGTAAAAAAAAAAAAAAAAAAAAAAAAAAAAAAAAAAAAAAAAAAAAAAAAAGCTCTGAGCACTATGGGACTTAACATCTGAGGTCATCAGTCCCCTAGAACTAAGAACTACTTAAACCTAACTAACCTAAGGACATCACACACACCATGCCCGAGGCAGGATATTCGACCCTGCGACCGTAGATATGGCGCCGTTCCAGACTGAAGCGCCTAGAACCGCCTGGCCCCACCGGCCGGCTCCGCTGCTGTAATTAGTGATCCTGATCTGTAGCCGCTGTTCGATTTCTTGTTCCCTACATTAGTTCACTCTGGCCGTGATATTTTCCGCGAATCGAGGAACCCTGTAAGTAGGCTGTTTAGATTTTTATGTTGGTAACGCCACGTATGAAAACCACTGACTGTGCTGTGCGCAGTCTGTGGCTGGTTGGCATTGTTGAAAAATTCTCTATTGTAGTGTTGGGCAGTTGGATGTGAACAGCGCGTAGCGTAGCGCAGTTGGAGGTGAGCCGCCAGCAGTGGTGGATGTGGGGAGAGAGATGGCAGAGTTTTAAGAGCGGACGATCTGGACGTGTGTCCGCCAGAAAGAGTAAATTTGTAATACTGGATACCATGAACTGACGTTTGAACACTATTAAGGTAAATACATTGTTTGTTCTCTATAAAAATCTTTCATTTTCTTAGTATGCCTATCAGTTGTTAGTGCCTTCAGTAGTTAGAATCTTTTATTTAGCTGGCAGTATTGGCGCTCGCTGTTTTGCAGTAGTTCGAGTAACGAAGATTTTTGTGAGGTAAGTGATTCATGAAAGGTATAGGTTATTGTTAGTCAGGCCCATTCTTTTGTAGGGATTTTTTAAAGTCAGATTGCGTTGCGCTAAAAATATTGTGTGTCAGTTTAGTGTTGATCAGTATAGGTAAAGAGTGAAATGTCTGAGTACCATCAGTTTAGCTCAGCTGTTTGAAGATCAAATAACGTAAGGGGTTTATCAGCACAGTAATTCATAAATTTTCTAAGGGGACGTTTCAACCCGTACGATCTTAGTAATTTTGTGTCCCACACGTCGTACACATCGTATGGCTGTCGCCAAATGCTTTTATAGCGCGCCTGTTGTTGATGCTACAGTGCCGGCTAGTAAAAGGTTTGAAAGCAGCCCACCAGCCATGAGACACGACGGGCTTTTCTACTCGTCGTGGCAACAAGAGGCTCTCCCTGACGAACACAGCACATATCTCCAGTTCAGTTACTGATGATTGTAATCTATAAATCTTCAGCTTTTAATCACGCTATAAATATGAATCCAATTCCTCTGCTTCAATCGAATTTATTTACTGCGATAGACCTATTTTGGGTATAATTGCCATTTTCAAGCTATCTGCGAATATTACATAGAATTTTATCATTACTTACTCAAATTATTTTTATTTACTTGTTATGACTATATGGCTCGTGTGTACATTAATACATACATTTACTTATTATTGACTTTCATTTCAAACGTATGAGTGCCGTAGCTTATTAAACTGCTGTCTATGATTTTACGATCTATGTTTGTATTTTAACGAATTTGTGACAGCTTGTTGGTCATTTTTGACATCACTGGATGCTGACCAACGCGTTTTTGTTTACGTTTATATGGTAACGAATTTCTGACAGCCCATTTGACAGTTGAACCAACGATGATATATCGTTGCAAAGTTGTTTTTTTATAGAATTTGCCTGTTGGCTTTTGCCTCGGGTTCTTTGGGCGACGTTTGTTTGATGATTTTTCTGACGTTTCACCAGCACTAGTGGCTGACATTGTCAAAGCTTCACCCTCCGTTGCTGATGGTGGACTGGAGTCGAGCTCAAAGAACAGTCCGAGACAGAAACCAGTAGCCAATTTTCCAACAAGTGGCCACAAAATCTCCAACGATTTTGCTTCATATTGTCTATGAAGTTAGTTGATTGACCCTTTCATCTTTACTGCTAAAATTATAACGTCGTTACAAGACTAGTACCACGCATCGAGCCTAGAAGAATGGAAAGTAAATTTTCAGCTGTAATTACATATCTGTACAAGAAATCTCATCGAAATCGGATCACTACAGTAAAAAGCTGCGTCATGAAGCAGTATGTTGTTGAAGTGGTTTTTAAGAATAGTCGCAGCACGCCACGTCGATTCGCCGTTCCTGCAGAAATTAACGCATACAAAGGACTATTCTCCAGATAAGCGCAGCTGTGTGCAGTGTCGGAGATGGTGACGTACTGTGAGCAAGTTTGCGAAACTGGCGGCGGCAGGGCTTATAAAGCGGCGATGTCCTGCGCGGCGACTTCAAAGACCTGGCAGACAAGCGTCTCCCGCCAGCCCTTAATGAGCCTGGGCCACCCAGCAAGGGACCTCTCACCTGCCGCTGTCAAGGGTCACACACGGCAGGAGCGAGTCTGCAATAATGCGAGGGACAGCGCTGGAAGATGATACTGAGGAAAGTATTATTAGTAATTCAAATGAAGAAGGTTAAGCGAAGACGGAACGGGAGGCCAGTGAAGAATAAAATGCCTGCACTACCGAGAGATACGTAGGGAGGTCGGCAGAATCAGAACTGACCTGGGAATACTCGAGTCTTTTTAACACGCTGTCAGTGAACTTAATGCAATAAGCAGAATTTTGTTCATCATGACTGTGAATTTGGAAGTAGGTTATGCGGCCGATTGAATTTGTAAACATATACTGAAGATCCAAAGAAACTGGTACACCTGCCCAATATTGTGTAGGTCAGCATGCGCACGCATAGGCATGGATAATGTCTATAGTAGCACTGGAGGGAAATTACACCATGAATCCTGCAGGGCTGTCCATAAACCCGTAAGAGTGCGAGGGAGTGGAGATCTCTTCTTAACAGCACTTTGCAAGGCATCCCAGATATCTTCAATAATGTTCATGTCTGGGGAGTTTGGTGGCCAGCGGAAGTGTTTAAACTCAGAAGAGTGTTCCTGGAGCCACTGTGTAGCTATTCTTGGCGTGTGGGGTATCGCATTGTGATACTGGGATTACCCAAGTCCGTCGGACTTGGCTCTGAGCATGGTCCATGGATTAATGAGATTGTCTCCATACCCGTACATGTCCATCCGCTCGATAAAATTTGAAATGAGACACGTCTGAGAAGGCAACATGTTTACAGTGAAACTTCCTGGCAGATTAAAACTGTGTGCTGGATCGAGACTCGAACTCGGGATCTTTGCCTAGCGTTCTCGCTTCCCACGCCCGGGTTCCCGGGTTCCATTCCCGGCGGGGTCAGGGATTTTCTCTGCCTCGTGATGACTGGGTATTGTGTGATGTCCTTAGGTTAGTTAGGTTTAAGTAGTTCTAAGTTCTAGGGGACTGATGATCACAGATGTTAAGTCCCATAGTGCTCAGAGCCATTTGAGCCATTTGAACCGGGACCTTTGCCTTTCGCGGGCAAGTGCTCTACCATCTGAGCTACCCATGCACGACTCACGCTCCGTCTTCACAGCCTTACTTCTGCCAGTATCTCGTCTCCTACCTTCCAAACTTTACAGAAGCTCTCCTGCGAACTTCGCAGAACTAACACTCCTGAAAGAAAGGATACTGCAGAGACATGGCTTAGCCACAGTCATCAATGGTCCAATGCCGGTGTTGATGGACCCAGATGAGGCGTAAAACTTTGTGTCGTGCAGTCATCAAGCGTACACAAGTGGCCCTTCGGCTCCGAAAGCCCATATCGATGTCGTTTCGTTGAATGGTTCGGACGATGACACTTGTTGATGGCTCAGCGTTCAAATCTGCTGCAATTTGCGGAACGGTTGCACTTCTGTCACGTTGAACGATTCTCTTCAGTCGCCGTTGGTCCCGTTCTTGCAGGATATATTTCCGGCCGCAGCAACGTCGGAGATTTGATGTTTCACCGGATTTCTCATATTCACGGTACACTCGTGAAATAGTTGTACGGGAAAATTCCCACTCCATCGCTACCTCGAAGATGCTGTGTCCCATCGCACGTGCGCCGACTATAATAGCACTTAACGTTCGCTTAAATCTTGATAATCTATCATTGTATCAGCAATAACCGATCTGTCAACTGCGCCAGACACTTGTTGTCTTGCCGGCCATTGTGGCCGACGCGGTTCTAGGCGCTTCAGTCCGGAACCGCGCTGCTGCTACGGTCGCAGGTTCGAATCCTGCCTCCGGCATGGCTGTGTGTGATGTCCTTAGGTTAGTTAGGTTTAAGTAGTTCTAAGTCTAGGGGACTGATGACCTCAGATGTTAAGTCCCATAGTGCTCAGAGCCACTTGTTGTCTTATATAGGCGTTGCCGACCGCAGCGCGATATTCTGCTGTTTACGTAACTCTGTATATGAATACGCATGCCCATACCAGTTTCTTTGCACCTTCAGTGTAACATAAATATTTCACAAAAACCGCATTATATAGTTTTATTTAGAAACAGCTACTTTCGAGAAGTCACCCATCTTTCTCGTAAACAGTTGTGTTTGTTGCATTTGAGAGTGACATTTGAAATCGGGATGTGCAAGAACTCTCGGAATATTATACCCTAGTACAGTCTTATTTGGGCAACTGAATACAGAGTAACGGTAACACCTTCAGTCCAGATCGCTATTTAGGTGCAGACGGGAATTCTCCTTACAGGCAGTCTGCCTCAGTACCTGGCTGATCTCCGCTCTGATACTGACGATTCTCCAGTGCTGAAATGTGGGACGCTGAGACCGACACAAACTCCACAAGCAGAGCGCTGGTGCGGGCGCAAGTGTTCCACAGAACGCCGTTGTCGAATATGGAGCTCCGCATCAGAGGACCTCACGTGATCCTCTTCTGGGCCAAAGACATCGTCAATAACGTTTGCAGTAGGCACACGGACACAGACTGAACGTGTCACTCGGTCAGATGAGTCGCGTTTCTTGTTACATCAGGTCGATGGTCGTGTTCCGAAATGCCGTCATGAATGCGAGCGGATATTTGAAACACGCCACGTACGCAGAACCATGGGCGTATTATTACATTATGGAGGACAATTACCTGCACTTCCATGGGACGTGCGGTATTAATCGGAGGCACTACGTCAGCTGTGAACTGCGTGAATATTCTTGCGGGCTATCGGCATGCGACAGTTCACACAGTGTTGATAAAATTTTAATTGTCATCAAGCTAGTCAAGTCGTCTTAAATTGTTGTTTTAGCAACCACATTAGTCCTAAGAGATAAGTTGGAGAACGGAAACGTATCTCAGTATAACTTTTTTTTTTAATTTCTGTTTGTTTCCAAAAATGTAGTGTCGGTTCTATGACATTATCCGCCAATTTTAGCAGAGTGAGCGGTCAAAAATGGTACGGGTTGCTCTCATCGCCGGCAGCAGTAGTCCGGGGCAAAGACGACATCAACGGGAGCTGGCCACAGAAGCAATAGCCGACAGCTGTGGAATGCAATGAACTAATTGTTAAAAGTAACGGTAGCGTTGTACGTTTATTTCAGTTGAATACCAGGTCCTGTACAGTGCAGTGGCAGCGAAGGCTAACTGGCGAGCTGACATACCCGTGGCCACAGCGTAACTACTCGATTGCGTCTCTTCCGGGGAATAGTTTCTGAATAGATTTAAGGAGGTGTTTTGAGGATATTTTTACGTCGAAAATTAATACTGACTAGTGGTTGTTCTACGGTTTACTGAATTCTGATCGTTGTTATTGAGTCGCAATCAACGAAAAAGTTCTTTAGGCACTTGTACGTTTCACAGACTTTAAGAATTGATCGATAGTTTACTGTGATGCGCAGTAAGTGCTGCACCTAGACCGGACATTGGTAATTGGCACTTAGGTTGCTCTTCAATCGAACGTCCGTCCGTGCATATTAACTAGTGATTCTTTTCGTGCACTCCAAGGAATCTGGGTGTTCGGGATATATGTATGCGAGTATATGTGTAATTCGGTAGTCCGCACGACTTATTTCTACATGAACTTGAACCAAATGGCTCAAATGGCTCTGAGCACTATGGGACTTAACAGCTATGGTCATCAGTCCCCAAGACTAACAAACCTAAGGACATCACACAACACCCAGTCATCACGAGGCAGAGAAAATCCCTGACCCCGCCGGGAATCGAACCCGGGAATCCGGGCGCGGGAAGCGAGAACGCTACCGCACGACCACGAGCTGCGGACAACCAAACTGGGGGGTATAGAATCATCAGAGATGGAAGAGCCACCCTACTGTACACTTGAGGTAAGGAAGACAGTGTTTGGCTGCGCCCACGAGAGTTTAACTTGCCTGACAGAGGAAAAGAATGACCACCGAAAGAATCCAGTATAGTCTCCAGGCCGAGTCCTGCACCTTCTGCCCACCTCATACACACCCCATATACAAACTGAACCCCAGAGGCCTCACCGTGATTAAAACAGAATATCTGCAATGTCTTTTTAAATTCGCCAAAAGGTAAGTATGATGATGATTGAAACGCCACACATTACTAATACGTGCCCAGAAAAGCAATAGGTTATCACCAGCAACGTACGTCAGTAGACCCAATATTCACAATATATTTCTTTCCTTTGCAAGATGCTGGAACACACGACGGGCAACCGATGTGGGTATCGTCTGTAATGTACGCTTCTGGTGATGTCACATGTCGTTGAATCCTTAGGAAATACCTGTGACATGGAGCTTTAACATATCTGCAGAAGCACGCAGCAGATAAAGTAGTCCAATATCTCCAGGTCGTGATTCTGCGGCCACGAAAGGTCGTGGAAGTAGCCGTCCTTCTGCTGGATACCAGTCTACATGGAAATTTAGGGAAACGAATTATCAGATGAAGCAGCCAAGGGGGCATGTATCGATAATGACGTGCTTCAGTGTGCCGTCTCCCTATATGATATCAATTAACTGTTGTGGTAGAGGGTCATCCGTAGATTGGAACAAGAGTGGCTGTAAGTGACAGAGAACACCTATGACTAGTAAAATCAACAACGTTATTATGACGTACTTCCTTCCAGCCACACAGGCGGGATCAGGTCCTCCTCCCTTGTCTCAGCATGGAACACAGTCCAATGATGCAAGACTATCCCCCAACGAGAGGACTCTCCAATGAGGAGTGCTTGTCGCTTAAAGGTCACACACTGCCATTTTTTAATTGATGCCCCACTTTTTAACTGACTGTGTTTTATACTCAGAAAAGAGAAAGGCGATTAATTTACCATCAGATTTGCCCTGTATTTTAACTGAATGTGAGACGAAAGTGGTACCACTTCCGACTCTGTGAAATGTCCTACCAGCTCTGCAAAATATTAGGGAAGAGTTTTTAAAGTTTTATCGGGGCTGGCTCCTCTTCGCTTTTTTAGCTGATCGGTCAGTCACACATCACTGTGTCGCCATTTTATCGTCCTCGTATTATTCATGCTTTAATAGAATATATTGTGTCTCACTATTTAGAGGCACAAAACGCGTGGGTGTTTTCAGCTCGTTACTAAATGCAAATAAGTTGATAGGAGCTGAAGGAGTCCAGGTTGCAATAATATGCGGTACGGCACACTGTTAGAGAGAGGGATTATTATAGTACCATGAAATTACTTATGTTCAGTAGTTTGTAAGACAGCAGCTGCGTCTATGAACTGACAATCTCGTAACATGGAATACCATGGACTAATACAACATATTCTCAGAGAGTAAACCTGATAGGCCCTCCTCAGAGAATTAACAAACATTACAGAACTGGCTGAGGGCCGATTATGAAAGTGCGTCTGCCTAGGTTGAAATCTAGCTAAGAAGTGAACGAGGCATTCTGCAGTTCCGTCGAGCTGCACAGCCCGCTTGAGTGCGCTGTGCTCGGCAGACGACGGGCTGCCAACCTTGTGTTGGCGCGGCGTTGTAGCAGTATCTGTGGCAATGATACTACAGAATATTTTAGAACCTTTAACTAAATTGGCAGCATCTGCAGGTTTGCATGTTAAAGTGATAAAATGGGCGAACATGAGATTGTCCTTTACTTGTTTTTAATATTTTATACGTGGCATCTTTTTAATATTTTAGACGTTATAATCAAATTTTTTCTGGTTATTTTAGTAAGGTTGCTGGTAACATCGTCGCTGAGCATAAATAAAACACACTTACACGAGCTAAATTGACCGTAGTGTTGGAGTAGCCACAGTCTTTATGATCACGTTTCGGCCTGTAGTGATCTCATCTTCAGGAGCGAAACGTTTGTGTGGCGCAGGGCGGCGCTGAGCATAAATAAAACACACATACACAGGCTAAACTCACCATAGTGTTGACATAGCCACAGTCTTTATAATGACGTTTCGGCCTTTAGTGATCTCATCTTCAGGAGCGAAACGTTTGTGTGGCGCAGGGCGGCGCTGAGCATAAATAAAACACACATACACAGGCTAAATTCACCATAGTGTTGACACAGCCACAGTCTTTATAATGACGTTTCGGCCTTTAGTGATCTCATCTTCAGGAGCGAAACGTTCGTGTGGCGCAGGGCGGCGCAGGCGAGTCGCCGGTGCCGGTGTGGGTGCTGTCGGCGATGTGCGCGGGCAGCGGCGCGCTGCTGGTGGCGGCGCAGGTGCCGGCGGTGCGCGGCCCGCGGCGGCTGCTGGCGGCGTCGACGGCCGCGCTGTGCGGGCTGGGCGGCGGCGCGCTGGCGCTGGGCGGCGGGGCGGCGCCGCTGCCGCTGTTCGCGCTGCTGCTGGCCGCCCACACCATGCTGCCCGCGCCTCGCGCGCTCGCCGCCGCCCTCTCGGCGCTGCTTGCCGCCGGCCACCTCGCGCTCGCCGCCGTCCTGCGGCCCTGGCCCTCCACGCAGGCCACAGTCTGCCAGGTGAGCCGCTGCCTTACTCAGTATACTGCTGGTTAAACTGTGACACCGTGAAGGCTACGTGCAACAAACGTCGTACTGATACGAAGATATCCAAACGATCGGCATTTAATTGCAAGTGCACAAACTGGAGTGATACCGTCTACATTTTGTTTGTAAGGAACGATTACGAAAGCGGTCTCCCATTCAGAGATGGCGTCTGAATGCTGATTTGTTTCTCAGAATATCGTTTTTGCTCTGAGCAAGGAGAAGAAACGTTTACCAACACATCTCCAAATTCAACAGTGGCAAAACTGTGACCTATTGAGACTGTAGTTGATATTGCAGCTCACATTGGTAGCGATTCCCGACTGTTGTGCATATACCGAATCGATGGGCTTACGGTGGATCTCAGCTTTCCTCCACGCGACTAGCGCGCGATAGGCCAAACATACATGCACTACTGGCCATTAAAATTGCTATACCAAGAAGAAATGCAGATGATAAACGGGTATTCATTGGACAAATATATTATACTAGAACTCACATGTGATTACATTTCACTCAATTTGGTGCATAGATCTTGAGAAATCAGTACTCTGAACAACCACCTCTGGCCGTAATAACGGCCTTGATACGCCTGGGCATTGAGTCAAACAGAGCTTGGATGGCGTGTACAGGTACAGGTCCATGCAGCTTCAACACGATACCACAGTTCATCAAGAGTAGTGACTGGCGTATTGCGACGAGCCAGTTGCTCGGCCATCATTGACCAGGCGTTTTCAATTGGTGACAGACCTTGAGAATGTGCTGGCCAGGGCAGCTGTCGAAAATTTTTTGTATCCAGAAAGGACCGTACAGGACCTGCAACATGCGGTCGCGCATTATCCTGCTGAAATATAGGGTTTTGCAGGGATCGAATGAAGGGTAGAGCCACGGGTCGTAATACATCTGAAATGTAACGTCCACTGTTCAAAGTGCCGTCAGTGCGAACAAGAGGTGACCGAGAAGTGTTACCAATGGCACCCCCTACCATCACGCCTGGTGATACGCCAGTATGGCGATGACGAATACTCGCTTCCAATGTGCGTTCACCGCGATGTCGCCAAACACGGATGCGACCATCATGATACTGTAAAGAGAACCTGGATTCATCAGAAAAAATGACGTTTTGCCATTCGTGCACCCAGGTTCGTCGTTGAGAACAGCATCGCAGACGCTCCTGTCTGTGATGCAGCGTCAAGGGTAACCGCAGCCATGGTCTCCGAGCTGATAGTCCATTCCGCCGCAAACGCCGTCGAACTGTTCGTGCAGATGGTTGTTGTCTTGCAAACGTCCCCATCTGTTGACACAGGAATCGAGACGTGGCTGCAAAATTCGTTACAACCGTGCGGATAAGATGCCTGTCATCTAGACTGCTAGGGATACGACGCCGTTGGGATCCAGCACGGCGTTCCGTATTACACTCCTGAACCCACCGATTCCATATTCTGCTAACAGTCATTGGATCTCGACCAACGCGAGAAGCATTGTCGCGATACGAAAAACCGCAATCGCGATAGGCTACAATCCGACCTTTATCAAAGTCGGAAACGTGATGGTACGCATTTCTCCTCCTTACATGAGGCATCACAATAACGTTTCACCAGGCAATGCCGGTCAACTGCTGTCTGTGTATGAGAAATCGGTTGGAAACTTTCCTCATGTCAGCACGTTGTAGGTGTCGCCACCGGTGCCAACCTTGTATGAATGCTCTGAAAAGCTAATCATTTGCATATCTCAGCATCTTCTTCCTGTCGGTTAAATTTCGCGTCTGTAGCACGTCATCTTAGTGGTGTAGCAATTTTAATGGCCAGTGGTGTATTTTTTTAAGTTACCTATGCAGGGTTCTCCTTTTACGACACATGCTGTCAGTAAGCAAAAAGGACTCTTTGTCTTGACAAATATCCTCGCTGCGATCGATATTGACTGTCAGCAAGGTGCCCATTGCAGATTCTGTTGATGCGATAGCAGAGAGAGGCACTCTGAAAAAGGTGCGTTCTATGACCTTATTGGGGGCAGACGAATTCTAGTTCTGTGCACTCTATAACGATGGATGTATCCGTGTATGAAGGCTCCAAGCATAATGGACGTTGCCACTTTGTATTCCTCAACATCATAAGCCATAATGGTTATTGGTACCACTCCACACATAGCACAATTACCTCTCGTTCGTACAGCGTATAATTTGGACAGCAGCCATAATATTTCTGACGTATTAAGCCCTATGGGTGTGCACTACCGTCGAGGTTTTTGTAACATCTTTCAGCAAGGTAGCACAACACCGCATATTCTCCGTACTTTCCTGACCAGTAACGATACAGCGTGTCTTCGACTGGTGCCTTGGTCAGCAGCTTCAAAAATGGCTCTGAACACTATGGGACTCAACTGCTGAGGCCATTAGTCCCCTAGAACTTAGAACTAGTTAAACCTAACTAACCTGAGGACATCACACACATCCATGCCCGAGGCAGGATTCGAACCTGCGACCGTAGCGGTCTCGCGGTTCCAGACTGCAGCGCCAGCAGCTTCTTTAGATACCGAACCCACTGGAGGTATCTAATGATGCTGTGCCGCCACCACTCGCCAGCCACTATCATTGATGAAGTATATGCCAGAGTCGAAGCAGCATATGACGAGGACCGGCCGAGGTGGCCGAGCGGTTCTAGGCGCTACAGTCTGGAACCGCGAGACAGCAACGGTCGCAGGTTCGAATCGTGCCTCGGGCATGGATGAGTGTGATGTCCTTAGGTTAGTTAGGTTTAAGTAATTCTAAGTTCTAGGGAACTGATGACCTCAGAAGTTAAGTCCCATAGTGCTCAGAATATAATGAAGTAGTCGTGACTGGTTTCCGAGCTTAGTTTAACTCGATACCAGCATGGTCGTAGCCACTGTTGATGTTCTCTATAGTAAATTTTGTAACCTGCATACCTTCGAATCACCTACAAATTTAATGTATTCTTACACGCAATAAGTAAACTTTTATTACTTGCTACTATTCCTGATGCTGCAAGCAAACTTAGACTTCCTCGGTTACAGACTGACGTGAAAAACTGACTACGACAAAACAGACCTATGTCACCGTTTCGCTTACAATATCTCTCTATCTATATCCGTATTCCGTATGCCGCTTTACGGTGAGTGACGGAGGTACTTATGCTATCACAAGCTTAACTCCCCCCCCCCCCCGTTTAATTCGCAAATAGCGCATGGGAACCACGATTGTCGGTAAACATCCGTATCAGCTGTAATTTCTCTGAATTTCTCGTTGTGATCATTTCTCGAGACATTGGGAGCGGAGGAAGTAACATGTTGTCACGCCCTTGGCCATTCGAAGTAAACCTCTCCGTGATGCAGAATGCCCGTTTGGTAGCGTCCGACGCCGCAGTTTGTTCAGCGTCTCCTTAACGCTCATGTGTCAATTAAATGATCATGTGACGAAAAGCGTCATTATTCGATGGATCTTCTTCACATCTTCTGTTACTGAACCTGGTATGGATCCCAGACTGATGAGCAGCTCTAAAGTATCGGTCTAAGCCATTTCCTTCGTTGATGAATTACATTTCCTTAAGATTCTTCTAATGAATTTCAGCCTAGCACCTGCTTATCGTGGAATTTGTTTTATCTGATCGTTTGACTTAAGACCACTCTATATGGCTACTCCTGTGCATTTTACTGCACTATAGTGTCCAATAATTTATCGCAAATAGCGCAATCTAACAGCAGCGGATATTTTGACTACTTATGAACAGTACGACACATTTATTTATTTCATTGTCAATTGCCAGTCCCTGCATCAATTGTCGATCTGCTACAGGTCTTCCTGCATTTCGCTAAAGTCTTCCGGCTTTGCTATCTACCCACAGACAACTGCAGCGTCTGCGTGGTCCCGAGTTATTTATCCACTAGATTAGTCACATATGTTGTGAAAGAGAACGGCCTTATCACACTGCTTTGAGGATCTTCAGAAATCACTTTTACATACGACGATTTTCATCCGCTAAGAACAATTTGTTGAGTTTTATCTCCAAAGAATTCCTCATCCAATCACAAATCTGGTCCGATTCTCGGCAGCTCGTATTTTGCTTACTAAACGAAAATGTGGTAATGTGTCGAATGCCTTTCTGTAGTCAAGTATCACAGCACCGACCTGGATACCTTTACCTACCACGCTCTGAATCTCACGGACGAACAGCGTGAGCTGAGGTTCGCAAGAGCTCTGTCCGACAACTGCCTTTCCTCGTTGACCATTTCTCCCTAGCACACGTCTGACGACTCACCCTGCGTGAATCCCACCCGTACATGAGTCCAAGGAAATGGTAGACCTCTTCGTTTGTCTCCATTTGTTCCTTTCAGTCCTTGGCGGATTTCGCAGTTCTGAAACAGTTTATACCGATGATTTGAGGAATGAAGATCGGACCAGCTAACTCACCCTGCGTGAATCCCACCCGTACATGAGTCCAAGGAAATGGTAGACCTCTTCGTTTGTCACCATTTGTTCCTTTCAGTCCTTGGCGGATTTCGCAGTTCTGAAACAGTTTATACCGATGATTTGAGGAATGAAGATCGGACCAGCTAACTCACCCTGCGTGAATCCCACCCGTACATGAGTCCAAGGAAATGGTAGACCTCTTCGTTTGTCTCCATTTGTTCCTTTCAGTCCTTGGCGGATTTCGCAGTTCTGAAACAGTTTATACCGATGATTTGAGGAATGAAGATCGGACCAGCTAACTCACCCTGCGTGAATCCCACCCGTACATGAGTCCAAGGAAATGGTAGACCTCTTCGTTTGTCACCATTTGTTCCTTTCAGTCCTTGGCGGATTTCGCAGTTCTGAAACAGTTTATACCGATGATTTGAGGAATGAAGATCGGACCAGCTAACTCACCCTGCGTGAATCCCACCCGTACATGAGTCCAAGGAAATGGTAGACCTCTTCGTTTGTCTCCATTTGTTCCTTTCAGTCCTTGGCGGATTTCGCAGTTCTGAAACAGTTTATACCGATGATTTGAGGAATGAAGATCGGACCAGCTAACTCACCCTGCGTGAATCCCACCCGTACATGAGTCCAAGGAAATGGTAGACCTCTTCGTTTGTCTCCATTTGTTCCTTTCAGTCCTTGGCGGATTTCGCAGTTCTGAAACAGTTTATACCGATGATTTGAGGAATGAAGATCGGACCAGCTAACTCACCCTGCGTGAATCCCACCCGTACATGAGTCCAAGGAAATGGTAGACCTCTTCGTTTGTCACCATTTGTTCCTTTCAGTCCTTGGCGGATTTCGCAGTTCTGAAACAGTTTATACCGATGATTTGAGGAATGAAGATCGGACCAGCTAACTCACCCTGCGTGAATCCCACCCGTACATGAGTCCAAGGAAATGGTAGACCTCTTCGTTTGTCTCCATTTGTTCCTTTCAGTCCTTGGCGGATTTCGCAGTTCTGAAACAGTTTATACCGATGATTTGAGGAATGAAGATCGGACCAGCTAACTCACCCTGCGTGAATCCCACCCGTACATGAGTCCAAGGAAATGGTAGACCTCTTCGTTTGTCACCATTTGTTCCTTTCAGTCCTTGGCGGATTTCGCAGTTCTGAAACAGTTTATACCGATGATTTGAGGAATGAAGATCGGACCAGCTAACTCACCCTGCGTGAATCCCACCCGTACATGAGTCCAAGGAAATGGTAGACCTCTTCGTTTGTCTCCATTTGTTCCTTTCAGTCCTTGGCGGATTTCGCAGTTCTGAAACAGTTTATACCGATGATTTGAGGAATGAAGATCGGACCAGCTAACTCACCCTGCGTGAATCCCACCCGTACATGAGTCCAAGGAAATGGTAGACCTCTTCGTTTGTCACCATTTGTTCCTTTCAGTCCTTGGCGGATTTCGCAGTTCTGAAACAGTTTATACCGATGATTTGAGGAATGAAGATCGGACCAGCTAACTCACCCTGCGTGAATCCCACCCGTACATGAGTCCAAGGAAATGGTAGACCTCTTCGTTTGTCTCCATTTGTTCCTTTCAGTCCTTGGCGGATTTCGCAGTTCTGAAACAGTTTATACCGATGATTTGAGGAATGAAGATCGGACCAGCTAACTCACCCTGCGTGAATCCCACCCGTACATGAGTCCAAGGAAATGGTAGACCTCTTCGTTTGTCACCATTTGTTCCTTTCAGTCCTTGGCGGATTTCGCAGTTCTGAAACAGTTTATACCGATGATTTGAGGAATGAAGATCGGACCAGCTAACTCACCCTGCGTGAATCCCACCCGTACATGAGTCCAAGGAAATGGTAGACCTCTTCGTTTGTCTCCATTTGTTCCTTTCAGTCCTTGGCGGATTTCGCAGTTCTGAAACAGTTTATACCGATGATTTGAGGAATGAAGATCGGACCAGCTAACTCACCCTGCGTGAATCCCACCCGTACATGAGTCCAAGGAAATGGTAGACCTCTTCGTTTGTCTCCATTTGTTCCTTTCAGTCCTTGGCGGATTTCGCAGTTCTGAAACAGTTTATACCGATGATTTGAGGAATGAAGATCGGACCAGCTAACTCACCCTGCGTGAATCCCACCCGTACATGAGTCCAAGGAAATGGTAGACCTCTTCGTTTGTCACCATTTGTTCCTTTCAGTCCTTGGCGGATTTCGCAGTTCTGAAACAGTTTATACCGATGATTTGAGGAATGAAGATCGGACCAGCTAACTCACCCTGCGTGAATCCCACCCGTACATGAGTCCAAGGAAATGGTAGACCTCTTCGTTTGTCACCATTTGTTCCTTTCAGTCCTTGGCGGATTTCGCAGTTCTGAAACAGTTTATACCGATGATTTGAGGAATGAAGATCGGACCAGCTAACTCACCCTGCGTGAATCCCACCCGTACATGAGTCCAAGGAAATGGTAGACCTCTTCGTTTGTCTCCATTTGTTCCTTTCAGTCCTTGGCGGATTTCGCAGTTCTGAAACAGTTTATACCGATGATTTGAGGAATGAAGATCGGACCAGCTAACTCACCCTGCGTGAATCCCACCCGTACATGAGTCCAAGGAAATGGTAGACCTCTTCGTTTGTCACCATTTGTTCCTTTCAGTCCTTGGCGGATTTCGCAGTTCTGAAACAGTTTATACCGATGATTTGAGGAATGAAGATCGGACCAGCTACGTGTACCCGCACGCCGGGAGGTGTACAGTACACTGCCTACCGAATGGGTGTGGTGCTCTTGAAGCACAATTAATGGCCAGTAAGCGAACACTATGTTATATTAGTTTTCATACGCAAGATATTTTCTTAATTTGTTGTGTGTAAACTTCGACCTCTGTTCCGTACAATATAATTTACATATTAGTGGCCGCAAATTTTGCTAGGGACAATCAGTATTTATTTAGTTGGACGTGCACCGAGCGGTGAGGGGGGGGGGGGGGGGATGGAGCCCACATACGGGGTGTTCAAAAAGTCTCTCAGAAGTACCGTATGGTTGTTAGTTCCGCGTGCCCTATGCCGCAGTGGATATACCGAAATGAAACTCAGTGAAATACAAATTACTAATTTATTGAATATTCATTTTTACTTGCAAATTTTCACGTTAAATGTAGAAAGTGCCCCCCCTGTTGTTGAATAAACAGTTCAATTTGTCTAGTCATGTTTCCAAACACAAGCTGTAAATTTCTTCTGTAACAGAAGCAGTGAAAGTGGATATTGCAGTTTTCAATTCATCGATGGATTTTGGACGGTTTTTATAGACAGTTGCTTTCGCTGCACTTCAGAAGAAAAAGTCTGGCGGTGTTAGGTCAGGCGATCGTAGAGGCCAATGTCCCTGCGAAATTATGCGATCACCAAAGACATCAGCAAGCAGTGACATCGAAACGTGAGCTGTATGCGCGATTGTACCATCTTACTGAAAATAACCGTTCAGTATTTCACTTAACACAAGTTCTCCTATAAATGGGTACAGAATATCACTGCAGTATCGTTGTGCGTTTATTGTTTCGTTGAAAAGTATGGGACTCACAAACTGACGTCTAGAAACTGCAATCAAAACTGTTTTCACAGAATGAAGTGGTTCCTCATGACTACACAATGGATTTGCAGTACTCCACATACGTGAATTTTGCGAGTTCATGTACCCGGATAAATGAAACCACGTCTGATCAGTGAAAAACGTTTCATTAAAAATATACCTTCCATTTCGTTGAACGAAATTTTTGAACCATTGACAATAATGCAGTCTCTTTCCATGACCACTATTTTTCAGTTCTTGCACGACTGTCACTTTGTGTAGAAAAAGTTCTAATTTTTTCCTTACTGCTGTGTTGGCTATTCCGACACTAACATCGAAATCCTAGGCGAGTTTTCTTATTGACTTGTTCGGACTCTTGGATATTTTATCGGAAATATCGAATAGTTTATCCTCAGAAAAAACACTAGGACGACCACTTCTCGGTGCATCTGTCACTGAACCCGTACTTCGAAATTTGTGAATCAAATCTGGCACAGTATCGCGATGTGGGAATGTTGTCTCCGGGAAAACTGAATTAAATGTTTGACGAGCTGAAACTGTGTATTTACCGCCAGCTTTGAACACTTGTTCGACTAAAAACACACGTTCTTCAATGGTTAGCATTTTAAGTAACCCAGGAAGGCGAACAATCTTGCGGCACTCGCGGCCAACAATCATACGGCACTGCGGAGAGACTTTTTGAACACCCCGAATAAGAAAACACAGGAAGATTAAGAGCTGTAACTACGTTTCTACACCCATCCGATGCCCCTGTTTCGATTTTAATACAGCTTTCTTATTATTAATTTCAAATGTGGTGTACATTCAATAACTTAGAATAGAAAATTTACGTACATATCGTAACCATTACTTCGACAAGCATTTCACTCCTAACAGTTTCAATTCTTATTCCTAATCCTTATAATTGTTAAAATGTCGTTTTCTCTATGTTCATCGGCAGTCAGGATTGGTCACAATGCAAACCAATAAAATTTAGATGACACAATATACGTGAAAATTATCGTTGCTTGTTATTCATGTGCAACTGCTTTCTTTACGCACTTGTACCACACTCTGTCAGAATCCTCTTTCCTTAACAACTCCTTATCGCCATCTTTTAATCCATATTATTAATTAACAATCTTTCTCTCATCAAGTTTTCAATAATTTCCCTGTCTACATTTACAGTATTTCATTCTTCATTTTAATTTTTCAAACAAAACTGTGCGCGCACACACACACACACACACACACACACACACACACACACACACACACACAGGCTCAAATCAAAAACTGTGGATTGCCAATACTATAAGACCTAAAGGTTGTCTATTCTAGTTACTAAACAAGTTGGTCTCAGTACAGATAGTATGCCTAGATGTGACCCCTGCGTAGTCTACAGGTCATAACTCAATTTTATCACAGAATCCCAGTGGTTCCGACAAACCACGGTCATTATCCAGGCCTCCACAACTACTGAAACACTTATCGTGCTTCTCGCGGTACAACGTTACAGGAGCGATGTGTGACTGAATGAAGTAGTATTTCATTTGTCAATGAAAGGTTGGAAGTATTAGTTTTGCTATTTGAGTAGCAATATAAAAAAAAGAAGAAGAAGCTTTTCAGAAAAGGTGAATATCTTCACATTGAATATAAGAGGATGTTCTAGGAAGTCTCTTTCAAAATTATTTATCTGGAATGTAACTTTATATGGAAGTGAAAGATAGGCAATAAACAGAATAGATAAGAATATAAGTTTTTGAAACGTGTTACTACAGACCAGTGCTTAAGACTAGGCGGACGAAGATATACTGAATCGAATCTGGGATGAAACAGATGTATGGCATCAAGGAATATTTTCTTTGTCAGAGCAGAGTAGTGTACGGAGTAAAGCTGATAGGGGAGACTAAGCCATGAAATTAGTTAATAGGGCCAAATTTATGTAGGTTGCAGGAGTTATGCATAGACTGTCTTGGAAAGCTACATGAACCCAGTTATCTGATTATTATTACAACAAGAGCGATAACTATAGTCAAGAAAGATGGATTAATCTCCATATAGCAGAGGTATGGTGTGGTAAGTGTATAATTATGAATAGGTAAGTGTAAAATTCGGAAGAGTCACACTAAAGCAAACGATTCAAAAGGCTATGAATAGTGATCAGTTTGGAGACAGCTTAAGGAATATTGTAATCGTATTGAGTCTCCTTTGCTGAGGGCTGGTTGACTAAGGCAGAGCTGGCTGAAGGGTGAGGTCGCGGGGTTATTTCCAGGTCGGTGAACGGGGCGATCAAAGTAATGAGATTCAGTCCCGGAAGACGCATTCTCTTTGAGCACAAGGAGAGGCAGGAGCCCTCTGAAGCCTGCCGGCACGAAAGGCGGACCAGCACTGAACAACCGCGGAGTCAAATCAGCTGGAAGGGCGTGGGATTAGTCCGTCGGTTCTGCTCCGCAACCTGGAGGTGGCTTTTACAAAGTGCTTATGTCGTCCAAAGCACTTGCTAGATGACGGTACAGTTGAAAAGAGCGTAAACGTTTAATGTGAAGAAACAAGTAGTAATAATTTCCATCTCTGAATTCTGGAACACTTGCAAATTTAACGAGCAGTCAGTTTTTAACCGGGGTGCACTCAGCCCTTGTGAGGCAAACTGAGCAGCAGCTTGACTGAGAAGTAGCGGCTCGTGTCTCAGAAACTGACATACGGCCGGGAGAGCGGTGTGCTGACCACATGCCCCTCCATATCCGCATCCAGTGACGCCTGTGGGTGAGGATGACACGGCGGCCGGTCGGTACCTTTGGACCTTCATGGCCTGTTCGGGAGGAGTTTGAGTTTAATAAAAAGTAGCACGCAGTAGACGTAAGTCATTTAATTTAGTTTGGTTACTGCACATAATGAGCGGCAAGACTTTACATTTACAAACCAATTCATGACCAACCAACCAGTCAATAAATTCACAATCTTGAACATGGTTGTTAGCAGCAGCTGTAAGTTTACAGTTGATTTTACAGTCAATAACTTGCTCATTTGCTACTAAAGCCATTGTCTGTCACTGGTTTCCAGTCCATAATTAAAAATGTTATTTTGCTAATTTATTATTAATTTTTCGTCGTAGACACTTGGTCCATTAACATTCCCCATAACATAAAAACGGATACTAAAGCCTAGCTGTGGCCGAGCGGTTCTAGGGGTTTCAGTCCGGAACCGCGCTGCTGCTACGGTCGCAGGTTCGAATCCTGCCTCGGGCACGGATATGTGTGATGTCCTTAGGTTAGTTAGACTTAAGTAGTTCTAAATCTAGGGGACTGATGACCTCAGATCTTAAGTCCCATAGTGCTTAGAGTCATTTGAACCATTTTGAAAGTCTAGCCAAAGTTGCTAATAAATGCTTAGAGTAAAACAAAGTAAAAAAGGGAAAAGAGAGAAATAGGAAACCAAATAACTATTTCATCGATCCAGTACCTTACTGTAGGTGTTCGAATACACCGCAGTTTTGTTCTCGACTCCGTTTTAGTCTAGGTCGGATAGTAGCTGTATTCTGCAGTACCTCATACGACGCATCAACTGCGGATGCAATTTTTCATCTCGTCACGGTTTTCGCATCGTCCTGCGTACATCATATCCATTACTGTTGCCCAGAAATAGAAGTCGAGGACCGACAGATCGGGCGAGCTGGCTGGCCATTCAGCGTCCATATGTCTGCCTGTAGTTTTCATGCGGAAAAGATCCCGTGCAGCTTGGCACACAGATGCAGTGCAGTGCCTAGGTACAGGTACACCATACTGTTGTTGCATCCACATCAATTGCTTCGTTCTTAAATCGTCGAGCAGAGCAGGCAGTTCATTCCAAAGGAAATTCGTGTACTTTCTCCTGTTCAACCTGTCTTAAATAAGTGAGACCAACAACACGGTTACCGATCTTCATCTACATCTACATTTATACTCCGCAAGCCACCCAACGGTGTGTGGCGGGGGGCACTTTACATGCCACTGTCATTACCTCCCTTTCCTGTTCCAGTCGCGTATGGTTCGCGGGAAGAACGACTGTCTGAAAGCCTCCGTGCGCGCTCTAATCTCTCCAATTTTACATTCGTGATCTCCTCGAGAGGTATAAGCAGGTGGAAGCAATATATTCGATACCTCATCCAGAAACGCACCCTCTCGAAACCTGGCGAGCAAGCTACACCGCAATACAGAGCGCCTCTCTTGCAGAGTCTGCCAATGAATCTCAACCTGGTACCCGCCTTACCAACAATTAATTTTATATGATCATTCCACTTCAAATCGTTCCGCACGCATACTCCCAGATATTTTACAGAAGTAACTGCTACCAATGTTTGTTCCGCTATCATATAATCATACAATAAAGGATCCTTCTTTCTATGTATTTACAATACATTACATTTGTCTATGTTAAGGGTCAGTTGCCACTCCCTGCACCAAGTGCCTATCCGCTGCAGATCTTCCTGCATTTCGCTACAATTTTCTAATGCTGTAACTTCTCTGTATACTACAGCATCATCCGCGAAAAGCCGCATGGGACTTCCGACACTATCTACTAGGTCATTTATATATATTGTGAAAAGCAATGGTCCTATAACACTTCCCTGTGGCACGCCAGAGGTTACTTTAACGTCTGTAGACGTCTCTCCATTGATAACAACATGCTGTGTTCTGTTTGCTAAAAACTCTTCAATCCAGCCACACAGCTGGTCTGATATTCCGTAGACTCTTACTTTGTTTACCAGGCGACAGTGCGGAACTGTATCGAACGCCTTCCGGAAGTCAAGAAAAATAGCATCTACCTGGGAGCCTGTATGTAATATTTTCTGGGTCTCATGAACAAATAAAGCGAGTTGGGTCTCACACGATCGCTGTTTTCGGAATCCATGTTGATTCCTACATTGTAGATTCTGGGTTTCCAAAAACGACATGATACTCGAGCAAAAAACATGTTCTAAAATTCTACAACAGATCGACGTCAGAGATAATATAATACAACCCAAGCATTTGACGGCCCGTCGGTGTTGATAATCTGCCTCAAGCATAGGGTTTCGCAGAGGTCCAGTAGTGTTTGGCAAAGGGATCTGGCATTCCTGTGCTGCAAAACTTTTACTCGTTATAACACTATTACTGGCGTTCAGGTGCGTGTGCAACACTGTTTCCAAATAACGGAACTTACGAACTTGTCACAAGGAAGCCAAGTATAACACTACCGCTGCAATTTGCCTAAATATGACTTAACACACAGTATGTGTTACCCTCTGGGAGGATTTTTAAAAGTTTGACCGTCTGTTACATAGCAGACAGAGGGAATCTAACATGCTCGTAATAGTAGCAGTTGGTAGACAACAGAAAGACTAAAATTTTGTAAGAAATTACAGTAACGGAGTTCCAGTAAATGAAATACAAAACGGTCGCCAGCCTAATTAGATATAATAATGTGGAAACATTATTTTTAACTAATCTATTTTTATTCTTGCAAAAGTAACTTTCATAAATCCTTTCCTAATCAAGTGCAATGAACACCTACAATAATAACAAAAACTACACAGTGGGTAGCAGTAGTTATCAACAACATAGTTCAGCAATCACAGAAAAGGGGAAAGAGACTATCCCCGTTAACCACAATATTCACTTCTACTTTTCACTAATTTGGCACATGAACTGTTCCCTGTAGCATACACAAGACTAAGTGGCATCTGGTAACAATTAAAGTTTGACTAAGTCTTACACACACATCAGAAATGCAATAAGATAACACTGTACACATACCTTTTCTATATAGTCTTTTAAATAACCACTTCCAGTTTATTTATTCTAGTTTATTTAGCTAGAAAACAACTATTCGGCCTGTTTTCTTCCTGATATAAAAGAATGAAATGGGGTCCCACAAACCATACCTTCTTTATATAAGCAAGCTATACACACATTTCAGAAATATTTCGCATTATGAAAAAAGCTGAATTACTGCCCCACTTAAGGTCATTGATCTTGCAAAGGTTTAACATTATTTGCACTGACAATACTCTTTACAACTTCAGCAGAGACTTCAATTAGAAGTTAACTTCAAACAGCATCAAAACCAAATGCTTCATAACACTACTTGTGAAGCAAGTGACTTTCACTGACAACTTTTATACTGCTGAAAACACTGATATTTGTAAAATAGAAGCAAACCAAAACACATTGGAGATTTTTATAAATTCATCAATAAGTGTCTCCCATGATTTCAATGAAATCATTAATCTGATTATCCACGTTTATAAAATTTTGCATTCAGAAACTAGGCACACTCTGATAACACAAATTATTATCAGTTTTCACACACAGAATACTCGGTCTTTGGTAATTTTGAGGAGAGGACCATGTTAGGTACCATGAGAGTGGTAAATAAATAGTGGTGGCGAGCACGTGGCGACTATCTGGTCTCCCTTTTGGCAGTAATATGCTCTATTTCGTTCTTCTTGGCGACGTGAATATCATTTTTAGAGCCATTTCCAAGGCGAGAACACCATTTTACAACCACAATTACACCCGAGGCCATTCCATCTGAAATTAGATACTGGATGCCTCGCTCGGCACCTGTGCTGTTGACTGGTCGGCTGCTGGCTACTGACTCCTTACTGTGCTCTCTCGCTTGCCGCCCAAATTCAGCGCCAATACCTCCTTTTAGCTCGCGCCATATCACTTGTGCATCGAACGGAAATCACTATGTCTTTTATATTATACAATACAAAATCCCTATGTATGAACCTGTTTTTACATTGCAGTTTTTCATATATAAATAAACATATTTAATAAAATTCAATTATTTAAGCACACAGTTATAATTCTACAAAACATATTTCGCTAAACTCCACTTTCTCACAATAATGCAAAGACATTAGGCAGTAAAGAGTAAACACTTTATACTTCACATAATAACTTACACTTTATAAACTACTGACTCTCGAGTGTGGTGTTACATCGTCTGTGAACAGTCTCTTTAAATTATAGGTTGCTTCAATTTCCCTCTTACAAAATATCAGCCAATTAGCTTTGTCCAGCACTGAAAACTTCTGATGCACGTGCTGGTGGTATGAGTGCATGTTTATAGGAGGGAAGGAAGATTAGGTTTAAATGTGCCATCGACAACGAGGTCGTTAGAAAGTGGATGTTTGAGTCTTTCAACACTGCGATGCGCCGTGCTGCGTGATATTTGTAACACGCTGCGAGCGTCCTTGTACTACTGTGTGTGTCATATCCAACGCAGTGGCATTGGCTCGATTTCGCACAAGATTGCTTCGCTGGCGCTTTCTGGGTGCAAATCCCCTGTGTGTAGAGCTCGTTGTATTAGAGACTGAAAAGGATCTGCGCAAGGCGGCTTCCACCTCGTTCCGAATAACTCTCGGCGTACATTCGAGCTGTCACCCTGGCAGCCTTTTTGCACATCTAAGTAAATAAAATTAGCAGCAAAGAATCGCGTCGGAAATATCCACTAAAGTAACAACAACGAAACAGGATGCTGGCACAGGAATACTTTAGAAGCATTTTCTCATTATCAGATTTCTGCACGTTATTTCTGAAGCAAATTTTTTTCTGCTGTGTGCCGTGGCAGGAAGGAGGCTGACAAGGAGATGTCCCCAGCGGTGGGGTCGACTTTTTAAATTATCTGTATGGTGATGTAAGTTAAAATCCCAGATGTCACACCCTGCAGCCATTCATCCCGGTGGTCCCTCGTTTGCCAATAACTGTCGAAAAAAATTTCGGAATTTTGTGTGATGCTCAATTGCATTAAAATAGAAATATCATGTTAACTGGTTGCGTGCTGTGACAGGGTAAAGCCTTCACGTGCACAAGGTCGTGGGACTGAATCTGCTGATATAATTTTTTTTTTAATTTTTATCAGAATCATTGATCATTATTTTCATTCAGTTAATTGGTTTAAATGTAATTTTTATTTCTGTTCCTTTGTGACATTTTAATTATTACATGAAATTCTTCATTCGCTCTCATTTCTGTCAAGCTTTTTCCGCTTGAAATCTTTATTCTTCTGATTTTAACTAATTTTGCACATGGTATTAATTTCAGTTTAATTTCTTTCGTTTTATCATCCTATTTTTTTCGTTCATGTTATTACGTTCGTTATTTCTTTTCCTCATTTTGCTTGATTTTGTTTTATTTATAATCTCTTCTTTAATTTAAATCTCAGTCTGCTTTATTTTATCCATGGTGCAGTAGAAATTGAGGCTATGTTTTAAATCTTTATACGACGATTTCCGACCAAAAAATGTACATCTCGTAACGAAAAGCACATTTTTGGCACAACTGCACAGTCGGTATAAATAGATAATTTCTTTTGTTTTCCAACCTATAAATCAGCCTTTTTAGTTATTCAAATATTATGGTAGATAAATATAAATTTAGATTCACTTTTATAGAAATTCCGAATGGAAAAAGAATGATATAAATACAAAATGAGAATGAATGAAAAAATTCATACAGTGATTAAAGTGAAGTGACGAAGGAATATAACTAAAAAATACGTTTCAACCAATTAACTGAATAAAAATATTGATCAAAGTCATTTCGATAAAGATTTAAAAAACAGTGTAAGGCACCTTACAACATTTGAACCCACAACATTCCACACATGAAGGCCTTGCTTGTGCCATTCATTTCACCACGCAACTAGTTTTGCAAAACAGAACTTATTTAATGCTGTTACGCGTCGCGTATTTGTTTTTTCATCGATTATTCGCAAACGAAGCAAACCAGGTCGTATGACTGCGGGGAGCTCTTCCCTTACATCGCCATAAAAATGGTTTCGAAAAGTCGATGCCACCCCTGGCGATCTCTCCTTGTGATACGCGCCCACTGCCAGTTCCACTGTGTTACAGAAATTGTCTTATCGGTAAACATATGTTCACCACGTCTTCCTTGCCCGACTTGCCCTGTCCTGGGTGCCGCCACGCCACGCGTTGTCTGCATGCAGCAGCGCTACTCACAAGGGAAACTCCCCATCGTCCCCCCTTCAGATTTAGTGGTAAAATTGTGCATGGCCTTCCATATTTGACGCGAAGTATAGCCATTCTCTTTAAAAACCTTCTCCAGGTGCAGGAAGGACATGCAAAATTATAATAACAAGTAGCAACGCTCTGAGGAGACTGATGTCGATTATAAATCAACTGCGTTCCTTCCATATGCGGGAAACGTGTCTTCTAAAGTAGACAGATTGCTTACGAAGAATAATATTGATGTCGTCTTCCGTCCACCAGCAAAGAGCAAGGCCATAGTCGGATCCGTTAAAGACGATTTACAATTGAGGAAGGCGGGTGTTTATAAAATTCCCTGTGAGTGTTGCTCTTCATATATGGGTCAGACGACATGAACGGTCCAGGAACCCGTATGCGGCAACCTTTAAAATCAGCAGTAGCAGAACATTGCGTTTCCATGGGACATTCAATGGAGTACAATAATGCCAAAATTTTAGCACCGGTTGGCAGCTTCTGGGACTCTGTAATTAAAGAATCTGTGGTAATATGTCTTGCTGATAATTTAATGGCCGGCCAGTGAGGCCGAGCGGTTCTAGGCGCTTCAGTCTGGAACCGCGCGACCGCTACGGTCGCAGGTTCGAATCCTGCCTCGGGCATGGATGTGTGTGATGTCCTTAGGTTAGTTAGGTTTAAGTAGTTTTAAGTTCTAGGGGACTGATGACCTCAGATTTTAAGTCCCATAGTGCTCAGAGCCATTTGAACCATTTGATAATTTAATGAATCGTGATAACGGCTTTCAGCTGGATAAAAATTGGAATCCAGTTATTAAAATTATGGGGTCACAACGGAATCGACATGCTCAGTAGATACTCAGTGATAAGATTATTCTTACTTCATCACTGAGGGCAGCACACACAACTTGGCTGCCTCGCATATGTCACCTCCTGACGCATACGCCGTAAATCGCCAGAACGATTCGCATGCGCGGAATTCACCATAAATACCGTGACTGCATCAGGTCTCTTTAGTAGTTCGTCTGCTCACGTGAGGATAACCGGACGTCTCTGGGTCGAAATATCGTGGCAGAATGTTGATTGGATCCGGATGCAAACCCGAAAATTCCTGGAAGAAAGAAGAAATATTCCGGGAAATTTTCAGAAGTCACAGACGGTGAAATGTTTCCTATTTTGACGTCAGTATGCTATTTGTCGTTTGATTTATTTTGTACAGTGACTGTCGGTTTAAAGGGTTAATGTTCTTTTGTGCACGAAACGCGATGGCTTTTGAAAAAAAGACCTTGAACTACTAGTAAAGTTGTTTTATCAGAACGGCAACAATAGCAGCAGTGCATTCCGGGAATATTGGAGACAGAAAATGCTGCGAAGAGGCCCCCTGTCAATAAATGGACTAAAGAACATGATCAAGAAATTTAAATAAACAAATGAATTAGGTGGTGCAGCGGGAAAGGCGGGCAATTCCTGTGGCAGTAGTTGTTGAGGATGCTGTCCTGTAGCACATCGTGCAGCACATGCGTCAAATTCTGCAGCCCTTAGCTGAGTGTCAGTTCGTCTGACTGATATGCGGCGAAACCGGGTTCGATTCCTGGCCTGGTCAAACATTTTCTCTACTCGGGGGCTAGGTGTCATCTTATCCTCATCTTAATTTCATTATCATCTACTCGCGAGCCGCCCAGTTTGGCGTTAACTGAAAAGACCTGCAGTTCGGCGGCCGAACTACCTTAGGTGGGGACTCACGACTGTCAACGCCGCACGTTCATTTCATTTCATCTCACAGGAATTGTCTCCCTCATGATTAACAGTTCAAAAGATTTTGCGGCCCATTTTATACTGGTATCGCTAATTCGGAATATGCACCTCATGAAGTCCGAAGATAGGGCACTAAGCCATGACTTTCTCCTTCTTTTTTTGGCAACCATAGTAATGGATGACATGTGGGCAAGGAATATTCGTTAGATGGATGTGAATGCTCAGAACTGTCGCAGATGGCGTTCTACTCCGCCACATGTTGTGCAGGAGCAACACTGCGCTGAGCTTATGCAATTGTGTGGTGTGGTTTGACAAGCTAATTGATTCTCGTTTCGTTTTTCATCGGGGAATGACAGCTCTCGGGACTGTTAGGCGTATAGTGACGACTGCTTGTTGTAAGGACCTCCTTGTGCAACACATAATACCTGCTTTGCAAGAATGCATGATAGGAAGATGCCTCATGTCGCTTGCCAGGTGAAAAATTTGATAACGACCGCATCATCTTTAGGTAGTTTCACGACGTATGGCGTTGCCGATCCCCCGACCTAAATCCACGTGACTTATAATTGTGGAGATATCTGGAAGATCGAGTCTATCAGGAAAGTATCTGGACTGTTCCTGATCTGAAGGATAGCATGAGACGACATATCGCTCTGATTGCGCCGGATACGCCGCGAGCAGCTGTCGATCACGAAGTGTTACGGCTGCAGGACGCAGCTGAGTCGGGAGATCAAATTGAACACACGTTGTAGCTTGTGACTATATCCTAATAAACGTGCGTCTGATCATACCTCTCCTTTCTATGCACACAAACTATTATTTTTTCGGCATACTCCACGTGCGCACCGATTAGTGACCAGGCCTACGATATTTCAGCTTTCTGCAATGTAAACGTCCCGCGGTGTAAACTTTGGACAGTGTCAGTTTAATTATAACCACCCAGTATTATTCACCATATAGGGAGATACTGAGTTACAGATACGCACAACAAAAAGAGTCTGACAAAGCTTTTGGCCAAACAGGACTTGATCAGAATAGGAGGCCTGTTTGACCGAAAGCTTTGTTTGACAGTTTTTTCATTGTGCCTACCTGCCACTCATAATTTCCGCTATGTCGTGAACAGCAACTATACTTTTCATCATATTGTCATTATTCCATCCCGTATTTTCTATTGGTTGACGAAAAACACAAATCAAAACACCAAGAATTAGTTGTGCGACATAAACGAAAGTTGGTAAATGTGTTTCTACTTCTGAAAGATGATTATTCAAACTCCGCGCGCCAGTCGCATAAGAATGACACAAGTAGCGTCACTATGAGGAAGCAAATTAGATTTGCCTTAAATACACGCTGTAGCGGTCGTGAGAGATAGTTACTTTTTAGATTGGAGGCGAGAAAGACGCTATTACCAGTACGTCACTGAGTTTATACGAGGTTGTGTAACAGAGGTACGAAAAGATGGATGTTCTTTCTGCGATACTGCAGGAAGACTTGGCAGGAACGTAGCCCTTGTACATAATTGCTGGCAGCGGTAGTCGCAAGAATGCACAGTCGCAAGAAACCATGTGGCACTACCAAGACACAAGAACATCGTGTTGCGCGTGGGACTCTGGCGGAACGTAATCTATCTACAGTAGCAATCTGAGCTGCAGTTGGCACCACGAGATACAGCGAATTGTTACAGATCGGTTCGTTCAAGGGTAGCTCCGTACCAGACACCCTGTAGCGTGGATTCCAGTGACCCCAAACCACCGCCATTGGTGTCATCACCGGTGTCATGCGGAAGCTCATTGGAGCGCAGCGTGGAAGTCTGTTGTGCTTTCTGGTTCTAGATTTGTGCCAGTGATGGCCATGTGTTGGTTAGGAGAAGACAGCTGAGGGCCTGTTAGCTGCACTGGACGCACACCCGGAGTAATGGCCTGACGTGCAGGAAATCGCATGTCGTTATCCCAAGCACACTCATTGCAAAGTTGAACGTCAGTCTGATGATTCGAGCTTTTGTGCTGCCATTAGTGAACAGTGTTCCAGGGAAGAGGGGGAGGGGGGAGGGGACGGGTGTTTCCCAACTCCATAATGCTCGCCCACATACCGCTGCTGTAATTCAACATTCTCTACAGAGTGTCGACATGTTGCCTTGGCCTACTCGATCGTCAGATCTGTCTCCAATCGAGCAAAGATGGGACATCATTGGATGACAACTCCAGCGCCATTCACAAACAGCGTTAACCGTCCCTATGTTGACCGACCATGTGCAACAGGCATGTAACTCCATCCGGCACCAGTACAACACAATGTATGCACGCATGCTTGTATCCAAAATTCTGGTGTCTACACCGATTGTTAATGTACTAGCATGTCACATTTACCATGGCTGATCTCGCGCTTACTCACTCCGTGAGTGAACGGTATCCTCCAGGTAAGTGATAAGAGAGTTGTGTAGAACGAATGACAAAAATTCTGGAGGTTATGGAATCAATTAAATATACAGGGATAGTAGAAAAAAACTGGAACCACCGCGTAAAAAATGTTAGAGAGAGGGCGTTTTGTTGGCAAGACACATAGATGATACAAAAATCAACCAAATGAACTGCTTACAATACGTTGGTCAGTCCTGTTCAAAAGTAATGCTTCCTTCACTTCGTGATATCACGAAACAAGAAATAGAGCGTTAGGTATCTGATAAGCGGGTTGCTCATGCGCAAAGAGCAAAAGTGTACTGGTAACATTACTCGTTAAGCCCGAATTACAGGCCTATATCACTAACGTCGATTTGCATTAGGGTTTTGGAACATATACTGTATTTGAACATTATGAAGTACCTCGAAGAAAACAATTTATTGACACGTAGTCAGCACGGCTTCAGAAAATATCGTTCTTGTGAAACGCAACTAGCTCTTCATAGCCGCGCGGGATTAGGCGAGCGGTCTAGGCGCTTCAGTCATGGACTGTGCGGCTGGTCCCGGCGGAGGTTCGAGTCCTCCCTCGGGCATGGGTGTCTGTGTTTGTCCTTAGGATAATTTAGGTTAAATAGTCTGTAAGCTTAGGGACTGATGACCTTAGCAGTTAAGTCCCATAAGATTTCACACACATTTGAACATTTGAGCTCTTTGTACTCACGAAGTAAAAAGTGCTATCGACAGGGGATGTCAAATTGATTCCATATTTTTAGATTTCCAGAAGGCTTTCGACACCGTTCCTCACAAGCGTCTTCTAATAAAACTGCGTGCCTACGGAGAATCGCCTCAGTTGTGCGATTGGATTCGTGATTTCCTGTCAGAAAGGTCATTGTTCGTAGTAATAGACGGAAAGTCATCGAGTAAAACAGAAGTAATATCCGGGTTTCCCCGAGAAAGTGTTATAGGCCCTATATTGCTCCTGATCTATATTAACGACATAGGGGACAATCTGCGTAGTCGTCTTAGATTGTTTGCAGATGATGCTGCCATTTACCGTCTTGTTAAGTCATCAGATGATCAAAACGAATTGCAAAATGATTTAGATAAGACATCTGTATGGTGCGAAAAGTGGCAATTGACCCTGAATAAGAAAAAGTGTGAAGTTATTTACACGAGTACTAAAAGAAATCGGCTAAATTTCGATTACGCGATATTTCACACAAATATGAAGACTGTAAATTCAACTAAATACTTAGGGATTACAATTACAAATAACCTAAATTGGAACGATCACATAGATAATATTGTGGTTAGAGCAAACAAAAGACTGCGATTCATTGGCAGAACACTTAGAAGGTGCAACAGGTCTACTAAAGAGACTGCTTACACCACGCTTGTCCGCCCTATCCTGGAGTATTGTTGTTGCGGTGTGGGATCCGCATCAGGTGGAACTGACGGATGACATCGAAAAAGTACAGAGAAGGGCAGCTCGTTTTGTATTATCGTGAAATAGGGGACATAGTGTCACAGACATGATACGTGAATTGGAGTGGCAATCATTAAAACAATGGCGTTTTTCGTTGCGACGGGATCTTCTCATGAAATTTCAGTCACCAGTTTTCTCCTCCGATTGCGAAAACATTCTGTTGGCACCCACCTACATAGGGAGAAATGATCATCACGATAAAATAAGAGAAATCAGGGCTCGCACAGGAAAATTGAAGTGCTCGTTTTTCCTGCGTGCCGTTATTGAGTGGAACGGTAGAGAGACAGCTTGAAGGTGGTTCATTGAACCCTCTGCCAGGCGCTTTATTGTGAATAGCAGAGTAATCACGTAGATGTAAATAAGCAGAAATTATTAGACGACATATACTACATTACACTGTCAGTATTAAAATGAGTTACACGACTGAGGCTGACCGAGGTGGAGCCTTCTTGCAGTTGCTGCATCGGACATCTCCCATTGTTATCTTCCCGTAATCAATAGGATAAACCGCTAGAACACACAGCCATTACGCATCTTCACTCACGAAGTGGAGTTTTCTGCAGCAAGACAAATGCCCACGACGACTTTAGCACTACGTACCGTCACCCCCACCATTTAGCGTCTTCCATCGACGAAAGCGGCAGCAGAAGGAGGGGCTCTGACAGATGCGTGAGAACTTATTTCTAGGTTTCCAGGACGTTACCTTCCAACAGGGTCTGTCAAGACTGCATATTTCCAGTGATACGCTGACCTAGCATAGTATAGAGATTGTGCGACTCTTCCTCTGGCCAACACATTCCCTTGACACTGAAAACACGTGGTCATGAACTGCTGAGAGACTGGCACACAACAATTCGCCAACCACAAGAATGATGAACTGAGGCGCAGAGTTGAAACGGCGTGGAATGACTTCTCCCATACACGCCCGTTTGTGCTCTATAACCAGCTCACACAGAACCATTATAGCTACCAGGGGTGGAAGCTCTGTGTACTGAATTTCACATCTTGTATTGTCACCAATCATTTACGAATTTACACTTTTTTTTGTTCCTACCGTACATTATATGCACAGTAACTTTCAGTGCGTCTCCTCCTTCCTGATGTTGAAATTTTTAACGCTGGCAGTGTAGTAGACCGGCTGCCGAACGCGTATCTCGTAACTGTACAAACTTCTCAACTGGTCCAGCAGCTGCGAGTTAATTGGCGTTGATGGAGGAGGAGCGAAATACTACGAAAATGTTGGAATCTTCCCTAATTGGAGGCCAAGGAGACTGCAGCTGGCTGTCGCGTAGATGAACGTTTTACTCCTGATGGAGGAACAGCGAGCTGATGCAGTGCTGAATTCGGGAACATTGTTGCTTATATACTGGAGGGATTTCTCTGGTGTATTCTTACTATGCTAACAGACGCCAAAATGGTTCACACAGAAACATTGTCACATTAACCAAAGGCATTGTTATTTTAATTTAACTTTATGGAGAAGTTCAAATGGTTCAAATGGCTCTGAGCACTATGGGACTTAACAACCGAGGTCATCAGTCCCCTGGAACTTAGAACTACTTAAACCTAACTAACCTAAGGACATCACACACATCCATTCCCGAGGCAGGATTCGAATCTGGGACCGTAGCGCTCGCGTGTTTCCCGACTGAAGCGCCTAGAACCACTCAGCCACACCGGCCGGCATTATGGAGAAGTATCATCGACACTTTATTAAAGTGAAGCATGGCATTTTATTTAGAAAATAATACGCGCTAAAATTTGCTCGGAACTAATGGTACTGGTTTGTCGCGGCCGCATAATAGCGGCCTAACATTATAAATACCTCGTAAATGCCCTTCCTTTTTCGGGAAACAGCAGCTCCACATCTACACTTTATTCTTTCTAGTTTATTTATACATTTTTCTCTACTACTAGGTTTGGATCAGGAGCCAACATCGTTTTTAAAGACGTCTACTTACGGCGACTGTAAAACATAGTGCTAACCACGGCAGTATGTTTTCTGTTTTCCGCGATCGAGTCCTTGAATGCGACCCAACAATTTCACTCCTTCACTCCACTCTCCAACAGCTCCCTGCCTCCCCTTCTCCGTCTAGTCTAGTCTACTTCAGCCCACCACTCCCCCTTTCCCCGCAACCCCCCCCCCCCCCTCTACAGCTCTCTTCTCTCTCTCTCTCTCTCTCTCTCTCTCTCTACGCAGTACTGTGAAACGAGGTTTTCAAGTCTGTAGCTCGGTTGAATGCACGATGAATTCTTCTGGAGTTAAATACGAAACGAATTGCAAATAGTAATCGGAAGCTCCTATTAGTGAGTAATAACGCCGATGAGAGACGATGAGTAAGAGGAACCATGAGAATAGATGTTAAGGTCATTACTGTAAATGAAATGTTTAACAACAATCCAAAAAATTCACCCGATCAACGGTGTCGGAGAACTGTTCTAATAGTTTCAAAGGTAGCCTGCGTTATTTTATAAATAAAAAACGGGAATAAATCATGGCAGTCAGAGATCATACACAGACTACTTAGTAATCCAGTTAAAGAAAAACTCGACAAAGGGAAGGTTAAAGCAATGATATAGGGAGCTAAGAGCCCATGTATACATTTCAGCAATTTGAGTCTTTCTGGTTCATATAAAGCACAGATCAACTATGTTAGTGAGGTGCTTTTTAACTCGAGTCTACAAGAAACGGTGGTCAGCATTATTTTCAGGAACGGGGGATAGGAACTAGTTACGAGCAACCAGCTGGAATTTGTCGTGGCATTTATTGAACATGTGTCTAACATCCTGCACCTCTTCTATGGTACAAGGAAACAGAAATATCAATTCAGATAATCACAGCTTACAATACCTAATCAGCAGGGGGATTTGGCAAGGACAAACAACCCCCCAGAAGCGCAAGGAAATGTTAGGATACAGGAGTCTACTGAGATTCTCAATTACGTGACGCTTATCGGAAAAATTACTTGTTGCAATAATGCAGATGTAGGAAAATGTGCAAAAAGCATACCGTACACACAATAGCTGCGGTGATTCAGCGTGGGCTAGATAATCCATCGTCGAGTTCGAATTTAAAGTTGTTTCAGACCATGACATGATGGCTCCCAGGTAGTAGACTCCACGTAGGCTTTCAGACAAAGTAAGCACCACGACATAACCCAATAAGTTGCATTAGAATGTTGTTGTTGTTGTGGTCTTCAGTCCTGAGACTGGTTTGATGCAGCTCTCCATGCTACTCTATCCTGTGCAAGCTTTTTCATCTCCCAGTACCTACTGCAACCTACATCCTTCTGAATCTGCTTAGTGTATTCATCTCTTGGTCTCCCTCTACGATTTTTACCCTCCACGCTGCCCTCAAATACTAAATTGGTGATCCCTTGATGCCTCAGAACATGTCCTACCAACCGATCCCTTCTTCTGGTCAAGTTGTGCCACAAACTTCTCTTCTCCCCAATCCTATTCAATACTTCCTCATTAGTTATGTGATCTACCCATCTAATCTTCAGCATTCTTCTGTAGCACCACATTTCGAAAGCTTCTATTATCTTATTGTACAAACTATTTATCGTCCATGTTTCACTTCCATACATGGCTACACTCCATACAAATACTTTCAGAAATGACTTCCTGACACTTAAATCTATACTCGATGTTAACAAATTTCTCTTCTTCAGAAACGCTTTCCTTGCCATTGCCAGACTACATTTTATATCCTCTCTACTTCGACCATCATCAGTTATTTTGCTACCCAAATAGCAAAACTCCTTTACTACTTTAAGTGCCTCATTTCCTAATCTAATTCCCTCAGCATCACCCGACTTATTTAGACTACATTCCATTATCCTTGTTTTGCTTTTGTTGATGTTCATTTTATATCCTCCTTTCAAGACACTGTCCATTCCATTCAACTGCTCTTCCAAGTCCTTTGCTGTCTCTGACAGAATTACAATGTCATCGGCGAACCTCAAAGTTTTTATTTCTTCTCCATGAATTTTAATAGCTACTCCGAATTTTTCTTTTGTTTCCTTTACTGCTTGCTCAATATACAGATTGAACAACATCGTGGAGAGGCTACAACCCTGTCTTACTCCCATCCCAACCACTGCTTCCCTTTCATGTCTCTCGACTCTTATGACTGCCATCTGGTTTCTGTACAAATTGTAAATAGCCTTTCGCTCCCTGTATTTTACCCCTGCCACCTTTAGAATTTGAAAGAGAGTATTCCAGTCAACATTGTCAAAAGCTTTCACTAAGTCTACAAATGCTAGAAATGTAGGTTTGCCTTTCCTTAATCTTTCTTCTAAGATAAGTCGTAAGGTCAGTATTGCCTCACGTGTTCCAGTGTTTCTACGGAATCCAAACTGATCTTCTCCGAGGTTGGCTTCTACTAGTTTTTCCATTCGTCTGTAAAGAATTCGTGTTAGTATTTTGCAGCTGTGACTTATTAAACTGATAGTTCGGTAATTTTCACATCTGTCAACACCTGCTTTCTTTCGGATTGGAACATTAGAATAGTAGGCGAAATCTCTTCTGACGCATTCACCAACGAAAAAGATAGACTACGGATATATTTGTGCAATCTGAGTGGCTTCTAACTGGATCCACACTCTCGTGGCACATCACACAAAAAAATACCCCGAAATCGAGCAGTTACTTTAGAAATATATATCAAAATGACAAGCAAACTCTTCCGGCAGCATTTCAGAAGGACAAGGAACTACTCTTAATGCACTCATGGTGTATCACACAAAGAAGATAGCATAAAATTGGACAATTAGATCAGCAGTCTATATCAGAATAGCAGACAAAACACTTCTGTCATGTTTTAAAGAGAAGAGGATACACAATGAAAGCACCTATTCCGTTTTTAGCCCATCTAACTGGCCTCCGACTCATGTCGTAAAGCGGGCAACGAAAGGTGTCACAGTGCTGAAAAATTTAATCCGCTCTTTCTTTTGGAATAGCAAGAAAAACGCTTTCTGCTTCGTATTAGAGAAAATAATATCCCATTATGCATTTAGACTATATCCTGAGAAGCCCAGAGACGCTTATAACGTCTCCTCCGCCGATGTGTAGCCTACCTAAACCCTGCAGTGCGGCCGTCCTCTGGCAGCCAGTAAAGGAATAACCTTGACTTGACAACTCGGAGTCGCTCACTTTACCTGTGTCATTGTAGACTGAATGATACCTCGCAGATTCTCTGCCTAGCAACTGTGTTAGCAAAATAGTTCCGAAGCCGCGCTCCTCAGTTGCATTGAAATGAGCCGTACGACTGTTAAAGGTACCCCAGAAAGGATCCGAAACTTCTTCTTTTCAGCGATCACAGGTCCTGTAGGCCACGTGCTGCATCCAACGACCTGCTTCCACTCTAAATCCATTATTCGAGGCATGTCGTTGATGTGCGCCAATATGCATAAAATGTTCTGGCCGCGTTACGAGCGCTGCGCAGGTTAAGTTTCGTATTGGGGCTGCCATCTCATAGCTTCCAAGCTTGCTCAGTAATATTTTGGATTACCATTTCCTAGGCAGAATGCCTTTCCCAGGCTCCGAGCTACGATTACTATATACAACAAAGAAACAAAGAAAAAACAGCCATTCTGATCCACAGAATGCTAGTTATTTCCCCGATATCGTAGTTCACTTGCAGTGATATTACAAAACCGCCGGACCTGCACAGAAGTTTGTTTTTATTTGAATGGCGACCAGTTTCGGACTTATGTCCATTATCGAGCTAGTCTGTCATAAAACCAGAACGTAGAAAGACTTACATGGATGTCTTGATAATGGGCAAAAGTCATGAACTGGTCGCCATTTAAATAACAACAAACTGTATGCAAATTTGAGGGTTTTGTAATTTCATTGAATCATAGTAAGTTGCTGCCTTCTGCCAACCAGCATTCTGGAAGTGAGTAGATCTCTTTCGTCTTTACATCGCGAAGTCTGTAGGCATCTTAAAAGTCGACGCATTTCATATTTGTTCTAAAAATTATATGTCTCCTTTAAGAAATAAAGCCGAATTGTATGCAAGAACTGTTCCTTGAAAACTGAGATCACAAAATGGAGATGACTGAAATCATTTTGAGGTGCCACGATGAAATGTATTGCTGGGTTTGTGTTGTAGCGTATTGTGCGGTGATGTGGCTGTGATGCACCATGGTGAGATGAGATTCTGCCACACGTTGGCAGTTTTATAAACAGACCAATCGGTCATTACTGGGCAAATGAATATTTCTCATATTTCCGTTGAAAAGGAGAAATTACATCCGAAGATGGTGCAGAATTTATGCGTCTTGATTTGTTGGTCCGTAGCGTTTCCATAAAACAATAAACTGAAAAAAGTATCTGGGGACGTTGTGAGACTGTGTGTGGCCAGAAGTTCCTACGTGGGATCTGAAACATAACAAGTTTATAAATAGGAATCACACTCTACGATGTATAATAATAGTACAAAGAATACTTTCGAATTATAATATCTAATGGCTATGTAAGATATCATTTTCGATTCCCGATTTAAAAAGAAAGTTAATCAAGCATTATCAGTTGAAATGGCAGGGTGCAAAGCTATTGTTACTCTATTGTATTCCGTTGCTCGTGCGTGTAGTTTAATTGTTATGTATGTTAAATGAAGTCATTTAGTTCTTTATCAGTTTTCCGGACCTAGAGGATAAATAAATGATTACAGGTCGTCATGTATTCTAGCTAATTATTTACCATATTTATTCCCCTTTATCTTGTCTTAATTTCTTAAGTATCTAGTATCCTGAGGAGACCTTATCGCCAGTAATCCCAGCATAAAAGTTCTTATAATGTGGTGTATCTGGATATTGTCAATCTCTGTGAATTCTGCGTTGAATCTGTATTAGCGCTTACCTACATGGTATCTACAGGGTGCTACAAAAAGGTACGGCCAAACTTTCGGGAAACATTCCTCATACACAAAGAAAGAAAATGTTATGTGGACATGTGTCCGGAAACGCTTACTTTCCATGTTAGAGCTCATTTTATTACTTCTCTTCAAATCACATTAATCATGGAATGGAAACACACAGCAACAGAACGTACCAGCGTGACTTCAAACACTTTGTTACAGGAAATGTTCAAAATGTCCTCCGTTAGCGAGGATACATGCATCCACCCTCCGTCGCATGGAATCCCTGATGCGCTGATGCAGCCCTGGAGAATGGCGTATTGTATCACAGCCGTCCACAATACGAGCACGAAGAGTCTCTACATTTGGTACCGGGGTTGCGTAGACAAGAGCTTTCAAATGCCCCCACAAATGAAAGTCAAGAGGGTTGAGGTCAGGAGAGCGTGGAGGCCATGGAATTTGTCCGCCTCTACCAATCCATCGGTCACCGAATCTGTTGTTGAGAAGCGTACGAACACTTCGACTGAAATGTGCAGGAGCTCCATCGCACATGAACCACATGTTGTGTCGTACTTGTAAAGGCACATGTTCTAGCAGCACAGGTAGAGTATCCCGTATGAAATCATGATAACGTGCTCCATTGAGCGTAGGTGGAAGAACGAAACTAAAATGAGCTCTAACATGGAAATTAAGCATTTTCCGACACATGTCCACATAACATCTTTTCTTTATTTGTGTGTGCCGTACCTTTTTGTAACACCCTGTATATGGACAGTTCCAGTGGTCGCCTCACTCGCAGCTCTGTCGCTGGAAACCTGAGGAGTTTCATCCCCAGAAGCGACCACCTGTAGCGCCTGCTTTACGTTTGACACAGCACTTCTTCTTTTTGAATATTATCGTGGGAATATCTCCGATACTGCGATTAACAACACGTGCGGAGTATCTGTGTGTTCCGTCTAGACAAATAACACCTCCCACAGATTGTCTCTGTTTGCAAGAGACTGTTTCCTGTGTGTGAACGGCTTCGAGTCCCCTCAGAGACAGACATCATTGTATTAGGGATATTTCCTCACCAGTGCAAAACTGGAGACTTTACAAAGGGTCGTCCTCGCACTGCGCTTGTTTGTGTTATAGGAAGAAACGAAGATTAGGGTTTAACGTCCCGTCGACAGCGAGGTCATTATAGACGGAGTACAAGCTCGAATTACGAAAATATGCCCTTCCAAAAGAACCGTTTGTAACCTCCCCCCTCACTTATCGACCTTAATGACAGTGAAAAATTAAACCGCGTGTACCTAATGGAAATTTGGGAAAAGCAATCGTCACCGAAGTTAATCTATCGGTAAAGAGGGAGGAAAGGGTTACATCTAAATGAAAGGAAAAATGCAAATGAAACTGGTGGAAATTAATTTTGAAAAGGGGTAAAGTTAATAAAGAAAGTAAATGTGCGGCCGTTACGTTAACAATTAACTAGCGGTAATTAGATATTTGAGATTTGGGGGAAATCACGGTCGCCAGTCCTAAGGACAATTACTATAGTAACTGAAAAAGAAAGGTTATTACACATATAATTAACACTAGAAGCGTGGCAACTGAAGGTTGACACGTGTAGTGTGAAAACTGAAAGTTTGTGAGAAGTAATAAATTTCGCTACACTCTGACTTAATTTAGCAAAAGAATTAATAAAACCGGAAAATCGAAAGTCAATTTAGTGACTGAAGTTAATAGTGAGCTTTCTTTCTGAAGCACATCGAAATCCAATAAAATACGGTTAGTCTTGGACTACCTCAACAATCATTTCAAAAGCAACTTGACTCTACGCTATTTAGAAACAAGAGATTTAACTTTGAACTTGAATTAAATGATTCTGAACTATTAACAATAGTAAAATTTAGTACGTACCAAGCTGAGCTGCAGTCACAGGTAAGCTAAAATATGCTAACAAAACTCGCACTCTAAATTTGTGCTCGTGTAACCTAAATATTGTAGCCAGCTACTGAACTTTGAAATTAAAGCAGTGAAATCTAATTATATTATTTTAATGCTGGCGTTTGAATTTCAACGACACTCGGGTTCATTTCGGAAAAGGAAGGGACCCTGCTTGGCAATGCAATTGGGACAATGAGCAACAAAGGTTCATGCTACGTTGCTGTAATTTTGCGAGGCAAACGGAACAATTTGAAAAGCTGAGGTCTGCCATACAGTTCTGAAACTTTACGTGCTTTTAGTCTTCCTTGTTGGTTGATTGAAGGTTTGAAGCCGTCGATCGAGGAGGTGGCGACAGTCACTCATTGTCGGCCGTCGCTGTTGCAGAAGCTGGATGTTGGCGCGCCTTCTTCTCGACACGGTCACCAGGCGAAACGGGCTCTTGATGTGCGCCAGCTAATGCTTCCCGTCCGCGGCACCATGTCAGAAACTATCATCGCGAGTCGAGCGCAATTACATGCTGCCAAACCCCGAAAGCGCGGCAACTCGCGGGAGCGTCACACAACACCTGCTCCACTCGCTACTCCCGCCAGACTCCCCCTGTTCTGCCCGCGCTCCACGCGGCAGAGTTAACACTACCAAAGATCCTACACACTTTGATTCGTCACACGACCTATCGACGTAATCGTTCGATAGCAGTTTTCCCTAGGCAAGACCCAGCGTAAAAATACAAATAATATTTACGAAACAAACCAATTATACATCGACATGAGTGCATAAATATATATATACAAACAGTAAAACAATTACAATATATAAAGAGACAGAAATGTCATATCTTGAGGTAACAAAACAAGGAAAAAAAATAATAGTACAATAGATGGAAATAGGAGTGTATGCACTTCCGGCGTTACACGTGCCCCACATTGTCTGAGGATGTTCGTGTAACGTAAACAGACTCAGAAAATGTCCCAAAAAAGAAACAGCGGAAATGCATATGCTCAAAACATCAACAAAATTTAGCATTCGTCTAATTAATCATAAATCAATTTTTAGACCATAATAATTGAGTGGGGACACTCCTAATCTTATTCCACTCTGTCATCTTGCACAAAATAAAACAGGTTGACAACATATTAAAATTCATAGAAGATATAGAAAATGGTTTAGCTATTCCAAAATCATTAAAATTCGTAACACTATGAGAAATGGAATACTATTTGCAAAATTAATCAGAGTACATGGTCATAAAAACAGGTAGATCAAAATACGCAAGTTAATAATTAATTACATAGAATACACATTTTTACATAACCTTTTCATAATTAATATCTCGTCATGAGATTCCACTTAACGCTAAACAAGAAAATAATATTCAGTAGATCGAAAAAACATAAATATTGACAGCAGAATTCTTTCACATCAGCTGTCCGGGAAGAAAAACTATTCCGCCTTTCGTACTCGCAAGTACAAAGAATGCCGACAGCGGCACAAGAGCTAACAGCGGCACAAGAGCCGACAGCGGCTCGCCTCGCCAGTATTGTTGCGCCCGCGTGTGCGGCACGCTTGATCTCACTCGCCCTTGTGACGGCGTTTCCAGAACGTCCGTTTCACTGAATTCTTTAGGAAAAACTCACTCCCGAGTAATCTCAAGGAGTCCCTTAATACTATCACAGTGGATAACTCAACACTGTCCATCATCACACGCATGTACTAGCCTGAAACTTAAAACAGCGTCTAAGTACATCGGCAATGACTAGTAAAACACATATTCATGAAATCTTACAGCTAGTTACAAAATCATATTTACGTTGCTTAATCTACTGTGACTCAGCTGAAAACTTAAATTAGCAGCTTGGATTTTTCAATTGATAAATAATCACTCTCTCTTAAATCATTTAGTCAAAATTAATTACTTATTAATTACAACTTCTTTAATGTCCTCTTGGTCAGTCAAAATCATGGCAATCTAGCAAACCTTAAATCTTACACTCTATATTTACATATTGTACAAATTACCCATTGTGTGGTATTAATCGATCCTAGGTTGGTACAATTTCAAATCTATTATATTTCGTATACCTAACAGCTTTCCAGAGCTTGGATACTCTAAGCAATAAGCATTTGTGTGAGGTATACCAATGACTTTATATGGTCCATTATAAACAAACTTAAATTTAGAGATTTCATTGTCTATCTCGCTCGATTTCTCATGAGCTTTTACAAGTACTAAGTCTCCGATCGCAAACTTAGCAAAACGCGCTTTAGCGTCATGACGACGTATGCGAGCATCGGCTTTAAGCTTCATTACTTCTCGCAAACGATCTTTTTTCACACCAATACTAATGTCAATCCGTGGAGGGAATTTGATTATCTCTTCCACTAAACTTTTACTTCTGTCATCCAACAGGATTTCCTCTGGAGAAAATCCCGTCGATTCATGTCTCAAGGTGTTCATAATTCTCTCAAATACTGCTACATATTTGCCCCATGCCCTATGGTTGTGATGGCAATAGGTACGGCACAGTCGGCCTAGCTCGCGCATATACCTCTCAGCGGGATTCCCAGCCGGACAATAAGCTGAAATATGGATCACCTCGACCCCATTACTTTCCAAGCCTTCATTCCACAACTTAGAAGTAAATTGTGCCCCATTGTCTGATAGAATCGCCTTGGGCTTACCAATATGAACAAAATAATCGTTCACAAGCTTGCTATAGACTGCTTTGGCTGTAGCTTTCCTAATCGGGTATAGTTTGATGAACTTGGAAAAAGCTTCTAGCACTACTAAAATGTAAGCAAAGTTTCCTGATGACTTGGGCAAAGGTCCGTACAAGTCCACGCACAGTAACTCAAAGGTGTCGTTAGGCCTTATACTTTGCATAGGACCACGACTCGTACAGTTGGTAACCTTCACCTTCTGACATAAATCGCAAGTTTTCACTCTGTCAGTAACTCGTTTTAACATGTTGTTGAAATGCACTACTTCACTCAGCTTTTCCGTACATTTCTTTGGTCCACAGTGACCATACGCCAAATGGTAGTAGTCTATTATTTCCGTGACGTATTTGCTGGGCCAGCATACCCGCCAAATATTACTATCTTCACCCTTACGTATGTACAAGATATGATCGTATATCTTGTAATACTTCCTTAATTTCTCTCCTTCTGGACTCTTTTCATCATATCGGGTTTTCACCATATTTAAACAACCATCCTCGTTCTGATGACGACGTAGATTCTTACAAATGTTCATTATTAATTTACGTCCCTCAACTTCTTTAAAATAGTACAATTTGACCACTCCATCTGCCTCATCTTTCAATAGACCTTGATTAGACTCGGGCAACCGCGACAGCGCATCCGCTACGCAATTGTCGGTCCCTTTTACGTA
Organism: Schistocerca americana; assembly: GCF_021461395.2. Classification (NCBI taxonomy): domain Eukaryota; kingdom Metazoa; phylum Arthropoda; class Insecta; order Orthoptera; family Acrididae; genus Schistocerca; species Schistocerca americana. The sequence continues at coordinate 923,525,767 of NC_060121.1, read as the reverse complement.
ACAGATGTCATAGTTAAATTGCTGTAAATACAGCGACCACCTAGTCAGTCTTTCGTGAAGTAGTTTACAATCCTTCAGATAAGTGAGCGCCTTATGGTCCGTATGAATAATCACCTTACGGTCCCATAGGTAACCCTTGAACTTCTTGAATCCCCACACGATAGCGAAACACTCTTTCTCAGAAATCGTGTAGTTTCGCTCACTTTTTGATAAAGTTCGACTCGCGAACGCTATCGTCCGGTGTTCCTTATCCTCTCCTTTACCAACTTCTTGGAACACTTCTACCCCCACCCCGTAATTCGACGAATCCGTTCCCAGATGGAAGGGTAGCGATAAATCAGGATGAAATAGTATGTTAGATCTTAACAACTCGTCTTTTAATCTCTCGAAAGCGGTTTGACACCCGTCAGTCCACACAAACGGAACATTTTTGCGCAAGAGGTTATTCAAATTTTCATCATTAAACACTTGTCCTTTTACAAATTTACGGTAAAATCCTGTGAGCCCTAGAAAACTTTTTAACTGTTTCCTAGACTTGGGTGGAGGACAATTCTTTATTGCCTCTAGTTTCTCTGGGTCTTTCGTAATACCAGCAGTGGTAATTACATGCCCTAAAAATTTCAGTTCCTGCTTCACAAATTCGCATTTCTTTAGCTTTAGAGTCATTCCGCCACGGCGCAATGCTCTAAAAACTTCATCTAACAGGTCACAATGGTCATGCCAAGTGGCATTGGCCAACAATAGGTCGTCAACATATACAGTTAATCTTGAACTCAAAGCCGGTCCTAGCACTTTATCTAGGGCCCTGATGAACACGGACACAGATATATTAAGTCCAAACGGCAGTACTCTATACTGATAACACCTGCCCGCAAACAAGAAGGCGGTGTATGGCCTAGATTCTTCTTCGAGTTCTATTTGCCAGTAACTAGCTGTCAGATCGAGGCTAGTCATGAACTTAACGTCATGAAAACGTTGCAAAATCTCCTCCATACTCTCTGGTCTGTCTGTTTCACGTTGAACGACCCTATTCAACGTGCGTGCGTCAATCACAATACGCACACTACCATCCCGTTTTGCTACAATGACCAAACCGTTATTGTATGGACTTGTACTTCTTTCAATCACTCCCCATTCGATCATCTTATCTATCTCCCGCTGCACTGCTTCCTTTTTGGACAGCGGTATAGCATACGGTCTCACGAAGAATGGTTCGTGCGGAATTACATGCAACTTGCATTTATATCCTTCCACAAGACCCGGTTTGTCTGAAAACACACTCTTATTCCTCATTATTACTTCATACAGGCCTCGTCTTTGTTCGTGTGTTACGTTTGACACACCGTCTACAATACTTTCCAATTCACTTTCTACACTATTGTCAATGCCGAGATTCCTCACATTACAGTAGTTCAAATTCATACCTACGTCAATACCATTCGGCCAGTTCACAATGTGTATAGGCTGGTATTGCCTATGCACACCGTCTCCTGCCTCGTCAAAACTAACTACTATTGTTTTATCTTGGGACGTACATGTCAACGTTTTGCTTTCGCAGTTAATCACTGCACGGTACTTTAACAGCCAATCTAACCCGATAATTACTTCCGTAGTTAAGTCTGGCACGACGACAAACTCTTGTTCAAATCGTGCCCCACATATCTCGAAGTTGACAAAAATCTGTTTTGTGACCGGTTTACTGGCCTTCCCAGTAGCACCGATAATTTTCACTCCTGTTACTGGCATAACTACGATGCCAGGTCTGTCTTTCAGTAACTCAAATATTTTCCCAGATACAGCACTCAATTCTGCACCGGTGTCAATCAACACGTTTAGTTGTAGGTCGTGCATATTAACAGACACTACTATCTGTCTACACTTGTCCTTGACTGTTTCTTTATTTTCCCACAGTAAATCCTCGTCTATATCCAGGTCATTCCAGAAAAAACCATCCGGCTTTGATCCTAAATCCGGCTTATCTGGCGGCTTTTTCAGCCTCTGTTCACATACAGTTTTAATTTCAACACGTCTGTCCTGAGGCTTAGTCTGTAGCGTCGCCTCCAATACCGAAACCTTTTCCTGTAACTCGTCAACTAGTGAGTGTTGCTTTGCTATCAATTCACTAATTGTCACCTTCGTTGATTCCTCTTTAATCAGATTGATCTCATCTGCCAATCTACCTGGAGACATGTGCCCAGTAGTATCTGCAATTACTTCCTCTGGATCTGCGCAACCCACACTGTTATCTTCTGACCGTATAATGTCAGCTCTAACCTCATACACGCTGTAATCTACGTGCTTTTCTACCAATCGTGTTCGGCTATCACTAAAATTTTCGTAATCTTTCTCCTTAATACTCTCGCAATGTTTAAACTGGATGTTCGCGTCGGATGGGTCGGCTACTTCTACCATTACAACTTTCGGTAAAGTCTGCCGGTTAGGGCCAGAACTTTCTATCACTTCACAATCACTATCTTCCTGCGGGACGAGACGCGGCAAATCCTGCCCGCGCTCCCCATAAACATTCTCCCGTACAGGCCCCTATAATCTCTTAGTTCGTCGTATAAGCGACCGAACTGCCTTAACCAGACCTCATCCCTCTCTGCATCCCCTCGCTCGATGACGGACGTTTTATCCGACATCTGATCTTCTTTCAACACTTGCGAATCATTCTTAAACTCAATCTCCAGTTCCGCTGTGGGTATTACAGCTGCCACTTTATAGTCGATTTCCGGAACACTACTTAAATTGTTCTCACTGACAGTGAATGTATTTTCTACTGCCGTGTCTACAGCTGATCTACTACTTGTGGGCGCACTCCTTTCTCCTAATACTGGCACACTCTCCCGCCGTTGATTATTCCATACGGAATTTTCATAACGACGACACCTCGGTTTTCTACTGTTATTGGGCCGCCAAAATTTCTCCACGCCCGGTCGGCCCCTCACCGGCGCGGCTAATGGTTTCCCTGTCTCGTCCCAGCAGATACGCTCCCCGGATGCTGCTGAGGCGGCTGATCACACCCTCTGGCGTTATTACTATACTGCGAAGCCCGTATCACGCTAGTATGATACTGGTTTCCGTCATTCCTGTTATTATTTGCACTGTATCGATTGTCATTACGGCCCGAACCGCTATTGTTATTGCTGCCAAGATTGCGGTATGCATTATTCCCATAGTTGTCGTTGTTGTGGTTGCTGTGGTACCCGTTGTTGTTACCACGGCCTCTACCACTGTCGCGATTATTGCGCCAATTGTCCTCGTCCTCCACTCTTTCCAGGAAATCATTTATTGTCCTGTAATTGCTTCCTACGTAGCGTTTTGTATCATCTGGAAGCTTTTTGTAGAGTTCCCAGACTATTTCGGATTCCGTGCGGCGATCACGCAAATATTCCAACTTGCGGATCCAGCCCTCACAAAACTCCTTCATCGAACCGCGCGAATTCGCATCGAAAGGCCTCGATACGACAAATTCGCGCCAGACACTTTGCTGTTTGTGCTCTGACCAGTATTCAGCCAGAAACAAATTTTTAAATTCGTCAAAAGTCAGGTTCGTAATGTTGAGGTTTAAGCCCCAACGCTTGGCATCACCAGCCAACACATCAATAATCGCATTAATTTTTCTCTCATCAGTCCATGATCTGGGTAAAACTCTTTCACAATTTTTAATGAAATCCGTCGGGTGTATACCGCCTTTTTTCAAGGGGTCGAACCGCTCCTCTTTTGTCAACAACTCCGAACTATGTGCACAGATTGGCACATAGCTCTGTTTTTCGTCAAGTTTCCTTTCTAATTCCGACACCCTCGTAATCACTTGGCAAGTGGTTGTCGCAAGCGTTTCCACTTCCCTCTTTTTCTCTTTGCAGGTGTTAGCCTGCTTCGTCACTTTGGTATCTACTTCGGATACTAAAGCCTTTAAAGTTTCCACCTTCTGTTGATCCTCTTTTCTCACTAATTGAATTTGTTCCGTCACCTTATTCTCGATGATCGGAGCAACTGCGTCTCCTACACTTTTCTCGATTCTGCTAATTTCGGAATCAAAACGAGTATTTATGCTCGCAATTTCCGCCTGAACGCCTATCATTTCCTGTTTAAGGTTACCGATTTCGGTATTAATCACGACAATATCGTCTTTGATTTTATCAACTTTTGTGTTAACAACTTCAACATTGTTGTTAACAACATTAATAGCTTTGTTCTGATTGTCTAGCATTCGTTCAATTTTTTCAGACTGAGCTACTTGCTTGGCAGCCTGAGCTGCTTGCTCGGCAGCCTGAGCTTCTTGCTTGGCAGCCTGATCTTTAATTTCTGCCGATTGACTCTTGATTTCGTTAATCAAAACATTCAATAAATCAGTTAAATTCCCGGAAACCACCGGTTTTACTTCCGTAGCGGCTTCCTCTTTCATTGTCCCCCCGTATTCGTTATCAAGGGATTCAGATTTGATTTTCACTTCCGATTCCGAAACAATTTCTAAAGTCTGGAATTCCATTTCAGCTCTTTGTTGCGTTTCGGCGGTCGCATCTTTCATGCTAGCCGCCTGCCCCGGAACAATGGGTACCGCTGTGCGCGTTTCCCACTGTTCCGTATCTAAGTCTAACAAATTTTGGTAATTGTTGCCTTCACTCATTTTAATAATTTTCAATATAAATGCAAAATCTCAACTCTAATTAGGATTCCTCACACGAATATTCTCGCTGACGTATCGACCATTTCGTAACCAGTACTTTGTTACGAGATTTGCACAATGCAAAATTCGTGTCCAGAACAACCTCAAATTTGAAGATCGTCCTGTCACCAGGTCGCCACGTGTAACCTCCCCCCTCACTTATCGACCTTAATGACAGTGAAAAATTAAACCGCGTGTACCTAATGGAAATTTGGGAAAAGCAATCGTCACCGAAGTTAATCTATCGGTAAAGAGGGAGGAAAGGGTTACATCTAAATGAAAGGAAAAATGCAAATGAAACTGGTGGAAATTAATTTTGAAAAGGGGTAAAGTTAATAAAGAAAGTAAATGTGCGGCCGTTACGTTAACAATTAACTAGCGGTAATTAGATATTTGAGATTTGGGGGAAATCACGGTCGCCAGTCCTAAGGACAATTACTATAGTAACTGAAAAAGAAAGGTTATTACACATATAATTAACACTAGAAGCGTGGCAACTGAAGGTTGACACGTGTAGTGTGAAAACTGAAAGTTTGTGAGAAGTAATAAATTTCGCTACACTCTGACTTAATTTAGCAAAAGAATTAATAAAACCGGAAAATCGAAAGTCAATTTAGTGACTGAAGTTAATAGTGAGCTTTCTTTCTGAAGCACATCGAAATCCAGTAAAATACGGTTAGTCTTGGACTACCTCAACAATCATTTCAAAAGCAACTTGACTCTACGCAATTTAGAAACAAGAGATTTAACTTTGAACTTGAATTAAATGATTCTGAACTATTAACAATAGTAAAATTTAGTACGTACCAAGCTGAGCTGCAGTCACAGGTAAGCTAAAATATGCTAACAAAACTCGCACTCTAAATTTGTGCTCGTGTAACCTAAATATTGTAGCCAGCTACTGAACTTTGAAATTAAAGCAGTGAAATCTAATTATATTATTTTAATGCTGGCGTTTGAATTTCAACGACACTCGGGTTCATTTCGGAAAAGGAAGGGACCCTGCTTGGCAATGCAATTGGGACAATGAGCAACAAAGGTTCATGCTACGTTGCTGTAATTTTGCGAGGCAAACGGAACAATTTGAAAAGCTGAGGTCTGCCATACAGTTCTGAAACTTTACGTGCTTTTAGTCTTCCTTGTTGGTTGATTGAAGGTTTGAAGCCGTCGATCGAGGAGGTGGCGACAGTCACTCATTGTCGGCCGTCGCTGTTGCAGAAGCTGGATGTTGGCGCGCCTTCTTCTCGACACGGTCACCAGGCGAAACGGGCTCTTGATGTGCGCCAGCTAATGCTTCCCGTCCGCGGCACCATGTCAGAAACTATCATCGCGAGTCGAGCGCAATTACATGCTGCCAAACCCCGAAAGCGCGGCAACTCGCGGGAGCGTCACACAACACCTGCTCCACTCGCTACTCCCGCCAGACTCCCCCTGTTCTGCCCGCGCTCCACGCGGCAGAGTTAACACTACCAAAGATCCTACACACTTTGATTCGTCACACGACCTATCGACGTAATCGTTCGATAGCAGTTTTCCCTAGGCAAGACCCAGCGTAAAAATACAAATAATATTTACGAAACAAACCAATTATACATCGACATGAGTGCATAAATATATATATACAAACAGTAAAACAATTACAATATATAAAGAGACAGAAATGTCATATCTTGAGGTAACAAAACAAGGAAAAAAAATAATAGTACAATAGATGGAAATAGGAGTATATGCACTTCCGGCGTTACACGTTGTATGTTGTATGTTAACCAGGGACCTAGAAACGACGGAGAGGCTCCGTTCCCGCCGCAGTGGTCCGCAACCCCACGACGACTACCGCAGTCCACTTCATCCCTCCGCCGCCCCACACCAAACCCAGGGTTATTGTGCGGTTTGGCCCCCGGTGGACCCCCCAGGGAACGTCTCACGCCAAACGAGTGTAACCTGTATGTTTGCGTGGTAGAGTAATGGTGGTGTACGCGTACGTGGAAAACTTGTTTGCGCAGCAATCACCGACATAGTGTAACTGAGGCGGAATAAAGGGAACCAGCTCGCTTTCCCCGAGGCAGATGGAAAACCTCCTAAAATTCATCCACAGACTGGCCGGTTCACCGGACCTCGACACCAAGTCCACCAGCCGGATTCGTGCCGGGGAGCAGGCGATCCTTCCCAGGTTCAAATGGCTCTGAGCGCTATGGGACTTAACATCTATGGTCATCAGTCCCCTAGAACTTAGAACTACTTAAACCTAACTAACCTAAGGACAGCACACAACACCCAGCCATCACGAGGCAGAGAAAATCCCTGACCCCGCCGGGAATCGAACCCGTGAACCCGGGGCGCTCCTTCCCGCCCGGAAAGCCGTACGTCAGACCGCACGGCCAACCGAGCGGGCAAAAGAACCATTCGAGCATTTGCCTGGAGGGATTTAGGGATCTCAGGCAAACCCTAATTTAAGTTGGTGAGGAACGGATTCGTATCGTCGTTCTCTCGAATGGAAGTCCAGCGTGCTAACCACTGCGCCCCCTCGCTCGGCCGCTGTGTAGGGCAGGTATTGGCCATGTGCCTTCGTGCCAAGTGGGGGCCAACGAAAGTGAGGATGCCGTTTGGCAGCCAATGAGCAGCTGTTAAACTGATACGTCTTTGCACCCCTGATATACGAATTACTTGCGTATTGTGGACGGCCCAATTCTGCTTTTGCCTCATTTAGGCGTTCCTGTTAACAAAATGTTTCGCAGTGTAACGCTGTTTACATCGAAATACATAATAATGAATTCGTCTAAAACACCGGTTCGGTGACGGATTGATACGACTGGCCGGCCGGAGTGGCCGAGCGATTCTAGGAGCTTCAGTCTGGAACCGCGCGACCGCTACGGTCGCAGGTTCGAATCCTGCCTCGGGCATGGATGTGTGTGATGTCTTTAGGTTAGTTAGATTTAAGTAGTTCTAAGTTCTAGGGCACTGAAGACCTCAGATGTTAAGTCCCATAGTGCTCAAAGCCATTTGAACCATTTGATTTCTTATCAGATACGGAATTTGGATAATCCTGACAGATACAAAAGAACTATTGTCATGCAGCGGACATCTCGACCTTTATTTTCTACTTTTTCTGTATACGAGGGTTTTTTTCCTGGATATATACAGCTCTGTTGCTTGGTACGTTGAAATGCCATTAATAATTTCCTCTTAAAGGCAGCATTTAAGCCGGCCGGAGTGGACGAGCGGTTCTAGGCGCTACAGTCTGGAACCGCGAGACCGCCACGGTCGCAGGTTCGAATCCTGCCTCGCGCACGGGTGTGTCTGATGTTCTTAGGTTAGTCAGGTTTAAGTAGTTCTAAATTCTAGGGGACTGATGACCTCAGAAGTTAAGTCCCATAGTGTTCAGAGCCATTTCAACCATTTGAGCAACATTTAAGTTGTGGCTGCAGTCAGATTTGTAGCATAGCCTGAGGTCTAGGTTAGTTTGGAAGATTAAAGTTTGGTTGTGGTAGCGTAAATTCACTGTGTATCAACAAGACAAACGTATGTGTACGGGAATAGCAATGCCAATAACTGTTATAAGTCTCTGTTTCATGTTTTGTACGAATTAATTCGTATCAGTAAGTCACTGCAATGAAGATTCCGTATTTTTATTCAAAAGAACAACGACATTGAAATTAACCGGTGGGGAAAGTCGAAAACGTGATGACTGGGTGTTGTGTGATGTCCTTAGGTTAGTTAGGTTTAAGTAGTTCTACGTTCTAGGGGACTGATGACCATAGATGTTACGTCCCATAGTACTCAGAGCCATTTGAACCATTTGAATTTGAAAGTCGAAAATTTGTGCGCGGATTTTTCCGTTTCTTGCTAACTGTCGTCTTGACGGCCTCGGATAACCGTCCACTGTCCCTGACCGATCCAAAATCCCAACTTGAGCACATATTACTGACGTAGTGTCCCTGCGCATTATCATCACTACTCGCAGTGATTGGTGATTCTCGTGGAATTCGGGACTGGTTGCGCATCTTCATGGAAAGGGTCAATGGCCGCAATGGCCGTCTCACCCCATATATATATATATATATATATATATATATATATATATATATATATATATATATAGAGAGAGAGAGAGAGAGAGAGAGAGAGAGAGAGTCTCTAATAGCATTCAATATAAAAAGCACAAAGTGCTACATATATCAGTAACCAAAAGCAGAAAGTAGAATTCAGTTTCAACAATGGATTACGTGTTTACATGTATTTACAACTGCTAACGAATTGGTTTTTCTCCGAAAATTCAATTTGATCGCCCTCTACCACCTAGAATATTAACATGGCTGCTTTGTCAATTATTTGTCCTGTAATCGAGTCTAAAACATAACGTTTACGTTTATGAAATCTTCTCGGATTATCGACTCAGTCGTGGCGTCGCGTTGGCGCACTGTTTTGACGACTGTCTCACTATTCATCTTCAGGCAGACTGTCCAGTTCTTTCCTTTATAGCCGTTTAACCGCAGACTCCTACGCCAAGAGTCCAATGACGGACAAGGAGCTATTCGAAACGTTTCAACAAAACGAGACAACGACACGCCTGTATATCCAGGAAGATTTCATCAATGAAATTCGCCGAGGAAGCCTGCAGTCCCAAAGAGTGTTTCATGGTTGGCTATGCACTCAGCTGTTCCGAGAAGATAACGTCCCACAACCCGCTTGCGATGGGCGCTGCGAACATACACTCGAAGCTTAGACTGCGGACGCCCCGTCGTAAAGTCTTGCAGCTGACGCACACTTTTGTGCGTTGACGTGTGACTGGAATGAGGGCACGGCGTGTGGTGTGTTTGAAACATCCCCTTAGCAAAATTTATGAATGATTGTGCTGGTAAACCCCTTACGTTATTTGATTTTCAAACAGCTGAGCAAAACTGAACGTACTCAGACATTTCTCTATTTACTTATTCTGATCATCACTAAACTGACACACAATATTTTTAGCGCAACGCAATCTGACTTTTAATAATCCCTACAAAAGAATGGCCCTGACTAACAATAACCTATACCTTTCATGAATCACTTACCTCTCAAAAATCTTCATTACTCGAACTACTGCAATACAGTGAGCGCCAATGCTGCCAGCTAAATAAAAGATTCTAACTACTGAAGGCACTAACTACTGATAGGCATAATTAGCAAATGAGAGAATTTGATAGAGAACAAACAATGTATTTACCCTAATAGTGTTCAAAAGTCATTATATACACTCCTGGAAATGGAAAAAAGAACACATTGACACCGGTGTGTCAGACCCACCATACTTGCTCCGGACACTGCGAGAGGGCTGTACAAGCAATGACCACACGCACGGCACAGCGGACACACCAGGAACCGCGGTGTTGGCCGTCGAATGGCGCTAGCTGCGCAGCATTTGTGCACCGCCGCCGTCAGTGTCAGCCAGTTTGCCGTGGCATACGGAGCTCCATCGCAGTCTTTAACACTGGTAGCATGCCGCGACAGCGTGGACGTGAACCGTATGTGCAGTTGACGGACTTTGAGCGAGGGCGTATAGTGGGCATGCGGGAGGCCGGGTGGACGTACCTCCGAATTGCTCAACACGTGGGGCGTGAGGTCTCCACAGTACATCGATGTTGTCGCCAGTGGTCGGCGGAAGGTGCACGTGCCCGTCGACCTGGGACCGGACCGCAGCGACGCACGGATGCACGCCAAGACCGTAGGATCCTACGCAGTGCCGTAGGGGACCGCACCGCCACTTCCCAGCAAATTAGGGACACTGTTGCTCCTGGGGTATCGGCGAGGACCATTCGCAACCGTCTCCATGAAGCTGGGCTACGGTCCCGCACACCGTTAGGCCGTCTTCCGCTCACGCCCCAACATCGTGCAGCCCGCCTCCAGTGGTGTCGCGACAGGCGTGAATGGAGGGACGAATGGAGACGTGTCGTCTTCAGCGATGAGAGTCGCTTCTGCCTTGGTGCCAATGATGGTCGTATGCGTGTTTGGCGCCGTGCAGGTGAGCGCCACAATCAGGACTGCAAACGACCGAGGCACACAGGGCCAACACCCGGCATCATGGTGTGGGGAGCGATCTCCTACACTGGCCGTACACCACTGGTGATCGTCGAGGGGACACTGAATAGTGCACGGTACATTCAAACCGTCATCGAACCCATCGTTCTACCATTCCTAGACCGGCAAGGGAACTTGCTGTTCCAACAGGACAATGCACGTCCGCATGTATCCCGTGCCACCCAACGTGCTCTAGAAGGTGTAAGTCAACTACCCTGGCCAGCAAGATCTCCGGATCTGTCCCCCATTGAGCATGTTTGGGACTGGATGAAGCGTCGTCTCACGCGGTCTGCACGTCCAGCACGAACGCTGGTCCAACTGAGGCGCCAGGTGGAAATGGCATGGCAAGCTGTTCCACAGGACTACATCCAGCATCTCTACGATCGTCTCCATGGGAGAATAGCAGCCTGCATTGCTGCGAAAGGTGGATATACACTGTACTAGTGCCGACATTGTGCATGCTCTGTTGCCTGTGTCTATGTGCCTGTGGTTCTGTCAGTGTGATCATGATCTGACCCCAGGAATGTGTCAATAAAGTTTCCCATTCCTGGGACAATGAATTCACGGTGTTCTTATTTCCAGGAGTGTATATATATCAGTTCATGACATCCAGTCTTACAAAATTACTCTCTCTGATGGACACACGTCCAGATCAACCGCTCTCAAAACTCCGCCATCTCTCTTCCCACATCCACCACTGCTGGCGGCTCACCTCCAACTGCGCAACGCTACGCGCTGTTAACAGCCAACTGCCCATCACTACAATAGGCAACAACAATGCAAACCAGCCACAGAGCGCTACACAGCACAGCCAGTGATTTTCATACAGAGCGCTACGTGGCGTTACCAACATAAAAACCTAAACAGCCTACTTACATGTTGTGTTGTTGCAGCTGTTGGCGGAGGCGCTGCTGCTGGCGTGCGCGGGCGGCACGGGCCTCTACTACCGACACATGACGGAGGCGGCGCACCAGCACACGTTCGAGGGCACGCGCACCTGCATCGAGTCCCGCATCAAGCTGGAGTGCGAGAAGGAGCAGCAGGAGCAGCTGCTGCTCAGCGTCATCCCCGCCTACATCGCCGCAGAGGTCGGTGCACTGCTGCCCTCATTACACCCCACTTAGTGCTCAAGGCCTGTGTGTACTGGGTATAAGTGCAGATGTCTGAGGACGGGGTACTGAACGGCATTTCATCAGTATCTAAGTCTTTTGCAGATTAATAATAATAATAACGATTAGGTTGTTTAGTACCTGCAAGCACACGTAGCAAATGCAAGCCATTACTGTATTTACCCCTGGGCAGCGTGCCAGGCGTTGAAACGTGGATGTCTGGACACAGAACGCTTAGTCAAAATTGATAGGGGTAGTCCACTTACGCGCCCGGGTTCCCGGGTTCGATTCCCGGCGGGGTCAGGGATTTTCTCTGCCTCGTGATGACTGGGTGTTGTGTGATGTCCTTAGGTTAGTTACGTTTAAGTAGTTCTAAATTCTAGGGGACTGATGACCATAGCTGTTAAGTCCCATAGTGCTCAGAGCCATTTTTGGTAGTCCACTTAATGGTGCAGTTACGACCGTGCTCAGAACATCAAGCAGTAAGTTACGTGACGTGTTTGCAAGAAGACTGTTAGACGCAGAGAAAAGCCCAACGCAATAATGTATGTACATATTAAGGTACCTCATACGAGAGTATCTACACTTGCACTCATGCTCATAAATTAAGGATAATGCTCATATGCGGTGAACAACGCTCTAGTGGGCGGTTTGCGGGTTTAAATCACCTCGGGGTATGACCATGCGGTGCATTTGACCTGCGGCCGTCGCATTGTAGCGCTGGCAGCAGTCCACATAAGCAGAGGTGTGTTGGTGCGTGTCAGATACGGTGCAACGAGTAGGTGTGCAGACGTTTTCAGACGTGCTAATGGTGACTGTGTGTTGAAAATGGCTCAAAGAACACGTATTGATGGCGTTATGAGGGGTAGGATACTAGGGCGACTGGAAGCTGGTCAAACACAGCAGGTCGTAGTACGGGCCCACCGTGTGCCACGAAGTGTGATCTCAAGATTACGGAAACGATTCCGACAGACAGAAAACGTGACCAGGCGCTACAGTACGGGACGTCCACAGTGTACAACACCACAATACGACCAATATTTCACCATCAGTGCCTGCAGTCGGCCCCGGAGTGCTGCAGGTAGCCTCGCTCTGGATCTTACCGCAGTCACTCGAACAGTTGTCTCCAGACACACAGTCTACAGACGACTGAATAGACACGGTTTATTCGCCCGGAGACCTGCAAGGCGCATTCCACAGACCTCTGGTCACAGGAGAACCTGTAAAGTCTGGCGTCAAGAACACAGTACATGGTCATTGGAACAGTGGTCCCAGGTTATGTTCATGGACGAGTCCAGGTATAGTCTGAACCGTGATTCTCGCCGGGTTTTCATCTGGCGTGAACCAGGAACCAGAAACCAACTCCTTAACGTCCCTGAAAAGGACCTGTGTGGAGGTCGTGGTTTGATGGTGTGGGGTGGGATTATGATTGATGTACGTACACCTCTGCATGTATGTGACAGAGGAACTGTAACAGGTCAGGTTTATCGCGACGTCGTTTTGCATCAGTATGTCCGCCTTTTCAGGGTTGCAATGGGTCCGACCTTCCTCCTGATGGATGATAACGCACGGCCCCACCGAGCTGCCATCGTGGAGCAGTACCTCGAAACAGAAGGTATCATCCGAATGGAGCGGCCTGCCTGTTCTCCAGACCTAAACCCATCGAGCACGTCTGGGATGCTCTCGGTCGACGTATCGCTGCACGTCTTCAAACCCCTATGACACTTCAGGAGCTCCGACAGGCACTGGTGCAAGAAGGGAAGGCTATACTCTAGCAGCTGCTCGACCACCTGATCCAGAGTATGCTAACCCGTTGTGCGGCCTGTGTACGTGTGCATGGTGATCATATCCCATACTGATGTCGTGGTACATGCGCAGGAAACAGTGGCGTTTTGTAGCACATGTGGTTCGATACGGTTTTCTCAACTTATCACCAATACCATGGACTACCAGATCTGTGTTGTGTGTGTTCCCTATGTGCCCATGCTATTAGCGCCAGTTTCGTGTAGTGCCACGCTGTGTGGCACCACAATCTGCAATTATCCTTAATTTATGAGTATGAGTGTACATCCATTACACTCTTTGTATACGCCCATATCAATAGTAGTATTGGCTTTGCGGATGAGGGCTTTCTCAAAGTGGATATGTATGTGCGAAACTCGGCAGTAATATACCACCTGATACAAAAAGTGAAGCATCCATAAGATATGGTCGGATATCAATGTAGCTTCATAGATGCACGCACCATTGGCATGTTGGCATGTGTGTGAATGACAAGAAATGTAAATTCTCTGTGTCCATTAGACCAGCCACCAGAATGCATTAGCGCTGTCCGTCTGTAGTGTTGTTAACACTTTGCCGTCCGCACGTCTTGTACAAATTTATTTGCTCGGCGCCGGCAGCGCTAATTCGGATTACTTGGCTTGTCGCCGGCCGTTCTTGAGATTATCGGAAATTGTTACGTTTTACTAATCTCATCGTTAGGTCTCATAAGTTATCAACCCTGTTCCCCTACTGTTACGAAATTTCGAAAATATACATACGTAAATAAATACTAAATTTGTTTGTTTCACATATCTGTTTATTTGCATTATCTCTGGGGCTTAGAATTTCTCTTTCATATGATATGCAGCAAAGTAGTATCCAAGATGTAACGCAACTCCATAAGACTTGCACATTAAGTTTGTTGTTCTTTTTTTTTGTTTTTGGACCGTACATGGCGGTTTCTTCGTTTCCTTTTATTCCTCTGGGAAATACGTAGGCTTGTTAGTTGGTGTTGCTTTATGTGACCCGAAAGTCTGTCACCCGAATAATGATGAGACGTACGTGATGTACTGGCAACCTCCAAGTTTTGCTCCACGCATTCATCGTAAATAATCGTACCGTCTCTTTCGTCTACCATGATGAAAGGGCACAGGTACTTATAAATACAAAGAACTTGTGGACCTGTGTAACTTATTGTTACCTAAACAAAACACCAACAGAATGTAAAAGATACTAAAGTGCTGTAGCCGGCCACTGCGCGATACTATACTCACTACACCACTGTGGTGTCGCCGGCCACTGAGCGACACTATGCTCACGACACCACTGTGGTGTCGCCGGCCGTTGACCGCTATTTTACGCACGACACCACTGTGATGTCTCCGGACGGCAGAGTGTTAACAGGGCTGTTAGGGTATATTAGGGGCGTGAACATTGTCATACGCTGGGTGGACCTCCGTTCGGCCAGCTGGTCGGGTCGTGCAGTATCCAGATTTATGAGGTATTCAGATGTGCCAGTGGCCCAGTGTTGGACTGCATGGGAACGTGAGGGCAGGCATAAAGTCTTCCGGTTTTCCACCGACCACGTCTGACACCCACGAGCGAGGATCGCCGTATTCTGCACCCAGAAAATCGTAACGCCTTTATGCCCGCTCCTGGCATCCGAGAATAAGTTATTGACTCCTTACAACATTCTGTGCCATCCTGCCCCAATGGTCAGAGATTAGCAGCAGCCTGACAGGGGAATATTGTTCCGTGTATAGACTGTCAGTAACGCCACAGCACAAACGGCTGTGTTAGGGTGTGCGGTGACTGGGAACCCTGGACTGCCGATGGATAGCGTCGCATTACGGTTAGCGATGATCGCGGTTCTTCACTTCTGCATATGACAATGGCTGTTGCTTGTAGAGAGGTGCCATTCATCCGATGTGTTGGAGAGTACGACACTGTTGACCTTGAAGTCGTGGGGTTCGATTCCCGGTCACTCCTTGTACCGATTGAAGGAACTCGGATGGCAGACAGACGTCCTGCGCACTCATGTGTTACCTCTCGTGCTAAAGTACCGTGGCATCATTTTTGACCAGCACGGTCCTCGTTCACACATGGCATGGCTCTCTATGAACTGTCTGTGTGACGTTGAGGTACTGCCAAGGCCAGCAAGGTTCCGATATCTGTCCCCGATATAGCACGTGAGGGTTCAGCTCAGACATCATCTCCATCCCAGCGCTACTATCCACTATATGAGGGACCAGTTACAACATTTATGGCCAGCTTGCCTCACGAGATAACACAATGGCTTTGTGACACCATTCCACACCGAATCAGTGCATACACCCAGGCCTGTCTGGAGCAACGACATGCTGATAAGTGGGCTCATACTTCCAAGTCCGTTGTAAATATGACTCGATTTCGTAATCACTGAAATAACGACGTATAGCGTCTCAAGTGTGAAATTTTATTTCGTTTCCTCTTCCCCTTCTGCGTGCTTCAATTTCTTTTTGAGGCAGTGTAATTATTTTGTGGTAAACAGTTACAGAATAGTGTCAAAATTACAAATTTTTTTTTCAATTTTTGTATTGACATTATTATCAGCTCGGCATTGAATGGCACTATATTGTGTAGAGTGCGTAGTATCCTGGAGGCAGTAGATCTCTGAAAAGATGGCGATTTTAGACGTACAACCTGCTCCTGTTGTACCAGCTGCCACAAAGCAAATTGAACGCTATTCTAGTACACTCCAGTCACTGTAATATTCGGTTCACGGTGTGCTACGAAATCAGTGACATGCATCACTAATTACGTTAAGGAGTGTAGCACGTTATCGTGATTTAACGTTATAGTGAATTAACGTGCATTTCATAAACTATGTGGCTAACATTTAGCTGTGTGAAAGACGTGACGATAGCTTGTGACACGACTTCTCAATGTTGAACTAATATTCTGCAGAAAATTTCACAAAATCCGTTTCGACATCTACGAAAGAAAGCTGTAATTTACGAAAATTACCGTTTAAATAACACACAGCGTTGTATTAAATTGTGCTCATGATCGACATCTAAATCCTTCGTCTACAGAATGTGTTCAGCAGACGATGATTCAGATAAGCTGCAAACTTACAATTAGAAATGCAGTATACCGACCGATTTAAACTGGTTTGTAATAATTAAATATCGTCGGTTGCACGTAAGAGTCAGGTGAAATACAGATAGACATCAAGAACAATGAAATAATTCCAATGACAAACAAAGCAGGTGCTGGCAGCTATGAATATTACAGAAGCACCAGGTTATGAAGTCAGCGTTGCGTAATACAGACACAAATTATTTACAGAAGAAGCGAACGATTAGTGGCAGCCGTCCGTGAGGAAGATTAGTTTGGATTTCTCAGTAATGAACAAACACGCGAAACATTACTGACTCTGTTACTTACCTTACATTATAGACTGACGAAAGGCAAACCTACGTTTATAGCATTTGCACAGTTACAGAAAGCTTTCGAAATTATTGAATGGATACGTTCTTCGAAATTATGAACGGCGGAGGGGTAAAGAACAGAGAGCGAAAGGCTCGTTCAACATGTACAGAAACACACTGCAATTGTAAGAGTCGAAGGACTTGAAATGGAAGTAGAAGTTGAGAAGCGAGTGAGAGAGGGGTGTAGCCTGTCGCCGATGATATTAATCTATACATTTAGCAAGTAGTAAAGGAAACCAAAGACAAATTTGGAAAGGAAATTAAAGGTCAGACAGAAGAAATAAAAATTCAAGATTTGCCGATGACATAGCACTTCTGTCAGAGACAGCGAAGAACTTCGAAGAGCAGTTGAAAAGAAATATAGTTTCTCTAAAAGAGATTGTATGAGAACATCAACAAAAATAAAACTAGGGCAATGGAATGTAGTAGAATGTGATCAGGTGATGCTGAGGGAATTAGTTTGAGATAAAATATTTCGGCAGGAAAATGACGACGGCCGAAGTAGAGGAGATGTAAAATGAAGACTGGTAACAGTAAGAAAAGCGTCTTACGAAAAATTTAACATGGAATATAAATGTGTTACTAACTCTTCTCTGTTGTTATTTTTCTGTAATGTTGTGACATGGGGTCCATCATGAGGAGTCAAGGAGGGAAGTTGGGGGAGAGGGGAAGGACGAAAGCTGTAGAGTGAGGCCAAGGCCATTCTGAAACTGATTTTACTCCTGGCATATAAGCGGTGGCCGTCCATTAGCTACGGTGGCAGCTTGAAATAACAACTGTAAACAACAGATGCGCCAGTCAGCTATGAGCAGGCCGTGTTTAGTAGCAGAAGTGCTGGCGTTGGTGTGCCCACGTAGTAGTGTCACAACTCGCAGTGGAGCAACAACTCCGAATCAAGCGTTCAAGATATTCTCCATAATGTT
This sequence comes from Schistocerca americana, assembly GCF_021461395.2. Classification (NCBI taxonomy): domain Eukaryota; kingdom Metazoa; phylum Arthropoda; class Insecta; order Orthoptera; family Acrididae; genus Schistocerca; species Schistocerca americana. The sequence continues at coordinate 923,507,775 of NC_060121.1, read as the reverse complement.
TTGAAGACGAGATAAGTGTGTGCCAAGTTTTCGTCGCACGCTTAGACTCCAGAACAAAAACGATGATGCGCCTACTCCTGCATCGGCTGAAATTGAAAACGTGGACTTTTCTTTTCATGAAAAAGTTATCATAGGTAAAGAGGCTTGGTGCTTTCTGTAATAACCTACCACAAGACGACAAGGTGTAGAACTTCATATGAAGGGTCGATACTTTTGACGACATACCGAAATTCTAATCAGTGTGAAGCGCGAGTTGAATAAGATCCCAAAGAAAGACTTTTCTGTCAGTTTCACATGAGTTGTATGAACTTTCTGTGCGTTGTACTCAAGTGAGTGGGGAAATATGTAGAAAACCTGAAGCATCAAACCCTCTACCTTAGGGTACCTATGACAGTGCAACTGTGTGGAAACATTCGAAAGGACATGCGGAAGAGAAATTGCGAATAAACCATTGAAAGAAACTCATTTTCATTTCCACATGAGCGGATAACATTTGTTGATTGCGTACCATGTTTATGTTTCAGGTTACAAACGTTGTTCAATGTAGCGACAATCTACATCCACGTCACTCCGGAATCACATTAGACATTCCCTTTTTCTACTGTCTGCAACATTTTTCGAACGGTAGACCATGGAATGTTCAGCTGCCGTGACACAGCTCGTGCACTGCTTGAAGATCACACACTGCATGCAACATTCTCAGCCATAGGAACAGTATTTTTTTTTAACAATTTCTGGCGCTATTGGTCGTTGAACTCTCCCAGGAGAAATTCCCACCTTGCCAGTTAATTCGAGCTTCCGCATCATGTTCTTTAACTTCGGTGCGGAAAGAGGACCTTTCTGTATTTCTTTAATGTCTCAGTACTCGCGAAGAGCAATATCACAATTGGTGTTCTCTTGACTAAATAGCTGTGCGAGTAAAGCCCTGCTCACCTCATACAAATCCATGTCGACTGTGCGCAATTGTAATGTACACTGATGCATGTGTTTCAACCCTACGGCGCCTAACGGCAAGTCATGACACCAACACCACTAACAACGTAAATCCTGTTACGCACAGTGCGTACGTCATTGCTATAAAGCTGGGCAGCCGGTAAATATTGGCTCAAGTAGTGAAAGTGTAATCACAACCAACCTGTATATTGCAGTAGCTGTGAAGGGATGAAGAGAGTTTCACAAAAATGACTAACGAGGAAAGCTGCATCAGACGAGTCTTGTGTTACTAAACAACAACAACAACAACAACTAAGACTAATGCTGCGAGGATGTAAACTGTAACAGTCGTGAGCATTAGTTAGCTCTGAGACTGGACGCGGTGAGTCGATGCTAGTGAAGAATGCTTTTAAGGCGATAAAGAAGCCATTATCAACATCTCACTGAGTTTGAACGATGTCTTGTAATACAGTACTTTAGGAGAAATTTTTGCACCTTACACAAAGAGACACCTAAATGGAAATAGGTATTTCTGGTAGAATGATATGTGCTCTGTTGACTGGTGTTAGTGCATGTAATGTGGTAGGTGTCCATTTTGAGAGACGTAACTTCCAACATGGCTATAACTTGGTACATTCATATTTTTTAGCAAATTTAGGGGACTGTAGCACCGTTATTAAACACGCAAACTAGGCCCTAATTTATGAAATATCTAACGGCCAGACAGACATTAGTGATCTCTCCTCACTACTTTTGCCTTGTTAAACCAGAGGACAAATTTGTCACAACATGATCTGTTACCCATTTTGAACTGAGATTATCCCACAAGCATTGCTTTCTGAACTTTTCTTGCGTCATTTACGTGTTGAGCACAAAAAATTTTTCCACTATGTCCAGAAACAAGCGGAACAAGCGGCTAGCTCTTTTAGATTAGGAACAGTGGCCAGCCCAGCTTGAAGATTAGTTCGTGACTTTTCGGCCTCTTCACAAGAATGACTCCAGTACCAGATAACTGGAAAATTGTGGCAAGTTCCTATGGGACCAAACTGCTGTGGTCATCGGTAACGGTAAATCAGACACACTACTTAATCTAACTTAAATTAACTTACGGTAAGGAGAACACAAACACACACCCATGCCCGAGGGAGGACTCGAACCTCCGACGGACAGAGTCGTGCGAACCTTGGCAAGGCGCCCAGGACCGCTCATCCACCGGGCACGGCGGTACCAGCTGAACCTGAAACTGTACAGAATGTTGTGGACGTCCATCAAGTTCAGTCTGCATAAATTTCATCGAAATTAAAGTTGCTCGAGCTGGGAGCATGTTCTAAACTAGTACACTTGACATGTTGTTGTTGTTGTTGTGGTCTTCAGTCCTGAGACTGGTTTGATGCAGCTCTCCATGCTACTCTATCCTGTGCAAGCTTCTTCATCTCCCAGCACCTACTGCAACGTACATCCTTCTGAATCTGCTTGGTGTATTCATCTCTCGGTCTCCCTCTATGATTTTTACCCTCCACGCTGCCCTCCTATACTAAATTGGTGATCCCTCGATGCCTCAACACATGTCCTACCAACCGATCCTACCAACCGATCCCTTCTTGTAGTCAAGTTGTGCCACAAACTTCTCCCCAATCCTATTCAACACCTCCTCATTAGTTATGTGATCTACCCATTTAATCTTCAGCATTCTTCTGTAGCACCACATTTCGAAAGCTTCTATTCTCTTCTTGTCTAAACTATTTATCGTCCATGTTTCACTTCCATACATGGCTACACTCCATACAAATACTTTCAGAAACGACTTCCTAACACTTAAATCAATACCTGATGTTAACAAATTTCTCTTCTTCAGAAACGCTTTCCTTCCCATTGCCAGACTACATTTTATATCCTCTCTACTACGACCATCATCAGTTATTTTGCTCCCCAAATAGCAAAACTCATTTACTACTTTAAGCGTCTCATTTCCTAATCTAATACCCTCAACATCACCCAACTTAATTCGACTACATTCCATTATCCTCGTTTTGCTTTTGTTGATGTTCATCTTACATCCTCCCTTCAAGACACAATCCATTCCGTTCAACTGCTCTTCCAAGTCCTTTGATGTCTCTGACAGAATTACAATGTCATCCGCAAACCTCAAAGTTTTTATTTGTTCTCCATGGATTTTAATACCTACTCCGAATTTTTCTTTTGTTTCCTTCACTGCTTGCTTAATATACAGATTGAATAACATCGGGGAGAGGCTACAACCCTGTCTCACTTCCTTCCCAATCACTGCTTCCATTTCATGCCACTCAACTCTTATAACTGCCATTTGGTTTCTATACAAATTGTAAACAGCCTTTCGCTCCCTGTATTTTACCCCTGCCACCTTCAGTATTTGAAAGAGAGTATTCCAGTCAACATTGTCAAAAGCTTTCTCTAAGTCTACAAATGCTAGAAACGTAGGTTTGCCTTTCCTTAATCTAGCTTCTATGATAAGCCGTAGGGTCAGTGTTGCCTCACGTGTTCCAATATTTCTACGGAATCCAAACTGATCTTCCCCAAGGTCGGCTTCTACTAGTTTTTTCATTCGTCTGTAAAGAATTCGCGTTAGTATTTTGCAGCCGTGACGTATTAAACTGATAGGTCGGTAATTTTCACATCTGTCAGCACCTGCTTTCTTTGGGTTGGGATTATTATATTCTTCTCGAAGTCTGAGGGTATTTCGCCTGTCTCATACATCTTGCTCACCAGATGGTAGAGTTTTGTCAGGACTGGCTCTCCCAAGGCCGTCAGTAGTTGTAATGGAATGTTGTCTACTCCCGGGGCCTTGTTTCGACTCAGGTCTTTCAGTGCTCTGTCGATCTCTTCGCGCAGTATCATATCTCCCATTTCATCTTCATCTACATCCTCTTCCATTTCCATAATATTGTCCTCAAGTACATCGCCCTTGTCTAGAGCCTCTATATACTCCTTCCACCTTTTTGATTTCCCTTCTTTGCTTAGAACTGGGTTTCCATCTGAGCTCTTGATATTCGTGCAAGTGGTTCTCTTCTCTCCAAAGGTCTCTTTAATTTTCCTGTAGGCAGTATCTATCTTACCCCTAGTGAGATAAGCCTCTACATCCGTACATTTATCCTCTAGCCATCCCTGCTTAGCCATTTTGCACTTCCTGTCGATCTCATTTTTGAGACGATTGTATTCCTTTTTGCCTGCTTCATTTACTGCATTTTTATATTTTCTCCTTTCATCAATTAAATTCAATATTTCTTCTGTTACCCAAGGATTTCTACTAGCCCTCGTCTTTTTACCTACTTGACCCTCTGCTGCCTTCACTATTTCATCCCTCAAAGCTACCCATTCTTCTTCTACTGTATTTCTTTCTCCCATTCCTGCCATTTGTTCCCTTACGCTCTCCCCGAAACGCTGTACAACCTCTGGTTTAGTCAGTCTATCCAGGTCCCATCTCCTTAAATTCCCACCTTTTTGCAATTTCTTCAGTTTTAATCTACAGTTCATAACCAATAGATTGTGGTCAGAGTCCACATCTGGACCTGGAAATGTCTTACAATTTAAAACCTGGTTCCTAAATCTCAGTCTTACCATTATATAATCTATCTGATACCTTTTAGTATCTCCAGGGTTTTTCCATGTATATAACCTTCTTTCATGATTCTTGAACCAAGTGTTAGCTATGATTAAGTTATGCTCTGCACAAAATTCTACCAGGCGGCTTCCTCTTTCATTTCTTACCCCCAATCCATATTCACCTTCTATGTTTCCTTCTCTCCCTTTTCCTACTACCGATTTCCAGTCACCCATGACTATTAAATTTTCGTCTCCCTTCACTATCTGAATAATTTCCTTTATTTCATCATACATTTCTGCAATTTGTTTGTCATCTGCAGAGCTAGTTGGCATATAAACTTCTACTACTGTAGTAGGCGTGGGTTTCGTGTCTATCTTGGACACAATAATGCGTTCACTATGCTGTTTCTAGTAGCTTACCAGCATTCCTATTTTTTTATTCATTATTAAACCTACTCCTGCATTACCCCGTTTTTGACTTTGTATTTACAACCCTGTATTCGCCTGACCAAAAGTCTTGTTCCTCCTGCCACCGAACTTCACTAATTCCCACTATATCTAACTTTAACCTATCCATTTCCCTTTTTAAATTTTCTAACCAATCCACGCTCCGATCCGTAGAACGCCAGTTTTCTTTCTCCTGATAACGACGTCCCCTTGAGTAGTCCCCGCCCGGAGATCCGAATGGGGGACTATTTTACCTCCGGAATATTTTACCCAAGAGGACGCCATCATCATTTAACCATACAGTAAAGCTGCATGCCCTCGGGAAAAATTACGGCTGTAGTTTCCCCTTGCTTTCAGCCGTTCGCAGTACCAGCACAGCAAGGCCGTTTTGGTTAATGTTACAAGGCCAGATCAGTCAATCATCCAGACTGTTGCCCCTGCAACTACTGAAAAGGCTGCTGCCTCTCTTCAGAACCATGCGTTTGTCTGGCCTCTCAACAGATACCCCTCCGTTGTGGTTGCACCTACGGTACGGCTATCTGTATCGCTGAGGCACGCAAGCCTCCCCACCAACGGCAAGGTCCATGGTTCATGGAAATAGATGACCCAAATGTTAGTATTTGCGAGGGGTGGTGTAGTCTGGCTCATCTAACCTGTGTGGAGTAATCGCGACTCGTTCGAGATTTGAATAGGAGCAATACCACTAGTCGACGATGTTGGCAGGAATGGATTCGATTTGTGAATCTCTTTCTCTTGAATAAGTCATCCAATGTTTCCGTAATTGTAGTCGTTTTATTTGTTTGTCTGTACACGAACATCACATCTACGGATTTCCATCGCACTCGGATAATTCCGCCCCGGTCCCTCGTCCGTTAACCGTCTACTCGCAAATTACCGATTCCCATAGGGTTTCGGACGATATTTGTATATCCGCATTGCAAGAAGGATCAAGGAGCCGTCACGCTGTTACAGGAATTAATATGCATAAGCGGTGCTTGTTCTGCCGGGCATGTCCGACAGATCAGACAAAAGAGCGCAACGGCTCCGGGGAATTTGTTTCAGAGCTGATCGACTAATATTATCCAAACTCCTACAGGAATCAATAATTCGCGAATAGGGGGTTAATCAACGAGAGCCGCTGCACTGCAGCACGCGATAAGTTGGAAACTGGAGTTGGTCAGGGACCGTGTCGTAATGGCCGAAGCGGTTAAGCCAACCGATCATGTGAAACGGTAAATCCTTGTTCGAGTCCGCGACCGGCGCAAATTTTCATCTTTCGCCGTTGCATTACCACAGTGTCCTGTGCGGTTGTAAGTCACGGATTCCCATCCATTTCCTCCCTTCCTTTCCCCCATCCTCTGTTTCTTATAAAAAAGTGTGCGTTGTAATATGGGACGCTCGCGAGTTCTATAAACTGCCTCCTTTGCAGAGTGACGCTATATCCTTCTTGCTGAGACGATATCGACACGAGACACTGCCACGGCACTGTGCAGCTGAAGCATACACTCTGAAATAACTCTGCACTGTGCGGCAGGGATTGGGCGCGGCCCTCTGGGACGCTGAATCAACTTGTTAACGCGGCGGCAGCCCGTGCAACCCCCGCCGTGCCGACGCTGCCAGCGCGGATCCCCCGGCGGGCTGCCTGCGGTCGTTGCGTAATGAAGCGCCGCCGCGCCGGTCGGTATTCCGGCCTCCGGCTCGCTGCCGCCTCCACCTCCACCCCCACACCCGCCCCCAGCGCTGAGTGGGGCGCCGCCCCCGCCACAGACACCCTCCAATTACCACACGCCGCCTCTCTGAACGCCAGCAGTCGCGTCCGTCTGCTGTTTAGCGCAGTTGCGCGACGCACCTAGCACAGCACCAAACATCCAAGTGCACGTATGCCCTGGAGGGCCTTTCAAAACATTTACTCTATCATCAGCGAAATATAATTTTGTTGCTTTTTTAATTACACTGTTGGTCATTATAATTGCAACAGCATCGATGGGGTATACAGCGAACTTCAAATTGGCGTGAAGTGTTCTACATGCATGTCATTACCAGTTGTCTACATAGCCACGAGTGACGCCATCTACTTCGTGTACACGAGGAAAGATTATGCAGCGGGTTGTTTAATCACAAATCATATTTGAATGTTGATCGTTTCTGAGAAGATTGGATTCTGCCTTGTGTAAGAAGGAGATAGGCCTACCAAGACGTGTCTAAATTCAACACAGGCATTATCGTCGTGTATCACGACTACGATTCAGCGTTCCACGATTTACATCTACATCAATACTCCTCAAACCACCTGGTGGTGTGTGGCGTGTCGGAGCGTACGTCTATTACCATTACCGTCTTTTCACTCGCGAATGGCGCCTGGGAAGACGTTTGTCGGCATCTTTTTCTTTTTTTTTCATTTTTTTGTATGATGTTTGACATATGTTAACGTCAGCTGATGAACAGAAGTGACGAATGCACGTCACAGGAATATATTGGCTGTTAAATACCCTATACTGCAACTTCCTGGCAGATTAAAACTGTTTGCCGGACCGAGACTCGAACTCGGAAGGCTCTGAGCACTATGGGACTTAACTTCTGAGGTCATCAGTCCCCTAGAACTTAGAACTACTTAAACCTAACTAACCTAAGGACATCACACACATCCATGCCCGAGGCATGATTCGAACCTGCGACCGCAGCGGTCGCACAGTTCCGGACTGTAGCGCCTAGAACCGCTCGGCCACTTCGGCCGGCTCGAACTCGGAACCTTTGCCTTTCGCGGGCAAGTCCTCTACCAACTGAGCTACCCAAGCACGACTCGCGACCCGTCCTCACAGCTTCAGTTCCGCCAGTACCTCGTCTCCTACTTTTCAAACTTCACAGAAGCTCTTCTGCGAACTTGCCCGTGAAAGGCAAAGGTCCCGAAAAATGGCTCTGAGCACTATGGGACTCAACTGCTGAGGTCATTAGTCCCCTAGAACTTAGAACTAGTTAAACCTAACTAACCTAAGGACGTCACAAACATCCATGCCCGAGGCAGGATTCGAACCTGCGACCGTAGCGGTCTTGCGGTTCCAGACTGCAGTGCCTTTAACCGCACGGCCACTTCGGCCGGCGCAAAGGTCCCGAGTTCGAGTCTCTGTCCGGTATACAGTTTTAATCTGCCAGGAAGTTTCATGTCAGCGCACACTCCGCTGCAGAGTGAAAACCTCAATCTGGACGCTATACTGGGTTTTAATCGTATTTCGCTGTGCACAATGCAGCCTTATTAATGTATCTTCGATATGTATTCATATAATACGACAACTGGTCTATAAGACCAGAAATACGTTCTTTCGACGATGACATGTTACAGACAATCAGACGTACTTTAACATTTCAACATGTACTTGAGAAATGCTATAAAGGCGAAATTACTATTGAGTAAAATAAAAGAAAAATTAACAGCCAAATGGCGGAAATATCTTTCAAAAAATTCCACATTATTTCGTCCCCAACCTGCCTGTCTGTAAGCCTCTGTATTAGCTCTAATTTATCGAACTTTTTATCACGGTCATTTAGCGAGATGTATGCTGTCCGACTCTTATCGGAAAGTGCTCTCTCGAAATTTCAGTAGAAAACCTCTTCGTGGTGCATAACGCCTGTCTTGTAGTGTCTGCCACTGGAGTTTGTTGAATATCTCTGTAATGTTCTTGCGCCGACTAAACGATCCCGTGAAGAAAGCGCCGCTGTTCGTTGCATCTTCTCCACCTCTTCTATCACTCCTGACTGGTAAGGCGCCCAGACGGACGAACAATACTCGAGAATCGGTCGAACAAGCAGCTTGTAAGCCACTCCTTTTGTGGGTGAGTGTGGATCTCAGTCTGGAGTCTATGAATATCAGTCTGGAGTCTATGAATATCAGTCTGGAGTCTATGAATATCAGTCTGGAGTCTGCTTTCTCTACTATTTGTCTTATTGGTCGCTCCACTTAAGATACCTCAGAGCAATTACTCCTAGATGTTTTACGATACAGCAATTTGTCATCAACAGAGTAGTTGTACAGTGGTGGATTTCTTTTCCTATGTTTGCCCAGTATGTTACATTTATTTACGTTCAGGGTCAACCCCCAGAGACTACGCCATTATTCAGTCTTCTGTAGGTCATTTTGCACTGTCTTCTAGCGTTGCTTCTTTCTTACAGACAGCCCCATCTTCTTCAAACAGTCTTAAAAAGCTTCTCACGATGTTGCTGTTAGCATTGGTAAGGATACCCATGGCTGTCATGCGGATAAGTAAACGACAGGTTTAGATGGGCCAAACTCACTGCGTTATTTCCTTAACACGGTTGCATATTTTGAATTACTGATGTTCCTTTATTCATTCTGTTAGTATATCCAAATAACATCAACACTGGTTTTTTCATTACCTCCGTTATTCTCTGCACATTTTTATAAATTTACATGTTTCTTTTCATTTTCAATTTATCTTTTGTGTGTTTCACACCTCACAATTATTCTTCCAATAATTTTTTCTTACCTGTAGCCTGCTCTGTCCACAGTTCATTTTTAAACTATTACATTACCTGCATTTTGTAGTTCCAGAGAAGTTTATGATGTTAAAGATTTTCTTAGTTAAATCTCACGTTTCTTTCCTTCTGCTGAATATTTGTACCATTTCTTCCGTTCAGAACCTTTTTATTAATTTTCTTCTATGATTTTTTGTAAATATTGAGGTTGTTTTTTAACTTAACTACTTCCAAATATTGCATTTTGGGCTGTATAAGATCCCGTTATTTTTGTTATTATTTCTACCGAAAATGTCGGGCAAGATATGTTTGCTATTCTAAACGATTGGTGTGTGTGTATATGTGTCTGCGTGTGTGTAACTGGTTTTTTTAGGAGGCTTATCTCACTGAATGCTTATTTTCTTTCTAGAATGTTTGTTTTTTTCACGTTTCGATTACTCATGTTCGAAATATCTCCTCATGTTGATGGTGATTTCCATCTGCGCATCAAAATAGAAATGATTAGCAGCAGCCCTATATACCTTGGAGAGTATACGCAGACAGAGGCACCAAACATTGCCAGGAAAAATATGCAAAACATTTTTTTAATCAACCCTCAACCCCAAGGTGTGTTTGAACACTGCAGTTCTTTTCTAATCGTTCGAAGCTGCGTTCCCTTGTTTTTCCCTGTCGTTCGAAATACCTCACACAGCGAAAAATATAACGCGGACTCCGAAATAAGGTGCAACTTCGTGTTTTAGCTTATACAAAACCATTTTCCGTGGTGAAAGAAACGTTAAGTGACAGGAATCTCCGGCTAAGTACAAAACCTCGAAATTTGCTGTGAGGAGTACTCATTGAGCATTACCTGGAAAAAATAAAGTTACGTATTTGATTTTTGTTTTCATACAGCTACCGCATGGTAACAACTAAAGTGCAGCTACTTACGGATGTCCAGTATGGGCTATAATTACCGTGTGACAGTGAAAGTTGGTAGACATGACAATGCTTCAATGTGGAACGATTTAAACTGCAAAAGAAATTAGTTCCAATTTTGGCCACCTGGTGGATATATGGAGCTGTTCACTATTTGAATGATGGTATGAAGAAAGGTTCAGAAGTGGAATTAAAATTCAAAGTGAAAGGATATCAATGAGACGATTCAGTGATGACATTGCTATCCTGAGTGAAAGTGAAGAAGAATTTCATAATCTGATGAATGGAATGAACAGTTTAATGAGTACAAAGTATGGATTGAGAGTAAATCGAAGAAAGACGAAGGCAATGAAAAGTAGTAGAAATGAGAACAGCGAGAAACTTAATATCAGGATCGATAGTCGCGAAGTAGATGAAGTTAAGGAATTCTGCTACCTAGGCAGCAAAATAACGAGTGACGGGCGGAGCAAGGAGGACATGAAAAGCAGACTAGCACTGGCAAAAAGGGTATTCCTGGCCAAGACAAGTCTACTAATATCAAATATCGGCCTTAATTTGGGGAAGAAATTTCTGAGAATGTACGTCTGGAGAACACCATTGTATGGTAGTGAAACCTGGACTGTAGGAGCAGAGAACCGAAGCATTTGAGATGCTGTGCTACAGACGAATGTTGAAAATTAGGTGGACTGATAAGGTAAGGAAATGAGGAGGTTCTACGCAGGATCGGAGAGGAAAGGAATATGTGGAAAACACTGATAAGGAGAAGGGACAGGATGTTAGGACATCTATTAAGACGTCAGGGAATGACTTCCATGGTACTAGAGGGACCTGTAGAGGGCAAAAACGGTAGAGGAAGACAGAAATTGGAATACATCCAGCAAATAATTGAGGACTAGGTTGCAAATCCTACTCTGAGATGAAGAGGTTAGCACAGGAGAGAAATTCGTGGCAGGCCGCATCAAATCAGTGAGAAGACTAATGACCTTCGCCCCCACCCCCACCCCAAATAAAAGAAAGACATCCACGCTGCCATTTGGCATGCCATAACGATCAATAATGAAATCAACATTATGTTTTCCCCACTTTTTGACGTTTTTTACCCACGTTCCGTTGCTGTCCTATTAAGTACGGAAACATTTCTATACCTCTTTCTTGCAGTCACAGCGCCAGATTTGCACCTGCTGGACAAAACTGGAAGTTTTTTTCAGCTTCAGTCGATCTCACATTAAAGTATTAGCGTATCTACCGACTTTCGGAGCCATATGATAATTACAGCCCACACTGGACCAGATTTGCAAGTGGTGACAAAAATTGGAACTAATTTTTTTCTAGCGTAAATCGATTCCACATTAACGCATTAGCATATCTAACAAGTTTCGCTGTCATACGATAATTCCAGCCCACACCTAACCACCGTGAGTTTCTGCACTTTAATTATAGCCACCTCGTATATGTCTGCACTCCTGGTCTACATTGATCAAGGGAAGAATGTTTGAACAAGGCAAGCTAAGTTTGTGGAAGTGTGCCTTTGCATTGTCATATGACACGGTATTTGAGTAGCACAGACGCTTCTAGTGTGGTCAAAGAGCTCTAAAAAGCGTGAAGTGCCAGACCATGTATGTGATGGTCTGATGGAGATCGCCAGAAAGGCGGAGGCCGTGGATTTCACAATCCAGGTGGTTGTGGAAAAGGTGAACAATCTGTCATGGATCAGATTTCAGCATGTAGCAAGACACTTTGAACGTGTCAAAAGTCGTTGCGCGCAGGTTCCTCAACTGCTCATATCCATTCAAAAAGCACGTCCAAACGAGGTAGCAGTGAAAATGTTACAGCTGTTTCAGGGCGAACCAGATGGCAAGATTAGGGTCATCAGACCCTCTCTTACACCTAAGTAGGCGTTCTACGTATGTTACAGCAAGCAAATAATACTAAATTTAGAAACATAAAAATTACAGTGGTACAGACAAGAAAAACATACGCGCAGTTTATATTCGAATGGTAACTACAAGAATAATTAGAGGTTGCAATTACGGCCGGTGTGGCCGACCGGTTCTAGGCGCTTCAGTCTGGAACCGCGCGACCGCTACGGTCGCAGGTTCGAATCCTGCCTCGGGCATGGGTGTGTGTGATGTCTTTAGGTTAGTTAGGTTTAAGTAGTTCTAAGTTCTAGAGGAATGGTGACCTCAGATGTGAAGTCCCATAGTGCTCAGAGCCATTTGAACCATCTGAAGAGGTTGCAATAAGGCAGATTTTTAATTATGACTGGTAGCAGGAATGGGCATGGAGAAAGGGGTGGACGAGGAATGGAACGATGAATGTGATAACACAAAGTTAAAGGATATAAGGGAGGAGAGGACGACTTGACCCACAGGGAAAGGGGAATATAAAGAAGCGTATGTGAGAGAAGACACGAACATGGCCTTCGCTTTTTGACAGAGGGGAAGTTGGCTGTATATGTACCTTAATTTTAGGGAAGCGCTATCAGTATTATAGGAGGAATTTCTTCAACCTATTTTTAAAGTTAGTAGGACTTCGCATAGCGCAAACAGTGCATCTTTCTCCAGAGCCGAGCAGCAGCGACATCGAAGGAGTTTGCCAATGTTTCTGTTTCATGAATCAGCACAGTTAGGATACTAGATAGCTGAGACCTTGTGTTCACATTACGATTGCACTAAAGATGCTTAACCTCTGAGGCGAGGTACTCAAGTGCATGCGCTCTGAGAAGCTCTTGAAGTAAACACAACCTATGGTAATCCCGTAACTTGTCTGGCATAAATCACCTTAACTGGGTGTCTGAAGCGCTGACATGGCCATAAAGGCGAATGTTGCAGATGTAAAGCACACAACCATTCATGATTAGCTCTAACTGTCTTGTGTTTTCACTAATTGTACCACGTTGAATAACACCACAATAGTGGAGGTTCGGTAGAACGAGTGACTGCCGAGCTTGCGTTTCACATCCTCCAGAAATACACTCCTGGAAATGGAAAAAAGAACACATTGACACCGGTGTGTCAGACCCACCATACTTGCTCCGGACACTGCGAGAGGGCTGTACAAGCAATGATCACACGCACGGCACAGCGGACACTCCAGGAACCGCGGTGTTGGCCGTCGAATGGCGCTAGCTGCGCAGCATTTGTGCACCGCCGCCGTCAGTGTCAGCCAGTTTGCCGTGGCATACGGAGCTCCATCGCAGTCTTTAACACTGGTAGCATGCCGCGACAGCGTGGACGTGAACCGTATGTGCAGTTGACGGGCCGGCCGAAGTGGCCGTGCGGTTAAAGGCGCTGCAGTCTGGAACCGCAAGACCGCTACGGTCGCAGGTTCGAATCCTGCCTCGGGCATGGATGTTTGTGATGTCCTTAGGTTAGTTAGGTTTAACTAGTTCTAAGTTCTAGGGGACTAATGACCTCAGCAGTTGAGTCCCATAGTGCTCAGAGCCATTTGAACCATTTTTGCAGTTGACGGACTTTGAGCGAGGGCGTATAGTGGGCATGCGGGAGGCCGGGTGGACGTACCGCCGAATTGCTCAACACGTGGGGCGTGAGGTCTCCACAGTACATCGATGTTGTCGCCAGTGGTCGGCGGAAGGTGCACGTGCCCGTCGACCTGGGACCGGACCGCAGCGACGCACGGATGCACGCCAAGACCGTAGGATCCTACGCAGTGCCGTAGGGGACCGCACCGCCACTTCCCAGCAAATTAGGGACACTGTTGCTCCTGGGGTATCGGCGAGCACCATTCGCAACCGTCTCCATGAAGCTGTGCTACGGTCCCGCACACCGTTAGGCCGTCTTCCGCTCACGCCCCAACATCGTGCAGCCCGCCTCCAGTGGTGTCGCGACAGGCGTGAATGGAGGGACGAATGGAGACGTGTCGTCTTCAGCGATGAGAGTCGCTTCTGCCTTGGTGCCAATGATGGTCGTATGCGTGTTTGGCGCCGTGCAGGTGAGCGCCACAATCAGGACTGCATACGACCGAGGCACACAGGGCCAACACCCGGCATCATGGTGTGGGAAGCGATCTCCTACACTGGCCGTACACCACTGGTGATCGTCGAGGGGACATTGAATAGTGCACGGTACATCCAAACCGTCATCGAACCCATCGTTCTACCATTCCTAGACCGGCAAGGGAACTTGCTGTTCCAACAGGACAATGCACGTCCGCATGTATCCCGTGCCACCCAACGTGCTCTAGAAGGTGTAAGTCAACTACCCTGGCCAGCAACATCTCCGGATCTGTCCCCCATTGAGCATGTTTGGGACTGGATGAAGCGTCGTCTCACGCGGTCTGCACGTCCAGCACGAACGCTGGTCCAACTGAGGCGCCAGGTGGAAATGGCATGGCAAGCCGTTCCACAGGACTACATCCAGCATCTCTACGATCGTCTCCATGGGAGAATAGCAGCCTGCATTGCTGCGATAGGTGGATATACACTGTACTAGTGCCGACATTGTGCATGCTCTGTTGCCTGTGTCTATGTGCCTGTGGTTCTGTCAGTGTGATCATGTGATGTATCTGACCCCAGGAATGTGTCAATAAAGTTTCCCCTTCCTGGGACAATGAATTCACGGTGTTCTTATTTCAATTTCCAGGAGTGTATGTTATGAAACTAATAGGTTCCGAAACTTTTTGGGGACATAGATGCAGCCGGAAACCTTATATTATATGGCGACAGTATTCTCTGTCCAATTTAAATGCTGATCCAAAATTATATGGAAGTTCTTCACTGCTTTCTGAAATGCTATTGGGATGCCGTCCAATTAAATGGGTGGCAGCTGTCGCTGAATTCTGAATTCATTCATTTGTGATGGGATATAAAGATTACTTGCGACTCTTGTATTTAGATTAAGCCCAAAGTTTTTCACATTTGTTATCACTGAGGACATCATCATTCGTTTGGGCAGTCGCAGTATTTATATTTTCAGGTCTGGCACTTACGTAGAGCCGGCGATCGTTGGCATAGAAATGATGTTTACAGGAAAACAGAATCGATGAAACATCATTGACATACAAGGAAAACAAAAGTGAGTCCTAGATTGATGCTTGTGGAAATCCTGAAAGAACATGTTTTCAGGAAGATTTTTCATTCTCACTCACAGCACTTTGCTCTCCGTTTTTCAAGTGGCTTTCAAACCACTTCAGGGCACTTTCGTTTTTGACTCGCCACGGACGAGTACTAGCTGTATCACTATGGCCACGACAAAAAGCACCAGAGCAATCAGAGGAAAATTGTGGATTCACTACCGCCGAAAAAACCGCGAAGGAAGGAATAGAAACAAGTGGATTCACCAGAGCCGAAAAAGCCAAATATCCAACCATTATCGGGCAAATTGACTGTGTGTGTTTCTTGGACTGACACCGGTTGATGCTTACAGACCGTACTCGTAAGGGCCAAACTGTCACAGGCGCATGCTAAGGAAATCTGACGAGGTTTCGGCAGCTTATAAAGGCGAATCGTCACGGGAAGCCGTCCAAGGCGGTTTTTGGGCTACTTTCAAAAATGGTTCAAATGGCTCTGCGCACTATGGGACTTAACATCTTAGGTCATCAGTCCCCTAGAACTTAGAACTACTTAAACCTAACTAACCTAAGGACATCACAAACATCCATGCCCGAGGCAGGATTCGAACCTGCGACCGTAGCAGTCCCGCGGTTACGGACTGCAGCGCCTAGAACCGCACGGCCACCGCGGCCGGCTGTTGGACTACGTGAAAATTCAACAACGTATTTTGTACAGTCACTGATGTTCTTCTTTGGCCTATCAAATTGAGACCCAACCCTCTCCCCCCACCTAGCCCTTGCATTCTCTGACATGATCCCCAGTGACTCTTTCCTCGGATGAATAAACCATTGTCCAGAAAGCACTTCCATGATGAACTGGATTGTAAAACCAAGGTCTCCGACAAGTAATCCATCATTGCGGTTAATCAGTCGCATTCAAAGGTGAATGCCGTCGTTGGGGATAGTCAGCCGATTTAATGACTGAATATGCAGGGAAGGACTCACAGCATATCTAATGGTTGCTGCTTGAATTTTTCGAGGTGATAATTCGTGCAACGGTACTCTAGTGCTGTCGGCACGGTAGCTCAGCGTGTTTAGTCACAGGGGTGCCTGCCCTCTGCAGTAAAACAAAAGAAAAGTTGACTAAGTATTCAACTATGAACTTGAAGAGGTGTCATTGACTTCCGCCCGGATCAAGTCCGAGAATAATGACGGAAAATACGATAATGAGGGTTCGCGCCTCATAAACAGTTGAAATTTGAACGAAGATAATTAGCAATGGCGGTCGAAGGCTTTCAGCATATAGAAGCCACACTTGTTCTGCCAACGCCGTTGTCAAAGAGGGCGGGAGGTCGGACAGATGTTCAGGGCACTGTCTTGCCCTTCGGAAAGGAAGCTGCCTTTAAAAGGCGGAAGAACCACTAATGATCAACGACATGACGACGCAGACGGTGAAGGAAACCACCGCATTAAAGACATACAATTTATATCCACAGGACATGTGGCTTGTAATTGGAAAAATGTCTTAATTATAATTATATCCCCAATGGCAAAAGATTCTGTATTAGTCCCTCATTCATATCTTTGTGAGGGAACTGACAAGAAGGAGGTGACAATGAGAAAAAGATTGAATAACCAACGGGAGGGTAAGTTTCTACGACTCGGGACGTGGAATGTCAGAAGTTTCAACGTGGTAGGGAAGCTAGACAATATGGAAACGGATATTCAAGATTCAGTCTACATATAGTGAAATGAAAAGAAGGCAACGATTTCTGCTCACACAAGTAAGCAGTAATATCAATGCCAACAGAAATTGGTGTAACGGAAGTAGGATTCGTTATGAATAAGAAGGTAAGGCAGATCAAGTATTAGAATCAGTATTTAAAAGAGTTTTGGACAACTAAAAATCGTATAAGGCGAAAGGGATACATAACAATACATCAGTATTTCAAAAATCGTTGGGGCAAGCGGCAGCAAACCGACTATTCACGTTGGTGTGCAGAATCAATGAGACTGGCGATATACCATCAGAATTTTGGAAAACATCATCCACACAAATCCGAAGGAAGCAAGAGGCGACAGGTGCGAGAATTATCGCGGAATCATCCTAACAGCTCTGGCATCTAAGTAGCTGATAAGGATAATATACAGAAGAACAGAAATGAAAATTGAGGATCTGTTAGACCGCGATCAGTTTGGCTTTACGAAAGGTAAGGGCACCAGAGAATTAGTTCTAACTTTGCGCTTAATGATGGAATAAAGACTGAAGAAAAAGAAAGATACGCTGACAGGATTTGTCGATCTAGAAGAAGGTGAAATAGTGCAAGATGTTGGAAATTCTGAGAAAAATATGGATGGGCTACATGAAAATATGTCAAGTACCAAGAGGGGACAACACGACCGGAAGAGCAAGAACGATGTGCTTGAACTAAAAAGGGCGTAAAGCAGGGCTGTAGTCTTACAGACGTAGTGTTCAATCTATACGTCGAAGAAGCAATGGCCGAGCGGAGTGGTCGCGCGGTTTGAGGCGTCATGTCCCGGACTGCGCGGCCCCTCCCGCCGGAGGTTCGAGTCCTCCCTCGGGCGTGGGTGTGTGTCTTGTTCTTAGCATAGGTTAGTTTGCATTAGTTTAAGTAGAGTGTAAGTCTAGTGAGAGATGTCCTAAGCAGTTTGGCCTCTTAGTAATTCACACACATTTGAAGACCAATGACGGAAATAAAGCAAGGTTCAAGAGTACAATTAAACTTCAAGGTTGGTGGATATCGATGATAAGATTCGCTGATGAAATTGCTGTCCTCACTGAAAGCGAAGAAGAATTACGGGATGTGTTAAACGGATTGAACAGTGTACAAATAATGGATTACAAGTAAATCGAAGAAAAAGGAAAGTCATGAGAAGTAGCAGAAATGAGAACAGCGCGAAAGTTAACACAAGAACTGGGGATCACGAAGTAGACGAAGTTAAGGAATTCTTCTACCTAAGCAGCAGAATAACGCATAATGAGCGGAGAAAGGAGGACACAAAAAGCAGAATAGCACTGGCAGATAGGAAATTCCTGCCCAAGAGAAGTCTACTAGTATCAAATATAGATCTTAGTTTGTGGAAGAAATTTCTGAGAATGTACGTCCGGAGTGAAACATGGTAGTGAAACATGGGCCGTGGAGAAACCGGAAAAGAAGATCAGACCGTTTGATAATTGGTTGTACAGAAGAATGTTGAAAATTAGGTGGACGGATAAGGCGAGGAATGAGGAGGTTCTCTGAAGAATCGACGTGAAAAGGCATAAATGGAAAACACTGACAAGAAGGGACAGTACTAGGGGGAGCGGTAGAGGGCAGAAACTGTAGAGGAAAACAGAGGCTGGAATACATCTAGCAATTAATTGAGGACATACTGCAAGTGCTACTCTCGAATGAAAAGGTTGGCACAGGAGAGGAATTCGTGCAGGGCAGAATGACAGAAAAAAAGAGCTGTTTTTGACTACGACCCGTATTTGTAGCGACACACTCACCTGCTTAGCCGCGGAGCCAACCTGAGCAAGCCTGTAAACCAGCACCTCAGTAATGTCAGTCACTATTTCAGCAGATTGTACTTCGCTGTGCGGTGGGCTTTAAAGCCATAACAAATTACACACTGCTATTATCTCCAGAGTGCGTATATAAATCCGACTTTCTGTAGGCTTTTTCCCCAAAGAATATTTGTCTTTCTTTCCTTAACGAATTTAAAGATTCATCCGATTATCCATGTAAGTCATCTACTCGCATAATGACTGTGTGTATTTCTCTTGCGTGAATTTATATCGGCCGTTACTTTAATATCGGTCATTATCTTATGAGCTCTACAAAAATGGAGGAATTGTCGTATTTCTCAAGTATGACACAAAGCTGAGTTTTTTTCCCTCCAGTTTCGGATCTCATTGTCTGAAAATGTTTTCATCTTAAATAGTACACTTAGTTATAATCGTTTAGAATATCAAGACAAACGTGCAGACATTGCTCCATGGGTTGTGACAATATCTTTGGCCGCAGCTTTACAATTTATCGCACTTATTGTTCTTCGAACGGGCGGGCAGAGCTATAAAGTGGCTTGGTGGTCTTGTAGCCTGAGAGCTTGAACTAGCTCCAAGTGAGGAACTAAATGTTCACACCTCACTGACCAGCACGAAGTGCGGTAGCAGCCTAGACTTGACTGGGGACCAACGTCTACTAACCGCAACACTATTTTTCCATGTCATGCGAGCGTCTACTGTGAATCCTTCTTGTGAAGCTTCCCGTGTCAGCAAGTCGTTGGAAAAACCTCCTCAAATATAAAGAGGGTGTATCATAACACTACGAAACAAAGTAATTTTTTTTCCCTGTAGCTGGGTTGAAAATACTTTCCTTAGAGTAATTCATATGCGCTGAATACATAACTACAGTCATATTTGCTCTGACAAGTCGGGAAAAAAGTTATGTATGTGTAAATGTTATCAAGGATATTACCTGCGCTGAATTGCGAATGTGAGAAATTTTAGGAAATTAATGTACGTACTTTGGAATGAAAGCACTAAATACTATAAAGAAGAAGTGTATTATAAATGTTTACATAGCTCTGAAATTCGACACCGACCTTTAATTACACTAAGATTGGCAATGACTTGGTTTAAAAGTGTGTAGAGAAAATGGTTCAAATGGCTCTGAGCACTATGGGACTTAACATTTGAGGTCATCAGTCCACTAGAACTTAGAACTACTTAAACCTAACTAACCTAAGGACATCACACACATCCATGCCCGAGGCAGGATTCGAACCTGCGACCGTAGCAGCAGCGCGGTTCCAGACTGAAGTGCCTAGAACCGCTCGGCCACTGCGGCCGGCGTGTGTAGAGAGTCTTGCTTTCCGTCTGTGAACATATTCTGTTGCTCTCTGCAAAAACCAACAGTAATCCCCCATTATGTTCGGATTGAAGCGGCCGTAGTATCTTGCTTCCACGGTGGACGTCTCGTGGTGGAATCTTTCACCGTGCTCGTCGCTTCAGGCTCCCATATTTGACGGAAAGAATGTGAGATGCAAATGCAAGACATTCATCTTTAGTGACATTTGGCAACCGAGGTGGTGGAACCCTGTTAGCAAGTTGTCCACAATTTCTGCATAGTTGTCTGCTCTGTGATTCCCAAGAAAGTTGTGCACGACAAGCACAAATGAGTCCCAAGTTTCTCGTTCTCGTTTCGTGAGCTCCAATCTGAACTGCGGATCTCGAACCAACTTTCGTGTTTCTGGCCCGACGAAGTCTCCTGCCTTCAATTTTTCGTCAGTTTTCATCTTTCCAAACTTGCCTTTTAGGTACTGCAAACCACGATTTGTTTTATCTTTCGCTGCAACAAACTATTTCATAAGACCCAGCTTGATATGGATTGGAGTTAGGTAAATCTTATTACTAGCCACAATAGGTACATGTTCAACATTGTGCTATTCGACTACAGGTAAATTTCTCTGTGGCCAATTTTCCGCTATGCGGTGATACTTGTCATCGCGACTAGTCCATAGGCAAACAAAGCACGTGTGCTTTGTATACCCAGTACGCAATCCTAACAATGGGGCTACAACCCTCAAATCACCGCAGATATTCCAGTTATGCTCAGAGTACTTAATCAGCATCAAGAGAGTGTTCATTGTTTCGTAGGTTTCCTTCACTTGCAGTCGGAATTGATAGTTTCTGGTTATCATTGTGCAGTAGTGCAGGTTTGAAACTGCTTAATTTAGAGTCAATAAAAAGTCTTCACTCTTCTGATATGTATTTATTGCGTAGTTCCTTTATGAGTCCTGTCACGTCCTGACAGAAGCAAACACCGCCTCCAACAGCATAGTACGCTGCGAATTTCATGCGCCGATCAGAACAATGGGTAACTGTGACACCTCTCTAGAGTAAGTTTCACACCTTGTCAGGAACCCAACAGTTCAGATTTATCTTTCAACAGGGACTAATCGTGAACCAGGTGGTCCAGTTCGACTTGGCTTTTCAAATGTGCCTTTTTTTATGTCATTGTCGGGATCATTCGTATACTCCATAGCTCCAGCGTCACTGCCATTACCTTCAGTATCATTGCATCGGATGAAGGATAAATTGGTACTGGGTAATCTGTACCATGCGCCACAGGCTTTAGAGCAGACTGAAAATCGCGATTGACGATTTTTGACTTCTTCTAGCTGTACCTGGATATGTTGCTCAAGCAGAAACAGCAGTTCGAGTGGTGATCTTTTTGCTCCCGCCAAATCAAGGTAAGAGCAAAACGCATTCGATTTCGCTTACCGTTTAACCATTGGTTTCACATTCGAAGTAATGTTTGTAAGCTATATACGTATAGCTTACAAGCATTCTGGTCACGTTCTGGCGTCGGTCGGACGTCGTATACTTGCCCCAAATGTAGCAAAAGTAGTCTGGAAAATTCACACAACTGCTCCTATTCATGTTTCGTTTACTAAATCACCATACACCGGATTACCGAATCGTCTTATATGAAATCACCTAAATGCATGTTACCGCGACTGTTGATTAATAAAACACAGAACCACACTGGCATGAACTGTTCTCTAGTCACCTCCGAATCAGACTGATTGATGAGGAGAACTTGCACGGGAACTAATTTTATAAAAGTGTTGAAACCTGCCTGTGCGCTGTACCTCGAAGAAAAGTTAGAACTTGTCGCAGACTAGTTAGAAGTTGTCCAAGTCTGCCTGTTTGTTTTCAGCACTGCATACTTATCCTTCCACAGACGCATAAAGTAGAGAAACCTTGAGAATACACACACGTGCAGGGTTATTACAAATGACTGAAGCGATTTCACAGCTCTACAATAACTTTATTATTTGAGATATTTTCACAATGCTTTGCACACACATACAAAAACTCAAAAAGTTTTTTTAGGCATTCACAAATGTTCGATATGTGCCCCTTTAGTGATTCGGCAGACATCAAGCCGATATTCAAGTTCCTCCCACACTCGGTGCAGCATGTCCCCATCAGTGAGTTCGAAAGCATCGTTGATGCGAGCTCGCAGTTCTGGCACGTTTCTTGGTAGAGGAGGTTTAAACACTGAATCTTTCACATAACCCCACAGAAAGAAATCGCATGGGGTTAAGTCGGGAGAGCGTGGAGGCCATGACATGAATTGTTGATCATGATCTCCACCACGACCGATCCATCGGTTTTCCAATCTCCTGTTTAAGAAATGCTTCTGCTTTAGCCTTTTCCGTAAGATTTTCCAAACCGTCGGCTGTGGTACGTTTAGCTCCCTGCTTGCTTTATCCGTCGACTTCCGCGGGCTACGCATGAAACTAGCCCGCACGCGTTCAACCGTTTCTTCCCTCACTGCAGGCCGACCCGTTGATTTCCCCTTACAGAGGCATCCAGAAGCTTTAAACTGCGCATACCATCGCCGAATGGAGTTAGCAGTTGGTTGATCTTTGTTGAACTTCTCCTGAAGTGTCGTTGCCCTGTTATGACTGACTGATGTGAGTGCATTTCAAGCACGACATACGCTTTCTCGGCTCCTGTCGCCATTTTGTCTCACTGCGCTCTCGAGCGCTCTGGCGGCAGAAACCTGAAGTGCGGCTTCAGCCGAACAAAACTTTATGAGTTTTTCTACGTATCTGTTGTGTGTCGTGACCATATGTCAATGAATGGAGCTACAGTGAATTTATGAAATCGCTTCAATCATTTGTAATAACCCTGTACATACACACTCACACAATCGTTCGTCAAACACGGCTCGTTGATGCAGCTACATATTAACCCATGTACAGGCTTTAAATATCGTATGAATTTCAGCCATAAGTTTAAAGCCAGGCGTCCTACAACATTTCCGGTAGCAAAATCGGAATCAGCGCACACTATTACACAACACTCGCGCTATATTCACCCATTAGCAAATTCATTGTTGCGTAGTGTATTTAAAGGCCTAAAAGCAAACAGTTGAAAGTACAAGACACTAGAACCAAATTAATCCCATTAATGCATGAGACATTGTCAGCTGGAGAACGCTCATGAGTGCAGCGTACGAGGTGCATTCAAGTTCTAAGGCCTCCGATTTTTTTCTAATTAACTACTCACCCGAAATCGATGAAACTGGCGTTACTTCTCGACATAATCGCCCTGCAGACGTACACATTTTTCACAACGCTGACGCCATGATTCCATGGCAGCGGCGAAGGCTTCTTTAGGAGTCTGTTTTGACCACTGGAAAATCGCTGAGGCAATAGCAGCACGGCTGGTGAATGTGCGGCCACGGAGAGTGTCTTTCATTGTTGGAAAAAGCCAAAAGTCACTAGGAGCCAGGTCAGGTGAGTAGGGAGCATGAGGAATCACTTCAAAGTTGTTATCACGAAGAAACTGTTGCGTAACGTTAGCTCGATGTGCGGGTGCGTTGTCTTGGTGAAACAGCACACGCGCAGCCCTTCCCGGACGTTTTTGTTGCAGTGCAGGAAGGAATTTGTTCTTCAAAACATTTTTGTAGGATGCACCTGTTACCGTAGTGCCCTTTGGAACGCAATGAGTAAGGATTACGCCCTCGCTGTCCCAGAACATGGACACCATCATTTTTTCAGCACTGGCGGTTACCCGAAATTTTTTTGGTGGCGGTGAATCTGTGTGCTTCCATTGAGCTGACTGGCGCTGTGTTTCTGGATTGAAAAATGGCATCCACGTCTCATCCATTGTCACAACCGACGAAAAGAAAGTCCCATTCGTGCTGTCATTGCGCGTCAACATTGCTTGGCAACATGCCACACGGGCAGCCATCTGGTCGTCCGTCACCATTCGTGGCACCCACCTGGATGACACTTTTCGCATTTTCAGGTCGTCATGCAGGATTGTGTGCACAGAACCCACAGAAATGCCAACTCTGGAGGCGATCTGTTCAACAGTCATTCGGCGATCCCCCAAAACAATTCTCTCCACTTTGTCGATCATGTCGTCAGGCCGGCTTGTGCGAGCCCGAGGTTGTTTCGGTTTGTTGTCACACGATGTTTTGCCTTCATTAAACTGTCGCACCCACGAACGCACTTTCGACACATCCATAACTCCATCACCACATGTCTCCTTCAACTGTCGATGAATTTCAATTGGTTTCACACCATGCAAATTCAGAAAACGAATGATTGCACGCTGTTCAAGTAAGGAAAACGTCGCCTTTTTAAGTATTTAAAACAGTTCTCATTCTCGCCACTGGGGGTAAAATTCCATCTGCCGTTCGGTGCTGCCATCTCTGGGACGTATTGACAATGAATGCAGCCTCATTTTAAAACAATGCGCATGTTTCTATCTCTTTCCAGTCCGGAGAAAAAAAATCGGAGGCCTTAGAACTTGAATGCACCTCGTAAAGAAAGCTTCAGACATGAAGTTGTTATTACATTGATCGTATGTAGGTACACTGGACTACTAGTTTCGCCAAGGCTAAATGCCATCTTCAGATGTGAAAGGTTACAAAAATTGCCAGAATATTACATATTTGTAACTGCAATCCTAAATTAATGATTTTCCGTTATTTCTTTTTCACATACCCTCAGTGTATTGGTTATGAAGTCGTGGTGTGCAATCAACTGCACCTTAGTTTGTGTACCATCGTAGCAGACTGTGTATTTCAAATAAAAAATGAAATTTTCTTTTCTTGAGCTATTACAGTAAATATATAAATTCCAATGTACGCCTAAGATAACATTGTCTCGCAATGAAAAGAGAGTAAAACATTAAAAAGTGTAACTGTGTCCTCCTGGCAACACAGAGTCACACAGGCGTGGCACATCAAGAAGTGCCGCAGGTGTCCGAGTTGACTGCCGGCTGCATACTGCCGTACACCAGTTGCGCAAGTAAAGTAGTGAGAGGAGTGCCACCAGAGGGCAGCAGTCTCACGAGCGAAAACAAAGATTTTCTATGTCTGTGTATTGTGGTACTTTTGTGTCCTCTGCTATTTATGTATTAAATTTTATAACGTTTCACCTATTTTAGTAAGTTAATTCCAGAATATTATCTGACAAACCACTTCGTTAACGCTGTTCTCAAGATGGTTGGACGAGAGGAAGTTATACCCACACACACATACTTTAATACCCTATAACAACTTATAAGTGTTTGTTCTAACCAACACAGCCGATTTATAAGACCTAACATATAAATGAAAGGTTCTTTTTTTGTGACCTCGCAAGTAACAAGAAATAGATTTTACTTATCACAATTTTTTTCCCTTCAAGTGCTTCCTAAAGGCTTTACTTGGCCAATGGTTGTTGCAGGTGAAGAGGAGCATAATGCTGAAGATGGCGGACGCTTGCCAGGACATGGCCAACAAGCAGACACGCTTCCACGAGATGTATGTCCAGCGGCACAACAACGTCAGGTAAGGCCTCATCCTTCAAGTATTCTCGCGAAATGAAGCAGTCGTGTCGTGGCAGCAATCAGAGTCATAGGCTCCTGGGACAACATACCTTTTCCCCCCTTTGAAAGAGATGACTGATTGTAATCTACACCTGCATTTATACTCCGCAAGCCGCCCAACGGTGTGTGACGGAGGGCGCTTTACGTGCCACTGTCATTACCCCACTTTCCTGTTCCAGTCACGTATGGTTCGCGGGAGGAACGACTGCCGGAAAGCCTCCGTGCGCGCTCGAATCTCTCTAATTTTACATTCGTGATCTCCTCGGGAGATACACGTAGGGGGAAGCAATATATTCGATACCTCATCCAGAAACGCACCCTCTCGAAACCTGGACAGCAAGCTACACCGCGATGCAAAGAGCCTCTCTTGCAGAGTCTGCCATTTGAGTTTGCTAAACATCTCCGTAACGCTATCACGCTTACCAAATAACCCTGTGTCGAAACGCTCTTCTTTGGATCTTCTCTATCTCCTCTGTCAACCCGACCTGGTACGGATCCCACACTGATGAGCAATACTCAAGTACAGGTCGAACGAATGTTTTGTAAGTCACCTCCTTTGTTGATGGACTACATTTTCTAAGGACTCTCCCAATGAATCTCAACCTGGCACCCGCCTTACCAACTATTAATTTTATATGATCATTCCACTTCAAATCATTCCGCACGCATACTCCCAGATATTTTACGGAAGTAACTCCTGGCAGTGTTTGTTCCGCTATCATATAATCATACAATAAAGGATCCTTCTTTGTATGTATTCGCAATACATTACATTTGTCTATGTTAAGGGTCAGTTGCCACTCCCTGCACCAAGTGCCTATCCGCTGCAAATCTTCCTGCATTTTGCTGCAATTTTCTAATGCTGCAGCTTCTCTGTATACCACAGCATCATCCGCGAAAAGCCACATGGAACTTCCGACAGTATCTACTAGGTCGTTTATATATACTGTGAAAAGCAATGGTCCTATAACACTCCCCTGTGGCACGCCAGAGGTTACTTTAACGTCTGTGGACGTCTCTCCATTGAGAACAACATGCTGTGTTGTGTTCGCTAAAAACTCTTCAATCCAGCCACACAGCTGATCTGACATTCCGTAGGCTCTTACTTTGTTTATCAGGCGACAGTGCGGAACTGTATCGAACTCCTTCCGGAAGTCAAGGAAAATGGCATCTACCTGGGAGCCTGTATCAATATTTTCTGGGTCTCATGAACAAATGCTGCGAGTTGGGTCTCACACGATCGCTGTTTCCTGAATCAAAATCGTCCAAATGGCTCTGAGCGCTATGGGACTTAACAGGTATGGTCATCAGTCCACTAGAACTTAGGACTATTTAAACCTAACTAACCTAAGGACATCACACAACACCCAGTCATCACGAGGCAGAGAAAATCCCTGACCCCGGCGGGAATCGAACCCGGGAACCCGTTTTCCTGAATCCATGTTGATTCCTACGGAGTAGTTTCTGGGTTTCCATAAATGACATGATACGCGAGCAAAAAACATGTTCTAAAATTCCTCAACAGATCTATGTCAGAGATACAGGCCTATAGTTTTGCGCATCTGCTCGACGACCCTTCTTGAAAATTGGAACTACTGATTGCTTTGGAGCGCCATAAATATTGTAGAACAGGTAAATCATGGCTATGAAGTGATGTATATTTGCCAGCAAGCAATCATCGCAGTAAGATAGAAGAGAGAGAAGTGACAGAGCGATAGATAAGAGTTATCTTGTTTAGAGCTAGCTGGAAGGAAGCTGCGCAATTTGTTGGATTACCTACGTGCATTGTTCAATGTACACTAATCAGCCAGAACACTGACGGCCTACGTAATAACCGGTATGTCCATCTTAGGCACGGTTAACAGCAGCAACGCGTCGTGGCATGGAAGCAGTGAGGCCTTGGTAGGTCGCTGGAGGGAGCTGACGCCACGTCTGCAAACACAAGTCAGATAACTCCCGTAAATTGCGGGGAGGGAGGGGGGGGGGGCGATGAGATCTGACGCCACGTCACATCGCAGATGTATTCCGTAGGGTTCAGATCTGGCGAGTTGGGGGGGGGGGGGGGGGGGAGGGGGCAGCACATCATTTGGAACTCGCCACTGGGTTCCTCGAACCACTGCATCACACTCCTGACTTTGTGACATGGCGCGTTACCTTGTTGGAAAATGCCACTGCCATCGGGAAACATGAACGTCATTAAGGGCTGCACGTAGTCTGCAACCAGCGTACGATATCCTTGCCCGCCATGGTGCCTTGCACGAGCTCCACTGGACCTGTGGCTGCCCACGTGAATGCCAGCTTGTCTCCGTCCCGTAGTAAAGGTGCCAAGAAGATGTTCCACTGAAAGACGACGGATTCGTGCCCTCCCGTTGGCATGATGAAGAAGTATCAGGATTCATCCGACCACGCAACGCTCTATCACTGGGCCAACGTTCGGTGCCGAGGGTCATGTGCCCTTTTCAGTCGTATTTCCCGGTGTCGTGGTGTTAACGTAGGCAGATGCATGGGTCGTCGACTGCGGAGGCCCATCGTTAGGAGTGTTAGCTGCACTCTGAATCAGGTCAGACCCACTGAAATCACGAACATCTGTGTTTCATCATATGAGAGGAAAAGAAGCTTAACCTTCTCCTGGGAAGGTAAAACGCTGGAACACTGTGAAACTCCAAAATGACTAGGGGTATAGCTGCAGCGCACAATATCCTTTAAGCAGCATTGTCTGAACAGCAAGCACAAAGTGGCCACCAGAAATAATGTTAAATCACTTATCTTGCTCGAAAATAATTTTATCTATCATTTCAAGACCAGTTTCGGGAGAAATCCATCATCAGATCTCTTGAATGAAACATAACATATAAGACAAATATTAAAAGGAATACCTTGCAACAACACTGAAGATGACAAACGTACCTACTACAATCAGCACAAACTATTTTGTTCCTCTCTAATCCAATTCGTAACATCATCAGTGCCCAAGCTGACGAAGGTTACAAGAGAAGCAATTTTATCAGTAGGTGCCATTAATGACCCTAATGCCTATGGCACTAAGCATAACAGTTACATGACAACGCTTACTAAAAACGGAAAATATACTGTTTAACTTAAACACTGGAAACTCCATGGAGGAATATCAAAAATGCAGGAAAAGATAGTGTGTTATCTTTACGGGAAGCAACCCAATTTGTAGACAGGCACAATTAAAAGACACTCACACATAAGCTTTCAGCTTCAGCCTTCGCCGGAAGAAGACAAACACACACCATTCATTCACACAAGCAGGCACAATTCACGCACACGTAACGATCAAGTTGGAAATGGGGTTAATACTCATGTGTGGGCGAGGTGTGCTTGCCTTTGTGAATGAATGATTTGTGTTTCTCTTTGACAAAGGCCGAGGCCGTAAGCTTACGTGTAAGGGACTTTTAATTATGCCTGTCTGCAACTTAGCGTGTTATCCTTACAGTAAGTAGCAACAAACTTTTCCCACACTGCTGACATTATTTAACTTACGTCTGTACAGAAATGGTTAATAAAGGAATCACACTGTACTATCGAAGCCATATCTTCAGATTCCAATTTTTCAGTTTCTAGGTACGGATCTTTCTGTGAACGAGTGGTTGTATATAATTGCTACGTATGGAGCTATTTTGTCAGCATACTCTTAGAGGAACCTGACTGGTATACAATCTGGACCGGAGGCCTTGCCTTTATTAAGTGATTTGAACATAGAAAGTGACAGAAATCGAAGAAAATCAGTACATACATTTCAAACAAAAAGTTAAAAGCAATATTACAACGCAAAATCAAAATTACAAGTAGCTCAAAAAAGATAAATTTAAAAAACAAGGAATGAAGCAGGGACACGATTACAAGGAACCACGGCCATTTATGGGCTACTAGTAGCTAATGCTTGTAACATCATCATCTCTCATCAAAATTACATCACAAAAAATTGTCAGTAATTGCAGTTACAAATTTTTGCCAAAAAGGCCCTAGCTGAAGCTGCTGGAATCTAACATAAGAATTCACTGCATAGGAGAATCTTAAACATAATAATTTCATCAAATCTCTTTAAAAATATTACGTGAAGTAAAATTTTTTTAATAACAGTCGTATGTGGCAGTCGAAATTTTAACGTGCGTTTTGAAAAGCTATAGTACATGTCAGTCAAAGTAATATGTCAAAAACAAAAATAAAACTTTAAAAATATGTGGAAAGGAACAGAGCAGGGGCATTTATAATAATGTGCGCAAATTGACGGAAGTAACTTGGAGAGCACGACCTGAAGATATGATCACTAGCTCTGTGCTATTCTACAGAAAAGAACGCATGCCTTGTATGGCCTACATCACACCACATCAAATCAGTGGATGTCGGCATCAAAAGACGCGTCGAATCATTACAGGCACTCTACGTCCCCTCTTCTGTAGGAGCTATACTGTCACTGTAGAATTGCACCTCTTGACGTTTGGCGAGAACTAGCAGCCAGATAAGAGAAGACCAAAGCAACGAAATCAGAATCTTAACCACTGTTTAGCCACCGGCATTCAATTACATGAACTGATGTCTATAACGAGTCTTCTCAAGACAACTGAGGAATTCGTAGCTTCACCATGGCAAACGATATTAAGAAATTAGCTCGCTAGAGCCCAGCATCTGGTTAGATAGATGAAATATGAGGAGGACTTCCCCTCCGCCCCGCAGAAAAATGACTTATAAGTCACTCAACTGACTCCATTCCTGTTCACGAGGAAGAAATGAATATGGGTGGCGTCTCAGTGTGGAGCCTGTGTTCTGTGATTGTGGGGATGAGCAGAACTCAATTCACTTGATGCAATGGAGTATATGGCTATTCTCGTCCATAGCAGCGAAGTTACCCAAGTCTGCGCTCATTGCACTTGATGATGCCAAGTTCTGGTCTGCAAATGTCTAGTATTTATAGTTATATTTTGTTCTCAGTGAGGTTGTGTATCCAAGTGTTGTATATGGGTACTGCCACGACGTATAAACAATTCTACTCCATTGTGTTTAACCTTACGTCCTACGTGCCGCCCCATGTGCAGGGAAAAACCGAATGGAGTCTTACTGTCGTATTTTTTCGCATATCGGCTTCATATCACTGGTTTACGACTAATAAAACTGAAGTTCGTTCCTTGCGCTGCCGTGCAGACGCCGTGAAAGACTTCAGTAAAACTCCTCTTGCAGCTGCACTGTCGCCACACCAGAGGCGAACTTCCTGCCGACCAAAGTTTCTTAACTGGCGATTTATTGGACCACTTGGCCTTTTACACAGAAGTGCTGCAGCTGCGATAGCGTCTGTTAGACGTCCTATTCCCAGAGCTGTCTGTGTTTTTACTGCCCCATGAACATTAAGCGTATGAAGCGTTAAGGAACTGCCCATTTCTTTTCATGCTATCAGTAAACTATACGAACACTAAAATAATGCCTCTTGAATTATTGGCACCATTAGTAGAATGTAATATACAATGTATTATAACATTACCGCCCTTGTATGATGTTCTGCCGAACTTCATTTCTGCATCTGGTAATAGTCTAGCTTAAAGTTACGTAAGCGAACCATCGAAAATTCTGTCTTTGGCTGCAATGTTACAAGAGAAACTGGGACCAGAAGAAAATGATAATATCTTCTTTCTTAACTTTTGTACATGATTGCATGAAAAAGTCAAGAATAATTAATGATGGTATGGTATGATACGGTTTTCTTTTATTGCACTTATTAAAGTATTTACGGTCACAGTTAGCTTGGAAGACGACTCGTTTGGTAATTCTTAATCGACAGCGGAAAGAAATAACGTTTTCCCTTCGGAAAGCATTAGTTAGGAATAATATTGGATGTCACAAAATTAAAATGATTGCAGGTTCCAGCATGATGATTGAATTACAGTTGCTCACAAAATGCCCCTTATAAAGATCGCAAACCAAGCGAAAAGCCACAGTAAGGTAGTTTTAGAAACGATTGGTATTGTCGTGGGAAATTGTCGTAGCTGTGTCGGCAAAGAACCAGAGCTCCAAGACCTAAGAGAAATCATAGAAGTTCAAATAGTTGTAGGTTCGGAGAGTTGGCTAAGGCTGGAAATAAGTTCAGCCGAAATTTTATCAAACGCTCTAACAGTGATCCGAAAGGATAGATTAAATACGGTTGGTGGTGGAGTATTTATTGCTGTCAGAGGTAGTTTGCCTTGTAGCGAAATTGAAGTAGATAGTTCATGTGAAATTGTATGGGTAGAGGTTATATCTGACAATCGTTTAAAGCCGGCAGCAGGCATAAAACGTCATCCGAAATTGTACTGAATTCATTCTCAGCAAATTATTTTGAACAATTAGTTCATAACCCCACTCGAAGCGTAAATGGTGGCGAAGGCATACTTGACCTTTTAGCAACAAATAATCCTGGACAAATAGTGCGTATTGTGACGAATACAGGGATTAGCGACCACAAAGCAGTTGCTGCTAGGCTGAATACCGTAACACCTACAGCCATCAAAAAGAAACGCAAAGTATATCTGTTTAAAAAAATATGATAAAAATGCTTTTAACGCTTTTTAAGAGACAGTCTTCCTCCTTCCGATCTGATCATGTAAGTATAAAAAAGATGTGGAATGTTTTCAAAGAGATAATATCGAGAGCAATTGAGAAACATATAAATTAATGGTGGTACTGATCCCCCATGGTACACAAAACGGATCAGATTGTTGCTGCAGAAGCAACGAGAAAAGCATGCCAAATTTAAAAGAAAGCAAAATCCCCAAGATTAGCAAAGTTTTACAGAAGTCCGAAATATAGCGCGAACCTCAATGAGAGATGCTTTTAATAATTTCCACAACGAAATTCTGTCTCGAAATCTGGCAGAAAACCCAAAGAGACTCTGGTCATACATGAAGCACACCAGCGGCAAGAAGCAATCAATACCTTCACTGCGCGATAACAACGGTGAAGTCACTGATGACAGTGCCACTAAAGCAGAGTTATTAAACACGGTTTTCCGAAACCCCTTCGCCAAAGAAGACGAAGTAAATATTCCTGAATTCCAATCAAGAACAACTGCCAAGATGAGAAACATAGAAGTAGATATCCTCGGTGTAACAAAGCAGCTTAAATCACTTAATAAAGGCAAGGCCTCCGGTCCAGATAGCTCCATATTTAGCAATTATATACAACCACTCGCTCACAGAAAGATCCGTACAACTGGAAAATTGCTCAAGTCACACCAATACCCAAAAAGAGAAGTAGGAGTAATCCGCTGAATTACAGGCCTATATCACTAACGTCGATTTGCAGTAGGGTTTTGGAACATATACTGCACTCGAACATTATGCAGTACCTCGAAGAAAAAAAATTTATTGACACATAGTCAGCACGGATTCAGATAATGTCGTTCTTGTGAAACACAATTAGCTCTTTATACTCATGAAGTAATAAGTGCTATCGACAAGGGATGTCAAATTGATTCCATATATTTAGATTTCCAAAAGGCTTTCGACACCGTTCCTCACAAGCGTCTTCTAACCAAGCTGCGTGCCTATGTAATATCGCCTCAGTTGTGCGACTGGATTCGTGATTTCCTGTCAGCAAGGTCATAGTTCGTAGTAATAGACGGAAAGTCATCGAGTAAAACAGGAGTAATATCCGGGTTTCCCCAAGGAAGTGTTATAGGCCCTATATTGTTCCTGATCTATATTAACGACATAGGAGACAATCTGAGTAGCCGTCTTAGATTGCTTGCAGATGATGCTGTCATTTACCGTCTTGTTAAGTCATCAGATGATCAAAACTACTTGGAAAATGATTTAGATAAGATATCTATATGGTGCGAAAAGTGGCAATTGACCCTGAATAAAGAAAAGTCTGAAGTTATTCACATGAGTACTAACATAAATCAGCTAAATTTATATTACGCGGTAAGTCATACAAATCTGATGGCTGTAAATTCAGCTAAATACTTAGAGATTACAATTACAAATAACTAAATTCAAATGATCACATAGATAATATTGTGGGTAGAACAAACCAAAGACTGCGATTCATTGGCGGAACACTTAGAAGGTGCAGCATGTCTACTAAAGAGACTGCTTACACCATGCTTGTCCGCCGTACTCTGGAGTATTGCTGTGCGGTGTGGGATCCCCATCAGGTGGGACTGACGGATGACATCGAAAAAGTACAAAGAAGGGCAGCTCGTTTTGTATTATCGCGAAATAGGGGAAATAGTCTCACAGACATTAAAACAAAGACGTTTTTCGTTGCGACCGGATCTTCTCATGAAATTTGAATCACCAGCTATTTTCTCCGATTGCGAAAACATTCCGTTGGCACCCACGTACATAGGGAGAAATGACCATCAGGATGAAATAAGAGAAATCAGGGCTCGCACAGAGAAATTTAAGTACTCGTTTCTCCCGCGTGCCGTTCGAGAGTGGTCAGCTTGACGGTGGTTCATTGAACCCTCTGCTAAGCACTTTATTGTGAATAGCAGAGTAATCACGTAGATGTAGATGTATTTCAATAATTCACTTTGGCCAGAAAATAAACAATTTTACTATGTCTTTCAATGAAGAGGGTTATAAAAGGATGTACTCTATACCCAAGAAAATATTTTTGAAAGTTTGTAATGAAAAATGTTAACACATGAGCGCACATTCCAATAGATAACAGCAAGACAAATTAGCAGACCAGACAATGTCGCAACGGTCAGCAACAGTAACAGAAATAGCAGTTTTTTCCCTATCGATGCAAGTATACGTGAGTATATAATCTACTCACAACGGGATCTTTGTACATAGTTTTCATCTTGTTATTCTTTATAGATTACGTACATTGCACCATTTCACAGATACTGACATAAAATAAAATTAAATATTATTTATGTCTATTATACGCGATCATGCAACATGTACTGTTCATGAGACGAAGCGAAAATTTTCTTTGGCTGTGACGTCTCACTATACAAGAAAAGAGGCAGCAGAGAGCGTAAGGCTGCTGTTCGACGTATATATCAAAGAAACGGTGCGATAAAAATTCATGGTAAAGCATATCAATGATAAAGGTTCTCTGATGATATTGCTGTCTTCAGTAAAAGTGACGAAAAGCTGTTGGCCTTGTTTGTCTTGTAGATTGCATATAATGCCAATGTTACATTTGCGATAAGATTGTAATACTACTTTTTTATAATTTTTGACCTATTTTTCGAGTTATTAGCCCACTGTCTGTTCTTATTGGTATGTAACACTAGACAATGGGCTAATCACCCAAAACATAGGTCAAAAATATAAGGAGGAATCAGTAAAACGGCGACTGAAAGTATTTCTTTTTTCCATGAAATGAAAATAAATTAACTGCGCTTTTAGTACAATAGCAGATATCAGCACAGCTTCTTTGGAGATTTTTCGCATACTGGTACATATTACAAATGCGACAGAAAATTTTTACGAATAGTCTTAGCGAGTGTGGTATCTGGCACATGACCATTTGGTTACATAAACAAGACGCGCCGTACATCACAAACTTTGAAAAACGATAAAGCATAACGACGAATCTTACCCTTCAACTCTCCATCACTTGCTATTCTACGTCATTTTCTGAAGCGTTAGAGCCGCGTGTAAAGCACGTTTAGGGAGAAAATAATCATAACTATATATTAACAGAAAAAAATGTATATTTCTGTTAATATATATATATATATATATATATATATATATATATATATATATTTCTGTTAATATATTCAAGTTATTATACACTCCTGGAAATGGAAAAAAGAACACATTGACACCGGTGTGTCAGACCCACCATACTTGCTCCGGACACTGCGAGAGGGCTGTACAAGCAATGATCACACGCACGGCACAGCGGACACACCAGGAACCGCGGTGTTGGCCGTCGAATGGCGCTAGCTGCGCAGCACTTGTGCACCGCCGCCGTCAGTGTCAGCCAGTTTGCCGTGGCATACGGAGCTCCATTGCAGTCTTTAACACTGGTAGCATGCCGCGACAGCGTGGACGTGAACCTTATGTGCTGTTGACGGACTTCGAGCGAGGGCATATAGTGGGCATGCGGGAGGCCGGGTGCACGTACCGCCGAATTGCTCAACACGTGGGGCGTGAGGTCTCCACAGTACATCGATGTTGTCGCCAGTGGTCGGCGGAAGGTGCACGTGCCCGTCGACCTGGGACCGGACCGCAGCGACGCACGGATGCACGCCAAGACCGTAGGATCCTACGCAGTGCCGTAGGGGACCGCACCGCCACTTCCCAGCAAATTAGGGACACTGTTGCTCCTGGGGTATCGGCGAGGACCATTCGCAACCGTCTCCATGAAGCTGGGCTACGGTCCCGCACACCGTTAGGCCGTCTTCCGCTCACGCCCCAACATCGTGCAGCCCGCCTCCAGTGGTGTCGCGACAGGCGTGAATGGAGGGACGAATGGAGACGTGTCGTCTTCAGCGATGAGAGTCGCTTCTGCCTTGGTGCCAATGATGGTCGTATGCGTGTTTGGCGCCGTGCAGGTGAGCGCCACAATCAGGACTAAATACGACCGAGGCACACAGGGCCAACACCCGGCATCATGGTGTGGGGAGCGATCTCCTACACTGGCCGTACACCACTGGTGATCGTCGAGGGAACACTGAATAGTGCACGGTACATCCAAACCGTCATCGAACCCATCGTTCTACCATTCCTAGACCGGCAAGGGAACTTGCTGTTCCAACAGGACAATGCACGTCCGCATGTATCCCGTGCCACCCAACGTGCTCTAGAAGGTGTAAGTCAACTACCCTGGCCAGCAAGATCTCCGGATCTGTCCCCCATTGAGCATGTTTGGGACTGGATGAAGCGTCGTCTCACGCGGTCTGCACGTCCAGCACGAACGCTGGTCCAACTGAGGCGCCAGGTGGAAATGGCATGGCAAGCCGTTCCACAGGACTACATCCAGCATCTCTACGATCGTCTCCATGGGAGAATAGCAGCCTGCATTGCTGCGAAAGGTGGATATACACTGTACTAGTGCCGACATTGTGCATACTCTGTTGCCTGTGTCTATGTGCCTGTGGTTCTGTCAGTGTGATCATGTGATGTATCTGACCCCAGGAATGTGTCAATAAAGTTTCCCCATCCTGGGACAATGAAATCACGGTGTTCTTATTTCAATTTCCAGGAGTGTATATATATAAACCATGAAATTATTGATAGCTGAAATGTTTTCAGAACCTGTTCTATTTTTTCAGAATAAAGTTCAGTCGTCAGCTGAACAATTGGAATATTTTATAGTACTTAACCACTTTCAACACATTAACCTGTCATCTTCGGAAGCCTACAAAATAAATGATTATAACATGCATCTAATTCCATGTGTAGTAAGAGAAGCGTATAATATAAAAAATTTAGGCTGTTTTGCGTTATTACATGGATAAGCAGACATGAATGTCTTATTTTATGGAGCGCAATGCCAAGACGTGAGAAAGTGCTTTTCGGGTGTACGATAATTTTATTTGTGGATAGATCACTTATAGTGGATTAATAACACAGACAAAGAGAGTTAAGTTGTCATAGAAAAAAGTATTCATACACCGTTGTTGTTGTTGTGGTCTTCAGTCCTGAGACTGGTTTGATGCAGCTCTCCATGCGACCCTATCCTGCGCAAGTTTCTTCATCTCTCAGTACCTACTGCAACCTACATCCTTCTGAATCTGCTTAGCGTATTCATCTCTTGGTCTCCCTCTACGATTTTTACCCTCCACACTGCCCTCCAATGCTAAATATTTGATCCCTTGATGCCTCAGAACATGTCCTACCAACCGGTCCCTTCTTCTGGTCAAGTTGTGCCACAAACTCCTCTTCTCCCCAATTCTGTTCAATACCTCCTCATTAGTTATGTGATCTACCCATCAAATCTTCAGCATTCTTCTGTAGCATCACATTTCGAAAGCTTCTATTCTCTTCCTGTCCAAACTATTTATCGTCCATGTTTTACTTCCATACATGGCTACACTCCACACAAATACTTTCAGAAACGACTTCCTGACACTTAAATCTGTACTCGATGTTACCAAATTTCTCTTCTTCAGAAACTCTTTCCTTGCTATAACCAGTCTACATTGTATATCCTCTCTACTTCAGTTATTTTGCTACCCAAATAGCAAAATTCATCTACTACTTTAAGTGTCTTAATTTGTAATCTAATTCCCTCAGCATCAACCGATTTAATTCGACTACATTCCATTATCCTCGTTTTGCTTTTGTTGATGTTCATCTTATATCCTCCTTTCAAGACACTGTCCATTCCGTTCAACTGCTCTTCCAAGCCCTTTGCTGTCTCTCACAGACATACACCGTTGTCCATGTAGAACTACTTTATTAAATGCCTCCCTGTCTGTTCTACATAAAAATTCCGACGTATTTCATTGATTTGTATACATCCCAAACCTGATAAATTAGTGAGTTGTAGGCTTCCCGTTATGTATAGAGAGCTGCTTTGTGACATTATTGGTGGTAAAGGATTCATTGATGCCACATTTTGTAAACAAAGTAGCAGTAAGATACGAAATGTCACTTAGGAATCGACTGTAATGTATTTCTTAATAGTAAGGTCATTTGTATTGAGTGTAGAGGAATTGGTGTTCATACAGGTAGCAGGGGCTGTGGCGTGGCGTGGACTGGGGGGTTTTCTAGGTGAGAGGGTATCGGGAAAACACAAGAAGGGCTTCAGTCACAAAGGGTGCAGGCTGAACACAGGAATAACGTAGATACAGGAACCATTGGTATAATAGTTGTAAATTGTCGTAGCTATGTTGGGAAAGTACCAGAGCTCCAAGTTCTAATAGAAAGCACTGATGCTCAATTCGTCATAGGCACTGAAAGCTGGCTAAAGCCGGAAATAAACTCAGCTGAAATTTTTGAGAAGAACCTAACGGTTTCGCGAAAGGATAGGCTAAATACGGTTGGCGGTGGCGTGTTTGTTGCTGTTAAAAGTAGTTTAACTTGTCGCGAAACTGAAGTAGATACTTCCTGTGAGTTAGTATGGGCAGAGGTCATTGTTGGCAACCGGGATAAAATAATAATTGGATCCTTTCACCGACCTCCATATTCCGATGATACAGTTGATGAAAGGTTCAGAGAAACTTTGAGTTCGATTTCAAACACGTACCTTACTCATACGATAATAGTCGGTGGTGACTTTAATTTACCCTCGATATGTTGGCGAAATTACATGTTTAATTCCGGAACTACACATAAAATATCATCCGAAATTGTGCTAAACGCATTCTCTGAAAATTATTTCAAGCAGTTAGTTTATGAGCCCACGCGAGTAGTAACCGATTGTGAAAACACACTTAGCATAAAATAATCCTGAGGTAGTAACGAGCATCAAAACCGGTTTAGGGATTACTGAACACAAGGTTGTCATAGCGAGATTGAATATTGTAATGCCCAAACCCTCGAAAAATAAGCGAAAAATATACCTACTCAAAAAAGCAGATAAAAATTAATGTGGCACCCTCCTGAGAGACAATCTCCACTCATTACAAGTTAATAATATAAGTGTAGACCAGATGTGGCTTAAATCCAAAGAAATAGTATCGGCAGCAACTGAGAGATTTATGCCAAATAAATTTTAAGACGGAGCTGATCCTCCTTGGCACACAAAATGAGTTAGAACACTGTTGCAGAAACAACGAAACAAACATGCCAAATTTAAACAGACGCTAAATTCCCAAGATTGGCAATCTTTTACAGAAGCTCGAAATTTTGCGCGGACTTCAATGCGAGATGTTTTTAGCAGTTTCCACAACGAAACTTTGTCTCGAAACCTGGCAGAAAATCCAAAGAGATTCTGGTCGTATGTGAAGTATGTTAGCGGCAAGAAACAATCAATGCCTTCTCTGCGCGACAGCAATGGAAATACTATCGAAGACAGTGCTGCCAAAGCAGAGTTACTAAACACAGCCTTCCGAAATGCCTTGACAAAAGAATATTCCAGAATTCGAATCGAGAACAGCTGCTAACATGAGTAACGTATAAGTAAGTGTCCTCGGAGTAGAGAAGCAACTTAAGTCACTTAATAAAATCAAGACTGTATACCAATTAGATTCCTTTCGGAATATGCTAATGCATTAGCTCCATACTTGACAATCATATACAACCGTTCACTCGACGGTAGATCCGTACCCAAAGACTGGAAAGTTACACAGGTCACACCAATATTCAAGAAAGATAGTAGGAGTAATCCACTAAATTACAGGGCCATATCGTTAACGTCGATATGCAGCAGGATTCTTTAACGTATATTGTGTTCGAACGTTATGAATTACGTCGAAGAAGTCGGTCTATTGACACACAGTCAACATGAGTTTAGACAACATCGTTCCTGTGAAACACAACTAGCTTTTTATTCACTTGAAATGTCGAGTGCTATTAACAAGGGATTTCAGATCGATTCCGTATTTCTGGATTTCCGGAAAGCTTTTGGCACTGTGCCACACAAGCGCCTTGTAGTGAAACTGCGTGCTTATGGTTTATCGTCTCAGCTATGTGATTGGATTTGTGATTTCCTGTCAGAGAGAGCACAGTTCGTAGTAATTGACGGAAAGTCATCGAGTAAAACAGAAGTGAATTCTGGCGTTCCCCAAGGTAGTGTTATAGGCCCTTTGCTGTTCCTTATCTATATAAACGATTTGAGAGACAATCTGAGCAGCCGTCTTCGGTTGTTTGCAGATGACACTGTCGTTTATCGACTAATAAAGTCATCAGAAGATCAAAACAAACTGCAAAACGATTCAGAAAACATACCTGAATGGTGCGAAAAGTGGCAGTTGTCGCTAAATAACGAAAAGTGTGAGGTCATCCACATGAGTGCTCAAAGGAATTCGTTAAATTTCGCTTACGCGATGGATTAGTCTAATCTAAAAGCAGTAAATTTAATTAAATACCTAGGTATTACAATTAAGAACAACTTAAATTGGAAGGAACACATAGAAAATGTTGTGGGAAGGCTAACCAAAGACTGCGTTCTATTGGCAGGACACTTAGAAAATGTAACAGACTTACTAAGGAGATTGCCTACACTATGTTTGTCCGTCCTCTTGTAGAATACTGCTGCGCGATGTGGGATCGTTACCCGATAGGAGTGACGGAATAAATCGAAAAAGTTCAAAGAAACGCAGTACATTTTGTTGTTGTTGTTGTCGTTGTGGTCTTCAGTTCCGAGACTGGTTTGATGCAGCTCTCCATGCTACTCTATCCTGTGCAAGGTTCTTCATCTCCCAGTACCTACTGCAACCTACATCCTTCTGAATCTGCTTAGTGTATTCATCTCTTGGTCTCCCCCTACGATTTTTACGCTCCACGCTGCCCTCCAATACTAAATTGGTGATCCCTTGATGCCTCAGAACATGTACTACCACTCGATCCCTTCTTCTGGTCAAGTTGTGCCACAAACTTCTCTTCTCCCCAATCCTATTCAATACTTCCTCATTAGTTATATGATCTACCCATCTAACCTTCAGCATTCTTCTGTAGCACCACATTTCGAAAGCTTCTCTTCTCTTCTTGTGCAAACTATTTACCGTCCATGTTTCACTTCCATACATGGCTACACTCCATACAAATACTTTCAGAAATGACTTCCTGACACTTAAATCTATACTCGATGTTAACAAATTTCTCTTCTTCAGAAACGCTTTCCTTGCCATTGCCAGTCTCCATTTTATATCCTCTCTACTTCGACCATCATCAGTTATTTTGCTCCCCAAATAGCAAAACTCCTTTACTACTTTAAGTGTCTCATTTCCTAATCTAATTCCCTCAGCATCACCCGACTTAATTCGACTACATTCCATTATCCTCGTTTTGCTTTTGTTGATGTTCATCTTATGTCCTCCCTTCAAGACACCATCCATTCCGTTCAACTGCTCTTCCAAGTCCATTTTGTATTATCGTGAAATATGGGAGAGAGTATCACAGAAATAATACAGGATTTGCGCTGGACATCATTAAAAGAAAGGCGTTTTTCGTTGCGACGGAATCTTCTCACGAAATTCCAATCACCATCACCAATTTTCTCCTCCGAATGCGAAAATATTTTGTTGACATCAACCTACATGGGGACGAACGATCACCAAGATAAAATAAGGGAAATCAGAGCTCGTACGGAAAGATATAGGTGTTTATTCTTTCCGCGTGCTATACGAGATTGGAATAATAGAGAATTGTGAAGATGGTTCGATGAATCCTCTGCCAGGCACTTTAATGTGAATTGCAGAGAAACCATGTAGATGTAGGTGTAGATGTAGAAGTTTTCGTTCAAGACTTGTTTGATAACTGCCTTTGACACCTCTACAGGATGGTCCATTGATAGTGACCGGTCCACATATCTCACGAATTAAGCATCAAACAAAAAACTACAAAGAACGGAACTCATCTAGCTTGAAGAGGGAAACCCGATGGCGCTATGGTTGGCCCGCTACATGGCGCTGCCATAGGTCAAACGGATATCAACTGCGTTTTTTTAAATAGGAACCCCCATTTGTTATTACATATTCGTGTAGTACGTAAAGACATATGAATGTTTTAGTTGGACCACTTTTGTCGCTTTATGATAGATGGCGCTGTAATAGTCACAAACGTATAAGTACATGGTATCACGTAACATTCCGCCAGTGCGGACGGTGTTTGCTTCGTGATACATTACCCGTGTTAAAATGGACCGTTTACCAATTGCGGAAAAGGTCGATATCGTGTTGATGTATGCCTATTGTGATCAAAATGCCAAACGGGCGTGTGCTATGTATGCTGCTCAGTATCCTGGACGACATCATCCAAGTGCCCGGACCGTTGGCCGGATAGTTACGTTATTTAAGGAAACAGGAAGTGTTCAGACACATGTGAAACGTCAACCACGACCTGAAACAAATGATTATGCCCAAGTAGGTGTCTTAGCTACTGTCGTGGCTAATCCGCACATCAGTAGCAGACAAATTGCGCGAGAATCCGGAATCTCAAAAACGTGGGTGTTGAGAATGCTACATCAACATCGATTGCACCCGTACCATACTTTTATGCACCAGGAATTGCATGGCGACGACTTTGAACGTCGTGTACAGTACTGCCATTGGGCACAAAAGAAATTACGGGATGATGACAGACTTTTTGCACGCGTTCTGTTTAGCGACGAAGCGTCATTCACCAATAGCGGTATAATATGCACTATTGGGCAACGGAAAAATCCACGATGGCTGCGACAAGTGGAACATCAGCGAACTTGGCGGGTTAATGTATGGTGTGGCATTATGAGAGGAAGGATTATTGGCCCCCATTTTATCGATGGCAATCTAAATGGTGCAATGTATGCTATTTCCTACGTAATGTTCTACCGATGTTACTACAAGATGTTTCACTACATGACAGAATGGCGATGTACGTCCAACATGATTCATGTCCGTAAAATAGCTCGCGTGCGGTTGAAGCGGTATTGAATAGCATATTTCATGACAGGTGGATTGGCCGTCGAAGCACGTTCACTGGATATGACGTCCCCGGATTTCTTTCTGTGGGGAAATTTGAAGGATATTTGCCATCGTGATCCACCGACAACGGCTGACAACATGCGCCAGCGCGTTGTCAATGCATGTGCGAACATTACGGAAGGCGAACTACTACCTGATGAGAGGAATGTCGTTACACGTAGTGCCAAATGCATTGAGGTTAACGGACATCGTTTTGAGTATTTATTGCTTTAATGTGGGGTTTACAGGTAATCACGCTGTAACAGCATGCGTTCTCAGAATTGAGAAGTTCACGAAGGTACATGCATCACATTGGAACAACCGAAATAAAATGTTCCAACGTACATACGTTCTGTATTTTGATGTAAAAAACCTACCTGTTACAAACTGTTCGTCTAAAATTGTGAGCCATATGTTTGTGACTATTGCAGCGTCATCTACCACAAAGCGAAAAAAGTGGTCCAACTAAAACATTCATATTTCTTTACGTA
The DNA here is from genome assembly GCF_021461395.2 of Schistocerca americana. Taxonomy (NCBI): domain Eukaryota; kingdom Metazoa; phylum Arthropoda; class Insecta; order Orthoptera; family Acrididae; genus Schistocerca; species Schistocerca americana. Next base: position 923,463,992 of record NC_060121.1, on the reverse strand, counting down.
CTACACTAATATGTAATAGAAAATGGGGGTTCCCTTTAAAAAAAAACGCAGTTGTTATCCGTTTGACCTATGGCAGCACCATCTACCGGGGCAACCATAGCGCCATCTGGTTGCCCCCTTCAAGCTAGACAAGTTTCATTTTTTGTAGTTTTTTCGTTTGATGCTTATTTCGTGAGATATTTGCCTACTCACAATCAATGGACTACCCTGTAAACTTTTAATATAAGTATATAGCTTCGTGTTAAAGGGGTGACAAGTATGGATAATAGTATCTGATATGACGGGTTTCCTTTTGGGCGTCGAAGTTAATTTTACCGTCTAGTTAAGGCAGTTTTCTGTCAAGGAAGCTAAATCCCTTGCGCTGTTATTCTGTTTTATATCTAAATTTAATTTTAGATTGGAAACAATTCAAGGAGTTACTAACTGACAAGATGTCATTCACATCTCATTTTAATACGTTGCTAATATTGTCCACATACTGCCTCTGTTAAGAAATGCTACTAGCCAGAGCTGGGAAAGACTTAAAAAAATTAATCTGAAAATGTTTAAGGAAGATGTCAGGTAGATATCTAGGTAGGCAGCTCCTCACAGCGAGTCTTCATCTTGTTGATACAGTAGACCATTGACACTGACGTAATTGTAGTTTGGAATGATTCTCAAAAAGTGTTATTATTGCTTTAATTTCATCTGAATCCACTTTCTGTGCTTTGTGAAATTGTCTTCAATGATGTGGATCGTTTCTTGTATTGGAATGTAGGCGTAAAGATCTGTAATATCCAGTGATCCAGCAAAATTCAAGTATTTGGGCAGCAGAAAAGAAGATATTTTTTAGAGTCAAATATCTCTTTCCTATTTTTCACAGGGAAAGACGTTTGATATTAATAGTAGCTTTTTGCGAATACAGAGTAACTTCTGCGAAAAGAAACAGCAAGTGCTACAAATTCCATTAATGACTGTGAAGTTAGTGTCCTGTGATTCATGCTTACACCCTGGTACGGTCTTTGGCAGAGAAGGAAGAATTACGGGAGAAAAATCCTCTTTAAGCTCGTTAGTAGATTTAGTTGCGGGATTGTTGCTGATGGTATCTATGTTATCAAAAATTCTAACGTATTGCTACTATACAGGTCTTTTTTCAAGATGACCGAATAATTGCTCTTATCTTATTAATGATGAGAGCATTTTCTTCTTTGAGCTTCTTATTAATGTGCTTTACGGTGGAAAGTCATTTTTTCATATGGCTAGCAATTATTTTTTCCTTTCGTGACAAGCTCATTAACTTTACAACCAATCTTAGTTCTGGCTGATAGCATTTGTTTCTGTGGATGGCACATTGACCATACCAGCATTGTATTAAAAGGATGTGAATGACATCATGTCACTTAGTTACTCCCTGAATTGCTTTCACACTAAAATTAAATTTACATATGATTTTACGGTAAAGTTAACTTTGACAATTACAAGAAACAAACCGCAACAGATAATGTGTTTCATACTACTTCTTGTCACTCCTTCAAGCAAAAATTGCCGTTCTTTCCCGCTGTGATCGACTGCGTGCTTGAGCTACGCCTATCCCTACTGCTGCTGTTACTGAACTTAGTAAATAAAAGTATGTAGCGGTCCAACACAGCTATCAAGCAAGTCTTGTACAAATACTTCATGAAACTAAAACCAATAAGAACGCCAATTCTTTTACACTTAATAAAAATGATCTTACTGTTAACAAATCATTACAATTCCATTCATAAGTGAGTTTCATATCGTATTGCTAATCTGTTTAAAAAATATGACATCACTGTGTCCTTTATGACAATTAATGCCACCAAGCAGCTATCTACACATTATGAGAAGTCTACAACTAACAACTTTACCAACTCCGGTGAGTATAAAATTCAATGAAATATATGTCCGAGATTTTATATAGGCCACACAGAGGACGCATTTAAGACCCACCTTCGCCAGCACTTGCACAGAAAAGATGGTAAAAATTCATGTATGTCATATTGCACAGAATACCTTGAAGTCAAGACACACACACTTCCTTTATCATCTGTACTGAAACGAAAATTTTGTATGCAGCTGACAAATGCGACAAAATGAGCCGCTTGGAAAAGCTCGAAATGTGTATCATCCCTACCTAAATTCTAAAGACTTGCTGAATGATCAGCTCACATTGAAAATCACACTATTTTTATTGTTTAACATTTCCCTTAACATGATGAAAATTAAACCATTTCATGCAGATTCTAATGTTTGCAATACTTTACGCAGGACTATGTGGCACGTTTTCCATATTACGTAGAAAATGGCCAGTCAGATTTTAGCTAACTTGCGTATGAGCCATAGGCACGCTTTCCACATACGATACCAACTCCTGCACACGCGCTAGGGCGCCTCCCACGCTCTCTAGTCGCTGACACCGAAGCCCGCATGCAGCCTACTTACCTGTCGTTTCTGCGAACTCTCTTCCAGCTGCCAGCCTCGTCTCCAGAATACTGAAATGTACAGCGAACTGCCAATACATCACCAGCCCATAGCGCCACCATCAACTACTAATAAATAAAATTCTATACCAGCTTTTTGTAAGACCTTGTAACCTGGAATCTACGTTTGTAATTGATTAGCGGCTGAGCAATTTTATGTAATATATAACCTCCTTTTTTATTGCTTAGTTATGATGTTTATATACTTCTATAAACGTTCCTTGCTGCTAGCGCACCAACTTGACTCTGTATACAAGTATGATTAATCAACTTAAAGTTATCTGTATGTGATTATTCGAGTAATTATCGCATACACTACGTAAATTCTGCGATGTGTCATGGCATTATGCTTCGTTGACGAAGCCATTGCTCTATCTTTCTGAAGATGATAGATGAATCCGTCGATACTCGTCAAATGAAATAAAATATTCCCATTGAGCAGTTGACGAGTAAATACTATTTTGAGAAGTATAGCACACCCGTTCCACGGAAATATCACCAATGATGGATGAAACGCGAAATTAATCAAATAAGTTATTTCCTGTACGGATGCTAAATGACGTAAACACAAGGCCTTGATTATAGCTGCTCCGTTCACAGTTGCATTTAGAAATAAAGAATAACAATCAAAACTACATCGATTTTTGGCTGTAGAAGCCAGTTCCCAAATAAAAATATACAATTTATTTGGAACTGCAGGACCATGGCCGTCTTAAGGATTAGTGTAGCTGGAGGTGATATAGAATTTATTTACTGAGCTTTTCCTAAATTTTCTTGAAACACTTGGAAATTGGTATTGCAACTTTGTACGGTAATGATGTCGTAGCTATTAGCGACTCAGTCTGAATAACGGCTACATTAAAAGCCGGAACTATCCACGTCCTTCGCTAAGAATTACCTACGTTTTTACATCGAGTCTGGGTACATTTAAGAAAAAAAGGCTCCACCAGAATAGATCTCAAAAGCTTTTTCAGTGGCTGTTCTGAATGTTTATCTTCACCACGCTGTCAAGTGTTGTAATAATTTTGGTATTATCACTAGTTGCGTTGTCATGGTTGCCGTAGGTTGCACCTACAACGTGCTGACATGAGTAAAGTTTCCAACCGATTTCTCATACACAAACAACAGTTGACCGGCGTTGCCTGGTGAAACGTTGTTGTGATGCCTCGTGTAAGGAGGAGAAATGCGTAACATCACGTTTCCGACTTTGATAAAGGTCGGATTGTAGCCTATCGCGATTGCAGTTTATCGTTTCGCGGCATTGCTGCTCGCGTTGGTCGAAATCCAATGACTGTTAGCAGAATATGGAATCGGTGGGTTCAGGAGGGTAATAGGGAGCGCCGTGCTGGATCCCCACGGCCTCGTATCACTAGCAGTCGAGATGACAGGTATCTTATCCGCATGGCTGTAACGGTTCGTGCAGCCACGTCTCGATCCCTGAGTCAACAGATGGGGACGTTTGCAAGACAACAACCATTTGCACGAACAGTTCGACGACATTTGCAGCAGCATGGACTATCAGATCGGAGACCATGGCTGCGGTTACCCTTGACGCTGCAACACAGACAGGAGCGCTTGCGATGGTGTACTCAATGACGAACCTGGGTGCAAGATTGGCACAACGTCATTTTTTCGGATGAATCCAGGTTCTGTTTACAGCATCATGATGGTCGCATCCGTGTTTGGCAGCGTCGCGGTGAACGCACATTGGAAGCGCGTATTCGTCATCGCCATAATGGCGTATCACCCGGCGTTATGGTATGGGATGCCATTGGTTACACGTCTCGGTCTCCTCTTGTTCGCATTGACGGCACTTTGAACAGTGGACGTTACATTTCAGATGTGTTACGACCCGTGTCTCTACCCTTCATTCGATCCCTGTGAAACCCTACATTTCAGCAGGTCCCGTACGGGCCTTTCTGGATACAGAAATCGTTCGACTACTGCCCTGGCCAGCGCATTCTCCAGATCTCTCACCAATTGAAAACGTCTGGTCAATGGTGGCCGAGCAACTGGCTCGTCACAATACGCCAGTCACTACTCTTGATGCACTGTGGTATCGTGTTGAAGCTGCATGGGCAGCTGTACCTGTACACGCCATCCAAGCTCTGTTTGACTCAATGCCCAGGCGTAACAAGGCCGTTATTACGGCAAGAGGCGGCTGTTCTGGGCACTGATTTCTCAGGATCTATGCACTCAAATTGCGTGGAAATGTTATCACATGTAACCACATGTCAGTTCTAGTATAATATATTTGTCCATAGTATACCCATTTATCATCTGCATTTCTTCTTGGTGTACCAATTTTAATGGCCAGTAGTGTATTTGGAACAAACGTCAATTTCTGGCATTGCTGAGAGCGTATTATTGTTACTTTATTTTAAAGTGTGCTGATATAAGAAATTATTGTTTTTATGTACGGTTAAGCGTTTCGATGTATCATACAACTTTTCCTAAAGTCCCCTCTAAAAAATAGAATCACTCGTTTAATTAAAACGAGAACATATTTTTACGGTAAAACTCACATATTTTAAATCATTCAATACATTGTCATTTTCGTATCTATTTTGTTTACCACTAATAATTAAAATCTTAATAGAAATGCCTGAAATATTGGTTTCACTGGTTATCGGTGTCATAAAACAAATGTAGTCAAACCAGTTAAAAGAAGAAACGAAACTATAAGGCAAGAATCGAAAAAAAAATTTGTAATTTTAATTTGAACAGATATCAGCTCTTATGACTAATTTCTCATAAACTTGCGATCTAGCTCTGTAAAATCTCCGTATTTCGATATTGAGTAAACTCGTATGGAACATAGTGGAGCCCGTCCACAATTTCGCTGTCGTCTTTATGCCGTACAGAGGCATAATAAGGCACTTTCATTAACTGGTAATATTAATAAAAAGTTTGAGTTCAGGGGATAACAAGAAGTGAAACAAATTTTCATTAAAATATCAAACCGCAAAGTTTACTCTGCGTTTTACCAACAGGGAGTTAGTGAAATGTTATTAAAGAAAGGAGACGGCAGCACTGACTATAAATCATTTCAAGAGCCAGAGCAAGACCTGAAAGTTTGGGCTTGTGTATTATGTCTTTAGGATTGTTTTGACGCCGACAAGGGCTCTGACTTAAAATTAATCTGCAGACTTTTAAAAGTCAATCAGCATTAGCTGTTCGTGTCTGAGGATGATCCCTTACAGTAATAATAATAATAATAATAACGAAATAAAAACGAAATCTTAAGACAGCCATCGGAACAAGCACAAATAGAACACGAAGTGACACACATGTTAGATATAGAAGAAAAATTTCAGCTGACATATATAGAATACAAAGACACACCTACAGACATTAGACCATTCTTGTGCTCTGTAATACAGTTATTAAATTTTAATAGATTTCAGCGGTGTTGCGTGCCGTTTATGGCGAAATAACGACTTAATAAACTTTTGTAATTGTTCGTTCGCTGTGTTTTATAGAGTTTTCAGTGTGTTGAAGTCGTTAGTAATTTTCGTGCTTTAGTTTTCAACTGACGTTTATTATTCTTTCTAGCGAAATATTTCAGTAAAATTTTCATATAGTGTATTAACATCGCTTAGTGTTACAGTGGTAGTTTTAGTTTATTGGTTGTAGCTAATAATTTTGTGAAGTTTTGCTGGTATTGGTATCGGCTGTGTTGTAGTAGTATTAATACAAGTAGCTGCTTTCTTAGTAGGCAGAGAATTTCGAGACCATTATTGTTAGTTCTTAAATAGTTCTACTGCTGTAACTGAACTTTGGTAACGTAGACGTATAGTTTTTTTTTCAGTAACTGTAAAATTTACCATGAGTGAAAAGTGTGGGCTCTGTCGTAGGTTTGTGAGTAGTGGATTACGGTGTGGGATTTGTTCAAAGTATTTTCATTGGGGGGAATGCAGTAGGGAAGCCAGTGGTCATTTTAGGGAGATCCTCTCCTGGGAATGTAGAATCTGTAGTAGAAACAAGTTAATAGAGGAGCAGGAGCGTAAGATCTGTGCCCTTCAGGTGCAGTTACAAAGCGCAAAGGAGGAGCTAGATAGGTTGAGGAGGGTGAAGGGTGGTGGGGAATGGGAACTGGCAGTTGGCAAGAAGGTAGCTGGGAAGAGGAGGTATTCAGACAGTTTTACTTTGCATACATGCAATAGATACGACCAACTGTCAGAGTTGAGTGGAGAGGAGCCTCGTGTAGCCGTAGATGTAGGTAACTTGCAGCAGTCCTCAGCAGTTAGGAGGCCTAGGTTAGTTGCAAAGTCTAGCAGAAAGAAGGTTCTGCTGCTAGGTAGTTCCCACGGTAGAGGTGTGGGCCAGCAGTTGCAGGAAGTGTTGGGGAGTGAGTACCAGGTCACCAGCATTGTGAAGCCTAGTGCAGGGTTGGCTCAGGTGACTGAAAGCATAGGGGAGTTACGTAAGAATTTTACGAAAGAGGATCAGGTAGTGATAGTGGGTGGAGCAGGGAACAGTCTCGATAGGGACGGGGAATATGATGTCAGTGGTGACTTGGTTAAGATAGCTACTCAAACTGGTGGTACTAATGTGCATTTCGTGCAACTGTTTCAGCGTCATGATCGGCCGCACCTTAATGCGGCTGTTAGGCGCGTTAATGTGGGGCTGGGGAGGGCACTGATGGCGGAGGGCATGGATCACATCTCAGTGGTGCCAGTTGCGTCTATCATTAGATAGTGTTTCACTAGGCATGACCTGCACCTCAATAGGTATGGGAAGGGGAGCTGGCTAAGCTTATAGGTGACAGTGTAGTGGGTGGTGGAGGTGGTAGTGGTATCACTCATGGAAAAATTCCTGTAGTAGTTGGTGTTAGAGCTGCACCATTTTTAGACTGAAGTCAGCTGATAGGTATACCTGCTTAAAGGAAGTGCCTCTAACTAGGGGTTCACCTCCAGAGGATGTAATGTTTCCAAGTACAGAAGGAATTTCATCAAAATATAAGAGCTATTACAGATAAAGTTAGTGAACTGCTAAGAGATGTTAACTCTGAAATTATTGGTATATCTGAGCACCACTTAAATAATTTGATAATTCAGAGGCTTCCTTTACCAGGCTACAGATTAGCTGGCTGTTTCTCAAGGAGTTCCTTGCGGGGTGGGGGAGTGGCTCTGTACGTAAAAAAACAGTATTTCATTTGAGTACATAGACGTATCAAGACACTGCACTGAACAGATATTTGAAAGTTGTGCAGCATTAGTTGATTGCTATTGTTTATAGGTCCCCTAACTCCGACTTCAGAGAAGTTTCGCTTAAGCTAGAGAGGGTTCTTGATTCACTTTGTAGGAAGTACCAGAAAGTAGTTCTATGTGGTGACTTCAATATTAATTTTGTACATGATTGTGTAAGAAAAAGGATGTTGGTAGATCTCCTAAATTCATATGATCTGATGCAAACTGTGTTTTCTCCAACTAGGGTGCAGGGGAACAGTAGCACAGTCATAGACAATATTTTTGTTCATTCTTCATTACTAGATGGGCATTCTGTTAGTAAAAGGGTGAATGGCCTTTCAGACCATGATGCACAAATTTTAACACTAAAAGGTTTTTGTACTCTAACCAATGTCGTATTTAATTACAAACTACGTAGGAAAGTTAATCCAACAGCAATAGAGAGTTTTTCAAAACTTGTCAAGGAACAAGAGTGGCAAGATGTTTATAGTGCTGATAATATAGATGATAAGTACAATGCTTTCCATAACACATTTCTCATGCTCTTTGAGAGTTGCTTTCCCTTAGAACATTCTAAACGGGGTACTAGCAGTAATGGACAGCCCGGTTGGCTGACTAGTGGGATAAGGATATCATGTAGAAAAAAGCGGGAATTATATCAAAATGTTTGACGTAGTCACAATCAAGCTACAGTATCCCATTACAAACAGTATTGTAAGGTTCTTAAAAATGTTATTAGCAAGGCAAATAGAATAGCTAATTCACAGGATAAATTTAAAGCCATATGGTCAGTTGTGAAGGAAGTGTCTGGTCAGCAGCACAAGGTTGACGATATAAAGTCAGTTTGCAGTAACAATATTTCTGTTACTGATAAATCAGATACATGTACAATATTTAACAACCATTTTCTGAGCATTGCTGGTGAATTAAATAAAAATTTAGTATCTACAGGAAATCATACAAATTTCTTAGCAAATGCCTTTCCGAGATTGACGTCTGAAATACTCCTCTGTGATACAGACAAGAGGGAGATTGAGACAATAATCAAATCACTGAAGACTAAGGACTCTCATGGTTATGATGGAGTGTCTAGTAGAATATTAAAGTACTGTGCCGCACATGTTAGCCCTGTATTTAGCCATATTTGTAATTTTTCCTTTAGAAATGGTCAGTTTCCTGAGCGATTAAAGTACTCAGTAGTAAAGCCGCTTTATAAAAAGGGAGAAAGGGATAACGTAGATAATTTTAGACCTATTTCTATGCCATCAGTGTTTGCAAAAGTTATCGAAAAGGCTGTGTATGTATGGTTAATTGATCATTTTATATCGCACGATTTGCTATCAAATGTACAGTTCGGCTTTAGAAGTCGTTTGACAACTGAAAATGCTATATTCTCTTTTCTCTGTGAGGTACTGGATGGGCTAAACAAAAAGTTTCGAACGCTTGGCGTATTTTTTGATTTAACAAAGGCACTTGACTGTGTTGATCACACAATATTGCTCCAGAAGTTGGACCATTACGGAATAAGGGGAGTAGCTCACAATTGGTTCACCTCTTACTTTAGCAACAGGCAGCAAAAGGTCATTATTCACACTGTTGATAACGGCTGTGATGTGGGATCTGAGTGGGGTACTGTCAAGTGGAGGGTGCCCCAGGGATGAGTGTTGGGGCCGCTCCTGTTCCTTATTTATATAAATGATATGCCCTCTAGTATTATGGACAACTCTAAAATATTTCTGTTTGCTGATGATACTAGCTTGGTAGTAAAGGATGTTGTGTGTAGCATTGACTCGGTTTCAAGTAGAGCAGTACATGACCTCAGTTCATGGCTTGTAGAAAATAAACTAACGTTAAATCACAGTAAGACTCAGTTTTTACAGTTCCTAACACACAATTCAACAAAACCTGGCGTTTTAATCTCACAGAACGGGCATATGATTAGTGAAAGTGAACAGTTCAAATTCCTAGGTGTTCAGATAGATAGTAAGCTGTCGTGGAAAGCCCACGTTCAGGATCCTGTTCAAAGACTTAATACTGCCATTCTCACTATTCGAACGGTATCGAAAGTGAGTGATATTTCGACACATAAATTAGTCTACTTTGCTTATTTTCATTCACTTATGTCGTATGGTATTATGTTTTGGGGTAACTCTTCCCATTCTAGAAGGATATTTTTGGCTCAGAAACGGGCGGTTAGGGCAATAAGTGGTGTGAGTTCACGAACCTCTTGTCGACCTCTTTTCACAAGTCTGGGTATTTTGACATTGGCCTCTCAATATGTATATTCCTTATTGTCGTTTCTTGTTACCAATATTAGTTTATTTCCAAGAATAAGCAGCTTTCACTCGGTTAATACTCGGCAGAAATCAAGCCTCCATTTGGATAGGACTTCCTAACTCTTGCGCAAAAAGGTGTGCAGTATACTGCTGCATCCATTTTCAGTAAGCTATCACTCGAATTCAAAAATGTTAGCAGTAATCCACGCACTTTCAAATAGAAACTGAAGAGTTTCCTTATGGGTCACTCCTTCTATTCTGTCGAGGAGTTCCTTGAAAAATTAAGATGATTCTCATTGTATTGCTGATAGCGTTTGCTTAAACTTATGGACTGATTTTCTTTCAGGTTCATGAACATTTATTTTTATCTGTTATTACTTTTTTATGTTGTAAGTTCATGTACTGACACATTCCATGACCTTGGAGATTTTCTCCTCAATTTGGTCCTACGGAACTTGACATTTAAATAAATAAAAAATAAATAAATAAAGAGACCACCAAATAACCCACAAGTCGAAACAACAATAACAACTATCAACACTATCATACGCAACAAAATAAATGAAAATGCAACTATTGAAGAGTTACAACTACTAGTTTATATAGGAGCACTCACTACACTAAATATACACACTAGGCAGAGATCAGAACCAACCAACAGACAGAAGAAACCCACAAAACTAGCATGGCAACACAAGCTACAGATCAGAATAGAAAAACTGAGAAAATACATCGGACAGCTAACACAATTTATAAGAAATGAAATATCAGACAAAAAACGAAAAACGTTAGGTAATATCTCACAACAAGAAGCGATAGAGCAATTAGATGAAAAGAAGTACAAATTACAAGCATTGGTCAAACGACTTAGAAGATCCAAAAAAAGTGAAAATAGAAGGAAATAAAACCAAACATTCAACACAAACCAAAAGAAATTTTACCAGACAATAGATAACACACACATTAAAATAGACAATCCACCAAACATAACAGACATGGAACACTTCTGGAGCAACATGTGGTCAAAACCGGGACAACGTAACAGACATGCACGGTGGATACAAGCAGAAACAGACACATATAAGATGATACCACAAATGCCTGAAGTGAAAATTTTGCAACATGAAGTCACCCAAGCAATTAATTCTACGCACAATTGGAAAGCCCCTGGAAAAGATGAAATAGCAAATTTCTGGCCAAAGAAGTTCACCTCAACATATTCACATCTAACTAAATTATTTAACAGTTACATTGCAGACCCATACACAGTCCCTGATACACGTACAGAAGGAATATCTTATCTGAAACCTAAGTATCAAGCAGACACAGGAAACCCAGCTAAATATCGCCCCATAACATGCCTACCAACAATATACAAAATATCAACTTCAGTCATTACACAGAAATTAATGACACGTACAACACAGAACAAAATTATTAATGAAGAACAAAAAGTCTGCTGCAAAGGCACATGAGGATGTAAAGAGCAACTGATAATAGATGCAGAGGTGACATATCAAGCTAAAACTAAACATAGGTCGCTACACTATGCATACATTGATTACCAAAAGGCTTTTGATAGTGTACCCCACTCATGGTTACTACAAATATTGGAAATATACAAAGTAGATCCTAAATTGATACAGTTCCTAAACATAGTAATGAAAAATTGGAAAACCACACTTAATATCCAAACAAATTCAAATAATATCACATCACAGCCAATACAGATTAAGCGTGTAATATACCAAGGAGACTCATTAAGTCCTTTCTGGTTCTGCCTTGCTCTGAACCCACTATCCAACATGCTAAATAATACAAATTATGGATACAATATTACTGGAACATACCCACATAAAATAACACATTTGCTATACATGGATGATCTAAAACTACTGGCAGCAACAAATCAACAACTCAACCAATTACTAAAGATAACAGAAGTATTCAGCAATAATATAAATACGGCTTTTGGAACATACAAATGTAAGAAAAATAGCATAGTCAAGGGAAAACACATTAAACAAGAAGATTACATATTGGATAACCACAGCGACTGCATAGAAGCGATGGAAAAACAGATGCCTATAAATACGTACGATAGAGACAAAAAATACGAATAAATAATACAAATATTAAAGAAGAACTAAAAGAAAAATATAGACAAAGACTAACAAAAATACTGAAAACAGATTTGACAGTAAGAAACAAGACAAAAGCTATAAATACTTATGCTATGCCAATACTGACCTACTCATTTGGAGTAGTGAAATGGAGTAACACAGACCTAGAAGCACTCAATACACTTACACGATCACAATGCCACAAATATAGAATACATCACATACATTCAGCAACAGAAAGATTCACATTAAGCAGGAAGGAAGGAGGAAGGGGATTTATCGACATAAAAAACCTACATTATGGACAGGTAGACAATTTAAGAAAATTCTTTCTAGAACGAGCAGAAACTAGCAAAATACACAAAGCAATCACTCATATAAATACATCAGCTACACCACTGCAATTTCATAACCACTTCTACAACCCTTTAGATCACATAACATCAACAGATACAAAGAAAGTAAATTGTATAAAGAAAACACTACATGGCAAGCACCCATATCATCTAACACAGCCACACATCGATCAAGATGCATCCAACACATGGCTAAGAAAAGGCAATATATATAGTGAGACGGAAGGATTCATGATTGCAATACAGGATCAAACAATAAACACCAGATATTACAGCAAGCATATTATTAAAGATCCCAATACAACAACAGATAAATGCAGACTTTGCAAACAACAAATAGAGACAGTAGACCACATCACAAGCGGATGTACAATACTAGCAAATACAGAATACACCAGAAGACATGACAATGTAGCAAATATAATACATCAACAACTTGCCATACAACATAAACTAATAAAACAACACGTTCCCACATACAAGTATGCACCACAAAATGTACTGGAGAATGATGAATACAAATTATACTGGAACAGAACCATTATAACAGATAAAGCAACACCACATAACAAACCTGACATCATACTCACCAATAAGAAGAAGAAATTAACACAACTAATCGAAATATCTATACCCAATACAACAAATATACAGAAGAAAACAGGAGAAAAAATTGAAAAATACATCCAACTGCCTGAGGAAGTCAAGGACATGTGGTATCAGGATAAAGTTGACATTATACCAATTATATTATCAACTACAGGAGTCATACCACACAATATCCACCAGTACATCAACGCAATACAGCTACATCCAAACGTATATATACAACTACAGAAATCTGTAATTATTGATACATGTTCAATTACCCAAAAGTTCCTAAATGCAATGTAACATATACCGTACAGTTAAAAGGAAAAAGGAAGTCACGCTTGATCAAGGTCCGCGTCACTTTCCATTTTTAACCAGACATAACGTCTGAGAAAGGAATGAAGATAATAATAATAATAAATGAGTGTGATAGTTCGTGTGAAAGTGCCATGAGTACGTCTGAAAAATGAATAGCTTTCACATCACAACAGATGATGTCACTGCACCGGTCGACAACCAGTGAAGTCTCACCAAGTGGTTGAAATATTGCGTAGTTTGTCACGGCATTGCTGCACATCGCCCTCTTCGTCACTCTCGAATCCAGGCGTGAAGAATAATGTGCTGGAAACAATGTGAGCCCTACCACGTGTGTGCCCTGAGCATCGACCAGCCGAGGTGACTATGTTACTTGCTCCCCATCTTCCATATTTCCTACCAGCAGCACATCATGCGGTGAGGTTCGGCTTTTGCTCGAGCAGCTACAATTCCTACTCAGGTACCTCGCTAAAGCCCATTAGCTGCCGTTCCACGGGCTTTGCGCGGAATCTCTATTTCAGAGTTCCCGCAAATGAAGATATAGGCCTATGTACTTACACAAACAAAACCAGTAGGCATGTTCTAGTGAACAGCACCAGGTATTAACTAATGCTCACGGTTTTTCATTTCTAATCTTGCCGACACATACGTACACAGAAAATAAATGAAGTATACGATGGGTGACAATTAATATTTCTACTTGTCAAAACGCATATGCCAACATTTCTGGTCAAGAACTTACTCTTGCTTGTCACGAGTACTATCGACAAGGAGAGGACACCAAGAGTGTTACTGACTTTTTGAAATCAACCATGTGGAGTTACAGGTTATGGTCCAAGGAATCACATGCAGAAGCCATTCGTCCTGGTTGATCCTCGATTGTGTGTAATCCACAAAAAGTATTTCAGAATCTCCTATGATTCACAACAGCCTTAAAAGTAGCATTAGTTATAAAACGGTGCCATAGTCTAGTTGATAGATTAATTGGCTTGTATACTGAAAGTTGTGGAATCAAATCCGGCCTGGAATAATCCCATTTTGGTACATCCTTATCGAAATATATACTGGTTTAAATAAATTTTTTTCCATTTCTAATCTTTGCCGCAAAGTTTTAATCATATTTTTAAATCTTTTGTTTGCTCTCTTTTCTTCCTCTCATTCTTGTTTATCATTTGAAATGTTTGCTCGTGTGATTATTTATTATTTTCGAGAACTGACTTCGGTTTAATTTCTTCCTTTTCAGCATGTTATACGTGCGTCCATATTACTGCAATAATTATTTTGCTTTGAATTTAGTTTTATTTGTGAAATTTTCTTTTGTTTGAATCTTCATCTGCCGTATTTTGTCCGTGGTGCGGGAATCTGTGTTTTTAATGTTTATAAGACGATTACCATGCAAAAAAGTGTACATCTTGTGACGAAAAATACACTTTTGACGCCATTTTGCACAGCCAGTATAAATAGATTATATTGTCTTTTGGTTTTTAACCGACGGTAGGTATTTTGAAATGTTTAAATATTGCGATACGTAACTATATATAACTCAGAACACATGGACAATTATTTAAAGAAAGAATAAATGGTAATAAAAATTGAAGCAAATAAATAGTTGATAGGACAATTAAAATGAGACGGCAAAGGAATAGAACGAAAAATTATGTCAATTAATTGAACACAAATAATGATCACATTCATTTCGACAAAGATATAAAAAGTTGATTGTAAGCGATGGAAATGGAGCCCACAACCGTCAGCATAAAAGTCAACAGTTCCATAAAATTTCGGGGATGCAGCCGCATAAATTTCACTACATCATCTGATATTGCGGCTGTATACTGTCCAGCCATCTCCAGAGTGAGCCGGGTGACTGCCGCTCCAGCAATTGCTCCGTCGTTCCAAACCCGCAGGCCGCGTCACTGTATCTGTGGCCACATGTGCAGTGGAGCGGTCCGCGGGTTTAGAACGACGGAGCAACTGCTGGAACGTCAGTCACCCGACTCACTCTGGGGATGGCTGGACGTGAAATTGATCCTGCAGCACGCCAGAAATTTTATGGAAGAATCATTGTGCCGCGAAAATATGAATACGCACTAAAAACAAATAGTTTACCTGCTAGACTATGGCACCGTTTAAATTCCTATTTTTTAGACTCTTGTGGAACATAAGAAATTCTGAAATTTTTTTTGGTTGATACTTGCAAAGCCCACCAGGGTGTGTGGCTGCAGGACTGTAAATAATTTGGTGCACATGAACATCTTTCAGTTCACTACGTGAAAACATTACTCTGTGATACGCATCTTAGATTATAAAGAAAGTAGGAGAGTATGAAATGGAAAGAATGAAAGACAACTTTCGATATACGTAGGCACTAAATCAATCACAAGAAATCGCGGATTGGAAAAGGTAGGGTTATTCCCGGTTTCAAGAACGGGAAAAACAAGTACTGCAATCTTCCTGTGCGAGCTTTGATTTCTCTTATATTGCCATGATAATCATTCCTCGCTAAGTAGGTGGGAGCCAACAGAATATTTTCGCATTCGGAGGAGAAAGTTGGTGATTGAAATTTCACGAGAAGATTCTGCAACGAAAAACGCCTTTGTTTTAATGACTGTCAACCGAGCTCATGCATCATGACCGTTGCACTTCCTCTTTAATCGATCTGTTGCATTTTCTAAATGTTCTACCAGTAAATCGTAGTCTTTGGTTTGCTTTACCCACCACATTATCTATGTGACCGTACCAACTGAAGTCATTCATAATTGCAATCCTAAGTATTTAGCAGAATTTTGCAGCCTTTAGATTTGTATGATTTATCGTGTAATCGAAATTTAGCGGATTTAGTACTCATGTGGATAACTTCACACTTTTCATTATTTAGAGTCAATTGCCCCTTTGTGCCCTATATAGCTACCTTGTCTAAATCATTTTGCACTTTGTTTTCATCATCTGATGACTTTACAGGACGCCAAATGACAGCGTCATCTTAAGCAATCTGCTCAGATTGTCTCCTAAAACGTTTATATATATCAGAAACAGCAGAGGGCCTATAACGCTTCATTGGGTGCATAGGCACACGCAATTTGATTAGAAGACGCTTGTGAGTAACGCTGTAGAAAGCCTTTTGGAAACCTAAAAATACGGAATCCATTTGACAACTCCTGTCGACAGCGCTCATTACTTCATGAGTATAGAGATCTAGTTGCATTCACAAGAACGATTTTTCCTGAATCCCTTCTGATTATTAGTCAATAAATCGGTTTCTTCGACATAATTATCATCGAACCCAGAATATGTTCCAAAACCCTACTGGAAATCGACGTTAGTGACACGGGTCTGTAACTTGGCGGATTACTTTTCTTTCCTTTCTTGGGTATTGGTGTAACCTGTGTAACTTTCTAGTCTTTAGGTGCAGGTCTTTGGATGAGCGAGCGGTTGTATATAATTGCTAGATATGGAGCTACTGTATCGGCATACTGTGAGAGGAACCTGACTGGTATGGAATCTGGACCGGAAACCTTGCCTTTATTAAGTGGTTTAAGCTGCTTCACTACGCCGAAAATACCTACTTCTACTACTACGACTGCACAGAATTAGTTGCTGGAAAAGCAGATACCATGCTGAAATTCTTTGAAAAAGTCTGAAGGAAATGTAATTCACACACAGAAAAAAATAAAAATTAATCTATAAAATTAAGACTAGAAGAGAAGCTTTGTGCGTTACAGAGTGGTTTTCTGTTGAACTTGAGAGAGCGTACGTTCCAGTAAGTGTTAGGCTATATATAAATTCCTCCCACACACACTTCTTTAAATGACAGTGACGGGAAAATCAAGGGAATTACAGCTTACATAGGTCTACAGTTATTCTGACTACACATCTAACGTGAATGGAAGAGGAAAGGGACTGGTACAGGTGTTTTTAAAGTTTAGTTGGTATGTTCTTCGATAGAAGTATTATGTTTTTGCATTTAAGGTGATGAGTGGATGGTCATTGCATTTTTACTTAGATTAGTCCTAGCTTTAATAAATAATTCAACTTCGTATAAAATATTTTTCTTTGTCCTTATTCGTTTTCAGAGAGTCAATCACACGGGCACTTGAAGAGAAATATTGTTTTGCGTTTTAATTGTGGTAATGGAACGAAATTATTTCACATTCTGAATATGTTAGCGATAAGTATATGTCTATCACTTGTCGAGTTTTCCGATGCAATAACAATTTGTCCATTTTATTTTCCGATACATATTAACCGATCTGCTACAACGTCAATGGAACAAGGAGCAAATGACGACATTAGACGAAACAGTTCTTGGGCGAAGCGATTCAGCGGCAATTTTCTCGTAATTCCTGTTCAGTTGCAAAATGCTTCACAATTCATAATATGACTGTTAGCGAATTGCTCTTAATTGTACCGTTGCGTAAATAATTGCACTATTATCGAACAAAAAGGCTGAATTTTGAGAAATGGTATTAGCGTCTGTAATTTTCGCTGTTGCGTGTGTAATAAGTATTGAATTCCGTTGTCGCATTTCTGATTAGCTCTGGAAATTAACTCTGTTGTCCTTTACGTCATTGGCCTCGTGTACAGCAGGTTATTCTTGAACGCAGGTCAGTCAATAGTGGGCAGCATTTAGCCGAGTACTTGTTCATTGAGTACAGAACTAGTGCAGGTTAATCACTATGTATTTTCATTTTTTTAGTTGTAAAGCGTTCTATATGCCTTAGACTGTGTACTGGATAGCTTTCCGTATATTGGTATAATACGAGGGTTGTCCAGAAAGTAAGTTCCGATAGGTCGCTAAATGGAAACCACAGTGAAAATCAGAAACATTTTATTTAAAGGAGTTATCTACACTTTCCAGATACATCTCTACATAGTCGCCGCTCCGACTTAGGTATTTATAGGAGCGTTATACCATGTTTCCAACACCATCGTCATAGAAGGCTCTCCGATAATTACCAACGCTGGTCTGTAGTGCGTAGCCTCTGCCCAAATGTTGTCTTATTATCCAGCATTTCATGTGAACAGAGATGATACTCAGAACGAGCCAATTAGGACTGTGTTGTTGGTGATCGAACACTTCCCATGGAAGCGTCTTCACTGCCCCTGCAGAGTGCTGCTGATAATTGCCATGAAGAAGGAAATGCGTGGCAGTTGTGTTAGGTGGGCTGCATTCATTAAGGCGAAGCCTCTCAGCAGGCCTTCCTACTTGGCGGGAGACATCGTGGTTGCAGGCACCTTTACTCCCTCACAGTGCGCTCACAGCTGAAAAGAGCGTCTTGATGCGATCGACGGGTATACTGCCCAAAACGTCTGTGAAAAGCCTCGTCCGGTTTTCACTGTGGTGTCCATTTCGCGACCGATCGGAATTTACTTTCTGGACAACCCGCGTATTTACACTACTGGCCATTAAAATTGCTACACCACGAAAATGACGTGCTACAGACGCGAAATTTAACCGACAGGAAGAAAATGCTGTGATATGCAAATGATTAGCTTTTCAAAGCATTCACACAAGGTTGGCGCCGGTGGCGCCACCTACAACGTGCTGACGTGAGGAAAGTTTCCAACCGATTTCTCATACACAAGCAGCAATTGACCGGTGTTGCCTTGTGAAACGTTGTTGTGATGCCTCGTGTACGGAGGAGAAATGCGTAACAACACGTTTCCGACTTCGGTAAAGTTCGGATTGTGGGTTTATCGTATCGGGACATTGCTGCTCGCGTTGGTCGAGATCCAATGACTGTTAGCAGAATATGGAATCGGTGGGTTCAGGAGGGTAATACGGAACGCCGTGCTGGATCCCAACGGCCTCGTATCCCTAGCAGTCGAGATGACAGGCATCTTATCCGCATGGCTGTATCGGATCGTGCAGCCACGTCTCGATCCCCGAGTCAACAGATGGAGACGTTTGCAAGGCAACAACCATCTGCACGAACAGTTCGATGACGATTGCAGCAGCATGGACTATCAGATCGGAGACCATGGCTGCGGTTACCCTTGACGCTGCAACACAGACAGGAGCGCCTGCGATGGTGTACTCAACGACGAACCTGGGTGCACGAATGGCAAAACGTCATTTTTTCGGATGAATCCAGGTTCTGTTTAAAGCATCATGATGGTCGCATCCGTGTTTGGCAACATCGCGGTGAACGCACATTAGAAGCGTGTATTCGTCATCGCCATACTGGCGTATCACCCGGCGTGATGGTGTGGGGTGCCATTTGTTACACGTCTCGGTCACCTCTTGTTCGAATTGACGGCACTTTCAACAGTGGACGTTACATTTCAGATGTGTTACGATCCGTGGCTCTGCCTTTCATTCGATCCCTGCGAAAACCTACATTTCAGCAGGATAATGCACGACCGCATGTTGCAGGTCCTCTACAGGCCTTTCTGGATACAGAAAATGTTGGACTGCTGCATGGCCAGCACATTCTCCAGATCTCTCGCCAATTGAAAACGTCTGGTCAATGGTGGGCGAGCAACTGGCTCGTCTCAATACGCCAGTCACTACTCTTGATGAACTGTGGCATCGTGTTGAAACTGCATGGGCAGCTGTACCTGTACACGCCATCCAAGCTCTGTTTGACTCAATGACCAGGCGTATCAAGATGGTTATGACGGCCAGAGGTGGACGTTCTGGGTACTGATTTCTCAGGATCTATGCAGCCAAATTGCGTGAAACTGTAATCACATGTCAGTTCTAGTATAATATATTTGTCCTATGAATACCCGTTTATCATCTTCATTTCTTCTTGGTGTAGCAATTTTAATGGCTAGTAGTGTACAAGTGGTGGAAACTCTTCCGTTAGCAAATGTGATGCACGTGTGAGTCATAAACTTGTATATGGTGGAGTCTGATGAATTAGGTGGTCGCAATATGATGGGCAAATACACCGACGGAAATAAAATCGCAGCAGCAAGAACGAGTCGTGCGACATAGACGAAAAGTGGGTGGTGTGTTTCTACAACTGAAAGCTGATGTCCATTCAAAAGTCCCACCAGTCGCATACGAGTGGTACTAGTAGCTCCACCATGAGGATGCAAATCATCTTTTCTGTAACTACACGCTGTAACGGTTGTAAGCGTCAGTTACCTTTGAGACTGGACGTGGTGGGTTGATGTTAGTCAAGAAGGCCTTTAAGACGACAGGGACGCTATTATCAAAGCCTCACTGAATGAGTAAGAGATTGTGTAGTAGAGATATGGGAAGGTGGATGTTCCTTCTGTGATCTTGCAGGAAGACATGGCCGGAATGTAATCACTGTACATGACTGCTGGCAGCGGTGGTCGGGGGAATGTAGGGTTGCAAGAAGACTAGGCTCCGGACGGCCACGTGGCACTACCGGAAGGGAAGACCACCGTGTTCGGCGTATGGCTCTCGCGCATCGTACTGCATCTGCAGCAGCAATTTGAGCAGATGTTAGCGCCACAGTGACACAACGAACTGTTACAAAGCGGTTACCTCAAGGGCAGCTCCGAGCCAGATGGCCTGTAGCGTGCTTTCCAGTGAACCTAGACCACCGCCATCTGCAACATCTGTGGCATCAAGTGAGAGATCATTGGAGGGCAAGGTGCAGGTCTGTTGTGTTTTATGATGAAAGCTGGTTCTGCCTCGGAGCCAGTGTGGTCGCGTGCTGGTTAAAATAAGGTTAGCTTAGGACCTGCAACCAGTCTATCTGCGTGCCAGACACACTGGACCTACACCTGACGTTATGGTCTGGGATGCGATTTCTTATGACAGCAGGGACACTCGTGGTTATCTCGCGCACCCTGACTTCATATTTGTATGTCAGTCTCGTGATTCGACCTGTTGTGCTGCCATTCATAAACAGCATTCCAAGGGATGTTCTTCAACAGGATAACATTCGTCCACATATCGTTGTTGCAACTCAGCACCATGTACAGAGTGCCGATATGTTACCTTGGTCTGCTCGATCAAGATCTGTCTTCAGTCGAGCACATACGAGATACCATTTGACGTCAGTCCCAGCGACACTCACAAACAGAGTTAACCGTCCCTGTATTGACCAACCAAGTGCAACAGGCATGGGACTCATCCCACAAACTAACATCCGGCGCCTGTACAACACAATGCATGCTCGTTTGCATGCTTGCATTCAACGTTGTGGTGGTTGCACCGGTTATTAATATACCAGCATTTCATGTTTGCAAGTGCTTATCTCGCGCTTACATTATCTTGTGATCTAGCAGTGTTAATCACTTAAATATGTTAGATAGACAAATGTATTCCGCAAAGTTCATTACTCTACAAAAATTATTTTTTGGTGTAGCTTTCCTTCGTTAATTTACAAAGGGGAGCATCGTGAATTACCATACGCTTGATCATACAATGTAGGCGGGAGTCGGAAAGTTTTATACACTCATGCTCATAAATTAAGGATAATTGCAGAATGTAGTGCCACGCAACGTGGCACTACCCAAAACTGTCGCTAATAGCATAGGCACATAGGGAACACACACGACACAGATCTGTAAGGCCACGGTATTGGTGATGAGTTGTGAAAACCGTCCCGAAACACATCTGCTACAAAACGCCACTGTTTCTTGCGCATGTACCCCGACATCAATATGGGATATGATCACCATGCACAGGTACACAGGCCGCACAACGGTTTGCCATACTCTGGATCAGGTGATCGAGCAGCTGCTGCGGTATAGCCTCCAATTCTTGCACCAGTGCGTGTCTAAGATCCTGAAGTGTTGTAGAGGTTTAAAGACGTGCAGCGATACGTCGACCAAGAGCATCCCAGACGTGCTCCATGGGGTTTAGGTCTGTGGAACAGGCAGGCTACTCCATTCGGCTGATATCTTCTGTTTCAAGGTTCTCCTCCACGATGGAGGCTCGACGGGGCCGTGCGTTATCATCAATCAGGAGGAAGGTGGGACCCACTGCACCCCTGAAAAGTCAGACATACTGGTGCAAAACGACGTCCCGATACACGTGACCTGTTACAGTTCTTCTATCAAAGACATGCAGGGGTGTACGTGCACAAATCATAATCCCACCCCACTCCATCAAACCACGACCTCCATATAGGTCCCTTTCAAGAACATTAAGGGATTGGTATCTGGTTCCTGGTTCACAGCAGATGAAATCCCGGCGAGAATCACTGTTCAGACTATAGTTGGACTCGTTTGTGAACATAACCTGGCACCACTGTTCCAATGACCATATACTGTGTTCTTGACACCAGGCTTTACGGGCTCTCCTGTGACCAGGGATCAGTGGAATGCTCCTTGCAGGTCTCCGGACGAATAAACCATGTCTGTTCAGTCGTCTGTAGACTGTGTGTCTGGAGACAACTGTTGCAGTGGCTGCGGTAAGGTCCTGAGCAAGGCTACCTTTAGTACTCCGTGGCCGTCTGCGGGCACTGATGGTGAGATATTGGTCTTCTTGTGCTGTTGTACACTGTGGACGACCCGTACTGTAGCGCCTGGACACGTTTCCTGGCTGCTGGAATCGTTGCCATAATACTGAGATCACACTTTGTGGCACGCGGAGGGCACGTGCTGCGACCTGCTGTGTTTGACCACCCTCCAGTCGCCCTAGTATTTTACCCCTCACAACGTCATCAATACGTGTTCTTTGAGCCATTTTCAACACACAGTCACCATTAGCGCGTCTGAAAACGTCTGCACACTTACACGCTGCACTGTACTCTGACATGCATCAACACACCTCTGCCTATGTGGACTGCTGCCAGCGCCACCGTGCGACGACCGCAGGTCAAATGCACCGCATGGTCATACCCCGAGGCGATTTAAACCTGCAGACCGCTCACCAGAGCGTTGTTCCACCATGTATCAGCATTATCCTTGATTTATGAGCATTAGTGTACATCGATCACGTACCATACGCTTGTTTGATTCAATGTATCCTCTCACAAAATTTATTGCAATAATGTGCCCTTACTGTTGTTTCAGCATCCTGTACGCAGACATCGTCAACTTCACTCCGCTGTCCGAACAGCTGAGCGCTTCGGACCTGGTCAAGACTCTCAACGAGCTGTTCGGGCGGTTCGACCAAATAGCGCAGGTGAGTGGCCACTCAAAGCATGTCTCCAACAAGACGCAGTGAAGAACAATAAGAGTTCAAAATACGATGGTTCTTAGTTCTGTGCGATGTCGGAGAATAGGAAAACGTGGAAAAACTTGGGAATAACTTTAATTTTTTGTTACCCGTGGAGAACTAATTAGACTGTTTGAAATTTCACCAGTGTTTCAGTTTGTATAGATAAACTTGACTCGCGCAGTAAGTACTTCCGATAGAAGGAGCAAGCGCAGGCGACGTGTTTATCAAAAATTTGTACGCCAATGAGGGCGATAACGGGTGCAGATTCGCGGTTGTGGCGGCGATGTCAAATAAAATCATCACCAACGTTACACTTAGTGCGTTTGTTTTGTTTCGGGATGTGGATCCAGCTGTTCCTTTCCAATTACCGAAATATATGCTATCGCAAGTTATTCAATTTTATGCCGTATAGTTCAATTTTTTTTTCACTCGCACGGTAGGTGATCAGTATGATCTGGGAGCTTGCGTCCGGAACGACGCCAAATGGAACAATGAAATAAAGCTTTGAGGGAAGTCAGCGGTCAGACTAACATTCATTGAGAGAATCTGAAGGACGTACAGCCTACACCATGAAAGTGATAGCTTTCGAAACCAGTTCTTGGGTAGTGGTTGTCAGTCTCTGACCTTTACTAAGTAGTGTTTACAGATGAGATAGAGAAGATCAATCTTAGAAGAGCTCGTCTTCATGAAGGGTTCGCGCCGTCAGTGTTAGAGCGTTACGCAGATGCTTTTTAAACTGCAGTAATAGACGCTCCGAAGTGTGGCTGCTATCGTGGTGGGACTTCTTGTTTAAACTGCGAGAAACACATCCGAGAAGAGTCCAGAAAGGTATTACACGTACTTCCCTCCATATACACTACGCGGATTAACAACAACGATAAAAATCATAGAAATTCGAGCTTCATACTGGGTCCTTTTCGCACAGTGCAGATGCACGCTTCCTACGACGCCGTGCGGGAGTCAGTTGAGGCTGCGACCAATGAGATTATCGGACAGGTTTCGCTATGTATGTAATGTGCGGCGTATGAGAATCTGGGTTAGAATGGAAGTTGAGGCGTAGCGCCGTATAACGATCCTGCCTTGGAGGCGGTTAAGTGGGAGATGTGTCTCAGAGCTGGATAGTGACAGATGGTGACGCGAGACTGGAAGCGCACGTAGTTTATGTATCAGCCGATAGAGGACAATATTTGATATGGGGACTGTGATTTTAGTTTCGATTGTGCCCACTAGAGTGTACTAAAGAAATAGAATATTTTTCATAAACCGTTCTAGTATCTTCATAAAGAATTATTCTGTCTTTTTGTGTATGTAAAATGTTAGAAATGTGTTTTAGCAGTATGAATGATGCGTGAGTGTGGTTTAAGGTTAATATGAAGATAATTGTTTGACGAGTTATGTAGTAGCATTTAGTGTGGGAACATTTCGAAGAGGTATGGATATGGACAAAGGGGATTTTTGTAGAACAGATTTGTAAAGTAAGTTTATGGTAAAGAGAAAGTTAATACAGGTATAAATAATTATAGTAAACAACTTTATGCATAAGCAAAATTTCAGCATATTAGATAATTACGTCGGTAAAAAGTGTAGTCGTTAGGTTTACTATTTTGCGATTGGTTATTGATGAAAAGCGCGGACTGACGCGGGAGAATGTTGTTTTGCTATTGGCTGTTGAGTAAACTGACCAATGGTAAGGCAATATTCTTCGCGCGCCTTTCTCTGCTGGTAGAAAAGACTGAGAGTATTCTAGAGAAGAGTCGAAGCCTAGCCATGAAACAGTCGGACGTGTGTAGTAGTAGTTCCGATGGAAATGATAAGTTGCCGGATCTAGCAGTGTTACATACATCAAAAGTGTGGTAAAGTGACGGCATAATTATTCCGATGTGTGTGACGAGAAAAGACATATGTTCCGCGTCGCGTATTGAGCAGGTCGGTGGCTAAAAACTGTGACTGCATTAGGTACCGACATACTTAATATTTGGCGAGCATTCTCAATCAAAAACAATCAGTGTTTTTGTAGCTATTACGTTTTCGGGAAATGCAACACCATAAACTTGCTAACGTGAGTGAAAAGGATTGTGAGTGACTGTGTTAAGACTAGCACGGGATTGGCAGTAATACTTGTTCACGTAAGTTTCAGAATACATTAATTGAGGACAAAATTTCCAACCTTTCATTTGTGTGAAAATTTTCTCCCGAAACGTAGATTAGTGACGTAAATTGCAGCCTGCTTCACGTCGAAGTACAGTAGGTTTCACTCGGCTTTCCTACTGATGATCTGCTGAGACAATGTTCACAGGTAGGTCCAGGTTCGTCGTAAAAGGACGGAAAGAACCGCACCGCCGCAAAGTGTGCTCGGTTATCCGAAGTGATTAAGGCGACCATTCGCGAAAATTGAGAAGTCCTGGTTCTGTGTAAATTTTCATTTGTCGCCATTGGATTTATTTCAGTGCTTGATTGCAGTTGATGTTGGAATTTCTCTTTCGTTATCAATGTTTTAATGTTTAATTCTTCATGCAGATAAAGTTTTAGATTTATCATGGAGACTGTAGTGAGGAGAACGCACTTGAAGGAACTAAAGTGTTTCATGATCTTCTCAGCAGTGTCTGTTGACCTTTCCATGGGTCTAGTGGAATGAGTAACTCGCCAGTCAGTAGACGCATGGCCAGTAGAAGAAACAGATTTCTTGATTGTCAACATATTCAGGTTCGCTATACCATGCACGCTCATAAAAGGGCTCTGTAACAAACTGAAATTCAATAACTTTTCCGTCCCTCTGTACACTCAGCTTGCGGAAGTAAGACTGGTATCTGACAAGGGAACCTCCCCATTGCACCCCCCTCAGGGAAGACTTGAACCAAGGACCTCTCGTTCCGCAGCTGCTCACGCTAACCACGGGACCACGACGCTCCTGAGCTCACACTATCCTTGTGCCTATGTTGCACATGGACTACTCAGTTTGTATATTTTGCTTATTTTTTCATAGTTCCACACAACTTCTTCCTGTTTTCTCGATTGATCTGTGTTCAGTTTTTCAAGGCCTATCCACTGTGCCAACTTATAACTAAATCTGAGGTGGGTGCGATGGGGAGGTTCCCTTGTGAGGTTCCCATCTCCTGCTTTCCATGTTCTTCATTTCACTGGCAAAACTGAAATTAGTGAACACAACTGAACACTCGGTACATTCTTATTTTCAAGTAAATTGAACTCTTGGGTTAATACATCACATACATGTTTTGAAATTTTCGGAAAACACTGTTTTCTACATTTTCAGTCTTCACCAAGAATTTGACACATTGCTTTTATGCGTTTACTCGCATCATGAAGTGTAGCATGTTTACGTGTTTTGTTTTCTCTAGTCTGATAAATAGCTGTAACATTTTCATAACTTTCTCGGTGAATGTCGATGATGAAGTCTTCTCGGGTTATGAGCCGAATCAAGGCGCCTTCTGCGGTAACGTTTCAACACGTTTCCTACTTATCATCTTCAGGCGGAGTGTCAGGTTCGTGTCCTGTCCGGTTCCTTATAGCCGATGGACCGCAGGTTCCTCTGCCTCGTTTGCGTCGGTAGCGCCAATCGCACACCTCCGGAGGGGGTGTCGCTGCTTCATGTGGGGGGGGGGGGGAGGGGGAGGCAGAGTCGTGGCCGGTGGTCGTGGGGGCTCCCTGCGTGCTGGAGGGTGCGGGCGTCGCCTCCAGGTGACGCCTGTCCATTCCGTCTGCTGCCTTCGCTGGTTTCGCATTGGAGCGTTCTTGTAGTATTTTTGCAATCGCTGCATCCCCTGCGCTGCTAAGTTGGTAACCGCTATCTCGGTTGACAACGTTATCATGGTCTTTTATCTCCACAGCCTCTTTAAAGATCGAATCCCAGAACCCTTTCGCCGTGCACATCAGCTTCGTTTGTTCGAAACCAAACATATGGTTTTCCTTGAGACTGTGTTCCGCCACTGCAGATTTGTCCGTTTGGTACGAGGTGAACGCTCCTTACGTGTTCTGAGCAGCGCTGGGAGATAGGTCGCTGCGTCTGGCCGATGTACTGTTTGCCACACTCGCATCTGATGCTGTAGACTCCAGGTGTCTGTATTTTCATCTACATCTACATCTACATCTACATGGTTGCTCTACAATTCACTCGTAAGTGCCTGACAGAGGGTTCATCGAACCATTTTCATACTACTTCTGTACCATTCAGTTCTCGAATGGCGCATGGGAAAAACTACTACTACTCCTCCCGAACAGGCCATGAAGGCCCAACGTAACCGACCGGCCGCCGTGTCATCCTCAGCCCACAGGCGTCACTGGATGCGGGTATGGAGGGGCATGTGGTCAGCACACCGCTCTCCCGGCCGTATGTCAGTTTCCGAGAACGGAGCCGCTACTTCTCAAGCAAGTAGCTCCTCAGTTTGCCTCACAAGGGCTGAGTGCACCCCGCTTGCCAACAGTGCTCGGCAAACCGGATGGTCACCCATCCAAGTGCTAGCCCAGCCCGACAGCGTTTACCTTTGGTGATCTGACGGGAACCGATGTTACCACTGCGGAAAGGCCGTTGGCGCGTGGGAAAAAGGAACACCTAAATCTTTCCGTTCGAACTCTGATTTCTCTTATTTTATTATGATATTCATTTCTCCTTTCGTAGGTGGATGCCAACAAAATATTTTCGCATTCGGAAGAGAAAGTTGGTGATTGAAATTTCGTAAATAGATCTCGCTGCAAAGAAGACAGCCTCTGTTTCAGTGACTGCCACACCACCTCGCGTGTCATATCAGTGACACTCTCACCCCTATTGCGCGATAACACGAAACGAGCTGCCCTTCTTTGCACTTTTTCGATGCCCTCTGTCAATCCTACCTGGTAAGGACCCCACACTGCGCAGCAATATTCCAGCAGAGGACGGTCAAGTGTAATGTAGGCTGTCTCTTTAGAGGGTTTGTCGCACCTTATAAGTGTTCTGCCAACAAAGTGCAGTTTTTTTTCGCCTTCCCCAGAATATTATCTATTTGCTCTTTCCTATTTAACTTGCTCGTAATTGTAATTCCTAGGTATTTAGTCGAATTGAGAGCCCTTAGATTAGTGCGATTTATCGTATACCTAAAATTTATCGGATTTCTTTTAGTACCCATGTGGATGACCTCCCACTTTTCTTTGTTTAGTGTCAATTGCTGCCTCTCGCACCCTGCAGAAGTTCTCTCTAGATCATTTTGTCGTTGAAATTGATCGTCTGACGATTTTATTAGACGGTAAATTACAGCGCCATCTGCAAACAATCTAAGGGGGCTGAACAGATTGTCACCTAGATCATTTATGTAAATCAGTAACAGCAGAGGGCCTTCTTGCTCGGTTGGAAAGCGCGTCTTATCTTCGTCTCAGAAAAGCCGTTCTGGCGAAAGGTTTAAGTGCAGCAGTTCGGCGGTTTATACTTCACTGAGCCCAGCATATTACTGATTTTGGCCGATGAGCGGCAGATGGTTTTAATGTTGCTCTTCTTTAACATCCTGATGATCTTTGCCAAGGGCAGCCAGCATACGGAAAGAACTTCAAGCGCTTTGTGTCCTTTTCATGTACGTCTTCACTCCTCTTCTTGCTCGGTTGGAAACCGCGTCTTATCTTCGTCTCAGAAAAGCTGTTCTCGTGAAAGATTTTCTCAAGTGCTGCAGTTCGGCAGGTAGACTCTCCTTGTCGCATGTCTCGTGCTCTGCGCACCAAGGTGGTGAACACGGATTTGCGCTGTGCTACATGGTGGCAACTACTAGCGTTGAGGTACAGGTCGGTTAGTGTCTTCTTCTTATAAACAGAATAACCTAACGTGCTGTCAGTCTTCTTCTTTATCATGATGTCGAGAAAAGGCAGGCATCCGTTTTCTTCCACCTTCATGGTGAATTTTAAACTGTTTGGAGATGGTTAAGGAATTCTTGTAGATTTTCTTAGCCATGTGGCCAAATCACGAACATGTCGTCCACGTAGTGGTAAAATACCTTCGGTTTCAGGCGCACCGTTTCGAGAGCCATTTTTTCGAAGTGTTCCATGTATATGTTTGCGATATATGGCACCAAGGGGAACCGATAGACACCCACCCCGTCTATCGGTTAATTCCATCTCGAAATGTAAACTGCCTGTCTGCATTCCAGTGCAATAGAGTTCATTGAACAACAATGAAGTTTGCTATCAGTAAAAATATAAGCCGCAGCTAAGCATAGGTGTGTAACCAATTTTGAAAACCCAAGATGACCAACATTTAAAACAATAAACTCTCTTAAGGTTGAAAAATTACTCTAATTTAAAATGCACTGCATAAAGGCTATGATGTTTTCACCATTCCCCTGTACCCTTCAATTGCTCGTGCAACTACTGTATTCGCAATGTGTACGACAGTAGAAAAAGCTGTTGTGTGTTCATTTACGGTGAATGTTGCCAAACTGTTAGAGCAGTAGTGCAGTTGTACACCGAAAGCTATCGTGAAAGTGCTAACTTTCGCTTTCTTTTGCAAACATTATATAAAAATGCAAGAAACTGGTAGTGTGAAGAATAAAAAAAACCAAGCAAAAGCAGCAGCTGATGCGAGAAATATAGCAAACGTTTTAACAACAGTAACACAAAATGAACATGTCAGTTAGAGGCAGGCTGCGGGTGTTCCGCGAATACCGCATATCCAACGCATTTCATCTTTTCCACAACTGGCTCCTACAACACTTTCATGGCAGTAACTTTCAAAATCGGTTGCAGTTCTGTGAATGATGTCTACGAAAACTCCAAAGTAATGCGACCCTCCTATGCAAGGTGTTGCTAACAGATGAAGCATCGTTTACAAACCATGAGCAAAGCAATTTCTGCAGTATGCAGTGCCCGTCCGTGAAAACCCACTGTGGTTGATAGAAGTGGGTAACAAACGGTCTGTCAATGTGTGGTGTCCGCGTTTCAAGAATACCATCATTGGTCCCTCAATATCGAAAACTATCTTCCGTTCCTAACCGATCTGCTGTAGCATTTTTTTTTTTTTGGGAGAGATCGCCCTGGTCATAAGACAGTTAATGTGATATGGACATGACGTATGTCTCACCCCTTCTGCACAAAAAATTACAGATCATCGTTGCAGAACATGTGGGAATCGTTGAACTGGTCGTTCAGTATTCAAAATAACCTGCCTGCCCCCCAAACATACAGGTCTTTGAGCGCTCTATTTAAAACGTGAGGGCTAAAGGCAAACACCGACGAATCCGGAGGTAATGAAATGGCTTATATGCCGTGTCTGTACTGCGATAAGTCCGGGGAATTTCAACAAGTTCTGTTCTTTATTCAACATCGTTATGTAGCGAGTGTCTTGAGTGATTTAAGGCTCTGTTATCTTGCTATTATTTGATCAAGGACCGCACATATTACGTTGTTAAAGTGCGCTTCTAAGGGGCCTTCCAATGCCACAGAAAAGAAACCAAAATCTGTATCACAAATCCTCATCTGCTGTTGTTGTGGTCCTCAGTCCAGAGACTGGTTTGATGCAGCTCTCCATGCTACTCTATCCTGTGAAAGCCTCTTCATCTCAGAGTAACTGCTGCAACCTACATCCTACTGTATTTGCTTAATGTATTCATCTCTTGGTCTCCCTTTGGCATTTTTACCTCCCAGACTTCCCTACAGTACAAAATTGGTGGTCCCTTGATGTCTCAGAATGTGACCTACCAACCGATCCCTTCTTCTAGTCAAGTTATACCACAAATTTCTCTCCTCCCCCAATTATGTTCAGTACCACCTCATGAGTTGCGTAATCTACCTATCCCATCTTCAGCATTCTCCTGTAGCACCACATTTCAAAAGCTTCTATTCTCTTCTTGTCCAAACTATTTATCGTCCATGTTTCACTTCCATACATGGCTACAGTCCACACAAATGGTTTCTGAAAACACTTCTATACTTTTAAATCTATACGTGGTGTTAACAAATTTCTCTTCTTCAGGAACGCTTTCCTTGCCATTGCCACTCTACATTTATATCGTCCCTACTTCGACCTTCATCAGTTATTTTGCTTCCCAAAAAGCAAAACCCATCTACTACTTTAAGTGTCTCATTTCGGCAGCACCTCATTTAATTCGACTACATTCCATTATCCTTGTTTTGATTTTGTTGATGTTCACATTATATCCTCTTTTCAAGATACTGTCCATTCCGTTCAACTGCTCTTCCAAGTCCTTTGCTGTCTCTGACAGAATTACAATGTCATCGGCAAATCTCAAAGTTTCAGTTTCGTCTGCCTGGCCTTTAATTACTACTCCAAATGTTTCTTTTGTTTCCTTGACTGCTTGCTCAATATACAGGTTGAATAACATCGGGGATAGACTATAAGCCTGTCTCACTACCTTCTCAACCTCTGTTCCCCTTTCGTGCTCTTCTACTCTTATAACTGCCATCTGGTTTTTCTACAAATTTGAAATAGCCTTTCCCTAATTGTATTTTACCCCTACCTTTAGAATTTGAAAGAGAGTATTCCAGTCAGCATTGTCAAAAGCTTTCCCTAAGTCTACAAAGGGTATAAAAGTAGGATTGCCTTTCCTTCTCCTATCTCCCATGAGAAATCGCAGGGCCACTATTGCTTCGTGTGTTCCTACATTTCTCCGGAATCCAAACTGATCTTCCCTGAGGAGGCTCCTACCAGTTTTTTTCATTCTTCTGTAAAGTATTCTTTGTTAGTATTTTGCAACCATGACTTATTAGACTGATAGTTCGGTAATTTTCACACCTGTAAGCACCTGCTTTCTTTGGAACTGGAATTACTACATTCTTCTTGAAGTTAGAGACTATTTCGCGTGTCTCATACATGTTGCTCACCAGATTGATGAGTTTTGTCATGGCTGGGTCTCCCAAGGCTATCGGTAGTTCCAACGGAATATTGTCTACTCCCCGAGCCTTGTTATGACTTAAGTCTTTCATTTTTTTGTCAAATTCTTCACGTTGTATCATATCTCATCTTTATCTACGTCCTCTTTTGTTTCCTTAATATTGCCCTGAGATACATCTCTCTTGTATAGACCCTGTGTGTATTCCTTCAACCTTTCTGATTTTCCTTCTTTGCTTAGTACTTGTTTTTTTTTATCTGAGCTCTTGATATTCATACAGGTGGTTCTCTTTTCTCCAAAGGTCTCTGTAACTTTCCTGTAGGCAGCATCAATCTTACCCCCATTGATATGTGCCCCTACATCCTTACATTTGTCCTCTAGCCATTCCTGCTAAGACATTTTTCACTGTCTGTGGATCTCATTTTTTAGACGTCTGTATTGTCTTTCACCTGCTTCATTTACTTCATTTTTTATATGTACGCCCTTCATCGGTTAAATTTAATATCTCTTGTGTTACCGAAAGATTTCTACTAGTCCTCGTCTTTTTACCTACTTGATCCTCTCCTGCCTTCACTATTTCATGTTTCAAAGCTACCCATTCTTCTTCTGTTGTAGTCCTTTCCCCAGTTCTTGTCAATCGTCTCCGGGTTCTTCAGTTTTAATCTGCAGTTCTGAACCAATAAACTGCGGTCAGAGTCCACATCTACCTCTGGATGTGTCTTACAATTTAAAACCCGGTTCCGAAATCTTTCTCTTACCATTACATATTCAATCTTCTGGTGTCTCCGAGTCTCTTCCACATATACAACCTTCCTTCATGATTCTTAAGCGATATAATATTTATGATTAAATAATATGTTCAAAAATGTTCAAATGTGTGTGAAATCTTATGGGACTTAACTGCTAAGGTCATCAGTCCCTAAGCTTACACACTACTTAACCTAAATTATCTCAAGGACAAACACACACACCCATGCCCGAGGGAGGACTCGAACCTCCGCCGGGACCAACCGCACAAGATTAAATTATACCCTGTGCAAAATTCTACCAGGCGGTTTCCTCTTTCATTCCTTCCCCCCGGTCCATATTCACCTACTTTTCCTAATACCGAATTCCAGTCCCCCATGACTATAAAATTTTCGTCTCCCTTAACTATTTGAATAATTTCTCTGGTCTCATCATACACTTCCTCAGTCTCTTCTACATGTGCGGAGCTAGTTGGCATATAAACTTGTACTACTGCGGTAGGTGTGGGTATCGTGTCTATCTTGGCTGCAATAATGCGTTCACTATGCTGTTCATAATAGCTTACCCGCGTTCCTGCTTACTTACCTGTTATTAAACTTACCTCTGCATTACCCCTATTTAATTTTGTATTTATACCGCTGTATTCACCAGACCTGAAGTCCTGTTTGTCCTGCCATATAACGTGAGTAACTGCCATTATATCTATCTTTAACCTATCCATTTCCCTTCTTAAATTTTCTAACCTACCTGCCCGATTAAGGATCTGATATTCCACACTCCGATCCGTAGAACGCCAGTTTTGTTTCTCCCGATAACGACGCCCTCATGAGTATCCTCACCTGGAGATCTGAATGGAGGACTGTTTTACCTCCGGGATATTTTACGCAAGAGGACGCCATCATCATTTAACCATACAGTAGATCTCCGTGCTCTCGGGAAAAATTACGGCTATAATTTCTCCTTGTTTTCAACCGTTCACAGCACCAGCACAGCAAGGCCGTTTTGGTTAGTGTTACAAGGCCAGGTCAGTCAACCATCCAGACTGTTACCCGTGCAACTACTAAAAAGGTGCTGCCCTCTTCCGGAACCACACCCTTGTTTGACCTCTCAACATATACTACTCGGTTGTGGTTGCACTTACAGTCGGCTATCTACGCGGATTGCGCAGAAAGTAATTCACCGCATTTTTTTTTCCTCACCCGAAAACAGTGATACGAGTGCGAAACGTTACGTGTGTATTATATGAAGTCTCCTGAGTGAGCGCGCCAAGTTTCCTTCACTTCCGACAGGTAGCTTAGTTGCAGGACAGTTTCAAAAAGGCGTCTACAGGTTATGTACGTTACAAGAAACGTGCCTTCATTGAATTTCTCACCGCAGAGAAAGAAACTTTTGGGAATATTCACAAACGCTGTGCAAAGTCTATGGAGCATCTGCTGTCGACAGAAGTACAGTTAGTCGCTGGACGCGTAGGGTACGATCATCAGAAGGAGGTTCGGCAGAGCTTCACGATTTGCAGCGGTCGCGGAAGCCATCCACGGCTGTCACACCTGACGTGCTGCAGCCAGCTGACGTCATTCGCGAAGACGTACGCATTACGACTCGGCGGTTGTCGCTGCATCTGTCAGTCAGCAAAGGAAGTGTGGATGCAATTAACCGCACTCTTGCATATTCAAGG
The DNA here is from genome assembly GCF_021461395.2 of Schistocerca americana. Taxonomy (NCBI): domain Eukaryota; kingdom Metazoa; phylum Arthropoda; class Insecta; order Orthoptera; family Acrididae; genus Schistocerca; species Schistocerca americana. The sequence goes on along the minus strand of NC_060121.1, from coordinate 923,429,322 downwards.
ATTGACACCGACAGGGCATGCACGTCCTTGCTTCGCGCTGGAGGAAGGCCATAGAATGTGATGGAGACTACGTGGAAAAATAGGATGTGTAGATAAAACACCATTCTTTCGTGTGTGAATTCTCATTATATTCAATAAAGAATTGTTGAGGAAAAAATGCGGTGGATTACTTACTGGGCAACCCTGGTATATCGCTGAGGCACGTAAGCCTCCCCGCCAACGGCAAGGTCCAAGGCTCATGGGCCGGCCTGTGTGGCCGAGCGGTTCTAGGCGCTTCGGTCTGGAACCGCACGACCACTACTGTCGCAGGTTCGAATCCTGCCTCGGGCATGGATGTGTGTGATGTCCTTAGGTTAGTTAGGTTTAAGTAGTTCTAAGTTCTAGGGGACTGATGACCACAGCTGTTAAGTCCCATAGTGCTCAGAGCCATTTGAACCATCCACGGCTCATGAGGGGTGTCCCCATCTGTACAAGTTGAAAATTACTTGCGTACGTCAGAAAATTCGCCAGGTTGTCCACTAAAAAATTAGCGAAGAACCACACCTCGATTTATTTACTCATTCTGGTTACATTGCGGCTGGCTGTTTTTGCAGCCTCGCCCTGCATACGGGCTGAGCAGGATCAGCTACCCTGTATAACACCGACTTTCTCGTGGACGTGCGACGGTGTCTAACGGTTACTGCTAGTGTAGCTGCTCTTCCAAACAGCATCCTATACAAGCAACCAGTTGCGTCTTTACCTGTGGTTTCCCATATTTTAGGTACTTGGGCTCACGTCTGCTTTCACGTCCCGCAACTGTTTTACTGGAAATAATAACCTTTAGATGAGATCCTGCTGTCAAATAGTCTGTGCATTGGCTAGAATTTCGAGTTATACAGGAACACAAAGTAAAAGTTAAATGAATAATTTAATAACGAAAGGTCTATTCTGACTCCTGTAATTGATATAAAAGACAGAGAATTATGTTGAATAATGTTTATTCATGAAATGACATCTCAAACGGGAAATTGTACTACATATTCATGTAAAATACAGACAGGTAATACCCTTATCAAATGCAATAAATTTACGTTAAGAGCGTTTCGAGAATGATACCAAAATTCCCAAACTAAATAGTCATCAAAGACATGCGAAAACTAAATCCATTTCGTAATCACAGTACACAAAATATTCAGCAGCTCTTGCGAGGTGCCGGGGCTAGCAGTGTATTTAACACTAAATTCTTCTAGAATCTTCATATATAAATGATGCTCTAAGCCCCCCGCCCCTATTCTAACTCCGACTTTTGCTGTTGCACATGGATTAAAAAGAAACGCGAACTGACTGTAATGGACCCTGCAAGTGGAGTAGAAAAGAGTTTGGCACCTGCAATAATTTAATTTGATAAATAAGTTAAATAACGGAAAGTTTCATTAATGTAGTGAGAAATGAAAGGGTTGCTCTACCGATTAACAGAATGACAGTTCTGTCCAAAATAACAATATGATTTATTATGACTAAACTCAAAATAATAAACAAAACACATGAAACATTTACTATACATCAAATTGGCTGAAATTGGATACTCAAATAAATGCTGTGAAGGTGAAGTTGTCCCTAAACTAGATTGTGACATTTGTGACGAAGTGGTATGTGGAGCCAATTCTTTGCAACTCAAATCGTAAGAGAAACACACAGCCAACCCAACAATAATTGCTGCTACAGTAGTGAGAACTCAGACAATGAACACCCAAGACTGAACAAAGAAAAAGACGAACAGGCACGCTCTGCTGAGCTCTGATTATCACCTAGCAAAATCACTAATCTACCAGTGCTGCAGACATACATTACCAATCTGTCTTCTTAACTGCAAGAACACGATCTGGCGTACCGGAGGCGATGGCGGGTTGCTTCGACGTCCCATCGTGGTGATGATAATGTCGCGAGAATAGCCCGAAACAAATTATCCTGGTCTGGTTGTTCCAGACTAAAGGCTTCCTAGCAATACAAATGCACCTCTGACGGAGACGAAGAAGGCGCGCTACACAATCACTGACGCTACCAGCGAGGCGTGGGAAAGACTTGTGTTCCCAGGCAGTCTTGGCGGGCTAATTCCCGCGTTTTCTGCAAAATCGTAACTGTGATTGGCTTGCTCAGGGCATAGCTCCGTGACGTAGCAAAATCGGCGCAGAAATTGGCGCCTAGAATCTCCATTGGTGGAAAGGTAATGCTTCGGCAATAGAGTGGAATTTTCCGCCGGTTTTCGAGTTGCTGATTGGAACGTTTAACCACGGCCACTGTCGTGGGGGCGGAAACGTTGTGTGTTCGGTTTGTACGGGTGCTCTTGTGAGAGTCGGCTCTCGCCTTTCGGTTGGAGTAGGTTACAAGACTGAGCTCTCGCTGCTCTGGACAGCCTGCCTCCCGTTGGCTGTCTAATATACTTTTATTTAATTGTAACTGACGAAGTTGCTGAAGTTCCGACTTCAACGTAACTTTCCGTGTACAGTTGGCAATTGAGCGTTCTGTGTACAAGCGGCCTATGTTGTCTGTCTTGAGCAGTTTTGGCTAAAGTTGACTGTATCGGCTGTGTGACTTCGCTTGGCTGGGAGCACAAGTCTTTCCCACGCCTCGCTGGTAGCGTCAGTGATTGTGTAGCGCGCCTTCTTCGTCTCCGTCAGAGGTGCATTTGTATTGCTAGGAAGCCTTTAGTCTGGAACAACCAGACCAGGATAATTTGTTTCGGGCTATTCTCGCGACATTATCATCACCAGAAACGGTTTTCACTAAGTTTCTGCGAAGTAACGGAATCTCTAGCCCAGCTGCTCCGTCAGGCCCCTGTGGGCGTGTCGCCGCCTCTCTTATGACAATGTCGGTGTCTGGAAAGCATTCACTTGACTCCCTCACACCTGTCGGCTTAACCCTTTCAAGATACGCAGAGCCCGCCTGCCACCGGACCACCCGGGTGACGAGATACTCTGCGTGGGAAGTCCGCGTGTGAAGGAATAGCGACTTTTCACCACATGCAATTAGAGAGGAAGATCGAATTACTCAGAAAAATATGAGAGGGGGCTCATGCCACCTCTCACTCTAAACAGTTCACAATTCAACATGATGTGTTACAGATTAATACATGCGATACAAAGAAAACTGTCTGAAACTGTGTCTATCCTTAGTGCTGCAATAGAAATGGAAAAAAAGAGTCCTATACTGCAGTACATTCAGACATCTCGAAATATGAAGTCCATTCAGAAAATAAAATTTGGTGGCGCTCGTCCACTGCGCAGAATCTGTCACCAACTCCACCAAAAACCACACATAGCAGAGGTAGGTCTGCCTTCTTCCAGAACGAACATCCAAGTGTCCAGAGTAGCTCCCTTCAGTTCTTCACTCGACACCACTTGACTCCAGTATTGTTCCGCTAAGGTCTGCTTTTCCAGTGACTGAAGTCCGTCCCCACCAAAAATTCATAGTTCTTAAGCTTACAGACATGATTTGACTCTACCTGACCACTTCCCGGACTAAACTACAACAATATCAGTACATCTACTATCCCCCAGGTGGCATATGCCGTCATCGGATCAAAATCTGCGTCGTCTTTCCAGGCGTAGTAATTTTTTCCCGGCAGTGTATACTGAAGAAACAGAAAATTTTTGTGGATGGAGCGATGTTTTTAGTAAATAAGAAGGGTCCTGCAAATTTTTCAAAAGATGTTCAGTCCTTATGCTTAGACTGTTTTGTGCAAAGATCTAAATTCTCGTAGCGTAATGCTATGTTAATGACGGAACTGGTCATGAAAACACCGCTTGGAGGTGTTCACAACGCGTTAGCGAATTCTAGTCGGTTTGTCTCTCATTGTAGCACTTCTCTCAAATGTAATTGCGAAAGGTTTCAATGCCCGTGTTAAGAAGTGCTATGTCACTGTTCTTGTCTATTCAGGAAGGTTGGAGTAGCGTTAGAGTATGTTGTGACTGACAATTCGCAATTTTTCACAAACACAACTTTCGTTTACAAGGATGGTGACTGAACAACAGAAGAAAGGTAACAATAACGATGCCAGGAAGTCTCCTAACTGAGGCAAACAACAGTTCACTACTAATTTTCCACAAAGGTTCGTGGTAACACACACACACTAGTGAAAGTCCAATTTAGAGACGAAGACGTAATCTTCAGCGGTCGAAGTCCACGAGGTCGGCATCTGGAGTGAACTGAACTTCGGGGCTGGTTCTAGCCCCTAAATAGCTGTCTCCAGCCAATCAGGTTTTGGCGTAGTGATACTTCCTGCAGGCCATAGCTCGAGCTCCCCCTGCAGGAAGTAGTGCTCGGAATATCTGTTTCCATTATCTTGTATGTAAACAGCCAGTGTTTACCATGGTGCTTTTGGTACGCCTTGGACATATCCAAGCGTGTCCTCTGTAGTGTAATATGAGTTGCCGGCCCTCAGCGGCTACCTTGGCTCCGGCATAACACGGTACCCTTAAGATCATTTACTATTTCATTAAAAAAATACTTGCTTCGGTATCCCGACAGGTACTGGAAATAAATAGTTAACAAAATCACCTGCTCCTGCTTTACTACCGTTTGTTTTCTATATCTTGAAACTTTTACGAAATAACAAGGTGTTCCTTTTTACGCAGCAATTCCTGTGTTTATCAAATATCGTGAACAATAATGGTACTTGACTTATCAGTACTTGGTGTGCCAATTCGTTGCTTGTTGCAGGACAACCAGTGCATGCGCATCAAGATCCTGGGCGACTGCTACTACTGCGTGTCCGGGCTGCCCGTGTCGCGGCCCAACCACGCCTGCAACTGCGTCAACATGGGCCTCCAGATGATTGACGCCATCAGGTGAGTGCAAAAATCTTTAACTTGATAACAGTAACAGTATTCTGACTGATGTGTTTGTGATCAAATCTACAGGGCTATTACAAATGATTGAAGCGATTTCATAAATTCACTGTAGCCCCATTCATTGACATATGGTCAGGACACACTAGAGACACGTAGAAAAACTCATAAAGTTTTGTTCGGCTGAAGCCGCACTTCAGGTTTCTGCCGCCAGAGCGCTCGAGAGCGCAGTGAGACAAAATGGCGACAGGAGCCGAGAAAGCGTATGTCGTGCTTGAAATGCACTCACATCAGTCAGTCATAACAGTGCAACGACACTTCAGGACGAAGTTCAACAAAGATTCACCAACTGCTAACTCCATTCGGCGATGGTATGCGCAGTTTAAAGCTTCTGGATACCTCTGTAAGGGGAAATAAACGGGTCGGCCTGCAGTGAGCGAAGAAACGGTTGAACGCGCGCGGGCAAGTTTCACGCGTAGCCCGCGGAAGTCGACGAATAAAGCAAGCAGGGAGCTAAACGTACCACAGCCGACAGTTTGGAAAATCTTACGGTAAAGGCTAAAGCAGAAGCCTTACCGTTTACAATTGCTACAAGCCCTGACACCCGATGACAAAGTCAAACGCTTTCAATTTTCGGCGCGGTTGCAACAGCTCATGGAAGAGGATGCGTTCAGTGCGAAACTTGTTTTCAGTGATGAAGCAACATTTTTTCTTAATGGTGAAGTGAACAGACACAATGCGCGAATCTGGGCGGTAGAGAATCCTCACGCATTCGTGCAGCAAATTCGCAATTCACCAAAAGTTAACGTGTTTTGTGCAATCTCACGGTTTAAAGTTTACGGCCCCTTTTTCTTCTGCGAAAACAACGTTACAGGACACGTGTATCTGGACATGCTGGAAAATTGGCTCATGCCACAACTGGAGACCGACAGCGCCGACTTCATCTTTCAACAGGATGGTGCTCCACCGCACTTCCATCACGATGTTCGGCATTTCTTAAACAGGAGATTGGAAAACCGATGGATCGGTCGTGGTGGAGATCATGATCAGCAATTCATGTCATGGCCTCCACGCTCTCCCGACTTAAACCCATGCGATTTCTTTCTGTGGGGTTATGTGAAAGATTCAGTGTTTAAACCTCCTCTACCAAGAAACGTGCCAGAACTGCGAGCTCGCATCGACGACGCTTTCGAACTCATTGATGGGGACATGCTGCGCCGAGTGTGTGATGAACTTGATTATCGGCTTGATGTCTGCCGAATCACTAAAGGGGCACATATAGAACATTTGTGAATGCCTAAAAAAACTTTTTGAGTTTTTGTATGTGTGTGCAAAGCATTGTAAAAATATCTCAAATAATAAAGTTATTGTAGAGCTGTGAAATCGCTTCAATCATTTGTAATAACCCTGTATATAATTTCACCATCTTTGCTTCATTAAATGTTATACGTAGTAGCTCGTCATAACCGTCACCTCTATGGCTTAGGCCTGTTGGTCTGTTACCGTTTCAAGCGGAACTGTCATCTATCTGGTGTCAGGTTTTCCTACGTTCCGCAGTCCTGCTGAGGAAGAGTTTATGGAGACCAAACAGCTAAGGTCATCTCCCAGGACAGGAGCAGTGTACCCAGTCGGACTGTATAAAGAGTAAATTCTGTGTGCAAGTGTGAGAAAGTGTTCTAAATATATGCGTAGCGTGTATGTGAAGCGATACGTGAGAACCAGCCCAGTATTCGCGTAATGGACTGTGGGAAACAGCCTAAAAATCACATACAGGCCGACCGGCACACTGACCCCTTGTCGTTGATCCGGCAGATGGGTTCGATCCCGGGGCGGCATACATCCCCGTCCCAGAAGTGGGCGTGTTAAAGTGCGCAGCAACTTGCCGTCCTAGCAAGACCTATGCAGTTCTGTTATTGTCCAATCGTTCGACTGTCCATTTTAGCTTGTCGTTGTATATTCTACCATCTGCAATTTAAATTTATTGTGCCCTCATCGTTGAAAGTATAACCTGCCACAGACGTTCAAAATATCATTTGACCTTCAAAATATCATTCCGACATCTTTTAACTGCCTCTTCTCTGTTCTGGGTAATTTCCTAATCTCACCACCGTGTGTTAACTTGCGGACCGCTATCACCTTAAAAATCTTGAAATGTGCCTGTTTCTGGGGTATTCCTCTTAATTTCTTATTTATACACAGCACTTTAAACTTCTACACTTTACATCGAGATAATGTCACTGTATACACCGGCTTAATTAGCGAGCTTCGAGGAAGATACGTAATTAATGTTGTGCAGACTTCGAGCAGCTAGACCTGGCTCCCAGCTAATAACACTCCTGTTGATTAGGAACCGCTGTTACAACGATCAGATAATGCAGCAGTACACATTTCCTCGCAACTGATGGCTCGCACGGGAATTTCACATTCGCTCGTGCGCCGTGCAGTTCGTTGTAACACGTTATTTTCTGGATGAGAACAATCGGTAAATCTATCCACATGCGATATAACGTGTTACAAAGACACGATGGTGCCCAGTATACAGCAACTTCCATGAAGCTGTGTTTTTTTTTTCTGGTGGGCACGATGCCGTAATACATTGTTTGTTATGCTTTGTGAACGTAGTCACCAGCTCGTGGTCTTGTACTTAGCATTGCCGACTCTCTATCATGAGGCTCCGGATTCGATTCCAAGCCAAGTCACCGAAGTGGCGTCAAAAAGAATTGCAGCAGGCGGTCTAATTATCCATAAGGGGACTCCCCGCCAAAAGAGCCATACACTCTACAACGGGATTTTCGTCGTACAAAAATTAAAAAAATAAGAGGTGCGTTTGATATTAGGACACTTCCGAACTACCAACCCATGACACACTGAAACTGCATAATATTTCCCAAGATAATGTGCACTTATAGAGGATTTTGTCCACAAGTACATCTGTGCTCTGCGAATCACTATGTAGTGTGTACCAGAGTGTACTTTTTATTGTGCCACACATAAATGTTTCTTCCCGATCGATCAATATATGGATTGTGGGAAGAATGACTGCTTGTGCGCCCCTGTGTGAGGATTTGCCCGATATTATCTGCAGGATAGACACGTTGTATTCCTAGTTTCTTCCATGAATGTCGGTTCTTCCTTCTTTCTAAGAAGGTTCTCGCATTGTGTACGGCATCGTGAATCTAGTGAAGATATGTTAACATTTTTGTGGCGCACTCTCACGAAATAGCCTGTGACCATTCGTACCGCCATTCTTCGTACACTTTCGATGTCCCCGTTTAGTCCGACCTAGTAGGATGGGCCCATACGCTTCAGTAGTATTAAAATAAGGGCAGTACAAGTGTTTTGTATGTAACTTGTTCTATGGTAAATAAACAAACAACGTCTGTATTGCAGCTTTTATTGGAATTGGATAACTTCCTAATCTCCTTGTCTCCCTTCTCTCTGTCTATCTCGTCCCCCCCCCCTTCTGTCCATCTTCTACTCTCCTGCCTCTATCTATCTCCTCCCCCTCCCCCCACCATCTCCGGCCAATCACCTTCTCACCCTCTCTCTGTCAATTTCCTCTTCCCCCTCTTTCTCTCCATCTCCTCCGCCCCCTCCGTCCGTCTCCTTTTCTCCTTCTTTGTCCATCCGCAACCCCCCCCCCCCCCCGCTCTCTCTGTTTATTACCTTTCCCTTCCTCTGTCTGACCTCGAGCCTTGTTTAAGGTTGTTGCACACAAAACCTTGAGTGGGACGTAAGCCGCTTAAAATGAGAGGGAAAATCGGTTGGTGTCATTCGTATACGACAGAAGCTTCTCCAGCTGCTGGATGTGTGAGCATATGAGATTCAGTGACTGTACTTATAGCTTTAATTAACAAATGGTTTTAATTAATAAATGGCACCAAGTTTCGAACGATTCGCCATCCGTAGCAATATTATAGTCATAAGGCAGTAAACTATAAATATGGTTATCGTGTTATCTCTTAAACTCGAGTGCGAGGATGAGAACAAAACATCACATTGTTGTGTCTACAATTTTTGTTCAAAATTATATAAAAGGAGAAAGAATAAATGTGGGGGAAATAATTTGACTAATGGTTTAATTAAATACCGTTAAAACTGTGTGCGAGAAAGAAAACTAAACCATACATTGTTACAGCACAGGGCAACACGTATTTTCGCACATGGTTTAACAGAAAACTGTATATTGTTGCTTAAAAATATTTAGCCTATGTCCGTCTGAATGTTTATTAGGGTGTTGTGAAAATTTATTAGAGTCTCGTGTAAAAATGAGAAGGAAATCGGTAAAGAACCATTCGAGATATTCACCGACTTGCTTCTAATATACATACAGTATATTTGCTTCTAATATACAGGGTGTTACAAAAAGGTACGGCCAAACTTTCAGGAAACATTCCTCACACACAAAGAAAGAAAATATGTGGACATGTGTCCGGAAACGCTTACTTTCCATGTCAGAGCTCATTTTATTACTTTTCTTCAAATCACATTAATCATGGAATGGAAAAACACAGCAACAGAACGTACCAGCGTGACTTCAAACACTTTGTTACAGGAAATGTTCAAAATGTCCTCCGTTAGCGAGGATACATGCATCCACCCTCCGTCGCATGGAATCCCTGATGCGCTGATGCAGCCCTGGAGAATGGCGTATTGTATCACAGCCGTCCACAATACGAGCACGAAGAGTCTCTACATTTGGTACCGGGGTTGCGTAGACAAGAGCTTTCAAATGCCCCCATAAATGAAAGTCAAGAGGGTTGAGGTCAGGAAAGCGTGGAGGCCATGGAATTGGTCCGCCTCTACCAATCCATCGGTCACCGAATCCGTTGTTGAGAAGCGGACGAACACTTCGACTGAAATATGCAGGAACTCCATCGTGCCTGAACCGCAGGTTGTGTCGTACTTGTAAAGGCACATGTTCTAGCAGCACAGGTAGAGTATCCCGTATGAAATCATGATAACGTGCTCCATTGAGCGTAGGTGGAAGAACGAAACTAAAATGAGCTCTAACATGGAAATTAAGCGTTTCCGGACACATGTCCACATAACATCTTTTCTTTATTTGTGTGTGAGGAATGTTTCCTGAAAGTTTGGCCGTACCTTTTTGTAACACCCTGTATATCTTTACCGGTTTGCTTCTAATATACAAACATCTGCAGATCTGGACGTGCTAAATTCAGTTTTTCAACAGTGGTACACAGCGTTTCACACCACTGCTGACAATCTGCGCTTGCAGCGCAGACCTGAGGATGATATGCAGCTGCAATTGAAACCAGTAGTCGTTGATAGAAGAAGTTGTGATCCAGACAGTGTTTTTTTACTAAAACAAAAGAGGTCACGGTTCCCAACACATTGCGTCAATTATGCCACTTCTTTTGTTGTTAAACTTCTGTTTCCTGGTGTCCTGCGAATAAACGGTAACTAGATTTTGCTTCAGCCACTACCAACTTGGTTGTTACATTCCATCTGTTTACGCAGTGTTACTCCAAAGTATTTGTGTGAGATGACTAACTTTAGTTATGGACCATTAACGTGGCAGTCAATGGACACCACGCTTCTACTTTTTGTTTGAATTTCTGTGCACTGAAACTATTATTTTGCATCAGGGTGATAATATTTCAACTCAATCTGTATAGCACTGCAATTTTTACCATGTAGAATTTCTTCGCGGATATCTGCATCATCGGCTGAAAGCCTGAGATTTCAGCTAATACCATCTGCTAACACCAAAATATACAGTTGTACAGTAAACGTTCTAACACAGTACTTTGGGGCACACTAGAAACTACTTAAGGGTCTGCAGATGACACTCTGTCCAGTACGACGTACTGCGTCTTGCCTGCCGCGTTATTTTCGATCTACTCGTAAACCTGCTTAGACATCCAACAGAATGTATTCTCCTAAGTAGACATGTGGTAGTAAATAAACAGCGTGTCGAATATCTAGAAATACCAGACAAAGTTTAACAATCTTCCTGCTTAGATGATTAATGATAAAGGATCCGGGGTGAATCCAGTTTGGATTGTATATGAATTTACTGATGAAGAATTCCGTCTGTATTTACTGCTACACAGTCCTTCAGCTGCGACGTTCTCTATGAGAGGCGAGCTCGCATTGTAGCAGCTGGCAGGGCAGTGTCACCAGCCAGGGTAGCATCAAGCAGCTGTTTGGGAAGCCGTTTCCACCTCCTCTAACCACTTCAGCTGCAGGGCGCGCGCCCACGCTTACTCAGCTGCCTGACAGCGACAGTTGCCTCCCTAGAACTCAGTAATTTCGTTACTAGAGTGCCCACCCAAGTTGGGACCTCTTCTTCAACTCCGGTCCCACTGAGAAGAGAAGCACGTAGCTATCCGAAACAGCTCCAGGCGACCACCAGCCACGACAATTGTACTCACTTTCGAACTAAGTGAACTGGCATTTTTTGTAACTCGCATTACAATGCTATCACCACAAAGCATTTTCCCTGACACAACACTCTCTGTGTCGTCGTCGTCGTCTCTCGTTACTGACCAGTCACACATATCCATGTTTCTTTCTTCTTAGTACTGCATGACGTCGTCACAGCAGAAGGTAAATTAGTTCCAATTCCCTGACGCGATCAAGGTTTCCCTTGGTTATCAGGGAAATTCTGAAACTTACGATCCCCTCCAACATTTCGGAAATGGGACTCCATTTTCCAGTTTGTGGAGAAAGCTACAACGGTCCACTCTGTCCATCGACAATGAAGCTGTTCAAAGATATTTCGGGATTGCAGCCGGTCGTCGTAAACTTCATTCCCCGATATTTCAGCTGGACAGCTGCCAGCCATCTTCAGGTGGCAGTTGTCCAGCCGAAATAGCGTGGAACGAAGTTTACGACGACCGACTGCAATCCCGAAATCTCTTTGAACTGTTGATTCACCGGGAAAATTTTAAATTTTACGACAATAAAGCTATTCGAAGTGGAGTAAAAGATCGGATTGGGGAAGGATGATAAGGAAAACCGATCGCGTTGTTAGAAAATGAAGATCTCCGCAGGTGCTTTAATCGATTTTGTGAAAAACGGAAAACATAAATCTCCTTCGTCGAACTGCAATTAGGATCTCCGTCCTCTCGAAAGAAAGAAGACGGGTTTTACAACGGAGGGGACAGATTCTTCATAAAATCTTAAATCCTTAGTGGATAAAGAAGACCCATAATAATACGTCTTTGCATCACATTTGAGCTGCCCACACATTTTGGCTTCGCAACAAAATTTTCCTTAAGACAGTCACTTGTAAACAATTAAACTCTGTCACCTATGGCGCCATCTGTGGAAATGAGAAGATGAACTGCAGCTCAAATTGCTGAAACTTAATGAAGTCACTCGATAATGCGGAATATAGTTCCATATAAAAGTTGCTAGTGAACTATCTCTTCGCCATAATTAGTTAGACAAAAAAATGTTCCCAATGATTGGAATTGAAAATGGATTGTAATATTCTGTTGTGTTCTGCATTGTCGATTCTTGTATGTTAAATTTCCCTACGGTGAGACTCATGTTTCTGTTTATACTGTTATTGAAAAAAAAGGCAGAAACTGATTGTATTGCAAAATTTTTTGAGTGTACATTTTGCTTCTAAGAGATTTAAAGAAGAAGTTAAAATCTATTGGTTTGTTTGGCCGCGTCATATTTCTTCTAAACAATCGACGTTTCGACCCCTCTACTGGGATCTTCTACAGGACCTTGTGGTGTCCACTTTTGATTGTTGAGTATTCACCCAACAGTAAACACCATAAGATCCTGAAAAGATTCCAGCAGAGGGGTCGGAACGTTGATCGTTTAGAAGAAATATGACGTGGCCAAACAATCCAGAAGATTTTAACTTCACTGTCAATGGCCAAAAAAGTCTGCAGACTTACATTCAAAGATGTTTGAGACCGTGAATGTGGTTCCACGGCTTTCGGACAGAAATATCGGATTTTTGTTACATTGATGAAGCAAACATATAGCAATACGATTCCCATTCGTAGTCTTCAAATGTTAACTCCAAAGGTTAAACATCAGAAAACTGGATAGTTTCCATCTGTTCTTTTACAGAAATAAATTCAGTGGTTTACTTTAACAATAGGAGATCCTCTTAAATCTCTTATTTACGTAACTGAAATGTGACATTTATTCTATAGAGGAACCAATTTAGCAACACTGTGAGGCAAATGCGAAAGTTGATCCCGTCATATTAAATAGTGCTCTATGGTTTCCCGTTGTTTCATTGTAACACATTTCCGTTTCACACAAGACAATAATCAGAAATGTAACACAGTAATTCTGGGAACAACGCTGTTAGCAAAGCCGTTTATTTCACACCGTACAGTATTACTATGAAAGGCACATAACACACAAAACGCTTTAAGATAGCATACAATTTTTTAATGTCATTTCCAGCCACTTTTTCTAGGGTTTATAAACTAATTAATTGTTTTCGAAGTATAAGAAAAAGCAGGCGTCTTCGTTTAATACTGCTAAAATGCCCGTATCAGTTTCTTTATTGTACTGTTCTTTGAAAAGTAAATATTTTTAAATTACTTGTAGCTTAGGGTGGTTTTATCTGTGTTATTAATGGTTCTGAACATTGGGGTTCATTATACCCAAATTCGGTTATCTGTGAGCGACTTATATCGAACGAGTTGCACTCAAGACTAACAACCAGTTCAGGTAATTGATTTAGATACGTACTTTCAGCTTTCGGGTAGTATGCAATTCTGTTTTCTGTACTTAAATAAACATTGGTCGTTATTTAGTGTATTTCCATTGAACATTTTCATGAATGACACGATGTTTCCTTAAAAAACAGCCACTCGCCATGATGCCAACTATTTGTGGTAGGCTATCAACTTGTCGGAAGTTTCACCTTGCTTGCCAAACACAATGAGGCCACCCAATGTACGGATCGTAGTCTGTCTGGAGACGCCAACGATTCAGAAAAAGCGTCGTGCAAAGAACACTGGTCCTCGTGTGTGCCCATTAGAAGCACCGTGTGTAACTGGAAAACCCGGGCATTCACCAAGAGAGGAACCTTCCTCTGGCGGAGAACTACCTGCCCTGTGTGGCGAACTCTAAACGACATGAGGGTTCAAGCGCAGCGTTGCAAGACCAACATCTCGCAGATGATGCAGGTGCTCTTTGCAAGGTGTACAGTGGTGTACAAGGTCAGGGCTACCTGTTTCTGTATTGTCTGGCGGATGTACCTTCCACATTATTTTTAGATACCGAAAAAAAAGTCTAGGTTTGACAAGAAAGGTTTATTTAATCTTCACTTGCGACGCGCTTCGCCTGTTCTAGGCATCATTAGATAATAGGATAAAAACTCGTGCTAATCGTGATCGAGGCGTCGAACGTAATTAAAAGTCTCATAGAAACGGGAGGTGACAGCCAGGCAGTTACAGTCGATGCTTCATTAGATCACCGATAAAATGCTCACTACTGATATCCGAGGGGTCAAATGTGATTAAAAGTCTCAAAGAACTGGGAGGCCAGATAGCCACTGTCAATGCGTCTTTATGTCACCCATGGAGAAACCGCCCCATTAACACAAATATGGTCTGCTAAAAGTGCTGTGCACAGACTGCAGACTGGCTTTCTGGCCGTCACCTCCCGATTCTGTGGGACTTTTAATTACGTTCGCTGCTTCGATCACGATTAACAAGAGTTTCTACTTGATTGTCTGATGATGGCTAGAACACGTGTGAAGATGAAATAAACCTACCTTGTGCCACCAAAACTGTTTTTTCTGTATCTTAAGATCTATTACGGTTGGTGTACCAGTGCCACAGTGGTAGTTATGGAGTGGAGTGATTTTAGTTCCGCGTTATATCTTTTTAAAGATAATAAGAAGGCCATTTCAACCGCTTTTTTACAAAAAATAACTCGTTTAAGTGGGCACAGAAATGAATAAATGAAATGAGACAATGAATTCGTCAACTCGTTATTACTCTTCTTCTCCCAGTATAACAAAGCTTCTGCTTGTGTCTGCATTCAGATTTAGCTGGTACCCCCAATGTCCTCGCGAATTCCGCTGACAGTGACCGCCTCGTAGCACGCCAGTACTCTGCCTCTATGGAATGGCGAGGGCCGCCCTGCTTTGTGTGCCTGCGCCTGACTATTGTGGCACGACCCAAGAATGTGCGTCTTAACCTTTAAAAATATCGGTAGAGTATGATGGATCCCAGAAACTCTCTGTTTCGTAATTTTTCATGCGCTAATTGGAAAGTGGCATTGAAACATTGTACTCCTAGTTTACATCACTTGTACGCTGGACGAAACATTGTGCATTACTGCAGTTCCACAGTGTAAATCCCGAGCACGAAAATGCATACCGAGTATTCCCTGACGCGTTTCTGGTGTAGTTCCGTTCGGTTAGCAAAATATATCTTTTAACAGTTGGCACTGCTTTTTAATCTTACTTTGTAACCTAACAGAAAGAAACAATGTTTTAGAGCGACATGACATAGAGAAAACGATCTGACAGGCCCTTATAGACATAGAGATTATTTCTGAATGATTTACACTTCTGCTATACAGAAAATGAAACTGATGGTAAGTCACATAATTTCATCTCAGTCATATAATTTCATCTCAAATGATCTCAAATCTGAGTCTGATGCGACCTTAGCTAGGTCCCGAAGAGAATGAAGGGAGAATCGGAGATTCAAACCAAATTTTTCTCTGATGATATCCTAAAATATGTAACTGGCTTACCCGAAAATATCGTTGTTCATTTTGCATTTTGCATATCTGATCTCACGGTGGGTATTTTACCTTCGTACACAAATGACAAAGAAGAGCAAGCAGAGAAAGGTTCAAGTCCTTACTCCTATCCTACATATACGAATTTAGCATTGTTGAACTGAAAGCTTTTATTTGAGTATTTCATTCATCAGGATGAATAAAGCCAGCTAATGAAGCTGACATCACATTGTTTGCCTCGCACAGTACTGATGGGAACATCTCTGGTAAGATCACGAGCATGTCAGTGGTTTTGTTCATTCTGTATTCTCTGAGATTAGTAATATGCACTCTTCTCAAACGTCCCTAAATCGAATGGAGCAATTGTATCGTTACATACCATTAAGAAATGACTCCAGAAAATGGGAATCCAGACATTACAAACGGTTAGAAGAATCCAAATTGTGTATTTGACTCTCTGAATTAACCTCGCACCAATTATTCATTATCCAAACAAACCAGAACAGGATCAATGGTTCCAGAATGAGATTTTCTTTCTGCAGCGGAGTGTGCGCTGATATGAATCTTCCTGGCAGATTAAAACTGTGTGCCCGACCGAGACTCGAACTTTGGACCTTTGCCTTTCGCGGGCAAATGCTCTACCAACTGAGCTACCGAAGCACGACTCACGCCAAGTTCTCACAGCTTTACTTCTGCCACTATCTCGTCTCCTACCTTCCAAACTTTACAGAACCTCTCCTGCGAACCTTGCAGAACTAGCACTCCTGAAAGAAAGGATACTGCGGACACATGGCCTGGGGGATGTTTCCAGAATGAGAGCACAGTGAAATCTCATTCTGGAAACATCCCCCAGGATGTGGCTAAGCCATGTCTCTGCGGTATCCTTTCTTTCAGGAGTGCTAGTTCTGCAAGGTTCGCAGGAGAGCTTTTGTAAAGTTTGGAAGGTAGGAAGCGAGATACTGGCTGAAGTAAGGCTGTGAGGACTGGGCGTGAGTCGTGCTTCGGTACCTCAGTTGGAATAGCACTTGCCCGCGAAAGGCAAAGGTCCAGAGTTCGAGTCTCGGTCGAGCACACAGTTTTAATCTGCCAGGAAGTTTCAGGATCAATGGTAATATATAGTTTCACATTTAACTGCTAGAGTAGCTAGTTGCAATATATAAACCTCGTAAGAGCTACTGCTGGTTAGAAAAGATCTAGTACACCAATATATGGAATACAGAGAACTGGGGAATGTTTCTCTAGACTGGGAGTGGGTCATACGCTTGTTTTTTAGGGTAAGTAAGCCTCGACATACAGCTGCGCGACAGAAACAGTACTTCGCAGTCAGATTGGAGTCCTCGCAGTGAACATGCTTAACAACGTATCTTGCAGCACCTGAAGAGGACGAATGGATCCAGCGTCGAAATACTGTGCATTGACATGGAACCAAAAACTTGGCCGCACAACTGAGAGTACATCATAGCCACTTATGTATCCAGTGTAGAATGTCCCCACACATGACAGTACAGGAGAGATGCCGTTTTGGATTGCGCCATTCTTGACAGCAGCAAGTATTCACAGTCAAATCCATGACTTTGCCGAGACTAGGGACGTTCCGTGGATCCCGTGCGCTATTTCTCGCTACTCTGCCCCTGCCAGGCAGACAACAGGCGGCTCACGCGAGGAGAGGTGAGGGTAGAGGGACAGCGCCGCTGAAGAATGGCTCCAAGCACGCACGTCTGCCACCGCAACCCGCTGCGCCAACTTGTGTGGCGGGCGGCCTAAACGGAAGGCGTACCGGGCACCACTTAAATTGCGTATTTTTCTATTTCGTGACAGTTTTTCTTTCCGTGACCAACCAACTATTTATATCCTCTTTAATTCTGCCGTCATGAGTAATTTTTTTGCCGTGATGAGCACGGTCCCTTTTAATTTGTTCCATGACGGGTACCGCACTGTTCAAACTGGAATTTCCCGGCGGCGCTGCGCAGCAAGACAACTTGTAACGTTAGTCCTCCATGTCTGTCAACAATTAGTGCATCGATATAGAACGGATAGGAGAAAGATGGCAGAAACAGTCCTGCAGGGTCTATGAAAATAAAGTGTCTGCAGCAGTAAGCGGCGGGATAACAGGCGTACGTGATCTATTGATATCAAGAGGCCTCTCTGCTGGTTCCGTTCAGGCGATATCGATTCGCATTGCTTTCATCCGCTCAAACCTACCTGTCCTTACCTGGGCTCCAACCGTTCAGAAGGTGCACTCGAAGTGGGGTAGCTTTGTAATACCAAAAAAATTTATGGAGAGGTTTGTACACCATCAAATAAGTGACACACGAATCTGGTAAAAAACACACTGTATTGCCGAGGCCCTGAGTCCTGTTAGCTAGATGTACATTAGCATCAACACAAACGTAAAGACAAAATCCCCACGCTTCAGAATTCACCTAGCCTGTACTGCAGTATCTAATTTAGAGTAACACCATTCTCCTGTAAATTTGACCGTCTAGCAACTCCAGTCCGAGTGCACGCAACAGAATAATACTTCTGCCACTCGGGACTTTATACATGAATCAACAGGATAGTTCTGAATCTACTTGGCACCAAAACAGTCAGTGTTTCCAAGACGATTAAGACTGACACCCACAAACGCCACCAGAAGGTACGTGCACTTTTTTAACCCAACACTGAGAAACTACGGAGGAACATAAGAAGCTTTGTCCTCTTACTAGCGTCAATGTGATGGATGACATAATAGTGTGATACAATCTCTATTCATCTGAGCTTTCCATGTCTCAATCTGTTACTAATGTCACAGTCAAAACTGTAACTTTAAAACACCAATTAAAGTCATTTCCTTTACGACTGTTCGTATTCATAAATTGCAAACATCAGATGAAACCTCAAAACAATTATTGCTATACTCACGTGGAACGGTCGTCAAATCTGTCCTCACTCAACGCCTGTTGCGTTTTGCCTCGAACATCGGACTCCGACTCCTATCTACACCCAGAACACCTTGAACAACTAGAGATGGAACGTTAATATTCATGACTTGTACATTGGTATGTTCTGCAGAAATGATAAACATTTGAACCATGTCGGCCGCGAGCTCAAGGTCAACATCGACATCGCGGCACACCACCACCTACCGGTAAAAGGTGCCTGCAGCTATAAACCGTAATGGATGAATGTGATTTGAGCAGATGTGCAGCACGCCTCGCAGACGTATGCATGAACCGTACCGTCAGATCAGTGAGTGTGAAAGGAGCCCATTATTGGCTTGAGAGAGTGTGAGTGTCCATCGTGGAAACTGCTCCTTTTGTGGGCCGAAGTGTTTCGGCAGTGCAACGGGCGTGCGCAGAATGGTTCACGGAAGGCCATAGAACACGACGAGATGAGTCAGGTCGCACCAACGAGATATCACGGTATAAGTATATATTTTTATTTTTATAATTATATATTTTATGATTTTGGTTGGGGTGGCTTTAAATTATACCGTGATAACACTCGTACGGACATCGGCTGCCGCGAAGTACGTACGATATAATATTTTTTAAACACAGCGCGCGACTCACCGCCTCCTAATAAATAGTTTGCGTGAGCGCTGCTATTTAGAAAAGAAAATATGCGTATTCTTCCGCAGACTGTAATTATTAATATGGGTCTCAGGGGCTACTGGTTTTTTATGTACCAAAGTACACAAAGATTAACTGAGATATTGCGGAATGTAATGCTTTTCCATATTTCTTGTTCACTATTTGCAAGGCAAAACTGGAGAGAATCTCGTCTGCCGTTAGGCGGCCAAAATGAAACATACTGAACTCATTCAGTGCTGTGAATTTTGGTAACTGAAATTAATTTGAACTTCGTAATTAATGAAAAATCAAAATTGAGAAGTCTCTCGCATTTACATATTTACATTTAATATTATGACTTGAAATTTTAATTAAATAATACAATCAGCGTAATGTCCGACTAAATCCTGCTAGGGGAGGTGAACTCCCTGCACTACGAAGTTCTGTAAAATTTTTGTTAATTATAATTAATGGTTTCAATCATAAGAGGTGACAACTAAGTCAATAATATCCACTTTCTAATAACAATTTCTATTATATTTTTCAAAAATACGGATAAAACTTGCGTGAATTATCAGACAGCACTAAAATGGCGGCCTACCGATAGACGAAACAAAAACAGGAAAGCTAGTTCAATCAAAGCATTGTCTCTGATCTTCATGGCCTATGTTACACAGAGATTATACCAAAAAAACTGTGTTTTGTTAAATACATCGATACATGTGTTTTAATAATAATAACTTACGTTTTTTCCTATTTTTTATACATCGCGCACACGTACACAGTCTTGAATAATTTATAATTCACACGTCTCATAACAAAAACTTCCTTTCTCTTTCTCCAAATGTCCATTTATGTGACGTAGCGTCACAGAGACCACACCCGCAAATGATCGACACCTTATCTAAACAACGTTGCAGGACAGACCTGCGTCCTCCTCAACACCAGCGCAACGTAAGAATAGTGTAAAACATCGTACACCATCAGGGGTGACAGTCCGTCGCGGTTTATTACGGTAGGAGTTTAGCGCGCGTCGTCCAGTTTTTCGCCTACCTTTGACGAATGTACAGAAACATTCTAGACGGCAATGGTGTAGGAAATGAGATCAGTGGGAAGAGGAATGGCATCAGACAGTGTTTTAGAACGAATCCAAGTTCTGTTTGTTAAAAAAGTGATGGCTGCATTTTGGTTCGTCACAGACAGGGGGAGCGGCATCACAATGACTGCCTCCGCTTGAGTTCTTAAGGTGTGGGGTGCTATTGGGTGCAACCAAAACTCACAGCTGGAGCGTGTCCAGGGCGCTTGACCAGTGTGACCTGCATGAATGACATCCAGAGAACCGTGACTATACTCTTTCTGCACAACACCCCAGACGCCGTTTTTCACCAAGACAATGCACGACCACATGTTGCTGCACGAACACGAGCCTTCTTGGTGTCACAGGAATTCAACCCTTTACCATGGCCCCCCAGAGCACCAGACTTGTCGCCAATAGAAAATACGTGGGGTATGGTGAAACGACGGGTTAAGCGCTGCGACCCAACGCGAGCCACCACAGAGGATCTTTGGCACGAGGTGAATGCAGCATGGATGGCTGTAGCACAGGACGCAATTCGCGCCTTATACGCGTCGATGCCATCAAACGTGGAACAACGAATCAGGGCTCATGGCTGACCCTGTGCCTACTAGGCAACATCACACATGGAAAATTTGGAAATCTCACTCAGCGTTCTCCACAGTCTCTGTACACTGTACACTGCTCATCCCTTAGTGCAGCTGGTCCAGGAAAACGGTCATTTTCTGACTCTTGGTGGAGCCAATGTCATGTTTCTGTGGGTCCCTGGTCATGTCGGTCTGCCAGGCAACGAGGTTGCTGACGCTGCTGCCAGGGCTGCAGTCCTCGTACCTTGGCCCGCGAGTACCTCTATTGGGACTGACGTATAGTCGTATAACTCGTCTCTATGCTCGTGTTCTGTAGTTTTGACTTGGGCGCGTATGACCCCAGTTGTTTTTGCGCCCTAAAGCAAAACAAAGCGAAAACACTCATACCCGAGGGAGGACTCGAACCTCCGACGAGGGCCGGTGGGGGGGGGGGGGGGGGGGGGAGGGGGGAGGGGGGGGTGGCAGCGCGAACCGTGCAAGACGTCCCGCGCTACCCCGTGCGGCCAGGACACATCCTTAACCGAGGTGACTCAAATGCTAATCATTTCTGCATAACATACTATTGTACATTTCCTGTGAATATGAAGGTCCTATCTCTACTCGTTCAAGGTGATCTGTTTTTTTTTTCTGAACATGAGTGCATTACTTTCCAGTCAGCTGTTATGTCAAACATGCCATATTTCCGATATTACAAAATTTTGTTATTATATACTCCCTACCTGATTCTCCCGCATAAATTCACTCCGGAACCCCTTTAAAATAATTTTTCATCCGCTCTTTCTGCTGCACTACGTATTCTTGTGGACTGACTACTGTTGCTTCTCCCACCCTTCAGGGCCAGGGAAGAGGCCAACCACTGTGGCTAAGTGGTGTCTCCCCACATAAACTGCATTTTACTTTTAGTTTTGCACTCAAAGAAACCAGTGCCGAGCCCCGAGACTATTGGTGACGCCGTGACGTTCGCCTCACGTGTAGGCCTTGGATCTTCAGCGCTGTGTCTCCTCAACCTGGCTGCAGCAGACCTCCACGAATCCTGATCGGCAGCTCAATTAAAAGTCTTACCATCCAGCAGGTGTTTATCAGCCAGCCTAGGGATGGTATGACTGACTCCCCCTCTAACTACAACTATACTACTCTCGCGCAGCGACAGTGACATGTTGCTGACCAGCACCATCTCTTCGCCGGTATTTGCACTTGTTTTTGATTTCAATAAAACCTCATGTCATGTCGGGCATGTGTGTCTAGTTTTACCTCTATGCCTACAGTATTCCGTGAATCAGAGCATTTTCAAATGTTATCGGGCTTTATGGTCACCCTGTACTGGTTCTTTCTGAATTGAGTGTTGTCAGTGAAGTAACATAGCATGCTAACGTCGTGGTGGTGGTGGTGGTGGTTAGTGTTTAACGTCCCGTCGACAACGAAGTCATTAGAGACGGAGCGCAAGGTCGGGTTAGGGAAGGATTGGGAAGGAAATCGGCCGTGCCCTTTCAAAGGAACCATCCCGGCATTTGCCTGAAACGATTTAGGGAAATCACGGAAAACCTAAATCAGGATGGCCGGAGACGGGATTGAACCGTCGTCCTCCCGAATGCGAGTCCAGTGTGCTAACCACTGCGCCACCTCGCTCGGTGTAACGTCGTAAACTGGACGAAGTAGAGGTGGACGGATGCGCACCAGCTAGTAGAGTGTTTATCTCCGGGAGTTCAACCGGACGGCAGCCAGCAGCCCGGCATACCACAGCAGGCAAAATCACAGTCGTGTGAAGTTAGCACCCCTTTTTCGAGAAATATACATTTTTTTCAGAGTTCTTGATAGATATGGCATAGTTCTAGAGTTCTTTGTACAAAATTTCAATAGTTCTGCAGAATTTAGCGAAGAAAACAACAATATTCGAAAAAATTTTCGTATCGAAAACGTTCTTTGGCAGTTTCCGCAAAATGTAAATAAGTACAACAGTTCTGAGCACAGTTCTGAACAGAGCTCCAAGAGTTCTTTCGAAAATCCAAGTAACATTTTTTTGTGCAGCTAATAGTTTACGAGATAATTGCAATTTAAGGAGAAAATCTTTTCACTTACTGTGAAGTTGGCACCCTTTTTTTCAGAAATGTATCCTTTTTTCAGATTTCTTGATAGAAATGCCATAGTTCTAGAGTTCTTTGTACAAAATTTCAATAGTTCTACAGAATTTAGCGACGAAAACAATATCCGAAAAAATTTTCGTATCGAAAACATTCTTCGTCTATTTTCGCAAATTGTAAATAAGTACAACAGTTCTGAGCACAGTTCTGAACAGAACTCCAAGAGTTCTATCGAAAACCCAATTAACATTTTTTTGTGCAGCTAATAGTTTACGAAATAATTGCAATTTAAGGAGAAAATCTTTTCATTTACTGTGAAGTTGGCACCCTTTTCTTCAGAAATGTATATTTCTTTCACAGTTCTTGACAGGTATGCCATAGTTCTAGAGTTCTTTGTACAAAATTTCAATAGTTCTGCAGAATTTAGGGAAGAAAACAACAATACTCGAAAAAATTTTTCTATCGAAATCATTTTTTGTCAATTTTCGCAAAAATTAAACTGGTACAACAGTTCTGAGGACAGTTCTGAACAGAACCCCAAGAGCTCTATCGAAAATCCTAATAACATTTTTCTATGGCGATAATAGTTTGTGATAAATTGATTTAATGTGGGACACACTTTCTCTAGAGAAAATATAAATATATTCGTACAACAGTTCTGATGACAGTTCTGGACACCACGTGAAGAGTTCTATCGAAATTCCTAGTAGAATTTTTTAGTGCAGGTAATAGTTTAAGAGGTAATCGCAACTTAATGAAGAACCCCATAAGAGCTCCTACTGTTAAGCTGGCACCCTTTTTTTCAGAAATATATATTTTTTTCAGAGTTCTTGATAGATAAGTCATAGTTATAGAGTTCTCGGTACAAAATTTCAATAGTTATGCAGATTTTAGCGAAGAAAACAACATTGTATAACAAAGCTGATTCAGGAACCCTTTCCTTTTGATACAATTCTTCCTGTTGCCACAATAAATCACTTGTGCAAAGATTCCAACTGTACTGATCATTACAAAAATACAACCATTGACCAGCGGCGCACATTTCTTGCAGCGTTGTACAAAGCATTCGGCTTATCCGCTGTGAAAATACCACACTTAACGCTATTTTAAAATTTACGGTGGATGGCTTCCGTTTATCTACAATGTCAGCATCTATCGAATTATCTTCATGCAAACGTGATGCCTGGATCACTCACTTCCCCTTTTAGGTACGGAGGAAACTAGAGTTCAGTCTTGTGGAAGTCAAAAAATGAAATGTGGGCAGCCCTTCTTTTACTGATAGCAAACTCTAGAGCAATCTCCACACTTGTTTTTCTTCATCATGCCAACAAAAGAAAAACTCTCCCTTCATAGCTCTATTATCATTCCAGTACTAGTAAACCAGTTGTCCGCTTTCACATTTCGACCTGACTGATATATAGGTTTACACAGTCACAGAACAACATCAAATTGTTTATTGCTCAGTTGGTAAATCCTTCTTGTTGCAACACAGCGTATATTTCCAAATTGTACAGGTAAAATACTTAAGAATCCACACTTAAGAATCCATACTCGTTTGTTTTGATTGATACATATTGGCGAAAACTGTACCTTCCACAGAATCCTTCCAGCTTCTTGCCTACTGTAACATTTTCTCCAAGGGTGTAAGATTTGTGGTAGTTGCGTACAAACACAGTAAATATTTCCCGAATAGCTGTTAGCTTGTCTAATTGTCTCCTTTCATCACGAATAGCGCGACTGTAAAATCTAAGTCTCTCCAGTATAAATTTGAAACGTTTTATGTTCGTTTGCGAGGTGAAATTTTTCAATGCCATCACCATCAGTTCCACACAGATCTTCCAGGCTTTATCTGTTACTTTTGTTAACAACAATTAAAAACAAGAGACTGATGAAGGCTTTCAATTCAATAACATCTATTGATTTTACCCCTCTCTCACGCTGAAATGAGGCTTTGATGCTCTCAAAATTCTGATTGGAATACAAAACTACAATAGACAAATATCGTTATCTATGAGGTAATTACAGCATCACAAATGCTGCTTTGGCTGCACCTATTGGTACAGGTAAATTTCGAATAATATTATGCTCTTCGAACAATATGCTTCGAATTTCTTCAACATTTTCTAGTACTTCCCACTTAAAGTAATAAAATTCCTATAAAATTACGCAACCAGGCGCAGTGTATTAATCTGATATTTGACGTTCAGACAGCGGACACTGACTATTAAACAGTTCAAACAGAATTTAAGTGCAGTTTACATTCTGGATTAGCTTTGTACTACTTACTACGTTGATAAACAAATAAACTAATCGCTGAAATGAAATACGAAAGGGCACAGTGGATAAAAACGAGCAATCGGCTCATATCTCATCAAGAGAGCATTAGCGTCGATACTGAATCATACATACAACAATGAAAGGCACACATGAAGTGTATATTTTTAGAATCAGGAAGAACCAGATGAATTTTATCACGTAAAATAGTAATTGTTTTGAACTCTCATGACATCCAGGACCCACTAACAGCTAAAAATATGCCCAGGACCCTCATGGATGAAAGTTATATTGCAACATCACCAGCCGCTAGGATACATAAAAACATGTGCTGTGTGTAACGAATAAATTTGAAATTGATGTCGTTAATATTGTTGCAAACATTTGTTCTAGTTAGAAAGGAAGTGTGGAAGTTTGATGAGTTACACTACAGCGAGAGTTAAAAGTCTTTACAATGTATAGAAATGTAAGTATATTTACTGAATATATATTACAAACGAACTAAGTAGTATGTTTAAATCCTAATTCAATACATGACTGATAGAGGTGTTATAATGTTGAGGGGATACAGTATTAAAGTTAATAAGAAGTTCGAAATTTGTAAATAAGAACCTCGTTTATTTGGTCCTCAATAATCCGGATTTCCGGTTTATCCGGATTCATATTCCGTGTCCCTTGGTATTTTTCTCTTTTCTTTCTTATAACACGAAGAAGTGTAGTCGGTGAGGTACATAGGCTGCTTATCACCAGGCCGGTAATTTAGTCTAGTACTGAGTGATAAGGAACTCGGAGTGTGTGAGTGACGTTGTTTCTCAAGTATTGTACATTAATATAACGGTGTATTGATGCCCATCAAGTAAGTTGCATAGTAACCACGCCAACAGCACTCCACCACAGCTCATTGTACCTCTGGTGCGATTCTCGACAGGTGTGACACCATCTGGTTAGTGGCGCGTGTGAATGTATCTGCTCTCTCAGCCATCTGTTTGTTTTGCACTGACTAGCCTTCTCTCCTTGAATCATCTAAGCGTGCACATCCCACGCTTCCACCTACAGTTACTACAGTCAGTCTTAAGAAGGTGTACTGGCATTTGTATAGTGCTGAACATTTAGACTTTTTGTATTTAGTAGAATATACATCCGGTTTTCGATTTTCGGTTTTCCAAAATAAAAGTGAGAATTTACGATCGTACTCATAGCTGTACTTCAAGCAGTACTTCATCTCCTGCGTTCCCAATTTCGTAGAAGTTGTCCTACGAAAATTGCAGAAGAAGCACTCCTGGACGAAAGGATATTGTGACGATATTCTTTGGTCACAGCCTGGGGTTAGAGACCCGGTCCGGCACACAGTTTTTATCTGCCAGTAAGTTTCACATCGGCGCACACCCACTGCAGAGTGAACACACAATCTATTTCATAATCTACTGGCACCATAAAAATGTTATGAGGGTTTTTAAAAGAACTCTTTCGGTGCTATTCAGAACTGGCAGCAAAAGGGTTGTGCCAATTTATTATAATGTAGACCAAGTGGGTCTCTCGAAAATGCTATTATCTCATTAACTGTTATCCCCACAAAAAATGTTATTACAGTTGTCGGTAGAACTCTTAGGGTCGTATTAAGAAATGCCGTCAGATCTTTTGTACGAATTTATTACTTTTACATGACAAAAGTGAGTCCCACATTAATTATCTCATATAATGTCATCGTCACAAATAATGTTATTATAGTTTTTGGTAGAACTCTGTGGGTGATATTCAGAACTGTCATCAGAACTATTCTACGAATTTTGCTATATTAGATAAAGTGAGTATCAGATTAAAACAATTATTGTATAAACTATTATCGCCACAAAAATGTTCTTATCATTTTCAATGCAACTCTTCCGGTGCTATCCAGAACTGCCAACAGAACTGTTATACAAATTTATTTTTTCCAAACTGACAAATACTTTTTTACCATACCAAAATTTTGCCGTGTTATTGTTTTCTTCCCGAAATTCTGTAGAACTATTCGTGTTTTGAGCAGGGCAATCTAGAACTATTGCATATATATCAAGAACTGTGAAAAAAATTTATATTTATCGTGAAAGGGGTTCAAACTTCACGGGAAATGCTCATAAGCATTCCTTAATAATGGCAGTTACTACGTAAACAATTACCTGCACAGAATATGTTACTAGTTTTTTCGATAGAACTCTTACAATGCTATCCAGAGCTGGCATCAGAGCATACGAACAGACATAATTTTTTTTTTTTAGTAAGAGTGCCGCACTATTAATCAATTACCATACAAACTATTACAACCACAGAAAATGTTATTATGATTATAGATAGAAGTCTTGACGTGTTAACCAGAACTGTTCATCAAACCTGTTGAACGAATTTACTTTTTCTGTGGAGAAAGTGGGTCTAACATCAAAGCAGTTACCGTATAAACTATCATCGCCACAAAAAGATGTTATTAGGATTTTCGATAGAGCTCTTGGTGTTCTGTTCAGAACTGTTGTCCGAATTTACTTTTTGCGAAAATTAATAACGAATGTTTGCTATACGAAATTTTTTCGAGTATTGTTGTTTTCTTCGTTAAATTCTGCAGAACTATTGAAATTTTGTACAAAGAACTCTAGAACTATGCCATATCTATCAAGAACTCTGAAAATAATATACATTTCTGAAAAAAAGGGTGCCAACTTCACAGTAAGTGAAAAGATTTTCTCATTAAAATGCAATTATCTCGTAAACTATTAGCTGCACAAAAAAATGTTACTTGGATTTTCGAAAGAACTCTTGGAGCTCTATTCAGAACTGTGCTCAGAACTCTTGTACTTATTTACATTTTGCGGAAATTGCCAAAGAACGTTTTCGATACGAAAATTTTTTCGAATATTGTTGTTTTCTTCGCTAAATTCTGCAGAACTATTGAAATTTTGTACAAAGAACTCTAGAACTATGCCATATCTATCAAGAACTCTGAAAAAAATGTATATTTCTCGAAAAAGGGGTGCTAACTTCACACGACTCAAAATCACTCATGGTTTGTTGCTGCCGACTTCCACGTTGTCCGTGATGGGGCCAGTGGCCATCATGGTACGTTGTCGATTTCTCCCTACGACAGTTGCAGGTTTTTGGGGTCGGTTGCTGTTCGAATTGATCCTATTGATTAAGTCATTTCTGTTGTGTCATCACGTTCACCAGTTACCGTGGCTCTACCCTTCATTCGATTCATGCGAAACCCTACGTTTCAGCAGGATGATGCACGACCGCATGTTGCAGGTCCTGTACGGGCCTTTCTGGATACAGAAAATGTTCGACTGCTGCCCTGGCCAGCACATTCTCCAGATCTCTCACCAATTGAAAGCGTCTGGTCAATGGTGGGCGAGCAACTGGCTCGTCACAATACGCCAGGCACTACTCTTGATGAACTGTGGTGTTGTGTTTAAGCTACATGAGTAGCAGTACCTGTACACGCCATCCAAGCTCTGTTTGACTCAATACCCAAGCGTATCAAGGCCGTTATTACGGGCAGAGGTAGCTGTTCTGGGTACTGATTTCTCAGGATCTATGCACCAAAATTTCGTGATAATGTAATCACATGTCAGTTCTAGTATAATATAGTTGTCCAACGAATACCCATTTTTCATCTGCATTTCTTCTTGGTGTAGCAATTGTAGTGGTCAGCTGTGTAATAAATCTGAGTAACAGACAATTTTACGTGTAGACTGCATTACTTAAAGTAATCCATGTCTGAACCTCGTTCCAGGTCCGTTGTTTAGCCAGCGATGGGTAGCCTTGCTCACAACAATCCGACAGTTCATGTTCCAAAACGAGCCGAGGATCATTTTGCTTCTTTCAGTATACACTCCTGGAAATGGAAAAAAGAACACATTGACACCGGTGTGTCAGACCCACCATACTTGCTCCGGACACTGCGAGAGGGCTGTACAAGCAATGATCACACGCACGGCACAGCGGACACACCAGGAACCGCGGTGTTGGCCGTCGAATGGCGCTAGCTGCGCAGCATTTGTGCACCGCCGCCGTCAGTGTCAGCCAGTTTGCCGTGGCATACGGAGCTCCATCGCAGTCTTTAACACTGGTAGCATGCCGCGACAGCGTGGACGTGAACCGTATGTGCAGTTGACGGACTTTGAGCGAGGGCGTATAGTGGGCATGCGGGAGGCCGGGTGGACGTACCGCCGAATTGCTCAACACGTGGGGCGTGAGGTCTCCACAGTACATCGATGTTGTCGCCAGTGGTCGGCGGAAGGTGCACGTGCCCGTCGACCTGGGACCGGACCGCAGCGACGCACGGATGCACGCCAAGACCGTAGGATCCTACGCAGTGCCGTAGGGGACCGCACCGCCACTTCCCAGCAAATTAGGGACACTGTTGCTCCTGGGGTATCGGCGAGGACCATTCGCAACCGTCTCCATGAAGCTGGGCTACGGTCCCGCACACCGTTAGGCCGTCTTCCGCTCACGCCCCAACATCGTGCAGCCCGCCTCCAGTGGTGTGGCGACAGGCGTGAATGGAGGGACGAATGGAGACGTGTCGTCTTCAGCGATGAGAGTCGCTTCTGCCTTGGTGCCAATGATGGTCGTATGCGTGTTTGGCGCCGTGCAGGTGAGCGCCACAATCAGGACTGCATACGACCGAGGCACACAGGGCCAACCACGAGGGAGCAGTAACTGCTGCGCAGAAGGAAACCCATTTCTGACGTTCTGCGCATGACGTCACTGAGGAACAGTTCTTGGCGCGCGCGAAGTGTACGTCTGAGCTTTGTGTTGTCGTGGTTCGTCCGTGTTGTGTTTCGTGCGCGTTCTCGTTTCTGTTTGGTTATCTTTGTGCAGTGAGTGTTTGTCCGAAGTATTTGAGTGTGTGGAAGCAATTCCAGGTTGTGCTGTTGTTGGTTGTAACTCTCACAATCGCAATACAAAAGGGACTGAAATACTGTTGCATTGATTCCCACGTGGTGAAAGTCTGCAAAAGGTTTGGCTTTCAAAATGCTTTAGGAAAGAACGTAGGGAACGCTAGAATATGCTCTCGTCATTTCAAGGAAACGGATTATATCCGGGACTTACGTTCAGAACTGTTAAATTTACCGCGGAAACTAATCCTTAAGAGTGATGCGTATCCGTCTTGCAATTTGCCTTGTGGTAGTAGCGCCAGTGATAACACACCGATTGCAATAGAAGAAAGGAAAGAACGATTTAACAAACGTGAAATTCGTAGAAGAAGCCTAGAGACTTTGAAGAAGCTCTCACCATTGAAGAGGAATGTTGACATGTATACATTTACAGATGAAGTTCTTTGTAGTGATCCACATAAAGTCACTTTACAGAATTCTGTAGCGTCACTACAGAGGAGAAATGCTCATCTAAGGAACATGTGCATGAAATTGCGAGCACGTAATAAAGATCTTAGAGGTCAGCTGTCAATGAAACGACGTCTGCACGAAGAATAATTTAATAAAAAGGAACTTGTGTCTCGTGAAACTAATCGAATACTGGGTAAAATATTTTCACCCAATCAAATTAGAAGTTTTTTGCATGGTTCAAAACGGGTTCGATGGGGCAAAGAGGACATTTGTAAGTCTATTACTTTACATGCTCTTTTGCAGAAGAGTTACAATTTTCTCAGAGAAAAACTCGGATATCCTCTGCCAGCAGTGTCAACCTTGCGTTCTTGGATTAATCGCAGTTTCAGTTGCCAACCAGGAATTTTGAAGGATGTTTTAGTGATGATGAAAATGCAGGCTGCAACACTGACTGACAGGGAACGTATTTGTGTTTTGTCATTTGATGAAATGAACATTGACGGTAGAATTTGTTACGATCAGCAAGATGACTGGATTCTTGGACCTCACAGTAATGTCCTTGTTGTCATGGTCCGAGGCTTGTTTGCAACGTGGAAGCAGCCTATCTATTTCAATTTTGACGTTCAGATGACAGCAGCACTCTTGAACGAAGTAATTGTTTCCCTGGCCAGCATTTGCTACAACGTTGTGGCTGCAGTAGCAGACATGGGTGCAAAGAATAGTTCTGTCTGGAAGGAGCTTGGCGTTACTCATGAAAATACTTGTTTTCCACACCCGTGTGATTCTCTGAGACGTGTGTGGGTGTTTGCTGACGTTCCCCATTTCCTCAAACTCTTAAGGAACCACTTGCTGGATCAAGGAATAATGTTGGAAAACAAGGCTGTGACAAAAACTGTGTTTAGAAACTGTTAGTTTTGGACAGTGGCGAGATGAAAATATGTCCTAAGTTATCTCAGCAACACATTACAGTGAAGGGCAGAGAGCGACAGCGAGTACGCTAAGCAGCTCAGCTGCTATAAAATACAACCGCACAGGCGATTCAGTAATTGATGCCTGAAGAAGGACACGCCAGTGATTTCATACAGATGGTGGGTGAGACTTTCGATGTACTTAATTCAAGGACAAAAGAAAGTAATAAATCACTAGCCTGTGGATTTGGTGTGAATTTTCAAGCCCAAGAACAGTGCCTACGTAAATTTTCTAAGTGTTGTGAGAAGATGCGTGTTGGCAACACAAAGCATCTCCTACCCTTCCAGAAAGGATTTTTGAAAACTGTTCGGTCACTTTTGGGTCTGTTCAGTGACTTAGCTGTTTATAATATTGAATATATTCTTACAGCAAGATTAAATCAAGACTGCTTGGAGAACTTTTTTTCTCTTTTAAGAGGCCTTGGACGTTTTTATGATCATCCATTGCCAGTCGAGGCAAAGAGCCGGATAAGACTGTTGCTGTTTGGAGCAAACGCTCATGATATTTCACTTTCAAATGCATCGTCTGTTGAGCCAGATGAAGAAGGAAGATTCGTGACTGCAACTGTTTTTGGCAATATCCTGTCTGATATGTGTGAGGCGTTGGCAACGGTTGAAGGAGAGAAGGAGATAGAAGATTTAGATTTTGGAGTAGGAGAATCTGATGTGCCTCCAATGTCACTGGCTTCTGATTGTAGCACTGAAGGATTTAAATATCTTGTTGGATATGTAGCTTATCGATGCAGACAGTATGACAGATCATTGGCCACACCCACTGGGGAGTTACTGACACTGCCTGAGGAGACATCGAGAGGATGGCTGGGCATGGTTTCTCATGGGGGTTTGCTTGTGCCTTCAGAAACGTGGCTCGAAACAATTAGCAAATTTGAATTAATTTTTGCCCAGATCCATGGACACGACAGTTTGTCCAGGGAAACTGGTGACACCAAGAACCTGTGCGCTATACTTACCGAGCTATTGCCCACTATTCACCCAGAAATCATTAAGATTTACGCTAGGACGAGAACATTTATCCGACTGTGTTGGCTGTCTGCAAAGAACAAGTCAAAGAAAGCAGTTGCCGCTCAGCAACGGAAAGCAAGAAAGTGGTATTTGTCATCGCTTTAGAATGTAAATAAACCATATTTGTGAAAGTTAAATAATATATAAACTTAGTGCTAGAAGTGAAGGTCCTCTGTGTTTGTTTCACAACTAGCAAGACTCTACACTGACAGTGACAAGGATTGGCTTATTGTTTCCCACACTACATACCAACTTTGCTGAACGGCGGACTCGGTAAGTTAATTTACCACTATTTCCTGTAAATCGTATTTTGCAGCACTTTTTTGATTCAATGCCCTTTTATATAAGTGAATTTTAACAACTAGGGCAAACATTATACATCCACCTTGATAAAAATATAACCCAAAGGTTTGAGGTGTGAGAAAATTAAGAATGTGTGTGTGTGTGTGTGTGTGTGTGTGTGTGTGTGTGTGTTTGTGGCAGTTCAGGTAGGTAATTCAAACGCTTCCTACAAATAAGGCAGTTGCATAATTTCTTGAGTGAAAATGACAGTGTTTTTGTAGACATGATATAAACAGAATATAAATGAGCGTTACATAGAGCTTGTCTACAAGTTAACACTTCTCCCAGAACCAAAGTTAGAAAATTGAATGCTCATTTCGAACATTTACTTCGTAGAGAACTGCAAAACAGATTGAACTTTGCGCTTATTTTTGTATAGTTTGATCTATAGACGCTTGATTTTATTAAAGTCAGCACTCAGCAGTGTCTGTTTAAAAGCTGGACAAGTTACAGAATATAGCAGTAACTTTCTAGAAATAGCAGAATAACAATTTACCTTTCACTGTTTCTGTAGAAACTGAAACATTTCACAAATACATCGCTTAAATGCGCCGGCTGCGTCTTGTAGCGCTGTTCCAGAGGCAGCGGCGGTTCCTTCGTGACGTCACAGCCTCAGCCAATGGCAGGACAGAACGCTTACTGCTCAACCTTATTTTTTTTTACGGACATTGGGGCCAACATCCGGCATCATGGTGTGGGGAGCGATCTCCTACATTGGCCGTACACCACTGGTGATCGTCGAGGGGACACTGAATAGTGCACGGTACATCCAAACCGTCATCGAACCCATCGTTCTACCATTCCTAGACCGGCAAGGGAACTTGCTGTTCCAACAGGACAATGCACCTCCGCATGTATCCCGTGCCACCCAACGTGCTCTAGAAGGTGTAAGTCAACTACCCTGGCCAGGAAGATCTCCGGATCTGTCCCCCATTGAGCATGTTTGGGACTGGATGAAGCGTCGTCTCACGCGGTCTGCACGTCCAGCACGAACGCTGGTCCAACTGAGGCGCTAGGTGGAAATGGCATGGCAAGCCGTTCCACAGGACTACATCCAGCATCTCTGCGATCGTCTCCATGGGAGAATAGCAGCCTGCATTGCTGCGAAAGGTGGATATACACTGTACTAGTGCCGACATTGTGCATGCTCTGTTGCCTGTGTCTATGTGCCTGTGGTTCTGTCAGTGTGATCATGTGATGTATCTGACCCCAGGAATGTGTCAATAAAGTTTCCCCTTCCTGGGACAATGAATTCACGGTGCTCTTATTTCAATTTCCAGGAGTGTATATCGCTCGTAACGGCAAGACAGCAAGATCACTGAAATTTTAGTGTTTAGAGAAGGGTGACAGAGTCTTTAATCCCACTTGCCATCTGCTAATGGAATATGATGAAGAAAACGGGACTGGGGTGGGACGGCCTTGTATCTTTTGATGCCTGTATCCCGCGTTCGTCCAGGGTTAATGTGTTCGCGTCGAACTTCGTTGTTCCTTAACCGTCGATGGCGTGAGAGTCTTCCTGATTCTGAGGAATGGAGAGCTAGAGAGTTTTATGTATATACACTGAAGAGCCAAAGAAACTTGTACACCTGTCTAATGTCAAGTAGGGCCCCGCGAGGACGCAGTAGTGCCGCTACATGACCTGTCATGGACTCGACTAATGTCTGAAGTATTCCTGGAGCGAACTGACACCATGAATCTTGCAGGGCTGTCCATAAATCCGTAAGAGTACGAGGGGCTGGACATCTCTTCTGAACAGCGCGTTGCAGGGCGTCGCAGATATGCTCAATAATGTTGATGTCTGGGCAGTTTGGTGGCCGGCGGAACAGCAGGGTCCATGGATTCTCGATTTTGTCTCCATACCCGTAAACATCCATCGCTCGATACAAGTTGAAACGAGACTCGTCAGACCAAGCAACATTTTTCAAGTCATCAACAATGCAGTGTCGGTGTTGACGGGCCCCGACAAGGCGTAAAGGTTTGTGTCGTGCAGTCATCAAGGGCACACGAGTGGGCCTTCGGCTCCGAAAGCCCATGTAGATGGTGTTTCGTTGAATGGTTCACACGCTGATACTCGTTAAGGGGGATAGGACGTCAAACGGGCCGACTTGGAGCAGGAGAGGCACCACAGGACATTTGAAATTCCACGGTCTATACTTTTACAAATGAATTCATAAAACTTTGTCAGCATGACCAGGAAGGATTCAGAATTTACACTCATAGCAGTGGAAATTCTAAAACATAACGAGGTAATTTTTTGTACGTGTGAAATTTCATCATTTTTTCACTGACTAATGGCAGCATTTGTTGCTATAGGTACACATTTCTTCATAAGTAAGAGAGATTCTTCGATGAATTTTGCACAGCATACAAACCATACTTAAAGGTGTATGAAACTCTAGAATTTTCCAAATCTATTAAAAACTGTGGTAAAAATTGAGGTAATTAACTATAAAATTTGTGTTTTTTCTAAACACAAAGTTTAAAATATAACAGTTAATTCGTTTTTTCATAAATTAAATAAATTCTAGAGTTTCATACACCTGTGAGTATGGTATGTATGCTGTGCAAAATTCATGGAAGAATCTCTCTAACTTATGAAGAAATGTGTACCTATAGCAACAAATAAGCCATTAGTAAGTGAAAAAAATGATGAAATTTCACATGTAAAAAAAATTATTTCTTTATGTTTTAGAACTTCCACTGCTATGAGTGTAAATTCTGAATCCTTCCTGGTCATGCTGACAAAGTTTTATGAATTTATTTGTAAAAGTATAGACTCTGGAATTTAAAATGTCCTGAGATGCCTCTCCTGCTCCAAGTCGGCCCGTTTGACGTCCTACCCCCCCTTAGTGGCTTAGGATTGAAATCTGCAGCAATCTGCGGAAGGGCTGCACTTCTATCGCGTTGAACAATTCTCTTCAATCGTTGTTCGTCCCTTTCTTGCAGGATCTTTTTCCGGCCGCAGGGATGTTGGAAATTTGATGTTTTATGTGATGCCTGGCATTCATGGTACACTCGTGAAATGGTCCTACGGGAAAATCCTCACTTCATCGTTACCTCGGAGATGCTGTGTTCCATCGCTCGTGCGCAGACTATAACGCCATGTTAAAACTCACTTAAATCTTGATAACCTGCCATTGTAGCAGCATTAACCGATCGAAAATTGCGCCAGGCGCTTGTTGTCTTATATAGGAGTTGCAGATCGCAGCGCCGTATTCTGCCTGTTTACACATCTCTGTATTTGAATACGCTTGCCTATACCAGTTTGTTTGGCACTTCAGTGTAATTCAAAAGTACAGATCTTTTTTACACATCCGTGTAGCCTATTTTAAAGAATACTATAATATTCCGAACAGAGCTCTAGGGAACAGGAGCGAGTTGTTAAATTACGTAAATATCCATCGCATGACATCGTTTCGACTGGTAACTTATCTCTATGCTACGATACCTGGAGATCCTTTGTTTTACCATGTATGTAATGTCTCGCGCACTAAATCAGCCCAGAACTGAATTTCCTAACACGTCGGGGTGTAAACAGCAACTTGAGCAATAAACATGCCGTCCCTACGCGCTGTTGGGGCTCGCGGCTTTCGCAACTCGGCCCATACGTCATCGTCTGAAAGGCGGGAGTTTGCGCGGCCACCAAGGGGCACAATGAGCGACCGCCGGGATGGCGCGCGTCGCTCGCATTTTCCGCTGGAATAACTCGAATACCGGCCACTGCCCGCTGCAGGCTCGGCGCGGAAAATTGCTTTGTCTCGCAGGAAGTAAAGTGACAACACAGTAGAGGTCTCCGGCATAGGGAAACAAATACGGGCGTTAGTTTTTTACTTCCCCCTTCTCTCCATCGCAAGTAATTTTAAATGCCTTGTTGCCTAATTCTAAAACTGAATTATCAATGCACTCAGAATGGCGCGCAGTTTATACATACCACAATTTTCATATATTTTTTAGAAATCACTGCACAAGAGTGTGAATTCAAGTCATAAAACGTAATTTTTTGGCAGACGCGGAGTTTGGATTAAGGAGGTGCACAAGATCTGCAAATTATTCGTTTGTGAGTGATGCACTTGCGGGGCTAAACGACCACATAAGGACAAAAGGTATCTTTTTTGATATAAGAAAGGCGTTTTTTATTTTATACTTTTACGTAGAATGGACCATTATAGAGTTATGGGCGAAATTCACAAGTTGGTTAATTTAAACCTAGGAAATTTGTCCTTCAAAGTGAACAAACAAGGAACGGAATTGAATCTAACGGGACTACTGTAAGATGGAGGATAACACAATATTCAGTTCTGGGTTAAACAACTATGCCTGACACGTGATTACTTTTTCTATTTATAAATGGCTCAAGTGCTTTTGCGAAAGGCGTAGAAAGTAAATTTTTAATAACTGGGGTAGTGAGTAACAATAGCTGATGGCATAAACAGAAGCCGGCCGCGCTGGTCTAGCGGTTCTGCTCAGATTACTGCTGCAGACGCAGTACGATGCGACAGAGCCACACGCCGGACACAACGGTCTTTACTCTCGGTGGTGCCAGTTACCGTCTGGAGTCCAGTCTTCTTTAGATCGTACATTCTCGTGACCATTGCTGCCAGCAATCATGTACATTGACTATATTCCTGTCAAGTCTTCCTGCAATATTGCAGAAGCACCAGCCAATTCTCGTAGTCCTATTACACGACCTCGTTCAAACTCAGCGAGATTCTGGCTCAAATGGCTCTGAGCACTATGGGACTCAACTGCTAAGGTCATTAGTCCCCTAGAACTTAGAACTAGTTAAACCTAACTAACCTAAGGACATCACAAACATCCATGCCCGAGGCAAGATTCGAACCTGCGACCGTAGCGGTCTTGCGGTTCCAGACTGCAGCGCCTTTAACCGCACGGCCACTTCGGCCGGCAGCGAGATTCTGCTGATGGAGTCTTTGGCGCCTTAAACGCATTGTAGCCTAACATCAACTCACCACGTCCAATCTAAAAGGTAACTAACGCTCACGACAGAACGTGTATTTAAAGCAAACCTGATCATTATCCTCATAGTGGCGCTACTAGCGCCATTATTATGTGACTGGCGCGAAATTTGAATAGATATAATTTTTCATATTTAGAAAGATGCCTGCCAACTTTCGTTTATGTAGAGCAGCTCCTTCTTGGAGCTGCGGGTTTCTTCTGTCACTACATGTTAATCATCTTAACCAACCGCTAAAAAATCCTTGTCACTCTGTCAGTAGCGTTTCAAATCTAATTTTCTCTGTTTACAGTTTTCTGTGTGGACCGTTTTACTTGACATGCCTTTCGCAAAGGATGTTAATTTATTTACTATTTATTTATATTTCTCAGATTCCTTTGAGTCACAGCTGTTCAACTCTATAACGTGACACTGTATAATTAATATAGTACTGGCAAAAACTGTGGAGCTAAAAGAAAAAGAATAAAGTGCGCACAAATGATTTTCGACAGTACATTGGTATGAATGAAATATAGCATCGAAGGACTCTGAACTACTAGGAGGAATTCCGTACAGAATAAAAGAAAGCTTTTCACCTAATTTCACTGCTATGAGTTTAAAACGTTCGACTTCACTGGATATTTAATCATCATCAAATAAAAAAAAGTTTTTCTTGTGCGGAACATTCATCTCCGTCGACACTGTGTTTTCTTATTGCTAAGTGAAAACTGTTCTGTTTATGGTTCAAATGGTTCAAATGGCTCTGAGCACTATGGGACTTAACATCTGTGGTCATCAGTCCCTAGAACTTAGAACTACTTAAACCTAACTAACCTAAGGACATCACACACATCCATGCCCGAGGCAGGATTTGAACCTGCGTCCGTAGCAGTCGCGCGGCTCCGGACTGAAGCGCTAGAACCGCTCGGTCACAAAGGCCGGCCGCGATTTTTTCCCTCAGCTCATATATGATGACTGGAAACAGTCTTAAAAGCTTGTAAAGGTGTTACAGCTTAAGTTATCCTGAGATAAAATTGTTAAAAAAATTGATACGGTGCGCTGTTTAGGAATTAATTAGTGCTGAAGTTAGCCAGTCAGGCCTTAGCACGTGCAAATTCAAGCGGCCTGCCAGTGCCGCCAAACGTGTTCTTCGTTTGGTTTCGTAAAATCGAACAAGAGACGGTCACAAAAATTGTACATGGGACGGTAGTAAGGATGGAACCCGAGCCAAAGGCTGAGCAGTCTCGTGCGATATCTTCTACGGTATTTCATTAACTGACACAAATTGTATCTCGCGGGCCGCTTTAATTTCGGCGCGCAAAGGCCTGATTGCCTAACTTCAGTCCTAATTAATTCTGAAACGGCGCAACGTATAGAATTTTTTTTATTAGCAATTATTTCTCTACATAATCTATAATGCTGGTATGTAATGTAATCCATGTTCTTAAGGAGTTACCTTTTAAAAATTGGTTCTAAGACAAATTAAGAGATATTTGCTACAGCTTTTTAAATATCCTTAGTGCCCCTTGGAGAGAGGGATTTATTTGTCTTATCACCCTAATTCGCGTAAATATATCTGGCTGTTAAGCTGCCATATTCTTTGGCGACTGTAAACCAGCTCTTGTAGCTGAGTGTTCTTGTTAATAATTCTTTTACTTCGTAGTACGTACATGTTAAAAACCAGTACCTTCCACCACGGTAGTCCTACCAAAGTTGATACAATAGTCAAGCGTTTCCCAGTAAACACGACAGAAAAATCGAATGCCTGGGATAAGATATTAAAGTTTGCCTTATTTGCAGTCCAGCTTTAACAGTTGTATTAAGCTAATTTAACCAGTTTCTGTACTGCTTTGAAAAACTTGTATGTGGCAGGGGTAAATGAGCCATTCGTCGCCAGCTGATTGCATTTTTTTTTTATTTCGCCTTCGATACACGACGGTGCAATTACACTTTTTTCTATACGCTACACTATACATGCTGCCAGTAGTTCCTTTTTTTTATCTTCTGCATTATCCATCTGGCAGAACCACAGATAAAATATACTGCAAAATGTTAAGTCTTGGTTTTTGAGCGACAACAGTAAGTTACGCTAGTTGCCATAACTTGGATTAAGACATCCTTCTATTCTCGAACCGCAACTACAGCGATTTCCGTCTGTACAGCAACATTCAGTTGTCTTACATTCGTACTACGTGTAATATATTTGAAATATAGAATAAACCATTGGTTTTATAGTGGAAAGAATAAAAATTGAATGGGAAAATATCTTCTGCGCATTAAAACTCGTCAAACGGTCATATTCGAGTTACAGTAAAAGCATTCGTCAACTCATACATTGTTGAAATGCCTTGGATTGCCTCCGTATGCGGTGAAATTACACATGACCGTCCGTCTCTTTCTGTCTTAACCAAAGTCTTTTTTCTGATACACTTCTATTATTTTAAAATGCACACTTATTTCGTTATTCAGGAATGACGTAATTCCACTTCATTGAGAACTATCATAATAAAAATTGTTGTATTTACAGCATATTGTACCTCACACTTCACTACAAGTACACTTCCTAAATTAATTCCATTACGAAAATTACAGCTGCTGCTGCTCCATACGTGAGAAAGACTTCTGAATCCATGAGATCTCAGGCTTTCCGGGCGAATGTGCTGTATCCAAGGTTCTCGGGTGTCCAGCCGGATCCGTTCGTCGAAGTTCCACGATATTTCGGCGGATAACCGTTCCGCCATCATCAGGTGGTGCTGAGCCTGAGAACCTTGTATACACTTCTGAATCTTTCTCCTTCCTGTCATTCATTCATCAAAAAATGGTTCGAATGGCTCTGAGCACTATGCGACTTAACTTCTGAGGTCATCAGTCGCCTAGAACTTAGAACTAATTCAACCTAACTAACCTAAGGACACCACACACATCCATACCCGAGGCAGGATTCGAACCTGCGACCGTAGTGGTTGCTCGGCTCCAGACTGTGGCGCCTAGAACCGCACGGCCACTCCAGCCGGCATTCATACATCCATCATATCACTTTCGTAGGGGTGGGAAATTGCCCCTAAAGGCGGAAGAATCAGCAATGATCAACGACATGAGGATGCAGAAGGCAATGGAAACCACTGCATTAAAGTCACGTAACGTCTATCCACAGGACATGTGTCCTGTAATTGAAGAAGTGTCATGATGATCTCTCCATTGGCAAAAGATTCCGGAATAGTCCCCCATTCGGATCTCCGGGAGGGGACTGCCAAGGGGCAGGTTACCATGAGAAAAAGATTGAATAATCAACGAAAGGATAACGTTCTACGAGTCGGGGCGTGGAATGTCAGAAGCTTGAACGTGGTAGGGAAACTAGAAAATCTGAAAAGGGAAATGCAAAGGCTCAATCTACATATAGTAGCGGCCAGTGAAGTGGAGTGGAAGGAAGACAGGGAATTTTGGTCAGATGAGTATCGGGTAATATCAACAGCAGCAGAAAATGGTATAACAGGTGTAGGATTCGTTATGAATAGGAAGGTAGGGCAGAGGGTGTGTTACTGTGAACAGTTCAGTGACCGGGTTGTTCTAATCAGAATCGACAGCAGACCAACACCGACAACGATAGTTCAGGTATACATGCCGACGTCGCAAGCTGAAGATGAACAGATAGAGAAAATGTATGAGGATATTGAAAGGGTAATGCAGTATGTAAAGGGGGACGAAAATCTAATAGTCATGGGCGACTGGAATGCAGTTGTAGGGGAAGGAGTAGAAGAAAAGGTTACAGGAGAATATGGGCTTGGGAGAAGGAATGAAAGAGGAGAAAGACTAATTGAGTTCTGTAACAAGTTTCAGCCAGTAATAGCGAATACCCTATTCGAGAATCACAAGAGGAGGAGGTATACTTGGAAAAGGCCGGGAGATACGGGAAGATTTCAATTAGATTACATCATGGTCAGACTGAGATTCCGAAATCAGGTACTGGATTGTAAGGCGTACCCAGGAGCAGATATAGACTCAGATCACAATATAGTAGTGATGAAGAGTAGGCAGAAGTTCAAGACATTAGTGAGGAAGAATCAATACGCAAAGAAGTGGGATACGGAAGTACTAAGGAATGACGAGATACGTTTGAAGTTCTCTAACGCTA
Source organism: Schistocerca americana (assembly GCF_021461395.2). Lineage (NCBI taxonomy): Eukaryota > Metazoa > Arthropoda > Insecta > Orthoptera > Acrididae > Schistocerca > Schistocerca americana. The sequence continues at coordinate 923,387,484 of NC_060121.1, read as the reverse complement.
TAGATACAGCAATAAGGAATAGCGCAGTAGGCAGTACAGTTGAAGAGGAATGGACATCTCTAAAAAGGGCCATCACAGAAGTTGGGAAGGAAAACATAGGTACAAAGAAGGTAGCTGCGAAGAAACCATGGGTAACAGATGAAATACTTCAGTTGATTGATGAAAGGAGGAAGTACAAACATGTTCCGGGAAAATCAGGAATACAGAAATACAAGTCGCTGAGGAATGAAATAAATAGGAAGTGCAGGGAAGCTAAGACGAAATGGCTCCAGGAAATATGTGAAGACACCGAAAAAGATATGATTGTCGGAAGGACAGACTCAGCATACAGGAAAGTGAAAACAACCTTTGGTGACATTAAAAGCAACGGTGGTAACATTAAGAGTGCAACGGGAATTCCACTGTTAAATGCAGAGGAGAGAGCACATAGGTGGAAAGAATACATTGAAAGCCTCTATGAGGGTGAAGAATTGTCTGATGTGATAGAAGAAGAAACAGGAGTCGATTTAGAAGAGATAGGGGATCCAGTATTAGAATCGGAATTTAAAAGAGCTTTGGAGGACTTACGGTCAAATAAGGCAGAAGGGATAGATAACATCCCATCAGAATTTCTAAAATCATTGGGGTAAGTGGCAACAAAACGACTATTCACGTTGGTGTGTAGAATATATGAATCTGGCGATATACCATCTGACTTTCGGAAAAGCATCATCCACACAATTCCGAAGACGGCAAGAGCTGACAAGTGCGAGAATTATCGCACAATCAGCTTAACAGCTCATGTATCGAAGCTGCTTACAAGAATAATATACAGAAGAATGGAAAAGAAAATTGAGAATGCGCTAGGTGACGATCAGTTTGGCTTTAGGAAAAGTAAAGGCACGAGAGAGGCAATTCTGACGTTACGGCTAATAATGGAAGCAAGGCTAAAGAAAAATCAAGACACTTTCGTAGGATTTGTCGACCTGGAAAAAGCGTTCGACAATATAAAATGGTGCAAGCTGTTCGAGATTCTGAAAAAAGTAGGGGTAAGCTATAGGGAGAGACGAGTCATATACAATATGTACAACAACCAAGAGGGAATAATAAGAGTGGACGATCAAGAACGAAGTGCTCGTATTAAGAAGGGTGTAAGACAAGGCTGTAGTCTTTCGCCCCTACTCCTCAATCTGTACATCGAGGAAGCAATGATGGAAATAAAAGAAAGGTTCAGGAGTGGAATTAAAATACAAGGTGAAAGGATATCAATGATACGATTCGCTGATGACATTGCTATCCTGAGTGAAAGTGAAGAAGAATTAGATGAACGGAATGAACAGTCTAATGAGTACACAGTATGGTTTGAGAGTAAATCGGAGAAAGACGAAGGTAATGAGAAGTAGTAGAAATGAGAACAGCGAGAAACTTAACATCAGGATTGATGGTCACGAAGTCAATGAAGTTAAGGAATTCTGCTACCTAGGCAGTAAAATAACCAATGACGGACGGAGCAAGGAGGACATCAAAAGCAGACTCGCTATGGCAAAAAAGGCATTCCTGGCCAAGAGAAGTCTACTAATATCAAATACCGGCCTTAATTTGAGGAAGAAATTTCTGAGGATGTACGTCTGTATGGTAGCGAAACATGGACTGTGGGAAAACCGCAACAGAAGAGAATCGAAGCATTTGAGATGTGGTGCTACAGACGAATGTTGAAAATTAGGTGGACTGATAAGGTAAGGAATGAGGAGGTTCTACGCAGAATCGGAAAGGAATATGTGGAAAACACTGATAAGGAGAAGGGACAGGATGATGGGACATCTGCTAAGACATGAGGGAATGACTTCCATGGTACTAGAGGGAGTTGTAAAGGGCAAAAACTGTAGAGGAAGACAGAGATTGGAATACGTCAATGAAATAATTGAGGACGTAGGTTGCACGTGCTACTCTGAAATGAAGAGGTTAGCACAGGAAAAAAAAAAATAGTGAACAAAGATTCCTTAAATGTTGTCTTTCCTACTCTTAGAGCCTATCTTGCTACTCAAGTTTATCTGTGATCAGCTGGCTGTTCAGAGTCGCTCAGAGGTGGAGTCCCATGCATTACACGTGCAACTGATGTGTTACATCACTACTAAGAAAACCCTTGGTGCCATATAATTAACTTTAAAGTCAGGTATTACGGTAAAATGTTTCATTGTGTGATGCTGTCTCTTATTGTCTGATTACGACATTATAATTTTCCTCGTGCTTAATTCTGCTACATAATGGGCCAATCAGCTACATTTTAACAAAGCATGGTTAGATGAAAGTTTAGACTGTAAACCAGATATTCCTGTTTGATGGGTAGTCCTACATAGCTCCTCTTTTAATTTTATATTTTTTCCACTAAACAAAGTTAGACTGTAGTTTTATCCAAGCTGGGTCTTCTTTAGCGTTGTGGATTATTCAGTTAACGATTGTTGATGAGAAGGCAATCATCCACGAATACTTTTAAAATGTAACGTGCCTGGCTGCTTTCTTGACCAACAATCAAAAAATGGTTCAAGTGGCTCTGAGCACTATGGGACTTATCATCTGTGGTCATCAGTCCCCTAGAACTTAGAACTACTTAAACCTAAGTAACCTAAGGACATCACACACATCCATACCCGAGGCAGGATTCGAACTTGCGACCGAAGCAGTCGCGCGGTTGCGGACTGAGCGCCTAGAACCTCATGGCCAACACGGCCGGCGACCAACAACCCTTAACAAAGAACTGTGTTAGAACTGACACATTTTCCGATGAACTGTTGCTATTTAATGTTCTTACTCACAATCGAGATTTCGGCCCTTTACGTCATTTTCGACTGATAGCTTACTGTGAAGTGTTCAGTGCATAATCATTAGTGTTACATATGGATTATGCGTGACACAAGGATATCGTTCTCTTCAAACGGGACACTTGTGGTAGTGTAAAGAGCGACGTTTAAGGTGGTGTAAAGCTCGACGACACTGGACAATGCATGACTAAACTCGAGTGATTTGGGCTGATGAATGACGCTGTGCCCTGTAGCAATCCAATGATCTGTGGCGCCAGCGGTGAACCACGGTGGACGTGCTGTTACAGGTACACGGTCTGAAAATGCTATATTCTGAAGGAATGAACATATTTCACAGCTGAAATGGACTGGCCTGCCCAGAATCCCAACCCGAATCCAATGGAACACCTTTGGGATGAGTTAGGACGTCGACTTTGCCCCAAACCCCAATGCCCAACATCACTACTTTCTGTGGTTTCGGCTACTGAGGGAGAATGGGCTGCCATATCTCTCAGACATTCAGGCAACCTACTGGAAGTGTCTACAGTTGGGGTAAAGCCGTCATTAGGCGAAGGTTGGACACACCACATATTAATGTCCACTAATAGGTTTCCGGATACTTTGGATCAGATAGTGTACATTTAACAGCGGTTCAGGAAGAAAACGTGTTCTTTTTAGGGTTCCAGACCTCGGTAGGTAAAAACGGAACCGTCATGGGATTACTTTTTTGTCCGTCCGTCTGTCTGTCTGTTTGTGTCTGTTTGTCCGATTGTCAAAAACCCTTTTTCTCAAGAATGGATGGACGTATCACGTTGAAATTTATGCCACATACTGAGTTCTACATTCCTTTGGTCGTGTAGAACCTGAAAGCTTCTAAGTCAATGCAGTCAAAAGACGCGAGCATTTAAGTCACATATTTTGAGACTTAAAAAACTAACTCATCAAAACCTCTAGGGTATTTCCTAACGACGTAGAAGCATAAAATATGGCAAAAAGAAGCAATGCCTCACAGCACGATCAAAGAAAAATTGTTAATTTGTGAAGTTATCATATGAAAATATAATCTTTTTGTCTTTGGTAATCAGGCAATCTGTCTGATTCGTCACTAAAGACCTCTTTTTCTCAGAAACTGGTAGAAATTTCAAGTTGAAATTTATGTCACGTACTAAGGTCTAAACTCCCTTGGCGGTATAATAAACGTCACTTGCTGAGTCAATGCAGTGAAAAGATATGGCCATTTATGTCACATATTTTTATACTCAGGGTACTTTCCACTGACGTAGGATCATAAAATTTGGCAAGAAGCAAGGTCTCGCAGTACAACCGAAGGAAAAATCTGAAAATTGTTAATTTGTAATTATATTAGGCGAAAATAAAATATTTTTGTTATTTGATATCAGACCATCTTTCTGTCTGTCAATCCATCTGTTAAGACCACTTTTTCTCAGGAACGGGTACGCGTATCATGTTTAAATTTGTGTTACATATTAAGGTCTACAGTCCCTTGCCGGTGTTGATAAATGTACGTTTCAAAGCCATTTCAGCCGAGCGATACATCCATTTATGTCACACATTTTGATGCTCGAAAATTCACTTATCAGAAGCAGTAGGGTGTGTGTTGTGTATTGAACAGGGGCCCTAGAAACGACGGAGAGGCTTCGTCCCGCCGTAGCCCTCAGTGGTTCACAACCGCACAACAGGCCACAGAAGTCCACCCACCCCACCGCTGCCCCACACTGAACCCAGGGTTATTGTGCGGTTCGGCCGCTAGTGGACCCCCCACCCAGGAACGTCTCATAGCAGACGAGTGTAACCCCAAATGTTTGCCTGGTAGAGTAATTATGGTGTACGCTTACGTGGAGTCAGTGTTTGCGCAGCAATCGTCGATATAGTGTAACTGAGGCGGAATAAGGGGAATCAGCCCGCATTCGCCGAGGCAGATGGAAAAATTCCTTAAAAACCACCCACAGGCTAGCCGGCACACCGGACCTCGACACTAATCCGCCGGGCGGATTCGTGCCGGGGACCGGCACGCCTTCCCGCTCGGGAAGCAGGGTACTTCATCTTTGTTCTAGAATAATGGAATTTGGCAAGAAGTAAGGTTTTTCACTGTACAATTAAAGGAAAAATCATAAAATTACTAATTCGAAATTATACTACAGCAAAAAATTTTTCTTTTGTTATTTGTTATCCGCGTCAAACTTTAAATTAAAACATTCTCGAAAATCTTAGAATCGCTGGCACTGATATCTTGCCAGTTTCATTGTCGGTAACAAGCAAAAATCGTCGAAATTCCCAATTCCTGTAATGGATGGACTGTCTATATACTTAATTATATTTGTACAGAATTCTCAGTGTGCAAATCCTACTCCCAGATGGCCAATTTTGTATAAATGTCACAGGACTGCGAAGGCTGGTAAACAGAAAATAACGATCGTTTTATACTTTTATTTTAACTGTGTTTAAGCTAGTATGTGTTTCAGACGCACTGGAAAATTGCTACTCAGCCGAAATTGTGCAGTTTTTTAGGATTTTGTGTTAAAGGGAGTTTAAATCCAACCAACAACGGCCAGTAAGACCGATTGATGTCATTCAGGAGACTTTGCTTCGTGTGGGGGCCACACTACAGTTAAATTATTGGCAGGTGTTGAGTGTTTTATTGTTCGTGCTGTGGCAGAAGTCTCACCTGGAACGTGTGGTACACAAGTCTGTGTGTGCTGGCAGGTTCGTCCGCGAGGCGACCGGCTTCAACGTGGACATGCGCATCGGCATCCACACGGGCAACGTGCTGTGCGGCGTGCTGGGGCTGCGCAAGTGGCAGTTCGACGTCTGGAGCGATGACGTCACGCTGGCCAACCACATGGAGTCCGGCGGGCGGCCCGGGTGAGCACCGCCACGCTTACACATCTCAGCGGTTTCATTCACTGCTGCTAGTGGTTGAACGCAGTGGATGCTGTCTTGGAAACAGCTTGTAAGATAAACGTCGACAAGGGCTCATGGCCGAATGTACCTTGTCCCACTTCTATTCAAAAATGTTCAAATGTGTGTGAAATCTTATGGAATTTAACTGTTAAGGTCATCAGTCCCTGAGCTTACACACTACTTAATCTAAATCACACACCCATGCCCGAGGGAGGACTCCGCTGGGACCAGCGCCTTAGACCGCAGCGCCTGAGACCGCTCGGCTAATCTCGCGCGCCGGCCGGGGTGGCCGAGCGGATCTAGGCGCTACAGTTTGGAACCGCGCGACCGCTACGGTCGCAGGTTCGAATCCTGTCTCGGGCATGGATGTGTGTGACTTCCTTAGGTTAGTTAGGTTTAAGTAGTTCAAATGGTTCTGAGCACTATGGGACTTATCATCTGAGGTCATCAGTCCCCTAGAACTTACAACTACTTAAACCTAACTAACCTAAGGACATCACACACATCCATGCTCGAGGCAGGATTTGAACCTGCGACAGTAGCGGTCGCGCTGTTCCAGACTGTAGCGCCTAGAACCGCATGGCCACTCCGGCCGGCGTTTAAGTAGTTCTAAGTTCTAGGGGATGATGACCTCAGCAGTTAAGTCCCATAGTGCTCAGAGCCATTTAATCCCGCACGGCTCCACTTCTATTCGTTTTCCTCCTTCTCGTGAATGAAGCGAGGGAGAAATGACTTTATGTGTGCTTCTGTACATACTACGGCAAGAAAGGAAGAATAAATTCACTGTTGGTGTTAATAACGATCACCCTCCTTTACCTCCTCTGGATTACTGCAGACGACGCGTCACTGAGCACATTTGTTCTGTGCATGCAGTACACGTGAGGCGCTTAGTTGTTTCCACTGCACTGTGTGGAATACGAAGGTTCTGTTATAGTTCACTAACCTGCTGTCTTCAAGTTCATGTCCCCAGCGCAGAAAACAGCATGCAGGTCGTAGGTTCTGTATCTTGAGGCTGAAACTGGTTTTTAGCGAGCTTCTGTTCTGAAATAATGTATCACTTTTGGGATGCCACTCGCGTATTTTAATATAGCCACACGAGAAGACTACATGGTCTTAACACAACACATTCTGATACAGCAAAGTACATGATCAAACACAATGTTTACTAAAATGTATCTTTATACTATTTGTGGCACGTGTCTGTGCCTCATGACTACCGGAGTGAATCTTTTAATACTGAATACTGGCAAACACATCCTGCCACTGACAACATGACTGTGCATCTCGACTGCCTAATCCAGAGTGACGATCAGGAACTTAATTAAAAATTGGAAACACATCCTAAGTTAGACAACATGTCTGTTCTTCTCGACTGCCTAATCCAGAGTGACCAACAGGAACTTAAATAGCCGGCCGGAGTGGCTGAACGGTTCTAGGCGCTACAGTCTGGAACCGCGCGACCGCTACGGCCGCAGGTTCGAAACCTGCCTCGGGCATGGATGTGTGTGATGTCCTTAGGTTAGTTACGTTTAAGTAGTTCTAAGTTCTAGGGGACTGATGACCTCAGAAGTTAAGTCCCATAGTGCTCAGAGCCATTTGAACCAAGGAACTGCAATAAAAATTGAAAACACATCCTACGACAGACAACATGTTTGTTCTTCTCGACTGCCTAATCCAAAGTGACCAACAGCCCGAAACATTTCGCGCGCCATACCAGAAAAGGCGTGACCCGAACGCTCCCGAAGTGCTTCGTCTGCAAATTCGTCAGTCTTTTGTTTTTTATTTAAATTGTTTTCAATAATTCTAAAATGACTGATTGGTAGTCAGCTGTTGAGAGATATTTATATTAAAAAGTGAAGACATTCCAGTGAGTAGTTTAACTAATAATAATAACTATACTTTAACGTTTTGGCGCCCTCGCTCCGAACACAGCATCCAATCATAGAGCAGTAGCATTATGCAGGCGGTCTTTCTCACGGGAATGGTACCGAATCTAACATCTGTCACAGGTACCTCACACCACATTTCGTCATCTATATACTTCTTGCATCTCCACTGCTTTGGGTACAGCTTCTTGGAGCCTAATATGATGGCCAACTAAGCCAGAAGTATTACAATACTGCATCTATTCAGGATATTTAAACAATATCTACTTACTTTAATGCAAGCTGACAAGTTAAAAAAATAATTGAATGTCTATAAAGGTTACTGGTCGAGTTGGCATTCATATTTATAGTCTATCAGACGCGAAGCACTTCAAATTGAATTAATAACGTTCGTTAACTGTGACTAGATTTCTCTTTTTGCAGAAAGGAATTCAGTATTTTCATCGTCCACCTGGAGTTGAATCTGTGTCTTCAAGGTCAACAAATGTGAATGTCGTTAGCTCTTGTAGCCGGCCGAAGTGGCCGTGCGGTTAAAGGCGCTGCAGTCTGGAACCGCAAGACCGCTACGGTCGCAGGTTCGAATCCTGCCTCGGGCATGGATGTTTGTGATGTCCTTAGGTTAGTTAGGTTTAACTAGTTCTAAGTTCTAGGGGACTAATGACCTCAGCAGTTGAGTCCCATAGTGCTCAGAGCCATTTGAACCATTAGCTCTTGTAATCCAGCAAAGATTGCGTAACATATCTGCCAAAGAAACTTGAAAAACTTTGCTGACATCATTTATCGTCGAATGACTGTCTCTGCCGTGAAATGCTGGGTCTGATTTAAGAATCAGAGTATTCGTCAACTTGCTATAACGAAGCTCAGAGTGTAGGATGACCGGGTACTCTGACTATGTTGTACATTAACATGCAATTCTTTTTTTAAAAAAAAAGTTTACCCGAATCGTAAGAACCGCGTTGCAGGAGTCTATCCGTCAGCCTTTAGGCATCCCAGTATCTGACGCCAACAAAGTTCCTGGTCCAGGAAAAAATAAAGAGGAAATCAGTGAACGTATCGTGATCAATGTAGATAGTTATATATTTTCAGAATTTCTACAATTCACAATTTTAGTATCCTTTAACACAATCAGTAGAGTCTCCGCCCACATGGGACGTAATGTGATAAACTGTACCATTTTCTTTCATTATAAGTAATCGGAAGAAGATTTCTTAAGTTCATCATGTCGTCCTTTGCAGTAAGCATTGTTCCGAAGAGTACGTAGTCGTTTTTGTGTCATCGCTGTGCGCGCTCGGCCGCGCAGCACAACTTCACATAATGTACACTTCACACATACACTGAGGAGTTCGTAAAAGTATGGGGACAGCACGAGCCCTAATATCTCGTATCTTGTGCATGTGGTCCTTACGCAAAATGGGGGTTGGCGGCACTACAATCGTAACAATCTGCAACAAATTGCGGTTTTATGAAGACGATCAAAAGTGTTTAGTGAAATGAACGTCTCCTCTCCTCCAGGGGTTCCCATTTGAGTTCATTGAAATTTTCGGTAACAGTCGCGCGCTCATCGAACCTACCGGTAACAAACAAAGCATATGCCTCTGAACCGCTTCGATTGCTCCCGGTAATCCGACATGCTGTGAATCCAACACGAGCAGTAATCAAGAATGGATCGCATTAGTGTTCTGTACGCGATTTCCTTTATAGATGAGCTAAGTTTTCCTAGAATTCTTCCAAAAACAGACGTCGATAATTTTCCTATTCTGCAATGTACCTAACGTTCTCGCCCCAGTTCACGTCTTTTGCAACGTTACGCCTGGACATTTAATCGACTTCTCTGCCTCGTGATGACTGGGTGTTGTGTGATGTCCTTAGGTTAGTTAGGTTTAAGTAGTTCTAAGTTCTAGGGGACTGATGACTATAGATGTTAAGTCCCATAGTGCTCAGAGCCATTTAAACCATTTAATCGACGTGCCTGTATCAAGCAGCCCTCCACTAACACTTTATTCCAACAGTACAGAATTTTTCTACTCGTCTGCATTAATTTACACTTTCCGTGTTTAAAACAAACTGCCATTCATGCCGATTGAATTAAGAGGATAAACCAAAAAGAATCTCATCAACATTCTGCTGATTTATTTAAGCGGCACCAAATTTGCAAATGGATCATTTACGAGCAGTTACCCTCCTTATCAATCCACTTAGTCCATCAATGAAACAGCTTTCTACTGCCCTCAGAAAAATACCCTTTATGTTGAGCAGCAAGCCGCATATGCGTCGTTTCCTTCACCTCTCCAACGGAGGAGTAACGGCGGCCTCTTAATCAACTGTTAAGTGGAGCAAACAACTGGAAATCCAACGGTGATTGCATGCAGGATGCCCCAACACCTCGAAATGCATGTTCTGAAGAGTTTGAATGGTGTGAGGAGCGAAATGTGAACGAGCATTGTCATGTAAAGAAAGTAACCTCTATGAAAACAGTACTCGGTGTTTGTCACAATTTTGCGGACTTGAACACTGTGCAAAGCGCATCACTGTGGCGTTGGCTATTTACTGTTGACCCCTTTTCCAGATAATGATGCAGAATTGGCCTTTGTCTGTCTCAGAAACCTGTTAGCATAGAGGGTTGGTTCTTGACTTTCTTTTTGGTAAGAAGTCCGGCATGTTTCCATTCCACGCTCTGGCGTTTCTTATCTAGTTCCCTACATATTGACAGTTTTCAGGTTAGGTCCGTATATGTGCAACTGTATAAAACCAATTTTATCATTCGATAGACGTTCCGCCTTTGGTTTTTGAAAGACGTCATCAGTAGTAAGGTTGCTGCTCAACATGTGTTGTTGCTTTGCTGGTTTTAAAGCTGTTTACCTTCATCTGGTCTTTAGAATTTTCAGTATCACAACAATGTATTTATGAACACATGTTTTTTTTCTGTGTCGTTTAATCTGAACATCAGCAACGTAACCTCACTCACGACTGGTGACGACAGAACAACAAAATCTAATGATGAACCATTGTTTCCAGTGATGATTCAGTAAAAAAAAATCGGAAACCGGAAGACGTGATCTAAATGTACATACAAACAAATGATTACAGTTCCAGAAAAATTAGATGATTCCATCAAGAAAAAGATCTCCACAAATAGAGCAAGTCAGTAACGTGTTGGTCCACCTCTGGCCCTTAAGGCAGAAGTTATTCGGCCTGACATTGAGTGATGAACTTTTTGGATGTCCTCCTGAGGAGTATCGTTATCGTCGACGTACAGCTGCTCTGGAGAGATGTAGCGAATGAGAACCAAAAGCGTCCTGCTATCCAAAGAAACAGTACCCGAGACCACCACTCCTGCTTGTCGGGACAGTCAGGTTGGTACCCCACTATCGTCCGGAGAGTCTGTAGACACGACTTTCGCCCCATCGGGTCTCAGTTCGAAGCGGGACTCATCACTGAAGACAATTCTACTCCATTAAATGAGATTCCAGGCCAACGACTTATTGAGAACATCTGGAGTGTTTTGGACAGGGACGTCGAACCAGCTCAGGATTCTGACGATCTAACCCGCCACGTGGGGCGAAATAGGTACACTGTACCTCAGAAGGGCATCTAATAACTCTATCAATGAATGTCAGCCCGAATAACTGTTTGCATACGGGGCAGATGTGGACCAAAGCATCAATTTGTGAAGCTCTTTATCTTGAATAAACTATCCAATTTTTCGAAAATTGTAAACATTTGTCTGCCTGTACTTCTAAATCACATCTCCTGATCTGCGTTCTATTCGTGGTGTATCTCACCTTCATAAGGATGACGGTTCAAAATCTGTCGACAGTTTCTCAAACAATTACGCTTGTGCTTTTCTTTGAGTTGTTTTGGGATGAACCTGATGGAGACTGTGGGAAAATTGATCTTGTTATGTTTACTACCATAAGTCATGTTCATTTGTGAAACTTTGGTTTCTTCTGCGGTATTGAATGTTCATGCAATTTGTAGGAATCCAGCCAGGCGACTTCATCGCTAGCCAACGATATCTCGACAGGTGACTACCTCGACATTTTCAAAGCACAAATGGGACGATAGAGCGCTGTGCAAGGCAATTTCAACGCTTGGTAAGGGGGGGGGGGGAGGGGGGGGGCGGCTACGCCTGTCAAGAACCGTAATACGGCATACGCAAAAATACTTCGTTAACAACCAGCGTCACCACACAATTAAAAACGACCAACGTCAGAAGTTTTCGATAGTTGCTATTAATTACCGGTGGATGAGCAAGTAGCACTAACATTTCACTATGTTCTTTGATCAGAGACGGAGCAGAATTCCAAGCAGAACTTAAGCAATAATCTCTAGCTAATTAATTTAATCTAATCTTCCTTAATAAAACCACCCCAATAGCAACCACCCCAATATCTGGAACAGCACGCCAGAACATCTGAGCATGACTGGTGCCAAGGCAATGTTCTCAGGTTTTGTAGGCGTGTGTGACGCTTATACTCAGTACCCCGCTGATTCACTGTTCTGGTGATGTGACTAATGTAGAACATGTCAAAACTGCAAGAAATGTGGTAGGCACAAGCCTACGTAAATCAAGGTCATCCTTTACAGAGAGTTTAAAGGCCCTAAAATTAGATGTTGATCGAAAACACACTTCGCACCGTGATTTTGCAGAATACGACAAATCTTGCGCGGAATGCTACCTGCGTTAAGCAAAAAGGATCGTAGTCTTTGGTGCAACTTTGTTATTTCCATCACCCCCTCCCCTTACTCATCATTCGTCGATAGCACAGCCTATTATCTCGTATCTTCCAGTATATCCATTATAGCTATAGGTGGCTTCGGGGTGGGCTAACTCAACTGACAAAGTTTCAGGTTCTGAGATGACGTGGGTCCTATGAACCAAGGTACATAGTGCCACTTCACACTGAATCGAATAGTGACATTTATCAGCCTTAAGATGCAAATCAGTGTGTTGTTGTTTGTTGTTGTGGTCTTCAGTCCTGAGACTGGTTTGATGCAGCTCTCCATGCTACTCTATCCTGTGCAAGCTTTTTCATCTCCCAGTGTGAGTAACCTATAAATGGCAAATCCAACATATCGTCAACTTTCCTCCTGACCAGCAGACTAATGAAGGAAATGATGCAATTATTTTCCACCTTGATAGTGAAGCGAATGTTAGGGTGGATTAAATTCAGATGTTCCAATAAGCGTTCAAATTCTCACAGCCAAAAGGCCAATCTTAAAGCTTTCGTCTGCATATCCGCTCGTAAAGAAGGGTGCAGGTTTCGATGTCGCTAATTACACAGCTCATTCCTCGAAACCTCCGTAAGCATGTTAGCAACAATAAGTGACAGAGTGCTTCCTATCTCAGCTCCATGTCTCTTCATAGAACTTGGTCATTAAATAAAAAGTAATTGGAAGTCAATACATGGCGAAATAGGTTAGCTAATTAAACACCAAATCTAATCTCAATTAACTTTACGAATCAGACAAAGGAACGGGAGTGAACAGAGATACCACATCAAAGGTTACTATAATATCAGAGTAATTAAGCTCTCCGAGTTCTTGATTTAATTTACACACTGATCTACTAGTGGACTCAAAGATTAACAAAGTGTTGAAAATTAGAGATCGTTCAACTACAGAAATCTCAGCGGTTGTCGAAGGTGTCACTTGACTGAATGCTTTCCCGTAAGTCGTTTGAACAATGTGCGTTTAGTTTGCCACTTCATTAACGGTTACTCACCGGCTATTCACAATCAGGCCAAGAACTATCTTAATCTGATCATGAATACTCTAAGTGGCTAGAGAGCTTGTTCTTTCCTTGTCCTTCATATTTTTCGGCAGCAGACTGGCAAAAGCAAGAAAATAGTTTGATAAAACGGAAATATTTTGAGGCTAATATTAATTTAAAAGATAGAAAGGACATTCTAAAAGTATTTGGATTATAGCCACGTACGAAAGAGTAACTAGGCGATAAATATAGCCTCCATGTCATGAAGCGTCGCCACTGTTATCCAGGCCAAACGTGGACATACCGACTATTAGGTAGGTGGTCACACTGGTCTGGCTGATCATTGTGGATGTACATGTGGAGAATGGAGTCTTGACCGCTCTGTACAGCAAGATAGGAGGCTATCTGTGGCAGATAAGATGACAGAGTACAGCGCTGGTAAAGGCTCAAGTGTTTCGGACCATACGGTTCAGCGTACATTGTTGAACATCATGCTCTGGAGCAGACGCCGCCTACATGTTCCGGTGTTGACCCGACGTCATCGTCAATTGCAACTGCAGTGGACACTTGATTGCCGAGATTAGACAGCGTGTCAATGAAACCTGATGCCTGGGTGGATGAATCGCGTTTCTTGTTAAACTAGGTCGATGTTAGTACATGCTACCGTTCAGACGAACAGGAGCTCGAAACATACAGTGTAGCATGACTACTGTGGATTGGGTGCACATTATTGCGGACCACCTACATCCCTTTATGTTTGATATCTTCTCCAACGGCGACAAGATGACATAATACTCATACAACAACATTATTTCTATTAAATAAAATAAACGTACTATAATATAATGAATTATCAAGACATCCTGAATTCCACAGAAAACTTTTCAGTGTAAATGAAATACTTTACTAATACACTACTGACCATTAAAGTTGCTACACCAAGAACAAATTCGGATGATAAACGGGTATTCATTGGACAAATATATTATACTAGAACTGGCATGTGATTACATTTTCACGCAATTTGGGTGCATAGATCCTGAGAAATCAGTACCGAGAACAACCATCTCTGGCCGTAATAACGGCTTTGATACACCTCGGCATTGACTCAAACAGAGCTTGGATGGCGTGTACAGGTACAGTTGCCCATGCAGCTTCAACACGATACCACAGTTCATCAAGAGTGGTGACTGGCGTATTGTGACGAGCCAGTTGCTCGGCCACCATTGACCAGATGTTTTCAATTGGCGAGAGATCTGGAGAATGTGCTGGCCATGGCAGCACTCGAACATTTTCTGTATCCAGAAAGGTCCGTACAGGACCTGCAACATGCGATCGTGCATTATCCTGCTGACAAAATGGTTTCGCAGGGAACGAATGAAGGGTAGAGCCACGGGTCGTAAAACACCTGAAATGTAACGTCCACTGTTCAAAGTGCCGTCAATGTGAACAAGAGGTGACCAAGACGTGTCCACCCCATACCATAACGCCCGGTGATACGCCAGTATGGCGATGACGAATACACGCTTCCAATGTGCGTTTACCGCGATGTCGCCAAACACGGATGCGACCATCATGATGCTGTAAACAGAGCCTGGATTCATCCGAAAAAATGACGTTTTGCCATTCGTGCACCCATGTTCGTCGTTGAGTACAGCATCGCAGGCACTCCTGTCTGTGATGCAGCATCAAGGGTAACCGCAGCCATGGTCTCCGAGCTGATAGTCCATGCTGCTGCAAACGTCGTCGAACTGTTCTGTTGACTCAGGGATCGAGATGTGGCTGCACGATCCTTTACAGCCATGCGGATAAGATGCCTGTCATCTCGACTGTTAGCCGTTGAGATTCAGCACGGCGTTCCATATTACCCTCCTGAACCCACCGATTCCATATTCTGCTAACAGTCTTTGGATCTCGACCAACGCGAGCAGCAATGTCGCGATACGATAAACCGCAATCGCGATAGGCTCCAATCCGACCCTTATCACTGTCGGAAACGTGATGGTACGCTCTAAATGTAGTCATACATGATTTTTAGCGTGCAACTTCCGTGTGTTCTAAGCTCCAGCTCTCTAAATACAATGCTCTAAATGTAGTATGCTGTGTGACATGGTAACTGTGAATGAAAACATAGTAACTGTAACTTGTTGAGCCCATTCTTTTCACATAACCTGTTTCTTTAACAATATATAAATTGTGTTTTCCAGATAATTGAAGAATTTAACCACAAAATTTTCTTTAATAAAGTGAAAACAATTGCAAAATTACTTTGACCTTAAACCTTAGGTTGAATAAGCTTTTAATCCTTGCAAAAGAAATCTGAAGTGCTGTACTGCAAATCAGCAAACAATGTGACAATAATTACAAGACGGCCGGACCTGCAGCCCGTCCGTTATCGGGTAAAACAGCGGTGTTTACTAACTCGCTGGACACAGTCTGTCTTATTAAATGCCTTTCTGCGACAAAGTGGTTCAAATGGCTCTGAGCACTATGGTACTTAACTTCTGAGGTCATCAGTCCCCTAGAACTTAAAAGTACTTAAACGTAACTAACCTAAGGACATCACACACATCCATGCCCGAGCCAGGATTCGAACCTGCGACCGTAGCGGTTGCGCGTTTCCAGACTGTAGCGCCTAGAACCGCTCGTCCACTCAGGCCGGCCCTTCTGCAACACATGAGAACTACGAGGGCTATCCACAAAGTACATTACGTTTGGAATTAAAAATAAATAAAGCATTGGAAATTTTTTATTGTATACAGATGAAAGCCGCACTTAAATACTACTTTTCTACATAGTTGCCATTTAAATTAAGGCACTTATCGTAGCGATGGACGAGCTTGGAAATTCCTCCGTCGTAAAATTCGGCCGCCTGCGCCTTCAACCACATGGTTACCTCTTCTTTTGGGATAGAAAAGGTGTGATTTTTGTGGATTTCCTGGAAAGAGGCACTACAATAAACTCTCAAAGGTATTGCCAAACTCTGCACAACCTCAGAAGAGCAATACAAAACAAGCGCAGTGGAAAGTTGGACTCAAAGATCTTGCTGATTCACGACAACGCCCGGGCCCACACGGCAAATGCCACTCGTGAAGTACTCGAATCTTTTAAGTGGGAGTTGTTTTCGGATTTCCTGGAAAGAGGCACTACAATAAACTCTCAAAGGTATTGCCAAACTCTGCACAACCTCAGAAGAGCAATACAAAACAAGCGCAGTGGAAAGTTGGACTCAAAGATCTTGCTGATTCACGACAACGCCCGGGCCCACACGGCAAATGCCACTCGTGAAGTACTCGAATCTTTTAAGTGGGAGTTGTTTTCTCATCCGCCGTACAGTCTCGACCTGGCATCGAGGGACTTCCACTTATTCCCTGCAATGAAGAAGTGGTTGGCTATGCAGCGTTTTGATGACGACGCTTGAATGTTGATAATTGGTGGTTTTTGGGTAGGTACCTTGCATTACTCTGCGGTGAACAATATGCTTTCATAAATAGCTGTCGACTTCTGTATTTGAATCTTGCGAACTGGGGCTACCAGGTCGTACGTAAACAGTTTATCGAAACGACTCCCTGCGGTAAACAGTATAGTTTTCATAAACAACTCCCGACGTCTAATTTCATGACTTTCCTTGCCTCAGTTGCAGACAGTCATGGGACAGCAATAACTCCACACTCTTTCTGTCTGCCTCTCTGTCTGCCCTTTTCTCACTCTCTCTGTCTCTCTCTCTATCTCTCTCTCTCTCTCTCTCTCTCTCTTTTTCTCTCCACTTTGTTTGGTTACAGGTTCTGTTGTGTAACGTGTCTAAAGCAAAAGCCTCATAATGGAATGATTGAATCACCTCGTCATTGAACCTGGTGGTCTCGTGATGAAGTAGGAGTTCGGAAACCTGAAGATCGCGGCATCGAATGTCTCCCGGAGCACAAAATTTATGGTGTGCCTTTAACGTAGTCTTCAACTCTCAATGTCATGAAGATTTGCCAGGAGCGACACGTGATTCAAATTCCAAGTTAAACTGTAGGTCCTTTTCCGGCGGTAGGATTACTCGCGAAGTTTAGAAACATCAGGGCCGGTTCGGGAGCATCGTTTGGAGCCTCCCGCCACTCCCCTTCCTCCATTTCCCACCATATTGTTTAACCCGTGTCAGTTTTCGCTACTAATTGTGATCGGCGCTGCATATAGCGGCTTCTGTCGCTTCAGCCTTAAACCGGCCGTGAGGGATTTGCAAGTCCACGTAGTGACGTCCACTTAAAAGACAGGCACCAGGCCGTTAAGCCACACGAAAATATTATTATAGTTATTATTAATATTGTTATTAGCGAATTCTCCCAATAAATGGAAGACGTTAAGCAAATAACTTAACTCAGTTAACTTTTCTTTAGGTTCTTCTTGATGTTCCATTAGCCTTTCATTCTTTCCGAGAAGGTTTGTTTTCGTTCTTGCGACCGCATTGATCTATACTGTTTTTGTTTTGGTTGCTCTGCTGTAACTTCCCATTTGTCTGTTTGGTGTCTGAAGGTGTCTTTTTCTAAAACGTCGGTTGGTCTTAAGTTTGTATTGTTGAGGTCCTTTCGAATTACGTTCAACCAGCGTGTTGATGTCTTCAGTGACGTTACGTAGTGTATTATCCTTTTTGTCGGTCGCTTTTCTGGTTGTTTTTGAGGTGGCCAAAAAATTAAATTCGCCTTGCCTTGATGTCAGTTTCGATGTTCGAAAACTTCTCTGTTGTTTTGATCGATTGTAGGCTATAACCTTCTTGGGCATGTCTTGTTCCTAAAATTTTCCTAACGATCTCTCTCTCCTCTTATTTTGGTTTCTTCAAGCTCGTGTTTTCTGTTAAGCGTCACTGATTCGCTTAGTAGAACACAGTTGGTTTTATGACTGTGTTGTAGTGCTGAATTTTTGTCTTTTTTTGTTGTTGTAGAGGTTTTGGACTAATCTTAACTCTGTTTTGACTCTTTAGAGGCGATTTTTCTGCGAGATTTTTTCAACGCCTGTCGATTCGATGAAATCTTCGAGGTATTTAAAGTATGAGACCCTGTTTATTTTACCGTGTTTTGTTTTCAGGCTTGTTCAAATGGTTCAAATGGCTCTGAGCAGTATGGGACTGAACTTCTGAGGCCATCAGTCCCCTTGAACTTAGAACTACTTAAACCTAACTAACCTAAGGACGTCACATACATCAATGCCCAAGGCAGGATTCGAACCTGCGACCGTAGCGGTCGCGTTGTTCCAGACTGTAGCGCCTAGAACCACTCGGCCACACCGGCCTGCTTTCAGGCTTGTGATTTCGTTCTTCGAACATAAGAATTCAGTTTCCTCAAGTGAGATTTGTAACCCTGCTTTTTCTGCACGTTCTGTAAGTGTCTCGAGCTGTTTGACAGCACACTCTTCGTCCTCTGCAAGTATCACCAGATGCTCCACAAGTGCGATGTGTGGCATATAGAGGCTGTTTTTGGGGAAGCCCAGTAGGATTAGCTTCCTGAACCAACTTTTCTTGAGTTCTTTCTCCCATTGTTCCATAACCTTGTCTAGGACTACGTTGAAACAGAGCAGGAGAGAAACCATCTCTTTGTCTCACATCTGCTTGAATGTCAAAGGGTTCACAGATTTGCCCCAGAAAGTTTACTTCAGATTTCGTTGTTAGCTAGTGTTTGTTCTATGAGTTCTCGTATTTGGGATCTAGTCCCTTCTCTTGTACAATTTGTAATAGTGAGGGTCTGTCTACCGAGTCGTACGCCTTTTTGAAATCTAAAAATGTGCGTGCTAGAGGCTTTTATGTGGGCTTCGCATTTTAAGTATGGTTTTGAGATTAAAAAACTGGTCTGGGCATGACCTGTTCGGTCTGAATCATGCTTGATATTCTTCTAATTTGAGTTATAATTACTTTTGCACTCAGTTGAGACAAAGTGATCTGATTTTATAGGTGGACGTTAAGGGGGAGATCCCTCTGTAGTAGTTTACATCTGATTTGTTGCCTTTTTTAAGTAATGGACGGATTAGAGCAATCTTCCAGTCATCCGGTTTTTTCAGGTTGCGAAATGTTTCGGACTAGTTGTGTAATTTCTCTGAGTGAGTTTGGACCTAAATTTTTCAAGTATTCAGCTGCAGTTCCGTCCTCTGCCCATGCTTTGTTGTTTGAAGTTTCTTAATATGTAAATAAATTTCTTCTTGTGTTGGTGGTGACGAACTTTCTATTGTGGTTTCGGGATCTCTCTGTGGTTTCCAGGCAATTTAAAAGCTGTGGAAAGTATGTCGCCAGTTCTTAGCAAGATTTTTTATTTATCATGGCTTATTTACCATTTTCTTTTCAAAAGCACAGCTTCTGTGGTGAGTAAAATTATATTTTAATTTTTGAAATTGTCTACAAATGACTCCAGTTGGTCATTGACATTTTCGTTCATTTTGTCTTAAAATCTTGGATGTTTGTTGCGAAGTTTGAGGAAATTCCTCTGTGTTTTTTTCCTGAATTGTTGCAACTGTAATTTTCAAATGCCTTTATTTTCTATTGCGTTTTGACATCCTTGTTTTTTGTGAAGAGGTTTCACGTCTTTCGCTGTTTTGATGATCTTGGTTTGAAATTTCAACCAGTTTTCTACAGGTTGTTCTTCCTATTTTTCTTTTATTTTAGAGTCTTTGATTTGGGGATCACCGGTGTTTTCTGTCGAATTCGTTTTTTGGGTGGGGATTTAATTCTGATTCAGTTTAAATAACGGTCCTAATCGAAGTTTGCACTTCTACATACTTGCACGTCATGAATTTCTTTTTGGGAGTCGTGTGTTTAACCACATTATCAGTCTGAATTTTTTCTAAATAATGGATGGGTGATTGCCATGTTTTTGTTTTTTGAGCTTTTACCGAAGTGAGGTTGACATAATTTTTAGACTGTTTAGTTGGCATGACTCGATTAGTGTTTCATTCCTGTTGGTGAACCTGTGAGCAGGATAGTCTCCCACTGTCGTCTTGTATTTGCATTTCCTGCCAATTTGGACATTAAAATCAGCGAGTGGACTTTTCGCATCATATTTTGGAATTTAGGCAATCTCTGTTTCAAATTCTTCCCAGAATTTTTCTGTTTTTTGAAATCTTTTTTATTCTTGCCATTTGTTGGTGCATGTACATTAACGAAGGTGCAGTTTTTGTATGGTAATTTGACTCTTAAGGTCATAAATCGGTTGTAGATGAGTTTCACATCTTTTACTGAATCCAAAACTTTTTGTCTACGATGAAGACCTGCTCGTTTGCTAATTATTCTGTTTGATCTGCATTTGAAGATTCTGCAGTTATAGTAGTATGTCTTTTCTGAATCTGTGAAACGTATTTCTTGCAGAGTGAGATTTCGTATTTTCTGCTTCGTGAGTTCTGTTATGAGGGTGTGTAGTTTACGATGGTACTGGGCACTACACATTGAAGTTTGAATAGTTCGACTCGAGCCCCCACAAGCTATGACACGAAAATATCAGTATTTGTTACACTCAGCTTAATTTAGCGGCCCAGAGAGGTGGCTGGTGTCAGTGTTTGGCTACGGTTTTCGTCATAGGGTGCCAGCTCACACCTGTCGTAAACTCAATTTTCAAGCTGAAATAAATAATAACAAAACAATACAGGCAAGTATTGCGGTGAAATTTAAAATATTGAGCAAGTAGTTTCTTTTTCTTCATTATATTTACTAAACACTTAAATATAGTCTGAGGGGATCTTACGTTATGGTGGGCGTTAATAATTGAGGCCACAACTCGTCACTATAAAATTTATATGTCGCGATCATGGCACTCAACAGTCTATTCACAATTCACAAAATACACTCGTGTCTGCTGTCCTAAACCACAAACTTATTGAGCTCTACTGGATCGCTTTCGAAAGTCGCTACATACATATATACTTGTCCCCGAACGTGACTACCAACCCATTACTACCCCAAGATGCGCGGTACGTTCGGCTCTTAGTTTCGCTCAAAACAAACTCCCCGAAGGTGAAACATGGCCGCCCTATCCACTCTCGTAACGACTGCCTAACTCAGAACAATGTTTAACAAAAATTACGAATATTCTAAAACTAAACACACAAACATACATGTTATATAGAAAAGTATGGAAATTTTCTAGGCAATAACAATTTAAAGTCGAATTTTCTGTATCTGCCACCGTTTTTTCACAATAATGTTCTTGTGGCGTGATTTTGCTTTACCCAGATTTGTGATACTCAACATAAATAAACAAATAAAAATACGGACTTAATTACTCATTACTACTTTAAACTTTAGATGCTGCCGCTAGTTCCGTGTCTTTAAATTTATTTATTACCAAATAGCTCTGAGCGCTATGGGACTTAACATCTGAGGTCATCAGTCCCCTAGAAGTTAAAATTACGTAAACGTAACTAACCTAAGGACATCACACACATCCATGCCTGAGGCAGGTTTCAAACCTGCGACCGTAGCGGTCGCGCGGTTCCAGACTGAAGCGCCTATAACCGCTCGGCCACACCGGCCGGCATTTATTACCAAAAAACACAGTTTCTTTCAGTAGAATCCCATATTCCGACTTCTCATCAAAACTGGTGCAAACTATGCTAAATCGGCTGTGATTGCTCGATGCAGCTCTATTAGCTGCACCGGTAAACACTTTGTTCATATTAGTTGGCCAAAGCATTGCCGAGATATTAGCTTTTGTACTTTCATAAATTTAAAACTTCTATAATGCGCATACATAGGGGCAGAAATCCATTCCAGTACGATTATGCCATAGGTGGTAAATCATTGGAAGCGGTAACGACCGTAAAATACTTAGGAGTTACTATCCGGAGCGATCTGAAGTGGAATGATCACATAAAACAAATAGTGGGAAAAGCAGGCGCCAGGTTGAGATTCATAGGAAGAATTCTAAGAAAATGTGACTCATCGACGAAAGAAGTAGCTTACAAAACGCTTGTTCGTCCGATTCTTGAGTATTGCTCATCAGTATGGGACCCTTACCAAGTTGGATTAATAGAAGAGATAGACATGATCCAGCGAAAAGCAGCGCGATTCGTCATGGGGACATTTAGTCAGCGCGAGAGCGTTACGGAGATGCTGAACAAGCTCCAGTGGCGGACACTTCAAGAAAGGCGTTACGCAATACGGAGAGGTTTATTATCGAAATTACGAGAGAGCACATTCCGGGAAGAGATGGGCAACATATTACTACCGCCCACATATATCTCGCGTAATGATCACAACGAAAAGATCCGAGAAATTAGAGCAAATACGGAGACTTACAAGCAGTCGTTCTTCCCACGCACAATTCGTGAATGGAACAGGGAAGGGGGGATCAGATAGTGGTACAATAAGTACCCTCCGCCACACACCGTAAGGTGGCTCGCGGAGTATAGATGTAGATGTAGATAGAAGACAACAATAACTTTTAAACAATTACATATTTTTGTGGCTCGTCTAGATAATTTAGCTTTACCTATTTTTCTGTACATGAGTACCAACTCGCACCTCCGTGTCACTGTTAGTTTTGTTTTTATCAATTTTTCTCTGGCATATAAATTTATCCAAGCGCCAAACACGGCCATACGCGCCCCTGCCGAACATCCGCTCGGGTCTATCCAAGGCAGCGTAGGGGCTAGCCTCTAGCCACGGCCCCGTAGCAACCGCCAGCCACGTGCTCTGCAGCGGGAAACTGCCGCTCTAAACTACCGCCACAGCTTCTGTACGCTCATAAGTTTTCCTGCTCGAATGGGTGTCTGAACGTTGAAAGTGCCAATGTAGGTGTGTGCTTTTCTTGGAAGTTTACCAGAGCACTCAGACTTCCTCTCTCTTATGAGTCCAACCTCCCCATAATCCGAATGCTTGGTTGCCAATTTGGAGTAGATGGATCGTCCGCGTTGGGTAATTACGTTTTTACTTGTACGTGTCATATTTGCTTGTCATAAATTTTCTAGCTTTTGCTAGTGGTGTAGAATCAGGGATTGTCGGTCCCTGGAGCATGTTTACAGCCGTACCTCCTCGTGGACAGACGCCGTTCATACTACCGCTTGCTCCAAGTCAGACGCAGCATGGATTTTGGTTGTCATTTTGCTCCGCGAGTGGTATTTTATTTCCCACCTACCCTGCATATCTGCTGGGAATTCCCCTATTTATTATTATTATTATTATTTTCGATTATTCACATTTAAAGAGAGCGTTTGAACTTGAATTGCTTTATGATGATTGTTTATGTTTTTTCCGAGCCCAAATTTGCTTCATGTGTTCACTGTGTTGTTACTTTCGCTCTACTGTCCATTTGCATCCTGGTCTCTTCTGTGTTGTGGTGTCAAATTTATGTTTTTTTGATGATGTTCCTGAATTCAGTTATATTTTCTGCATCGTTTACTGTTATGTGTGCTTGTCTGAGGTCCTCTTCAACTTCTTTTATCCATTTTGTTTTTCCCCTGCCTGAGTTGAAGACTTTAAGAATTCGCTTTGATATTCTGTTTTCATTATTATAATTATTTATGATCTCGTCACATTGCAGCTGGTCTGCAACGCTGTGGCATGAACAAGTGGGTAAGAGTTGGCTTGTTGTAAGTTGTGGGAATGTGATCTAGCTACTGGCTAACCAAAAAGAAGTACTGAATAATAAAATTCCTTTAAGGCATCTTTCAGCGTCAGACCACACAACTGTCGACGTCTTAGCATGTCTTCGTCAGACGACACTAGAAGCAGGTATAATGACGCTTGACTGAGGACGTCACACGCGAGAAGCAAACTACTTGTCATCGGTCGCAAGTGAAAAACTGCAAAACTTGCGGCTGTCGGCGAGCAGTTTGCTACTCGTAGACCACACCCGCAAGCGAGCGTCAGTATACCGGCTTCTAGTGTCGTCTGGCGATGTGAACAACACAAGACGCTCCCTGTGTTACCATAAGGCAGCATGCTTAACCTATTTGAGCAATATTGAATACTCTTTATTTATTATCAGCTTCGTCAATCAATTAACGAAAAACAGTAAAATGTGACCGATGTGCCTTTCAGTCCATCAATAACCTCAGTTCCCAGATTTAATAATTAACTTCGTTGCACCGTTAACTATAGATAACTTTCACAAAACTGACCGGAGCGGACTACTGAATATCAACGTGAAATTGGCCCTACTGAAACAAAGTGAACAGTCTTCGCCGGCCACTGTGGCCGAGTGGTTCTAGGCGCTTCAGTCTGGAACCGCACGACCGTTACGGTCGCAGTTTCGAATCCTGCCTCGGGCGTGGATGTGTGTGAAGTCCTTAGGTTAGTTAGGTTTAAGTAGTTCTAAGTTCTAGGGGACTGATGACCTCAGATGTTAAGTACCATAGTGCTCAGAGCCATTTGAACCATTTGAACAGTCTTCGACAAAACTGCTAGAGAGATGTAGAAGTTGCTACCTCATCATAATATAACACTGTATTATTAACGAGAATATTCGTTTACAATGTGAGGTACTACTTCACAACCTGGACACAGACATCATCATGTGATTACACATCTCTTTACAACAATTAAGGATTTTTATGTTATGCAAGAAACCCTCTGCGTACATCAAGAAAGATTATCTGTATGTAATCAAGAATATATAAGCCTTTGTAGAAAAATGTGGAAAAATGAAAGATAGTGATGAGATTCCATCATTTTTGCTGATATAAATTTATGATGAATTACATACATTTTTTAATTAATAAATCAGTTGCATGAACAATGTGGTTGACTATCCTATTCACTATATGCTTGAAGCAACTTAAAATAACGCTAAAATTTAGATTGACGTGAGTGGATAAACTATACTTCCGTTTTTCTGATTTAGTGTGTAGGAGCACAGAGTTTTTGGAGATCCTTTGGATTTGCGGTTTCAGCACATCTTTTGCTATACATTTGCCGTTAATTATTGCTGCTGCAATCATTTTCGGCATGAGTACTTCACTGGATGCGTGGTTGCGCTGCACGACCTTGGCGCGTTGAGATTCCGAAGGAACAGTGGTGGTGAACCAACTTTCAGAGTTAGTATTTCTGTTGCATTCCTGCAGGCTCCACTGAACTGAAAAATTCTGCCGAATAATGAAAAGCTCGCTAGTCTTCTGTAACTGTGTCAGTGGTTTTGTATTTCGTAACCACAACAGAAAATTTCAGTTGATTCGACTGACGTCGTCAGCTAAGACGGCTCGCTCTCATGGCCAATTGTGATTTTTGAAGCTGATATGCTGCAGCGCCATCTAGTGACGAGTTACAGCAAAGTGAATAGCATAAAAATTCTCTTATGAAAAACTATGTTGATATGTCAACTTTCATGGGGATCACTCCGACGTTGTCTAACAAGGGGAGGCCGCCAATTGTGAAATTCAGATTCGATTCATACTGCGCGTAATAAAAGCTCATGGCCAGAGGTGTAATGTGGCAAAGCACCAAGATGCACTTCTCAGCCGTTGTCGAGAAAATCGACAGTTAAAATAAACCGTTGCGGTGAAATGCCCTCTACGATTAATAGTTTTCCGCAGCGTCGTGGCGCAGCGGTAAGCGCTCGGGTTTGTAATCCGAAGGTCGGCGGATCGAATCTCGCACCATGCAACTTTTTTTTTTTTAGTATTTGTTTTTTGTAATTCAAATATACACACACACACACACACATATATATATATATATATATATATATATATATATATATATATAATTCCCGGCAATCAGTTGCAACAATTATGCATATAATAAGTTGTTGAAAGTCGTTTGTCGTGGAAAAACTGGCGACTTCGAACATCATATTATGTTTTCCGCAAACAAAGTTGTATTTCACAAACGTTATTAATTGTCTTCATAATGTTAACAACGTGTAGTCAACGGAAGACGTAGAAACGATATTCCGAAACGAATACGTATAGCCTAAGTCAAACGTTCGAATTAGAATAGAGACCCCACGAGCACAAATTCGCTGCGGCATGTATGAAATATAAACTCCGTTACTCGCTCGTCACACTTGAAGGACAGATGTTGAATGGGCCGAAACGAGCCGCCGCATAACAGCGTAGTTGCCTGCTAGCTTCGAAAGAAGGTAGATGCGGTCCCTAGCGCAACTGTTAAAAAAACGGAAAAATTGAGGCGGTACAATTGGAGAGCGATCCGCCTTCACCAACATGCATAAGCAATTCATTAATAGTATATATATATATATATATATATATATATATATATATATATATATATATATATATACACTGTATTTCACCGCAACGGTTTCTTTTAACTGTCGATTTTCTCGACAACGGCTGAGAAGTGCATCTTGGTGCTTCGCGACATTACACTTCTGGCCATGAGCTTTTATTATGCGCAGTATGAATCGAATCTGAATTTCACAATTGGCGGCCTCCCCTTGTAAGTCAATTAATCTCAAACAGATATTCAAACATCCATTTTTGTATATAAGGATTATTAGCAGAATGTCGCCAGAATGTTTTAAACATCTGATCTGAACTGATGTGTGACCCACATACATCAGTTAGTACGTCACTGTTCTGTTAAGTCAGAGAGTGGTTTGACGGCGTTCTCCACGCCAGTCGATCCTATGCAAGTCTTTCCATCGCTTCTCCCTCATTCCCCTCCTTCCTCTTTCGTTTGCTATAGAATTGAAGCACTGTATAGGTCGAATCAAAGCATATACAACCCTGCGTGAGTTATTTCTCAAATACTGCCTCCCTTTAACATCGTTACATTCTTATACCTGCAGTCTCGTTCCTGTACAATTTCATCTCATAAATTAATTGTACACTGATGATTACCTAAACATATTGAAAAGTCTGGGTAAATCTTGTAACCTTCCACCTCCACTACTCCCATATTCCGACAGACATTACCGGTCGCAAATTTATTTAAAGTCAAGTTCCGAGCTGGAGAGCATGCGCTGATTGAAAGCTGCTTCCCCTGTACTGGTTGCCGCATGGCGCAGCACACAGGGCCTCCATCGCATACGAAGCTCCCAGTATTGAATTCTGTTCATTCAGATAATCACACGGCGCTAAGGGATGATAGATTTCTTATTCCTATAACGCTAGTGAACATACGCTGCCACTTCCATATACACTCTAAGACAAAGAATAAAACGGCGCACCACGAAAGAATTATCCGTATGGGACGAAAATCGGTAGGTATGATATACATGTACTGAGAAATAAATAATTACAGTATCAGAAAAAGTAAATGGTTTATTCAAGAGCAAGAGGTTCATAAATTGAGCAAGTCAATAACGCGTTGATCCACCTCTGGCCGTTACGCAAGCATTTATCCGGTTTCACATAAATTGATAGTGTTGTTACATGTCCTCTTTAGGGATATCGTCTAAAATTCTGTCCAACTCGCGCGTTAAGTCGTCAAAATCTCGAGATGGTTGGAGGGCCCTGCCCATGATGTTCCAAACTTTCTCAGTTGGGGAGAGATAACGGCGAACTTGCCGGCCAAGGTAGTGTTTGGACAGGACGGGGACTAGCAGTAGGAACGTCATGTGTGGGCGGGCATTATCTTGCTGAAATGTAAGCCCAGGATGGCTTCCGATGAGGGGGGACACAACGGGGCATAGATTATCGTCGCCGGCCGCGGTGGCCGAGCGGTTCTAGGCGCGCAGTCCGAAACCGCGTGACTGCTACGGTCGCAGGTTCGAATCCCTTCTCGGGCATGGATGTGTGTGAAGTCCTTAGGTTAGTTAGGTTTAACTAGTTCTAAGTTCTAGGGACTGATGAACACAGATGTTAAGTCCCATAGTGCTCAGAACCATTTGAACCATTTTTTTTATTATCGTCGATGTACCGCTGTGCTGTAAAGATGCCGTGGATGACATCCAAGGTTGCCCTGATATGAAAAGAAATGGCAGCCCAGCTCACCACTCCTGGTTGTCAGGCCAATGGCGACCGACAGTCAGTTTGGTACCCCAATGCTCTCTGCACCATATCCATACATGTCTTCGTTGATCATGGTGGCTCAGTTCGAAGCGCGACTCATCACTGAAGACAAATTTCTGCTCTAGTCAATGAAATTCTGAGCCGAAAAAGTGTCTGGGGGCTACCCGGACAGCAGTGGAATACCAACCTGAATGTCGCCCGCCATAAGGCCCCACAGACAGGAGTGGTGGTGGTCTGGGGTGCCAGTTCATTTCGTAGCAGGACCCATTTGGTTGTCATCTACGGCACCTTTACGGCACAGCGGTACGTTCTCGGTATTCTACAAGCCGTTTTGTTACCCTTCATGGCAATCCATCAACTAGATAATGCCTCCACATGGCGACAGTTTCTGATGATGAGGATGTTTGGTTTGTGAGGCGCTCAACTGCGAAGTTATCAGCGCCCATACAAATTCCCAATCTTTGCTCAGTTCAAACTCGCCACTTTCATGAATGAACGACAGTTTCTATTGCTTGTCTTCATGCTCCTTGACCAGCATGGTCACCGGAAGTGTCCCCAGCAGTGAACATTTGGAGGGGCTGACGATCTGCATCGAGCTACATGCCAATAGATGGGGCTCTATACATTTCGTCAGCTAGGGACTACGCATCTTCTGACATTAACGTAGTGTGACTCTTAGGTGTTCACTTCCTTGATCCGACAGACGCGTCCACATCACGAGGGCGACGCTGCTGCAGCTGAACGACCAGTTCCAAGTGGAGCCTGGCGACGGGGCGTCCAGGGAGGCATACCTGGCCGACCACAAGGTCGAGACTTTCCTCATCGTGCCGCCCAAGGTAAGCGCTCCATACTGAGGTTACTGGTTTAACTCTATTCACACAGGTTATCTGTTTATGAAGTCCGCGACCATAATGAACATTACTAGTCATACAAGACATCGCAATCAGAATGACTCATAACATTCCTAAACCTATAGATCAAGGCAACCGTGTGGATCCAGTATATATTTACTTCCCAAAAAGCGTCTGAGGAACTCAGACACCAACGCTTATTAATAAAGTTTTATAATAATGGGGTATGAATCAAAATTTGAGACTGGACTGATAATTTAGTGGCACAGAGGATGTAGCATGTTATCTTAAATGAAAAATCATCGAAAGATCTAGAAGTAACTGCAGGCGTGACCCAAGGTGGAAGGTGTTAAACTGGATAAAATTTGGATGTCAGTGCTGCACCGGAAGCGTGACGATCGATTACTTTCAATCGAGAATGTTGGCATTGCCAGAGACAGTCTCATAGCCGACGCCACGTGATGGACAGTGGAGCCCTCTGTACTGCCTATATAATCAGCGCTTACTCGAGTTTTCTTTGCACTTCGCCTCTTTACCTCGGAGGATGTCGCCCGCAGTCAGAGACTAAATGTCAGGGGAAACATCGACCACGTCCTATCAGCCCGGAAGTTTTAAGTGAAGACAATACCGGCCGTTAAAGCCTACATTTTATGATCAAAGAACTGTGTTGGCACTTCTGTTGTCATGTGGTATACTAATAACATGGCAGAAAATTTAGTAGTCACCTCGGTCCTTTTGTAGATAATGCATTTAACTATCTGTACTATCAGAAAAAAAATGAAAAATATCCAATCAGATCTAGAAAAGAAGATTTGCATGTTCGCCATCAGCTGTACAGATTTGTTATTTTTTTTCTACCGATTTCGGTAGTCGTTATGTTATTACCTTAATGACCGTTCTCTTTAATCACAGTGAAGTCAGTTTTGCGCTAGTATCAAATCGTGGCCTGTTTGTCAAACGTAGTCCTGTAAAGATGAATTGCATATCTCTCTAATATAAGGCGTTTCCTTTCTTCATCTGAAGGTAGTCGATACAATCGAAATTGGAGGAAAATAAATAATAAATTTCTGCAGCATACGGCAAACATGAAATGCGTCAAATTGCTGACAGGCGTATCGAGTCATCTCATTTAACTGTTAGATAGTGATAAGATTTCAGATTGGTGCAAAGATTTTCAAATCTTTTAAATATTTAAATGTTCATAAATATAAAATTGTTTGATACATAGAAACTCAGAAACGTACTCTAGTATAACAACATCAGTGAATTACAAATGGAACAAAACAACTCATACAAATCTTCCCTTATAAAAATTGTTGGGATATAGAATGGAATGATCACATAAACTTGGTCGTGGATAAAACAGGTGGCAGACTTTAGTTCATGGGACAATGTAATCAGTTTGCAAAGGACGCTGCTTCCAAAACATGCATGCTGGACATTCGACAGTAAAGAATGTGATTACCAAGAAAGGAATGGTCACATGATTCTTTGAGCTGCGGGAGAGTGTCACGAAACAGGTGAAAAACTTGAACTGGAAGACACCTGAAGATAGATGCGAGCTATCCAACGAAAGCATGCTTGCAGTGTTTCGGGAGCCAGTACTTAGCGAGGAATCTAGGAGTGTAATATAGTCCCCTAAGCATCACTTCCGCACAGACCGAGAGGAAGACACTATATGAATTACAGTTCACACAGCACTTCATACGGAATGATAAGGAAGAAACCCTAATACGTTTTACGGAACTGATATATTCTTTCATGCACTTCACAGTGGTTTGACGAATTCGGTGTACTTCTATGTATAATAATAGCGTCCAGATTACTAAAATGTAAACTTTCACGGCCGGAAATATCATGTCCATTATAATTATCCGGGCTGTTATGCCGTGGTCGGTTGATGAATTCTGAGGTGATTCCCAACGTTTCGTCTCCGACTGCGGGAGACATCTTCAAGGGGGTCCGTAGCTTGATGGAAGGTCCAACACACACACTGGCTCGCTACTGACTGCCGCAAAATTCCGTGTCCGCGCGCCCCCGCGCCGCGGCGTGACGTCACGTGTTTTGAAAACGTCAGTGCAATTGCCCGCTGTCCGTCGCCGTCGATCGCCGTTGCCATCACCCAGTAACGTCTTGATAACACCCCGCTTCTGTTGTGGGTGGTGGTTCGAATCCCGGTGCAAATAACGGTCCGTGTGCGTGGGTTTGCGGTACACTGAGTGGCCCAAACTACCATTTTCGTTTCTAAACACAAGCACATCGAGGAAATGTAGTTTGCCGTCTACCTCCTCCTCCATTGTAAACTGAATTCTTGAGTTTATACTGTTCAGATGTTCGTGGAACCGGCTTAGTTCCTCCCTACCATGTCTCCACAACACAAACGTGTCATCCACGCATCGGAACCATACATTTGGTTTCTTGCTGGCAGTACCTAAGGCCTGTTCTTCGAATTTCTCCATAAAGAAGTTTGCAATTACGGGACTTAGGGGGCTTCCCATAGCCACGCCATCCGTTTGCTCATAAAACTGTTCATTCCACTTGAAGTATGTGGTCGTCAAACAACACTTAAACAGCTCTAAAATATCGGCAGGAAAAAATCGATCCAGCTGTTCCAATACATCATTAAGTGGAACCATGGTAAACAGCGATACCACGCTCGCAAACCATTGGAAAAATCTGGAGTGTATAGGATCCCATGCAGCTGTGGTAATGTTTATGTGGGTACCACCAAAAGAACTGCTTCTAAACGTTTGGAAGAGCACAAGGGAAATTGTAGAAGAGGAGAAACGGAACGATCAGCTGATGCGGAGCATGCTTTCCAGCCAGGGAACCACAATATTCGTTTCGAGGAGACGCAAGTACTAGCGGCCACGAGCGGATACTACGAAAGGCTCTACAGGGAGGCAATCGAAATCGCTAAACACCCAAATAATTTCAACCGAAAGGAGGAGGGCGTCAAATTAAACGGTATATGGATGCCGGTGTTAAAGAAGATGTGTACCACTCGTCCACTACTGGGTGATGGCAACGGCGATCGACGGCGACGGACAGCGGCCAATTGCACTGACGTTTTCAAAACACGTGACGTCACGCCGCGGCGCGGGGGCGCGTGGACACGGAATTTTGCGGCAGTCAGTAGCGAGCCAGTGTGTGTGTTGGACCTTCCATCAAGCTACGGAACCCCTTGAAGATGTCTCCCGCAGTCGGAGACGAAACGTTGGGAATCACCTCAGAATTCATCAACCGACCACGGCATAACAGCCCGGATAATTATAATGGACAGCGTCCAGATTCTTTAATGAGTTTTTGGTACTATTTCATATAACACATTTCGCCCCCAAGAACGCAACAGACAGCCGAAGCGTGGGTGCTACCATTTCGCACCGCTAACTGCGGAAAGAGTAGACGAACACATGATACCTGAAGCGAGCACCAGCCTTCTCAGTAGGTGCACGAGTAAAAGTGTCGATGATACACTGGTCCGGTGTTATGACCTTGCCGTGCTAATATGCGACACGGATTGGGGCAAGGGAAAAATGTCGTCGTATTCCAAAAGCACATTCAATTCTGTTGTACGATTTAATGGCGACTGAATCCTCGCACAAAAAATTTTTCGGAGGAAATATTGCGGCGAGGGCTACTCAGAAGGAAATAGTCATCAGAAAAATAAACGAATCCGACGGTCTAAAGCTAAATATTGTTGGCGGGTTAGAGAAGTTGAAGACAGAAGTGGACAAGATGAAGTCAGATTTAGTGGGAATTAGTTAAGTGCAAGTGTCCGATACCGGTGACGCCAACACAAAATCAAATAGTGGTGTATAGGCGTAGGTCAATAATGCTCAGTAAAACAGGGATGCGTATCAACAACAACGAACAGCATAGTAAACGGGTAACGTAGACACGCAGTCACGCCCGACCAAGGTAGTGTAAGTAACCTACATACGCCCACTAGCTCCGCAGATAATGAAAAAAGTATTCTGTGTGTTATGGGAGACGAATTTTAATTGTGACAGCGGTTGTACTTCATTATTTGGAAAAGGATCAGAAGAAAATTATTGGAACGGCACTGACCGGGACAAAGGAGGATTCAACCATCGCAAATAGAGATTAATGAAACATGAAAGAAGGTTGTATGTATGGAAGAGTTTCTAATAGATCATATGCTACTAAGACCGAGATTAAGAAACCACATTTTACACTGAAAAGTATTTCCAGCAGCAGATGGCAATTCTGACGGTAATAATGAGATTCAGACGAAAACTTCAGAAACTGCAAAGAGGTAGGATATTGTGAATACTGGACAGCAATAATTTGAAACAATCAGAGGTAATCGAGAATTAAAAAGAGAGCATTAAACAATAGCAAACTGAAACAGCGGAATAGAATAGAATTTAAGGTGCATGACTCGCAGTGAGAGATGTGAAGGAAGCAGAGGAATAACTATGGAAACAGACAAGGCGTAGCATAAATACATAGGCAACGTGACAGTAGAAGGAAACATAAAAATGCAGAAAATGAAACAGGCGAAAATTAACGTAGATCGGAAGTGGAAGGAGGCCAAGCAGGAATGGATAGAGGATAAATACTACGCTTTTGAAACCTGCGTGACTGCAAGGAAGGTAGATGCTGCTTGTAGCAAAAATAAAGAAAATATTGAAAAGAAAACACGAGAGCAGATGGATAACCAATTATTATAGAAAGAGATGATGATGTCAGTGAGAAGAGAAGCGTAATGCGATATCATGAAAATAATTTGAAATACCTAAGTCAAAACGAGGAACCTCGACGTGCTTTCAGAATTAGGAAGTGATACTTTACTGCACCCGCTAGTTCCCCGCCCCCACCTGTTACAGTCGTCCACATGAAACGCTAATCCACAGTCCTGACTCGTTCCTTCCAATATGACTAACCTGCGGGAACTTCTACCTGGCGCTGTTTTTAAACTGAATAACATTAATACACACTAAAACTGCAGTAAGGTAGGAACTAGTAAATACTCATCGTCCTATGAGTTGCGCAGAGCAACGCGTCGAGATCCCTGCTTGGAGCAAGGTGTCAGCTGAAGGCGCTTGCTGTTGCAGAAAAACGACGGCGGCGGCGGACAGGATGGCTCGGCAGGTGGCGGGGGTGTCGCCCAGGAGGGCAGCGGTGGCGGCGGGGGCGGAGGCGGCGGGGGCAGCAACTGCCTGCGCGCCGCCAGCACGGCCTCCGACCTGTCGCGCAACCGCTCGCCGAGCAAGATGACCAAGTACGTGGAGTGCTGGGGCGCCGACAAGCCGTTCGCCAACATCGCCGAGAGCACGCTCGCCAAGAACATCGGCCTCACGGTCAGCTCACGCTCTTTTCTCTTATATTTTTTTCTATTTTCTCTCTCGTAGTTTATTTTCCTTGACATGTCAGATGGGGCTAATGCTCACCTCGGGAGACTTTCTACAAACGTGACTTGATTTTGACGTCAGCCGCAATATCGATAATCGAAGTGGCAGGCGCCGTCTTCATTTTGGTATATTTAGAGGTTTCGTATTACAACTTGCAATATTCCGTTTCAAGGCAACGGCGCACTGGAAATTTATGACAAACACATCACCATCACAATGAAATGTAAGTTAATAAAGCGGCAGTGCTATAAGCCTTCAAGAGATACTATAATAACCAATACAGGAGACTAAAATCACATGACCAGACGCTAGAGTAATGCATAATCTTGCGGTCTACTGGGGCGAAGGATGAAGGTTTGAATCCTACTGCCTGTTAATTTTTTTCCATCTGAATACTGTTAACACATTCTGCGACTTCCTTATGAATTAACTACAAATACGTTATGTAATATTCAATGTTATATACATTTATGACTGACTGGAGAACAGACTGTTCAAAGCGGAGATCCGTTGTTGTGCGAACTAATTAGACAAGGCCGAAGTGGTGGCGGTGGCTTCTATAGGCATAAAAATTTGCAATAGGACATAGTGTCTGTAGGTCGCAATTTGCTAGACGTAAGTCATATTGAGGCACAGCCTCTATTCGTCTGTTCCGCAACTACTTGGAGGAATACAATTATTGCACAAGATATAAGCTGCCGACGCCACACCATGATGAAAAACACACAGCGGCTACTTTCTACTCTACATCAGTCATCTGACAGGGACACGCTCATCCCACAAGTCTTTCTGCGAAAGTGACGTCATTTTAAATGTGTTAGACGATTTCCAAGTGGTATCGTTAGGCAGGAACCTAAGAGGACAATTTTAATTGCTGCGACTGAAACTAGCAGCAGCAAAATTCATATTCTTCCTTTTGCAAGTATTTGACTCATTATTTCCGAATATATGACGTTTCCCAGAGTGTGGTTAGGCAGGAACCGAAGACGATAGCTTTAAGTGCTGCGATTGAAACGAGGAGTGATAACATTCATACCTCGTCACGAGTTCGGTAGCAACTCCTGCGAGTGTCGATATTGCATGTGACGTTAAAACGACGTCACTTTTGCAGAAAGACTTGTGAGATGAGCGTGTCGCTATCAGATGACTGATGTAGAGTAGAAAATCAGTTGTAAAATTAGAGCTAATTTCTGATACGACTGTTATGTGATTGCATTCTCTTTCCTGTTGTAAGCATTGTCAAAGAGTGTCCCTCTTCTTTCCGATGCACGATGTTACTGAAGCTGTCGTGGTCGGCTGCGGATCCACTCGACGAATCGCGATGGAATACGCCTCGGTAAACTTTCAGCTCCTAAACTCCAGAACTGTACTCGAGGAATGCGTTTCAGAATTGTCTGACAGATAAGTCACAGGGCGTGACTCACCCAATAGCACAGTGTGATTTTTTTTTACATCTTATGGGACGTAACTGCTAAGGTCATCAGTCCCTAAGCTTACACACTACTTAAGCTAAATTATCCTATGGACAAACACACACATCCATGCCCGAGGAAGGACTCGAACCGCCGCCGGGACGAGCCGCACAGTCTATGACTGTAGCGCCCAAGACCGCTCGGCTAAACCCGCGCGGCACAGTGTGATATTATGGCTCCCTGTTATTGGCTGATGGCGCTGAGTGACACCGCATTTCCGCACTATTGGCTACTATTGCGGTTGATGCCACATCTTCACACAATTGACTGAACGTGACAAATGACGTGCACTGTAGTCCCTTGCCATCGGCGACCTCTGTGGTAGGCCGCTGCAACACTGTCGTCCTAGGTTCCCCTGGTGCATATGCAGTCGTGGCTAGTAGCCGTGGCCGACTGGTAGCCTATGCAGTAGGCGTTGCGACGTGTCTTCCTCTACTCTTGCCTTTCCGGTCGTATAATATTTCCTATGTCCTCCAATCAACAATCTGCGGTGGGTGACACCATAATGCCAGTCTTGGTTACAGGGTGCTAACCTTTGCGATGACACTTCGAAACATCCCTGGTAGGTTCAGTGACGAGTATATGAAGATTGTTGACGTGGTGTCATGTCTAGTACGTTGAATTTCGTATGAGAGGACACGGATGAGGCATTGAAATTAATATGCGCACCACATCAGTGTGAATTGCTGGAAGGACGTAATTACTATTGAGTAAATTGTGCTTTCATTTCTGGACAAACTAAGACAGTTTTTGCGTGTGTATGGAACGCATATTGGTGAGTTGTGTTGAGATAACGTGTCTGCATGATATCCGGTTTGAACATTACGAGAACTGTGAAATGGTGTCAATAAGCTTTCAACTCTGTCTTGTGACTCAGTGACCCAAAATATTTCGCGATTAGGACGTCGTAAATTTTAGTGCCACATGTTTCAGCTTGTGCACATGCTGGAACTGCAATCGCATGACGTCGAGCTCCCGACGACATCTGCGACAGTACAGCAGTTGCTTCGTTACCTACAACAAGTATATAACGGACCTTCGAGACAATCTTTTAAAAAGAGGATCGTCGAATACCAGCATCGCGTGACATAATCGCCACACCTAGCTTCGATTCCTGCAACGAATTGAGGTTCAGCAAAAGCGGACAATTTTGAAGCGGGCTGCAGTATAGGATCCCACTAACAATTGAAAAGTAGTGTGTTCGTGTGTTCTCTCCTCTTTACAATGAAATGTTGTCTTAAATCGACGGTATTGTCGCAGATTGGCGCAGTAGCACTGACGTATAAGCGTGTTTCCTCCCCAGCTCTCCCTATAATTTTTCTGTTAATATGTGAAACAGTAGCCACTTATGCTCCTTTTCATTCAGTACATTTGCCACGTTCCGCTGAGACTGATGTCTCACGTGATATATGATTTAAACAGTGAAGTGGACAAATTTGCAACCAGCCATTGTATGGCATGCACGCGACCATAAAAATAATGTACTTTGTCCCGACTGGTCGAGAACCGCAACAGATTCTACACTTAAATCTGACAGCTAGTGTACATCCTGCTATTTTTATGCTTGAGTAAAAGCATAGTGAGAGAATATGAGTACAGCTTTACTGATTTTGAGTTGGACAGTGAGATAATTCGGCTTAGCGTAACGAGATTTGGTCACCACTTGATTACACATGGTCATTTAGACTATTTAATTATAGGTCGACTATTATGTTGCTTCACAGAGGCGTAAAT
This sequence comes from Schistocerca americana, assembly GCF_021461395.2. Taxonomy (NCBI): domain Eukaryota; kingdom Metazoa; phylum Arthropoda; class Insecta; order Orthoptera; family Acrididae; genus Schistocerca; species Schistocerca americana. The sequence goes on along the minus strand of NC_060121.1, from coordinate 923,349,880 downwards.
GGAAGCCTTTTTTCCAGAGCGCCGGGTTGCAAAATATTACATATTACAGCGGCCGTTATGTTATCCGTGTTTTTCTAAATACGTGGCAGAGGGAAGTTGGTTATTCATCCCTCCCAGATAATCAGTTGGGATATGTTTGTTAGCAGTACGAATTTTATTGAATATTCATCATCGTTGATAACTTCAGTCTTAGTTTAATGTTAACTTCGCAACAAAGAAAGGGAACACAGTGAAAACAATAAGACAGGCAATATGAGGGTGGGCGTGTGTTGAGACCATTGAACCCGGCTCTAAGGGTCGGCCTTGCTGCTGTCCGACAGTTGAATAAAGAGTTCACCAGGGAATTTGAAAATTACTGCAACTGGTCATACATCACATGTATTAAGCGTTGCCATCAGCTACGTGTTAAATACAGGACAATGTCCTATGGTCGTGTGGAATGGGAATGATTATCTGTGAAATCAAGATAATGGTGGAACATTTTGAATTATTATGTTAATAAAAACCTATCCGTTAGTTATTACGGAATTTTGTTATTTTCTATGCGTATTCCTATCATGTTTCCTATTTTTGTAAACCATCATTTCGAAGATGACTAATTCTATCACAGATCAATTATTTGTGAAACATAAATAATTTCAACATAACAAAAGCTAGGAAAGTGGAATTTTTTATGACTAAGAAAACTTCGATGTCGGCAGTACCGCTGTTTTTATTCAGATAATTAGAACGACTTATATTTATTCCACGTTTTATCACAGCCTAGAACGTTTCTTCATCGTAACCATCTGAACAATTGGGTAACACAGAACATATTTCTTAGCAAAAGTAGATTATTTTTGTTTCTAGTGAGTTTAATCCTAATATGATAACGAGAAAGACGTTTTATCCACCATCTTTTGCAGGTAACACCCAAAATTTAAAAAAAAAGGTTTTACAGAAGTTTTAATCATATGAACTTCACACTATATTTCAGTTAATAATAATATAAAGTGGAAATTTCATTTTTAGTTGTTGTACTGCTTATTATATATCGCAACTACGATGACAAGCTGCTTGACTCTCTTTTTTTGTGCTAGAATCTTGTGGCAAAAAAAGATAAAGCAAAAAAAATTTTTTTCACATCTATGCGTTAGTGAAACAGTTTGCGAAAGCCTAATCCAAAGATGCAGAATGTCTCAAGGTTGCATGCGTGATGGTTCTTTATCAGAAGCGAAAGTGAATGATTGATTGCATCAATAAAGGAAGAAAAAAGAGATTTCACGTGCTATTGACAAAAAGGCTATTAGAGACGTAGCACAAACTCGGATTGGGGAAGGCCGTACGGAAACTGATCTTGCCCTTTCGGAGGAACGATCCCGTAATTTGCATTAGTGATAAAGGTAAAGCACGGAAGACCCAAATATAAATGGATTGGCGGCGATTCGAACCGCCGTCTTTTCGAATACGAGTCCACTGTCTGACCATCTGCCTCATCACTCGGTGCGAAAATGAGGGAGTGTTTGCTGGACCTCACATGCGACCAATGATGACTGATTCCAACTTGGAACCATAAGTGAGTACAAGTGAGGCTTGGATTTCATTCAAGAAGGTTTTCAGAAAGTCCTTAGGTAACAAAAAAGATTTACGTTATGTTTCTGTTGCAACCAACATACTGTAAAAGTTCAAGAAACTGGGATATTTAATGAACCTCAAAACGACTTTTTGAAGTCACCTTGATATTTCCTTGAATATTTGGATAATTTATTTGTTCAACAAGGTGAGCGCTTCCGTCAAGGTATCAAAGTGATACGAAGATGTTATCAGGACTGCTGGACTACCATTATCATGAGAGATTCTGTAGACCACTTCACCAAGAAGTACAGCAAAGAACTCAATGGAGAAAAGTCTATAATAGATGCATCATGGAGAAGAGAGAAAAGAAATATACAGAAAAATATGTATAATAATTACGAAATAGAGTGTTGATTTCTTATTTATTTCAGTAAAATATTCGTTCGCATTGAAAAGTTAAATTACTTTTAATCCTTATTAGTTGTATTTTGCAGATTCATAAACGAGGTCACATTGTGACTAAAGCTTACTTGATATCAAAGCTGTCACCAGATGCGAGACTAAACTATTACCTAAGAAAAGTAATCAATATACATTTTTTGTTGGCGTGTGCAATAAACTTTCGGGTTCTGAATGCTCAGTATTATAAAATTATGATATCATTTTTTTACTCCAACTTAACTTTCCTGTCTTCACAGTTTGGTTTCTTTTCTTTCATGTATCTGTCTAATTCACCGATTACAAAGCATTTGGTTCATATTTTGTAGGCAGCTCATCACAACGTATATTTAATGAGCACTGTCCATTTTCTGTTTTCAGAGCATCTCCATGATTGAGTCAAACTTGCTGCCCAGCGAGAGCTCCTGTTTCGACTGCAAGTAAGTATACTTTCAAAGTGTCTACACTTACGCATACTATTGTGTGGTTAGTCGTTCTGCTGAAAGCGGGGCGACAGTTTTCAATACACACCTGCTTCAGTTCTGTTCTACTTTGATGATTAGGTAGTAGTTTAGAATAAACAGAATAATCTAAAAGAGAAGTATATTACGTCGACATAAAAGGACAAGACAGTTCGGCCTACTAAGGAACTGATCGTCTTGGCGTGCTAATGAGTGATTCTTCATCGACCTTCAACTGCCTCCATACTCCGAAACAAGTTTCCGTTAATTGATCGATTTAGTCACTGTACAGTTTACCGAAAAAATACATACATATTGCGCCAGTCACTATTTGTAAAGTTGTGGTTGCTTAATGGTGCCTTCCACCCCACCCTTTTTTTTCTGTTACATGTCTGGAAATGCTCTTACACATCGAAACATTGAAATACCTGCAACACAGCACTCTACTACAACATTTAAAACAAAATGGCGCAGCCTATTATTAGGTGGTGTATCGTATGGTAATTCGTTTTCTGCATTTGAAGAGGAAAAACAGGGCAACCATCCCTGACGAATTCGTGTAAGTGTACGGAAACAATTCACAGTAATATGACGCAGTGGCTAGGTGGCGCAGACTTTTCCATTGTAGTCAAACAAATCAGAATTGTAAAGGAGAAAGTGGAAGAACGGGTATTACAATCGAGGAGACAGTGAAAATGTGAAAACCGGTCAAGGATCAGTTTTCAATATTTTGCAAGTCATTCTGAACATTAGTAAGTTTCCTGCCTCCTGGAACACATTCAAAAAACCTGCTGGTCGGCAGTAACAACTAAAATGCTGCAGATATGTCAGACCAACCAAGATAATTTCTTTACCGCCTAATAACCCAAATGCAAACAAGGTCCCTGGAGTAGACGACATCTTCTTATAATTACTGATATCCTTGGGGGAGCCAGCCATGAGAAAATTGTTGCACCTAGTGAGCAAGATACATCAGACAGACGAAATATCGTCAGACGTCAGGAAGAATTTAATAACCACAATTCCAAAGAAGGCATCCGATAACAGGTGTTAATGGTACCGAACAATCTGTTCAGTAAGCCATGGTTGTAAATTACGACACGAATTATTTACAAAACAAGAGAAGAACTGGTAGAAGGAGACTTCGGTGAGGATGTTTCGGTTTCGGAGAAAAGCAGTAACACGCAAATCAATATTGATCCTACGACTTATCCTAGAAGACAGCTTAAAGAAAGACAAACCTTTTAATATTTTCAACATTTTGCGGCCCTGTCAGCAACTGTATAAATATTAATTTTAAATTAACAACAGCCTCAGTTGCAATGTTTACCTAGATTTACCTACGTTTCAGTGGGGGTAACCCAACCTTCTTCAGAATAAAAGGAACTACGATTTGTCCATAATGTACAACGTCAAAAACTAAAAACTATGATACAGTAATACATCGCAATATTGCAATAACTTATCTGGGAAACAGCCTCGGCCCCACTTCGCTACCGCAGTACGGCAGCCGTAGAAGGTTGGGTTATCCCAACGGAAACCTAGGTAAATCTAGGTAAATATTGCAACTGAGGCTGTTGTTAATATAAAATTAAAGACAAACCTACTTTTATAGCATTTGTAGATTTAAACAAAGTGTTGATGCTGTTGACTAGACTATACAGTTTGAAATTTTGAGCGTAGCAGAGATAAAATACAAGAAGATAAAGATAGCGAAAGATTTATAGTTCAGATGGTTCAAATGACTCTGAGTACTATGGGACTTAACTTTTAAGGTCATCAGCCCCCTAGAACTTAGAACTACTTAAATCTAACTAACCTAAGGACATCACACACATCCATGCCCGAGGCAAGTTTGAAACTGCGACCGTAGCGGTCGCGCGGTTCCAGACTGTAGCGCCTAGAACCGCTCGGCCACCTCGGCCGGCCAAAGATTTATAGTACTTATACAGAAAACATACTGCAGTTGTAAGAGTCGAGGGATATGAAAGGGAAGCCTTAATTGAGAAGGGGGTGAAACAAGATTATAGCCTACCCCCAGCGTTATTCAATCTGTACATTCAACGAGCTATGAAGGAAACGACGGAGGAATTCGTAAAGGGAATTAAATTCATGAAGAAAAAATAATAACTTTGAGAGTTATAGATGATATTTTTATTCTGACGGAGACCGTTGAGGACTCGGAACAGCAGCTGAAAGAAATGGATATGTCTTGAAAAGATATTATAAATGAACAGCAACAAAACTGAAGGAAGGATAACGGAATGTACTCGAATTAAATGAAGCAGTGTTGATAGAAATAAATTAGAAAATAAAAGAAGTAGATGAGTTTTGTTATTTGGGCATCAAAATAACTGATGGTGGCCGCAGTAAAAAGGATAAAGACTGTAGATGGGCTGTAGCACGCAAAGTGTTTCTGAAGAAGGGAAATTTGTTAACATCTAATATAGAATGAAATGTTGGGAATTCATTTCTGGAGTGTAGCGTTGTACGGCAGTGAAACGTGGACGCTAGACAGTTCAGACGAGAACTGAATGTTTTGAAATGTGGTACTGCAGAAGAATAATGACTATTAGACGGGTAGATCGAATTACAAATGAGGGGTTGCTGAATCGAACTAAGGAAAAAGAATTTCATGGCACAATTTGACTCAAACAGGGATCGTTTTGTGGTATACGTTCTGAGACACCAAGGGATAGTCAGTCTGGTAATACAGGCAAGTGTGAGTGTTAAAAATTGTAGAGGGAGACGAAGGCCAGAATACGGTTAGTGGGTTCAAAAGCCTGTTGGTTACGTTAGTTGTGCAGAGATGGAGAGGCTTGCATAGGACAGGGCAGCATGGAGATCTACAGCAAAACAGCCTTCGGAATGAACAACCGTAGACGAATTCTGGGTATATCACTATGACCTCGAGGCAAAGGAGCAAAACAAGCAGTGGAAACAAGCGGATTCACAACTGACGAAAACGGCGAAGTAGACAGAACCAGCATCGGGCAAAGTGATGCTGAGCGCCTTTCTGACTACCTTGATTTGATGTTAACAGATTATCCTCGTAAAGGCAAACCATCACAGGAGGAACCACCGAAATGTCCTAACGAGGCCGTCAAGACGAAGCATTGTTATAAGCTGACAAACTGTTCGTTTTTGCTCCACGATAACGGCTCAGCTCATTCTAAGGCAGAAAGAGTGACACATGCTGCCTCTTTGGGCTACAAAAATTTTGTCTTACCTTCCGTAGCATCCTGACATAGCGCAACGTGAGTTCTTCCTCTTTATTCAGAGACGAAACCACGGTACTGCATGCATTACCAGGATAACGACGAGGTGGTTGGGTTGGAACTGTACCTGAACAGAAGAATTGCAGACTGATTTCTACAACAAACGTAATTTCATCCAAACTTGGCACATATCTGGACACCTCTCGCACCCTTAGGGGTGGGATGAAGTTTGAATTGTATGATACGTAAAAGTAATCGCAATCGCTTTTCTTATCGTCGAATGCATTATTTTTGGGATTGCTAGGTTTGAATGGAGATAGTCTGACAACTCTGAAGCCGTGGCGTTTGCGGTAGAAAGGGGTGACATGTACAGCTTATCTCTGGAACGCTTGCAGCAATTTCAACTTCATGAGGTGCGCATTTAATTTAAAGCCAGGAAAAATTAGTGGGGAGCTGGGGGAGTAGGACACGCTTAGCATTTCTATGTAGGGTATAGGTCTATTGGAGAGATGGGGTGAAATGTAAGCACAGCTCTGGAGGAATAAGGATAAGTATGTAGGCAGGCTCCGTCAGCCAGTCAGCTAGTGTATTATATAGCATACTAACTGTTCCCAGACACGCGTTGCTATGGCTCAATCAACTTAAAAAAAGAAAGTCAGAGAGCATAATTTTCTAACATGTGTGTGAATTGGATACACATCCTAATCTTTTTCTCCCCCATTCCAAACCCCGTCTCTGTCCATATCTTCTTCACCCTCTCTCATTGTCCATTACCCCCTCCTCCCCCTCTTTCTGTGCATCACCTCTTCGTCCTTTTCCTTGTCCATCTTCTCCGCCTCCCTCCCTCCCTCCCTCCCTCTCTCCCTCCCTCTCTCTCTCCCTCCCTCTCTCTCTCTCTCTCTCTCTCTCTCTCTCTCTCTCTCTCTCTCTCCATCTCTATATCTCCTCCGCCCCCTCTCTGTCCCCCTCTCCTGTCCATCACCTTCTCACCCCTTTCTATGTCCATCGTCTCCTCCCCCTTTCTATGTCCATCTTCTCCTTCTCTTCCACCTATCTCTCCATCTCCTCCTGCCCCTTTCTCCCTTCATCTCGTCCTTTTCGCTTTCTGTGTCCACTTTCTCCAACCCCTCTGTCCATCTCCTACTCCCCCTCTCTTTGACACTGTATACGTATGATAAAAAGTGGGCGTATAAAAACGCGTGCGTATTCGCATGCAAAGTTGTGTCAGAATCGACGAAGAAATTAAGAAGATTTAAGATTTTAAAGAAACGAACATTTACATTTTTTATTTGCGTAGATAACAGCAGCCAGATGTTGCCTGTTTCCCCACAGGCAGTGCATGTCTCAGTCAGAGGAGATGAACCCGGCACTCCTGTGGTTCAAAGACAGCGGCCACGAGACCGACTACCGCAGTGAGCCGGACCTGCAGTTCCGCTACTACGTGCTCGCCGCGCTCGTCCTCTTCCTCTGCATGGCCACCGTGCAGCTGCTCATTCTCAAGGGGTAAGCGCCGCGTTCTTACTACATCACATCCACACACTCCTACATACCGCTCTACAGTGCTGTGTCCCATTCCCTTAACGAGCGATGGACAAAATATTCTTTACATGCCTCTATGTGTGATCTAACGTGTCTCACCTTATTCTCACGATTCCTACGTGACATATATGATGGTGGCAACTGGATTATCGAACAGCTTTTTACTAATATCGGTTGTCTTAAAATTTCGGGACAGAGTGATTCACATACCGTCTCGAAGGCACTTGGCTAACGACACATCCAAACTCATTACTTCAGTGTGCCACACGACTGCAGTAACAATCCCCCCCCCCCCCCCCAAGGAGGCTCAAAAGTCTTTGGTGATTATGTGCTTGACTTTCACGGGGCCCCAGCCTTTGCAGCTCTACTTCCTCTTTCTCTTCCTGTGCTGCTAACCCACACTTCGACTATCTCTTTGAATTTCCCGCCCACGGGGCCCACAGCTCTTTTGTGTGTACATGTGTGGTACACACGAGCCCCTGAGCTATTGCAGCCTTTCTTCATTTCTGCGCTGCTTTACCTTCCCCTTCCGTCTCCCTACCTGTCATTATTCCTTTCCCTTTGCCCCTTCCTTTCCCTCTCTTGGTGTTCTCATCTATGTCGGCCCAGCTATGCTCCTGACTTCGTTTCGTCTTGCGGTTTTCGGTTGTTTGCTTTTACTCCTCCTGTTGGACTTCACGTTTTTGACCTCCATTTCTAAATTTGGAATCTGAGCAGGTGGGGAAGAACTCCCTCCCTAGCGCCTTTGGTGTGGGTTCCCCTCGACCTCTTCCTCTTCCTCCTCCTCCTTCTCTTCCTCTTCCTCATCCTCTCCTTCTCCCTTTTCCTTCCTCCCTTCCTTCTAGCCGTAGTCCTTTTGCCTCCTTGCTAGGTTACCAGTTCGATAGCCCCATCTGGCTGAGACCGCTGGCACAACAGGGATCACACTGCTCGTACCTGCACTCTGAACGCCTCGCGATAGCCTAGGAGCGATTGTCTATCTTTTTAGGGCATCGGAACTCCCGGCAACGACCATCATGCCAGGCGGCCGTTGCTGTGGGTGGATGGCGCCCACCAAGCGAGCCCCTGATCGCAGTGGATGGACATTTGGCACATAAAAGATGTTGAACTCTCTGACCGTCTTACGTGGCCGCTTTTCTTCCTAGCAATAGTTCTCTCTCAGTTCCTGTTTCTGCCTCCCCAGACTTTCCCCCCTTTGGTTCCCCTTGGTAGAAAGGCTAGGCCCGCTGGCTTGGGGCAAAACCCTTTCTGCGGTTCTTGGTCTGTACCAGGATTGATAGGAAGACTTTTGCCTCCACCAAACCCCTTATTGTGGAAAGTATTGAGGACAAGTCCTTAAGCAAGTTGAGATTTGGCTCCCTCCTTACAGAGGCAACTCCTGCCAGTCAGTCAGCCTGCCTCTGTGGCTGCGACCGCTTAGGAGACATACCATTGAATATCACCCCTCACAAGTGTCATTATGACATAGGTGTAATTTTTCATGAGGATCTTCTCCTCCAGTCCAACGATGAGCTCAGGGCTAATCTGGAATTATGTGGCTTTCATTTCGTCCAGCGCGTACCTAACGACATCGTTTAGACATTGGCGCTTTCATCCTGGCCTTTGCAGGGGATACCCTGTCCGAGAAGGTAAAGGTAATGGTATACAGATGCAACGCAAACTGTACATTCCACCTCCCACGTGTTGCTTCCGTTGCCTCAAGTTCAGCCACATGTTCTCGTGATGCTATGCCACTCCTATGGGTGGTGATGGTGGTCGCCCTCTTCATGTGGGGTGCCCTTGCACCCTACTGCCTAACTATGTAGACATTCTCCCTGCTCACCAGTATGTCCAGTGTATACAAAGGAAAAAAGAATACAGAAATAAAGATCGTTGACAGTCTTAGCTACTTTCAGGCCTGATGGTGAAGTCTGATAGACTTCACCCTGTGAATCTCTCACCTACTTTGCTTCAATTATGTCTTCCCCTCGTCTCCCCTCCTCCTTACCCCCAGCCTGCCCCCCTTCCCTTTCCTCCACTCCAGTGGCTCCCATCCCTTCCCATCAAGGAACCCCTCCTCCTCCTCACCTAGAGAACAAATCCTCTTCTCTGGCTCCTACTAGGGGCGGGGCTCCGTCTCGGAACACCACTCCCCAACATTCTCAAGACAGAAAGCCTACAACCTACAGTCAGATGAGGGGCCCACGCTCTGAGGCCCCAAAGCCACTTGCTTTCTGTACAATGCAGACATCGCAGTCACCTATTCCCTTACTGATAACACTTTTCCCTCCCTCCAAGGGAGAAGGAGCAACACAAGGACGAGGTTTCCCCAACATCCCAGGGGCTTTCACCCCCCTCCCTCTCACTCTGAATCAGACCCTGTTTTTATTGATGTCACACCATTCACGTCAGTGACGACCACTGACACAGTGACATGATCTCCCCTCAGCTTCTATATGTCTAGCCTGAATTCTCAACACACGATAATCCACTGGAATTGCGACGGATACTACAGTCACCTACCGTAAATGCAACAACTTGTTCTGCATTCTGTCTTGCTCTTCAAGACTTCCATGACAACCATTCTCCAACGTTTCGTGGTTATCGGGCGTCCTGTCAGAATGGTGTGGGCCCCAAGATAGCATCTGGAGGAGTCTGCACTTTCCTTCACACTGATGCTATTAGTGACTGGGTCCCCCTTCATACCAACCTGGAAGCAGTAGCGGAACGAGTGCGACCGACCCTAGCAATCACCATTTGCGATGTATACCTCCCACAGATAGGTCACTTCGTCAAGTTGAATTGCCTGCCTTAAACGGCAACTCCTGCCCCCGTATCACCTCCTCAGTGACTTCAGTGCACACAAGCCCCTGTGGGAGTGGGCCACTTCAAAGGGTAGCGGTTTTTTTAATGACCAACTTATTGCAGACTTTCATGGATCTCCTAAATGCTTTAGTGCTGTTCTTGGCACCTTTTCTGCCATTTATCTCACGACCTCCTCACCTACTCTCGTGACTTCACAACACTAGTCACCCTATGATGAATTTGTGATAGTGAACACTCACTGGTGATTCTTTCGTTCCCCTGCCGCCTCCAGCCAGACATGCCTCAAAGATGGGCATTATGCAGAACCAACCGGGCTTTATATATGTTTGCTGTCCACGTCGACACCTCTCTCTCGGATTGGATTGATGTGATCGTACAACACGTCTCTGTCACTATTCTTCACGTCGCTGGCACTCCTGTCCCCATATCCACAGGTCCTCCATGTCGTCAACCAATCCCTTGGTGGACCAATGACGTAGCATTCGCTATCCAGGACCACTAATGGTCGGTGCAACGATTTAAATGATACCCTTCACAGACTAGCCTTATCGCTTTAAAGAATCTCTGTGCTAGGGCTCGCTATCTTATTAGGCACAGTAGAAGGAAATGCTGGAATCACTGTGTTTCCTCCCTGGGAATGTATGCCTCTTCATCCCAGGTTTGGTCCAATCTCCGTAGCCTTCTGGGCCGCCAGCGACAATCAGTTGTCCAGGGTATCATCCTAAAGCGAGCTCTGTGTACTGATCCATCCATCAGTCCTTGCAGAACACCTCGAAACGCAGTTCTTGACAGCATCGGCATCCTCCACCTATCCTGCTGCCTTTCTCCACCAGAGACGATGAGTTGAAGAAACCCCCCTCTGTTTCAATCCCCGCCAAGCTGAAGCCTATAATGATCCTTTCACCAAATGGGAACTCTTGCAGGTTCTAACATCTGCACGTGACACAGCCCCAGGCCCAGATTCCATCCACAACCAGATGATCCAACACCAAGTTACCCAGAGGCAACAATACTCAGTGTCTTCAGATGCATTTGGCTCATGGTTATCTTCCCCTCACAATGGCGAGACAGTATACTTATTCATGTACTTAAGCCCATGAAGAACGGAATGTCTCGCGACAGCTACCAAACGATTAGCCTGACCAACGTCCTTCGTAAACTGCTCGAGTGGATGGTTAGCTTCCGATTATGCTGGGTACTCGAATCTCAGGGTCTTTTTCCTCATATCAGTGTGGCTTCCAGGACGAACGATCTACAACTGATCAATTACTCAGAATGGAAACAGAAACCCGATAGGCTTTTGCTAAACGCCGACACCTTGCGTTGTCTTCTTTGACCTACATAACGCATTCGACACAGCTTAGCACCGAAATATTGTCGTTACCCTCCATGACTGGGGCTTTCCACCCCTTTTCGATTTGTAGGTGCGAGTTTTTATGCCTCCGGCTATCATGGGTAGATTTGGCACTCCATTCAGCATCCTTCGGATCCAGGAAGGGTTCTGTGATAAGAGCCACACTCTTCCTCGTTGCCATTAATGGGCTTGTAACTTCTGTTAAGCCTCTGGTTACACTGGCATTGTATGTCGACGAGTTTTACATCTGCTGCAGCTCCCACTCGGTAGAATCAGCTGAACGCCAGCTCCAAGGTGCCATCCAATGGGCCTCTACAGGGGCCCTTTCCCATGGCTTCCAGTTTTCTCCCTCGAAAACACGGGTTATGCATTCTTGCCGTTGAGCCACAGTACACCCCGATCCAGCACTTTTTTTAGGCAACCAGCGCCTCGATGTAGCACAGCACCGGTTCTCGGACTTCCTTTCTCATAAAAAGCTGTCGTGGCTGCCCTATATACGCCACCTGTAGACTACCTGCATTCGGAACCTTAAAGGTCTCTGGTCCTGGCTCGCACATCTTGAGGTACAGACTGTGCTACTCTTCTCCACCTTTACTGCGGTATGGTTTTTTCCAGACTATATTATGGTTGTGTGATTTATGGCTTAGCAGTTCCTTCCACTCTGAAACGATTTGACCCTTTTAATCATTATGGGATGTATCTGGATATCAGTGCCTTTTGCACTAGTCTTGTCTACAGTTTCCTTGCAGAAGCGGGTATTTCCCCAGTACAAATACGATGGAGTCAACTCGTGGTTTCTTGCGCAATCGGCATTCGACCATTCGGCAATTCCTTCGTGTATCCTGCCCTCTTTGCAAACTTGGAATATCTTCCTCCTGATACCTGCCCTCAGGTGGGATTGCCAGTTGGAATGCATCCTCACTTCTCTTTTTCAGGATCTCCATCATCTCCCCATCTCCACTCACTGGAATGAGCCCTGCGTCTTTCCTCCCCCCCCCCCCCCCCCCCCCTCTGAATTGTAGTTAGACCACAGATTAGGATCGACATATTCCAAGATCGTAAGATCTCTGTCACCTGTATGTTGTTCCAGCATCTTGTACATGCCATCCTTGAAGAGTTACAGAATTCGGTCATCTTCTACACTGATGGTTCTAAAATGATACAAAAGATTGGATACACTTTTACGTCTCTTGCTGGCGTGGAACACCATTTACTGCCGAGATCTCGTAGTCTGTTCAGAGCAGAGCTCCTAGCCTTAACAGTGTCCTCCATTTTATTACTCAGGCCTCCCTCCACAGAGTTTTAATATGTACTGACTCAATGAGCAGTCAGCAGGCTATAGACCGACGCCACTCATGTCACCCTTTGGTCTCTGCTATCCATGACCTCCTCCATGCCCTTGGCTGTGAAGCCTGCGAAGTTGCCTTTCTCTGGGTCCCAAGGCTTGTGGGCATCCCAAGGAATGAATAGGCTGACCATTTGACTAGAGAGGCAGATACTTGACCCTCACTGTCTTTGGTGATGCCAATGCAGATATGCAGGTACACGTCAAATCGCTCTTTGTCCAGAAGTTCGCTACTGCTCTTAGTAATAATCTTCGCTCTTCCTTCTGCTCCTCTAGGGAGTCCACTGTGTCAGGCCATCTAGGTATCTGTCATACTAGGCTCGCCCGTTGTTTTCTCTTGCTTAACGTGGCTGTGGAGCCAGCCTGACGGTATTTCATATATTGGTGGAAGGTCCCCTCTCTTGGCTCTTCGTACTAAGTATAACCTTCCAGATTCCTTGTCTTTAATATTAGCTGACAATTGACGGGAGGCTGAACTGGTCCTCAGGTTCCTATATGAAAGTGGTTTTTATTTTCGGTTATAAGGTTTTGCTTTACTCCTGGAGTAGGGGCAGGGTGGTTGTGGTTGGGGCCTGTCTTCGTGTTTTCTGAGTCTCGGACCCATGACCTCTCCCCTTGCAAAGACCGCTCTTTTATCCCTCTGTTTTTCCAGTTTTAAGATTTGGCCTACACTTTTATGCCTTCTACTGTGTAGATTTATAGCTTTCTTGCTTTATAGTTTCACCCTTCTGACTGGATGCGCCCACTGTTAACGGACACCTCCATCTTACGCAACTAAGTTCTGAACTGCGGAACTGATGACCTCACGGTTTAGTCCCATAACCCCGTTCAGTCAGTCTAGTCCAGTCCTGTAACGACGTGTCGACACAACAGTTGAGTCAAATAGCTGCGCATGCCGCCAGAGCCAGTCAGCAAAACATCTCTCTGCGAGTGTGCTACAAATACACTGGTATGTAAAACTTAAAAGAAAGTAACTTTCGCATTATATGTCACTACCATGTAAGATAGCTCGATGAAACTTGAAGTTCATCTTTTCATGATGTAAATACTGATTTTGTTAGTTACCAAGTAACAGCATAACGACTTTGTTTTATGACCATCGTTAAATTACACTGGTCACGAACGATGAAAAAGTATTTTTAATTATGTCATGTGTGGATGTTGTCATTTTAAGAAAGATTTTAACAGTGTGTGAAGCCATGATGGCACCAACACTAATCAAGTACGTTTTATGACCTGAAGATGGCTAGATTGTTAGCTAGCAATCGATCCAAATAAGCCGCGCGGAATTAGCCGAACGGTCTGTACCGCTGCAGTCATGGACTGTGCGGCTGATCCGGGCGGAGGTTCGAGTCCGCCCTCGGGCATGGGTTTGTGTGTTTGTCCTTAGGATAATTTAGGTTAAGTAGTGTGTAAGCTGAGGGACTGATGACCTTAGCAGTTAAGTCCCATAAGATTTCACACACATTTCTTTTTATCCAAATAAAGGGAATTTCATGTGCGATCTTGACTTCATGGGTCTTCAGTCCCTAACATTAATAAAAATTTACGGTAGATAGCGTATTTCCTGGTCATCATCATCATCATCATCATCATCAGTGTTCTGCCAAAAGGCAGGTTTCCACATGGTAGTTCTCTTCTGCCATCCTCTTCAGGTCTGCATAATTTCCTCTTCCCTTTACGTCGTCTATCATCTTGTATCTCCTTCTTCCTCTCAGTCTTCCCCCACAAACCAATCCTTCCAAAGTATCTGCTAGCAAGCACTCCCTTCTCAATGAATGTCCCAACCAGTTCTTTTTCCTTTCTCTTACAACCTTCAGCAGACATATTCTCTCACCAAGCCTTTCGTTACTCACTCTTTCCATCCAGCTTATTCTCTCCATTCTCCTCCACATCCACATCTCAAATGCTTCTAACCTTTTTTCATCCTCTCGTCTTAGCGTCCATGTTTCTGCCTCACTCCAGGCAAAACATTTGTCAAGCCTTTTCCTTAGTGCTTTATCTAATTTGCCACGTAAGAGTCTCCTTTTTCTGTTGAATGCCTCCTTCGCTATGGCAATTCGAGTTTTCAGCTCCTGGTGACATCTCAAGTCTTCAGTTATTGTGCTTCCAAGATATTTAAATTCACTTAGTTGGCTAATGGTAGATTGTCCTATTTTAATATTGGACAGTCTGCGTCTTGTACTGATGACCATACTCCTTGTTTTTGATGTGTTTATTTGCATCCCATATTCCACACAAGCTTCATTCAGATCTTTGAGCATGCTATTCACTGTCCACTCACTTTCGGCCATTAATACCATGTCATCAGCAAATCTTATACATTCTATTCTCTTTCCACCAATACATATTACTCTTTTCCCATCTAAGGTTTTCGCAATAATCTCTTCAAGGTATACGTTAAACAACAGGCAACAACCTTGTCTAATACCTCGTCCAATGCTGCTTCCTTATGACATTTCATTTCCAGTCCTTATCCTTACTTTCTGGTGTAAATATAGATTCTGTATCACTCGTCTCTCTTTCCAATCGACTCCTTTCCTCTTCAAAATATCCGTCAGCTTGTTCCATAGAACTCTGTCAAAAGCCTTTTCTAAATCTATAAACACAGCAAATATTTCTCTACCCTTTCCCATATATCTTTCTGCTATAGTTCTTAACAGGCCTGTAATACCATCTGCTCATCCATATTTTATTAATTTGATTGATCCTAAATTCAAACGATTTTTCGATATGGGCTTAGAATTGTATAAAAAAACAATAAATGAATTGGATTTACATGGTATAGAAAATTTATTGTGTTCTGGTTCCTTTTTCTCTTCTAAATCCGAACTGCTCCGCTGCAATCCCTCTATCCAGCTTGCCATATAACCTTCTATTCAACACTCTCAGCAAGACTTTAGCTGCATGAGAAATTAGACTGATGGTTCGGTGCTCTTCACGTTTTTTAGTGTTTCTCTTTTTCTCTGTTAGTATCATAACTGTAGGAGTCCTGGTCGACTGTATCAAAAAACTAATTGTCTTCCCTGTGTGTGTCCAGTTCCAGATGTTCAGCCTTTGCCTATCGAAGCAGTCCATTACTTCCTTTTCACTGTAGCTCTTGTGCCTAGTATCTTCTTTGCCTTTTCACGTTCGCTCTCTCTAAACGAATACTGTGCGCCTCTCTCTCGTACTGATAGGTCTAGTGTTCGTACGACAAGTTTCACCAGTAGCGCCACGCTGAGTGTAGCTTTGTAAGCCCCGGTGAGGGATGTTTCTTTGTGGTCGCCGAACGGCATATGTCTGTGTAACCAAGGGCACCGACGAAATGCTGCTGTTAAGCGTGTCAGAGACAGAGCAACACTGAGCAAGGTTGGTCCGTTGCCAGGGGCAGGTACTGAGGGAGATGGTGGTCTTTATTTAATAAAATTGCAGCCAAATAGCCATATACAGTTACTTTGCTTAACATTTTACATTTACATTTTACATTTGTGCATATTCATTTATCGATTTCACTCTTTTACTGCACAGTTCCATGTGATGTCGTTCACAGGCTTCGTTACACAGTTCACATACACATGTTGTGGTTGGGTCATGATAAGTTTTGCTTTTGCAGATTAGATGATGAAAGCCGTGAATAGAAAGTCTAGTTACGACATGTCGCTGTTCGAAGTTTGGTGCTGTCCATGAGCTGCTTCGGTGCCATAGAACTCGGGCCATATTTTTTCTCGTTTGTCCTCCATGATATTCAGTTGCTTTCTGGAAGCCCTGGTGTGTGGCATCATATATCGAAGTCTGATGTCTTCAATTAGGAATGTCTCTCTCCCTAGCAGGTACACTAGTCTAGATCTTGTTGTCTTTGAGAGACCTAGTGCTCTTTTTAGGTAGGTCGATTTTACCTTTTCTAGTGTTTCTAGATTTTTTTCTGTCAGGTGGTCCCATATAACCTCCATGCCATTGGCCAGGACTGGAAAGATTTTTGTGTTGAATAATTTCATGGCTGTTTCAAGGCGGATGTTTTTGATGTCCTGTATTGCTATTATTGCTTGGGCTGCACGTTCTGTTGTATGTTTTGTGAAGCATTTGGCTGTTGGTTGCAATGCTGGTCTTTTCGCAGGGGCGTGGTGCTGTGGGGGTCCCTGGGGGCGACGCTATGCGCGTTGTTAGTGTTCGCCTACCTGTGCTGGCTGGAGGGTCGGTGCCCCGGGGGCGGCTCGTCACCCACCCCTGCCGTGGGCGGCGGCTGCCCGGGGGCGGCGGGGGCGGCGGCCGGTGACGAGGGGCGGCACACGGTGAGCGCCCACCGCTGGCTGCGCCTCGCCGTCTTCTCCATCACCGCCGCACTCTTCGCCGCCTGCGCCGTCATCACACTGGTGAGTACACACTGCTAGCCCGCCTACGTCTGTGAGTGGCTGTGTATGTTGCGGAATAGCTGTGAATCGTCTGGAGTAGTTACGGCGAAATTTTATAACGTGTGACCCACTTTCCCTGAAGGAGTACTGTGAGTAGGGGGTTGATGCAGCTCTATTACATATAGCAAAATATCGGAATATAGCGGAAAATCAGACCAGCTGTGTGGCTGGACTGAAGAGTTTTAAGCAAACAGAACACAGCATGTTGTTCTGAATGGAGAGACGTCTACAGACGTTTAAGTAACCTCTGGCGTGCCACAGGGGAGTGTTATGGGACCATTGCTTTTCACAATATATATAAATGACCTAGTAGATAGTGTCGGAAGTTCCATGCGGCTTTTCGCAGATAATGCTGTAGTATACACAGAAGTTGCAGCATTAGAAAATTGTAGCAAAATGCAGGAAGGTCTGCAGTGGATAGGCACTTGGTGCAGGGAGTGGCAACTGACCCTTAACATAGACAAATGTAATGTATTGCGAATACATAGAAAGAATGATCCTTTATTCTATGATTGTATGATAGCGGAACAAACACTGGTAACAGTTACTTCTGTAAAATATGTGGGAGTATGCGTGCGGAACCATTTGAAGTGGAATGATCATATAAAATTAATTGTTGGTAAGGCGGGTGCCAGGTTGAGATTCATTGGGAGAGTCCTTAGAAACTGTAATTCATCAACAAAGGAGGTGGCTTACAAAACACTCGTTCGACCTATACTTGAGTATTGCTCATCAGTGTGGGATCCGTACCAGATCGGGTTGACGGAGGAGATAGAGAAGATCCAAAGAAGAGCGGCGCGTTTGTCACAGGGTTATTTGGTAACCGTGATAGGGTTACGGAGATGTTTAGCAAACTCAAATGGCAGACTCTGCAAGAGAGGCGCTCTGCATCGCGGTGTAACTTGCAGTTCAGGTTTCGAGAGGGTGCATTTCTGGATGAGGTATCGAATATATTGCTTCCCTCTACTTATACCTCCCGAGGAGATCGCGAATGTAAAATTAGAGAGATTCGAGCGCGCACGGAGGCTTTCCGGCAGTCGTTCTTCCCGCGAACCATACGCGACTGGAACGGAAATGGGAGGTAATGACAATGTCACGTAAAGTGCCCTTCGCCACACACCGTTGGGTGGCTTGCGGAGTATAAATGTAGTTGTAGATGTAGATTGTAGCGGATGGAAGGAAGAACGTCCAAAAGTAAGCATTGCTCAGAATCACCTTGAATCATTCAAACAAAATCACGTACACGCATGAGTTACGTTCGACGAGCCACAGATGTTGCTGTGGGGAGATGCCCAGCATTGCTCAACGTTATCTACAGATAGACATACCGTAGGTGCAACCGTGTCAGAGTGATATGAGATAGTCAGAGTGCTCTGTGATATTGGTAGTTTATTTTGGGGTAGCATTGGAGTGTTAAGAAGGCGGTGTGCAAAAATAATCTCTGACGACGTACAGTATACGATACGTACGAGGGGGAGTTGGAGAATAAGTTTCCGCTGTCGACTGTGGGCAGAGTTGTGTGATGTGGGCGAATGACGGCACGGCAGGTGAACGCGCACGTGCAAGACACCGATACATCATCGGGTAGAGATCGACCGCGATCAAGCAGATGGCGCTGTCGCAGTGCCTGCGCAAAGCAGAGGCCAACCGCTCAGTCTTTTCCCGGAGCTATGGAGAGAAGGTGCGTTTTGGAGTCGTGGTCACAGGCGGAAGTAAGAGTATCAGGCACTGAAATTCATAACCGCCTTGTTGAGGTATGGGTCAGGTGTGATGTCGAGGCAGATGGTGCGGAGATGGTGCCAGCATTCAGTTATGGACGTCAGCAAGTGTAGGACACACCGAGACCTGGACAGACGCTACAGATGCAGATGTCAGGAAGGTGCATGACATGATTAAAGCGGTTGAACTTGGGATCAAACATGAGCGAGCTCACAAAGGTCATCCACGACAATCTTTGATATAGGAAGGTGTCAGCACGATGGGTGCCCCGCCAACTGACCCCGACACACATGGAAGTTCGCATGGCGTTCAGCATGGAACAGCTCGTGCGTTACCATGAATCTGGCAATGACCTTCTGTTTCGGATTGTGACGGCGTATGAAACGTGGCCCGAATCGAAGGCCACACCCGTGGAGTGGAAACATCCGTCATAACCTGTCCCAAAGAAGTTCAAAAGCACTCCGTCTGCAGGTAAAGTGTTACTCACCGTTTTCTGGGACGCCAAAGGAGTTTAGCTGCTGGAATTCCTGAAGGATTCAACCATCAATGCTGCGCGGTTCTGTGGCACTCTGTCGAAATTGAAAGAGATGATTTGGAAAAAGCGGCCTGGCCTTCTGAGATCAGGCGTTCTGCTGTTGGATGACAATGCGAGACCACACACGGCGATGGCAACACAAAACCATATTGCAACTCTTGGCTGGGAGCGCCTACACCATCCCCCTTACAGTCCGGATCTCGCACCAAGTGACTTCCATCTGTTTCCTGCTTTGAAGAAGACTCTCGGCGGAAGGCGCTTTGGTAGCAATGCTGAAGTCAAACAAGCCGTTCAACGCTTCTTCCGTGTGTAAAGCGGTATGATAAATTTCTCAATGTACTTCGAAATTATGTAGAAAAATAAAGATATGACTTATCTTTAATGTCTCACTCTCTTTTTTTTTTCTTTCACACACAACTATGACCACAGTCGACAGGGGAAACTTATTTTCCAACTCCCCTTCGTATTTCACTAGGTGAGAAGCATGATTGGCGACAGTTCAGATGACGTGAAATCGGTCCTACGTTAAGAGGTGAGGCTGAATATGAGAGACGTGTGACAGAGCTGATTACAGTTCAGTTCAAGATTAGTCGTACAAAACGCTGTTCGATCTTCCAGAAAATCTAAGTAATATTTTCTCATTTTCATTTACCCACGCACCTGATGCAGAACAGTATTTTGCAAGTACCATCTCAAGTGGTATCACATCTGCGTGGTCCCTGATGATTTACGCCTACATCGTCCGCGTAGGCACCTACCACGGTGTTTGTCCCTGGAACGGTAATGTCTGTTAATCTGTGCTGTAGCTGCATCAGGATAGGTTCCAGCGATATAATGAACAGAAGCCAGGATAAGGGGCTGTCTCGGATAACGCCCCTTTTTTATTTTAATGCAGATGTTTCGTCAGTTGACAGTTAACGGAGATTTGTGCAGTAACACCCATTGCCATGTTCTTGATGATGTCGATGGTTTTTGGCAGGAAGTCCGTTCAGCGCATTGCCTTTATCGGGTACTTGTGATTAATTTGATCAAATGCCTTATGGAAGTCTATGAAAAGCAGTCAACATTTTATGATACTTGTCTATGTTAGCGCAATTTGTAAAATCGTCCTTCTAAAAGCGCGGGAATGCTGTTGGCCTTTGATGTCAGCGGTGCTTATTAATTACTCGAGCTATAGTTTATATTTCGAATTTAAAAGCGAAATCGGCCGTAGGTTGTTTATTTTTTGCAGCCTCTGTTCTTCGGGATCAACTCAATTTTCCATTGTTTGAACTTTGCAGGCACTGGCTTTCCCCGTAAGACTTCGGCGAACTTCTCTACTATTAGGGTCCAAAATTGTTTATAGAATTCAGTGGGCAGTCCGTCAGATCCTGGAGATTTCCTAGCGGGAGAGCTGCGCACGATTTCCAATACATCTTCCTTGGTGACGTCCGAAGAAATGTTCACATCGTCATCTCATGACATTCGTGGATGATACGTACCAATGAGCTCATCATATTCTTCATTTGTTTCCCCTGATGCTTGCATGCGTTCATAGTACGCTGAGATTTCTTCTGTGTGGAGATTATGGTTCCATCATCGATTTGGAGTTCATCCGTGAAAATTCTTCTTCTATTCTTGGAGTTTCTGACAAGATGGTACAAAGCATCAGTCTCATCTTGAGTGACTGACTTTGCTTTGGATTTTATCTGGAGTCCCTTCAGTTCCTTACGTTTCAAACTTCTTAACTTTGCTTTTGTTTGCTTGATGTCTTTTAATCCTGTAGGAACTGCATCTGTCTGATTGTAGGAGTCCCTTAGCACGCTATGGTAGAATTCTACAGTCATGTTCCTTTCTCTGGCCTTATATATACTAAAATATATTAAAACTTTCCTTAGATTCGGTTTCACCCGTCGGGTCCACCATTCTAGCACACTTTGAAAGTTGTGCAAAGAACGGAAACACATTTATCAAGCTCTGGTTATGGCTTCTTCTAAGTCTTCTTCTGGTAATATCGATATGTTTAGATTCCACTGGCTTATTACTCTTCGGGTAGTTTATGGTGTTAAATGTACGCAGGTTAACAACGCATTGTGGTCGGAAAAACTAACGGGAAAGGTTTCTGTTTGCAACTCTCTCTCTGCTAAATTTTAAGATACGTAAATTCTGACAATTCTACTAGAGGAATTCGCAACAATATGAGCGAAGTTCACCATTGTTGGATACTTTATTTCTCACGCTTCTTTTAAGTTTAAATGAACAACAAGGCCTCTCAAGTCAGTTGAGTAATTGAAGTTGGGAATTTGATCCTTACGACTCTATACACAATAGAAATCTCCCCCAATTATAAGTTGCAGGGTTTTTTTACTGGGTAAATAAATTACGCTTTCCTTAAAGAATGTGGCTCTTGCAGTTCTATTAGTGCTGCCCGAAGGAGCATATAAATTTACAATATTAACTACTGCTACATTTATTCCAATACTTCGTTCCGAGTCTGATCTATCAACGTTATGTACGGAAATGCCTCTTCCAACTAAAATGGCCGTGCCAACTCTCGTTTCAGTGGATGTATTGTGAAAACCAACACAACTGGAAAAATTTTGTTGTTGGGATATCACTTCCTGCAGGACAGCAATGTCCATCGCTGACTCATGTACCTGTAGAAACTGTTTCAGAGCTGCTATTTTTACATCCCACCCTATCCTGTTGATGTTTAACGTGGGAATCGTATATGACCGTAGCGCTGGAGTCTGGCCTTTTCTTATTTTCATTTTTTCTAGTCCATCATTTCATGCCATTCCATGTGGGATCCTTCCTGAGAATCTGACGGCAGACTACCGTCCCGGTTTTCATTTGAACCTTTCTTTTTACTTTTCTTACGGTTTGCATCGACACTGTCCTTCACCGAATTACTCCGCCCACTCCCTGAGTAGCTTTCCATCGAGGGCAGCCTCGGTGAATCTGTGGGTCACCCGTGTGCTACCATCTCATCTGCCGAGAGCGGCGCATACGCATTTTGCAAACATTTTTCCTACGCCCGGTCACTTCTGCGAATCACTTTCGCTTGCTGTTTGTTTGTTATTGTTCTAACACTCCTCTTGTTCTTTGTGGGATATGGACGGCGACGTCGTCTGTTGTTGACAGTTTTTCGCTACCTCGTCATGTTTGCTTTCAGTTGCATACCCGGGTGAGTCCGTTCACACTGATTTTGACATACCGGTACTGCAGTGCAGGGTTGTGGCATTAACTGGGCCCGAGTATTGTCATCTAACGGCGCGTCCTGGTCTGCAGAATGGAGCTGTGACGTCACCTCTAAATATTTGGTTAATGGTGGTGTACTCGGTTTGTCTACCTGTATGCTTGTCTCTGAGTTTCAATCTATGCTAACAATATTGACTGAAATTGTAGTTTCCAATATTGTTTTCTGAATGGCACCTAGAGCATCTAACGACAGATTGATTCCCTCTTCATCTGTTCTACAACTGTCAAAAGTTCGACGTCTCTTGTTAGTGACTACACTACTTTTCGCAATGGGTTCTCTTCAGCGTCTTTCCTAAATAAAGGTGGAAATGCTTCAAGATTTTGTGGCCTGTCCTTCATATTTCCCGTAATGCTGGAACCTTCACCTCTCGTCATCTGATTTTCGTTCACAAGATCAGCCAGTGTTAACCTATTACGCTGTTGTAAATTGTTCTGTGACACAAACACCTTGTTTGGACAGTTTTGCTGGAGATGCCCACTTTCTTTACATATGTGACAAGTCAAAGTCTGTCCATTGTAAATAACGTGGGCCTTGTAACCATAAACCAAAATATGAGAAGGGATATTTTGTTTGACATGCATCTCGACAGAACAAACACCACTATAGCATTGCAATCTGTGTTGCTTTACCATCGTTCGTTACGAATTTGCTTGATGTCTCCATATGATAAAACGTCTTTTAAGTAGCACTTTTCTACCACAGGAGGCAAATTAAATACTCTGATGTGTTTATAACCAAAACAATAATTTGGAATGAAAACTGTACTCACCGAATTGTCGCGATGGCGGAATTCAGCTTTTCCTTCAAATTTCTGTAAAATCACTAATGGGATAAGCAGCTCCACAAAAAAGCAATATTGCTCCAAATCGTAATAAGCAGTGTGCGTCTGATCCGAAGTAATACTAATGACATCAACGACCCAGCCATGAATTTCTAGTAAACTTGACTGGACATTACGGCTTGTTTTGTCAAATCCATATCTTAAACTTCCTGGGAAACATGGTAACCATTCCAATAGTTAACAGGTCCCAAAAAGAAGGAAACTAAACGCTTTATTCACACAATCACAATTTTACACAACACTGTAACGCACAGAAAGAACAGAAATTAGCGACATCCAAACAGAGCAGCACCGCGTCTGAAGCGACACAGCGCGTCTGTTCAGGACGGCCGTAAGAACCGCTATTCTGGTCCCAGACAAACGAAACTTTTGTGTCAATTGCTTGTAAAAAGGCTATAACGACACTGGACACCGCTTAAAGTTGAACTGTGTAACAATTATATTTTTAGATTATTTCTGAGAGTACACTATTCTACGATCTCTATTTACGTTGCTAAGCAGAGATACTATTACAATCGCAGACTGCATCGCCGATGTGCGGATATCAACGGAATACAGTCTGCCCCCGGTAGTTGAGTGGTCAGCGCTACAGAATGTCAATCCTAAGGGCCCGGGTTCGATTCCCGGCTGGGTCGGAGATTTTCTCCGCTCAGGGACTGGATGGTTTGCTGTCCAAATCATCATCATTTCATCCCCATCGACGCGCAAGCCGCCGAAGTGACGTCAAATCGAAAGACTTGCACCCGACGAACCGTCTACCCCACGGGAGGCCCTAGTCACACGACATTTACATTTTTAACGGAACACAGCGTACTGGTTGCGACCAAAGCGACCATCCCCACGCATTCGCAGCGTCACAGTCCAGCGTGAGGTTGAGTACCTTACAGTCCTGTTAAGTGGGATTGAAATTTCATCTGCTGTTTGCCGCGGGTCCCTTCATGTCGCTTGCACAAAGTAGCGGCCATCCGCTGCTGTGGTGGACCATGACTGACAACCGTCTCTCCTTCGGGCAGCATTATCTGTGGCTTGTAACGCTTCCCAAAGTCTTGAAACAATGCTGTGAGCAATACCAATCCTAAGGCTACACTCGTCACACTTCGTCCTTCTTCCAGTTTCCCGAAGATGCTCCCCTGTGTAAAGTCAATCATATATTGTCTGTGGGCCACGCTGTAATGAATGAAACCACCACAGTGAACCGCGAATGCTCTCTGATTGGCACACATTTTCTTTTCCAGTACCTCCAACTGCCTCGTGTTGCGGTGCCTGCCCCTTTTGGCACTTTAGTGACGATGACCTCTCGCTTTGTGTAGTCCAACTTCCTGTGCACAGCCAGGAAACATTTAGCAACATGCCCCAGCACTTCCTTTCGTTTTCACTGCGTAGTTAATGTGTTGAGTTACTTTATCTAGTGCGTCCTTAAGCTTTCCAGAGCGGTTATTAGGTTCCTTCAGAGATAAACGATCCGAATGCTGCAAAACTAAAACTGCTGAAGGAATCGTAATTCCTTTGCCTACGGAAGAGGGGGTTTACCCTACAAGATCGACAAGGTGACAAACTTGCCGCTACAAGAACATGAGGACACACCAACATGACGACGGAGCAAGGACGTGCACACCTTGGCCGTTCGCTTCACTCAGTAGTACTGAAAATAAAGAAATAGAGACTTCAAAGAAAGAGCAGAGGGGTGTAGTGCCATCGAAGAATGGCACAAGTGTACAGAGAACAGTGCGCTTTCGTTGTCATTCCGACGCTCAATCCGAGTTCTGGGGCAATTGCTGCCATCGTAACTCGCGGTTCTTCAATAAGGGCGTATACGAGTATGTACTGGACAAGGGTATCGGTAATGCGGTGTGACGTTCCAGATAGTGGTTCGAAAAATGCTCAAATGTGCGTGAAATCTTATGGGACTTAACTGCTAAGGTCATCAGTCCCTAAGCTTACACACTGCTTCACCTGAACTACCCTAGGGACAAACACACACACCCATGTCCGAGGGAGGACTCGAACCTCCGCCGGGACCAGCCGCACAGTCCATGACTGCAGCGCCTGAGACCGCTCGGCTAATCCCGCGCGGCAGATAGTGGTTCGTCCTTCAATGGCTTGTGCCACACCTTGACCTTGTAAGGGGCGTCCTTTGTTTTTTGTACGGCCTCTTCTGTTACAGCTCAGAATAGTAACGGATAGAAATAAAAAATTTATTAACTCATGTCCATTGCAACAGGCAAACTGACGCCAGAGACAGATGTGCTTCGTGTCGTCGACACATTACGACACCGTCTGTCGAGTGAGGATACGCCTTCAACAGCGAGTAGGCTGTAGCAGAAAACCAATGGAAGCGAGAGAAGCACATTCGTTAACTCGTAAGGCATACGACGGACGTTTGATAAGTCCGTGCAAAGTCCGAGGGACGGCACAACCGGCTCGTATCGAGGTCATCTTTAGTTAGTAGCATCTTTGGAAAGAATGCACACCAAGTTTCAGACATACTGGTCTATTTCTTTGTGTTTGGCATTCGTGTCAATCAAGGAAGTCGAGCGATTGTCAAAAAATGGACGAAAAAGAATTTCGTGTGTGATTACACATTACTTTATGAAAGGCAAAACGCCTCTGGAGACTAAAGAGAAGCTTGATAAACGCTACGGTGACTCCGCACCTTCGATTAGAACAGTTTACAAGGGGCTTCAAAATTTTCAGAGTGGCCATATGGGCACAACTGATGCTGAACGTTCTGGACGCCCTGCGGAGGTTAGACTCCAGAAATCATTGATAAAATCCTTGATGTGGTGGTGGGTGACACAAGAGTTAAGGTGCGTGAAATTGCTAGTGCTGTGGGCATCTCAAATGAACGGGTACATAATATTTTGCATAAACATTTGAACATGAGGAAGTTAACCGCACGATGGGTTCCGCGATTTCTCACGCTTGACCAAAAACGGAATCGTGTGAAGTGTTGCAAGGATGGTTTTCGGCTGTTCAGGAAGAATCTGCAGGACTTTAAGCGTCGTTTCGTCACTCTGTATAAAACATGGATACATTACTATACTCCTGAGACCAAACAACAATCTAAACAGTGGGTTACCAAGGGAGAACCTTCACCAAAAAAGCGAAGGACATTCCTCATCGACTATCTGGAAAAGGGTAAAACTATTACAGGTGCGTATTATTCATCGTTATTGGACCGTTTGAAAACCGAGCTGCAGGAAAAACGCCGGTGATTGGACCGCAAAAAGTCCTTTTCCATCGCGACAATGCACCAGCTCACACCTCAGCAGTGGTGGTCGCAAAATTAATGGAAATAGGATTCCAACTCATTTCACATCCCCCCTGTTCTCCAGACTTGGTTCCCTCGGACTACTGTTTGTTCACGAATCTGAAGAAACGGCTGGCGGGACAAAGAATTTAACCAAACGAGGAAGTGATTGCAGCAACTAATAGCTATTTTGCAGACTTGGACAATTCCCATTATTCGGAAGGGATCAACAAATTAGAGCAGCGTTGGACGAAGTGTATAAGTCTAAAAGAAGACTATCTCGAAAAATAAGAAAGGTTTACCCCCAACAGGTAAGTAGTTTTTATTTTTGCACGGACTTTTCAAACATCTCTCGAATTATAACGAGTTCTATCTCTTCCACTGACATGGTCTTCTGGACATTCAACGCTGAGCTGACTCAACCAGCGTCAGCTAGAATCCAACACGAAGCTGAATGAGCAACAGCTGAAAAAAGGCGACTTGTAAACATTGAGAATAAAATATTGAACTCTTATAATGTTTTACTAGCGTAGTCGACGCTTCACAGGTTCCTAACAGCTATCCTCATTCCACGCAGAAATGTTTCCTTTCGGCCCTCTCTAGTACACTCGTGCTATTGAAACTTCCTGGGAGATTAAAACTGTGTGCCGGACCGAGACTCGAACTCGGGACCTTCGCCTTTCTCGGGCATGTGCTCTACCTACTGAGCTACACAAGTACGACTCACGCCCCGTCCTCACAGCTTTACTTCTGCCAGTACCTCGTCTCCTACCTTCCAAACTTAACAGAAGCTCTCCTGCGACCATTCAGAACTAGCACTCCTGAAAGAAAGGATATTGCGGAGACATGGCTTAGCCACAGCCTTTGGGATGTTTGCAGAATGAGATTTTCACTCTGCAGCGGAGTGTGCGCTGATATGAAACTTCCTGGCAGATTAAAAGCGTGTGCCGGACCGAGACTCGAATTCGGGACCTTTGCCTTTGGCGGGCAAGTGCTCCACCAACTGAGCTACCCAAGCACGACTCACGCCCCGTCCTCATTTCAATTCGATGAATTTCCTTTCCCCGTTCTTCTTCCGCTGTCAGGAAGCACAGTGCATCTCGTTGCTATTCTTTTGAAGTCTCCATTCCTGCGTTATGAGCACGACTCTGTGCAGTGGACGGTTGACCAGTACACGTGCTCACTTTGTTGACACGTGGGTGTGTGCCTGTGTCGCTCTAGCGGTGAGTTTGAAGTCTCAACGCTCTTATAGCGACCACACAATGGCGTTACGATCACATCCCCTCTGGCTCGTTCTATTTGAAGGAACCTAATGGCACATGAACAACTAGAATCCTAACACATTTCCCTAGTGCACGCCTGAAGGAAGTTAAAGAACTGTCGATGGTTCTCCATCCAAGACAACGTCCAGCGTACTCCATATCAACAAAGTTTTAATAGAGTTAAAAATTTTACTTGGTACCTGATACGATGTCACTTTATTTAATAAGGGTTTGTGTGGTATAATGTAAAATATTTTTCTGAAGCCAAGACATTCTGCATCTATGTGACTGCGTTGATCCATGGGTAAAGCACGAGCTGATTTTCGCATGACCGATGTTTCAAGCTCCATGCTGATGACAAGTAGTATACTGAAATGGACGGCTGAAGTGCGGTGAGTGAGACGGCGGGGGGAGGGGGGGCAGCACAGAGGAGAAAAACATTTAAGTAGCTGAATAGAAACTGCTGTGAGTTGAAAGGTCATTACTTACAATATATCCACTTATACTCAAATGAGGCCAATACATGTCAGTTATTCGTGACATTTGTGGAATTTTAATTCACTCCCATCTATACTGCAAATAGTAGTTCGTCTTACTATTCACAACATTATATTAAAGGTGGCCCAACAAACGAAAACTTAACTTCTTACTCGATGTTTATATAATTTCTTTCAAGTTATTGTCTCACTGACAGAGCTCCTTTAGAAACTCAGTTTTGAGGACGATGCGGGAGGAAGGTGCTGCACTTTTCTTACAGAGTACAAGCCTGAAATGAACCTCTAATGGAACAAGAAAACAGAATAAAACTGTTCAATCCTTATACCTAATTATATCTTCAGAAAAAAATGGTACATAAACCATAACCGTTAGGTCCACAAACTTTATGTGTGAACTGCGTAAAGTGCTGACATTGAAAGTGCCCTTAATAGCACAAATATAATTTTAATTTGAAGTGTTACTGAAGCAGAACTGGGTAATTTGGAACAATCGTTGGGATTCGATGTTAGGGCCTCACTACGAGCGAAATTTATCAAATGTGCGATTCTGTTGTTGATAAACATTGATCCATCTACTTTCTCCCAGAATTTAATTAAAAATCATTGATTCACTGAGTAAGTGGATCTATGTTTTTTTAATTAAAACATGGAAGAATGTCGCACGACAGTTATATAGACCGTCTCATTTTGGTTTCTATGCGGTTTTTGGCCTCACAAAAACTAAAAAAAGATGTCATTTTGCTTTTCATGCGGTATTTGACCCCAGACCAATTAAAAAACCGTGTTTTCCCACCCTATGTGATAAGATTTTGTGACGAATGGGTTTGCGTAATTAACAGTGCCACCAATGTTGACTGCCGAAGTTGTGCAGTCACGCACATTGAACAGTAGGATGGGGGAATGGTTTCTCTCTTGCTTTTTTTTTTTTTCGTCTATAGCTCTCGTTGTGACTGGCGCAAAACATGTTTAATAATATACTGTCCACCGTTTCCCTTTCCTGTCTCAAGTTAAAATCGAGAAACAGCAAGTTCCGTAACGTATCCGAGTGTCCCCGGGTCATGTTCAGAATGTGTTGCGCAATTCGTGCCTTCAATTCAGCTACGTTCGTAACTGAAGCACTGAACACAATCGTGTAACCACACAGCCACTAGTCACACGGTCTAGGATCAGGTGACCTGGTCAACTAGGCTGTAGGAAAAGGCCGCTGATGATACCAGCATTTCCGAAGATCCTCTGCAAAAGCCGCTTTACTGGCTATGCAAGGTGCGGAGGAGCGCCATCTTGCATTACAATGATCCTTCCCACACATCCACGCTGTTGAAGTGTTGGAACGACGTTGGTGCCCAAAAGACCCTCATAATATTTACCAGTGACGGTGCAGGTAACAGCATTCAAAAAAATACTGTCCTACGATAAACGATGACGTCGATCCGTACTACACAGTCACCTATGCAGAATCAAGGGTTACCAGTTAATGTGCATGCGGATTTTCCGTTGCCCATGTTCTGCAAGTCTGAGTGTTGACATGTCCTTGTCGATGGAAATAGGCTTCATCTCTCAACAAAGTGTTCCATGTCCATTCAGTGCCCATGCGAGCAAGAAATTCCAGGACGAAAGTTTGACTTGCTGGCAAGTCAGCGGGAGGCACTTCCGAATAAGGGCGATTATGTGTAGATAGCAGTACAGGATGTGTCGTAAGATTTTCTGCATCGTGCTCGCAGGCATGTACAGTTCCCCGTGCACTGCATGTTTGCACACTACCACTCGATTCCTCCTGCACTACTGTGGGACGTCTTCGACAGACGTCCGATCAACTGCATTCCTTCCTCTGCCACATTGTACTTCAAAAGAAACTGTCTTTTCGAATTTTGTAATCATTCGAATCATGTGGAGTGACGTAGTCAAACGTATTCGATTTGAAGTTACAGTGTGACAAGGACTTACGTCAGAAATTGGGGACTTGGTCAAAAAATGTTCTGGCCTTTGTTTCTTTGTATAATTCATGGTCACCTATGTACTAACATTTGTTTATTTCTAATGCTGCAATTTTTAGAAGCATTAATATACTGAAAAACTACAACCAAGCACTAATGATTAATACATAGACATCACGCCATTGTGATTGCAGAATGAAACCTCAAACCATAATGTTGTAAAGTTTAACCACAGACAGCACAACTTCCTAAATTAATATCTCTCACGCATCTACAGCACCAGCCAAAGCAATATTTCTTTTCATCGTTTGACGTTGTGTAATCTAATATGTGAAGTTTTCGACAAATTCCAGTTGATCAGTCCAAGCTACATATTCTTTCTTTGGTTGGAGCCTCCAGGCGAATGACCTGGGTGACTTATTCAGCATTTCCCCGTGTGTGAGAGATACTTGTTTTTAACAAAAAGCAAATTTGTATTGCGGTCGGACGAGTGTCCACCTTCAACTGAGACAAAGGGAAAAGACTTTTACGTCGCCTCACTGGATACGTCTGTTTTCAGATTTATACAATCGTCTGGAAACACTTTATTTCCCGTATATCAAATTGTATCAAGCCTTTATTTTGCGGCTCTTCTTGCAACTATGTCCAAATATTTCTTACAGAGTTATGAGCATTTTCGGCTTCCAAACGGATTTCTGTTATCTATCAAACGATTGTTTATTCACAGATTTCGAGGAAACATTTTCCTTCGACCATGATGCAAGGGGTAGCGTTCGTGCGGGAGAATAGGACTTCTTTTAGTGGTTTGCTAAGCCGTACGTTTCTTTAACCTCCAACGCTACGCTCCAGATATATACGTTCACAAAAGGCTTCCTAACAGTTAAATTTATTTTCAACGCCCGCAAATTTCTCTTTTTCAGAAATCCTTTTCTTGGTATAGGCAATGCGCATTACATATTCTTCTTACTTCGACCATCGTCAGTAACTTTCTTTGCCAAATACAAAACTCAACTACTACTTTTAGCATCTCATTTCTTAATTGGAGCCGCCCGATGTGGCCGAACGGTTCTAGGCGCTTCAGTCTGGAACCGCGCGACCGCTACGGTCGCTGGTTCGAATCCTACCTCGGGCATGGATGTGTGTGATGTCCTTAGGTTAGTTAGGTTTAAGTAGATCTAAGTGCTACGGGACTGATGACCTCAGATGTTAAGTCCCATAGTGCTCAGAGCCATTTCTTAATCGGATTCCGTCAGCACCGTCTGATTTCATTCGCCTACCCGTGTTTTAGTTTCGTTGATGCTCATCTTGTAATATTTTTTCTAGGCAGTTTCCATTCAGTTGGTCTCCCAAATCTTTTACCATCTCTAACAAATTATGAATGTCCATGACCTTCAATTATCTTTCGAGTTTTCATTTTGATTTCATTTACTGCTTGCCCAATATACTGATCGAATCACATCGAGGACAGGCTACAGCCCGGTCTCATTTCTTTCTCAACCATCGCTTCCTTTTCATGTTCTTCGGTTGTTATAACTGCAGTTTGATTTTTGCGCGAGTTGTAGATATCCTTTCGCTCTTTATATTTTATTCCTGGTATTTTCAGAATTTCAGAGCGAATATTCCCGTGAACACTGGCAAAATCTTTCTCCATGTCAAGAAATTCTATAAACGTAGTTTTGCCTTTCTTTCGGTTCTGTTGTAGATTTATTCGTATTGTCGCTATTGCCTCGAGTGTTTCAACATTTCTTCGGTAACCAAACTTATCCGTCCCGAGGTCGGTATGTAACACTGTTTCCACTTTACTGTAAATAATCCGTGTTATTATTTTGTACCCATGAATTATATCGTGTTGGTGCATTAGTTCTCAGGGTTTTCCTATAAGTTTACTGACCACAACCGATAAACGGGGTAGAGACTTTAGCCACCAATAATATACTCTCCTTGGTTATTTATAACATTCGGCCAACGTTGGTGTAACTTTCCGATTCCAAGACTATAGAAATCACGTGGTTTTGAGACGAAGTAGTCGTCGAGCCATGTTCGGAGCGCATTTTCATCCTGACAGGAAACTCCTTGAAGCTTGTTCAACAGAGAGCGGTAAAGATGAATATCTGAGTGTGCAAGATCAGGTGAATGAGGTGGTTCTGAATCATTTCCCAACACAAACGTCGCAACTGTTGACAGTAAATGTCATCACAGGTGATTACACCGCGGGGGAGCAATTCGTAATACACGATAGCCTCACTGTTACACGAGATGCATAACATTAACTTTTGTGGATGGGCAGCTGCTGGTTTGTTTGGGTTCAACCAGTCCTTTCTTTTCCTTAAGTTAGCATAAAGACACAATTTCTCGTCACCATTAACGATACAGGATAGGAATGATGAGTGTTGTTCATGAGCCAATTGATGACGAGGAAGCAGAGGTGCAAATATGACCATCAGGTGGTTTCTGTGATTTTGGCTTAGAGCATACGGTACCCATACACCTAATTTACGAACATTCCTCGTTACATGTAAATATTGCACGACTGTGGAATGATTACAGTTCAACACATTTGCCGGTTCTCGAGCACACGATTTGGATCATTGTGGATTAATGCGTTTAAAAGATCATCAAACCCAAAAGGTCTTCCTGAATGTGACGGGTCACTAATGTCAAAACGATCCTGCTTAAAACGTGGAAGCCATTCTCTTGTTGTGCTCTGTTCAGTGGTGTTATGCCCATGCAAGATGCAAATGTTTCTGGCTCCCTCCGCTGCTGTCACCCCTCTATTGAACGTAAACAGAAGAAAATGCCGGAAAAGTTACGATTTCTCAATTTGGCACTCCTTTTTGTAGCGTCCAAACTCCACCCACTACCTCCAAATGACAATATTACAATATATAAACTTCAATAGTAACAGTGAACTACAAATAAAAAATGACAATAAATAAATAAACCTGTAGCAGCCGGAATACCAGCATGCAAAATAAAACCGTTACGAACGCATGAACACATCTAACAAAAACTGATGATTTGGTATTATTCATACCTGTTAGCCGTAATACAATGAATCCACAGTTATCAAGTGTTACCCTATAACAACAGCATACCAGAGAGAGAGAGAGTTTTCCCTGCACTTGGTGTTGCAGGTGGAGGTGGGCCCAGACGGAGAGGCGCCGGCGCTGCAACTACTGGAAGCTATGAACAGCAGCGCCAACTGGACGGACGTGGCCGCCGGGGACTCGTGGCCCGTCCTGGGAGCCGCTCTCACGCCGGACGCCGTACCGGTAGGTGCCCACCCGTCACGCCATGTGCTCTCTGTCTGTACCGACCCCGCTACCAAAACGGGGCTACTGTGTGAAAATGCAGGCGTTTTCGACGAATTTCATCGATGAACTGTTCTTGGCTTATCAGTCGAGTGGCAGAGTCATCTTGCAGCAAAGGTTCAACGTATTCCGTACTCGTCATCTTCAGGAGACAGGCGCCATATGAAGATGACGAGCAGGAAACCTCGTTGGAGCAAGGCTGCAGAACAGCCCTGTCTCCAGCTGACAACTCGAGGTTTCATCAAAGAGTTTTATGTTTTTATGCCTCCTGTTTGATAGTGACCTTACTGCCAAATATTGAAAAAACGAGTTTTTCAATTTGTAGGACTAAAAATGAATATGAAATTGTTAAAGTTGTCGAATTTTTTATAGAGCACTCTTGCAGATAATATGTGAGGTGTCACTACATAGGTGCTGGCGTTCCTTCTAGCTATTACACGATAGATGTACACATTCCAGTCACATTAAACTGACCAGCTGGCAAAAGCCTGAATGATCACTGAGGTTCTGGTAGGTAGCGATAGGTATGTGGAACCATGCCGACTCTAGAGCCGTGCCAAAAACGGTTGAAATGGCTCTGACCACTGTGAGACTTAATATCTGAGGTCATCAATCCCCCTAGACTTAAAACTACTTAAACCTAACTAACATAAAGACATCACACACATCCATGCTCGAGGCAGGATTCGAACCTGAGGCCGTAAGAGTCTTACCAAGTGGCGCTAGGTTTCGCGATTGAGGATCCATGACGGAAACAGCCCGATCGAGATGGTTCCATAGATTATCGATTGCGCTGAAATCCAGCGTGTTTTGATGGCCAGGGGAGCACAGTAAACTCATTCCGGTGCCCTTCAAACTACGTTGCATTGTCATGCTGGTAGATGCCATCGTGCCGAGTAAAATACATTCTGCAAGTGGGGGCGAACGTGGTTCCCAAGGATAGATGTATTCTTGTGTTGATCTACTGTGCCTTCCAGAATGTCGACATCACTCAGGGAATCTCAAAGAAACAGTCCCGAGACTATAACTCGCCCTCCTCCGGCCTGAACCCTTCCAACGATTGTTGCATCCAACAGCCATCTGTCGGAAGAAGTATATAACGTGATTCACCTCAGTCGACGCCCAGTCGTGGTACTGCCGCGCAAATTCGACCGTTTGTAATATAGTAAGCAGATTATGAAGGATGTAGGTTGCAATAAGTACACTGAGATGAAGAGGCTTGCACAGAGTAGGGTAGCATGGACACCTGCATCAAAACAGTCTTTGGACTGAAGACCACAGAAACAACAACAACAACAACAAGAGCGACATTTTGATTTCTCTCTACAATAAAACCCTGAATCTAGTTACAAATCTGGTCCGGTACTCGGTAAGCTCGTATTTTGTTCACTAGACGATACTGCGGAACTGTATTAAAATGCCTACCCAAAGGAACACGGCATCAGCCTGCGTGCGAATTGAATAATCATTACATTATTACTCTGCATCGAGCTACTTGTGACCACGGATCCCATATTCCGAACGACTCAGAAATTACCCTTCATTAACTTCCGCCGTCTGTGTACTTTGTCTTGTGTGTTTATTTTTCGCAACCTACGACACCAAAACTTCGTGGTCTCCTGAGTCTTTTAGAGGGCGGTAAGCGGGACACCAGGAAAAATACGTCTTTGGTCCCTCCATGACTTCGTATTCCAAGGCTATTTAACAAGCGGCATACTTCCAAGTATTTAACAACGCTCTCATCTCACCCAGAAGCTAACATTCTTCTTACTCCCCATCATATTCGCACTCAGTCTTACTGGGATATCAGTACTGTGCACAAATTCACGGCCCAGTCAAAGCTCGGGGACTCTTACTGTCTAAAAGATGCATGAATGATTTAGTGACTAAAGTCTGAAGCTCCATGGGACTGTTGACAGATGACGCGCTTGTTTCCTAAAAAAAAAAGGACGCGTCAGATGACTGGCGAACTGCAGGAAGGTCTGCAGAGCACTGATGACTGCTGTAGGGACAGGCAGTTGACCCTGAGCGTAAATATATGTAATTGCTTAATAGAAGAAACCCACTACTGTACAACTACGCTGTTGATGGCAAATTGATGGAAATTGTATCAAGCGTAAAATATCCCGCAGTAATCTTAAGTGGAATGACCACATAAGACAAATAGCGGGGACAGCAGATGCCAGATTGAGATTCATTGGAGAATCTTAAGGAAATGTAATTCATCCACATAAGAAGTGGTTTCCAAAAACACTTGTTTGACCGATTCTTGAGTGTTGCTCATCAGTCAAGGATCTTTACCAGTTTGGATTAAGAGAAGAGATAGACAAGATCTAACAAACGGCGGAGTTCGTTTAATCAGTGTGAGAGCATTACGGATACGCTCAGCTCCAGTTGCAGACGCTGCTAGAGAGACATCGTGCTTGATGAAGAGGTTTACTACTGGAATTAGTAGAGGGTAAGTTCCGAGAAGAGGTGGACAACTTACTGCTTCCTCCCACATATGTCTCTCGCAATCAACACGACGAGAAAATCCGAGAAATTAGAACTGATACGCAGTTTTGCGTCAGCCATTCTTCCCACACACCATTCGTGAACGAACCAGGGAATGGGGAAGAAGTGAAAAAAACCTGTAAAATGTGATCTCGAAACCGAACAACATAAAACACGGAGTAATACAAAACAATGTAACACACATGTTCCATGTAAAAGACCTGTCCGCTTACACTTGTTGTTCAAAATAGCCCATTCAACTAAGACCAAGAAGTGTCGGTTGAGGGGGAAAAAATTCTTGTAGTTGCAAATTTTTGTACAGGGGCAGAGGGCAGTGTCATGAACAACATACGAAAAATCCTGACCAGTGGGTGGGATTGGGGCGCTTAAAGGCAACTTCTTACGTTTTTCCTGAATATCTCGAAAACTCTGGCTTGTAGGGAAAATGTTGTCCTGTAAAAACAAAACTGCATTTAATTTCCAACAAGAAAGCTAGTATTCATTTGTCACTAGGTCTAATATTTTCCAAGTTACAGTGCTAGAAAAGTCGCAGATTATTAAAAATATTGTTATAGTGGTATAAATTGACGTACATTGTTAAATTAAGTGGGCTAAGAACAATTACTAAATGTGTGTACCATGCGAAACTACAGTAGAACCGTATTAAGGCATTAACTGTGTTCTGGGGGTGTAATAGGGTGGAAAGGCGGGGCTGGAGATTAGAAGCGTGAGGGAAGGCAGGTCTTCGGATTGTGGTCATGCGTTTTCCTCCTTCGTAGGTCTGCGAACTCAAGAGCCAGAAGGCAATACCCCATTCTCTCTATCGCAATGCGTCACAAAAATCAAATACAGTATATTTTAAAAATCTGTACCGACTCTTCCGCAGCTTGTCTTATGTATCGCTGGCTATGCAGATACGGGCATCACGGGAGGTGTTCATTTTCTACAGTGACTTAATACTACACGGAATACAGGCATGAATGATTAATAACACAAACGCAAGAACAGCATATAGACTGATTCTTCGTAAATCTTTGCGCACTATTCTATACTGCTGCTGGGGAAAATCGATTCCTAGTTACACTGTACGCCAGTTTCAGCATTCTTCCAAGAAACTCAACTTCCCCCCACCACGGGTAGTGCTCGCTTTTCGATTTACCGGCCGACTACACCTCCCCAGCATTTTCTGTCGCCGGACGATGTGGCCGAGCGGTTCTAGGCGCTACAGTCTGGAACCACGCGACCACTACGGTCGCAGGTTCGAATCCTGCCTCGGGCATGGATGTGTGTGATGTCCTTAGGTTAGTTAGGTTTAAGTAGTTCTAAGTTCTAGGGGACTGATGACCTCATAAGTTAAGTCCCATAGTGCTCAGAGCCATTTGAACCATTTTCTGTCCTGAAGTAGTGTGATTGGTTGTCACTTAGCATAGCGTCGTCGTAGCGTTCTCCCACTGCATTCAATAAATCCATACACTAGGTGCGCACTGACCAACTCTTCCTCACTAACACTGTCCGTACTGATTTTTGTCACTTTACAAGACGTACCGTGAGTTAATGGAGCAAGTTCATTTCCAAACAAGACATACAGCGCATATCCTTATAATTGCAGTGTTGTGCAGGTATGTTCAGTGCATTACAAATGTAGAGGTAAATGAGATATGAAATCAAACTAATTGAAATTAGTCTCTAAAAAACGTCTGTGGACCACGGGTGCATTACATCAAAATACTCAGTAAATATCGATGAGCAACATCTGAAACTTTATAGAGTTCGGGTCTACCCTGTATAATTTTTGGACGTAATCCGCAGATTGTAATCAGATCCAAGAGACTTCAGGTACAAGAGGGAAATATGACAGTGAAAGTCGAGAGGGGATGAGGGGATGGAAGTATAAATGATGAAGATGTAGAGTTTATGGGCAGCGGAGGTCTATGATATACAGGGTGGTCCATTGATCGTGACCGGGCCAAATATCTCACGAAATAAGCGTCAAACGAAAAAATTACAAAGAACAAAACTTGTCTAGCTTGAAGAGGGAAACCAGATGGCGCTATGCTTGGCCCGCTGGATAGCGCTGCCATAGGTCAAACGGATATCAACTGCGTTTTTTAAAAATAGGAATCCCCATTCTTATTACATATTCGTGTAGTACGTAAAGAAATATGAATGTTTTAGTTGGACCACTTTTTTAGTTTTGTGATAGATGGCGCTGTTATAGTCACAAACATATGGGTCACAATTTTAGACGAACACTTGGTAACAGGTAGGTAGAATGTAGGTACGTTTGAACATTTTATTTCGGTTTTTCCAATGTGATACAGGTACCTTTGTGAACTTATCATTTCTGAGAACGCATGCTGTTATAGCGTGATTACCTGTAAATACCACATTAAAGCAATAAATGCTGAAAATGATGTCCGTCAATCTCAACGCATTTGGCAATACGTGTAATGACATTCCTCTCAACAGCGAGTAGTTCCGTAATGATCGCACTTGCATTGACAATGCGCTGGCGCATGTTGTCAGGCATTGTCGGTGGATATCCTTCAACTTTCGCGACAGAAAGAAATCAGGGGACGTCAGATCCGGTGAACGTGCTTCGACGACCGATCCACCTCACATGAAATATGCTATTCAATTCCGCTTCAACCGCACGCGAGCTATGTGCCGGACATCCATCATGTTGGAAGTACATCGTCATTCTGTCATGCAGTGAAACATCTTGTAGTAACATCGGTAGAACATTGGGTAGGAAATCAGCATACATTGCACCATTTAGACTGCCATCGATAAAATGAGGACCCGTTATCCTTCCTCCCATAATGCCTCACCATACATTAACCCGCTAAAGTCGCTGATGTTCCACTTGTCGCAGCCATCGTGGATTTTCCGTTGCCCAATGTGCATATTATGTCGGTTTACGTTACCGCTCTTGGTGAATTACGCTTCGTCGCTAAATAGAAAGCGTGCAAAAAATCTGTCATCGTCCCGTAATTTCTCTTGTGCCCAGTGGCAGAACTGTACACGACGTTCAAAGTCGTCGCCATGCAATTCCTGGTGCATAGAAATATGGTACGGGTGCAATCGATGTTGATGTAGCATTCTCAACACCTACGTTTTTGAGATTCCAGATTCTCGCGCAGTTTGTCTGCTACTGATGTGCGGATTAGCCGTGACAGCAGCTAAAACACCTACTTGGGCATCATCATTTGTTGCAGGTGGTGGTTGACGTTTCACATGTGGCTGAACACTTCTTATTTCCTTAAATAACGTGACTATCCGGCGATCGGTCCGGATGCTTGGATGAAGTCGTCCAGGATACCGAGCAGCATACATAGCACACGCCCGTTGGGCATTTTGATCACAATAGCCATACATCAACACGATATCGGCCTTATCCGCAATTGGTAAATTGTCCATTTAAGACGGGTAATGTATCACGAAGCAAATACCGTCCGCACTGGCGGAATGTTACGTGATACTACGTACTTATACGTTTGTGACTATTACAGCGCCATCTATCACAAAGCGAAAAAAGTGGTCCAACTAAAACATTCATATTTCTTTAAGTACTACACGAATATGTAACAAAAAATTTGGGTTTCTATTTAAAAAACGCAGATGATATCCGTTTGACCTATGGCAGCGCCATCTAGCGGGCCAACCATAGCGCTATCTGGTTTCCCCCTTCCAGCTAGACAAGTTTCGTTCTTTGCAGTTTTTTCGTTTGATGCTTAATTCGTGAGATATTTGGCCCGGTCACTATCAATGGACCACCGTGTATATGGGTACAGGATGGGGTGTGTCACATATGGATTTTGGTATTGCCAAGAGTTGGAGAAGGGTGTGCTGTAGTGTTTGCTAAAACGTTATTTGTCACGGAAATGCGATATGTGAGACCGGAAGGCCAGCAGTTGTTTTGGAACTAATTTTTTGTAAATTTGTGGTAAGGTTCTATGGGACCAAACTGCCGAGGTCATCGGCCTCTAGGCTTACTCACTAATTAAACAAACTTAGGCTAAGGACAACACACACACCCATGCCCGTGGGAGGACTCGAAGCTCCGGCGGGGGGAGCCGCGCGAACCGTAACGAGGCCCTCCCAGACCGCACGGCTACCCCGCGCGGCTTTGGAACTAAATGGCGAGTAACAATGTCCCATACGCCCTCCCTGATGCTCTTCTTCATCCACCCTCTATAAAGTAGTAGCTATTTCCTGAGTAAACGAGTAGTTCTTAACGTTTTGCGCGTAACGATGCTCATTCCTCATGTCTACGCACAACCTTGGCTTGATGTAGCTGGTCGTCCTGTTGCTTGGAGTATCTGCTAGCACGTGGGAGGAACTGTTGTTTTATAAAAAGTCTGAATCAGGGTGGAAAAATGTGAAGATTTTATTAGGTGTTTTACTCTTAAGGAGCTGATTGCCTTCGGTTAGAGCGAGATTCGATGTTACAAATGGCACTTTCACGGCTGTCGTATCCAGTTCTATTGAATTTGATGTCGGGTTGTCCTTTCTGGTGTAAACAAGGAAAATATTTCTTAAATGGTTCAACGTACCAAAAAGACAATATTGGTAAATGACGGTACAGTACTGGACGAATATGGTTAACAACAGTACGTTCTTTATTCCCAGAGATGCTGTAGCAATTATAGTCGTCTACAAATTGTTTGAGGATTTTTTTACAACAGTATTCGATAACATCGAAAATGACAGATACAGTGTAAGAGCCCATTCGGGGTTGGAGCATGAAAAGAACGTCTTTGTACGAGTAGTTGCTTACTTAATTATAGGTCTGTGCTATTCATGAAGTTTTCTAAGTAGGTAATTGTGAGAGGTACGGTGTCTGTCAGTTAAGATATTTCAACATTTCTGTTGCGCATCGTCTCCAGCGATACGAGCCAATGACCACGGCTTCGTACTTTGTTTACGGTTGAAATGCCCTGCGAGTCCGACATGATAGGCTCGCATTACAGTTGGGCAGTACAGTGGGGAGATACAGTTATTTCATAAACAATATTTCCTGTAGAAAAACTTCAGTTTTTTTGTAACCTTTCATCTGATTTACCTACAACTGAGCGGATGTGGCCATTTCAATTCATATCTGCAGAGATCGGTATTCAAATATTTGTCTAAAATGAGTCTACTTGGCGGCCGGTGTGACCGAGCGGTTCTAGGCGCTTCAATCTGGAACCGCACGAACGCTACGGTCTCAGGTGCGAATCCTGCCTAGGGGCATGGATGTGTGTGATGTCCTTAGATTAGTTAGGTTTAAGTAGTTTTAAGTTCTAGGGGACTGATGACCTCAGATGTTGAGTCCCATAGTGCTCAGAGCCAGTTGAACCATTTTGACTCTAGTTATGACTCATGAAAGTTGCAGTCAAAGGATTTCGCGCTTCACGTTTCGTCTAGTGCGTAACTTCGCACGTCTCTACATTACGAGCTAGTTGCCAGTATTCTAAGATTTTGTCGAGATATAACTGGAAATTTCTGCGGCTTTTAGTGAACACACCTTGTGGACAACTCAGTCATTGCAAATAATACTATTTGGGAAGTGAGCAAAGTGTAACATGACCAAAAACGGTCCTATTACACTTCCACGGGGGCCACCAAATCTTACTTCAGCATAGCATGTACATTCTGCCTTTCAGAAAACACGCGATGCAGTCGTAAATCAGCTTATACAAGAGTTGTCCAGAAAGTAAGTTCCGATCGGTCGCTAAATGGAAACCATAGTGAAAATCAGAAACATTTTATTTGCAAGAATTAGCTATACTTTCTACATACGGTCCTACATAATCGCCGCTCCGACTGAGACATTTGTCGGAGCGTTATACCAAATTTCCAACACCATCGTCATACAAGGCAGCCGCCTGTGCTTTCCGATAATTATCTACGCTGGTCTGTAGCGCGCAGCCTGCGCCCAAGTATTGCCTTCATATCCAGCGTTTCATGTGAACAGAGATGATACTCAGGACGAGCCAATTAGGGCTGTGTTGTGGGTGATCGAAGACTTTCCATCGAAAAGGCTGCAGGAGCGTCTTCACTGCCCCTGCAGAGTGCGGCTGAGAATTTCCATGAAAAAGGAAGTGCGTGGCAGTTGTGTTAGGTGGGCTGCATTCATTAGGACGAAGCCTCTCAGACGGCCCTCCTACTTGGCTGACAGTGCACTCACAACTGAAAAGAGCGTTTTGATGCGATCGACGCTCATACTAGAGACACTGCCCAACACATCTGTGCAAAGCTTCATCGGGTTTTCACCGTGGTGTCCATTTCGCGACCGATCGGAACTTACTTTCTGGACAACCCTCGTATATCCCACAAAACTCATTTTCCTTTAGGGACGTAGATGTGCTACTGAATCAACAGCCCTTCGAAATATTAGGTACACCAAATCAATATGGCTTCCGCCATACTTGATGACATCACATATGAAGAATTTGAGTTGATTTTCGTAACATCAATGTTTCCAGAACCAGTGTTGATTTTCACGGAGTAGTTTACTTTGTCCCAAGTAGTACACCTCGCCTGAACCTATCATATGTTCTCCCATTCTGATTCAGCTGCTTGTGGGTGATATAGGACGATAATTTTGTGGATCAGTTTCTGGAGATGGATGCGGCCTGTGCTCTTTCCCAGTCATTTACGAGGGGGATGCTGAAAAGTAATGCCTCTATATTTTTTATGTGAAAAATCTTGAAGATTTTTAAATACAAAAATGTTATGCACATTCTACGCCTTCATTGTTTATGTCTACAAATCTGCGGTCCTGTAGCGCTATAGGGCTCCGAACTGTATCATGTAACATGGCGGTGTGCAAAATAACTATATCGGTGCGTGAGAAACAGCGTGCTGTACTTGAGTTTCGAATTTCAAAAGTTCGTCCACGCATGGAGGAACCTTCCCTTCAGCACGGCAGTGGAAGATCACACATTAGCTCACCGACTGGGTCTTTGTCATCGATCATCCTCCATATAGCCCCGAGGTAGCCGCACCCGACTTTTATCTGTTTCCAAATCTTAAGGAGAATCTTCGAGGACTTCGCTTTGACAGTGATGAAGCAATGCGAACAGTGGTGATGGTGCAGCTGAGTCAACGAAGTCAACAAACTGGTCTCTCATTAGGAGAAATATGTTAAGTAATAAAAATGTAAATTTGAAGAATAAAGCTGTAGAATGTTAATAACAAGTGTTTTATTTAAAATGCTGTAAGAGTTTCCACATAAAAAATTTAGAAGCATTATTTTTCAGAACGCCCTTGTAGAACATCACCCTACTCAACAGATTTACTTTGCATTATAGTCACCCTGTAAATCTGTAGAGGACATGAATGCATTCCATTTGTCATGGGAATCTTGTACGTTTTAGCGAGTTAAGTTGCTTTTAATTACTACCAGGAATGATAATTATGTCACTCGCCTTAACAGTGATGCAGCTAACGAATGCATCGTCCACTGATTTTCCACTTCTAAATGAATGTTTAACGTAGAATTCAACGTATCGGCTTTCGTTTAGCTTTTTTCTGTATCGCTTCCTGTCTACTCTACAAATCCCTTGGCACTGAAAAAAATGGTTCGAATGGCTCTGAGCACTATGGGACTTAACATCTATGCTCATCAGTCCCCTAGAACTTAGAACTACTTAAACCTAACTAACCTAAGGACATCACACACATCCATGCCCGAGGCAGGATTCGAACCTGCGACCATAGCAGTCGCGCGGTTCCGGACTGAGCGCCTAGAACCGCTAGACCACCGCGGCCGGTCTTGGCACTGATTTTGGTGTCAATGATAGTGTTAACATTTTGCCATCGTAAGGTCAGATAGCGATTCAGTGAACGTATATTAACTAACGTAAGTCTGTCTGAGGATATATTTTTGTTTTGTGTTTATTTTGAAACAGCCATTGTTTCATAAAAAAGCTCTGTTACTGGTTGCACCCCAAGGGGAAATCATTATCATCTTCAAGTGTTCTAACAGATACAATTTTTCTAGAGCAAGTTCGACTATTTCTTTGAATTTGAGTCATGGTTCCTACAACAGATGACCACTTAAATCAAATGATTACACCTCCTCTCTGAGATAGTCTCATCCAAATCTATTTTGTTGAACACGTAGAACTTTTTGATAACCTGTCTACCATTTGCACAATGGTACCGATTATTGTTAAAATTCCACTGTGTTCAGTGACTACCATGTGAGCAAAGAGATGGCGTCTGTTTGTTACAAGTAAATCTAGTATACCTCCATCATGTGGAAGGTACGTCTGGGAAATAGAGGTAAACGTGTCACACGGTACTGCGTGCTGCCGGCAGCCATAGGACAAGTACGACTTATAGCCATACACAAAATGCTCCCCTCATCGCAGAGTTACCATTTTCGTCAATATTCGTTATGACGTCTTGAACCGTCGTTGATCACAAAGTAAATGCACCACGTCCATACTATATTACGTTTAACGTTGCGATAAATTCTTGGTTAAATATTGTGTATTATTGTTAACATTTGCAGCCATTCTTCCTCATTTGTTGCCTTCAGTGTTTATCTTGTAGACAAATGTATTTACTGTCCATC
This sequence comes from Schistocerca americana, assembly GCF_021461395.2. Classification (NCBI taxonomy): domain Eukaryota; kingdom Metazoa; phylum Arthropoda; class Insecta; order Orthoptera; family Acrididae; genus Schistocerca; species Schistocerca americana. The sequence goes on along the minus strand of NC_060121.1, from coordinate 923,305,123 downwards.
TTTTGGAACTAAATTTTATTTTTCTTGCAAAGCATGTTTCCCCTAATGCTTTTAGGAAATTCCGGTGGCTAACTGACATTGTTTGCGTTTCTTTTTAGATTTCTAAATGTTTATGACCCTGTGGAGCTGGCTTATTAGAACTTCTGCTTGTCAGTCACTTCCATTACGGACCTACTACACGTGCAAGAACACACTCACCCAAATCTTACTGTCAAAAAGTTATTTAAAACTCAACACAATGTACAAACAGTGTCAGCTACCCACTGAATTTTCATAAAACATCAGCTGTTAAAAACAAAAAAGGTGTATAATTTTTTATCTTGTCTACAGACTAAACAGAATTAAGTATTATGTTTTCGTCACAAATATACCTCTTAAAATTGTTTGGTTAATGACAGAAAACTGGAACTTTCTGAGGACATATGCATGTGAACTATATGTTGATTTGAATATAAACTTCCTTATTAAAACAATAGATGGAATTGAGCTATAAGTGCTTCAAACTAGTAAAATATAAAAATTAGGAAGCATAATGTATTACAGTTTCCGATAACTTTCATTTGATGTACTTTTTTGTGTTACATGCTGTATTATAAATACATCCCTGCATGAAATCCTGTTGATAAATGTGTAGTTCTTTGCTGAACAAATCACTCAAACTTTTTCAGTGTTTTCAGTATTTTATGTATTTTATGTATTTTAGATGAACTTCACTTTGTGTACCCATCCTTTTTTGGATTGTACCTATTGCATACTTGTCTGTCTCTTGTAAATCAGTTGAGTATCTGTGTTTTGCTATCTCTCTATCACTTTTCAGGACTAAAAGTTGCGTGTTACTCGATGCTCTGCTGTTTTCAACTTTCCTTCTTCTCTTCCGTGAGTGCCCTTCTGGCATGTGTAGTGAAAACCTTATCTGTTGATTTCTTCTTTCCTTTGTAAATAAATTGTGTGGCTTTATTTCTTGCTCTTTCTCTCTTGTAGCATTTCACAGCTATATCGCTAAGCCTACATAAGCATGAGGCGTTCCCTACACGATTCTTGTACTGCACACTTTTGTAGTTGCTTATATGTTGCGTACTTTGCTGTCAAACAAATTCCAGAAAATATCTAATTACAGTTGGCGAGTTTATATATCGGGACTCGTATTAAGCCATTTAAGACTGAGAAAACTGTGAATGCAAAGAGCATGTAAGTCAAAAAGCTAAACTTGGATTGGGATGCCCTACACGTCTGGGTAAAACGCATTGCAGGAGGACAGGATGTTGATAGGACTAATCAAGTGACCTGCTTTTCTATCTTGCCGTACTCAATGAAGCTCCCTACACAAAAAAATGAGAAGTGTACAAATATTACAACTTTGCAGGAAACATAACATGATTATAGCTTTAAAAATGGCAGCTCGACATGAAGTGGAGCCCTTAGTGGCCTGCCTCTATGTGTTCTATTCTAATATTTTGTGACTAAAGCGTTATCGCTTCATAGTTATTTTATGCGTGACATGCCAGTTTTAAATGAATGAGATTTTCACTCTGCAGCGGAGTGTGCGCTGATGTGAAACTTCCTGGCAGATTAAAACTGTGTGCCCGACCGAGACTCTAACTCGGGACCTTTGCCTTTCGCGGGCAAGTGCTCTACCATCTGAGCTACCGAAGCACGACTCACGCCCGGTACTCACAGCTTTACTTCTGCCAGTACCTTGTCTCCTACCTTCCAAACTTTACAGAAGCTCTCCTGCGAACCTAGCAGAACTAGCACTCCTGAAAGAAAGGATATTGCGGAGACATGTCTTAGCCACAGCCTGGGGGATGTTCGCAGGAGAGCTTCTGTAAAGTTTGGAAGGTAGGAGACGAGGTACTGGCAGAAGTAAAGCTGTGAGTACCGGGCGTGAGTCGCGCTTCGGTAGCTCAGATGGTAGATTACTTGCCCGCGAAAGGCAAAGGTCCCGAGTTCGAGTCTCGGTCGGGCGCACAGTTTTAATCTGCCAGGAAGTTTCAGTTATAAATGTTTTATTTCTGATGAAGGCACTCTTAGAAGTGGCTGAAACCTAAGTCAAAAAGACTTCATTTTTGCGGGCGAGGGCTGCAATTGTTTTAATTTTAGAACATGGTTACTTAAAGAAGATAATGATATCCAGTGGATTTAGAATAAGAGTATGACTCGATGGCTCAGTCATTAAGTGCCTGTGTACTGACCCGAAGGTATATGTTTCGAGCTATGGTCAGTACTAAGACTTTATCTGTCACTTATCGCCTCTTTTACCTCTGACAGTGTTTGTTAATGTGAAAAACGCCCATTTGCACGGTTCTCAACCAGCTATCAGTTTTCACTGGCACTGAGGACTGATGGAGCTGACTGCAACTTCAAATATGCCCAGTAGGACTGAGGTCACGTTCTCTGGAAATCGCTATAACGTACTCGTGTCTGTGGAGCGTTACCGGAACTGTTCTGTCTCACTTCTAGGTGGACAGAGTGCTAAAACGCCAGCATGAATGGCGTCCCGCCTGATAGGAGCATGCACCTGCCCTTACGGGTCTCCACATCGGCGTATACATTCCTGTTCGCGATGGTCGAGATCCAATGACTGTTAGCAGAATATGGAATCGGTGGGTTCAGGAGGGTAATACGGAACGCCGTGCTGGATCCCAACGGCCTCGTATCACTAGCAGTCGAGATGACAGGCATCTTATCCGCAAGGTTGTAACGGATCGTGCAGCTACGTCTCGATCCCTGAGTCAAACCTTGGGGACTTTTGCAAGACAACAACCATCTGCACGAACAGTTCGACGACGTTTGCAGCAGCATGGACTATCAGCTCGGAGATCATGGCTGTGGTTACCCTTGACGCTGTATCACAAACAGGAGCGCCTGTGATGGTCTACTCAACGACGAACCTGGGTGGACGAATGGCAAAACGTCAATTTTTCGGATGAATCCAGGTTCTGTTTACAGCATCATTTTGGTGTCATCCGTGTTTGGCGACATCGCGGTGAACACGCATTGGAAGCGTGTATTCGTCATCGCCATACTGGCGTATCACCCGGCATGATGGTATGGGGTGCCATTGGTTTCACGTCTCGGTTACCTATTGTTCGCATTGACGGCACTTTGAACAGTGGACGTTACGTTTCAGCAGGGTAATGCACGACCGCATGTTGCAGGTCCTGTACGAGCCTTTCTGGATACGGAAAATGTTCGACTGCTGCCCCAGCCAGCACAATCTCCAGATCTCTCAGCTATTGAAAACGTCTGGTCAATGGTGGCCGAGCAACTGGCTCGTCACAATACGCCAGTCACTACTCTTGATGAACTGTGGTATCGTGTTAAAGCCGCATGGGCGGCTGTACCTGTACACGCCATCCAAGCTCCGTTTGACTCAATGCCCAGGCGTATCAAGGCCGTTATTAGGGCAGAGGTAGTTGTTCTGGGTACTGATTTCTCAGGATCTATGCACCCAAATTGCCGGAAAATGTAATCACATGTCAGTTCTAGTATAAAATATTTGTCCAATGAATACCCGTTTATAATCTGCATTTCTTCTTGGTGTAGCAATTTTAATTGCTAGTAGTGTATTTTGAGTTCGATAACGATAGTTTGCACTGCAAAGTGCAACAGGACGATATTCTTGACAGTATTTGACACTGCTGACGCCCCACGGACGATTCGATCCTTCTCTAGGGACGTTGAGGGCTAGCAATCACACGGAATGAAATCGAACCCCTTTAGAGGGTAGTGCGATTGCAATTCTTGCTCTGGTGTTCAGTGTGGAACCACAAGGGAAAAACCATTCAATGAAATTCGAACACGATCCTAAGCGTCATCCCGTTACGTGATGCTGGAGAGGTGCGACGTTGACGCATGCGTGAATATAACGGCAAAAGGTCCGTCTGAGACCACCTCCCGGGTTCGGCAGTATTGTCAGCGCCACCAGCCCGCGTTTTTCAAGCACTTTAAAAAATGCACCTGCAGAGAGAAAACTCGTGAGAGTCCTGGGCATCGGCTAGCAGGCATGCCTGAATAAAGATGTGTCAAGTGGTTGCCTACCTCCAATCACGTCCAATTGGGTTACTGGCACACTCTGTCTTTAGAGGAGGGTTGAAACTTCTGTGGGCTGTCAGGAGGTTCAAAGATCGTCCAGAACGTCGTCCTGTTGCCAAACGCACTGCGAACTGTCGTTTTCGAGCCCAAAATGTGGGAATCAACGCCTGAGGCATTTTCGTGTCGACTCTAAGCGACAGTGTGTCTGAAACGTTTTCCTCAGCCACACATAAGAAAAAAGCGTGATTTCAATGCTAGCCGTCGTGTTCTAATCTCCTTTGCGGAGGCGTCAAAAGAAGGGACAAAATACGGGTGAGAAGAGATGTGACGACCTTTCCATAGTGTAACACGTCCACGGTGGCGATGGCTAGAATTTTGGTGCTATTTAGTGCCAATGTGGCATTATTAACTCACCTTACACCTCACATGAGATCTGGCTTCTTTTTCGCATATGTCGACACCCAGATGCTTCAAGTATCGCCGAACCAGAGGGCGATGTCACAGGGCCGTGTGCTTCTGCGTCATTACAGAGAAAGGTTGTACGCAGCTTGGAGCCAGTTTTCAAACTTATGCGTTGCAGTGGGGAAGAACTGCGGAGTTTCGAAAAAATGATCAGTGAATTCTCTCATGACGCTGCCGAAAAGTGAGAGATATGGGAAGATTATATTGAGATGATAGACCATACAGAGATTTCTAACAACTAAACTAACAGAACCACCAATAATGAAAGAAGAAATCGATAAAAGCATACTAAACTCAAAAACGAACATGGCAATAGGACCAGATGAAATTCCTGTCGATCTCACTAAGAGTCTTGATAAAGTAGGTATCAGAGTCTTAACAAACTTTTAACAGAATTTACGGTATAGGTCACTTACTCTGCCCAATGGCTATTACTAACATTCTTTCCTATACCATGAGAGAAAAATGTGAGTAAATGTGAAGCTCATAGAGTCACTGCTCTTATGAACCATTCCTTGAAAATACTTCTGAAGGTCACCCAGAAAAGGATATATGAAAACGTGAGAAATTTATTGGTCAGGCAGTGTCTGAGTTTAAGGATGGTTTATGCATAAGAGGAGCAAGCGTTTCACTACAAGGTCTCAAGGAAAACTGCTACGATCAAGATAAAAACATAGGCCTTCGTTTTACTGACTACTGAAAAGCCTTAGATAGAGTACAACATAATAAGGTTATGGAAATTCTCAAAATAATGCATCTCGATCAGAAAGACGTCCGCTGTATAGAGAATTTATACTGGAAACAGGCAGCACAGATTAAGCTTGATAATGGGATCACCGATTTGATTAATATCTGTAGTGGAGTCCGACAAGCATGAATTCTGTCACCCTTGTAATTCAGTTTGTACTCAGAGAGTATTTTTCGGGAATCACTTGGTAATTATTGAAAGTATCACAACATATGGTGCAAAGTTGTGGGAACTAACTCAGAGGCAGTAGATCGCTTGCTGGCTCTCGAGATGGATTTCTGGAGACGCAGCTGTGAATACTCCAGGCTTAATCATATTAGAAATGATAGAATCAAAGAGGTTATGAGTGTCGACAGCACAATCCTAGACTACACAGAAAGGAAGCGCCTACTCTGGTATGGTCACTTACAGCATATGCCAGACACAAGATAGCCGAAACGTGTATGGCAATGGACTCCACATCAAAGAAGAAAGCGCGGTAGACCTGCGAGATGCTGGAAAGACGACGTCAGCAAAGCAATGGCGGCAAGAGATCTTAATGAAGGAGACTGGAATGACCGTGAACGATGGAGACTGGTGGCGCCAGCCGTAGAAACCTCGCTCACACACACACACTTGGTGATATAACACACAAAAAGGCATAAAGGGCAACGGAGTCTTCAACAGCAATATTAGCTGTGCTGATAGTACAGTATTGATTGCTGATAATTTAGACGATTTTTTAACAAATCGTCAATACAGTAGGAATTTACAGAAGTAATCTAGGTCTAAACATTAAAATAGAAAAGACGAATTCTATGATTGTCAAACGGTAGCCCGACTCCTTTACAAATTAAAATCTACCATTCTTTGCCCCCTTAGTACAAAGAGTAAATAAGTTTAAGTACCTTCGAACGGCACTCTGTGAAGATTCGAGTACAACATAAAGAACGCCCGTATCACTTTCATTAAATTTAAGAAAATTCTTACAAGTGCAGACCTAGACCTAAACCTTAGAGTTCGATTTGTAAGACGCTACATCTGCTCTATAGTTCTATGCGGTTCTAGAAGACTGACACTAAATATGGCAACAGCAAGGAAGTAGAGGACTTTGAAATTTGGATGTTTTCCAGAATGCAGAAAATGCCCTGGACGGTCAGGACTTTGAAATTTGGATATTCTCCAGAATGCATAAAATGCCCTGGACAGTCAGGACTTTGAAATTTGGATATTCTCCAAAATGCGTAAAATGCCCTGGACAGTCAGAATGAGTAATATCGACGTATTGTGACGAATACACAAACAGTGAGAAACGTTAATGTTTAAAAGGAGAAAAACTGAATACTTAGAATACATGCAAGCTGTAACGGATATAGGTACAGGTAGTTTTATGTTTGCTATCTTAATATGTGCACACGTCTGCTTGTTGGCTGTTTTTCTCTGTGTCGAACAGTCTTCCCACAAGCAGTCATTAATTTTACGACCTGATGTCTTCTGCATGGTCATAAATACACTGCTAAGTGGACCGTGGCTGTCAGTATAGATTAACTGTTCTGCATCCACGCGTCCACACTTCAGCACCTGACACGCTGCCCTGGGGGAAATAAGAGTTAGTGGCTTGCTCTAATTACATGTCCGTCGAGATACTAACCTCCCTAATAACAAACGACTCATAATACCCATAATACTGGCCATTAAAATTGCTACACCAAGAAGAAATGCAGATGATAAACTGGTATTCATTGGACAAATATATTATACTAGAACTGACATGTGATTACATTTTCACCCAATTTGGGTGCATAGATCCTGAGAAATCAGTATCCAGAACAACCACCTCTGACCGTAATAACGACCTTGATACGGTTGACCACTAAGTCGAACAGAGCTTGGATGGTGTTTACAGGTACAGCTGCCTATGCAGATTCAACTCGATACCACAGTTCATCAAGAGTAGTGACTGGCGTATTGTGACGAACCAGTTGTTCGGCCACCACTGACCAGACGTTTTCAGTTGGTGAGAGATCTGGAGAATGTGCTGACCAGGGCAGCAGTCAAACATTTTCTGTATCCAGAAAGGCCCGTACAGGACCTGCAACATGCGGTCGTGCATTATCCTGCTGAAATGTAGGGTTTCGCAGGGATCGAATGAAGGGTAGAGCCACGAGTCGTAACACATCTGAAATGTAACGTCCACTGTGCAAAGTGCCGTCAATGTGAACAAGAGGTGACCGAGACGTGTAACCAATGGCACCACATACCATCACGCCGGCTGATACGCCAGTATGGCAATGACGAATACACGCTTCCATTGTGCGTTCACCGCGATGTCTCCAAACACGGATGAGACCATCATGATGCTGTAAACAGAACCTGGATTCATCCGAAAAAATGACATTTTGCCATTCGTGCACCCAGGTTCGTCGTTGAGTACACCATCGCAGGCGCTCCTGTCTCTGATGCAGCGTCAAGGGTAACCACAGCCATGGTCTCCGCGCTGCTGCAAACGTCGTCGAACTGTTCGTGCAGATGGTTGTTGTCTTACAAACATTCTTATCTGTTGACTCAGGGATCGAGGCGTGGCTGCACGATCCGTTACAGCCGTGCGGATTAGATGCCTGTCATCTCGACTGCTAGTGATACGAGGCCGTTGGGATCCAGCACGGCGTTCCGTATTACCCTCCTGAACCCACAGATTCCGTATTCTGCTAACAGTCATTGGATCTCGACCAACGCGAGCATCAACGTCGCGATACGATAAACCGCAATCGCGATAGGCTCCACCCGACCTTGACCTAAGTCGGAAACGTGATAGTACGTATTTCTCCTCCTTACACGAGCCATCACAACAACCTTTCACTAGGCAACGCCGGTCAGCTGCTGTTTGTGTATGAGAAATCAGTTGGAAACTTTCCTGGGGGGTGGGGAGGGGGGGGGGGCGGGGGAAGAGGAAGTAGTAGGTGTCGCCACTGGCGCCAACCTTGTGTGAATGGTCTGAAAAGCTAATCACTTGCACGCCACAGCATCTTCTCCCTGTCGGTTAAATTTCGCGTCTGTAGCAGGTCATCTTCGTGGTGCAACAATTTTAATGGCCAGTAGTGTATATCCGTTACGCCCTGTACTACGGAGTACCAAATACATTCTTCTACAATTTATAATAGAAGATTGAGAGGAAAAGAGGAAAAGGATGAATAAGTATATGTTGGTTAGGTAATGTAAAGTACGGAACAGGATTATCGAGTGCAGATCAACCATTACGTAATGTGGTTCATAGAAAGAAATGCATCATGTGGTCGCCAACATCAGTTAATGAATAAACTGAAGACGGAAGTCCACAGGTGTCAATCCAACTATTGCTAACACGTGTCCAATGGAAGACAAGATGGATTTCGTCTATACACTAACACTGTCGCCGCCAACTTGCGTCAATAGTATAGTGCAAGTTTCGAGCAGCCGTTCGCATGGATGTCAACGTATCAGAAATGGTACGATCGATCTGGTGTAACAAGAAGCATGATTCATTCAGTAAGGTGACGAGTTTCCGTGGATCCATGGTCTAATTTCGAGGACCCTTCAATCTTAATTGCCATTGTCGTTGACTCTACTTGGTAACATGAAGTGGCCGTCTCTTGCCGGGCTCCATGTTCAACGATGTGTTCCGAAAAGCGTTTGGCTGCACGAACATTCTATTCTGTCGGCCGCTATGCCACAGAACTTCATCTGTTTTGCTTTGCACAGCAGGCAAGTTTCTCATGCCGACTGAGATCAGCCGTGGGTGTTACATAGGTGTAGGCTTCAAGGATCTTGTCGCTTACCATCCATTAACCATTATCCGTAGAGATTCGCGACGGCAGCACGCTGAAAGTTATCTGTTAAATTAATTTTAGTGAAAGTAAATCTGCAATATTGATTGTGGCCGCCTCAGGTTCCCCTGTTCCTCATTCTCGTCTTTGTTATTATCGTCGGGCAATAAGGTGCTCATGAGGAGTTCGGCAGATTCTCCACAGTCACTGGTGTGGCTGCCATCTATCAGGGCTGACGGCACCGTCGATGTCCGAAATTTCGACGCTGCAGTCTTATAGTGCATGCCGCAGGGGCCACCCGCCAGACTGTCGCGAACGAATCTCTGCCAACTCTCATCCTTGCCGTGTTCAACTTCTGCTTAAGCAGCGGCTTTGGCCGCCCGTACCGCACAAGCGTGGCCTCACGCATGTGATCGCCAAGACTACGCTGGTGATGCCGTCTGCAATCGCGTCGGAGGCGCTTTAGCTTGGGAGTCCATGGCGCCTTAGGCGTGTTTCCTGTATGGATGCGCGGGGCTGCGGCCCTAATATTGATTGTGATTTTGATGTTAAACTGTCAGAAGCTAAACTTTACACTTCCTATTCCGAATGGTGCGCATACCAAACTTTATAGCTGATGGCCTATGAAATGCTTACTGTTGATGACAAAATTCAAATGCAAGAATGCGTAGAGAAATCTAACTGCAAGAATTCTATGAAAATCATGTCCTATCTTAAAATTACTGCTATGACCAAATCTGACTATGACCTTTGATGAAAAACTGATTACTTTGAAACTAAAGACTGCCCATGTGAAATTTAATTAAAGAAAGAATCTGTTTTCTACGCTATTTGTCCCACCTGAGTCGCACTGGATAATGGCGTGCAAATTGCTCACGTAGCTACAGCGCGATAACAGAGGTGCAAAATTTAACTACTAAGATGCGAAAAGGTACAGTGCGCTCTCTAAAAGCGTTGCTGTCATTCTTGGTTCATAATTTTTGATAATGATTTTAAAGAAATTGAAAAATAATTGACTCGTGGGATGTGGACAATGACATTGGGTTAAATGAACTCACTAGCTATCTCATATCGTTTGATTTAATAACATTTAATGAAACTTGAATAATAGTTAAGCATTCTCTGACATCACGTAACTATAACACAAAAATTAAACTTAACATTTATAATTTTTCCTTAAACAAAATTTCAAAATCTAATTCTTAAATCCATTTCCCTCACAGTGATCGATAATTTCTAACAAAGAAATGAAAAGCAAAAAGATTTCTGATCTGGATCTCTGACGAACCAAGAATGCTGCATTATCAAACTGCTACTGCAAATCAAACGAAACTTAATCATTACCTGAAATCCATTTTTCACAAAGGGTATTTGTGTATTGTGTATAGAACTGGGGACTAAAAACGACTGAGAGGCTTCGTCCCCTCGTAGCCCTTAGTGGTACACAACCCCAAAGCAGGCCACAGCAGTCCACCCCCCCTACCGCCACCCACACTGAACCCAGGGTTATTGTGCGGTTCGGCCCCCAGTGGATCCCCTCTCCGCCCTGCCCCGCCCCGTTCCCCGGGAACGTCCCATACCAGATGAGTGTACCCCAGATGTTTGCATGGTAGAGTAGTTGTGATGTACGCGTACGTGGAAACAATGTTTGCGCAGCAATCGCCGACATAGTGTAACTGAGGCGGAATAAAGGGAACCATCTCGCATTCGCCGAGGCAGGTGGAAAACCACCTAAAAGCCATCCTCAGGCTGGCCGGCACACCGGACCTCGACACTAATCCGTCGGGAGGATTCTTGCCGGGGACCGCCACGCCTTCCCGCTCGGGAAGCAGCGCGTTAGACCACACGGCTAGCACGGCGAGCTCACAAAGGATATAATCGTACCAATGTAGAAATCAATTCTTTTATTTCTACAACAAATCTTCCATTAATCCATAATATGATTGCAGACCGCGGTAGCCGAGCGGTTCTAGGCGCTTCAGTCCGGAACCACGCGGCTGCTACGGCTACAGGTTCGAATCCTGCCTCGGGCATGGATGTGTGTGATGTCCTGAGGTTAGTCAGGTTTAAGTAGTTCTAAGTCTAGGGGACTGCTGACCAGAGATGTTAAGTCCCATAGTGCTTACAGCCATTTCAACCATAATATGATTCCCAAAAATCTCGATTGTTCGCTGCTTGCTGCTACTAAACCAAACTCTACTGTTCGCATCTAGCACCAAAGGTCTTTGTCCTCTTCTCTCCTCTCCTCGCAATCAACAGGTAAAACTGCCGTGCATCTTCGCAGAGGAATGACACCTTCAATTCGTCTCTGAGGAGCGCAGTTCCTTTGCCGAGGCTGCGCGCGCATGTCTATACAATTCAGGCCTTACAAGCGAGATTCCCGATATCCAAAACAAGAAAAATTCCTACGAAAATTTACACACACACATTTGTCAACGCGATCAGCTAACCAGCTTCCCCTTTTCCGAGATGCTCATTCACAGTCGCCGGACCACAGCAATCTGCTGTTGGTCAAAGTCGTCCATTTCAGTGAATTTTTCCCATTTCAGGCCCCTATCGCCACTATAATGATTTCCCATTCTCCGTTCGTCTCTGTTCCGCTTATATGATGTACTTTCCACGTGCCACGACGCCAGCAGGTGATGCTCACTCTCGCAACGGACAGTGCTCGTAATGTTTTTTCTCATCGTTGTATACACTGTCACTTGCATATTTCCACCCCCGCCCCCCCTCGCACTCCTTCCTAAGTTTCAATTAACATTAGCAGTCGCAAGTTTAATTATGGAAGTCGGAATCTATGTAATTGGCCTGGGAAAGTGGTAGAACTCAGATACAAGTGACAGGTGAACACGAGAAGGTTAGGATCTGTAAAAGCATAGTACTCCCATCCCATATTCCTATTACATTGAGATATAGTTTTGTTATTATTCACTTCAGTATCTGTTGATAAAGATATGCGCATGGCCTGCACGATTGCTCACTAATTCAAAACGATAAAACGCCTAAATGTAGTCATTGTTCATTCGACAAACACAACACTAACCGTACCAATTCGCACTGTTATTTTACACTATTGTTACAATGCCTATTTCAGTACGCTGAGCGTCATTCTGGATTTTTCACCATGATGGAACTGTTGATGGAACATGGTATGCTGTAACTACAGTATATGAAAATTACGGTCCATTTGATCCACTTTAAAGCAGAATACCGCTTCTTTCATGTCTACTTTTTACAATCTTTTTATCCGTATTACTAGTCGATATACTTCCTCCTACCCCGTTTCCCTCACTTCACTTATCGTCTACCAAAAGTTCGTGATTTTGTAATCATTAATATTCTATGTAACTCTGCTCGCACGTGCACTCGAATCACTATCCTTGTACTGTCGATCCTGGAATGTCAAACGAAGCCCGTCTGGCTGACAAAAAAGTTAGCCCCTATACACTTCGTGGTGAAGCGTACGTCGTACCAATACTATCGATTTCTTCCCCATACCTTCGTGGAATTAGCCATGAAAAAATTACTTTCTATGTGTCTCTGTACGCGTCCTCATCGTTCTAATCTTGTTCTCATCATCCTTATGTGGTCTACAAAATGGTCACAATATTATTCGATTAGAGTTTCTTCGCATTTACCCAAAAGGGTTTCGCGAGAACTTCGTCGCCTTTCTTCCAAAGATTCCCATTTAAGTTCCGTGACCTCCCAGGTTTTTTTCTTGCCTAGGGCAGTACTATAGCGATGGGCGGACAGTTTCTCTATCGCACGATGAGGATTTGCTTCAAGGTGGAATGACAGCTTTAATCCGCCACATTCAGTGACAACAGCTTTCCGCAACACGTTGATGCCAACGACATTTGTGTCTTGGGAATCGAGGTTCTCCTTGACAGTGTAGCACGTGGAAATCCTTTTGCGTGCATGACTCCGCTGATAAAGTGGCTACGCGTTGTGCATGCAGGTCCGACTGCGATCAGATTCGCTGACACCGCTCGCCTCGCCTCTCCAATGCTATTCTCGACTGTGGCGTCGACAGACCTTCCTGTCACGTAATACTCATGTGGAGATCTATTCTGTTCTCTGTGGGTATCTGGCTGAGATTCAGTTGGTTAAATGAGTATTATGGTTTCACAAACCGGACTGTTAGCATACAAAGAATTCTAAGTAATATCGCACTGTCTCGTTAGCCATGTATCAGGTTAGTCCCTACACGTTATTTAAGACACGCTATACTGATAACGTAACGTACTGTCTTTTCAAAATGCAGATGTTCCCCAACAATATCTAAGACTATCAGATTTCCATAAAAACCACGGAAAATAACTTGGTAAAATACAAAGAAAAATATAAAGAATAACTTGAATGTACGCCAGTAACCCATCTGAACAGTACTGTCCAATTATACACCAAACAAATTTGCTGTACATCTATAGAAAAATAGAATAGAAAAGACCATCAAATTGCAATACGAGTGAAAAGTCATAAGCGCGCATGTGTATCTGAATGTGTTAAGAGATAGTTTTTTGTATTCTCCCAAATAAATAGCGACACAGTTTTCCATTATAAATGTTGGTCTGTAAAATGCAGTGTCATTTGTTTTATACTTTCTCATGAAGACACAGTGAAGTAAAATGACTGAACAGGACTTAATCATTACAGAGCTTATCACTCACCGTGCACCGTACACTTTATAACTTTAATACTGTGGTATATTAGCAAATCACGTCGGTTCCTGGTAGTCAGATGCAAATTTTTTATCTATCTGATATTATGAACTGTCTCACAGAATGATCCTCATTTTACCCACAGCAGGCGAGTGAAGGAGATCAATAATCATTATGCTTCGTTTATGCTTTAGAATCTGGAATGCCTTTTGTATGTTACGATATTACAAACTGAAAACATGCCGTTGGTTACCCTGATTACTGCAATATTTAGAAGCACCCAACTCATTTGTATGTTTTTTTTTGTTTATGTCTTTACTGTGAATATATATAACACTAATATTTAAGATAAAAGAGTCTTTCTATATCCATTGTAATATGTATATTCCCTTAAAAGGACATGTGTACAAATAATGTAATAAAAATCTTTTATTTCGTATTCAATTTTTAATTCTTGTTGCCGGGGTCTTGCTTTTAACTTATTACTACAACCGTTCTTGATTTAGTATGTGTGGATATTTCCTCTGTGGTAGTGTCTGCGATGCTCTTACTGTAGTAGCTGGTTTTGATTTTGTACGAGGGGACTTAGAAAAGTAAGTTATACATTATCGTGGCAGACCAAATAACTTGTATTGAACGCTGCACTGCAGTTCAGAGTGACACAGAAACGTGACACTATTTTTCAGCATAGTCAGCAGTCTCTATAAACAACGGTCGGAACGTTCTACCAATCGTTCAGTTCCTTGGTGATAGAAATCCACTCCTTGGCCACATAGCCACACGAGAACAGCTGTGCAAACGTCTTTGTAAAATCTCTTTTCCTACAGTGTTCTTTCAGCTTGCCGATTGCCTGGACATTGTCGTCCGTGGTCGATGTCGATGGCTTTCTTTCTCGTCGGCGCGGTTTGCTCAAACTGTTGGCATCTTATCCCCACTCTGGCTGGGTGCAACACTGCAATTAATGCATGCAGTGCCAGAATTTCGCGACCAATTTGTGTGTAATTTAGACTTTTTACACACAAATATTGTACTGTTCGAGGTACTTCAACTTTGGAGTGCTTTTGCTGTTGCTACGTCATTTCGCTCTCAGACTGTGATGCACCTGTTAACCGTACCACAGCAATACTGCATATGCAGGAAACCCAGAACATGTAATCTCTTCTGCCAAGGCACCACTGTTGTTGGTCAATTGTCTTAGCGTAGGACGACATGTATAACTTACTTTCTTACGTCCCTACATATTTGTGATCTGTTCTGTTGTATCATGTGTGTTTCTACATTTTGCGGTCGTATTTTGGGTTGTTGCGTGCGTGCGTGCGTGTGTGTGTGTGTGTGTGTGTGTGTGTCTGTGTGTCTATGTCTGTGTGTGTGTGTGTGTGTGTGTGTGTGTTGACTGGTTCAAATGACTCTGAGCACTATGGGACTCAACTGCTGAGGTCATTAGTCCCCTAGAACTTAGAACTAGTTAAACCTAACTAACCTAAGGACATCACAAACATCCATGCCCGAGGCAGGATTCGAACCTGCGACCGTGGCGGTCTTGCCGTTCCAGACTGCAGCGCCTTTAACCGCACGGCCACTTCGGCCGGCTGTGTGTGTGTGTGTGTGTGTGTGTGTGTGTGTGTGTGTGTGTGTGAATTGTTACATACACTACTAGAAAAAAAGTTGTCACTTTTGCGAAACCCTGTAATTGTCTTCATTTGCGAAGCATAAGTATGAAATTTGGTTCAAAGGTGCCTACAACCCTCCTCTATAAAGCTGTAAAAGCGTGGCGGCCTGCGACGTCACCCTCTGACTCACCGACACTTCGAACAGCAAGGTGTCGACACTTTCGAAAGAAAAGGCCACAGCTCAGAAGTTCATATGAGGTGTAAGGTGGGTTAATGATGTCACAATGGCATCAAGTTCCACCACAATTGTGCCCAACACCGTCGTGGACATATCGCACTATTGGAAGTTCGTCATCCTCTTACGCACATTTCAACCCTTCTTCTGACGCTTCTGCTATGTAGGTCAGAACCACGACATCCAGCGCAGAAATCACACAATTTTTTCTTATGGGGGGAAGTGGAAAACATTTGAGGTACACCACCACTCAAAATCGGCATGGAAAGCCCTTATGAGATGACATAAAGGGCGTCAGTGAAACCAGCCCTATGCTTGGGACGTAGATTCTTATATATTTCGAGGTCGGAAACGACAGTTCGCAATGCGATGAGCAACAGTACGACACTGTTGACAACGTTAGACACTGTTGACACCCTCTGAGTCATTCATCTAGGGTCATCGTGGGGCTGCAGTCCCATTGAATATGACATGGCATGTTTGGTGTGTAGTGCGACTGCGACTTTTTGCTCTGGTATGCCTGATGGAATCACTAAACACCACTGAAAAGCACTTGACGAAATCTGAACGTGATCCAAAGCAGCAAAGGATGTTTAAACTTTTTTAAACATATTCTTTGGTGACTTGCTGTAGCGTGATCATGCAGTGATGCCAAATTGCCATGTGCTCGAATAAAGCGGCAAAGGATCTCTCTAAGAACCCCCAGTTCGGCAACACCCTCGGTGCCACCCACACACCTTCCTTGAGAACATTAAAGATGCACCTGTCAGAGACCTGGGCACCTGTTCAGCTGGGTGCTGTCTTGCGTCTGCTCTAGCGCCTGAGAGCAGGCAACCCTTTCGACTCCTCTGACGTAGGGTTACCTGCCCTCAGGCGGTACAGCAGCTACAAGACACCACTCAGTGACCGGGTGTCTAGGTCTCCGACAGCTACGTCTTTAATGTGCTCAAGAAAGGTGTATGGGTGGCAGTGAGGGTGTTGCCGAACTGGGGGTCCTTAGAGGGATCCTTTGCCGATGTATTCATTGACATGGCAATTTGGCACCCCCCTGTTTCGAGTGTTCGGATGTCGAGTGTTGAGAGTGTCGAGCGCATGTTGGTGCAACTGAACAGTTTCGAGTCGTGATGGTATGACTGTGTTGCAGTATTCCTGCTGTGGTGTGGTAGTGTTGTTGCTTTTGTGTCTTGTGTCTGTTCGCTGCCAGAGGAGCCGCGCGTGACGTGACTGCAGTCTTACCTGTACAGCTCTGCGCTGTCGCTGTGTGCCGTGTCGGTGTTCCTGCGCGCCGGCTTCCTGCTCAAGCTGCTCTTCATGGTCGCCACCGCCGCCGCACACCTCGCTCTCTACTCCTCCATAGACGCCTTCCACCTCTACTTCCGCAGCACGCGCGACGGGTGAGTCAGTCGACGCTCTCCTACTACTGCCACCACTACTACTACTGCTGCTACTACTAGCTAGAGTATTTACACACTACCATCCTAGCATACATTAAAGTAAATAAATTCGTAATTTTACGAAATAAGGAAATCAAACAGTTTTCCAGTGTAGCTCAGACCATATGTCTTGGTTGGGACATAGATCGTACGTTAACTACTCCACGTGGTTCTCTTAATGCTGTTGTGCAAATGTTATCTAGCAACTAACTGTATATCAGTAGAAATGAAATGAAATGAAATGTCGTGTGACGAGGGCCTCCCGTCCGGTAGACCGTTCGCCTGGTGCAAGTCTTTTGATCTGACGCCACTTCGGCAACTTGCGCGTCGATGGGGATGAAACGATATGATTAGGACAACACAACACGCAGTCCCTGAGCGGAGAAAATCTCCGACGCAGCCGGGAATCGAACCCGATCCCTTTGGATTGACAGTC
The DNA here is from genome assembly GCF_021461395.2 of Schistocerca americana. Lineage (NCBI taxonomy): Eukaryota > Metazoa > Arthropoda > Insecta > Orthoptera > Acrididae > Schistocerca > Schistocerca americana. The sequence goes on along the minus strand of NC_060121.1, from coordinate 923,287,721 downwards.
TGTCGCGCTGACCACTCAGCTACCGGGGCGCGGACTATATCAGTAGAACGGAATGGGAACCATCTTAAATACAGTTTATAAGATGAAAATCACTTGTTCTTAAGATACCTGCTCAAACGATGGGCCTTGGCAAGGTGTGGTGGCTTCCGTACCTCAGTGATGCAGAGAGCTCTAATGTACCAGGGTTGGAACTTAAATAGTTGGAACTATTTATTCACAACCGACACAAAAGAGTTACACGTTTGCACCTGTTAGTGTCATTCAAAGTAGTCACCAGCGTTGTGTAGAAACCGTTGCCAGTGATGTGGAAGGCGTAGTATACCGTTAGCAGAGCCTGTTGAGTTGACGGTGCGAATGGGGCTGTCTACTGCCTGTCGAATCTCTGGAACAGTTCTGAAACGAATGTCACGAACTTGTGCCTTCATTTTCAGAATCAAATCAAAGTCACAAAGACTTAAGTCCGGGGAGTATGGTGGATGGTACAGTACTTCCCAGTCCCATCGACCGAACAGAGCAGCCACAGCTTGCGCTGTATGCACCCGCCCATTGTCGTGCAAAATGATGGGTGGGTTGCGCAGAAAGTGTCGCCGCTTCTTTCACAAAGATGGTCGCAGATGATGCTCCTCAAACTAACACTAATACTGTGCATTGACGCTTTCCCGTGGAGGAACGTAATGCTTTCGGATAACACCATCACAATCGTACACGAGAATCACCATAACTTTCACCATACTGGGGCTCTGACGCACTTTCGACTTTCGCGGCTACCCATAATGATGTTTCAGTTTAGGCTTTGTGGCATTCGCTTCAGAACTGTTCCAGAGATTCGACAGGAAGTAGACCGCTCCATTCGCACCATCAACTGAACAGGCTCTGGTGAAGGTATACTACGCTTTCCGCATCGCTGGCAACGGGTTCTACAAAACGCTGATGACTACTTTGAAGGACAGGAACAGGTACAAACATGTAACTCTTTTGTATCGATTGTGAATAAATAGTTGCCACTATTTGAGTTCCAACCCTCGTATATGCAACGAAATTTGAAGGGTATTTGTGAAAGAGCCAGACTAACATATGGTTCCTGAAGAGGGACAGCAGCTTCACCAATAGTTGCAGGGGCAACACTCGAGACATTTGACTGATCTAGTTTTTTTGCATAAGCCAACGTGGACTTGCTGTGCTGCGACTGCAAACCATAGAAATGAAGAGAGGAGATGTACATCACTAATGCACAGTTTAATGAAAACATCCTCTTGCGTAAAATGTTGGAGGGTGTTGACATCAGAAAGAACAATTCTGTAGTCTACGTGTCAGGATATGAAATTTCCATTGCTTAATGGGGTCGGTAGATATGAGAACTTCAAAACAGAAGTAGCGAGGTTGGAAGTAGATATAGTGAAAAATAATGAAGTGTGATGGCAGGAAGAACAGGAATTCTGATCAGATGTGTACAGGATTCTCAAACAAAATCAGTTAAAGACAGTGCAGCAGGAGGACTAACAATAAAAAACAATATAAAAATATGAGTGAACTGATATGAACAGTACAGTGGTTCCGCAAATGATAAAGAGGTTGAAAGAATGTGTGATCACGTAAAATGGACTAGTCAGTATGTTAAAGGGGATGAAAATTGACTGTGAATGAGGACCGGAATTCGATAGCAGGGAAAAGGAAGAAACGGAGGAAGAGTACGACGACATAGAATGAGGGACAGGAATGAAGGGGCAGCCGGCTGCTAGAATTTTAGTAAGAGCTTTATTTGATCAGCACAGAAACTTTAAGTTTCCTGAAACAAGGTTGTAAAAATAGAGGAGACTGGAGACCACACATGTTTTTGGCTAGACTACATAATGACAAGAAGCAGATTTTGAACCAAAATTATAAGCTGCAAGAAATTTCCAGGGGCGTCTGGGGTCTTATACAACAATTTATTCATTATGAATTACAGATTAAATACGAAGAAATTGCAGTAATGTAAGAAATTAATCGAATGTAATCTGAATACATTGAAAGAACCAGAGGTGTTTGACGGTTTCGGGGCGAGTACAATGTAACTATGACGGAAACAGGCAAATGGAACGCAACTGAAGACAAACGCATAGCTTTGAGAGATGGTATAGTGGTGTCACCAGGGGAACGATTAGGCGAAGAGACAAACCCACTAGAAATCTTTGGATAATACTTATTATATCGAATTTAATTTATGAATAGAGTAAATATAAAAACACAGCACGTGAAGTAGTCAAAGAGGAATAGAGCATCCAAAAATGAGTCTGGCAGAAGGTGGAAAATAGAAAACCGGGAATGATTAGAGGAAAAATACAAACCTGTAGATAAACTTACGACACTGAGAAGTACAGATACCACACATAGGAAAATTAAAGAACGCTTCTCGAAAAAGCGTAGCAGCTGTGTGAATATCAAGAGCTCGGATGGCAGTCCGGTACTAAACAAAGAAGCTAAGGCTGAGAAGTGGAAGGAACGTACAGAAATGGATATACAGGAAAGAAACTTGAAAGAACTACTGGGGTCCCATTTATAATATATATATAGGAAGCAAATGATGACTAGCTAGTAGGAAGGCCATGAACCAGCGTGGTTCCCTTTCTCGTACCTTAGTTCGTTACGAAACTGTGAGGAGCAGTACGTCATTTTTAATATCATCCTACATTGTTATTCGAAAATCCACTTCTTCTCTTCAAGACTTGTTCAAGAACATATCGCAGTTTACCATTCACGTAAACATGACGTTACTGAAAACGTAAGACAAAACTGACTCTAACGCCTGCATACTAGCACACACTGGGTAACTGCTCCACTTTCTAGAACTGACAGTAAGCAAATGGAAAAACCAGGATAAAGCACACCTATCACCCAGTCAATAGCCTTCAAGTGAAGGTTACTGTGGAAACAGTGTGCCCCAACGAAGAGCAAGTGGAGATGCTACTCGTCTGAGGAGAATATAAGTTAGGAAAACAGTAACAGAAAATAATGCTTTTTATTTACAACATTGGTACAATCACAGTAGCCAATCTGATCTCAAATAACACTGTAGTCACTGAAAAGGCTATCATCTCCACATCCAATGGAAGACCACCAACAGTGTACGTAGGCTCACTTCATAGATTTATGGGAGTGTACAGGATTTAATACAGAACGCTGGCGCACTGTCTGGTGACCAGGAAACGTGCACTACAGTTTCTGCATCATATGCTGACCAAACGATGAAAATTCCTTCTATTGCCAAGATGGGGACCGGCCGTGTCCGTACCACGTGCAACTGTGTGTTGTGTGTAGATAGAGGAGTTGTGTGTAGATTAGAACAGATATCCTCCGACGTGCTGCAGGATCGTGATGGACAGCATACAATGATAAACTAAAAAGGCTCGGTTGTTTCTTGATTGCTGAACAACCGATGGTGGCGTACCTCAGGAAGGCGTTCTGGTGGCGTGTCCTCAGGATGGAGCTGGTGCCCGCGCCGTTCCGCATGGCGCTGCTGCTGCTGGTGGTGGTGGGTCTGCTGCACGTGCTCGACCGCCAGCTGGAGTTCACGGCGCGCACGGACTTCCTCTGCAAGGCCAAGCTGCGCGTCGAGCAGGATGAGGTGCGTACTCTCTCTTCCAAGCGCCTTAACAGCCCAACCTCAGGCGACTGGCCGGGTAGTGAACAAATGGCAGGAACTTCGCTCCTCCTTCCTTCCTTCCATCCTTCCTTACATTCACAAGAAAATTAGATTATCGAGGCAATGGAAAAATCAACAATTTGACGGAGCTAGATGCAATTCGTAGATGCTCTTAATCTCTTCAGTCCAATCTACAGAAGCTTTCTGGCGACGGACACTGCATGTTCAGAACATATGTCGGAGGTCAGAATGAGATTTTCACTCTGCAGCGGAGTGTGCGCTGATATGAAACTTCCTGGCAGATTAAAACTGTGTGCCCGACCGAGACTCTAACTCGGGACCTTTGCCTTCGCGGGCAAGTGCTCAACCATCTGAGCTACCGAAGCACGACTCACGCCCGGTCCTCACAGCGTTACTTCTGCCAGGCAAAGGTCCCGAGTTCGAGTCTCGGTCGGGCACACAGTTTTAATCTGCCAGGAAGTTTCATATGTCGGAGGTCATCATCATCATCATCTTCCGGGATAACAGGCTGTGGTCGATGTGTAAATATTTCTCCTAACGTTTCATCTCTAACTGTGGGAGACGTCTCCAGATGTAAAGCGGTGAACTGCCACCAGATCTCGAGGAATCGTCGAAAGTATAGTGAGTATAGAGGGCACCACAGGCCATCACATGACGTCGGTTGGTAGGGTTGTTTGTGGGAAGAGACCAGACTGCGAGGTCATCGGTCTCATTGGATTAGGGAAGGACCGGGAAGGAATACGGCCGTGCCCTTTCAAAGGAACCATCCCGGCTTTTGCCTAGAGCGATTTAGGGAAATCACGGAAAACCTAAATCTGGATGGCCGGACGCGGGATTGAACCGTCGTCCTCCCATGACGTCGGCTACGATAGCATCTCCAGCAGTGGCAACATTCCCGATTGAAAGTAATCGATCGTCATTCTTGCAGTGTAATGTTGACATCCATATATTATCTAATTCAACACCTTCCTCTATCCTGTTAAAATTATTGCATTGTTTGTAAATCTCAATAGCCTCTCTATACATGAGTGCAAGATAATGCAATGTTTTCGATATGACGCTGATCTCCCTAATATGATTTCGTGATCACCGTCTTGGTAAACACGTTCCGGTACGGCCGAACGTCCCAGGAGGTAATTCAGCTTGTGTTCAGCCAGGCGGGTATTAACATTTCTTTTCGTAGTACCAGTTTGAAGAAGTCCACAACTACAATGAAGACTATGTACACCCGGCGTAGCCAAAGGATTTCGTATATCTTTCATCGATCCTAGAGATCCTTTTGTCTTCATGGTGGGTCTGAATGCAGTTTCCACATCACACTTGCTCAATATTTTCCCAATGCGATCTGCCCCCATGGGCGGCCGTTGTTCCTCATTGATCCTGAGTCCTGTTAGAATAATCATTCCTCTTCAGTGCCGAACGTAGATGTTCAATGTCATCTTTTAGATAAGCCGGTTCACAAATTTTGTATATCCTGTCTACCAAGGTTCTAATCACAACTCTTTTCTGGCTGGGGTGGTGGTTAGAATTTTTATGGAGCTAACAGTGAGTACGCGTGGCTTTACCAGAGATAATCTGGTAGCCGACGTCATATGATGGATTGTGGTGCTTTCTACAATGCGCGTATATTCGGTGCACCCTCGAGTTCTGACTGGAGTTCGCCCCTTTACCTCTGAAGATATCTCCCACAACCATAGATGAAACGTTAGGAGAAAGTTTTATGCATCAATCACGGGCTGTTAGCCCGGAAGTTTTAAGCTAAATCAGTACAGGCCGTGAAACCTTACATAGTATGATCAGCTTCCTTGTCCACCTAACTTCCACTTGCCTGGTTGCATCTTCTCCTGACCTCTACTTCAGTCTCAGTACGGTCGCATTCAAGTCTTCGTCTTCAGTGTTACTCCTTGATTCCGATCTTTGTCTTTCTTTCACTCCACCTAGTATTCCCAACATCGTCATAGCCCACATCCGAATCGTGTTCACATTAAGACTCGAAGTCCCACAGCCTTAAATCAAAATAAGTAATAATACATTGACATTAAATCGTTAGTGTTGAATCTACATAAATATATCTATTGCGCAAAAACCGTTTAGCTTTGTTCGCATAATCCTCAACGAGAAGTTGAACAAGATTCAATAGAAATAACTGCATAGTTTCTTGGAGTCAATATAAAAAAATCTTAGCACCAGCACTTCAAGAAGCTTAAGATAATACTAATTTCATCTCTGTGTTGCGTAAGACACCGTTACTTGCTTTCTCAAACACGTGCGACCTATTTAATTCGAAACTGCATTCCCTAAAATTAAATTTTTACCGTTTTCCATTTGCCAACTTGCATTCTTATTTCAATATTGCACGATTTTTCATTGTTATGTTAGTCATTTTGTATTTACGTCTCTAACTGTGTTTACCAAGAGTCATTAGATTTCACGCACGCGCAATGTTATAAATGTCTGATAGTTCCCTCAGTTTTTAGACGTGCTCGGTACCATCGCTGTAGCTACACTAACCGCCGTCCAGACAGGCAACACGTCTAAGGACTAGATTGCGTCACGTGACATAGATGTCATTCACCGAAATAGTATGCAGAATGCAAAATCGGCAACTGGGTGGATACTAGAAAACCTTTTCCCACACATAAAGCGTCCTCATCATCGTTTTCATCTTCATGATCATCAACAACACCATGCGCACTATCATCTCATTTCTTCTTCCTCTCCTTCTGTTGGTCCTCCTCCAAATGGCCTCTGAGCTGATGCGCCATTTAAAACTTTGGTTTTGTGTCTACTATCTGAGTATTAACTGAACATCGGAAATGCGATGGTGAGTCAATAAATAAGTCGCAAACGACATATCGGCGCATATCGTTTTCGATTTCGCGACCATACGTATCTACAAGTTGGCAGAGCATGTTGTGTGGAAAATAGACTACACACAATATTTCGCGGCAAACACTTGAATCCGCAGTCACACAAAGATCTCAGGTATAATGTAAGTGTGCACCCGACTGGCACAGCGTAATTCTTGTGAGACAAGGGACTGACTGCAGAGGATGTTTTTAGTGAAATTCGTGTCGTATTTGGTTACAATTGTATTTCATGGAAAGTTGTATTAAATTGCGTGCAGGAACTCAACAAAGGACAAGTTTTCATTATTTAAATCATTGCAAGAAGAAATTAAAAATGTGGAGCGTCCTGGTCGCCCTGGTTATCCAGTGATGCCACCTTATTTCCCCGTCAAGGGGTATTTCGCTACCCGCACGACACATCTGTGTTTTTGGTTGCAGCAACTTTAAGAAATAAATTGTTTATGGCGCGAGAAGTCATTCGTGGGTTCCGAATGGTATCAAAAGAAGTCCATGCTGCAGACTTTCAAGGCCTTGTCGGGCGATGAGCTAAGTATTTAGATATGGGTGGGGAGACTTTTGAAAGGTAAAGTAAATCGCAGGCAGGAACATGTGGCAATGATCTCTACCTCTGTTTGCAACTTGTTTATTGACTCACCCTCCCAACAAAGTTTTTATCCATATCTTACAATTTTCCCATCGAAGTAAAGTAAAACCGTTTAGAGGATTTACAATTAGCTGTAACAGGTCAGGTGACCCATAAGAGTATCTGTGCACTCGTATGCACATCAAGCCATGGGTGAATGTGTGAGGACGATGGTACTGATGGAGAAGATGTATGACATATACTAAATCCACTGCCGCACTTGTACTTCTTCGACACACCGACGTCTGCCGCTGAGTGTGGCGTGTTGTGGCGGTGCCGGCAGGTGGAGACGATGCGCGGCATCAACAAGATCCTGCTGGAGAACATCCTGCCGGCGCACGTGGCCGACCACTTCCTGGCGGGCGCGGCGCGCCACTCGGACCTCTACCACGAGCGCTACTCCTGCATCGCCGTCATGTTCGCCTCCATCCCCAACTACAAGGAGTTCTACGACGAGAACGACGTCAACAAGCAGGGGCTCGAGTGCCTTCGGCTGCTCAACGAGATCATCTGCGACTTTGATAAGGTAGTTCGCGAACCGTGGATTTAACTTTTCAGAATCTTTCTTAAAGAATTTACTTTATTTACTAGCGATTCATCAAGAACATTAACACATTTAATCACGCTATGTGATCGTGGAAGTAGTTGCCAGGGAGTAACTGTTGAAAATGAAATTACTTTTAACAAATGGGAATTTTATTCCTAAAAGCTTTTCAAAAACAGATTTAAAATTATAAGCAGAAAATCACCCTCGAAATACCAGGTTACAATTTTATTTAGAGGCAGAAAGAACGATATTGACAGTATGAGCCTTCGGGCTGAGAAGCTTGCCTGCTCCCTTTCAACACGGCCGTAGTCACGACCGCTCACAACAACCTCTGAAAGACTACACTGGTGCAAATCTGCAACACACCAGATTATTTTAAACTAAAAATTTTAACAACTCACACAAACACATTAACTATGCACCCCGTAAGAGGGATGGAAATGGTACAAACACTCACTCTAAGAGATTATTTGTCACCGAAAGTGCAATTTGTTTTTAAAAGGACTCTTACAGTGGAAGGGTGGCAACTTTATAAACCCCATGAAATTCAGACTTACATAAAATGTACAACATGCTCTACATTACACATATACCGCCTCGCAAGATGATAGGCAATATAAAAACATATTTCAGGAATTCGGCCTTTACACCTTACTTCGATAAATTCGTTAACACCGAATCAGACAAACATGACAAAGGCAGCTATTAACGTACGGCAGACCGACAGACAGACAGACACTATCTGCCTAACAAATGCGGACGCGAGACAAACGAGCAAGCTGGGGACGAGGGACTGACCAAGAAAACAAGTAGAATTTAACAAGTAACTGAAACAACGTATCACGCATCGCTTAATTTCTAATAACAGCGATTTCTGGCGAAGACTTGGCGCAGCACCCCCAAATCGAACTCCCGAACCGTCCGCTGCCAGCCGCTTCAACGGACGCAGGAAGGCGCGCCGATCTCCCGTCTCACGCCGTCGCAGCTCGCCCCGGCCAGACCGACGTCGTGGGTTGACTCCTGTTGCTCTCGTGTCGGCCGCGAAGCCACTACCCCTCGCTATACGGTGCGGCCACTGGACTCACGTGGCGACCTCACATGCGCCGATGCTCCAGGCGGACAAGTCATCTTGTGTCCCACTGCGCGACCGACCAACCTATCAATCCAACCGCCAATGCCATTCCCTGAGGAAAGTCTAGCAGACTGGCGGCCTAACACATACTAGCACTCCGGACGACAGACAGACACTAACCGCCTCACCAATGCGGACGAGAGACAGACACAGACTAACTTGGCTAACCAACTGACCAGACTCGCCCAGACTGACAGACTGACCGACTGCCAAGCTCATAGCGCCCCTTAAATGCACGTGAACAGGCAACTTTTCCCCTTTCCCACCAGAGAGAGACATCAAAGCTGCGATTGCCACAGCGGCGCCACCGCCAGAAACGGAGGGCGACTGCTTTACACTACGTGCAGAGGCACGCTCTTCAAAACAGCAATTGTTACCACGGCTCAGTTTCTTTCCTATCAAAAGTTCAGAGGCGTAGCAAAGTACTTCTGCTTAGCAGGAGACAGGAACGAGCTGCACACTTCCGAGTGATTAATATCAAATAACCAGTTCTGAGGATGAAGATGTTGAGCAAAAATGGATAACAATAAAAGAGTTTTACTACATACCAGAGACCAGTATGTGGCGAACAAGGTTGAGGCCTCACAAAAACCCACCGTAGTTAACTAGCCGTGTCAGAAAATTACTGCTAAAGCAAAGTAATCTTCATAATAAAGTTAAGCAAAGTCAGTGTTTGACTGCCAAAGACGAGCTGAAAGGAAGTAAATTCAGCGTAAGGAGAGTACTGCAAGAAGCTTTTAATGAATTCTAAAATAAAATTTTCTTACTGATAATCCAAGAACTTTTTCCTCCTCAGTCTTCTGCCTGATTTGATGCAGCCATCTACGAATTCCTCTCCTATGCCAACCTTTCCATATCAGAGTAGCACTTGCAACCTATGTCGTCAATTTTGTGCCTGATGTATCCCAGTCTCTGTTTGCCTGTACGGTTTTATCAACAGCTCATCTAGTACCAGGGACATTTTGTCTTAACACATCTCCTACCATCTTGTTCCTCCTCCTTGTCAGTTTTTCCACATATTTCTTTCCTCGCCGATTCTGCGGTGAACTTCCTCACTCCCTAACTTATCAGTCCACATAGCTTTCAACATTCTTCTGTAGCTCCATATCTTCGATTCTCTTCTGTTTCGGTTTTCCCATAGTCCGTGTTTCATTACTATACAATACAATGCTCCAAAGGCACATTCTCAGAAATGTCTTCCTCGAATTAAGAAGGCCTATGTTCCAACTAGTAGATTTCTCTTGGCCGGAATTGGCCTGGTTGCCTTGCTTGTCTACTTTTCATGTTCTCCCTGCTCCGTCCGCCATGGGTTATTTGTTGCCTAGGGAACTTGTTCTTCACTCTCACAGAGGATAGCAATGTCGTCAATGGATCCTATCAGTGATATGCTTCCACCTTAATTTTAATTTCACTCTTGAAGCTTTCTTCTATTTCCGTTATTGCTTCTTTGAGTGAACAACAGCGGTGAAAAATTACATCCCTGCCTTACGCCTTTTTTAATCCGAGAACTTCCTTCTTGGTCTTCCAGTCATATTGTTCCCTCTTGGTTCTTGTATGTACTGTATATCACCCGTCTTTTCCTATAACTTACCGCCGGCCGAAGTGGCCGTGCGGTTAAAGGCGCTGCTGTCTGGAACCGCAAGGCCGCTACGGTCGCAGGTTCGAATCCTGCCTCGGGCATGGATGTTTGTGATGTCCTTAGGTTAGTTAGGTTTAACTAGTTCTAAGTTCTAGGGGACTAATGACCTCAGCAGTTGAGTCCCATAGTGCTCAGAGCCATTTGAACCATCTATAACTTACCACTACCTTTCTCAGAATTTCGGACAGTTTGCACCATTTCACGTTGTCTTGATTTTTCTTCAGTCATGCTACAGTTACCACACACAACGTCAGAAAGCGTCTCTGAGGGAATTACCTTTCCCAAAGCCAAACTGATCATCAAACTAAAACATCCGCAATTTTCTTTTTCATGCTTCTGTATATTATTCTTGTCAGCAACTTGGATTCATGAGGTGTTAAGCTGACTGTGTGATAATTACAGCACTTGTCGGATCTTGCATTCTCCGGAATTGTGTGGACAATGTTTTCCCGAAAGTCTCATGGTATATCGCCAGTCTCACACATTTTAAACACCAAAGTCAGTAATCATATTGTTGCCATTTCCCCCAGTGATTTTAGAAATTCCACTGGAAACATGTTTCCAGTCACTCTGTAACAATATTGACACTGAAACGGGCAGCTGATAGAGAGAAGGCTGAAACAATGAATTCGGCTTTCTGATATTATTTCACCGCAGAAGATAGTAAGACGGTTGCTCATCTCAATCATCATACGAGCGCCTAAATCGGAAATATTGAGAATTTGAACGTGGGATAAAAAAATGAACTAAATCCCCTCAATAGAGAGAACGCATGTCGACTAGAGAGCTGTGAGATTCTACTGAGATTATGTGGAAGAACTTTCTACCATTTTAGCAGAAGTTTACCGTAGAGCAATGAAGGGTTCAGGCGCACATAATTATAGCCTTATATCGCTGAAGTCAGTCTGTTATAGAATTATACAATATGTTCTATGTTCGATGTTTTACAGAACGAATATGGATTCCGTAATCAGGGGTCTTGCGAAACACAGGTCGCTCTGCTCGTCCTTGAAATAATGTGTATGGCATTCAACGGCATCCAGTTAGATACCGTGTTGCAAGACATCAGGGTGGTCTTTGAAACAGTTCTTCACTGTCGTTTAGTGAAGAAAATCGAGTTTACCGAGTATCGACCCCTACATCTGTCTGTATTCAGGTCTCACTGACAGGCAGAACTTTCTTATGTATGCTTCTATATATATTGTTCTTAATGTGGATAAAGGCAAGCTAATGTCTGCACATAGGAAAATAATAAGAAATAATTAGATTATAAGATTAGATGCCAACATCTGGAGCACAACGTTTAAATAATTGGAAGTAATGTTAAGAGCCGTTAATGAAATGGGGCGAACAAGCAAAATGTATGCAGGAATAAACGAATGCACGGCTTGAATGTGGGGGAAGGGCTGGTTTCTGTGAAAGAGCGTTCCATATGCAAAGATAGACTCTAGCGGGACCAATACTCCAACGTTTGAAGTCCTTATGCTCCGGCAACGTCAGTAATACTCTTTGGAAGAAAGAAGACATTTCCGCGAAACCCTGTTGGGTAAATTTGAACAATCGGTATTCGAAGAATACTGATAGATCTTTGTCCTGCTACCACTATACATCTCAAGTAGAGATCGTGAGAATAGCGTTTGAGTAATGAAGAAATTTGTCTGGAATATATGAACATAAGATGGTGTATCATTCTCATTAATGTTAATTTAGTAGTTTATTTGCTTTTAGATAATGAATATTACGTAACAAAAATGTAGACAGTCATTTTTCCGTCGCCCCTGATGAATGTTGTTACAAGTACCTTCTGCCAAGCGCTGTGCCGTGTCGTGTAGTGTATGCGGTATACGGGAAAGTATACATCATGAATCAGAACTCCACCGACATAATTGTGCCGGCCGCGGTGGTCTAGCGGTTCTAGGCGCTCAGTCCGGATCCGCGCGACTGCTACGGTCGCAGGTTCGAATCCTGCCTCGGGCATGGATGTGTGTGATGTCCTTAGGTTAGTTAGGTTTAAGTAGTTCTAAGTTCTAGGGGACTGATGACCATAGATGTTAAGTCCCATAGTGCTCAGAGCCATTTTTCGACATAATTGTGGAGGGACCCAAGGTCTCCGGCAGCTCGTTACAAAGTTTTGACATTTCGTTTGGTTTCTTTCCCCAGCTACTTTTGTATCTGTATTGCAACTGAAAATAGCGCGAACAATGCAAATGTCGAAGATACTACTAAAACACGATATTACTGCAGTTGTCCGTTATCGGAAACACGCGGTAGCGTACAGTAAACAAGTACACTGGTGACCAAGGAAAACACATATCAGTGTCAATGCTTTCAGGTCAGTTGTGAATATACTGTCAACCTCGATTAAGCGGTGACTCGCGGTAAGCCGACCGAAGCACCCTCACACGCAGGTGCGTTTGCGTGTGTCTTTTGTTTCGAAACAAACTTGTTCCGAAGAGTCAAACCATGTGCTGTTGTCAACACTAATGTCAACTTTATCTTCTCTCTGAAGTTTTCAATCAGCACTGTTCGGTTCTGGCACGGGTTTGTTTTCCCTGCAGTGTTAATTGTACGTTAACAGTAATACACAGCAGTACTGATAGGTTTACTGACGGAGAGTTGGTCGATACGCTCCTCGTCTGTTGTGTCCATGAATACGATGGGAGAGCGGCGCGACGACCTTTTGCTGGCCTGTTCCCCGCAGCACTATTGCATCTCAACGTAGGTGTTTTGTGTTGTACGTTTTACTGATTGCATACCGCAAATTTTTCTAACTGTCCACAGAAACAAAGGTAATTGGGGTAACAAACCATAATTATATTATTACGGTGTCACGAGCCATCGGAGACTATGATCCCTTATACCAAAAAAAATCAGAAAACAACGATGACCAATATTTGAAATTTTGTCGGTGAAGTTCTGGTTCATCCTGTACGTGCGTGCGCACCGACAGCCGGCAGCTACCATATCCTTTTAGTCTTGCTTAGGCGTCCCTCCCGTCTTTTCCACCACTGGATCTCACTCTAGAATTTCCTTCTGATCCTTTATTGATAAATGCCTAGACTGTTTGCCTTACAGGATGTATATGGGATGTCCGTAATATTGTAGCAATATTTTACACCGATCTACATGCATATGTAAATCCGCTATTGAAAAACAATCATTGACATTATAAATGATCACAGAATGAACAAAATTACAACAATAAATTGCGCAGAACAATCTGAAACGCCCTCATTACAGTACAGATGTGTCCATTTGCATGGAATGACTCAAATAGTGTGTCACTCCACGTTTTCGCACTGTAATGCACAGTGACAGATCTCATATGACGGCAGCACTTGAGTAATTTAGCAATTTGTCGGAAATGTATGAACATAAAATGACGTATCATTCTAACTAATGTTAATTTAGTAGTTTATTTGCTGATACTACTATGTCAAGTAGTAATCTTTTTCAGTTTTACACACCAATATCCATGTATGCAACATATATCGTGCATGAATACCATTAGTCACGTAGACAATGATGGAACAATATTTCCACAGCTGTTTCTCTTTGCCCTTGCTTTGCTTTAATAATGTCATATGTCAACGTCATATTTACTATATTTATTTTTGTTTGTAGACTATATCTTTCACTTTACCAAATGTATTAGGAAGCTCAAATTAATCTTATTCCTTGCAGCTAAACTCATTTTTTAATGAGCAATTAATAAAGATAACGTGCTGTTTCCAACAAACATTGTTTCTACTCGTGCAATGAAGATACTATTTTTTTTCTTTATTGTTATTTCACTCCCCAAAATGGGGTGGGCTGGCAGCGGCAGAAAACGCCGCTCTTCAGCCAAGAGAGTTACAGAAAAAAAACATAGTCAGATGAGAAAAGAACACATAACATAGAGTGACATAAAGTGATGAATGAACGAGAACAAAAATGGTAGATTTAAAAACAACATAGACGAGAGCCACTCACACATGCGGAGAATGAACACTCTTGAGTCGACACGAAAACAAAACAAAAAAAAAACCACAGTGTGAACGCAAATGAATAATCCTAATGACACTGTTGGTGCTGGTGAAACGTAGTGCTGCACACGGCAATGAAGAAACGCTGACACCACAACGAAAACATTAAAAATCACTACACCGAAGGGGTGGGGTGGGGGGGAGGTGAAAAGTAGAAAGAAGGTGTTTGGCAGGGAAAAGGGAGGAAGAAGGGAAGGGGGAGAGGAAGGGAGAGAGGGAGCCCTGTGGAGGGGGAGGGGGGGAAGATGGATGGATTAGATATAGTAGGAGGGGTAGATGGAAGGCACAAGGACATCATCCATGAGGGGGAGTTGGCGGAAGCAACCTTGGGTGAGGGTATGGAGAGTGTGGAGATGGAGACCAGGCAGGACACTGTGGTACCGATGCGGCAGCGGGGTGGGAGAGGATTGGGAAAACTAAAGGATGGGGGGGATCCAGTTTGCGGGAGATGTATAAAATCCGTATTCGTTCAAGAATCAGGAGGAGATTGGGGAAGGGAATCAGATCACAAAGGATCTGCGTGGGGAACGGGAGACAGATGCGATAAGCGAAGCGGAGTGCATGGCGCTCAAGGACTTGGAGGGATTTTTAGTAGGTGGGGGGGCGGGGGGGGGGGGCAGAGATCCAAGCGGGGTGGGCATAACGTAGGATGGGGCAGATGAGGGACTTATGAAGATATTAAAATATACAATGCATATTTTGTTTATATACCATGTAGTAACTTGGGTTAATGAAATTTGGTGTACTATGGGTGATTACATAAGCATCTTAATCCCCAGGTGTGCGCTCCTCAATCTCTTTTGAGTTATTTTATATATATTCTGGGTGAACACTGACAAAACTGCAGTGATGGATTCATGGCTGGAAATGGAGGAAGAAAGGTCCTATGAACGTGTCTGGAAATGTATCGTTGCCACAGTAGATGGCGTTGACGAATGAATGTTCCTCAGACCATGTGCCGTGCGTTTCTTGTGTGTTGTAGGCTGTGAGAGTGTTGAAGTATACTGTAAGTGGTAGAATGGTCCGGCATCCATGTCGGAAACAAGCCGAGGTGATGTATGTGCACGGCCAAGCAGATGGAAACGGTCGAGAGGCAGCACAGGTATACCATACCGAGTACCCTCACAGACACCAACCACATCACACAACATTTCAAACCTTGTCCGGGCGTTTGTGAGATCATGGGTCCTTTCAGATAGGGAGGCAGCGGGCTGTGCGCACACCCCATGTTGAGGACCATTGAGACGAACCCTGGCACAAGATCCATGCAAGGGCCCGCCAACATAGTGTAATGGCATGACGTATGCATTGCCTCCTGGGGGGGGGGGGGGGGGGGGGGGGGGAACTTCAAACATATGTTGTGAAGTGGATACAATGTCCTGTACTGTCTTCCGGGACGATTTGTCGTCGTTACTAGCACACCGTTCATTTCCAGAAACGTGTTTGTAAAATCTATATCGCTCGATCTTTAGTCACGAATCTGTCCCTCCAGTTTGTCAGTTTTATTTATATTCACCCTGTATCTTTTGTTTTGTCTACAAATGGTATCACGTCAATATACCGTATTCTAATACTAGTGTTTTGCCTGTGAGGATACTGAGAAATGACCCTAAATCATTATTCAACGTACGGTTTGTACTGTGATCTCTCTGTTAGAAGTTTTCGTATTTGTACCAAGCACCTGGCAGTAGGGCTCAATAAGCAGGAAAAAAGAGGAATATGTAGGCATAGGAGTGTCACTGACGCAATACATTCGGTTTTGAGTGGAACTGTCCTCAGATATAATTTGCTATTGAGCAGTAAGTAAATTACGAACACCATCTTCGTCAAGGTTTATGCTAAATGAAAAATGTACCAAGAAAATATTTACGTCTAATAAAAGTGTTGGGAGCAAGTTATCAATTTTGGAGTGGGCTTCATCATTTATTATACCGTTCCATTTAAATCCTTTCATAGTTACGGAAGTTAAAGAGATGAAATGAATGTGAACTGAAAGTAACGGACTAATTCACGGCGCTTCAGTGAAGAAGTTGATTTGTTTTTGAATGGCTGAGAGCGTAGAAATTTTAGAGCTTTTGAAAACGTTCGAAAGAAGCATGATACCGGAAATATTGTCAGTAATGTCACGACATTGAATGACGCCAGTACTGTTAAATCATCGAAAACAGTCTATTTTTAAAAGGAAAAATACTGATAAACCTTTTGTTAACAGTCGACATACTCCTCTAAGTTATTTACGGCGAGTGCCGGTCACGTCAAATTGTGTTTGCAAGAGAGCTGCTTCGAGGAACTCATTTTTTTGAAAGAGAGGTCTGAATCAGACCGTACACAGCGCTAGCCCTCGCTTTTCATTTACTTGTAGAGGTAAGCCCATCTCTACTTGCATTTTTTTATTTTGTTAACGGGGCTACATTAGTTGTAAATGGATCGATCGAAGTTTCTGTCTTGAACAGACAGTGATAAATCTTGTTGAAAGATTGTCGTGAGTCACTTCTGAAAAGTTCAGTCAGTACAGACTGTCTGTAGATCATCACAAACTATAACATTTCTACTTTAGTTTGCGAACAGTCACAAACAGTAGCATTTGTGCTGTTGTTTGTATCATCACTAACGGTAGCACATCTATTATACAAGGCTCGTCCAGAAAGTAAGTTCCGATCAGTAGCGGAATGGAAACTACATTGAAAATCAGAAATGTTTATTTGCGACAGTTGGCTCCACCTTCCAGCTACTTCTCTACATAGACGCCTCTCCAGCTAGGACGTCTGTCGCACCGTTGTGCTAACTTCCCAATACCCTCGTCATAGAAGGCAGCCGCCTATGCTTGCCGCCAATTCTCTATGCTCATCTATAGCTCGTTGTCTGTGCGAAAATGTTGTCTTCATAGCCAGTAGTTAATGTGAGCAGAGATGAAACACAGACGGAGCCAATTACGGGCTGTAGTGTGGGTGATCAAACACTTCCCATCGAAAACGCTGCAGGAGCACTTTCATTGGCCCTGCAGATTGCGACCGAGACTTGTCACGCAGTAGGAACTGTATGACAGTTCTGTAATGTGGGCTGCATAACATCGACGAAATCTCTCACCAGGACATCATAATTGTGGGGAGACACTATTTTCTACGCATCTTTATGTGCTCACCATGCGCTGAGAACTGAAAAGAGCGAAGTGATGCAATCGACAAGGGTACTAGAGACACTGTCGAACACATATGTGCAAAGATTTATTAGATTTTCACAGTGGTTTCCATTTCTTGACCGATCGGAACTTATTTTCCGAATATCCCCCGTAGTCTGTAAATCATGCTGATCGATACCATTTCTGCTACGCTTCGCGACCGCCACAATCGACAGCATTGCTACAGCAGTTTCTAAACCGTCACGAACCATAGCATTTCGACTGCATACTAAGTGAATTTTCACTCTGCAGCGGAGTGTGTGCCCATCTGAAACTTCTTGGCGGATTAAAACTGTCTGCCTGGACCAGGAGTGGAATCTGGAACCCCTGCCTATCACGGGGAAATACTGTACCAACTGAGTATTCAAGCAAAACCCAACCTCGCAGTTTCATTTTTGCCAGTACCTCATCTCCTACCTTCCTAACATCACAGTAGTTCTCCTACATATCTTGTGGACGAGGACTCCTGGTAGAAAGGTTACTGCGGAGGAGTGACATAGACACTGCCAGGTGGCTTATTTCCAGAATGAATTTTCACTCGTACGAGAAATTCTGTGAAGTTTATAGGATATGAGATATTTGATGGAAGTAAAACTAAGAAGGCTGGTCGTGATAAATAACTCAGTCGGTAGAGCACTTGCCCGCAAAAAGCAAAAGTTCCAGGTCTGAGCCCCGTTCCTTCACACAGTTTTAAACTACTAGTGAGCTTCAACTCTACTATAGTTTGTAAAGCATAACGAACGGTAGCATAAATATTTACGGCATTTCGAAAACGGCTATGTAAGGCGAAACTATCTGTGTTACTGAAATGAACTCTTGATAAGTGCTGTACGACTTACCACGAAGGAATTACCCGAATTTGGCTGAACTTGCTATCTGTGATGCACATATACAGAGAAATGAATGATTACAATTTCAGAAAAATTAGACGATTTATTTAAGAGAAAGAACTTTACAAACTGAGCAAGTCAATAACGTATTCTAATATGGATATGGTGTCTGTTCTTTGGGACATGTCTGAAGGAACAGACACCATATCCAAATAAGTGTATAGTTCTGGCAATACCGGCCATGACCTTGTTCTGTGCGTGTGCACACATATTACCCGAACTCTTACGGGACTTTGTAAGAATGTCTTCCACGAGTAATGAGAGCGTTGGGTAGGGACACTACGAATGTAGTGTGTGGACATATAAGGTGAGAATGTGGGTCTCGCGGGAGGCGTGCGCGCGGTAGTCCCTGCAGTCGCGCTATCCTCTGTGCCCACGGAGGATCAGATGAATAGAGAGTCTGCCATGTAAGCAGGAGATCCCGGATTCGAGTCCCGGTCGGGGCACACATTTTCACCCGTCCCCGTTGATATATATCAACGCCCCTCAGCAGCTGAAGGTATTAATATATAACGCGTTGGCCGACCTCTGGTCATTATGAAAACAGTTATTCGGCTTGCCATTGATTGACAGCGTAGTTGGAGGTCCTCCTGGGGGATATCGTGCCAAATTCAGTCCAAATGGCACCTTAGATGGTCAAAATCCCGAACTCGTTTTCGAAGTCCTGCCCTTAATGCTGCAAACGTTCTCAGTTGCGGAGACATCCGACGACCTCGCTAGCAAAGGTAAGGTTTGGTAAGTAGGAGACGAAACAGTAGAAACTCTCGCTGTCGGCGGTAGGTCATTATCTTGCTGAAATGTAAGTCAGAGGATGGTTTCCCACAGAGGGCAACAGAACGGGGAGTATAATATCGTCGTACAAGTCTTCGCTGGTCTTTGGAGTTCAGTTCGAAGCGAGACTCATCACTGAAGACAATTCTACTCCAGTAAATGAGATTGAAGGCCGTAGTCTCGTCTGGAGACGTCCTGAACAGCGATGAGCTACCAGCCTGACTGTCTTTCGCCCATTTTTTCTTCAATTGTAGTCGCCGGCCGTGGTGGCCGAGCGGTTCTAGGCACTTCAGTCCGGAACCGCGTGACTGCTACCGTCGCAGGTTCGAATCCTCCCTCGGGCTTGGGTGTGTGTGATGTCCTTAGGTTACACAAGCTGCGACATCGTCGCGAAAAAACAGTGACCCGTACATGCAATAAGTTTCCTTTAATTTTCGTCTATGGTCACAAACTTCTTGTTGACAGATTACCGCTTTCGGTCTTTAACGACTATCATCAGATCTGTTCATAAAAACAAAGTCCTAATGTACTGCAGCCATAGTGGCATCGTCAAATATTAAATGCTGTGCTGATTCCGCATTTAACATTTGACGATGCCACTATGGTTGCAGTACATTAGGGCTTTGTTTTTATGAAACGGATCTGATGATGGTCATTAAATACCGGAACCGGTAATGTGTCAACAAGAAGTTTGTGACCATAGACGTAAATTAAAGGAAACTTAAGTCCTTAGGTTAGTTAGGTTTAAGTTGTTCTAAGTTCTAGGGTACTGATGACCTCAGATGTTAAGTCTGTAACACCTCCGTTTTTATCTCGACCTGATCTGATCGAATAGCAGCCCAATATTTATTATTAACATGGCCTTGAACCTAATGGGGTTGGTAATCGGAATTGACTGCTACGGAAGTTGTTACTTTCCAGTTGTTCTCAAAACACAAAAAGGAGACAGCCACTGCCTTCGTCATACATATCTAATTACGGCTAATCTCAGCACAGGCTTTCTCCATTTTCCATTATCGTCACACGCTAATCCATCACTGCATCCAACACTGCAATCCAAGGTTAGGCCGGCGCGGTAGACGCGAAACTAAATATCGGAACTAGTAACGTCACTGATCACTTTTATAAAGATACTTCATCACTTTCGCAGTATTTATTTATTATTTATGGGTCTAACCACGGCGATGGTGACACCCTTCTCGGTTAAAAACCCTGTATTCCAATAATGGCCTCCACACTCACACCATTCCCGCCAACCACTATGGCGCATCTCGACACTCGCTCTCGCAACACGTCACAATCGATTGTTCGCCCTATCGACCTGTGCCGAGTGCAAAGTTATAGTAAGGGGCTACGGACCCCTTACAAGTCCCATAGTGCTCAGAGCCATTTGAACCATTTCTACAATTGTAGTCATTTGTTTGTCTGTACGTCTACATCACATCTACCGATTTCCGTCCCATTCGGATAATTCCTTAGTGGTGCGTATTTGTTTAGTGTATTATTGCCTGAGTAGAACAATTGTACTCTTTATTCGATAGTTCTCTTCACGCAACGGCAGCTTTCCTTTATTTAGTCGTTACGGAAAAAAATGTAATCCGTTGAGTCTAGCCGAGTTTTGGACTCGCCACTGAGGAAGGCTTTGTGTGACCTGTGGCTCGTCTCTTCCACAGCTGCTGCTGAAGCCAAAGTTCAGCTGCATCGAGAAAATCAAGACTATCGGCAGCACTTACATGCTGGCTTCGGGGCTGCGGCCTGGCAAGGAGGACGGCGGAGGGGTAAGTGCAGAGCCGCGTCGCGCCCCGCATCGCTGCTCTCGTCCGAGCGCCAACCGGTCCCCTCCACCCTCCACTCCTATCCTGGCAGTGGCTGCATTCCGCCTGTCCCTACTGTCACTACTTTCCTCCTCTTCAGGTTTCCTATCTCCACATAGAGGACCCTAAGCTTCCTACAATGACGAAATGGAAGAAAAAGAAAAATAAATGTCAATTCTTAGTTTTATCTGTTTGCAGCCAAATTAGTCTCACACGTTCTCGGCTCTGTAGCCAAGGCCGCTAAAGCATCCAGTTACTCTACTGGCCATTGAAATTGCTACACCACGAAGGTGACGTGCTACAGACGCGAAATTTAACCGACAGGAAGAAGATGCTGTGATATGCAAATGATTAGCTTTTCAGAGCATTCACACAAGGTTGGCACGGGTGGCGACACCTACAACGCGCTGACACGAGGAAAGTTTCCAACCGATTTCTCATACACAGACAGCAGTTGACCGGCGTTGCCTGGTGAAACGCTGTTATGGTGCCTCGTATAAGGAGGAGAAATGCGTGCCATCACGTTTCCGACTTGATAAAGGTCGGATTGCGGTTTTTCGTATCGCGACATTGCTGCTCGCGTTGGTTGAGATCCAATGACTGTTAGCAGAATATGGAATCGGTGGGTTCAGTAGGATAATACGGAACGCCGTGCTGGATCCCAAAGGCCTCGTATCACTAGCAGTCGAGGTGACAGGCATCTTATCCGCATGCGCAAGGCTGTAACGGATCGTGCAGCCACGTCTCGATCCCTGAGTCAACAGATGGGGACGTTTGCAAGACAACAACCATCTGCACGAACAGTTCGACGACGTTTGCAGCACCATGGACTATCAGCTCTGAGACCGTGCCTGCGGTTACCCTTGACGCTGCATCAAAGACAGGAGCGCCTGCGATGGTGTACTCAACGACGAACATGGGTGCACGAATGGCAAAACGTAATTTTTTAAGGTGAATCCAGGTTCTGTTTACAGCATCATGATGATCGCATCCGTGTTTGGCGACATCGCGGTGAACGCACATTGGAAGCATGTATTCGTCATCGCCATACTGGTGTATCATCCGTGGTGATGGTGTGGGGTGCCATTGGTTTCACGTCTCGGTCACCTCTTGTTCCCATTGACTGCACTTTGAACAGTGGACGTCACTTTCCAGATGTGTTACGACCCGTGGCTCTACCCTTCATTTGATCCCTGAGAAACCCTACATTTCAGCAGGATAATGCACGACCGCATGTTGCAGGTCCTGTACGGGCCTTTCTGGATACAGAAAATGTTTGACTGCTGCCCTAGCCAGCGCATTCTCCAGATCTCTCACCGATTGAAAACGTCTGGTCGATGGTGGCCAAGCAACTGGCTCATCACAATACGCCAGTCATTACTCTTGATCAACTGTGGTATCGTGTTGCAGCTGTATGGACAGCTGTACCTGTACACGCCATCCGAGCTCTGTTTGAGTCAATGCTCAAGCGTATCAAGGCCATTATTATGGCCTAGGTACTGATTTGTCAGGATCTATGCACCCAAATTGCGTGAAAATGTAATCACATGTCAGTTCTAGTATAATATATTTGTCCTATGAATATCCGTTTATCATCTGCATTTCTTGTTGGTGTAGCAATTCTAATGGCCAGTAGTGTAGTATACAGCTGGTGGAAGAAGTGTTCACCAACAGTATTCGGCTGGCAGTGGTAGATGTGGTGGCGTAAATTTCTTGATCACCAGACTTGGCACTAATGTCCTGGTTTAAATTTTCAATCTATCCGCAGTGTCTCGTGAATTGAGAGCATACAAGACTGATGATAGTGATAGTTCCATCGGGTGGGGACGTTTATGTCTGTCGTCCCCTTCGCGGTGTTCTTGATGAGGAAGATTTGCGCCACCCTCTCCCTCCTCTCGTTATCGCATAATATAAACATGACACGACACTGTTAAAAGATCACTTACGGTCATCCAGACACATCAGATAGACATAAGACACAGCACTCAT
This sequence comes from Schistocerca americana, assembly GCF_021461395.2. NCBI lineage: Eukaryota > Metazoa > Arthropoda > Insecta > Orthoptera > Acrididae > Schistocerca > Schistocerca americana. The sequence continues at coordinate 923,264,601 of NC_060121.1, read as the reverse complement.
AAGCGCAACGGAAGGAGCCATTGTCCGCAGAAAAAGAAAACATTTACGATTAGGTGAGAATAATTCCACACGAAACTTGTTTTTTACTGTCACTAAAACTGTAGACACTGACTGGCTTGTCCACACACAGCTCTCCCAAATTTCCTGGACTGAGGAAAAAGTGAAAAATTAGTGTGTTTACCGGAAACACACTTGAAATAATAAAGTGGTTGGACAATTCCAAAACAACAATGTTAGAAAACATACCGACAGGTGCTAAGGGACTCTCTTTGCGCTACCAGTTTCACTTTACAAGATCATCTGACAGCAGAGCTTCAAAAAATGTTCAACTGTGTGTGAAATCTTATGGGACTTAACTGCTAAGGTCATCAGTCCCTAAGCTTACACACTACTTAACCTACATTATCCTAAGGACAAACATACATACCCATGCCCGAGGGAGGACTCGAACCTCCGCCGGGACTAGCGGCACAGTCCATGACTGCAGCGCCTTAGACCGCTCGGCTAATACCCCGTGGAGCGGAGCTTCACCTTAGCGTATCTGTGTAAGTATGTCCATAATGATTTCCATAGTAACAGCGTCATAAATCTGCGTACTGGTTGTCTCCAGCACACTGGACTCGCATTCGGGACGACGACGGTTCAATCCCGTCTCCGGCCACCCTGATTTAGGTTTTCCGTGATTTCCCTAAATCGCTTCAGGCAAATGCCGGGATGGTTCCTTTGAAAGGGCACGGCCGATTTCCTTCCCCATCCTTCCCTCACCCGAGCTTGCGCTCCGTCTCTAATGACCTCGTTGTCGACGGGACGTTAAACACTAATCTCCTCCTCCTGGTTGTCTCCTCTTGCTGGAAAGCAGTTTTGTAAGCCTGCATAGAATATATGGTGCTGTATAACTCGATTGGTAAACAAAGAAAATAATTCGTCTTTAAATCGGTAATGGGGTACTTAAAATACAAGCGAAAAGAAGCATGCACGCGCTAATTAAACATTATGAATACAATAAAAATGAAAAAATAATGGTGAGTCCTAGTGAGGAGACTAAAGGCAAACAACCAGTGAAGAATGGAAGCAAAGTCTAACGAGACGAGAATATGACATGATTTGGATTCCTAATTTTCAAAAACGAGTGAATGACTTTTTTCATATTTTCACGGCGCAAAGATTGTTTCATAAAATTTCAGATGTGCAGCCATATAAATTAGACTTCTTCTAATATTTCGGCTGTATACCGTCCAGCCATCCTCAGAGTGAGCCGAGTTGACTGACGCTCCAGCACTTGCTCCGTCCTTTTAAACCCGCGGACCGCACCAATGAGCATGCGGCCACAGATACACAAGGCGCCAGAGACGCTGATCGGCGTCAAAGAGGTATGACATATGCATGGAATTAGATCTATGGCTGCCTATCGACATCACCGTGTGGATCGACCGCGCAGCCATAAATCTAACTGCGTACTGAAACAAATATGGCCTAAATTTTCGCGGGTGTCGATTGGTGGGTCTGATATCTCGCAAGTACGCTTTTTTCTTATTAAAATATGAGGTCAAGTTGGTAATGTTTAGTTATCAGTCATTTGGCATGCGTGAGAGATATACACTCCTGGAAATTGAAATAAGAACACCGTGAATTCATTGTCCCAGGAAGGGGAAACTTTATTGACACATTCCTGGGGTCAGATACATCACATGATCACACTGACAGAACCACAGGCACATAGACACAGGCAACAGAGCATGCACAATGTCGGCACTAGTACAGTGTATATCCACCTTTCGCAGCAATGCAGGCTGCTATTCTCCCATGGAGACGATCGTAGAGATGCTGGATGTAGTCCTGTGGAACGGCTTGCCATGCCATTTCCACCTGGCGCCTCAGTTGGACCAGCGTTCGTGCTGGACGTGCAGACCGCGTGAGACGACACTTCATCCAGTCCCAAACATGCTCAATGGGGGACAGATCCGGAGATCTTGCTGGCCAGGGTAGTTGACTTACACCTTCTAGAGCACGTTGGGTGGCACGGGATACATGCGGACGTGCATTGTCCTGTTGGAACAGCAAGTTCCCTAGCCGATCTAGGAATGGTAGAACGATGGGTTCGATGACGGTTTGGATGTACCGTGCACTATTCAGTGTCCCCTCGACGATCACCAGTGGTGTACGGCCAGTGTAGGAGATCGCTCCCCACACCATGATGCCGGGTGTTGGCCCTGTGTGCCTCGGTCGTATGCAGTCCTGATTGTGGCGCTCACCTGCACGGCGCCAAACACGCATACGACCATCATTGGCACCAAGGCAGAAGCGACTCTCATCGCTGAAGACGACACGTCTCCATTCGTCCCTCCATTCACGCCTGTCGCGACACCACTGGAGGCGGGCTGCACGATGTTGGGGCGTGAGCGGAAGACGGCCTAACGGTGTGCGGGACCGTAGCCCAGCTTCATGGAGACGGTTGCGAATGGTCCTCGCCGATACCCCAGGAGCAACAGTGTCCCTAATTTGCTGGGAAGTGGCGGTGCGGTCCCCTACGGCACTGCGTAGGATCCTACGGTCTTGGCGTGCATCCGTGCGTCGCTGCGGTCCGGTCCCAGGTCGACGGGCACGTGCACCTTCCGCCGACCACTGGCGACAATATCGATGTACTGTGGAGACCTCACGCCCCACGTGTTGAGCAATTCGGCGGTACGTCCACCCGGCCTCCCGCATGCCCACTATACGCCCTCGCTCAAAGTCCGTCAACTGCACATACGGTTCACGTCCACGCTGTCGCGGCATGCTACCAGTGTTAAAGACTGCGATGGAGCTCCGTATGCCACGGCAAACTGGCTGACACTGACGGCGGCGGTGCACAAATGCTGCGCAGCTAGCGCCATTCGACGGCCAACACCGCGGTTCCTGGTGTGTCCGCTGTGCCGTGCGTGTGATCATTGCTTGTACAGCCCTCTCGCAGTGTCCGGAGCAAGTATGGTGGGTCTGACACACCGGTGTCAATGTGTTCTTTTTTCCATTTCCAGGAGTGTATTACAAATTAATTATCCCTCGTGGTACCCTGAATGCAGTTGTGAGACACTTTACAAACAATCAGTGAGCGGCTGAGTGAAAGGTCACCTTTGGTGAAGAACGACAGCTCCTTCACTGTGATGTTGGTAGATACCGTCATTGTTCGCCACCTCGCCAGAGTCGGCTAGGTTATGGGTAGGCTGTTAGGCAGTGGATCACCTGGCGCTCTGTGCCTGTGAAAGTCCACAGAGCAAGGCGGCCAGTCAACCAGCGAATGTCAATCAGTGGGTGATGGATGAATGCAGCAGACGAGCGATGTAAGACTGATGATAACATTCGGAGGTTGTGTGTGCAGTCCCGATTAAACGTTTGGTCCCTCCTCTTATGCACCCTCTTTTCCACGAGTTTCTTCCATAGCTGGTCATAAATAAAGTTAATCTGTCTATGATATAAGAAGTGACTATCGTACAAACATTTGACTTTTGATTCCGTTTAAATCTAATGCGTCAAGGAGACCGAAATAACTTCAACGTTGAATGTCCTTGTAGAAAATCACTTATCATTTGGCATATAACATTTGTGTAATACATGTGCAGATAGTGACACCACGATTCAATAGTTCAAGGTCACAACTTTTACTATTTGGAAACTAAAACAAACAATAAAACCGAGCATTACATGCTCTCTTTGTATAAATGAGGCACGTAGTATTAAAATCAGCCAAGTCATTGAAGGCATGTTTTACAATATGGACAAAAAACCTCTAGTCACAAAACAAGGATGGCAACAAACGTTATTCTTTCATGAAACTTCCTGGCAGATTAAAACTGTGTGCCGGACCGATACTCGAACTCGGGACCATTCTTTCATAGTTACATCCTTAATGGTTTAATATTTGATGAAAAATGTTATTTAAAGGGAAGAAAACATTTTATTAGCTTTGTAATTACACCCTGGATACGAAAAAAAACACATTTACTGTAAGAAAATACACAGAAGTTACACACAAGCCAAGAATAAAGATATTCACAGCAGAGTCATGGAGCAGCACATAAATATAGACGTCAAGGAATTTTTTCTTTTCTTTTAACACTTCCTCCAAAAGAAAAAATCATGAAATTATTGCTTTGTCTCTTGCATGCCAATTTATGAACATAGAAAATTAAATCGAACTCGTTCAAGAGGTTTCGTCAAAATATCTGCCAACTGGTTGTGTCCATCAATGTCTTCCAAGAAAATCTCACCGTTCAGATATCTTTCACGAACATAGAAATGTCGGACCTCTATATGTTTAGAACGTCGATGATATTCTGGATTTTTTTGCCAACTTCAATGCACTAGCATTGTCAATGTAAAGAACTGGAGGCTGCCCCGACATTTCCACTAATTCTGATAGCAGACGACGTAACCAAACCAACTCTTTTGCTCCTTCACTAGCTGCAATTATTTCCGCCTCGGTTGTGGATGTGGCCACTACTTTCTGCAACTGACTTGTCCATGACACTGCACCACCTGAGTACTTTGCAAGAATTCCAGTTGTTGAGCGCCTTGTCCGGTTATCACCTGCGAAATCTGCATCAGCGTAAATCTTTAACTCTTCTTTTTTATTATATACAATTCCAAAATTTAAGGTCCCTTTCAAATACCGGAATATGCGCTTTACTCTATTCCAGTCTTCAGTGGTTGGTTTCTCCATAGCTCGAGCAGCTTTATTGACTGCAAAAGTGATGTCTGGACGAGTTGCTGTTGAAAGGTACATGAGACAACCAATTGCTTCACGGTAGGGTACAGATGACGAAACTTCTTCGTTTTGATTATTGTCCTCATGTCCAATAGGAGTTGAGATTGTATTGCATTCTGCCATTCGAAATCTTTGCAGAATTTCTTCTGTGTATTTCTCTTGACTTATCATTATTGCTCCATCTTCATATTGCTTTATTTTTATGCCAAGAAAATTGTCAAGACTGCCAGGTATTGTTTTCCTTAAGTGATTGAAGTTCTTCACTAATAGCTTGCATCCATTCTTCCTTCTCGTTTGACTGCAATATTTCTGAAAAACAGTCTGTATCTTTGTATCCAAGTGCATCAACTTTTGTTGCCATACAAAATTCACCACTTTCCATCCAGGTTGGTTTTCTTCGTTGTCTTTTATTCTTCTGTTTCTCTTCATTAGAAGATTCAGCAGCTTCTGCTTTTAGAAATTCTGTTAATTCTTTATTTTCTTCAGATTCACTCGACTCTTGACTTTCTCTAGAATCGAGAGTGCCAATTTTTTCTTGAGTTTGGCTTTCTCCAGAAGTGTACAGCCTAGGAGATTTACATTGGTCATCTTTAGATGAATTCGGATCATTAAATTCTTCCCGAGGGACTTCAAATTCAACATGATCACTATATAAATCACAAACAATTTCTGGCTTAAATTTTACATCGTGACTCAACACCTTTTTTCTTTTAGATGGAATCCAAACTCTGAACCCATCTTTGTCATTAACATATCCAACAAGTCGTCCAAAAACTGCCTTATCATCAAACTTGGAACGGAATTGTTTGTTAATGTGAACATAGCAGCCTGTACCAAAAATTCTGAGATGATAAAGTCGTCCTACTGGTCGATTAAACCATAGTTCATAAGGGGTTTTATTTTCAACTGAAGATTTTCCAGTACGATTTATTATGTAGACTGCTGTGTTACATGCCTCTGCCCACAACCCTTTAGGTAATTTACTCGGATTTAGTATTGACCGGGCAGCTTCAACAATGGTCCTATTTTCCCGTTCAGCTACACCATTTTGTTCAGGAGTGTAAGGAGGAGGAATCAGTAGCTCTATTCCCCTGTCTGCAAGCAGTTCACTGACATTCTTATTGTTAAATTCTTTGCCACCATCACATCTAAATTGTTTGACAACGTGTCCATTAGTTCGTGCTTCATTTAAAAACTGCTTAAGCACAGTACACACTTCACTTTTGTGTCTTAAAAAGAAAATTCTACGAAATTTACTAAAATCGTCTTTGAAACACACATAATAATGCTTGCCTCCAAAAGATTTCGTGCTCATTGGTCCATTTACATCCGCGTGGATTAATTCACCAGTACTGGTATCGCGAATTGTTCGTGTTTTGAATGGCAGCCTATGCATCTTTCCAACCGCACAGCCGTCACAAAATTCACTCTTGGCATCTTCCACATTAATGTTCATTCCTTTTAAAATATTCTTCACATGTTGTTTATTCTGATGACCAAACCTTTCATGGTACACTTGCAATGTTTCGGATGAAGTCATCAAGCTCATACGATTCATTTTTGCATTTCTAACAACAAGCATGTTCAACACATAAAGTCCATTTTTCACATAACCTGTCATAACAATATTGCCACTGACTTGTTTTCGAACACAGACATTATTATAACTAAAATTAGTACTGTAGCCTCTGCAGGCAATGGCTCTCACAGAGAACAGATTAGCACTTGCATCAGGGACGTATAAAACATTGTCCATTCTAGCATTGTACCATTTATTGTTTCGTCGGATTTGGATGTAAACTGTTCCTTGACCGTACGCACACATTTTTACATCTTGTTTTCCCAATGAAATTACTTGAGGAAAATCAAATTCACTATACGAAACAAAATACTGTTTGTTGGAGTGATATGATTTGTAGCGCCACTGTCGCAATACCATTTATTTGGGTCACTGTGATTACTGGTACACACACCCATAGCGTATGAAGTAAATGCAGCGTGTTCACTGTCTCGCTTCTTCTCTTTTCTTTTATTGCTGTCACGAGTGTTCTGTGGACACTCTGCTGCCCAGTGACCTAATTGTTTGCATTTATTACACGGAAACTTCTGTTTTAATTGTGACTTCGTCAGCTTTACTTGCTGATTACTTGTTTGCCGTTTTCTTGTTTTAGAAACGACAAAAGCTGCACTTCTATTAACGTCTTGTTCACGCAGTTCGATAGTACAGAGTTTTTCAATCAATAAATTCAAGCTTTGCTTTTCTGTCGGTATCGTATCCCAGAGATCCTTAAAATTGTCGTAGTCTTTTCCCAGTGTAGACAAAATTCGACCATTTAAGATTCTTTCAGATGGCGTATTTTCTTCATGTTTTGATAATTCATCGTTCAGGTCCACAAATAACTTTTGCAGTTTGGCCACATGTGCACTAATATCTTCCGATTCATCACGTTTAACACGGAAAAATGTTTCAATCAACATATTCAAACGCTGAGTACTGCTACGTTCAAATCGGGCGCGTAATTTGTCCCAGATTTCTTTAGCATTCTTGCACGTTAAGACGAGTTCTGCAACAGGTTTACTTAGCGCACTTGCTATAAGACTTGCTGCCTTTGCGTCGTCCTTGAGCCATTCCACATACGCTTCTTTTTATTCACTTGTCGCATCTTGCGGCAACTCTACACGTTCACGTGTACCGTTAATAATATCTCCTAGTCCATATGAACGTAGCACCATAGAAATATGCCATTTCCATTTGGCCCAGTCGTCAGGTCCTTCAAGCTTATCAATGCTGACCTTATAATCGCCGCTAGCAGTCATGTTTCTTTACAGACATACGATCATTTCAAATATTGTTTTAATTAAACTGTGTTGTTTGCCTTTACACGTGTACTGGGCCCATAACCTGATGAAAAATGTTATTTAAAGGCAAGAAAACATTTTATTAGCTTTGTAATTACACCCTGGATACGAAAAAAAACACATTTACTGTAAGAAAATACACAGAAGTTACACACAAGCCAAGAATAAAGATATTGACAGCAGAGTCATGGAGCAGCACATAAATATAGACGTCAAGGAATTTTTTCTTTTCTTTTAACAATATTTAAGTTCTGTTTTATGTGAAATCGGATTCATAATCAACCCTGTCTTTAGTTAATTTCAGTTTTGACTTGGCCATATTTGTTGCAATTTTATTTAATTTTATTCTGGTTTTATAAAACTGAATCTTTTTATTAAGTTACAAAAAATCTTTTAAATAAAGCAATTACAAGAAAACAAAGAAACATTGCAATTGCTTTTCTTTATAGCTAAAAAAATGCATTTTATCGTAAATACGGCAATGGCATATCAAGGAGGACATCCGAAAACTGAGTACCTTACAAAATAGGGTTTCTCTCCCTAAAAGCTTGTAGTTCGCTCATATCTTGAACACAACAAAAAGAAAATGATTTGCAAATAATCAGATATGTTATTAGAATCAGTCCACATACACTGAGTAATATTGTTGTTTTAAGTCTGCACGTTTGCTCTCACTTGCGTTAGAATATCAGAAATTTCACATGAACCACAGACGTAATGTACACTTAACAATACACGATAATGACAAAAGAACACCGTCAGTACGGAAATTTGTGAAAAAGTTTGATGTTGTCAATATAGAAATGAAATATCAGGACTTCAAAGAATATATAACATAAGGAATTATTAAGCCTACATATATGATCACATTGTTGCGTAATCTAACAACACAAGATTCGGTCCTAAATAAAAATGCTGTGATATGAAGACTGTTGCTCGTTGCTTGACAGCACTTTATAAATTCAATGCCTCTAACACCTGGCCACACAACCTAGAATACAGTGCTGTCTTACACGAAGAAATGTTCGATTTTGAAGCACATTCGTGTTTCATCTGATAGTGATATATTTATAATTTAAATTGATAACATGAGCTCATTTTCGAAAATATCATGACTTGGCTGGTTTTGATACTAGACACCTCATTTTTACTAGGAGACGGATGATGGCTGTACGCATTGCTAGAGATGGCCCTTCAAAATGTTTTTTGTCACCACATTATCCATGGTTGAATACCCTCAGTTTCACTTTTTGTGGAGTTACTCGGTTATTGCACAATACCCAACGAATTTAAAGAAACAGTCCATTGTGTACACGGCTTTTTGAAGCTGTTCTATTTGAAGCCAGCACTGTCTGTTTAATCAATATTGTGCCTAAAGTCATTTTGACCAGTACTTTCTTTGGCAGAAGAAAAGGTTCAAGCATAAATTAATATTTTACATCTTTAATTGGTGTCCTTCGCAAAATTAATTTTTTTTTGAAGTGGCTATTTACAGTTGTTTGATTGAATAGGATTATCAAGAATAAGACAATAAGGATGAATTTAAAAGTAAGAGCAACTTACTTTTCGTAAAAAATATAAAATTGTAAAAACAACTTGCTAATCCATGTCATCCGTACCTATTGTGCATATTGATGATTTTAATTTAGCGCCTGATCTAAAGACATCCCAGTTTGCAGTAGCTGGATACTTCTCAACATTCTACATACAGTTCATTCATTAAACATGAAACATAATAATTCAAATTAGATCATAGTTGCAGAGGGGAGTAAATTCTAGCTCACTGAGTTATATGTTGCAAGATTTCTTCAAAGTAGTTAGTCTTCTAACTAGATGGTTTACATCTTCGAGGAAATTTTGTCCGTACAGACAGAGTCTGCTGCTGATGTCGACCACTTCTTCAGTGCGCGTGTGTGTGCTGCACGAGGGTAATCCAGGAAGTAAAGGTCGATAAGGCGTTCCTGCTGCGCAGACTCGTATCAGGCTTCTACCCAAGTCGTGCGTTTCCTAGACCTCTTGTCTCGGTTTTGTGTGAGTGCCAGTGGAAACAAGTCGCTGTTATGCACTCTGTGATAGTTTACAATAAACTGTCTGATGAGAAAGTCAGCCGACCGTAAGGTCATAGCTGTTTTTCGTCTTTTGAATGGTCTCACTCTGCGAAAATGGTTCAAATGGCCCTAAGCACTGTGAGACTTAACATGTGAAGTCATCAGTCTCCTATACTTAGAACTACTTAAACCTAACTAACATAACGACATCACACACATCCACGCCCGAGGCAGGATTAGAATCTGCGACAGTAGCAGCAGCGACCTTCCGGACTGGAGCGTCTAGAACCGCTCGGCCACAGCTACCGCCTCTGCGAAAATCTGCCACCAGCTAAACGAAGAGTATCGTTATATGATAGTGAAGAGATGTGAAATGTTCACCAATGGACGGACAGACATGCGTAACGAAACTCGATCCAAACTTCTGTCACATACCACGGATGATTTGAAAAACTCCAAGTATTTCTCCTTATTTGCTCGACAAAACTTTCTGCGAACATCTTGACTATAGCGAAATTCGTACACAATATGTTTCCCGACGACGAAACGGCTCTGACAAAACGGGAAACACATTACTGGCCATTAAAATTGCTAAACCACGAAGATGACGTGCTACAGACGCGAAATTTCATCGTCAGGAAGAAGATGCTGTGATATGCAAATGATTAGCTTTTCAGAGCATTCACACAAGGTTGGCGCCGGTGGTGACAGCTACAACGTGCTGACGTGAGGAAAGCTTCCAACCGATTTCTCATACACAAACAGCAATTGACCGGCGTTGCCTGGTGAAACGTTTTTCTGATGCCTCGTGTAAGGAGGAGAAAGGCGTACCATCACGTTTCCAACATTGATAAAGGTCGTATTGTAGCCTCTAGCGAATGCGGTTTATCGTATCGCGACATTGATGCTCGCGTAGGTCGAGATCCAATGACTGTTAGTAGAATATGGAATCGGTGAGTTCAGGAGGGTAATACGGAACGCCGTGCTGGGTCCAAACGGCCTCGTATCACTAGCAGTCGAGATGACAGGCATCTTATCCGCATGCGCATGGCTGTAACGGATCGTGCAGCCACGTCTCGACACCTGAGTCAACAGATGGGAACGTTTGCAAGACAGCAATAATCTACACGAACAGCTCGACGACATTTGCAGCAGCGTGGACTATCAGTGGGAGACCATGGCTGCGGTTACCCTTGACGCTGCATCACAGACAGGGGCGCCTGCGATGGTGTACTCAACGACGAACCTGGGTGCACGAATGGCAAAACGTCATTTTTAGGATGAGTCCAGGTTCTGTTTACAGCATCATGATGGTCGCATCCGTGTTTGGCGACATCGCGGTGAACGCACATTGGAAGTGTGTATTCGTCATCGCCACACTGGCGTATCACCCGGCGTGATGTTATGGGGTGCCATTGGTTACACGTCTCGGTCACCTCTTGTTCGCATTGACGGCATTTTGAACAGTGGGCGTTACATTTCACGTGTCTTACGACCCGTGGCTCTACCCTTTACTCGATACCTGCGAAACCCTACATTTCAGCAGGATATGGCACGACCGCATGTTGCAGGTCCTGTACGGGCCTTTCTGGATATAGGGAATGTTCGACTGCTGCCCTGGCCAGCGCATTCTCCAGATCTCTCACCAACTGAAGACGTCTGGTCAGTGGTGGCCGAGCAACTGGCTCGTCACAATACGCCAGTCACTACTGTTGATGAACTGTGGTATCGTCTTGAAGCTGCATGGGCAGCTGTACCTGTACACGCCATCCAAGCTCTGTTTGACTCAATGCCCAGGCGTATCAAGGCCGTAATTACGGCCAGAGGTGGTTGTTCTGGGTACTGATTTCTTAGGATCTATCCACCCAAATTGCGTGTAAATGTAATCACATGTGTGTTCTAGTATAATATATTTGTCCAATGAATACCCGTTTACCATCTGCACGTCTTCTTGGTATAGCAATTTTAATGGTCAGTAGTGTAGCTGCAACACTTACATTTTCGAAAGAGTATCACGGAAATGGAAATGTTTTACTTGATCAAATTTTTACTGGTGGTGAGGAGTGTGTGACTCACTTCATCGTACTAAAGTGGAATCATCCGATTATAATCGAAAAACCAGTAAAAATGCGAAAAATTTCAAAATAACTCGTGTTCTCTCTGTCTCTCTCACTATATATATCCATCTATCTATCTGTCTCTATTCTGAGTGTTTTTTCCTAACGGATTTAATATGAAAAGACATTACGATTGGTATTGTGGCACAGCAAGAGAATCACGGCGAAGATTCCAAAATCATAGTTGCGAAATTCTTTCTATCGGTATTTTGCATTCTCACGAAAATTTCCGCCCTGACATTACTGCTGCAGCCGGAGGGCTCGCTGCTAATTTCGATGGGGAATTTTTGAGCCTCCTCTTTCCAATTTGCAAGATGCTTCTAGAGATTTTCGTTTTCTCGCGAAGGTCAGTGAGATGCGGGGTAGAAAATGGTTATGAAGTGATGCCGAGGTGGAGAATGCTCTGAAAAAACTTGAGGGACTGGCAGGAGTCGCCTACACCATGTTACCTCTAAAGCTCTTGGAGAGATAAGAGATACGCTCAAACAGAAGGAATGCTGCTACAGAGAAGTTAAATGAGTTTGTTTCGTATGTGAAGTGTTTTCGCTGTCAAAATAGGGTCTTGAATTTATTGAAGCTAAAGGATCTTTAGTTGCTGGATCACCCACGTGCTTGTGTGTATGTCTGTGTGTGTTGTTGTGTGTGTGTGTCATCGACAGTAACGCTAATGAGATTCTGTGTTCCGGCGCTGCGCCTTCGCCCCGCCGCGCCCACATTGCAGGACGAAGCCAAAGTAAGTGTGGAGGCACGCCAGTTGTCGTGCCCGTAGTCGCAGCTGTTTCTGCGTGTGTGCTGCCGCCTCCTCTCACCAGCGCCTTAATCACAGCTCGCGCCGCAGGCCGGGTGCCCGCTTCGCTTCGCGCAACGCTTTGCCGCTTTCGTCGTCGCAGCCGCCGACGCCGCCGCCGCCGCCGCCTCCGCTGCTGCCGCTGCTGCTACTGCTACTGCTGCCCTGTGACGTCACCGCTGAGCCGGAAATTAAACCGGTGAAACTCAAAGCGAGAGCCCGCACTGCGTGCCAATAATCCCAGCCGCGGAATCTGAGCGCCTCACTTTACATCTGCGTTCGACCGAAAAATGCCTCGCAGCGAAACTCGCGTTAGGCGGCCGTTCTTGTTCGCTTACTGGGCGCAACGGAACGCGAACTTTTGAAAAATCGGAATTAATTACCCATCGTTCAGTTCAGTGTTGCGGAAATCGAGGCGTGTTATCAGACCCAAGGGAAAACCATTAGTCGGGACGGTATTTCCCGATGAATTCGAATCGTCCGCTTGTCAAAGCCGCGCGAGATTCTTGTAATTCTACTGCAGGCCACAGCGCTAGTTCATCTCTCTATTGCAAAGAGAAGAGCCCCTTCTTAAGGGGGGTAGGACGTCAAACGGGCCGACTTGGAGCAGGAGAGGCACCACAGGACATTTTATTTTCTACTGTCTATACTTTTACAAATAAATTCATAAAACTTTGTCAGCATGACCAGGAAGGATTCAGGATTCACACTCATAGCAGTGGAAATGCAAAAACATAACAAAATAAATTTTTTTAGAATTGAAATTTCATCATTTTTTTCACTTACTGTTGGCTGCATTTGTTGCTATAGGTACATTTTTCTTCACAAGTAAGACAAATTCTTTGCACAGCATACAAACCATACTTACAGGTGTATGAAACTCAAGAATTTTCCAAATCTATTAAAAAAATTAAAGAGACCTTTGGAGAGAAGAGAACCACTTGTATGAATATCAAGAGCTCAGATGGCAACCCAGTTCTAAGCAAAGAAGGGAAGGCAGAAAGGTGGAAGGAGTATATAGAGGGTTTATACAAGGGCGATGTACTTGAAGACAATATTATGGAAATGGAAGAGGATGTAGATGAAGATGAAATGGGAGATAAGATACTGGGTGAAGAGTTTGACAGAGCACTGAAAGACCTGAGTCGAAACAAGGCCCCGGGAGTAGACAACATTCCATTAGACCTACTGATGGCCTTGGGAGAGCCAGTCATGACAAAACTCTACCATCTGGTGAGCAAGATGTATGAGACAGGCGAAATACCCACAGACTTCAAGAAGAATATAATAATTCCAATCCCAAAGAAAGCAGGTGTTGACAGATGTGAAAATTACCGAACTATCAGTTTAATAAGTCACAGCTGCAAAATACTAACGCGAATTCTTTTCAGACGAATGGAAAAACTGGTAGAAGCGGACCTCGGGGAAGATCAGTTTGGATTCAGTAGAAATGTTGGAACACGTGAGGCAATACTAACCTTACGACTGATCTTAGAAGAAAGATTAAGAAAAGGCAAACCTACGTTTCTAGCATTTGTAGACTTAGAGAAAGCTTTTGACAACGTTAACTGGAATACTCTCTTTCAAATTCTGAAGTTGACAGGGGTAAAATACAGGGAGCGAAAGGCTATTTACAATTTGTACAGAAAGCAGATGGCAGTTATAAGAGTCGAGGGGCATGAAAGGGAAGCAGTGGTTGGGAAGGGAGTGAGACAGGGTTGTAGCTTATCCCCAATGTTATTCAATCTTTATATTGAGTAAGCAGTGAAGGAAAAAAAGAAACATTCGGACTAGGTTTTAAAATCCACGAAGAAGTAATAAAAACTTTGAGGTTTGCCGATGACATTGTAATTCTGTTAGAGAGAGCAATGGACTTGGAAGAGCTGTTGAATGGAATGGACAGTGTCTTGAAAGGAGGATATAAGATGAACATCAATAAAAGCAAAACGAGGATAATCGAATGTAGTCAAATTAAATCGGGTGATGCTGAGGGGATTAGATTAGGAAATGAGACACTTAAAGTAGTAAAGGAGTTTTGCTATTTGGGGAGTCAAATAACTGATGATGGTCGAAGTAGAGAGGATATAAAATGTAGACTGGCAGTGGCAAGGAAATCATTTCTGAAGAAGAGAAATTTGTTAACATCGAGTATAGATTTAAGTGTCAGGAAGGCGTTTCTGAAAGTATTTGTATGGAGTACAGCCATGTATGGAAGTGAAACATGGACGATAACCAGTTTGGACAAGAAGAGAATAGAAGCTTTCGAAATGTGGTGCTACAGAAGAATGCTGAAGATAAGGTGGGTAGATCACGTAACTAATGAGGAGGTATTGAATAGGATTGGGGAGAAGAGAAGTTTGTGGCACAACTTGACTAGATGAAGGGATCGGTTGGTAGGACATGTTTTGAGGCATCAAGGGATCACAAATTTAGCGTTGGAGGGCAGCGTGAAGGGTAAAAATCGTAGAGGGAGACCAAGAGATGAATACACTAAGCAGATTCAGAAGGATGTAGGTTGCAGTAGGTACTGGGAGATGAAGAAGCTTGCACAGGATAGAGTAGCATGGAGAGCTGCATCAAACCAGTCTCAGGACTGAAGACCACAACAACAACAACAACATTAAAAACTGTGGTAAAAATTGAGATAATTAACTAAAAAATTTGATTTTTTTCTAAACATAAAGTTTAAAACGTAACAGCTCATTCATTTTTTCATAAATTAAATAGATTCTAGAGTTCCAGACACCTGTAAGTATGGTTTGTATGCTGTGCAAAATTCATCGAACAGCCTCTCTTACTTATGAAGAAAAGTGTACCTATAGCAACAAATGCAGTCAATAGTATGTGAAAAAATGAAACTTCACATGTAAAAAAATTAGTTTTGTTATGTTTTTGAACTTCCACTGCTACTTGTGTGAATCTTGAATCCTTCCTGGTCATGCTGACAAAGTTTCATGAATTTGCTTGTAAAAGTATAGACAGTAGAAATTAAAATGTCCTCTGGTGCCTCTCCTGCTCCAAGTCGGCCCGTTTGACGTCCTACCCCCCTTAAAGGTGTCTGGATAGATATGGAGTTTCAGATGATGTCTGTGGATTTATGTAGAGGTTTTATATGCTCCATTAGTATTAAATTTTTATACGTGAGGGACGGAAGTTGGCAGCCAATAGCTATTCGATCACGTATAAGACTGCAGTCAAAAAACGATGGTAATAAAGGAGGAGAGGAGATGTCGAATCATGCAAGATGTGCCACACAAGCGTGGGTCGGAAACGCAAATGTTTTGAACAGTCGCCAGTGGTTCTACCCTGCATACCAGACCAAACATTGCGGTTGCACTACAAAAGGGTCAGATCAAGTTCAGCGGAGTTTAGGCCTCACGATGTCCTCAGACTAGATTTGGAATGTACAGTGAGCATTGTCGAATATGGTCAAGAACGCACTGCAAACTGTCTTTTTCGATGGCGTATTGTGTGGGAATCAACGCTTCAAGGAGAGTCGTTGTTCCATTGACGCCATTTGTACCACCCTCTGCGGTCCTTTCCAGTTGATTCTGAGCGGCGGTCTGTCTAAGATGCCACCCTTAAGAAAACTGCGTGATTTCAACGTTGAGCGTCGCATTTCTGACCTCCATCGGCGAGGCGGCAAAAGAAGAGGTGAAGTGTGGGTAAGGGAGGGAGTGACGAGCCTGTCGTTGTGTGTCACGTCCACGGTAGCGTTGGGCAGTATTACCCATATTTGGTGCCAGTGTGACGTCATTAACCCGCCTTACACATCACATGAACCTTTGAGCTGTGGTCTTTATTTCGCACTTGTCGACAAGCTGTTTCAAGCGTCTCTCAGGCCAAGCGTGACGTCGGAGGGAGCCACGCTTTCTGGCTATTACAGAGGATGGTTGTAGCCACTTCTGAGCCAAGTTTCAAACTTGTGTACCGCAATGGGAGACAGTTACGAAGTTTTAAAAAGTGATCATTTGTTTTTTTGCGCACTGTAGATGAATCACATCAAAACAATAAAGTATCCTGGCTTCTTCAAAACGAGGACTGAAGTTTTCCAGTGGAAGGGCATAATGTAGCAGGGTTCAATTCCACCTTTCTCCATCCGTAACCTTACGGTAGCTTCATCTCAGTAAACATGGCTGACATTTGGCGCCGAAAAATTTCCTGCGGAAAGGCAGTTCATTTCCCGCAAAGCGATTCAATGAGGGATGCCAAAAAACACAACCATGAAAAATCGATTTAAAGTGATTTAAGGTGAAAGAACCACCTACATTTATTTGTGTAGTAATATCTCCATTATGTTGATTTGTTGTAAGAGTGTTACGGACGTTTAATTCATCAACGTTGTCGTTCGTGTACAAAACTCTCCTCCACCAAATCTTTGAGTACTCTCCGTCCCGACACAATTTCTGAGTTGAAGTAAATCATGCTATTGAGACGGTTCTGAGAAGATTCGTATATGAAATAATCTCAAAACTCTTCCCGTGCTAAAACATCTTAAAACTGGAGCTTCAGTCGATAACCCCCAAACTTAAGCAGGAACAACTGGCTATTGTAATTATTGCTGTGTCTGCGTCTTAACCGGCTCTGTATTGATAGACGTTCGTTATCCTGATGTCAAACTGCCGGAGACGGTTTTCTACAAGTGCAAATGGGCGTCACTAGAAACGCACACATCGGCACAGTCTCTGGCACTGCATTGGTCGTATCAGAGAAACACGATTTCAAACGGAGGCTTACAGACAGTCGTCTTTCCAGCGCACCGATCGTGCGTGGAACAGCGTGGTTGATCTCCTATTAGAAGAGTCCTCCACCTCATACAGAAGATCACTTGCGTAGTATAGATGTTGATGTAAAGCACGGCATTTTGAGTAATTTATAGTAGTAACTGAACATAAACGCCAGTTAAACTGTATTTCTTTCGTAATACTTAAATGCTACATTAGGCAGTCGCAAGACCATTTCAATCCCTAATAAATCGCATGGTCCAATGCATCTTCATTCTCGTCGTATACCGAATCCACCGTCTTGTAGACTGTGACCTGTACATATTTATTTCTTATATTGTATTTGAAAAATATAATTCGTAGTATTTAACTGTCTCGTTCCGTATTACTATAGAAATAACAGTTGTAGTCTGGAGGAAATGCTAAGTGCAAGAGTTTGGAAACTACGGTACCTTTGCACTGATTTCTAACCACAAAAATCTGCTGCGTAATCGACCAAAGTCCCCACTGATTTCTGCAGATCAGCCTTTCTGTAAATTTCCCCCATTTTTGATAATATTAATAGTACAATATATTATATTATCAAATAACATATGAGTGAAAATATGATCTAGAATAAGAATTCCACTTTACGAGAAAACCCGCTACTCTTAACATTTAAATCCAACTAAAACTTGCTGTTTATTTAACAACGCACATGTGGATTAGTTAATGGAGCCACCGAGTTCTCTAATAAGGAATTACGTTTTTCCAGAAGGGTCTAAATGTATACACATTCTAGCATTAACAGAGTGCCATGCAGTGTCCATCAGCGTCACCGCCAATTTTCGTATACTAACAGAAAAGCATATTTTCCTCTTTTTACTTTGTTTGCCAACTTCTCACAACGCGAAATAGGAATTACGTAAATTAGCAACTTTTGGGCCAGTCACAATTCACCAAGTAAATGTTCAGTTGTTGTATAGTTGCGCAATGGGCTACGTTACCATTTACATCGCAACTTTCCACAGCATCTCAAATCATCTGTCGTTCATTTTAACACTTTCTGAAGTTTTAGCGTACATTTTGTGTGCTTTTAAGCCCGAGCACCAATACCTATTGTCATTTAATTTCATTCGCAGCGTTAAATTCGTCAGATAACTGGTAATGTAGTAAATATTAATTCTGCAGTACCATCCGTAGTTCTGCAAACACATACGCTCTGTCCGGGAACACAAAGATCCCGCTTTCAGGCGGCGGTAAAATCATTTATTGATGGGTAGCATTGCTGAAAGCATAGTTCTATGAAATTCTCCCAATAATTTGTAACGACCATATAGATCTTAACAGTCAAATAGATTTGAGCAGCGCATGCTAGAGAGCACAACCAATATTATGTGTTGTTTATGAAAAAACCTTAGGCGCACGTTGTTTACAAGAAAGCAAAAACATTTCTGACGGACAAGCAGATACGATTTCAGAGGTTTTCCCTAGTACATATTTTCGAGACAGGTTGGTGATGATATTTTCTGGACAGTATTTCGACGTTTGACCTTGTCTGGGTGTAGTCCAGCACTTTACCTCCAGGGATTACAATCAGATCCAAATTAAACAGAAACGATAGTGTAGAAAGTCCTGCAGGACAGGCGAAGCAAACAGAATACTTAGGACGTGAGACAGAGTCACTCAAGAATCAACTTACACAAAGTTCTTACGTCATCTTCTACAGCATTTCTATGGAATATAGGCTCCTTGTAAGATAGAATTGACAGAAAACGTTGTGAAAGTTAGAAGAAGAGCGTGTTCGTTTTGTGGTATAGCTAAAGGTGGGAGAGCATTTCATGGATGTGATAAGCAAATTATGACTTAAACCACTGAAAGAAGTAAGTGTTCCACTGCGGCGAAATCTTTTCTCGAAATTTCAATGAACGATCTCCTCCAACTACGAAATCATTTTGTTGCCCCACCCGTCCCAGCTACACAGTGAAGAATGACTCTCGCTATAAAATTAGAGAATTTAGAGTTCGCACGGACATATTTAGGTTTTCATTCTTCCCCACGAGATATTCTAGGGTTCAACGACAGAGATACGATATGAAAATGGGCATTGCACCAACCGTCAAGCGCTTAAGTTCGTGTTGAGGAATAATCATGTAGATGTAGAAGCTGTTAATTACTATATCACTCTTCCAGATATTGTGCAGAATCATCGGCCTTCTGAGTGAATATTAGTTGCGCAAAACAGACCGAAAGCAAGAGGTTACTATGGCAACATTCCATATGTACGTAGCCTGTTGACTGCTCCAGCTTACTGCTTCTGCTCACTTCTTTTTGTTGCTTCATTTTCATTATTTCGCAGCTTCCTTCTCGTTAAATTGCAGTTTATTTTCCGTTTTAAAGTGTAGCTGTATTATTTGCTGGTGGAGATGTACTGCGTTGTTTCTTATTTCTGTTACACTCAACTGGCATGATAGTGTCTAATGTAGCAGTACATTATTTGAATAATACAGTTTTCTTTTCACTACAATATCTTTTGTGGTCTGGAAGTCGAAAGTTGATTTACAGATTTTTTTTTTTCCTACTGCATGCTTGATTAAATTTTCTGCATTTTAGTGTCTAATATATTTTTCCTTTGGAGTGTTACTGTTTTATTTTAGCTCTCATTAATTTGTAACTCAACTTGTAATTGATTTATCTTTTCTAACTTTCGTGTAGTATTGAAATGATCTTTCTTTTCAATACTTACTATTCTTTAAAGATGAAGAAGTGGTAGTCCTCTTTCGTCGTATAGAGAAGTGCGCGTATAATCTCAGGAGTAATGTAAGTCCTTATATCACAAATATCGTAACTCAGCGGCAGTTCATTTCAATATACGTAAATGGAGCACAGCATTGCGAAAAATAAAAAACCGCAGGACTGTCAGTAATGACATTTCCCAGGATATCATTCAGATAGGCTGCAATAATAGCGCTGTCTGGAGGATAATAATACAAATTTCAAGAACATTCAAATAAAGTGAGAACCTTTTTCTTCCCGGAACTGTGGCGAACTGGCTTCGAACCGCATCGATCGCTCATACGTGGACGCGAATCTACCACTTCTGCTGTAACTGGAGGGACACATTCGAATAAAGTCAATCCTTAAAATGCTCGTTATTGTTATTTTCACGAATTCTTAAACAGCATCGTGAAGTAGCTAAGATTTTTGCGTAATGTATCAATGTCTTCACTCGTGTCCCGTTGAAGATGCCTTAGGTGGAGAGGTGGCGAAACGACTCGAAATGGACTTTTTGGCGACTTCAGTTTTATATTTTCGTAATCTCGGTAAAAGTCTGCTGATGTTCATCTTACCATATCGAGGCATAGCCAAAGACAACGTATCCCAATTATTATTACTTCCACTAAGTAAATGATGGTCTTTGACATAACGACGCTTGATAATCAATTCAGTTCTCCGTCATTCTGTGTTTAATTACGCTGCTATGCAAAATTTAGGGACGAAAGTAGCTTTCGCATGATATGTCACTGTTATGTATAATGGACAGTCAAATGTAAACGAGAGAGACGAAAAAAGTAAGAAAACTGTCAGTTATTTCAAAAGCAGTCGCCATAACTGTTAATACATCTATTCCAGTGTGGGCCTTCATGGAAAAATATTTGCAGTTCCCTGAGGAACCATGATTACCCCCAGACGTGCACCTCTACCTCCGAAACAAATCGACAGCCACGAATTTCTTCAGGGCTCCAAAATTATCCAAACCACATGTGGAAGGATCGGGACCGTATGGAGAATGTATAAGGACTTCCAGTGAAACTTCTGCAGCCTAGTGGAAACGTGGAAACATGAGGGTACTCCAGAATCACTACTCAAACCGAATCTTCTTTCAAAAGAGCACGCTGCTCCTCGTTGGACCAGTCTCTTTGCTCTTGGCACCATCCCTAACGATGACGCCAATGTGTGGTTGTCAACGGAACACAATGTACTGGTCTTCAGGCAAAGACACCACCCCCATGCAGTCGCCGAGCCACTGTGGAGCATGAGACGGCGTATCTTGCAGTCCCCTTAAATGTTGTTACAATTGTACCCGCTGTTTGACGTGTGTTCCTTCTTGTCTTTTGCACAGTGAATCGGTCATCTGTTGCTGTAGTAGACCGTGGTCACCCACCTCCTCTCCTTCTGGCAGCAGTGACTGTGGTCTGGAACGCTAGCCATGAGCGTCAAACAATGCTGTGAGTAATACCAAAGTCCTTGGCCATACTCGTCCCAGCTGGTCCTTCTTACAGTTTCCCGACGGCTCTTTCGGTTGTGAAGTCGTCCAGGTGTTGTCACGCGGCAATGTTGTAATTAAGAACTGACTGACATACTCTGTCTTTTCCAGTTCCTTCAATTGACTCATGTTACCGAGGCAGCCCCATTTAACACGATAATCAAGCTGGCCTCACGCCATCTGTCTTCCAGCCAGGGAGACCTCTGGCAACATTCACCAGCGCTTACACACGTTTCCACCAATAAGTTGACATATTACGTTGCTTGATCTACCTTGTCCTCAAGTCTTGGAGAACAGTGTAGTTTTCATAATTGTTATTAGTCTCGCGATTTCAATCTTTGAACTAAATAAGCTGACATTTCATCAGACAATGTGGTCCTCATTCAGAGGAGTGCAGTAGGAATCACGTGGTCCAGGTATGAGCCAATCGACGGGCTCAGGCAGTGTGCTAAACAGAGCGCCATCGAGGCACCGACCCACGCATCTGTTGCAGGACGCTTGCCGCCAGCAGGAGCACAATGTGGTCATCCTGGTTGAGTTCGCCGTACAGCTGATGACCATTCTCGACCAGATCAACAGGGAGTCCTTCCAGAGGTTCAAGCTCAGAATAGGTAAGTCGCCACATCTCCCTAGTCTTACATTCTTTTTCCCCATCAGGCTTCATATTCAAAATACAAAGGGCGTTCAGTAATTAATGCGACACTTTTTTTCTCGCGGCCAGTTTGATTTGAAAGAATGCGTAATTTGTTGTGGGACATTGTGGAATATTCTCGGTTCAGACATTATAGTTTCATGACGTTCCGATAGGTGGTAACGCTATACCTAGCCTTCAAAATGAGTCTGTAATAGAGGTGCATTCAAAGCAGAGAGCTGTCATTCACTTCTTTTGGTGGAAGTCGAGAGAATCGCAGATATCTGTAGGAATGTCTGTGGAAACCTGACAGTGAACAAAAGCATGGTGAGTCGTTGGGCGAGGCGTCTGTCAAGATACCCCGCGTGCCGACCGGCGGCACACAGCTGTGACTCCTGCCACGCTGGAGCGTGCGGACACACTCATTCAGGGTGTAGGACGGATCACAGTCAAATACTCGTTCAAAACTGGACGTCTCTGTTAGAAGTGTTGACACATTCATCCACCAGCTGGGGTACTCAAAGGTGCGTGCCCGCTGAGCTCCCGCTTCTTCCGTTTTCCATCTGTTTGGCCCAGTGAAGCATGCCCTCCCCGTGGGAAGCAATACGTGGATGATGGGAGGTTACTGATGCAGCAAGAAGAACGGTACTGTGCGGGTATACAGCTTCCTCCCCCCCCCCCCTCCCCCCCGCCATCCACTCCGAGTAACCAAGTAAGGTGGCGTGACGCCGTCGCATTGACCGGAGATTTTGTTAAAAAATAAGGCTTTGTAGCCCAAAAGAGTGAGAATAGTGTGGTGTATAGGAATACTGAAAAAAAGTGTTGCATTACTTATTGAAAGCCCGTCGTAGTGATAGCGAAAGACGCTGTTGCCTACAGCAGACCGTAGCTAAGTGGCAGATGACTGACGATTGGTGCAGCCGCTTTCAGTTGACCCAGAACCTAATTAAATGTCACAAACTGTCTATTAACACGAGGACAACGCCATTAATGTCCGATTAGGCTGTTGGAGATAAATCACTATGAACAGCAACAACCGCAAAATATCTTGTATTAATCGTGTGGATTGACCCAAAGTGGAAACCTTGTAAGGAGCATGCAGTGTCCAGGACGTCGTTTTATTCCGAGGTAACTCTAGCTGTTAACCTAACCTTTACTGAAAAATGATCTTTCACCGAAACCAGTCACTTACTAAAATATGTTCTCAACAGTACCTTCCAGTGTTACGTTATTCGGTTCCTAAAACTGCTAGTTAAGGATTTATACTTTCTCCGACATCATTAGTTGTCGAACTTCCTGGCAGATCAAAACTGTGTGCCGGACCGAGACTCGAACTCCAGACCTTTGCATTTCGCGGGCAAGTGCTCTACCAACTGAGCTACCCAAGCACGACTCACGCCCCGTCCTCACAGCTTTACTTCTGCCAGTATCTCATCTCCTACCTTCCAAACTTTACAGAAGCTCTTCTGCGAACCTTGCAGAACTAGAACTCCTGTAAGAAAGGATATTGCGGAGACATGGCTTAGCCACAGCCTGGGGGATGTTTCCAGAATGAGATTTTCACTTTGCAGCGGAGTGTGCGCTGATATGAAACTTCCTGGCAGATCAAAACTGTGTGCCGGACAGAGACTCGCACACTCCGCTGCTGAGTGAAAATCTCATTCTGGAAACACACCCCAGGCTGTGGCTAGGCCATGTCTCCACAATATCCTTTCTTTCAGGAGTGCTAGTTCTGCAAAGTTCGCAGGAGAGCTTCTGTAAAGTTTGGAAGTTGGGAGACGAGGTACTGGCAGAAGTAAAGCTGTGAGGACGGGGCGTGAGTCGTGCTAGGGTAGCTGAGTTGGTAGAGCACTTGCCCGCGAAAGGCAAAGGTCCGGAGTTCGAGTCTCGGTCCGGCACACAGTTTTGATCTGCCAGGAAGTTTCATATCAGTGCACACTCCGCTGCAGAGTGAAAATCTCATTCTGGGATCATTAGTTGTCCATTATACACTCATGCTCATAAGTTAAGGATAATTCTGATACGTGGTGAAACAACGCTCTGGTGGGCGGTTTGTGGGTTTAAATCACCTCGGGTGCATTTGACCTGCGGTCGTCGCACGGTGCCTCAGGCAGCAGTCCACATACACAGAGGTGTGTTCAAATGGCTCTGAGCACTAGGGACTTAACAGCTGAGGTCATCAGTCTCCTTGAACTTAGAACTACTTAAATCTAACTAACCTAAGGACATGACACACATCCATGCCCGAGGTAGGATTCGAAACTGCACAGAGGTGTGTTAATGCATGTCAGAGTACGGTGCAGCGAGTAAGTGTGCAGACGTTTCCAGACGTGCTAATGGTGACTGTGTTGAAATGGCTCAAAGAACACATATTGCTGACGTTATGAGGGGTAAAATACTGGGACGACTGGAGGCTGGTCAAACAAAACAGGTCGTAGCACG
Source organism: Schistocerca americana (assembly GCF_021461395.2). NCBI lineage: Eukaryota > Metazoa > Arthropoda > Insecta > Orthoptera > Acrididae > Schistocerca > Schistocerca americana. Next base: position 923,240,006 of record NC_060121.1, on the reverse strand, counting down.
GGCCCTCCGTGTGACACAAAGTGTGATCTCAAGATTATGGCAACGATTCAAGCAGACAGGTAACGTGTCCAGGAGCTACAGTACGGGACGTCCACAGTGTACAACACCGCAAGAAGACCGATATCCCACCATCAGTGCCCGCAGACGGCCACGGAGCACTGCAGGTAGCCTTGCTCGGGACCGTACCGCAGCCACTGTAACTGTTATCTCCAGACACACAGTCTAAAGACGGCTGAACACACTTGGTTTATTCGCCCCGAGACCTGCTAGGTGCATTCCACTGACCCCTGGTCACAAGAGAACCCGTAAAGCCTGGTGTTAAGAACACAGTACATGGTCATTGGAACAGTGGTGCCAGGTTATGTTGACAAACGAGTCCAACTATAGTCTGAACAGTGATTCTCGCCGGGTATTCATCTGGCGTGAACCAGGAACCAGATACGAACTCCTTAATGTCCTTGAAAGGGACCTGTGTGGAGGTCGTGGTTTGATGGTGTGGGGTGCACGTACACCCCTACGTGTCTCTGACAGAGGAACTGCAACAGGTCAGGTGTATCGGGACGTCATTTTGCAGAAGTATGCCCGCCTTTTGACGGGTGCAGTGAATCCCACCTTCCTCCTGATGGATGATAACGCACGGCCCCACCGAGCTGGCATCGTGGAGTAGTACCTTGAAACAGCAGATATCAGGCCCGCCTGTTCTCCAGACCTAAACCCCATCGAGCACGTCTGGGATGCTCTCGATCGACGTATCGCTGCACGTCTTCAAACCCCTACGACACTTCAGGAGCTCCGACAGGCGCTGCTGCAAGAACGGGAGGCTATACCCCAGCAGCTGCTCGACCACGTGATCCAGAGTATGCCAACTCGTTGTGCGGCCTGTGTACGTGTGCATGGTGATCATATCCCATATTGATGTCGGGGTACATGCGCAGGAAACAGTGGCGTTTTTATCTCCAATACCGTGGACTTACAGATCTGTGTCGTGTGTGTTCCCTATATGCCTATGCTATTGGCGCCAATTTTGTGTAGTGCCACGTTGTGTGGCCCCACATTCTGCAATTATCCTTAATTTATGGTGGTGGTGGTGGTGGTTGTTTGGATGTTTAAGTGGGACTAAACAGCGAAGGTCATCAGGCCCCCTTAATTTATGAGCATGAGTGTAGTAGCGAAGTAATTTCATTGCCCGATTATCTCATGCAGTTCTGTAGTAGATAATTTCTTCAACATGTATGTAACGCTCGAGTAATAATACGGAAATCAGATTTTATGTACCCCAAGTTTATTTCAGTTATGACTTTTTGTCGAATTTTCTGCTGTTCACGTTCAGACCGTTCAGAGCCGGAGGTTTGTTTGAACAGCGCAGTGACTCTGGGGTTGTAGCAGGTGGTATGTCCTTGCCTACTTTTACATTAGAAATGACTTACTAGCAAATTACTGGTGGGGCTTACTGTTTGATGTAGTCGTCAACCACGGCGCGTCTTGGCATTTTTCACGTTAACAAATCTGTGCCACAGGTGACTTCTGGACTTTTAGCGTGGTACTCGTGCACTCAGCCACCGAGACACACGCACACAGTTATGTATAACGATAATATTACTAGTGTAAGTAAGTCATACAGGGTCCAGGCACATTAATGTGACCCCCGCGTTCCTCGACGTCAACGTGCAGTAACCACTCACTGACGGCAAGTGGCAGCACTAGCAGTGGAGGGTATATATAAAGCCTATCGGGAGGACGCGGACAAAAAAATGGGTCAGATGGCTCTAAGCACTATGGGACTTAACATCTGAGGTCATCAGCCCCCTAAACTTACAACTACTTAATCCTATGGACATCACACACATCCAAGCCCGAGGCATGATTCCCACCTGCGACCTAGCAGCAGCGCGGTGCCGGACTGAAGCGCACAGAACCTCTCGATCACAGCGGCTGGCGACGCGGATAACAGTGCAGTTGATCGATTTATCCGACGTCCAAAAGGGCACAATCATTGGCTTTCGAGCCAAGGATTGTTTCATTTCTCAAACGGCTAAGTCTGTAAACTGTTGGCGGTTCGCGTGGTTAAAGTACACTGTGCGTGGCAAAATGGCGCTATCAAAACTGGCGCCAAGGCAACTATGGTGCAGCAGGGACCATAGGTGACAGGAGCGAACACGGATGCGGAGATTTGTACGGGCGATTAGATGAGCAACTGTTGAGTAACTGACTGCCCAGATGAACCAAGAGGCTACTGACAGTGTCTCCTCGACAACTGACTGCAGCTCGTGGTCTAGTGGCTAGCGTTACTGCCTCTGGATCACGGGGTCCCAGGTTCAGTTCCCGGCCTGGTTAGAGATTTTCTCTGCCCCAGGAATGGGTGTTTGTGTTGTCCTTATCATTTCATCATCATCATCATTCGTGACAATGGCTAAATGGGGCTTTGTACAGGCGCTGATGACCGCGCAGTTGAGCGTTCCACAAGCCAAACGTCATCATCATCCTCGACAACCATTCACCGAACGTTACTGTGTGTGAACCTTACTGTGTGTGAACCTTACTGTATATGAGCCTCTGCAGAAGGGACCTGGATCCTGGACCCATGTTGACTGCTGCTCATCGGCAGCGAGTGCTGGAATTTGCACGCCAGCACTGCAACTGTCGTCCTCTGAGAGGCGACAGGGGGCCTTTTCCAGATGACCGTGTCCACCACTACGTAAAACTGATTTTCCCTCAGCACCATCTCATGTACAAGGAGGACAATGGTATGTGTTGCACGGCTCCCTGTGCACGTTTGTAGTTCAAAGAGCATCAGGATGAGTTTACCATAGTCAGTTGACCATCAAACCCCTCGGATTTGAACCCAGTCGAGAATCCGTTGGACCACCTCGATCGGGCTGTTCGTGTCATGAATCCTCAACCGTGAAACCTAGCGGGGCTGGCCACGGCACTGCAGTCAACTTGTCTCCACGTCCCTGTCGGTACGTTCCTGAACCTCAAGAATGGTTCAAACGGCTCTGAGCACTATGGGACTTAACATCTCAGGTTATCAGGCCCCTAGAACTTAGAACTAATTAAATCTAACCAACCTAAGGACATCACACACGTCCAAGCCCGAGGCAGGATTCAAACCTGCGACCGAAGTAGTCGCGGTTTGAACCTCGCTGAGACTCTTCCAGCATGTCCGCGCTGCAATAGGTGGTTATCCAGGCTTTTGACGGGTGGTCACATTGGTGTTGCTCTTTCATTAAATGTTAGTGGTATCATCTAATACGGGAGGACGACGGTTCAATCCCGCGTCCGGCCATCCTGATTTAGGTTTTCCGTGATTTCCCTAAATCGCTCCAGGCAAATGCCGGGATGGTTCCTTTCAAAGGGCACGGCCTTCCCTAATCCGATGAGACCGATGACCTCGCTGTCTGGTCTCCTTCCCCAAAAACAACCAACCAACCAACCAACCATCATCTAATGAAGCAGCAACAAGCGTCATACTGATGTCGCACAGTAATCCTTTCCCTAGCATTACTATAAAAACAGATTGTGTTGTCTGAGACGTGCATAGCTCAGTAGTTTATGTGTGTTGTGGTGTGCCGCAGGTCTGAACCACGGACCAGTGATCGCAGGCGTGGTGGGCGCTCAGAAGCCGCAGTACGACATCTGGGGCAACACCGTCAACGTCGCCTCCCGCATGGACAGCTGCGGCATCATGGGCCGCATACAGGCAAGTAGCGCAACCGTCGGAGGGCTGCACAGTGCCAGCTCAAGCTGTGGTGTCTCAAACAGAATTAACTCATCCATGGCAACCGATACGACAGTCAGGTAGGCGCAGTATTTCTTGACTTCGGAAAAATATTTTATTGGGTACGACGCCAAAACTTTTTAACGGAAGAACGATCGTTTAAGGTGTGAAAAAAAGGGGGATTGGACTAGGGTTTACTGGTAGGGAAGTAGCAACATGTTACCTTTGATACAGTATAATCGACAGACTTAGAAATAACTTCAGGTCTGCATTAGTGAAGTTTGATCTTTGCTGTATGTTTTGTATATTATTGACATGGTATAAATATTAATAGGAATCTGAGACATTTCGCAATTTAGGCAGTTATTGCTACTGAAGTACAATAAAAGAAGGTTGCACAGATATTCAGCCAAATATTGATAAGATTTCAGATTTGCACGAAGACTGGCTCTGCGCTTAGCAAACCACGGAAAAGAGCATCCAGTGATTACAACATCAATAACTCACAATTGGAATTAGTCAGCTCATGTAAACACATGGATGTAACAATTTGTAGGGATGTGCAAGGGAATTTTCACGTGTGCTCAGTCGTAGGTAAAACAGGTGGCAGACCTTGGTTGGTTGTAAAATGCAGCCGCACAGAGACGAGATTCCTTACAGACCAGGGTGCCAATGTGATTTACCCGGATCAATACCCAACAATAATTTCTTGACTATGGGACTGACTTCACTTAGTGAGAATATTGTGGTTCACACAATCGTCTTAACAATTAACAATAATTTTTCATTTATTTATTCTCCTATATCAGAGTAAACTAATGTACTGTTTAATTTAGATCTATGTTAAGTAATCTGAAGTACCAGGTGTTTCAAAAAGAATCTTTCGATTTCACAAGATTCCATCTTGTAAATGAATGAAGATGGAAGCTTGGGGAGTATTTTAACCTACGCACAGAAGAACAAAGTGTTCATTTACATTCCGATCTTACAAGAATATATCTCTTACGTGTTTGCACATACAACCTTGTTGTACATGTATATATGCATACATACTCCGCAAACCACCGTACGGTGCGTGGCAAAGATTACCTGTACCACTACTAGTCACTTCCTTTCCTGTTCCGCTCGCAAATAGACCGAGGGAAGAACAACTGTTTCTCAGCCCTAATTTCTCGAACCTTATCTTCGTGGTCCTTACGCGCAGTGTATATTGCTGGCAGTAGAATCGTTTCCGAGAGCTTCAGATGCCTTTTCTCTAAATTTTCTCAATGGTGTTCCTCGAAAATAACGTCGCCTTCTCTCCAGGGATTCCCATTTAAGTTCCCGAAGCATTTCGGTATCATTTACGTATTGTTCGAACCTATCGGTAACAAATGTAGCAGCCCTCCTCTGACATGCTTCGATATGTTCCTTCAATCCGAGCTGATACGGATCTCAAACACTCGAGCAGTATTTAAGAATACGTCACACCAGCGCCGTATATGCGCTCTCCTTTACAGGTGAACCACTCTTTCCTAAAATTCCCAATACACCAAATTCGATCATTCGCCTTCCCTACCGCAGCTCTCACATGCTCATTTCATTTCATATCACTTTGCAACGTGACGCCGAGATATAGAAACTACTGCTATAACCGAAAATTACAGGTTTGTTTTTTCTATTCATCCGCATTAACTTACATCCTTTCACATTTAGAGCTAACCGTCATTCGCCACATCAACTAGAAACTTTGTCCTCTAGTATCACCGAGCGAGGTGGCGCAGTGGTTAGAACACTGGACTCGCATTCGGGAGGACGACGGTTCAATCCCGTCTCCGGCCATCCTGATTTAGGTTTTCAGGCAAATGCCGGGATGGTTCCTTTGAAAGGGCACGGCCGATTTCCTTCCCCATCCTTCCCTCACCCGAGCTTGCGCTCCGTCTCTAATGACCTCGTTGTCGACGGGACGTTACACACTAATCTCCTCCTCCTCCTCTTGTATCTTCCTACAGACACTCAACATCTACATCTTACCATACACCACAGAATTATCAGCAAACAACCGCAGATTACCGCCCCCCACCCTCCCTGGCCCCCAAATCATTTATTTATACGGAGAACAACAGCGGTCCTATCACACTTCCCTGGGACGCTCCTGACGATACCCTTGTCTGTAATGAACATTCGTCGTCGAGGACAACATAATGGGCTCTATTACTTAAGAGGTCTTCGAGGCAGTCACATACCTGTGAACTTATTCCATAGGCTCGTATCTTCATTAACAGCCTGCACTGTGGCACCGTGTCAAATACACTACTGGCCATTAAAATTGCTACACCACGAAGATGACGCGCTACAGACGCGAAATTTAACCGACACGAAGGAAATGCTGTGATATGCAAATGATTAGCTTTTCATAGCGTTTACACAAGGTTGGCGCCGGTGGCGACACCTACAACGTGCTGACGTGAGGAAAGTTTCCAACCGATTTGTCATACACAAACAGCAGTTGACCGGCGTTGTCTGGTGAAACGTTGTTGTAATGCCTTGTGTAAGGAGGAGAAATGCGTACCATCACGTTTCAGACTTTAATAAAAGTCGGATTGTAGCCTATCACGATTGCTGTTTATCGTATCGCGACATTGCTGCTGGCGTTGGTCGAAATCCAATGACTGTTTGCTGAATACGGAATCGGTGGGTTCAGGAGGGTAATACGAAACGCCGTTCTGGATCCCAATGGCCTCGTATCACTAGCAGTCGAGATGACAGGCATCTTATCCGTATGGCTGTAACGGATCGTGCAGCCACGTCTCGATCCCTGAGTCAACTGATGGGGACGTTTGCAAGACAACAACCATCTGCACGAACAGTTCGACGACGTTTGCAACAGCACGGACTATGAGCTCGGAGACCACGGCTGCGGTTACCCTTGACGCTGCGTCACAGACAGGAGCGCCTGCGCTGGTGTACTCAACGATGAACCTGGGTGCACGAATGGCAAAACGTCATTTTTTCAGATGAATCCATGTTCTGTTTAAATCATCATGATGGTCGTCGCATTCGTGTTTGGCAACATCGCGGTGAACGCACATTGGAAGCGTGTATTCGTCATCGCTATACTGGCGTATCAACCGGCGTAATGGTATGGGGTGCCATTGGTTACATGTCTCGGTCACCTCTTGTTCGCATTGACGGCACTTTGAACAGTGGACGCTACATTTCAGATGTGTTACGACCCGTGGCTCTAACCTTCATTCGATCCCTGCGAAACCCTACATTTCAGCAGGATAATGCACGACCGCATGTTACAGGTCCTGTACGGGCCTTTCTGGATACAGAAAATGGTCGGCGAGCAACTGGCTCGTCACAATACGCCAGTCACTACTCCTGATGAACTGTGGTATTGTATAGAAGCTGCATGGGCAGCTGTACCTGTACACTCCATCCAAGCTCTGTTTGACCCAGACCGTCATTACGGCCAGAGGTGGTTGTTCTGGGTGCTGATTTCTCAGGATCTATGCACCCAAATCGCGTGAAAATTTAATCACGTGTCAGTTCTAGTATAATATATTTGTCCAACGAATACCCGTCTATCATCTGCATTTCTTCTTGGTGTAGCAATTTTAATGTCCAGTAGTGTACTTTCCGGAAACCTAGAAACATGGAATCTGCCGGCTGCCCTTCATCCATAGTTCCCAGTAATCAACTGAGAAAAGGACAAGCTGACTTTCGCACAAGCGATACTTTCTAAAACCATGCTGATTCGTGCACGTAAGCGTCTCAATCTCAAGAAAGTTTATTATATTCGAACTGCGAATATGTTCAAGGATTCTGCAGCAAAGAGAAGTTTGGGATATTGGTCTGTAGTTTCGTCGGTCCATTCTTTTACCCTTCCTAGATACGGGAGTCACCTGCGTCTCTTCCGAGTCGTTTGGGGCTTTGTGATGGGCGAGAGATTCACGATAAACGCAAGCGAGGTAAGGAGCCAATGCTGTAAAGTGCTGTTTGTTAAATCGAACTGGGAATCCATCCGGACCTGGTGATTTATTTTTCTTCAAATCTTTCAGTTGTTTCTGTACGCCAATGGTGCTTATTACTATGTCGTCTATATGGGTGTCTGTCCAATGGTCACGTGACGATATGTTTGTACTATTCTCCTGTGTGAACGATTTCTTCAACGGCTTTGGTTTTTTTGTCGTCAACTACCACTCCAGATTAGTCAATAAGGGACTTAGACCCGCTTAGCGAGTTTACATATGCTAATAATTTTCTCGGCTTCTCTGACAGATTTTTGTTAAGGTGTGCGGGGGTACTTGTACACTTCTCGCATAGATCTTTTCACAGACACACGAATCTGTGCTAACCTATCCATGTCCTCATTTGTGCTGATTGCAGCTACGTTTAGAGTCTCATTTTCATTCACCTTGCCGTGTGCCCTTCACTGAAAACACAAGAAACATCCAGTCAATAGTTACAGTTGTCCCATAGTTCTTCGAGCTGCTGTTACTATGCGGTGACGCATTTCTTCAAAGTTGCTGGAAGAGGAGGAACGCAGACAGAATATTTCACAAACGTCCAGAAAAAATTCACGTACTGTAATATGAGCCGATGTTTGTGGTCGATGGCGCAGTGTCAGATCCTTACGACCATCACGCTGGAGAAGGTGCCTCATTCTCGACGACAAAAAGCCACACAGTTGTAACGTCACTACACCTGTTGAAGCGGAAAACGCAAAACGCCTATTGTCGCTGTTTTATCGCCATCTCGACACGGCTCACGTTGAGTAATGATTGACAGACTGAAAGAACTGGCTGCACCAGGGAGATCCTACAGACAACCACATGGATAGGCAATTTGATACATCTCGTGCCAAAACAAACTGTTAGTTGCCATGCCCCAGTTAAAATTCGCTCCAAGTTCCTATCTTCATTTATGTGTGATGTATACAGGATGTTCCGAAATTATTGGCTGGTTCAAATGGCTCTGAGCACTATGGGACTTAACATCTATGGTCATCAGTCCCCTAGAACTTAGAACTACTTAAACCTAACTAACCTAAGGACATCACACAACACCCAGTCCGAAATTATTCGTCCAAATTACACTACTGGACATTAAAATTGCTACACCACGAAGATGACCTTCTACAGACGCGAAATTTAACCGACAGAAAGAAGATGCTGTGATATGAAAATGATTAGCTTTTCAGAGCATTCACACAAGGTTGGCGCCGGTGGCGACACCTACAACATGCTGACGTGAGGAAAGTTTCCAACCGATTTCTCATACACAAACAGCAGTCGACCGGCATTGTCTGGTGAAACGTTGTTGTGATGCCTCGTGTAAGGACGAGAAATGCGTACCATCACGTTTCCGACTTTGATAAAGGTCGGATTGTACCCTATCGCGATTGCGGTTTATCGTATCGCGACATTGCTGCTCCCGTTGGTCGAGATCCAATGAGTGTTAGCAGAACATGGAATCGGTGGGTTCAGGAGGGTAATACAGAACGCCGTGCTGGATCCCAAAGGCCTCGTGTCACTAGCAGTCGAGATGACAGGCTGTAACGGATCGTGCAGCCACGTCTCCATCCCTGAGACAACAGATGGTGACGTTTGCAAGACAACAACCATCTGCACGAACAGTTCGACGACGTTTGCAGCAGCATTAACTATCAGCTCGGAGACCATGGCTGCGGTTACCCTTGACGCTGCATCACAGACAGGAGCGCCTGCGATGGTGTACTCGACGACGAACCTGGGTGAACGAATGGCAAAACGTCATTTTTTCGGATGATTCCAGATTCTGTTTACAGCATCACGATGGTCGCATCCGTGTTTAGCGACATCGCGGTGAACGCTGTGTTCGTCATCACCATACTGGCGTACCACCTGGCGTGATGGTATGGGGTGGCATTGGTTACACGTCTCGGTCACCTCTTGTTCGCATTAACGGCACTTTGAACAGTGGACGCTACATTTCAGATGTGTTACGACCCGTGGCTCTACCCTTTATTCGATCCCTGCGAAATCATATATTTCAACAGGATAATACACGACCACATGTTGCAGGTCCTGAAGGAGCCTTTCTGGATACAGAAAATATTCGACTGCTGCCCTGGCCAGCACATTCTCCAGATCTCTCACCAATTGAAAACGTCTGGTCAATGTTGGCCGAGCAACTGGCTCGTCACAATAAGCCAGTCACTACTCTTGATGAACTGTAGTATCGTGTTGAAGGTGCATGGGCAGCTGTAACTGTATACGCCATCCAAGCTCTGTTTGACTCAATGCCCAGGCCTATCAAGGCCGTTATTACGGCCAGAGGTGGTTGTTCTGGGTACTGATTTCTCAGGATCTATGCACCCAAATTGCGTGAAAATGTAATCACATGTCAGTTCTAGTATAATATATTTGTCCAACGAATACCCGTTTATCATCTGCATTTCTTCTTGGTGTAGCAGTTTTAATGGCCAGTAGTGTAATACAGAAGGTAGAGAACACCATAAAGAAATATAATCAGTTATTGTACATATGGTCTCTGACGTCAGTTTCTGATGCCTGGAACGATTGACACAGAAGGTAGTCTAGCACACTAATCACAGCAGTGCCATTCACAGGAACTGCTCGAATGCGCGGCCATTCGCCTGCGTCGCGCTGCGTATCGTCGGACCACTGATGGTCGTGCCCATTCGAAGACTCCTGGCATGTCCGCAATGATACCACGACGACGGCAATTCCGTTTCCACAACGGTTTCATACACCATCTGCCCACAAAGGCAGAAATCCAGACACGTGTGGTCAAATGACCTGGGTGGCTAAGCCATAGGGCCGCCCCGGCCGATCCATTGATTCCCGAAAGTGGATCTCAGGTGATTCCTCCCAGCAGTGCTGAAGTAGGGTGGCACACCATTGTGCTGGGAGTACATCCATTGTCTGACATTCATAGGTACATCCTCCAGCAGCCTGGCAAGGCAGCCGGCCGCGGTGGTCTAGCGGTTCTAGGCGCTCAGTCCGGAACCGCGCGACTGCTACGGTCGCAGGTTCGAATCCTGCCTCGGGCGTGGATGTGTGTGATGTCCTTAGGTTAGTTAGGTTTAAGTAGTTCTAAGTTCTAGCGGACTAATGACCACAGATGTTAAGTCCCATAGTGCTCAGAGCCATTTGAACCATTTATGGCAAGGCATATTCCACGAAGCTGCAATATCTCCTTCCGTTGAGGCAGAATGGAAGAAAGTATGGTCGATTCAACTTATCACCAAGAACACTACCGAAAACACCGAATCGCTATTGATGAGCACGAGGTGGTCGAGTATCTAGCGGATTCACATGTGCCCAAACATGCGACGTGTGGTTATTAGAATGTCAGTACACATTCCCATTCAGCGACACCGTCACAACAACATACGCCAAAAAAATTAAAAATAGGTTCCCTAACATCACAAGCTGACTTCAAAGACCATATGTTCCTTCACAAAATATATTTGTTTTGGTGTTGTTTATCTCCTGTATTAATTTGGACGAACAGTTTCGGAACACCCTATATATGAAATAGGGAGAATCATTTTAGTTGGCCGCTGTGGCCGAGCGGTTCTAGGCGCTTCAGTCCGGAACCGCGCTGCTGCTACGGTCGCAAGTTCGAATCCTGCCTCGGGCATGGATGCGTGTGATATCCGTAGGTCAGTTAGGTTTAAGTAGTTCTAAGTCTAGGGGACTGATGACCTCAGGTGTTAAATCCCATATTGTTTAGAGCCATTTGAACCATTTGAATCGTTCACACTGTGTGAGGGCAGTCATAAAGTAGTAATTAACACCTCGAAAAAATTATGTTACCTAACTACTATTTTGTGTATTTGCACGTACATGTATGCAGTCGTGGACCACATGGAAATCTTCGTACCACAGTACCGAAGCACGCCACTACAGGAACTAAAACGAAATAGCTCAGCACATTTCTATACTGCTAGCCAACCAAAATGCTATACGAAGAAGGGTTGGAGAAGCACATCCAGGTTGGTTTTGGAGATAGCACGTTGTGCAAAGACACATGATTGAAAATACATCCCATGTGAAGTGGTGAAGATGATGAAATCAATATTGTTGCCAAAATTGCTGTCTATAACCAATGCTACACGCCTCGGCATTGAACCAAAGAGGCTGTGGATGTTGCTGGGGGGGGGGGGGGGGGGTGTAGCAGTCCATGCTGCTTCCACATACTGTCACAGTTGATGTGGTGTAGCAGCAGGTGGTGTATCGTGGGCCAATCATCTACCAGACATTTTCGATAGGCGAGAGATGGGAGAATGGGGAGGCCAAGACAGAAATGCAATCCGATTGGCGACCAAAAAGTCCTGAACATACCATTCACGTGTGGCCATACATTACATTTTAGCAATGTGGCCGTCGGCAAGCTCCGCATGTATGGGAGGACAACGGGTTCCAACACTTCAGAGATGTAGCTCTGGCTGATTTGCGACTGGCAATGCGTTACTAGCGGTATGAGGAGGGGGTGGGGTGCAGAAGTGGAATACCAGCGCAACATATAATACGAGTGCAAAACCAGTATGGTGGTGCATAAGGTAACAGTTCAACAGTGTTTCACGACGGTGTGTCCAGACTCTAATACGACCATCGTGGTGGCCCAGGCAGAATCGAGATTCGTAGGTAAAAACAGCGTCGTTCCATTGGCTGTTCATGATGTTCATTGCACCATCCCCGGTGCAAACACCTGTAGCGTTGACTCAGTGGTAAACGCAGCAATGAACGTCTCGCGGACAGTTCTCTGTGCTTCAAATGACGTCTTAACGGTAGGCACGGAGATTGCAAATGGTTCAAATGGCTCTGAGCACTATGGGACTTAACTTCTCAGGTCATCAGTCCCCTAGAACTTAGAACTACTTAAACCTAACTAACCTAAGGACATCACACACATCCATGCCCGAGGCAGGATTCGAACCTGCGACCGTAGGGGTCGCGCGGTTCCAGACTGTAGCGCCTTTAACCGCTTGGCCACACCGGCCGGCGCACGGAGACTGCTTGTTGTGCAACAGACCGAATTTGTTGTGTTACGGTTCGCGATGTGGCAGAGCGATCCATCACTGCCACGCACACAATATGCCTATCACGCCTAGTTGGGCAACGAGGTGGGTTTAATCGGTCCCATCGGTCTGTCGTTCCCTCCCGCATTCGGTGATTACAGTTGCTTCGTTCCGTCCGACACGATCACCGGTTTCTACTGAAGCTGCTTACGCAAAACAAAGGGCAGTTCCAATACGGCCATGCGGCCGTCCGTTCCCCCTTTATACATCGCTTGTAAGTGGCGTTACCGGCGCCTGTGATGTGCGCCTGTGCTAAAATGCTAATCGTGTGCATCCCTCATCGCCGCAAACACATACTGCAAACTTCACCTGATCTGGATGCTTCCTTCAGGGGGTTTCATTTTTGGATAACCTGCACTGTACTTTATCTATGGGCTGCGCCGTTCCGTTGGCTCTTCTAGCGGTGTGCTGTGGTACAGTGGCGAAGGGACTTCTATATTTACCTAAAGTACAAACTGCAGACATGTACCCGCAAATGAATAAATAAAATAATTTTCGGGTGATAATTACAAGTTTACGACTGCCGTTTCTACTTGTGCGGGGAGACAGTCTGACTTGCTTGAAAGGTTCTTGCTCAGTATGTATGTTGCAGGAGTGTCCCTGCATTGCACTGTGTGTAATGAGGCTGTCCTGTGGTGTCCTCAGGTGACGGAGGATACGGCCAAGATCCTGATGGCCGCCGGATACGACTGCGAGTGTCGTGGGCCGACTTTCGTCAAGGGAAAGGGCACGCTCACCACCTACTTCGTCAGGACGCCCTTCGACGAGAAGTAGACCCCGTCGACTGCCTGCGATTCGCCTGCACCGACCATGTTGGACGCTTATCTCCGGAAACAGTCGATCGTGTTGTCGTCATAAGAACCAGGGAACGCTGGGACATTCTCGCTGCTAAAGAATCAAGATGTTGGCGACACACCCAATTTTTCCGTCAAAATGTACAAACCTCTTTACGTATGAAACATTACATGCCGACAAGAATTATTTCATCTTGAGAGCGTTTATCATCTTATACATGTTAGTACTACAGTTGTTATGTATCATATTGAACTTGTAATTTGAGAACTGAAGATAGCACTAAATTAGTGACAAGGTTTAGCACAGCATGTTGGATTGTTTCACGATCTTAGCGGTGATAAACGAAATGGCTGGTTTTTGCTACCCAGATCTTATGAGACTTTTGCTTCTGATGCGACACATCGTCAGGTTGTGAAATAAGCTCTACTGGAATTCTCAGTTAAGTTCTCATTTCCTACTGGTATTCAAAAGTCCTTGAACCTAACTTATATTTGTACTTGTTGTGGCATTAAGAGAAGGTAAACGATCAGAGTGGTACTGCATTGCTGCTAGTATGTAAAACATTTTGACTACTTCACTTATTTAAATGTGAAACAATTTGACCGATATTCTTCAGAGCTCAGGACTGATTTTATTACAAAATTGAAATTCAGTAGTAAGAGAAATTGTTTGCTATGTGCCCTGTGGGTAGTCTAGTTCTCATTCCCTCTTGATATTAGAAGGTGCTTGTTCAGTTTTTCTGCTATGCACTGCAATCTTTCACAAAGGGATATTATTATCATAAAATTTCTTTTATTGTTACTTTAATCTTTAGGAGTGACATGTTGTGAACGATTTGCCCTGGAAACTGGAACCTGAGTTGGTCATAAAACGTAGGTATATTTCACTAGTCGATCGAAGATCACTGGAAAATGTTTGATGACACTATGATTAGTATCACCAACTTAACAGACTCTAGGGAATACAACTGTTAGGAGAAGCTTTTTCATCAGTTCAAGAGAAATACAGTTCTTGGTGAGCACCTTACCAGACACTACAGAACTGTTTTTATTTCCCTTAGTTCCATTAGCCATTCATGGTGTGAAGGAACTTAAAGTTAGAAGTTCTTTTATTTTATGTGTCAGCATTGTTCTATTTATTCATTACAAGCAACTAGAACACTGTTTGAGCATGAGGGAGACACACAATATAATGATAAGATCAAAGTTTATTTATCTGAGTTGCATGAAATTGCTTTCTTGCCGTCACTCAGCATATTTATTGCCTTTGTGGAACAGACAGATTCCAATCGTTTGTACTCTACAGTAATCGAAGAAGATGTAGGAGCAGTAATTTTCAAATTCTCAATGCTGTTCTGAGGACTAATATAACCTCTTCCTGTAATGTGACTATCCAGTTCAAAGACTGTTGTCTGTTTGTAAATTGACTGTCACTATTGATAAGAAACATGCTCTAGCAACACTTGTCTCAAAGTTTATTCTTGCTTTAATTGCAAACAAGTTTCCATTGTTTTCTAACTTTAGCACATGTGTGCGGAATGTTATGTAGATTTATATACACCGCAATGTAACCAGTTTGAAATTAGATGTCCCTCTGAATGAGAAACTCGTCTTCTCATGGGAATCATTCTTGCAAAGCAAATCAGAAAATTTATTTGTACACAGATTTTTACCTATTTACTATTGTTCCAGTGATGATGACATTGTTTCCTTTGCATCCATGCTTCTACAAGCACCTTCAATACCCTTTAGACAATGACGACTGGTCATGACATACTATAGATATCCACTTCATGTGTAGCTCACCCAAAGAGAAATTCAGTATTGGTTGGAGTAGAGACGTGTAATCACTCTCTTTGCCCCTCTGTTAAATTTGTTCATTCTTTCTTTTTAAATGTTGATGTTTCTTTCTTGGTAAAATGCGTACAGTGATGTGGATACTATGAATTAGTACCAAAAACCAAAGGTAACACAAGAAATATAAATTGTGCTGGGAAACACATTTAAGAATGGAAACACGTCAATACAGTTCATTTGAAACAGTTCAAATGGAAATCTGTGCTACTCTAAGACGGGTCATAAAGAAACAGTTGTATTTCAATAACCGTTCCACACTATGACGATAGATAATGATAAACTGGCTCACCACTGGAGAGGAAAATTTACGTTTCAGAATTTCATCCACCACAGTAATTACCAAGTGACAGGTATAGTCATTTCTGAATATGAACAAATGACCAGTACATAAGAGTATTCTAGAAACGTTCACATGATCCCATAACTTAGTTTTCTTCTTAGACACCTATCTCTAGGCTCTCAAAACGTTTTCTGGCCTATGCCTTTTCCTTGATATGCTGGCAGTTTCATTAATTTGCAACGTCATACAGCACTCCAAGCCTTCTTCTTGCCCTTGCTCTCTTTCCTCCAATTGTTTATTCTTCATTGCAGGCAGTTTCATCACAGTATGTCTTCTAACAGCGATGTTTTCCTTATTCTTATCACCTCCATTAAATTTTCCCCCTTTCTTCATATTTCTTCATTTCTCATTATGTCCTTCCATATCATTATAAGCATTTTTTCTCCACAACCTCATCTGACTTATGTGTCCGAAGAATCAATTAGGTGAAACGGAGATGCAGATGTTTATAAATGCTTATTCTTTTCTAAATGTTGTCATGTTTCTAGATTGATGGTTTTATATATGAAATACACCAATGATCAAACATCACTCCACTCACCTTCGCTCCATTGATTATGTTAGTCTATCAAGTGGCTCCCAGGACACAACGTTAATTGGTAACTTTAATTGTACTGAAGTTCACATATCTTATCCTATCGCAGCAGCTTTCAAATGCTGCATCCTGTTGCCTGCCTTACAGAGAGAGAGATGCCTCTGGCTGGAGTCACTCGTGAACTACTTTGCCCTGCCCTTGCTGCCATCTGCCTACAAGTTTTCAGACAAACAACTACTTTCTGCAAATTATTATCAAATAAAAAACCTTACAATTTGGCTCCATAACCAGTCAACCAATACCATTAGCAAAATGAACAACTGTGTTACAAAAAACTTCTGTACGTCTCACACTTGATTAATAGATGGGGCCAGAGTACTTTCTGTTATTGACACATCATTGCTTCCTTGTCTAAACCAGGAAATCTTCTTTTTGTATGTCACTGAGAAACATGATAGATGCATTATGAGTTCTTGATTGGTTCCAAGGTTACCTACTGCAGGATTGCACAGAGTGTAGGTTACTGTGTTTATGTGCAATAAAACTTTACTGTACTATGATTCAACTAATAGCATATTGACTGTGGGCGTTTTCTTAGGTGCTTTGCTTGGGCACCCTTCTGAATTTCAAATTTTAGTGAAGAGGAGAATTCCTATTTTTGCAGGTATACAGGGAAACACATTGTCAAAAATAAACTTAACTATTTGACAGCAAGCAGTCATTTTTTCCTGTTTGGTTGGTAACTGCCTTGAAATTTGATATCAGTTTATAGTTATACAGTCGCAGTCACAATGTCAGTAAGATCTAGCTTCTAGATAATGTTACCAAAAGTACGTACATTTCCTAAGAACAGCCTTAATCTTGCCTAGTATGACTGACTTCAGGAAACAACACTGATACGATTCTTGAAATATATGAAACAATATGAACATTGTTAAAGTACACATAGGTGTGTTTTAGCTGCATTCACATTTGTGTTATTTAGTTTGCCAGGCAATAGTGTGTGAACATAGAAAATATTACTGTTGTGGAAGTGTTGTAGATAGATTTACAGAATCATCAGTTTGTGAGAAGAAGACAATATCTTATGAAGCCTTTACAGGCTTCGGTCAAATTGCTGAATTACTTGATGTGTCTACTTCAGATTCCCTTTTGTGCATAGTGCATTTCCTGTAGTGCTATAGTGATCACCCTCCATGCCAGGTGAGATACCCTGCTATGTGAAGCAGCAGCGTAGAGAAGTTGAATAGTAGGCACTATGACGTGCATTACTCGTTGGTGTGTTTTAGGCTTTGGTTTGCACTAACTAAAATAGTATCTGTGAAGTAGGTAGAATTTGAGAAGTACGAGCTAGGATGTTAACATTCAATACATTCCGAGATTCAGGTTACAACTAGAAATGGCATGTAACCAGTGCAACAAATCAGATTATTTATGTATATAAATGTAACTGTGCATTTAATAAAAGCATGTTATTTATACTTCTTCGCCCTGTTCCTTTTCATTAATGTCCCTGGATAAAATTCTTCCACAGGAACTAATGAAAAATATACTGAGAAGACAAAACTAATGGGACAGCGCAATTCACGTAGGCTGCAGTGAAAAAAGTCGTGGAGTCGTGCAATACCATCTAATGTCGTGTCGGACCTCCTTTTTGTCCGGCGTAGAGCAGCATCTCAGCGTGGCCTGGACTCATTAAGTCGTTGGAGAACCCCTGCAGAAATAATGAACCGTGCTGCCGCTGTAGCCGTCCATAAATGCAGAAGCCTTGTCATTGCAGAATGTTGTATCGAACTGACCTGTCGACTATGTCCCATGGGATTCATCGCAGTCGATCTGGGTTGCCAGATCTTTCCCTCGAATTATCCAGAATGTTCTTCAAACCATTCGCGAACAATTGGGCCTGGTGATGTAATATTTTTATTTGGAAACATGGAGTCCATGAATGCCTGCAAATGGGCTCTAAGTACCCTAACATAACCATTTCCTGTCAATGATCGGTTCAGTTGGACTAGAGGACCCAGTCCACTCCATATAAACGCAGCCCACACCATTACGGAGCCATCACCAGCTTCCACAGTGCCTATATGACAACTTGCGTCCATAGTTTTGTAGGGTCTGTGTCACACTCGAACTCTACCATCAGCTCTTACCAATTGAAATCGGGAATCATCTGATCAGGCCCTGGATTTCCAGTTGTCTAGGGTCCAACCGATATGGTCACGAGCCCTGGAGAGGCGGTGCAGGCGATGTCCTGCTGTTAGCAAAGGCGTTCGTATCTGTCATTTGCTGCTATAGCCCATCAACGTCAAATTTCGCCGCACTGCCCTGACCCATAAACGTTCGCCGTACACCCCACATTGATTTCTATGGCTGTTTCTCGCAGTGTTGCTTGTCTGCTAGCACTGTCATTGGAGAGAGGCAACGCCTGTAATTTGGTATCCTTAGACACTGTGGATCTCGGAAAATTGAGTTCCCTAAAGATTTCCGAGATGAAATGTCCCATGGGTCAAGCTCCACCTACCAATCTGTTAAATCCCGTCGTACGACCTTAATCATGTTGGGACCATTTTGAAATCACCTGTGTACAAATGGCAGCTGCGCCAATGCATTGTCCCTTTATACCCTATGTACGTGATACTACCGCCATTTTTAAACATGTATATCACTATCCATGACTTCCGTATAACACAATTTTATCGACTGCTAAGCTAGATAATGAGGTAAAGAGACTATATTTCGTCTTCATAGGAAGTATATTAAATACTAAAAATTTTTGTAGAGTTAAAAGTTGGTAAAAACTGGTTTAAGCGAATCGTCTACACGTGTAACATCGATACGTGATTCCATTGAATAAATGTTTCTGAACCATAAAGAAAAAAAGAAACTAGATATTGGAATATTGTAACTGAATATTGCTATGGATTCAGTCAGATCGTCCACGGTAGCAGAAGTGTTATTCCCTTTTGTGGTTCTATAAAGGATGGCGGTATGTGTGCTAGTAACATCTACTTTCTTGACAGCGAAACTAGAATACTCACTTTTTATTATATTTTAATTAATTAATTTATTTATTTCAGAAATTATGCTTAAGAAAATTCTCTGTTTCTTATTTATTTTTTGTGATTTTTAGTTATGATCTCCAGTGGTTTTATTTAGGTTTTAGCTTCAGTCTCTCAAAAGCTAAAGAATATAAGTCTTTGGTTTTAAATACCACAGGAGAGCTAGATATGTGTCCCGCAGCGCCGATCTCGCTGATACTCCTCCTCGAAACTGCTCCACCTGAAATCACTAAAACGTTTATTTCGCTACGGAGATCATTCGGCACAACTAGGTGCTATGTTGTGTGATGCGTATGGACTAATGTGTCTAACATTTTTTATCAACGAAAAGTTTATTGCTTCTGAGATATTCTCTCGAATAATATCGACCGTGAAAAGATGCAGGCTCGCACTATCCGTTCGATATACGTCATGTGATATCTGAAGAATGTTTGACAAATCTTTTATAAATTGATAAATACACGCCTTGAATGCGTATTATTTATTGAATTTGCTTATTGTGCCATCGACTAACTAAACATTCACAATGGAGCTTAATAGCGTCGCACAACAATAGCAAAATCTCTCCAAAGTAAAACACATCCGATCTCTGTAATCGCTTCACACTGAGTCCCCAAATATACATCTTTGGTTACTTATTCCAGAGAGATGCGTCCGTATCACGGAACGTCCAATTCTTGCAGGCAGTTTATACTACTCTCGGCACTAATAATTCGCCGCACCTGAGTCAAATTGTGCACCAATTACGATCCAGAAGAATTTGCAGTGTTGTCATATTAGCCATTTTAATGTCTGGTTAGAAACCACGTTTAACGTGATCCAAGAATAACGACGTGGTTTTCATAGTTTTCCGCTCCCATCAGGATGCTTGGTACTGGCGAGTCGCCTTGCCTCTCACCATTCGGATGCTTGACTTCGATGAGTCTCCTTACCTCTTACCATAATTTTGATTCACAATAAATGCTGACTCTAACGTCATTCCATTTCGATACTTTTATAACTGTGTTCGTGGTATGCACGTACACAATTTAAAAGCAGTGTGAATTACAATTATTTTAAGAACCAAGGGGGCTCACCGAAATCAGTGGTGAGAGACAGATGGTCTCACCGATATCAAACATCCCGATGGGAACAGAAAACTATTACATCCACTTCGTTGTTCCTGGGTTTTGATAAACGAATTTTCTAACCAGACGTTGGAACAGCTAACCATACTGCGCTGTACAATCAAATTTGCACCACTAAAGTAAATTTCTAACATAAATGTGAACCGTTAAAACATAAACATTTACATTTACATCGTAAGCAAAATGTAGAATCAAATGCGTGGGCGCTTAATTGCAAAAAACACTTGATATTTGTCGATTATAGCACCATCGACCACGAACGAGAAACAACCTTACTTATTTTTTGATGTAGAATCCGAAAATGGAATAAAACTGGAGGGTTTCCCAGTGTAGAAACGATTACTTAAGGATATCCACAGGGCTCTATCTCTGGACCCATCTTCTGGGATATTACAATTGAACTGCTCTTGAATTTAATCCAGGGATCGTTATGCTGACGACCTGTTAGTTTTGATATCAGCCAACGCAAGAGAAATGCTGGAAAACAAAGCCAGTGGTATGCTACATACAATATGGCAATAGTTCAACCAAAACAAATTAGCCATAGCAGCACAAACAACTTACATAATCCTTAATGACACCCAGCAATTAAAAGAAACAACATAAACATAAAACGCGAAGTAGCAGCTAGATATCTTGGGGTACACACTGACGAACGACATAGCTTCAACGAACTCATACGACTAATCACAACAAAGTCGAAAGTATTCTTCACAAACTAGCGACATTAAATTCGACACGATACATACTATCATTCACACAATAAGAATGTATTACTGCGCACTTTTCGAGTTGCAGCTAGTACATCGGCACGCAGACTCGCTCTTGTCATGAACAGGACCACTGTTAAGCGGGGACAGAGGAATGCGCTACTTGGACTATCTGAGGGTTCGACACCACATCAGTCGATTCACTGTATGTGGTGCTCGGAGTATACCTGATAACCATCAGTTATCGGGCTATAACACACTGGCTAAAGAGCTGAGAATATGTTGCAGAGCACTGGGCGCCACATAGAATATAGGCGACAACTGAAAAATTGGCGGGTGGACTCTTGGCAAAACGTGTGGGACGAGAGCAATCGGGGCCGTCGAGTCTATTCACTTTTTCCCAGTACCAAGGAGAGGTTTCCAGCCGAGGCATGGTTCGTTGTCTGAGTAGACATGGTCCTTATCCCACCCACTTGCATCGCATGTGGCTTTCAGAAAGCAGTCGTTGCACATGCGGGGAAATTGGTTCCCCTGAACACTCTATTTTGAAATGCATTAGATACGCCTACTTATGCAATAACATAGAAAACATAACGGGAACAACACTATACAATGCACTGCGGAACCCAGATACACAGTTGAAAGCAATCGCCAACAACATCTCAAAAGCGGAACATGACATATACAAAAAGACTTATCAATGTAGAAGGTGCAAAGACGAAGACACGCCGACATAGATAGATCCAGCATCTCCAGGACTGATGTTCACACGTGTGACAGTGACAACACTGACGTAACATACACACACAAAATATACATAACATAAAAGACGTGAAACATGCACAACTATTCCTGTGAATATTAATCAAATACTGCAGTTTATACGTTATTACGAATGAATCTAATGAAAAGCAGGAGTAATTAGACTTGTTCATGGATTGTTAAGTAGTTGCATAAATGAACATATCATTTTAAATGTAATAATATGAATGTAATACAAATTTTATATACAGTAAGCAAGCAAAGACAAACGTTGTAAATACACAACAGAAACAGATCATGTATATTACACAACTATACAAAATTAATTGGTCCACTACTTAAAAAATTCTAGTTTTATTCTACAGAAATGTTTTTACAAGATTAATAATATATTAGTGGTGGCTTGTTATTTCTCCTACAGCTATTTAGGAACAGTATATGCATTAATTACGTTGCATTGAGCCAGGATATTGTTCCAAGGCCATGTAAAATTTGTTTACTAATTATTCTAGTAGTAGTAGTGGTTCTGTAACCTCACACAGCACTCACACAGCACTCTAACAAACAATACCGCGTAGATTAGACCTGCATGGACTGAACAAATCGAGTTTTCCTGAAGAGGTATGTCCATGTGGATAATTACTGAAATGGGTAGCACCACATGTGGACCTGGACTTGAAGTTCAGAACCAAGTTCCCTTCCTCAGGTGGTGTTGGTGAAGGTATATCTATACCTACTCTTTCCTGTCTTTTTTAATTTTCTTGTTAAATATCATTATAAATTTATAATTTCCTGCGTTCAAATCACTGTATTTTTCTTTAAAAAATAAGTGTAATTGCTGGAAATAAATAAAAGATAACACCAAAGTGCAGACAAAAGAACTCTACACAGCCCCACCTCCACGTGGTTTTGCATGGACAACAGTGTCCGTAACTGCGCAGCACAATTTTGTTGGGCGGTGTAGGCCATGGGTACTGGCTAACAGGTCTGTGTGGAACACTATGGTCTAGATAAAGTAATAATATTGCAGGCACTAGTAGTCATAATACAGCTTAAAAAAAATTTCTGGTTTCCCAATTGAAAATACAAAGTTGACACCGCCCATGCAGGCAGGGTGGTAAGGAGATGGTAAGTTGTAGCACAGAGAGGTGTTCCCTTTACTAATATCAACTTTCCACCTATACGTCGTTTTAGGGATACTTAGTTGCCTCAAAACAACGCTATGTACAGAACATGATGCACTTCATCACCTGAATCGTCCTCACCGGTGGACACCACAAGAACTTGAATTTCATACTTAGAATCGTTTGAACTTCAATCACATATCTTTGTTTCGGAGAGGTATTGGAACCACAAAGTATGTTTTAACAACAGTCAATGAAAATCTTTACAATTAGAAAAATACACCAATAATTGAATGACAGGAAACTAAAAGTCTTAAAGCTAAAAAGTCTTGGAGAAGAAGTAGTTATAAAGGCGTAGCAAATCACTAAAAATACAAAAAGCGGCAATCGTATTAGAAATGAGTTATAAACCAAGCCAAACTAAACCAAAATCACTCAACAGTAGCCATTAAATATTTTGACGAACTTAGCCACTGCAAAATTGGTTAAAGAGCGAATTAAACGCATGTTTTGTGGCTAAGTCAAAATATAAGTTACAAGCAGGTATAGTACAGCACAGTACTCTACAGTTAAAAGGCAACAGAACATGGCAAATCCAACAGTTTATGAGAGTGAGGTAAGTGGTAGCGGTGAGTACTGAATTAACGGCTAGTGGCCACGTAAGCAAACTTTACAATTTGCGAAGATGCCTTCGGATTTCCCCTAAAATTCGGCGGAAAAACCAGAAATCCATAAGTAACTATATAACAGGCTCTTGTGGCACAGTGGGCAAAAAAGAAAAAAAAAACACACACACTAGTCCTGACTTATGCTAAAGAACTCCTTTAGGCGGTTTTTCTTAGATTTACAGAAAGGTTGAAGGACACCTTTCAAAACAAACGACGTACAAATTGAGTAATTGAAAAATTCTTAGTACGTAGAGTAGACGAGGCCCAGCGGGCAGCATGGCAAAATAAACAAGTGACAAACGATAAGCAGACAGAAAGCTAGTTAAAAAAACCGCTAGTGGGAAGCAATCTGGATTTAATACACCCAGCCGCCCAGCTGATTATCAAAATAGGTCTCTTTTGACAGAAACGTTACAAAGTCCGTGTGGTGACTCTACTGTGGGGCCCCTGATAATAAAGGATTAAGCACACATAGAGACAGAATTAACTACTATTCAGTTGCAAATCCAGCAGATAAAACAATTTTAACAAGTACTGTAAGTACTAGCAAAATAAACTGAATAAAACGCAAGACACTAGATAATATGTGAAGCAAGCAAACTGCAGGTAATCTAAACAGCAGTTACCTTAAGAAGTTTTGCCGACGTGTGACAAAAGAACAGGGTAGGCAAACTAAAAAAAACAGAAAGCGCATATATACAAATCGCAAGAGAGTCACGCTGCTCCAAAGGGAAACCCCCCACCGCATCCCCCTCAGATTTAGGGGTAAGAGGGCCCATCGGATAGCCTGTCAAAAATTTAACCCGAATCAAGCATAAAATCAGAAAAAACATGTACTTAACAATGAAAAAGGAAGCAAAATAGAAAAAGTGGACAACTCAATCTCAAGATGCGTTACATGTAACATATTTGCATGGCAATGTCGTCGTGTTTACGTGGTCACGGTGTTGGACTGAGAAGGTGGCGATCCATGTTTAAACCTTGCTCGCGCCCTACATACATTTTTTTCACAAAATTATGATATCTCCGTCCGGTCATTGACGTGTCTCTTCGCTTTTTTCAAATTTATGTCTGCGTCGTGATGTATCTTCCGTCTGCAACAGCGAAGTGTAACGAAAGGACCTCCAGACGTACGTTCCTCCTATTTATTCCACACAAGTACCGCACGTTATGACACTTCCGTTCCGTTTTGGAAGTTTTGACTCTTGAATTCCTTTGTTGTAACATAGTTTACACCCTTTTATTTCTTGTTTTTCATTCCTGTGTGAGGTCTATGCGGTGTCTCGTCTGCTCCCACATTTACTTGTGACGCAAATACGTTCTTACCACTTGACTAATATTCTATAACCAATATACAGTACGACAATTTAAAAAACTGCAGAAGGAGAAGAAAGACGTCAATGTCCGAATGCATAGTTCATAATTTCATGGATAGAAATGGGACACGAGGGAGGTTTGAACACAGACCAACAATGTCACCACAAAACGACGACGCTGTGCTGCTCGCGATTTGCTCGATATTGCGCATCTTCAGCTTGGATCGTTCACTGTTCCGATTTTCCTTCTATTTTCACAGTTCTGTAAATCTTCGTCCTGTTTTCATGCTTGATCTGTGTTCAGTTTCGATGGGCTATCCACTGGGCCGTTTTACCACTAAATTTGACGTGGATGTGATTGCGAGTTTCCCTTGTCAATAATGTGGCGAACGGATAACAAGTTTTTAACTTAATGCACATTAAGTGTGAAAACACCAAAGAGCACCTTTATCTCTCAATACACGACCGGACTAGTGACACATATATGAGGTGTGATTGGAAAGTTTTGAGAATGGATCCGCTACTGCTTACTGGTTTGGCAGGCAGGTACACGGGGGGTGGGGACTGAGTCATTGCCTTCTCCCTGAACGCCCTCTCACAGGAAACTGCGTTGCCTTTATTCAGTTCGTTGTGGCAGCTGGTTGAGTGCAGGTCTGTTTGGGCTTGTTGCCGGATTCTGCCTGCGTGAAAATGGACGTTGAAACAAAGCAACGAATTTGTGTGAAATTTTGTTTTAAAACCGGGAAATCAGCTTCTGAGACTTATGAATTATTAAAAACAGCTTTTGGAGATAATTGTATGAGCCAGCCAAATGTTTTTGTCTGATTCAACGGATTTAAAAAAGGCCGTGAATTATATGAAGGTGAACTACGGTCCGGTGGTCCTTCCAACTCGAAAACGAATGAAAATGTTGTGAAAGTTCGCGACTCGTGCGCTCTGATCGTAGACTTACAATTAGGGAGATGGCTGATGAACTTAATTTAAGTTTATATGCAGTTCAGTCAAATTTAATTGACGATCTGAACATGCGTCGAGTGTCCGCAAAATTCATTCCAAAAGTGTTGTCAAGTGACCAGAGACAATACCGATTTGAAATGTGCCAATAAATGATTAATCGGACTAAAAATGACCCAGATTTGTTAAATAGGGTAATTACAGGTTACAAATCGTGGGTATATGGATATGATCCTGAAACCAAAATGCAGTCTTCGCAGTGGAAGACTCCAGGTTCACAAGGACCGAAGAAAGCACGGTGAAGTCCGTCGAAAGTGAAGACAATATTGGTGATTTTTTTTTCGATTCTACCGGTATTTTGCATCATAAATTAACCCTGGAGGACAGACAATTACCCAGTAATACTACAAAAGTGTCCTTGAGCGTTTGTGCGAGAAGGTGCTGAAGAAAATGCCTGCATTGTGGATCATCGTGCCTTCTCCATCGTTGATTTTTGACCAAATTCAAAATTCCTGTGCTTCCGTATTCCCCTGATTTGTACTGTGCGGACTTCTACCTGTTTCCTAAAGTGAAATTTTCACTGAAAGGGAAGCTATTGGACTCAATTGAAGACATCCAGGCAAATATGGACGGCGTCCTTAACACACTTCAGGAAAAAAATTTCAGGAATGTTTCCCTAAGTGGGAACAACGTTGGAATCGGTGTGTTCAGTCAGAAGGGGACTATTTGGAAGGAGATACATCACAGCGGCATGTACGTACCACCATTGTATAATTACAAGCCTATTCTTAAAACTTTCTAGTCACACCTCGTATAAAGTAGGTGCGGAGGGAACCAGGATACCCCATCACGGCACAAAATTGAATGCCTGTTACTAAAAGATCTCACCACACTCCACGATATAGGCAGGCAACAGTTCCGCAAGCAGGCTCTCCTCCGCCGACGACCAGGAAGCTCACAGTCAAGTTCCTAACAGGCGTGGGGCACCGGTAACATCCCGCAGGCGAGGCAGTCGCTTTCCAGCAACGTGCGACTGGTGCTGAGCACTCAGACGTCCTGAAAAACTCGTTGCAGCTGTGTCAGAAAATCTTTTTTTATTTTTGTTTTATTTTATGTATTTATTTGTTACTTGCTTTGGGGGTCATCAGTTTTCTGTTTAGACGCATCCTCCCCTGAATTCCCTCTTGTTCCACCCTCTTTCACCCTACGTTCTGCCTAACACCGCATCCCAAACGTCTCAAATCGGTTCTTTTCCATCCATAATAAGACTCTCTTTTTAAAACCGAAAATTAGACGTAGCGATATTTTACTTCGGTAGGACTTCAGTATAGATATCACTCGGATGATTTGTCAATAAACTGATGTATTGTTATTTAAGAAAATTTTGGCATTGAGTATACCCCAATAAGTGTTACTCTTCATGATATAGACTGAAATGATCACAGACAAACCACAAAGCCTTCTTCAACCAGCAGGCATCGCTGTCTATTAAGTCTCATATTTGTTTAGTTAGGTCACCATTTTCCATACCTTCATCTGGCTTGCACGTTATTACTGTATATCGAAATCGAAGCAAGAGGAAGTAATGAAGTGATTCAATAACGAATCTTAATCGCTTACTCTAGAATAGAATTGCACGCGTGGTCGGTTCACATAAAATGGTTATGGAAGGTTTTTTCTGAGGAGGTTTAAACCAATAGTCTCTGTTGTCAACTGTCTAAGGGCCAGGAAATTAATGAACGTGCAGCTATCCAGAAAGGAAAACAGTATGTTCTAGAACAGTAGATAACGGAGAAACCTGGAAGGCAGCAAATATCATGCGTCTCGACCTCACTGTGCTACGATAAGGACAAAGCGATAGTATCACACTAGTTTGGAAGCAAATGACCTGACGCAAAGAGAAGTGCAAGAAAATATGTAACAAAATGTGCAACTGGATGGGAGGATACCCAGGCTCGCCCATCTGGTGAATTTTGCTCAAAAATTTAAGACGAACTCTTAGAGGAGAAGAACACAAAATTTTATGAGTTGACGTACATCAGAGTTCCCATTACTTAGATGATCAATGGCCAGTAATAGCTTCTTCGCGTTGTGGGTGGTAGGTATAATCTTAAACGACCTACTATCTGAGTTTGGACTTGCATTTGGAATGAAGATAGTTCTAACCCGCGTCCGGCCATTCTGAATTTAGGTTTTCCGTGATTTTCCTAAACCGCTTAAGGCCGAATCATGGGATGGTTCCTTTGGAAGGGCACGGCCGATTTCCTTCCCTGTCTTCTAATCCGAGCTTGTGCTCCGTCTCTAATGACCTCGTTGTCGACGAGACATTAAACACTAATCTCCACGTCCTAGTATGTGAGTTGACTTTACTGTTGTTGTATGTGGAAAATTGGAAGTTGCAAGTATCATATCTTGCGGAGCTGCCGTATCAAGCATCCATACTTCGCATCTGGTTCACGGGCACCATGGAGTTGTAAGACTCTCAGCAGTTAGTTACCGACACCCTGTATCAGAAGAGGGCAGACCGATACATCTCCCATAGGCTGACGACACGAGTCGGCCACAATAAAGAGACGTAACTTGTCTGTCCTTTATCCTCTCGCCTGTGTGTTACTGCAGCTACACAATGTAAGATGAGACACAGGTCCAATCACTTAATTGCACAAACAGCCACGTTAATTGACACTGTGGCCAACCGACTGTGAGGTATGCTGTGGCCGCCAACTTCATACATTGTAGCGCCTGCTGTATCGGCATCCCACTTCACGTCCAACTAACAAGGGATGCCTGCATCACAGGGCGTATACGAGGTGCCACAATAAAGTAATGAGACTGATGTGAAAAAAATGTTGCTTACCGTTTTAGTCAGGTTTAGTGTTGTCTCCTTCAAAGTAGTTCTCTTGTAATTGCACACACTTTTTTCCTGCGCTTCTGCCATTGATGGTAACATTTCTGTAACTCATGTTCTATAAAATCCTCCAGGACCCCTGTCACAGCTTTTGGGAATCTTGTGTTGTTTGAAAATGGTGTCCATTGACCACCGTTTTGGAAATAAAAAAAAGTCACACGGAACGATATCTGGAGAATAAGGTGGCTGTGGTAGTACTGAAATTTGTTTTGAGGTTAAAAATTGCTGTACTGGCAGAGCAGTATGGGATGCCGCATTATCGTGATGCAGAATCCAATTATCAGCAATGTTGGCACGGACACATTGGTAGTAATATTGGTTAACTGTTTGTTCAGGAGGATGCCACTCTTTATGAACAATTTCCTTGGAATCAAAGAAGCACACAAGCATGCATTTCACATTTGACTTTGACATGCGAGCTTTTTTTGGTTTGGGTGATCCCTTTGAGCACTATTGCGAACTGTGGCGTTTTGTCTCTGGATCATACTGAAAAAACCAACTTTCAACACCAGTGATAACACGGCTCAACAATTCTGGATTGATTTCTGTTTGCTCTAACAGATCGGCTGCCACAATTTTCCGTGTTTCTCGCTGTTGTGTTGTGAGATTTTTGGGGACCATTTTTGCACAAATCTCTCTCATACCAAGATCTTCAGTTATTATTAGACGAACCGTTTCTCGATTTATGTTTAGTTCTTCTGCAATCATTTTCAGGGATAATCTTCGATCAGATTGTACGTGTTCATGCACCCTGGCCAAGTTGACATCCGTCCGTGAGGATGATGGTCGTCCCCTGCGGTCTTCATCTTTAATATCCGTTCTGCCTTCACTAAACGCTTTATGCCAACGAAAAACTTGAGATCTTGACATAACTTCCTGAAGCTTACCGTAAGCTGTCGTCGCGTTTTCACCCAATTTAATCCATAAAGAAATGACATACCATTGCTCAGTATTATGCGGTTCCATTTCCGTGACGAGAGACATAAACACGTGTTAGCTTATTACAGCCCAACTCACGACTGAGCAGTTGCATCAATGTGCCACTTGGACTAGACGCAGCTTATAGACCAAGGTCAAAGATATCGTACCTCCGCAAGCCTACAGGGTTGCCACATCTTGCAAAGAAAATTAGACTCATTACTTTATTGTCATACCTCGTATTCACCAGGAAACATATGTCGTCTGTGTTGTCAACATCAATATTTACCAACGGTCACAACTCAACACAACACCAAGTCTCCACCAAAGACCGCCAGAGACCACTACCCGTTCACGGAGCCTGCAGAACAGCTTCAGCAGAGGTCGCAGCTAGCCCAGAAACTACTTCGATACGCGATGCACGTGCCCGCAAATAGTTCCGGCAAACGCGCTTTATAGGACGGCGCACTGCCGGCAAAGGGCAGTTCGATGCACCGCTTGGAAGTATACAGAGCTGCTATCCCGGCAGCCACGGTGAGACGTCTCTTCTAGCTGGCTGATCTCTTGCAGAGGAGCTTGGTATTGTCGACAAACATCTTGAAATTGTAGAATTGTTTTATTGTGATCTCTCCCTTTGGAGAGTCGGGTCTTTTCTATTCTTATTTGTTATTTTATATTTTTGAAGATCCGGAGTTGGGATCGATTCTGTTGTTCTTTTGGAGAGTGTATTATTGTTTCGTTTTGGTGAGTCCAATAAATTGTTTTCGGACTTGTGTCTTCTGTCTTTCTATTCTGCTAGCGCAGATACTTCAAGGTAAGTCTGGCATAAAGATTTTTTTCCTGTATATTCTACGTAGCGTTTGATTGTGATCATGCAATGAAATTGGAAATTCATTTGTTATTTGGTCTGAGATTGCATCAAAGAACTGTACATACCAAATTAATGTAGGAAGATTTCAGTTCAACATGGGCTTGCACGAAAAACTAAGTCTAAATATTATCAGGCCAATCATATCTTCTTTTATTACATTCAAGTACAGTGAACATAATGTCTTCACTGATTTACGAAACAAATCATGTGATGCATAGGATGATAGTCTTGGAAGCTCCTTGTGACTTTCTTAGGTTGGTGATGGTTTGTGTAGGACTGTCTTTTAAGTGAGGAAGTTGTCGAGAAATGGAGGACGTCCTAAGATTCGACAGTTTGTAACGCCGGAAATGCATATACTCCTATTTCCATCTATTGTACTATTATTTTTTTTCCTTGTTTTGTTACCTCAAGATATGACATTTCTGTCTCTTTATATATTGTAACTGTTTTACTGTTTGTATATATATATTTATGCACTCATGTCGATGTATAATTGGTTTGTTTCGTAAATATTATTTGTATTTTTACGCTGGGTCTTGCCTAGGGAAAACTGCTATCGAACGATTACGTCGATAGGTCGTGTGACGAATCAAAGTGTGTAGGATCTTTGGGAGTGTTAACTCTGCCGCGTGGAGCGCGGGCAGAACAGTCAGAGTCTGGCGGGAGTAGCGAGTGGAGCAGGTGTCGTGTGACGCTCCCGCGAGTTGCCGCGCTTTCGGGGTTTGGCAGCATGTAATTGCGCTCGACTTGCGATGATAGTTTCTGACATGGTGTCGCGGACAGGAAACATTAACTAGCGCACATCAAGAGCCCGTTTCGTCTGGTGACCGTGTCGAGAAGAAGGCGCGCCAACATCCAGCTTCTGCAACAGCGACGGCCGACAATGAGTGACTGTCGCCACCTCCTCGACCGACGGCTTCAAACCTTCAATCAACCGACAAGGAAGACTGGACGCACGTAAAGTTTTAGAACTGTATGGCAGACCTCAGCTTTTAATCTTGTTCCATTTGCCTCGCAAAATTACAGCAACTTAGCATGAACCTTTGTTGCTCATTGTCCCAATTGCATTGCCAAGCAGAGTCCCTTCCTTTTCCGAAATGAACCCGAGTGTCATTGAAATTCAAACGCCAGCATTAAAGTAATATTCTATTTCGCTGCTTTAATTTCAAAGTTCAGTTAAAGTCTCAGAGCTGGCTACAATATTCAGATTACACAAGCACGAATTAAGAGTGCGAGCTTTGTTACCGTATTTTAGCATACCTGTGACTGCAGCTCAGCTTGGTACGTACTACATTTTACTATTGTTAATTGTTCAGAATCATTTAATTCAAGTTCAAAGTAAAATCTCTTGTTTCTAAATTGCGTAGCGTCAAGTTGCTTTTGAAATGATTGTTGAGGTAGTCCAAGACTAACCGTATTTTACTGGATTTCGATGTGCTTCAGAAAGAAAGCTCACTATTAACTTCAGTCACTAAATTAACTTTCGATTTTCCGGTTTTGTTAATTCTTTTGCTAAATTAAGTCAGAGTGTAGCGAAATTTATTACTTCTGACAAACTTTCAGTTTTCACACTACACGTGTCAACCTTCAGTTGCCACGCTTCTAGTGTTAATTATATGTGTAATAACCTTTCTTTTTCAGTTACTATAGTAATTGTCCTTAGGACTGGAGACCGTGATTTCCCCCAAATCTCAAATATCTAATTACCGCTAGTTAATTGTTAACGTAACGGCTGCACATTTACTTTCTTTATTAACTTTACCCCTTTTCAAAATTAATTTCCACCAGTTTCATTTGCATTTTTCCTTTCATTTAGATGTAACCCTTTCCTCCCTCTTTACCGATAGATTAACTTCGGTGACGATTGCTTTTCCCAAATTTCCATTAGGTACACGCGGTTTAATTTTTCACTGTCTTTAAGGTCGATAAGTGAGGGGGGAGGTTACACGTGGCGACCGTGACAGGACAATCTTCAAATTTGAGGTTGTTCTGGACACGAATTTTGCATTGTGCAAATCTCGTAACAAAGTACTGGTTACGAAATGGTCGATACGTCAGCGAGAATATTCGTGTGAGGAATCCTAATTAGAGTTGAGATTTTGCATTTATATTGAAAATTATTAAAATGAGTGAAGGCAACAATTACCAAAATTTGGTAGACTTGGATACGGAACAATCGGTCGAACAGTGGGAAACGCGCACCGCGGTACCCATTGTTCAGGGACAGGCGGCTAGCATGAAAGATGCGACCGCCGAAACGCAACAAAGAGCAGAAATGGAATTCCAGACTTTAGAAAATGTTTCGGAATCGGAAGTGAAAATCAAATCTGAATCCCTTGATGACGAATACGGGGGGACTATGAAAGAGGAAGCCGCTACGGAAGTAAAACCGGTGGTTTCCGGGAATTTAACTGATTTATTGAATGTTTTGATTAACGAAATCAAGAGTCAATCGGCAGAAATTAAAGATCAGGCTGCCAAGCAAGAAGCTCAGGCTGCCGAGCAAGCAGCTCAGGCTGCCAAGCAAGTAGCACTGTCTGAAAAAATTGAACGAATGCTAGACAATCAGAACAAAGCTATTGATGTTGTTAACAACAATGTTGAAGTTGTTAACACAAAAGTTGATAAAATCAAAGACGATATTGTCGTGATTAATACCGAAATCGGTAACCTTAAACAGGAAATGATAGGCGTTCAGGCGGAAATTGCGAGCATAAATACTCGTTTTGATTCCGAAATTAGCAGAATCGAAAAAAGTGTAGGAGACGCAGTTGCTCCGATCATCGAGAATAAGGTGACGGAACAAATTCAATTAGTGAGAAAACAGGATCAACAGAAGGTGGAAACTTTAAAGGCTTTAGTATCCGAAGTAGATACCAAAGTGACGAAGCAGGCTAACACCTGCGAAGAGAAAAAGAGGGATGTGGAAACGCTTGCGACAACCACTTGCCAAGTGATTACGAGGGTGTCGGAATTAGAAAGGAAACTTGACGAAAAACAGTGCTATGTGCCAATCTGTGCACATAGTTCGGAGTTGTTGACGAAAGAGGAGCGGTTCGACCCCTTGAAAAAAGGCGGTATACACCCGACGGATTTCATTAAAAATTGTGAAAGAGTTTTATCCAGATCATGGACTAATGAGAGAAAAATTAATGCGGTTATTGATGTGTTGGCTGGTGATGCCAAGCGTTGGGGCTTAAACCTCAACATTACGAACCTGACTTTTGACGAATTTAAAAATTTGTTTCTGGCTGAATACTGGTCAGAGCAAAAACAGCAAAGTGTCTGGCGCGAATTTGTCGTATCGAGGCCTTTCGATGCGAATTCGCGCGGTTCGATGAAGGAGTTTTGTGAGGGCTGGATCCGCAAGTTGGAATATTTGCGTGACCGCCGCTCGGAATCCGAAATAGTCTGGGAACTCTACAAGAAGCTTCCAGATGATACAAAACGATACGTAGGAAGCAATTACAGGACAATCAATGATTTCCTGGAAAGAGTGGAGGACGAGGACAATTGGCGCAATAATCGCGACAGTGGCAGAGGCCGTGGTAACAACAACGGGTACCACAGCAACCACAACAACGATAACCACGGGAATAATGCATACCGCAACCATGGCAGCAATAACAATAATGGTTCGGACCGTAATAACAATCGGTACAATGCAAATAATAACAGGAATGACGGAAACCAGTATCATACTAACGTGATACGGGCTTCACAGAATAGTAATAACGCCAGAGGGTGTGATCAGCCGCCTCAGCAGCATCCGGGGAGCGTATCTGCTGGGACGAGACAGGGAAACCATTAGCCGCGCCGGTGAGGGGCCGACCGGGCGTGGAGAAATTTTGGCGGCCCAATAGCAGGAGAAAACCCAGGTGTCGTCGGTATGAAAATTCCGTGTGGAATAATCAACGGCGGGAGAGTGTGCCAGTGTTAAGAGAAAGGAGTGCGCCCACAAGTAGTAGATCAGCTGTATACACGGCAGTAGAAGGTACATTCACTGTCAGTGAGAACAATTTAAGTAGTGTTCCGGAAATCGATTATAAGGTGCCAGCTGTAATACCCACAGCGGAACTGGAGATTGAGTTTAAGAATGATTCGCAAGTGTTGAAAGAAGATCAGATGTCGGATAAAACGTCCGTCATCGAGCGAGGAGATGCAGAGAGGGATGAGGTCTGGTTAAGGCAGTTCGGTCGCTTATACGACGAACTAAGAGATTATAGGGGCCTGTACGGGAGAAGTGTTTATGGGGAGCGCGGGCAGGATTTGCCGCGTCTCGTCCCGCAGGAAGATAGTGATTGTGAAGTGATAGAAAGTTCTGGCCCTAACCGGCAGACTTTACCAGAAATAGTTGATGTTAATGGGGAGCACGAGCAAGATTCGTCGTGTTTCGTCCCGCAGGAGTTAGATGTTGAAGGAGTAACGGAAAGTTCTGACCCTAACCGGCAGACTTTACCGAAAGTTATAGTGGTAGAAGTAGCCGACCCATCCGACGCAAACCTCCAGTTTAAACATTGCGAGAGTATTAAGGGGAAAGATTACGAAAATTTTAGTGATAGCCGGACACAATTGGTAGAAAAGCACATAGATTTCAGCGTGTATGAGGTTAGAGCTGACGTCATGCGGTCAGACGGTAGCAGTGTGGGTTGCGCAGATCCAGAGGAAGTAATTTCAGATGCGACTGGGCACATTCCTCCAGGTAGATTGGCAGATGAGATCAATCTGATTAAAGAGGAATCAACGAAGGTGACAATTAGTGAATTGATAGCAAAGCAACACTCACTAGTTGACGAGTTACAGGAAAAGGTTTCGGTATTGGAGGCGAAGCTAGAGACTAAGCCTCAGGACAAACGTGTTGAAATTAAAACTGTATGTGAACAGAGACTGAAAAAGCCGCCAGATAAGCCGAATTTAGGATCAAAGCCGGATGGTTTTTTCTGGAATGACCTGGATATAGACGAGGATTTACTGTGGGAAAATAAAGAAACAGTCGAGGACAAGTGTAGACGGGTAGTAGTGTCTGTTAATATGCACGACCTACAACTAAACGTGTTGATTGACACCGGTGCAGAATTGAGTGCTGTATCTGGGAAAATATTTGAGTTACTGAAAGACAGACCTGGCATCGTAGTTATGCCAGTAACAGGAGTGAAAATTATCGGTGCTACTGGGAAGGCCAGTAAACCGGTCACAAAACAGATTTTTGTCAGCTTCGAGATATGTGGGGCACGATTTGAACAAGAGTTTGTCGTCGTGCCAGACTTAACTACGGAAGTAATTATCGGGTTAGATTGGCTATTAAAGTACCGTGCAGTGATTAACTGCGAGAGCAAAACTTTGACATGTATGTCACTAGATAAAACAATGGTAGTTGGTTTTGACGAGGCAGCAGACGGTGTGCATAGGCAATACCAGCCTATGCACATTGTTAACTGGCCGGATGACATTGACGTAGGAATGAGTTTGAACTGCCGTAACATGAGGAATTTCGGCATTGACAAAAGTGTAGAAAGTGAATTGGAAGAGATAATCAAATTCCCTCCACGGATTAACATTAGTATTGGTGTGAAAAAGGATCGTTTGCGAGAAGTAATGAAGCTAAAAGCCGATGCTCGCATACGTCGTCATGACGCTAAAGCGCGTTTTGCTAAGTTTGCGATCGGAGACTTAGTACTTGTAAAAGCTCATGAGAAATCGAGCGAGATAGACAATGAAATCTCTAAATTTAAGTTTGTTTATAATGGACCATATAAAGTCATTGGTATACCTCACACAAATGCTTATTGCTTAGAGTATCCAAGCTCTGGAAAGCTATTAGGTATACGAAATATAATAGATTTGAAATTGTACCAACCTAGGATCGATTAATACCACACAATGGGTAATTTGTACAATATGTAAATATAGAGTGTAAGATTTAACGATTTGCTAGATTGCCATGCTTTTGACTGACCAAGAGGACATTAAAGAAGTTGTAATTAATAAGTAATTTTGACTAAATGATTTAAGAGAGAGTGATTATTTATCAATTGAAAAATCCAAGCTGCTAGTTTAAGTTTTCAGCTGAGTCACAGTAGATTAAGGAATGTAAATATGCTTTTGTAAATAGCTGTAATATTTCATAAATATGTGATTTACTAGTCACTGCCGATGTACTTAGACGCTGTTTTAAGTTTCAGGCTAGTACATGCGTGTGATGATGGACAGTGTTGAGTTATCCACTGTGATAGTGTTTATGGACTCCTTGAGATTACTCGGGAGTGAGTTTTTCCGAAAGAATTCAGTGAAACGGACGTTCTGGAAACGCCGTCACAAGGGCGAGTGAGATCAAGCGTGCCGCACACGCGGGCGCAACAATACTGGCGAGGCGAGCCGCTGTCGGCTCTTGTGCCGCTGTTGGCTCTTGTGCCGCTGTCGGCATTCTTTGTACTTGCGAGTACGAAAGGCGGAATAGTTTTTCTTCCCGGACAGCTGATGTGAAAGAATTCTGCTGTCAATATTTATGTTTTTTTCGATCTACTGAATATTATTTTCTTGTTTAGCGTTAAGTGGAATCTCATGACGAGATATTAATTATGAAAAGGTTATGTAAAAATGTGTATTCTATGTAATTAATTATTAATTTGCGTATTTTGATCTACCTGTTTTTATGACCATGTACTCTGATTAATTTTGCAAATAGTATTCCATTTCTCATAGTGTTACGAATTTTAATGATTTTGGAATAGCTAAACCATTTTCTATATCTTCTATGAATTTTAATATGTTGTCAACCTGTTTTATTTTGTGCAAGATGACAGAGTGGAATAAGATTAGGAGTGTCCCCACTCAATTATTATGGTCTAAAAATTGATTTATGATTAATTAGACGAATGCTAAATTTTGTTGATGTTTTGAGCATATGCATTTCCGCTGTTTCTTTTTTGGGACATTTTCTGAGTCTGTTTACGTTACACGAACATCCTCAGACAATGTGGGGCACGTGTAACGCCGGAAATGCATATACTCCTATTTCCATCTATTGTACTATTATTTTTTTTCCTTGTTTTGTTACCTCAAGATATGACATTTCTGTCTCTTTATATATTGTAATTGTTTTACTGTTTGTATATATATATTTATGCACTCATGTCGATGTATAATTGGTTTGTTTCGTAAATATTATTTGTATTTTTACGCTGGGTCTTGCCTAGGGAAAACTGCTATCGAACGATTACGTCGATAGGTCGTGTGACGAATCAAAGTGTGTAGGATCTTTGGGAGTGTTAACTCTGCCGCGTGGAGCGCGGGCAGAACAGTCAGAGTCTGGCGGGAGTAGCGAGTGGAGCAGGTGTCGTGTGACGCTCCCGCGAGTTGCCGCGCTTTCGGGGTTTGGCAGCATGTAATTGCGCTCGACTTGCGATGATAGTTTCTGACATGGTGTCGCGGACAGGAAACATTAACTAGCGCACATCAAGAGCCCGTTTCGTCTGGTGACCGTGTCGAGAAGAAGGCGCGCCAACATCCAGCTTCTGCAACAGCGACGGCCGACAATGAGTGACTGTCGCCACCTCCTCGACCGACGGCTTCAAACCTTCAATCAACCGACAAGGAAGACTGGACGCACGTAAAGTTTTAGAACTGTATGGCAGACCTCAGCTTTTAATCTTGTTCCATTTGCCTCGCAAAATTACAGCAACTTAGCATGAACCTTTGTTGCTCATTGTCCCAATTGCATTGCCAAGCAGAGTCCCTTCCTTTTCCGAAATGAACCCGAGTGTCATTGAAATTCAAACGCCAGCATTAAAGTAATATTCTATTTCGCTGCTTTAATTTCAAAGTTCAGTTAAAGTCTCAGAGCTGGCTACAATATTCAGATTACACAAGCACGAATTAAGAGTGCGAGCTTTGTTACCGTATTTTAGCTTACCTGTGACTGCAGCTCAGCTTGGTACGTACTACATTTTACTATTGTTAATTGTTCAGAATCATTTAATTCAAGTTCAAAGTAAAATCTCTTGTTTCTAAATTGCCTAGCGTCAAGTTGCTTTTGAAATGATTGTTGAGGTAGTCCAAGACTAACCGTATTTTACTGGATTTCGATGTGCTTCAGAAAGAAAGCTCACTATTAACTTCAGTCACTAAATTAACTTTCGATTTTCCGGTTTTGTTAATTCTTTTGCTAAATTAAGTCAGAGTGTAGCGAAATTTATTACTTCTGACAAACTTTCAGTTTTCACACTACACGTGTCAACCTTCAGTTGCCACGCTTCTAGTGTTAATTATATGTGTAATAACCTTTCTTTTTCAGTTACTATAGTAATTGTCCTTAGGACTGGCGACCGTGATTTCCCCCAAATCTCAAATATCTAATTACCGCTAGTTAATTGTTAACGTAACGGCTGCACATTTACTTTCTTTATTAACTTTACCCCTTTTCAAAATTAATTTCCACCAGTTTCATTTGCATTTTTCCTTTCATTTAGATGTAACCCTTTCCTCCCTCTTTACCGATAGATTAACTTCGGTGACGATTGCTTTTCCCAAATTTCCATTAGGTACACGCGGTTTAATTTTTCACTGTCTTTAAGGTCGATAAGTGAGGGGGGAGGTTACAAGTTGGTAAAGAGACAGGCATTTAACCGTCAACGTAAACAAATGAAATGTGTTGTGCATATATAGACGAAAGAACTCAATATCTTATACTGGAAATTTATTCGCAGTTGCGAATATGGACAGCTACGAGCTGTAAATGACGACATTGAAAATTAGTGCCGAAGGGGAACTCGGACTCGGATTTAGCACTTAACGCGAGTGCTCGCCTCACTATTTGGCTGTTCGAAATCAACTCACGGGCAGACCCAAACTTCTATATGTTGTCAACCACGTGTCTACAACCTGTGCTCGTACGTCCAGTATCTATATTGCTGTACACGGGAGATATTTTACTTGAAAGACGCTTGCCTGGTATCGGCGGATACATACGAGACTGCAGTTCTTATGTTATTCGGAATTACGCGCTGCAGTGTTCCTCCGTCAAGCATGTATGTCCGAACGAAGAAGCACTGCGGCGACTACAGCCGTTATGAAGTACAATAAACGCATTTGCAGTTGCGAATATGGACAACTATCAGCATGTAAGTATTATTTGTTTACACGATTAGCGATCAATTATCTACTGCAAATAGTGACAACTGTTAAAATCTTCGATGTAAGGTAGTTGGCAGAATCTGATCCTTGAATATAGGTCAGCGATACAAGATCCTTACTCGGTAGCATTAATACAGGAATTCCAAAGAGGAGCAACACGTTTGGTCACGGGTTCATTTAGCCCGTGTGAGAGCGTCATGGCGGAGAAGGCAGAAACGGGGTAAAGAGGATGGTTTTGGAGAAATAGGCCAAGTATCTGACAGTCCAAATTTTTTTTGTTTGAAATGTCACTGACAGAGAAAATACATATCAGAATGTGATTTGAGACTTTCTCGGCGTATTCCATTCGTGAAATCTTCTCGGGTGATCAGCCGAGTAAAGGCGTCGTCTTCTCGCAACGTTTCGAAGGGTTTCGTACCCATCATCTTCAAGCGAAGTGAGTACATATCAGAACATTATCCTTTTGGTGCATAACCGCAGGAACGTGCAATTTTCATATCATAATCTGGATCTCACTGGCAATGCTCAATTCCCATTACGTAAGTTACGTAGTGACGTCGGTAGATTAAAAGAGGGGATGGCAGTGAAACACATCGTTACTGTGTGCTTTCTTTAGTCTGAGATTGATTGGTGTAAACCGCATCGTAAAACGACCTTTGGATTAGGAAACATTTAAATTGTGATTGAGCGCTAACATCAGAATTTACTGGAGCGTGCGACGGCCGAGTACTACCATGGTAGCGCGGTGGATGGCTGAGTGCCAGATAAAATTCTAATCACCCCTAGAGGAGCCTGAGTCGATAGTCGGAAGGGTTTTCGAATTTTACACGAAGATACGAAGAGAACGACCTAAAGTTAAGACAGTTTTGGGAGAGACATACATCCGTCAGCGACAAGAGACTAGAATCGTCTCCAACCCTGAAGCCACGGAGAAGAGAAAGTAACCCATTTAGAAACATGCGTTTTTAAGCAGTTAATGCGATTATAAAATTATTTCAAGCAGTGTTACGAAATAGTTGGCACTGGAGGAACCAGTGCAGCACACAATAATTTCGAAGACGTAAATATTAGAAAAAGAAATGATTCTCACATCGCACTCAGATAAACAGGGGTAGTAGACCATTCAGGTAGAACAAGTCATGTGTGGGTGATGCAAGATCTGCAGATCATGGCAGTTCCACCTATGTGGCGCAGTAAACTTCGTAGCTGTTCACTTTATGGTGACAAAGTCGGAATCTGAACAGTCGTGTTGGGAGTGATTTTACTTGGTGGTGTAAGGTTATAATTTTGATTGTGACAGTATCTACAGACTTAGATGTTCCTTGCAAAAATTAATAAAGTTTATGTTACTTCGTTATGTTATCTCTCACCTTCCTGACAAGTAAGTCTGACGGTACTGGTTTTCTGCTTGTGGACTTTCTCAGTCTTGTTTTAAATCATCGCGACTGTGTGGGGCAGTAATTTTATCGTCTCGGAGAATATAACGCATCTTGTGCTAAGTAGGTTCAGAATTATCCTGGAGTTTCGGTTTCCAAGTCCTGCGCGGCAGCAGGAGTAGTATTATTGCATCTTACATGGGAGTCGCTAGTGAGTTACATTTAGAACGTTTCTGGTAAATCAGAATTAGTGCCTATCGTAGAGGCTCCATGAATTCTGGATGTATTCCAACCTAATGATAGGATGATTCAGATGGCTCTGAGAACTATGGGACTTAACTTCTGAGGTCATCAGTCCCCTACAACTTAGAACTACTTAAACCTAACTAACCTAAGGACATCACACACATCCATGCCCGAGGCAGGATTCGAACCTGCGACCGTAGCGGTCGCGTAGTTCCAGACTGTAGCGCCTAGAACCGCTCGGCCACTGCGGCCGGCTAACGGTAGGACATAGGGCGTCAACAATATAGTGTGTTCATGGTGTACGAACCTCATCCTGAGTTGTATTAAGTTAGTACCGCTACGCCACGAATAAATACAGGAGTGGGTTTGAGAACTTCTTGTAAATTTCACGCAGCTATGGCTGTAAGGCAGTAGTTAAGAAACCGATTGGCACATCGGGTGGCAGGCACAGGCGATGTTGATATTTTGCAAAGGGTTCTGCGAGGCAGGTTTATGACACCGCCCTCAGGCTAGAATGTACGGCCCGGCGGGCACTGTGTACAGGCTCTAAGGCGTTGTGAAGAAGCCATACGTTGCAGTTACAACAGCGCCTCGTGATCTGTGTGTCGGGGCCGAAGTGGGCTGAGGAAAGCTGACGTTGTAATTATCAAAGAGCATTCCACTTGTCCCCTCCAGAGGAACTCCATCGGAGGTGTGGGAAAAGACGTATAAATAAAAAAATGGTTTAAATGGCTCTGAGCACTATGGGACTTAACATCTGTGGTCATCAGTCCCATAGAACTTAGAACTACTTAAACCGAACCAACCTAAGGACATCACACACATGTCCGAGGCAGGTCTCGAACCTGCGACCCCAGCGGTCACGCGGTTCCAGACTGAAGCGCCGAGAACCGCACGGCCACTTCGGCCGGCACCTCAGAAGCTCAACGCAGGCAATCGTGTCGCCTTTCTGTCTGCGTCTAGAAACGGAAAGAATGACGATTGTTTAAGTTTCAGGCCGACCACGACGACCTTTTAGCGATGGATATCGACTGCCCACGGGCCCGCTGAAGCTACCTCCAACCTCCGCCGCACGGACTCGTCATTGCTGTGGCGGGGCACGTCGCACCCTGGAGGTACAGCAGCGCGAGCAGTTACAGGGCTGCTAGTCTCCGCTCTCTGGGGGGCATCGTCCGGCGAACTGCAAGCTGCCGTCAGCAGGGGTGGAGCCGGGCCTCGAACTCGCGGCCTCCCGGGTGCAGAGCTGTCTGCAGGCACTACACGAGCTGCCCCTGGCGGACGGCCGAAGCTGCTGAGGCTCACTTCAACGACAGCGGTCGGCTGCTTCCCTTCGGCGCCCTACGTGGGATCTACGAGCGCCGCTTGGGGGAGCAGTCAGGCGTGTTCCGGGCCACTGCCACAGTTAACGCAAGCGGATGCATCTAGCTGTGGCGCGAGTAACATCGCTACGAGCCCGCCCGGTTAGCCGTGCGGTACCCGGCACGAATCCGCCCGGCGGATTAGTGTCGAGGTCCGGTGTGCCGGCCAGTCTGTGGATGGTTTTTAAGGCCGTTTTCCATCTGCCTCGGCGAATGCGGGCTGGTTCCCCTTGTAATGGTTCTTTATTTACGTGACCATTACGGCACGCCAACCCCAGTTCCCGATACCAGTAATATCGAACTACTTTTCTGAGAAGTAATAGACATATTTTTGTGACAATATTCACATTTGGTTTTATTAATGTATAGGTACTCCAATGTATCGTTATATTACAGTGATATGGTTCTTGTGTGTATTTATTTCTGTGAGACTGTCATAATCTTTGACTTACTTGTAAACGTTTTGGCGCGAATGCGCACAGAGCAGTCTTTGTTTCACTTTGCAGAAGTTAAGTTGTTATTTCGCTTGTAAAACAACAGTGAAGTCTCGTGTTTGCTTAAAGTGGAAATTAAATATATGAAGATTGATACAAAACTGTTTTCTTGAGGATGTGACAATTAAGAAGAAGTATATGTGAATTTACAAGAAGTTTAATAAAAATGTGGATCGTGAACACCAAGTCTAAAATTATTTCTATCATACCATTGTTCTGATCTGGGATTGTTTCATCATTAAGAATTTCCTGAAAAACGCATTTGTTAGGTCTTCAAATATTGCTAAAATACAGATCTGGACCTTCTAGCAGTCAAAGTGGAATCACCCTAGAATCAACAAGATGAGCCATAACAACTTCGACGAAATCTACATGGGAATCCATTCAAGAAAAGTGCCAAAATTAATGACTTTTTTACAGTGACTTCATTATTTCCATTCTGACGATACCATACACAGTCAATAACTTTGTTGTTGCCCGATAAAGCGAACATATGCTGCGTGAGCAACATTATTAATCTGATTTTCAATCTACTTTGCAAGTGGTGGTATTGTTAGACCCTTCTTCCACCTCTGTTACACTATCTCGGCGATTGCAGCGCAAACACGGTCTCCGGGGTACGCG
Source organism: Schistocerca americana (assembly GCF_021461395.2). Lineage (NCBI taxonomy): Eukaryota > Metazoa > Arthropoda > Insecta > Orthoptera > Acrididae > Schistocerca > Schistocerca americana. The sequence continues at coordinate 923,196,036 of NC_060121.1, read as the reverse complement.
TACACCAGAATTACTCTACCACGCAAACATTTGGGGTTACATTCGTCTGGTGTGGTGAGACCTTCCCGGGGGGGGGGGGGGGGGGGGGAGGGGGGGGGTTCCACTGGGGCCGAACCGCACAATAAACCTGGGTTCAGTGTGAGGCGGCTGTGGGGTGAGTGGACTGCTGCAGCCTATTGTGGGGTTGTGAACCACTGAGGGCTACGGCGGGGACGAAGCCTTTCTGTCGTTTCTACGGCCGCAAGGGTGGGCAACGGGGCGCCGACGCTCCATATTCCGGCATTCGCTCGCATTGATGCGGCACCGTGACCGAGGTCTGCTGTGTGCCTTCGATGTAACAAAGTAAATGACACACTTGTCTGTGTTTTTCTGCACGCTTCGGTGTGAGTCATCCGTCTCTCCCAAAACTTACATCCCGGTCATTCTGACGTCTTACGACCCCTCAGCTCGAGGGGTTGTAACAGCGCAAAGATTAACTGTCACATGAGAGGCTAAGGTTTTATAAACTTAGCGAATGACCACATTTTGCATGAGTACATCACAAACCAATCAAAATCGCAGAAAACACACGTATGTGATACAAGTACATGTAACATTTTGTGAAACACATAGTTTAAAATTTTTTGTGTTTACGAAAAAGTTTTACTTTTTAATCATCTATGCCACAGTGCAAAGTTTGCATTGCATAGTACAAGTTCATTACAGGTTCTTTCAAAACTGTTCAGCCTGGATAAAATCCAACTCTAAAATAATGTAACTCAGTATCAGATCTAATTTTACGTAGAAACACCCTCAGTTCGTACAAATAACGGTGCCGCTTTCAGTTTTCAATTTTTGTAGGACCGAAACAATGTGTAAAACCAAAAATGTCACATTAAGAAGAAAAACAACGTTAAATTACACTGAAGCGCCAAAGAAATTCGTATAGTCATGCGTATTCAAATACAGAGGAATGTAAACAGCCAGAATACGGCGCTACGGTCGGCAACGCCTATATAAGGCAACAAGTGTTTGTCGCGGTTTTGCTGCTACAACGGCACGTTACCACGAATTAAGTGAGTTTGAACATGGTGTTACAGTCGGCGCACGAGCGACGGGACACAGCATCTCGGCGGTAGCGATGAAGTGGGGATTTTCCCGTATGACCATTTCACAAGTGTACCATGAATATCAGGAATCCGCGGGCCGGCCGCGGTGGCCCAGCGGTTCTAGGTGCTTCAGTCCGCAACCGCGTGACTGCTACGGTCGCAGTTTCGAATCCTGCCTAGGGCGTAGATGTCTGTGTTGTCCTTAGGTTAGTTAGGTTTAAGTATTTCTAAGTCCTCGGGCACTGATGGCCTCCGATGTTAAGTCTCATAGTGCTCAGAGCCATTTGAACCAGGAATCTCTGCAAACAGAATAAGGTCCTGCAAGAACGGGACCAACGACATCTGAAGAGAACCGTTCTACGTGACAGAAGTTGTAACCCCACTCACTTATCGACCTTAATGACAGTGAAAAATTAAACCGTGTGCACCTAATGGAAATCTCCGTGAAGACCGATGGCGGATTCAGCTCTGAATCAAATACATTCTTCCATTTATCCGTGGAATAGACCCGAAACTGCTGCGACCGCAACATATAGCACACATTCTGCATCACCGTAAGCGGAACACTAAGTGCTGGACTGAAGCCACACCTCAGACTGATGGCATTACCGATAATCTGTAGGTACCGAGGCGGCGCCAAGCTGTGCAGACTCTAGCCTCGGGAAAAGATTTTGTGTGTGCAAATAAGACTAGATCTAATGAAAGTCGTACTTTTAAGAAAAGCGCATTACAGCCTACTACGGACGATGTTTAGGCTTATCAAACATCTCGAGGCTGTGGCTCCCTACAAATACAAAAATATAGATTTGGGGTTGTAGTGACCGTATTTAGTGTCCGTAAAATGTCACCGCCGTCGTATTACATCTGGCGATAAACCTCACTATGTTTCACCTGACTAAATGTGTATATGACTTATGCATCACAACGCTAGATCTAAATATATTGGGCGCCTTCCGTAATGCTGAAAGAGAGGCTACAGAGTTTGTAGTAAATTTCCTCAGGCAGTGGCGTAAACTTACTAATGGTGAGACCATAGAATATCCAGATAACAATACAAACATCCCTACAGTCAATTTATTTTTACTCCATAATTTCTTGTTACATCTACAAAGGACCTATTTCACTGAATTTATCTCATCAGGATATGTTATTCTGAGGACAGAAATAGCATAATCCAGTTTTAAAAATCTGTGTCTAACTTATTAATGAAACTGAGAGAAGGCATGGTCTCTGTTCGCTGTTTGTCTGAGGTGAGATAATTAGGCACCTCACACCATGTATTGTAAACAGTAACAACACTATCACACACTGTAGGGGCACTGCTAAAATTACATTTTACGTCTGTCGACTTCGTTCTGCTGAGACGACGTGTTGAGTTTTGTCTACAAAGAAGTTCTGAAGCCAGTCGCAATCTGGTGGGATACTCGGTAAGCTCGTATTTTCTTCTCTAAAGGGGAGAGTGGGACGGTATGGAATATTTTCTTAAAGTCAATGAACATGGAAACAGCCCGGACACTTTATCTGCGGCGTCCTGTATCTCATGGAAGAATCGAGCTAGCTGAGTTTCGGAAGAAATCTGTTTGCGGAATCTAGTTCGATTATTATACGGTATCCTCTCTCCGTTAAAGCTATAATGCATGAACAAAACGAGTTTCAGAATGCAAGAACATGCTGACGTCAGCGATTTCAGCGAATAATTATGTTCAACTGTACCACTAGGAGAACACGGGAATGGTCATCGCTTATATCCAATCGCTATACACCTTCCGTTAATTAAGTGACCCACAATAAAACACTTCTACGAGGGGAGCTAATCTATTCTCTTAATTTCTGTAGTTTGTCACTGGTATCACGTCCGTTCCAGATGCCTTTCCATTATGAAGCAGCTTTACGATCAGGGGAAGACTGAATTCAGTATGTCGGTCTTCTCTCCCCCTCTTTTTCTCTTTTCCCTCTCCCCCCCCCCCCCCCCCTTCTCTGCACTCTCTCTCTTTCTCTTTCTCTCTCTCTCTCTCTCTCAGATCTTCCGTACCAATACGGTCACTGAAATACTGAATATATGGTTCAGATCCGTTTACTCACGTGACATGTATAAATATGCTTACCTCTCCGTTTTGTACGCTTTTTTTGTGGTGCTGAGGCAAACATGTGGCTACACATAGTCACGTATGAGGAGACCTGTGTACGTATTTTTCAATGTGTGTGTGTGCGCGTGCCCGCATCTCGTGGTCGTGCGGTAGCGTTCTCGCTTCCCACGCCCGGGTTCCCGGGTTCGATTCCCGGCGGGGTCAGGGATTTTCTCTGCCTCGTGATGGCTGGGTGTTGTGTGATGTCCTTAGGTTAGTTAGGTTTAAGTAGTTCTAAGTTCTAGGGGACTTATGACCACAGCAGTTGAGTCCCATAGTGCTCAGAGCCATGTGTGTGCGTGTGTGTGTATGTGTGTGTGTGTGTGTGTGTGTGTGTGTGTGTGTGTGTGTGTGTGTATGTAAGAGAGGGGTGGCGGGGAGTCGGGGACGCAACTGGTAACTCTCTTTACACAACGATCAATATTAACATAAAACATAGAAGAAGCACATTTTTAGGCAGACAGTTTGGTCACACTGCCTTAAATAGAAAGCACGTCGAGTGAAAAACTGTTACCAGGCAACAATGACTCTTCATAACAAAAAGGAGACTGAATATCTGCAAGTTCTTCACTTTCATATCGTAGACATGGCAGGTAGAAGTAGTTATTTCCACTCAGTTCGTATCTCACGGTAAAATGACATCATTTGTCTCGGTGCGACTCAATTTGAGACCAGTCTTTCAACCCCTCCCGGCGCTGGTTAAGAACAGGGAGATTTATGAAGACATTTTTTATCTTTGTCACTCTGGAGTGTGGCGTAGAGACAGATGGAGAGGGCGAGGGTGCGAGAGAGAGAGGGGAGGGGTTGTCAGAGAGAGAGAGGGGCAGGGGAAGGGAGAGAGAGAGAGAAGCAGAGAAATAGAATGAGAACGAGAGAGAAGGGAGTATGGAGAAAGTAAGATGGCTTTTTAACAGATACAGATGATAGAAACTTTATGGTCTTCCTTGGAAACAGTGGAGAGGATCCAGTTGTTGCAATTTAAGATTTTCAAGCATAAACTAAATAGCTTGCACTATTTCATACTCTAACCATTTGGTTCACAAGAGACAACGGCTCCGACTTTTTATGTCTTGAAACGGTACCCATTACAGAGAATCGAACCCGTATGTGAATAAATGCAATGTGGCTAACTTTGTTTCCACAATTCGTAATAGCAAGAACTTTCTCGTAGCGCAAAGGAATGAGTAAAAAGGAGGGGCGGGGGGGAAGGTTTTAACAGGAGTTATAGCTAGATAAAACTGAAACAGAATCCTTACAACAAATATCATGTAGCTATACACAGTATATATGTATGAATTACACTTAATAAATGTAATTCCGTGCCATGCAAATGTGATTTGCGCTTAGTGTTCTATGCATCGCTGAAAATTCCATTTAAAATAAAAATACCACCACAGCTGAAGCCACTCTACTTTCTTTCGGCTTTAAATGTAGTTAAAGCGAACGTAGTACCTTCGAGAACATAATTTCCTGAAAGGTTAACTTGAATAAAGATGATGGAAGTGAATTACAAGTTACTAAGAATTCCAAAATGTTTGTACACTTAACAAATTTTCAGGTATTGAATAAAAACTCTCATCTTTCACATACAAATCGAAAACAATAGACCATGAATACTTACATGATAATAGCTAAGAAAATCATCATATGTTAACGAAATGGCCCGAATTATTATTTTATGACTAGAGAAGCAATGAGAAAAACAAGCTGAAACTTCTTATCACTGTGTAATAATAGGCTACCTGTTCCCACGTCCTCTAAAAAAGGTTGTGAACTATGACAAGGACGTACTGTTTCCCACGTTAAACGTGACTGCAACGTAAATAATTTTCCACAATCTAAAAAGAAACATAGCGTACACTCACGTAAAAGTAGAGCAAGCAAGCAGCCAGGAAGCATCTCACCGTGATCTAGAACTAAGTCGTTACAATGTGGCCATTTCATTATCATACGACAATCAAATTTCCAACTCCTTCGTAATCCACAGATATTTCTTGAAAACAGTCCAATCAGAGAGCTTCAAAGCATATTGCGTTAAACACATTTAGATCTTCAACAATAGCTAACGTATTTTACTGTACAATCGTATATTTCGATTCCTCCATAAGCCAACACCGACCCGGAAATACACCCATCAGAGAGCTTCCTAGCATAATGCTGGGTGGGGAACGACATTCTCATGCAGTGATAATGATGAATGCGTAATTGTACACAATGTAAGTTGAAACACGTATTGTTGTTGTTTTTGTTGTTGTTGTGGTGGTCTTCAGTCCTGAGACTGGTTTGATGCAGCTCTCCATGCTACTCTATCCTGTGCAATCTTCATCTCCCAGTATTATAGTTATAAAATACAAGGAAAACCATCAAGATATATAGTTCATAACATATCATTGAAGCATTCCGTTATATTTTTCATGATAATGTGTTACAATCACATTTTCATAATATATCTGTAACTGGTGCGTTCATTGTGATAATACATCTTGTAAAATGTAAATCACAGTTATATTTTTATGATACATGGAAAATCGGAGTGTTATGTTCTCAGGGCATGGCATCAAATCATTCTGATGATGGCAACTGCATATTGTCTTACACTATGCACAGTCCAACATTCAGTTACATGCAACTCACATGTATCCTGATAAGACACACATTCAATGGCCGACTATCGTTTAGATAACACACATTTGCACCTCCTGACACCTCCACACACAACAAATAAAAACGAGGCATTCATGTAACGGATTTGTAGTATCGGCCATAACGCTGTTCCCGTATGTTCAAAAACAGATTTTTTTTGTTTTATGTTATTTTATTTATTAACAGTACAGAATGACTCACCACCTTACAAACTATACTGGGTCGTTAGTTACTACGAACTAGACAGTTTTCAGAATTTTTGTTCTTTTTTGTTTGTTGTATAACTAAACTGTCGGTTAATAAAGAAAAACAAAAGAGTACAATTTGGGAAAGGATATAAAAAACAAATGTAACTATATTCTTAAGCCGAAAATAATACACGAAAGGGAAGATTTATATGGCAAAAGAAGTTCCTTTACCTAGCTGTTTCAAGTGGGAGGACTTCGGTAAACACTTCGAGCCTGTCTCACCCAGTTAGCATATTCTACTCTACTATAGCTACTACTATATGTATGTATGTTGTGATTGAGCCTTCGCGCCATATTTTACTTCTCTGGCGCCACTGGCTCGAGTTTGCTATCGATTTACTATTTGTCGAAGTTCGCCTAGGAGGAAGCCCTGGGGGCAACTTTGTGTCCGTCCGGTCGTTGGTTAGCGAAACCGCAATTCATCGGGTTGTATGGACTGCCGCTTGACGTTACTTACAGTCTGGTACGTTATCGCAGTATTTGGGATTGGGAGTTTTGTTAAATTCTATATATATGCAGTGATTAAGCAAAAAAATAAATACTGAATACTGCAATATTATTTACTATGTTAAATATTGCGGGCTAGCATTAGACTCTGAAATAAACCAGTACCACGGTAACACACGTACGGACATCAGCTATTCCGAAGTACGCAAGAAATAATATTTTATACACAGCGCGCGACTCACCGCCTTCTAAAAGATAGTTCGCGTCAGCGCTGCTATTATGGGGAGAAAATATGCGTGATTTTACGCAAACTGTAATAATTAATTTGGTTCTCGGGGGGGCTACTGGTCATTCATGTACCAACTTTCACAAAGAAACGGAGATATTTTTATGCCTGTTAAACAGAATGTTTTTCTGTATTTACTATTTCTTATCTGCAAGGCAAAAACTGAGGAGAATGTTATATGCCGTTAAGCGGCCAATCTTAAACATACTGAAAGCATTCGGTACGAAAACATTAATAAATAGAATCTGTCTTTACTTTAGCAGCTTTGAAATTATTAAACGATCAAAATAGAGAAGTCTCCCGCATTTACATTTAATATTACGGACTGATTTTCCAACTAAAAAATATCGTCAGCGTAATGGCCGACCAAACGTTGCTAGGGAGAGAGAGCTCCCGGTAACACGAAGTTCTGAAGTAGAGTTATTAATTACAATTACTGGTGGCTGTTATGGTAGGTGCTCACTACTTCAATAACCAACACTTTCTAATAACAATTGGACATATATTCTGATAACTTACAGACAGACTTCCATTAAATATCAGACTGTGATACAATGGCGGCCTTCCGCTAGACGAAACAAGCTAGGAAAAACAAGTCTAACCCAAAAAAATTATCTCTGTTCTTCTTCATCTACATTACACAGATACTATTAACAAAAGGCTATTTGTTAAACGCATCGCTGTTTGCGAGCTTTACAGATAATACACTGCACTTTTTAATATTTGATATTCATCGCGCACTTCAATAATTTATGTTTCACACGTCACTGTTTTTAACACACAAATAAAGACCTTTTAATTTTTCTCGAAATGTCAATTTATATGATGTTCAGTCACATCGTCTTCTTCACCCTGGACCTATCTGCGGGATACACCATCCGACTCTTTGTTTAAAAATTACCATTTAAGACACCTCGTGCATCCATGCAGTGCCGACACCTTACACAAGACGACTATTAAGTGTGGCTTCGCTTGACCACAGTAGTCTAAAAAGAGTAACCTTGCAGTCATATTTCTCCAAACTGTGGCCTTAAGATTTAAATTGCAAATTTCACCTGAACTTTTTCTCAGCTGACCCTTTCATTATTATTATTATTACCATGCTATATTTCCTTTAAAATGTGGCCTTATGATTTAAGTTGCAGTATTTACTTCATTGATTTTAAGTTAAATATGAACTTATCAATAAATTGTTATTTGCATGAAATAATAACCAGTTGATTTTTGGGTCCGATCCTTCCTGTTTTCCTTAACTCCTGATTGTCCGGTTCAGTGATATTAACTCTGTGGGATTTGTGTATGAGGTACGACAGTATTATTTATTTATATTGCGTCCTCCACTTAACGGCGCCGTAAGTGGTAGAGGAGCCACTTGAGGTGACATGGAGCCTCGTCTCCCCGAAGTGCGCTTCTTATCTGCATTGTACGCTTGCTTGTGTATTTACGTCTTATCATACTGCATATTTACGTTTATGCACAATTTTGTAAGGCTCACATATTTTACAATTTGCGTCTTATACATTTCACGGATTACACAATTACATGTTTGAAAATCGTGATCCAAAAATTGTTACTTATTTTACTATTCCATATATATGTATTATTTGTAGTATTGTTGAGTCGTATATGTATCTGTTGATATTGGAGTGTTCATGTCATCAGTTGTGTCCACATGTTCATGTGTTTCCACATCAGTGTTTGAATCTCGGTTATCCCAGGCATCATGTTAAGGCGTAGGGGGTGTTTCAGGTCGTATATAGTCGTTTCTGCTTCTAGGTCTTGTGTAGCGCTCTTGGAATTTCATCAGTGATGCGGTTAAGCATGCTCCACTTATCTGGACCTCTTAGAACTTGTCCTGTGTCTTCAGTCTCAGACGTCAGCCTTACGTGTGTGAGTGTGCTACATTTTAGTGCTATGTGTTCAGGGGAGCCATGTTGCCCACATGCACACATATCACTTTGGCTATGGCCGAAGTGATGCAGATGTGTAGGGTAAGGCCCATGGTGCGCCAGGAAATGTACCATACCGTGTGCAAACGTGACTGAGCCTCAACCATTCTACATCTACATCTACATTGATACTCCGCAAGCCACCCAACGGTGTGTGGCGGAGGGCACTTTACGTGCCACTGTCATTACCTCCCTTTCCTGTTCCAGTCGCGTATGGTTCGCGGGAAGAACGACTGTCTGAAAGCCTCTCTAATTTTACATTCGTGATCTCCTCGGGAGGTATAAGTAGGGGGAAGCAATATATTCGATACCTCATCCAGAAACGCACCCTCTCGAAACCTGGCGAGCAAGCTACACCGCGATGCAGAGCGCCTCTCTTGCAGAGTCTGCCACTTGAGTTTGTTAAACATCTCCGTAACGCTATCACGGTTACCAAATAACCCTGTGACGAAATGCGCCGCTCTTCTTTGGATCTTCTCTATCTCCTCCGTCAAACCGATCTGGTACGGATCCCACACTGATGAGCAATACTCAAGTATAGGTCGAACGAGTGTTTTGTAAGCCACCTCCTTTGTTGGTGGACTACATTTTCTAAGCACTCTCCCAATGAATCTCAACCTGGTACCCGCCTTACCAACAATTAATTTTATATGATCATTCCACTTCAAATCGTTCCGCACGCATACTCCCAGATATTTTACAGAAGTAACTGCTACCAGTGTTTGTTCCGCTATCATATAATCATACAATAAAGGATCCTTCTTTCTATGTATTCGCAATACATTACATTTGTCTATGTTAAGGGTCAGTTGCCACTCCCTGCACCAAGTGCCTATCTGCTGCAGATCTTCCTGCATTTCGCTACAATTTTCTAATGCTGCAACTTCTCTGTATACTACAGCATCATCCGCGAAAAGCCGCATGGAACTTCCGACACTATCTACTAGGTCATTTATATATATTGTGAAAAGCAATGGTCCCATAACACTCCCCTGTGGCACGCCAGAGGTTACTTTAACGTCTGTAGACGTCTCTCCATTGATAGCAACATGCTGTGTTCTGTTTGCTAAAAACTCTTCAATCCAGCCACACAGTTGGTCTGATATTCCGTAGGCTCTTACTTTGTTTATCAGGCGACAGTGCGGAACTGTATCGAACGCCTTCCGGAAGTCAAGAAAAATAGCATCTACCTGGGAGCCTGTTTCTAATATTTTCTGGGTCTCATGAACAAATAAAGCGAGTTGGGTCTCACACGATCGCTGTTTCCGGAATCCATGTTGATTCCTGCATAGTAGATTCTGGGTTTCCAGAAATGACATGATACTCGAACAACCATTCCCAGACGTTCGCGAAGAAGGAGAAAACCCAGTAGCCTTTGTCAGATGTTTCCCATTCCCTTTGACGCTTTTCAGACATTCCAAAGGATTAATTGACGTTTTTTCGTAATATGCTCCCCTGTGCACCTTATCCAGTCTTCCGTTTCCCAGTAGCCTTTGTCAGATGTTTCCCATTCTCTTTAACGCGTTTCATACATACCAAAGGTTTAATTGACTTTTTTTCGTAACATGCTCCCCTGTGCACCTTATCCAGTCTTCCGTTTCCAGCCAGTATGCTGCTGCTCCGTGTCTAATGGTTATGTCAATAGGGTATGTTGCAAGCACAAAACAAAGGGCTTCCACGGAAGCGATGCCAAATGCCACTGGCATTGAATAACATGTTACATGTTACGAAGTTTCAAAGCACACTGTTCAATGTGCAAAATCTCATGCAGTAATTCCACCTTTTGTAATTGACAATTGTATATTGTTTGTCTTTCCTTCAACTCATTTCCTACTTTGCAGCTGAGTATTTCACTTCATTTATAAAATTCAAAAAATGGTTGCCACTTCCTAAAGTTTATTTTCACTAGGTAGTATTTAGTTACCATGCGAATTATTGCCCATTGCTTTCGGTGCTAACAAGAAATGTGATCCCTTTACCAGTTTATTTGGGGTATTCTTGTGAACTTATTCGACATCTGCTGATGAATCATTTGAGGCTTTCTTCCACTCTTTAACATCAAATTCATTTTTTTCTCTCCGTGCCTGTATATTTCGATGGTGAAACGTATTTCATCTTTTCTCAATGAAGTTCCAAAACTTTTACATACTGCAAGCTTAATGATACTGGTATTCTAGCAGCCTCAGTTGGAATGTACTAATCTTTAGGAGAGATAGTCTTGTTTATAAACGTTGGTAGCCTTGAGAATTTTAGCGTATGAAGATGGTATCTGTTCTTTTGGTCATGTCCGAAAGAACAAATTGGTGATCTTGCAGCGTATGAAGATGGTATTTGTCCTTTGGGACATGTCCGAAAGAACAAATCGGTGATATTGCAGCTCTCGAAGAATGAAATTACAATGAACTCCAGACCTTTAGCTGCTTATAGGCGTTGATGAAATCAGCAGGGACAGTTGAAAATGTTTGCTCCGACCGCGACTCGAACCAGGGATCTCCTGCTTACATGGCAGACGCTCTATCCGTCTGCGCCACCAAAGACGCAGAGGATAGTGCAACTGCAGGGACTTATCTCTGGCCCGCTCCCCGAGGGACCCACATTTCCAACTTACACCAATGGTATCTGTTCTTTCGGCCATGTCCAAAGGAACAGATACCAGCTTCATATAGATAAGGCTTAACAGCCAATGATCTTCTTCAGTGCGGATGCACTCAAATTGCCCGAACTCTTACGGGAATCGATATATAGACTGCCGCGAGTAATGAGTATGGTGGGCAGGGGAACTACAAATTTAATGTGTCGACAGAAAGTTGGAAAATGTGCGTCTCACGGGGAGCGTGCCAGAGATAAGATCCTGCAATCTCACTATCCTTTGTGTCCTCTGTGACTCAGACGGATAGAGCGTCTGCAATATAAGCAGAAGGTCCTGGGTTCGAGTCCCAGGCGGGGCACGCATTTTCAACTGTCCCCGTTGATATTTATCAACGCTGTAAGCAGCTAAGGGTCTGGATTTTATTACAGTTTCAATTTTAACGTAGTTTTAAAGACCTAGTGCTGTGTCACTCTTTTTATTGGGTTTAATATTAAACAAAACGTTGTACAATTCTCTTGTTCTTAGATTTCTTGCATTGTGGGTTATTAAGTCACTTTCAACAACATCTACTGCTGAATCACAAATCATTCATACTCTTGTTACTAAACGATCTCTGTAGCGGTTGAGAAACTGGATTAAATGCCTTTACCAGCAAAGACCAGCTTCAACCCCCTTTTATTTTGCTACATCAGCTGCTTCCTGTGGGTATAACAACGAAAAGTATGTGCTAAACACATACTGGTTGATCTTGCAGGGGTCTCGAAGAGTTGCTCCTACAATACCCTAGTTGGCTTTATTTCCTACTAGCAAACGCGGCAATGCTTCACATTTTCTGAATGTGTATGGGAACTGCACAAACGTCCAGAAACGCTGCCCTGCCGCTCTCTCCGACAGTCTCCTTCCGCCCTCTTTCTTTGTCCACCATCCTCCTCCCCCCACCCCCCCCCCCCCCACCCCTCTCTCTGTGCATCACCTCCTCCCTCTGTCTCTGTCCATTCCCTCCTCCGCCCTGTCTATATCCGTTTCCTCCCCCTCCCCACTTTATTTTCTCTTACCCCTTTCTCTGGCTTTGAGCCAGTGTTATTGCAAACGAAACCTTGACTGGAAATTGAAGTCGCTTAAAATGAACGGCTAAATCGGTTGGGATCATTGGTGCACGCGGTGTGAAAGGGAGCGAGACCTCACCAGCTGCTGGATACCGGCCTCACTGGCAGTATTTCCCGTAATTTCAATATGTGAATCGGTAAAACTGCACGTTTCGGACGATTCATATTCCGTAGCAGTAGTCTAATCATAAGCTGATAAGCCACAAATACTTCCGCGTCCCAAAATCAGCGGCAAGGAAGAAAAGAAAAGACCGGGTTGTTCTACATACAATTTTTGTTTGAAATTATTTATAAAAAGAAATAATATATGTGACAGAAGCAATTTATCAAATAGGTTACATGCCCTGCTATCGTAGTTGAAGCTGAGTGTGAAAGAAAACGAAGACGCACATTTTCACAGCACAGTACAGCATTTTATTTTTCACAGTCGGTTTTAACAGAAAACCGGTACAGTGCCGTTAAAACAAATATAGAGTCTATATCTGTGAGAATGTTCATTAGAGTATCGTGTAAAAATTTAAAGTAGACTGGTCAAGAAAATTTTGAGATTTTTGGTAGCGTCGAATCCTCTCTACATATTACATATATATTTGTATATTATATACATTAAAACGTATAGCCTATGTCTGTCCAAATGTTCACTACAGTAGTATGTAAAAATTTGAATAAGTCGGTCAAGAAACTTTCGAGATCTTTGGTAACAAACATCTGTAAGAATGTTCATTAGAGTATCGTGTAAAAATTCAAAGCAAATCAGTTAAAACGTATAGCCTATGTCTGTCCAAATGTTCACTACAGTAGTATGTAAAAATTTGAATAAGTCGGTCAAGAAACCTTCGAGATCTTTGGTAACAAACATCTGTAAGAATGTTCATTAGAGTATCGTGTAAAAATTCAAAGCAAATCAGTCAAGCGCTTTTTGAGATTTTTGGTAACAACCTTTCGTCTCGTTATATTAAATACTTATTTGTATATTATATACATTAAAATGTATCCTGTATCTGTCCAAATATTCCTTATAATATTGCGTAAAAATTCGACGTTAGTCGGTTAAAACTTTTCGAGATTTTTGATAACCATTTTCCACTTTGTATGCTACATGTATATTTACACAATGTGTGCAGTATATACATGAAGGGCGTATTTCAATAGTGGTACAAGTCCATTTTTGTTCATTTAGAGATACAGAGTCCTAAAGTTAAATGAACGCTGAAAAATCTGCAGTTGAGATACCAGAAATATTCAAGCATCTGGCTTCTTGCTAGAGATGAACCTTTCTTTCTGTTAGTTTGGGTCATTAATTTCGGAAGCATTATAGGCAGAAAAGTGGAGGTAATGGACTTGTACCACTATTGAAATAAGTCCTTCATATATATATATATATATATATATATATATATATATATATATATATATATATATATATATATCCGACTCTCAGTAGAGTATCGTGTTAAAATCTGAAGTAAACTGTCAAGTGCTTTCGATGGTTTTGGTACCAGTCTTTCTTCTTTCTGTATTAAATAAATAATTATATATCATATACATTAAAATGTATAGCCTGTATCTATCCGAATGTTCACTAGAGTACCTTGTATAAATTTGAAGAAAATCGATCAACTCCTTTTCGAGATTTTTAGTAACAACCTTCGTCTTTGTATACACGTAATCTACGTCCATTGTGATGTTCATCAGGGTAACATGTAAAAATCTCAACTAAATCGGTCAGTACTTTTAGAGATTTTCAGCAACAAGGAGTTATTGTTATAAGGTAGTATAGATTTTAACGTTTTGCGAGTAAAAAGATTTGCATAGCTATATCAATAACCAATTCTTGTTTCGCTATGTCTGGAAATATTTCTGAACAATACCTGAATGAGGTCGTTTACATACTATATACCGCAATTCAGCGCTATTCTAAGTGAAATATGCTGAATTCAGAAGATAGTATTGTCTGTGATGTGTATGTGGGAGGGACAACATATGTTATTCCATTGCAAATAATGTTCAAAGAACTTTGGGTACGAAAATACAGCTTGACACCTCACATTTTTAGAAATTTTTTTCGGTAATAATTTACTTCATCAACCAACTATTGTAGACGTCATTAAGTTCAGAATAATATATATTTACATTACACTGTTGCAAACACTGAGTGTGTATCAAGCATGCGACAAATTCTGATGGTTGCATAACAAGTGCCTAAATTTATTGCTTGAGATATTTTCATTAAAACTTAGGTGTTAATGTTCTAACCAGTATTTTATTTTGGCGCAGCATGATGCACTGAGCACAGTTTATTAATAACAAGAGATACCTCTTAATATCATATAATGCGTACATTATTGCATACATTATTTGCAAATATTCGCATCACTGTTCAGTGTTCCGTCGCGAAGTCCACCAATCATTAGCAAACGTCTCGTCATCGCCTCCTTCAGTGAGATCAATTGCTGTCAAAGAAAAGAAAAATCGTGAAGTAATGCGTTCTACAACACGATCTTAGTTCGAATGCTAAAAACAGAAGCTGAACTCTTAAACTTCAGTAGACAAGTTGTGCTAACAGTCGACACTCGACTCGCTGGTTGCTTGTGGTGATGTTGTATCGTTATCCTCACCAACTTTAGCGAAATCTACTACTCTAGAAGAAAAGAACAACATCATGAAATGGTGTATTTGGACACACGATCTGAATTCGAATGCCGACGACAACAAACTCTTAAATTTTAGTGGGAAAGAGGACTTATACAGTCTATACTCGTGAGTTCGTTTTCTCGTTCTTGCTCAGTCTGCAGGAACTTTAGCTCTTCACAGCAGAAGATAGACTGACAGAAGGAAATACAGCAAATGTAGACTTATATGCTGCTACTTTCACAGCTTGCCCCCACCCACCCACAACAAAGAGTTCACCTTGCCAAAACAAAGTGCACATGTGTACAGACAAGAGGATAATACCTGATGACGAAGTCATTTAAAAAGCTGTCACGTGTATGTGTAAACCTACCCTGAAGTGCTTAGTTTCCTTAGAAATTCTGTTCTGGAGTACCTCATGGAATTTAATCAAAAGAAATATTCTGAGATGTGTGACTCGAAACATGATGTATGGAAGCCTGCGAGGCATGAAACATAAGAGTTTCGTGAAACATTTTAAGTGTTTGCGACATTAAGCTGAATAGGTGAAATATGACATACTGAGAGATTGCTTGAACTATTCCTTGAGTGCACGTACACTGATGAGCCAAAACATTACGACCACTGCCCAGCCTGAATGCCTCCTGGTGGCGTTGCGGGCACGTGAACGCTGTAAGGAAAGAATGCAAGCGCAAAAGGAAAGAATGGGCAGTCATTATGGCGAAGAGACGGGACGCAAATACGAAAATCCACAGATATAAGCGGTTCTGACAAAGGGCACATTGTTATGGAGCTGCGGCTGGAAACGAGAATCTCTGAAACGGTGAAGCTGGTCGCTTGTTTGGCGTACTACTGTCGTGAGCACTTATGGGAAGTGTTTGAAGGCTGGTGGAATAATGCGTAAGCTGTACTGGATGTCAACGTCTAATCGCAAAACATTGGGGTCTGAGTATCCCCCACTGTGTAAAACACGGTAGGCAGCGATGTGTAGCAAACATGAAGACAGTGTACGAGGTGCATTCAAGCTCTAAGGCCTCCGATTTTTTTTCTAATTAACTACTCACCCGAAATCGATGAAACTGGCGTTACTTCTCGACGTAATCGCCCTGCAGACGTACACATTTTTCACAACGCTGACGCCATGATTCCATGGCAGCGGCGAAGGCTTCTTTAGGAGTCTGTTTTGACCACTGGAAAATCGCTGAGGCAATAGCAGCATGGCTGGTGAATGTGCGGCCACAGAGAGTGTGTTTCATTGTTGGAAAAAGCCAAAAGTCACTAGGAGCCAGGTCAGGTGAGTAGGGAGCATGAGGAATCACTTCAAAGTTGTTATCACGAAGAAACTATTGCGTAACGTTAGCTCGATGTGCGGGTGCATTATCTTGGTGAAACAGCACACGCGCAGCCCTTTCCGGACGTTTTTGTTGCAGTGCAGGAAGGAATTTGTTCTTCAAAACATTTTCGTAGGATGCACGTGTTACCATAGTGCCCTTTGAAACGCAATGGGTAAGGATTACGCCCTCGCTGTCCCAGAACATGGACACCATCATTTTTTCAGCACTGGCGGTTATTCGAAATTTTTGTGGTGGCGGTGAATCTGTGTGCTTCCATTGAGCTGAATGGCGCTTTGTTTCTGGATTGAAAAATGGCATCCACGTCTCATCCATTGTCACAACCGACGAAAAGAAAGTCCCATTCATGCTGTCGTTGCTCGTCAACATTGCTTGGCAACATGCCACATGGGCAGCCATGTCGTCGTCTGTCAGCATTCGTGGCACCCACCTGGATGACACTTTTCGCATTTTCAGGTCGTCATGCAGGATTGTGTGCACAGAACCCACAGAAATGCCAACTCTGGGGGTGATCTGTTCAACAGTCATTCGGCGATCCCCCAAAACAATTCTCTCCACTTTCTCGATCATTTCGTCAGACTGGCTTGTGCGAGCCCGAGGTTGTTTCGGTTTGTTGTCACACGATGTTCTGCCTTCATTAAACTGTCGCACCCACGAACGCACTTTCGACACATCCATAACTCCATCACCACATGTCTCCTTCAACTGTCGATGAATTTCAATTGGTTTCACACCATGCAAATTCAGAAAACGAATGATTGCACGCTGTTCAAGTAAGGAAAACGTCGCCTTTTTAAGTATTTAAAACAGTTCTCATTCTCGCCACTGGCGGTAAAATTCCATCTGCCGTTCGGTGCTGCCATCTCTGGGACGTATTGACAATGAACGCGGTCTCATTTTAAAACAATGCGCATGTTTCTATCTCTTTCCAGTCCGGAGAAAAAAAATCGGAGGCCTTAGAACTTGAATGCACCTCGTACAATGCTGGTGCAGGCCCAAGGGTTTCAGAGCACACTGATCAAAGACCACTGTTGAACACGGAGCTCCAAATTACACGACCCCTCCGTGTTCCTGTGTTGACCCAGTGACATCGTCAGTTAAGATTGCAGTGGATACAGCATCACTGATTTTGCAACGTCGATCAATAGAACGCGCCACCAGCCGAATGACTCGCATTTCTTGCTACACCAGATCGATGGTTGTGTCCTGACACGCCTTCATCCATGCCAATATTTTTATTTTGTATTATACTTTTTTCACAATTTTTGGTAAATATTTGAAGTTGTTCTTTTGAAGTTGTAGTGAAACATACTTTCCTACTTTAAGAGTTTTCATCAAGTCCAATCTTTCATTTTAGGCTGTGTGAAGCAAGTAATGCGACACAAGACAAGATGTCCGATTGCACTGGTGGGTGGCGGTGTGAATGGAATAACAAGATTTCCGATGTGAAGAAACAGTATACCAGTTGCGTTAAAAATCAATTTTTAACTCACTAATGTGCTTTTTCTTCACATCGGCATTCTTCAAAAACAGTTGCTGAAAATTGTGGGATGTAAGGTCCGCCAGTTATGCAAAACACCGTTTTTTCCAAGTTCCCACACATGTTTCAGTACCTATGTGCCATCATCAGTGTATTTCTGTTTTATTTTATCTCTAATGTGAACATTTTTACTAAATGATTAAAAAATTACGGGAATATTTAGTTCAAACAGTGATTCGTGGGTTTTCAGGACCACTTGTGTATTATTTATTACAGGTAGATTGTCATCTTCAACCAAACGATGTTGATGAGAAGTTTTATTGAGGGTTAACGTATAATTTTATGTTATAAACGTAATTTAGTTTCTCGCGATATTTCACGGCTATATTAGTTTTACTTACGGTTTGGGGGGGCAAGCAATTTTTTCTTAGCATTCTGATGAGGTGTTGTGAAGAACACGTAAATATAACACATATTTTAATTGCGTTTGTTGTGTGTTCCAGCCCAGTCAGCGTTCGTTTGTTCACCAGTGAGTTTGGCGACAAATTTTAATTTTGCTTTTTATCTTTGCGTTCGTGTGTGTGTGTGTGTGTGTGTGTGTGTGTGTGTGTGTGTGTGTGTGTTCTGTACGCTTCTTAGCTGTTTGTGAGGCCTTTTACGTGGTCTTCCTTTAGTGTGTAAAATGGTGTGTCTTTATGGAGTGTAGTGTATCTATTTATCGTGTGTGTGTGTGTGTGTGTGTGTGTGTGTGTGTGTGTGTGTGCGTGTTTGTGTGTGTGTTGGGGGGGGGGGGGGGGGGGTAGACTTTCTAGCTGTTTGTGTTGTCTTTTTTGTAAAGTAGCTTTAATTTGTTAAATGCTGTGCCCTTGCAGAGTGTAGTGCATTCATTTGTGACCTGTTTCCCTTCTACTATTGCCTTCTGATGTGGAAGTTTTCCTCAATGGTGAGTTTGCTGTATTTGGTGTGGGTGGGTTTTAGTATTCTTAAGTCTGTTTCTATCGTACTTGGGTGGTGATTGTGGCGTATTAGGTAGTGAGCAAATGCTTTATGAGCTGTTGTTCTGAATATTTGGTTTTGAAGTTTCTGCATATCTGTCCTATGTATCCTGACTGGCAAGCGTTGCATGTGAGTTTATACACTCCTGGAAATGGAAAAAAGAACACATTGACACCAGTGTGTCAGACCCACCATACTTGCTCCGGACACTGTGAGAGGGCTGTACAAGCAATGATCACACGCACGGCACAGCGGACACACCAGGAACCGCGGTGTTGGCCGTCGAATGGCGCTAGCTGCGCAGCATTTGTGCACCGCCGCCGTCAGTGTCAGCCAGTTTGCCGTGGCATACGGAGCTCCATCGCAGTCTTTAACACTGGTAGCATGCCGCGACAGCGTGGACGTGAACCGTATGTGCAGTTGACGGACTTTGAGCGAGGGCGTATAGTGGGCATGCGGGAGGCCGGGTGGACGTACCGCCGAATTGCTCAACACGTGGGGCGTGAGGTCTCCACAGTACATCGATGTTGTCGCCAGTGGTCGGCGGAAGGTGCACGTGCCCGTCGACCTGGGACCGGACCGCAGCGACGCACGGATGCACGCCAAGACCGTAGGATCCTACGCAGTGCCGTAGGGGACCGCACCGCCACTTCCCAGCAAATTAGGGACACTGTTGCTCCTGGGGTATCGGCGAGGACCATTCGCAACCGTCTCAATGAAGCTGGGCTGCGGTCCCGCACACCGTTAGGCCGTCTTCCGCTCACGCCCCAACATCGTGCAGCCCGCCTCCACTGGTGTCGCGACAGGCATGAATGGAGGGACGAATGGAGACGTGTCGTCTTCAGCGATGAGAGTCGCTTCTGCCTTGGTGCCAATGATGGTCGTATGCGTGTTTGGCGCCGTGCAGGTGAGCGCCACAATCAGGACTGCATACGACCAAGGCACACAGGGCCAACACCCGGCATCATGGTGTGGGGAGCGATCTCCTACACTGGCCGTACACCACAGGTGATCGTCGAGGGGACACTGAATAGTGCACGGTACATCCAAACCGTCATCGAACCCATCGTTCTACCATTCCTAGACCGGCAAGGGAACTTGCTGTTCCAACAGGACAATGCACGTCCGCATGTATCCCGTGCCACCCAACGTGCTCTAGAAGGTGTAAGTCAACTAGCCTGGCCAGCAAGATCTCCGGATCTGTCCCCCATTGAGCATGTTTGGGACTGGATGAAGCGTCGTCTCACGCGGTCTGCACGTCCAGCACGAACGCTGGTCCAACTGAGGCGCCAGGTGGAAATGGCATGGCAAGCCGTTCCACAGGACTACATCCAGCATCTCTACGATCGTCTCCATGGGAGAATAGCAGCCTGCATTGCTGCGAAAGGTGGATATAAACTGTACTAGTGCCGACATTGTGCATGCTCTGTTGCCTGTGTCTATGTGCCTGTGGTTCTGTCAGTGTGATCATGTGATGTATCTGACCCCAGGAATGTGTCAATAAAGTTTCCCCTTCCTGGGACAATGAATTCACGGTGTTCTTATTTCAATTTCCAGGAGTGTATATTTCTGATCTGTTAAATTTATCCGTGGGTGTTTCTTGTGTTCTGATCTTTTTCTGTGTTGTATACTTTGTCCTGTATAGTATTTGGAGTCGCTGTTTCTGTAACATGTGGCCTAATTCGTTTTGTCTGTATGTTGTTGCTCTGTTGTGTCTTGCGTGTGCTCATTGTTTGTGTTTTGTGTTGTTCTGTGTTGCGTGTGGACTTGTGTGTGTGACATGTTTGTTTCTGTACTGTTTACGTATTTTTCATTTAATTTGTCTACAATAAGAGTATCATATCCACTTTCTATTGCTATTTGTTTCATTGTGTTTAGTTCTTATGTATAGTTCTGTTTGCTCATGGGTGTTCTGTTTAATCTATGGAGCGGGAATCTGAAGTTTGCTTGCTTATGTGTCAGTGGGTGGTTCGATAGGCTGTGAATTGTGGTGCTTGTGGTTGTCTGTTTCCTGAGTATTGTGAAGTCGTGTGTGTTGTCTGCTTTATGTATGGTGAGATCTAGAAAATGTAGTGTGGTTTTTGTTTATGTTCTAATGTCAAGTTAATTTTTGGGTGTAGATTTTAAATTTCATTGTATAACTGTTCTATGTGAGTGTGTGGTTCATCAGTCAGGCATAGTATGTCATCGACATAATGGTAACGGTACATAACTTTGTAGTTTTTCGGTTTTATTATATGTCTGAAGATCATGTTCTCCAGATTGTTCATAAATATGTTAGCTATGAGGCCACTAATTGGCGATCCCATTGGCAGTTCTTCATGTTGAGAATAAAATTCTTTGTTGAACACAAAATAATTTTGTGGTGTTATGGTCTTGAGTGTGGTTTCATTTCATTAATGTTTCTCTGCTATGTTTCCCTGTTGTTTTAACTTTTGTATGATGATGTTGATTGTTTAATTTATTGGAATACAAGTGTACATTGATGTGACATTAATAGTATGAGAATTGCTGTGTCTGGTATGCCTATGTTCTTGATTCTATCGATTAATTCCGTTGCGTTTTCGAGCTTCCTGTTGTTATCAAAAGACTACAATTTTTTTAGTAGTGTGTGTGTGTGTGTGTGTGTGTGTGCTGGGACAGGTGGTAGGCTGGAGCATTTCGGAAGTTGGTGATGGCTCTTAAAGGGATATTACCCTTGTGAACCTTTGGTAGGGAATTAGGGTGAGTGCTTTTGAATTTTTCTGTGTCATACTTTTTATCTGAAACTTTTGAGAATGTTTTTTTGATGTTTTTTTAGTGTCTGTTGAATGTTTTTCTGGTACCTTGCTGTTGGGTCACTGGTCAGTTTTGTGATGCTGTTATCTTTGAGAAAATCTAGTGTTTTTCTATGTATTTTTTCATCCATAGTTTCAGTAATATTCCCTTTGTCTGCTCTTGTTACTATGACACTGTTCTGTTTCAATTTTTGTTTTAGCTTGTTGGCTATGATTTTATCTGATGTTCTATTATTAGAAATAATGGTTGATTAGTGTGGTCTGACTATCTGTGTTATTTCTGCAGCTGCTAATTCTCTTGTGAAGTTTGCATTAAAATTTGGTGGGCTTAGTCTTTCTTGTTCCTTTATAATGTTTTCAGATTCTGTTACGATGTTTTTATTGTTTTGTGTTAATGTTAGGTTTTGGTCGTTTTTCTAGTAGGCTCTTTTCTTATTTGGTAAGATTTATGTCAGTTAGGTTAATGATTCTGTCGTGGAAATTATATTGCTGGTTGTGATTGTTTGCAGTGGGTGTATTTGTGCTGTTAACAAAACAGAAAACTCAACAGAATAATTAATTTCTTTATTATACTCTTCTTGTGGTCAGTGTGATGCACTCCACTTCCAAAAATTAGCCTTCGTAAGAATTAAGTACAAGCATTTCATTTCAACCATTTTTTTTAATGGGATGCATATCATTTTGTAGCAAAAAGCTGTTCTTAAAACTCGTCCGTGGAGTTGTTGGCAATGCCGCAGTAGTCCATTCGCGGACTACAGAGGAATCTGCACCTGTACCTACGAGTGGGATATTGCAACTATGCTTTAAGGTTATGCGGATTTGTGAAACTTCAATTGACTTTGTGTGCTATTTCTGAACGGACAAATATGGTTTTAAGAACAGCTTTTTGCTACAAAATGTTATGCATCCCATTAAAAAAAATGGTGGAAATGAAATGCTTGTACTTGATTCTTACGAAGGCTAATTTTTGGAAGTGGAGTGCATCACACTGTACCTAGTTTTTATAAGGCGTATGGTTTACTCCATTTCTTACGTCCTTCTGCGAAGACGTGAACAGTAACTATTTATCTGTGTTGGGCAGTGTTTATTAGTTAGTATTTGGGTACTTTGCAAGCGTTAAAGTTATACCAACTGACTTTTGATGTACAGCTCCAGTCTAGTACTTGAAGTCAGCAGCAGCTAGCATTAGTACTTAATTTGTACAGAGTGTTATAATGTAGTCATTTTATTACTTACCCATACTTGGGAGAGATAATTAGCTGCTTATTTATTGCCTATTTCGAGTACTGTTTTCCATTTCTCTAATTGTCTCCGTATTTTGGCAGTATGAATGTGACAACATAGTGTAATTTTACACTAACAAAGCACCGGTGAAAATAATCATAGAGCTCCGGTCATCGAAGACATCGTGATATCCAAAATCAGTGCAGAAGCAGTACTAGATTATACCTAGCGAATTTTTGGGATAGTGTTGCATACTTAGACGCAGGTAAAGTAGGATAGAGACTGTTCCTATTGTGTATGGATACACGGAGTGATTGGCCAGTGACTGGAAATTGCTGGCAGTTGCGCTGGTCACGGTTGACAGGCATGAGGCTGATGGCCTGGCATTCGGTAGTGTTGGCACACATCCGGCATCATTACGACATCATTACGACAAAGGCGTTTTTAGTTGCAACAGAATCTTATCACAAAATGTCAATCGCCAATTTATCTTCTCCGAATGCGATAATATTTTGTTCGGGCAGACTTACATAGCGACAAACGATCATCATAATAAAATAAGGGAATTCAGAGCTCACACGGGAAGATTGGTTTATTCAGCACACAAGATTGGAGTAATAGACAGTTATTGTGAAGGTGGTTCGATGAACCCTCTGCCACGCACTTAAATGTGATTTGTAGAGTATCCATGAAGATATAGATGTAGATGGACATAGCCAACATATTTTTTTAATAAATACGTTATAAAAATAAGTATGTGCCATATAAATCGGAAATTTTGTTAGTTCTTGACCAATTTACTATACATTTTTACAGTAATAAATATTTGGAACCACTTGGGCTATATTTCACCATAAAGAAGGCTACAGATGAATGATAAATGTTTATTTATGTGAATGTGGTGCCTTCTTTTGCAAGGACAAATTAATGACATTAACGGTAGGTTCGATACCGAAGTAATGAAGATTCAAGGCACTGTAGAACCTCTGGTTGCAACAGAAGTTTATGAAAAGGTTTTCGGCCTCAAAACGGAATTATTAAAAAAATGTAAAACGGAAATTTCTCAGATGAGACGAACGGTGAATGATTCCCAAAAGGAACTGAGTAAACAAGTGGCAACATGCGAAAAGAAGTGTGAATAGGACACTTCCCAAATTCAAGGAAAAGTGAACGACCTTGAACGGAAAATAAGAGAAAAACCGAATTATGTCACTGACAGAATAATGTGTAGCAAATTGCTAGAAGGCGAAGAACGATTTGATGCATCAAAAAGCATAATGGATGGCACCTGTTAGATTTTTTGAAAAACTGTGAAAGGAATTTTCTTGAGCACATAACGGACCAGGAAAAGATCGATGTGGTTACTAGCACATTAGTTGCTGATGCTAAAAGATGGGGCCTAAATTTGGATATAGAAAAAATATCATTTGACGGATTTAAACAGAAATTTGTAGAGGAATACTGGTCAGAGCAAAAACAGGACTGCCTATGGTGGGAATTTATCGTGACCAGGTTATATGACAACAAAGGCAGGAACTCAATGAAAGAGTTTTGTAAAATGTGGTATCAGAAACTGACACACTTAAGAAACAGACGCACAGAGTCTGAAATAGTGTGGGAACCATGGAAAAAGCTCCCGGAGGATTCAAAACGTTATATGGGAAGTAATCACAAAAGCTTCTTGTCATTTTTGGAAAGAGTAGAAGACAAGGACCACTGGAAAGGGAGCCGTGATTTTCATCAAAATAGTACGCCAGTGGAGGCTGTGGCTCCAGGCACCGGGTGCCTGGTGCGGCGGCGTGTTGCTGGTCTGATGGCAGTGGACTGCCTCAGGGCGCCGTATAGCGGGTGTCGACCTTCCACTGACGCTGGCTGTGTCGAGCCACGGAGCTGCTATCGTGCCCAGCATGGTCCAGCGCGGTGTGAGGGCTGTGGCTGCAAGCCGAGGCCCACGAAAAAGACAGGACGCAGCAGGTATGTCATTGTGCATGACACTGCAGCGTCAGCCGCTGTCTCCGATGGGGAGCTAGTTACTATCTGAGGCGGTTTAATAATTACTAACTGCGCATTTATATGCATATAAGTTCTCTACAGCAAATGAAAACAGACCTATAGCAGGTACCTTTCCAAATAAATATTGATTTCCCGTGGACGCTGTACGGAACCGAGCGTTCGCGAAGTGTGACAGACTACTAGTGTGATGTCACAAGTTCGTTGTAGGGCCAATGTATCTCGTTGGCCCCACTGTGAACACTTCTGCGTTCTGCCCCGTAGCCCAACTCCGCGGCAACAGCTGTGAGGTGTGTGGCCAGGGGGCCTATTGTGTATCTTCCTGCCATTGTGCCGATCGTTTCGGTACTCAATTGCACCGAACGGTCTAGAACTCAAATTAGAGTCCCTGCAGTATACATTACGTATTTCGGTAGCGATACCGTTCGGGTCTAGAGAACCGAAACGCTGTTGTCGGTTCATGTCGCGAAAGCCAATCAAAAGCAAGCGGCCTCAGATCTGCGCATGCGCAGTGCAGCACACACAGCGCCATGAACACAAAGCGGCTAGCAGACGACACAGGCGCGCTATTCTTCCAAGTACCGAAAACTGCGTTTACGTTGCCATTCCATCATTCCTTCATCACCCTTGCCTCCTCGTTAACAGTATCAGGTGCAGTATATCCATTTCCATGATTCTCAGCTGAAATGCATAAAAATTTTTACAGTTCCTCTGACCACATGTTTCCGTGCAAGCATAATAACGAATGCGTATTTGACTGTATTCTGCAGATAGTCATAAATGCAGCATTATGTCATCTTATTCTGATTCACACTGACATCATGTTTTAGATTTTACGTTTCGGAAAATTAGTTATGAATAGTGTATAGTACCACATTGTACTAATACATCTATAAAAACACCCGAAAAATTGATTCTGAGAGTTTCAAAGAATAAGAAGATAAACAGAATGTGATTATAACTCGATCCTAGAGATCAAAATGATTAAGTAGCCCACTTCCCTACATAATACGTCAACTATTTGGGTCTTAAAAACAAAATTTAAAAAAAAACGCTATTTCGAGACCTCCTGTTTATAACATGCATCTCATGAATGAAAATCTTTCGTATATGGTGCTACAGTCTAAAAATGTTACCGCAGAGATCTTTCATCTCTGTCTACTGTGGTTGAGGATTCGATCGCAGATAAATACCTGTGACAAGCAAGATTATGAAGATGACTGCTGCTAGTTACATTCCCAGTAATTTAAGTTGTGTTCTTAGATTCCTGTCTAAGAGCATACCCGGAAATCGCTACATATTCGGAAAAAATCATGAATTATTTCTGACTAGAAAAAATTAAAGGTCATTGTCGGTAGCTTCTCTCACAGCAATTTCATCTCGAACAATTTCATATTTCCTATTTTAAACACACAGAAATCACGAAATCATTACTGAGGAAGTGAGCTCTTACATGTAAGTAATAACGAATATTGCAGAAAAATCTTAACTTACACGAACAACAATGTCTCAGAACGTGTTGCATATATGAAATGGAAAAAAAATTTTGTTGCTTCCACCCATGTGCGAACCCTTGCCCTTTCATATCGCATTCGCGCGCGCTAACCACCTGGCCACGCCAAACAGACACATAGAGCGCAATCCTTGTGTTATTGTATAGAGGAACGTAGGCTGACTTTGTTGCCAAACGGTGCTGAGTAGGTCATAAATGCGTGATAGTTTGGAAGGTTTCCAATATCAGGCTTCACGTAATTGCTTTCCATTGTTACTTGAAAGTTGTAAACACTTTCGATACTTAATAACTTACCTATTTGTTTGAAAAAGTAGACAAAGGCACTAACAACGTCAGTTCACACTCATGTAATACACGTAAGCAGAGCCGATATCTTGATATTTAATGATATTTAAACTCTTATTTGCATCAAAATAAGAGGTATTTTGAGAGAATATTTTCTGAAAATTTTTATTTTTTTATCTATTTTTTTATGTAATCATTCACAGTAACAACCGAACCTAACCATATTTCTAACAAAGGAAGATAGTCTATTATGAACTCACTTTCCAACCAGATGCGTCCTCTGGTGATCCTTTTGTAACACAATCACTAAATCCAAAGCTAAAACCTCTAAATATGTTTAAAATAACAAATAATAGGTGTACATAAACCATTGCTCACCGATCGACGGGGCCAGACAGATATCCAAAACCTCTCGGTACAATTGTCGTAAAATGGATGGTAGGACCATTCGGTAACAAGTCTCAGAAGCTTACTGAATAGGATATTTCGATAAAGAACCAAAAATGACGTCACTGCCGAGGCTAACATACTACACCGATCGGTAGAACTATACAGAATAGGACCCCAGGCCGGGCTCTGGGGCTGGAGGCTCGGTCACGGTGACCACGGTGGCGGTGGCGCCAAGTAGCACAGGTGGTCCATCGCTCGATCGCCCAGCTGCATCCGGCAATGACGTACTGGCCTGCGGTCGTTAAGTATGCTTCTCCTCCACAGATGTCTGCTGTTTTCCTCTGGCTAGTAAGTCGATGGAAAGCTCCAGCGCAGGCCGATTGACCCGGCTGATGTAATCGGAGCTCAGTTACTACACCCCAGGCTGTCATTTCGATGTGGAGCTCGCCATCGATCGTCACATAAATTTTCTGTCGTCCTCGTCTCGCCATTCTGTTGTCTGACACAGCTGGTTAGTGATACATTTACATGCTCTCGCTCTCCTGAGCTATTAACAGAAGTCACAGCACTTCTTCAAATATTTTTAATACTTTTAACCAATTTAATGATTTTTCCTTCTCCAAATGCTCCTTTGGAAATCTAGAAATACGGAATCTACCTGTTTCCCTTAATTTATGCTTCGCAACATATGATGTGAGAAAAGAGCGAGCTGAGTTTCACACGAACGGTGCTATCAGAAACTGTGCTGATTCATGGACATAAGCTTTTCGGTCCTAGGATGTATTATATTTAAACTCAGAAAATGTCTGCAGTGAACTTCTGTTTAAGTATATTGGCCTGTAATTTTGTGCGTCCGCTCTTTTACCCTCCTTATAAATAGAGAAGTCACGTGTACATTTTTCCAGTCACTTGGGACAGTGCCATACTCATTGCAATACTGAACTGGTTTATTTGTGTTCAGCTATTTCAGTTTTTTAACTATGCCAGGGATGTTTACTTACACTTTCAGCATTGTTACCTTCTTACAGACAATCGTATCAACTGCATAAAGCCTTACGGAGGTTCTACCATCACATTGTGTTGATCTCTATCTGTAAGGGTCCTGAATCTAGTGAAATCTGGTAAGCTTGTATTTTTTCACTAAACGGCAATGCAGGACGATGTCAAAAACATTCCTCAAGTCAATGAACATGACATCAACCTGAGTGCAGATGCCTACAGTGTTGTGGATCTCCTGGTAGAACAGTGCGGGCTGTTTCGCAAGAATTCATGGTGATTCTTACAGAAGAGATTTTCGTTCTCCAGAAACCTCATAATACATGTTCCTTATACCTACAATAGATTGAAATCAGCGATGTAGAGCAGTAATTGAGCGCATATGTCCAGCGACTATTGTTGAAAATGGAAGTGACCTCCCCTGTTAGGTACCCTTTATTGTTCCATCAACCTACGATAAATTTCTCCTAGGAAGGTAGCAAGTTCTTTCGCATAATCTCTGTAGACAGTTAGAAGTGTTCATCTCATCCAGAAGACTTTCCATTACTAAGTGATGTAGTCACTCTTCTGTTCCGCGATCACTTATCTCAGTACGTGCCATTTTGGCATTTATAAAGTCTTATTAAGTAATTTCAAAATATCTATTCTGACTACTTCAATTGTTCATGAGCCCGTATTTCCTGAAATATTTCTTTATTCTCCTCAACTACGTTATCTATCCATCACATAGTAGTTTCCTATCATCATTTATACTTGCATTACATATATTAAGTTCATCAACAGTAGTACATATACTAATAACCTCATCATTCATTACCTCTCTATCACTATGATTGTCTTCACTCTGATCATGGAACTATTATTATCCTCTGATTCTTCAATATAATTCTCATTGGCAATATTACACTCAGTATTGTCCTCTACATTCGGACTCCATCTTTCCTCTATTTCTCCTGCCTATTGTTTTACTTCTTCTCCCTTCTCCATTTTATATTCAATTACATTTGCTCCTTAATTGCATAGTGCACCTACCCATTGTTCATATTCTTCTGTTTCTACATTATCAGTATCATCACTGGTTTCTATAGCCACATCTCCTACTAATTCTCCAGTGCCACTGTCCACTATTTGCCTTATGTATTAACAAGCATCACCTACTGCCTCAATGGAAACACTGTGATCTTTCGTAATAAGCTTTCTTTAGCTTCATATTCCTCTGCAGGCAAAATATCATATATGTCTACCTAACATGTTTTCCTCAGTTTATTATATCTCTGAATACCATTTCCTCTAATCATCTCAGGTAAACCCTGCACCCAGTTTAATCTAAAAGTTCCACTCTTTCATTCTGTAGTAGTTCATGTCTTTATCACATCAAGCATAGAATAGATGATTTATTTCTTTAAAACTACAATGTATTTTTGTCTTATTAATCTATCATCATAATATCTATTTACATTGTACACTCTTTAATTTTAGTGATTTTGATGTTGTGGTGGTTGTTCTTTGGGCCTATCCTCTCTATCCACTCCAGTTCAGCCCTTCACTGTTGTGCCTTTTGTTTCCTTCATTATCATCTGGTTATATGTCCTAGTATTGTATCCGTGTCTATTTCAATGACCACTGCCACCTCTCCTACCTCTGTCTGTCCTTACTGTTCTTACAGCATATTCCCTATTGTCATTTCCGTAAATATTGTTATGGTAATTATTATTATTAGACCTCTTTTGATTTCTGTGAGATCTGCTCTCATTAGATCTGTTCCACACATCAATTTCATCTACTCTCCTTAAAAATATGACTCAGTCACAGTACTCTAGACTGACATAACTCTGTACACTCAAAGGTAACTTCATATGAAAAACATGCAATAAATGCTCCTCAGTAATCAATTCCTTTACATGTTCTACTTCCTACATAAGCCTTTGCAGTATTTTCTCATACTTTTACTTCCCTGGCGACTGTATGGCGGGCATCTAAAAATTCCTGGTAGATTTAACTCTGTTTACTACATTACCATAATTCTTCTACAAATTTGTTCAGAAAACCATCTTAAGTCTGACATTCTTCTGTGGCTTTGACTGTCTAGTTAGTTTCATCACCACTGAGTCTGTTTTTAGTGATTATAATCTTCTGTCTTTCCAGTAATTCTTTAGGTATCAGCTTCCTATATGAATTTATAGTGACACAGGATGTATCTTACCTTTCGGGTCAAATTTTTCTATTTCTATCCCCAATTGGTTAAGGCATGCCCCTCCAGATGTAATTGGGATACTAACACATTTCTAGTTTCCAACACTTTAACCTTTTCCAGTGGCATTTTACTTTTGTTGTCTACCTCATTTAGTTTTTAATTTACTGCCTCTCCAAATCCCTTAATCCTATCACTTGTGTGTAATTGTACTTCATGGACAGTAGTTTCTATATTAGCTATACGTTCCTCACAGTTACCTACTCTTTCAGTCACAACCTTCATCTGCTCTGTTACTTCATCCTTTAATTTTTGGTCTACAAACAATTCTACTATCTTCCTGTAGATCCTCTTTTGATTATTTATACATTAAACCTATCTTTTCGTAAAGCTGCCCACACAAAAATGTGACTCGTTCTGTTAGTGTTTGCATTGCTCCATTGTTTTTGGTGTCAAACGCCTGTATTGGTTGATTTGTGTTGTAAAGGACTGTTTCATTTGACTTTGTTGTGTTCTCATTGTATTCACAGCCTGATTTAATGATTGTAATTTTGACTCTGTTTATTGTCCAAAGCTTCTACTGACTGCCTAACTGACTTAGAGTCTGCATAGTTTGACCAAACTGTGTATATATTTGGTCTGATATTGACTGCAACGTATCAATTATTTATTTTATTTTATTTATTTAACCTGATCAGATTAGGGCCATCAGGCCCTCTCTTACATTGGACCAGTGTTCCACACACGCAGCATTTCACACATCAGAGTTACATCATGACAATAGCTTAAATAAGAAAATTAGATTACTCTAGTCACAATATGAATAAAGAGTAATGACTAAGACCTAATAAAGTAAATGCTGGCAGTATTTTTACAACAGGTGCTACACATACAAATTATGATAAAAGCATTAATAATAGCTGTAAAAAAAAGAAACTCAAATAATAATGATAAACATGAGAAAAATTGGCAATATTACAATAGTAACGAAGATTTGTGCAGATGTACATTGATATCTTGGTGTGTAAAGTAGATGTTTACCAGTATAGCGAGTTTTGGGAAGGGAGATTTAAGGAGGGGGAAGGAGGGAAGTAATGAGGTGAAGTGCATTCATGTAAAGAGGAAGGCATTACTGTTGCTTAAGTAGATACGTCATTAACTGTTTCTTGAAGCTGGACATGTTTTTAAGTTCTCTAACATAACGAGGGAGGTTATTCCAGAGTCGGGTTCCCAAAATTACATTGCCATTGTTAAACAGATTCTTACCTGCACCCATATTTACCATTTCTTCCTCTGTTGGATACTTAACCACTCCTTCCACGTCTCTTTGACCGAAATGTACTATTTACTGCCTTTCATTCACATGTGGATACTGAAATGATTCCTCTGAACATCCCTGGTCAACGTCAATCAGCTTTTGTTTCACTGTCACCCATTCTATGCCCTCTGTACTTATTGGAGTATCTGTAACAATGTTAAGGTCTGCATTCTTGCCAACTGCATCCATATTGTCTACGTCAGCCAATACTATTTGCTCTTCTCCTCGTGGCTGTTTTTCAGCCATTTTGAAAAGTTTTCTAATATTAATTAACCAAAATAAGCAATTAATTTTTCTGATATTTTTAAACGTTGCCACACTCAGTTTAACGTGGGGAAAGCTCCTATTAATTATTTTCACCTATAATCTCTTTTTACTTCAGTAAATGGTCCCTAATTCCATCTGCAAAAATTACGCAATTTTTGCAAGACTCACACGTTCACTGAACGCGACCTTTCTGCAAGAAAGCCCTGTCACCAGGAAGCCACTTGCGATGACCCACCCAGATTTATCCTAATATGAATGCGTATTCGCCTATAATTGACCGTGACGGCGATCGGACTCGAAAATGTTTGTGGGCGGACACTCGCGTGTAGTGAGTAATTTGCATTCCGTTTACTGATATCTCTCTAGGATGGAGAGCTTGTATTTTACCACAGAAATAGAATTTTATCTAAGGAAACCGACAAACTAACGTTATTTAAAATCACTGAAGAGGAGAACACGAATACCAACAGGCACCACCTTGAGATGACGATATTACACTGCAAATAGTCCGCCTACTTAGCTGGGTGGTAACATGCTTGCCTCCAGTGCAGCAGGCCTAGGTTCGATTCCCGGAAGGGTTGGAGATTTTCTCTGCTCGTGGACTGGGTGTTGTGTTGTCTTCATCATCATTTCATCCTCATCACCGGTGCGCAAGTCGCCCAATGTGGTGTCGACCGAAGTAAGACTTGCACTTGGCGGCCGAACTTCCCCGACTGCGGCCTCCTGGCCAACGATGCCATACGCTCATTTCCATTTTACACTGCAAATGGTCAACTTGGGCACCATATATATACTGAGTTAATTAGAGGGAAAATTATTACTTTCATCTGCACAAAATACCTCTGTAGTTAACCTGATACACTTATAAACAAACGTACTGTGAAGTAATCAGTGCACATAACCTGCTAAGTAATGAAGATGCTTGGTTAGTGTGCTGGTGCTTTTATTAGTTGTGTAATTAGTAATCATTACTTTCTTATTACGTTACAATATCTAATCATTCTGTATGGAAATATACTTCGTATTATTACTAAAATATTACACTTTATGTCGAAACAAGCCTACTATGATGTGATTACACTTTCATTAAACAAAGAAACATTTCATCCTGCACTTTAACATACTGGAAGTTACTTTCTTCACACGCACACAAATTTATGAAGCCATGTAGACTGAAATGTCACCTCAGTAATTTTCTGTTGCGGGTAAGCAAAATTACACAGTACCTTCTGGTGTCTACTTCTGCAACACTGCTTCCAATCTGTAGTAACCTTTATAACAACATAACTTGTAAAATTCTTTGCTAACACTAAGATGTTTTACTCAGTGATGCCAGTAATATAAATTTAAATGTGTTATGTTTATCATCTGCTCACAAATCTTTACATAGAGATGAGGTCACGACCTTTACATTACACTGAAATGTACCAATAAAAAATATTCTTTAGTCTTTTCACAGGCGGTGAACACGGTTTGTACCCTCTTACGAGAGTTGCTACAGTACGATGAATTTGCAGCTTTTAATTGTGGCTTGAATGTCGCAGTACTTTCAATTGTCATACTTTGCCAGCACAACATATCTTGCTGCAAGGTAATGCATTCCGTAAGCCAGCGTACCACAACTTCAAACTAGGCCACAAAAATATATAGCCACCTCTTGTTTCTTGGATACAAGCTGCATAAAACACTGCAGAATTAATAGGAGCTACCTTATCTCGTCCAGCCGAGGCTTATATAACAACTACGTTCGATTTTGTCCACCACAACGTAATATAAGTGTTCGCCATTTCACGCGTAACACGAAATTGTCTTCCACTTCTACTTAGAGAGCGTTCTAGCCAGTAAAATGACGATAACTCTGCAGCACAAAACCCTTCCAAGTGGAAGTCCCTACTGTTCACATCTTAAAACTAAAGTCATGACAGTCCACATGTGTATTTAAGTAGGTCCATGAGAATCAAAATGACGAAAGCAGTTTTAAAAAATAGTTACAAGAATACACAAGTCATTATTTAAAGAGTTAAGTTCATAAAGCATATATCTACGATTTATGATTTTTCCATTATCTGTCTGGCAGCAACACCATACAGTGTTAGGTGAGCGCATTTTATCACCGTCATCGCTAGATAGCAGAAGCGTACCGTGATTGCTCTAGCACCTCACAGCCTTCTGTGCATTGTTATCCATCTATGCATGGCTAATACTCGATATAACAAGTTATGAACAAAAAAAGTTAAGTTATTGAAACGAAACACTTTATACAAAAGGGTAATGGTACTTGTATCGTTACAATTACTGCTAAATCAAGGTGGGCTTTTTGGGCTCTGTTGTTGCGTTACTTGCGAAGTATGTATCACGAGTGTAATTTAGAAGAAACACTGAGACTATGCAGGCTACTCCAAGCTGCAGTACTAAAACACTAACTAGAAAGAACAAACATAAGAAAACAACAAGTGCCTGCTGTTTTATCTTGTTAATACCTCTTAACAAAACCTTTTCACTGAATCAACGTTACAGTTTCACAGTACAAACGCACCACCCATAGGCGCAACAAATCTTCATAGCAATCTAGGCACTGTGCACCAAGTAGAGCCAGTAACATTTATTAATTCGATCGGTTTTCCATTTCCCTTACATCTCAGTCCTCTTCCGTCTCTTAGCTTAGGTGATTTCTCTGTCCTTCAGTTTTAATGCCAGTCTACAATAAGTATTTGCTTGAAATGCCTTCGTTCGACAGATTTCTATCTTCTAAATATTTTTAAGGTTCATTTGTGCATTTAGCCGTTTTTATACCACTGCTGCATGTAACAATTTTTTTAACCTGTGCATGTACAGTCGGGCGTCCCCTGGGCAACGGTAATGCCGCCAGATCCTTCCACACACTGAGCTAAGTCCAAAACGACATGTATTCACAATCTAAAATGAAGAAAAGGCCCTTTTCTGAGCCATGTTTGACAGTCATATCTCTCAACATTGAGGGCATATCAACTGAAAATGAAGAACTTATATCCAACACATGCAAACTTCATTCCCGCTACATCCTGTGCCACCAGGAGACACATAGAAGGCCATCACAACGCCGTTCAGATATTTATGGGATGACCTTGGTGAAGGAGGGCCTTCACAACCAATATGGAAGTGCTCTATTTATTCGGCCTGGAATCAAAGTATCCAACATACAAGCTAACACCGTTATCAGCACGGAAAACATTTCTGTTACTATCGGAAGCATTACGGTGTCATCAATATAGAAACCGCCAGGGGAAAGGTTTACTTTCAGCCAACATGTCTATCACCCACAGCTAATAATGGGAGACTTTAACTGTCACAGTAAAGTTTGGGGCTATCAAGACACAAATGAGGACGGAGAATTACTGAAAAGCTGGGCAGAAGAACACGAGCTGAATCTCATCCATGGTCAGAAACAGCCTACGTCATTCAAAAGTGCAAGATGGGAGAGAGGATATAACCCAGACGTCATATTTGTTTCCAAAACCTTGTCTGGTTCATGCAAAAAATTCGTTCTCAATCCTATCCGAAAGACCCAACTCAGACCAATCTTGGTAAAGTTTAGACCAATAATAGTGCCACGTTTTAACTTCAAAAGGGCTAACTGGAAAAGTTTGCGGACGCCTTAGGTATGGAAATCATATATTTACCATCAAACACTGAAAACGATGGAAAGTTCGTCCAAGCTGTTAAAAGATCAGTAAGACTCAGCATACTCAGAGGCTGTAGGACATTCTACATTCCTGGAGATTCCAACTACATGAAAAAAATATATAACGAATACCTGGAGCAGTACAGCCAGGACCCTTTCAGTGAAGAAACTATAAAACTTGGGGATCAGCTGATTAAAACTATAAGCAAAGACCGACAAGAGTCCTGGAAACATACGTTGGAGAGTCTTGACATGAAGCATAGTAACAGAAGAGCTTGGAACCTCATAAAACCATTGTCTAGCGACCCGGCAGCCCCAAGGATCAGGTATCCGTGACAGCTAATCAAATCGCACATCAGCTCCTTTTGAATGGTAAACCAACCAGGAACAACAAGACTGCCACCTCATAAAAGAGGCTACAAGTGACTGAAACACCATCTGAGCCATATTTCACTGCTATCAGTTCCTTGAAACCCAGGAAGGCCGCGGGTCCCGATGACGTCATTAATGAATTTATACAGAACATGGGGCCCATAGCTAAGGAATGGCCCTTACAACTCTACAATTTCTGCTGGTTTAACAAGACGGCACCTAAGCTATGGTTGAAAGCCAAGGTAGTAGATGTCCTAAAGCCGGGTAAATCAAGAGATGATGCCAAGAACTATCTTCAGATATCGCTGCTGTGTTGCCCTTTCAAACTATATGAACGTCTTATCTTGAATAAAATAGCACCACAACTAGAAAGGCAAATCATTCCACAACAAGCATGATTCACACCCGATAAGCCTTGCGCTGACCAGCTCCTATGCCCAACACAATACATGGAGGACAGTTTTGAGGAGGAAGGAAAAAACTGGTGTTATGTTTGTCGACTTATCAGCAGTATAAACCACAAAATCCTTCTGGGAAAAGTTTTGAACATGATGGGAAACCCCCATATTACTGAAGTTGTGATATCACTTATCTCCAACAGAAGGTACTATTTGGAATTTCAAGAGCAAAGAAGTCGCTGGAGGAACCAGAAGAATGGGCTCCCACTAGGTAGTGTTTTGTTCCCTCTACATTCCAATCTGTATACAAATAACCAACCAGTTGGACCAACGACAAGATGTTTTATCTATGCTCATGATACAGCCATTGCCTGCCAGTCCAGATCAATCAAACAGATTGAGAGAAACTTAAATGATGCCTTAGAAGTACTAACTGAATATTACAATGAGAACCAGCTTCAACCGAATCCAGCAAAGACGCAGACTTGTTAATTTCATCTGAACAATAAGGAACCAAACAGGGTATTACAATTGGAATGGAACTAAGATAAACACTGCCCATACCCAGTTTATCTTGGAGTCACGTTATATCAAACATTGTGTTACAAGAAACATGTACAAAAACCTAGAGCCAAAGTCAACACACGGAACGGTATAATCCGCAAACTTACCAACTCACACTAGGGAGCAAATTATGAAATTCTACGTGCATCATCCCTGGCTTTGTGCTTTGCTCCAGCTGAAAGTGTATGCCCCGTATAGAGAAGATCGACACATGTCCAGAAGCTATATCAGCACTGAATGACTACAGGATGCCTGAAGCATACAAACGGTAATCTCCTTCATATGTATTCTGGAATAGTCCCCCTCGCTCCCCCCTCCCCCCTCCCCCCTCCCCCCCCCCCCTCCCCCCCCCCCCAGATCAGACGACAAACGTTGGCGATGGCCAAACGAGGCAAGCAGAGCGAAGATAGAAGTCATCCCGAGTACGCATATCAGCCAGCGGTGGCAAGACTTAAATCTAGGAAAGATTTCATAAAAGTTGAACGTCCACTAAACGAAAGTTAGTATACAACCAGAGAATCAATGTAGAAACAAAAGTAGGATAAAGGCAGCCTGAAAGTTGGAACATTAAAGGAAAACTTCCTGCTGAATCACAATTGGAATGGAGAGTCTGGAAGAGCCTAAATAGATAATGGGAAGATCAAAGGATAATCTGTTGAAGTGGGGATACGCCGAAGAAGAGTCCTGCTAATGTGGAGGAAAACAAACGATGACACACCTGTTGACCTGCCCATCCTTGCTGGCCCCATACACTGTAGCTGGCCAACGACGTTGCAGTGAAGAGTGCCGAACACTGGAGAGAGATATGAGCCTTGCTATAGACAATAATAACGACTTACGATATGTGAACATCATGAATGCATATATAAACGTATAACTATTACTTAGTTGTATTTGTAACCTAGTATGTATGGCTTATTAATTAATTATAGATGTAGCTCAGACAAGATTAAATAAATAAACCTGTTTCCTACCATTCTTCTCATATGTCCAAAAAATATAGAACGTCTCTTCTGGAGTTGCGCCTGAGAGTTTTGGTATATTTCTACAGCGTCATTGTTGCTTTTAAGTATATAACTGTCATTTCCATTTTTTTCTGACCAAGGTTTTCCTTACGTCTTTTCCCCCTATGCAAAATTTCTGTTTTGTAGAACTAGGAGACATTTTAGTTGCTGTACCCCAATTTAAGATTAAATTCCTTATCTATCAGTTGTAACAAGTACTGGTGATGTTAACACGCAAAGAAATCTCTAAGTTGCAAATAGCACGATGGAGCAATAAACTTTCCCGATTCTTGGCAAGTACAGACTACACATTTTGGAAATTTGTGATGAGGTCTTATGGGACCAAATTGCTGAAGTCATAGGTCCCTAAGTTTACACACTAATTAATCGAGCTTAAACTAACTTACGCTAGGGACATCACATACACCCATGCCCGA
Organism: Schistocerca americana; assembly: GCF_021461395.2. Classification (NCBI taxonomy): domain Eukaryota; kingdom Metazoa; phylum Arthropoda; class Insecta; order Orthoptera; family Acrididae; genus Schistocerca; species Schistocerca americana. The sequence continues at coordinate 923,157,687 of NC_060121.1, read as the reverse complement.
AGGAGGACTCGAACCTCCAACAGGGGGAGCCGCGCGAACCGTGACAAGACGCCCTAGACAGCTCGGCCACCTCGCGCGGCGACTACTCATTAAACTGAGGTTCAGTGCAGTTTGGCCGCTCTCAGTTCTATACACGAGCATTTGAGCTCCCAGATTCCGCAAACAGTTCGTATTCAAACTTGTGTTCCATGTGTGAAGAGGCATTTCCTCTCTGGAACTGTTCACACAAAATCTACGGCAAACAACGGTACATAGTCAAATACGCACGCCAGTTGTTGATTAAGTTGAAAGTTCCGCTGCAGTGTAACTGTGTTAGCATTGCGAAACGCCGCTCCGGCGAACAGTTAACAAGCTTGAAATGCTCGCAAGTGGATTTCACGTGTTTATTCCAGCACACGTACATTTACAACTGTAATACAACGTGTAAAGGCAACAGCCTATATGAGGACTATTTTACTGCTGAATATTAGCCCTCGTAAAATTTACGATTGCAGTTGGTTAAAAAAAAAATTCGCAAATCATTGGAGATCTAATAATTGTAATTAACTACTGCATAACCGACCAATTATGTATTCCTTTGAATAAAATTTATAGTAATAATATTTATGACGAGTTAGTAATAATGTAACATTACTCCTCTTCCTCCCCGCCTCCCCCCTCCCCCCGTCCCCCACCCCACCACCTTTAGTGTTCTAGAGTTAATGGCAGGTAACCAGACTTACATGAAGCTGTGCAGAAAACAACAAACTGGATAACTGGAGTCGTTATTACCTCAGTGTAGTTAGTTTGTCAAACTTTGCGCGATCGGTGAGAAATATAAGATTTATCTTCAGCTGTGCTACATATGAAACATGTCAATTATTCTGTTATTTCATAATTCGTTTGTACTGCCTTCTTTTTCATTATATTATCCTTGTTAGAATTACTCATATCACTTGTATTATCAGTTTCGTGGTAAAAATAAGCTTTATTATAGAACAGATTGAAAAATCAGCCAACTAGTTGTAAATAAACGTTTATTATCCCTTGACCATGGTTTAGATATTTGTAAAAATATCTTCTTCAGAACTATTGGCCCAAAAAATTTATACACCAGCTACAAAATATTTTCTTTTACAAACACAATAAAAAATTAATAGAAAATATGTGTGAAGGAAACGTGCTCACTTACTACATCACATGATGCAATAGGCGTCATAAAATAAAATATTTGCGTGAGTTACATGTACCTTATCTCAGAGACTAAGGCCAACTGCTACAGGTATACAGACTCAGGAGACCAGTAAAAATTGGTTTACAGAGGGCACTAAGTAGTGGTCGCATGAGTCTGTGTATTTGTAGCAGTTGGCCTTGGTCTCTGACATAAGGTCCATGTAACTTACGCAAATATTTTGTCTTGTGACGCCTGTTGCATCATGTGATGTAATAAGAGAGTACGTTTACTCCACAAATATTTTCTGGTAATGTTTTATTGTGTTTGTAAAAAAATTATTTTGTAACTCGTGTAAACATTTTTAGGACCAATACTTTTGAAGAACATTTTTTACAAATACCGAAACTATGGTCAAGGGATAATAAACCCTTATTTGCAACTGGCTGGCTGATTTTTCAATCTATTTTCAATTACACAGTTTCTGTTTCGCAGCCATGTTTAACATTTTGAAATACGTGCATGCCCGGGTATCGAATGCTGTTACCAAGTATATGGGCATTAATTTTAAAATTTTAAAAACAAGTATGGGCATTGATTTTAATAAGCAATGTAAAAAGTTGAACCTGATGCCACACTATGTGAAAGCTTTCATTAATGTTAAGCATGCGAGAAAACGCCTACAATAAAGAAGAAATCAGTCCAACAAGTTTTAGCTGACAGAATAGTACAGCTGAATAAAAAGAAAGATAGGTTGAATACAGAAGCTTACGAGTTATATCGTGTTTCAAATTGATATTATCTGGAACGGTATCAACAATTGGTTCTATAACCGTAAATGTGAAATTGAAATTAGACACGAAAAGAAACTGTCAAAACTTAAGAGTAGAACACTGATAAATTAACATAAACTTACAATAAATAATAGAACACAACATCAGTTTTTTGAAAGAGTATTAAATAAAACTCATTAGAAAAAGGCTTAAAATACAACGTAGCCCCTAAGCTTAGGGACTCTACTGTAATAGATGACTTTGTGGTAGGCCTTAAAATTAGTCTATACAGTGCTAAAGTAGATAAGGCCCAACAGATTAGGATAGCTCATGAATGTAACAACATGATAGAAAAAAAATGGCAGCTATGAGTAGCGTTTTCACTGAAGAAAGGAAAGTGATTAGTAACATTAATCGTAAATTGAAAAATAATGAGGCTTTAATAACCAAACCCGATAAACGCAGTACACGGCCTACAAAAATGAGTATGTGGACAAAACATCACAAGTTTTTGAGGAAAATGGCATCACCGAAATTAGCACAGATCCCACAGTTAACCTGCAAAAATAAATTCGGAATTGCTTAAAAAATACTGAAAACTTGCTTAGTGAACGCGAATCCAGAGCCTTCCGTTTTAAGAAGCCAGTTCAAGCTTCGCAAGAACCAGCATCAGATCCGCCCAATCGTAAATAGCATAGGGAGCGTCCACCACAAGTTAGCTGGAAATTTACAAAGAAAACTCAAGGAATTTTTAACTTTTGACAGCAATTTTTCCATTAAAAATAGGCAAGATCAGATTAGTACAATAAAAGTGCTCAAATGCGCTCCTAATACGAGGTTGTTATCCTTTGATATTAGAAACCTGTACACGAACGTTCCGATTGACGTAGCACTTGTTGAAAAGAACTTATCACTGCATAAAAAGTTAACTAAGAGGTAAATTACAGAACTGATGAGTTGGCTAAAGGTAGTGCTCAGAAACAATTATCTTGCTTTTAATGGTAAATAGTATGTTCAGTGCTTTGGCCTTACGATGGGTAGCCCCTAACTGACATTTTCATCAACTCCCTTGAAGATGACATTTCCAAAACCAAGTCAGAATTAGTGAGTAAAATACAGTTTTATGCGCGGTACGTAGTCGGCCTAATTTTGCATTTGATGGAACTGACCAAGAATTAGATTTGTTATTTAAATCTTCAACGGCTTCCACGAGAAAATGAAATTCACAAAAGAAATTGAAAATGGGATCGGTGACCTATATTTCTTTGATCTGAAATTACGCATACACAATAGCAGTGTCACTTTCGATATTCATTGTAAGACAACGTACTCCGATAACATTATTCCATCCGGTTCTTCCCATCCTCAGGCTCACAAAGTTGCGTTTCTCCGTTCAGCAATAAAACTTGCTTAAATAACACCACTTTCCCCATACGAATTTTAGAATGAAATTAATTTGATTAAGACTGTTTCTAGCAGTAATAAACACGACGTAGTCGACTAAATAGTTAGCAACAGAAGGGCAAATAAAAGGTTTTCAACACTAGGTGACAAACTGAAGAGTAATGAAAAGAGAAATGGCAAATTTATTTCGATACCATTTCTAGGTAATGTGTCCTACAGGATTAGCCGTCTTGTGACTAGAAAATGTGGTTGTAAAGTTACGAGTACTTTCTCTGTGAACAACAGTCTGAAGAAAAATTTGGTACATATATTAAAAACTGAACAACATCCTTTCACTAATTGAGGCGTCTATATAGTCGTCTGTAAACATTTCCCTAGCTACTATATAGGGCAGACGAGTAGAACTATTAAAGCCACATATGAGCAGCACCTGTTACGTAAGAGAGGGGGAAATGTGCAAAACAATTACTGAACACTTATTTCAGACCATTCTCCAATGGAATTAGAAGAAACAGCAGTTGACCGGCGTTGCCTGGTGAAACGTTGTTGTGATGCCTCGTGTAAGGAGGAGAAAAGCGTACCATCACGTTTCCGACTTTGATCAAGGTCAGATTGTAGCCTATCGCGATTGCGGTTTATCGTATCGCGACATTGCTGCTCGCGTTGGTCGAGATGCAATGACTGTTAGCACAATATGGAATCGGTGGGTTCAGGAGGGTAATACGGAACGCCGTGCTGGATCCCAACGGCCTCGTATCACTAGCAGTCGAGATGACAGACATCTTATCCGCATGGCTGTAACGGATCGTGCAGCCACGTCTCCATCCCTGAGTCAACAGATGAGGACGTTTGCAAGGCATCATCCATCTGCACGAACAGTTCGACGACGTTTGCAGCAACATGGACTATCCGCTCGGAGACCATGGCTGCGGTTACCCTTGACGCTGCATCACAAACAGGAGCGCCTGCGATGGTGAACTCAACGACGAACCTGGGTGCACGAATGGCAAAATGTCATTTTTTCGGATGAATCCAGGTTCTGTTTACAGCATCATGATGGTCGCATCCGTGTTTGGCAACATCGCGGTGAACGCACATTGGAAGCGCGTACTCGTCATCGCCATACTGGTGTATCACCTGGCGTGATAGTACGGGGTGCCATTGGTTACACGTCTCGGTCACATCATGTTCGCATTGACGGCACTTTGAACAGTGGACGTTACATTTGAGATCTGTTACGACCCGTGGCTCTACCCTTCATTCGATCCCTGCGAAACCCTACATTTCAGCAGGATAATGCACGACCGCATGCTGCGGGTCCTATATGTGCCTTTCTGGATACAGAAAATGTTCGACTGCTGCCCTGGCCAGCACATTCTCCAAATCTGTTACCAATTGAAAATGTCTTGTCAATGGCGGCCGAGCAACTGGCTCGTCACAATACGCCAGTCACTACTCTTGATGAACTGTGGTATCGTGTTGAAGCTGCATGGGCAGCTGTACCTATACACACCATCCGAGCTCTGTTTGACTCAATGCCCAGGCGTATCAAGGCCGTTATTACGGCCAGAGGTGTTTGTTCCGGGTACTGATTTCTCAGGATCTATACACCGAAATTGCGTGATAATGTAATCACATGTCAGTTCTACTATAATATATTTGTCCAATGAATACCCATTTATCATCTGCGTTTCTTCTTGGTGTAGCAGTGTTAATGGCCAGTAGTGTATTTCATTATTTCTGTAATAATTTAATTTCTGCGTAAATTAAAACTATTATCAGTGAACTACATTCATACCCAAAGACAATTATAATCTTTTTTGTTATATGTGATAATTGTGATTCAGTTGTTCTTGCTGTGCTAACCAATGAACAGCTCGGACGTGAGTCGTGTGAGGTCTGTAAAGAGAAAACCTGTAACTGTATTGTTAATTATTATTTAAGAAATAGAGTCGCTATTGTCTAGACGTGGATTCGTATTTATTTCAATTGTAATCCAATCTAATTAAGGCTTTTAAGTGTTAATTTTCAGCTCAGCAATTAGGAACGCAGCCATCAGCGCTAGTAAGGTACAGCGGAGTTTACTAGTAGTAGGTATAAAAAATTTGAAACATTTTACAATGAGAATAATTTTGAATGCTAAAGAATAGAGAACAAAAGGCTTAAAGCCTTTTGCCTGAATATATTAACTTGATATAAAAGGAATCAAGAATAACAATGGACAAATTGACTATCGTCTGTCTGCCGCCATCTTAGCAAAAATATCTCCGCGGCAGTTTTGAATCGAGAATTTTAACAAACATAAATGTTGTTAGATATAAATTAATGGAAATAAATGTGCACCGGTGGTCCCGAATCTATTTTAAAAGACAGAATTCAAGTCAGATTGAATCTTTAAAAACAGTGCTCACAGCACGTTACGGAATATCAATTCCTTATTAGCTGATGTATGAAGCCTAATTATTTCGGATGATTTTCATGAAATATTTTAATAGGAGACATACGTCAGTGTTGTGCGCGGGTAGTATTTTGCTAGAGAAAAGTGCTTCCATCTTAAGTGACAGTTGTGTAAAATCTGATAAATGATATGCAATTTAGTGTCACTCACACGACTTGACAGACAACAATTCTACACAACGTCAAGCGGAGATTTCTTTAGAAGAGTGACAAATATTAGCCGGGATAAACATTTTTGAGATCAAACGAATTGTTACGCTGACAGTAGGTAACTGGTTTTATATATTTTTTTGATCTACCTGAAATATGATTTATAAGTAATTAAAGTCACGAAATACTATAAACCGGTTCTGCCACAAGCTCTCACGAGTGCAGCGAGACACCGTGCGCCACGGAAAACGTAACAAGGGATATTGTGCGTATATAAAGAAGGGCAGTAGCAGTGGTTACGGGGAAATCACGATAAAACCATAGACTTTAGAAGATACACGTCAACTATCCTGTTAACAAAGTTTCAAGATATAGACTTGAGTTAGTAATCGAGGAATATACCACTGTCGCCATTCTCTAGCTCTCGTAGAGACTGAAAATGACAGAATTAGACTAATTACCGCATTAAAAATATCATTCTTCACGTGGTCAATACGCTAATGTGCCAGGAAGGAAGGAACCGTAATTCTACATTCTGCCATTCACTGCACAGAGTTTTGCAGAGTATGGAAACAGATAGGCAGATAAGCTGCGCCAGTCTGTCGAAACAACTGTCAATTGTTAGGAATGCGGTGACGATGAATATTTTTTTTGTGTGACAACATGCTTCCGCTCAACTCACGGGGAAACTCCTACAATACTTCTGGGGAGAACTTTTTGCGTATCTGTCGTTCAGTCCACATCTTCCGCCAACATTTGCCTGTTTCCAAAGTTGGTACCGTGTGAGGGGAAGTTATATTGAAAAATTCATACCTGCCTTCCGAAGTTAGAGAATTCGTGAGAGAAAAGTCTTCTTGCATACAGTGATAAAGTTCGCCAGTCGGTGTAAAGTGTCTAGGCGACAAGATCAAACAGTTCTTCAACGGTGGGATAAAAAAGCTTGCTACATAGGCTCACAAGACTACGGAGATTTGTGGCAAATATACTAGCTTAAGTTCTGTTCCAAAAGTGAAATGTATTTCTCCATCTACATATATACTTCACAAGTCACTGTAGAGTACATAACTGAGAGTACTTCGTATCAACATCAGTAATTTCCTGCCCTACTACCTTCGCATATCTGCGTGAGAGAAAAATACCTATACGCCTTTGCACGCACCCTAATCTCATCTTACTCTCATATTCTCGTGGCCCCCACACGATATATACAAGATGACTATTATTGCACTATATGAAATAAAATCGTCAAAACTTCTGAATAGTTTGCGTTAGGATGTTCAAACCGCACGATTGGCCACGGGGCATAATTGGAATTAGTACGCGCTGTATGGTTTGCATGAGTTCGTCAGTAAGAAAAACTAGAGCATTCGGGGGACTCAGCATCCGCAATTCGCGATCGAGAAGTCTCTTCACCCTCAAAGGGTGATGTCTGGTGTACAATGTACTGTCACGGAATAATCGGTTAGATATTCCTTGATTGCACCGTGACTACCGAACTGTACTAAAAGTTTTAGAAGATGACTTCATCCCCATTATCCATAGTGACCCCTATTTCGACAAGATGTGGTTCATGCAAGACGGAGCACGAGAGTGTCCTGGAGGAGCACTCTGGAACCGCTCTGGGGTACCCAGAGGCCACTGGCATGGGCCTCGAATGGCCGTCATATTCTCCAGACCTGAGCGCATGCGACTCCTTTCTGTGGGGCTGTATTAAAAACAAGGAGTACAGCAATAACACCAAAACCATTACTGAGCTGAAAACTGCCATTCAGGTGGTCATCGACAGCATCGATATTCCGACACTTCAATGGGTCACGCAGAATTTCGCTGTTCGTCTGCGTCACATCATCACTATAAACATGTCATAACCTAAATCCGAATATCTCTAGGGACGTTTACGTGTTGAATAAAGTGTGTGCACGTCGTAGTTTGTACCAACGTTTTTTTTGTTGTTTTTGTTGTTGTTTTTTCCACCCTATACTATGGTGGCAACAGAATATCTCACAGAGTGTCTCAGTTACCCCGTCTAAATTCTTGCAACAAGGTTTCCCGAAAATTACGACGGTCCTAGAACACTTGTGTTAAACTTGCGTATGCGCTACACCATCCTATTGCAGTCCCAGAAGCGCGTCTGTGAATTCGTTCAGTGTCTGTTGTTGTGCCTACTTCATGAAGTCCACTACCGCTGGAACGACACTTGCCAGGGAGAAGCCGTGGTCTATTGTGCCGGCACGATAGCTCAGCACGTTCATTCAGGCGAGTGGCTATCCCCTGTAATTCGCATAGAATTTTTTTTTTTTTTTTGGGTAGGGTTTAAGGGCGCTCAACTTCTGAGGTCATTAGCGCCCAGTCACTGGTGTTAGAGCACAAGGAACCTGCTAAAACTCAAGGGGATGGGGGGACATCAAAAGGACCTGACAAAGATGCAGATTAAATAAGTAAAAAGGTTAAATGTCTTTGGTCAAGCCAGTTAAAGTTATAAAACGCAGAAGACGAGCAGCTGCTCGAGCGTCATCAGCTAAAACATCCGGTAAGGTAGATGGCAGGGACAGGACAACACGAAATTGGCTAAAACGGGGACACGACAATAAAACATGGCGCACCGTTAATGCCTGACCACAAGGACACTGCGGGGCTGGGTCACCAGAGAGCAGGTAGCGGTGGCTAAACCGGCAATGCCCAATCCGCAACCTGGTCAGAAGGACCTCCTCGCGCCGAGATGGTCGGGAGGAAGTTGTCCAAGCAGTTGGGAGCGGTTTTACTGCCTGGAGCTTGTTTCCTTGGAGGGATGACCAAGCATCCCACCACAAGGACACAAGCCTCTTACATACATCCCCACAAACGTCAGATGACGGGACACAATGGGAGGCTGGCCGAGGCTGGAGGACTGCAGCCTTGGCTGCAGCATCCGCAGCCTCATTCCCAGGCACTCCTACATGTCCGGGGACCCACAGAAAGCTGACAGAACCGCCATTATCAGCGAAAGAATGGAGGGACTGCTGTATTCGTTGAATCAAGGGATGGACCGGATAGGGAGCCCAAGGCTCTGAAGAGCACTGAGTGAGTCAGTGCAGAGTACATACGATGAATGGCGGTGGCGGCGGGCATACTGAATGGCCTGATGGAGAGCAAAAAGCTCGGCCGTAAAGCTGGAACATTGGTCAAGGAGCCGGTATTTAAAGGTGGCGGTCCCGACGACAAGGGCACAGCCGACACCATCGTCAGTTTTGGAGCCATCGGTGTAAATAAAGGTGTGACCAGCAAGTCGAGCACGAAGTTCGACAAACCGTGAGCAATACACTGCAGCCGGAGTACCCTCCTTCGGGAGTGAGCTGAGGTCGAGATAAATACGAACCGGAGCCTGGAGCCAAGGTGGTGTCGGGCTCTCACCCTCTCTGAAGGTGGTAGGGAGGGCAAAATCCAATTGTCGAAGCAGGCGACGGAAGCGGACTCCGGGGGGCAGCAGGGCAGACACATACAACCCGTACTGACGGTCGAGAGAATCGGCGAAGAAGGACTTGTAAGAGGGGTGTTCGGGCATAGACAACAGCCGGCAGGCATACCGACACAGCAGTATGTCGCGCCGGTAGGTCAATGGTAACTCGGCAGCTTCAGCATAAAGACTCTCGACAGGACTAGTGTAGAAGGCTCCGGTCGCAAGACGTATCCCCCGATGGTGGATGGAGTTGAGCCGGCGTAAGAGGGATGGCCGAGCAGACGAGTAGACGAAGCTCCCATAATCCAGCTTCGATCGGACTATGGACCGATACAAGCGAAGCAGGACAGTGCGATCCGCTCCCCAAGATGAACCGCTAAGAACTCTGAGGACATTAAGGGAACGTGTACAACGGGCCGCCAAATAAGAGACATGTGGAGACCAACACAGTTTCCGGTCCAACGTGAGCCCTAGAAACTTAGTTGTGTCCACGAATGGGAGAACAACGGGACCGAGATGTAAGGATGGCGGAAGGAACGTTTATATCGCCAAAAGTTGATACAAACCGTCTTCTCTTCAGAGAACCGGAAGCCATTTGCCACGCTCCATGAGTAGAGGCTGTCTAGACAACGCTGAAGGCAGCGCTCCAGGAGGCATGTTCTCTGGGCACTGCAGTAGATCGCGAAGTCATCGACAAAGAGAGAGCCTGAGACATTAGGTGGAATGCAATCCATAATTGGATTGATCGCGATGGCAAAAAGGGCTACGCTCAAGACGGAGCCCTGAGGCACTCCGTTCTCCTGGAGGAAGACGTCGGACAATACGGAACCCACACGTACCCTAAACTTTCGATCCGTTAAAAAGGAATCAATAAAAAGGGGCAGACGACCGCGTAGGCCCCACTTGTGCATAGTGCGGAGGATACCTCCTCTCCAACAGGTATCATAAGCCTTCTCCAAGTCGAAGAACACGGCTACCGTTTGGCGCCTTCGCAAAAAGTTGTTCATGATGAATGTCGACAAGGTCACAAGGTGGTCAACAGCGGAGCGGCGGCGACGAAAGCCGCATTGGACATTAGTAAGTAGTCGTCGACATTCAAGAATCCAAACTAACCGAGCATTAACCATGCGCTCCATCACCTTACAGACACAGCTTGTAAGAGAAATGGGGCGGTAACTAGAAGGAAGGTGTCTATCCTTCCCGGGTTTGGGTATAGGAACAACAACGGCGTCACGCCAACGCATGGGGACCTGACCTTCGGTCCAGACGCGATTGTAGGTACGAAGAAGGAAGCTTTTGCCCGCCGGAGAAAGGTGTGCCAGCATCTGAACGTGAATGGCATCTGGCCCCGGTGCAGAGGACCGGGACAGTGCAAGCGCACGTTCGAGTTCCCGCATAGTAAAGGGGGCATTGTAAGTTTCCAGATTCAGCGAGTGGAAGGAAGGTCGCCGAGCCTCGTCTGCCTCTTTCCTGGGAAGGAAGGCAGGATGGTAATGGGCGGAGCTTGAAACCTCCGCGAAAAAGCGGCCAAAGGCGTTGGAGACAGCCACAGGATCAACAAGGACCTCATTACCTGAGGTCAGGCCAGGTACTGAGGAGTGGGCCTTAATGCCCGACAGCCGGCGCAGGCTACCCCAAACAACGGAAGAGGGAGTAAAACTGGTAAAGGAGCTCGTGAAAGAGGCCCAGCAAGCTTTTTTGCTGTCTTTGATGACTCTACGGCATTGCGCTCGGAGTCGTTTGTATTCAATACAATTCGCCAACGTAGGATGGCGGCGAAAGGTGCGTAAAGCACGTCGTCGAGCACGGATAGCGTCCCTACAAGCCTCGTTCCACCAGGGGACGGAAACGCGACGTGAAGAAGAAGTAGTACGAGGTATGGAACGTTCGGCAGCATGGATAATAACAGCCGTGAGGTATTCGACCTGACTGTCACAACTGGGAAAATCGTGGTCCGGAAAGGTCGCCAGGGAGGAGTAAAGTCTCCAGTCAGCTTTCAGTATGTTCCAGCGCGAAGGACGTGGGGATGGGGTGTGGTGCAGGAGACGAACGACACAGGGGAAGGACATACCACTCGAACCGACGGGCAAGAGTGGTAGAACAGATCGAGAGGTCCAAGTGGGAGTAGGTATGAGTAGAGTCCGAGAGGAAAGTCGGGGCGCCGGTATTGAGGCAGACAAGATTGAGATGGTTGAAGACATCCGCCAAGAGTGAGCCTCTTTGACAGGATGCAGGAGAGCCCCAAAGGGGATGATGGGCATTGAAGTCGCCAAACAATAAGAACGGCGGGGGAAGCTGATCGATCAGGTGCATCATGTCAGCCCGACTAACAGCAGATGACGGTGGAGTGTAGACGGAACAAACTGAAAAAGTAAAAGCAGAAAGAGTAATGCGGATAGCTATTGCTTGGAGTGTGGTGGTCAATGGGATGGGATGGTAATAGACATCGTCCCGAACGAGCAACATGACCCCACCATGAGCTGGGATACCGTCCACAGGGGTGAGGTCATACCGCTCCGAGGTATAGTGGGAAAAGGCAATACGGTCAGTCGGGCGCAACTTGGTTTCCTGGAGACCAAGGACGAGCGGACAGTGCAGGCGGAGGAGCAGTTGTAATTCCTCCCGATTAGATCGAATACCTCTTATGTTCCAATGAAACAACGCCATTGCTAGTCAAAAAGTTGGGGGAACGAGACGGGGAAGAGCTGGTCACCTCGATGGCCGCGGACGGCCAGGTTGCGAGGCAACAACGCTACAACTGACGGCAGGCGGATCCTGTTCCATCGACTCGTCGCCAGCTGCGGCCGCTGTCCCTGATTGTGTAGGACGGGCCGCATCATTTGCCGACAAAAGGCCGGCGGAACGCCTGGCAGCAGAGCGTCCCGGCGAAACTGAGGACGGCCGGGAGCAGCGACTCACGGATGAAGCGTCAGATGAAACGCGCCGGGGTGGAGAGGGGGATAGAGACTTCTTCTTGGAGGCCTTCTTGGAAGGCCGAGGAGGCACAGGGATGGTGGGCTGGACCCGAAGAAGGTCCTCACGCGCGGGGTCTGTTTTGGAACGCCGGACCTCGGAAGCTGGGGTCCGGAACGTTTCCCCGATGGACGCCTGAGAAGAGGATCGCTTCTCAGGTGGCGTGGGGAGAGGAGGAGGAGGAAGGGTGGCCCCTGGGGCAGGGGGGTGGGGGCCGCGGGGGAGGAGGATTTGGAAGGGAGGGATTTGGGAGGCGGAGGCAGAGCCCCCTGATGGGCAGAGGAGGCGGAGGGGGGACAGGATAGAGGTGAGGATACAGCGGAAGGAGTGGACACAACTGAGGCAAACGAAGTGGCCAGTGACACGGGATGAAGGCGGTCATACTTCTTCCTGGCCTCAGAATAAGAGAGCCGATCCAAAGTTTTGATTTCTTGTATCTTTTTCTCCCTCTGATAGGCGGGGCAGTCTGGGGATCTAGGCGAGTGGACGCCAGGACAATTAGGGCACCGAGGTGGTGGGGTGCAAGTATGTTCCTCACGAAGAGGACGTCCACAGTCGCCACAAAGGGGCTCAGCCTCACACCGGGACGACATGTGCCCAAAGCGCAAACACCTAAAACAGCGCATAGGAGGCGGGACGTAAGGTCGCACGTCGCACCGGTAGCACATCACCTTTACCTTCTCCGGGAGAACGTCCCCCTCGAAGGCGAGGATAAAGGCCCCGGTGTCGATGCGACGGTCTTTGGGGCCGCGCTGGACTCGCCGGACGAAATGCACGCCGCGGCGCTCCAGGTTGGCCCTGAGCTCCTCATCAGATTGTAGCAGGAGGTCACGATGAAAAATAACCCCCTGCGTCCTATTTAGTGCCAGATGTGGGACAATGGATACTGGGATGTCCCCTAGGCGGTCGCACGCCTGGAGTGCCGCCGACTGTGTGGCAGAGGTGGTCTTGATAAGAACGGACCCTGATCGCATCTTGCTGAGAGCCTCGATTTCCCCGAAGACGTCCTCAATGTGCTGAACAAAGAACATGGGCTTGGAGGTGGCGAACGTCCCCCCATCTGTTCGAGAACAGACCAAATAGCGGGGGAAGTACTTCGCCCCAAGCCGGCGGGCCTGTCCCTCCTCCCATGGAGTGGCCAAGGGGGAAAGGGCAGGAGAACCAGAACTAGAAACGGTACCTTTTCTTTTGGAATACTCGGCCGCAGAGCGACCTGATACGTGTTGACGTTTCATGTGCGAAACGTCCGCCCCGATACCACCCACTCCGACCAGGGGCTCTCCCCACGGGCGCCACCCAGCCGCAGCAAGGGCCACCTGGCAGGATGACCATTGCCGGGAGTCCTGATGCCCCAAGGAGACGGGCATCTACTCCTTGGCCAACGTGGGGAGGGTGCAGCTCAGGTATCGGCAGTACGATCCCTGTGTTGTCAGGGGGCTACAACCTAGAGGGTACATGACGACCCCACCACAACGGGCTGGCTACCGTGCTGGATTTCTGGTGCCATGGAAAGTCCATCATGATCGCTGGTGCAGATGGAGATGCACTATGGGCGTAACTTGGACAACCCATCAGGCGTTTAGGCCCAATTTGAGGAATAATGGGTATGGTGACAAAGCCGGTGCAATGCTGAGTGCCAAGGTCTTAGTGCACTTAGGACCAGTGGTACACCATGTAAGGTGTCCTTCCCCAAAAGGCTCGTACTTCTGTAGAATTTTGAAAAATGGAGGTCAAACCCCAAGGGGGACCATCACATAGAAGGCCGAAACGGTTGAAACTCCTTTTAGTCGCCTCTTACGACAGGCAGGAATACCTCGGGCCTATTCTTACCCCGGACCCGCAGGGGGGAATTCGCATAGAAATGCACAACATATACGAGGAAGAAAAAGGCAGCGTCTTTCACCAGTAATAAAAAAAACGGACTGGTTTCAGAGTTCCACACCAACAGCTCCTTAAGTTATGAATAAAAATCATCACCAATGGTGGCCGAAGACTTCTTGTGTAAGGAATCGCAAACATTGTCAGCTGCCTTGCAAAAGAGGACGGAGGAAGGAACGGAGATTCGGGACAACCTGTTGCCCCTAAAAAGGCGGAAGAATCGCCAATGATCAACGGCATCAGGAAGCAGAAAGCAATGGAAATCACTACATTTGCAACAACAGGACATGTCGTTCGTTAAGTTCGTTAACTAAAACGTGTCATGAATATCTCTCCATTGGCAAAAGATCCCGGCTTGTTCCTTTTATGGGCTCTTTTTACACCTTATTTTGACTGCTCATTTTACAGTCGAATGCCCCGGACATTGCGCTGTTCATGTTATTGCAAATTTTGTATCTATTTTCTGGCTATTACACATAAAATTTTATGTGCTTGTTTTCTCAACTTCTCAGCAGGAATGATGTAAATGCTCAATGTACTATGTTGTTGTTGCGGTCATCAGTCCAGAGATTGGTTTGATGCAGCTCTCCATGCTACTCTATCCTGTGCAAGCTTCTTCATCTCCCAGTACCTACTGCAACCTACATCCTTCTGAATCTGTTTCGTGTATTCATCTCTTGGCCTCCCTCTACCATATTTACCCTCCACGCTGCCCTCCAATACTACATTGGTGACCCCTTGATGCCTCAGAATATGTCCTACCAACCGATCCCTTCTTCTAGTCTAGTTGTGCCACAAATTTCTCTTCTCCCCAATTCTGTTCAATACCTCCTCATTAGTTATGTGATCTACCCATCTAATCCTCAGCATCCTTCTGTAGCACCACATTTCGAAAGCTTCTATTCTCTTCTTGTCTAAACTATTTATCGTCCACGTTTCACTTCCATACATGGCTACACTCCATACAAATACTTTCAGAAACGACTTCCTGATACTTAAATCTATACTCGATGTTAACATATTTCTCTTCTTCAGAAACGCTTTCCTTGCCATTGCCAGTCTACATTTTATATCCTCTCTACTTCGACCATCGTGAGTTATTTTGCTACCCAAATAGCAAAACTCATTTACTACTTTAAGCGTCTCATTTCCTAATCTAATACCCGCAGCATCACCCGATTTAATTCGACTACATTCCATTATTTTCGTTTTGCTTTTGTTGGTGTTCTTCTTATATCCTCGTTTCAAGACACTGTCCATTCCAGGTCCTTTGGTGTCTCTGAAAGAATTACTATGTCATCGGCGAACATCAAAGTTTTTATTTCTTCTCCATGGATTTTAATTCCTACTCTGAATTTTTCTTTTGTTTCCTTTACTACTTGCTCAATATACGGATTGAATAACATCGGGGATAGGCTACAACCCTGTCTCACTCTCTTCCCGACCACTACTTTCCTTTCATGCCCCTCGACTCTTATAACTGCAATCTGGTTTCTGTACAATTTGTAAATAGCCTTTCGCTCCCTATATTTTACCCCTGCCACAATCAGAATTTGAAAGCGAGTATTCCTGTCAACATTGTCAAAAGCTTTCTCTAAGTCTACAAATGCTAGAAACGTAGGTTTGCCTTTCCTTAATCTATTCTCTAAGATAAGTCGTAGGGTTAGTATTGCCTCATGTGTTCCAATGTACCATAATAAAATAAAAATCCGGCTTCGTCCCGGTTCGGATCTCCGGGATGAGACTGCCATGACGGAGGTAACCACGAGAAAAAGACTCAATAATCAACGAAAGGGAAACATTCTACAAAGCGAAGAGTGGAAAGTCAGTAGCTTGAACGCGGTAGGGAAGTTATAAAATCTGAAATAGTCGGAGTCACTGAAGTGAAATCGAAAGAAGGTAATGATGTGTGGTCGAACGAGTATATTGTAGTGTCAGCAGCAGAAGAAAATGGTATAACACGAACAGGATTCGTTGTGAGTAGGAAGGTAGGGTGGAGAGTGAGTTGTTCTGAACAGTTCTGTGACAATGCTGTTCTCTTTAGTATCGCCAGGAATCCAGTGTTACTAATAATAATTCAGATATGTATTCCGACGTCACAGACAGTAAATAAACAGCTAGCGAAATTGTGTAGGACATTCAAGGCTAGTATAGTATGTAAAGGGACATGAAAAGCTAGTAATATTGACAGATGGAGCACTGTGGTAGGGATTATAGGAAATAGAATACAGGAAAAGAGTTACGGGAGGATATGGATTCGGAAATAAGGATGAGAGAGTAGAGTGACAAACTATTTTATGCAACAAATTTGAACTAACAGTGTCAAATACACTACTCAGAAATCGCAAGATAATGTTTACTTGAAAAAACCCAGAGACTCATATCATTGTCAGACAGAAAGATAGATTGTAAGGCGTACTCTGGAGTATATATAGTCCCAAGTGATAGTGTATTAATGATTAAGAGGTTCTGCCGAAAGAATGAATGTAGAAAGAAGTGGGATACTGAAGTACTGAGGAACGGTGAGATGCTTTTGGAATTCTTTAAGGCTGTAGACACACTCAAGAGCCAAATGGTACACCTGCCTAATATCGCGTAGGAACCCCGCGAGCACACAGAAGAGCCGCAACACGACGCATCATGGACTCCACCGAAGTCTGAAGTAGTGCTGGAGCGAATTGACACCATGAATCCTGCAGGGCTGCCATAAATCCGTAAGAGTACGAGAGGGTGGAGACCTGAATAGCACGTTGTAAGGCATCATAGATATTCTCAGTAATGTCCATGTCTGGGGAGTTTGGGGGCCAGCGGAAGTGTTTAAACTCAGAATAGTGTTACTGGAGTCAGCATTACTCCATGGTTTCGTGAGGCTGTCTCCACACCCGTACACGCTCATCCGTTCGATACAATTTGAAACGAAACTCGTCTGACCAGGCAACATGTTTCCAGTCATCAACAGTTCCATGTCGATGTTGACGGGGTGTAAAGCTTTGTGTCGTGCAGTTATCGAGGGTACATGAGTGAACCTTCGGCTCCGAAAGCCCATACCGCTGATGTTTCGTTGAATGGTTCGCACGCTGACACTTGTTGATGGCCTAGCACTGAAATCTGCAGTAGTTTTCGGAAGGGTAGCACTTCTGTCACGAAGTACAACAAATTAAATTGAAAGAAACACACAGAAAATGTGGGGAAGTCTAACCAAGGACTGCGTTTTATTGGCAGGACACTTAGACAATGTAACAGACCTACAAAGGAGACTACCTGCACTACGCTTGTCTGTCCTCTCTTAGAATGCTGCTGCGCGGTTTGCGATCCTTACCAGATAGGACTGACAGAGTACATCGAAAAAGTTCAAAGAAAGGCAGCACGTTTTGTATTATCACGAAATATGGGAGAGAGTGTCACTGAAATGATACAGGATTTGGGCTGGACATCATTAAAAGAAAGGCGTTTTGTGTTGCGAAATTCCAATCACCAACTTTCGCCTCCGAATGGGAAAATACATTGTTGCCACCGACCTACATAGGGAGAAACAATCACCAAGATAAAATAAGGGATATCAGAGCTCGTACGGAAAGATATAGATACTCGTTCTATCCGCGCGCTGTACGAGACTGGAATAATAGAGAATTGTGAAGGTGGTTCGATGAACCCTCTGCCAAGCACTTGAATGTGATTTGCAGAGTATCTATGTAGATGTAGATGTAGATGTTGAACGATTCTCTTCAGTCGTCGCTGGTCCCGCTCTTGCTGCATCTTTTTCCGGCCGCAGCGATGTCGAAGATTTGATGTTTTACCGGATTCCTAAAATTCACTGTACGCTAGTGAAAAAGTCCCCACTTCATCGGAGATGCTGTGTCCCATCGCTCGTACGCCGACTATAACACCACGTTCAAACTGCTTTTAACTCTTGATAACCTGCCATTGTAGCAGCAGTAACCGGTCTAACAACTGCGCGAGACACTTGTCTTATATAGGCTTCACCGAGGGCAGCGCCGTATTCTGCCTCTTTACATATGTCTGTGTTTGAATACGCAAGCCTATACCAGTTTCGTTGGCACTTCAGTGTATTACAATAATGAATACCATAGAAATTTCGGTTAGAAAGTACTAGGTATCTGTAAAAAGGGCATTGGCAGGAGTTGAAGAGGCAGAAATACGAACAAGGAAGGTAAACTGGAACATCTTGGGAAGCAGAAGAAATAATTCAACTGATCGGTGGAATAAGAAAATACAGAAACATTCAGGGAACGTCAGGAATAGGGCAACATAACCAACAAAGGAATGAAATAAACAGGAATTACAGGGACGCCAAAGCCAGCGGCTGCTGGAAAAATGCAAAAAGATCGAAAAGCAAATGATCATCGGAAGAACTGATTCAGTGTACCGAAAACTGAAAAGAGACTTCAGCGGATTTAAGAGAAAGGGCATCAACATTAAGAGTGTAGTATGAGGTCTCATGACGTGAAAGAAGAAGAAATGAGAGACGGTTTGGAACTCATATGGGCTCCTGCACCAAAATCAGAATTTAAATGAGCTTTAAAAGATGTGTGATCAAATAAAGCAGAATGCAGAGATAACATCTGTTCGAGGGTTCTAAAATCGGTGGTAGGGAATGGCGACCACATGTTTTCACCATGTTATGTAGAATCTATAATCTGAAAAGACATCAGATTTTCAGAAAACTATCGTGCACACAATTCAGACGATAGTAGATAAATGCAATATAGCGGTCTGATGCTCCAGCATCACGGGAAACTGGCCCAGAACCGAATCAAGGTTGCAGCCGCAGTCTGCTCGCCGGACGAACCAACGCGCTTTAGCAGAAGCCACGTGCTTCCGCGTCGGCCGTTTTCCGGGTGCAAACGTCCATCAGCCTCCGCTTCAGAAGTTCCCGGGTGACACAGACACAAAGTTCTTCCGCAGACTCAGTGCTGGCCACAGCATTTAAACCCCAGGATACAGCCCGTCTTCATCAGAACAGCCGGGCTCTGCTACACTGAAGTGACAAAAGTCGTGGGACACCTCCTAAGATCATGTCCTTTTTCCCGGCGTAGTGCAGCAGCTCGACTTGGAATGGACTCAACAATTCGTTGGAAGTCCCCTGCAGTAATACTGAGCTATGTTCCCTCTATCGCCGTACATAATTGCAAAAGTGTTGCTGAGTCGTGGTAAAATTTGCTGTTTTGAAGAGCGCGTCACAGCGCGTAGTGTGAAGCAGTCGCCCTCCGTTTCTGGCGGTGGCGCCGCTGTGGCAGTCGCAGCTTTGGTGTCTCCCTCTGGTGGAAAAGGGGACAGGTTGCCTGTTTACGTGCATTTAAGGGGCGCTATAAGTGCTTGACCAGAAGAAGGGATCGGTTGGTAGGACATGGTCTGAGGCATCAAGGGATCACCAATTTGGTATTGGAGGGCAGCGTGGAGGGTAAAAATCGTAGAGGGAGACCAAGAGATGAATACACTAAGCAGATTCAGAAGGATGTAGGTTGCAGTAGGTACTGGGAGATGAAGAAGCTTGCACAGGATAGAGTAGCATGGAGGGCTGCATCAAAACAGTCTCGGGACTGAAGACCACAACAACAACAATAAGCTCGCCAGTGGGGTTGGTGAGTCGGAGTCAAGCTGGGTCAGCCTCACGTCACCAGTTGCTAGTCCGTCTCTGGTTCACGTTTGTGCGGCAGTTAGTGTCTGTACGTAGTCGGAGTGCTAGTATGTGTGTCGTTTGGATCAAACTTTAAAGCCAGAAAATGAGAGTCTTGCCACATCACCAGTAACAGAACCCAGTTAATGGTCGCCCGGTCTGGGCTGAGTTCCGGCATCTGAGTCTGCGCGTTAGGCCGCCAGTCTGCTCGAGTTGCTCGGCCAACGGTCATTGGCGGTTGGATCGATCGGTTGGTCGGTCGCGCACTGAGACACAAGATGACTTGTCTGCCTTGAGCGTCGGCGCATGTGAGGTCCCCACTTGAGTCCAGTGGGCGCGCCGTGTAGAGAGACGTAGTGGCTTCGCGGTCGACACGAGAGCAGCAGGAGTCAAACCACGACATCGAGCTGACCGGTGCGAGCTGCGAAGCCGTGAGACGGGAGATCGGTGCGCCTTCCTGCGTCCGTTGAAGCGGCTGGCAGCGAACGGTTCGGGAGAGCGTTGGGGGTGCTACGCCAGGTCTTCGCCAGAAATCGCAGTTTATTAGAAGTTAAGTGATTAGAGATATGTTGTTTCATTAACTTGTTAAATTCTACTTGTTTTCTTGATGAGGTCACCAGCCGCTTTGTTTTGGGGTCATCCCACCATTCTTCTCCGTTTTCCCACCCGCGGGAAGGTGGTTATTTATGTATTGGGTGGTCCGTTTTTCACTTGTGGAGTAGGGGTGGGCTAGAGCAATCTGCGGTTCGGGTTGTTCAGTAATCCCCCTGTCAATCTGCTATACGTTAATAGCTGCCTGTCATATTTGTCGGATTCGGTGTTAACGAATTTATGGAAGTAAGGTGTAAAGGCCGAATTCCTGAAATATGTTTTTATCTTGTCTATCATCTTGAGAGGCGGTATATGTGTAGTGTAGAGCATGTTTGTATATTTTATTTAAATGGTCACTTTGGTATATAAAGTTGCCACCGTTCCACCGTAAGAGTTTTCTTTTAAAAACAAGTTGCACTTTCGGTGGCAAGTAATTTTTTTTTTTTTTTAATGTGAGTGTTTTGTACCATTTCCATCCCTCCTACGGGGTGCGTAGTTTAGGTGTTTGTGTGAGTTGTTAAAATTTTTAGTTTAAAGAAGTCTGGTGTGTTGCAGTTTTGCACCAGTGTAGTCTTTCAGATGTTGTTGTGAGCGGTCGTGACCACGGCCGTGTCAAAAGGGAGCGGCAAGCTTCTCAGTCCGAAAACTCATACTGTCAAAAAAAAAATTGTTATTTCTGCCTCTGAATGCAACTGTAACTTGATATTTAGAGGGTTCTTTCTGATTATAATACTTAAATCTGTTTTTTTTAATGAAAGGGTTTTTAGGAATAACATTTCCGTTTGTTGAAAGAAATTTGTTTTCATCAGTTACCCTCTGGCAGCTACTTCCACGCTCACATAGTGTGATTAAATGTGTTAATGTTCTTGATGAATTGCTAGTAAATAAAGTAAATTGTTTAAGAAAAGATTTTGAAAGTAAATCCACGGTTCAGTTACCGTGCAGGATACTGTGCACGAACAATCCTCTCTACTATGTCTCATAGATGTCCGATGGGATTCATTTCGGGCGGCCTGGGTGGTCAAATCATTCGTCCAGAATGTTCTTCAAACCAGGCGCAAGCAGTTGTGGTCTGGCGACATGGCGTGTTGTCATCCATAAAGATGCCATCATGCTTTGGGAAAATAGACTAGTGTAAATAATGCAGCTTTACTGTGCAGGGACAAACTTGAATGAGCGCATTGCACGAGTAGTGAATGGGTCTGTGTTTAGTTTTATCTGTGGTTCACTTGCTAGTTAATCAGTTGTACAGCGCTGGAGCATTCTTGTTTGAGGTATAGAAGCGAGCAGTTGAGTTTGTCAGAGAACGAGTCCTTAGATTTATAATCTGACAGAAACTATTTGAAATGATTTATTATGGAGATGAAAACTTGTTTATGAAGCTAGTTCATTGTTTGTATTAAAGAAGAACAGTTTTGGAGGAATTTTTAAACATGACGCATGCATTCGGAAGAATAAGATGTTTGTTTGTCATAATTATTAATTGAAGAAAATCTTTGTCCCTCAGATAACTAATAATATTTATGATTAGTCTTAATTTGATATCTTTGTTTTTATTATGTCACAAATTACGCAAATGGATGAGATGTCTGTAGGTTTTGTAATGAGAAAATTTTGCATTTGTTAGTTTTCTTTGTAGTACATTACTTTCGTGAATAACCAGAGTTTAATTTACAAGAACGATTTTCTTTAAAATAAAACACATCTTCATCACTGTTAGTAAAGTTCTGAATATTCCGTCGTGTGTGCCACACCTAGCGAGACTGTTTCTGAGAAGCAAAAAAAATTGAGTAAATAATTTTTGTGCAGCTGCTGCATCTACTGATTTGTGTTTGCCCTCGAGAACGGCAGTACACCAGACACAAAATAGCATGCTGAGAAAGGGGAAAGTCACTTTTGTTTCAGGGCAGATCTCAAAAAATGGTTCAAATGGCTTTGAGCACTATGGGACTTAACATCTAAGGTCATCAGTCCCCTAGAACTTAGAACTACTTAAACATAACTAACCTAAGGACATCACACACATCCATGCCCGAGGCAGGATTCGAACCTGCGACCGTAGCGGTCACGCGGTTCTAGACTGAAGCTCCTAGAACCAGTCGCCACAACGGCCATCAGGGCAGATCTAACCTTGCATTCTTATCACTAAACAGTAGGTGGTCTAATTTATCAGGAGTTATGCCAAACTAGCACATTAATTTTCGGTGAACATTGCTCGTAATTTCATACATTTATATTTTTCTGAATAGATCAGTAATTTATTTTTGTGATTACTCAAAATCAAACATTGCAAACGCGTCACGCAATTTTCATTATGTACTTCGGTACTGAGGTTGTTATACAGTTTTCATTGAGCACGGTATTAGTTTCTAGTGGCTGTTAATTAGATTTATTTCCATTATTTCATATTCTGCAGTTATTAAGTTTAAGTTTTGTTTCAAGGCACCGTTCACGTCGGCAACACAGCGCCACCAAAATGGCACTTAACATATGAGGTCATGAGTCCCCTAGAACTTAGAACTACTGAAACCTAACTAACCAAAGGACATCACACACATCGATGCCCGAGGCAGGATTCCAACCTGCGCCCGTAGCGGTCGCGCGACAGGGCCACCCAACAGTCAGTATAGCTCAGCAGTTGAACACGGTGTCTACCGTACGCGTTGCACGCGGAGAAAATGTTGGAAAACAGTATCTTTACAACTCACTCATACAGACATAGTTTTTTTAAGGAAAGCTTACAAAACGAATGGTAACAACAGCGGTACGTACTGTAACAACAAAGACTCTGTAATATTGTACATATAAGTAATTCTTCCCATCAGATTTTTCGATAAACTTGTGTAATTGATGTTCAGATTTCAATTTTTTTTGTTTCATGCCATTGTGTTGAGAAAACTGTAAACAAGTTTCAGTATGAATATTAATGTTTATGTCAAATGTCAAGTAATATTGTAATAGAATTGAAATGTAACAAATGTTGAAACTGTTGCAAGATGTTTAAAATTGTAACTGTGCGTCTGGTCCATACGTAGGCAGTGTGTTAGGATATGTAGAATGCAAAACCTCGGGTGAATACCCGGTCTGTCAGGGAGCGGTAAAAGGTGGATGGCAGGCGAGCGCGGGAAAATGCACGCTGGCACTGCATGGCACAACAGGCACAGTAGTAGTTGGAGTTTGGCACTGGCTTGAGCAACACCTTCTGGAGCGAGAAGGCTCTCCTGGTAGACATAGCTTCACTGAGCCTCGGGTATGCCGTTCCAACGCCCACACAGCATGGCAAAATTACATAGGCACTAAATGGAAAAGTATTGCGACGCTAAGAAGAATAAAATTGCCGATACGTCAAGAACCTTAGCTGTGGCTGTATGCGTGCTCTGTGCCTCGCCGTCTCGCCGCCCGCCGCATCGATACTAGCAGGTTGAAACTTTTAGTAGTGTATTCGTATGAATCAGAGAGTGAACTGTGTTTGTTTGGTGCAATAATAACCTAAATTTTACCAGAACTTTTCCATCATTTAATTATCCTCACAACTAACCTAGAGAGAGTCCTTTCCAAACGTTGTGCAATCCGAGTGTCCCAAAATAAAAATTAAAATATGTGTTAATAATAATTATTTGCAGAACTAGCTATATTAGAATGATGTTTAAAGAAATGTTTTGTTAAAGAACCAGTAAATGAATAACGAAGGTCTAACGAAGTTAAAAGATAACTTTAGTATTGATATAGTAATTAAGTTTATTATTTCGAGACGGATTTAATGGCATTTAAAAGAGCAGTAAATAAGATGAAAAGAGTAGTTACTTATATACTGGAAATCTTGAACGCATAATAAATTCAGTAATCATTTTTTTTTTAAATACAGCGATCATAACAGTTTCGGGGTCCCCCCTCATTCATTTGAATTCTGGAGTGTCCTAAATTGGTTTGACCAGCAAAAGTTAAAGTCAATATAAAAGTCAAAATTTATCACTGTTTTATCTTTATCAAAACTGACATTTTGTGTGTGGCACGAAAGTTCTTTTTCTGGGGTAACCTATGCCCGGTTTTAATCAGATTAATGGACAATATTAAGTTTTTTAGTATACGTTATAGTGTAGTGTTACGTATTCATGGTTTTCCATATCAGTACAGAACGTGAAACTATCAGTTCAATAGATTTTATGGTTGTAAAATTCTACTATATTATGCAGTGTTACAACTTGTTGTTTTGCATGAATATATACCAACTTGTACAGGGGAAGAAATTCAGTTAATGCCTAATTAGGCTGGCGACCGTATTATCATCAAATTGGTAACATCTTCTGGGTTGCTTTTGATCCATCCTGACGTGTAATTGCATTTCGAACTTGCTTGACGGATCGTTGTTATTACAGAGTGAATGTAAGTCTGATTTGCCACCGTTCAGGTACACGCGGTCGATATCTATACGAAAATCCTTTCACATAAGGTGAATCCCGCTCACTTACCATAGCACAGGCTTTAACGAGTGCTGAGTCACGGAGGTTACAGTACCAGCGGGAGCGACGATCACGACATGTTCTGACGGCGGCAGAGAGTGAGGCGTTTGTGACGCGGGCCGACGGACACCGGACGCGGCGGATTTCATTTCGGCGGCAGATCACACCCCGGCCGATTTATCGCCGCGCCAGTCGGATGTTGGCGGGCAATAACGTTTGTCGTCCGTGAAATAGCGAGAGAAGAGGTCTGGGGTGGCGTGGGGGGGGGGGGGGGGGGAGAGTGAGGGGGGGGGGGGGGAAGTGGCGGCCATCGACCGCGTGTCCGTCGGCAGGTGAGCTCTGAGCTCTGGGCGTCGCCTGCGGGAGCCCACTGGCCTAAAAATACCGACGGCCGGTGGCCAACGCCCCGGAGACAGCGGGGGGCACGTGGCCCGAGGTGGCAGCCTGCACCGGGGACCCGGCCGCGGCGGACATGGAAGGCCGTTGGTCCTTAGCGTTCCGTCACCAGAGGTGGGGAACAAGCTCGGAGGGGGCCAGGACGACGAAGAAAATCGCAAATTAGCTATCCTAACTATTGGATTTCATTCTGACTTAGGGGAGGCTGGACCTAACTGGAACAGCTTTTAGTTTTTCCTTTTCCTATTTGTCCCTGCAATAATCACTGCTTATAACACAAATGATGTTGATGCTGTTACTCTTTAGTTACTAAAGTGCGCGTCATTTACGACGGCGACAGTTTAGGTTCGTTCTGCGCATCTGACGTCACAAAACACAGTGAGCCAATTAACAGAGAACGACGTTTAAGAGCTCGACTGCAGTGCAGAGCACGGACGAGTGTCTTCAGTTCTAGAAACGCTGTCATAAATAAAGTAATTGAACAAAAGCAATGTCTTGATAGCACACTTTCTATAAAAGAAAGTTTGGGAAAAGCATTGTTTATACCAATTGCTTCATATTCTATTAATTAATTAAACCAAACAAGCAATAAGCTTCCTAATTCAGGCGATAGCAAGGAAATTCATTCTCACTAACCGCTTTTTCGCAATAAAGAACAGCGGTAATTGTTTATTTCCTATTGTACTTCGACGAAACGTGAGTAATTCATGGTCATACCAAGTGTTTGTCGTTATTTTGCGTGACCCTTTAAAATCCTCCAGGAAGTCTGTTGCGTGACGAGCTGCGTTAGCGTAACGGTTAAGGTGTTTGGTTGATAAGCTAAAGATTCCGAGTTCAAACCTTGTTTGGTGCTTAATGTTTTCTTTATTTAAAAACCATATCGAAGTGTCGTACTTCATGAATTTTATTCGTTTGAATGTAATTTTTTGAAATTTCTTGTGGCAACTAAAATCGACCATACAGAAAGTATACGCTGTGACTTTTACCTCTGCAAACTCTTCAAAATTTCGTGCAATGGTTTACTACATTTAATGCTGCACAATAACTGCGTTGAACATCGAAACAAAATTAAGTCATTTATGGGCGGAAGGTATGAGTCCAGAAGATGTGTAAAAATCAAATTTTTGCGCCAAATAGTTTTTGTGAAATTGAATGATCAGTGTGTCAAAGCAGTCGGAACACCATGTCTCTGAAGGAAAGGAGGCGTTCCTTTCGTGAATCACTACTGAGGAAATTTAGAGAACCAGCATTTGAGGCTGACAGCAGTACAGTTTTACTGCCGCCAACTTATATTTCGCGTAAAGACCATAAAGATAAGAGAGATTAGGGCTCGTACAGAGGCATATAGGCAGTCATTTGGGAGTGGAACAGGGAGAGAAGATGCTAGTTGTGGTAAGAGGTATCCTCCGCCACGCACCGTATGGTGGATTGCGGAGTATGATGTAGATGTTGACAGGTGTCTCGCGCAGTTGTTAGATCGGTTACTGCTAGCTACAATGACAGATTATCGTGGAGCGTCATTTGTTCTGTTTCAAACTGTATAGCATGTAAAAATGTAACATGTGAGGCGTATTGTTTTTTCAATATTGAAATTAATTTTCAAAATATATATATATATATATATATATATATTGAAAATTAACTATTCGCACATTGGGAAATATTTTTTTGTAGTCACAAACGTTTTCTATTTTGACGAGTAAACAGATGTATTTGTTGAACTCTAGCTATTTGTTTTCTTTCCTTCAACCCGGTCATGAATAATATACATAAAACTGTTTACAACGTACGGTTACATCTACCTTATACGTATCTTTTGGTATAAGAATTGATGCGTTTATACTTGAATTCTTTTACTACAGGCAGACGCTTACAATTGCATAAAGCGCTCAATTGTATTACGATAGCCAGTCACGTGTGCATTGCACCAACCCCTTCAGACAGAGCAGATGCTGCCAGAAGCGGCGGCAGGGGCGGCGGCCTGTCTTGTCTCACAGCATCCGCGGACATGGCCCGCCGTTGCGGACGGCGCGTAGCAGTGGGCACAGTGGTGGCAGAGAGGGCGGCTGTGTGTCAAGAGACCACACGAGGCCCTTCCCCCCGTGTGGAATCGCTTAACTTAGGACAGGTAGTATGAAAATCCACACTTAGAACGAACGACCTGACTACTATAAACAGCCCTTCAGGTCTCTACAGGTCTGAGAGCTTTCTAGCAGGCAAGATACTTTTTTCTCCTAGCTGCACTGGCATTCCAGGTCAGCCGTCTTGTATTCTATCCTTAGCACAAGTGACCTACTTCCACCAGCAGAACAATGTGCCATTTCGGATTTTTTAGTTTCCCGTCAATTTACTTTCCGTCGGCAACAGTCCTACTTCCATAGTAACGTCATAGTAGTGGGGAGAAAACCCTGACTACTTTTTAATTTCCATCCATAGTTTGAATTTCCTGCCATTTATCAATAGGGCACGTATCCTTTGTCAGAGGGGTGGAGGAGGGCGGGGTAGGGAAACCCTACGACTCACCAGTGGCGTTATCTATGACGCCATCGGTGAGCTATTTTGTGGCACATCACTCTCAGCCTACATGCTTGGATCCTTTAGAAATCATTCTGGAATCTGTAGGAGATACAGAAACAAACCGAAGTCTCTCTGCACTTGGTATAGTGAGGAGTTCATTCAACATCTCCATTCATCACGGTTTTCAGATACAGCATTGGGATGCCATCAACGAGACTGTAACCTGGTCCTGTCAGTGGCCCCCCAACTACTGTGCAGTAGACCGTTCGATGTGTCCCACTGAAACGATATTCGAATCATATTCGCCATGACAGAGATTCAAATCGCAGTCCAGCCATTCATATTCAGTTCTTTGGTACTTTTCTCAATTAGAGAAAAGGAGATTGCGACCAATTGGTGTAAAGAGTAAGTTGTCATATAGCTTGCGTATTTCTCCAACTGCTGTAAGCATTAAGTGCTAATATTACCACAATGAAAGATTCTGTTGTATCTTTCATTATAGTTTCAGTGTGATGAGAACTGACACAGAGGAAGAACTGTACGTTTCCTGACTTGTAAGTATTTTCCTTCACACAAAGCTTTCGTTATTCTCTGAAGCTCTTTAATATGTTTCCCCGTTTTATACGGTTCCTAGGAGTGGAGATGTTAATAACATTATTATATTCAAGATTGAACTGTTTTACAACAGTGTTGTGAAACAGCGGAACAGGTGTTTCGTCTAAAAAGTCTAGGTGGGCGCTCTGGGATATTAGCTGAGCGACAACTTATCCCTTAATTGAATTTTACATACACCAGTCACTCAGTACATAATGCAACATTTTTTCTCGGCCTATTTCGGTAGAAAAAATGCGGAATTTTTTGTGGGATATCGAGGAATATTCCTGTTCTAGTTCCTATTGTTTCATGAAGTTTCGGTACCTGGTGGCTCTGTACGTAGCGTTAAAAATAGCGTCAGGAACGGAGATGGGTTCCAGGAAGAGAGCTGTCATTGAGTTTCTTTTGACGGGAAGATATTCATAGACGCTTGCAGAATGTCTGCAGAGACCTGGCAGTGAATGAAAGCACGCTGAGGTTTGGGTGAGGCGTCTGTCGTCATCACAGCAAAGTCACGCAGACGAGTCCGATATCCGGCGTGGCGGCAGTCCGCACACATCTGTGACTCCTGCAGTCTTGGAACGTGCGGACACTCTCATTCGAGGTGATCGACGGATTACAGTCGAACACCTCGCTGCATAACTGGACGTCTCCGTTGGTAGTGCTGACACACTCGTCCACCATTTGGAGTACTAAAAGGTGTGGCACACTGGGCTCCTTCCAGCCTAACAGAAGACCATGAGGAGCAACGAAGAACCACCTGGGCGGAACTGCTTGCGCTTTACGAGATTGATCGTGACAATATTTTGTCGAACATCACCACAGGCCATGAAACATAGATTCATCACTTCGAACCGGAAACGAAAGGGCATCCATCCATATCAGCTCTCATCCGGAGAAAAACATCAAAGCCGCACTGTCAGCCGATAGTCATGACGACGGTCTTCTGAGACTTTGAATGGGCTCTTTTGTTTGATGTCCTCCTTCATGGTGAAGCGATCAACTCTGTATTGTGCAACGCTCAGGAAACAAAAGAAACGACTTCAGCGTGTTCGTGGCCACAAAAATGCAAACGAAATTTTTTTCTCCATGACAACGCAAGGCCTCGCATAAGTCTGCGCATCCGAGAGAGAGTCACAAAATTTCGTTGAATTGTTCTTTCTCATCAACCCTATAGCCCGGATCTCGCACATTCCGTCTTCCATCTATTTGACCCAATGAAGGATCCACTCCGACGGAAGAAGTACGTGGATGTGCTGAATCTTAGTTCAGTCTCGGCTCTCGACCATGTGCAGTCAATGAAGAGACGCATCTTCAGAATCTCTAGGGTGCTCACTTACATCAGCTCCAGATGATGATAATCTGAATGTATCTGGGGAAATGATTCAGAGTAATATCACAGAATTCCATAGAATTTGAGCTGTGAGGACGGATCGTGAGTCGCGCGTTGCTGGCTAAGTCGGTAGAGCACTTGCCCGCGAAAGGCAAAGGTCCCGAGTTCGAGACACGGTCCGGCAAACAGTTTTAATCTGCCAGAAAGTTTCATATCAGCGCACACTCCGCTGCAGAGTGAAAATCTCATTCTGGAAACATCACATAGATATCTTCGTGATGGTGGAGTATGTAGCACCGCATCACATCCTAGGAAGGCAATGGAAATCGATGTTGACAGATTGTCTCCAGTGTGGTGCAAGAAATGAAATTTTGAAGATGGCCTGACGTTCTCAGCACGGTGTGGTATAACTTCAAGAAAAATATTAGAACTCAAAATCAATCGTTCAAATGAGAGCGATCTACTTTCTTGGTGGATATAAAGCTGTAATTGATGACTTTTGGTTCTTTTTTGTTTTTAGATTTCCTTACCTCAACCGATAAAAACGGAACCCTTATATGATCACTTTGCTATCCATTTGTCTGTCCGAGTGTTAAAAACACTTTTTCTCAGGAACGGATAAACGAATCAAGTTGACATTTACGTTACATACTAAGATCTACTGGTCCTTGCCGATATAAAAAAAATAAAGCATTCTCAGTTAATGCAATCAAAAGATACCACCAGTAATGTCACATTTTTTGCTTTTCGCGAACTCATTCATCAAAACCTATAGCGTACTTCCCTAAAATCACAAAATTTGGCAAGAAGCAGGGTTTCACAATACGACCAAAGAAAAAATCCTAAAACTGTTTAGTTTTTATTACATCACATGAAAAAAATTGTCATTTGTTATCCCACTATCTGTCTCTCCGCATGTTAGTACCCCGTTACGTCACACACACTATGGTATATGGTCCCTTTTTCGCACAGAACACTAAAGCTTCTAAGTCAGTGCAATCAAAAGACACGACCATTTATGTCACAAATTGTGATACAAAGAAACTCACTGATCAAAATCCGTAGGATACTGGACTCATGAAATTTAGGAAGCAGCAATATTTCACAGTAAAAGTAAAAGAAAAAATCCGAAAGTTGTTAAATTGTCATTTACCACTCCAATTATTTTCCTGTCATTTGTTATCTTACTGTCTGTCCGTCTGTTAAGGCTCCTTTTTCTCAGCATTGGATAGAAATATCAAGTTATAATTAATGTAACATACTAAGGTGTACGGTCTCTTGGCGTTGTAAAAGTCTTAAGCTTCTGAGTCAACACAATCAAAAGAAATGGAGGTTTATATTACATATTTGGTATTGGCAAACTCACTAATTAAAATGCACAGAGTAATACCCGTTGATCCATAATCATGAAATTTGACAGAAAGAAAAGTTTGACAATAAAAATAAAGAAAAAATCATAAAATTTTAATTTGTAATTGTATGACAAGAAAATAAAAATTTTAGCATTCATTATCCCACTTGAAACTTTAAACATTCTCTATACTCTTGGAATTCCCAGGACTGGTATCTTGCCAGTATCAAGAACGATAACACGACGAATCGTAGAGAGCCTCGATTCCCAGGATGGATGAACTACTAAGATACTTACCGAAAACTCCCAAGCGACCGAACATCGAGAATAATAAGGAAGACATCTGAACTTCTCAAGCGCTCTTCGGTGGGAGACAGTGTGGTCAAGAATCTTCTCCCATAGCCACCTAGACCCCTGCTGCTTATGCCTTAAACGAAGATCCACAAGCATGGGACGCCACTTCGCCTCACCGTATCGACCATCTATTCACTCTGACTTCAGAGCATTACTGCTTAAGCTAGAGAGGGTTCTTGGTTCGCTTTGTAGGAAGTACTAAAAATCACTTATATGTGGTGACTTCAATATTAATTTGGTGTGTGACTGTGCAAGAAAAAGTATGTTGGAAGATCCCCTAAATTGAGGTGATCTGATGCAGACTGCTTTTTTTTTTCGATCAGGGTGCAGGGAACAGTAGCACAACCATGGACAATATCTTTGTTCATTGTTCATTACTACATGGACTTTCTGTTAGTAAAAGGCAACATCGACTTTCAGACCATGATGCACAAATTTTAACAATAAAAGGTTTTTCTACTCAAACAAATGTTATATATAATTACAAACTATGTTGAAATGAAACCTCGTTAAGGAACGAGAATGGAGGGGTGTTTATGGTGCCAGTAACACAGATGACAAACATAATGCTTTCCTTAACACATTTCTCATGCTCTTTGAAAGTTGTTTTCCATTATAGCGTTCTGAACAGGATACTAGTATTAAAAGGCAGCCTGGGTGGCTGACTAATGGCATAAGGATGTAATGTAGAGCAAAGTGGGATTTACAATGAAGAGCGAAAGAAACTGGTACACCTGCCTAATATCGCGTATGGGCCCCGCGAGCACGCAAAACTGCCGCAACACGACGTAGCAAGGACGAAACTAATGTCTCAAGTACTGCTGAAGGGAACTGACACCATGAATCCTACATGGCTGCCATAAATCCGTAAGAATACGAGGGAGTGGAGATCACTTCTGAACAGCACTTCGCAAGGCGTCCAAGATATGCTCAGTAATGTTCATGTCTGGGAAGTTTGGTGACCAGCGGAAGTGTTTAAACTCAGAAGGGTGTTCTCGGAGCCACTCTGTAGAAATTCTGGGCTGGTGGGGTATAGCATTGTCCTCCTGGAATAGTCCAATGGACATGAACGGATGCAGGTGATCCAGGTGAACAGACAGGACACTTACGTATGTGTCACGTGGAAGAGTCGTATCTAGACGTATCAGGAGTCCAATAGCACTCCAACTGCACACGCCCCACACCATTACAGAGCCTCCACCAGCTTGAACAGTCCCCTACTGACAAGCAGGGTCCATGGATTCATAAAGGTATCTCCATACCTGTACACGTCCATTCGCTCGATACAATTTGAAACGAGACTCGTCCGACCAGGCAACATGTTTCTAGTCATCGATAGTTCCATGTTGGTGTTGATGGGCCCAGGCGAGGCGTAAAGCTTTAGGTCGTGCAGTCATCAAGGGTACAAGAGTGAGCCTTCGGCTCCGAAAGCCCATATCGATGATGTTTCGTTGAATGGTGCACACACTGACACTTGTTGATGGCCCAGCATCTCAATCTGCAGCAATATGCGGAAGGGTTGCACTTCTGTCAGTCGTCGTTGGTCCCGTTCTTGCAGGATCTTTTCCCGGCCTTGGCGATGTCGGAGATTTGATGTTTTACCGGATTCCTGATATTCATGGTAAACTCGTGAAATCGTCGCACGGGAAAATCTGCGCTTCATCGCTACCTCGGAAATGCTGTATCCCATCGCTCGTTCGCCTACTATAACACCATGTTGAAACTCACTTAAATCTTGATAACCTGCCACTGTAGCAGCAGTAAAAGATCTAATAACTCCGCCAGACACTTGTTGTCTGCTATAGGCGTTGCCGACGGCAGCGCCGTATTGTGCTTGTTTACATATCTCTGTATTTGAATATTCATGCCCATACCAGTTTCTTTAGCGCTTCAGTGTATATATGGGCGTATATACAAAATCTATAAGAATCTCAATGTCTCATCAGATAACTACTCTTTCTCGACATAGTCTACAATAAGCGTTATACACTTGCGCCACAGATGTGGCAACTTCTGTGGGCCCCTCAACCACTTTGTTGGAGTCTGTCACACCCAACGCAAGACATGTGCTCGTAGTTCGCGGATGCCTGGGAAATGATGTCTGTGCAGAGGTTTCTTCATAACCCGCATGAGGCGGTAATCGGAAGGGACTAATTCAGGAGAATGTAGTAGTTGTGACAATACCTGGAGCGCCATGTCAACAATGGCACCGTGGTTGTCGGACTGCATTGGTGATTGTCTTGTTGCAAGAACACTCCTTTCGCCCATTTTCATGGCCGTTTCTTTTGAATTGCAGGCACAACCTCCGAAGAGGCCGACAGTAGGGCAAGGAAGCAAATCCCCGCCTGACCATTCCGATTCAGGTTTTTCCTTCTTTCCCTAAATCACTTAAAGAAACGGATATGTGTATGCTATAATAAGGATATGACTGATTTCATTTGCCATGCTTGTCATGTTCTTGACTTCATTGTTGACAAGCAAAAAACCTTAATCTTTGCTTTATTCTGTTACATGCTCTATTTGTTGTAATCATTGCACTCATTTATGTAAGCAAACTCCTGCAATGTGTTGTTACGTGGGGAATGTTGCATGGATTTTCATAAAAGAATATAAATAACGATTCCTTGACAGCTGCAAGGTATGGCCTGTTAAGGTGGGTGATCTGCTGTGTCTGTGTTTTTACGCACCTACGTAGGAAATGTCTGTTACTTGCGGCGCTGAGCTCTTGCAGGCAAATCTAAACTTCCCGCAGAGTGTGTTATAGTGGTGTGCCGACACAAAGGTCCTCTTGTGGCTTGCGGGGTTAGGGTGTCAAGGCGAGCACCGACACCGCCCAAGTGGTGGCTGCCATATCAGGTTCCCTCTGTCACAGGATTCCGCACTTAGGCGGTGAACGTCCACGCACACAAACACTCCTCCGCCTGTTGGAATTGAAACACTACGCACTGTAGCACCCCAATTTGTTGTGATGGGCTTCTTCTGTAAACGAACCTGAAAAGCTACTTTATTTCAATTACATTTATTAATTGTAATTCCAGCTGAGGTGGACATTTGCAATCGTTATCAAATAAACTCATTAGATGGAGACCCTACAAGAATGTAGTTAAAGTGCTTTATAGTTGTTTTTGTGGCCGTGGCCGTGTTTTTGTGTTAGCAGAAGAGCCAACACCGTGTTACGAGTGGAGGCCGAAATGCACGCGTTTTAGCTCACGCAGGCTGGCGTGAGGAGTGAAGAACTATACTGACGTAAGGTCTGACAAAGAATGAGAATTCAGAAAGCGGACGTAATTAGTTTGACACTTAACTTTAATCCATTAATGATGAACATCGCTCTTGACGGTACATGACTCACAATATTATCTGTTCAGAATACATTCTTGAAGATAGTAATTATAGTAACTGAATATGGCGCCTTACTAGGTCGTAGCAAATGACGTAGCTGAAGGCTATGCTAAACTGTCGTCTCTGCAAATGAGAGCGTATGTAGACAGTGAACCATCGCTAGGAAAGTCGGCTGTACAACTGGGGCGAGTGCTGGGGAGTCTCTCTAGACCTGCCGTCTGGCGGCGCTCGGTCTGCAATCACTGATAGTGGCGACACGCGGATCCGACGTATACTAACGGACCGCGGCCGATTTAAAGCCTACCATTTAGCAAGTGTGGTGTCTGGCGGTGACACCACAAGTGTAGTGCAGCCATATTCAACCAGAAGTACGCGTACCCTCAGGAGTACGCCATTACTTATTAGGGGGTACGTAAAATTTAAAAACGCGTACAATCAGTACAACATGTTTCCTGAATGATCACAAATAACGAAAAGTATCTCAGCCACAGATCTGTGAATTATCCATCCATCCAAGAATCAGGATTGCTTACTGTACCGGTCTACGAAGCAATGATGCATTATAGGCGTGCTCGCTAATAATTTGTATTGTTTGTTTCAAACGCAGACTACATTAACAGTGTCGGCAAATGTATATTACCGACTGATTTATAATCTGTCAGTACTGTTGCTAATGTCAAGGCAAATTGCATCGTAATGAAAATGAACGAAATATAACCACTTTTAATGAAGTCATTCTTTACATAATATGTTTATAACACATTTATTTTGTACAATAGCTCATCGATTACTAATGTCTCACATTGTTTGTTTTATGTATGGTGTGTTATATAGGGCCTGAAGATGGCGTTGACGGAACGTCGAAACTAGTAGCCAAATAAATATGAAATCTTAAGTACAGCTGGAGGAGTTTCATTTTTAATAAAAAGGCTAAATGAATATTTTCATCCAAAATATTTTTTTTCAGTTGATAGCATTTCCCAACTGACATCCAAAGTCATATTGCTAGTTTAGTTCACCACCAATAATTTTACCAATATAGTTAACTACTGAAACATGAATATTAATAGTAGCTTTTGAAATAAGTAATATACACTGTGGCTAAAATAATTTTTTCAGTTTCTACAAATTTCTGTTGGAAAATAAGTTAGTGCCACATTATTATTAACGACTTACACTGGTGTGCTAAACGTAAGGATGAAAGTCAACTTTCGCATGATACGTTATTGCAAAATAACGTATCCTAATGAAACTTGGACCACACATAGAAAGAACAGCCACAGTGTGGTGGAGAACGTAATAGAAAGAAATACACAATGAGACCAACAGGAATGTTGCTTCTATTTAAAGACAACAATTACCCTAAAATTTATGGTGGTAACCTAGACGGTACAAAAGGCGGGGCATGGTCCTTAATATTGTGCATCATCAACGTGGACGTCGGCCCACGCTGCGCAGCGTGCTGCCCCGATGGCCGGAAGGTTGGTAAGGAGGCCTCAAGGTAGGGATTTCCATTCCTCCCCCAACACCCTTGGAACTGATGGTTGGACGATGGTGTACGTGCAAGTGCTGCAACAAGGCTCCCCGTACGTGCTCAGTGGTTTAAGTAGGGGGAACGCGCAGGCCGGACAATTCTCTGAAAATCCTGTCGTTCCAATATCCCCTCCACCTGCGTTGTCCGATACTGTCGCGCGCTGTCATCCACAAAAATTATGTCAGGGCCAGATGACCACTGAAAAGACACACATGGGGAAGGAGTAGTACAGTGTTACAATAGCGCTGACCGGTAAGTGTGCCGTATTCGATGTTTTGTAGGCCAGCGCGCTTAAGAGACATTATGCTTCCCCACACAGTAACACCTGCACCACCAAAACGATCATATTCGACAATGTTTCTGGTTGCATTGCGTGTTCCCACCTCTCGTCTTATGGGGATACGTCCAGAATCACTATTCAGAGCATAATATTCTCTTTATGGTACGTTTTGTGTCACCTGCCATCATAACTGATGAAATTTGGTGTCTTCTCATCATAAATGAGTGTTTCCTTTTCTTTATGGCTTTTTTCAGTCGTTTGTTTCACCAGTTTTTATCATATTGTCTTTCGTCTCCCGTAAAACATTTACAGATAGTGCAAGTGAATATCGCTTTCTCTTTAACAGATTTTACTTTCTTCGTATGTACGAAATATTTTGCTGTTTCTAGAAATATGTTTGCTAAATAGCTGCACCGTCATTTAATCCAGTGCAGCACCTTATTCTTTAATGAAGTTTCATCGTATACATTTCAGACTTCCTGTCTGACTAATTTTTCGAGCAAATTATTGTTTTTGCTTGCGGTCTACAATCAATTGCCAATCTTAAGTGGTTTAGTACCCTACTATCTAGTATAAGATGATTATTATTTGTTAAAATGTGTTTAGCTTCATTTTTAGTTCCATTTTGTCTTTGTCACGTCCTTTTTCCATTTAATACAAAGCATTAATTTGAATTAGTATTGTTCTAGAGTCCTGACCATGCATTAGGGATTACTGTATCCGGTTGGACTTCCATACCAATTGCACTTAACGACGGAGATGGGATCGATGGGACATTGCCACCGTGCTACTGTGTTACATAATTCCCCTAAGACGGGAGAGACACGCAGTCCGCTAGGAAGGCCCAGTCGATATTGTTTCTGGGTAGTCCGCCGGCAGGCAGTCTATACGACAGTCGAGGGCAATCCGCGAAATTCTTGTAGACTATATTAAGAGAGAGACACTGATCATTTTGTAGATGCACAGTGATTAGTTCCCGACGATGTGGAACATCACAGGAAGACACATAATACAATTGCGTTTTATAATAAAGACGAGAAAATTTCAATCTTTTGCAACTGAAATGTATTCTTGAGTACCAGACATGTTTCGCCTATTGATGTTAGGCACCTTCAGTAGTCTATAATACGTATAAAACTATTGAAGCATACATATTTTCATGTGAGAGTTACAGTAACGTTTTGGTAGTTTATTTCGACCTAACTACTTCTGTTTATAGTTAAAAGTTTGTGTCTCTTAGTTATATTTTTGTGAAAAATAAATGTAATTAGAAAAATATATTTAAGTAAAAAACAGAAATATATAACTATAAATAGAAGTAGTTAAATCGAAAAAACGCCACAGAATCGCTACAAATCTCACATCAAAATACGTGTAATTAAATAATTTTATATATGTGTATTATTGACCACTGAAGGTCCTAACATGAGTGAGTGAATCATGTCTTGTATTCAAGTATAAGTTTCAACTGCAAAAGACGAAACTTTTCTTATCTTTATGATAAACCATAATCAGAGTTACTGGTAGTACATCTACATCTACATCCATACTCCGCAAGCCACCTGACGGTGTGTGGCGGAGGGTACCTTGAGTACCTCTATCGGTTCTCCCATCTATTCCATTCTCGTACTGTTCGTGGAAAGAAGGATTGTCGGTATGCCTCTGTGTGGGCTCTAATCTCTCTGATTATATCCTCATGGTCTCTTCGCGAGATATACGTAGGAGGGAGCAATATACTGCTTGACTCTTCGGTGAATGTATGTTCTCGAAACTTTGACAAAAGCCCGTACCGAGCTACTGAGCGTCTCTCCTGCAGAGTCTTCCACTGGAGTTTATCTATCATCTCCGTAACGCTTTAGCGATTACTAAATGATCCTGTAACGAAGCGTGCTGCTCTCCGTTGGATCTTCTCTATATCTTCTATCAACCCTACCTGGTACGGATCCCACACTGCTGAGCAGTATTCAAGCAGTGGGCGAACAAGCGTACTGTAACCTACTTCCTTTGTTTTCGGATTGCATTTCCTTAGGATTCTTCCAATGAATCTCAGTCTGGCATCTGCTTTACCGACGATCAACATTATATGATCATTCCATTTTAAATCACTCCCAATGCGTACTCCCAGATAATTTATGGTATTAACTGCTTCCAGTTGCTGACCTGCTATTTTGTAGCTAAATGATAAAGGATCTATCTTTCTGTGTATTCGCAGCACATTACATTTGTCTACATTGAGATTCAATTGCCATTCCCTGCACCATGCGTCAATTCGCTGCAGATCCTCCTGCATTTCAGTACAATTTTCCATTGTTACAACCTCTCGATACACCACAGCATCATCCGCAAAAAGCCTCAGTGAACTTCCGATGTCATCCACAAGGTCATTTATGTATATTGTGAATAACAACGGTCCTATGACACTCCCCTGCGGCACACCTGAAATCACTCTTACTTCGGAAGACTTCTCTCCATTGAGAATGACATGCTGCGTCCTGTTATCTAGGAACTCCTCAATCCAATCACACAATTGGTCTGATAGTCCATATGCTCTTACTTTGTTCATTAAACGACTGTGGGGAACTGTATCGAACGCCTTGCGGAAGTCAAGAAACACGGCATCTACCTGTGAACCCGTATCTATACCCCTCTGAGTCTCGTGGACGAATAGCGCTAGCTGGGTTTCACATGACCGTCTTTTTCGAAACCCATGCTGATTCCTACAGAGTAGATTTCTAGTCTCCAGAAAAGTCATTATACTCGAACACAATACGTGTTCCAAAATTCTACAACTGATTGACGTTAGAGATATAGGTCTATAGTTCTGCACATCTGCTCGACGTCCCTTCTTGAAAACGGGGATGACCTGTGCCCTTTTCCAATCCTTTGGAACGCTACGCTCTTCTAGAGACCTACGGTACACCGCTGCAAGAAGGGGGGCAAGTTCCTTCGCGTACTCTGTGTAAAATTGAACTGGTATCCCATCAGGTCCAGAGGCCTTTCCTCTTTTGAGCGATTTTAATTGTTTCTCTATCCCTCTGTCGTCTATTTCGATATCTACCATTTTGTCATCTGTGCGACAATCTAGAGAAGCAACTACAGTGCAATCTTCCTCTGTGAAACAACTTTGGAAAAAGACATTTAGTATTTCGGCCTTTAGTCTGTCATCCTCTGTTTCAGTACCATTTTGGTCACAGAGTGTCTGGACATTTTGTTTTGATCCACCTACCGCTTTGACATAAGACCAAAATTTTTTAGGATTTTCTGCCAAGTCAGTACATAGAACTTTACTTTCGAATTCATTGAACGCCTCTCGCATAGCCCTCCTCACACTACATTTCGCTTCACGTAATTTTTGTTTGTCTGCAAGGCTTTGGCTATATTTATGTTTGCTGTGAAGTTCCCTTTGCTTCCGCAGCAGTTTTCTAACTCGGTTGTTGTACCACGGTGGCTCTTTTCCATCTCTTACGATCTTGCTTGGCACATACTCATCTAACGCATTATGTACGACGGTTTTGAACTTTGTCCACTGATCCTCAACACTATCTGTACTTGAGACAAAACTTTTGTGTTGAGCCAACAGGTAATCTGAAATCTGCTCTTTGTCACTTTTTCTAAACAGAAAAATCTTCCTACCCTTTTTAATATTCCTATTTACGGCTGAAATCATCGATGCCGTAACCGCTTTATGATCGCTGATTCCCTGTTCTGCGTTAACTTCTTCAAATAGTTCGGGTCTGTTTGTCACCAGAAGGTCTAATATGTTATCGCCACGAGTCGGTTCTCTGTTTAACTGCTCAAGGTAGTTTTCAGATAAAGCACTTAAAAAAATTTCACTGGATTCTTTGTCCCTGCCACCCGTTATGAACGTTTGAGTCTCCCAGTCTATATCCGGCAAATTAAAATCTCCACCTAGAACTATAACATGGTGGGGAAATCTACTCGAAATATTTTCCAAATTATCCTTCAGGTGCTCAGCCACAACAGCTGCTGAGCCAGGGGGCCTATAGAGACATCCAATTACCATGTCTGAGCCTGCTTTAACCGTGACCTTCACCCAAATCATTTCACATTTCGGATCTCCGTCAATTTCCTTCGATACTATTGCACTTCTTATCGCTATAAACACGCCTCCCCCTTCACTGTCCAGCCTGTCTCTGCGGTATACATTCCAATCTGAGTTTAGGATTTCATTACTATTTACATCTGGTTTCAGCCAACTTTCTGTCCCTAGTACTATATGGGCGTTGTGACCGTTTATTAATGAGAACAGTTCTGGGACCTTTCTGTAGACGCTCCTGCAGTTTACTATTAGCACATTAATATTGTTATTCCCCGTTGCATTTTGCCTACTCCTACCTTGCTGCGTCTCAGGAGGCGTCTTGTCGGGCCTAGGGAGGGGATTCTCTAACCTAAAAAACCCCCATGTGCACTCCACACGTACTCCGCTACCCTTGTAGCCGTTTCCGACGTGTAGTGCACGCCTGACCTATTCAGGGGGACCCTACATTTCTCCACCCGATAGCGGAGGTCGAGAAATTTGCACCCCAGATCTCCGCAGAATGGTCTGAGCCTCTGGTTTAAGCCTTCCACTCGGCTCCAAACCAGAGGACCGCGATCGGTTCTGGGAACGATACTACAAATAGTTAGCTCTGATTTCACCCCGCGAGCGAGGCTTTCCGCCTTCACCAATTCCGCCAACCGCCTGTACGAACTGAGGATGACCTCTGAACCCAGACGGCAGGAGTCATTGGTGCCGACATGAGCAACAATTTGCAGTCGGGTGCACCCAGTGCTCTCTATCGCCGCCGGCAGAGCCTCCTCCACATCTCGAATGAGACCCCCCGGCAAGCAGACAGAGTGAACACTGGCCTTCTTCCCCGACCTTCCCGCTATTTCCCTAAGGGGCTCCATCACCCGCCTAACGTTGGAGCTCCCAATAACTAATAAACCCCTCCCCCCGTGTGCCTGCTCGGACCTTGCTGAAGGAGCAGCCACATGTCCACTCACAGGCAGAGCGGGCGACGCCACACGGCCAGCCTCCACATTGACCTCCTCCTCGTGCGCCGCGAACGCCGCTGAACCCGCCACTCCCCTTGGGGAGCGGGTGGCCCAACCGCGCCCAGTACACGCGAAGATGTCCCGACAGCAGGGACAGTGGGTGAAGCATGTAACACCTGGGGTGTACCTTGCGACGCACCAGACTCCCCACTGCCGCTACACTCCGAGGCAGCAGCCTGAAGACGGCTGACCGCGGCCATCAACACGCTCAGCTGTTCGCGAACAGTGGCCAGCTCCTCCTGCGTCCGTACACAGCAGTCACACATCCTATCCATCCTAAGGAATCAATTTACTGAAGAGAGTTAATCAACCTTTAACTAGACTGCTAATTCACTAAAGGCGGCTGTTTATTAACTAAACTGTGGTTGCTAGGCACTTCTTGTAGAAAACAATGAAAATAGCACTACCTGTCTCTGGACTGTATTGAAAACAAACACTAGCACTACTGGCACTATGGCTGACTAAAGGGACTCTCTCTGACTGTATTCAAAACAAACACGAAATCTATGGAACACTACTAATAGCACCCGACAATTAAAGCTTCCTAAAAGCAAATACACACGGAAGAAGAAGTGTCAAGTAAGAAAAATACAGTTAATACTTAAATTAAGGTAGCTCGCTGCACAGCAGACGTGAAGCAGACGGCAGTTACGACGACACTGACTCAACTGGCACTATGGCTGACTAAAGGGACTCTCTCTGACTGTATTCCAAACAAACACGAAATCTATGGAACACTACTAATAGCACCCGACAATTAAAGCTTCCTAAAAGCAAATACACACGGAAGAAGAAGTGTCAAGTAAGAAAAATACAGTTAATACTTAAATTAAGGTAGCTCGCTGCACAGCAGACGTGAAGCAGACGGCAGTTACGACGACACTGACTCAACTGGCACTATGGCTGACTAAAGGGACTCTCTCTGACTGTATTCCAAACAAACACGAAATCTATGGTACACTACTAATAGCACCCGACAATTAAAGCTTCCTAAAAGCAAATACACACGGAAGAAGTGTCAAGTAAGAAAAATACAGTTAATACTTAAATTAAGGTAGCTCGCTGCACAGCAGACGTGAAGCAGACGGCAGTTACGACGACACTGACTCAACTGGCACTATGGCTGACTAAAGGGACTCTCTCTGACTGTATTCCAAACAAACACGAAATCTATGGAACACTACTAATAGCACCCGACAATTAAAGCTTCCTAAAAGCAAATACACACGGAAGAAGTGTCAAGTAAGAAAAATACAGTTAATACTTAAATTAAGGTAGCTCGCTGCACAGCAGACGTGAAGCAGACGGCAGTTACGACGACACTGACTCAACTGGCACTATGGCTGACTAAAGGGACTCTCTCTGACTGTATTCCAAACAAACACGAAATCTATGGAACACTACTAATAGCACCCGACAATTAAAGCTTCCTAAAAGCAAATACACACGGAAGAAGAAGTGTCAAGTAAGAAAAATACAGTTAATACTTAAATTAAGGTAGCTCGCTGCACAGCAGACGTGAAGCAGACGGCAGTTACGACGACACTGACTGAGGGAAATGACTGCAAATATTAACAATATAAGTAATATATATTTACAAAGTAACTCTAGTGTTAATGTCGTCGGAGCCTTCTGAGCATCTGGTTTAGACCTTCCACTCTGCCCCAAACCAGAGGACCGGGATCAACCCTGGGTACGATGCTACAAACAGACAGCTTAGCCGCCACCCCGCATTAGTTGCTGGTTGCCTGACAAATCAGCCAGCCGCCGAAAGGAGCCGAGGATGGCCTCAGAACCCAAGCGGTAGGCGTCATTCGTGCCGACATGTGCCACTACATGCAGCCGGTTGCACCCAGTGCGCTCGATAGCCACAGGTAGGGCCTCCTCTACATCGCAGATGAGACCTCCCGGCAAACATACCGAATGCACATTCGAATTCTTTCTCCCCTTGCCTGCTATCTCCCTGAGGTGCTCCATCACCCTCCTAGCATTGGAACTCTCAATGACTAGCCTACCCATCCTCTGTACTTGTCCGGAATGTTCAGGAATATTGACCGCTGGCCCAACAGGAGAGGCATTCCATGCTGGCTCAGAGTTATCATCACCACTGGGAAGCACCTCGTACCTGTTGCTTATAGGGAGCCAGCCGCACGGCCTGCTCCCTCTTTCGCCTTCCGCCCAGCGACACGCGGACCCACCACGATCTGCCACCCACTCTGGAGTGAGGACGGACCGGTCAGATGTTGCGTATCGGAAGCCGCAGTGTATCCGGGCCACCATGGGATTCCAGTGACACCAAAGATGTCGCAGGTCTCGTCACTGGCGCCCCGACGTCACCGCACTAGCTAGAAGCTTGCCGACGGTAGCCAACGCAGCTTCCAGATGTTTACGGACAGCAGCCAACTCTCCTTGTGTCCGCTCACAACAAGCAC
Source organism: Schistocerca americana (assembly GCF_021461395.2). NCBI lineage: Eukaryota > Metazoa > Arthropoda > Insecta > Orthoptera > Acrididae > Schistocerca > Schistocerca americana. The sequence continues at coordinate 923,113,586 of NC_060121.1, read as the reverse complement.
AGTCCATAGCCATATCGTACTGTGTATAAAATAGTTATAAGGTCTCAAATGGCGCTACTGAGTTTGAAAATACAGGGTGATTCAAAAAAAATACCACAACTTTAGGAATTGAAAACTCTGCAACGACAAAAGGCAGAGCTAAGCACTATCTGTCGGCGAATTAAGGGATCTATAAAGTTTCATTTAGTTGTACATTTGTTCGCTTGAGGCGCTGTTGACTAGGCGTCAGAGTCAGTTGATGCTAAGATGGCGACCGCTCAACAGAAAACTTTTTGTGTTATTGAGTACAGCAGAAGTGAGTCGACGACAGTTGTTCAGCGTGCATTTCGAACGAAGTATGGTGTTAAACCTCCTGATAGGTGGTGTATTAAACGTTGGTATAAACAGTTTACAGAGAATGGGAGTTTGTGCAAAGGGAAAAGTTCTGGACGGCCGAGAACGAGTGATGAAAATGTAGCACGCATCCAGCAAGCATTTGTTCGCAGCCCAGGAAAATCGACTCGCAGAGCTAGCAGAGAGCTGCAAATTCCACAGTCAACTGTATGGAGAGTCCTACGAAAAAGGTTAGTTATGAAACCTGAACGTCAACTACCCGAGGCGATGGATCGGCCGCCAGGCAGCCCGTGACAGAGCTCTTCATCACTGGCCTCCAAGAAGCCCTGATCTTACCCCCTGCGATTTTTTCTTATGGGGATATGTTAAGGATATGGTGTTTCGGCCACCTCTCCCAGCCACCATTGATGATTTGAAACGAGAAATAACAGCAGCTATCCAAACTGTTACGCCTGATATGCTACAGAGAGTGTGGATCGAGTTGGAGTATCGGGTTGATATTGCTCGAGTGTCTGGAGGGGGGATACACATTTTTAAAGTTGTGGTATTCTTTTTGAATCACCCTGTATACTAGAGGAGAACAAAGTAACACTGAAAGTTGGTGTGCAGATTTCTCATTGAACTCTAAGACCGTAAGCTATTAAACAGAAATAAATTTTTCAACACGGAAAATTTATGCAAGCAATACGCCCTACACAAGGATATTCTCAAGACTTACGAAAAAAACAAAAACTACGATTAATTTTCTAACCACTAGTCTACACAGTAAAATACACACGTACATTTCACTTCTTTGCAGAAGAACGTGAACAAAAAACAAAAACTAAATTAATTTACAGTTTATCAAACAAGTGCTACTGCTGGACGATCTCAGCTTTTGTACGAAAGTACCCCCCACTTGTTGAGCCATAAAAATGTGGACTTTATTGCACCATCGCTTGGCTGAGCCCGCCAAGAGGCGAGTTAATCTCCGAGAGTGGCTCGTTAACAGCTTCGTACGCCTTCTCCACACCCCCGACCGCCACACATCGTTCTCCGGGTTGCCTAGCGCTGCATTTCCGTTACGTCGGCACCTTGTCGATAGCTCGTAAACCTCGCGTAAAAGGTCCTTGCTCATCGCAGCATGTCAAAAGATTGTCAGTTCACAGTTTTTTGTTGTGATACGCTCTTCTTGACAGAAATGTCTCCTAATTGATCTCAGAACGCTAAGTTTTTGCTCACGAGAAGTACTGAATCCATCTGCTGAACGCAATTACAACACCATTTCAACTCGCTTTGCATACCACATTGTTGGCATTTTTTATTGAGACATATTCTTCTGATTTTGTTATTTGTCTTACCAGAAGTGTGAAGTGGATGCTCTGCACTTTCCTCTGTCCCGTACTTCTTCCGTAACATGGTAACTTCGCCAATCTTTAATTTCAGCATATATTTTTTGAGAAAGCAAGATCGCTTGATTTGAAGATCTTTATTCAATTTTGAGAACAAAGTGTAAATACATAAAAAAATTCAAAAAGTCGGCGACACATATATGTGAACAAACAAACAAAGTGTAATGCCAATCCGAAGATAACAGGACGATTCTGTAGAAACTAGTAATTGGATTAAAGGTCTTAAAATCAAGAGAACTTGACTTTCGCAAAAAATATATACGTAAACAGAGATCGTTCCAACACCATATGCACGTTTTAATTGTAGCTACCAGTCTAAAGCTCCTTTTTCCTCGTCGTCCTCTCCCTACAGAGTTTCGATGACTCTTCTTTGTTAACAACTTCGTCAGAATATAAGCTCCAGTCAACATGCAATATTTTCCTCATTTTTCGCCTCTAGTTTTCTTTGCTCTCCAACGCACCGAACTATCTATTTATTTTCCATTCTGTCAGAAAATTTTACTTGAAACAATTTTTCAAAGCGATTCAAGTATATTCTGTTTATTTTCGAGTATCCACGAGCCGTAGCTGTATGATACTACACTCCAGACATAGGACATGGCGATTATCTTTCTTAGTTCTAACAGAATGCATTTTGTTGTCAACAAATATTTCACCTCAGCAAAACATCTTCTTGGTATCAATATCTCACCTAAAACAATTTTGCTTCCATCGCATAGCTCAATTTTCTGTTGCTGAATTTACGAAGTATCATGAGCAATCTAATTCCAGGGTATTTCCTTCCGCTGATATTTTGACGGAATATTCATGTTGATTCTCAACACTTTGGTCTTTCCTTAAAATTATCCTCATTCCATTCTCTTTTCCCAGTTTTATGACTCTTGTTATCATAAATTGGAGTTCTTCCTCTGATTCTACGAACGCTACTTGATTAATTGTATATCTGAATGTCTTTATCCTTTATCTTCATACTATGCTTATTGCTTTTTTTCTATTTCCTTATCTTTTTGTCTCTAAGCAGAAATATTGAAAAGCGTTGGTGGGAATGAACACCTCATGGACTACCCTTCTTATTTGTTTTCTCATGGCCAGTCCCCGCTACTAAATTCGGTTTTGTGTACCCCATATAGTTACTCTGTAAGTGCCCTTTTCCTCCAGTCTGTACAAAATCTTTCAAGCCTTCTGGTTTTGTGTACTCCATACAGTTACTTTGTAAGTGCACATTTTTTCTAATCTGTACAGATATCTTTCAAGCCTTTCATGGAGATACTCTAGTGAACTCTGTCAAACGCCGTTTTCTAGTCAACAAATATGTCCCTCTTCTATTATTCCTTGACCGTCACCTGCGAATATCCAGTGACATATCGTATCTCCTTTTCTTTCTTGAATCTGATCTGATCCTTCCTTATTTTTCTTTCAGATCTTCCGAGTACAGCATTAAATTCCACTTACCTCGAAAAATAATATGTAGGATGGACTTCGTAGCGGAACCTGAACATATAGCATAAAATTCCCGCCAAATCAGTCGACTACCTCACCTCCATGATGTACTTCTTTGTTCTTGAATCTACTTTGTCTTACTGTGGTCTCTTTATGATCTCCCTGTTACTTTGGTAGTTAAATCTTCTCTTTCACCTGTAGTTGTTTCTTCTTAGCTTTTGGAACCCGTTAAGGGGACATTGTATGTCCTACGCCGCCAATGTTAAATTATCGAATTTTGTGACCCATTCTCTTGGAAACTTTTTAAGACACCAACTTACAATTTTCCTCAATTATTGAATCCACCTTTCTAGATAAACTGAACAAGAATGATTACTGAAATTTAATTGTGGGGCATGTTATCTTTTTTTTCAAACACTCAATTTTTGACAGAATTTTGTAAATAAATGAACACAAATACAAAACAACTCAGGATATTTTAATTATTCTAGTTGTTGAATCTCACACTCGGCATGCTGTGAAAATTTCCTGTCTCTACCATCAGTACGTTTTTAGAAAATGGGTCATTTATTGCAAAAAATGTAGTTCAGAGATATGGAGGTTTAAAACTCTTTTATTACAAATTCTTATACAGACTTACATTTCTGCGCCTTTTATGCACTATAATTGCCCTGACTCATAGTCTGTGTCTTCTTCAGTGTCACAACAGCCCAGTGCTTACCGCCTCCTTTTCTTTCTTGCTTCTTTTGTCATTTGCTGAGCAGCTAACTCTGCTTCACATACACGAAGCTCATCCAGTTCGCGCAGTCCTTTTGCTGTGTTCTGTCCAGATCTTACTCCTAACTTCTCCATACCTTAATTATGTCATAGTTCCCACCGTTAAAAGTTATTACAGCATTAGACACTGCTAACGTTAGAGTCATAAGGCCAACAAACACATTTTTAGGCACATGCACCACACTTCGTTACTGAAGGACTCATTCACATTCTCGGTCTTCCCATGTTAACACTTTTTTAGTAGCTCAGAATTTGCCAAATCTCTGTAAATAGGTTTAACTGTCTCCATTACTGCCAAGGGAAGAGAATGTTTACGTGTAATTTCATGCAGGGTGCCAGAAAATTCAGCTTGCCTATATTTACACCAAGTGTTTGGTGGAGATAGACACAAAGTATGACATGGCTTTTAATCCGTGTTTTCAAGTCTTCAGAAGAAAATGCAGGTCTCACAGATTTGCGTTTCTTGAAGTTACTTTTCCGCTTAGTCATTTTATTTACATATAAAAAGCAATAGAAGTTAGCTTACTACAAAATAGCCGATAATCACACTACTTTCAACGAAAACTAGTATCAGAAACAAAGGACTAATTTCTTTATTCGCAATACCAAATTCTGCGACGTAGCAGTAGGCACAAAACAAAGCAAATCGCAGCCTTCTAGACTGTGTAGTTCCCAAGATATGACTGCTCAGTTTTTGTGTAGCCGCGAAATTTGACAGTCACACGTCAACATTCAAAATATTATTTGAAGGTCTCACAATTGTCTGATTTTAATGTATTATATAACAAAATATTCAGGAAAGTCCAAAGTACATTATGGAGTAGTAAAAAGAAAATGTCAAAGTTCAACGAATTTCACGTAGAACGTCCCCTTAATCCACATATCGTGTTACGAAAAGTATGTTACATTCTGTACTGTTCATTTCTAGCAGATCCAAAGGAAAGCGTTTCTGAAGAAGAGAAATTTGTTAACATCGAGGATAGATTTAGGTGTCAGGAAGTCATTTCTGAAAGTATTTGTATGGAGTGTAGCCATGTATGGAAGTGAAACATGGACGATAAATAGTTTCGACAAGAAGAGAATAGAAGCTTTCGAAATGTGGTGCTACAGAAGAATGCTGAAGATTAGATGGGTAGATCACATAACTAATGAGGAAGTATTGAATAGGATTGGGGAGAAGAGAAGTTTGTGGCACAACTTGACCAGAAGAAGGGATCGGTTGGTAGGACATGTTCTGAGGCATCAAGGGATAACCAATTTAGTATTGGGGGCAGCGTGGAGGGTAAAAATCGTAGAGGGAGACCAATAGATGAATACACTAAGCAGATTCAGAAGGATGTAGGTTGCAGTAGGTACTGGGAGATGAAGAAGCTTGCACGGGATAGAGTAACATGGAGAGCTGCATCAAACCAGTCTCAGGACTGAAGACCACAACAACAACAACCATCTTGGTGTTAGTAAACCATTTGTAATTACTGAGAACTGCTAGCTCAGTGTAGCATCGTTCCTTTCTGTATGAAGTAGAAAAATGCTACTTCACTTTCTTGTAGTATTCAGTTTTCTATCATACACTGATGGAAAAAGTCGCAACACCAACAAATAATTAATGTAGAGTAATGAAACTTTTGAAATAAATTTGTATAAGTAACATATTCAGGTGATTAATATAGTAAAATCACAGTCTAATGTGGCAGCGAGATTAGCGATTACAAATGTGAAATACTCGTACGTTAATAACCGGTGTAACTGCAGAATGTTGAATTCAAGCATGCAAACGTGGAATTGTTCTCCATAGGAGCCAGATGTCAAATTGTGGGATGGAGTTCCATGCCTGTTGCCTTGGTCAGACAATACAGGCACGGTTAATGATGTTTGTGGAGGACGTAGGAGTTGTCGTCCAGTGACGTCCCATGTGTGCTCGATTGGAGACGGGTTTGGTCATCGAGCAGGCCAAGGCAACATGTCGACAATCTGTTAAGCATGTAGAGTTACATCAGCGGTTTGTGGGCGAACGTTATCCTGTCGTAAAATGCCCGCTGGTATGATGTTCATGAATGGCAGTATAACAAGTCTTACCACTACATGACGTACAGATCTGCAGTCAGAGTGAGTGCGGTAGCCACGAGAGCGCTCCTGGTCTCGTACGAAATCGCATTCCCAGACCATAACTCCAGCTGTAGGTAGAGTGTGCCTAACACGCAGACAGGTTGGCTGCAGGCCCTAAGCTGGCCTCCTACTAGTCAAAACACGGCCTCCGCTGGCACCGAGGAAGAACCAACTTTCATCAGAAATCACAACAGACCTCTACCGTGCCCTCCAATGAGCTAATGAGCTCTCGCTTGACATCACTGAAGTCGCAGACGGCGGTGGTTTGGGACCTCTGTAATGCACACTACAGGGCATCGGGCTCGGAGCTGTCCTTGAAGTAACGGATTTGTAGCAGTTCGCTGTGTCACTCTGGTGCTCAAACTGTTGCTACAGATGCAGTACGATGCGCGGTGGCCATCCGCTGGACACCGTTGTCTTCCTTCTGGGTAGTGCCACGTGGCCGTCTGGAGCTAGGTATTCTTGCGACTGAGGCGAAACAAGCGCTGAATCATTGTAAGAGGTACAGAGGCGAGCGAGTGTGCCGGGGCTTACCCCAGTTCAGTACTACCAGCGCCGCGTGATCATAACGCGCCTGTACTTAACATACAATGCACTGAACCATAATCTAAGAGTGAAATTAACAATTAAAATAACTTTTAGAAAATTTCTCAGTGTATCCTTCAGTATATAATGTGAAGATTGTAAGGGCTCAGAATGATCAAATAAAACAGTCGGGGCCGCGCGGAGTGGTCGCGCGGTTCGAAGCGCCATGCCACGGACTGCGAGACCAGTCCTGCCGGAGGTTCGAGTCCTCCCTCGGGCATGGGTGTGGGTGTTGTTCTTAGCATAAGTTAGTGTAAATTAGTTTAAGTAGTGTGTAGGTCTAGCGACCGATGACCTCAGCAGTTTGGTCCCTTAGGAATTCACACACAATTGAACATTTGAATACGTCGGGCAAAACATACGATCTTATGCAAAAAATAAATGGAGCTGAATAATAAAACTAAGAAGCTAAAAACTGTTCAGAATATGCTAATGTGGATTACAATCAAATGTTACATGTCCCAATTAGATCAGATCAATATTTTGGTCCAAATTGGTGCCTCACGAAAAACTGAAGGGGCTAAATATTGAACTCAGAAAGACGAAAATACTTATGTAACCTCAGTTACATATAAGAACATTAACTATGCGAGTTCAATAAGATACCTCTACTAGTTTTCTAGTTATTTACCAAAAAACAAAAAAATGGTTCAAATGGTTCTGAGCACTATGGGACTTAACTCCCCTAGAACTTAGAACTACTTAAACCGTAGGTTTACGGACATCACACACATCCATACCCGAGGCAGGATTCGAACCTGCGACCGTAGCGGTCGTGCGGTTTCAGACTGAAGCGCCTAGAACCGCTCGGCCACTAGGGCCGACACTAAAAAACAAATTTGGAACAAAAATGTCTTTATTCATAATAGATTAAGTGTCCATTTGCATTTGTAATATAAACTTCTACTTACAGTACTCGTTTACATTAATCTAACAATATAGATTTACCAAGTTTCAAGACTATTTTGTGAATAATAATAATAATAATAATTATAAGGAATCTTCCAGAGGAAATTCAGAGTTCATGTTCTACTGTCGCTTCTGGTCTAAAAGTCCTAGCCAGCATAGTTTACATGCTGTCGAGCTCAGACTTTATTAGTAACTAAAGCAAACTTAACTCTTTTTGTACAAAAACCAAGAAGATTGTAAATTGTTAAGTGGCAGAGATATTAATTAATATGCGTTCGAGAAAGGGGCCACTTAGATGCTGCTACCTGTGCCTAAAGCGGATGATAGCAGAAGCTCGGTTTGGCGGGCCGCTGCGCCCCTATACATATTCAACCATGGAGGCAGTTAGAAGAGACACTTCGCACAGAGATAGCAGTCTGTCCACGTCAGTCAAACGCCAGCGTACGCTGTGCCTCGGTTGACGTCAGAGTCGGGCGCCTACCAAAAGCGCTTTCGCTAAAAGTCGGAAGCGAACTCCCGAGGACTGTACACTGCACTGGATCGCTTAGATTTCACGGACGTAAGTCTGTGTGCCGCCCGTAATGTTGACAAAACCGCGTGGCAAGTGCCTAGATTATATTCCAGTTTTAAGGCGAGCAAATAACCTTGGCGATTAGAAGTTATTGCCGGCCGAAGTGGACGCGCGGTTAAAGGCGCTGCAGTCTGGAACCGCAAGACCGCTACGGTCGCAGGTTCGAATCCTGCCTCGGGCATGGATGTTTGTGATGTCCTTAGGTTAGTTAGGTTTAACTAGTTCTAAGTTCTAGAGGACTAATGACCTCAGCAGTTGAGTCCCATAGTGCTCAGAGCCATTTGAACCATTTTTTTTAGAAGTTATTTATTATTAGATTTTGTGCTTTTGAAATTTTAAAGACTATATCCATCAGTTAGAATTCAAAACTTTTATTTATAGTCATAGTTCCTGACCCCATTGAGTAAATAGCAAGTAGGGACAATGTCCTTCAGTAAGTACAAAGAATAATGTGGACTTGCAGACTGGAAATTAAGGTCAATATGTCCTCCATCGCTTTCTGGCTGACAGAAAAATAGTTTTCAAGCTCTTGTAAATGCCGAAGGTAGGTGTAAAGCACGCACAGATAATTTAAATGTAGTTTTTCAAGCTTAAAAAAAAAGTCCGACCGTTTCATTATTTACCCGTCGCCTTAGACGAGTACACTTTCCCTTGACTATCGCTGCCGCCAATCAGGTACAGTGGCTGCCTTCCTGTCAAGTCTTTCCGCAATATTGCATGAGGAACGTCGAGTCTCTCGTAATCCTTCCGGCGCAGTGGATGTCAGAGTCAGTGCAGCTCTATTGCTGCCCGCGAAGGGAACATCTCTTACTAATGAGGGAGCATCACTTCCTAATGTGGGCGTTTCAGCGTTGGTCGATACCTGGTACCTCAGAAACGGTTGCGCTATTGATCTGTAAACGTAACTATTTTTTGCTGACAGTGTATATTAGTGCTGTGGAGCTGTTTCAAAAAAAAAATTTTTTTTTAATTAGTAAAGCCAAGCACAATGCTCTTAACACCAGACGAAGAATTTGAAACTCATCAAACGTGCAGAAAGCATCAGCTTCTGACGTATTTTTTTTTTTTTTTTTTATGAAGATGGCTCTTAACTTACATGTGAAGTTTCATGTGTTATCTACTGTTAAACAGAACGGATTTTATTATAACGTATTTTTATGTCGCCAAAAGCAAGTTATAGTGGTGGCCCGAATTTCTTCAACTATGTCAGAGCTGTGGAGCACGTTTTACAAAAAAAATTATCTTTGACTGTTATTTCGAACATGATGATTTAGTGGAGCAGATGCATAAACCGTTATTAAAACGCCCTCCGCGTGAGTAATGTGTGGAGTGCTTCGTTCTTTATCGATACTTTCCACCCTCAGCGAGTAGAGAGAGACATCTTTGGGTGTGCGATTGCTGTTGTAGACAACAGTGGATCATTGTAAAAAGGAGTAGAAGGTGACAATTGCGCATTCTCGTGTAATATAATAAAGTAATGCGTATGGACTGCTTTTTTCCATTTTGTGCACAGTGCAGCAAGACAGGGTAAGAAACAATGAGTCTACATCTCAAATCATCCTACAGTATTGATCATTTTCTTTTGTGTGCGTCCTATCCACTTACTTCGTATAACAGGTTACGTTAACAACCAAGATGAAAGACGACGGACACCAGAGAGCGATGTGCTACAAAACCTGGAGGTAAGTGTTTGCGCCCCGATTGGACTGGTTGTAAATGCATCAGGAGTCTTACCTGTAGGCTGTAAGGAATGGTGCAATGAATTTATATTGTAATCGTCATTAAAAAAAGCCGTCCAATCAACCCTTTTGCCACTTTCGACCGTTTACAAACGTACAAGACCCCTCCGAACTGCACAGATTTTGCGAACATGTGATTGACAGGGAATGTTGTATAGAGCGATGTAGCTAAGTGAACGCCTTCATGGCAGCAATGCGGGCCCACCTGCGATCCCCGCAGAAGACCAAGTTTCCCCGCTGTGACTGCGCGCCGCGGTGTTTCCTGCTAACTGTTGCCGCCGCACGGTGCCTTGGAAACGGTGGAGAGTGCGGGGAGAGGTAGTCTGGAAAGTTTTGTTGTGCGCTCCAAGTTACAGTTGGCTGTGAAGCCCTGGGGACCCACGCCAGGACAGCACAGACAGGAAAGGTAGAGGAGCGACCTGTGCAACTGTTTATGTGAGGGGTTACTCTGGACAAACACCACCGTAACTGGTGCTATATGCATTGGTGCGTGAGCAACTGTTGATTATATCAGAAACCGCCACAAATACTCGCTACAGAATCGCCAGCGGCTGCTCTGCTCTAAACAGGAGGTAGTTTCTTCCTCTTTTTCTGTTTCCTGGTGGTCATCCTCTAGTGACGCTCTGGTACCACCAACCCTCTACTACTCTCTGGAAACGGGGCAAGGGTAACACAACTCTCTCGTTAAGGTTCTCATATGAAAAGTTCAAATAATTTTTCATTCCCAAATAATAAAAAATCGGTTCAATTTATGTCTGCTCATATATATCCAGGTGCAGATCAGTGTGGGGAGAGGGGAAGAAGGAGGGATTTATCATGGCTGTCATGACCACTTCCAATGAACATTTTACGAAGAGTGTTTACACTTTCACAAATAGGAATTTTTGAATTTATCAGCTAACTTTCTGAGACTAAAGTAGTATGAAAACTAAGCGCCTATAAAATGTCAAGCAGTTCAAGAAAATTTCGGGCAACATTTAACACAAGATACTTTAGTGTTCATTGGCCAGATGGATGAACTTGCTGCCTGACCTATTAGAGTCCCACCGGGGATTCGAGTCCTCCCTCGGCCATGGGTGTGTGTGTTGTCTTTAGTGTAAGTTTAAGTAGTGTGTAAGTCTAGGGACCGATCACGATGACCTCCGTGGTTTCGTCCCATAGGAATTCACACACATTTTTTTAACCTATTACAGAACCATTCCAGCCATTTAAATGTGTGATAATATATCAGGTAGCCAACGAGAGAATATAAGACACAGAAAAACAAACACTAGTTTATTTTAGGTTATTAAAGTAATACAAGCCACTTTTCGTGCTATATAATGTACAAAATTACTGAATGTTGTCCCCTTACTGCTACAGGTGTGAAGCGCAAAAACCCAATGGAGTCTACGTAATACAGTTCTTGCACAGTGGATACGACGTGCTCAAAAAATTGAGTGAAAATTATGTATTATTGTTTGATGTCACGTCCCTAGAGTAAAGTAGTGTGTTAATTGCGATCTCACTCTGCACACGTCTAGGTTGTGATATAGTGTTACTTGACAGTGGGTGCCATGACTTAATCCTGGGTAATTTTTACATTAATGTTTCTCTGAGATATGCAGCTTGCTCAAAATTAATGACGATGTCTTCTACGGATTGATGAGTATTCACTGAGAAAAAAGTTCTTATACTGAGATCTGACGATGGCTAACTACCTTGGCGGAAAATAATAATCAGTACAAATAATAAAGTGTTTTCTTTACCAACAAAGGACATTTTCTGAATCCAATCAATGTTAAGAAGCAAATCCATTGTGGGGAGAATGCGATTTATTTACAGTGGTCCGTCTTTGGGCTTGGAGGGGACTTACTGTTTAAACCACAAAAGTCAGTTCCTTATTCACACGCTAGTTTATAAAAATTGATAATCAATTTCGGATTTGCAGCTATCATTACATCTAAAAATAATTATACTAGTGACACGCAGGAATGCATTTAGTTCTACCACGCGTTGCTGCCGTAATTTTTGGATCTGATGATGGCTCCGAAGCCGAAACCTGTTAGCAAATATAGTAAAGTATCATCTGACCAAGACATTGACTTTCATAATCTAGTCTCATACGAAGGTCATCACTCTCCACTGTAGATCCTTACGACCCAAATTCGAGGACATATTGTGTCGCTATCGGCAGGGACGGTCAGCCTTTGGGCATGATAAAATTCACATACTGTCAGACAGGATGTCGACATTTTGTGAACGAAGCAATCTAGCTCGCTTAATATACATTCCTTTATTTATAACGATGTTTCCGTTGCAATTACATTAGATCAAAAATTTTGAACTTGGCAGGAGCTCCTTTAAATGTAAATTAATATTTTAAGCTAGCTAGATGGCTTTATTCATAAAAGTCCACAGTGGCTGCACACTCATTCAGAAAATTAATCTCCTTTATTAATACCAGGAAGTACAACTGTGTTGATGAAATCAGAAATTTTCATGAGAGTTATGGCTGGACCTAGACTGAGAGCAATGCGCATCTTTGCTGGACTCTGAAATTTTCGTGATAAATGGACATTATGTAGGCAACAGACTCTAAAGTGTGGTATTTTCATAATAATATGGCTTAGGTGCTAGTGTGATATGCGATATTACTGTCACATATCTTAACATGATACTGTTTCATTTTTGCCAACATCTCGTGGTTGATTTGATTTAAACTGTGCTGGGTACATTTATTAGGATGAAAACTTTGCGTTTTTATCACTGTGGAGGTGTTCTGCTAGTGTGATATTTGGATCCTCTTTGTCAGCACTAAGAGGTCAGTGAGTCTCATTAGCAAAGGCGAAGGTCCCTCGGTGGCTGGGCGGTTTTCGCAAAAGTAAGGTTGTGGCCTGCTTCGTGCTATTGTTGACAGAGCCGGCACCCCTCCTAGACCTGAGCAGAAGGCGCCATGCCGCCACTGCCAGCCCCAGAGAATAACTGAGTCTGACATTCGCGCTCCCAGTTTCCTGTATCCAATCGAACTGATTTGCCCCACCGCCATATTTTGCACGAAAAATGCGATCAGTCGATGGGATAGAGCTTCATTCCAGTACTAAGCTGTGTTTTTTACGCCAAGCGTGTCAAGTTTCTACAGTGTCCGTACGAATTTTCGTGAAATAAGCGACATTCACGTTGACAACAGCATTAAGTTATCCCCTCCATATAGGGTTTTATTTCTTTTAAGTAGAGATTGTTGTACGGAGATATACGTTTCAGGTCACATGATCGCCACCCACCGTGAGGGTCCTCGTCTCTCAGCCTCCGTTTGTTGCTGATTTGGAAAATGTAAGTGTTGCAGTTGCGGTAGTGCAATCGACATTCTTGGCAGCGCATTACCTGCTTATTTTGGCATGCAACTTGTGTTCCTTAATTTTTGATATCTTGATGTATAGTTATCTTTGATTTTGCAAGCTGACCAGATGAGCACGTCTTGGTGTGCCTTCTCCATACTGCACACTTTCTACAATGTTTCCATCGTTTTGTAATTTGACTAAGGTTTAGATAACTTCATTCTGTGTTAATTTTTATTGTAAGTTTTGTCAATCATTGGAGCAAATAAAAATCAGTTAATCTCCGTCTTGGCCTAGATTCCTAAATCGAACATCTCCTCCATGGTGCGTTCACCCACTAATAAGAAATACAACCTGTTGCACATCTAAGCTTCTCGTTCTCACTGTGACAGAGTTATCGTTCGGCATAAAGACCAAACTCAACGATCAGTTATAATCAGAATTCAGAGAGAAGTACAAACATCGCATATGTTCGTTCTGTATGATCAACGATTTGTTTTATAACCATACTGCACTTACGCTCCTCGACTCTCATCCAGAAATGGAACTACAACTTCACTATCCGAACAGTGGTGTATGAGAACTTGTCCAATATGATATAGTAAGTTCTGGTCCATGACTACTGCGTATCATAACGTTTATCCAGAGATATGAAACCTATGCTCAGCTGATGATCAGAACTTGATGTCATTCACTCCAACTAGTCGTCATAAAAGACTTGCAAACAAGTGTAATTTGTAAAACTTATTGAGCCAGTATAATCTGCAAGTATCCCACTAATTAATAAATAGCATTAGTTAGTCATGATATTAACGCTGTGCTGCCCACGGTTACAAGTTGTGGGCTATTATTTGTGGAAAAGACCCCATGAACGACTTACACACTAAACGGATCTACTACTAAGAGCACGAGTAAATACTTAATGCTCTTAGATTCAGTTACTTATTTCCAGAGAGAGACTGGCATTTTTAGGTATGCAAACGAGAAACTTAAGTACTTTTTTTATTTATTCATAAAGTTACGTGCTATGGTACATATGCAGGTCACTCCTCACTCACATAAAGTAATCATTGCACAAAATAATGTGGTTAGAATCATGTGTAGAATTTGTCTAATTGTAGGGTTCCATTTTATTTTATTTTGGCTCATTTTTCCTGTTATAATGGGCTTTCCTGCTGTTTTGCAGTGGACCACGAAGGAATGAGCAACACAGCTACAAAACTAATATACCGAGCACTGACTTGGAAAAATCCAGCTAATATTTCAGCATAACCATTTCAGTCCTTAATGTTCAGTGATGTAATGAATGATTCATTTTCGTTCAGTTTGTTTCCTGTGCGTATATGTGATATTATTGTCTCGGAACACAAACTGTTATATGCAATTTTGTCATATGATGACATGATGGAGACCGTGGCTGTTGTTTTAAGACAAATGTTGATGGTGTTACGACACCAACCAGCCACAAATTTACTTACAGTTCCTTTATTCAAAGGGTACCGTGAAATGTCTGTTTGGTTTTCATAATATTCGTCCAACAGATGTAAATGCATTCCCACTGCATTCTTATTGTTGCACACGTTTCACGTAAGTCACATGCAACGAAAACCTGTATCGCAACCATCTGTGTGTGGCGTGTTTATAATTATGTATTATTTATATTTTAGGACAATTACTCTGTAAGAAACACACCACATGTCATAAAGAAAGCGTGTAAACCGCCTGAGGATCAATCAGAACGATTCGAAACCGATAACGGTACCATTTAAATAAAGGAACTGAAAGTAAATTTGTGGCTGGTTGCTGTCCTAACACCATCAACATTTGTCTTCGAACTGTTATATGTTGTATACGCTGCCTTTACCAAGAAAATTTTGATTTTGATGTGCTGGAATTGGTTTTTAACTATCCCATTTCTTACGTTCCAGTCTCCGTTACAGCAGTACAAAGAGAGTACAATCGCTCGTCAAAGACGCTCACTTGACACTTTGTTACGGCTCAAATCTAGGCATTCCAGACTCTTGTAACAACCCACTACACAGAAACAGCGTTGAACTCCAATATTGTTCTCGGTATTTTGTAACTTTCCTATCTGCCTATGTGAACATTTGTAGTATTTTTGAATGGGATGATGCAGCTTTGCGATGACATTCAGAGACTTTCAAAACGATTTCTACACCGATTTAATGTCAATTGCATACTAAAAGAAGCAACGGACGTACAACAGAAAGGTGTGGTACCACCTCATTTTATAATAAGCCAATCAGATTCAAATGTGTTCTCCATCTGTTGACACTGAAGGACGACTTTATTTCCGGTTCCATTGTTTAGCTTTTCCTTCAGTTTCCCTCAGGCTCCAAACTATAACGCTGCGAAGACACAGTCCTCACAGTCAAATGAGTTTGTTGTAACAAGCAAGATACATTCTGTCGCCAACTTAACATTTAGCCATGAAAGAAATATACGTGCCTCTCATTTGGGGATATTATACCGGCCAGAAAGAGAGCCATTAATGCCAAAACAGCATCGTCCGCTATACACAAAGGTTATAAGCGGCTAGGAAGAGGCACATCAAAGGGGTCGCTTCCGGCGCGTGAGCTGTTTCCCGACAGCTTTTGAAGTTCTTTTGTGGGCCCTTCTGCCACGAATAGGGCTTTTTTTAAAGCCCTTAATGACATTTTGGAGGCGGCGCTCACAAAGCCCGCCCGGAAGCCTCCCGCAGAGATTGCATCACTCGTCAATACGGCGCTGGCCGAGCCGCCCCAAGCCGCGGGCTGCGCCGCTGGCCCGCCGTGCCCTCAGGGCAGCCCTGGAGGCAGCCGGCGTCACACCTCGTTTCACGGCGCCGTGGGCCGCACCTCAGCCCCAGCCAGCCTCACACTGTGCCGCATCTTACCCGGAAACGCGAACACAAGAACTGATCGGGTTGGAAGTCTGTGGCTTTGGGATCACATCTGCACGTAAATTCCCGCATAATGCCACATTACACTATGTGATCAAAAGTATCCGGACACCTGGTTGAAAAGGACTTAAAAGTTCGTGGCGCCCTCCATCGGTAATACTGGAATTCAATATCGTGTTGGCCCACCCTTAGCCTTGATAACAGCTTCCGCTCTCGCAGGCATACGTTCAATCAGATGCTGGAAGGTTTCTCGGGGAATGGCAGCCCATTCTTCACGGAGTGCTGCACTGAGGAGAGGTATCGATGTCGGTCGGTGACGCCTGGCACGAAGTCGGCGTTCCAAACCATCCCAGAGGTGTTCTATAGGATTCATGTCAGGATTCTGCTCAGGCCAGCCCATTACAGGAATATTATTGTCGTGTAACCACTCCGCCACAGGCCGTGCATTATGAGCAGGTGCTCGATCGTGTTGAAAGATGCAGTTGCCATCCCCAAATTGCTCTACGACAGTGAGAAGCAAGAAGGTGCTTAAAACATCAATGTAGGCCTGTGCTGTGATAGTGCCACACAAAACAGCAACGGGTGCACGTCCCCTCCATGAAAAACACGACCACACCATAACACCGCCGCCTCCGAATTTTACTGTTGGCACTACACACTCTGGGAGATGACATTCACCAGGCATTTGCCATACCCACACCCTGCCATCGGATCGCCACATTGTGTACCATCATTCGTTACTTCACACAACATTTTTCCACCGTTCAATCGTCCAATGTTTACGCTCTTTACACAAAGCGAGGCGTCGTTTGGCATTTACCGGCGTGATGTGTGGCTCATGAGGGCTGCTCGGCCATGAAATCCAAGCTTTCTCACCTCCCACCTAACTGTCATAGTACTTTCCGTGGATCCTGATGCAGTTTGGAATTCCTGTGTGATTGTCTGGATAGATGTCTGCCTATTACACATTACGATCCTCTTCAACCGTCGGCAGTCTCTGCCAGTCAACAGACGCGGTCGGCCTGTATGCTTTTGTGCTCTACGTGTCCTTTCACGATTACACTTCACTATCACATGGGAAACATTGGACTTATGGATGTGTGTAAATCTCGCGTACAGACGAATGGCACGTGACACCCAATCACCTGACCACGTTCGAAGTCCATGAGTTCCGCGGAGCGCACCATTCTGCTCTCACACGATGTCGAATGGCTATTGTGGTCACCGGTGTGGAGAACCTGGCAGTAGGTGGCAGCACAATGTACCTAATATGAAAAACGTATGTTTTTGGGGGTGTCCGGATACTTTTGATCACATAGTGTATACTGGTGTACAACACAATTCTTATGAAATGGTTTTAATACCTGAGCACTTTGTGATTGGCAACTGAAAGGTATTTTACACTATTACACAGTTAAAAGTCACACACTGCGTAACTTCACATTTCGAACTTCCGATGAAAAGTGCTAGGAACTCGTCCGATTTCATCGGAACCAGTTTACTATGGGATTGTGTGGTGAGGCAGCTGCGTTACATGGTAAGTACTGTGGAATTGTGTACAATGTGAGGTTATGTGGATTTCCTGGGTGCATGTGAGGTATTTTCCACCCCAATGTTAACTTCTTTGTTACCTTAGCATCTCTATATCACTTTCATGTTATAAAAATCACCTACATGTTAATTTTTAACTGTGTCCTGTTACAAGGCAACTGGTAAATCTAGAACACGATAAAAATTAATTAATTACATGAAAGCAGTGACTCAACTTTCCCAATCACATATTATCAACTAGCGAAACTTGCAACTTATGAGGCCACTTTGATATGCACGGACACAGTAAACATTCATCGATATTTAATTTAAATGAATGTATTACCAATAAATCATATAAACTCTTAGCATTAACACAACAGATAAATACACAAATAGCAGACTATCTTCACAGCTAATACTAGAGTGAGATCCAAGTGTTTTTAAACTATTTATTACTTTAGTTCGCAAATTACTATTCTTTATTTCGCGCCGTAGTCTTTTCCCACAGTCTCTATCTTCATTCAAAATCTTCCTCCTCTCGAGGAAATTAAGTGTGGGGTCAGGGACGTTGTGTGGTACCAAACCCGCAAGGCTTCTTTACATTAAAAAAATAATTTAAAAAAGCCAACGATGACTCAACAGTTGTAAGTGTTCACCACTGGGTGCCGCTTTCTTCGAGTGGAAAGAAGCTTAACCCCCCCTCTCACCCCCTCACCGGCCCCCCCTCTCCCCTAGCGCCGATGGTAGGTACCAGGCACCTCTGTCTGTTCAAAGAAGAAACTAACATGACAGTTTTCTCGCAAACTGCTGCCATCGTTAACTTGCAACAAATATCTGCTGTTTTATATGCAATAGATTTTAGCAAGTGTAGCATTCAAAAATAATGTTAGTTTATATAACGACTTGAGATTCATTTTATACTTCACTACTGAGAATGACCCGGAAAACACGTTTTGAGAAACATGCAAACTTCTGGCAATTTTTTGCACAATATGTTTTATTATGGCTTAGTGCAAGAGGTGTTTCGATACTGTTAAGTGGATAATTATATTTTTTTTAATTGTCCAATGCTTTCTTTGTAAAAGGAAAGTGATAGAATAATAATAAATTTCATCGAAAAGTTATTTGATTTATTTACTACAAAGAAAGATATAAAAATGTTTCATGCAAGAATTGCCCAAATGATTGTTAATTTATCATGTATGCCTGATGCTAATTCTATTGTACTAACATATCGCTTGTTTTAGTCAAGCTGTACTACAAATTTATGTTCTCCCTGATTTGATACAATAGCTTCACACAGTGAACAAAAGCACGGTGAATCGTTGGACAAGGCGTGCGTCACCATCGCAACAACGTCATGAAACCTGTCCCATCTTCCGCGTGCCCGCCGGATGTACACGGCTGACTTCTGCAATGTTACAGCGTGCGCACATTCTCATTCGAGGTGATGGGCGGATCACAGTAAAACATCTCGCTGCTGAACTGGACGTCACAGTTGGTAGTGTTGAACACTCATTCAACGGGAGTGTACCCGCTGGGTTTCAAGCAGCCTAACGGAAGACAATAAAGAGCAACTAAGGACCATCTGTGCGTAATTACTTGCACATTACGAGGCTAATCGTGACAATTTTTTGTCAGACATCGTCACAGATGATGAATCATGGATTCAAAGCCGCACCTCCAGTCATGACGAGGATCTTACGGGACTGTGAACGGGTTATTCTGTTTGATGTCCTCACTCATGATGCAACAATCAACTCTGAAATGTATTGTGCTACACTCAGGAAATAGAAGAAACGACTTCAGCGTGTTCGTTACCACAAAAATGCAAACGAACTTCTCGTTCTCCATGACAACGCAAGGCCTCACATAAATCTGCGCACCCGAGAGGTGCTCACAAAACTACATTGGACGGTTCTTCCTTATCCACCCTATAGCCAGGATCTCGATTTCCATCCGTTTGGCCCAATGAACAATGCACTCCACGGGAAGCAGTACGTGGATGATGTAGAAGTTGTTGATGCAGAAAGACGTTGGCTCCTACGTCCACCAGTAGAGAGATACAAGCAGCCATGCAGGCCTTCATAGTTAGGTGGCGTAAGGCCGTCGAATTGAACGTAGATTGGGTTGAAAAATAGGACTTTGTAGCCGGAAGAGTGGGAAATAATTTGGTGTATTGGAATCCTAAATAAAACAAACCTGATTTCAGAAAAAAAAACTGTCGCGTTACTTACTGAACGCCCATCTCATGTCGTACAATAATACTGGTGCGCCGTATGCAGTCATTTGCCGAATGTAAATATGAAGCTACAAGCAAGATAATAACAATAATAGTCGGTAATTTGTTGGCCTAGTCACTCAGGTGTCATCAAAACGTAAAGCTGCCCAGATACGGACATTTTGCCTGTGACTGAGCCGCTTCGGCACACAGCTCTACCGTCGCCGCTTCGCATGCGAGGTGGAAACACGGGTCTCGTTCCATCGCTGAACTGCCCCCACCTGTTACCATGTTCGGTAATTACATTATGTAAACACTGTTAGCAGTTAACTAGTTACCGCTTCCACAGCAAGCTTTCGTGCCATAGATCTACCCATTGCGCAAAGTGGAATATTATCAGTTGCGCTGCTTCAGTTACTGTGAACTCGGTACAAAAACCATTCAGCGATGGATGGGTGAATGACTAGCTAGCTATACTATTTTAGTTTAGTTCTGGACAAACAAAACTGGGCTCCCAATTTCACAGGGTATAATACGCTATATGGAAGGGACAATATTAACATTTAGCCATTAATCACCGAATTCGACAAAATCTCCGAAATAAACAGTCGTGCATCTAGGATAAATTATTGATCCGGTGGAACTAAATCGGGTAGCCAACAATGGAAAAAATACAAAATTAAAAAGAGCACACAAACACACTGGGTACAGATAGAATAAAAAAATCTGTATCACAAAGTGGAATATTATTTTATAACACACTTATTACAGAAAAACACATTAGAACTATGACAATTGGTAGGAGATTGCAAATAAAATTCATTGAGAAACGCGAAATAAACATTCTCAGAAAACTGAGTCTGTGGAATTTGGATGAAACTGATACTACAAGAGTTCCATCAGGTCTCACGCATAACCACAAAAGCATAAGGACATGGCAGTTGCAGTTTAGCGGTCTCCAATATAGAATGGAAAACAGCAGGCTCACAATGACTGTGCTAAGCTTAGCCTCATCGATGAAAAATCACAACAACTGGATAACGTAAGTCAATGAAGATATAAAAGAAATTGGTGTTTGTGAAGGAATCATTCAAGATAGAATGAAATTTAGGCCTGTTATTCACAAACATAAATTTGCTGAGAAACCTACCAGACAAAATTAAGGATGGACAGAAAACGTAAAAAGAAACACAGGTAACGAAGGAAGAGACAACGATTCAAAAGTAAGGAGACAGAGTGCTACACAAATTAGAACACGCTCCTTTGTTCAGCAAAAGAAATAACAAACAGTTTCGATGTTTTCTTACCCTTCTTCTTCTTTCCTCGTTTAAGGGAAGGCGATTTAACAATCAATATTATGTCGTATAAGAAGCGAAGCATTAGCTCATTTTCGTAAAGACATCCCACCAGTTATTGTCACCGAACTACGAAACAGTCGAGCACTGGACAGGGAGTGAGGTAACTCATGTAACCTTGCACCATTCTTTCTTACGTCACTCTGACTCTCGCCACTTATTAACGAAAGAGGCGTACAACGAAATGGAACATCAGCGGAAAACATCGCAGCAGCAGTAGGGGTTTACGTACCCTTCAGTCCAGCGCATGATACGAATAAAGCCTTGGTACAACCGGGCGAGTCTTCCGAAGACAAACGTGCCATTAATCGCCGAAATAACGCTGGATCACACGAGTTGCGCTGTGTACATCTGTAGAATCGTAGTGACAGACCCTCCCGCGTGCAGAGAGCATCCATACGATGACGAAGATCTGAATCACGTTGTATTAGGTTGCACTGTATTTGCTCTGAATCTGTCTGTGGGGTCACCTAGGAAAACAGCAAATTACACTGCCAAAGCCTCATGAGTCGGAACAAAATCGAAATTACCTATGTCTTAGCATTGACATTAAATCTCTGACACATCAAATATGGCTCCCCACGACGCGGAACATTTGCTGGAAATTATTGCGACAAGTTTAGATGTCAAAGTACCATTTCCATAAGCTATTAAAAGTAGAGAAAAGGCACATTGTGCTTCGATAGCCTGACAGGTACTCCATCCTTTCCGTTGGGTGTTCGGGATTAAGTGTTTCTCAGAAGCAGCGCGCCATTTCACCCGAGATCATTAATTAGATCTTACCCTTATTTCACTTCGTTCTATGCGACCTGAGTGCTGTAAAATTGCAAACTGAATAATGTAGTCGAACATCGAAGTTACTGGGTGACAGTTATTCAACTACACTCATGCTCATAAATTAAGGATAATGCTGATACATGGTGAAACAATGATCTGGTGGGCGGTTTGCGGGTTTCAGTCACCTCCGGGTATGATCATGCGGTACATTTCACCTGCGGTCGACGCACGGTGGCGCTGGCAGGAGTCCACATACGCAGAGGTGTGTTGGTGCATGTCAGAGTACGGTGCAGCGAGTAAGTGTGCAGACGTTTTCAGACGTGCTAATGGTGACCGTGTGTTGAAAATGGCTCAAAGAACACATATTGATGACGTTATGAGGGGTAGAATACTATGGCGACTGGAGGCTGGTCAAACAGCAGGTCGTAGCACGGGCCCTCCGTGTGCCACAAAGTGTGATCTCACGATCATGGCAACGATTATAGCAGATAGGAAACGTGTCCAGGCGCTACAGTACGGGACGTCCACAGTATTCAACACCACAAGAAGACCGATATCTCACCATCAGTGCCCGCAGACGGCCGCGGAGTACTGCATGTAGCCTTGCTCGGGACCTTACCGCAGCCACTGGAATAGTTGTCTCCAGACACACAGTCTACAGGCGACTGAACAAACATGGTTTATTCGTCAGGAGACCTGCAAGGTGCATTCCACAAACCACTGGTCACAGGAGAGCCCGTAAAGCCTGGTGTCAAGAACACAGTACACGGTCATTGGAACAGTGGTCCCAGGTTATGTTCACGGACGAGTCCAGGTGTAGTCTGAACAGTGATTCTCGCCGGGTTTTCATCTGGCGTGAACCAGGAACCAGATACCAACCCCTTAATGTCCTTGAAAGGGACCTGTATGGAGGACGTGGTTTGATGGTGTGGGATGGGATTATGATTGGTGCATGTATACCCCTGCATGTCTTTGACACAGGAACTGTAACAGGGCAGGTGCAGTGTGTCCCACCTTCCTCTGGATGGATGATAACTCACGGCCCCACCGAGCTGCCGTCGTGGAGAAGTACCTTGAAGCAGAAGATATCAGGTGAATGGAGTAGCCTGCCTGTTCTCCAGATATAAACCCCATCGAGCACGTCTGGCATACCCTCGGTCGACGTATCGCTGCACGTCTTCAAACCCCTACGACACTTCAGGAGCTCCGACAGGCACCGGTGCAAGAATGGGAGGCTATACCCCAGCAGCTGCTCGACCACCTGATCCAGAGTATGCCAACCCGTTGTGCGGCCTGTGTACGTGTGCATGGTCATCATATCCCATATTGATGTCGGGGTACATGCGCAGGAAACAGTGGCGTTTTGTAGCACGTATGTTTCGGGACGATTTTCTCAACTTATCACCAACACCGTGGACTTACAGATCTGTGTCCTGTGTGTTCCCTATGTACCTATGCTATTAGCGCCAGTTTTGTGTAGTGCCACATTGTGTGGCACCACATTCTGCAATTATCTTTAATTTATGAGCATGAGTGTATATAAAATAAAATGATCGTAACTGTTTGCGTTATGACGTTCAAACTGCGAGGTTGGTCTCAGCGTAGTATGCTCAAGCGCAATGGTTTATCGACGAAGACTACTTTCATTTGGATGGGTTCATCAATTAGCAAAACTGGCGCATTTGAGGGACTGAGATTCCACATTTCGCGATCTATAAGTTTCTTCACCCTCAACGGGTAACTGTGTGGTGTGCAATGTTCAGTAGCGAAATAAACGGTGCGATATTCCTTGACGGCACGATGACTACCGAACGGTAAGTGAAGGTTTTGGATGATTATTTCATCCCCATTATCCAAAGTGACCCCAATTTCGACAAGATGAGGTTCAGGCAAGACGAAGCTCGACCCCGTCGTAGCGGGAGAGTGTTTGACGTTCTAGAGAAGCACTCTGGGGCCAGCAATCTCGCTCTAATGTACCCAGAGGCCACTGGCATGGGCCTCGATTGGCCGCCACATTCTCGATCTGAACACATGCGACTCCTTTTTGTGAGACTACACTAAAGACAAGGTGTGCAGCAATAACCCTAAAACCATTGCTGAGCTGAAAACAGCCATTCAGGAAGACATCGAAAGCATCGATGCTCCGACACTTCAGCGGGTCATGCAGAATTTCACTATTCGTCTGAGCTACATCATCGCCAATAATGGCAATCGTAGCGAACAGGTTATAACATAAATCCGAATATCTGTAGCGACGTTTACGTGTTGAATAAAGTGTGTGCATGCCGTAGTTTGTAACTAACTTACGTTCTTTTATATAGTTCAGTAATTATCACCATGTATTATTTCGTTTATTTCTTTATGAATTGATTTCATATGGCAAGATTACAGCGTTAAGACACTCACTATCATATAATCGGACATCTTGAGACATAACGATCGTTTTTTATCTAGGCAATACAGAATAATAATAATAATAATAATAATAATAATAATAATAACAGATACCCCTCGAATAGGTGTTAAAGCGCTGCTACGGGATAATGACGTGAGCTGGCCACGAATCGAATCCGCCCAACTGACTGACGACAAGTGTCGGTGTCCTGGCCAGCATGGATGTGATTTTTACGTGTTTACGTACATCCTACTAGGTAAATACCGGGCTGGTACCCCAAGTTTGAAAAAAATCACATGTATCTCCACCTGCTGTACAGTTTTATTATATATCTTTTTCGATACAAGCTGCCATTTTAACAGGAGATACTGTAAGGTACAAAACACGATGACACAAGTGTGTGATTTCCTACAATGTAACGTCATGAAAGTTGCGCAAAACTTTTTGAAGAGTCAGACACGTATATAACATAAATCCGTTTATCAACAATACAACTCCGCCAAATACTGCAACTCAAGTATAACATGGGATGAATTACTGCAACAGTTGTTTCACTGAATGTCCATTGTAGTAGATTTACACAATCAAAAAATGGTTCAAATGGCTCTGAGCACTATGGGACTCAACTGCTGAGGTCGTTAGTACCCTAGAGCTTAGAACTAGTTAAACCTAACTAACCTAAGGACATCACAAACATCCATGCCCGAGGCAGGATGCGAACCTGCGACCGTAGCGGTCTTGCGGTTCCAGACTGCAGCGCCTTTAACCGCACGGCCACTTCGGCCGGCTTTACACAATCGAAGTGTGATATTATGTATACATTTGATCTTAATATTAACCACCACAAACTCATTCAGGGTATGCTCTACACAATAAGACACTATTTCGTCGATATATAATATGCAGGTCATAATATAGTCCAAAGATAAATTTACAATATTTAAAGATGAAAATAGTACACGTCCATCAAAGAACATCAGGTTACAGTTTTGTGTTGCCGCTGTATGTATTGCGTTGTTTCTTTGATCACAGCTGAAGTGGATTAATATTCAAGTTAAGATGGCGTCTATTAGTAGTGGTGACAAGGCCACATTACCCAAAAACTTACGCCACATTGGCTTACAAAACTAAATAAGCACTCAACATGGATATTTTTCACTCCCAGACTGAAGGATTATACGATAATGAAATCCTCCATATGCATTGTGTATTTGCTGTTTTACACAGCATTGTGCAAATGTCGTGATCGTAACAAGTTTCATGTATAAAAGCAGTGAAAGTATTAGCAAGTACTGTATTCATAAAATTTATGTACGCCATTCATAACAGCCTTTGAAGTACATCAAAAATTAGTTCACTTCAGACTTTGCCTTCAAACATTTATCCTCTTCCCCACCGCCCTGCTTCTACCTCATCGTTATCGCTTTGGGACTTGATAATTTGAGAAGTTATTTACCAAGAACTTCCCAGTAACCTAACCCTCCAACAACCCATGAGACTATTACTAATTCAGATTTATTTCACAACAACAAATACAAAAACTAAGTGAGGGACAGTCTAGTGTGCCCTATTTTGATGGTGTACTCTGAGATTATTAGTCTAACCTAATGCACAGAACTCTCGAATTATTTGTTAATCTAGGAAGAGAAACATTTACTTTCAAGTGTACATAATGTTTGTCATGGCAAACTGTAAGGTTTGGGATGTCAGATTATCTGCACACTTAGCATCTAGGTATGTATTCCAATATGAGTTATGTACATTGCTGCCTAAGAAGAATTTCACTGCATTATAACCACGTTGTTAACTTCAGAAACTGACATACAAGAAAACAATGTAAGCTTTTACATAACTGTACAATTTTCAGTCATAAATAACATACTCTATTTTTGATTCTCTCATTAATTTTCCCAAATACCAGTGTTTATAGCAAATTACTGTTAAGATTTTAATTAAAATTGCACTGATTAATCCCTGTGAATGCACATTAAAGAAATTGCACGCAACAGTAAACTTGATCATTCAAAAAGTTTTTACTTAGCTTTTAAGTTATTCATATTGTCCATACATTACTTGCATCAGGCTCCCAAACCTACTCCTTAGATAATGTCATCCTCTTACATGGTGGCCTTTGTTTCATAAAGACCGATAATCTAACTGAGTGCCAGGCAGTTTTAATGCAATACTAATGTTGTTATTAGTCTAAACTGACACAGTCATCCCAATTATTTTTCAAACTAAAGAAAAGATACATTTGTTTCAAGTATATGTAGTGTTCTCCCTAATAGATTATTTTGGTACACATTCCCTGCACACTATGGAACTAGGTTAAAATACATTATGTATTGCATTACTGTAAAAGCTGAATTCCATTACATTACTAACAATTTCGTTAACTTTACATAGCAACATGCAAGAAATCAAAGTAATCTTCTACATAAACACTATAATTGCCCATCCTAGATAACGCATAGTCTTTCAATTCTCTTATTAGTTTTCAAGAATGCTAATATTGTACAGGTAAATACAATAAATTTTTTAAATCTGAAAATGCCCACATTAATATCAGTAATTACTCAATAAAAGAAATAAATTGAAACTCTGAATGGATACATATATATTACCTTCACCTTAATGACATAATTTTCACAAAGGTCAATTCCTAAGATGTATACAGACATAGCACAGTATCATTCAGTATGTTTATAAATTATCCCTCTTACTACAATTCAGTCTTATGAAGGTAAGTTCTCGGGAGGGCCCACATATAGGCAAACATTCTTTACATTACAGAAAAATTAGTTTAACCAATGCCATGGTTACATTAAATTGCAAGATATGTACAAAGTTCTCAAGACAATGTTTATTTTTTCAATCTTCCTGCTTGTCCAAGATGTCTTTTGGCTGTAATCTTACGTGACAAAATATTTCTATTTCTTCAAATACGTCCATGCAATTTCTTTTATTAACTTTATGCAGTAATGTTAAAATGCTATTTGGTTGACCTATAGTGTGCTTGTGTGTACCCAAGTGAATGGTTAGAGGAGTTACTGGACTGCTGCTTGTGTTTGTGGAACCTTGTTGTGAATTAGCCACCAGTTGGACCTATGTACAATTTTTCACATTGGGCACAATCAGTTCTCTACATCCCATTCATTCAATTAATGGTTTTCTACCTGACATGATCGTTAATAAACTATTAACATTGTTTTCAGTCTGAAATACAACATAAGCACTATTTCCTCTAAAGATATTTTATCTGAAATGTTCCCATCATATGGAAAGACTATTTATCTGTCGTTCTTCTTGGCCTTAATTTTTGGAAGTGTAGTTTCAACATTATTTTTGGCTTGTCTCAACCTAAACTTTGTCTTGAATCATTTGTCTGCTAAAGTGAGGCCATAACCTCTCTCTATAGCTACATATTTCAAGGTGTCTAGCTCTGCATGTAACTGTTCATCTAACACCAGTATTATTGATACTCTGTTAACCATTGAAGAAGGTATACAAGGTCGTATTGAACTGTTACGAATAATTATGTCTGTGGTGGTTGGTTACCTGAAATTGTTAAAGGCATGCTTGTTGTCAACAACAGACATTGTCAGATCGAAAAAAATTTTTACCGTCCTTATCTGTTCCATTTCTAAATTACTATTAAAAAGTGTAAGCAAATATCATATGTCATCATCACCAAAAACAATTATGTCATCTACCCATCTTTTGTAGTATATTATTTTTAACAATGTCTGATTTACACCCCATTATCATAGCTTCAACATAATCCATAAAAATATTTGCCAGGATTGCTACGAGACAGAAGCTGGTCAACCCATCCAGTTGTCTGTAGAAACGCATATTGGATTGAAAACAGTTTTGTCATTGAATCATATGAAATTCATCAACTAGCTCCATAACCATAGGTATTTTCAAACTATTATGAACAGTTAAATTTCATCTAACAATCTCTCCAGGCTCAGTTAGTGATAAATTAGTGTAAAGGTTTTTTTTTACATTAGTTGAAAGAAGCCTAGCTCTATTAGGGACAATGAAGTTTTTTACACTGTTGATGAACTCATTTCCGTTTTTTTTGGCATGTAATAATTATGAGAAACATTCATTTCTCTAATAACTGAATCGTTTTTAGCTAAGTAGGACTGTTTATTTATTTTGCAGCTGGAGTAATTGCAATGTGTCTTTTATCAATCTTAGGTTTGGTCCACAGTTTTGGAAATACCAGGTTCATTACTACAAGCCATTTTTTCTCCCAGTCATTGAATAGGAAAGAACACTTCCTCACATAAGCATGTGTTCTTGCTTGATATGTAGGTGTGGTATCCTTATCACCAATAATGTTATTTTCATTAAAGAAAGTGAGCACTTTTGCTGTAATTTTCTAAATACATGACCACAGACGAACTACCTTTATATGCTTTCAATAGCAAACTAACATTACCTTTTAACTTCTTCATGATTGCTTTCATTTGCCTTTTGTCATGTCCTACCAGTGCCTCACATGTTGTTTGAAGAATATCATGTCGTTCTTGACTAATGATCTTTTCAATCTTGTTCATTAGGAAATTCTTATAGGCTACAGAGCCACTTACTTGATTAATGGCAACATTTGTGTGAGGGATGAGCCTCTTAAAACTTCTATAATCTAATTTATTTAGGAGATTAAATTTCGAGTCTTTCTCAAGGAAACAAATTTCATCTGTAGAAAAAACAACGTTTTTCAGATTCACTACTCTGTTTTAAAATTAAAGATAATTGGGAGTCTGTTCAAAACTAGCAGATTTTCCTTACTAACGTTTAGTCTGTGTCTCTCAGTAACTACAAGTTTTCCTTGATACAAAAAATGACCAACAGAATCAATTAAATTATTCATTGTGCGATAGACAACTAATTCCATAATTTATAAGTGAATTAAGTAATTTTGTCTAACGCAGCCAAAATCCAGTGATTAATGTGGTTTTTTTAGGTAAAAATTTTAACCGTAATTGGTTATGAAGCGTAACTGTTAGTTTCGTTTCTTTAAAGCCTGTGAGGCTATTTGCATTTGAAATTAATTATACTGTGTGGAAATAATTTCGTAATGACAGAATGTGTAGCTTGATCTAAGGATCCTCACACTTCAGGGCCATGAGAATGTGGAAAGGCAAAGTGCATTGTTTTGTGTCATTGGTCACACTTTCTTTTTTCTTTTTGTACTTCCTAACAAGTGAAAGTATGAGTGACGGTGTGTTTAAGCTAGTAGCAGAAAGGCTAGCCAAAGATACCGTGAGGATGGTAGTTTGGAAATATGAAACTGTACTGAAGACTGGGTAAAGAAACTGGCAGACGTTAAGGATAGTAGAATCAAAACTTAGAGAGGGTGACAGGTAGCTCAGCCAACAGCAGGAGTCTTGTTTTAGTTGTCTGAAATGCAGAGAACATTGAATGTGGTGTACCCCATTTTCGGCAGTGTGTTCCAGACTTGCTGAGAAGGAAGATGTCGCCATGCTCGAGGCCACGATGGCAAGAAAAGTGTCCGGTA
The DNA here is from genome assembly GCF_021461395.2 of Schistocerca americana. Taxonomy (NCBI): domain Eukaryota; kingdom Metazoa; phylum Arthropoda; class Insecta; order Orthoptera; family Acrididae; genus Schistocerca; species Schistocerca americana. The sequence goes on along the minus strand of NC_060121.1, from coordinate 923,083,702 downwards.
AATGAGCCACACATTCGTTAATCTTTCGAGAAATGTATGCTTTATAGCCAGTGTCGATGGTCGATGGGAAAACGAGTGACAATATGATTATTTTGACAATTTTTGGGCTAATTAACTGGTAGCAATATAGGGACTTAGGTTCATGAGATGGAGTATTAGCCATGATCTTGGTACTCAGGTAAGTAAATAGTTAAAAACTACAGGTCTTTCAATGTGTAGCACTATTGAAATGGTGTGATTTCGTGTATGGATTGTAATGGTTTAAGGATAATTTTATATACCTTTCTTTGTATCATAGCAGGAAGTACAATTGACAAGAAAAAGGACGAAGATCTTAGGCCATGAAAATTCTCAAATTTCTTTCACTGTTCCGCTTTAGAAAGGTTTTACATGTTTGTGGAAATGAAGCAGAAAATTTGAAATTTTTTGGAAAATTTCTTTGTGTTGGGTACTGGTGTAGCGGTTTGTGCTATGTGGTGACAGTGAATAGTACATACGGGCATTAGGTACAAAATAGTTGAGTAGGTATCAGAAGTAACTGTGAATTCAAGCTCAACCTAATGTGGGATAATTTTCAGTATTTTGTGTCGTTTCCTTTGTACTTAACTTATGGAATGCACTTCGTGCCAAATCAGTTAGTGGTTCTGAGATGGCTCACTTCTTCCTTTGTTGTTTAACGGCAGTTACAGCCCAGTGAGTGTATTTAAATAATTTTATAATGCCTTTCTTCCGTGATTTCTTTGTGAAGAGTGGCGGTCCACGTGGCCCCCTCACACGTGTGAGCTTGTATTATGAGAGCTCTGCGCAAAGATTTTGGTTATGAGAACATAACAGAGAAAATAAATCGTTGATTGCGCAATAGCAGACGTGTGTAAAATTTGTACGTAGGTTTTGAGCATTTGTGTTACTCTGTTCTAAGAAGAGTGATGGACAATAGACGCTTGTAATGTTTCCAATAGTTTCAGTTATTCAAAATAGTAATATTACTTGTAGAATGTAAGAACAATTTTCAATCCACGGTAATTTATCGTTCATGGTGGCGTTCCCGAGAGTGATCATATAACCAATCAGATGCAATTCACTGCTATTATATGTGAAACTTGTTACAACCATGAATTTCGCAAATGCTGTGTAATGTACTAAACACATAATATGTATTGGGTATTTTATTATTGTAGACTCCTCCATTTTGGGAGTGAAAAATATCCATGTCGAGGGCTTATTAGTTCTGTAAACAAATGTGGCGTACATTTTTGGGAAATGTGGGCCTGTCACCACGGCTAATAGACGCCATCTTAACTTGAATGTTAATTCACTTCATCTGGAGAAGAAACAATACCTTAGCTATACCGGCAACACTTAACTACAGCCAGATGTCCTTCAATGCGCATGTAATACCTTCTTCATTTACTGTTGTAATTGCATCTATGGACTGTATTATGACCTGTGTATTATATACTGACGAAATGGTGTCTTCATGCATAGACTTGCACTGACTGAGCTTATGGCGGTTATTTGATGTTAAGATCACATGCATACATGCTACCAAACTTTGATCGTGTAAATATACTACACTGGAAATTCAATGAAATAATTATTTTGATGATTCATCACAGATTATAATCGTGTTTCCGCATTTGGCAGAGATATATTTTTGACTAGCTGATGTGCATCAACCGATGCTTCAATAATTTTTGCACCTACTTTTATTTCGTATTTAGTAGGAAGTCACATACTTGTGTTATCCTGTTTCGTATCTCGCAGTGTCCCCTGTGAATGTGTTAGCCAGTACCGAAAGCGGCAGATAATAAAATTGTACAGCTGTTGGCACAAAAGGTGATTTTTTTTTTCAAATATTTATCAGCTGCCGATAACCACTTGACGAAACTAAGTCGCTCCTTAGTCACTCATTTCGCAAACATTTAGTAAAACTATCGCTCACTTTCCCATGAATATCGCTACGCACAGACATACACATTCCGTCCTGAGGATTAACTGAAGGGTATCTGGCCATCCCTTAAACTAAGCATGCCTCAGCCGTTACCAACCATGCCGACTCTGCCGCAGTGCTGGACAAAGACACAAGAGAAATAATAATAATATATACAACAGTCATTATGATATGGATAGTAAATTTTTAGGAACTAATTACATATTTCTCATTACACTGGAGACATTACGATGGAATGCTTAACTAGAACGGCCGACCACATCAAGACATCGGTTTTGACGATAATTTCTCTTCGTCTTCACAGGAAATTTAAAAAGGGAAACCGCAACTCGTTGGACCAGACCAGCCTCCTCGATGTAGCTACTGCCCTGTTTCGATGTTGTCTGACGCAGCTCTGTGTGTATGTGCTATTGTGAACAATGATCTTTTGTGAGGTGCACTACGGCAAACATCCATTCACTGACAACAGCAATTCCTGTCGGGCTTGCAACCTATTGTCATCAACAAGAAGTGACACTTGTCTACGATCCCTATGGGCTAAGATATTTTTGCGATCATTGTTCTTAAGCCGTGTCACATGGATATAGGTGATGTACCATTTCTTATAGACAAGTTTGAAAGTCAGCGTTGCTTCATTAAAAACTCGAGCAACCTCCTTCACCCTGTCGTCATAGGCACGTCCAAACACATATTTCTGCCATTGTGTCACATCTCTATGAAGGCCCATCTAACTGCGCTGATCCCATACACCCAACGGGCACACACACACACACACACCACTTCAGTCAGTGGTAGAGTGTCACGTGACTGTCCAGTGCCAGTTCCAACCTATCTACACCTCTCCAAATTGACCTGTGTTCTCCACTATGGGAATGACCAGTGTTTTGTTCAGTGAACTTACAGACAAACGGGTAAATGCAAAGTGAGCCAGCATCAGCCCGCTACCGGTCCGACAAGTGAGTAGTTTAATGTATGTATCTGGCAGGAGCGCAGCATACTCAAAATCTCGTGCGGAGCAGTAACTCGCCAGTCAGAAAACGTTCCGTAAAATGAATCCTTAAAGCAACATGCCAATAAAGAGCACAGTAAACATCACGCTACTTATTACCAATCTACAAAATAATAAAAACAGGTGCTACACAAGAAAATTGTCTTGCTATATAAGATAATGAAATGTGTAAATGACGATCAATTAACATAAGAAAGGCAGCTCCCCCTCAGGACGGGTATTTAATTTGAAATGTATAATACGTCACAGAGTGCATAGCTATAACTTTTTTGGACATTATTTCTTGATGAGAATTTGCCGTTAAAAGTAAAATGGCAAATCAAATCCATGAAACACAATAACAGTCTTATAAGTAGAGTTCATGAGCGAAGTTTCTAAGCTGTTTAAAATAAAGGCAGGTGTAAGATAAAATGATGGTTTATCACCAGTTCTCTTCAGTTGTGTATTAGAAAAGAATTAAGATATTGCAATTAAATATTAAAAGAGTGTCAAGTACCACAATCAAAACTCGTAAGAAAGAAACAATGTGTGGAGTCTGCAGACAGTTTTGATGCAATCTATGAAAATTTTCCAGCTACAGAAATACAGTTCAATCTGATCGAACAGAAAGTTCTAAGAATTTCTGCAGAGAAAATCAGATTTATCACTACAAAAACTGGAGGTCTAATAAGAGGCAAAGAAGCCTGCAATTAAGAAGCAATTAAGAAACATATTACAATATAGAAAAAAACAGAAGCAGCAACATTTTTACAGATACATTGATCAAATAGAAAAGCTAAAAACGTTTTGATTTCGAAGAGACATGAGTCATGGAAGCAAGTTAGAAAAAAACGTAAAGGAAAGGATAGACAAAATGTAAAGGGCATTTGGAATTATAAAAAAATTTACGTTAATAAGTGAATATTAAGAAATACATAATTAATGGTTTAAGAATGATCGCGGAAACAGGATGCCTCTAGGCAAGAGAATCCAAACATTTAATTATGAATTAGACCAACGAGAAACAAATGGCTCTGAGCATTATGCGACTTAACTTCTGAGGTCATCAGTAGCCTAGAACTTAGAGCTAATTAAACCTACTAACCTAAGGACATCATACACATCCATGCCCGAGGCAGGATTCGAACCTGCGACCGTAGCGGTCGCTCGGCTCCGGACTGTAGCGCCAAGAAAGGCACGGCCACTCCGGCCGGCCCCAACGAGAAACATTAGGGAAATGAATCACGATGAAAATTTTAGGTCTAATCAGAGGCAAAGAAGCCTGGCAATTAAGAATCAATCAAGGAACATACTGCAATATAGGAAAAACAATAACAGCAATGAAAATAAGAATTTTTGGACATTTATACGGGATGAGTGACTATAGGCTCATAAAGCATATCTTCGTGTAAAACTGGTAAGAGAAGTTAATAAGGAGTTGGATCCGAATTGTTAAAAAAGATTCAGAAAATGCGCAACAAAAGCAGAAGAAGAAGCAGAAAGAGAGATTTACAGGAGAAAAATGTTGTATTTGTAAGGATTCCAAGCAAAGAGCAAAAATAGGACAGGTGTGAGGTGGTCTGATGACAGCTAAAGGAGACATACTGAAATAATGAAAGTGGAGAAAAAAAGCAAAAAGAATTTAAATCGTCACGTGGTCCTTAGTTGGCCAAAATTGAAGGAAGTAAAAAACTACTGTCTCAGTTACCCGTTTTTATCTATAATCATTACAGAATCTACAACTAATAACTACCTGTCATGTTGCGACACATCTGTGTTACCAAAGACTAGCAATGTCAGAGGATTACAACAGTCCTGGCACCAAATGCTAACGAGATCTCTTTTTGAAGTGGAAGCAGCCTTTAGCAATCGCTTCTGATCTCGCTGCAGACATCAGTACTTCAATAGCTTTTCATGTAATCTCTGACCAAATTACAACCTGCCTGGTCTAAAATCTTAAGCAATTTCCATCTTAATTCTTCCTGTAACCTCGATTCATTTTTCCTCAGATCTTAAGGTGAAAAATTTATGGAACAGCAGAATCACAGACTTGCTAATACCGGCCTTCTTTTGTGAATAAAAAACTTGATTGATTTCTCTGTAGCACTAAATAATTTATTAGCTGGGTCTGGTCATCCGCAAGCAGCTATCTATAGCGATTTGTATTGCGATCAAGACTATTATCATTTGCAGTACAATATACGTTTGCTGAAATAACAGACTCACTGCAGTTGCAGAAACCATCTCATTAAAAATTTAACACTTATAATTTTTTCTCCGAAGCTAACTTCGGAGCTTGAGAAAAGCCCAGCTGTCACTAGAACATATCCTCAGGTCTTTTAACAGTCTGTTCTAAAGATGAGACGCTGCTAGAGAAATGGAAGATCTGAATTATATGAAGAGACGTTTTCATACTTCGCAAATTTTTCTGTGTGCCTGTCACACAAGTCTAGCGCAGGAGAACTAATTGAAATGAATGTGGTGTAAAATTATTTTGCTGTCACCAGCGCCCATTGCGCAGATGTAAAACACGCACAGCAGTTCTTTTGAGTACAATTCTGGTTCTCGCGCTGTAATCCCTCTTTAAGTTGTCTGCTAATTCAAAAGGCGACCGTACACGGTGACGGTAAATGCTACAAGGCCCCACACTCGCTACACTCGCTATATCAAAGGGGAGTGTAACGTCGTCATTACATTTAACCAAGTAATATATTCAGACTTGACACGTCGGAAACAGGGACTCTAAGGAAAAAGCTCCTCTGAATAAATTGGCACTGCTTAATGACTGAGCGGAACAGTGGCATTTAGTTTTAACTACACAACGTACTTGCGTGGAAGTAAGCTTCATTTTACCTGTACCGTCAGATCAGACACGGGTGCTAGAAGCGGCGGACGGGAGAGGCCTTCCATGACCAACCCCCTTAAATGCAGCAAACTTTTTGAGAATAAAGTGTAATATTCTCATATATTTTCTACTACTACAAACAATTCACCTTTACTGTCGTGGAACAAGGTGAATGAGCGCACTGCATGAGTAGCGAATCAGATTCTTGACTTTGTGTTTAGTTTTATCTGTGGTTGACTTGATTGTCAGTTGTGCAGTACTGGGGCACTTTTATTTGAGGCGTTTTAGCGAGCAGTTAAGTTTTTCAGAGAATGATATCAGTTATTTGTGAATCCGGGAGAACTATCTGGAATACTATATTATTCAGCTGAAAACACATTAATAATTCTTTCTGATTCTATATACTGATGGAGAAGATCTTGGAGGAATTTTAGAGCTAATAAGGCATATGTAAGAACGAAATGTTTGTTTGTCAGAACTCTTAATTGAAAGAAATCATTCTCTATTAGATAACTAATAACATCCACGTTTAGATTTAATTTGATCTCTTTGTTTTCATTATGTCACAAATAACACAAGTGGTTGATATGTTTGTAATGAGAGAGTTTCTTCTTATGTTGCGCAATCTTTTTGTCAATAATCAAAGTTTGATTTTTCAAGAATGATTTTCTTCGAAAGTAAAACCCACCTCCATGATCGATAGTAAAGTTTAGAATATTTCGTCGTGTGTGCATTGCATATTACGCCACACGAAGTCAGAGATTGTTTCTGACAACCAAGAAGAAATTAGTAGTGAGTAGTTTATTTTCCTTTAGCTGCTGCATATTCTGACTTGTATTTTCTTTCGAGGACGTCAGTACTCCAGACACAAAAACAGCATGCTGAATAAGAGGTGAGTCAGTCTTATTTAAGGGCAGACCTCACCTTACATTCCTGAAAACCTTACGTAGTCGGGATAGTCAGGTGTCGTGCTAGCAAGTAGATTAATTTTCCGTAAACGGTGGTGGTATTTTCACACAATTATTTTCTTCGTAGTAAAGTAGTAATTTATGTTTGTACATACTTCAAGTCGAACACTGTACTTTATGTTACACAACGTTCATCATTTACATCGGTACTGAGTATTAGATATATAAGGCAAGTTTTTATTGTGCATACAATTCATTTCTGTTGGCACTTAATTAGATCCATTTTCTTTATTTCAAATTTTTCATTTCATGAAGTTCAAAGTTTTATTTGACGACACGGTTCACATGCGCAACACAGGGTCACCCAATCGTCTATTTTGCTCAGCAGCTGAATACAATACCAAAAGTACACATTACATGAGAAGAAAGTTTTTGAAATTATTATATTCTGTTTTCTCACACAGAGACAATTTTTTGTAAATAGCTTACAAAAGGAATACGAAAAAGGTCTCGAAAATTGCAAGAAATGCTGTAAATTATGAGCTATATTTCACACAGTATACTTTTCAGCTGCTTGTGGAAGAATGTGTTGACGTGAGTGAGCTTATGATGTGACTGTTTAACATTCCAACCAGTCTTACCGTCTCTTTCGTCTACAACAAATGCTGCATTGTTCATAAGTCCACATGTAGAACCGGCAAATCACAAAAGGCCGAAAGGGAGAGAATCTCCACTAAGACAAAGAGAGAATGGTAAGACTGACTTCGTGAATGTAGGTGTATGTGACTCGAAACAATAAGATTCCGTTCATTTACGCACTCTTATTAGCCCAGTCTTGAAACATGTCTATATAGACCTAGAGCTAACTGAAATAATGAAAATGGTGATTGCTGCACACTTCGATTATATTATATAAATTATGGAGTTGTCAAAATTATGAGGATTTGTTACAGCCATAGTTCTTAAATTAATTACATGACACTTGGAAACGTGTTCTTCTCATTTATGTACTAATACTTTTCCAGTACAAGGCTCCTATAATTATATTTTCAATTTCAAATCGCTGTAGAAAGAGACGCTGCTCAGAATGACGTCACTATTTAACAGCATATTACTAACGCAGGGGGAAATATCATGGAACAAAAAAAAATATGTAACGCAAATGTCCCCAATAAATGGCGCTGTAAGCGTCCTAACGTGAATGGAGTCGGCTACAAATGACAGCTGAATCGCATTGCGACGGATATGGTTTGAGTTGTACATCAGTACTGTTTAATGAGCATCCATAATGTTTAATGTGCGACAGTCAACAGCTATGGCACAGTTAGGTAAGCCTGTCTACCACGGCAAGGTCGTACCATCTGATGGGAAAAATCGGTTTTTAAGTGTCCTGACTCCAAAAACCGCATAAAAAGCAAAACATCATTGGTTTCTAATAGTCGTGAGATTAGCGCAGGGCATATTCCAATATGCTGCCCACCGTTTTCAGCCAAAAGCTTAAATCGAGAAACGGTGTGTTCCGCAACAAATCGGAGTGTCTCGTGGTCACGTTCAGAATTAATTGCTCAATGTGTGCCTCTGATTCAGCTACGGTCATAATTGGAGCATTGAATACATCTTTCATGTAACCCCACAGCCAGAAGTCGCGCGGATTAAGATCAGAACGATCTGGACAGCCAGGCAGTAGGGAAGTGACGGTTGATAATTCTAGCATTTCCGAAATTCCTCTGCAGCAGCCGCTTCACTGGCTGTGCACTATGTGGAGGAGGGACATCTCGCATAAAAATGATTCTACCTACACATCGACACTGTTAAAGGCTTAAAAATGATCGCACCTACACATCCACGCTGTTAAAGGATTGGAGTAACGTTCGTGCACAAAAGATTCTAATAACATTTACCAGCGACGGTATAGGTAATGGGATCCGCAGGACGCATCTGCTGGAAAACATACCGCCCTACGACAAATGATGCCGCCAACCCGCACCACACCCTCACCTTTGCAGAATGATGTGATATCGGTTGACATAGCAAAAGCACTCCGTCTTCAGGCCACAAGTAGCCCATCGGGACTATCCGACCGCCGTGTCATCCTCAATGAGGATGCGGGTAGGAGGGGCATGTGGTCAGCACACTGCTCTCCCGGTCGTTGTGATGGTTTTCTGTGCCCCCACTGTTCGGTCGAGTAACTCCTCAATTGGCGTCACGAGACTGAGTGCACCCCGAAAAATGGCAACAGCACATGGCAGCCCGGATGTTCACCCATCCAAGTGCCGGCCACGCCCGACAGCGCTTAACTTCGGTGATGTGACGGGAACCAGAGTTTCCACTGCGGCAAGGCCGTTGGACATCGGTTGAGGTGCTTGCTGATTTTCCATTACCCATACTCTGCAGTTCTGCGTACTAACATGCACTTGAAAATGGAAATGGGCTTCGTCTGTGCACAGAATGTTTCATGGCCATTCACTGTCCACTTTCACGCGAGCAAGAAATTCCGGAGCGAACGTTTGTCTTTTTGTCAGGTCACACACGGTCATGGGTAATTCTGTTTGGATAGGTATGCAGGACGTTTCGTACGATTTTGTGCACCGTGCTCGCAGGCATGTTGAACGTTTGGACAGTTCCTCTTGCAGTACACGTTTGCACACCATTGCTCGACCCCTCCTGCCGTGCTGTGGCCACATCTTCGACAGATGTCGGATCAACTGCTTTCCTCCTTCTGCCACACTGCACTTCAAAAGAACCTGTAATAATTTTCTCCAGACTCTTAGCAGGTATTGAGTCAATGCCTTTTTCATTCCCTTGAGTGTCCGAAACTGTCTGCAGGCTACTGGCGCACAGCCAGCATTTTTGTAAAAGAGCTTTAGCAGCAGTGCGGGATCCACCACGGGGACAGTCATGTGAGGCGTCTCGGACGCAGGCTGAGGAACAGCTGCGTGCCGCGCATCTTTTGGTGTGCATGTTAGAACGCTTACAGCGCAATCTATTGGTCAGTTCTTCGTTATTTTCCATTTTTGTGTTCCATGACGTTTCTCTCGGCGTCAATAATAAGCTGTTCAAATTTGACATCGTTCTGAGCAGCGATTCTCTTTCTACAGCGACTTGAAACTGGAACTTTAATTACAGACGTTGGTCAGTTCTTCGTTATTTTCCATTTTTGTGTTCCATGACGTTTCTCTCGGCGTCAATAATAAGCTGTTCAAATTTGACATCGTTCTGAGCAGCGATTCTCTTTCTACAGCGACTTGAAACTGGAACTTTAATTACAGACGTTGGTCAGTTCTTCGTTATTTTCCATTTTTGTGTTCCATGACGTTTCTCTCGGCGTCAATAATAAGCTGTTCAAATTTGACATCGTTCTGAGCAGCGATTCTCTTTCTACAGCGACTTGAAACTGGAACTTTAATTACAGACGTTGGTCAGTTCTTCGTTATTTTCCATTTTTGTGTTCCATGACGTTTCTCTCGGCGTCAATAATAAGCTGTTCAAATTTGACATCGTTCTGAGCAGCGATTCTCTTTCTACAGCGACTTGAAACTGGAACTTTAATTACAGACGTTGGTCAGTTCTTCGTTATTTTCCATTTTTGTGTTCCATGACGTTTCTCTCGGCGTCAATAATAAGCTGTTCAAATTTGACATCGTTCTGAGCAGCGATTCTCTTTCTACAGCGACTTGAAACTGGAACTTTAATTACAGACGTTGGTCAGTTCTTCGTTATTTTCCATTTTTGTGTTCCATGACGTTTCTCTCGGCGTCAATAATAAGCTGTTCAAATTTGACATCGTTCTGAGCAGCGATTCTCTTTCTACAGCGACTTGAAACTGGAACTTTAATTACAGACGTTGGTCAGTTCTTCGTTATTTTCCATTTTTGTGTTCCATGACGTTTCTCTCGGCGTCAATAATAAGCTGTTCAAATTTGACATCGTTCTGAGCAGCGATTGTCTTTCTACAGCGACTTGAAACTGGAACTTTAATTACAGACGTTGGTCAGTTCTTCGTTATTTTCCATTTTTGTGTTCCATGACGTTTCTCTCGGCGTCAATAATAAGCTGTTCAAATTTGACATCGTTCTGAGCAGCGATTCTCTTTCTACAGCGACTTGAAACTGGAACTTTAATTACAGACGTTGGTCAGTTCTTCGTTATTTTCCATTTTTGTGTTCCATGACGTTTCTCTCGGCGTCAATAATAAGCTGTTCAAATTTGACATCGTTCTGAGCAGCGATTGTCTTTCTACAGCGACTTGAAACTGGAACTTTAATTACAGACGTTGGTCAGTTCTTCGTTATTTTCCATTTTTGTGCTCCATGACGTTTCTCTCGGCGTCAATAATAAGCTGTTCAAATTTGACATCGTTCTGAGCAGCGATTGTCTTTCTACAGCGACTTGAAACTGGAACTTTAATTACAGACGTTGGTCAGTTCTTCGTTATTTTCCATTTTTGTGTTCCATGACGTTTCTCTCGGCGTCAATAATAAGCTGTTCAAATTTGACATCGTTCTGAGCAGCGATTCTCTTTCTACAGCGACTTGAAACTGGAACTTTAATTACAGACGTTGGTCAGTTCTTCGTTATTTTCCATTTTTGTGTTCCATGACATTTCTCTCGGCGTCAATAATAAGCTGTTCAAATTTGACATCGTTCTGAGCAGCGATTCTCTTTCTACAGCGACTTGAAACTGGAACTTTAATTACAGACGTTGGTCAGTTCTTCGTTATTTTCCATTTTTGTGTTCCATGACGTTTCTCTCGGCGTCAATAATAAGCTGTTCAAATTTGACATCGTTCTGAGCAGCGATTCTCTTTCTACAGCGACTTGAAACTGGAACTTTAATTACAGACGTTGGTCAGTTCTTCGTTATTTTCCATTTTTGTGTTCCATGACGTTTCTCTCGGCGTCAATAATAAGCTGTTCAAATTTGACATCGTTCTGAGCAGCGATTCTCTTTCTACAGCGACTTGAAACTGGAACTTTAATTACAGACGTTGGTCAGTTCTTCGTTATTTTCCATTTTTGTGTTCCATGACGTTTCTCTCGGCGTCAATAATAAGCTGTTCAAATTTGACATCGTTCTGAGCAGCGATTCTCTTTCTACAGCGACTTGAAACTGGAACTTTAATTACAGACGTTGGTCAGTTCTTCGTTATTTTCCATTTTTGTGTTCCATGACGTTTCTCTCGGCGTCAATAATAAGCTGTTCAAATTTGACATCGTTCTGAGCAGCGATTCTCTTTCTACAGCGACTTGAAACTGGAACTTTAATTACAGACGTTGGTCAGTTCTTCGTTATTTTCCATTTTTGTGTTCCATGACGTTTCTCTCGGCGTCAATAATAAGCTGTTCAAATTTGACATCGTTCTGAGCAGCGATTCTCTTTCTACAGCGACTTGAAACTGGAACTTTAATTACAGACGTTGGTCAGTTCTTCGTTATTTTCCATTTTTGTGTTCCATGACGTTTCTCTCGGCGTCAATAATAAGCTGTTCAAATTTGACATCGTTCTGAGCAGCGATTGTCTTTCTACAGCGACTTGAAACTGGAACTTTAATTACAGACGTTGGTCAGTTCTTCGTTATTTTCCATTTTTGTGTTCCATGACGTTTCTCTCGGCGTCAATAATAAGCTGTTCAAATTTGACATCGTTCTGAGCAGCGATTCTCTTTCTACAGCGACTTGAAACTGGAACTTTAATTACAGACGTTGGTCAGTTCTTCGTTATTTTCCATTTTTGTGTTCCATGACGTTTCTCTCGGCGTCAATAATAAGCTGTTCAAATTTGACATCGTTCTGAGCAGCGATTGTCTTTCTACAGCGACTTGAAACTGGAACTTTAATTACAGACGTTGGTCAGTTCTTCGTTATTTTCCATTTTTGTGCTCCATGACGTTTCTCTCGGCGTCAATAATAAGCTGTTCAAATTTGACATCGTTCTGAGCAGCGATTGTCTTTCTACAGCGACTTGAAACTGGAACTTTAATTACAGACGTTGGTCAGTTCTTCGTTATTTTCCATTTTTGTGTTCCATGACGTTTCTCTCGGCGTCAATAATAAGCTGTTCAAATTTGACATCGTTCTGAGCAGCGATTCTCTTTCTACAGCGACTTGAAACTGGAACTTTAATTACAGACGTTGGTCAGTTCTTCGTTATTTTCCATTTTTGTGTTCCATGACATTTCTCTCGGCGTCAATAATAAGCTGTTCAAATTTGACATCGTTCTGAGCAGCGATTCTCTTTCTACAGCGACTTGAAACTGGAACTTTAATTACAGACGTTGGTCAGTTCTTCGTTATTTTCCATTTTTGTGTTCCATGACGTTTCTCTCGGCGTCAATAATAAGCTGTTCAAATTTGACATCGTTCTGAGCAGCGATTGTCTTTCTACAGCGACTTGAAACTGGAACTTTAATTACAGACGTTGGTCAGTTCTTCGTTATTTTCCATTTTTGTGTTCCATGACGTTTCTCTCGGCGTCAATAATAAGCTGTTCAAATTTGACATCGTTCTGAGCAGCGATTCTCTTTCTACAGCGACTTGAAACTGGAACTTTAATTACAGACGTTGGTCAGTTCTTCGTTATTTTCCATTTTTGTGTTCCATGACGTTTCTCTCGGCGTCAATAATAAGCTGTTCAAATTTGACATCGTTCTGAGCAGCGATTCTCTTTCTACAGCGACTTGAAACTGGAACTTTAATTACAGACGTTGGTCAGTTCTTCGTTATTTTCCATTTTTGTGTTCCATGACGTTTCTCTCGGCGTCAATAATAAGCTGTTCAAATTTGACATCGTTCTGAGCAGCGATTCTCTTTCTACAGCGACTTGAAACTGGAACTTTAATTACAGACGTTGGTCAGTTCTTCGTTATTTTCCATTTTTGTGTTCCATGACGTTTCTCTCGGCGTCAATAATAAGCTGTTCAAATTTGACATCGTTCTGAGCAGCGATTGTCTTTCTACAGCGACTTGAAACTGGAACTTTAATTACAGACGTTGGTCAGTTCTTCGTTATTTTCCATTTTTGTGTTCCATGACGTTTCTCTCGGCGTCAATAATAAGCTGTTCAAATTTGACATCGTTCTGAGCAGCGATTCTCTTTCTACAGCGACTTGAAACTGGAACTTTGATTACAGACGTTGGTCAGTTCTTCGTTATTTTCCATTTTTGTGTTCCATGACGTTTCTCTCGGCGTCAATAATAAGCTGTTCAAATTTGACATCGTTCTGAGCAGCGATTCTCTTTCTACAGCGACTTGAAACTGGAACTTTAATTACAGACGTTGGTCAGTTCTTCGTTATTTTCCATTTTTGTGTTCCATGACGTTTCTCTCGGCGTCAATAATAAGCTGTTCAAATTTGACATCGTTCTGAGCAGCGATTCTCTTTCTACAGCGACTTGAAACTGGAACTTTAATTACAGACGTTGGTCAGTTCTTCGTTATTTTCCATTTTTGTGTTCCATGACGTTTCTCTCGGCGTCAATAATAAGCTGTTCAAATTTGACATCGTTCTGAGCAGCGATTCTCTTTCTACAGCGACTTGAAACTGGAACTTTAATTACAGACGTTGGTCAGTTCTTCGTTATTTTCCATTTTTGTGTTCCATGACGTTTCTCTCGGCGTCAATAATAAGCTGTTCAAATTTGACATCGTTCTGAGCAGCGATTCTCTTTCTACAGCGACTTGAAACTGGAACTTTGATTACAGACGTTGGTCAGTTCTTCGTTATTTTCCATTTTTGTGTTCCATGACGTTTCTCTCGGCGTCAATAATAAGCTGTTCAAATTTGACATCGTTCTGAGCAGCGATTCTCTTTCTACAGCGACTTGAAACTGGAACTTTAATTACAGACGTTGGTCAGTTCTTCGTTATTTTCCATTTTTGTGTTCCATGACGTTTCTCTCGGCGTCAATAATAAGCTGTTCAAATTTGACATCGTTCTGAGCAGCGATTCTCTTTCTACAGCGACTTGAAACTGGAACTTTAATTACAGACGTTGGTCAGTTCTTCGTTATTTTCCATTTTTGTGTTCCATGACGTTTCTCTCGGCGTCAATAATAAGCTGTTCAAATTTGACATCGTTCTGAGCAGCGATTCTCTTTCTACAGCGACTTGAAACTGGAACTTTAATTACAGACGTTGGTCAGTTCTTCGTTATTTTCCATTTTTGTGTTCCATGACGTTTCTCTCGGCGTCAATAATAAGCTGTTCAAATTTGACATCGTTCTGAGCAGCGATTCTCTTTCTACAGCGACTTGAAACTGGAACTTTAATTACAGACGTTGGTCAGTTCTTCGTTATTTTCCATTTTTGTGTTCCATGACGTTTCTCTCGGCGTCAATAATAAGCTGTTCAAATTTGACATCGTTCTGAGCAGCGATTCTCTTTCTACAGCGACTTGAAACTGGAACTTTGATTACAGACGTTGGTCAGTTCTTCGTTATTTTCCATTTTTGTGTTCCATGACGTTTCTCTCGGCGTCAATAATAAGCTGTTCAAATTTGACATCGTTCTGAGCAGCGATTCTCTTTCTACAGCGACTTGAAACTGGAACTTTAATTACAGACGTTGGTCAGTTCTTCGTTATTTTCCATTTTTGTGTTCCATGACGTTTCTCTCGGCGTCAATAATAAGCTGTTCAAATTTGACATCGTTCTGAGCAGCGATTCTCTTTCTACAGCGACTTGAAACTGGAACTTTAATTACAGACGTTGGTCAGTTCTTCGTTATTTTCCATTTTTGTGTTCCATGACGTTTCTCTCGGCGTCAATAATAAGCTGTTCAAATTTGACATCGTTCTGAGCAGCGATTCTCTTTCTACAGCGACTTGAAACTGGAACTTTAATTACAGACGTTGGTCAGTTCTTCGTTATTTTCCATTTTTGTGTTCCATGACGTTTCTCTCGGCGTCAATAATAAGCTGTTCAAATTTGACATCGTTCTGAGCAGCGATTCTCTTTCTACAGCGACTTGAAACTGGAACTTTAATTACAGACGTTGGTCAGTTCTTCGTTATTTTCCATTTTTGTGTTCCATGACGTTTCTCTCGGCGTCAATAATAAGCTGTTCAAATTTGACATCGTTCTGAGCAGCGATTCTCTTTCTACAGCGACTTGAAACTGGAACTTTAATTACAGACGTTGGTCAGTTCTTCGTTATTTTCCATTTTTGTGTTCCATGACGTTTCTCTCGGCGTCAATAATAAGCTGTTCAAATTTGACATCGTTCTGAGCAGCGATTGTCTTTCTACAGCGACTTGAAACTGGAACTTTAATTACAGACGTTGGTCAGTTCTTCGTTATTTTCCATTTTTGTGTTCCATGACGTTTCTCTCGGCGTCAATAATAAGCTGTTCAAATTTGACATCGTTCTGAGCAGCGATTCTCTTTCTACAGCGACTTGAAACTGGAACTTTAATTACAGACGTTGGTCAGTTCTTCGTTATTTTCCATTTTTGTGTTCCATGACGTTTCTCTCGGCGTCAATAATAAGCTGTTCAAATTTGACATCGTTCTGAGCAGCGATTCCCTTTCTACAGCGACTTGAAACTGGAACTTTAATTACAGACGTTGGTCAGTTCTTCGTTATTTTCCATTTTTGTGTTCCATGACGTTTCTCTCGGCGTCAATAATAAGCTGTTCAAATTTGACATCGTTCTGAGCAGCGATTGTCTTTCTACAGCGACTTGAAACTGGAACTTTAATTACAGACGTTGGTCAGTTCTTCGTTATTTTCCATTTTTGTGTTCCATGACGTTTCTCTCGGCGTCAATAATAAGCTGTTCAAATTTGACATCGTTCTGAGCAGCGATTCTCTTTCTACAGCGACTTGAAACTGGAACTTTGATTACAGACGTTGGTCAGTTCTTCGTTATTTTCCATTTTTGTGTTCCATGACGTTTCTCTCGGCGTCAATAATAAGCTGTTCAAATTTGACATCGTTCTGAGCAGCGATTCTCTTTCTACAGCGACTTGAAACTGGAACTTTAATTACAGACGTTGGTCAGTTCTTCGTTATTTTCCATTTTTGTGTTCCATGACGTTTCTCTCGGCGTCAATAATAAGCTGTTCAAATTTGACATCGTTCTGAGCAGCGATTCTCTTTCTACAGCGACTTGAAACTGGAACTTTAATTACAGACGTTGGTCAGTTCTTCGTTATTTTCCATTTTTGTGTTCCATGACGTTTCTCTCGGCGTCAATAATAAGCTGTTCAAATTTGACATCGTTCTGAGCAGCGATTCTCTTTCTACAGCGACTTGAAACTGGAATTTTAATTACAGACGTTGGTCAGTTCTTCGTTATTTTCCATTTTTGTGTTCCATGACGTTTCTCTCGGCGTCAATAATAAGCTGTTCAAATTTGACATCGTTCTGAGCAGCGATTCTCTTTCTACAGCGACTTGAAACTGGAACTTTAATTACAGACGTTGGTCAGTTCTTCGTTATTTTCCATTTTTGTGTTCCATGACGTTTCTCTCGGCGTCAATAATAAGCTGTTCAAATTTGACATCGTTCTGAGCAGCGATTCTCTTTCTACAGCGACTTGAAACTGGAACTTTGATTACAGACGTTGGTCAGTTCTTCGTTATTTTCCATTTTTGTGTTCCATGACGTTTCTCTCGGCGTCAATAATAAGCTGTTCAAATTTGACATCGTTCTGAGCAGCGATTCTCTTTCTACAGCGACTTGAAACTGGAACTTTAATTACAGACGTTGGTCAGTTCTTCGTTATTTTCCATTTTTGTGTTCCATGACGTTTCTCTCGGCGTCAATAATAAGCTGTTCAAATTTGACATCGTTCTGAGCAGCGATTCTCTTTCTACAGCGACTTGAAACTGGAACTTTAATTACAGACGTTGGTCAGTTCTTCGTTATTTTCCATTTTTGTGTTCCATGACGTTTCTCTCGGCGTCAATAATAAGCTGTTCAAATTTGACATCGTTCTGAGCAGCGATTCTCTTTCTACAGCGACTTGAAACTGGAACTTTAATTACAGACGTTGGTCAGTTCTTCGTTATTTTCCATTTTTGTGTTCCATGACGTTTCTCTCGGCGTCAATAATAAGCTGTTCAAATTTGACATCGTTCTGAGCAGCGATTCTCTTTCTACAGCGACTTGAAACTGGAACTTTAATTACAGACGTTGGTCAGTTCTTCGTTATTTTCCATTTTTGTGTTCCATGACGTTTCTCTCGGCGTCAATAATAAGCTGTTCAAATTTGACATCGTTCTGAGCAGCGATTCTCTTTCTACAGCGACTTGAAACTGGAACTTTGATTACAGACGTTGGTCAGTTCTTCGTTATTTTCCATTTTTGTGTTCCATGACGTTTCTCTCGGCGTCAATAATAAGCTGTTCAAATTTGACATCGTTCTGAGCAGCGATTCTCTTTCTACAGCGACTTGAAACTGGAACTTTAATTACAGACGTTGGTCAGTTCTTCGTTATTTTCCATTTTTGTGTTCCATGACGTTTCTCTCGGCGTCAATAATAAGCTGTTCAAATTTGACATCGTTCTGAGCAGCGATTCTCTTTCTACAGCGACTTGAAACTGGAACTTTAATTACAGACGTTGGTCAGTTCTTCGTTATTTTCCATTTTTGTGTTCCATGACGTTTCTCTCGGCGTCAATAATAAGCTGTTCAAATTTGACATCGTTCTGAGCAGCGATTCTCTTTCTACAGCGACTTGAAACTGGAACTTTAATTACAGACGTTGGTCAGTTCTTCGTTATTTTCCATTTTTGTGTTCCATGACGTTTCTCTCGGCGTCAATAATAAGCTGTTCAAATTTGACATCGTTCTGAGCAGCGATTCTCTTTCTACAGCGACTTGAAACTGGAACTTTAATTACAGACGTTGGTCAGTTCTTCGTTATTTTCCATTTTTGTGTTCCATGACGTTTCTCTCGGCGTCAATAATAAGCTGTTCAAATTTGACATCGTTCTGAGCAGCGATTCTCTTTCTACAGCGACTTGAAACTGGAACTTTAATTACAGACGTTGGTCAGTTCTTCGTTATTTTCCATTTTTGTGTTCCATGACGTTTCTCTCGGCGTCAATAATAAGCTGTTCAAATTTGACATCGTTCTGAGCAGCGATTGTCTTTCTACAGCGACTTGAAACTGGAACTTTAATTACAGACGTTGGTCAGTTCTTCGTTATTTTCCATTTTTGTGTTCCATGACGTTTCTCTCGGCGTCAATAATAAGCTGTTCAAATTTGACATCGTTCTGAGCAGCGATTCTCTTTCTACAGCGACTTGAAACTGGAACTTTAATTACAGACGTTGTTCAGTTCTTCGTTATTTTCCATTTTTGTGTTCCATGACGTTTCTCTCGGCGTCAATAATAAGCTGTTCAAATTTGACATCGTTCTGAGCAGCGATTCCCTTTCTACAGCGACTTGAAACTGGAACTTTAATTACAGACGTTGGTCAGTTCTTCGTTATTTTCCATTTTTGTGTTCCATGACGTTTCTCTCGGCGTCAATAATAAGCTGTTCAAATTTGACATCGTTCTGAGCAGCGATTGTCTTTCTACAGCGACTTGAAACTGGAACTTTAATTACAGACGTTGGTCAGTTCTTCGTTATTTTCCATTTTTGTGTTCCATGACGTTTCTCTCGGCGTCAATAATAAGCTGTTCAAATTTGACATCGTTCTGAGCAGCGATTCTCTTTCTACAGCGACTTGAAACTGGAACTTTGATTACAGACGTTGGTCAGTTCTTCGTTATTTTCCATTTTTGTGTTCCATGACGTTTCTCTCGGCGTCAATAATAAGCTGTTCAAATTTGACATCGTTCTGAGCAGCGATTCTCTTTCTACAGCGACTTGAAACTGGAACTTTAATTACAGACGTTGGTCAGTTCTTCGTTATTTTCCATTTTTGTGTTCCATGACGTTTCTCTCGGCGTCAATAATAAGCTGTTCAAATTTGACATCGTTCTGAGCAGCGATTCTCTTTCTACAGCGACTTGAAACTGGAACTTTAATTACAGACGTTGGTCAGTTCTTCGTTATTTTCCATTTTTGTGTTCCATGACGTTTCTCTCGGCGTCAATAATAAGCTGTTCAAATTTGACATCGTTCTGAGCAGCGATTCTCTTTCTACAGCGACTTGAAACTGGAACTTTAATTACAGACGTTGGTCAGTTCTTCGTTATTTTCCATTTTTGTGTTCCATGACGTTTCTCTCGGCGTCAATAATAAGCTGTTCAAATTTGACATCGTTCTGAGCAGCGATTCTCTTTCTACAGCGACTTGAAACTGGAACTTTAATTACAGACGTTGGTCAGTTCTTCGTTATTTTCCATTTTTGTGTTCCATGACGTTTCTCTCGGCGTCAATAATAAGCTGTTCAAATTTGACATCGTTCTGAGCAGCGATTGTCTTTCTACAGCGACTTGAAACTGGAACTTTAATTACAGACGTTGGTCAGTTCTTCGTTATTTTCCATTTTTGTGTTCCATGACGTTTCTCTCGGCGTCAATAATAAGCTGTTCAAATTTGACATCGTTCTGAGCAGCGATTCCCTTTCTACAGCGACTTGAAACTGGAACTTTAATTACAGACGTTGGTCAGTTCTTCGTTATTTTCCATTTTTGTGTTCCATGACGTTTCTCTCGGCGTCAATAATAAGCTGTTCAAATTTGACATCGTTCTGAGCAGCGATTGTCTTTCTACAGCGACTTGAAACTGGAACTTTAATTACAGACGTTGGTCAGTTCTTCGTTATTTTCCATTTTTGTGTTCCATGACGTTTCTCTCGGCGTCAATAATAAGCTGTTCAAATTTGACATCGTTCTGAGCAGCGATTCTCTTTCTACAGCGACTTGAAACTGGAACTTTGATTACAGACGTTGGTCAGTTCTTCGTTATTTTCCATTTTTGTGTTCCATGACGTTTCTCTCGGCGTCAATAATAAGCTGTTCAAATTTGACATCGTTCTGAGCAGCGATTCTCTTTCTACAGCGACTTGAAACTGGAACTTTAATTACAGACGTTGGTCAGTTCTTCGTTATTTTCCATTTTTGTGTTCCATGACGTTTCTCTCGGCGTCAATAATAAGCTGTTCAAATTTGACATCGTTCTGAGCAGCGATTCTCTTTCTACAGCGACTTGAAACTGGAACTTTAATTACAGACGTTGGTCAGTTCTTCGTTATTTTCCATTTTTGTGTTCCATGACATTTCTCTCGGCGTCAATAATAAGCTGTTCAAATTTGACATCGTTCTGAGCAGCGATTCTCTTTCTACAGCGACTTGAAACTGGAACTTTAATTACAGACGTTGGTCAGTTCTTCGTTATTTTCCATTTTTGTGTTCCATGACGTTTCTCTCGGCGTCAATAATAAGCTGTTCAAATTTGACATCGTTCTGAGCAGCGATTCTCTTTCTACAGCGACTTGAAACTGGAACTTTAATTACAGACGTTGGTCAGTTCTTCGTTATTTTCCATTTTTGTGTTCCATGACGTTTCTCTCGGCGTCAATAATAAGCTGTTCAAATTTGACATCGTTCTGAGCAGCGATTCTCTTTCTACAGCGACTTGAAACTGGAACTTTAATTACAGACGTTGGTCAGTTCTTCGTCATTTTCCATTTTTGTGTTCCATGACGTTTCTCTCGGCGTCAATAATAAGCTGTTCAAATTTGACATCGTTCTGAGCAGCGATTCTCTTTCTACAGCGACTTGAAACTGGAACTTTAATTACAGACGTTGGTCAGTTCTTCGTTATTTTCCATTTTTGTGTTCCATGACGTTTCTCTCGGCGTCAATAATAAGCTGTTCAAATTTGACATCGTTCTGAGCAGCGATTCTCTTTCTACAGCGACTTGAAACTGGAACTTTAATTACAGACGTTGGTCAGTTCTTCGTCATTTTCCATTTTTGTGTTCCATGACGTTTCTCTCGGCGTCAATAATAAGCTGTTCAAATTTGACATCGTTCTGAGCAGCGATTCTCTTTCTACAGCGACTTGAAACTGGAACTTTAATTACAGACGTTGGTCAGTTCTTCGTTATTTTCCATTTTTGTGTTCCATGACGTTTCTCTCGGCGTCAATAATAAGCTGTTCAAATTTGACATCGTTCTGAGCAGCGATTCTCTTTCTACAGCGACTTGAAACTGGAACTTTAATTACAGACGTTGGTCAGTTCTTCGTTATTTTCCATTTTTGTGTTCCATGACGTTTCTCTCGGCGTCAATAATAAGCTGTTCAAATTTGACATCGTTCTGAGCAGCGATTCTCTTTCTACAGCGACTTGAAACTGGAACTTTAATTACAGACGTTGGTCAGTTCTTCGTTATTTTCCATTTTTGTGTTCCATGACGTTTCTCTCGGCGTCAATAATAAGCTGTTCAAATTTGACATCGTTCTGAGCAGCGATTCTCTTTCTACAGCGACTTGAAACTGGAACTTTAATTACAGACGTTGGTCAGTTCTTCGTTATTTTCCATTTTTGTGTTCCATGACGTTTCTCTCGGCGTCAATAATAAGCTGTTCAAATTTGACATCGTTCTGAGCAGCGATTCTCTTTCTACAGCGACTTGAAACTGGAACTTTAATTACAGACGTTGGTCAGTTCTTCGTTATTTTCCATTTTTGTGTTCCATGACGTTTCTCTCGGCGTCAATAATAAGCTGTTCAAATTTGACATCGTTCTGAGCAGCGATTCTCTTTCTACAGCGACTTGAAACTGGAACTTTAATTACAGACGTTGGTCAGTTCTTCGTTATTTTCCATTTTTGTGTTCCATGACGTTTCTCTCGGCGTCAATAATAAGCTGTTCAAATTTGACATCGTTCTGAGCAGCGATTCTCTTTCTACAGCGACTTGAAACTGGAACTTTAATTACAGACGTTGGTCAGTTCTTCGTTATTTTCCATTTTTGTGTTCCATGACGTTTCTCTCGGCGTCAATAATAAGCTGTTCAAATTTGACATCGTTCTGAGCAGCGATTCTCTTTCTACAGCGACTTGAAACTGGAACTTTGATTACAGACGTTGGTCAGTTCTTCGTTATTTTCCATTTTTGTGTTCCATGACGTTTCTCTCGGCGTCAATAATAAGCTGTTCAAATTTGACATCGTTCTGAGCAGCGATTTTCTTTCTACAGCGACTTGAAACTGGAACTTTAATTACAGACGTTGGTCAGTTCTTCGTTATTTTCCATTTTTGTGTTCCATGACGTTTCTCTCGGCGTCAATAATAAGCTGTTCAAATTTGACATCGTTCTGAGCAGCGATTCTCTTTCTACAGCGACTTGAAACTGGAACTTTGATTACAGACGTTGGTCAGTTCTTCGTTATTTTCCATTTTTGTGTTCCATGACGTTTCTCTCGGCGTCAATAATAAGCTGTTCAAATTTGATATCGTTCTGAGCAGCGATTCTCTTTCTACAGCGACTTGAAACTGGAACTTTAATTACAGACGTTGGTCAGTTCTTCGTTATTTTCCATTTTTGTGTTCCATGACGTTTCTCTCGGCGTCAATAATAAGCTGTTCAAATTTGACATCGTTCTGAGCAGCGATTCTCTTTCTACAGCGACTTGAAACTGGAACTTTAATTACAGACGTTGGTCAGTTCTTCGTTATTTTCCATTTTTGTGTTCCATGACGTTTCTCTCGGCGTCAATAATAAGCTGTTCAAATTTGACATCGTTCTGAGCAGCGATTCTCTTTCTACAGCGACTTGAAACTGGAACTTTAATTACAGACGTTGGTCAGTTCTTCGTTATTTTCCATTTTTGTGTTCCATGACGTTTCTCTCGGCGTCAATAATAAGCTGTTCAAATTTGACATCGTTCTGAGCAGCGATTCTCTTTCTACAGCGACTTGAAACTGGAACTTTAATTACAGACGTTGGTCAGTTCTTCGTTATTTTCCATTTTTGTGTTCCATGACGTTTCTCTCGGCGTCAATAATAAGCTGTTCAAATTTGACATCGTTCTGAGCAGCGATTCTCTTTCTACAGCGACTTGAAACTGAAACTTTAATTACGGACATGCTGTACCATATTTGTTTGAACTGATATTTCTTGAATGCTATGCTAAGTCAATGTACTAAGCACTGATGTAAACAAATTGTTATTATAGTGATGAAACATTTTAGGCATTTTACTGTCGTGGCCATGATGGACTACCGGGTAGAACGTTACTCTCCGGACCTGCTCCGTCCCGGTTTGAATACGCGGTAGGGGAGGAGATTTCTCCTCGTTGCTGACCTTCCGCACTGTCCCATAACCTGCGCCACATGCTTTGCCTTATTTTTCTGTTGTTATTAGTTTTAAACATTGTAGGCATTTATGGTACGTCAAAAGTGATGGTGGCCGCATTTAATGTTTGAGGAGGAAGGACGTGGATTGGGAGAAACACAAGACAGCAACCCCTCCCCACTCCCGAGCCAACTCCCGGATCCTCGCCTGCACTTGACTGACAGCTGATGTATTTGGAAGTTTCTTGGTTAATCAGTCCGTTCATCGCGGTAGACGTTTGACAGATTTAAAAACTAAACGCCTAGACAGAAGCATTTGAGGTCTACTTCTGTATCTGTAAACGTGTGACCTGAAAATGGCATTTAAAACCGTGACTGAACAGCAGTTATGCATCTAAAGTTTAATTTTATGGAGTGTAGTGGAGTATAGTTCTGAAGCGCTATCATTTTCCGCTTCCTGTTCCTCTCGCGAATGATGCATTTGAAGGGCAAGGGGCACAACAACTTTTGATAAGCCTCCATCTGAGATCGAATTTATCTCGTTTTGCCGTTATGGTTATTTTACGAGATCCTGTACAGGTCTACACGTGAGAAATCATTTGCTGCCACTTATCCGAAACTACGCTCTCAGACTTTTAACTGCCTCCCCGTGATGAAAATGTCTTCTCTAGAAAAGTCTACGAGCGGAGTTTGATGAGCTTTCCAGTAACGTCCTCGCGGTTATTGCACGAATCTGTGACGAAACGACCTGTTCTTCTTCGGATCTTCTCAGTCTTCTCTGTCATATGTTGAAGAAGCATTAGGGACCTCGAACTGAAAAGAATGGTGACTTTTACCTGCCAGCTACTCACTTTCTCACTGATAACGTTCGACATCGAAAACACAGCACGAATAAAGACAGACTGTCAGAGGAGTATTTAAAGTCCGCACCACGTCGGATAGTAGTACATGGTTGGAAAGAGATAATTTTCAGTTTCTACAAGAAACGGTGGGTTTAACAGTACGGTACGGCATGTACCCGAAGCATAAATACTAGCAACAAAGTTATAACAGACTCTTACGTACATGTTTCTGGAAGCCGAGTGTCAGGACGTCACGTACTTTTCGCTTTGACGCGCCGTCGAACTGAATAGAAGTAGAAACGTCGTTTTTT
Organism: Schistocerca americana; assembly: GCF_021461395.2. Taxonomy (NCBI): domain Eukaryota; kingdom Metazoa; phylum Arthropoda; class Insecta; order Orthoptera; family Acrididae; genus Schistocerca; species Schistocerca americana. Next base: position 923,058,649 of record NC_060121.1, on the reverse strand, counting down.
TCTGTACAATCGATAGAGCCGTCTGATCACCATAAAAACGATGTTGGTGGGATACCGACACACATCAGTAACAGTAAGGAAGACAGGTCTTTTTCATCATCGGAAACAAATAACGCCCAAAGCCATAGGTGACAATGAACAGGGCGTCACACGCCGCTCTCATCTGCTGACGTACACTGATTAGCGGTAAAGCCTTTGTGTTGCCGCATTGAAATCCCGGGTTTATTCTGTGCCAAACGCAAACACTGAATGAAACAAAATATGCTCAGTTACGTCCTGTGTGTTTACGTGATTGGTACGCCGCAACACATTTACTGCTTGAGTAGCTGCATCTCGAAAACCACGATACATTATTTGGAGATAAAAAAACTCCAGGGTATGTGATTTTTGTGCTCATACTGTGCATCAAAATGCACTGCTGGAAAATTAAAATTCTCGTCTGTAGAGCTGAGATGCAGATTCGTCATATATATTCCTGGGGCTCTGGTAGAGGACAATAATTCGTGGCCCAGGTTTGTGGACGTAATAGGAAAAACGAACTGAGCGTGTGAATTCTAAATCCATATAAATTGTACTTGACTCATAGAAACACGGGCCATTTTAAATTTCCAACTGGTTTTACGAACTTTGTAGACGAGCACAGTTCAATGCTGATAAGGTAGCTTACGGCAGACGGAGGTTATAACAGAGATATAAGAAAATGGATAGCAAAATCAAAGGAAGCCTTCAGGAAAATACTAGAATTACTAACAAGAGCAATGGGAATATAATCAAAAGAACACATTTTAAAATTTCTTTAATTGTATTGAAATTACATGTGACTCATAACTTGGTCAATATGTCGGAAATATGAGAAATATTCTGAAAGCTATGAAACCCGGTTATGGAGAAGAATAGAGAAACTTATTTGGATAGAGTAAGGAACGACAAAGTAGTATTGCGTTAAAGAGTGAGGGAAACAAGAACTCTCCAAAAGTATATCAAAAATAAATAGTAAGCAGAAGTGAACAGAAAGATTTGGCACGCTGATATATGTTGAGAAAGAAACAGTATAATACAGTATACTGTAGTACAGTATTATTATTTCTCAAAAGTGTTTTTTTCGGTACACCACATCTCCCGTACTACTTAAAATTGCCGATCTGTTTAATTAAGATGCACGACAGCTCTTGCAGTTGTGTGGATTCTTTTCGCAAGCGTTGTCTGTCACACAGTTTCGGTCACCTGTGTCGTTGCAAAGAATTTAGAAGGCGATACCTGTTGACTATCTAATTTTTCTATTATGCACAACAGCAGTTGGAGCTGTTGACTTTCTTTAAGCAAGCGCTGTGAACCGCGCGAATAAACTGAATTACGGTTTACTTTTATGACTTTTATATAACTTTTTTATTGAACTTTTAATTCTTCATTACTTTACAGCGTTTGCAACGTTACATTATACATCTGTTAATTTCAATAACGTTAATCTGCTTCACCACCAAAGGTAAAAAGAAACACATTCTGCCAACAATATCTATTTCTTCTTAATTTTTGTTAAATAATGAATAATTATAAAAAACAAAAACTATCAAATGTCTGCTAATTTGTTTCTTCTGTATTTCATGTTTTCACGATGCTACAGGGCACAACATGGAGATTTTATTCAGTGTCACAGAAATCAACGAACAAAATGTTTTGCAATTCTATTAACAGCTATTCCATGTCCAAAAAATGATGACTTTACAACAGTTAAACAATATGGCATTTCCAGTTTGTTACCTGCAGAGATAAATGTTTATTTCAGTCCAGTTTCTATTCAACTGGAAGAAACAACAAGGTTCAACTATAACCTGCAGAATTGGTTCAAAAATGGTTCAAATGGCTCTGAGCACTATGGGACTTAACATCTATGGTCATCAGTCCCCTAGAACTCAGAACTACTTAAACCTAACTAACCTAAGGACAGCACACAAAACCCAGTCATTACGAGGCAGAGAAAATCCCTGACCCCGCCGGGAATCGAACCCGGGAACTCGGGCGTGGGAAGCGAGAACGCTACCGCACGACCACGAGCTGCGGACCTGCAGAATTCTTGAACTCTTTAGAGCCTTCCAGTTTGCTAACTCATCAATTGCTTTAAAAATGCTGTTATTATGTTAGACATCTTAACACTAATAAGGATTTAATTAATGGTGCAAAAACATTAGCAACTCATTGAGATGAGTACGTCACTACTGCTAAATTAATTGACTTCCATAAAATTGTACTAATATTTCGCATTAATCTCACATCTTTTGATCCAACCACGTATTTCCAAATGATAATGAAACAATTCTCAAAAGAAGTAGCCTTCGCTATGATCATTAATAAAGAATAAGGTAAAGTTTCAAAGGACAGGTTTGTATTTACCATTAATGTTTTTTCACATGGACTGCTGTATGTGGCTTTTACACGAGTTTGCACATTCAATGATGTTTATGTTTACAGTAAAGACATATACAGCCAAAAAATAAATGATGATCACATTATAACTGCTAACATCGTATCCAAATAACTTTTGTAGAATAAAGTAGGATGAAAAAATAAAATTAATCTGAAAAAGACATTATTTGCTTCATATATGTTTTACAATTAACCATTTTGTATATAACGATATCGATTTTCACAGTGAGACTAATATTTGTCACTACTATTCAAACGACTATTCCTTTTATTGATAAATACTTGCATTTACTTTTTTCTCCATTACTATATTACATATCGGTAAATAATCAGGACAGAGTGCAAATTATTCGCGAAGGTCAGCTAGTAGTAATTTATTTGTCCAGCGATAGTTTTAGTGCAATGTAGATTTTGGCGTCAAATATAAGGATGAAGCTAGGTAATGTTTACAGCTGTATAAACACACAGAGATTCTTTTAAGGACGATCGCACTGGTAGTCTGCCGTGCCTTTGTATAAGAAATCATCCTCGAAATTATCTGAATTGATTTAGAAAAATCACAGAAAATCTATATCAGGATCTTGAATGATAACACTGGCCAACGACGGTAAAACTTTTTTGCTGAAAATACATTACTCTTATGTTTTTAGGGTGGAAAATCTAAATATGATACATAAAAAACTGTATCATCTACCATTTCTTCACATTTTACAGTCAAATTTATTAAATTAAGCGATTTTTTAAAGAATTTAACAGTTTTTATATAGTTAAAATAATTTAAAAAGGAGGTGTAATGAATGTAGATGACGTTGGCAACACGGCTGAGAAACATTTGCTGGAAAAAAAGGTCTATTCTATTTTTGTGTTATCAGATGGTGGTTTGTTTACTGTCAACCTAACCTCACTTTCCCATTTCCTGTACATGTGCGCAGTACAATGTCCAATCGTGGTTGTAAAAACTCTGCTGACAGTTTTTGTTTTGTTATATTTGTGGTGAATTTACGATTAAAAAACACCAAAGAAACATTACAGACTATTTAAACTTGATGATCAAGATAAATCTATGGCGCCGCATAATGTAGAAAAAAGCCTTTAGATTTGCTGTTCCTATGGTATGGAGGGAGCCAAGAAATCATTCCAATGATTGCTACTTTTGCAGTGTTGATATTACTGGCCATAATTCTAAAACCAAGCAGGTAATAAGCTACCTTAACCTCCGATCCGCCATCTGACCGGTAGGACATGGTGTAGATTTGCCAGTCCCTGAACCACCAGATGATTTAAATTCTATTCCAACAGAAGTATTTTCTGACGTACAACGTGATTTAGATGAACCAGATGATGATGAATTCCATTGTAATACAGAAATTCTAGAGCCCAAATTGTTTACTCATACCGAGCTTAACGATTTGATTAGGGATCTGGGCTTAACGAAAGAAAAAGCTGAACTGCTTGGCTTTACATTAAAAGAAAAGAACTTATTGGCAGTTTGAACCAGCATATACATATATAGAAAGAGAGAGCAGCAATTTTCCAAGTTTTTTCAACAAGAAGGTGATTTAGTGTACTGCTCAGACATTCCTGGTCTGATGAATGAGTTTGATACTGAATACAGAAAGGAAGACTGGAAGCTATTTATTGATTCATCCAAAACTAGTTTAAAGGCTGTTTTATTACACAATGGTAACATGTATGCATCTATACCTGTTGGACATTCTGTGCATATGAAAGAAAGCTATGAAAACCTAGAAACAGTGCTAAATAAAATAGGCTATTCTGATCATGGTTGGATGATATATGGCGGTCTAAAAGGAACATGCACGCTCCTTGGTCAGCAAGGTGGCTTTACCAAGTTTCCATGTTTCTTATGTGAATGGGACAGTAGAGCTAGGGATCAACACTGGTGCAGAAAGAACTGGCCTGTGAGGGAGTCTTTAAAACCTGGTGAGAAGAACATTCTACGCAAAAACCTTGTAGATCCAAAAAATCATATTCCTACCACCTTTACATATAAAGCTAAGTCTAATGAAACAGTTTGTAATGGCTTTACCTAAAGATGGACCATGTTTTAATTATCTCTGCCAAAAGTTTCCACACCTTTCATAAGCTAAACTAAAAGAAGTCGTCTTTGTCTGACCTGACATTAGAAAATTGGTGTTTGCTGTTAACTCGGAATCCGCAATGACGTCAAATGAAAAATAAGCATAGGTATCATTCAAGCAAGTCCTTACAAAGTTCTTAGGACATGGAAAAGACCTAAAACATGTTTCTATTATAGCTACAATGTTAAAGAAGTTTAAGACTTAAGGTTGTTTAATGAGCCTGTAAGTTAACTTTAACAGTCACCTCGATTACTTCCCGGAAAATATGGGAGATGTTAGTGAGGAGCAAGGATAGCGTTTTCACCAGGACATTAAAGCGATGGAGAAACGCTACCAAGGCCGCTGGAACACCAGCGTGATGGGGGACTACTGTTGGTCACTTCACCAAGAAGTTCAGCAAGTGACTCATCGCAGAAAAAGCTACACAAGAAGCTTCAAAGAAAAATGGAAAGTAAATACAGACCAATTGCAGTTGACAAGTAAAATATCTATTAACACATATCATTGTTTTAAGTAGCTTACTGTAAATAGAAACCATGCTTATGTTGTAACAAAGCGTTTCATTAATTTCCCCATTTACTGTATAACATAGGATCTTTATACTATACAATAAAAAGCATATTGCTCGAAAACTGTGGGTGATACACAAAAACTAAGGCTAGATTTGGTTTCAGCTTATAAAGATCAGCTATCAAAGTAATAAAAGTTTTTCAAAAAAATGATTTCGTTGGCCTGTGTAATCGCTTAGCTCCTATTATACATAATTAAAAAGACTGGTTTAGTAACCTAGAACCACGTGATAAGGATAGATACGGTGAGTCATGAAGGAACATGTCATTAAATAAATAGTTCACCATACCTAACCTTATGATATAGCTTCAAGGTTACGAAAACAGTCGTTAAATAAATTATTCACAAAACCAACGAACAAGGTTTGCAGAATAGCTTCCGTGAAGTTTGGAAGGTAGGAGACGAGGTACTGGCAGAATTGAAGCTGTGAAGACGGGTCTTGACTCATGCTTGGGTTGCTCAGTTGGTAGAGCACTTGCCGGCGAAAGGCAAAGGTCCCGAGTGCGAGTCTCGGTCTGGCACACAGTTTTAATCTGCCACGAAATTTCAAGACCATGCTGTCAAGCCTTTGTTACATCTCCCTATTAATCTCTCTGCCTCCCTAAAAATTTGCGTCAGAATCCCGCCAAAATGAGTGAGATGTTGAACTCTACGTTCTGTAAGTAATTCTGTATTTTTCAACAATTAAAAACAAGCTTTTGACTGCCTTTCTGAATGGAAGTATTTTACTTATCTGTTTCATCTCATTGGAAAATCCATCATATAATTTTAATTCTTTTTTTATTTTTTGTTTATTTGTTGTTGTTAAATGAAGGTCCAAACTTGTTCCTTTCACATAATCGTCTACATTACTTTTACTGGCATACTTATTAATGGTGTAACCTCCCCACAAAAATATAATAAATAATAGGAGTATGATTCTAATTTAGTGTAACCTCCCCACAAAATAGAATAAATAATATGAGTATGATTCTAATTTAGTGTAACCTCAAAACAAAATTCTTTCACAGTGTAACCTCCCCACAAAATTCATTTACATTGAATCTACCCACAAAATTCTTTCTGATTTAATCTAAGCTCAAAATTCATTCACATTTAGCGTAACCTCACAACATAAAAATTCCTAAACCTCTCAACAGTAAAAATTATAATTATGTCGTTAACATTCAGTATAACATCCCAATAAAAAAATAAATTCAGTAACCTGGTAATAAAACAACGTAACTAACCTCTCAATTAAATTGTCGCTCATTTATGACTTTTCAATAATTCACTGTGAATTGAACCTGGTAAATTTTGGACGACAGCAGTGCTGCGTCATGGCCCTGAAAGATCATTCTGAATAAAAAAAAGGAAAAATTCTTACCTCAATGAAGTCGCCGGATATATCTGCTCTTAGAATAAATTTTTCCGGCACAGCTCTGTGCAATGCTGGCCGACCTATACGTCATTTATGAAAGGAAGCAACTGATTTTTCTATTGCAATAATCGGGATGATCATGGATGGGAGAAATTAGTAAATTCTTTAAATTGAAATGAATGGTTGTTAAAAGTTACTTTTTATGAGGAAGATTATTATTACGAGAGTTTTAAAACATTTACATGCGACTTGAGATAACATTAATACATATGCGCGAGGCTGCTTTTTACCTTATACAATAATACTCAGGCTCCGGCATCGCTGCACCGCGACTGGGGACAGCCAACACGATACACCGTACCAGACCAGAGCAGACTGCAGACTAGCGCAGACTAGCAACCACTAGCAACTAAGTTACTGCAACAGCTACACAGTTCCTACTGCAGTCAACACTGCTCTCTGGTCAGCGATTCTCTTATACCTTGCATATCGCAGGCAGCGCATGAGCAATACATCGAAATTACATCGGCTCGGACCTCTTACAATGGTTTTCCAGATGTGCACAACATATTGGTAAATGAACTCGTCCGACACAGTAAGGATATCCATTTTAATAGTTATTTACAACGAGCTGGATTACCACTTTCAGCTATTATATTTATAACCCTATGACGTAGCTTGAAAACAGTGTTCATGTTTTGTGCACTTAATCCTCAGAAAAAATCCTGTATTTAAAAGTTAGATATGCCTAGGAATATTATGTCGCCACAAGGCACTGGCTGTTGCACACTGATCATGGTACCCTAAGAACTAAACATGCTGATGGCATTCTTTTTGCCAGAAGGTTAGTGTGTTCATTACAAGTCAGTCGACTGCCATATTCACCTCCAGTGTTTCCTATGTAGTTTGTAGATTTAACATTCATTTTTAATGTGACGGATTTGTTTTACCTCTTTAAGCTGAAAATGCTCTTTGTCTTATTTTTTAGTAATGTTAATTCTTTATTTAACGCCAAAGGTACCGGGAACTAATGGGAAAGGCAAGTAATAGGACTGGCGTCTGCTGAAACTGGCCAATGACTGATCTGTAGACATGACGATGGTAAAGAGAGGCCTGCCTCTGATAACTATACAACTCAGTGGCAACAAGAAATAATCGCTAATCGAAAGGAGATGGACGGAGAGATAGGAGATGCGCAGAAATGGTATAAGGTTAAGTTATACTACTTGCGCAGCAAAGAAAATCGACCAAATTAGGAGGCAAACGCAAGCTCTAAGGATATTCATTGTATAAGCAACTCTGATGCACTCCATTGGTTCCCAAGACTCTCTCCTGCACCTTCCACCGAATGTCACTACTTAAGGAGGATAATTCGTCACGATAACGCACGTTTTGAGAGTACGATTTCTGAGAAATAAATAATGAACATCATAGTTCCGCCGAAGCGTTTTTTATTGGAACAAAATGTTTTACCCTTCATTATTGGCCAATTTCGACCACACGATCACCATCAAATGTCCGGCACATCTGGCTAAACCCTCGACAGAGACGATATCAGTGAGCCCTTTAAAAGAGCACGCTGGCCGCTTTGGAGAATGGTGTACAGGTAGTACCAGGTAGCCATATGGCCCTCCACCATCGTCATAAGTCGTGGCAGACTGTCGATTGTATAGAATCAGCGCAGTAAGGTAGTTCAACATGGAGGTGTGACAGAAAGGCAGAATTGTTCCAATGTGTTTGGACGTACATATGACCACACCATGGAAGAGTTCTGCTGAACTGTTAGACAATTAACGCAGATTGTGCAATGTGTCTACAACAAATGGTGGACCACTCACATCCTTGTGACACAGCATAACGACAATGGTCGTAAAAACACCCCAACTCTCAGGGACCGGAGACGAATGTCACCTTTTATCTTTAGCAGTTGGTTCCAAACCCGACATCAAGTGCAGCTGTCAGTGTACGTAGGTCCGTTTCAACCAGTCTCCGAGAAAATGGCTTGGACATCTGGAGTCGGGAATCTAGCAAAAGACTATTCCTCTCAGTGGCACATAAAGCTTCACATTTTCCATTGGCCAAAGAACGTAAAGAACATAGAAACAGGGCTGTACCTGACTGGTTATATCTACTGTTATCCGACACGTCGCTCAGTGAGGAGCTTAACACACAATGAGGAGTTAAATCCACAGCGTGTGGAGCTTCCAGTTCATGCTGAAAGTGGTTCTGTGAAGTTTTGGTCGTCTTTTCATACTGTGACTTGAACGCATTCGTTGAGGCAACGGCGAACATAAATCGTGATATTTATTTCAACATTCTCTGTAAAACTTTTCCCTTTCTGGAACATATGGTGAGTTCAGTTCATCTTACAAGATGACAACACTCTTTGTAAGGTTCTCATATGTTTTCTGCTATTGTAGATATTTACCTTTACTGTAAAGGAACAGAAAAGAATGAGCACACTGCATGAGTAGTAAATGAGATCGTTGACTCTGTGTGCAGTTTTATCTGTGGTTGACTGGCTTGTCAGGCAGTTGTGTAGCGCTGGGCCATTGTTATTTCAGGCGTAGTAACGAATAGTTGAGTTTCTCAGGGAATGAGATCTTTTACTTGTGAATCTGGAAGGAAGTGTCTGGAATACTTTATTATGGAGATGAAAACTCATTTATAATACTTTCTCTTTCTTTATACTGATGGAGAAGATTTTGGAGGAATTTTAAAGGTAACGAAGGCACGCGCAAGAATAAATTTTTCTTTGTCAGAACTATTAACTGAAGGAAATCTTTGTCCATTAGATAACTAATAACATTCAGGTTTAGTGTTAATTTGAACTCTTTGTTCATTATGTGACAAATAACACAAATGGTTAATATGTTTGGAATTTTTGTAATGATATGATTTCGTAGTTGTTAGAGTCTTTTTATATCGCGCAACCTTTTTGTCAATAACCAGGGTTTGCTTTCTCATGAAAGATTTTCTTTGAAGTAAAACCAACCTCCATGATCCATGGTAAAGTTATGAATATTTTGTCGTGTGTGCATTGCATCTTATGCCACACGAAGTCACAGTTTGTTTCTGACAACCAAAAAGAAAGAAATTAGTAGCGAGTAGTTCATTGTCCTTAAGCTGCTGCACCCGTTGATTTAAATTTGCTTTCAAGAACGTCAGTACTTCAGACAGAAAAACAGCATACTGAGCAAGAGGTAGGTCACTTTTATTTCAGGGCAGATCTCACCTTGCATTCTAGAAAACATTGTCAGGTGTCGCACTAACAAGTAGATTAATTTTCAATAAACAGTGTCGGTAACTCAAACAGTTATTTTCTTCCGACTAAAGCGGTAATTTATTTGTGTGGACACTGCAAGTCAAACATTGCACTTCATATCACACAACGTTCATCATATGCTTCGGTATTGAGTTTTAGAAATGTAAGGTAGTTTTTATTGAGCCCACAATTAGTTTTTGGCATTTAATTAGATTCGTTTTTTTTATTTCAAATTGTGCATTTAATGAAGTTTAAAGTTTTATGTAAGGACATGGTTCACACGCTCAACACAGGGCCAGCCAACACTGACTTGATTGGCATTTGAATAAGATACCTAAAGTACATGTTACATAAAGAGAAACCTTTTTCAAATCAATATTTTCAGTTTCCTCACAAACAAACAATTTTTTATAGAAAGATTAGACCTTGGTCATAGGGCTCCACACTACGCTCTTGGTTTGACATGCACTCAGGCAACCTACTGAAAGACAGAATCTGGGACTAACTGGAGCAGCAGGTGAAACATAACAGACAATACCCCTGCAATCTGTTTTCTCTACGGGATATATTTATCAATGAGCGGCTTCTGCTGCGTTTGGAGAAACTTGTGGACTCTCATCCCCGCCAAACTGATGCTGTTCTCAAGACTACTGGGGATGTTACGCGGTATTATCTTCGTAATTGACAATGGTAACTAAAATTTTGCTCGGTACGCTAATTTGCTGTAACCAGTATGCAGCGTGAACTGATAGTAAAGTCTCGCATTTCAAGCTGAGATGCAGTAGAAGTTGCCTGTCGTGTTCTAGATACACCAGCATTGACCACTTTCATTTTCTCAACAGTCACATATCGCTCACTGGACACATGGAAATCCACCGTTCGCCGCGTTAGTCTACTTGGCGGGAACAATCGCCGAAGGTCGCGGTAGCAGCCCGCCAGCCCGCGGCGAGGTGTGGGCCTGAATATTAATTCTTTCAGGTTCCGCGCCATTCTCTGCTCTGAATGGGCTTCTGAATTACTCCCCTCGACAAAGCGCGACGCCAGCGACGCCTTTTCTTCTGGCGGTGCAAGAACAATGCGGGAGCCGACGCTGGCGGACGGATCACGCCGCGACGGCGGGGCTGGCGGCTCTGCTGCGCTTTCCTAGAACAGTGCTCTGCTCTAGGTTCCACACAGAGGACAGAGCAGCGTGGCGAGGGAAGCTAACTCAGGCAATAGACGTCTTTCGTGTTATTGGGTCCGTGGAGCAGAGAGGAAACTGCCTTTTCTAATTCTGCCTGCTTTTCTGAATGGGACTGATTCTTAGCAATGTAGCCATAAGATCCACACCCCAAATCGACCCACAAGGGAGCTATAGTATCATTGTGTACCAATATTTATTATTCTTTACTGTGGAAAATCTTGCTGCCTCATATTGGTTCAAGAAGAGCGATCTGGACACATCCAGGAGGCAAAACGACTAGGACTCGTCTGATAAGAGTGTATGAGATCGTCCCAAACATACGGCAATGGTTAAAGATACATCATGCCTCACCCATTTGAGGCATGGTTTATCTGTTGACTGGACACAGCCCTTATCCACAGCTCGTATCTGGAATCCAACGCTGCCTTGGGGGAGTACATGACTGTAGAGCGAGGGGGTGGGGGGGGGGGGGGCGGTTCCCCAGGAAGCATATACTGAAATGCCTGGGCTAGCAGGGCAGGGCGGATTAGGTTCTGGAAAGGGGCCAAAATAAGTTGCTGTGAGTTGTACTCAACATACAAACTTTATTTATCAACACACAATATTACAACAAGGATGCAAAACACTCAAAACTTTAATCGACCACCTTTGATTAGATCGGCTGAAGGCCACACTCGAAACCCAAGACGCAAGGCCTAACCAAGAAATTTAAATACAAGGTTCTTCTGGAGATTTCACCCAAAAATATTTTCTAAATCCTCAATCCAAACAAACTGAAGACCTTAGGGATTTAATTTTAATGGAACTTGGCTGGAGGCCGCATATTAAGCAATAAGAAGAGTTTCAGTCAAAAGTCAGAAGGCCTTATATTGAAATATTTCAAGCAAAATTCAGCTGAACGCCCCATACAAAAGCATAACAATCTTATGCCTTAAGGGCAAGACAAGAACATTAATTTAAGAGATATTGATACTCGCCTGAAGGCCACACATCAACCAAATAACTGAAACCCAGACAGGGAAATTACTGTGTATCACACAAGGAACTGCGCTCAGAAGTTTCCAAGGGTCGGCCTGGGGTTCTAACTCTAATGCCTGTTTAGGTGAGACAGGCAGCCTCTCCAACGACTTCTTAATCTGAAGGCAACCCAACCGACAGACAGCCGACCGACCAACCAACAAAATCAGTTCCACTCCACGCAACCAGTAAAACGACCACAAGATTTCAAAACAACGACACACAGAATATTGGCGCCCACAACGACCAACAACACCTCAGCTCTCGAACTACACGCCGCGCTGGACAGCATCAACACGACGAGGAAAATACACTGACGAAAATTACGTCAACAACCAGGGCAGGTAACCAGAACGTCAAAGGCTACAGGGCAGAAGATACCGCTGGTCAACTTCAGTAACAGGGAATAAATTAAGTTAAATTCCACAGGAAGACGGAAGGAATCTTAGCCGACTTGAATACACACACGTTGTTGCTCGCGGTAATGTCCCAAAAGCGACAACCAGGATCAAACACAGAAATTTAAGCAGTCGAGGCTCGATAGTAGGTTAAGTGAGTACTCAACTTTCATGTCCAAGATCGGTGGGGCGGCGAACTTCGTAGCACTCGCAAACAGCACCTCGCACTCCAACCGCGCGTGCACATCGCTAGCGGCCCTGGCCAGAGTCCGACGGACTCCCATGCCCGGAAACGATGAAAGGACCAAATATACATCGGCCGATGGGATGACCAACCGAACGACCAACCAACGGTCGTCCCGTTCCAATCCCCCCCGTCGGACAGTTCATGTGTGTCGACAGCAGCCTGCGAGCACTGGCTGTCGGCCTCACCGGCGCTCCGTCCCCGACTTCACTGCTGCTGTGTCCCGACTGCACTGCTGGTCCGTCTCCAATTGACTGCCAGACACGCTTTGACCTGGAAATACTATCGGTGGCCCCAGAGATGGTACGACAGTGCACTTATCAATACGCGCTGCTGCTGCCGCTCACGGGCAAGTAAGGCAGGAAGTTACTGACGCCAGTAAATTGAATATGAAAACAGGGCGGCAGTACCGTAATGTTGTTGTTGTGGTCTTCAGTCCTGAGACTGGTTTGATGCAGCTCTCCATGCTACTCTATCCTGTGCAAGCTTCTTCATCTCCGATTACCTACTGCAACCTACATCCTTCTGAATCTGCTTAGTGTATTCATGTCTTGGTCTCCCTCTACGATTTTTACCCTCCAAGCTGCCCTCCAATGCTAAATTTGTGATCCCTTGATGCCTCAGAACATGCCCTACCAACCGGTCCCTTCTTCTTGTCAGGTTGTGCCACAAACTCCTCTTCTTCCCTATCTTATTCAATACCTCCTCATTAGTTGCGTGATCTACCCATCTAATTTTCAGCATTCTTCTGTAGCACCACATTTCGAAAGCTTCTATTCTCTTCTTGTCCAAACTATTTATCGTCCATGTTTCACTTCCATACATGGTTACACTCCATACAAATACTTTCAGAAACGACTTTCTGACATTTAAATCTATACTCGATGTTAACAAATTCCTCTTCTTCAGAAACGCTTTCCTTGCCACTGCCAGTCTACATTTTATATCTTCTCTGCTTCGAACATCATCAGTTATTTTTCTCCCCAAATAGCAAAACTCCTTTAAAGTTGCATGCCCTCGGGAAAAATTACGGCTGTAGTTTCCCCTTGAATTCAGCCGTTCGCAGTACCACAACCGTTTTGGTTAGTGTTACAAGGCCAGTTCAGTCAATCATCCAGACTGTTGCCCCTGCAACTACTGAAAAGGCTGCTGCCCCTCTTCAGGAACCACACTTTTGTTTGGCTTGTCAACAGATACTCCTCCGTTGTGGTTGCACCTACGGTACGGCCATCTGTATCGCTGAGGCACGCAAGCCTCCCCACCAACGGCAAGGTCCCATGGTTCATGGGGGTGGGGGGGGGGGGAGACGACAAACAATAAGTGGCATGAACACGAGCCATGCACGGCTCAATACAACCTGCATAGACGAGATATTATAAAAGTAAAGTAATTAAAAGTATTTTTGAATACCCAGAGTTGAAGGAGATTGAGCAGAGCATGTCAGATGCCATTATTTTCCTTTCAGTTGCACAAGTTGATTATAATTAAACTTTCAATTCTTGATCCTGTGCAGCCGGAAAACTACTTACCGTTTGGGTACCCAAATCATGCTCAGACTGTCCGCTGCAGGAATTCCGTTGTTAGTAATGTTGGTGTCATGTTTAGCTGCCAGGAGCTGGTACTACTACGGCGACGTAGTGTTGAAACAAAAGCATCAGTGTGCATCACAGCTGCAGGCAGTCAACATGCGTCTGGACAAGATGGTTGTTGTTGTTGTGGTCTTCAGTCCTGAGACTGGTTTGATGCAGCTCTCCATGTTACTCTATCCCGTGCAAGCTTCTTCATCTCACAGTACTTACTGCAACCTACATCCTTCTGAATCTGCTTAGTGTATTGATCTCTTGGTCTCCCTCTACGATTTTTACCCTCCACGCTGCCCTCCAATGCTAAATTTGTGATCCCTTGATGCCTCAAAACATGTCCCACCAACCGATCCCTTCTTCTAGTCAAGTTGTGCCACAACCTTCTCTTCTCCCCAATCCTATTCAATACCTCCTCATTAGTTACGTGATCTACCCACCTTATCTTCAGCATTCTTCTGTAGCACCACATTTCGAAAGCTTCTATTCACTTCTTGCCCAAATTGGTTATCATCCATGTTTCACTTCCATACATGGCTACACTCCATTCAAATACTTTCAGAAACGACTTCCTGACACTTAAATCTATACTCGATGTTAACAAATTTCTCTTCTTCAGAAACGATTTCCTTTCCATTGCCAGTCTACATTTTATATCCTCTCTACTTCGACCATCATCAGTTATTTTACTCCCTAAATAGCAAAACTCCTTTACTACTTTAAGTGTCTCATTTCCTAATCTAATCCCCTCAGCATCACCCGATTTAATTTGACTACATTCCATTATCCTCGTTTTGCTTTTGTTGATGTTCATCTTATATCCTCCTTTCAAGACACTGTCCATTCCGTTCAACTGCTCTTCCAAGTCCTTTGCTGTCTCTGACAGAATTACAATGTCATCGGCAAACCTCAAAGTTTTTGCTTCTTCTCCATGAATTTTAATACCTACTCCGAATTTTTCTTTTGTTTCCTTTACTGCTTGCTCAATATACAGATTGAATAACATCGGGGAGAGGCTACAACCCTGTCTCACTCCTTTCCCAACCACTGCTTCCCTTTCATGCCCCTCGACTCTTATAACTGCCATCTGGTTTCTGTACAAATTGTAAATAGCCTTTCGCTCCCTGTATTTTACCCCTGCCACCTCCAGAATTTGAAAGAGAGTATTCCAGTTAACGTTGTGAAAAGCTTTCTCTAAGTCTACAAATGCTAGAAATGTAGGTTTGCCTTTTCTTAATCATTCTTCTAAGATAAGTCGTAAGGTTAGTATTGCCTCACGTGTTCCAACATTTCTACGGAATCCAAACTGATCCTCCCCGAGGTCTGCTTCTACCAGTTTTTCCATTCATCTGTAAAGAATTCGCGTTAGTATTTTGCAGCTGTGACTTATTAAACTGATAGTTCGGTAATTTTCACATCTGTCAACACCTGCTTTCTTTGGCATTGGAATTATTATGTTCTTCTTGAAGTATGAGGGTATTTCGCCTGTCTCATACATCTTGCTCGCCAGACAGTAGAGTTTTGTCAGGATTGGCTCTCCCAAGGCTGTCAGTAGTTCTAATGGAATGTTGTCTACTCCGGGGGCCTTGTTTCGACTCAGGTCTTTCAGTGCTCTGTCAAACTCTTCACGCAGTATCATATCTCCCATTTCATCTTCATCTACATCCTCTTCCATTTCCATAATATTGTCCTCAAGTACATCGCCCTTGTATAGACCCTCTATATACTCCTTCCACCTTTCTGCTTTCCCTTCTTTGCTTAGAACTGGGTTTCCATCTGAGCTCTTGATATTCATACAAGTGGTTCTCTTTTCTCCAAAGTTCTCTTTAATTTTCCTGTAGGCAGTATCTATCTTACCCCTTGTGAGATAATCCTCTACATCCTTACATTTGTCCTCTAGCCATCCCTGCTTAGCCAGTTTGCACTTCCTGTCAATAACATTTTTGAGATATTTGTATTCCTTTTTGCCTGCTTCATTTACTGCATTTTTATATTTTCTCCTTTCATCAATTAAATTCAATATTTCTTCTGTTACCCAAGGGTTTCTACTCGTCTTTTTACCTATTTGATCCTCTGCTGCCTTCACTGTTTCATCCCTCAAAGCTACCCATTCTTCTTCTACTGTATTTCTTTCCCCCATTCCTGTCAATTGTTCCCTTATGCTCTCCCTGAAACTCTCTACAACCTCTGGTTCTTTCAGTTTATCCAAGTCCCATCTCCTTAAATTCCCACCTTTTTGCAGTTTCTTCAGTTTCAATCTGCAGTTCATAACCAATATATTGTGGTCAGAATCCACATCTGGCCCTGGAAATGTCTTACAATTTAAAACCTGGTTCCTAAATCTCTGTCTTACCATTATGTAATCTATCTGATACCTTTTAGTATCTCCAGGATTCTTTCAGGTATACAACCTTCTTTCATGATTCTTGAACCAAGTGTTAGCTATGATTAAGTTATGCTCTGTGCAAAATTCTACAAGGAGGCTTCCTCTTTCATTTCTTCCCCCCAATCCATATTCACCTACTATGTTTCCTTCTCTCCCTTTTCCTACTGACGAATTCCAGTCACCCATGACTATTAAATTTTCGTCTCCCTTCACTATCTGAATAATTTCTTTTATCTCGTCATACATTTCATCAATTTCTTCATCATCTGCAGAGCTAGTTGGCATATAAACTTGTACTACTGTAGTAGGCATGGGCTTTGTGTCTATCTTGGCCACAATAATGCGTTCACTATGCTGTTTGTAGTAGCTAACCCGCACTCCTATTTTTTATTCATTATTAAACCTACTCCTGCATTACCCTTATTTGATTTTGTATTTATAACCCTGTAATCACCTGACCAAAAGTCTTGTTCCTCCTGCCACCGAACTTCACTAGTTCCCACTATATCTAACTTTAACCTATCCATTTCCCTTTTTAAATTTTCTAACCTACCTGCCCGATTAAGGGATCTGACATTCCACGCTCCGCTCCGTAGAATGCCAGTTTTCTTTCTCCTGATAACGACGTCCTCTTGAGTAGTCCCCGCCCGGAGATCCAAATGGGGGACTATTTTACCTCCGGAATATTTTACCCAAGAGGGCGCCATCATCATTTAATCATACAGTAAATCTGCATGTTCTCGGGAAAAATTACGGCTGTAGTTTCCCCTTGCTTTCAGCCGTTCGCAGTACCAACACAGCAAGGCCGTTTTGGTTAATGTTACAAGGCCAGATCAGTCAATCATCCAGACTGTTGCCCCTGCAACTACTGAAAAGGCTGCTGCCCCTCTTCAGGAACCACATGTTTGTCTGGCCTCTCAACAGATACCCCACCGTTGTGGTTGCACCTACGGTACGGCCATCTGTATCGCTGAGGCACGCAAGCCTCCCCACCAAAGGCAATGTCCATGGCTCATGAGATGAGTATGGCTTTAATCGTAAGGCTGTTTGATCAGAACGACAGCAATAGTGTTGGTGCTCTTTGTGAGTATCGACACATTTAACAAATACGGGAAGCTCTTCTTTCACCAATGGTATAGAGGAAAAACATTCGGAAGGTCGAATTAACTGGCGATTTGTAAATTGCTACTGTTAGAGGTTGAAGACCGATT
This sequence comes from Schistocerca americana, assembly GCF_021461395.2. Classification (NCBI taxonomy): domain Eukaryota; kingdom Metazoa; phylum Arthropoda; class Insecta; order Orthoptera; family Acrididae; genus Schistocerca; species Schistocerca americana. Next base: position 923,040,912 of record NC_060121.1, on the reverse strand, counting down.
GTGCCGCAAATTATTGAAAAAGTTATTAATGCCATGGATGAAAATGCTGGGCTCAATATGAAATATTCAAGCAACCCACGAGCTCTGATAAGCAGCTGATCATTCCGCGGCCCACCGTTCGAAAACTGCTGCGAACGATTGAGGAACGACATGCGTACACACTTCACATTACTCATCACGTTTTGACACGTGATGCAGACGTTCGAATTGACTTTTCTCTTACGTTACTTGCATGGGTTGAAGTTGATGGCATATGGCGTTGGAACCTGACTAGGGCAGTGAACGTTCATAGTTGTCCCATTTGGGGATCGCCACTAACAAGGGACGTTCATGAAGTTCACTTGCACAATGAACTCATCAGTGTGTGATATGGCTACACGGCAGAGATCGTGCTTGGTGCTTTTTCCTTTGAGCGGCTCAGACCCCATGGACCAAGAACATTGCTTTGGGATCACGATGGAGCTCCGTCTCACATTGGTCGTGAGCCCACTTTGTTTCTCAGTAACACACTTGAAGAAAACCGAATCATTGGCCGATCGTGCCAATCCGCTTGGCCAACAACATCACTAGATTTGAGCCCGTGTGATATCTGGCTGTGGAGCTACCTGAAGGACAGTGTTTATTAGCGGCACATCAACACGCGTTAATGGTTGAAGACGAGCATAGCAAGCGAGGTGGTCAACATCCCACCCGTGATGTTTCGGGCAGCAGTAGAGCAATCTTTAGTGCGGTTGCAGTCTATCTTGGATGTCGATGGCCGTCATACTGAGCAACGTTTGTTTCGTGGAATGTAAACATGACTAATTAGCCTGTTTATGTGTCTGTATGTGCCGGCCGCGGTGGTCTCGCGGTTCTAGGCGCGCAGTCCGGAACCGTGCGACTGCTACGGTCGCAGGTTCGAATCCTGCCTCGGGCATGGATGTGTGTGATGTCTTTAGGTTAGTTAGGTTTAAGTAGTTCTAAGTTCTAGGGGACTAATGACAACAGCAGTTGAGTCCCATAGTGCTCAGAGCCATTTGAACCATTTGTCTGTATGTTGGCAGCGTGATAGACTGCATTAATAACTCTGACCGAGCTGTGCGCACTGTGTAAGAGACTCTGTGCCTGGTCGCACTAGCAGTTGGAAGTTATCAGTCAGCAGTGGTGGCCGTTGGAGGTGAACAGCCAGCAGTGATGGAAGTTGGGACTAAGTAGTCAGCAGTGATGGAGGTTAGCGGTTCATAATTAGCAGTGATAGAGGTTTGCATTACTAACGCGAGCGGACGATCTGGACGTGTCCGACTTGGAGATTGAGTATTATTCATGATTATATAATTTTTGGAACTGGATGTCACGGACGATTATATATTTTTTGAACTGGATGTCACATTATTAAGGTAAAAATACATTGTTTGCTTTGCAACAAAATCTTTCCTTTGCTAACCATATTCCTATTAGTAGTTAGAGCCTACAGTAGTAGAATCTTTTATTTAGTTGGCTGTATTGGGGCTTGCTGTATTGCAGTAGTGCCGGTAATGAAGATTTTTGTGAGGTAAGTGACTTATGTAATGTATAGGTTATTGTCAGGATTTCTTCTTATTCAGGGCCATTCTTCTGAGTTAATTTGAAAGCAGTCAGATCGCGTTACGGTTGAATATTGTGGGTAATTAATGTATAGGAAAAGTTTGAGTTCTGTTAGTCAGGGCAATTTCAGTAGGTCAGTGTTGAAATGATAAAGACAAGCAAAGAGACACTTGCATTCAATCTCAGTTACTGCAATTTAAGTAAAAAGAAATACTTTTTATTTAAATAAAGAAGTTTCACATGGTACGCAACTACCAAATGTTACTCCCTCACGTGGAAATTAAAATGTGTTTCTTTCAGTGGTTTATTTGTTGTTTCTCTTGCACATGTCCTTACACATGTCTCTACAAAGTGTCATTGACCTAAAATCACTCGTTTTTCGTGAGGGCTCTCTTAAGTAGCGGAAGTTCAATTATAGCCATCTGTTACAATGGATACTTCTACAGTAGTCAGGCTTACAGCTCATATTGCAGAAAGTGTAAGTGACATTAAATGTGAAAGTCTGAGTGATGCGAGAGACGAAGGAATCAGTGAGGTACAGTGAACGCATCCGAGAGGACCGTCCTTTCGCCTGCGTCATCCATGTCGTCGTCACTGTGTCCCCGAAACATTTACGGTTTGAACAGTCACAGGCAGTGTAGTGGATGCCATCTGAATCCCGGTACGGTACACATTTTCACTTATTGCCGCCGATTCCGCGTAATGTCCCAATGCAGCTGACAGCAGTGATCCCTCGCCTTTCCTTTCTTTCTTCCCCTCTTCATCTTCAATTTATAAAAAAGTTTACCTTAGTGTTAGTATGTTGTTAAGCTGTAGCATTTTTCTTAGCACAGTAGTATCCTTAACATGTTGTAGCGGTACCGTTTATTTAGAATATCTATAAAACGTAGAGTAGATGCTGCTTAGAATTCCACTGAATTTCTGAGGTGCACTGGTGGTAGTAGACGTAGCAGTACCAGCTATACCAGCGATAACTACCAGACATCTTCTTTCATTGAGAAGACCTAAAAGTCTTTACAAAGCACTCACATAATCAACGGGCTTGTGGCTGGGAAATCAGAGGTCTTTATTTAGTACCAATCTGGATTATTTGTTTTTGTTTTCTAATTTTGTTTTATTATTCCTCAGTACAGCAAGGTTTTCTTCCTTAAGTACTTTTAGCTGTAAACTGATTGTAAAGGGAAGCAACTTGCATAAAGTAATTTTTTCAAAGATACTCTGTGAATTGCAACACGTTTGGGTAACAAGAAAACACGTTCAATAAATACATAATAAAAAGTGTTCCGTACCTGCCACGATGTTTTGGCAACAACAAGCGCTGTCGCAAGACGCTCTAATATTCGAAGGCTTTTGAAGTAATAGAAAGCATCTGTTCATCAGTTGACAAGGTGAACCAGGGAAGTGTGACAGGACCGCTTTTATCCTCTATATACATAAATGACCTGACGGCAGGCTGATCCGCGATTTACGGCTGTTTGCTGATGACGCTGTGATCTATGGGAAGATGTCGTTGAGTGACTGCAGAAATATACGTGATGACTTACAATGAGACAAAATGAATGGCAACTGGCTCTAAATGCAGAAAAATGTAACTTAATGCGAACGAGTAGGAAAAACCGTTCTGTAACGTTTGCATACAGCATCAGCAAGGTGCACCTTGACAGAGTCACTTCGATTAAATATCTAGGGTAGCGTTGCAAAGCGATATGAAATGGAATCAGCACGTCAGTTTGTTAGTAGGGAAGGCGAATATTCGTCAGTCTCTTACTGGGAGAATTTTGGAAAAGTGTAGCTCACTCATAAAGGAGACGGCGTACAGAATGCTAGTACGACCCTTTCTTGACTATTGTTTGGGGTACCCACCAGATCGGATTAAAGGAAGACATCGAAGCAATTCAGAGGCGAGCTGCTATATTTGTAATCGGTAGGTACGATCAGCACGCAAGTATTACGGAGATGCTTCGTGACTCAAATGGGAATCACTGGAGGGAATGCAAGGCTCTTTCCACAAGGCACTACTGCCCACATTTAGAGAACCTCATTTAAGGCCGACTGGAGAACGATTCTACGGCTGCCAATGTACTTCTCGGGTAATGTCCGGGAAGGCTTTTAGAAAGTCGTTTTCCATTCGCTCTATTTGCGAGTGGAACAGGAGGCGCACTGACTAGTAGAGGTACGAGGCACCCTGCACCATGCACCGTACGTTGGTTTGCGGATTATGCATGTAGATATAGGTGTAGATCCTCCTCCTTACAACTGCTTTTAGTGTGAGCAGATATCAGGATTCTGAACGCTGTTCATTCAATAAAGCTCAGCTCACTGTTTCATCTACATTTACTTCTACATGATTATTCTGCAGTCCACAAATAAGTGCCTGTCTTACCTTGGATCCAAGTATGCAGTGTAGATTCCAGGTTTCATCAACAGTCCCAGTGGTTCGTCGTTTTGTTTGGTATTTACAAATATTCAATGGCAATGGCTCGTCAGATACGATCCCACGTAGATATGCAATAACATTTGCGCTATGCAAACTACCAAAACAATGCTTGCCTTTGCGCTATTATTGGATTTGCTATGAATATGAACTGCGAACGACAGATAATCTGGAACAGAAAGACATTTTAAATGCAATACTGTCCATGAGAGACAATGACCAATATGTTGTTGTTGTTGTGGTCTTCAGTCCTGAGACTGGTTTGATGCAGCTCTCCAAGCTACTCTATCCTGTACAAGCTTTTTCATCTCCCAGTACCTACTGCAACCTACATCCTTCTGAATCTGCTTAGTGTATTCATCTCTTGGTCTCCCTCTACGAATTTTACCCTCCACGCTGCCCTCCAATACTAAACTGGTGATCCCTTGATGCCTCAGAACATGTCCTACCAACCGATCCCTTCTTCTGGTCAAGTTGTGCCACAAACTTCTCTTCTCCCCAATCCTATTCAATACTTCCTCATTAGTTATGTGATCTACCCATCTAATCTTCAGCATTCTTCTGTAGCACCACATTTCGAAAGCTTCTATTCTCTTCTTGTCCAAACTATTTACCGTCCATGTTTCACTTCCATACATGGCTACACTCCATACGAATACTTTCAGAAATGACTTCCTGACACTTCAATCTATACTCAATGTTAGCATATTTCTCTTCTTCAGAAACGCATTCCTCCCCATAACCAGTCTACATTTTATATCCTCTCTACTTCGACCATCATCAGTTATTTTACTCCCTAAATAGCAATACTCCTTTACTACTTTATGTGCCTCATTTCCTAATCTAAATCCCTCAGCATCACCCGACGTAATTAGACTACATTCCATTATCCTTGTTTTGCTTTTGTTGATGTTCATCTTATATCCTCCTTTCAAGACACTGTCCATGCCATTCAACTGCTCTTCCAAGTCCTTTGCTGTCTCTGACAGAATTACAATGTCATCGGCGAACCTCAAAGTTTTTATTTCTTCTCCATGAATTTTAATACCTACTCCGAATTTTTCTTTTGTTTCCTTTACTGCTTGCTCAATATACAGATTGAACAACATCGGGAAGAGGCTACAACCCTGTCTTACTCCCTTCCCAACCACTGCTTCCCTTTCATGTCCCTCGACTCTTATAACTGCCATCTGGTTTCTGTACAAATTGTAAATAGCCTTTCGCTCCCTGTATTTTACCCCTGCCACCTTCAGAATTTGAAAGAGAGTATTCCAGTCAACATTGTCAAAAGCTTTCTCTAAGTCTACAAATGCTAGAAACGTAGGTTTGCCTTTCCTTAATCTTTCTTCTAAGATAAGTCGTAAGGTCAGTATTGCCTCACGTGTTCCAGTGTTTCTACGGAATCCAAACTGATCTTCCCCGAGGTTGGCTTCTACTAGTTTTTCCATTCGTCTGTAAAGAATTCGTGTTAGTATTTTGCAGCTGTGACTTACTAAGCTGATAGTTCGGTAATTTTCACATCTGTCAACACCTGCTTTCTTTGGGATTGGAATTATTATATTCTTCTTGAAGTCTGAGGGTATTTCGCCTGTCTCATACATCTTGCTCACCAGATGGTAGAGTTTTGTCAGGACTGGCTCTCCCACGGCCGTCAGTAGTTCCAATGGAATATTGTCTACTCCGGGGGCCTTATTTCGACTCAGGTCTTTCAGTGCTCTGTCAAACTCTTCACGCAGTATCATATCTCCCATTTCATCTTCATCTACATCCTCTTCCATTTCCATAATATTGTCCTCAAGTACATCGCCCTTGTATAGACCCTCTATATACTCCTTCCACCTTTCTGCTTTCCCTTCTTTGCTTAGAACTGGGTTTCCATCTGAGCTCTTGATATTCATACAAGTCGTTCTCTTATCTCCAAAGGTCTCTTTAATTTTCCTGTAGGCGGTATCTATCTTACCCCTAGTGAGATAGGCCTCTACATCCTTACATTTGTCCTCTAGTCATCCCGGCTTAGCCATTTTGCACTTCCTGTCGATCTCATTTTTGAGACGTTTGTATTCCTTTTTGCCTGTTTCACTTACTGCATTTTTATATTTTCTCCTTTCATCAATTAAATTCAATATTTCTTCTGTTACCCAAGGATTTCTACTAGCCCTCGTCTTTTTACCTACTTGATCCTCTGCTGCCTTCACTACTTCATCCCTCAAAGCTACCCATTCTTCTTCTACTGTATTTATTTCCCCCATTCCTGTCAATTGCTCCTTTATGCTCTCCCTGAATCTCTGTACAACCTCTGGTTCTTTTAGTTTATCCAGGTCCCATCTCCTTAAATTCCCACCTTTTTGCAGTTTCTTCAGTTTTAATCTACAGGTCATAACCAATAGATTGTGGTCAGAGTCCACATCTGCCCCTGGAAATGTCTTACAATTTAAAACCTGGTTCCTAAATCTCTGTCTTACCATTATATAATCTATCTGACACCTTTTAGTATCTCCAGGGTTCTTCCATGTATACAACCTTCTTTCATGATTCTTAAACCAAGTGTTAGTTATGATTATGTTGTGCTCTGTGCAAAATTCTACCAGGCGGCTTCCTCTTTCATTTCTGTCCCCCAATCCATATTCACCTACTATGTTTCCTTCTCTCCCTTTTCCTACACTCGAATTCCAGTCACCCATGACTATTAAATTTTCGTCTCCCTTCACAATCTGAATAATTTCTTTTATTTCATCATACATTTCTTCAATTTCTTCGTCATCTGCAGAGCTAGTTGGCATATAAACTTGTACTACTGTAGTAGGTGTGGGCTTCGTATCTATCTTGGCCACAATAATGCGTTCACTATGCTGTTTGTAGTAGCTTACCCGCATTCTTATTTTCCTATTCATTATTAAACCTACTCCTGCATTACCCCTATTTGATTTTGTGTTTATAACCTTGTAGTCACCTGACCAGAAGTCTTGTTCCTCCTGCCACCGAACTTCACTAATTCCCACTATATCTAACTTCAACCTATCCATTTCCCTTTTTAAATTTTCTAACCTACCTGCCCGATTAAGGGATCTGACATTCCACGCTCCGATCCGTAGAACGCCAGTTTTCTTTCTCCTGATAACGACATCCTCTTGAGTAGTCCCCGCCCGGAGATCCGAATGGGGGACTATTTTACCTCCGGAATATTTTACCCAAGAGGACGCTATCATCATGTAATCATACAGTAAAGCTGCATGCCCTCGGGAAAAATTACGGCTGTAGTTTCCCCTTGCTTTCAGCCGTTCGCAGTACCAGCACAGTAAGGCCGTTTTGGTTATTGTTACAAGGCCAGATCAGTCAATCATCCAGACTGTTGCCCTTGCAACTACTGAAAAGGCTGCTGCCCCTCTTCAGGAACCACACATTTGTCTGGCCTCTCAACAGATACCCCTTCTTTGTGGTTGCACGCAAGCCTCCCCACCAACGTCAATGACCAATAATGAAATGTATTTTGCTTTAACATACGTAGTAGTTTTAAGATTATTGTACCTGTTTTAGACGTTAGTGCATATTTTTTGCGAAAACTTCATGGAGTGTCCCTTCACAGTGATATCTTGCGCACACGCACATACGAACTGTAAATAAACTGTGATCACCGTGTCTCGAGTTCAACTAACACTCTAATGGCTACTGCCACACAGAAATACACGAGATTGCGCATGCGCCGCAGCCGTAATATCAACAAAATGGCTCTGAGCACTATGGGACTCAACTGCTGTGGTCATCAGTCCCCTAGAACTTAGAACTACTTAAACCTAACTAACCTAAGGACATCACACACACCCATGCCCGAGGCAGGATTCGAACCTGCGACCGTAGCAGCAGTGCGGCTCCGAACTGGAGCGCCTAGAACCGCACGGCCACCGAGGCCGGCAATATCAACATTCATGCGTCTCATTCAGTTATTGTATACCAGGAATTGTATTTGAATATGTATGTAAATACTGAACTGAATGTGCTTTCTTTTGTGCCTCCTTTCGCCTCGGAATTCAGGGGGCAATTTAAAGGCACATTCGCAGGATGGGCGTTGGTATATAGCAAAAACGTAGACATACATTGAAAATATAAATAAAGGATGACTTAAGATACTAATTAGTACAAGCTGTTGTATCGATTATAGCGTGAAACCACTGAAACAGTAGAATAATTACGCAGTTCAGTTGTCTTGCTGAGAAGACGGCACCTCTTTTGTTCTTGTAGCAGTCCAGAGCGGACGCATATCTCCCATCGCTGCAGATAATTATTTGGCACATCGCTATTATTCTATTTCATCGAGACGCAATCTCACTAAGCGTACTCATAGTTACACACAGCAACAGAATTAATGTAAGTGTCTATGTAATTAATTTAGTATAATATTTTGTGAATACAGTGATATTGTTTAACCTTGTGTTTCATTTATGTTGAAAGCTATTGTGCCAATTAAACAGCGTCTTGGCATGGCTAAAGGTTCCTTGTTACAAATCCTGTGAAAGGTCCAGCATGAGCCAAAACTTTGGAATTATTCAGTCTACAAAGTCCGATGAAGAAATATTTTCAGAAGAATCACTCACGGTCAAACTTACAATGAGCGGACCTTACGCAAAAAGCCTTTGTCAAACTCCTAAAGTTTGTATTAAACACAATTAGAAAATTTATACTCTGATCACAAACTATTATCACTATCTATTACTATTTTTCTGTTGTCTGATATACTGAAACCAGACCGGAAAAGCCGATAAATCAAAACCTTCATGCTATTCTTTTGCCGTTCCGCTCTCCAATGGCGTGCGGGAAAAACGACCGCTTGCAACTTTCTGTGTGCGCTCCGATTTCTCTTATTTTAAAATTTGGAAATTTGTGGTACGGTCTTATGGGACCAAACTGCGGAGGTCATCGGTCCCTAAGCTTACGCACAACTTAATCTAACTTAAACTAAATAACACTAGGGGCAACACACACACACCCATGTCTGAGGAAGAACTCAAACCTCCAACGGGGGCAGCCGCGCGGGCCGTGGCAAGATGCCTTGGACCGCGCGACTATCCCGCGCGGCTTCTTATTTTAAATAATGATAATTTCTCCTTATGCAGGTTGGCGTCAACGGAATATTTTCGCAATCGGAGAAGGATGTTGGTGATTGAAACATCACGAGAAATCCTGCCGCAACGAAAAACGCATTTGTTTTAATGACTCCCACCACGATTCACGTATCAAGTCCGTAGCACTCTTTCCCCTATTTCGCAATAACACAAAACGAGATGACCTTCTTTGAACTTTTTTGGACATCCTCCGTCTGTCCTATCCAATGCGGATCGCTCACCGCACAGCAATGCTCCAGAGGAGGGCGGACAAGCGTGGTGTAAGCAGCCTGTTGCACTTTCGTAGTGTTCTGTCAAATTATAGTCTTCGGTTTGCTTTCCCCACAACATTATCCACGTGATCGTTTTAATTTGAGTAATTCGTAACTGTAATCCCTAAGTACTTACATGAATTTACAGTCTTTGAATTTCTGTGATTTATCGTCTAACCGAAATTTAGTGGATTTCTTTTCATTATTTAGTATCAATAGCCACTTTTCGCACCATACATATATCTTGTGTAAATCTTCTGATGACTTTACAAGATGGTAAATGACAGCATCATCTGCAAACAATGTAAGAAAGCTGCTCAGATGGTCTCCTACGTCATTTACGTAAATCAAAAACAGCAGATGGTGTGTTCAACTATACGAACTGTGACCTTGCTGACAGGCACTCAAGAATCCAGTCGAGGCTACACACATTAGTCAGGGAACTTGACTAGAAGTCGCTTGTGAGGAACAGTGCCAAAACGCACGTCTGCTATATAACCTAATCTCAGTAAGTTGTTTTGACACCTCACGCAACCCATGTTCGCTAATTAAGGACATATATAACACCTGGTAACAGGTGGAAACCATTTAGGGAGGTATATTTTTCTTTTAATGTCGAAGGTATATCTAACGAATATTGGGACAGAAGCGAATCATCGATAAACTGGAAGTAAGTAAGAAGTCCGACGGAACAGTAACAGCTTAGTGGTCACTGACCAGTCACACAAAATGGGAGTAAATCAGGAGTCCCGAAAGAGGAGATACCAAAAATTTAAAAAGGCTTCTCTGCTTGTTTGTCGGATATCTCTCAACGCTGAACTGTGGATTCTTCCGTTGCCTGAGATGCCAGCCACAACGGGCTCTTTATTCACACGAAGTAATGTGTGCTATTGACACTGTAGATCAGTTTTATGCTGTATTTCTAGATTTCCAAATGGCTATTGATACCGTTCCTCCCAAGCGGCTTTTAATTAAATTGTGTATCGTGTCAGTTGTGCGATTGGATTCGTGATTTCCTCAGACATGTCAGAGCTCGTAGTAACTAACGGGAAGTCATCTACTGAGGCAGAAGAGGTATCTGTGGTTCTCCGAGGAAGTGTTAAAGACACTGTGTTGTTCCTAATATACAGAATGATTCTTATTACAGTTAAAAAAAAAAAAGAAGCAACCTAGGTGATGTAAGCCAAGTAATTTAATATAAGACACATGGGGTCGCAAATGTCGGGAAATAACCCAAAAATGGATGAGAACGTAACATGTGACGTCTACAGAAGACGAACCTCGCCACACGTGCAACGGCTGGGTCTGGGCGTGAATGATGATTGATCGATGCACCCCTTTGCATTCGAGCAAACGGTGCTAATTTCGAACACTTTTGTAAATGTGATCTGTTGTAGAAGTTACAAAATAATTGTCCTCGCTGTAACAAAGTAAATCAGACATTATTTAGTGAAGAAAATGTAGGTCATTTCGGAAGAGTATACTCCTCCACGTGTGACGCAATATGACATGTTTTGTCCATACAGTATTTTGTAATAAACTGGTGAAGACATTGAGACAGGTAAATAATAGAAAATAAATCTTACCTCACTTTAATCGTCTAAAGAATGGAAGAAAAAATACTGCCTGCCAAACGCAAGACTTTAAACCGGAGTTCCACGTGCGTAAGTCGCGCACGTTGGCTTGGGGTGATCAGGTGCGACAGACCGATAGTCTCAACCGCTGCTCGTGAAGTGACATGCTCAACATTAGTCATCCAATTTTGGAGTATTTCTTGACATATGTAACCCCACGTGTATTATATTAAATTACTTGTCTCAGCGTCGTCTACGTCACTTCGAAGTTTTTTAAAGGATAATATGAATCACCCTGTATATAAACAAGATTAGGACACAATATGAACAATCCTCATAGACTGTTCACAGATGATTCTGTCGTTTGTCATCTAGTAAAATCGTCAGAGGATCTAAACGTATCGCAAACTGATTTAGACAAAATATGTTCATTGTGTGAAAAGAACTGACATTAAACAACAGAAGATGTGGAGACCTTCACAAGAAAGCTAAAAAAATTCGTTGAATCACACAAATTTAAAAATTATCCATGCCGTTAAATTCCTTAGCATTACTTTTACGAACTATTTATATTGGAACCATCACACAGAAAATGTTGCGGGGAAGGTGAGAGGAAGACTGTGTATTATTCGTAAAACCTTTACCACATGCAACAGATTTACTGCAGGGACTGCATACACAATGCTTGTCCGTCCTCTTCTGGAGTATTACTGCGCTAGTTTCCTAGCATTTCATTTACCTGCCACTTCTTTCTTTTTAAACAGGTCATCTGATGACGAATTGCTAACAAGACGAAACTTGGTGATAAGACTTATGTGATCATCGAATAAAACACACAGTTTAATAAAAAAAAATAAGTTTGTCTTTCTCTTTTAAATACTCGTGACTATTGCCGACTGTGCCGACAAGTGTGGAAGTGGTGCAGGTGTGACGCGAATTGTGGAGCGTAGCGGAAAATGTGGCGCCGGCTGGCGTCCCCGGCCGCTAACGCGGTTTTGGAATCGCGCGGCGCAGCCGAGCTGCCGGCGGCTTAGCGCTCGGACGTGTGTGGCCACCTGCGGTGTCGATATCGCCCGCACCACCTGTGGCTTTCGTCCAGAGCTTTTCCAATTACCGGCTGAATATCGTCGTCCCTCCGCCAGCGTCCGTAATAAATCATTCATGGACTGCAGCAGCTGTGGTCAGCTCGCTCGGATGGAGGCCGGATACCCTCTGAGCTGACGACAAACCTACGGTCATAATCGTCGCATAGTACTGTTTCCACAGTAACACTTGCACTCTGTGGTACACTACGGCTATTTTGAAATTATAGGAGAAGTGTACCTAAGTTGTCCTTAATTGTACTTGAGTCGCTGTAGCACATCTTCGTGTACCTTATACAGGGTGTTTCAAAAATGACCGGTATATTTGAAACGGCAATAAAAACTAAACGAGCAGCGATAGAATTACACCGTTTGTTGCAATATGGTTGGGACAACAGTACATTTTCAGGCAGACAAACTTTCGAAATTACAGTAGTTACAATTTTCAACAACAGATGGCGCTGCGGTCTGGGAAACTCTATAGTACGATATTTTCCACATATCCACCATGTGTAGCAATAATATGGCGTAGTCTCTGAATGAAATTACCCAAAACCTTTGACAACGTGTCTGGTGGAATGACTTCACATGCAGATGAGATGCACTGCTTCAGCTGTTCAATTGTTTCTGGATTCTGGCGGTACACCTGGTCTTTCAAGTGTCCCCACAGAAAGAAGTCACAGGGGTTCATGTCTGGCGAATAGGGAGGCCAATCCACGCCGCCTCCTGTATGTTTCGGATAGCCCAAAGCAATCACACGATCATCGAAATATTCATTCAGGAAATCAAAGACGTCGGCCGTGCGATGTGGCCGGGCACCATCTTGCATAAACCACGAGGTGTTCGCAGTGTCGTCTAAGGCAGTTTGTACCGCCACAAATTCACGAAGAATGTCCAGATAGCGTGATGCAGTAATCGTTTCGGATCTGAAAAATAGGCCAATGATTCCTTTGGAAGAAATGGCGGCCCAGACCAGTACTTTTTGAGGATGCAGGGACGACGGGACTGCAACATGGGGCTTTTCGGTTCCCCATATGCGCCAGTTCTGTTTATTGACGAAGCCGTCCAGGTAAAAATAAGCTTCGTCAGTAAACCAAATGCTGCTCACATGCATATCGCCGTCATCAATCCTGTGCACTATATCGTTAGCGAATGTCTTTCGTGCAGCAATGGTAGCGGCGCTGAGGGGTTGCCGCGTTTGAATTTTGTATGGATAGAGGTGTAAACTCTGGCGCATGAGACGATACGTGGACGTTGGCGTCATTTGGACCGCAGCTGCAACACGGCGAACGGAAACCCGAGGCCGCTGTTGGATCACCTGCTGCGCTAGCTGCGCGTTGCCCTCTGTAGTTGCCGTACGTGGTCGCCCTACCTTTCCAGCACGTTCATCCGTCACGTTCCCAGTCCGTTGAAATTCAAACAGATCCTTTATTGTATCGCTTTTCGGTCCTTTGGTTACATTAAACCTCCGTTGAAAACTTCGTCTTGTTGCAACAACACTGTGTTCTAGGCGGTGGAATTCCAACACCAGAAAAATCCTCTGTTCTAAGGAATAAACCATGTTGTCTACAGCACACTTGCACGTTGTGAACAGCACACGCTTACAGCAGAAAGACGACGTACAGAATGGCGCACCCACAGACTGCGTTGTCTTCTATATCTTTCACATCACTTGCAGCGCCATCTGTTGTTGAAAATTGTAACTACTGTAATTTCGAAAGTATGTCAGCCTGAAAATGTACTGTTGTCCCAAGCATATTGCAACACACGATGTATTTCTATCGCTGCTCGTTTAGTTTTTATTGCCGTTTCAAATATACCGGTCATTTTTGAAACACCCTGTGGTTACTTTCTGAGCCGCGCGGGATTAGCCGAGCGGCTTCGGACGCTGCAGTCATGGACTGTGCAGCTGGTCCCGGCGGATGTTCGAGTCCTCCCTCAGGCATGGGTGTGTGTGTTTGTCCTTAGGATAATTTAGGTTAAGTAGTGTGTAAGCTTAGGGACTGATGACCTTAGCAGTGAAGTCCCATAAAATTTCACACACATTTGAACATTTTTGAGTTACTTTCTGGTAATCATACTGGTAGACTTCACATTTTGTTTCGTATCAGCATACCCCTTAGAAATTTATTTATGTGAGTTTGCTATACACAAGGTTAATCACCTAAAATTTGCACCGCTAATATCGCGGAAATTGGAAGTGCTATTGACGAGCGATTTTCACGAATTGGTAGTCAGGGTTTCGTATTGTTACCCAATCAACAGACTGTAATAATACTTAAAAAGTGTACTTTTTTAGCAAACATACACTTTTTTAAGTGGCACAATGCGTGTGGCTATTAACAGACTTAAAGTAGCGTAAGTTAAAATGTCAGCGGTGTTCGTTGCATGATTCTAGTGCGAGTCGTTTACAAGACAAGTTCCCACACAGACTCTTCTACAGTACCTGTGCTAGCACACATTAAAGAACAACACAAGTGCATATGCTAGTTATGTGGATTCTGAACAGTAACGATACAGCTAACCACCATAGGGTGTGTTCAAAATGACCACTGGCAGCGGAAATACGCGTCTCCAGTTGTAAGTAGGCTGTTTAGGTTTTTATGTTGGTACCGCCACGTAGTGCTCTGTATGAAAATCGCTGACTGCGCTGTGTGCTGTCTGTGACTGGTTGGACTCATTGTTGGAATATTCGCTTGTGTAGTGTTGGATAGTTGGTTGTGAACAGCCCGTAGCGTTGGGCAGTTGCATGTGAGCCGCCAGCAGTTGTGGATGTGGGGAGAGAGATGCCAGATGCCAGAGTTTTGAGAGCGGATGATCTGGACGTGCGTCAATCAAAAAAAAAAAAAAAAAAAAAAAAAGGAAATTTGTAAGACTGGATGTTATGAACTGATATATATATTACGACTTTTGAACGCTATTAAGGTAAATGTAAATACATTGTTTGTTCTCTATCAAAATCTTTCATTTGCTAAGTATGCCTATCAGTAGTTAGTGCCTGCAGAAGTTAGATTCTTTTATTCAGCTGGCAGTATTGGTGCTCGCTGTATTGCAGTAGTTCGAGTAACGAAGATTTTTGTGAGGTAAGTGTTTTATGAAAGGTATAGGTTATTGTTAGTCAGGACCATTCTTTTCTAGGAATTATTGAAAGTCAGATTGCGTTGCGCTAAAATATTGTGTGTCAGTTTAGTGATGTTCAGAATAAGTAAAGAGAAAACTGTCTAAGTACGTTGACTTTTGCTCAGCTGTTTGAAATCAAATAACGTAGAAGTTTACCAGCACTGTCATTCTTAATTTTTCAAGGGGAACGTTTCACAGTCTGGTATGGAACGACTGCTACACACTTGCAGGCTGCAGTAATACGTCACTGCATATCATCGGATGTAGCTGGTTCGTACTTGTACACATCCTCTTTCAGCTTTACCCACAGAAAACAGTCTACAGGCGCCAAATCCGGGGAACGGGCTGGTCGACGTACAGGTCCTCTACGTCCAAATCAACTGTTTGGAAACATTTCGTAGGGACATGCTGTAGTACTTGGTGCTCTATGTGCTGGACAGCCGTCATGTTGGTACCACAGGTTCCTCCTAGTCTCGGAGGAACGTCTTCTACCATGCGTGGAAGATGGCCTGTTAGGAGGCTGGGTAATTGGTCGCGTTCAATATTCTGAGCTGCTTGTTCACTATCTCACACCACACGTTTACGCTCCATGGACGGTGACGTCCTCCCTCACGAATCCAACAGAGATTTTCAATATATCAATTGTGCATGTTTCGGCTGTTTACCCGACTATGATTGGTAAATGTCGCTTCATCATTAAACAAGACACATGATACATCTTGAGTATCCTGTCTAAATGCCCATGAACATGATCTCTTAATCAAATGGTTCAAATGGCTCTGAGCACTATGGGACTCAACTGCTGAGGTCATTAGTCCCCTAGAACTTAGAACTAGTTAAACCTAACTAACCTAAGGACATCACAAACACCCATGCCCGAGGCAGGATTCGAACCTGCGACCGTAGCGGTCTTGCGGTTCCAGACTGCAGCGCCTTTAACCGCACGGCCACTTCGGCCGGCTATCTCTTAATCGTTTCCATGTAGTTGCTGATGGAGAGGGATGTGGTAGGAATGGAACCCATGCCGATGGGGAATGCATAGGACACTTGCCTGACTCATGCCATTTCCTCGTGCGATTGCGCGGGAGATAACGTGTGGATCAACTGCAACAGTGGCGAGAACATTAATTTCTGTCGTCACTTGTTTCCTTCTGCTACGTTCTCTAGGTGTTACTCTACCACTTTTACGTAACTGGTTGATAAAAAATTTCCGAGACGATTCACATTCATTGGGATATCTTGCCACATACAAGGTACAAGAACGAGCTGCATTCTTGCTGCGCTCTGCATACACCATGACCATTCGGCTTTTCTGCACTGGTAAACACATCGTCCACTCACAATCTCCTGCTTGAACTGTCAGACACTGACTACCAGGTGGAAAAGCATTCAGGGAACACACAAGCAACATCACACCAAGCAACTACGCTTGTTGAATGGCGCAAAAGGGTGTCGGTGTGGTAACGTATACGATATCTCGTAAACGAATAGCACTAGAACCCTGCAACAAATACCATTTGGATTCTAATTTACTCTACTTCTAGTCTGTTAATGTCATTAGGCATTGTTCCATTTAAAAAAGTGTATGTTTGCACAAAGATTACACTTTCTAAGTATCATTACAATCTGTGTGTTGAATGACTACCAATCTGTTCTCTGGAAACAGCAAATAATAGCACTTTCCACTTTCGGAGCAAGTTTTAGATAATTGACTATGTACAACATAAGACATTTTTTTCAGTCATATACAAAAATCTTAAGCTTTTAACCATAGAAAAGAAAAAGATCGCTTTATAAAGGCGTATTGTAACGTTGGATATGAGTTGAGTGCGGTTTGGGCTGGGGGAGGGGGGGGGGGGGTGTGCATGCGTAAGCTTATTTTAGCAAAAACAGTTATCAAAGACAACAATTTCTTTCACAAATAACAAGGACAGAAAATTAAGAACAGATACTTGAACTACTTTGCCCAGCTATAGCTCTTGAATAACTGGTCATCACAATAACGTGGACGAATTAATATTTCTTTCCAGTGCAGTCGTAAAATAAATAAATATTAAATATTGTTCTAAGTGAAACCGAAAGGTAGCAGTAAGAAGAACAATTTATAAATCATAATACTCGATTTATTGATCCTCAAAATCATAATAAAACACAGAATCAGGACGACGTATTATTCAGTACAAACTAATATAAAGAATAAGATCTATCTCCGATCCTCAGACCTTATAATAGCGAAACGATTCATATACAAATAACCTCGGCCAACCAGTCGCTCCACCAACTACTCGCTACTACTAGTATTACCGTCAAAGAACTACAATGTTAGCTATCCTAAAGCACTCTCTCTCTCTCTCTCTCTCTCTCTCTATCGCTCTCTCTCTCTCTCTCTCTCTCTCTCTATATATATATATATATATATATATATATATATATATATATATATATATGAGGACATGCTGAAAAGTAATGCCTTTTAGATCGTTTGCAGACGAAGCTGTCATTTACCATCTTGTAGAGTCATCAGATGACCAAAACGAACTGCAAAAGGATTTAGATATCTGTATAGTGCGAAAAGTTGCAATTCACCCTGAATAAAGAAAAATGCGAAGTTATTCACATGAGTACCAAAAGAAATCCGCTAAAATTAGACTACGCGATAAGTCACGGAATTCTGAAGGCTGTAAATTCAACTAAACACTTAGGGATTACAAATACAAATAACCTAAATTGAAAGGATCACATAATGTTGTGGGTAGAGCAAATCAAAGACTGTGATTCACTGGCAGAACACTTAGAAGGTGCAAGAAGTCTACTAAACAGACTGCTTACACCACGCTTGTCCGCCCTATCCTAGAGTATAGCTGTGCTTTGTGGAATCCGCATGGGGGGAGGGGGGGGGACTGACGGATGACATCGAAAAAGTTTAAAGAAGGGCAGCTCGTTTTGTATTACCGCGAAATAGGAGAGATAGTGCCACAGACATGTTACGTGAATTGGTGTGGCAATCTTTAAAACAAAGGCATTTCTCGTTGGGATCCTCTCATGAAATTTCAATCTACAGTTTTCTTCTTCGATTGGGAAAACATTCTATTGGCACCCACCTACATAGGGAGAAATGATCATCACGATAAAATAAGAGAAAAACAGGGATCGCACAGAAAAATTTAAGTGCTCATTTTTCCCGTGTGTCGTTCGAGAGTGGAACGGTAAAGAGACAGCTTGAAAGTGGTTCATTGAACCCTCTGTCAGGCACTTAATTGTGAATAGCAGAGTAATCACTTCGATGTAGATGTGAAAACTTTTAAAGGCTTCTTAAATAAAACAGACGATAGTAACACTCTACATCTTTATACACCGTGTCTATATATCCATTTCTCAACGTAGTTACCCTGTCGATGAACACATTTATCCCAACAAGAAACTCTTTTGTTGATACCCTTCACCACAGGGTGTTTGACTTTGTAGATGGAGCCACAACCTCACTTCAGCTTGCACCGGTTCAGCACTATCAAGCTCAAGTCCTCGAAGGTGTCCTTTAAATTCTGGAAACAGATGAAAATCGGATTGGGCGAAGTCGGGGCTGTATGGAGGATGATCGATGACAGTGAACGCAAGGGTCGGACAGGTGAAGATGTCGTGGCGCTCACGTGTGTGTCCTGTAGATTCTGGAAACAAGTGAAAATCAGATGGTGCCAAGTCATGGCTGTATGGAGGGTGATAGATGACAGTGAACGCAAGGGTCGGATTGATACAGATGTCGTGGTGCTCGCCTGTGATCTGGTATCGTTATGCTGCAGCAGAGGGTGTTCCGTGTGTGGATGAATTCTTCGAATTCGAAACTCAATTACAGCACGCTGTCTCTACACACCGACATAGTTATTTTGCGCCCCACCATGTTTCACGTAAAATTAGGTACTCTAGTGGTACAGGGCTGCAAATTTGTAGATATGAAGAAAGAAGATGCAGAACGTTAATAATGTTTGTTTTATTTACAAAGCCTTAAGAGTTTCCACACAAGAAATTCTGAGGTATTACTTTCCAGCACGCATTCTTATACTCGTACACGGTGATTCTCCTAAGAGTAGTCGAGTGCGTCTTCTCTGACGTTTTGGCAGATAACTGCAATTTACTTTTGCAGTATGTGTCACCCAAACAAATAGTGCTCATCGCGTCTTTCATGCGACGCCCATTGTCGACGGAAAGCGTCGGTCAGGTTACCATTACGAACTGAATAATAATTTTTAAAGCGGAATTTTAACGTCCATTCGATAGAGAGGCCCAAATTAGTCTAAGAATGATATTCATTTTATCGATATGTATTAAAAGGGACAGTAACACACAAACAATAACCAGTACCCCAGCAGCGACCGAGTAGCGCCTTGGCCTGCGCTGATTCCTACCGCCGTGCAGCAGTGCTACTCAGTCGCTGCTGGCTATTCTTCGTGTTTTACTGACCACGCTAATGACCATCAATAGAACAAATATTGAAGCAGACTGATTTGGCTCTGTCGAATGAGCACGTATAATTCTGCTTTGAAATTTTTTTATTTTTTTTTCAAATGGGAAATACACTGACGTTTGCTGTCGACACTGGACGTCGCATTAAAGAAGTAATGGGCATTATTTGTTTGGACTGATCCCTGCTTAATTGCAAATATCTGCTGAAACAGCAGATAATATGCAGCTGACGACTTAACTTTTGCATTATATGCTGCTGACAAGTAACATAGCTTGATGAAACTTGGACCATACACGTAAAGAACTGCTACAGTAGAGTACAGAAACACGTAGCAAGACGAATAGAAATGTCACTTGCATTCAAAGTCAATAAAAACACTGAAATCACCGCGATTTATAATGGTTCACTGGGCATTACGGAAGGCGAAACGTGATTCTGAATGGGGTGTGTGAGCACCACAGACGGTAATGCAAGCTCTGCAACGTGTTCACATGCTTCCCAAATGCTTGATAAGGAATTCTTGCAGTAGGGCTTTCCATTCCTCCACCAGCGCCGTTCACACCTGCTGGATGGTCGATGCTGCATGTGGACGTGCTGCAATACATCTGCTCAACGCGTCCCACACATTGATATTTGGATATAGAATGACAAATTAGACACCATTCAGCCGTCCAGTTTCCAAACTTATTTTACTTGGCTACCAGTTTCGGTGATTTACTACACCATCTTCAGGCCCCTGACCGATGTGTAGGAAGATTCCACCTCAGTTATGATAAGAACAGGGGCCAGCGATACTGGGATTGTAGATTTCTGATTGCTAAAGCGATACCTTCAACCATCATCTGCCAGATAAATAAGTTTGGGAGTTTGACAGCTGAATGTTGCTTAATTTGACATCCTGTATCGAACAGCCGCGTCCCACAACGATCAACGAAAAGCTGGACATACAGAGTATTGGGATTTAAGTCGAGGGATCCAGCAGACCAGTCCATTCACCGAATATCCTCTCGTTCTATGAGTTTCTCCACCTGACGTATTTGATTCGTTTGGGCATTTTCATCCTTAAAAATTAAGTCAGGGCCAAATACACCCTAAAAAGGGAAGGAGTACAGTGTCATAATAACACTGACCGTCGAGCGTACTGTGTTCAAAGTGGTCAGTATACCCAAGTAACATTATTGTTGTGGTATCAGACGCCAAATGTGTCCTATTGAATCTCGGCGGGAACTTTCCAAATGATTTATTTGTTTCCACTACCGTGCTCCGTTCACCTCAGTCCACGTCGCAGGGTCCCGCAATGCTGAGGCCACCGCCCCAGTAACCCAGTGCAACGCACTGCTGTGTGTCCCCCTTGTAGGACCACGTTGTCAGGGCTGGGCCGGCAGCCGGCTCAGTGGTCTTCTTCTCCGTTGACTCAGCGCTGCTCTGCCGGGGATTGTCGAGTGGCTCATTGCT
This sequence comes from Schistocerca americana, assembly GCF_021461395.2. Lineage (NCBI taxonomy): Eukaryota > Metazoa > Arthropoda > Insecta > Orthoptera > Acrididae > Schistocerca > Schistocerca americana. Next base: position 923,019,857 of record NC_060121.1, on the reverse strand, counting down.
TCCCTCCTTGCTGGCATAGCTGGAATCGCAGCGTCAAACAAGCGCCCATGATCCGGCGTCTGAATCTGTAGGCCTCGCCTCTGGAAGTCTCCGGCATGTGTCGGGAGCCGAGACGACTGCCCGCAGTAGTCAGCCGAAGAGTGGCCCACCGTTGGCTGGCTGCGGACACCGCGTCGGCCTCAGAGGGTCGAACCAACGACCCGCCATCGACTGGGATGCTGTCGCCCCATCTGTTGGTGCTTGTAGGTTGGCAGTGTGACACGCCTCGCCATCCAGGAGAGCTGCCACACTTGAATGAATCTCGTTATAAAACGGCACCCATTTATACTCGGCTGTGCGCCTCTGTTTTGCCAAGCGTGCCGCTTCGCGGCAAGTATACATAACACTTGGGTTGGCTAGTGGCCCTCTTCTGCCTGTGACTTGCGCCATGGAAACTTCTGTGTGTGCCCTCTCTGGCAGTTCTACGCCCACGTGGACTCTATTTGCATTCGCAAACGCTGATATGCGTAATTTACTGCAATCCGGCGCGCCCCCCAGCTGTAACTCATGCTCCAAATATCGCACAAAACTAACTTTCCCTGTCCTAAACGCTGGTGCCGCAACATTATGGATACGAAAATGATCACGTTCGACAATGTTCGTGGGTGCATTACGTGTTCTTACTTCTTTTCATGTGATGGTGTGTAACACACTCAGGAACACTGTCAAACATGATCGTTTTATTGGTCCGTGTGCATAGCTACTACTCCTACCACAATCTTTCATCAGAAACTTGGCAGGAACCCCCAAGTGCAAGGTATTGCTCTGTTTCTGGTGAGAAACGAAATACAGGCTTACGGTTACTCCCCCCAAACTGCTAAGGTCATCAGTCCCTAAGCTTACATACTTCTTAACCTAAATTATCCTAAGGACAAACACACACACCCATGCCCGAGGGAGGACTCGAACCTCCGCCAGGACCAGCCGCACAGTCCATGACTGCAGCGCCTTAGACCGCTAGGCTAATCCCGCGTGGCAAAATGTTATACAGATTAGGATTCATGCTGCTTAGAGTTATTTGTGCCACTCATTAATAAGCGGTCCTCACGCAGCGCCTTCACTTTGTGCACGCACGGCAGTCGAACCGCGAAAAATTCTCTATCAATAAAGGAAAAAAATTCAAATCGCGCGGTCTAAACACGTAACTCACTTTCGGATTATGAGACAGTAGCTGTAAGTTCTAACTCTCACTGAGCTGACGAAAACCTTAATGGGTTCTGCACGAGGTGCGATACTCGAATCACCTTATACCAAGGAACTAAGTAATACCAGTATCGCCACGCTGTCAAATTAAAGAGAACACAGCTTTTACATAAGCGCGGGAAGTACAGAAATATCAGTGCTGATAACACTTGGTTCATGTTAGTATGGTAGCCAAGATCGCAGGAATTCTTTTTATTCCATGATTACCGGTTTCGGCGAAACTAAAGCCGCCATCATCGGATCTGAGGACACATACAGGTCCGATGATGGTGGGTTTAGTTTCGCCGAAACCGGTAATCATGTAATAAAAAGAATTCCTGCGATCTTGGCTACCTATTTACAAGCATCTAGATCGCTCCCACATGAGCACAATGTGCTCCCTACAAAAGGAAGAACTCCAGAACTACTCGAAAGACAAGTGTCTGCCCACAATAATAAAAATATAATCTACCAAAGAACATCCACGCTTACCACATCGGTGTCACATCCAAGCCTGAACGTCTCCAAACGCTAGCTGTTGCCTGGCGACCCCTTTGTTTTAAGAGGTTGAGGGTGGATAACCAATGGTTCGGGGAGCCGGAAGAGCGTTAAATGCTCTCGTTCATCGAAAAGCAGCTTTATCGACCTCTCCAACAGGCCAGCCAACGGTGGTCTTTATTATGGAAGTGGGACGGGATCTCATTGCCAGTATTTCAGGGCGAAACGAACAGGAATGCTTTCACTCGAAAACGAGCCTCACTGAACAGTTTAACAAAATTTGCATTACACTATCAGGAAGCTCAGGAAAGACTCTACTTCAGTCATCAGTATATTTATACTACGTACACGTAGATTATTCATTGAAAAGAAGTGGACGAGGAGAGCAAGCTGGTTATTACATAAAATAAATATTGTCACATCATGATTATTCTCATGCGAATGGGCAACAAATGACCGGAAAAAACTATCAGTGCAGCACATAAATGAGTTTACCATACAACACGTGCAAGGAAAATGAAGGTGTGCTTAGATAGCCCTCTTTCACACCTCTTACGGTGTGAGGAGGTTTAATGTTGCAACCTCCAGAATTCTGAACACGGTACTCTTACCGGTCAACGGTACTGTGATGCCGTAGGCCTTCCCATAGCGCGTCTTTTTAGGTGTGCATACGGTTCTGACTTCATTTTTGTGGCTGACAATGCGCAACCGAATCGAACACGTCAGTTGGAGGATTTCTGGGCGCGAGAGAATATTCGGCGAGTGGACTGACCTTCTCGTTTCCCTGGCTTAAATCCCATTAAGACCGTGTGGCGTGCGTTAGGAAGGTGTATTGCAGAACGTCGTACCATCTAGCAGTCGCAATCGCTCTGGTGGAGGTATGGGACGTCCGACCTCAAGTACTCGTTACCAAACTCGGGGCCAGCATGGGAGTTCGTCGCAGAGCATACACTGCTGTCCACGGTGGTCAAACCCTAATGAGTTTTCTCCCGCTTTTGTAATGTCCAGGGCACCATCTTACATCGTGGTGACTTCAGTGAAATTATTGGTTTTGAAATAAACGTGTAATTTCTGTTCGTCTCACTGCATATTTCGTTCATTTACCTTCTGTTCTATATTGCACCAGTTCTCTTTATGTGTGGTCCACATTTCGTTGAGCCATGTTACTTGGCAGTGACACATGCGTCAAAAATTACTTTCGTCTCTAAGTTTCGCACACCAGTGTATATAAGGGGTGCTTCACCTAAAACTTACACCGCAAATATTGCAGAAATGGAAAGTGCTATTGATGTGCCGTTTTCACAGAATGGATTGTTAGTCAGGGGCTCGTATTGTTAGCCAATCAACACATTGTTCAAATGGTTCAAATGGCTCTGAGCACTATGGGACTCAACTGCTGTGGTCATAAGTCCCCTAGAACGTAAAACTACTTAAACCTAACTAACCTAAGGACATCACACACATCCATGCCCGAGGCAGGATTCGAACCTGCGACCGTAGCGGTCGTGCGGTTCCAGACTGTAGCGCCTTTAACCGCTCGGCCACCACGGCCGGCCAACACATTGTAATAATACTTAAAAAGTACAACTTTTGTGCAAACATATACTTTTTAAAACGAAACAATGCCTATTGACATTAATAGACTAAAAGTAGGGTAAATTAGAATGTCGGTGGTGTTTATCACAGGATTCTGGGGTGATATCGTATTTTGAAAATTTCCCACAACTGTTTACACTAGTTATGTTGAGTCTGACCAGTAACGAGACTGTTGACCATGACAGGCTGTGATCAAAACGACCATCTGCAGCGGAAATATACGCTTCCAATCTGGTATGGAACGACTTCTCCACACTTGCTAGCATTTCAGCGGACATGCCCGAGCAGACTGCAGTAATACATCACTGCATATCATAGGGTGTAGTTGCCATGTCATTGTACACAGCGTATTTGAGCTTTCCCCACAGAAAAATGTCTTCAGGCGTCAAATCCGGGGAACGTGCCGACCAAGTTACAGGTCACCTGTGTCCAATCCAACGATTTCGAAACATTACGCAAAGACGTGCTGTAGTACCTAGTGCAGTATGGCCTGGGCAGCCATCATGTTGGCACCACAGGTTCCTCCTAGTCTGTAGAAGAACATCTTGTAGCATCCGTGAAAGATGGCCTGTTAGGAGGCTGTGATACTTGTGTGCGTTCTGTGTTTCGTCTATGAAAAACGTGCCTATGAGCTGATGATCCGCTGCCCCACACCACACGTTTACACTCCATGTAAATTGACGTTCCACCTGACGAAGGCAATCGGTATTGTCAACAGACCAATAATTCATGTTTCGATGGTTTACCTGGCCATGATTGGTAAGTGTGGCTTCATGACTAAACAAGACATATGATACATTGGAATTGATAGGCGCTTTCGATTACAAGAAGGTTTATTTATTTAATTTGTGACGCGTTTCACTCTCACATCCCGAATTGTACCTAATTAAACTCAAATATGATGTATATGTGCAGATTGCAGCGACGATTAAGAATTTACACCAAGGCCAGGATTTCAGTCCGTGTCTCCTGTTCACTGGGTAGATGCAAAAGCCATTGTGTCAGGGTGACATAGTGATTAGCGCATCTGCCTAGCTAGCAGGAGACCCAGATTCGAATCCTGGCTTTTGTACAAATTTTCAGTCGTCACTTCGGTCTACATATATACATCATAGATGTCTGAATCCTCTTAAGGAGACACCGCCTTCATTAGCACTGTCTGCACATGTTTCAATGAAGCACAGGGCTATAGCGGCGGTAGTGTAGCTACTGGCTGGGCCTCCCATTCCGGACAGGCGTATTGCAGAGAATCCAGAGAAACAGTGTCTCACACCGTCCCATCTTTTCCTTTACTCGATCACAAGTTTTGCCAAAATATTCCGTAACAGTTCCCCATTCGGAATTCCGGGAGGGAATTGCCAAGGGGAATGTGACCACGACAAAAATAATGAATAATCAACAAAAGAATAACGTTCTACGACATGAAGATGGCGTCTGTTCTTTCGGACATGTCCTTCTTCAGTGCGGATGCCCATGATTTGGCTGAACTCTTACGGGACTCGTTGGATTGTCTACCGCGAGTAATGGGTATAATGGCAGGAGCACTACGAATGTAGTGTGTGGGCTATAAGTTGAGAATGTGGGTCTCACGGGGAGCGTGCCCGCGAAAAATCCCTGCAGTCGCACTATCCTCTGTGCCCTCGGTGGCGTCGGCCGGAGTGGCCGAGCGGTTCTAGCCGCTACAGTCTGGAACCGCGCAACCGCTACGGTCGCATGTTCGAATCCTGCATCGGGCATGGATGTGTGTGATGTCCTTGGGTTAGTTAGGTTTAAGTAGTTCTAAGTTCTAGGGGACTGATGACCGTAGAAGTTAAGTGCCATAGTGCTCAGAGTCATTTTTTGAACCCTCGGTGGCTCAGATGGATAGAACGTCTGCCATGTAAGCAAGAGATCCTGGGTTAGAGTCCCGGTCGGGGCACACATTTTCAACTGTCCCCGTTTATGTATACAACGCCCATCAGCAGCTAATGGTATTGATTTCATTGTAACGTTCTACGAGTCGAGACGTTGACTGTCAGAAATTTGAACGTGTGAGGGAAACTAAAAAATCTGAAAAAGGAAATGCAAATGCACAGTCTAGATATGGCGGAGTCAGTGGAGTGATATGGAAAGAAGAGAAGGATTTCTGGCCAGATAAGTATACGGTAATATCAACAGCAGCAGAAAATGGTGTAACGAGACTAGGATTCGTTGTGGCAGGAAGGTAGGTAACAGGGTGTATTACTGTGAACAGTTCAGTGATAGGGTTGTTCTCATCAGAATCGACAGTAAATTAACACTGACTACGGTAGTTCAGGCATGTATGCCGACGCTTAAATTTCTCTGAGGGTACGGACATTTCTAAAAAGGGAAAGAACAGAAGTTGGAAATAAAAACATAGGTATAAAGAAGGTAACTCCGACGAAACCGTGGATAACAGAAGTAATACTACAGCTGATTGATGAAAGAAGAGATAGAGAAGGAATTTGAGGATATTGAACATCTAATTCAGTGCATTTAGTAGTAATGGAGACTAGGTTGAAGTTTAAGAGAGTCAATAGGCAAAGAAACGGGATTCGGAAGCACTAAAGAATGAAGAGAAACGCTTAAATTTCTCTGAGGGTACGGACATTTTTAAAAAGGGAAAGCACAGAAGTTGGAAATAAAAACATAGGTATAAAGAAGGTAACTCCGACGAAACCGTGGATAACAGAAGTAATACTACAGCTGATTGATGAAAGAAGAAGGTACAAAATTGTTTAGGAAAATTCAGGAATAAAGAAATATAAGTCGCTGGCCCGCCCGGTTAGCCGTTCGGTCTAAGCACTGCTTTCCGGCCGGGAAGGGGTGCCGGTCCCCGGCACTAATACGCCTGGCGGATTAGTGTCGAGGTTCGGAGTGCCGGTCAGTCTGTGGATGGTTTTTAAGCCGTTTTCCATCTGCCTCGGCGGCGGCGGTGGGCTGGGTGGGCTGCTGTAACTGGTTGTGGGGCTGTGAACCACTGAGGGCTACGGCGGGGACGAAGCCTCTCCGTCGTTTCTAGGTCCCCAGTTCAACTCAATACAATACAATACAATACAATAAGTCACTAAGGAACGAAAGAATTAGGAAGTGCAGGCAAGCAAAGATGACATGGCTCCATGAGAAATGTGAAGATATCGAAACAGAAATGATTGTCGGACGGACTAACTCGCATAGCCGGCCAAGGTGGTCGAGCGGTTCTAGGCGCTACAGTCTGGAACCACGCGACCGCTACGGTCGCAGATTCGAATCCTGCCTCGGGCATGGATGTGTGTGATGTCCTTAGGTTAGTTAGGTTTAAGTAGTTCTAAGTTCTAGGGGACTGATGACCTCAGAAGTTAAGTCCCATAGTGCTCAGAGCCATTTGAACCATTTAACTCGCATATAGAAAAGTCGAAACACCCTTCGGCGAAATTAAAAGTGAGGGTGGTAACATTATGAGTGCAATGGTAATTCCACTGTTAAATGCAGAGGAGAGGACGGATAGGTGGAAACAGTACATTGAAGGCCTCTATGAGGGGGAAATTCCCTGATGCGATAGAAGAAGTAGCAGGTGTCGGTATGGAACTGATAGGGGATACAGTATTGGAAATAGAATTTAAATGAGCTTTGATAGACTTAAGATCAAACAAGGCAGAATAGATAGATAACATTCCAGCAGAATTTCTAAAATCATTTGGAGTAGTGGGTACAAAACGACTATTGACGTTAGAGTATGCAATGTATGAGTCTGGCGACATACCATTTGACTTTCGGAAAAACGTCCTCCGCACAGTTCAGAAGACTACAAGAGCTAACAAGTGCAAGAATTTTCGCACAATCAGGTTAAAAGTTCAAGCACCAAGTTGCTGACAAGAATAATATACAGAAGAACGGAAAAGAAGATTGAGTTTGTTTTATATGACGATCAGTTTGGCTTTAGGAATTGTAAAGACACCAGAGAGGCAGTTCTGACGTTGCTGTTGATAATGGAAAAAGACTGAAGACCTGGAAATAGCGTTCGATAATGTAAAATGGTGCAAGATGTTCGAAATTCTGAGGAAAATAGGAGAAAACTATAAGAAGAGACGAGTAATATACAATATGTAGTCTTTCGCACTTACTGTTCAATTTATACATCGAAGAAACAACTACGGAAATAAAAGAAAGGTTCAAAAGTGGAATTAAAACTGAAGATGAAAGGATATCAACGATAAGATTCACTTATGATACTGCTTTCATCAGTGAAAGTGAAGAACAATTACAGGATCTGCTGAATGAAATGAACAGTCTAAAAGTACTGAATATAGAGTAAGAGAAAATCGAAAAGAGATGAAAGTAATGAGAAGTAACAGAAATAAGAACGGCGAAAAACTTAACATCGTAATTGGCGATCACGAAGTAATGAAGTTAAGGAGTTCTGCTGTCTAGGCAGAAAAATAACCAATGATGGACATAGCAAGGAGGACGTCGAAAGTAGACTAGCACTTTCGGAAAGGACATTCCTGGCCAATAAAAGTCTACTAGTATCAAATACAGGCCTGAATTTGGGGAAGAAATTTCTGAGCAGCGCAGTGCGGTATGGTAGCGAAGCATGGACTGTGGGGAAACTCGAACAGCAGAGAATAGAGTCATTTGAGATGTAGCGCTACAGAGGAGTGTTGAATATTAGGTGGACTGATAAGGTACGGTATGAGGATATTCTGCGTGGAATCGGAGTGAAAACGAATATATAGGAACACTCAGTCAAGAAAAAGAGACAGGATGATAGGACACCTGTTAAGACATCACGGAATAATTTCCATGGTACTATCGGGAGCTGAAGAGGAAGAAAACTGCAGAGGAAGGTAGAAATTGTAATACATCCAGCAAATAACTGAGGACGTAGGTTGCAAGTGCTACTCTGAGGAAAAAAAGGTCACAAGCTAGACCAAAGGCTAACTACGTACAGAATAAATATAGGTATTGACCAAAAGTAATGGCAGTCAAGCACTGGAGATGTTCGCCTTAGTAAGCAAATTGGAAAAAGCGGGATGACTAATAACAGAAGACGTGGAACAGACACATGACAGTACTAAGCAAATAGTAGCAGAGGCTAAAAATCGAAATACACAAAAAATGCCAGAATCTGAATTTTATAACAGGAATGGCCAACATAACAAATGAGAAGCTGTGAACCAGTGAAATTAAAAGGTAAAACGTTTAAAAGAAGATATCAGAGTACCTTCCAATTTTCCAGATGCAAAAAGAGATAAAATGATTTCTTTTTTCATTTTTATCCTCCTGCATATGTGAGATTTGGCACATAGAAAGTTTGACATTTCCATTCATCATTTTAGGAGGAGGATTTTCCGTTCTACAGAAACAAAATCAATTCACATATTTTTCATTTTAATTTTTTCGTCACAGAGGGTCGCAGCTACATGGGCCGACGTATTTTTTGTGTGACAGTTGAGTTGCTCCTTCAGTAGGAAGCAAACACTTTGATAGTGGCTCGATAGTTGTTCCTGTACGTACATTCAGAGGCGACGTTGGCAGCATCAGTGTACACATATTTTTAATATCCATTCTGCTTGCTGATAATTTTTTTAGTGTATTCAAGTAGATTATTGGCAACATGCCCGAAGACCAATGCTTTTAACTTTGTAACATAGATTATTTTTAGAATTAATTTGGTTCCAAAGTTTCCTAGGGAGGTATCTTATTAAATAAACTAATTTGCTACGAACAGTTGTTTCGACTGTATGGGCAGAAGGCAGTAGAAAGGACACTGTTCGTAGAAAGGTTGTATGTTAATTAACTTGTAGGGCATATGAAGGACAACTTGCTTGTCTTTGCCTGTCAGCTTTATCTCAACCACCACGATTGCAATTTTGTAGAATCTAATTCTCCCTCTCGTCTAGTAGGCGTGATAAAGAATCTGGGCTTCCATTACTGCTTTACGGGTCCTGGCACATATTGAATTTCGGAATCATATTGTTGCATGGCTAACGTACTCTTCTTGAAAGATTGTGAGTCATATTACGATTCATCATAAATGATACAGTTTTCTAGTCAGACCTTGCCCAAAAAAGGGGGTCCTGCCCACTCGTCGCTTATAGGGTGCCTAAAGCATGCCGCTTTCTCGGATAGCTACACAACAGTTCAAGCAAATCACATTAATAGATTTTATTACAATAAAGAAGATAGACAATACTTAACTTTGTATTACAAGAACGTGTCGCAAGTGATGCGCGACAGGCAAACAGTCAGTGTCTTTCTGTATACACTATGTCCATACAAGCAATGGGTACGGATCACTAATAACTGCTGTAGTAGTGCTCTCCTAGTGCCGGTCTGGTACTCTGCTGCCAGGGCTCGCGGGAGCGGCGCTTATATTCTCTTCGGCTAGAGGGCGCTCCTGTCGTGGTGTGGTCCTTGTCAGCGGGCTACTGGCTAACATCGTCTCACAGCCTTCTTTGCTCTTGTGTTCTTCCCCTTCGTGCCGGCGCTTGGCGATATGCCGGAACAAAAAATAAAATTGAAATCTCCCAAAGTCCCTGGTAGCTGCAAGAGCTTCCTGTTCGGTAACTGTGGTGTGCTTACTGTAAGACCTTCCGTACACACACCATCAGATTATTTGACTTGTCGCTCTAACGAAGTAGGCGAGTGTCAGCAATATGTCTTGTGGTCTTATTGTGGGGTGTTTATCTTCTGCCGTTAGGTCAGACGATAGAAATGCCACTTGCACGGTTAGAGTAGCAGATTGACGGTGACCAACTTTAAACAGAACTTGATTAATTTTCGCACACATTTATTAAAATAATAAGAAACATAAACATTATGTAACTTGGTTCTGGATGCTATTTACAATTGACAACCTGAAATTCCTTTGGTCTTGGGTCATTAATCTTATTCTCACATATCTCTGATACTTGACTAAGTGTCTATACATTTATCTTCATGGCTATGTACAGGAATATGATAATCTTCTTAGGTGCAGACTGAAACTTGACTATAGACTGGTGCAGACTATTGCAGACTGGTACAGACTGGTGCAGACAAATCCAGACTGACTAATCGGAGGTCTGTACACTCGTTATAATACCTCGCACGTTCAGGTATCACTGCGCGAGTGTGATCCGCGAGGAGAAAAGGTTCTACGTTAGCAGCAGTCTCATTGGCTGCGTTAAATATTAATATGCGGATCGGCGGAAGCAGAATTTGGGCCGTCTCTAAGGCAGCGGCATCGCATAGTACGCAGACGGACGAGCGCTGCGCCTGCGCTGTTGTGCTTAGCGGGGCGCGCTCTAGTGGGAAAGTTGTGTCCGTGTTGACTACGCAGAACTATGTACACAACAGTAACAGAACTATGTACACAACAGTAACTGTCTCTAGCTAGTAGGTAGCGCTCAGTTCTCACATGCTATTGTGTGGTGTTTCGTCCATAGATTTACTTTATACGCTTGTTGAAGATGAGTGTCAATTGAGACTTAGCTAAGGTTCAAATGGCTCTGAGCACTATGGGACTTAACATCTATGGTCATCAGTCCCCTAGAACTACTTAAAGCTAACTAACCTAAGGACATCACACAACACCTAGTCATCACGAGGCAGAGAAAATCCCTGACCCCACTGGGAATCGAACCCGGGAACCCGGGCGCGGGAAGCGAGAACGCTACCACACGACCACGAGCTGCGGACAGACTTGGCTAAGGGTGGTCCCGAATTTTAAAAAATGGATACAAATCTGGATGGGGTAAGATCGGTGCTTCTGGCAGTAATTTCGCAAAACATCTTCATTTCTCTGTGTCCCACATTCACACACATTCATACTGTGTCGTCCTTCAATAAATTACTGGCACTGGTGATAAGTGCAATGTTATATGATGAAGCGGTCACAGATGTCTTAAGCTACTCCCGCTTGTTGGCGTTCCCAAATTCTTCACTGCTTCTTTCTTCGCAGAACCTGGTTCAATACCCCTTACCAGGTTGCATGTTCGATAAATTGTGCTTGTTTGCGGGGAAACCTCGACTTATCAGAATTTACATGAACTTATTTCTGAACCGCTGTCAAAATATGATCTAAAATGTTGATATGTTCTTCCCAGCATATCGAAATAATTCATACATCATCAATGGAAGGAATAACATTTTGCAGTAATTTCTCCAACAATACACGGCCCTACTCGCATACTGCTGAGGAAAAGTTTGATCCAGTCGCCATTCTCTTGATAACTTCATCATTGTAAAGAAACACAGCGTACTCTCTAGTCTATGGAAGTAATTTTAAATGGTAGTAACTACTGATGAAGTCCAAATTCGTTAAATATTTGACAACTTCAATTTTTTTGCCGGACGCCTTCCATATTACCGGGACGATGCCTTTGCAACAGAATACTGTGGGTTTTGGTTCTTGCGTCAATCACGACTCAGACAGATCATCTTTCTCAGCCACAACATTCATCAGATTGAAATATTCACACTCAGAGCACTCAACGATTGCGTTCTTTGGCATGTGACGAATTACGGCACGAACAGCCTCCTTCTTAGTTGCCGAAATAGGAACACTTTTACGTCTGAACAGCTCATGCTCTTTAACCTTTAAACGTCTGACAAAGCCCTTTATAAGTTCCGGATTTTTGGAGAAAATTTCCGAGTAACTTCTTAAGAATTCACCATATTCTTCCTCCTTTGTTTCTGGCATGTTTACCGAATATTTCATTTTCAAACGGATTGCATCAAGAGAGCTTTGAGTTAAGTATTCCTTTCGGTACTTAATCCTGTCTTCGTCTAACTCTCTGGAGCCGCGATACCCTCTTATTGGCGTCTTTAACATAGTCGAATTTGCGCTCTCAGATTCCGCATAACTGCCATCAACATATACTTTAAATAAATTTTCTTCATACATCTGCACAAGGATAAAATCAAGCTCGCACTTAATTTCTGTCAGCTAGCCCACTGACCGCGACTTCTTGTAGTGCGCCAGTTCCTTTCCATGATTTTAACCGCCCACTCAGTTGTTCGTTTGGTACTTTCATTTGCAGTGAGAAACAAAATGGAGGCAGGTGGCTTTTACGTGAGTGCACAACGCCCATCGACGTTCTCAGTTCACTCAGTCAGTCAGTAGAAATACGACTAGTAAGGAATTTACAGAATACGTGTCTAGTTTGGAACATAGTAAATACAAACTGTTTGAATAGAGCTGTCAGGAAGAAGGGACAGGATGATAGGACATCTGTTAATACATCACGGAATAACTTCCATGGTACTAGAGGGAACTACACCAATTTTTTTATCTTACATTCTTGTACCACCTATTTTTTGGACCACTTCTCCCTTGAGTTCTGATTTTCTGCAGATTGGCACTGTAGAAGTCCGGTCCCAGACTCCTATAGTAGACAGGAGAGAGCCGGGCGAGATGCATTGGTGAAGACCTGGTTACGCTCAACGACACCAAGGAAACATCACTGAGAATGACATAGGGGCAATACAGATTGTCTTCCAAAAACGCGGCACCACAGATGCGCCAGCGGTGCAGCGGCTCGTCATCTCGACTCTCAGTACCGCCAGTGCAGTAATGCATCGAGTGGCGGCTGCTACGTCATGGGCCTCCAGCTCTATGTATCCATCTTCAGAATGCAATGGTTGACGTCGAAGATTTGCCTCAAGTCCACCTGAAGTACTCGCTGGCTTACAGGGGTCGGCTCTCAGCCCCCGTTTAGGGGACAGGAGCCGGCAGCACCAGTGCCTGCACATCAACAGAATGAGCAGCAAGAGTGCCTCCCTTCTGGAAGGCGGGTGATGGACAGCGTCCAGGTCACGCAGATTAAGCCTCCAACAGGCTGCAGGGTGATGCGGCCTCTGCGCCCCATCAGTGGTAGCTCGAAAGTTGGCGCTGCAGCTGGCAGTAACAGCACCCTTCCAGCCGGGCTAGAGGTTCCGCAGAGAGCAAAACCACCTAGGCGTGCCGAGGGTAGACCTCCATAGCCTCCACTCTCACTGGACAGCTGCAACCGACACGAGGACTGTGACTACATACTGATCAGTCTGCGATCGCACTCATCAATCACAATATCCGGACTCCTGGCTGAAAATGATTTACAAGTTCGTGGCGCCCTCCATCGGTAATACTGGTATTCAATATGGTGTTGGCCCACCATTAGCCTTGATCACAGAATCCGCTCTAGCAGGCATACGTTCAGTCTGGCGGTGGAAGGTTTCGGGGGGAATGACAGCCCATTCTTCACGGAGTGCTGCACTGAGGAGAGGTATCGATGTCGGCCGCTGAGGCCTGGCACGAAATCAGCGTTCCAAAACATCCCAAAGGTGTTTTATAGGATTCAGGTCAGGACTGTGTGCAGGCCAGTCCATTACGGGGATGTTATTGTCGTGTAACCACTCGGCCACAGGCCGTACATTAAGAGCAGGTGCTCGATCGTGTTGAAAGATCGCCATCCCCGAATTGCTCTTCAACAGTGAGAAGCAATAAGGTGCTTAAAACGTCGATGTATGTATGTGCTGTGATAGTGCCACGCGAAACAACAAGGGATGCAAGCCCCCTCGATGAAAAACACGACAACACCATAACACTAGCGCCTCCGAATTTTACTGTTGGCACTACACAAGCTGGCAGATGAAGTTCACCGGGCATTCGCCATACCCACCACACCCTGCCATCGGATCGCCACGTTGTGTACTGTGATTTGTCACTCCATGCCACATTTTCCCACTGTTCAATCGTCCAATGTTTACGCTCCTTACACCAAGCGAGGCGTTGTTTGGCATTTACCGGCGTGATGTTTGGCGTATAAACAGCCGCTCTACCATGAAATCCAAGTTTTCTCACCTCCTGCCTAACTGTCGCAGTACTTACAGTGGACGCTGATGCAGTTTGGAATATCTGTGTGATGGTCTGGGTAGATGTCTGCCTATTACACCTTACGACCATTTTCAATTGTCGGCGGACTCTGTCAGTCAACAGACGAGGTCGGTGTGTATGCTTTTGTGCTGTACGTGTCCCTTCACGTTTCCGCTTCACTATCACATCGGACACAGTGGTCCTAGGGGTTTAAGAGCGTGGGAATCTCTCGTACAAACATATGACACAAGTGACACCCAGTCACCTGACCACGTGATAAGTCCGTGAGTTCCCCAGAGCGCCTCATTCTGCTCTCTCAAGATGTCTAAAGACTACTGGGGTCACTGATATGGAGTACTTGGCAGTAGGTGGCAGCGCAATGTATCTAATATTAAAAACATATTTTTTGGGGGGTGTCCGGATACTTTTGATCACATAGGGCATGTTGGCGCTTCCTGTGCGCTCTGCAGCAGTCGGGATGACTCTGACATGTGTTATCCTTCGCTGTCGTCTCTCCTAATGCCTTCAGACTTTCGCGACTTCACCTCTCAGAGGCTATTTTCTGCAAACTCGGTACCTGAATACTTACTGTACCGTTGTACCTAACCTTCCTTATGAAATTCCGCTTTGTCACTAGAACGACGGTACCTCTCCGCTTCCACGATGTGATAACGCTTCACTTGGGCGCTCTGTTGTTGCCCGCGCTGCGACAGCTTCCGTATTCGCCGCAGCTCGCTCAGCATTCCCCTAGGTGGCAGTCTACTGATCACTGACAAGAAGTAAAGCCCCTGACACAGGAGGTTTGCCTCCTGGGAGCTGCCATGGTAGAACATGGACGAATTTTTAATGTCAGCGGGGATACTATCCTGAGGCGTAGCAACTCTGGCAGCACTAGAGCCTCTCTCTCTAGGGGTGGCGTAGTGTAATAAATAATTTCCAGCATGTTCATTGAAGCATAGGAAACCTTTAAGGCGAAAATTAACATAGAAAATTGAATTTATTAATATGTGCTTAAATTTCATTATAAATACTATGGTTGATTTGGGAGGTACTGAATAGCTAGTTCGCGCGGTCTGAGGCACCATTTCACGGTCCGTGTCGCTTCCCCCGTCGGAGGTTCGAGTCCTCCCTCGGGCATGGGTGTGTGTGTGTGTGTTGTCCATAGAGTAAATTAGTTTAAGTTTGATTAAGTAGTGTGTAAGCTTAGGGGCCGATGACCTCAGCAGTTTGGTCCTATATGACCTTACCACAAATTTCAAATTTTCAAATAGCTAGTTGTGATACGTGCGTCTTCTTCTTCTTCTTCTTCTTCTTACTTGGCTTTCTTCCCCATTGTACAATGTGTCCATAATTACAGCTCCAGTGTCAAAACGCTATAGAGAGAGAACCACTGCTCAGAATGACGTCAAATTTGAAAAGCATATTATTGACGCAGGGGGGAATGTCATGAAAGGAAAAAATCCCGAAAATTTGACCGATAGAGGGCGCTTTTAGCGTCAGAATAGGCAGACTAAGAGGCGCGCGGCACACGGCTGTTCCTCAGTTTGCGTCCGAGACGCCGAACAGGACTGTTTCCGTTCCGGAAAAGAATTTTCAGCAATCATATCCTTACAGCCCGGCCGTCGAGATCACGTGATCTTAATCCATATCACTTCTGGGTGTCGGGTTATGTGAAAGGTTTGTGTTCGGTGCTCCAGTCACGAATGTAGCTGAACTGAAGGCATACATTGTGCAACGCATTCTGAACATGACCCCTTAGGCAATCCGATCTGTTGCGGAACATGCTGTTTATTTCAATTTGTTGCAGAAAACGGTGTATAGGATGCTGAAATTGTCTTCGCGAGTCTCACAACTGTTAGAAACCGATGTATTTGGATTTTTATGCGTTTTTGGCCCCAGTAGAAAAACCGATTACATTTTGCTTTTTATGCGGTCTTTGGCCTCAGGACAATTAAAAACCGATTTTTCCCATCTGATGTGGTACGGCCTTGTAGTCGATAGCTTCACCTAACAGTGCCACAGCTGTTGGCTGTTGAACTTGTGCAGCCACGCACATCGAATAGTACAGATGGTGTAATGTGCAACTCTGACCACAGCCGTCGTATTGCGATTCATCTATCATTTCCGTTAAGTCGCTAACAGCGCCATCTATTGGTAAAATTGTCTTCAAATCTTTTTTGTTCCATGACGTTTTCACCCGCGTCAATAGTATTCTCTTCAAATTTGACGTCATTCTGAGTAGTGGTTGTCTTTCTGTAGCGTTCTGAAACTAGAACTTTAATTATGGACACGCTACACACTTACATCAGTACTCCGCAAGCTACGTAACTGTGTGTGGGGCAGGGTACCAGTCTCGAATGGTCCGTGGGAGGAACAACAGCCGGTAAGCATCTTCGCGGGCTCGACACTATGGGTTAGGCGCTGTTATATGGGTTTTGGTAATGTTAGTGGTAGTCGGTGGCTAGTTGCCCTTTCTGATGCCACCACTCTTCCCAGGACGGCATCTGTGAGCCTAGTATGTCTGCCTCTAGAATAAATATGTTTCTCAAGTGTGAGAATATTTTCTAATGTTTGCGTAGCCTGTACCTGAGCCGGAACGTCGATATCAGCCCCGTATTCACCTAGCTCGTGATATGGCACTACTCAAGTCAGGATTTATCCTTAAGTAGATATGGGAGTGGGAGGGCTGGGCCAAGTTCCGGGGGATCGAGCAATGCAGGCTCCGACAGAGAGAGCGAGCGGCACGCCTCAGAACAAGCAACTCTCTAAACCCAAATACATCTACATCTACATTCATACTCCGCAAGCCACCCAACGGTGTGTGGCAGAGGGCACTTTACGTGCCACTGTCATTACCTCCCTTTTCTGTTCCAGTCGCGTATGGTTCGCGGGAAGAACGACTGTCGAAAAGCATCCGTGCGCGCTCGAATCTCTCTAATTTTACATTAGTGATCTCCTCGGGAGGTATAAGTAGGGGGAAGCAATATATTCGATACCTCATCCAGAAACGCACCCTCTCGAAACCTGGACAGCAAGCTACACCGCGATGCAGAGCGCCTCTCTTGCAGAGTCAGCCACTTGAGTTTGTTAAACATCTCAGTAACGCTATCACGGTTACCAAATGACCCTGTGACGAAACGCACCGCTCTTCTTTGGATCTTCTCTATCTCCTCCGTCAACCCGATCTGGTACGGATCCCACACTGATGAGCAATACTCATGTATAGGTCGAACGAGTGTTTCGTAAGCCACCTCCTTTGTTGATGGACTACATTTTCTAAGGACTCTCCCAATGAATCTCAACCTGGTACCAGCTTTACCAACAATTAATTTTATATGATCATTCCACTTCATATCGTTCCCCAAGCATACTCCCAGATATTTTACAGAAGTAACTGCTACCAGTGTTTGTTCCGCTATCATGTAATCATACAATAAAGGATCCTTCTTTCTATGTATTCGCAATACATTACATTTGTCTATGTTAAGGGTCAGTTGCCACTCCCTGCACCATTGCCTATCCGCTGTAGATCTCCTGCATTTCGCTACAATTTTCTAATGCTGCAACTTCTCTATACTACAGCATCATCCGCGAAAAGCCGCATGGAACTTCCGACACTATCTACTAGGTCATTTATATATATTGTGAAAAGCAGTGGTCCCATAACACCCCCCTATTGCACGCCAGAGGTTACTTTGTCTGTAGACGTCTCTCCATTGATAACAACATGCTGTGTTCTGTTTGCTAAAAACTCTTCAATCCAGCCACACAGCTGGTCTGATGCTCCGTAGGCTCTTACTTTGTTTATCAGGCGACAGTGCGGAACTGTATCGAACGCCTTCCGGAAGTCAAGGAAAATAGTATCTACCTGGAAGCCTGTATCTAATATTTTCTGGGTCTCTTGAACAAATAAAGCGAATTGGGTCACACGAGATCGCTGTTTCCGGAATCCATGTTGATTCCTACAGAGTAGATTGTGGGTTTCCAGAAATGACATGATACGCGAGCAAAACACATGTTCTAAAATTCTACAACAGATCGACGTCAGAGATATAGGTCTATAGTTTTGCGCATCTGCTCGACGGCCCTTCTTGAAGACTGAGACTACCTGTGCTCTTTTCCAATCATTTGAAACCTTCCGTTCCTCTAGAGACTTGCGGTACACGGCTGTTAGAAGGGGAGGCAAGTTCTTTCGCGTACTCTGTGTGGAGTCGAATTGGTATCCCGTCAGGTCCAGTGGATTTTCCTCTGTTGAGTGATTTCAGTTGCTTTTCTATTCCTTGGACACTTATTTCGATGTCAGCCATTTTCTCGTTTGTGTGAGGATTTAGAGAAGGAACTGCAGTGCGGTCTTCCTCTGTGAAACAGCTTTGGAAAAGGTGTTTAGTATTACAGCTTTACGCGTGTCATCCTCTGTTTCAATGCCATCATCATCCCGGAGTGTCTGGATATGCTGTTTCGTGCCACTTACAGATTTAACGTAAGACCAGAACTTCCTAGGATTTTCTGTCAAGTCGGTACATAGAATTTTACTTTCGAATTCACTGAACGCTTCACGCATAGCCCTGCTTACGCTAACTTTGACATCGTTTAGCTTCTGTTTGTCTGAGAGGTTTTGGCTGCGTTTAAACTTGGAGTGAAGCTCTCTTTGCTTTCGCAGTAGTTTCCTAACTTTGTTGTTGAATCACGGTGGGTTTTTCCCGTCCCTCACAGTTTTACTCGGCACGTACCTGTCTAAAACGCATTTTACGATTGCCTTGAACTTTTTCCATAAACACTCAACATTGTCAGTGTCGGAACAGAAATTTTCGTTTCGATCTATTAGGTAGTCTGAAATCTGCCCTCTATTACTCTTGCTAACCTTCCTCCCTTTTTTATATTCCTATTAACTTCC
The DNA here is from genome assembly GCF_021461395.2 of Schistocerca americana. Taxonomy (NCBI): domain Eukaryota; kingdom Metazoa; phylum Arthropoda; class Insecta; order Orthoptera; family Acrididae; genus Schistocerca; species Schistocerca americana. The sequence continues at coordinate 923,000,829 of NC_060121.1, read as the reverse complement.
ATGTTCAGGGATGCTGCAACGGCCTTATGATCACTGATTCCCTGTTCTGCACTTACAGAGTCGAAAAGTTCGGGTCTGTTTGTTATCAGTAGGTCCAAGATGTTATCTCCACGAGTCGGTTCTCTGTTTAATTGCTCGAGGTAATTTTCGGATAGTGCACTCAGTATAATGTCACTCGATGCTCTGTCCCTACCACCCGTCCTAAACATCTGAGTGTCCCAGTCTATATCTGGTAAATTTAAATCTCCACCTAAGACTATAACATGCTGAGAAAATTTGTGTGAAATGTATTCTAAATTTTCTCTCAGTTGTTCTGCCACTAATGCTGCTGAGTCGGGAGGTCGGTAAAAGGAGCCAATTATTAACCTAGCTCAGTTGTCGAGTGTAACCTCCACCCATAATAATTCATAGGAACTATCCACTTCTACTTCACTACAGGATAAACTACTACTAACAGCGACATACACGCCACCACCGGTTGCATGCAATCTATCCTTTCTAAACACCGTCTGTGCCTTTGTAAAAATTTCGGCAGAATTTACCTCTGGCTTCAGCCAGCTTTCTGTACCTATAACGATTTCAGCTTCGGTGCTTTCTATCGGCGCTTGAAGTTCCGGTACTTTACCAATGCAGCTTCGACAGTTTACAATTACAATACCGATTGCTGCTTGGTCCCCGCATGTCCTGACTTTGCCCCGCACCCTTTGAGGCTGTTGCCCTTTCTGTACTTGCCCGAGGCCATCTAACCTAAAAAACCGCCCAACCCACGCCACACAACCCCTGCTACCCGTATAGCCGCTTGCTTCGTGTAGTGGACTCCTGACCTATCCAGCGGAACCCCAAATCCCACCACCCTATGGCGCAAGTCGAGGAATCTGCAGCCCACACGGTCGCAGAACCGTCTCAGCCTCTGATTCAGACCCTCCACTCGGCTCTGTACCAAAGGTCCGCAGTCAGTCCTGTCGACGATGCTGCAGATGGTGAGCTCTGCTTTCATCCTGCTAGCGAGACTGGCAGTCTTCATCAAATCAGATAGTCGCCGGAAGCCAGAGAGGGTTTCCTCCGATCCATAGCGACACACATCATTGGTGCCGACATGAGCGACCCCCTGCAGATGGGTGCACCCTGTACCCTTCATGGCATCCGGAAGGACCCTATCCACATCTGGAATGACTCCCCCCCGGTATGCACACGGAGTGCACATTGGTTTTTTTCCCCTCTCTTGCTGCCATATCCCTGAGGGGCCCCATTACGCGCCTGACGTTGGAGCTCCCAACTACCAGTAAGCCCACCCTCTGCGACCGCCCGGATCTTGCAGACTGAGGGGCAACCTCTGGAACAGGACAAGCAGCTATGTCCGGCCGAAGATCAGTATCAGCCTGAGACAGAACCTGAAACCGGTTCGTCAGACAAACTGGAGAGGCCTTCCGTTCAGCCCTCCGGAATGTCTTTCGCCCCCTGCCACACCTTGAGACGATCTCCCACTCTGCCACAGGTGAGGGATCAGCCTCAATGCGGGCAGTATCCCGGGCAGCCATAGTCGTCGTCCGATCGGGGGATGCGTGGGACGAGCTGGCCGTCACCGATAAACCCCCATCCGGACCCCCACAGTGATGCCCATTGGCAACAGCCTCAAGCTGTGTGGCCGAAGCCAACACTGCCTCAAGCTGGGAGCGAAGGGATGCCAACTCAGCCTGCATCCGAACACAGCAGTTGCAGTCCCTATCCATGCTAAAAACTGTTGTGCAAAGAACGTCTGAACTAATATACAGAAAGCACAAAAAATTCGACACAAAATTTAAACGGTTATTAAAATACAAGACTGCCTAGTAAATGCAGTAATGCTGCTACTTGCGCACTGCTGACACGCTGCTCGTCGGCGGAAGGAGACTACGCGATTTTACACTATTCAGGTACTAAAACGCGATACTACAACTCCCACATACTATAATACGCCCGACATTTATCAATTAAACAATGCAAGTACCAAAAACACTCAAAGAAATTAAGAATACACGCCTAAGGTACAGGGTACAAGATCACGGTTGGGTGCGGAACATCGGAAACCAATGTCGGCCCTGCAGTGATCATAAATACCGACGTTTCTTGTCTTCCCAAACCTTAAGTGGACTTTTTTGGAGACTAGAAATCTACTCTATAGGAATCAGCATAGGTTTCTAAAAAGACGGTCGTGTGAAACCCAGCTAGCGCTATTCGTCCATGAGACTCAGAGGGCCATAGACACGGATACACAGGTAGATGCCGTGTTTCTTGACTTCCGCAAGGCGTTCGATACAGTTCCCCACAGTCGTTTAATGGACAAAGTAAGAGCATATGGACTATCAGACCAATTGTATGACTGGATTGAAGAGTTCCTAGATAACAGAACGCAGCATGTCATTCTCAATGGAGAGAAGTCTTCCGAAGTAAGAGTGATTTCATGTGTGCCGCAGGGGAGTGTCATAGGACCGTTGCTATTTACAATATACATAAATTACCTTGTGGATGACATCGGAAGTTCACTGAGGCTTTTTGCAGATGATGCTGTGGCGTATCGAGAGGTTGTAACAATGGAAAATTGTACTGAAATGCAGGAGGATCTGCAGCGAATTGACGCATGGTGCAGGGAATGGCAATTGAGTCTCAATGTAGAGAAGCGTAACATACTGCGAATACATAGAAAGATAGTTCCATTATCATTTAGCTACAAAATAGCAGGTCAGCAACTGGAAGCAGTTAATTCCATAAATTATCTGGGAGTACGCATTAGGAGTGATTTAAAATGGAATGATCATATAAAGTTGATCGTCGGTAAAGCAGATGCCAGACTGAGATTCATTGGAAGAATCCTAAGGAAATGCAATCCGAAAACAAAGGAAGTAGGTTACAGTACGCTTGTTCGCCCACTGCTTGAATACTGCTCAGCAGTGTGGGATCCGTACCAGATAGAGTTGATAGAAGAGATAGAGAAGATCCAACGGAGAGCAGCGCGCTTCGTTACAGGATCATTTAGTATCCGCGAAAGCGTTACGGAGATGATAGATAAACTCCAGTGGAAGACTCTGCAGGAGAGACGCTCAGTAGCTCGGTATGGGCTTTTGTTAAAGTTTCGAGAACATACCTTCACCGAGGAGTCAAGCAGTATATTGCTCCCTCCTACGTATATCTCGCGAAGAGACCATGAGGATAAAATCAGAGAGATTAGAGCCCACACAGAGGCATACCGACGATCCTTCTTTCCACGATCAATACGAAACTGGAAGAGAAGGGAGAACCGGTAGAGGTACTCGGGGTACCCTCCGCCACACACCGTCAGGTGGCTAGCGGAGTATGGATGTAGATGTAGAAGAATGTATATAAAAGGATATACCAAAATTATGGTCACTACGCAATGAAACCAACAACCGGGGCACAATTCTCAACAGTGATAGGTTAATTCTCAGATCTGTTTCGACCAAATATTTAAACAGTACTTATGTACATAAACTAGAAAAATGTAATCAACCAAGCAACAAGCCCAGAGTACTACAGCTAATGGCCGTAAGCTACCAGGTAAACCTCTTGGTAATGCCCAGAATTAGTTTATCTTTGATACATTAATACATATTTATATAATTTAACCGTATGGCTAGGGTCCCCGGTCGGGCAGGCCGTTCGCCGGGTGCCTGTCTTTCAATCTGACGCCACTTCGGCGACCTGCAGTCCATGAGGATGATAGGATGACGATGAGGACAACACAACACCCAGTTCCTGGGTGGAGAAACCACCCCGACTCAGCCGGGAATCGAACCCGGGCCCAGAGGACTGACAATCCATCACGCTGACCATTCAGCTACCGGGGGCCAACTTAACAGACTACAACAAGATAATCGTTGAAGCAACAGGTAGCAGGTGTTACTGACAGCAGTAATACTTAGTCGCCAGACCTGCTGCGACCCAGGATACACATACATAAAAGGGAGATTTTATATATATAATATATATATATTAAAAACTAAAACCATGTAATCGAGCAAGTTACAAGCACAGAGTACAACTGCTAGTATAACAGTATTTTCAACTGTACGCTGATTGAACACTGAACGGCGCTCTGTCGAAAGATGGTAATCTTGCGAAGTTATTAATAATCACAGAGCAACGACGTATTTGGTTATAACAGTTATTTCAACTGTACATTAATTGAACACTCGATGTCGCTCTGTCGAAAGGCTCCTCTTGCTGCTTACCATTAAACAAATTGTCATTCAACGGTGCACGTAAACAACAACAGGAAAATTCGCCGAACACTACAAGAAAGCCACAACACGAATCCACAAGATGTGAACTTGACAATATACTATTTAACGTTGCAATATCCCATTTAACGGTGAACACACACACGCAACCACAGGCAGATTCAAACTGTCCAACGGTGAGCGTCGCTCTATCAGGAGGCAATCTCGCCTGTGCAACCTTGCGGGCAGCAAAATAAACAGCGAAACGCGGCCGTCCACGTGAGCCACCTGCCAACAACTGCCCATACGCTGCCAGTAAGTCCTCTCTCTCCGGAAGCTGCCAGCGATCGCACGCCAAGCACCGTGACCCCCTCTAGCGATGCGGCAGAGTGAGGAATTGTCTAAACACCACATCCAGGCTGGCTGGCTCACCAGACAGCGTGGTCAATCCGGGAGGGGGATTCGATCCGAGGCAGGGTCGCTTCCCCGAATCCCGGAAGCGACGCGTTTACGAGCTCGGATAGCCGGGCACGTCACGTCAAAGAAGATACTTTGGCATAGTGGGATTAATCCACAATTCTTGGGGATCATTACTCCATTTCATTAAGAAGTTAGTAATTTTTGACGAGATGATATTTTCTGTTAAAAGTAAGCCCTTGTGGGAACATGAACGGTGCGGACAAGGACACACCAGAGAGCCGGTTTTAGTCATAAGGAAAAGTCGGTGTGAGGCAGCCCAAATCCCCCCGGAGAGTGCGCTGTTTTCTTTGAGTGCCAAGTTGGCAGTCTTTCTCGTTTTGCTGCTTTGAACTTCTGGAGGCAAAGCGCGTCTTCCGCAGTTAATACAGTCAGTCTTCGCACAAAATGCGTCTACAGCTCTGACGCCACGTTCCAGTACTTTACATGCGTGCCTATGTCCGCAGAAGTTTCGCGGAAGCTGCCATTCTTCACGAGCAAAACAGTGTGCAGTCTAGTTGCTCGCTAGTAGTCACAGTTAGAGAAATCGCAGTTACAATGATAACTCGCAACTACGTTCGTATCCGGAGGGCAGACGCTTCTAAGCCCGCGCTATGCCAATTTTCGATGTTCTCCTACCAAATGCCGTCACTAGACAGAATCTCGCCCCCACTCCCTCATTTCCAAGTTTAATTTCTTCGTTGATTTACTCTGGTGTAACAAAAGTCAAGGGACACCTCCAAACATCTTGTCGGGCTTCCTTTTTCCCGGTATAGTGCGGCATCTGGACGTGCCATGGACTCAACAAGTCGTTGGAAGTCACCTGGAGAAATACTGGGCCGCGCTGCCTCTATAGTCATCGATAACTGAGGAAGTGTTGCCGGTTCAGGATTTTGTACACAAACTTATGTCCCATAAATGTTCGGTGAGACTGATGTCGGGCGATCTGGGTGGCCAGATCATTCTCTCGAATCTTCCAACATTTGTGGCTCAGTCACATGCTGTATTATCGTCCATACAAATTTCTTTGTTGTTGGGGAACATGAAGTCCACGAATGAATGTAGATGGTCTCCAAACAGCCGAACGTAACCATTTGCAGACAATCCTCAGTGGCCTGTTGACAACATGCGTCCAACGATTCGTGGGATCTGCACGACAGTCGAACCAGCTCTTACCAGCTGAAGGCGCAACTCATCTGACCGGGCCACGGTTTTCCTTTCGTCAAGGGTCCAGCTGATATGGTCACGAACCCAGGAGAGGCGCTGCAGGCGAGTTTCTGTTGGCAAACGCACTCGCACCAGTTGTCTCCTGCCATAGCCCATTAACGCTGTCCTGACGGATACGGTCGTCGTACGTTCCACATTGGTTTTTGCGGTTGTTTCACACAGTGTTGCTTGTCTGTTAGTACTGACAACTCTACACAAACGCCGCTGCTCTCGGTCGTTAAGTGATGGCCGTCGGCCACTGCATTGTCCATGGTGAGAGGTAAAGCCCGAAATTCGGTACTCACGGCACATTCTTGACACTGTGTATCTCAGAATACTGTATACCGTAAATACTTCCGAAACGGAATGTGCTTTGCGTCTAGCTCCAACTACTAATCCGCATTCAAAGTCACTTTCCATAGTGCGGCCATAATCACTTCGGAAACATTTTAACATGAATCACTTGAGTACGAATAACAGCTCTGCCAATGCACTGCCTTTTATACCTTTTGTACTACCGTCGCCTGTGTATGTGAATATCGCTGTCCAACGAATTTCGCCACCACAGTATATGTTCGATGTCTTCTCGTATGTGAGTTTTCCTTACTGCCCGAGAGCTGTACTGCCGGTCCCCTAACCAACGTTTCTCTACATTAACAGCACTTTTTACACTGAAACTTCCTGGCAGATTAAAACTGCGTGCCCGACCGAGACTCGAACTCGGGACCTTTGCCTTTCGCGGGCAAGTGCTCTACCGTCTGAGCTACCGAAGCACGACTCACGCCCGGTCTCACAGCTTTACTTCTGCCAGTATCTCGTCTCCTACCTTCCAAACTTTACAGAAGCTCTCCTGCGAACCTTGCAGAACTAGCACTCCTGAAAGAAAGGATACTGCGGAGACATGGCTTAGCCACAGCCTGGTGGATGTTTCCAGAATGAGATTTTCACTCTGCAGCGGAGTGTGCGCTGATATGAAACTTCCTGGCAGATTAAAACTGCGTGCCCGCCCCAGTTCGAGTCTCGGTCGGGCACGCAGTTTTAATCTGCCAGGAAGTTTCATATCAGCGCACACTCCGCTGCAGAGTGAAAATCTCATTCTGGACTTTTTACACTGATTGCTGCACTTCCTAATTTATATAAATTAGTCGTCCTTCTTGTACATGTGTTCTTCTCCACTGAAACACCCCCCCCCCCCCCCCCGTTTAAATTCCTTTATTGGGTTATGTGTGACTTACCGAAGGCGCCAAACAGTTAATTATTATGATTATATGACTGTGTGCTTAATGGCTGAAAGGCTATCGGTTTTTCTGCTGTGGTTTCCTGGGTATTTCAACCGAGTGCGGCTGTTCTGAGACGGAATAGTTAATGATTGAAAGTTTGTCTATTATTAAAGACCATAAAGGTTGCGATGTACAAACTGATATATATTTTCTACTAACACACAAATTCTGAGGCAGTTGCTACCTTCGCCTTACACGTCTAATTACGGTTAGATCTTTAATTGGTTGCTAATTTTCGGTACTTCGTCACACGCAATGATGATGGTTAACATTCACAACAATCCTCACTGCAATCCATGGTTGTTGCTGGCCGACGCGGTTGACGTGAAACACATAATTCGGCATTTGTCACTTTTGGTTTCATATCACTCGCGAATCAGTATCGATGAGGGTCAACCCCACGACCACCAGGTGGACGTGCTCATTTGTCATACTCCGGTGAATTTACCGTTTACTACTCACTCGACCACCACTCTTGCCCGTCTCTCCAGTACCACTTCTCCCTCGACACTCGTCTCCCTGCCTCCTGCAGCGCTCGACAATCGACTCCTGTCTGCTATCGACCTGGGCGTCGGATACTAGCACCTATGTTCGTGGGATCACCGATCCCTTACACCACGGATCAATAAGTCTGAGGCTGAAGTAGACTCTCATTTAAATAGATTTGCGCTGTCCCACCCTTTCCTTAATTTTATTACTGCTTGGCCCAAATAAGTGATCAAGTATGAGACCAAGGCATACTAAGACTCCACCAGGAGAAGAATCTGACACTTTAGGCAAAGCTAAGGACACCGAGCTACGATGGTGGGTTGCTCGTTTCAAGTCATACTTGAGGATGCGTGACACTTTTCCACAACGACACAACAAAAAATACTTATCTCCTAATTCTCTTTCCATGTGATCACATACGAGAATGAATCTTCAGTAAGTAGTAGCTTTTAAACTCTTTCTTTTCACATTATGGTATAAATCGTACCAATGGCGAAGATGGTTCAAATGGCTCTGAGCACTATGGGACTTAACATCTATGGTCATCAGTCTCCTAGAACTTAGAACTACTTAAACCTAACTAACCTAAGGACAGCACACAACACCCAGCCATCACGAGGCAGAGAAAATCCCTGACCCCGCCGGGAATCGAACCCGGTAACCCGGGGGTGGGAAGCGAGAACGCTACCGCACGACCACGAGATGAATGGCGAAGAGAACACGAATTTTGCAACGTGGCTGTCTACTCCTAAGATGCAGTAACTCATACTGCTACGTATTGTCAAATGTTCCTGATGTAGTTGGAAATGACACTATTTGTGGTTTCCCTTGTGAAATGGACGAGACTGTTTTAGCTTGAGATTGTTCAGAGCCGCGTAGGGCTTTGTCATCAACTTCATCCAGCAACACTTCAGTACTGCGGTTTCTCCCATAAGAACAAATACGGCATCGATCTCAAGACAATTAACAATAAAGAACATAAACTTATCTATTTTATGACGTTCCTATTAAAATACTAGACTTTAAATTCGAATACTTGGAAACACGAAACTAAATAAACTACTGAATGTTTATAGAATCATTCATACTTTGCAAGCAGTTCAACTGGATGTACTTTGCCGTGATGTTACAAGTGGACGACAGTAATAGCACCGACAGAAGACTGGCTGCAGCTCATACGTAACTGTATCTGGCTCATGCTTGTCAGTGTACTAATGTAGCTGCTATATCCATTCGGCCAAATCAATCACAACCATGGAACGCTGACAATCACTGAGTGTAGCCCCGTGCATCTGGGACCATACCTTCACGCTAGGTGTGACTACTAGCAACCGATCCCTACAACTTTGGCGCATATCACTCATTCGCCGCGCCTTTTGTCTTCTCCTAACCAAAGTACGTACCCCAATTAATATTCTTTGAACCTCGTATGAGTTATTGAGTTATTCATATTCACATTACATAATTGTTTTATACAATACCTGAACAAAAAGCGATGAGCATACACTGTGTATATATTATGAAACAATATGTCATGAAACAATAATTTTTTTAAAAAATCTGGTATATTGTCATTACATAAAACCGTAAATACAAATAAGAATTCAGGTTTTTAATTATAACAGAAATCCTTTCTACACAAAATAAAAAGAAAAAAATGGATACATCTTGGGTATGTGCATGTGTTTGTGTATGTGTTGTCTTCTGTTGTGTGTATTACAAATCAAGTAAGCACCTATCTATTCGAAAATCTGTTATCTGTTGTTCCTAACCCACGGTGACACACAGATTTTTGATTTTCATGCCGGCCGTTGTGGCCGTGCGGTTCTAAGCGATTCACTCTGGAACCGCGTGACCACTACGGTCGCAGGTTCGAATCCTGCCTCGGTCATGGATGTGTGTGATGTCCTTAGATTAGTTAGGTTTAAGTAGTTCTAAGTTCTAGGGGACTGATGACCACAGATGTTAAGTCCCATAGTGCTCAGTGCCATTTGAACCATTTTTTGATTTTCTTATGAGTACGATGTGTTACAAATCAAGCAGCCACCTATCTACACTGACAGAAAAAAATCGCAACACCGTGAAGGAGTTGTGCGACATAAACGATAGTTGGTAGGCTGCGTCTACATCTGAAAGATAGTGTCTATTCAAATTTCGCGGCAGTCGTATAATAGTGGAGCTTGTATCACCATTGTGACTGTGATGACGCAAATCAGTTTTGCTTTAAATACTGTAAAGGTCGTGAGCTTTAATCGCCTTACAGATTAGGCGGCATGAGTTGATGTTAGTCAAGACTGCCTTTAAGGCGACAAAGACGCCACTACGAACGTTTCACTGAGTTTGAACGAGGTGGTGTTACAGGGCTACGAGATGCTTACTGTTTCTTCCGTGATACTGCAGAAAGAATTTGGCAGGAATGTAGCCACTGTACATGACTGATAGCAACAACGGTCAGGAGCATGTACAGTTGCAAGATGATCGGATTCCGGACGGCCACGTGGCATTAGCGAGAAGGAAGGCCGTCGTGTTCGATGTATGGGTCTACCGCATCGCACTGCATCTCCAGGAGCAATCTGAGCAGATGTTGGCCCCACAGAAACACAACGAACTGTCACGAACCGGTTGCTTCAAGGACAGCTCCGAGGCGGGCGTCCTGAGCGTGCATTCCACTAACCACCGCCGTTCGTGACTTCTGTGGTGTCAAGCGAGCGCCCACTGGAGGCCAGTGTGCAGACCTGTTGTATTTTCTGATGAAACCGTGCTCTGCTTCGGTGCCAATGATGGCCGTGTGTTGGTTAGAAGAAGGCCTGTTCAGGACCTGTATCCAACCTGTTTGTGCGCTTGATACACTGGACCTACACCTAGAGTTATGGTCTAGGGTACGGTTTCCTATGACAGCAGCAGCACTGTTGTGGCTATCCCACGCACCCCGACTGCAAACCTATACGTCAATTTGGTGATTCGAACTGTTGCGCTGCCATTCATGAACAGCAATCCAGGGGGTGTTTTCGAACAGGATAACGCTCGCCCACATAGCCCTATTGTAGCCCATCATGCTCTGCAGAGAGTCGACATGTCGCCTTGGCCTTCTCGATCATCAGATCTGTCTCCAATGGATCACATATTGGAAGTCATCATCCACAAACAGCATTAACAGTGAAACTTCCTGGCAGATCAAAACTGTGTGCCCGACCGAGACTCGAACTCGGGACCTTTGCCTTTCGCGGGCAAGTGCTCTACCATTAACAGTGCCTATATTGACCGACCGTGTGCAACAGGCATGGAACTCCACCCCACAAACTGACATACGGCACCTCTATGACACAACGTATGCACATTTGCATGCTGGCATTCAACATTCTGATGATTACACGGGTTATTAATGTCCCAGCATTGCAAATTCAGTTAAAAAAGTTACCTACACAAATTTATTCCCGAAATCTCATTATTCTGCATCAATTATTTTTTGGTTTTACAATTTCTTTCCGTCAGTATATTAGCAAATCTGTTTCCTATTGGTCGTTAACCCACAGCAAAAGGCATGTTTTTTATTTTGTTGTTAGCATGTCTATATCCTATGTACTCTTTATCAAGTATTACTTAAGAGTTAGTGAGAGTACAGTTACTAACTTTGGTTAAAATAACTCATAAGTCGCGTGTTTATTCCGTTTGAGAACCTAAGATGCTATTCTTTTTTCCCAGTAGGAAAACTGTAACTTATGTAACAAACAGTAATATTATTACAACCTCGCGGGGCAATATCAGAGCCTTACAGAAGCCCCCATCTCTGATGATCAAGAAAGGCGAGAGCCCTCTATTACAAACGCAAAGCTGAATTGCTACGGATGAGATATTCGCCATCCAGTTCGGTCTTCAGTAGTTTAATTTCCGGCTCTGGAGAGGCTTACACCCCGGGCAGGAGGGAACTGTCGCCAAAGAGCCGTGCCGGGCTTTCACGGGGCAGTAATGAAAATGCCACAGCCAGGCTAGGAGCACCGCGCCGTGTTAGCCAGGACCGCGGACAGTGCGAAAGCGTGTCTGCCGTCGCTCGGAATGCGACGCTTTGAGTGGGGAGGTGCAGCAGAAAATCCTGGAGGGGGGGGGGGGGGAGGGGCGCGACCTGGCAGAGAAGCTGGCCAGAGGCGACAACGCACCTTGCTGCGCCTCTGTTTCATGAAATGGAGTGGTGCTGATACGGTCTGACACAATTCTCTAACTAGTCTGTCCTGTGCAAGTCTCGTGATCTCTGCATAGCTGCTGAATCTTACATCCACTAGTACTACTACAGAATCTTACGTTATTGTAAAGTAAGGTAACGACATGAATGGTTATCTGTGAGTGATGGCCGAAGTTCTATTCGAATATGTTCGTAACAACTGAAATACACAACTGTTTGTAAAAAGTGAAACACTGGGGAGGGGCGCGACCTGGCAGAGAAGCTGGCCAGAGGCGACAACGCACCTTGCTGCGCCTCTGTTTCATGAAATGGAGTGGTGCTGATACGGTCTGACACAATTCTCTAACTAGTCTGTCCTGTGCAAGTCTCGTGATCTCTGCATAGCTGCTGAATCTTACATCCACTAGTACTACTACAGAATCTTACGTTATTGTAAAGTAAGGTAACGACATGAATGGTTATCTGTGAGTGATGGCCGAAGTTCTATTCGAATATGTTCGTAACAACTGAAATACACAACTGTTTGTAAAAAGTGAAACACTCAGAAGTAAAGATCCGTACCCAAGGACTGGAAGGTTGCACAGTTCACTCCAATAATCAAGAAAGGTAGTAGGAGTAATCCACTAAATTACAGGCCCATATCGTTAACGTCGATATGCAGCAGGATTTTAGAACATATATTGTGTTCGAACATAATGAATTACCTCGAAGAAAACGGTCTATTGACACACAGTCAACATGAGTTTAGAAAACATCGTTCTTGTGAAACACAACTAGCCCTTTATTCACATGAAGTGCTGAGTGCTATTGACAAGGGATTTCAGATCGATTCCGTGTTTCTGGACTTCCGGAAGGCTTTTGACACTGTACCACACAAGCGGCTCGTAGTAAAATTGCGTGCTTATGGAATATCGTCTCAGTTATGCGTCTGGATCTGTGTTTTCCTATCAGAGAGGTCACAGTTCGTAATAATTGACAGAAAGTCATCGAGTACAACATAAGTGATTTCTGGCGTTCCGCAAGGTAGTGTTATAGGCCCTTTGCTGTTCCTTATCTATATAAACGATTTGGGCGACAATCTGAGCAGCCGTCTTCGGTTTTTTGCAAATGACGCTGTCGTTTATCGACTAGTAAAGTCATCAGAAGATCAAAACAAACTGCAAAACGATTTAGAAGAAATATCGGAATGGTGCGAAAAGTGGCAGTTGACCTTAAATAACGAAAAGTGTGAGGTCATCCACGTGAGTGCTAAAAGGAACTCGTTAAACTTCGGTTACACAATAAATCAGTCTAATGTAAAAGCCGTAAATTCAACTAAATACCTAGGTATTACAACTACGAACAACTTAAATTGGAAGGAACACATAGAAAATGTTGTGGAGAAGGCAAACCAAAGACTGCGTTTTATTGGCAGGACGCTTAGAAAATGTAACAGACCTATTAAGGAGACTGCCTACACTACGCTTTTAGAATACTGTTACGCGGTGTGGGATCCTTACCAGATAGCACTGACTGAGTACATCGAAAAAGTTCAAAGAAAGGCAGCACGTTTTGTATTATTGCGAAATATGGGTGAGAGTATCACAGAAATGATACAGGATTTGGGATGGACATCATTAAAAGAAAGGCGGTTTTCGTTGCGACGGAATCTTCTCACGAAATTCCAATCACCAACTTTCTCCTCCGAATGCGAAAACATTTTGTTGATACCGACTTACAAAGGGAGGAACGGTCACCAAGATAAAATAAGACAAATCAGAGCTCGTACGGGAAGATACAGGTGTTCATTCTTTCCGCGCGCTAAACGAGAATGGAATAATAGAGAATTGTGAAGGTGGTTCGATGAACGCTCTGCCAGGCACTTAAATGTGATTTGCAGAGTATCCATGTAGATGTAGATGTAGATGTCTGCAACACGCAACGATAAGGTGACGTGTACAACAACAGAACCAGAAAAAGCGATTTAAATGGCAGAGTGGTGACGTGCACATAGGCCCAACAGCAGCTTCGTTCGTGTGATGGAACAGATCAGTGTTAGGCAATGTCCAGTCCGTGGGGAGCCGTCATGTGAAGTATAAACGTGTAATGAAGTGCAACTATGCCTCGCTGACATCACAGGCTGGAGTATCGACATGTGAGCGCGTTCGAATAGGGAACAACGATTGGTAACCCAGAGGCGGGTCTGTCGTTCCATGACACTGAGGCTCGCACAAGGCACGCTGGTTCAACTGTGAGGCGTATGTGGAACCAGTGAAGAGAGCCGTACACTGTGCCGTCGGTTACTGAACGATACGACGCGACCTAAGCGCGAGACGACTGTCACCTTGTCCGTAATGGACACAACGGCTTCGTCCACAGTTTTGGTGCGTCGTTGGAGCACTGCAACATGTGTGTACGTGTCTGCGTCGACGGTCTGACATCGTCTTCTCAAAGCTGGACTGGTGGCATGCATGCCATTGTGTAGGCTTCCATCGACCAGAACCCACAAACGCCACACACTGCAGTTGGCACAAGAGCGCGGGCACTGGCATGCTGAGTGGTGAAATGTAATGTTTTCGGACGACTCCTGCTTCAACTTGTCCAACAACGATGGTCGCATACGTGTTCGCCGCCGCCATGGTGAAGGCTGTTGGGCAGACTGTATCGTTGAGCCTAACAGCGGATAAACTCCAAGTGTGATGGTGTTGGGCGTCATTGCTACGTTTTGAGAGCAATCTGAACAGCTAGTGCCACATGAGGGAGGTTTTAGAGTCCAAGGCATTGCTCCTCCTGTAGGCCATTCCACATGCCATATTTCAGCTGGACAGCATCCGGCCACATGTGGAAAGGGTTGGACAAGCCTCCTTCCAAGAACGGTGTATACCACTGCTTCCATGCCCCCCCCCCCCCCTCCCCGCTCATCTGTATTCTCCAAAAGCATATTTAGGCACTCCTTGATTCCATGCCACAATGTCTAGCGACTCACGTGGTGGCGCTACCTCGTATTGGAGTCCCCCAGTCACATTCCATGTACAGGCCTGTAATGCTAATCATTTGTGTAGTACCATGTCCCTGAAATTTGTGTGATCAAGTCTCTCAGTCTAGGTGTTTTTCTTTTTCCAAACACTAGTGTGCTGAAGTATGCTGTCGCCAGCTCACCAGTCGGCAAAGATGTAGCAAGAAGATCGATAGTAGGCACTGGATCAAGCGCGAGAGAGGCCAAAGACAGACTCACAAGCAACATGCCACCAACGCCCTCTCGACCATAAGTATGTAGGTGTCCGCCGCTGACCAGAGGACCTTAGTCTCTCAGTCACTAGCTCAGTCTCAGTAACTAGCGCAGTCCTCACTCACTGGCGCAGTCACTGATGCACCAATCCGCACTCCAGTTTGGCATCTGTCGTTCATTGCATAGTGGGACTTGTACTTCACCAGCAGTGAGACCGTGGACCGTTACGCAGAGCTTGTACAACAACACATGGACTCTACTGAAGATAAGTACCTTTTTCTTTATGTAAATAAAGAACCGTGTTAATTCATGTGTGCAGTTGTGGTGTAGAAAGAATGTACCAGCCACCAAACAATATCCTCTCCGTTGCTTTCCGTAGTACTAGGCACAATAGTGACGACAAGGATTCAATAACTAGTGTGCTTCGATCCACAAACAAGTGAAGCTAAGCTCTGTGTTCTGGTCCAGATGGGTCGATTGGAAACGACCAACCTCCGTGTCACCCGCAACCAACGGTGTCACATGGATACGGTATGGATGGCCGTGGGGTCAGCAAACTGCTCTCCCGCCCGTTGTCGACTTTCTTGATCTGGGAGCCGCTCTTTCTCAATCGAGAAGCTCCTCAATAGACACCCTGTTCCAGACCTGTCACAAGGAAAAACCACTTGCCGTACTGGGAATCGAACAGGGTTCCTCCACATAGCACAGTCTGAGCATTGAGCAGTGGAGGCGGACACGATCCACGAGTCATATTTTATTTATTTTGGTTACTAATATAATACTTGAGTTTCTGTCAAGATTGCTGTTACTAATAATTGTTAATGAGTGGGAAAAGGAGAACTTCCACGATTTTACCTGATCGGATTGCGAAATGAATTATAAACATATTCAGGCTCCATACTCTACAAACTGGCACAACGAAAATTTGATGTGGTTATCTTTTAATCTCATGGTCCGTACGCGCAATAAACGACATAATCAGTAAAGTTAGTGCACGGTGTTCCCCGAATATTTAATCAGAATGATTTCGTAATAACGACATCACCATCGCTTTCACTAATTCCCATTTAACTCCACTGCTAACACTGTTACATTTTCCCATGAGATTTTAGATCTGTTGCTATACTACCAATGCGCGTCTGAATCCGATAGGAGACCTCTATCATGTACGCTTGATAAGAACTCATCACACTAGAACCATATCTTGGAATAGGTTGTCAATCTTCAGAAACTGAGTATAACTGAGTTGCCACGAATTTATTGTGCAATTATGCCGCACAGTTTCTAACACTTGCAACATAGTAAGAAATTCTGTTCTTTTAAGAACGAGGAAGTTGTCAAGATAATATGAGAGATATCAGAAACAGAAATGTGTTATATTTATTTAATATCATTTGTGATTGGTGGCAGTACACTTCGCTGGATGTCACAAAATAATGAGTTGCGACTGCAGTCGAACGTAAAAGCTATACCGATTTTGCTCATAAAACTGAAAGATAATGGATTTTGCCTATTTTTGTGGAAAGAGGACATTTATTATCGTCGCGAACATTTTTTTTTCTTTTTTTAATGGTTGCTTTATTACAGGAGTGGCGTTGATGTTAAATAGTCCAGCGCAGAATGGCAGAAGGGGCTTTCTGTTTCACAAGCAGCCGACTTTTGAAATAGACATCTGGAGCGTTCTCCGGAAGGGCTGAGTTATGCTACTAAATTTCCCTTTTGTGTTGTCTAGGACTGTCGCCTTAAGGCGGTGGCCAGGTGGTGGAAAGCCGATTGCTGACAGTGGCCTGCCCGTGCCGTGAGGTGGTGGGCGGAGCAGCTGGCTCTATCAAGAAGCCTGTGTCACCCCTGTAGGTGGCTGGAGGGAGGGAGGAAGAGGGCCTCGGTTTTCGGCAGTTTGTCGATGCCTATCAAGGAGAATGCACCTTTAACTACCAACCCCTCTGCAGTCTTTTAGGACGAGGATTTCCCCCAGTACATGTGCTGCATTATGACCAATTCGTTACAAGTGCTGGCTTTTTCACGAGAATTTCGAATTAGAACTGTGAGGCATTTTTTCGCCCTCAGTTGTGGCAGCGTGTATTGCCTTCGATTACCTGGGCTGCAGGGTGGTTTTTGAGGAGGCATCTGTGGCGAACTCTGACGTCAAACAGAGATAGATACTGTACGCTTACGGGTAATACACTTTTTAAACTCCTCTCTGTCCACACCAGCATCTCGTCAGTTGAACATATTTGCCGCCAAAAAGAATAAAGATAGTACCTTATACCGTGCCTTTTTCCCGTCAGCTTGTAGGTGTAGGGTAAAGTGTGAGTGTCTCTGTGATTAGTTTCGAGTGCTATTGCGAAATTTTTTCCCAGCAGGATAACACCATCTGTATCGTATTGTCAGTTTTTGCGTTGTATTGCAATTTTAAGCCATCCTTATGTAGCACTATGCGTATGGTTGTGTTATTAGGCTGGATCTTTGTGATGAATTACGTAATTAGGATCGATTTTTGCTTAGTTTCCCAACAAAAATAAATTAAGTACACTAATCTAACATTCCTCTTCCGCATCTGGACAGTTTCCATGTGTTAGCGGGTGCACTTGGGCTTTTCATCCAGTAGAATCAGGGTTCGAGTCCCAGAAAGGGCACAGCCATTTATAATTTCCTTTCAATTCCAAGTGCCTGTGGTGGTTTAATTGTCTTAGGGGGGGTACACTTGGGCTTTCTGCTTAGGAGGACCAAGGTTCGACTCCTATGAAGGGTACTGTCAGTTTTAATTGTCCGTCAGTTTCCTTTTGGGGGGGGGGGGGAGGGTTAGGGAGTGACGTCAGCACAGCCCTAGGACAAAGAAATTCCGAACAAAATCCGAAATTCCCATCAATAAGGTGGGGTGGTAGGAGGGATGGGGAGGGGAGTGGGAGTAGGAGGGGTGGTGGGTCACATGTACTGGCTGAGAAAAACACGTGACATCATCCAGGGGTGGGGTCGGGGTGGACGTGCTTCGGGGTGGACATGGTAGGGGCCAGAAGTGGACAGAGGTCGGGCTTCAATTCCATATTGTATACCAGTCACGTACCTTTCAGAGTATGCTGATACAATAGCTCCATACTTAACAATTATATATGAAACTTCTGTCTCGTCGAAAGATCCGCACCTAAAGACTGGAAAGTTGCAAAAGTTCCACCAATATCCAAGAAAATAGGAGTAATCTGCTGCATTGCAGACCCATGTCACTGACGTCCATTTGCAGTTGGATTTTTGAACATATACTGTGTTTGAACATTATGAATTACCTTGAAGAAAAGACTTATTGACTAATATCACGAAACCACGATTCATCGTTCTTGTTAAACACAGCTAGCTCCTTATTCTCGCTAAGTAATGACAGCTATCGACAGAGAATATCAATTTGATATCAAAAGTGGAATCGTAATCCCACTACCCTACTACTAGCAATTTGATTAGAAATCTCTTTTGAGCAACAGTGTCAAAAGCCTTCTGGAAATCTAAAAATATGAAAAAAATTTCACAAGTTGTAGACTGAATGAGGCAAGAAGAACACGAAGAATAAAACGCTCTCGGTTTTCAAGCTGCGTCAATTCGAATAAAATCCTCGAGCTTTCGATGACCATCTCCGCCATCGTCGTCAGAAGTTCATTCACTGCCGGGGCTCGCCACGGATCTTCAGTGGGGGTGGACTTCAACCCGTGTGTGTATGGAGTGCCCAGCTTTGCGGCTTCTCCTCCCGAGTCTGAGTTGGTGAGAGATAAGGACTTCGTGGTATGGGCGAACCGACACTGCCGGGACTGCAGCGGTTTCTAACTTATATAAGAATGACGACATCATCAGCAGCCAATCAGATAGACCTAATCTGGCGCGCGCGCGCCTAAGTCGACCCGGGCAGCTGGCGGAGCTATCGCCCGTGGCAGCACCGGTGACGTCAGGTGGCGCCAGGGGCAGGCGCCACGTTTGAAACTGCCGCTCCCGCGTCGCGCGTCTGTCTCTGCTTGCTTCTGTCTTTCCTTGCTTTCGATGTCCAACGCCCGTCCCCACGCCCTGCTGAGTGTGTACCCCTGGTCTCTATTGAAATTGTTGTTTAAACGAATCTCGTCCGCTTCCTTTATAACGGAGTCCCAATATGTAGATGCATGAGCCAACACTTCTGTATTTTAGAACTGTATTTTATGTCCGTTTTCTAGGCAATGCTCCGCTATGGCCGACTTGTCAAGCTCCCTTTGTTTTATATGGCGCTTGTGCTCAGTACAACGCTCCGCAACCGTGCGAATTGTTTGTCCGATATACTCGTACATGCTGCCACATTCACAAGGTACACCATACACGCCGGACAATCGAAGAGTAATGTCGTCTTTAACAGGGCGCAACACATCTCGTATCATGGGGGCGGGCTGGAACACTGGTCTTAGCCCATGTTTCTGCAGCGGACGTCCTAACTTGCTGCTAGTTGCTCCACATTATGGCAGGAATGCAGTCCGTTTGGCCTCTTCTACTGATTAACCAGGTGTCTTTCGTCGGCGGCGCTTGAAAGCGTTTGCGATGTGTCTTTTGCTGCATCCATTTCCCCCGAAAACATGTTTTAAGTTCTGCAATTCAGACTGTAGCTGGTCGTCGTCAGAGATAATCTTGACTCTATGAACCAACGTGTTCAGGACCGCTTTCTTGTGTACAGGGTGGTGGAAACTATTGGCGTTCAAATACCGATAAGTGTGTGTAGGTTTCTGGTACACTGAATGACCAAGCTGTTTGGCTGTTATCATTTACCTTGAATACTTCATCCATTACAGGACAAAACAAATGTACCAAAAAGTAAAGAAAGTAACACACAAATATAAGAAAAAAGAAACTTTTGCCAAAGAGAGAGGAATATCCTCATGAATGACATTGGAGTAGAACGGCGATAGCCAGAGGACTTCGCAGTCTCTGCCCTGTGGGGTACCTGGCACCGTAGACAGCAAGGTAGAGCCTCCCAATGAAGACGAAATACGACAAATAATCAAAAACTAAACAACAATACAGGTTTCTGCGAAGATAAAATTTCAGGAGAGCTAATAAAGAATGGAGTAC
This sequence comes from Schistocerca americana, assembly GCF_021461395.2. Classification (NCBI taxonomy): domain Eukaryota; kingdom Metazoa; phylum Arthropoda; class Insecta; order Orthoptera; family Acrididae; genus Schistocerca; species Schistocerca americana. The sequence continues at coordinate 922,980,729 of NC_060121.1, read as the reverse complement.
CAGTCCTGGTTAAAATAATTACAAAATTTTTGAAGAATGTTTGGAAATATGAGAGACTGTATGACTACTGAAAAATGTCAGTAACCTGCCCTGCACAAAAGAAGTACCAGTTGGTATGTGATAATTATAGAGGGATTGCACTGCATAATGTAAGCTACAAAAATGTACCACAGCGTCTTCTGAAGAAGGAATAAGAGGGAACTATTAGTGAGGTTTCAGAAGGGGCAGATCAACTACAGACCACATTTTTACGCTCAGACAGGTAGCCGAGAGAGTTCGGGGACATAACGTTGATATTCATATGGTTTTTGTAGATTTCAAAAAGTTTTATGGAAGACTACATAGGGACACGGTCATTAGTGCCTTGAAAGAGTTTTAGTTTCCACAAAAGTTATTAAATCTAGTACAGATGTGTTTAGAGGAAACCTAATGTAGAGCTTTCTGAAGGCAGACCTGATGCATTATCTTCAGTATTTTTTAATTTTCGAAAAAATAAACCTAACTGAAATAAAACTGGATAATATCCCAATAAGTCGGTTTGTGTATGCGGACGATGTTCTTCTGATAAGTGGTGTGCAAGAGGACTTGCAGTTCATGATAAGTTCTTACAGAAATGTACAAGGAAGGCAGGATTACGAATTAACGAGGAGAAAACTGTGTACATGGTCGCGAGCAAGGCCCCAATGATCAAACCCCACAGACAGTTGATGAATTTACTTTTAAAAGAGTAGACATATTTAAAGATTTGGAAATCATTTTTAGTAAACAGAAAAGAATTGAGATTAAGGCAAAGACCACAGCGGTAAATAGGTTATATTTTGACTTAAGGAACGTGCTGTGCAGTACAGCAGTTTCGAGAAGTCTTAAAATCACGCTGTACCAGAGTATAATTCTTCCGGTAGCTCTGTATGGCTCGGAAACATTTACATTAAGGAGAAAAGATAAACGAAAACTGCTAATCTTGTAGAGAAATATATTAAGGAAACTATATGCCCCTAAGAGGTACACTATCACAGGAACGGAGGATATTAGAAAGCCAGGAACTACAGACCTATACTCGCAAACTGATATTGTCCGACGGATGAAGAAGAGGACAAGAAGAGTCGTGTTTCACGTCGTCGACAACAAGGTCATTAGAGAAAGGGGAGGGGGGAGAAATGAAGCAGCCGTGACCTTTCGAAGGAACCACCCAGGCATTTCCCTTAAGCTCTTTAGGGAAATCTTGAAAACCTGAATCAGTGCAGCCTCCCGAATGCCTGTCAAATGTGCTATCCACTGCGCTACGTCAATCGGTCCGAAAGGTGAAGAAAAGATGACCGATGTGGACTGGACACCTAATTCGGGTGGAAGAGGAAACGCTACCACGATAGGCATTTTCAGGATCCGTCGAAGGCAAAGGGGCCGAGGAAGGCCACGAACAGGATGGAAGTATGGTATTAGCATGTTTATGGCCGTGATGGGCGTGAGAAAAGCAAAATGGACTATGATAGCCAAGAACAGAAACGATTGGTCGAGGAATGTAGAGAACGCATATGGTCTCCCAGGTCAAAGTGACAATTAAGAAGAAGAGTCAAATTCTTCCAGGTTGCTTCCTCTATCATTCCTTTCCTCAATTCCATATTCTCCTACTACTTTTCCTTCTCTTCCTTTTCCACCGTCGAATTCCACTTCCCCATCACAATTAAATGTTATTCTCCCTTAACTGTCTCAATAATTTATTTTCTCTCAGCATATAGTCTTTCAATCTCTTCGCCATCTGCAGAGATATGGTTCAAATGGCTCTGAGCACTATGGGACTCAACTGCTGAGGTCATTAGTCCCCTAGAACTTAGAACTAGTTAAACCTAACTAACCTAAGGACATCACAAACATCCATGCCCGAGGCAGGATTCGAACCTGCGACCGTAGCGGTCTTGCGGTTCCAGACGGCAGCGCTTTTAACCGCACGGTCTGCGGAGATAGTTGCCATGTAAAGTTGTACTTGTGTGTTGAAGTTGGCTTGCTGTCTTTCTTGAGAACGGTAAAGCGTTCACTATGCCATTCATAATAGCTCACCCGCACTCCTATTTTCTTATTCATTGTTAGACCCACTCCTACATTATTACTGATTCATTTTTGTTTAGAATCCCTTACTCACCTGACCAGAAGCCCTCTTTATCCTACCACCGAACTTCACTAATTCCCACTATTCTAACTTCAACTAATCCATTTCTCTTTTTAAATTCTCTAAACCAAGTATCCGAGTAAGGATTTGAACATTACACGCTTCGACCCAGAGAATGCCAGTCTTGTTTTCCCAGGTGACGACATCTTCGTAAGTAGTCCCCAAACGGAGACCCGAATAGGGCATTGTTTTACCCGCCGAGTATTTTATCCCAGAGGATGTCATTATCATTTAGCTATACAGTAGAGTTATATCCCCTGGGGCTATGTAACGGCTGTAGTTTCCCCTAGCTTCGGCTATTCGCTGTACCAGCACAGCAAGGCCTGGTGGTCAGCTGACGTCACACTGCCAGATCAATTATCCAGACTGTTGCCTCTCTCCACAAACCACGTGACTGTCTGGCCTTGAGACACGCAAGCCACTCCACCTAAGCAATGTTGATGGGGTGTGGCCCATTTCATATTTCTATAAACTGTTACACAGAGGCATTTGTTCGTGTCAACTAATTTTAACTGACTTGCTGATGTAGTTATAGTATACATGTTACATGATGTTCTTTGTGTATGAAATCACAGTGTATTGGTGTATCTGGAATCGATGATGCAGCAGAAGGAGGTAGCCCGTGCATACAGTCTGATTTGCTCTTATTTACTCCTTCCTATATGATCTTCTACAAGTTGGCTTTAATAACTTAACGACTATCAAGTGGAATACACATACTGTCAGCTAGGTCCTTTCTTAATCTATGGGGCAGAAAGCTGTTCTACCGGATCTGAATGGTGCGGGAACTGCCCTATTGTTTGGTGTTACTGGCATCCGTTAGTCTTACGATTTGTGCAGTGGTGTTGCAATATATTTCGTATCTTACAAGGGAACCTCCCCATCGCACCCCCCTCAGATTTAGTTATAAGTTGGCACAGTGGATAGGCCTTGAAAAACTGAACACAGATCAATTGAGAAAACAGGAAGAAGTTGTGTGGAACTGTGAAAAAATAAGCAAAATATACAAACTGAGTAGTTCATGGGAAGATAGGCAACATCAAGGACGCTAAGAACTCAGGAGCGCCGTGGTCTCGTGGTAACGTGAGCAGCTGCGGAACGAGAAGTCCATGGTTCAAATCTTCCATCGAGTGAAACGTTCAATTTTTTTATTTTCAGTTTATGTGACAAACTCTTGTGTTTTCATCACTTTTTTGGGAGTGATTATCACATCCACAAGAAAACCTAAATCGGGCAAGGTATAAGAATCTTTTTACCTATGCGCCAAGTGTACAAGTTAGGTGGGTCGACAACATATTCCCGTCATGTGACGCACATGCCGTCACCAGTGTCGTATAGAATATATCAGATGTGTTTTCCTGTGAAGGAATCGGTTGACCTATGACCTTGCGATCAAATGTTTTCGGTTCCCATTGGAGAGGCGCGTCCTTTTGTCTACTAATCGCACGGTTTTGCGATGCGGTCGCAAAACACAGACACTAAACTTATTACAGTGAACAGGGACGTCAATGAACGAACGGACAGATAACTATGCAAAAATAAAGAAAGTAAAATTCTCACTAGAGGGAAGACTTGAACCAAGGACCTCTCGTTCTGCAGCTGCTCACGCTACCACGAGACCACGGCGCTCTTGAGCTCACATTGTCCATGATGTTGCCTATGTGGCCCATGGACTACTCAGTTCGTATATTTTGCTTATTTTTTCACAGTTCCACACAACTTCTTCCTGTTTTCTCGATTGATCTGTGTTCAGTTTATCAAGGCCTATCCACTGTGCCAACTTATAACTAAATCTGAGGGGGGTGCGATGGGGAGGTTCCCTTGTTAGCAGTTAGGAAAAAATTCATTGTAACCTTGCTTTAGTCGTATTTTCAAAATACTGTGTTCGTGGAATACATACGAACTTGCCAAACATTTTACACTTTTTACTCTATTACTTTAATTCCTTACTAAATCCCCTCACTCTGAGAGATTTATCCAGTTGCTCCACCTTGAGAGCTCTCCAGTATCATTGTTCCAACTACATGCAGTATGTCAGTTGTCCGTGTACTGATACCTTCTACACCCACAATTGTATCTGCATTGCTAGCATTAATTGTTAAAAGTAGCAAGCAGCCTATTGTTTCTAAGAATCACACCTATTCCCAATTAACAGTTCACAAATTATCACTCCTTTGCAACGGTGTTGTGATAAAATGAGGTGCTGCGAAGCTAGAATGTTGGGCACAATATCCTGTAGCTCTACTGCGTTATTCGTCTCCGAAGTTTGAGATGAAGTCGTCGTTTCACAGAACCGTCGTCAGTTGTGACGTTCCTGGTCTCTGCTCAGTTCACTGATAATCAGTCCTCTCCTTTCAATTACGGATCGCTTCATCATCATTATTATTCGACGATCAGTTGGAGCTGATTAAGTACAACGGACTGAGATGGCAGTATTACTTCACATCCTTAGTGGGAAAATGTTGCTAGATTATAGTTACAAAATTTTGCCAGATGATTCCGATAAATTTTTACCTTTCATGAATGCTCCAATCTTGTTCGAGTTTCCCTCCTTGCGAATTACTGTACAATGTTCCCCCGACATGAGATCATGAAATATGGTGTATTATTTAGCTTTCTTTGAAATACTTCCTCCTATCGCATAACTTTTTATTGAAAATTGGAATTCTCTTTTATGTTTGTTAAAAGCCACGGCTAAATTTCTCAGGGAACTATCGCCAGAAATATCATACGTATTCCAACGTGAAGACATCCGTCTTACGATGGATTAAAAAAAAATCTTTCTGTAATTTTACGCGATAAGCCAATTAAACACAATGCTTTTTCTGTGGGGCTTGATGCTCCAGCATAGCTGCCTATGTGCAATGGCAGCGTACACATTCATAGAAATTATTTTTAATAAAACTCTACCTCTGGCCTAAAATGAAATGGAAAATATTAAAAGACGCCGTTTTTTATTAATTTAGATTATTCTTTTTAATGCTTTTCGCATTTTACGAATATTAAGAGTTTTTTTCATTTTATCATTAATGGCGTCGCTACAACAATGAACTTACACAAAATGGCCAGGGCAACATTTAATTATTACATAACTAAATCATGGACAGGGAAGGTACCATTTACTAACAAAAAACACATTCTACAATAGTTACTTGCATATATATTTAACAAAAATTATAATAATGCTACAGATAATTGTATTAATTACAGAACGTGACCTATATGCGTCCGTCAGTTAGAACATCAGAACCAAGAAGACAAGAAGACAATGAAACAAAAAAACGTTCTTTCTTTTTATACCACGAGTCAGAGATCACAATTATTACGATTCTAAGAGCGCATATAGCGCTTCTTTATTGTTGAATTTTGTACTCCTTTTTTTTTCCGGAGGGTATGCTATACGCCAACTGAGTGTTTGCGACTGACCACATCACAAAACTCCACAATAACGACTACCGCGCTGGCATGAAATCAATAACAAGCAATGCAGAGAATGGTGTTGAACGCAGGGATGCTTAACCACGCGTTGTCCCATCAGGCAGTGGTTGTGTGTGTTCTTGTATCCTTCGAGACGCAGCAATGGCCATCTCCCAAAGAGGAGTAAATTCTTTCGCATACTCTGTGTAGAATCTCACAGGTATGCCGTCAGACCAGCAACTTTCCTGTGTCGAGCTATTTCAGATGATTTTCTATCCCATGGCCATTTTTTCTATATCTGTCATTTTGACGTTCGTGCGATGATTTAAAAGAGAACTACTTTTACGAGTGAAGGTTTTTTTTTTCTCTAACGAGGTGCAGCGAGTTTCAGAACTAATCTGCGCGTATTTTCCCAGAAAAGATGCTGACATCTTCTCAGCAGACAGAAAATATGGTTTAAGTGTAAATGACTTATTTTATAATGTTAGTAAAAACAAGTGAGAGGGAGTTACTTACACCTTTTTTTCACGTAGCTGTAAAACTGCTGTTGAAAGCTATTGAGAACGAGACTATCCGAGAAAACAATGGGAGTGCCAGCTGACTGTGAGCGACAGAAACGTGGAGGAGAGAAAGATCAGCAATAGTTAGAATACGTGGCATGGGCGACGTTACGAAAATGTGTAATGAACATTAATTTAGAGGTGTAACAATGGTAAGAACTTTTGTGGTTGTGGTGAGCGTTGAAAAAAGATATTAGTTATTGTAAATACAATGACGGAAGAAAGATCACAACACCAAGAAGGAGTTGTACAACGTAAACGAAAGCTGATAGGTGTGTTTCTACATCTGAAAGATGATTTCTATTAAAAGTTCGTTCGAGCTTCATAAGAGTGGTGCAATAAGAGGTGCGAATCAGGTTTACTTAAAACACACTCTGCAACGGTCGTGAGCGTTAGTTATCTTTGCGATTAGAAGTGGTGAGTTGATGTTAGTCAGGAATACCTTCAAGGCGACATTTATCAACAGTTCACTGTGTTCGAACGGGATTGTATAATAAGGCCACGACAAGCTGGATGTTCCTCCTGCGATATCTCAGAAAGACTTCGCAGGAACGTGTCCACTGTACATTACTTCTGGCAGCGGTGGTCACTAGATTGTACAATCGCAAGAAGACTGGGGTCCGGACGGAAACGTGGATCCACCGAGATGAAAGACCACCGTTTTCGGCGTACGGTTCCGTCGCATAGTACTGCATCTGCAGCAGCAATTTGAGCAGCAGTTGGCACCACCGTGACACAGCGAACCGTTACAATTCGGTTACTTGAAGGACAGCTCAGAGACAGAAGCTCCGTGCTGTGTGTTCCAATGACCTTAAATCACCACCATTTGCAACTTCAGTGGTGTCAAGCTAGAGTTAATTTCTGGGCAGGTTGGAAATCTGTTGCATTTTCTGATGAAAGTCAGTTCTGCCTCGGTCCCAGCGATGGCCGCATGTTGGTTCGAAGGAGGCGTGCAACCAACCTGTCTGTGTGCTAGACACCTGGAGTTGCGGTCTAAGTTGCGATATCGTACGACAGCAGGAGCTCCCTCACGCACCCTGACTGCAAATTTCTACGTCAGTGTGATGATTCGACCTATTGTGCTGCCATTTATGAACAGCAGTCCAGAGGGTGTTTTCCAACAGGATAACACTTGCTCGCATACCGCTGTTGTAACCCAACATGCACTAGAGAGTGTCGACATGCTGTTGGCCTGCTCGATCACCAGATCTGTCTCCAGTCGATCACATATGGGACATCATCGGACGAAAACTCCAGCATCGCCCACGAACGGTATTAACCGCCCTGTACTGACCGACCAAGTGTAACAGGCATGGAACTCTATCCCACAAACTGACATCCAGCACCTGTACAACGCAATACATGCACGTTTGCATCGTTGTACTCAAGAAATTGGCGATTACACCAGTTATTAATGTACCAGCAGTTCACATTTGTAATGGTTAATGTCACGACAAATGTATTCCCTAAATTTCATTACTCTGCATCAACCATTTTTTGGTGCTGCGATTTTTTCCGTCAGTATTCATTATGTGCCTTGCAAATTGTTCTAGGCTGCGATATGGTTCATGTTATTTAAAATTCTATTTTTCTTATCCTGATTTAAGCGTGCTGGTCTGAAAAATTTCATTTACGGGACTTCATGAGTGAATTAAATTTAAATTTGTGGTAAATTGCTATGGAACCTAACTTCTGAGGTCACCGGTCCCTAGGCTTACAGACTACTTAATCTAACTTAAACTAACCTACGCTAAGGACAACACACATACCCATGCCCGAGGGAGGTTGGTTGGTTTTTGCGATTCAAGGGACCAGACTACAAGGGACATCGGTCCCCCCGAGGGAGGACTCGTACCTCCGACGGGGGGGGGGGGGGGGGGAGCGGGGGGGGAGCCGTGAGAACCAAGGCAAAGCGCCTTAGATCACGCGGCTACTTCATAAGTGAGTATAAGATTTTGGATTGTTATGAAAGTGTATGTGATTAGTTTCGAGTTGGCGCACAACGTTACTCACGTGTGACCAAATTTCTTTTCGATATAGCAACGTACCTTGTAATTATTTTTACGTAAGCAAGGAAGGAACCAAAACCAGTTTCACGAGATTCGGCTGGAAATACAACATTTGTAGTGCAGTGATGGTACTGTGTTCTTTTGACGCTATAGTGAACAGTGTGCTGGTTGGTGCTTTCCGTTAATCAGACATCCGCAGGTTTTATGTATGTTTGTGAGAGTGGTTTCCTCTCAGTATATTACACTATATGTAACTTGAATTATGGAGAGCAGATTGCTCCTTTTTTGAACCACCACACAGATACTGCTGGGAAGAAAGTTATTTCCGAGAAAGTACGCACCAGAAAAGGCTTAGCTTCACTCATCATCTCAGATTGTAGTTTATACTTACCACCAAACCCATTTTATTTCGTATACATGTCTTTCGGCCATATCATGGGGACCGAATTGTTGGTTCCAATATAGTTTATGTAAAACAGTACTTCGTTTTCCTCATCGACAAAGTCCGGTTCATGCGATTATTATTGAACAGTTACTACTTACGCTATAGTTTGACAGCTACAGTACGATCTCCCTCAGTGAAACAGTTTCGATGCCGTTATGGTCACAGATTGTCCAGAAGGAAGGCTTCCATCCATTTACAGGTTATACATCAGAAAAAAGGTCTTAGCATTTTCTATCACGTTGGTGGACCGAATTTTACTTTAAAATTAGTTGAATGCTTCACGCAAGACTCACCTCACGTTATCTTCCTACCTGTCGTTACATTCCTATCCAGTGATGCAACGGCCTTATGACACCTATTGCCTGTTCTACGCTTAGTTTAAAATTTCGTGCCTGTTGGTGACCAGGAGATCTAATATATACTTTTGCGGGTTCGTTCTCTGATTAGCTGCCGAAGATAATTTTCAAATAAGCCGTTTAGAACAATTCCACTCTAAGTCTGTCTCCACTACCTGTCTTAACAAAGTGAATCTGCCAGTCTGTAGATGGTAAGCTGAAATCTCCTCTCAATACTATAAAACCACTAGGCAATTTACACAAAATATTCTCCAAGTTTCCTCCCAGATTTTCCGAAACTACTGCTCCTGAGCCACAGGGCTACAAAAGCATCCGACGACAAAATTAGATTCACATGTACAGGGTGTTACAAAATGGAAACTTTCAGGAAACATTCCTCCCACACAAAGAAAGAAAATATGTTATGTGGACATGTGTCCGGAAACGCTTACTTTCCATGTTAGAGCTCATTTTATTACTTCTCTTCAAACCACATTAATCGTGGAATGGAAACACACAGCAACAGAACGTACCAGCGTGACTTCAAACACTTTGTTACAGGAAATGTTCAAAATGTCCTCCGTTAGGGAGGATACATGCATCCACCCTCCGTCGCATGGAATCCCTGATGCGCTGATGCAGCCCTGGAGATTGGCGTATTGTATCACAGCCGTCCACAATACGAGCACGAAGAGTCTCTATATTTGGTACTGGGGTTGCGTAGACAAGAGCTTTCAAATGCCCCCATAAATGAAAGTCAAGAGGGTTGAGGTTAGGAGAGCGTGGAGGCCATGGAATTGGTCCGCCTCTACCAATCCATCGGTCACTTAATCTGTTGTTGAGAAGCGTACGAACACTTCGACTGAAATGTGCAGGAGCTCCATCGTGCATGACCCACATGTTGTGACCAATCCATCGGTCACTGAATCTGTTGTTGAGAAGCGTACGAACACTTCGACTGGAATGTGCAGGAGCTCCATCGTGCATGAACCACATGTTGTGTCGTACATGTAAAGGCACATGTTCTAGCAGCACAAGTAGAGTATCCCGTATGAAATCATGATAACGTGCTCCATTGAGCGTAGGTGGAAGAACATGTGGCCCAATCAAGACATCACCAACAATGCCTGCCCAAACGTTCACAGAAAATCTGTGTTGATGACGTGATTCCACAATTGCGTGCGGATTCTCGTCAGCCCACACATGTTGATTGTGAAAATTTACAATTTGATCACGTTGGAATGAAGCCTCATCCGTAAAGAGAACATTTGCACTGAAATGAGGATTGACACATTGTTGGCTGAACCATTCGCAGAAGTGTACCCGTGGAGGCCAATCAGCTGCTGATAGTGCCTGCACACGCTGTACATGGTACGGAAACGAACTGGTTCTCCCGTAGCACTCTCCATACAGTGACGTGGTCAACGTTACCTCGTACAGCAGCAACTTCTCTGACGCTGACATTAGGGTTATCGTCAACTGCACGAAGAATTGCCTCGTCCATTGAAGGTGCCCTCGTCGTTCTAGGTCTTCCCCAGTCGCGAGTCATAGGCTGGAATGTTCCGTGCTCCCTAAGACGCCGATCAATTGCTTCGAACGTCGTCCTGTGGGGACACCTTCGTTCTGGAAATCTGTAGCCGGCCGAAATGGCCGTGAGGTTCTGGGCGCTGCAGTCTGGAACCGAGCGAACGCTACGGTCGCAGGTTCGAATCCTGCTTGGGCATGGATGTGTGTGATGTCCTTGGGTTAGTTAGGTTTAATTAGTTCTAAGTTCTAGGCGACTGATGACCTCAGAGGTTAAGTAGCATAGTGCTCAGAGCCATTTGAACCATTTTTTGGAAATCTGTCTCGATACAAACGTACCGCGCCACGGCTATTGCCCCGTGCTAATCCATACATCAAATGGGCATCTGCCAACTCCGCAATTGTAAACATTGTACTGACTGCAAAACCACGTTCGTGATGAACACTAACCTGTTGATGCTACGTACTGATGTGCTTGATGCTAGTACTGTAGAGAAATGAGTCGCATGTCAACACAAGCACCGAAGTCAACATTACCTTCCTTCAATTGGGCCAACTGGCGGTGAATCGAGGAAGTACAGTACATACTGACGAAACTAAAATGAGCTCTAACATGGAAATTAAGCGTTTCCGGACACATGTCCACATAACATCTTTTCTTTATTTGTGTGTGAGGAATGTTTCCTGAAAGTTTGGCCGTACCTTTTTGTAACATCCTGTCTATTTGTCTCCATCCAAACTTTTTTGCATTCGGAACTTGTGCTAGATAGTAACGTATTCTTCTACAGCTATGAACATGCATCCATAACTGGCGTTTAACATATCTTTGCAATATTTATTTAATTCAGAATTTAGAATTTAATTATTATTAACATCTGGTTGATCGATGAAAGAAAGTAGAAAAATGTTCTGGGAAATTCAGGAATACAGAAATACAAGTCTCTGAGGAATAAAATAAATAGGAAATGCAGGGAAGCTAAGACGAAATGGCTACATCAAAAATGTGAAGAAATCGAAAAAAAATGATTGTCGGAATGACTGACTCAGCATATTGAAAAGTGAAGACAACCTTCGGTGAAATTAAAAGCAAGAGCGGTAACATTAAGAGTGCAACGGCAATTCCACTGTTAAATGCAGAGTAGAGAGCGGATAGGTGGAAAGAGTACATCGAAGGCCTCTATGAGGGGGAAGATATATTCGATGTGATGGAAAAAGAAACGAGTCGATTTAGAAGAGATAGGGAATCCAGCATTAGAATCGGATTTCAAGCGAGCTTTAGAGAACTTAAGATCAAATAGGTAGAAGGGACAGATAACACTCCGTAATTGAGGGAAGAGGCAACAAAACTATTCAAGTTGGTCTGTAGAATGTATGAGTCTGGCGACATACAATCTGACTTTCTGAAAGATATCATCCACATGATTCCGATGACTGAAAGAGCTGACAAGTGCGAGAATTATGGCACAATCATCTTAACAGCTCACGCATTCTAGTTGCTCACAAGAATAAAGTACAGAAGAATGGAATAGGAAACTGAAGATGTGTTGGACGACGATCAGTTCAGATTTATGAAAAGTAAAGGCACGAGAGAGGCAATTCTGTCATTGCGGTTAATAATGGAAGCAAGACTAAAGAAAAATCAAGACACGTTCATAGGATTTGTCGACCTGAGAAAAGCGTTCGACAATATAAAGTGGTGCAAGGTGTTCAAAATTCTCAGGAAAATAGGAGTAAGCTATATACACTCCTGGAAATGGAAAAAAGAACACATTGACACCGGTGTGTCAGACCCACCATACTTGCTCCGGACACTGCGAGAGGGCTGTACAAGCAATGATCACACGCACGGCACAGCGGACACACCAGGAACCGCGGTGTTGGCCGTAGAATGGCGCTAGCTGCGCAGCATTTGTGCACCGCCGCCGTCAGTGTCAGCCAGTTTGCCGTGGCATACGGAGCTCCATCGCAGTCTTTAACACTGGTAGCATGCCGCGACAACGTGGGCGTGAACCGTATGTGCAGTTGACGGACTTTGAGCGAGGGCGTATAGTGGGCATGCGGGAGGCCGGGTGGACGTACCGCCGAATTGCTCAACACGTGGGGCGTGAGGTCTCCACAGTACATCGATGTTGTCACCAGTGGTCGGCGGAAGGTGCACGTGCCCGTCGACCTGGGACCGGACCGCAGCGTCGCACGGATGCACGCCAAGACCGTAGGATTCTACGCAGTGCCGTAGGGGACCGCACCGCCACTTCCCAGCAAATTAGGGACACTGTTGCTCCTGGGGTATCGGCGAGGACCATTCACAACCGTCTCCATGAAGCTGGGCTACGGTCCCGCACACCGTTAGGCCGTCTTCCGCTCACGCCCCAACATCGTGCAGCCCGCCTCCAGTGGTGTCGCGACAGGCGTGAATGGAGGGACGAATGGAGACGTGTCGTCTTCAGCGATGAGAGTCGCTTCTGCCTTGGTGCCAATGATGGTCGTATGCGTGTTTGGCGCCGTGCAGGTGAGCGCCACAATCAGGACTGCATACGACCGAGGCACACAGGGCCAACACCCGGCATCATGGTGTGGGGAGCGATCTCCTACACTTGCCGTACACCACTGGTGATCGTCGAGGGGACACTGAATAGTGCACGGTACATCCAAACCGTCATCGAACCCATCGTTCTACCATTCCTAGACCGGCAAGGGAACTTGCTGTTCCAACAGGACAATGCACGTCCACATGTATCACGTGCCACCCAACGTGCTCTAGAAGGTGTAAGTCAACTACCCTGGCCAGCAAGATCTCCGGATCTGTCCCCCATTGAGCGTGTTTGGGACTGGATGAAGCGTCGTCTCACGCGGTCTGCACGTCCAGCACGAACGCTGGTCCAACTGAGGCGCCAGGTGGAAATGGCATGGCAAGCCATTCCACAGGACTACATCCAGCATCTCTACGATCGTCTCCGTGGGAGAATAGCAGCCTGCATTGCTGCGAAAGGTGGATATACACTGTACTAGTGCCGACATTGTGCATGCTCTGTTGCCTGTGTCTATGTGCCTGTGGTTCTGTCAGTGTGATCATGTGATGTATCTGACCCCAGGAATGTGTCAATAAAGTTTCCCCTTCCTGGGACAATGAATTCACGGTGTTCTTATTTCAATTTCCAGGAGTGTAGATACAGACGGTTAATATACAATATGTACAAGAACCAAGAGGGGATAATGAGAGTGGACGACCAAGAACGAAGTGCTTGGATTTAAAAAGGCGTGATACAGGGATTTAGTCTTTCGCCCCTACTGCCTAATCTGTACATTGAAGAAGCAAAGATGGAAATAAAAGAAATTTCAGGAGCGGAATTAAAATTCGCGGTGAAAGGACGTCAATGATACGATTCACCAATGGCATTGATATCCTGAGTGACAGTGAAGAAGAATTACATAATCTGATGAATGAAATGAACAGTGTGATGAGTACAGAATATGAACTGAGAGTAAGTCACAGATAAACGAAAGTAATGTGAAGTAGCAGGAACCTCACCATCGGGATTTATGGTCACGAAGTTACGGAATTCTGCTGCCTGTTGTTGTTGTCTTCAGTCCTGAGACTGGTTAGATGCAGCTCTCCATGCTACTCTATCCTGTGCAAGTTTCTTCATCTCCCAGTACCTACTGCAACCTACATCCTTCTGAATCTGCTTGGTGTATTCATCTCTTAATCTCCTTCTACGATATTCACCCTCTACGCTGCACTCTAATACTAAATTGGTGATCCCTTGATGCCTCAGAACATGTCCTACCATCCGATCCCTTCTTCTAGTCAAGTTGTGCCACAAACTCCTCTTCTCCCCAATCCTATTCAATACCTCCTCATTAGTTATGTGATCTACCCATCTAATCTTCAGCATTCTTCTATAGCACCACATTTCGAAAGCTTCTATTCTCTTCTTGTCTAAACTATTTATCGTCCATGTTTCACTTCCATACATGGCAACACTCCATACAAATACTTTCAGAAACGACTTCCTGACTCTTAAATCTATACTCGATGTTAACAAATTTCTCTTCTTCAGAAGCGCTTTCCTTCCCATTGTCAGTCTACATTTTATATCCTCTCTACTTCGACCATCATCAGTTATTTTGCTCCCCAAATAGCAAAACTCCTTTACTACTTTAAGTGTCTCATTTCCTAATCTAATACCCTCAGCATCACCCGACTTAATTGGACTACATTCCATTATTCTCGTTTTGCTTTTGTTGATGTTCATCTTACATCCTCCGTTCAACTGCTCTTCCAAGGCCTTTGCCGTCTCTGGCAGAATTATAATGTCATCGGCGAACCTCAAAGTTTTTATTTCTTCTCCATGGATTTTAATACCTACCCCGAATTTTTCTTTTGTCTCCTTCAATGCTTGCTCAATATACAGATTGAATAACATCGGGGAGAGGCTACAACCCTGTCTCACTCCCTTCCTAACCACTGCTTCCCTTTTATGCCCCTCAACTCTTACAACTGCCATTTGGTTTCTATACAAATTGTAAATAGCCTTTCGCTCCCTATATTTTACCCCTGCCACCTTCAGAATTTGAAAGAGAGTATTCCAGTCAACATTGTCAAAAGCTTTCTCTAAATCTACAAATGCTAAAAACGTCTGTTTGCAATTCCTTAATCTATTTTCTATGATAAGTCGTAGGGTCAGTATTGCCTCATGTGTTTCAATATTTCTACGGAATCCAAACTGATCTTCCCCAAGGTCGGCTTCTACTAGGTTTTTCATTCGTCTGTAAAGAATTCGCGTTAGTATTTTGCAGCCGTGACTTATTTAACTGATAATTCGGTAATTTTCACATCTGTCAACACCTGCTTTCTTTGGGATTGAAATTATTATATTCTTCTTGAAGCCTGAGGGTATTTCGTCTGTCTCATACATCTTGCTCACCAGATGGTAGAGTTATGTCAGGACTGGCTCTCCCATGGCCGTCAGTAGTTCTAATGGAATGCTGCCTACTCCCGGGGCCTTGTTTCGACTCAGGTCTTTCAGTGCTCTGTCAAACTCTTCAGGCAGTATCGTATCTCCCATTTCATCTTCATCTACATCCTCTACCATTTCCATAATATTGTCCTCAAGTACATCGCCCTTGTATAGACCCTCTATATACTCCTTCCACCTTTCTGCTTTCCCTTCTTTGCTTAGAACTGGGTTTCCATCTGAGCTCTTGATATTCATACAAGTGGTTCTCTTTTCTCCAAAGGTCTCTTTGATTTTCCTGTAGGCAGTATCTATCTTTCCCCTAGTGAGATAAGCCTCTACATCCTTACATTTATCCTCTAGCCATCCCTGCTTAGCCATTTTGCATTTCCTGTCGATCTCATTTTTGAGCTTTTTGCCTGCTTCATTTACTGCATTTTTATATTTTCTCCTTTCATCAATTAAATTCAATATTTCTTCTGTTATCCAAGGATTTCTACTAGCCCTCATCATTTTACCTACTTGATCCTCTGCTGGCTTCACTATTTCATTCCTCAAAGCTACCCATTCTTCTTCTACTGTATTTCTTTCCCCCATTCCTGCCATTTGTTCCCTTACCCTCTACCTGAAACTCTGTACAACCTCTGGTTTAGTCAGTTTATCCAGGTCCCATCTCCTTAAATTCCCACCTTTTTGCAGTTTCTTCAGTTTTAATCTACAGCTCATAACCAACAGATTGTGGTCAGAGTCCACATCTGCCGCTGGAAATGTCTCACAATTTAAAACCTGGTTTCTAAATCTCTGTCTTACCATTATATAATCTGTCTGAAACCTGTCAGTATCTAGAGGCTTCTTCCATGTATACAGCCTTCTTTTATGATTCTTGAACCAAGTGTTAGCTATGATTAAGTTGTGCTCTGTGCAAAATTCTACCAGGCGGCTTCCTCTTTCATTTCTTAGCCCCAATCCAATTTCACCTACTATGTTTCGTTCTCTCCCTTTTCCTACTACAGAATTCCAGTCACCCATGACTATTAAATTTTCGTCTCCCTTCACTATCTGAATAATTTCTTTTATTTCCTCATACATTTCTTCAATTTTTTCGTCATCTGCAGAGCTAGTTGGCATATAAACTTGTACTACTGTGGTAGGCGTGGGCTTCGTGTCTATCTTGGCCACAATAATGTGTTCATTATGTTGTTTGTAGTAGCTTACCCGCATTCCAATTTTTTTATTCATTATTAAACCTACTCCTCCATTACCCCTTTTTGACTTTGTATTTATAACACTGTATTCGCCTGACCAAAAGTCTTGTTCCTCCTGCCACCGAACTTCACTAATTCCCACTATATCTAACTTTAACCTATCCATTTCCCTTTTTAAATTTTCTAACCTACCTGCCTGATTAAGGAATCTGACGTTCCACGCTCCGATCCGTAGAACGCCAGTTTTCTTTTTCCTGATAACGACGTCCTCTTGAGTTGTCCCCACCCGGAGATCCGAATGGGGGAGTATTTTACCTCCGGAGTATTTTACCCAGTAGTACGCCATCATCATTTAACGATACAGTGAAGTTGCATGCCCTCGGGAAAAATTTACGGCTGTAGTTTCTCCTTGCTTTCAACCGTTCGCAGTACCATCACAGCAAGGCCGCTTTGGTTAGTGTTACGAGGCCAGATCAGTCAATCATCCAGACTGTTGCCTCTGCAACTACTGAAAAGGTTGATGCCCCTCCTCAGGAACCACACGTTTGTCTGGCCTCTCAACAGATACCCTCCGTTGTGGTTGCACCTACGGTACGGCTATCTGTATCGCTGAGGCACGCAAGCCTCCCCACCAACGGCAAGGTCCATGGTTCATAGGCAGCAAAATAACCAATAACGGACGGAGCAAGGAGGACATCAAAAGCAGAATAGCAATGGCAAAAAGGCCGTAACAGGGCAAAAGAAGTCTACTAGCATCAAACATAGGCCTTGATTTGAGGAAGAAATTTCTGAGAACGTACGTTTGGAGCACAGCATTGTATAGTAGTGGAACATGGACTGTGGGAAACCCGTAACAGAAAAGAATCGGAGCATTTGAGATGTCGTGCTACAGACGAATGTTGGAAATTAGGTGGACTGATTAGGTAAGAAATGAGGAGGTTCTGCGCAGAATCGGAGAGGAAATGAATATGTGGAAAACACTGATAAGGAGAAGGGACAGGATGATAAGACATCTGCTAAGACATGAGGGAATGACTTCCATGGTACTAGAGGGAGCTGTAAAGGGCAAAAACTGTAGAGGAAGACAGAGAATACATTCAGGAAATAATTGAGGACTTAGGCTGCAAGTGCTACTCTGAGATGAGAGAAACTCGTGGCGGGCAACATCAAACCAGTCAAACCAGTCACAAGATTGATGACTCAAAAAAGTATGTCACTGCAGTCAGCTTTCTACCCTCGGTGTCGCCGTAGACGTACTATGCTATGAGCATTGTTGCCAGTTATAAGAGAAAACTGCTTGGGATCTTTCCATAGACGCTCCTGTAGTTACTTAATATTATAGTAACATATTTTTTCCAGTCTCATGACAAATGTGACTTTCTTTACTTAATGGGGGAAATACAGGGGTGGGCAAAAATTAACATGACAAATAAAAAAAACTAAACTCCTCCCGCACAGGGTAGAAGGCCCAAAGGTACTGACCAGCCGCCGTGTCATCCTCATCCCAAAGGCGTCACTGGTTGCGGACATGGAGGGGCATGTGGTCAGCACACCGCTCTCCCCGCCGTATGTCAGTTTCTGAGACCGGAACCGCTACTTTTCAATCAATTAGGTCCTCAGCTTGCCTCACAAGGGCGGAGTGCACCCCGCTCGCCAACAGCACTCGGCAGATCGGATGGTCACCCATCCAAGTGCTAACCCAGCTCGACAGCGCCTACTTCGGTGATCTGACGGGAACTGGTGTTACCACTGCGGCAAGGCCGTTGGCACCATGCCAAATACGGAGTATAAAAAATATTGACGTCCAAAACAGTTTCCAGTCGTCTTGGAATGGGATAATATGGGACCTGTATGATTTTCAGTGGAATGATATACCATTTTTCCTGCAATATAGTGACAAGTTCAGATAACAATGAAGGAGGGTGGTAGCGATCAAGCACTCCTCTCTCGAAAGTAGACCACATAAGCTTAGTAAAACTGAGATCTGATGAATGCGGTGGCCAGGAGAGACATGACACTTTATCTTCGTGCTCACAAAGCCAGTCCTGGACGATGCGAGCTTTGTGAACAGAGTCCTCTTAGAACACAGCCTCATCAATGGGGAATGGATACCGTACCGTGGTACGGACCTAATCAGCCATAATGGCTCACATAATCCTTGACAGTAATGCGACGTTGCAGGGTACCCGCAGAGCCCGTAGAATACTACAGTATGGCTGCCTAAGTCCTCACCGAACCCCCGCCATATTACACTCTTGGGACATAAACTCGGTCAGAAGCTGGAAATAGTGTGCAACAAGATGTGATATTATTGTTCACATTTAAAAAAATATTTTTTTTAAATATTTTATTGAAACTGTTAAAGCAGAAGCAGATACATCTTGTTTGAAGCGAAATCGATACTGAAAGTCTTTGATAAGATTAAAATGAATGTACATATTAAGATAAAGGGTGTAATGTTTACTTTTAAATATTGTAAAGATATCTGTTTGTTATAATTATTAAATGTAAAAAAGGTGCTATAATGTAATTATGTATGTAATAGTTAATGGCACTCACTTAGGGCTGTATGAGATATGTGTAGAATGAAAGATAGAGTAGTTCCGTCAGGAACGGAAAGCTGTGTAAGCGTAGGAAAAGGTGGGAGCGGAAACGTTTGGTGCTCTTTGGCGGGCGCGAACAAAGTCAGTCGGTGGCCAGTGATCTTAGAGGCAGCACGTACAGCGCCAGCATAGAGTGGAGTGCGCCGTATTGTTGCATCTTGCCTCGGTTGAAAACTGCAGTTTATCACGGCCTGGTATGGGGAGAGAAAGGGGCTATTGATTATAAGATGTATCACCACTATGAAGAGGAAATAAGTCCGACATGGATAACTGCTCTTGGCCGCTCTGATATTAATGCAGTTGTTGCCACCAACGCCACCGTCGCTGTTCACAGCTTACAGGCTACGACATTTTAGTTATGTATTATAGTGTGTGCCAGGAAGTTGAAATGTGCTTTAAGAATAATAACCATCATCCAAATTAACAATTGTGTCCACCTGGTAATTTATCCCGCTCATTAACCAAGCAGGATCCTAACCTGGTAAATGAAAATTCCGAGTGACCTATATTCAGCCAGAACTGTGAAATCTTTAATATATTGTTGGCAAATCAGTGATTAATCAGTGAAATAACTGATGGAAAGAATAACAGAATTTCATAATTAACATTGCTATTATTTTCCGTGTTAAAATGATTACGTAAGGTTATGCCAGATTCAGAGACCACGTTAGATAAACTGTTTGCTGCTTTCACATTACGTATTAATGAAAGGAAATACTAAATTGATGATTAATGGTGATAAATAGTAACGTTAAACAGTTTATAGCGAATCAATGAAATGTTGAGTACCAAATATGTTGATATAGAAACCCCCCTGTCCAAATTTACTTTTGTCTTCATGAAATCAGTCTGTTTGCTTAAGCAATTGGGTACTGTAGTTTTGTTTCGAGCGCCTAAACTTTTCTTGTATTGCTGAACCATCTTTTATCTAAATCTAAAGTGAAGTCTGTTGGGTAAGTAGGGAGTTGCAATCTTTTCTGCTGTCCTACTCATCTTCATTACGAGTGCCTAATTAGACTAGCGAATAACCACATATGTTGTTATCGATGCAGAATAGTAGTCTAACTACTGGCATTTGCCATACCTCTGAACTAATGACTTATTTGAAGAAACTAGTTGAAGTCTGATGCTTATTCCTTATGTTAACACACACGGCTATTACACTTGTTTTTTTGTGGTTTTGCTGTCCGGATAGGTAACTGTATTTCTGTTTGTTACATTGCTTATTATTAACAGTATAGTATAAGAATATTACAGTTGGCTTTGCATGAAAGTATGTTTTGTAAACAAATTCAGAGAATACAAAATACACGCAAGTATTACATCTGGTTTTACATATCAGGATAGTAAATAACACATACAAGTCAAAAGGAGGACTATTTCAAAGACACATCAGACGAAATGAGTTTCTTTCATTGCTCCACATCCACGTTTTACAGCTTCCGCACCACGTTGTCCCCGTTAAGGGCATTTGATTAACTGATGAGTGGTTTTGGAATTCTAGCTGGGCCCGTAGATCTCAGCTAATTCGCAGCTTCTGGAGCTCCTTTCTTGTTGTCTTGATGCTGACAGAGTTTGTGAGTGGGAAACTCAACACGCACTGTCATCAGATTTATGATTTAGCGGACGACGTTTTCCTGCTTTCCCTGTAAGCTATCTAATCTTGAAACACCAAATACTTTAGATACCTTGGTTATGGAAGCAACCACCATACGAGCCCCAACAATATGCCCACGTACGAATGAACATATCTCCAAGCTAATGCACGTACAACTACACAGAACCGTTTTCTGAACACGACTGACAGTTGTGAGCATTGAGGACATAATACAGGTGCCGTTTATGGTCAAATACAACATTACAAACTGCAGAATTGGGTAGCATCTGCATTCATGTTCAAGCATGTACTTCTCGCGGGGTTTGCCGAAACACTGCTTGCTTCTTTATCTCAAAGCATAACATACACTACTGTCCATTAAAACTGCTACACAAAGAAGAAATGCAAATGACAAACGGGTATTCATTGGACAAATATATTATACTAGAACTGACATGTGATTACATTTTCACGCAATTTGGGTGCATAGATCCTGAGAAATCAGTACCCAGAACAACCACCTGTGGCCGTAATAACGGCCTTGATACGCTTGGGCATTGAGTCAAACAGAGACTGGATGGCGTGTACAGGTACAGCTGCCCATGCAGCTACAACACGATACAACAGTTCACCAAGAGTAGTGACTGGCGTATTGTGACGAGACAGTTGCTCGGCCACCATTGACCAGACGTTTTCAGTTGGTGAGAGATCTGGAGAATGTGCTGGCCAGGGCAGCAGTCGAACATTTTCTGTATCCAGAGAGGCCCGTACAGGACCTGCAACATGCGGTCGTGCATTATCCTGCTCAAATGTATGGTTTCGCAGGGATCGAATGAAGGGTAGAGCCACGGGTCGTAACACATCTGAAATGTAACGTCCACTGTTCAAAGTGCCGTCAATACGAACAAGAGGTGACCGAGACATGTAACCAATGGCACCCCATACCATCACGCTGGGTGATATGCCAGTATGGCGATGACGAATACACGCTACCAGTGTGCGTTCACCGCGATGTCGCCAAACACGGATGCGACCATCATGATGCTGTAAACAGAACCTCAATTCATCAGATAAAATGACGTTTTGCCATTCGTGCACCCAGGTTCGTCGTTGTGTACACCATCGCAGGCGCTCCTGTTTGTGATGCAGCGTCAAGGGTAACCGCAGCCATGGTCTCCGAGCTGATAGTCCATTCTGCTGCAAATGTCGTCGAACTGTTCGTGCAAATGGTTGTTGTCTTTCAAACGTCCCCATCTGTTGACTCAGGAATCGAGACGTGGCTGCACGTTCCGTTACAAAAAAAATGGTTCAAATGGCTCTGAGCACTATGGGACTTAACTTCTGAGGTCATCAGTCCTCTAGAACTTAGAACTACTTAAATCTAACTAACCTACGGACGTCACACACATCCATACCCGAGGCAGGATTCGAACCTGCGACCGTAGCGGTCGCTCGGTTCCAGACTGTAGTGCCTAGAACCGCTTGGCCACCCCGGCCGGCGATCCGTTACAGCCATGCGGATAAGATGCTTGTCATCTTGACTGCTAGTGATACGAGGCCGTTGGGATCCAGCACGGCGTTCCGTATTACCCTCCTGAACTCACCGATTCCATATTCTGCTAACAGTCATTGGATCTCGACCAACGCGAGCAGCAATGTCGCGATACGATAAACCGAAATCGCGATAGGCTACGATCCGACATTTATCAAAGTCGGAAACGTGATGGTACGCATTTCTCCTCCTTACACGAGGCACCAGGACAACGTTTCACCAGGAAACGCCGGTCAACTGCTGTTAGTGTATGAGAAATCGGTTGGAAACTTTCCTCATGTCAGCACGCTGTAGATGTCGCCACCGGCGCCAACCTTGTGCGAATGCTCTGAAAAGTTAATCATTTGCGTATCACAGCATCTTCTTCCTGTCGGTTAAATTTCGCGTCTGTAGCACGTCATCTTCGTGGTGTAGCAATTTTAATGGCAAATAGTGTATTTTATCGGTTCTCTGGAGCGATTTCTCTATTCTTAAGAGAATCACAAGTGCGAGTCACACGTACTGCACTACCCTAGTAGTCGCGTCCTCGTGTAGTGAACGTGCACGGCTGACTTGTTGGGATGGAGGAGGGCTATGGTCCTGCAACCCTCCAGCCGATAGCAGACGGCAAGAAATAGGCATTGAAGATTGCCAAAGAATAGTCTGAGATTCTTTGTTAATCCATCCACTCGGCTCCAAACCAAAGCACCGCAGTCGATTTTGGGAAAGACGCAGGATAAAGGTAGACCTGCTTGTATCCTGTGCGCAAGGCTAGCTGTCTTCACCAAGGCAGCCAGCCGTATGCCCTCAACTGCTGTTAGTAGGGACTCCTCCACATATCGGACGTGATCCCCTGGCAAGGAAACAGGGTGAACTTGGCCTTCCTTCCCACTATTTTTCCCAAGGGGTCCATCACCCATTTAACGTTGGAGCTCACAATGACAAGCAATCCCAGTCTCTGCTCTTGGCCTGATGTTAAAGAAAAATCGGCCACAGTACCAACGGACGAGGAACTTTCAGCAGCGGACAGCTCGTCAAACCTATTTTTGAGATTTAAGGGCACAGCCGTACAGCCAGTACACACTTTCCCATTCCACCCAGAGATTCGCCATTTATCGTGAAGCAAGTGTCGAGCAATCAGAACAGGCAATTGGGAAGGTGCTGCTCCCAGGATCCCAGGTGACGCTATAGGCACTAGAGATGCCAAAGCATTCGTCTCGGGAAACGTAATGTCACAGCAGCCGAGGGTGGCAACCTAAAACCTATGGCCGGTGGCCAATACAGCTTCCAGCTATGAACACTTCCAGCTGTGGTCAATTCTTTCTGCGTACAGACACAAGAGGGGCAGTGCCTATCCATCTCTAATCAAAGTTCATAAGTATACAAAGAATATAATACTAATCCAAGCAGTTGCTGCCCCTGTTTATTTGTACTACAGTTCATAATTTACACAATGCAAATGCACTATCATTTATGCAAAAAATTAGAATACGTTAGTACACACTACGCAACACAGTTAAATACACAGAAATCAGAGACATTTTGACGCCAAAGATTCGTGATACCCTGTACTCTGTTGCACGAACGTTTTAAATGTTAATAGCGTTTTCAGACTTCATGTGCTTAGCGAGACATGCCCCCTACCCGCAGACAGCTGGGAGCTGCAGTTAACGCGTGTGCTGCTACTGGCAGTGTGGGAGGCCGCCCCTTAATTACCGAGGGCCGCTACCCGCAGCACACGGCAGCCACGCGACCCAGTTAGCTGCGCCACAGCGCAACATTGCTCGAAGCGAAGCAACAGCACCTGCGCTCTGCTCGCAACTACCACGGCACATCATCTACCGCGAGTAGTGGGCGTCTGCCAAAAATACAGAAACTTTATCTAGAACCACACTTATCATCAATATGTTTACCTGTCAATAAAAGAAAACTTACGTCACATACAAGTAATTCAGAATTATGGATGCATTACGCTGTACAATGGTGAACCAATTTTTTAATCGCTATTGCAACTGGACATCGGCATTGCATACGGCAGTGCCACTTTCACTCTAAAGTAGTGTCTTCATTCCTTCCCCTGTAATTAGAAAAGGATCGTAAACGAAAGTCGTCGTATCTACATTTACATCTGTACTCGGTACGCCATGGTTGATTATGTGACGCAGGCATAGTGAACCATTATCATCCTTCGCCCTTCACCCAATATTATAAAGAAGGAAAGACTGTCGGTACTGTCCTGCTTGAGTCTGAAATTCCGTAATTTTCGTTATCTTCATTATTATACGAGATCTACGTTGCTGGAAGAAATATGTTCCTTGACTCGATTTTCTTTATGGAGGCTCACGCTATGGAAAACGTCTTTCTTGTAACGTCTCCCGCAGGAGTACGTTGACCGTAATTTTTGTGACACTCTCAGGCTAACTAAACAGTCCTGTGACGAAGAGCGCAGCGTTCACTTGAATCTTTTCTACCTCTCCTGTTGAGCCAACTTGGTAAGAGTCCCAAGTCGACGAATATTACTCAAGAATTGTCAGCAATAGCTTTGTAGGCGACGTCTTACGTATTAAATCACTTTTCCTTAGAATTCTCCCAATAAATCTAAGTCTGACATTAGCTCTCACTATGACTATATTTATGTGGTTATTTCGCGTAAAATTACTGCGGATAGAATATTCTAGAGACTTTAAAGTTGTGACTGATTCCACTTATTGACAGGAGAAATGAGTAATCAAGTGATATCGAATCTTTTCTCATATTTACATTTATTTACATTTTTACTCAGCTGCCAGCCTCTGCACCAGTCGCTGGTTTTCTAAGAGTCTCCCTGCATTTCACAAGAAGTGTCTCAAGCTTCCATCTAACTGCGAACAAATGTGCTGTCGCATAGTGTAACTGACCAGGTCATTTCTATAACCTCAGTGCCAAAATATTTGTCACCTTCCCTCTTAAAAGAGTACAGTACTTGCTTTGGAGCACCATAGAAATGGAACCAGGTGGTCATGAGTCCGCTCCCAACCCCCCACCCCCCTTTCCTGACGTAGATCCTGGCAGTGAAGTGTGTGGTGTGTGTGTTTCAGTTGATTTTACGGAATCAGAGGTGTGAGATGGGCGGTGGCCAACTGTTGCCCATTCTTCTACATGTTGATGATGAGTACATACTTGACACAGCCGTTTTCCAAGATGACAACATCCGTGGTCAAAAAATTGCAACATAATTCCTGGTTCGGCGAACACTCTAGCGCTTGTCACACCTCAACAGCCCCACAAAACCATCCCACCTTAATCCCATAGAAAATGTTTAGGACTATTCACTTATGCAAACGTTTAGGACTATTTATTTATTTTCTTTTAGTCTCTTTTACAGATCCAAGACCAGACCGAATGTTCCATATAAATGTGTATTTGTCAATCCAAGACTATGTTTCAACATAAAGTTTCAAACGCATTTGTATATCTCAGCATTATGATGTTTACGAAACGGAATATCTACCTTCTATCCTTCCGACAACTGGCAGACACATTTCAGTTGTCTTGAGTCTTTGTTCTCTCCTTTCCTAGTACAGTGATACCGGAGCTTTTCCGGATTTTGGGTATCCATCCCTGCAGAAGACAGTCTTTCAATAACACTGTCAGATGTCGAATAACTTGGTCTGCTTGCTGAAGCAACTCATTTATCATAATTCAGTCTGGCACAGGTGCTTCCTTCTTCTTTAACTTCATTACTGCCAGCCCCAAATCCTACTGCGCAAATGGAATCAGATTTCTGTTATTTACATGCTACTCTAGCAATTCAGAGCAATGATTCCGATGGTCTTTGTGTCTTCCATCGTCCTGCAGTAGAGTTCTCAGTAGGTACTTCAGTCAAGTCTACAGGCTGCCATCATTGTGAGTAGGAGAGCAAAGTATTCTGTGGACTGAGAACACACTCCGTCCCATTCCTCGGACGTTTAGACATTGGCAGGTGGCCTCTCCTCTCCCCACGCCCTCCACCTCTCCTTCCCAACCCCTCACCAGCCCTCCTCCTCACGTCCACCATTCCTAAACCATGCCCCTTTCACATTCCCCTCCCACAATCTATTCCCTTCTCCTCCCCTTTCCTAAGCCACGCCCCTTTTTTACGAATGGTCTATACATACAACTTTTAAGCCAATTGCGCAAAACCTATTTAGTTCTCCCAATAATATCTTAGTACTTCATTATTGTAAAATCTCACTTACATTTATCAGCTCGTTCTTAAGTAATGCGCCTTTCACGTAAACAGTCAGTCAGAGAGGACACATATTTAGCTATCGTTGCACAGTATTATGCTACCACATCAGCTCGTCCTATCATATTTCTCAACTCTTTATCAACCCACGCCCTCTTTTTGGGAGAACCTCAAGCAGAGAGTATCCCATGACAAGGGTATGGGCGGGCACAGCCTCGTTCTCGTCCAGAGATGCCGTAAAAATCGTAATGTCCGCTTGGCGTTGGATAAATTTGAGCCGTTCGTGGCTCATGTTCGCGCCATCTATTATTTAACATCTTGTTTTTACCATACGGCAGCCTCGTCATTATAATTTCAGTTACTGGTGTCACTGAATTGCTGTCTTGCCTGCCCGTGAGTGGCAGCAGCAGCGTGTATCGATATTAGATTAGCCCTGCTGTATTATCTTTGCTGGACGGCTATTACTCCACGGTCGTCGTGTGTCGTTAAGGGAGATCGTACCTGGCAGTCTTTGAATTGGAACGCGGCACAAGTCCAGTCGAGACGCAGCAGCAGTCGGGGACGGAGCGCTATGCAGGCGCGGACAGCCAGTACTCGTCGACCGCTCGCGACACAGAATGAACTGTCCGACGGACGGAGATGGCAGCGGCACCGACCGTTGGTCGGTGGTTCAGTTGGTCGCCTCTTTGGGCGACGTGTTTTTGGTCTTTTGACCGTTTCTGGGCTTGGCCACTGGGTCATCTTACTGGACGTGGCTCGATTCCTTCTTGTGCGGAGACGTCGTGGACAGTCGGCAAGAGTTACCTGCGCATGATTGGGTCAGAGCCAGTGTGCCCGGATGGTCAAGACTCACCCGACCGTTGCTGACACTCATGGTTCGAGTGGCAACGACCTGGTCAGATGACATGTGTTTTGTCACCGACCGTCTATCGGTTTTGTGTGTGTGTTCGCTGAAACACGTATGTATTCAGTACCAGCGATGGCGAGGCATGACAGAATCTCTGACCAGAGAGTTATTTATCGTGGCTAGTCTGCGCTTGACCACGCGAGAGTTCAGTGCAGTTGCGAGAAAGTTGTTGTACGTAGCGAGTCGCGAGAGCATGTAGTTCGTTCGTGCTAGTAGCGCGCGAGAGACAGTCGGAGTTGTGTGTGAGGAGTCGGCGGGCGTCGACATGGGCCTCTGGTCAAGGTTCAGGACGAGGTATATGTTTAAAAAAAAAGGTAATGAAGCAGCATTGCGCACATCTGATAATGTAATGTATGTTAACTGAAATTAATTTGTTCAAGAATTGCCGCAATAATAATTTTGTTCTCAAAACAATCTTTTTAAGAAAATAATTATTACAATTGAAACAATATTTCCTTTGCTTTTCCTCCCAGAATCAATTTATCAGGTTGATCTTAACGTTAATTTTGTGGGGACTTAACATTTTTTCACATTTTTATTATCATTGAGTTTTATTACTGTGGAAAGCTAACATTTGGCTCTAATTGCATTTTTATTCAATTCATATCATTTAATAATAATTACGGGGAGGTTACACTTAGCACGATGTCTATTCACATTTAAAAATTATCTTTCATTTTTGCGGCAAGGTTACACTTGGCTATATTCCCATTAACATTCAATTATTGTCTTTTCAAAACACTCCGGGAAGGTTACATCGCCTGCGATTTGTTCCAGTTGTTCATCAATGAGCGGTTTTATGCCTGTTTGATTTTCTTGTGGCAGTATTTCGAGGAACACTGTGTACCCCGGGTCAGTTCCACTGAGCAATGCTTTAAATGCTGTATTGCTGTCTACGTACTTCAGCAGCCAACTGGTCGGTTGCGACAGAGCAGCGAGTGAGTATTTTCTTACCCTATTCATGCTGTCCGCGACGGCGTGTAGTTCCACAACCGTGGCGATGTTCATGTATGTCAGTGGCTATTGTGCTTTGCCTTATTAACACACCAATATTTGAAGACCAGTGTTACTGGTCTCTTTGCCTCTGTCATTTTGGTTCTAGTGCCGTTGGTATGGTGACCGAAATCAGGTAGTTGGTTGCTTCGTCGGCAGTCTGTCAGTTGGGTTGCCTTCCGATTAAGAGATTGTTGGTCAGCCTGCCTGTCTCACCTAAACGGGCGTTAGTGTTACAATTCCAGGCCGATCCTTGGAAACTTCTGAGCGCCGTCCCGTGTGTGTTACATAGTAACTTTCCTGTCTGAATTTTAGTTATCTGGTTGATGTGTGGCCTTCAGCCGACTTTAAATATATCCTGAATTAATGTTCCTGTCTTGCCCTTAAGGCATTATTTGCTGATGTGCGGACTTCAGCCTAGTGTTGATATCTCTCAAATTAATGTTCTTGTCTTGACCTTAAAGCATACGATTGTGATGTTTTGTATGGGGCCTTGAGCAGAATTTGCTTCAATTGTTTTAAGATAAGACCTTCTGCCGTTTGACTGAAACACTTCTTATTGCTTAATATGCGGCCTCCAGCCGAGTTCCATTAAAATCAAAGTACGAAGGCCTTCAGCCTGTTTAGATTGAAGATTTATAAAATATTTTTGGGTCACACCTCCAGCAGAACCTTGTATGTCAATTTCTTACTTAGGCCTTGCATCTTGGATTTTGAGTGTGGCCTTCAGCTGATCTAAAGTTAATCAAAGGAAGTCGATTAAAACTGAGTGTTTTACATTCTTGTTGTAATATTATGTGTGTGGTCAAATAAAGTTTGTATCTTGAGTGCAACTGACAGCAACCTTAATCTGGCCACTTTCCACAACCTAATCGGCTCTGTCCTGCTAGCCCAGGCATTTCAAAATTGAATATAAAATCAAGATCATAGATACTCACATACCACTGACTAAGTAGAGTTGTGTGTGGGGGGGGGGGTCATTTTTGTAGAAAATGTACAGTCTACCAGTGTATATTAGGGTGGATTAACTTGACGTGAAAAAAGTGGTAACAATGTTTAATCTTTGTTCAAATGAGCTATAAATAGACAATAACCCAGTTAAGTTTAGTTAAAACACAATGCGTTGACAGTTGTGTGGTATGGAAAGCAACGTTGATATCAAACTAGTAAATAGTGCATTGAAACACATTCAGTGAAGTAGGCAGTAGCTTGGTACAGCAGATATTTTCGCATTAGTGACCGTTGTCGTCCTTCCTTCAATAAGTAAAATTTCATTATATCCTATCCTTCCCGGTTCTACATCTACATCTACTCCGCAAGCCACCATAAGGTGCGTGGCGGAGGGTACCTCTAGCATCTTCTCTACCTGTTCCACTCCCAAACAGAACGAGGGAAAAATGACTGCCTATATGCCTCTGTACGAACCCTAATCTCTCTTATCTTTGTGTCTTTCCGCGAAATATAAGTTGGCGGCAGTAAAATTGTACTGGAGTCAGCCTCAAATGCTGGTTCTCTAAATTTCCTCAGTAGCGATTCACGAAAAGAACGCCTCCTTTCCTCCAGAGACTCCCACCCGAGTTCCTGAAGCATTTCCGTAACACTCGCGTGATGATCAAACCTACCAGTAACAAATCTAGCAGCCCGCCTCTGAATTGCTTCTATGTCCTCCCTCAATCCGACCTGATAGGGATCCCAAAAGCTAGAGCAGTACTCAAGAATAGGTCGTATTAGTGTTTTATAAGCGGTCTCCTTTACAGATGAACCACATCTTCCCAAAATTCTACCAATGAACCGAATACAACTATCCGCCTTCCTCACAACTGCCATTACATGCTTGTCCCACTTCATATCGCTCTGCAATGTTACGCCCAAATATTTAATCGACGTGACTGCGTCAAGAGCTACATTACTAATGGAGTGTTCAAACATTACAGGATTCTTTTTCCTATTAATCTGCATTAATTTACATTTATCTATATTTAGAGTTAGCTGCCATTCTTTACACCAATCACAAATCCTGTCCAAGTCATAAAATTTCAGCTTTTGTTTTGCTGTCTTCCGTTGCCAGGCCAGACTGATCAGTGAGTGACTGGATGGAAGCCTTCGACCCGCTTACTAATTTTACGTAAGACCAGAATTTCCTTGGTTCTGCAGTTTCAGTTGGCAGCAGCTTAAAATTTGCGCAGCATTACATTATTTTACAAGATAAAAAATAGCAGGTTAGTATCCGCCTGCCCTGTGCTCAACACGATGGAGGGTGGCCGCTTCCATCCAGCGGCAGTCGAGTGAAGCTCCAGGCGTCGGAAAGCAGTGGACCGCGAGATGCAACCTTGGCTCGCCCTGCTGCGTCATTAAGCCCACCCTCGGGCTGCGCGCCCGGCAACTGTGGCGGCGGCAACCTGGGGATTGGATAAGCGGCCGCCTTCACGTCAGCGGCGCGCGGCCACAGGTGGGCAGCCGGCGCTACGCTTAAAGCGGCGCCGCTCAAAGCAAATGCTGGGCGGAGGACGATCCAGCAAGAACAAGAAGCGTCGTTAAACCGCTATGCTGCTGATGAACATGTTCCTGTGACGCTTTCATTGGAAATTTCTAGTGGATCCGTGAAGGCATTTTCAGAGCGATGTCCAAGTACCGAGACAGCTGTGTGATGTATTATTGACAGAGAGAAACGGAAAATGTCAACCGCCATCTCGAGTGAGGTTTCTGTCTCTTACTCAGGCCACACACTCTAACGAAATTCTCTCTGGCTACTGCTAACGCTGTAATATGCTCTACATAGGAAACAGTCCATTGGAAAATGTATGTACTCAGAAGATCTCTAGTTAACGTAAGATTTATTGCCATTACCTTGTGTTACTCATAATCAACACTGTTGTCGTCTTCAGTCCTGAGACTGGTTTGATGCAGCTCTCCATGTTACTCTATCCTGAGCAAGTTTCTTCATCTCCCATTACCTACCGGAACCTACATCCTTCTGAATCTGTTTAGTGTATTCATCTCTTGGTCTCCCTCTACGATTTTTACTCTCCACGCTGCCCTCCAATGCCAAATTTGTGGTCCCTTGATGCCTCCGTACACGTCCTACCAACCGTCAACTTGTGCCCCAACTTCCTCTTCTCCCCAATTTTATTCAGTACCTCCTCATTAGTTGCGTGATCTACCCATCTAATATTTAGCATTCTTCTGTAGCACAACATTTCAAAAGCTTCTATCCCTTTCTTGTCTACAGTGTTTATTGCCCATGTTTCACTTCCATACATAGCTACACTCCATACAAATACTCACAGAAACGACTTCCGGACACTTAATTCTATACTCGATGTTAACAAATTTCTCTTCTTCAGAAACGCTTTCCTTGCCATTGCCAGTCTACATTTTATATCCTCTCTACTTCGACCATCATCAGTCATTTTGCTCCCCAAATAGCAAAACTCCCTTACTACTTTATATGTCTCATTTCCTAATCTAATTCTCTCAGCATCACCCGACTTCATTCGACTGCGTTCCATTTTCCTCGTTTGGCTTTTGTTGATGTTCACCTTGTACCTTCCTTTGAAGACACTATCCATTCCGTTCAACTGCTCTTCCAAGTCCTTTGCTGTATCTGACAGAATTACAATGTCATCGGCGAACCTCAAAGTTTTTATTTCTTCTCCATGGATTTTAATACCTACTCCGAATTTTTCTTTTGTTTCTTTTACTGCTTGCTCAATATACAGATTGAATAACATTGGGGAGAGGCTACACCCTGTCTCACTCCCTTCCCAACCACTGCTTCCCTTCCATGCCCCTCGGTTTCTGTACAAATTGTAAATAGCCTTTCGCTCCCTATATTTTACCCCTGCCACCTTCAGAATTTGAAAGAGAGTGTTCCAGTCAACATTGTCAACAGTCTACAAATGCTAGAAACATAGGTTTGCCTTTCCTTAATCTATCTTCTAAGATAAGTCGTAGGGCCAGTATTGCCTCACGTGTTCCAATATTTCTACGGAATCCAAACTGATCTTCCCCGAGGTTGGCTTCTACCAGTTTTTCCAATCGTCTGTAAAGAATTCGTGTTAGTATTTTGCAGCTGTGACTTATTAAACTGATAGTTCGGTAATTTCCACATCTGTCGACACCTGCTTCCTTTGGGATTGGAATTATTATA
This sequence comes from Schistocerca americana, assembly GCF_021461395.2. Lineage (NCBI taxonomy): Eukaryota > Metazoa > Arthropoda > Insecta > Orthoptera > Acrididae > Schistocerca > Schistocerca americana. Next base: position 922,948,124 of record NC_060121.1, on the reverse strand, counting down.
TTCTTCTTGAAGTCTGAGGGTATTTCGCCTGTCTCATACATCTTGCTCACCAGATGGTAGAGTTTTGTCAGGACTGGCTCTCCCAAGACTGTCAGTAGTTCTAAAGGAATGTTGTCTACTCCCGGGGCCTTGTTTCGACTCAGGACTTTCAGTGCTCTGTCAAACTCTTCATGCAGTATCGTATCTCTCATTTCATCTTCCTCTACATGCTCTTCCATTTCCATAATATTGTCCTCAAGTACATTGCCCTTGTATAGACCCTCTATATACTCCTTCCACCTTTCTGCTTTCCCTTCTTTGCTTAGAACTGGGTTTCCATCTGAGCTCTTGATATTTATACAAGTGCTTCTCTTTTCTCCAAAGTCTCTTTAGTTTTCCTGTAGGCGGTATCTATCTTACCCCTAGTGATATGCGCCTCTACATCCTTACATTTGTCCTTTATCCATCCCTGCTTAGCCATTTTGCATTTCCTGTCGATCTCATTTTTGAGACGTTTGTATTGCTTTTTGCCTGCTTCATTTGTTGCATTTTTGTATTTTCTACGATCACCAATTAGATTCAATATCTCTTCTGTTACCCAAGGATTTCTATTAGTCCTCGTCTTTTACCTACATGATCCTCTGCTGTCTTCACTGTTTCATCTCTCAAAGCTACCCATTCTTCTACTGTATTTCTTTCCTCTATTCTTGTCAATCATTCCCTAATTCTTTACCTGAAACTCTCTACAACCTCTGGTTCTGTCAGTTTATCCAGGTCCCATCTCCTTAAATTCCCACCTTTTTGCAGTTTCTTCAGTTTTAATCTACAGTTCATAACCAATAGATTGTGGTCAGAGTCCACATCTGCCCCTGGAAATGTCTTACAATTTAAAACCTGGTTCCTAAATCTCTGTCTTACCATTATATAATCTATCTGATACGTTCTGGTGCCAATATCCATGACTGTACAGGTTATGTACAAAAATACGAAACACCAAAAATACATTACCGTGCCTAATACGATGAAGGAATTGCCTTGGCAGTCAAAGCTCCTTCCATTCACCTCAGTATGGTTTTCAGACAAATTTCATATTATTCTTCGTGCAAAACAGTGGCACGTTTAGTTGGTGATGGAAGTGGATGGCGATCACACACAATTCTCTCCAAAGTAGACGAAAAAGCCTGAATAATATTGAGATCTGGTGACTGTGATGACCAAGGAAATGCGACAATTGATCCTCGTGCTCAGTCCTTGCTCTCAGTCCTGGACGAAGCGAGCTGTGTGAACAGGGCCCTGGAACACAGCACCACCAAATAGTGCACCACGGGCTGGGACCTGATCAGCCACAATGGTCAAATAATTCTCGGCAGTAATATGACCTTTCAGAGTGCTCGTGGGGCCCATGGAGTACAAACATATGGTTGCCCAAATCACCATCGAACCACCGACTCGTTTCAATCTTGGGACGTAATCTAGTCCAGAAGCCTCATCCAACACAATGACATTAGTCATAGTGCACCTTTACCGCTTCGGAACCACATGTTCCTTTTACGGGCGTATATGTGTCAGTGACGAGTGATTTTGGAATTCCAGCTCACCCTGCATATTCCTAGCTCATGGAGTCCCCTTCGTGTTGATTTGGTCCTGACAGGATTCACGAGTGCGACATTCAGATCTGCTACTTCTACATCTACATTTATACTCAGCAAGCCACCCAACGGTGTGTGCCGGAGGGCACTTTACGCGCCACTGTCATTACCTGCCTTTCCTCTTCCAGTCGCGTATGGCTCGCGGGAGGAACGACTGCCGGAAAGACTCCGTCCGCGCTCAAATCTCTCTAATTTTACATTCGCGATCTTCTCGGGAGGTGTAAGTAGGGGGAAGCAATATACTCGATACTTCATCCAGAAACGCACCCTCTCGAAACCTCGACAGCAAGCTACACCGCGATGTAGAGCGCCTCTCTTGCAGATTCTGCAACTTGAGTTTGCCAAACATCTCTGTAACGCTATCACACTTACCAAATAACCCTGTGACGAAACGCGCCGCTCTTCTTTGGATCTTCCCTATCTCCTACGTCATCCCGACCTGGTACGGATCCCACACTGATGAGCAATACTCAAGTATAGGTCGAACGAGTGTTTTGTATGCCACCTCCTTTGTTGATTGACTACATTTTCTAAGGACTCTCCCAATGAATCTCAACCTGGTACCCGCCTTACCAACAATTAATTTTGTATGATCATTCCACTTCAAATCGTTCCGTACGCATACTCCCAGATATTTTACAGAAGCAACTGCTACCAGTGTTTGTTCCGCTATGATATAATCATACAGTAAAGGATCCTTCTTTCTCAGTATTCGCAATACAATTACATTTGTCTATGTTAAGGGTCAGTTGCCACTCCCTGCACCAAGTGCCCATCCGCTCCAGATCTACCTGCATTTCGCTGCAATTTTCTAATGCTGCATCTTTTCTGTATACTACAGCATCATCCGCGAAAAGCCGCATGGAACTTCCGATACAACCTACTAGGTCATTTATAATACAGGGTGAGTCCATTACCGCTGGATATATTTCGTAAACCACATCAAATACTGACGAATCGATTCCACAGACCGAACGTGAGGAGAGGGGCTAGTGTAACTGGTTAATACAAACCATAAAAAAAATGTACGGAAGTATGTTTTTTAACACAAACCTACACCGAGAGAGGTGGCGCAGTGGTTAGCACACTGGACTCGCATTCGGGAGGACGACGGTTCAATCCCGTCTCCGGCCATCCTGATTTAGGTTTTCCGTGATTTCCCTAAATCGTTTCAGGCGAATGCCGAGATGGTTCCTTTCAAAGGGCACGGCCGATTTCCTTCCCAATCCTTTCCTAACCCGAGCTTGCGCTCCGTCTCTAATGACCTCGTTGTCGACGGGACGTTAAACGCTAACCACCACCACCTTAACACAAACCTACGTTTTTTTAAATGGAACCCCGTTAGTTTTGTTAGCACATCTGAACATATAAACAAATACGTGATCAATGCCGTTTGTTGCATTGTAAAATGTTAATTACATCCGGAGATATTGTAACCTAAAGTTGACGCTTGAGTACCACTCCTCCGCTGTTCGATCGTGTGTATCGGAGAGCACCGAATTATGTAGGGCTCCAAAGGGAACGGGGATGGACCTTAGGTACGGAAGAGACTGGAACAGCACATTACGTCCACATGCTAACACCTTTTTATTGGTCTTTTTCACTGACGCTTTTGTACTTTACCATGAGGGGTGAGGTACACGTTCGACGGGCGTTTCATAGGACGTGGAGGACGCATAAATTGGCCAGCCCGTTCTCCTGATCTTACACCTCTGGACTGCTTTCTGTGGGGGGACGTTAAAGGAGAATGTGTACCGTGATGTGCCTACAACCCCAGAGGATATGAAACAACGTATTGTGGCAGCCTGCGGCGACATGCGGCGTGTACGACATTCATTACACCAGAGATTGCAATTGTGTGCAGCAAATGATGGCCACCACATTGAACATCTATTGGCCTGACATGTAGGGACACACTCTATTCCACTCCGTAAGTGAAAACGGAAACCACGCGTGTACGTGTACCTCACCCCTCATGGTAATGTACATGTGCGTGAGTGAAAAAGACCAATAAAAAGGTGTTAGCATGCGGACGTAATGTGCTGTTCCAGTCTCTTCTGTACCTAAGGTCCATCACTGTTCCCTTTGGATCCCTATGTAATACGGTGCTCTCCGATACACACGATCGAACAGCGGAGGAGTGGTACTCAAGCGTCAACTTTAGGTTACAATATCTCCGGATGTAATTAACATTTTACAATGAAACAAACCTCACTGATTACGTATTTGTTTATATGTTCAGATGTGCTTACAAAGTAACGGGGTTCCATTTAAAAAAACGTAGGTTTGTGTTAAAAAACATACTTCCGTGCATTTTTTTATGGTTTGTATTAACCAATTACACTAGCCCCTCTTCTCATGTTCGGTCTGTGGAATCGATTCGTCAGTATGTAACGGAACTGAAATGATGGTGGGCTGACAGTAATTTGGAGCCCGCGCGTCGGAAACGGGCGCGCTGGTGTGAGACTGCCAGGGAGTGCACCCTGATGCCATCTATTGGCGAAACTGGGAATTAGCGCTGTCTCAGACAATGCGCTAAGCTATCGGAGTCAAATGTATTCTTTTTCTTGGTAATTATAAGCTATTACTGTATGATTTAATGTTATAAAGCGCTAGTAGTAAATTATTATGACTGGTATGAACTCCAGGGTAATAAATATAAATATTCTTAAATACTAAATGATTTCGGTGAAAAGGTGGTAGGGGAACGCCCCCACTCTTGGTGATACGAGCGTAGCTAGAGGTAGCTGGAGACACAGGGACTGAACAATGGAATGGCCTGGAGGGTGTTGACGTGACAGGACGTGCGTAACTGTGCTCACGCAAAAGTGATTGTGCAACCGCGAAGAGGCGAATATCGTCGCCGTTTGTGGAGTAGAACGCGACGAATGGTTGTCGAAGCCGTCTCTATGCCACTGGGGCTGATTGTAAAAGTTCCTGCGCCCAGATTTTATGGCGGACGCGCAGTAGCTTATACGAGTGCTACAGCTCGTAGTTCCAGCCGCCATTAAGGGCACGAGGCGTGAAGAGGAAGAGCTGCGTTAGCCACATGCATCTCACCACCAGCACCGACACGTCTACCCAAGGCAAGACTGCTTGAAATTGTTAAGTCGAACTTTGTATACATGTAAAAGGAGAATACCAGTTTTCTTTTGTGCAAGTGCAGAGGACAGAATATAGTAATGAGTAAAATTACGACGCACGTTGTTCATTGTAAAGTGTAGTAACCTGAAACATAGTGTAGTGAAATCAGACTGAGGCCGCCATCGCCTCTTTCATTTACAATTCTTTTGGTTGTAGAATACTTTAGCGTTTAAGAATGTAGAAAAGAGCAATGGTCACACCAGAATGAGTCGCCTATTTATAGTTACTTAAATTTTTCTGAGTAACCTTTCAAGTAAAGTCACTTAACTAATTCTATAGCAATTGTCCAAAGAGTAATATCCCAAAATCATTAAATAAGTTGAAGGGTAGAAGTTTGTTAACCTAAGTTGCTTAAATTGTCTTGGTGGTAATTACCAAGCCAACTCACAGAAATTGAGAGAGTATTTGCTTTGTAGAATCACCTAGAATGATCAGAAATAGTAATATTCAGAATTAAGTTTAAAATTCAACTCAAGCCGTTTCACTTTGAAACGAGCCAAAAAATTGATTTATTCTTTTGCTCCTTCAGAGCTGGCGACCGTAGTTATAAGTATTTTCAGGAGGATTCGACGGTAAGTCTGCTGCTCTCGTCGTGCTGATAGGATTATCTACTGCTGCTAGCAGTGGTGATTGGATACATAAGCTCACTACCAAGTTAAGTGGGTCAGGTAGGCAGTGTTACCGTGTGAACTGTAGGGCACTGTAGGCCGTGGATCGAACCCGTTCAATCATCACAGCTCTTTGAGAAATAGTCCGGTTAGGAGTGTACTAATCCAATAGGTAAATACTGGCGAGTAACGGTCAAAAATGTATACGCAAGTGAATTTAGCAAGGTCCATGTAGCACCTAGTTAATGTGGTGCAATGGCGAGGGTAGGAGTGGAGTAAAAGTGAGCTGAGCTTGTGGCAGCTGTGCTGTCTTCAAAGATTAATAACGCCAGAATTCACTACTAACTCTTACCATTAGGGCTGAGCTATTTACGGTTAAAATACGTAGCAGTAAGCGCAAAGGCGTGACAGCTACAATTCCGTATTGGCTTTATACATACGGAAGTAGGAAGCGGGTCATTCTGTCAGTGGAAGGGTTAAAACATCGGAGTCACTTGAGAACATACCCCATTTACTGATGGAAAGATTCGGCGGTTCGGTCGCAAGTATTTGATGTGGTTTACGAAATATATCCAGCGGTAACGTTAGGTGACTCACCCTGTATACTGAGAAAAGCAATGGTCCCATAACACTCCCCTGTGGCACGCCAGAGGTTACTTTAACGTCTGTAGACGTCTCCCCATTGAGAACAACATGCTGTGGCTTTTGTAACTGTCGTCTTCTTATTTTTCGTCAAAATCCTCTTCAATGACTGTCTGTCACGATCACTCACTACACACTTTGGTCCACTTTCTGATTCACCACCTGTTGTTTCTCAGTTTCCCTGTATCCAGCATAAATCTTCGGTTCGATACCTCTATAAAATCAAACATTTCTGATACCTTGGTAGCGGAATGACCCATCATACGAGTACCAACAGTTTACCCATGTTCATATTAACTTGGTTCCAACATAGTGCGCTCACTACTGCACAGAACACTGTTTTCGCCATGACTGACTCTTGCAATGTATCGAGGACATTCCCCAGGTGTCATTCGTGGTCAAATACAACAGCGCAGCCTGCTAGCTTGACTGGCACTCGCACTCATATTCAAGCATGCATTTCTCGCCATGTTTCCATATTTTTAATAAACGCCTTTATATGCAACACTGGTGTCGCATTTGGGAGGGTAAAAGTTCAAATCCGTGTCCGCCCATCCAGATTTAGGTTTTCCGTGGCTTCCGTCAATCGCTCCAGGCAAATTTCGAAATGTTTCCTTTGAAAGGGCCCTGCCGAGTTCCTTCCCTATTCTTTAAAAATTTGCTCAGTCTCTAACGGCCTCGTTGTCGACGGTACGTTAATCCCTAATCTTCCTTTCTTCCTTCGTGTATTCACCAACACCGAAATCATTGCAGGTCTTTGGACGACGAATAGTGGTCTTCCAGAAGGCTCCATCCTGTTTCAGTTTCCTTTAGGCAGTTGCTTCCTTATTGTGCACGTCTCTGAACCATAGGGCGTAGCACTTCCAAAAAATGCTTTCTTATTGTTCATTTCGCTTCCCACAGACTTCACTCTCACTAGTCAATACGATGATGGGACCTTGTACCATCCTTCCATATCCATAATATGGAAGTGTCTTAGGTCGTCCAGTCGCACGTCTTTTTCAAACAGTGCAGCAGCTGGCCCTTTCTTCTTTTTTAGTGTGGAGTATCAGATCCAGCCCTCTCACCTTCTCAACCATCTGCAAATAATTCTTCATTATCAGTGTCATCAAATTCCGAATCGTTCACTTCAAGGATATTCCGAACTGGTGCAGAAAAACTACTCCCATAGAAGCATGAAACTGGAATTGATGCTATGTCTACAGCATAAAAGTATTAAACAGCGCCATAGTCAATCTTCCCACGTTGGAAAAAGTTATGTTGGCGATAGCAAGAGCGTAATGTTGTCATATGACATCAAATGGGAAAAAATTGATTAATTATTTATCCTTCAATTCCAGCATCATGAAAACAATCTGTTCATCCACTGAGTTATGTTTTACATGTTTTGTAAATGTAATTTATTTAGATGTGATCTAAGCAGCCGAAATAATTCACTCTTTTCACCAACTTCCGGGTGTGCTTTCGTACAATTGGCTTCAGCAAAGATAATCGATTTCCGGTGGTTCTAGCAACACAACGACACTAAATACAGTCCAGCTCCACGCAGGCAGTCTGTGTACGTTTCCACATGGCAACACCATGCATATATCAGTGGTTGTCTTGACACCTTTTGTGTATTTATGGTTTGTTGCCAAATGACAGTACAATGCAGTAGAGAGATAAGCTCAAACCATAGAAGAGAAATATGACAGAATCACAAATAATAGTGTTGAGAGGTACGAACTCTGGGAAGAGACTATAAATCACTCAGTGTACAAAAACAATTTCACAAATTCTGAAACATATTCCTGCATCACATCAGTCTTTAATATCGGCCGGAACGTGCCGGAATGGCGTTCCGGCACCTACCTGAGATTTTTCTTTAGCTCGCTGTAACAAGTCGACAACGGAGATTTAAAATAATACACGTGTATTAAATCACAATTAATCTGTCGCTACGCCGGCAATAGTGAAGGTGACAATGAGTGATCAAAGTCATGCGATGGACAGGGGCGTGGAGTGAGGTACTGTTTGTGTGTGTGTGTGTGTGTGTGTGTGTGTGTGTGTACAGTACACTCAAGCTAAGCTGCGTTCCGAAGTTGTGATCGGTACATATCGGTAATCTTCTTGTCGACTGTCTTTTGTTTACAACTGCCAGCAACGTCAGAGATCTGCATTATAGCTAAAGTAAGTTAAGTTTGTTCCGAAGTTATGGTAGTTACATACCGGTCTTACACTAAATCTTGTTTGTTTTGATTATACCAAATTACGTTTTAAAAATCTAGATCTCAGAATAGTATTCTGTAAGAAATGACTTCTCGTTGAAGTTTTATTACAAGATTTAAAAAATCGAATTTTGTGGTTTTTGTGGCTGGGGATAAATTGGTTGGGGGGCGGAGTGAGGAGTGGGTTTTGTGGTTGAAGATGTGGATTCCGGTACCTAAAATTTTAAAAATTAATCCGTGCATCGTTTTGTATCTTGCCTTCGTCTAAAAAAAAGATATAAAATTAAGTATAAGCAGGGACGAAGGATGGATAAGTCCTGTGAATAAAGTATCCTGCACTGCGAAGAGAGAGCTCTATGAAACTCAAATCACAAGCTGCAGTCTAAAGTTCTCCATTAGCACCGTTATTATCAAATACTGTTGTCTGTCATTAAGAATGCTAAACAAATGCAGTAATCACAAGAATCAAGGATCATATATTTTAAAATAATCTGGAATCGGTTAAACAAGAAACGACTAAAATAGCAATGGAAAGAAATTTTGTTCGCAGGAAATAACGGTGACAGAAACGATGACACACTGAAGTCAGGAATCATATTTAACGATTACTGTGTTACAGTTTCAGCAGACGTTGGGCCCGCTAATACATAAAGAAAAACGTGGCTAGTAGATTTACTTCAGCAGACGTTGTATGCACCATGGACAGAGATTAGTTTCAAGTACACAGCTCGTAAATTACGCTCAGAAAAATGAGTAGCTGTTTTATCATAGCCGCTTCCTCCAGCCCCAGAAGTACAGATTAATGTTCACGGATTTTTGTCAGAATCCTAGTATGGATTTAGGCCAGGCCAGTCTATAGTTAAAGCAGTCGAAAATATTGGGTCATTTATATTAAACTCATTTGAATCTAAAATATCTGCTCTTGCTACTCTAGTAGACTCGATGAATCACGTAATCTTATAACAAAAGGTATGGCAGCGTGGTATGAGATGTACAGTATATTATCTCATTGAATCTCTATTGACTGATAGAAAACAAATGTTGGACTTCAACAACTTAAGGTCAGGTGCACTAAATATCACAAGAGTTGATCCGCATGGATCTGTATTGGGACCTTTGTTGTTGATCATTTGTGTAAATGCTCTTCCAAGTGTGGTAAAATGTAAATCAGTTGTTTATTCAGATGGTACTATTTTTATAATAGCTGGTAAGGTTTTAAATACATTAAAACCACAAAGTGAAGAACAATTAAGAGCAGTTATGACTAGTTTGAACTCAATAAGCTAAGAATCAATGCTGACAAAAACAATAGCTCATCAGTCTATGTAATATAGAAACAGATAATAAATCGGGAAAGACCCTTGGTATTCACCTTGTCTCATGATTAACATGGTATACACAAACGAATTTTATATGCGCAAAGCTAGCAAGAGTCTGTTTGTTTGGTTAATTTATAACGTGTATTAGCTATAATATTTTATTTACTTCATATCAGGCATTCTTCCATATACAATTGACATATGCAATATTGCTATGGGATATTCAGCAGGAGCAAAGAAAATTTTGATTTGGCAAAGAAAGGACATCAGGTGCATATTAGGAATTCCTGATAGTAAGGCTTCTTGTAAAGTGCATCATTACTTATATTTAGTTGTTTATTATACATAAAAGAAAATCAACACAAATTTACCCTAAGAAAATCAATTCAGCTACATGACACATGACAGAAAGAAAATATAAACACCTGCAACTAGGTTTCAGAAGAAAACTAACAGCCACCACTATTTAGGAGTTAAGTTTTTCAATTCATTGTTTTCACAGGCATATGATATTCCATCAACTGCTTTTAAAAACGTTAAAAAGAATTGGGTAGAAGATAACGTTTTTTATACAGCAGAAGCGTTTTATACATGCTGTAAATACGACCTTATTTACTGACTCTCCTATATGTGAGAATGTTAAAGTCCTGTAATTCTGATTTGCAAATATTTTAACATACTGCAGCTGATATTCTTTGTATAAAATGTGCATATGTTTTTTATGTATTTGTTTTTGTGTACTGTATTTAGTACATTTCTCTATGACGGCATAAACTGCATTATAAAATTTTTAAAGATGAAATAAAATGATTTGATTTTATTACTAAATCAAGAACATTGTATAGAATTCTTTGGAATATTATTGGATATAGATTCAGCCTTTTATGCAAAACACTACTTTTTCTCCTACCCTAACATGTTTCGGCTCCTCTGTGCCAACATCAATGGGTTCTGCTTACTGAAAAATTGTAAATAGTGATCATATTGTAGAGGATCTAACAAAATGAGGTATAAAAACAGTTTTTGTTCGTTTGTTTTCTTACCTTGATTTTACATTATATGGTTTTGCAGGAACATCTGTATGGTGTCCTGCACTGATAGCTTATCATCTGCAAAACGAACGAGGTAAATGTAGATTTTTTACAGGGAGTTAACGAATCCTTTGATTTTTTTAAAAACGTGGTTTTGGTGTGGAAAAATGTTTTGCAACGCCGACGGGGTTAGAACACACGACAACATCGTGCGAACTAAAACGGCGTTTGTAAAACCCAGATTACACAAAGTTCATTTGATATATGTGTGCAGTGCGCACAGAATGCGAAAGGAGGAGGATCAGTCACAACAAAACGTGAATAATACCAAAACATTTTCACACGCCAAAATCACATTTTTTTAAAAATCAAGAGATGTGTTAACTCGCTGATAAAATTCACATTTATATCGTCTCGTTTGCAGATGACAAGCTGTCAGTACAGGACACCGTACAGATGGTTCTGCAAAACCATTTTATGCAGAATCAAGGTAAGAACAAAAACGAATAAAACCTGTCTTTAGGTCTCATTTTGTTAGATCACTTACAACCTTACATATGTTCACTATTTACAGTTTTTCAATAAACAAAACCCATTGATGTTGGCACAGAGGTGCCGAAACATGTTAGGGTAAGAAGAAAATGTAGTGTTTTGCGTAAAAGGTGGAATGTAAATCCAATAATGTTAACTGCAAACACGGAAGATATGCAAGAGCTGCAAGTACAAAAGACGAGTCTTTGGGATATCATTAGGTAGCAGGCTACAATAGAATCAACATATAGGAAATTAATCAAGAGCCTCAGAAAGTCCAACATGTTGTGCTCTTAGAAGCATATTTCATTATATAGAGACGAAAGACAAAAATACTGGCTGTTCTCTTCTCGGGAAATTCGCTTAAAGTAAATTAAGTATTTATTTAGCAAAGGAGATCAATATTTGTATTTTTTTATAGTAGAAACCCGCACACCTACCGGAGGCCTCTTTAAGGATCTTGCAGTTCGTAAATTCATTTCCCAGCTCATTTATTCCCTAAAGATTTTCGTTACTGATAACAGAAGTCGGTTTGAATTGAATCGTGAGATAATTACAAACAAGATATCCAACAATATAGCTTTCCATATACTCTCTGACCGAATAATTTGAAATGATCGTCTTAAACGACTGTTTGACCACCATGAGACAGTAAAATTTCATTTTTATAAGTTTCGAGTCTGAAACCGTATGTATAGTGTTTTGTTGCAGTTAAGCGTTAGTTTGTTCTCTGAAAACAACGTCTTATGCTGCTGACTACTGTGTCAGCTCTGTCACTTATATGATGCAAATAGTATGCCTCCATCGTTAATACGAAGCTTGTTTACGCATTCGTATTTTTTTCACAGTCTAAGGTCCTTTTCTACCACTGCTGATCATATTCGTGGTCATATGAAATTTCATTGCCTGCATCTTCCAATCATGTATTTCTCGCTACTCTGATGATTTTTAAAGAAAATTGTGGCTTGATGTGGGTATTCTTGGGCATATTAATAAAAGCTGAATCAATATCCTGATATTCAGGGCAGGTAACACACGTTTTACTGAAACTGAGTGAAAAGCTTTCTCAAAGTCTATCAGTTCCAGAAAAAGTGGTAATTAAAACTCCTTGTTCCATTCCATAAATTCCTTCATGGTTTGGAAATCGTCCATTGTGATATGTCCACTTGCACAGCCAGCTTGTTTGATTACCTAGTTGCAATGTAATATTTTTATAAGCCGTTGATAATGATTTTGATGTGGGCCTTACACAACGCTACGGAGAGATCAAGTTTGTTGGTGTGGCCATTATTCGGAATAAGTACATAAATATTCGCTTTATAAATTGAAACCTCATTTATTGCTGTAATCTATATTTATTTAACATTAACTGAATTATCTGTTGGTGCTTGGCAAAACACGATAGTAATATTAAAAAGGAAAACGCTTCCAAAGGGTTCTGCAAAATTACATTCACAATTTTTTTCAGAACATTGGGGAGTGTTCCCCTTTTTAACATAATATTTACTAATGTTCCAGACGGTTTGCACCTTTTTACATTACGGTGCCTTCAGTCGATTTATTTTAAAATAACACTATTTTTATACCCTGCAATCATAGGTTATAAAACTGTTCATGTCATAATTTTTAGATCAATAAATTACTGCTTAAAGTTATTCGTTCTTCCGGCCAAGATATGTATTTCCTCTCATCTGGTAAAAAATTAAAGGGCGCAATGTCATTTCAATTTTAAAACATCGGCACATTTTTCAAGATGATTTTTTTGTTTTCCACTTTAATGTAAGTGTTGAAGCATCGAGATAGTTCATTTATGTTCTCTCTCTGCATCTCTGTGTGTGTGTATGCTGGAAACTACCGGCTTTACCGCCTCTGATACCACAGTACGTCCAACACTCAGCACGACCCTCATTCCTCTCTCCAGCTAACTGCAACTTAGCACCCATCTCATAGCCCGCTCTAAGTGTTCCGCTATAACGGACCCATCTCACTGCATGTCACTACATAATCATTACCGAATAAAGTTCATTTACAAACATGGTAATAACTAAATTGGAATTTATTGGACACCGGTGGTGCACAGCGACCATTGAACATTCAGATGTAAAACAGGACAGCGAGCACTCGTGTCTCTAAGTTGTTAGTGCCATGTTCTTAACAATGTCATTGAATTGAACGCTGTTTGTCGTAGATAAATTGTCGGAAAAAATTAGCACACACTTTTAGAGGTTTCTAATTCACTCAGGATTTGTTGTTATAACCGTGCATATGGAATACACACACACGTCAAAAAAAGTTTTGCATCATCCCGGTTCCCACAACTCCTGAACATAGACGTTGACTGTGGAAATTGTATCACAGGCACAGTCCCTTTGATTGTTCAGAGATGTCACTAAACCCGCCCAAAGATGTAAACAACCATGCATGAGCAGCACCTATTAGACGGAGGGGGTCCGACAGCCGATCACTTCCATTCATTCCACCAGGAAGGAGGTACACGGCTCGTGTTTTCTGCAGTTCAACCTTGCCTAGACGGACAATACCGCGGTTCGATCACATCCGCATTGTTACTTTGTGCCAGTAAGGGGTCTCAACAAGGAAAGTGTCCAGGCGTCTCGGAGTGAACCAAAGCGATGTTGTTTGAACGTGGAGGAGATACAGAGAGACAGGAACTGTCGATGACACGCCACGCTCAGGCCGCCCAAGGGCTACTACTGTAGTGGATGACCGCTACCCGCGAATTATGTCTCGGAGGAACCCTGACAGCAACGCCACCATGTTGAATAATGCTTTTCGTGCAGCCACAGGACGTCGTTTTATGGCTCAAACTGTGCGTAGTAGGCTGCATGATGTGCAACTTTACTCCAGACGTCCATGGCGACGTCCATCTTTGCAACCACGACACCATCCAGCGCGGTACCGATGGGCCCAATAACATGTCGAATGGACCGCTCAGTATTGGCATCATGTTCTCTTCACCGATGAGTGTCTTCAACCAGACAATCGTCAGAGACGTGTTTCGAGGCAACCCGGTCATGATGAACGCCTTAGACACGCTGTACAGCGATAGCAGCACGGTGGAGGTTCCCTGATGTTTTGGGGTGGCATTATGTGGGGCCGACGTACGCCACTGGTGGTCAAGGAAGGCGCCGTAACAGCTGTACGATACGTGAATGTCATCCTGCGACCGATAGTCCAAGCATATCGGCAGCATATTGGCGTGGCGTTCGCCTTCATGGACGACAGTCCGCACCCTCGTTGTGCACATCTTCTGAATGACTTCCTTCAACATGACGACATTGCTCGGCTAGAGTGGCCAGCATCTTCTCCAGACATGAACCCTATCGAACATGCCTGGGATAGATTGAAAAGGGCTTTCTTTAAGGCCGACGTGACGCACAAACCGCTCTGAGGGATCTACGCCGAATCGCAGTTGAGAGTGCGACTATCTGGACCAACATTGCCTTGATGAACTTGTGGATAGTATGCTATGACACAGGCATGCATCACTGCAAGAGGACGTGCTACTGGGTATTAGAGGTACCGGTGTGTATAGCAATCTGGACCACCACCTCTGAAGGTGTCGCTGTATGGTGGTACAACATATGTGTGGTTTTCATGAGCAGTAAAAGGGCGGAGATGATTATGTTGATCTCTATTCCAATTTTCTGTACGACTCGGGAACTCTCGCAACCGAGGTGATGCAAAACTTTTTTTGATGTGTGTATAATGAGGTACAAGGTATCGACCCATGCCGAAACACCCACTTTGGTACTTGGTGTAGCCTCCATGGGCGGCAGTGCAACTGCTAACGCTGGCATCCAGTCATTCGTGTAGATGGTGAATACTGTCGTGGGATACGCTATGCCACACCTACTCAACCTGTTCACGTAGGCCTGTAGGAGTTGTTGGTTGACGAGTCACACGAGTCACTTCTCGTCCCATCGTGTCGCACAGGTGCTCGAATGGATCATGGTGTCAGAAAAGTTGTGCACGTCTTGCAAAGCACGTTGAGTTTCACGTGCAATGTGTTGGCGAGTTTCATCCTGTTGGAAGAACACATGACCTCCCTGTTGCAAGAACACCAAAAAGCGGTCTAGCAACATTGTACACTAACCGAGAGCCGGTTACCGTCCCATTCAGAAACATTAAAGGTGAACGAGAGTCTTAGCTTGTCACACCCCCAGACAATAAGAGGTGGGGTGGAGCCAGTGTGTGTAGGACGAATGCGCTCTACGAGCCAGCGCTCACCTGGCCAAACGACCATCACTTTGATGCAGGCAGAATCTGCTTTCATCGCTGAAGACCACGGCGCGCCATTCCATCTTCCAAGTCATCCTCTGACGGCACCAGTCACGGCGTGCACGTCGATGCTGTGACGTGAGTGGCAGACGGGACAGAGGTGTGTGTGCCCGTAGCCTCAGCGCTAGTAACGGGTTCACGACAGCTCGTGTTGACACGTCTGGACTCACAAGCCCTCTTATCTACGCTGTGGTGGCCGTACGATCTGCCACTGCTGCCCTTACCATACAACGATCTTGGCGGGAGTGTCTGCTGCACGGACGTCCAGAATCTCGTCTACGGGCGTTAGAATTGAAATGCCTGGCCTATCAGGCCAGAGTGGGTTAGGTTGTGGAAAGGGGCCAAAATGAGTTCCTCTCAGTTGCAGTCAACATACAAACTTTATTTATCAACACACAATACTACAACAAGGATGCAAAACACTTAAAACTTTAATCGACCTTTTATTTACTTTAGATCCGCTGAAGGCCACGTTCAAAATCCAAGACACAAGGCCTAAGCAAAATTGAAATACAAGGTTCTTCTGAAGGTTTCACCCAAGAATATTTTCTAAATCTTCAATCTAATCGGCTGAAGGTCATAGCAATTTAGTTTTAATGGAACTTGGCTGGAGGCCGCATGCTAAGCGATAAGAAGAGTTACAATCAAAAGGCAGAAGGCCTTATCCTAAAACATTTCATGCCAAAGGGCGAGACAAGAACATTAATCTAAGAGCTATTAAAACTCGGCTGAAGGCTGCACATCAGCAAATAATTTAACGGCTTACGCCCTAGAAAGAAGAGTTTGAATTTTAAGGCAGAAGGCGGTATCTTAAAAATTTTCATACAAAATTCGGCTTAAGCCCCTATAAAAAATAACAATCCCACGCCTAAAGGGCAAGATAAGAACATTAATTTAAGAGATATTAAAACCCGGCTGAAGGCTACATATCAACCAAATAACTAAACTCAAATAGGGAAGTTACTATGTAATAGACACGGAACAGCGCTCAGAAGTTTCCAAGGGTTGGCCTGGAATTGTAACACTAACGCTCATTTAGGCGAAGCAGGCAGCCTGACCAACCATCTCTAAATCGGAAGGCAACCCAACCGACAGACAGCCGCCCGACGAATGAACCAGATCAGTTCCACTCCACGCAACCAGCAAAATGACCAAAAGATTTCAATACAACGACACACAGAATATTGGCGCCCACAACGACCAGCAACACCTCAGCTGTCGTACTACATGCTGCGCTGGACAGCAACAACACGAGGAGGAAAATACACTGCCGAAAATTACGTCAACGCCCAGGGCAGGTAACCGGAACGTCAACGGCCACAAGGCAGAAGATACCGCTGGTGAACTTCAATAACAGGGAATAAATTAAGTTAAATTTCACAGGAAGATGCCTGGAATCTTAGCCGACTTAAATACACGCACGTTCTTGCTCACAGGAATGTCCCAAAAGCAATAACCACGATCAAACGAAGCTATGTAAACAGCTGAGCCTAGATAGTAAGTTAAGTGAGGACTCAACTTTCATGTCCAAGATAGGTGGGCGACGAACTTCGTGGCACTCGCTAGCAGCACCTCACACTCCAACCGCGGGTGCACGCCGGCAGCTGCTCCAGCCCGACTGCGCACGACGGGGGTTTGCTTGCTGCTCGACGCCAACCGACCGACTGGACTGCTGGTCCCTCTGCGACTGCTGCTCCGTCAGAGCTGCACTGCTGGTGCGTCTCCCACTCACTCACTACCTGAAACACGTCGACCCAGAAATATTATCAGTCGCTCCACAGAAGTACGACAGTCAGCTTATCGATACGCGCTGCTGCTGCCACTCACGGTCAAGTAAGGCAGGAAGTTAGTGACGCCAGTAAATGTAATAAGAAAACGAGGCGGCACTACCGTAATAGAGGATGACAAACAATTACTGGAATGAGCACGAGCCGAGCATGGCTCAAGAATGTTCACGTGATCACTGATACCAGGATCGTTGCACAACCCACGCATCACTTCCCACTTGTGTGGCAGTTCTGCTAAAGGACCATCCCGCAACTCGGAAGGCCACAATTTGACCCCTTTCAACAAACTCACTCAGTTGGCTGTAGGTAGAACGAGCACGTCTCCGTGGCGTGGTTGCCTTCTTGCTTCACTCGTTTACACCACAGTGAGCCTTTTGGCTGTGAGCATTCCGTATCAAACGATACACACAGAATGCGCTCTATATGCCACTACGCTGTCTGTTGGCAGACGACATTGAAAACTTTGCCAGCAAACCTACTATCCCCCAGGTGGCATATGCGACATAGAATCAAAAGCAACGTCGCCTTTCCAGGTATTCTAGCTTCATTTTCCGGTAATGTATACTCTACACTCCTTCTGTTAACGATCATTGACAATAAAGTAAGAAATAAATACGTTTACTGCATTGGGTGATCAAAAAGTCAGTATAAATTTGAAAACTGAATAAATCACAGAATAATGTAGATAGAGAGGTACAAATTGACACACATGTTTGGAATGACATTGGGTTTTATTAGAACCAAAAAAATACAAAAGTTCAAAAAATGTTCGACAGATGGCGCTTCATCTGATCAGAATAGCAATAATTAGCATAACAAAGTAAGACAAAGCAAATATGATGTTCTTTACAGGAAATGCTCAATATGTCCACAAGCATTCCTCAACAATAGCTGTAGTCGAGGAATAATGTTGTGAACAGCACTGTAAAGCATGTCCGGAGTTGTGGTGAGACATTGGCGTCGGATGTTGTCTTTCAGCATCCCTAGAGATGTCGGTCGATCACGATACTCTTGCGACCCCAAAGCCAATAATCACACGGACTGAGGTCTGGGGACCTGGGAGGCCAAGCATGACGAAAGTGGTGGCTGAGCACACGATCATCACCAAACGACGCGAGCAAGAGATCTTTCACGTGTCTAGCAATATGGGGTGGAGCGCCATCCTGCATAAACATCGTACGTTCCAGCAGGTGTTTATCAGCCAGGCTGGGAATGATGCGATTCTGTAACATATCGGCGTACCTCTCACCCGTCACGGTAGCAGTTACAAAACCAGAATCACGCATTTCCTCGAAGAATAAAGGCCCGATAACGGTAGATGTGGTAAATCGAACCCATACCGTGACTTTCTCGTCGTGCAATGGAGTTTCCACGACAGTTCTGGGGTTTTCGGTAGCCCAAATTCTGCAGTTGTGGGCGTTGACAGACCCTCGGAGCGTGATATGAGCTTCGTCGGTCCGCAACACGTTACTCAACCAATTGTCATCTTCCGCCATCTTTTGAAACGCCCACACCGCAAATGCCCTCCGCTTCACTAAATCGCCAGGTAACAGTTCATGATGCCGATGGATTTTGTACGGATAGCATCGGAGGGTACGCCTAAGTGCCAACCAAACAGTAGTGTATGGAATGCCGGTGCGACGTGCGACTGCACGAGCGCTGACTTCCCCATGCATAGACGAACCCGCAACAGTCTCCATTTCTTCCTGAACTGTCTCAGCAGCATTACGCCTCGTGCTCGGTTGGCCACTACGGGGTCTATCGTCTAAACAACCCGTGGCTTCGAACTTCGAAATCATTCTCGCCACAGCTGCATTTGTCAACGGACCTTTACCCGTTCGAATCCCCTTCCTATGACGGTTGGAGCGTAACGCTGAACCAGCACATTCCCTATTCCGATAATACAGCTTCACTAAAAGCGCCTTTTCAAGTAACGTCAACATGCTGCGACTGCTGGCGCATCTGATTCTCTCTCCCATTACAGCTCCTTTTATACACGATTGTCATGCGCAGTCACTGACGTTTTGCTGTCCAGCGCCATCTGTCGGACATTTTGTGTGTTTTTTTTTTGTTCTAATAAAACCCAATGTCATTCCAAGCATGAGTGTCAATTTTTACCTCTCTACCTACATTATTCCATGGTTTATTAAGTTTTCAAATTTATACTGACTTTTTGATCACCCGGTATATTCATGAAATAATACCGAGATTGCAAAATTAAATTAAGTGGTAATTATGAGGTACTCTCTTGCAGTGTTATACAGTGATTTGAAAATATAGCCTTGGAATTAGCTAAAACTGTTAATTATGCGCGTGAAAGTTCCTTAACTTTTAATAATTAACAAACGTCTTCAGGTTCTATTACACAAAGAACAGTACATGAAGAGTTTTGTGTAAGAGAGAATAATTTGAGTATACTCGCTTACATATTTATGCTAAAGTGAAATGTAATGCGTTGTGTAATGTGATGCCAGTCGCATGCTGTAAGCGCCGAAAGGCTAGACGCTTTGAATAGTAACCGGTAATTCAGAAGAGATAGAGTGTGAAAACAGCAGCGAACTTTTCCGAATTTCTTCAGTAAACTCTCAGCAGAGGCAAAGTCTAATCATACCTTAATACAAATGTCAACTCCGTACGTGCTTACATCGCCACACAATGGAGTTGTCTCGTTTTCCGACGAAGCCGCGATACTTCTACGATAACCCTGCTTGAGTAAGGCACCGAACGCATCTTTTGTCCCCGGCCAAGCTCTCGGACCAAGCGTAGTGGCACACTGTACTCGTATTCGCGAGAACGTTCTATCATGTGTTCGGCTATCCTGATGTAGGTTTTCCCTAATTTCCCTAAATCGCTTCAGGCAAATGCCAGTATGGTTCCTTTGAAATGGCACGGCCGACTGCCTTCCCCATACTCGCCTAATCCGATCGGATCGATGACCTCTCTGCTTGGTTCCCTTCCCCAAATCAACCAACCAACCGATCTCTCGACCCACCAGCAGCGCCTCGTCCGCCACAACTACGGCCTGCCCCACTGCCAGTCAACAGCCTCCAAATCCCCGGCCGACCACCCGCGCCAGAGAACCTCCCTATCTTTTCAGACCGGAGAGAGGACATTGGGCCTTGATGCTTCTATCGATAAGTGGCGACATGGCACAATTTGGAAGCAAGAATTAAACGTTAGAGAATGCTGATGACAGTGTCTTCGTGTACAACTATTCGAAACAACGGTAACAGTTCTTCCTATATTTCAAATCACTTTACTAAATCTGATCTATTGTGGGGTTAGGACTGCAACGTTGATGAGGTAAGAAACTAAGTATTAACTATTTGGAGCACAGTTTAGAGGCGACCGTCCATACTCATTTTCGACTATACTCAATTTTAGGCTATACCTAAATTTCGAAAGTGAAATGTGAAAGAAAGGAAATACATCTTCAGACATATTGAAAAAAATCATTTCTGCAGTGAATGCGTCATACGTACGTCCAAAAAAAAAGTTACAGTTTCGTTGGAAAGTTTCAGATGAAAGTTGCAACGTTAAACTCTTGCTACTGATGACAAATCGACTAAAATAGTGTTAATTCGCGTGTAATATTAGGAGTTTCAGTTAATGTGGACGTACAGTGAATAAAGTGCCGATTAAATATAAATGAGTATGTCATATTATGAGAATTGGTGCCAAACTGGGACTCGACCCTGTCTCTGAAATGCTGACCCCGCAGTGTAATGAATACGTCTTGGCAAACGAAAATTTCCTCCTAATCGTAGGCAGTGGCCTTAAATGTATGTTTTCACTTCAGTAAAGTTAATTTATTTGTTACCCATCCTCACAGCAGGGTAAGCAGCAGTCCTCCACCAAATCTGTTTACCCAGTGGTGCTATACCTAAATTTCTTGTGGGAGAATCTCTGGGCATAGTGTTAAGCCATGCGCGGCTCGCGGTCATGCCGTTTATTGCGCGTCATCCTGTTTTTGTGGTTCTGTCACCTCGTTTTTCTTTTAATTCTATTTACTGGCATCACTACGTTGCTGGTTTGCTTGCCAGTGAGTGGCAGCAGCAGCAGCGCTTATCGGTAAGGGCACTGTCGTACCATCTCTGGAGCGACCGCTATTATTTCTGGGTCATCGTGTGTCTGGAGTTCAGTCGGGGACGGAGCGCCAGTGAGGTGCGGACAGCCAGTACTTGCCAACCACTAGCCCCACACATGGACTGTCCGACGGAAGGAGATTGGGCGGGAACGACCGCTGGCTGGTCGTTCGGTTGGTTGTCACATTGGGCGACGTGTATTTGGTCTTTTGACCATTTCTGGGCCTCGTCAGTTGGTCATCTTGCCGACGTGGGTCGGTTCCTTCCTTTTGCTGAGATGAGGTGGCCAATGGGCGAGAGTTACCTCTGCATGATTGGGTCCGAGCCAGTGTGCCCAGGTCGCCGTGTCTCCGAGTTCCAAACAGACGTCGAGTTGGGTCGGGTTGGAGCTGCAGTGAGCTCCAGACAGCCAAGACTCGCCCGACCGTTGCTGACACTCATAACCTGACTTGGGACGACCTTGATTGGTCTCTCGGTCGGTTGTCTCGTCGGACAACGTGTATTTGGTCGCCGTCCGCTTATGAAAACTGTGTGTGTGTGTGTGTGTGTGTGTGTGTGTGTGTGTGGCTTGTCATTTCGCCTTGTTGTTCCACGGTGATTGGTTTTAGGATTGTCAGAGTTCTTGGTGTAAGTGTTTATGTGGAACTGTGTGTAGCTTCTGCGATTTTCGCTGGGCAGATGTATTCTGTCTGCATACTGTAGTAGCCAGTTCGTCGGTTGCGACGGAGCAGCGAGGAAGTCTCTGCGGCGTGAGGTCAGGCTGGGGCCACTGGCAGTGTGCGCGCACGGTCAGAGTTGTGTGGCACTAGCTGCAAGAGCAAGTTTGTCGCCCACCGAACCTGCATACTGGAGTTGAGCAATCAGTGAACCTGTTATGAAGCCTCAACTGCTGTGACTGCTGGTTGTTGTTTCTTGGGCCGTTCCTGCAAGCAGCAACGTATGGTTGCTGGAGTCGGCAAATATTGGAGCCATCATTCTGTATGGTGTTTAACTTCTGAAATGATTGTAATTATTAATGAAATGCACCAAAAGTGTCTTCTGCCCTGTGGCCGTTAATGTTCCGTTTACCTGCCCTGGTCGTTAGCGTAGTTTTCCGGTAGTGTATTTTCCTCGCCATGTTGATACTGTCTGGCATGGCGTGTAGTTCGACAGCTTTGGTGTTTTTCATTTTTTGTCTTTGAGTGGTTATTGTGCCTTGACTGTGTTTAGACGCCAATTGTCAAGACGTAGTGCTGCTGGGGTCTTCGTCCTCGCTAATATTTTCGGTTGCCGTGCCGTTGGTCGGGTGGAAGGGAATTGATTAGGTTGTTGGTTGCTTCAGCCGTCCCTAGGTAGTGCTGCCACCCAATTATTTAGTGTTACGCTTGGCTGCCTGTGTCACCTAAACTGTTGTTAGTTTCCTCCTCAGGCAGACCCTTGGAACACTTCTGAGCACCACTGTTTGTTGTTTGTGATTGTGATTTTCTTTTGTCACAAGTACTGTGCCAGGCCTTTAGCAGTGTTTTAATTTTGTCAGTTCTATGTTCAGTATATGACCTTCAGCCGAACCTTATGTGAAGTATTTTAAGATTAGGCCTTCAGCCATGTTTCATTTAAAATTCTTATTTGTTCTTTCCCCCCCCCCCCCCCCCCCCCCCCAATGAACCATGGACCTTGCCGTTGGTGGGTGGGGAGGCTTGCGTGCCTCTGCGATATAGATAGCCGTAGCGTAGGTACAACCACAGCGGAGGGGTATATGTTGAGAGGCCAGACAAACGCGTGGTTCCTGAAGAGGGGCAGCAGCCTTTTCAGTAGTTGCAGGGGCAACAGTCTGGATGATTGACTGATCTTGCCTTGCAATACTAACCAAAACGGCCTTGCTGTGCTGGTACTGCGAACGGCTGAAAGCAAGGAGAAACTACGGCCGTAATTTTTCCCGAGGGCATGCAGCTTTACTCTTTACCAATCTCAGGACTGAAGACCACAACAACAACAACAACAACAATTTCCTCTTTATTTAGGCCTTCAGCCGTGTTTGTTTTAAAATCTGTGGCTTTTAGCCATAGTGTGTAAATTCCTGACTAAGGTTTCTCTTTAATTATCTTGAATTCTTAAAATGGCCTTCAGCTGTACTGTGTAAATGCTTATCTTAAGGTTTGTCTTTAATTATTTTGAATAATTGTTTGTGTGGTATTGACAGCTACGATGCCACAACGTAGGTGCGCTCTGCTAGGTTGGCACTACGACACCGACACCGACGACAGCGCCCTCTAGCCGGCGCTGTGCGGCACTACGAGCGCCGCTCCAGATTCAGCCCATTTTGATACCGAGTAGACGACCAAGCAACATTGTTTCTGTTTCATAGTGGGCATTTTGCCTTTGTACCTTCTAGCCGGTGTTTGATTGACGTATAGCTCCGCACCTAAGTGCTCATCTTAGCCAAAGTTAAGTATTATCAGTTGTACACCAGTAAAAGAGTTATAATCTATACGCTATACCTAAGCATTTTATCTTTTCCTGTTCCTACTCGCTTCCTACATTCGTCCTACCCTTCAGTTTACAGGAGCAGACCCACGCCTTCCAGGCGGGATACAAAAGTGTGGACCTTCAGCCGTCAAGATATTTCAAGTTTTCTTAAGATGGTTTTCTGTTGTACTGTGTAAATGCTTGTCTTTAAAGGTTGCCTTTTATTATGTTGAAATATTATTGGGCTTTCAGCCGAGGAATTAATTTAAATTTTCCTTAATATGGCTTTTAGCCTAGATTTGTAAATGCTTTCCTTTTAAAGAATTTCCTTTGCTCATCTGAAATATTAGTTGGGATTTTAAACGAGAAGATATTTTTATTTCACTTAAGCAAGGCTTTCAGCCGTCTGTCTAAATTCTTGTGCCTTAAAAAATTATTTAAGCATATTTTAATTGTACTTAAGTAAGGCCTTCATACGTTTCTCTAAATTCTTGTGTTTTTAAAAGGAATTATATACATTTTATTATTGTGAAGGTACTTGGGCCCTCAGCGTGAATTGATCTTTGTTGTTTTAAAGAGAAAACTGTGCATTGGTTTTCGAGGAATGAAGTTGTGTGTTTTTGTGTAACTAACAGTAACTGATCTTGGCCCCTTTCCAACAACCTGATCCGCTCTGTCCTGCGAACTCATATCTCAAATGTTCTGAAGAAATAAGCAGAAATATGTGCGGCTGTAAGAGTATGAATGAGGCTGTCAGGCGTCCGCGTATGGCAGCGTGGTTAGGACTTCTGCTCGCGACAATCTATAAATACAGGCTCGTGTTCCAGTCTGACACAAAATTTCATTTGTTACAGCATATTTATTGGACTGCAGGTTTAGCGTTTTTAAACACTTTCGTTGAACGTCAATGCGTCTTCGAATATTTCATCCTAATGGACTTTGTTAATTTCGTTTCAGTGAATTTAATTAAATTGTCAAATAGGCAAGAGGCCTTCGTAACATTTGCACATCGACGCAGCAATCAATCTTTCGAAAGTCACGGATGAAGTATTCTAGAAAATCGGAGCAGCAAACTGATGCGCACAACTTAAGGACAAAAGCGTCTACGACATGATGTGTCACTTCCGTGTAACAAAGCTCGACGAAACTTGAACCACGCGTAGAAAGAACTGTTACAGTATAGTACAGGACGTAACTGAAAGAAATGCGCAATAAGACTAACAGAAGTGACACTTTTATTCAAGGAAAATAATTACACTGAAGACACCGCGATTTATGATTGTTCACTAGACATTACAAACGACAGGACGTGATTCTTAATACAGTGTTGATCACCAAGGGCGACAGTGCATGCCGTGCAACGTGTCCCACGCTGGGTGCCGGGCTGGTGAGGAGTCCTTGTGGCAGGGCGTTCCATTCCTCAATCAGCGCGATTCACAAATGCTGGTTGGTAGTTGATGCTTTGGGGACGCATTGCAATACGTCTTCCCAACACATCCCGCACGTGCTCGATGGGATTTAACGTGCAGACCAGTCACTTCGCCGAATATTCCCTCGTTCGAAGAGCTCATGCACTTTCTATGATCGACGCAGTCGCGTATTGTCATCCATAAAAATGAAGTCAGGGCCAATGCACCAATGAAAAGACGTATATGGGGAAGGCGTACAGTATCACAATAACACTGACCGGTGTGAATGCGCCGTGTACGTCCGGGGAACATTATGCCTTCCCATACTATAATGTCTGGAGCACCAAAACGATCTTGTTCGACGATGTCTCTGTGTACATTACGTGTTGCCACGTCTCGCCATTCTTGGGTATGTCCGCCTAGCTCTTGAAGTATTCTCGGAGCTTTATCGTGTTCCTACAATTCATTCATGCTTTTCACTTTTTTAAAAAAGAAAGTAATTCTGACCTTCGAGCCGGGCGGTGTGGCCGGGCGGTTCTAGGCGCTTCAGTCTGGAACCGCGCGACCGCTACAGTCGCAGTTTCAAATCCTGTCTCGGGCATGGATGTGTGTTATGTCCTTAGGTTAGTTAGGTTTACGTAGTTCTAAGTTCTGGGGGACTGATGACCTCAGATGTTAAGTCCCATAGTGCTCAGGGCCATTTGAACCATTTTCTGACCTTTGAAACTGGAGATTAAAACTGTGTGCCGGACAGGAACTCTAAACCGGAAGCTTTCCTTCCGCTGGCAAATGTTCTTACCGGCTGAAGGTATGTAGCAAAAGATCTGTGAAGTTCAGAAAGTAGCAGAGAGCTACTGGCGGGTGAGAAGCTGTGAGGATGTGCCGTGTGTCGTGCCTGGGTCGTCGTTACACTGATCCAAACATCCTGAAACAGCCGACAGTCTCACAGTCTCGTGCAGGATGTCCCAAGGCATCTCTTGCTTGCCAAATATCCGAAAGCAAATTGAAACCGAATTTGGAGCAACATTCATTATATGTGCCTCCCCAGTGACGTTAGAGCGATCTGGATATATTTAGTCACGAAAACGTATACATCTTTGTAAAGGAAGCTCTAAATAAATCTATTCCCAATCCCGATTCGTAATAAATAAAGTTTGGTCAGAATCGTAGCCCACACATTCTTATGCAAGCAGATAAACACAGTTTGGAACTGGACAAGAGGAACGATGAGTCCTATAACTTAGACTCCACCACAGACCATCAGCGTCAACAGTAGCTTGCGGCCAGGCGGGACGCCTCTCCTCATCGGCAAGTACGTTGTTGTTGTTGTCTTCAGTCCAGAGACGGGTTTAATGCAGCTCTCCATGCTACTCTATCCTGTGCAAGCTTCTCCATCACCCAGTACCTATTGGAACCTACATCCCTCTGAATCTGTTTAGTGTATTCATCTCTTGGTCTCCAAAAATGGTTCAAATGGCTCTGAGCACTATGGGACTCAACTGCTGAGGTCATTAGTCCCCTAGAATTTACAACTACTTAAACCTAACTAACCTAAGGACATCACAAACATCCATGCCCGAGGCAGGATTCGAACCTGCGACCGTAGCGGTCCTGCGGTTCCAGACTGCAGCGCCTTTAACCGCACGGCCACTTCGGCCGGCTTCTTGGTCTCCCTCTATGATTTTTACCCTCCACGCTACCCTCCAATACTAAATTGGTGATCCCTTGATGCCACAGAATATATCCTACCAACCGATCCCTTCTTCTAGTCAAGTTGTGCCACAAAATTCTCTTCTCCCCAATTCAATTCAATATCTCCTGATTAGTTATGTCACCGACCCATCTAATCTTGAGCATTCTTCTGTAGTACCACATTTCGAAAACTTCTATTCTCTTCTTGTCTAAACTACTTATCGTCGACGTTTCACTTTCATACATGGCTACACTCCATACAAATACTTTTCAGAAACGTCTTCCAGAGACTTAAATCTATACTCGACGTTAACAAATTTCCCTTCTTCAGAAACGCTTTCCTTGCCATTGCCATTCTACATATTATATCCTCTCTACTTCGACCATCATCAGTTATTTTGCACCCCAAATAGCAAAACTCCTTTACTACTTTAAGTGTCTCATTTCCTAATCTAATTCCCTCAGTATCCCCCCAACTTAATTCGACTACATTCCATTACCCTCGTTTTGCTTTTGTTTATGTTCATCTTATATCCTCCTTTCGACACACTGTCCATTCCGTTCAGCTGCTCTTCCAGGTCCTTTGCTGTCTCTGACAGAATTACAAAGTCATCGGCGAACCTCAGAGTTTTTATTTCCTCTCCATGGATTGTAATACCTACTCCGAATTTATCTTTAGTTTCCTTTACTGCTTCCTCAATATACAGATTGAATAACATTGGAGATAGGCCACAACTCTGTCTCTCTTCCTTCCCAACCACTGCTTCCCTTTCGTGCCCCTCGAGTCTTATAACTGACATCTGGTTTCTGATCAATTTGTAAATAGCCTTTCGTTCCCTGTACATGACCCCTGCCGCCTTCAGAATTTGTAAGAGAGTTTTCCAGTCAGCATTGTCACAAGCTTCTTTAAGTCTACAAATGCTAGAAACGTAGGTTTGCCTTTCCTTAATCTATATCCTAAGATAAGTCGTAGGATCAGTATTGCCTCATGTGTTCCAACATTTCCACGGAATCCAAACTGATCTTCCCCGAGGTCGGCTTCTACTAGTTTTTCCATTCGTCTTTAAAGAATTCGTCTTAGTATTTTGCAGCCTTGGTTTATTAAACTGATAATTCGGTAATTTTCACATCTGTCAACACCCGCTTTCTTTGGGATTGGAATTATTATATTCTTCTTGAATCCTGAGGGTATTTCGTCTGTCTCATACATCTTGCTCACCAGATGGTAGAGTTATGTCAGGGATGATTCTCCCAAGGCTATCAGTAGTTCTAATGGAATGTTGTTTACTGCACGGGCCTTGTTTCGACTTAGGTCTTTCAGTGCTCTGTCGAACTCTTCACGCAGTACCATATCTCCCATTTCATCTTCATATACATCCTCTCCCATTTCCATAATATTGTCCTCAAGGGCATCGCGCTTGTATAGACCATCTATATACTCCTTCCACCTTTCTGCTATTCCTTCTTTGCTTAGAACTAGGTTTTTATCTGAGCTCTAGATATTCATGCACGTGGTTCTCTTTTCTCCAAAGGTCTCTTTCATTTTCCTGTAGGCAGTATCTATCTTACCCCTAGTGATATGCGCCTCAACATCCTTACATTTGTCTTCTAGCCATCCCCGCTTACCCATTTTGCATTTCCTGTCGATCTCATTTCTGAGACGTTTGTATTCCTTTTTGCTGCTTCATGTACTGCATTTTTAAATTTTCTCCTTTCATCAGTTTAATTCAATATTTCTTCTGTTACCCAAGGATTTCTACTAGCCCTCGTCTTTTTACCTACTTGAGCCTCTGCTGTCTTCACTGTTTCATGTCTCAAAGCTACCCATTCTTCTCTCTCTGTGCAAAATTCTACCAGATGGACCGGCAAGTATAATATTTGTGTCACGGGAAACCTCACGGTTTGCGCAGTAGCTTTCAGGAGAGCAATTATACAAGAAAACCTACAACTTTTGCGGCTTCAGCATTGGACGCTCAAGAAGAAAAATGAAGACAATTACAAAATAACTCTTTCACAATTACTTAAAAGCCTTTCTTATTGAGGAAGTCGTGCTAGAATAATGAGAAGAACTTTCGGCAACTCTTCGTTCCACAATCACGCAAGAATAAAAATAAAAATATTATTAAAAAATAAATGAAACAATAAATAGACTTATTAGTGAAAGTAGTAGACTATGTACTAGTGGATAGGCAGATGATGAGCAGCCTCACAGATGTTAAGGTCATTCCATCTGAGGCCTTAGACAGTGACCATCGGCTGTTGGTAGCCACCCTGAGAGAGAAAAAAGATAGGAGGGCAACAGATATACAGGAGAAAAGGTTGAAGACATGGATGCTGAAAGAGGATGAACGGAGGACCCAGTACCAGACACTGATCAGGAAGAAGCTGCCAAAGGAAGATCAGAGAACAGTGGAAGAAGAATGGGGAGATTTTAAGAGGGCTCTAGTTGAGGCAGCGGAGACTGTGTGTGGAAGAACTAGCACAAAGAGGAGAAGTAAGGAAACCCCATGGTGGAACAACATATGTAAAGAGGCAGTACTTCGAAAGAACAAAGCCTTCAGAGAATGGTTCCAGACCCGAACAGAGGAAGCTAGGGTAAAATATAAGGAAAGCAAGAAAGCGACACAGACCATAGTAAGGGCGGAGAAGAAGAAGTGGATGGAAAAATGGACAAGAATGTTAGAAGAGGACAGTGAAGGGAACAAAAAAGTACTTTACACCATGGTAAGAAATAAGAGGAACGACAGAAGCGAGTGCCTGAGGATCATGGATAATAATGGAAAAGTTGTGGAGGAAATGCATGAGCCCAAAAAGATTTGGAAGGAGTACTTTGAGGATCTGTTGAATGCCGCCAAGCGGGTAACTAACAGCGATGGAGAGCCTAAGGCAGCAGACGATTATAATAGTGGGGAAATTGATGATCTAACTTGGAATGAAGTGGAAGAAGCCATAAAGAGGATGAAAGGGAGCAAGGCACCAGGTTGGGACGAAGTAACAGTGGATATGATACGAGCAGCAGGAGAAGTAAGAACCCAGTGGCTATACAGAGTGCTGAGGGTGGTGTGGAAGGAGAACAGAATTCCTGAGGATTGGAAGAAAGGAATTATAGTCCCGATCTTCAAGAAAGGGGATAAAAGGAGATGTGAGAACTACAGAGGAATCACCCTGCTATGCCACTGTGGAAAAATCTATGAAAAGATCCTGGAGAAGAGAATAAGAAGCAGTATTGAAAGTAGACTGCAAGAGGAGCAGTATGGTTTCAGACCGGGAAGATCAACAACGGACCTCATATTTGCGGTAAGGCAACTGCAGGAAAGGCACTATGAGTACGGGAAGGACTTCATCATGGCCTTTTTAGATATTGAGAAGGCGTATGACAGTATCTGTAGGGACAAGCTCTGGGATGTGCTAAACGCAAAAGGGATAGATGAAGAGATAACACGAAAAGTCAGAAAAATGTATGAGGGAAGTGAGAGTTGTGTGAAAGGGGGAGGGAACGTACTGCATGGTTCAAGCTGGAAAATGGGCTGCGACAGGGAAGTGCACTTTCGCCTTTATTGTTTATTATTGTTATGGATGAAATCCTACAGCAAGTATCAGATGCAATTGGAGATCATAAAATGAAAGCAGTGCTTTTTGCCTATGACCTGATGTTATGGGGAAATTGCGAGAAGGAGGTGCAAGAGCAGTTAGATGTATGGGAGGCAACGGCAGCACAATATGGAATGCATTTCTCTGCAAAGAAAAGTGAAATAATTGTCACAACAAGGAAGAAGAATAGGCCAAATGTGGATATAACTTGTGGAGGGGAAAAACTACAAGTGGTAGAGAACTTCAAGTACCTGGGAAGCATGATTGAAAGTAAGGGGGGAAACGCAGTGGAAATAAATGAAAGGTGCAGAAAAGCAGGGCAGTTCTACAAATGCATTAGGGGGCTTATTTGGAGCAAGGAGGTGCCACAGAAATCCAAGGGAATTATATACCGAACCTACTTTGTCCCCATATTGGCATACGGAAGTGAGACATGGGTAATGCACAAAAGCGACAAAAGTAGAATACAGGCTAGTGAAATGAAGTTCCAGAGGAGCAGGGTGAGTGTAACAAGACGAGACAGATTGCGAAATGTGTATGTGAGGGAAAGACTAAAGGAGGAACCAGTACAGGACAGGATAGAAAAATTAAGACTGCAGTGGTATGGACACATGAAGAGAATGGATGAGGGAAGAATTCCAAAGAGGATGTTTGATCTGCAACTGGAGGGGAATGGGCCCAGAGGAAGACCAAGAGATAGATGGGTGAAGGGAGCGAAGGAATGTGTGACGAGAAGAGGAGAGAACTGGAAGAAGCTGGAAGAGGGGGAATGGTGGAAAGACAGAACACGATGGAGAGGCTTGTGTTCCCGACAGACCCAGCCAGTGGCTGGAAACTGTCCAAGATGATGATGATTAGTGAAAGTAGGGGAACGCGAGCTGACGGCGTCAGAACAGGCGCTCTGGAGACTTTACGTCAGCAAAATTAACAACGACGAGCATGAATATAATTTTCCTTATTTGTATCTGTTAGGTATGTGTAAACCAAAATAGTTGTAACGTTAAAGTCCCTTGCATATATTACCCATTTTTCACTTCCGTCATCACTAAAGAAGATTATAGCTACATTTCTTTTGTCACCATAGTGGATGAAACAATGATTTGTTCTTAACAGAGTTCATTTTCCCTGAAGTATTTCTAGTCCAATAGGTTTAACTTCTTCACATATTGAGTTGTCACAGGAATTGCAGCAGTTTTATCACGCAATGAAAGACAGAAAAAATAAAAACATAAAAAAGAGATAACTCACCCAGTAAAAGAATTGCACACGACATGTAAGGTTTTGGATTGAAAACCTGTCCGGCACACAGTTTTAATCTACCAGGAACTTTCAAAAGAGTGCATATTTCCTAGAAGAGTGGAAGATTCGTTCTGGATCCTAAGCGTTTTTCTTTTATTAGTCATATACACACATAGGCAATAGGCCTCCACTTCTAATAAATGCTTATGATGTAATTTTTGTCAGACATTATAACAAGTCGCAGTACGGGTGTTGTCTCTCCCCTCCCAGAGATATATTCAGATAAACAGCAAGAAAAGATAGTAAGGGTGCAATATTTGGGGAAGAGTATTCTATTCGTGAAAGAACAACGTTATAAACTCTTTCTTTTTTAATTTGAATCTCATTCCTGACATTCTTCCGGCAGGAAACGTGGTTATCTCCCTCTCACTACCTTAAAACTTACCACAGCTCCTACAAAAGCCGCAGTTCCCCGGTCTTGTTGCTACGGTTCGAAGTAACAAGTGACATCATGCTTTGGTGTGACGTCATGTGTGCTGCACTGCTGTTGAAATAGCTCGTTAATATTTTATAAATTTTAGACTTCGTTTACTTATTTTAAAGATTATTTGTTTTAATATTTGCCGTAAAAGTGACTTATTAGTGGATTTTCATTAATCTCAGTCTTTCTTGCTGTGTTATTGACTCGAGTGGTCTGTTATTTGGGGACTAGTGTAGCAGGGGATACAACCCGTCGGCTTTGGACATTGACGTCACAAGTCGCCAATCGAGAAGCGATTCTTCTTAGTGTTGTAGCTCCCTTCAGTGGCTGATAAGTGTTTTTTGGCTTTTTTAAAAAAAACTCACGAGATAGAATAAACAGATTCACTTTATTAAGCAATCAGTAAAAAAACGAAACTGAAACATAACAGCAAAAGCGACTTGTGACGTCATTGTCCAAAGCCGACGGGTTGTATCCCCTGCTGCACTAGGCCCGTTATTTGTAAGTCTGCTGTCGTCGTTCGTCTAAGCCTCGTGCCTCAGTAGTGTGTTTACATTTTGCGGCGTGCACTGCAGCTGTAGCGGTTATAAGCTAAGTACTGACAAACTTATTTGTGCTCTGTAATACAGTTATTAAATTTAATAGATTTCAGCGGTGTTGCGTGCCGTTTGTGGCGAAATAACGACTTAATAAACTTTTGTAATCGTTCGCTCGCTGTGTTTTAGAGAGTTTTCAGTGTGTTGAACTCGTTAGTAATTTTCGTGCTTTAGTTTTCAACTGACGTTTATTATTTTCATCTAGTGTTTTAACTTCGCTTAGTGTTACAGTGGTAGTTTTAATTTTTTGGTTGTAGCTAATAATTGTGTGAAGTTTTGCTGGTATTGGTATCGGCAGCGTTGTAGTAGTATTAATACAAGTAGCTGCTTTCTTAGTAGGCAGAGAATTTCGAGACCATTATTGTTAGTTCTTAAATAGTTCTACTGGTGTAACTGAACTTTGGTAACGTAGACGTATAGTTTTTTTTTTCAGTAACTGTAAAATTTACCATGAGTGAAAAGTGTGGGCTCTGTCGTAGGTTTGTGGGTAGTGGATTACGGTGTGGGATTTGTTCAAAGTATTTTCATTGGGGGGAATGCAGTGGGGAAGCCAGTGGTAATTTTAGGGAGATCCTCTCCTGGGAATGTAGAATCTGTAGTAGAAACAAGTTAATAGAGGAGCAGGAGCGTAAGATCTGTGCCCTTCAGGTGCAGTTACAATGCGCAAAGGAGGAACTAGATAGGTTGAGGAGGGTGAGGGGTGGTGGGAATGGGAACTGGCAGTTGGCAAGAAGGTAGCTAGTATTCAGACAGTTTTACTTTGCATACATGCAATAGATACGACCAACTGTCAGAGTTGAGTGGAGAGGAGCCTCGTGTACCCGTAGATGTAGGTAACTTGCAGCAGTCCTCAGCAATTAGGAGGCCTAGGTTAGTTGCAAAGTCTAGCAGAAAGAAGGTTCTGCTGCTAGGTAGTTCCCACGGTAGAGGTGTGGGCCAGCAGTTGCAGGAAGTGTTGGGGAGTGAGTACCAGGTCACCAGCATTGTGAAGCCTAGTGCAGGGTTGGCTCAGGTGACTGAAAGCATAGGGGAGTTATGTAATAATTTTACGAAAGAGGATCAGGTAGTGATAGTGGGTGGAGCAGGGAACAGTCTCGATAGGGACGGGGAATATGTCAGTGGTGACTTGGTTAAGCTAGCTACTCAAACTGGTGGTACTAATGTGCATTTCGTGCAACTGTTTCAGCGTCATGATCGGCCTCACCTTAATGCGGCTGTTAGGCGCGTTAATGTGGGGCTGGGGAGGGCACTGATGGCGGAGGGCATGGATCACATCTCAGTGGTGTCAGTTGGGTCTATCAGTAGATGGTGTTTCACTAGGCATGGCCTGCACCTCAATAGGTATGGGAAGAGGAGGCTGGCTAAGCTTATAGGTGACAGTGTAGTGGGTGGTGGTGGTGGTAGTGGTATCACTCATGGAAAAATTCCTGTAGTAGTTGGTGTTAGAGCTGCACCTTTTTTAGACTGAAGTAAGCTGATAGGTATACCTGCTTAAAGGAAGTGCCTCTAAGGGCTCACCTCCAGAGGATGTAATGTTTCCAAGTAGAGAAGGAATTAGCATATTTCATCAAAATGTAAGAGGTATTAGAGATAAAGTTAGTGAACAATAGATGTTAACTCTGAAATTATTGGTATATCAGAGCACCACTGAAATAATTTGAAAATTCAGAGGCTTCCTTTACCAGGCTACAGATTAGCTGGCTGTTTCTCAAAGAGTTCCTTGCGGAGTGGGGGAGTGGCTCTGTACGTAAAAAACAGTATTCCATTTGAGTCCATATATGTATCACGACACTGCACTGAACAGATATTTGAAAGTTGTGCAGCATTAGTTGAATTTAGTGAAACTAAACTTCTAATTGCCGTTGTTTATAGGGCCCCTAACTCCGACTTCAGAGCATTTTTGCTTAAGCTAGAGGGGGTTCTTGATTCACTTTGCAGGAAGTACCAGAAAGTAGTTCTATGTGGTGACTTCAATATTAATTTTTTACATGATTGTGCAAGAAAAAGGAGTTGGTAGATCTCTTAAATTCATATGATCTGATGCAAACTGTGTTTTTTTCCAACTCGGGTGCAGGGGAACAGTAGCACATAGACAATATTTTTATTCATTCTTCATTACTAGACGGGCATTCTGTTAGTAAAAGGGTGAATGACCTTTCAGACCATGATGCACAAATTTTAACATTAAAAGGTTTTTGTACTCTAACCAATGTCGTATTTAATTACAAACTACGTAGGAAAGTTAATCCAACAGCAAGAGTTTTTCAAAACTTGTCAAGAAACAAGAGTGGCAAGATGTTTATAGTGCCGATAATATAGATGATAAATACAATGCTTTCCATAACACATTTCTCATGCTCTTTGAGAGTTGCTTTCCATTAGAACATTCTAAACGGGGTACGAGCAGTAATGGACAGCCCGGTTGGCTAACTAGTGGGATAAGGATATCATGTAGAACAAAGCGTGAATTATATCAAAATGTTAGTAGTCACAATCAAGCTACAGTAGCCCATTACAAACAGTATTGTAAGGTGCTTAAAAATGTTATTAGCAAGGCAAAAAGTATGTGGTATGCAAATAGAATAGCTAGTTCACAGGATAAAATTAAAGCCATATGGTCAGTTGTGAAGGAAGTGTCTGGTCAGCAGCACAAGGTTGACGATATTAATATTTGTTACTGATAAATCAGATATATGTACAGTATTTAAGAACCATTTTCTGAGCATTGCTGGTGAATTAAATAAAAATTTAGTATCTACAGGAAATCACATAAATTTCTTAGCAAATGCCTTTCCGAGATTGACGTCTGAAATACTCCTCTGTGATACAGACAAGAGGGAGATTGAGGCAATAATCAAATCATTGAAGACTAAGGACTCTCATGGTTATGATGGAGTGTCCAGTAGAATATTAAAGTACTGTGCTGCACATGTTAGCCCTGTATTTAGCCATATTTGTAATTTTTCCTTTAGGAATGGTCAGTTTCCTGAGCGATTAAAGTACTCAGTAGTAAAGCCGCTTTATAAAAAGGGAGAAAGGGATAATGTAGATAATTTTAGACCTATTTCTATGCCGTCAGTGTTTGCAAAAGTTATAGAAAAGGCTGTGTATGTAAGCTTAATTGATCATTTTATATCACACGATTTGCTATCAAATGTACAGTTCTACTTTAGAAGTCGTTTGACAACTGAAAATGCTATATTCTCTTTTCTCTGTGAGGTACTGGCTGGGCTAAACAAGTTTCAAACACTTGGCGTATTTTTTGATTTAACAAAGGCATTTGACTGTGTTGATCACACAGTATTGCTCCAGACGTTGGACCATTACGGAATAAGGGGAGTAGCTCACAATTGGTTCACCTCTTACTTTAGCAACAGGCAGCAAAAGGTCATTATTCACAATGTTGATAACGGCTGTGATGTGGGATCTGAGTGGGGTACTGTCAAGTGGGGGGTGCCCCAGGGATCAGTGTTGGGGCTGCTCCTGTTCCTTATTTATATAAACGATATGCCCTCTAGTATTATGGGTAACTCTAAAATATTCCTGTTTGCTGATGACACTAGCTTGGTAGTAAAGGATGTTGTGTGCAACATTGAATCGGTTTCAAGTAGAGCAGTACATGACCTCAGTTCATGGCTTGTAGAAAATAAACTAACGTTAAATCACAGTAAGACTCAGTTTTTACAGTTCCTAACACACAATTCAACAAAACCTGACGTTTTAATCTCACAGAACGGGCATATGATTAGTGAAACTGAACAGTTCAAATTCCTAGGTGTTCAGATAGTAAGCTGTTGTGGAAAGCCCACTTTCAGGATCTTGTTCAAAGACTTAATATTGCCATTTTCACTATTCGAACGGTATCGAAAGTGAGTGACATTTCGACACGTAAATTAGTCTACTTTGCTTATTTTCATTCACTTACGTCGTATGGTGTTATGTTTTGGGGTAACTCTTCCCATTCTAAAAGGATATTTTTGGCTCAGAAACGTGCGGTTCGGGCAATAAGTGGTGTGAGTTCACGAACCTCTTGTCTACCTCTTTTCACGAGTCTGGGTATTTTGACATTGACCTCTCAGTATGTATATTCCTTATTGTCGTTTCTTGTTACCAATATCAGTTTATTTCCAACAATAAGCAGCTTTCACTCGGTTAATACTCGACAGAAATCAAACCTCCATTTGGATCGAACTTCCTTAACTCTTGTGCAAGAAGGTGTGCAGTATACTGCTGCATCCATTTTCAATAAGCTGCCACTCGAATTAAAAAATCTTAGCAGTAATCCACGCGCTTTCAAATCGAAACTGAAGAGTTTCCTCATGGGTCACTCCTTCTATTCTGTCGCGGAGTTCCTTGAAAAATTAAGATGATTCTCATTGTATTGCTGATAGCGTTTGCTTAAACTTATGGACTGATTTTCTTTCATGTTCATGAACATTTTTTATCTGTTGTTACTTTTTATGTTGTAAGTTCATGTACTGACACGTTCCATGACCTTGGAGATTTGCTCCTCAGTTTGTTCCTACGGAACGTGACATTTAAATAAATAAATAAATAAATAAATCACGACCTTTCACCTACATCATTTTCTATGTCGTATTTTTTATACAAGGCAACGAAACAATTTGCCGCAGCAGTAAGATCTTCAGAAACGTCACCAAATAATTAATGAGGCCTAAATTAATGTGAAAAGAGGAAGAAACGTCTGCTTCTTCCGAAAAGTTTGAAATAACCCATCCGACCGAGGCGGAGTAGGGCAATCTCGGAACGCAGGATTGCGCAGGCAGCGGGCAACAACTTAATGAACGCAGCCGGGCTGACCCGTCAGAGAAAAGCGCCGGCTGTTATGCAGACGCGTAATTACGAGTCGTGATGCCGGCCCCACATTAACATCGCAATTACGCATTCCACGCCACACTCGAGGCGCGAGCAGCTACAAAAAGAACCCTCAGAACCCTTTCCCTCTCTCCACCCCCATCACCCAGTCTCCAGCCTCCGAAAAGCTCCTGGTTTCTCCGCTTCGTAGGGGCCGCATTCTTTCATTTTCCTCAGTTTTTGCACGTAACAGAGCGTCCAGCGCTCGCTCTTGGGAAATTCGCGCTTTACTATGTCGCTGTTTAACGCCGCTGTTTGTAAAACTAATTAAATGTCAGAGCATCGCGGAAAGTTACACCGAATTTGCGTAGTTGTGCTCATGTCTCGCGTCTTATATTTGTCTTAGATCTTTCATTAAGCCCAACTCTGGGCAGTCATTGCGTTATCCAGCTCGAGAAATTAATTTATGATGACTACATGGGTTAATTATAAAGAGTGAACTCGAGTGTGGTGTTTACAGTCAAAAAATAAATCTTTCATCAACTAGAAGGCACGAGGGAGACAGTACGGGAATATACACAGTGAAAGTACCAGTGCTGGTTGTAGACTCATGGTTCACGACATATGAAACTTGGGGCTGGCAGTGAGTAGTGCTCGGGTAGCCTAATGGTAAAGCGACTTATCAGAAAGCACATTGGTGCAAGGATACGGTTGGTGGCATTCAAAGCTAAGAAGGAAATATAAAATTAATTGTTGGTAAGGCGGGTACCAGGTTGAGATTCATTGGGAGAGTCCTTAGAAAATGTAGTCCATCAACAAAGGAGGTGGCTTACAAAACACTCGTTCGACCCATACTTGAGTATTGCTCATCAGTGTGGGATCCGTACCAGAGAAGATCCAAAGAAGAGTGGCGCGTTTCGTCACAGGGTTATTTGGTAAGCGTGATAGCGTTACGGAGATGTTTAGCAAACTCGAGTGGCAGACTCTGCAAGAGAGGCGCTCTGCATCGCCGTGTTGCTTGCTGTCCAGGTTTCGAGAGGGTGCGTTTCTGGATGAGGTATCGAATATATTGCTTCCCCTTACTTATACCTCCCGAGGAGATCACGAATGTAAAATTAGAGAGATTAGAGCGCGCACGAAGGCCTTCCGGCAGTCGTTCTTCCCTCGAACCTTACGCGTCTGAAACAGGAAAGGGAGGTAATGACAGTGGCACGTAAAGTGCCCTCCGCCACACACCGTTGGATGGCTTGCGGAGTATAAATGTAAATGTACATGTAGTTCGCCGTCTGTGGCGAAGCGATTCGGACGTAGCTGTTTACGTCCTCGCCGCGGCGTGTGCCTCGCGGTTGTTTGCTACACAGCGATAGCCACGCGTTACGATGAACGATAGAATGGCCAACTTTTACCGAAAACCCACACTGAAGTTCACCTTTCCGAACGAATACGCGAGACCAAATGCACTCACCGTGGAATAATTCCTACGTGTCGAGGATCCCCCGTAAAAACAGTCGGAATACACCTGTCCATCGTTAACTAACGTGGACAAACAACGCAGCTAGCGACAAGAACAACGGAAGAAAGATAGCCTTTCGGACGGCCACGTCAACCCAGCAGTTGTTGAACATGCCGGCCTGGGATTATGCACGATCCGTATCTTCGAATTTCAGTTCGAAATACCGGCAGAAGACGTGATGGCGGCACTACGCCCTTATGGAACAGTACTCGGGCGTGCAGCAGAGAAACGGGCACATTCCACTACATACCCAGTTTTGAACGGAATGCGGCAAGTCCGCATCGAGCTAAAGAAATATATCTCGTCCTACCTCTTCATTGCCGGTGGCCGAGCCATAGTCATATAAATGGGCAGCCAAAGACCTGTTCTGGATGCGGTAAAGAAAGGCATGTGTGAAACTAATGCCACCAAGACAGAATTACGCAGCTTCGGACCGACGAAGCTTCTCCCCTTCTGACTATGACATCCCTGCCACACACCTGCACAGCGGCACTGAAACCCGATGTCCTCCAGACAACTGCACAGCAACTTCCACACGATGTTCCACAACCTGTGGAGAACGTCTCCAACAACGACCGGCCCCTCTCTCTATGGGTTAACGAGCATTTCGCTCTCATTTAAGTATATGGCTGAAAGGGTCAGCCTACAGGAATTGTGAAACGAACTCTGTCGTCCAGGACCGCGTGCCACAGGCGTCTGTTGCTTATTGAGGCCTAAGCGCTGTAGTGTGCGAAGAGAACCTACGCCATAGGGGAAACCCAGTAGAAGCCTTTTGTGGTCAAGGAGACGTAGCAGTGTTAAATATGACGGACCTAAGATCGGCTATAAAGGGAAACATTTATGAAAACTATTTCATTCTGTAGTAATGCAGGCAATCAAGCCACAGTAATTTTAATCTGCCATCCTCCATAAAATTTCATGGTGATCCCAATAAAACTTGAATATTGATCATATCTATAACAGTTTTGGATTTACTGTTAAAGTAAAATTAACAAGTTTTGTAACAAAGGCCTGTATGCTGAAATTTGAACGCTTTGGTCGATCTTAACGCTCGTCATTTCTTACACAAGCGCTTCATTAAAATAAAAAATGGTGTAAATATCAACTCTGTAACTTTATTTGTTTAAAAGATATAGTGCATATAAAGTATCAGTACTTTCAGGTAAGCATCAGATCTTTATTTCCTCCACTCAAAACACTTTGAACGATGACTGCATGCTACCTTATTGAATCATTAGGTAACAGAATATTTGTTGTAAAGTTTAGTGTATAATAGTTACTTTTGTTCCTTATTTATTTATCAGAAAACACATTGGTGCGAGACTACGGGTCGTGGCATTCAAAGCTAAGAAGGAAATTGTATTGGTTTTAGGTAAAAGAATGTAACGTTTATTATGTAATGGATATTTTTGTTACTTTATTTAGAACGTGAAAGTGGTTAAGCTTTCATTATTTAAATATGTTAAAATGTAAAATAATGTAGAATAAGCTGTAGCCAAACGGCTTCATAAAGGGAACTTCCCTAGTCAGTTGAACGACAATGTACGGCACGCGGGGAACGAGGCCGGAGACGGGCAGAGGGAAAGTTCTGCTGGAGACACCAAAGGGTACAGTTCGGATATAGCCGCGAAAGCGGACGGTCGGTACTTAGGCAGCTAGGAAGTGAAACGACTTAGAAAATTTCGCGTTGTGTGGTATCGCGGGACTTCGTCTCTGAGTGGTGAGCAGCCGCGCACCTGGTGTAAACTCTAAATTTTCAAATAGGTGATGGTGATGGTGATGGTGATTGGTCTGGTTTGTGGGGCACTCAACTGCGCGGTTATCAGCGCCCATACCAATTTCCAACCTTTGTTCAGTCCAAACTCGCCACTTTCATGAATGATGATGAAATGATGAGGGCAACACAAACACTCAGTTATCTCGAGGCAGGTGAAAATCCCGGGACCCTGCGCTCGGGAAGCGACATAGTTAACGAGGTGGAGTAGTGGACTTTTGATTCGCGATGAGATTCTGGATATGCACTCGAGTGTAACAGTAACTCTGAATACAACCACTTTCGCTATTAGTTTGCTTTCTGAATAAATATTATTCTAGCCAAATAGCAACTGTGTGACCTACATCATTCATGGGTCGTTAATTTAGTTCCAGATATTATTATTACTGTTATTATACGTTATGTTAACTTCGTACTTCTCAAACTTGCCATCAGCCACACAATTTAACCAAGGGGTCACAAGTGTTCACTTAGGGTGTGTAACACGACACGTGCGGGTCAACAGCTGTAAGAGTTTAAGCCAAGACATTTCGACGAAGAGGAACCACATGTCAACCTGAACATCTTTGGGATGTTAGCTTGCATCCCGGAGGCACTGGTGCCGGATGGAGGCCTTGACGGACGTGAAGGAGATACGGCTCTAAATTCCATGGTTGTTCCTGCTGCCTCCATCGTTCCTGAACGTCGCGACTCCATCCCATCCCTGCAAACAAACGTCACCAGAACGATTCAAGAAGAGGAGGATGACATCGACAGCAGAGTCGGAGTCGTGCTTCCAGGATGAAACCGTCACACGCCCACAAGATGATTCCGAGGAGGAGATCACACGCATAGCTGCCAGTACCCAACCCCATCAAGGGCAGCACAGTTCACCGAGTGACTCCGGAATACAGCAGCCCCTGATGACCCCAACGGCGACGTTTCACACGCCGCCAGCGTGAACCCCCCGATGACACTCCTGCACCAGCGCCGATCGGACGTGACTGGCCCGTTTC
Organism: Schistocerca americana; assembly: GCF_021461395.2. NCBI lineage: Eukaryota > Metazoa > Arthropoda > Insecta > Orthoptera > Acrididae > Schistocerca > Schistocerca americana. Next base: position 922,906,293 of record NC_060121.1, on the reverse strand, counting down.
GTAGGCGGACGACGTTGTTTCTGAACCTCCACAAGACGAGGAAATACCACAGACCGGACCAGTAAGCCGGCCATGATCAGGAGGCAGACAATACTCAAGAACCTACTAGATTCGTCCTAACCGATATGAGAGCGCACGGCGTGCTGCCGATGCAGGCGTACAGAACTGCCACCACCAATTTAAGTATGATTGATTCTCATGTTAAACTTCAATTGTTACGTGAAACGTTACGAGGAGCGGACATTCATATCGTCCTGTTCCAAGGGATACGGACGGAGACTTGCCCCGATTTTTATTTCATACTCCATACGTCACCCTGACGTTGAAGAGCTGTTGAACAGAATGGACAGTGTCTAGAAAGGAGGACATAAGATGAACATCAACAAAAGCAAAACGAGGGCAATGGAATGTAGTCGAGTTAACTCAGGTGATGCTGAGGGAATTAGATCAAGGAATGAGACCCTTAAAGTAGTACAGGAGTTCTGCTATTTGGGGAGCAAAATAGCTGATGATGGTCGAAGTAAAGAGGATATAAAATGTAGACTGGCAATGGCAAGGAAAGCGTTTCTGAAGAAGAGAAATTTAACATCGAGTATAGATTTAAGTGTCAGGAAGTCGTTTCTGAGAGTATCTCTATGGAGTGTAGCCATGTATGGAAGAGAAAAATGGACGATAAATAGTTGGGACAAGAAGAGAATAGAAGCTGTCGAAATGAGGTGCTACAGAAGAATGCTGAAGATTAGATGGGTAGATCACATAACTAATGAGGAGGTATTGAAAAGAATTGGGGAGTAGTTGGTGGCACAACTTGACTAGAAGAAGGGATCGGTTGGTAGGACTTGTTCTGAGGCATCAAGGGATCACCAATTTAGCATTGGAGGGCAGCGTGGAGGGTAAAAATCGTTGAGGGAGACCAAGAGATAAATACACTAAGCAGATTCAGAAGGATGTAGGCTGCAGTAGGTACTGGGAAAAGAAGCAGCTCGCACAGGATAGAGTAGCATGGAGAGCTGCATCAAACCAGTCTCAGGACTGAAGACCACAACAACAACGTCACCCTCTTCGCCAACGAAGATAGTGGAGCAGCGAGTATCGTGCGCGACGACGGCATTGCAGCAGATGATGTCACTTACGTGTAGCCAGAACGCGGGCTAGCACTGACAGCACTCGAGATCGGACTAGTGAATGTCCTTGCACCATCCGACACGACCAACGACGAGAGCGCTCACAGTCTCACGTTGAAACAATCAAGCCGCTTTTTCTGGGACGATGTTGTTTGTTGTTGTGGTCTTCAGTCCTGAGACTGGATTGATGCAGCTCTACACGCAACTCTATCCTGAGCAAGCTTCTTCATCTCCCAGTATGTACTGCAGCCTACATCCTTCTGAATCTGCTTATTGTATTCATCTCTTGGTCTCCCTCTACGATTTTTACCCTTCACGCTGCCCTCCAATACTAACTTGGTGATCCCTTGATGCCTCAGAACGTGACCTACCAACCGATCCCTTCCTCTTGTCAAGTTGTGCCACAAACTCCCCTTCTCCCCAATCCTATTCAGTACCTCCTCATCAGTTATGATCTACCCATCTAATTTTCAGCATTCTTCTGTAGCACCACATTTCAAAAGCTTCTATTCTCTTCTTGTCCAAATTATTTATCGTCCATGTTTCACTTCCATACATGGCTACACTCCATGCAAACACTTTCAGAAACGACTTCCTGACACTTAAATCTATACTCGATGTTAACAAATTTCTCTTCTTCGGAAATGCTTTCCTCGCCATTGCCAGTCTACATTTTGTACCCTCTCTACTTCGACCATCATCAGTTATTTTGCTCCCCAAATAGCAAAACTCCTTTACTACTTTAAGTGTCTCATTTCCTAATCTAATTCCCTCAGCATCACCCGATTTAATTCGACTACATTCCATTATCCTCGTTTTGCTTTTGTAGATGTTCATCTTATATCCTCCTTTCAAGACACTGTCCATTCTGTTCAACTGCTCTTCCAAGTCCTTTGCTGTCTCTGACAGAATTACAATGTCATCGGCGAACCTTAAAGTTTTTATTTCTTCTCCGTGGATTTTAATACCTAGTCCGAATTTTTCTTTTGTTTCCTTTACTGCTTGCTCAATATACAGATTGAATAACATCGGGGAGAGGCTACAACCCTGTCTCACTCCCTTCCACACCACTGCTTCCCTTTCATGTCCCTCGACTCTTATAACTGCCATCGGGTTTCTGTACAGATTGTAAATAGCCTTTCGCTCCCTGTATTTTACTCCTGCCACCTTCAGAATTTGAAAGAGTGTTCCAGTCAACATTGTTAAAAGCTTTCTCTAAGTCTACAAATGCTAGAAACGTAGGTATGCCTTTTCTTAATCTAGCTTCTAAAATAAGGCGTAGGGTCAGTATTGCCTCAAGTGATCCCATATTTCTACGGAATCCAAACAGATCTTCCCCAAGGTTGGCTTCTACTAGTTTTTCCATTCGTCTGTAAAGAATTCGCGTTAGTACTCGTATTTTGCAGCCATGACTTATTACACTGATACTTCGGTAATTTTCGCATCTGTCAACGCCTGCTTTCTTTGGGATTGGAATTATTATATTCTTCTTGAAGTCGGAGGGTATTTCGCCTGTCTCATACATTTTGCTCACCAGATGGTAGAGTTTTGTCACGACTGGCTCTCCCAAGGCTGTCAGTAGTTCTAATGGAATGTTGTCTACTCCCGGGGCCTTGTTTCGACTCAGATCTTTCAGTGCTCTGTCAAACTCTTTACGCAGTATCGTATCTCCCATTTCATCTTCATCTACATCCTCTTCCATTTCCATAATATTGTCCTCAAGTACATCGCCATTGTATAGACCCTCTATATACTCCTTCCACCTTTCTGCTTTCCCTTCTTTGCTTAGAACTGGGTGTCCATCTGAGCTCTTGATATTCATACAAGTGGTTCTCTTTTCTCCAAAGGTCTCTTTAATTTTCCTGTAGGCAGTATCTATCTTACCCCTAGTGAGATAAGCATCTTACATCCTTATATTTGTCCTCTAGCCATGCCTGCTTAGCCATTTTGCACTTTGTCGATCTCATTTTTGAGACGTTTGTATTCCTTTTTGCCTGCTTCATTTACTGCATTTATATATTTTCTCCTTTCGTCAATTAAAATCAATATTTCTTCTGTCACCCAAGGATTTCTATTAGCCCTCGTCTTTTTACCCACTTAATCCTCTGCTGCCTTCACTACTTCACCTCTCAAAGCTACCCATTCTTCTTCTACTGTATTTCTTTCCCCCATTCTTGTTAATTATTTCCTTATGCTCTCCCTGAAACTCTCTACAACCTCTGGTTTAGTCACTTTATCCAGGTCCCATCTCCTTTAATTTCCACCTTTTTGCAGTTGCTTCAGTTTTAATCTACAGTTCATAACCAAGAGATTGTGGTCGGTCCACATCTGCCCCTAGAAATGTCTTACAATTTAAAATCTGGTTCCTAAATCTCTGTCTTACCATTATATAATCTATCTGATACCTTTTAGTATCTCCAGGGTTCTTCCATGTATACAACCTTCTTTTATGATTCTTGAACCAAGTGTTAGCTATGATTAGGTTGTGGTCTGTGCATAATTCCACCAGGCGGCTTCCTCTTTCATTCCTTACCCCCAATCCATATTCACCTACTACGTTTCCCTCTCTCCCTTTTCCTACTACCGAATTCCAGTCACCCATGACTACTAAATTTTCGTCTGCCTTCACTGTCTGAATAATTTCTTTTATTTCATCATACGTTTCTTCAATTTCTTCGTCATCTGCAGAGCTACTTGGCATATAGACTTGTACTACTGTCGTAGGCGTGGGCTTCGTGTCTATCTTGGCCACAACAATGCGTTCGCTGTGCTGTTTGTAGTAGCTTAACAGCATTCCTATTGTTTTATTCATTATTAAACCTACTCCTGCATTACCCCTATTTGATTTTGTATTTATAACCCTGTATTCACCTGACCGAATGTCTTGTTCCTCCTGCCACCAAACCTCACTAATTCCCACTATATCCAACTTTAACGTATCCATTTCCCTTTTAAAATTTTCTAACCTACCTGCCCGATTAATGGATCTGACATTCCACGCTCCGATCCGTAGAACGCCAGTTTTCTTACTCCTGATAACGACATCCTCCTGAGTAGTTTAAGCCATAGCACAAGAGACGCTTGATTAAGTAATATCTTTGCGAGAATTTAGAAAGGTCGAGTAGGGAAACTAGCTGCGAGAGGTGGGGGTTGAGGCGCGAACGAGGAGAGGCGTGCGGACGGCGAACACGAGAGGGAGTTTGGAGCAGTGCTGTGGGCCCGGACGGGGTTTGGAGCGCGGCCCGTGGTCGGTCGGCGGCTGCTGCCTTGCTCGGCTATGATGGTCTTTGGCTGAGGTGGTCCGTGGAGCTGCGAAGTGGTGGCCTCTTGTCTACTGATACCACTGTGCACGCTGCCTGATGGGATCAATTTCGGCGATTTTAAACGGTGAGCCTTGCTGCGCATCGGACAAACGTGAGTGTAACCACTGTTTATAAACTCATTTGTTGGGTCACAAGCTGGTTGTGAATGTTTCTCAAGAAGCGAGCTTAATGCTTGGAACCGTGCACGGTGGTTAAAGGTGTCGCAAGTGTTGTAGTGTTATAATTTGCATGTGACTTTGTGGTATAGCCTGGTCAGCTGAATTACATGGGCTACTCTGTTAAGACAACTGTAAAAGCTCCCTTGCCATGTCGTGCTTGCTGTAATTACATGCCATACATTGAACCTTACTAGTGCAGACTGGCAGTAACTTGGTACATTCAGATTACATTCTTGTCAGATTACGGAGTTTAAGCTTGTCAATGCTCATATGCCAAGCGCCCGTTTAAGCAATGTAAGCTTTCGGTGTGGCCAACTATTGCTCCTCAGTCTGTTTTAGTGTACTGCTTCCGTAAGTGGTAGCCTTTCCCTCCATGGTGTTGGGCAATCAATTCAAGTTGTTTATGGCGGTCCAGATAGTCTGGACGACCATGTGATGGAGGAAGGAAACTGCCCAGTGCAGTAACCGTATTTTTTATATTGCTGTGACAAAGGAAAACGGTTTGGCGCCTTGGCCTTGGATTATGGACTAATTTATGAACATAGCAGTTGTGTTAAAGTGATTAACTTTACAGGGTTCTGTTAAAGTGTATCGCATAGTTTGCTTGCCACTTGGCAATTTAACTATATTTAATTGAGTGGCTAGCAGTATTTTCTTACATTCTGTGCATGTGCACGAAATTTATTTAATTACGTTTTACTCTCTGTAAATTATTACTAGCCAGTTATTGAATCTTGGTTTTAAGATGTTAGCCAGTTGTGTGTCTTGAGAAACGATTGTTTCTGAAATGATGTTGAGCCGTGCTGCGGCTGGTTAAGAAACGGCTTTCAGCGAGTGAGCATTTGGATGAATACATTATCAGCAAGGGCGTTTTGTGTAAAAGGGTGGCACGTACCAAGGAGCTTAAGATCTGTCTACCAAGCACCCTAATACGCCCAGCTTTCCATTATTTTCACAACTCGTTGACTGGCGGGCATTTAGGAACCTATAAGACCTTGCAGAAGATTAAGGAGCATCTGACTTGGCCATCTACTGACCGAGACGTTAGAGAAGTGGTTCCTCTGTGTCAGTTGTGTCGTGTGGCCAAACCGAATAATGCCCTTCAGCAGGGGTTCCTTAGTTCTGAGCGTGAGTCTTGCCCCACTGGCAAACTCTATATTGATTATGTAGGGCCCTTACCTCGCACCAAAAGAGGCCATCGGCATGTATTAGTCATTATCGACCCGTTTTCGAGGTTTACCTGGCTGCTTCCGAGTCTTAATGTGACTGCTGCCACCACCATTACGCATTTAAGTAACGTATTTAGTGTGTTTGGACCTCCCAAGCAAATCGGTAATAATGCACCGGCATTTCTTTCGGTTCCCTTCAAGGCCTTCTGTTTTCAAAACAGTGTTAAGCATGTAACTACCACTCCATATTATCCGCAGGCGTCCTTTGTGGAAAGGGTCAATCATAACCTTAAATCCGCACTGATTACTTTCATCAGAAGTCTCCCAGTAAATGGGATTCTAGTCTCCCTTGGCATAGTTTTGCCTTCAATACCACCAGCCATGAGGCTTTGAAGGTTACTCCTGTTTCCTTGGTGTTGGCTTATCCTGTTAATTCCCACCTTTCGAACTTATTGGGGATTCAAGACCTAATTCCTGCAGAGATCACCCCTCAGGTCGTCAAGGAAAACTGGAATCTTGCCAAGCGCAATATTCTCAGGGCCCACAACAAACAAGCTGCTCGTCATAACCGTAATCGGCGAGCCTTCAGGGGTAAGCAGAGGGATCAGGTGTACGTCCGTAATTTTCCTGGGAGGGAGGTGCGTGTTGGCAACCTTGGTAAGTTTACGTCCTGTTTTCTGGGTCAGTGTACAATTATGTGGATTTTAGGCCCAGTTAATCTTCTGGTTAAGGACAACCGTACCGGTAAGCAATACTGGGTCCATCTTAATCAAATTAAGTTTGGTTAGGCCGCTAGTTGTCTCCTAACAACCCCCCTCCCCCCTCCCCCTTCCCCCGTGGTTTCTCCTTGAGAGGGGGATGTTGAGCCGTGCTGCGGCTCGCGTTGGTGCCGTGCAGCGGCGCTTATCGATATGTAGTTCTGCTGCCTTTGGGCAACCTCGAGCTTCTTGTGTGTGGTGTGAGTGGGGAGTTCGGTTGGGGAAGCAGGAGCAGAGGTCCGCGCATAGCGACAACACGCCGGGATCGCTGGTGGCGTGTATGGACTGCTGGATCGAAGGGCAGTGGTCACGAGGGTGCACGACCTCGTCGAAACCGGATCCTGCATGTTTAAGTTGAGTGCATTGCAATTCGTGTAGAGAAACCTCCACCATTGTGAAATCTCGTGATTCTCCAGTGACTTGGATTCGTGTTGCTCCTCGTAGTGTCGCCTAGGCGAAAAGCAGGTAGCGAGTGGAGTACCTGCGGAAGGCGGATCTGACTAGCCTTTCTGAGCTTCGAATTAATATTTACTATTTTTCAGCTTCTTACATTGTTACGTTCTGTCTTGTAGCCGTTAACACCCCAGTTACCTGCCCTGGGGGTTAGTGTATGTAACGGCAGTGTACATTTCCTAACCTTGCCGCCACTGTCCAGTGAGGCATGTAAGTTTGGCAGCTTCGTGATTGTATGTAGTCATTCCTTCATGTTCCTGGCGCTCTAAGCACGTATTCTGCGGACGGAGACCAGACCGCCGGTTCCGACTTTGGCGTAATTTTACATCTTGCATTTGTTTTGTTGGATGTCAGGTGGCCTCACCAAGATTATCATTAGTCGCTCGTTAGACTGCCACTAATCCGAGTTACCATCTTGTGATCTGAGTGCAACTCTTGGCTGCCTTTCTCTTCGCTTGTGAATGTTTTTGGTGTGACCTACTCAGAGGTCGATTCCTGGACCACCGTCTGTCACTGGCCCTTGTGTTTTATTTTATTATTGTATTATTAAATTACCATCACTTGTCTCACCTGTTTGGTGATCTGTTTTTTTAATAAAGTTTTGTTATGCCATTCGCCATTTCACACAAGGTGTAGCACGAGTCGATACACGGCTCAACCTCCCCTCTTAAACTGGAAGCATAGCTTCCCAAACCCTACAAGAGAAATGTTCACCTTAACCTGACTCAGATGAACTCGATACTGCTTTCCCACTTGATTGTCCCGAACTAAGATTCACTGGACCCAATCGTCTCTCTATGATACATGGCCCAATAAAACGAGAAGTCAATTTTCCCAGCCTGTCGACTCGTGTCTCTCCCCGGGTAATTACGAATATAAACTTGATCACCAGGCTTGCCCTGAAACTGATGCCGACCCCGGTTATAACGAACAGCTTGTCTGTTATGAGCAGCGAGAATATTACACCTGGCCCTACCCCAGTTTTCTTTAATAAGCTGGGGAGTAATAACTGGCGGAATTAGGTCTTGAATCTTCCACAAATTAGTAAGGGGAGAATTAACAGGAAAAGTAAACATCAGAGAAGCAGGGGTTGCCTTGATGGATTCATGACACGTGGTGTTAAAGGCGAAACTAATCCACCAGAGATTTGAATCCCACTTCGTAGGAGAATCCTGATGGTAAATAATAAGAGCGGATTTCAAATTTCGGTTCACCCTTTCCGCAAAGGATCCCTGAGGATAATATGAAGTTGTGGTAGTATGCTTTATCCCGCTCTTGAAGGTAAACGTTCTGAACTGAGCCGAACGAAAAGCGGGAGCGTTATCGCTAACCAATTGTTTCGGCGGTCCGAATACACTGAAGATGAGTAAATGAGCAATGGTAGTGACAGCATTTACATTTAGACTCGGTATAAGCGGAGTAAACCTGGAAAAGGCATCGATCACTACCAGAATATATTGATTACCCTGCTTAGTCTGGGGTAACGAATCCACATAATCGATGTACAATTTGTCCATAGGGTAAGCCTCACGCTCCGAACTGAGCAACCCTTGCCCCAATGGATTACTAGGCTTAGCAATACAGCATTCCCGACACTGTGCTACCATCTGTCATATCTCGCTCCATATGAGTCCAAGTGAGAAATTCCTTCACTTTCTGTAATGTCTTATAGGTGCCTAAATGTCCCCCAAGAACAGATTGATAAAAATACTGAAACACTGGTCGTACTAAGGTTGCTGGTAAACAAATTCTAAGTTTCCGACCGTCTCCCCCTTTTTTACACAGAACCCCTTTGTTCACAACATAGGGGCCTACCTCCTCGCCCGCTTTCAGCCTTCTCCTAATGTCACCGAGGTTAGGGTCCTGTTCCTGTTGCGTACGTAGATCGACGAAAAGCTGGGGAATCTCTACCAACACCATACAACTAAAATCCTCTTCCCCACTCTCATGATTGTGATCAATGCTGAGTGAACTATCAAACATCCGACTTAGCACATCGGCCAAGGCATTGTCAGTTCCCCTCATATGTTTAGCAGTAAATTGAAAGGCGGAAATTCGCACAGCCCACCTCGCGATTCCCCCTGTTTTACGTGGGGTCGATACTCCAAATAGAATCGATACTTTTCTAAAGCAAAGGGAACCGCCAGCGCCTCGCACTCATACACTGAATACTTGAGTTCGGCATTCGTTAACCGGCGCGACGCATATGCTAGCAGCTGCCTCTGCCCGTCCCCTTCTTGGAGAAGAACCGCAGAAACCCCGGAGTTAGAAGTGTCAGTTTGCACAATAAACCTCTTACTAAAATCAGGAATGCCCAATACCGGAGGACTGGCAATCGCTTCTTTGATCTGGTCGAAGGCCGCCTGCTGTGCGGTTCCCCATTCCAACTTAACTCCCTTCCGACGAAGTTCATTAAGGGGTGCCGCCAATTGAGCGAAGCGGGGGACAAATCGCCTAAAACAATTAGCCATGCCAATAAATTTGGCAATTCCCTTTTATCTCTAGTGGGCGGCAGTGTTCTTAAAGCCTTTGTACGGTCCTGGTCAATACGTGTACTTCGGCCCGATACCAGCTGTCCCAAAAACGAGACGTGCAGATGAGCGAAGGTGACCTTTCAGGGTTTGACTGTCAAACGGGCACTCTGCAGCCTAATGAATACCTGCCAGATGTGCTCAAAATCTTCTACAAATGACTTACTATAGATGACCAAGTCGTCTAAATAGATACACACACAAACCAACTTCAAACCACCTAAGACATTGTCCAACAATCGCGTCAATACAGCTGCCCCGGTAGCGAGACCAAAGGGAACCCTATTAAATTCGAACAGATTCCAATTTGTGCAAAAGGCGGTAACATGCTTACAGTCTTCCGTTAGAGGAATTTGGTAATACGCCTGATTAAGATCAAGGACCGTGAACCAATTTGCACCCGCAAACCAAGTGAACGAATTATGAAGGTCGGGAAGAGGAACCGATTCCAACACCACCTTGTTATTCAGGCGACGATAATCAACTACTACTCTGAAGTCCCGCCCTTGATCCTTGGGCACGAGGAACACCGGAGACGCGTAGGACGAAGTCGAGGGTCTAATGACTCCCTCTTCGAGCATTTTAGATATTTTAGACCTCAAAACCTTGACCTTAGGTGGTGACAAACGATAAGGAGACTGACTAACAGGAATCAGGTCACTAAGACGAATCTTATACTGAAAAACTTCGGTAACTCCGGTTGGTAGGAGATGTTCTGAGGCATCAAGGGATCACCAATTTAGTAGTGGAGGGCAGCGTGGAGGGTAAAAATTGTAGAAGGAGACCAAGAAATGAATACACTATCAGAAGAATGTAGTTTGCAGTAGGTACGGGGAGATGAAGAAGCTTGCACAGGATAGAGTAGCATGGAGAGCTGCATCAAACCAGTCTCCGGACTGAAGACCACAACAACAACACTCACTTCCTTAACATATCATTAATGGTCTCTCTGGTTAGTACCTTGTGCTGCTGCGTATCGTAGGTACAGCCTAGACGAAATTGTTTTTATCTAGATATATAACGTCTCACAACGAACCTGTTGATTGCGAGATCGCAAGTTCGATCTTCAGTAAACCTTATCTGAAAGTGTTGTGTTAACAACTACGACAGGAAAAATATTAGCTCTAACGACTCACCATGAGGGCACCAAAAACGAGTGCCCAGGAGGTGGAGAGATCAACGTTCTATGGGATGTATGTATTACACCCCACAAAACGGACAACGTCGACATTCAAGAAATGTTCAAAACAAACCATTAACTTGCAACATGAACACCAAATGAAAGATGGCGCGCCACATTCACAAAGGTTGGCACTATCAAGATCGAAGGCGAACTCCTTGGGAGTTACAAACTGTGCAAGACGTTCATCTAGGTGGTGGGTGGTGGTGGTGGTGGGTGGTGGTGGTGGTGGGTGGTGGTGGTGGTGGGTGGTGGTGGGTGGTGGTGGTGGTGGGTGGTGGTGGTGGTGGGTGGTGGTGGTGGTGGGTGGTGGTGGTGATGGTGGTGGTGGTGATGGTGGTGGTGGTGATGGTGATGAGGTCCCATACTCCTAGGAGCGTAGGGGACGACGCGGGAGACCTTCACCGCCGACTAGGCAAGGTCCGAGAGGAGGTGGTTTGCGATTTCCTTCAGCTAGGTATCCACTCTTAAAGAATGTACATAGTCATATTGGTGTAACTGGTAATGAAAATTGATGGACTGTAATGACGTGCAACGGAATGCAAAACAGTGTGTTGTGGAGCTTATCGTGAAACTGGATATCTTTTAAGGCGAAGCTGCAGATAATGCGATCATGTTTTGTAGGTATGAAAGACACAAACGTCCAGGGGGTGAATCTGACCATAGGTTCCAGGTGGTATGAAATACACTGTCACACACTTTTCACGAGGGATAGTTTACTCTAAAGGAGCATGATTTTTATACGCAGGTAATGAATCAAGCAAAAGCAAATTATTTTGACTAGCTATTAGCAAAAGCACTGCTCATACCTTAGCTGTAGTTCTCTTACCTCCATTCTCCCACTCTTGCTTGCTGTGACGTAAACATTCCCTACTGCCCTTGCAAGGTCAGGCACACGAGAAAGAACAGTAGGGGGCAGAGCACATTAACTTCTCGCAGCACAAAAAATAACTTGCCAGCCAATTTACCATCCAGATTAGCAGTCTGCTTAATTGCAAACAAATGCTTTAAGGCACTGATGTTACATGATCTTGATAAAACTCTCTTGGTACCTCTAAGTTTCAAGGTTCCTTTGATATGCATTTCCTCTTCGATTGATTAAAAACTAATTTCTTACTGAACGATGGGATAAGTTTGTTTCTCACCTACATATTTTCGAGCCGAAAAAATGGTTCAAATGGCTCTGAGCACTATGGGACTTAACATCTATGGTCATCAGTCACCTAGAACTTAGAACTACTTAAACCTAACTAACCTAAGAACATCACACAACACCCAGTCATCACGAGACAGAGAAAATCCCTGACCCCGCCGGGAATCGAACCCGGGAACCCGGGCGTTTTTCGAGCCGATTCCGCACTTTTCTGTGCATCGTCAAGGTGACGCTTCGTTTGAAATCTCGGTTATCTTACGTCTTCCAGCTGTGTGGCACTGTTTGAAGTTAAGCAACCATGCTTCCCTTGAAATCACAGTAATCTATGCCGTGCGCAGTTTGAAGTAAATAACATGGCAGGTCACTATCACGTACATGCTCTGAATTGCATTGACACGCACAAACACCAGTTTTTGCAACAAGTGCGCCTTGTCCTCCCATGAATTTCCGTAGTTTTTCTTATGCATACACTGCCATTTGCTGCGAACTTATTCAAAATCTGATCGTAATTGTTTTTCACTATGCTGCGGATGATCTTCCATGTACGTAATTATGCTTAGTACCCGCTCCTTGGACAACGACTGTCCTTTATTATGTTTCACTGGAGATGGGATTTGTGTCTTCCTGTCCGACAAAGAGGGTGAACTATATGGTTCGGTCATTGTATTCCCCAAGTACATTTGCCGGCCGTTATGGCCGAGAGGTTCTAGGCGCTTCAGTCTGGATCCGCGCGACCGCTACGGTCGCAGGTTCGAATCCTTCCTCGGTCATAGATGTGTGTGATGTCCTTAGGTTAGTTAGGTTTAAGTAGTTCTAAGTTCTAGCGGACTGGTGACCTCAGATGTTAAGTCCCATAGTGCTCAGAGCCATTTGAAACATTTGAACCCACGTACATTGTGCGCACTGTCGAACGTATACGACACCACACATTCCACAGACTCGTCTTGCAGAAACGCTAATATTTAATCTGCTACTTCCTTCTCACACTGCAAAATTCCTTGGATTGCTTTCTGAAGAAATGCTATCTTCGGCAGCGGTTGTTATTGCTTTATTTACCGCTACCAATGCTCAGCTTTGTATCAATACTATTAATACTGTAGAACTTTTGTGAGTTACTCATCGACTAAGCATTTAAACTATGCTGCATAGCCTCATATTGTGCTCACCTTTGGATGTCCCAGTACCGCTCGCTGTTGCCATTAGCAACCAATATGCATGGTAGACAACATGCACGGCGTCGATTGTCGTAAACATCATTGGCCTTTTGCGACCTCGTACTCAAGACGTTCCTTGTCAGCAGTGGAATATGTTGCTGAGTAATATTCGCTAAGATCTATTTAATTTTCCGTCAGTTTGTCATCTTCAGTTGCCAGCTAAGCCACAACGTTCCACCGTTACATAGTTGGCTTACTCGTCTATAGTGTTGTGTGGCGTGTGTTAGAATAATGACACAGCGTATAAAAATTTCGTCTGCGCTGCAACTAAGATATACAGCAATACAATGTGTTAGAAAGCGACAGCATTAACAATGTGTTGTGGACAAGGACGCCCATACGATAATTTGAAGGGGGTGAGCTGGGGTGAGGGGGGGGGGGAGAGAGAGAACGGGGAGCGGGGGTTATTATTTTTAATATTTTCGGAAACGAATGGCGGCATGTAAGTAACCATAGAAAACTTCCATTTCCGACGTTGTTAAGGACGCATCGTCATCACTGTATTAAATCTTGTAATACCCGTTTTCAAAGGAAACGCCTAACTACACAATATTTGTTCCATTCTCTTAGAGCTATGGAGGTGGCGCTCCCGTGCCCCCTGCCCTCCGGTATGGGCGCCATTGGTTAGGGAAATAAGTATTACGGCAGACATATACGAGTGAAATATTGTCATTGGTTACGGACGTGGGAATATGCACTGACAACTCCATATGGTTGCAGATGGCTTGATAATGCCCTTGGGGCCGAAATCAAATTATAGCACCAGAAAATAACATTTTAATAAAAAGTCTTTGAATAACCCAGCGTTTTGGCTTACCATACATATAACGTCCTTACAAGACCCAGAATTCAAAACACAGTGAGTCAGTAACTGGTCGAAGGATTCACCATACTCCGCATTTGTGTGTTACCATAATAAATATTTAATTGGTTTCTAATTCTCACGAGTATCGACTGCCGTAATTTGAGAGCAGCTCATTATTAACTATATTCCAAGATTAGATTAGATTAATACTTCTTCCATAGATCATAAATACGACACTTCGTAATGATGTGGAACGAGTCAGGTTAATAAAAGATGGCTGTACAAGATATTACATTACACAAAATATTGCATGACACTAACGATTAAGTGTTTTTTTGCCCCCTTAATGGTTTCAGGAAAAGAAACTTCTTTGACGCAGCTGAATCTTGAACATTAAATAGTTGTCTGCGTATCGCGTTGTACTCTCAGGGTAAATTATCAACATTATTTTGTTTTAAAACGGTTGCTAGATGCAGAGGTGTCGCAGAGAGAACGAGATTTCGGTCATAATGGGCATCCACGGTCGTTAAAATTACTTTTAAAATGGTTTATTGTCTAGTACAATCACACACTCTTACAATTTTAAAAGGAAGTTGCTGGTTTCTGACGATACTGGCCAGTTGCAGATCATAACAGCAAGCCACACGCCACTCGTGAGTGACTGACTATAACTTCTGCCGACCGCGAGAAATACTGACGCATCACTCTACAGCAATTGAGCAACTGACGATAACTGCTAAGTCCGTAAGCAATTCTAGGACGTTGGATCAAGGCAATACAGATACAGAAGACCAAGATATTATCACAACTCATGTCGAATCACAATATTGATGTTACTTATTGACATAAAGAAGCAATTTAGCTGCGAGAGATCCATCTCATATTTTCTTACTCAGAATTCTCATAAGCCGCAGAATGTGTACAGCATGCTTTGACGTATCTTACGCTCTCTTCCCCCATTAATGTACAGGAAATACAAAGGTTCACCTCCTAACCTATTATCCTGCTGGAAAAAGCTGCAACATTTCCCCTCTACAGTGACATATGCAAGAGTGTGCAGGAGAGAGGCGGATGGGGCGGGGGGGAAGCTAGCGCGAACCATGATTTCGCAGTGAATGACGAAACGGTTTCGAGATTTTAGGACAAAAGTCTCTGAATACATTTCCTACTATTTAATATCCATTACATGTTCTGCCTTTCCTCAAACTGATACTGAACTGATACGCCCGTTTGTGAGGTGATGTTTTTTTTTTTTTTTTTTCAGGATGGCGGGAAGAGAGCAGCTGCCCTAGCACGCCACTCGTGGGGCATCCCCTTAAACATATGTTTTATCTGTTTCTATTGATATGCTCGGAAAAGATACCTACCGTACTCCTCTGCTTTCTACCATGTCATTTTTCATATTCCCAGATCTAACCCCAAACGTTCAGAATATATCAGCCATAATTATTTTAGTGGCACATGATATTCGGGTGTCGAAATTCTTCTGAATCAATACTTGCACCGTTCGGTAATTTTGACCAAGCCACCTGACGTTGCATCACGTTCGTTGATTTTGCTAAATCACAACAGTTACCTTCCATCTTTACAACTCTGTCTTCGCTACCGTGACTACAACCATAATGAAAAGAAAACAGATTTAATAGAAAAATATCGAAAATGGAGCGACAGCATTTCAAGGCAGCTTACCATAACTCAATATAACCAAGAGTAATCTGCGAAGAACATCAGATGGTTTGAAAATGTGTCGCCTTTTATCATGCCTCTGATTTGTAACGTAAAAACTCTCTCCTACAAGCTACACGAATCTCATCCGTTGCCAAGCTTCACGGATGAGCCACAACGTGTAGTCCAGTCAACCAAGGAAAACGTGTAAAAGAATTCGTGTAGTCACAAATTTTTCTTCAGCGGAGCGAGGAAATTCCATGAACAGCACGCTAAAAGTACTCACGCGTGGGAAGTGAGCGTATGGTGTGAAGGGACTTTTAAAAGTCACTTATTCAAGTTATTGAATAACTACCCTAAATTTCTTAAAGTCCTATTCATTTTTTCTCTAGGACTAACAGTTCGCACAATGAAGGGTATGGAAAAACTGCAGATTATAAGTAAAAAGTGTTTTAATGCTATAAAATTAATATTTAATGTCAGTTGAACATAGGACTAGCGGAAAATCTGTATAACTTGTTACGAGTAACCCTTTTACCTTGAATATATACATCCCAAAACCCAAGTTGTCTCACCATCATCATCTTGCAGATCAAGCAACGATCCACCGTTTGTACACCCACCACTGCAAAAGCCGCACGCAAGATAGTATGGAAAGCGGGATGTTAGCCATTAAAATCGTCTCCCTCACTAAGAGGAACTTTGGGAAATCGCTTCAGGTGCTACTAGATCTTTGGTTGTCACTGGAGTGAGCTACCGTTGACAGCGTATTGTAAAGCCACGTACTCCGTGATGTTTTCACTCGGTGATGAATTGAAGAATGGCAGAAAAATTGCTGAACTTTTTTCACCATTGACTGTTACTACCGCGCTGGGTAAACCCCTTTCATCCGCGAATTGTTGGCACTTCCTGAATGGGCTGCGATTAGTGGAGCCATTTCCCCACGTTCGCAGTATATCTTGCATGGTTGGTGTCAAAACGTATGCTGGAATGGGATAGTTCACGTCCAGGTCAAGAACAGTAATATAACGTAATGCATTGCTTGGCCGATTTTCAAACCTCTGAAATCCCACAACATCTAGGTGTCCAGCTTTCTTGGCAGAGGGAACCGATTTAAGCCTCTGGACGTCTTCCGGTGGTGGGGGAGCTGATGCCAGGGTGGTGTCTCCCATTCTGTGAACAGTATTCCACAATCGATGGTGGGGACATTTAAATCAACACCGTCGATTACATATTGACAGAACGTTACTCTTGGGGCAGCACCTCGATGTTGTAACGATTGACAGCTCCAGCTGTCGAGCTTCGCAATAGATTCCACTGAATGCCGAACCAGCAAGAAGATTGTGTAAAGCCAGAAATGCATATCATCCTATTTCCATCTATTTTACTATAATTTTTTTCTTATTTTGTTACATGTAGCTATGACATTTCTGTGTCTTTATATATTGTAATTGTTTTACTATATAATATATATATATATATATATATGTGTGTGTGTGTGTGTGTGTGTGTGTGTGTGTGTGTGTGTGTGTGTGTGTGTGTGTGTGTGTGTCGATGCATAATTGGTTTGTTTTGTAAATATTATTTGTATTTTTACGCTGGCTCTGGCCTAGGGAAAACTATGCTATCGAACGATTACATCGATAGGTCGTGTGGAGAACCAAAGTGTTTAGGATCTTTGGTAGTGTTAACTCTGCCGCATGGAGCGCGGGCAGAGGGAGTCTGGCTGGAGTAGGGCAGTGGAGCAGGTGTTTTGTGTGACACTCCCGGCGAGTTGCCGCGCATTTGGGGTTTGGCAGCATGTAATTTCGCTTGACTTGCTATGATAGTTTCTGACAGTGTCGCGGACGGGAAGTATTAGCTGACGCACATCAAGAGCCCGTTTCGCCTGGTGACCGTGTCGAGAAGAAGGCGCGCCAACATCCAGCTTCTGCAACAGCGACGGCCGACAATGAGTGACTGTTGCCACCTCCTCGATCGACGACTTCAAACCTTCAATCAACCAGCAAGGAAGACTGGAAGCACGTAAAGTTTTAGAACTGTATAGCAAACCTCAGCTTTTAAAATTGTTCCATTTGCCTCTTTAAATTACAGCAACGTAGCATGAACCTTTGTTGCTCATTGTCCCAATTGCATTTCCAAGCAGGGTCCCTGCCTTTTCCGGAATGAACCCAAGTGTCGTTGAAATTTAAACGCCAGCATTAAAGTAATATCATTCGATTTCACTGCTTTAATTTCAAAGTTCAGTTAAGGTATCCATAGCTGGCAACAATATTTAAATTACACAAGCACAAATTAAGAGTGCGAGTTTTGTTACCATATTTTAGTTCACCTGTGACTGCAGCTCAGCTTGGTACGTACTAAATTTTACTATTGTTAATTGTTCAGAATTATTTAATTCAGGTTCAAAGTTAAATCTCTTATTTCTAAATTGCGTAGATTCAAGTAGCTTTTGAAATGATTGTTGAGGTAGCCCAAGACTAACCTCATTTTATTTAATTTCGTAGTGCTTCAGAAACAAAGTTCACTATTAATTTCAGTCCCTAAATTAACTTTCACTTTTCCGGTATTATCACTTCTTTTGCTAAATTAAGTCAGAGTGTAGCGAAATTTATTACTTCTGACAAACATTCAGTTTTCATACAACACGTGTCAACCTTCAGTTGCCGCGCTTTTAGTGCTAAATATATGTGCATTAATCTTTCATTTTCAGTTATTATAGTAGTTGTCCATGGGACTGGCGACTGTAATTTTCCCCAAATCTCAAATATCTAATTAACGCCAATTAATTGTTAACGTAACGACCGCACATTTACTTTCTTTATTAACTTTACCCCTTTTCAAAATTAATTTCCATCAGTTTCATTTGCATTTTTCCTTTCATTTAGATGTAACCCCTTCCTCCCTCTCTACCGACAAATTAACTTCGGTGACGATTGCTTTTCCCAAATTTCCATTAGGTACACGCGGTTTAATATTACTGTCATTAAGGTCGATAAGTAAGAGGGGGAGGTTACAATTGATCACATGTTTTGATCCAAAACTCCCTGTGATTAAAGAGAGCTGCAACAGCTCGTCTGAGGTGAACTGGCAGTCGTCATTTCCTTCTACGTAACTGAATATCCGTTCCACTGGTGCAGAAATTCCTTCACCCACAGGGAATTCTCTTTTTCTCGATGTATATGTTGAACCTTTAAAGACCCCATCCGAGGAGATACGTCTTTTCACAATTGAAGGATAGATCATTGTAAACCTTTCACCCCAATAGATTTTTTTCTGCTTACGAGGAAAATCATCGAAACATCTTCTACGCGAACAAAATATTTAGTTTTAAAATCGAGTTTCACTTCAGCTGAACACAAACGTAGGAATCCAAGCAACATTCAAGGTTGTTCCTATTAAAGAAGTTCCAATCTTTTGATAGAATCAGCTCTGATGTATTCTTTTCTCCAATATACGTGAACAATACCGCGCTTCTTGTTCTTAAACATTCAGTTTTCCCATCTTTTTTTGAAATAATTTGCATTTGTCAATCTACGTATCCTTTCCCCAGCAACGCTACATGGTGATCGACATTACACTCACAAATTACAGCTTCTTAGGCCCTGTTTATAGGATCATATTTTACACGTAAACTCGCTTGATGACTACAAACAAGTGCTCCATTTTCAACTGAAAATAGCTCCATTATATAAATTGTAAGAAAACTGGGCGGGAAAGGCTGGGGTGGTACGCAGACTGAAGAGCGAGCAGACGAGTCCCATAAAAAACGTGAAAAAATCAACGTATACATACATACTCCGCAAGCCACCGTATAATGCATGGCGGAGGGTACCGTATACCAATACTAGCCATTTCCTTTCCTGTTCCACTCGCAAACTGAGGAAAAAACGACTGTCTACACGCTCCTAAAAGAGCCCTAATTTCTCTTATCTCATCTTCCTCGTCCGCACTCGAAATGTACGCTGGCAGCAGTAGAATCGTTCTGCAATCAGATTCAAATGACGGTTCTCCAAATTTCCTCAGTAGTACTCCGTGAAATAACGTCTTCCCTCCACTGATTCCCATTTGAGCCCACGAAGCACCTCCGTAATACTGGCGTGTTGATTGAACCTACCGGTAACAAGTCTAGCAGCACAATTCCGATCTTCTTCGAAGTACGCCTGCAGTCCGACCTATTATGGATTCCAAAAACTTGCGCAATACTCAAGAACGTGTCGCACTAGTGTTCTATACGCGGTCTTCTTTATAGATGACCGACGCTGACCATTCGCCTTCCCTATTGCCATTCTTAGGCGCTCGTTCCAGTTCATGTCGCTTTGCAACATTAAGCCCAGATAGTTAATCGACGTGACTGCGTCAAACAGCTCACTACTAATGCTGTATTCGAACATTACTGGATTGTGTTTCCTACTAATGTTCCTACATTTGGAGCTAGCTGTCATTCATCACACCAACTAGAAATTTTGTCTAAGTCATCCTGTACCCTCCTGCACTCAGCGACGACAAATTCCAGCACACCGCACCGTCATCGGAAAACAGCCGCTGCTTGTTACTTACCGTGTACGTCAGGTTATTTAAGTATTAAGAGAACTACAGCGGTCCTACCATACCTCCCTGGGCCACACCATTCCTGACGATAGCCTTGCCTGTGATGAACACTCGCCGCCGAGAACAACGTACTGGGTTCCATTACTTAAGAAGCCTTCGAGCCACCCACATGAGGGGATCTACTCAATATGCTAGGATTTTTTTAACAGTCCGCGGCGAGGCATTGAGTCAAATGCTTTCCGGAAATCTAGCAATATGGAATGTGCCTGTTGACCATCATGCATGGTCGCAAGATGTCGTGTGAGAAAAGGGCAAGCTTAGTTTCACACGAGCGATGCTTTGTAAATTCGTTCTGATTTGTGGAGGAGGGCGCGGAGGCGGAGAATGTCGACACTCCCCCAACAAGCCAACGTATAACCTCAACTTTCTTTTCCATTTCCGCTGTCTCCTCTCTCTTTTGTTCCCACTGCTACTATCTACAACCAACTCTTCCTATTTTACGCTTTCTCGTCTCAATTATATTCGAACTGATAAAATTTTCAAGAATTCTGTACCAAACCAGTGCTAAGGATATTGGTGTGTATTTCTGCGGGTAGGTTGTTTCACCACTGTTGTACACAGGAGTCACCTGCGCTTTTTCCCAGTCGCTTCCGACTGCGCTGGGCGAGAGATTCCGATAAATAGAAACTAAGTAAGGGCTCCATTCTGTATAGTACTCTCTGTAAAACTGAACTGGGACTCCATCCGGACCTGTCTACTATGTTTTTTCAACTCTCTCATATACTTCTCAACGCCATGGATGTCCACTATTATGTCTTCCGTACTGAAGTCTGTGTTACGGTCAAACGACGCTATGTTTCTACGATCCTCCTGCGTGAATTATCTCTTAAATGCAAAATTTAAAACGTCAGCTTCCCTTTTGCTGTCTTCTATTGCCATTCCAAACTGCTCAACGAGTAACAGGATAGAAGCCACCCGGTTAGCAATTTTAAGTAGCACCAGAATTTTCTCAGGTTCTTGGAGAGGTGGTCTTTCGCTAAGATATGACGGTGGAAATTTTACGCTTCGCGCTTCGATGTTTTTATAGACGCAAGAATTTCTAGTGACTTCTGCGTGTCGAAATGTGCGCATTTTACTTTGAAACGAGAGCGAAACAGCCTCTGCTTCCTCACAGTTTTTCTAAGTTTATTATTGAACCTCGATGAGTCTTTTCCGGCCTTCATCCAATTACTAGGCACATGCTTCTCCAGCGTGATTTACTGTCAGATTAAACTTTCCCATAATTCCTCTACGCGCACCATATTACAACTAAACGAAGTCCATTCGTTGTCTAAGTGGGATGCTGACAAACGCTTATCTACTCTTCTAGCAAAAATCCTCTTTATTAACGTCAGTAACCATCGTCGCTATGATGTCATCATGATCACTGATCCCCATCTCTATACTGACACTGTCGGTAAGGTCGAGTCTTTTTGTGCTTATAAGGTCCAAAATATTTTCACTACGTGTCGCCTGTCGAACTACATCGCAAGAATGTCCGTACTACCTGCAATGAATTCATAAACGTCCCAGTTATACTCGGTAGATTAAAGTCGCCTCCAATTAATATTGCATGATTTGGGCATTTGCGCGCTACTGAGCGCGCACACACACACAAGTAGAATTCATGCAAAATTACGGATTTCACAACCGGCTGCCTTAGTTGCTGGTGACTCATCCAGGCTGTGAACGGGGTCAGCAGCTCCTCGGAAAATACCAGACACAGCTCTGCACAGAACGTTCTGAACAAAAAATTTTCATTGACTACAACCTGGACTGCTGCTTGTTGATTCACCAGCAACTAAGATACCATGTAACTCATCGGATGGCGCGCTGCATTTCTGGACGAGAAATTGATTCTTAGCCATCCTGAACGGTACCTGTAGCTTTCTTGAAGGAAAGATCGCTTCCCCCCCACCACAAGCGTTAAACACTTTTCAGTTTGCAAACAGTTTTTTTTTTTTTTAATTTAGGGACTGAGTGCTGAGAGGAAGTGGAAGCACACACAAAAGAGGAAATTGCTTGACCACAATCCGGCGACCTTACAATGTGTCCTTTGTATTGTATTGTATTGTTTGTTTACCGGGGACCTAGAAACGACAGAGAGGCTCCGTCCCCGCCGCAGCCGCAGTGGTCGACAACCCCACGACGATTACCGCAGTCCACTTCACCCCACCTCCGCCGCCCCACAACGAACCACTCTTTCAGGTTTATAGTGCGGTTCGACCCCCGGTGGACACCCCCCCCCCTCCCCCACGTAACGTCTCACACCAGACGAGTGTAACCCCTATGTTTGCGTGGTAGAATAATGGTGGTGTACGCGTACGTGGAGAACTTGTTTGCACAGCAATCGCCGACATAGTGTAGCTGAGGCGGAATAAGGGGAACCAGCCCACATTCGCCGAGGCAGATGGAAAACCGCCTAAAAACCATCCACAGACTGGCCGGCTCACCGGACCTCGACGCATGTCCGCCGGGCGGATTCGTGGCGGGACCAGGCGCTCCTTCCCAGTCCGGAAAGCCGTGCGTTAGACCGCACGGAACATGTCCTTTACTGACTCTTTCCGTCTTTGAAATTCTAAGTGGGTAAATTTAAATGTTTAATTGCTCCACAGATTACTATATCTGTTCGTATGATGTAGTGTGACTCTCATGAAATGAAATGTTAGTGAGGGAGTCTACGAAATGCAAACTTGAATCTTGCTCATTGAAATTTCCGAATCTTTATCCCGAAACAGAGTTATAATGAGCCTTCTACTTTGAAGAAGTATTCGGCTACCTGTGAACATAATACGCTCCGTTTGAGTGTGTTGATCTTGTACAGGATGAGCCAAAAAGAACTTTACACCTATGGAATGATATAGAAATTTATTGAGATAAGTTACAGAATCTGTAGACATGTCATTTTGTGGAAAACAACCTCAAGTTTGATTCACGTAGTGCATCAGCACCCCATTCCGCCACCAGGAGCGTCAGTGTAGTGCACAGTTAAAGTGGCTACTTTCCCTGGTGCGGAGCGTGTTCGCTGTGTGTTTTCGTTTCATGAAACAAACTCTGCAACAACTGTTCGTGGTAAATTTGGCATCGAATACGCTAAAGAACCTCATAGCAGGCCTACAATTTACTCTTGGCACAAGAACTTTGAGATGGGTTGTCCACTCTGACATGATAAATCGCCAGGTCCCACGCGTGTTGATGATAATGTCGAACGGTTTAAGGAGAGCTATGTCCACAGTCCACAAAAATCGAACGCAATTTGCATCTCGAAAATACTGGCATTCCGCAAAAGACTGCTTGGCGAGTACTGCGTTGGCATTTACACTAGAGACCATACATATTTCCAATGGCACAGCATAATAGTGATGCAGATAAGGTTGTTCGTGGGGAATTCTGTGCGGAAATGTTGCAATGGGTAGAGGACGACGAGACATTCCTGTAGCAATGATCTTCAGCGACGATTCAACATTTCATATCAGTGGCATCGTGAAGACCCACAATTGCAGGATATGGCACAACGGAAATCTACATGCGACCCGTTTGCGACAGCCGCAGAGTTAATGTGTATTATGCCCTTAGCAAATTGAAAGTGTAAGGCTCTTTCTTCTTCATGGAGAAAACTGTCATTTGTAATGTGTAGTTGGATACGCTTGGAAATTTTTTAATTTCACAGATCGATGAAGGTGCCCGAGATGGGACTGTTTACTATCAGCAAGACGGTGCACCACCCCATTTACTCATGGAAGTTAGAGGTTTCCTCGATAATCGCTTCCCAGGTCGGTGGACTCGCCATGAAGGGCGAATCACATGACCACCTCGCTCCCCAGACTTGACACCACTGGATTTCTTCCTCTGGGGTTTCATTAAAGACAGTGTGTATGTTCCTCCGCTAACAAATTTTATTCCATTCTAACGCCTGTAATCGATGTAGAAGACAGAGATTTGTGTTGAATAATGTTTATTCAAGAAAGTACATCTCAAATAAACAAAGTCGTCCTACGACATCCAGTTCATACACACAGAAAATAACCATATCAAATTCAGTAAAATTTCATTGCGAGCGTTACGAGAGTGGTAGCAGAATCCTCAAGCTAAATAGTCATCAGACACGCGCAAACTTCTTGATCACATTACACGAACTGTTCAGCATCTCAAAATAATTCAGAGTTCATTATGACAATTTACACAGTAACACACGAGAGACAACGAGTAGAAACTCATACTCTGTCTATTCTCATATTCCGTGCGTCAAAGGGAAAAATTAAAAGTCCTGCGCCGGAGCACGTTCAGAACGCGCGAAAACTAATCCCTCCAAAAACTAAAAATCGTAGCGGCGTCCATGGCCCAGAATTAATCATCTGTATGACCAAATCACGCACGTTACCACAGGCAGGCTTGTCTTCCAGCTCAAACGTAAAAGCGCCCAAAGTCGCTCCCTTGAGCTCCTCACTCGAAAAGTGTCTGTCTCCACTTGACTTCAGCCGTGTTCTGCCACTGTCTACTCTTCATTGGCTGAAGGCCATTCTCAACAAAGATAAGACCGGCGGTCTAAAGCGTATTGTCATTGTACGCGCGGCTCCCCCCGTCGGAGGTTAGAGTCCTCCCTCGGGCATGGGTGAGTGTGTTGCCCATAGCGTAAGTTAGTTTAAGTTAAATTAAATAGTGTGTAAGCTTAGGGACCGATGACCTAAGTAGTTTGGTCCTATAAGATCTTACCACAAATTTACAATACTGGGCATTAAAATGTTACACCACGAAGATGACGTGCTACAGACGCGAAATGTAAACGACAGGAAGAAGATGCTGCGATATGCAAATGATTAGCTTTTCAGAGCATTCACACAAGGTTGACACCGGTCGCGACACCTACAACGTCCTGACACGAGGAAAGTTTCCAAGCGATTTCTCATACACAAACAGCGGTTGACCGGCGTTGCCTGCTGAAACGTTGTTGTGATGCCTCGTGTGAGGAGGAGAAATGCGTACCATCACGTTTCCGACTTTGATAAAGATCGGATTGTAGCCTATCGCGATTGCGGTTTATCGTATTGCGACATTGCTGCTCGCGTTGGCCGAGATCCAATGACTGTTAGAAGAATATGGAATCGGTGGGTTCGGGAAGGGTAATACGCAACGCAGTGCTGGATCCCAACGGCCTCGTATTACTAGCAGTCGAGATGACAGGCCTCTTATCCGTATGACTGTAACGGATAGTGCAGCCACGTCTCGATCCCTGAGTCAACAGATGAGGACGTTTGCAAGACAACAGTCATCTGCACGAACAGTTCGACGACGTTTGCAGCTCGGAGTCCATGGCTGCGGTTACCCTTGACGCTGCATCAGACAGGAGCGCCTGCTATCGTGTATTAAACGACGAACGTGGGTGCACCAATGGCAAAACGTCATTTTTTCGGATGAATCCAGGTTCTGTTTACTGCATCATGATGGTCACATCCGTGTTTGGCGACATCGCGGTGAACGCACTTTGGAAGCGTGTGTTCGTCATCGCCATACTGGCGTATCACCCGGCGTGATGGTATGGGGTCCCATTGGTTACACGTCTCGGTCACCTCTTGTTTGCATTTACGGCACTTTGAACAGTGGACGTTTCATTTCAGGTGTGGCTCTACCCTACATTCTATCCCTACGAAACCCTACATTTCAGCAGGATAATGACGACTGCATGTTGTAGGTCCTGTACGGGCCTTTCTGGATACAGAAAATGTTCGACTGCTGCCCTGGCCAGCACATTCTGCAGATCTCTCACCAATTGAAACGTCTGGTCAATGGTGGCCGATCAACTGGTTCGTCACAACACGCCAGTAACTATTCTTGATGAACTGGGGTATCGTGTTGAAGCCTGTAACCTCCCAGCAGAAATAAAAGTCTATGATAATGAAAACGAGCCAAATATTTGGTCCCCACAAAAATTATAGAATAATAATGACCCAAATGTAAACTCGACACAAAAACTGAGAAATGAAATTTGATCATTAAACCGACAATAATAGGGCAGCATCGCTGACTTTAGGCCCTGGCAGCGATGGTGAGTCATTTGGACTTGCCATGAGCAACAAATTTTTTCTTGACTAATTAACTTTACAATCACAGAATATACAGATGTAGAACATGAAGTAAATGTGATGCGCATGCACCGAATACAAAACATATTAGACAATAACAAAATGTGAGTACAAAACATATTAATAAATGACATAAGTGCACACGCACTGAAAAACTCTTTAGCATTTTCACAACAAATAAACATAATGGCAAAAAAATCATGTTGACAAGTGACATAAGTGCACATGCACTGTAGTTCAGAATATATCAGCAAATCACAAAATGTATATACAATAAGTATAAATCATGTTAGAAAAAAGATAAAAGTGCACACGCACTGTAGCTCAGAATATATCGAAAAAATGTGTAGGCCATGAATACAAATGATGTTAGCAAAAAAATGATTTTCACTATGTTACAAGAATTAGGATAGGAAAGGTAAGGATTGTATCATGGTTGTAGCACTTTAGGTTGCACGCAGCTGCACTGAAAGTCCATATCTTTCCACAGAAGTACAACACCAAGTGAGACAATCTGAAGTTCTTTTCCCAGAAGTGTTTATCAGCGTAGCCAAGACACTGAAATGTCGTAGTAATATTCCAAGTTATCATTTTGGCAGTACATCAAGTACACCAAACAGTGGGACCATAATAACGACACCATCGCTCACGGTGGTGGACATCATGTCGTGTCAACACCACGCTCTTACAAGGCACACCAACGTAGAATTAGTGCAAAAACCAAATATAGTGCTCCATGATCAGGAGGATGTACAGGACAAATGGATATTGCAGTAATTCAGGGTAGTTAGGTCAGAAGGTGAAGGACATTAAGTCACATACTAGTCTTCATTAGGAATTACATTAGTAGTTTACGGCATTCATAGCCCAGTTACTGAACATTTCTGTACCATGTATGTAGTATTACAGAAAAATGTTCATTAATTGTTTTACATAGAATATTTGCACCTATTCTTTAATTATAAATCATCAGAAGTCATTACTTTAAAACAGGAGGTAGTCAATAATAATGTTGATACTCAATCATTGGTCATCCCAATACAGTCATCATCTCTCAGTTACAAAGCATTATTAATTAATAGTATTCCAGTTACAAAGCATTATTAATCATTTGTCATTTCAATATAGTAATAATCAATATCCTTCTTTTCCTAGTTACAAAGCAATATTAAATAATCGCATTCTTTTCCCAGTTACAAAGCATAATGAATAGCATTCAGTTTCTAGTTACAAAGCATAATTAGTAGCATTCTTTTCCTAGTTACAAAGCATTGGTCATCTCAGTACAGTAATTAGTAGTATTTTCCTAGTTACAAAGCATTGGTCATCTCTATACATTAATTAGTAGTATTCATTTTTCAGGTGACATATTATTCATAGCTGATCAGCATTACTCAGAACTCTCTTAAACTGGTATCATTATTTGGGACTGGTAATACATTTTTTTGTTAGCAATGCATTGCGTTGGGTAATTATAAGGGAAAGCAAGAGAGAAAAATTTGCTTCTGGGTTGTTGGTGTAAATGAAAATGTGTAACGTCATTCGTCATAAGTCAGCTGTAGCAAGATTATGAAACAAGTAGGGTATATGTAATCACATTCATAGATGACATAGATTTAATGAACAACTGCTTATTGCACATTAATTTCATAAATAATTTCTCCTGCAAAAACATATATAAAAAATGGATTATTAAGCTGAAAGAAGAAGCGCATTTTATGCTGAAAAGTAGTGAATTTCGAATTAACAGGTAGTGAAATGTGTATAAAAATGTGTTCCATAGCTGTCCTTTCCAAAACCTTCCATCATTATACTATGCAATATAACACCTGCTGTCAAAGCGAACTGCAACAAATACTTAAATAACTATATAGCATGAATACATAACTTCCACATTATCCTCATCTGTAAAGAAAAAACTTCATTATCCATCACTTCATTATCCATATTATCATAACTCCATTATTATCATCACCTGTAAAGAAAAACTTCATTATCCATAGTAGCAAATTCTTCATAATTATTCATCAGCATTCATTATCATCTGCAAAAAATAACTTCATAACTCATTATACAACTATTCCTTATTTCTATCATATTTCATCACTAAAACTAAGATGTGTAGTTCTGTCTGACAGCCTGCATGAATCGCCTTGTATTCTGAAAGAAAAAATTAGTTAAGACTGCTATTCTACGATGTGTATAGTATATTCTTGTTAATGCTTGTTAATTCTGATCCATTTACTCTTCATCACGAAGTATTGCATTCTCTTTCGTTCATTCCGAAGGTGAAATTCCCATTTTGTTTAATTTATTTCTTTCACGCATCATTTCTTTCTGAAATTGATGAACAAAGATTAATATCTTGCATTTACATCATATACTCACTAAATAGTGACTGGTTTATGGTAACATAATTAAGCATACAGCATAACATGACAAAAAACGTAATACGTGAAAAACTTATATAGTGTTCAGAGGCAAAAATGTACTCAGTGTAACACAATGTGACAGTAAAGTAGTCACGATGTTGAGATATCATAAGGCAAAATGTCAGTCAACTGGTGTTTGCTATATCTTAACTATTTCATAGTGCATACAAACAAAACATGAAACAATCGTATGTACCTAAGAAAGACAAAAAATGTGACGTTCGTTGTGTTCAGCTTGTATGTTGTGTAGTTAATAGAGGCGAGAATTAAAGACTTTAATGGAGAGAAAATTTAATAAAATTAGTATGTCACTAGGTAGCATTGCATAATTATTCATAAGATACGTAAGTTTCTCTGGAAAAAAATGTGCACAGTCTGATATGTAACGACAAGAAGAGCTACCTGCTAACCTTACCTTGCCGGGCATTTGCCAAGAAAAAATACGGTAGTCATCAGTAAAGTAGTCATGTGAATATAATTGCATAGGTGATCATAAAAATTAGCAAATGGCATTTTAGCATGTTAAATCATAGTGTCTTCATTCAATAAAAGGTTTGATGTTTGACCAATGGTGGTTGCCTTTGGATTTTCTGGTTCTCAAAGTTTCGACGTGTACAACATTGGGGTGAGGAATGCTGCGAATCCGATATGGACCTGCGTATAGAAGTTCGAATTTACTGCACCTACCTTTTCTTTTGTTGGATAAATAGTGTGTACGTACTAATATTTTCTGTCCAATGTGAAAGTCACGGCGTGTACAAACCTGTTTTTGCTGTCTTCTCCGGCGCTCTGCGGCACGTTTGATGTTGTTCAGCGCAATGTCGATTATTTCGTGGTGTCGTAATCGACGAGATGTAGGAAAGTTTACTAATTCTGTAATTTTGTTAGGTGGTTCAACATTTTTCAGTATAACAGACGGAGATAGCACAGTGGATTCATTTGGTATGGAATTAATTACATCTTGGAATGAGAATATGTGTCTTTTGTGGCAGTATATTCTACACAGTTTACCAATTTCTTTCATTAATCGTTCACAAGGGTTCGAAGAAGCATGGTACTTGGATATATAGATCGGAGAAATGTTTCTAGCTCGTAACATGCGTGTCCATATAGCAGAACGAAATTGTGATCCATTATCGGAAATTACTTTCAACACATGCCCTACATGAAATAGAAAATGTTTTACAAATGCTTTCGAAACGGTTTTAGCAGTAGCTTTGCGTAACGGAGTGAAAGTAACAAATTTTGAAGTGAGTTCAACAGCGACAAAGATGTAGCAAAAACCTCTATTAGTTCTGGGAATCGGACCAAAAATGTCTACAGCGGCCATATGTCTCAACTTAACAGGTACAATAGGATATAATGGAGGAATATGTGAAGCCGTGTCTGACTCAGCCTTCTGGCAGATTCTACATGACGCCAAAACTCGTCGTATACGCTTCTCCATGTTGGCAAAATAACAGTTCTGTCTCAGTATAAGAAAACATTTTTTAATTCCGTAATGTGCGTAACTTAAATGAGTATACCAGATTAATTTGTTAACAAGCTCGTCAGGAATGCATAATAACCAACTGTTGGTGTCAGCATGAGAGCGGCGAAACAGAATGTCATTGCGTACAGTGTAATGGTTTCTAATCGTAACATTATTCCTATCTTGCCAAAGGTGTTTAATTTCTTTCCACACGTTGTCTTTACTCTGCTCTTGAGCTATGTCCTGTAATGACGACGAAATAAAATTTTCAAATGCAACTTGTTGAAAGTACATAACGCTGGAATTTGCCTTGCAGAAGCTGGCTGCGATTTCCCGCTGACCGCCGCTGAGAGAACGAGACAGCGCGTCTGCTATAATACCGTGTGTGCCGGGAATGTGAACAACTGTGAAATTAAATTCCTGTAGATAAAGTTTCCATCTACTGAGTCTGTCGTGTGTAAATTTAGCCGAAAGCAAAAATTGTATTGCTCTATGGTCTGTGTAAACGATGGTATGTCTTCCATAAAGAAAGTGCCGAAATCTCGTGAAAGACCAAACAACACATAATGTTTCCAGTTCTGTGACAGAATAATTACCTTCAGCAGGTGACAGAATGCGGCTTGCAAATGCGATGTTTTTAATTACAGTTGAGCCATCTTCTTCAATTTCCTGGAAAAAAAAGTACGCCTAAAGCGGTGTTAGAACTATCGGTGGCAATGGAAAAATTTCTGGTAAGATCTGGGTGCGATAAAAGTGGTGCATTCAACAGAGCATGTTTCAGGTTCATAAATTCAGAATGTGCTTGCTTATCCCAGGACCAAATAGTGTTTTTACCTCTCAATTGGCATAATCTAGGTGTGTCTAAAGGGGAGTGATTAAAAAATACGAAAAAAGTTAATTAAACCCAAAAAGCTGCGTAGTTGTTTTTTCGTCGTAGGAACAGTAATGTCACGTAAAGCTTGAGGTTTTTCCGGATCAGGCGCAATGCCTTCTGCTGAAATTACATGTCCAAGAAATTTTATAGTTTTGCCAAAATGCGATTTACTGAGGTTAACTGTGAGTCCTTGTGCACGAAAAGTTTGCAACAGTCGTTCTAGAATCAGATTGTGTTCAGACCAGTTAGCTTCTGCAATAAGAATGTCGTCTACGTACGTTGTAACTCTGTCTTTAAGCTCTGTCGGAAGTATTGTATTCAAACCACGAATAAAGGCTGCAGAAGAAATAGTTAAACCGAATGGTAATTTGCAAAATTGATAACAGTCGCCAAAACAGAGAAATGCTGTGTACTTTCTGCAGTTCGGATGGAGCTGAATTTGCCAAAATCCCGATTTTAGATCTAATGTAGAATAAATAGCAGTACCGTGAAATTTCTGTAGAAGTTCCTCTAATGTCTGTGGTCGATCCGTTTCATTAATAATTATGTCATTGATGTGACGTGAATCAAGTACGAGGCGAAGTGAGCCATCCTTTTTCTTGACAATATGTAGCGGGTTTATGTACGGACTAACTGCCGGTTCAATAATTCCTTGGTCAAGCATATCCTGCAATTCTTTTTTAACTTGTTCTCTGTGGATATATGGAATGGGATAATGCTTTGCTTTAAATGTGTCGTGCTGTTTCACTTGAAATTCATACATAAAACCGGACATAGTACCGGGAATGTTGTCGAAAACTGGAGCTTGCTGTAAAAGAATTTTGTGTAGTTGCGTGCGTTCGTCGTCTGTTTTTGCACTGCTTTGTTTAACTTTATCAGAAATCATCTGCATTACGTCGTGGTCAGCTTCGTCTGGAGTGTTATAGTTATGTACGTACGTATCCGTGGACAATGTGGAATTACAGTCTATGCCACGAGATACGGAAATGACCTCTGTACAATTAATTGTTTGTTCTTCCGCAGATAAAGAGTGCTGAAATTCTAAAGCCAACTGTACATTTTCATCCTTCAACATTAAACAGGAATTCTGAAAGTCGATAACTGTGTCTTGTTGTACCAGAAAATTCGTACCTAAAATAACGTCTGTTGTCAATAAAGGAACAATCCAAAAATTTGAGTGAAATGTGTGACCTGCAATACAAAATGATAAATGTGTCTGTAATTTAACATCTACTCCTTGACTCGACACTGCTCCTTTCACTTTCGTTTTGCCTAATGGTAATGTAGGATAGGTATTCTCTTTGTTACACTCGTTAAAAGTTTCTTCATTTATTACTGACATAGGTGATCCGGAATCGATTACTGCTGAAAATATCAATGATCCTATTTTAATTTCGATGACAGGATGTGAAATGGATTTTTGCACAATTGGTCTTTCCTGCAAAAGAGTGTCTCGGATACCGTCAAAAGTAATCACATTTTCGTGAACAACATTATGCGTGTCTAAAGTAGTGCTTGTGTTGCTGGAAGATGCGATCTGTACAGTATCTAGTCAAATTCTATCTGACGTGTCATTGTCAGGACGATTCTGTGGCATTTCGACTATTTGAACTGTTCTATTATTTCTTCCAGTCGTATTACGTTCTGGATGATACCTACTGTTGGGTTCATTCATCAGAATATGTTGTTGCTGATCATTCTGCTGCTGGTAGGACCGACTGTTATTAAACGTATGTTGGTAATTATGCTCATTGTTTTTACGTCTGTCGTGATAGTCATTCCTATACGGTGCATTGCGATAGGAATTGAAATACTGTCTTTTCTGCACGTAGTTATTTCCTTGCTGGCGTGCGTTACTATTTGTTGTACCTGGGACTATACGTGCACGCGGCGAAACATTAAAGATTGGTTGACCTTGTAGACTACATTGTTGGTTAGGTATGCTAACCGGCTGGCTTTCATGCTGTTGCGGTGAAAAACGTCTATTGTTACCAAAATGTGGTTCCTGTTGCTCATAATTTTGACGATACTGATAATTAAAATTTTGCCTGTTATTAAAGTTCTGTTGGTTGTCGTTCCTGAAGCGTCTATTACCTTTACTATTGAAATTGCGTGACTGATCGTAATTACTGTAAGTTTGTTGGCCTTGGTTATTATATGAAAAACTTTTGTTTACGAAGGAATAATCTGATTGCTGCACTTCTAAAAGCTGCAGCAGATCCCTGAATGCCGAAATATTTTCTTTTTGCTGACCCGTTAAAAGTGGCACTCTTCATGATCGTGGCAATTTAGAAATACATAATTGAATGAGTGCAGATTCACTGTATGGTTCACTTAGGTACTGGTTTTGTTGGACCACATGCTCAAAAAATTGCGTGACACTGGGAAAATTTGAGTTCTCATAATTTGGCAAACTAATTAATTGATCCTTAATTCCGTGCTGTGTCGTCTTCGACCAGTACGCTGACAGAAAAGCATTTTGAAATTCTTATACCGAATAACATTGTCTCGCGATTGGTCTCATACGAGTTGCCGGTTCGCCTTCCAAAAAACTACAAATAAATTCAAGTTTATGTGTTACAGGCCAAGTCGGTGGAAAAGCAAAGCTAAATTGTTGTATCCAATCCAGAGGGTGAATCTGTGTTCTGTCATTTTTAAATACTTTAAATTTTCTCACTGATAGAAAACGTTTGTAATCAAAATTATCATCTCTGTATGACGGAACAGGTTCAGGATTGTATGGGAATCTGTTTGATTGTGACTGTTCTGAATCTCTCACGTACACTCTGTAGATTACCTAAATTATACGCGCTGCGTGAGTCTGACAAATGTTCGCAAAGTGGCGTCTGCTGTGATGTGTCATAAACTGAAAATTTTTTTTACATCTGTTACCTCTTGCTATAAACTTGACAATTTTCTACGCAATGTATTATTAGACGAATCGATCTCATTGATTGTCTGCTGTAAATTTTGGAATTCAGGTGTTTGGTTAAACAAAATCGGTGCAGAATCGTCTGATTTGCTGTCATTATTACTTTCAATAACATCAATACGACTGGCCAATTCATTACATTTTTCAGTCAGTATTTTTACCTGATCATCGGTTTTAGTGTCAGAGGCAATAATCTGTTTTTGCATTTTACGTGTGGTTTCGTTCAGTTTTTTAACGTCTGCTTTAATGACATTGGAATCCTGTGTTAGTTCTAATTGTTCGAGTCTGTCTGTCACTGTCTGAAAGTCTGCTGTGTGTTTGTCTGTTTTTGATTTAAGATCAGAAATTTCATGACGTAATTCAGTGTTCAACTGTTCGATGGTATTAATTTTGTCCGATACTGTAGCAATATTGTTGTCTACATATGTTTTTGCCTTCGTAAACATTTTACATTTGTCTTCTTGTCTTTGAGCAGTGATTGTTTCCATGACTTGACGTTTTACTTTATTTTGATCCTGTATAAATTTGCGGAAACGCGTATCACTGTTTTGTATGTGGTGATTAAAACGTTCGTCAATCTGAGTGTTCTGTTGGTCGAATTTCGCGTCTATCTTTGCATCCATTGTGCGCGAAAGTTCTGCTGTCATTAGTCTAAACTCGTCGCGTAATTGTGTCGCTTTTTCAGAGCATTTTTTACCGACTGCACTAATTTCGTCTGAGTGATTCTGTTGTAGCTGTTTGCATATCCCTTAATTCTTGAGCAACCGATCTAATTTCTTCGCTACTTTTCCTAGCGCACTTCTCAATTTTTTCATGTAATCATTCCTTAGTATCTTGACACTGCGCGGCAATGGCTCTAAGCTGTTCACTAAGCTGTCTGGAATTGTTGTCTAATTTTTCACTAAGGTTGTTTTGTTTTACACTCTGTTGTTTGAAATCTTCCCTAAGTTGTTTGAGATCTTCATTCTGTTGTTTAGAATTGTTATCAAGTTGTTTGAAATTTTCACTAAATTGCTGTTTGAGATTCTCACTTTGTTGTTGTAGCAATCTTGCCATAATTTGTACCAAGTCAAAATTAGCATTTCTATTCTCTGTGCTGTTTAATGGTGTACCTGCAATTGTCACGTTTTGTGTGACCATTTGGTCATTCTGTAATTCACAAAAAGGTTTACTTATCGGATGCGTACTGTTAGTCACTACCTCGGAATTAAATAAATCTGTCGTATTCTGATTACACTGTTCATTCTCATTAGAAAAAGTTGTCTGTTCATTACCTAAATTTTGCAAACCGGGTGTTTCAAGCTGGGCTGCGCACATTGCAACAGAACGCCCCGCGTCATCGTCGTCAAATTATCAGATGACACAATTGAATTCATTTGTTCATGACTAGGATGACTGTCAGTAAACGGTGGATTGTCATCATTATATTGCGTGTCGCAAGTACTATCGGTGAAGTTATTTAAGTCGGTTATTTCATTCATTATACCTCGCGATGTACTATTAATAGTTTTTCGCGGCATTTTTACACAAGTCACAATTATTCAACAATGAAACAAAGACAATACAAAATGCAACAAACACAAATACAACAAAGAGCAACGAATTGCCGAAGATCTGAGGAAAGAAAGTCACAAAATTAGTAAAAGCGTTGCGCCAAAATGCTAATTACATTTAAGTATATAAGAGCAGATATCTGACTACTTTTCAGAAGATTCTCAAAGAAATACGATCCTGGACCGGATGTCGCCAAGTGTAACCTCCCCGCAGAAATAAAAGAAATTTATATTTAAATGTTAAAGGACATCGTGCTAAACGTAACCTCCCAGCAGAAATAAAAGAAAAGTCTATGATCATGAAAACGAGCCAAATATTTGGTCCCCACAAAAATTATAGAATAATAATGACCCAAATGTAAACTCGACACAAAAATTGAGAAATGAAATTTAATCATTAAACCGACAATAATAGGGCAGCATCACTGACTTTAGGCCCTGTGCAATAATTAATCTGATAAATTGATTCTGGGAGGAAAAGCATAGGAAATATTGTTTCAATTGGAATGATTCTTTTCTTAAAAACGATTGCTTTGAACAAATTAATTACAATTAACATACATTACATTATCAGATGTGCGCAATGCTGCTTCATTACCTTATTTAACAATATACCTCGTCCCGAACCTTGACCAGAGATGTAAAGGCCGCACGCCGCCGATCCATGCCGAGGCCCGCTCAGTACTACCGTCCACTCGCTACTACAGTCGGCTGACTACTACCGACTCATTGCAGCTCGCAACTTCCTATTCGCTCTGCCGACTCCACACACACTACTTCCGGCCGAGTCCAACTCGCAACTGCACCAGACTACTACTGCCGACAGAATGCTACTCGCAACTGAACTCTCGCGCAGTCTAGCAACGATAAACAACTCTCTGGTCAGAGACTCTGTCATGCCTCGCCATCGCTGTTACTGAATACATACGCGTTTCAAGCTGCATGGGCAGCTGTACCTCTACAGGCCATCCAAGCTCTGTTTGACTCAATGCCCAGGCGTATCAAGGCCTTTATTACCCAAATTGCGTGAAAATATAATCACATGTCAGTTCTAGTATAATATATTTGTCCAATGAATACCCGTTTATCATGTGCATTTCTTCTTGGTGTAGCTATTTTTATGGCCAGTAGTGTAGAATTCACCAAAGATACATCATCCTTATGCCCTCAGAGATAATTTTACGCAACTTGACCATTTCCCACATTAAAATGATATACTAGAACAATATTTAAATAAAGAAATGTTATAAACATTCAGTCCTACTCAAGCGTTGCGCAATAGGGTTTGTTGACAAATTAATAAGCCTGTTTTCTTATAGAAGTACATTCACATTAAATGAAGACAGATTGTCATTAAATATTGCTTAAACAATTATTTACACCCGCATGATAATATCGTCTTTTGAGACTCCTCACAGTAGTGGTGTCAACTAAAACATGCAATTGAGTCTTCTTAAATCCCCATGATTTTACATCAGCAACCGTAATCAACATCTAAATAAATATCTGGTATAATTAGTAATATACTCATTAAGTAAATACACAAAAACGACAAGATATGTTGTACTCATGTTGCAATCATTTTCTGTGTTATTGTCGATGATACGGTATTCTGACAAATATTTGCTTAATGAAAAAGATGTCAAAGACATCAAAATAAATAGATCCAGATGAGCGGCATGCAGGGACGTTAGCCACAGTGCAATGCTTTGGTGTAAGATATCGGTTGTTGAAATCTCATGAAGCATTTAGGAGTTGTTAATTCTAAGGTTCAGTTTGAAAATGCTTAAACACTTTAAAGTATTATCCTCTGTATTTTTGAAAATATTGACAAAATTGTTACGTCACTGGATGCACCTCATATTTCTGAGATAGCAGATATATTCAGATTTGCTTTATTTCTTGACTGTGATTTATTGTACGATTTCTGAGAGATGTCCACCGGCAGCCAAACTTCACAATAACCCTCGGTTCGGTGTGGGGCGGCAGAGGCAGAGGGGTGAAGTGGACTGGGGTAGTCGTCGTGGGGTTGTGGATCACTGCGGCTGCGGCGGGGTCGGGGCCCCTCCGTCGTTTCTAGGTCCCCAGTTAACATACAATACAATACAATACATACAAGGTTTACGAGTGTCTTTACAATTTATAACATAAATGTTCAAACTTCGTATTATCTTTAGCTTGTCTTATGTTTGGTTTCGTCCAGTCACGTCTGCTTGTTTGGGTTTAGACTTGGCTACCAGGTTTTGGCTAGTCTTGGTTACTTGTGTTTACCTCTTCTTGTGTGGTTATTTTTTACTTGTTCTGTTTGTGTCGATATTTCTTGCTTTTCTTTGTTTTGGTTTGGTTTGGTTTGGTTTGTTTTGTGTGTAGAAATGAGTCGTCTACTTCTAATTAAGTGCATTTTACGCTAGTTATTCAAAATCGAAGGTCTCCAGAGGAAAGATATTGGACATAATATTATTCTGCTAGCTGTTGCAATCGCTGTAACGTCGGGGCTGTATTTTGAGAACCGTAACTTTGCTAAGAAAGCCAACTTGTCATCTTTAGAGACCAAAAATTTAAAAGGAATAAAAACACTAGAAGATGTAAAACTGAAATTATGGGGACAAGAATCAACACCAAAACCGAAAGCTAATTATCTTGGAGTAACTATGGATACTAGATTATGATGGAAGTCTCACATAGACAAACAAAAAGCAACACGACCACTCGGAATCTTAAACCTAATTAAAGAACACTGGGACGGCGCTCCAAACGATACATTAGCACATACATAAAAAACTTTCGTTAAACCAGTATTCGAATATGCTGCGCCCGTCTACATGGCTAACAAAAACCAAACAAAAATTATTTGGCACAGAAAGAAGAATATTGAGATTTGCTACAGGATCTAGCACACATTCCAAACAACGCCATATACGAAATAGCCAAAATAAAACTATTAAACACCATATTCAGCTTACTAGTGGAATCGGGCTTAACACACTGAGTACCAAAACGTATCGACTGAACTACATCAATGTAAAATAGTTGTTTTCAATTTTCCAAGATTTCAGTACCCTTACCTGACACATACAACAGAACAATGTTTAAATACACAAGGGAAATAGACGAAGAACAGGACTGCAGACAGCATCAGCCAGCAATATCAACCATCTCTTAAAAGCAAGCCAAGAAAGACAAACTAGGAAACAGCTATCAAATGCAGTGTTTATTAAATAATCCCAGATGGGGCTTTAGAGGGGTTTCCCCCACTTGTAATATGATGTCAGAATTTTCTTTATCACTTCTAACCAAAACCTATACATTCAAAGCCTCCTTTGTCTCCATCAATAAATAAATGGGATAGTAATCGACTAAACCTAGGACTGAAAACACCATAGGCTCTATCGTTAGCCCACTCTCTGACATCAGGTACGAGAATGAACACTGTACTGAAGAAACACTTAACAGACCTAGGAAAACTGAAATATTCATTTTCCAACAACAGTTCCATTCCGTGCTTTACTGTCACCATTTTTTTTTACATACTGTAGGCTACAAATGGCAGCTAATAATTGGGAAGAATATTTTATTTATTTATTTAACCTGATGTGATGAGAGCTATCAGGCTCTCTCCCGTACAGTACATATTGTATCATAACTACCTAATAAATTAACAATTTTAGCGTGACCACTGCCATTACAATGATTTGAGTGTCTGCAGTGGCGGTGTGACTAAACTGTACTGACTATGAACTAAAATAGCTAATTTTTTCATTCCAGAAAGAAATTTTCCCTATGTGGCGGAGTGTGCGTTGATATGAAACTTCCTGGCAGTTTAAAACTCTGTGGTATTACTTGCGCTACTGAGGCTGCAGCCATTAATAGTGACAAAGGTAATAACAAGAATAATGACAATGACAATAATTCTGACATTAATAAAAATAATTATAGTGGCAGATAAAAGAAGAATTTACAGGTCTACAAATTAGATGTTTCCGATATACGGATTTCTGGGAAAAGCAAATTTAAGGAGGCGATATCGGCTAACAACAATGGGAAATGAGGAAGATCAGGAGGGGAAGAGGGATGTACAAGGGAAACGAGTGCGTACAGGACAATGGTAATCTTATTGTTTATTTAACGGATATGTCATCACCTGTCTCCTGAAACTGGAGATGCTATTTGGTTCTCTAATATAATGCGGGAGGTTGTTCCAGAAAGGTAGCTGGACGGTGGAGTAGGACGGAAAGGATTTTGCTCTGATAGGTACAGGTGTTTCTGCCGTGTCGTTCGGATAAGAGAGCTAAGGTCGAGGAGAGAGACGAGGGACAGTGTTCACTGATGAACCAGTCGAGAAGACAGTGTGTTTGGGAATCTCTAGCAACGTATTATACCAAGATTAATCTGCAACAAAAACCAACGCGATGGGCTTCTAAGGGAAATGACTCCTGACATCTAAAATAGTTATAAACTGTAAAACAAGTACGCAATTTCAGTTAGTTAGTGTGTAATTTACATTGCTGTGAAAGAAAGAATATTAAAACATAAAAAACAATAATCAGTTAACTTGGGTACAGTTAACAGGATGTTAAGGGGTGAAAGAAACAAACAAAAATCAATTATTATCAAGTGTTAAGGTAAGGCATCGAGCACAGTACACTAAACAGATCAGACTAGAAAAGCAGAAGTATGTTTAGAGTTTAACGTCCCATCGACAGCGAAATAGAGACGCAGCAGACTACCATTAACTGCTTACAAGTCGCTGAGATTAAATTTTTAAGATCTGAGGCAAGCTATAGACTCTACGTTAAAAAACGTAATGCTATACTTCTAGGATGTGACTATCTTAAATATAAATGATACTATATTAAATATAAATGATACTATATTAAACAGTTAGATGGGTAGATCACATAACTAATGAGGAAGTATTGAATAGGATTGGGGAGAAGAGAAGTTTGTGGCACAACTTGACCAGAAGAAGGGATCGGTTGGTAGGACATGTTCTGAGGCATCAAGGGATCACCAATTTAGTATTTGAGGGCAGCGTGGAGGGTAAAAATCATAGGGGGAGACCAAGAGATGAATACACTAAGCAGATTCAGAAGGATGTAGGTTGCAGTAGGTACTGGGAGATGAAGCTTGCACAGGATAGAGTAGCATGGAGAGCTGCATCAAACCAGTCTCAGGACTGAAGACCACCACAACAACAACAACAACAACAACAACATATTAAACAGTAACCTACAACAGAAGGAAGTGTTGAACTAACGGGCAATAAGTGACGTTAAAAAGTTTTGGTTCGAGTATAGCCCAAACGACGACAGAATTTAGGACGCGCAGCATGATGGAAGGACGATTTCCCTTGAAGAAGGATCAGATTTTAATTATGATAATTATGACGATGACGATAGTAAGGTTAGTATAGCGTAAGTCTTTTCATCTCTTGACTGTATTGCTAGAAGCTAGTTAATTCAGTTTTACATATTTGCAGCCTGCTTGTTAGAAATATGTGTTCATTTCAGAATGTATCATTTATAGATTTAGGCTCAGACACACAAAAATAATGAAATAGCCACACAGTTTTTAGCTGTCTGTATTTGAGAAGAACCACAGAGAATCTTTGTGCTGCTTGGAGAGGTGCACTTCCGAGTATGAATCAGAGGTTGGACATACGGTTTTGTAGCATGAAACACTGTGTCCACCCGGTTCTCAGGTGTAACATTCCAATCAAAATCTCCGTACCCAGAAATCCTCAGAACATTTCAAGCGCAGGAAGCGAGACTGCGATAGAGCCTCACCTGCCCCTGAGCAAATGTTATCGCCAATACTCAGAAGAGAGAGCGGAAATTTATTTTTCAGTTGTCACAGGTTATCGAATTCGCGAGGAGAACATCTCTTTCATCGCGCGTTCGACCACACATCCTTTCCACTCTCACAGAGAAAAGAAAACATCCGCGAAGGTCTGTATTCTCTTGGATTACGTCCTCTAGATTGGACACTTCTTAATGCTACGGTGGCTAACATTGTTTCAATTGGAGATGAAATATATAACTGCAAATACACTCCTGGAAATGGAAAAAAGAACACATTGACACCGGTGTGTCAGACCCACCATACTTGGTCCGGACACTGCGAGAGGGCTGTACAAGCAATGATCACACGCACGGCACAGCGGACACACCAGGAACCGCGGTGTTGGCCGTCGAATGGCGCTAGCTGCGCAGCATTTGTGCACCGCCGCCGTCAGTGTCAGCCAGTTTGCCGTGGCATACGGAGCTCCATCGCAGTCTTTTAACACTGGTAGCATGCCGCGACACCGTGGACGTGAACCGTATGTGGAGTTGACGGACTTTGAGCGAGGGCGTATAGTGGGCATGCGGGAGGCCGGGTGGACGTACCGCCGAATTGCTCAACACGTGGGGCGTGAGGTCTCCACAGTACATCGATGTTGTCGCCAGTGGTCGGCGGAAGGTGCACGTGCCCGTCGACCTGGGACCGGACCGCAGCGACGCACGGATGCACGCCAAGACCGTAGGATCCTACGCAGTGCCGTAGGGGACCGCACCGCCACTTCCCAGCAAATTACGGACACTGTTGCTCCTGGGGTATCGGCGAGGACTATTCGCAACCGTCTCCATGAAGCTGGGCTACGGTCCCGCACACCGTTAGGCCGTCTTCCGCTCACGCCCCAACATCGTGCAGCCCGCCTCCAGTGGTGTCGCGACAGGCGTGAATGGAGGGACGAATGGAGACGTGTCGTCTTCAGCGATGAGAGTCGCTTCTGCCTTGGTGCCAATGATG
This sequence comes from Schistocerca americana, assembly GCF_021461395.2. NCBI lineage: Eukaryota > Metazoa > Arthropoda > Insecta > Orthoptera > Acrididae > Schistocerca > Schistocerca americana. The sequence goes on along the minus strand of NC_060121.1, from coordinate 922,864,039 downwards.
GTCGTATGCGTGTTTGGCGCCGTGCAGGTGAGCGCCACAATCAGGACTGCATACGACCGAGGCACACAGGGCCAACACCCGGCATCATGGTGTGGGGAGCGATCTCCTACACTGGCCGTACACCACTGGTGATCGTCGAGGGGACACTGAATAGTGCACGGTACATCCAAACCGTCATCGAACCCATCGTTCTACCATTCCTAGACCGGCAAGGGAACTTGCTGTTCCAACAGGACAATGCACGTCCGCATGTATCCCGTGCCACCCAACGTGCTCTAGAAGGTGTACGTCAACTACCCTGGCCAGCAAGATCTCCGGATCTGTCCCCCATTGAGCATGTTTGGGACTGGATGAAGCGTCGTCTTACGCGGTCTGCACGTCCAGCACGAACGCTGGTCCAACTGAGGCGCCAGGTGGAAATGACATGGCAAGCCGTTCCACAGGACTACATCCAGCATCTCTACGATCGTCTCCATGGGAGAATAGCAGCCTGCATTGCTGCGAAAGGTGGATATACACTGTACTAGTGCCGACATTGTGCATGCTCTGTTGCCTGTGTCTATGTGCCTGTGGTTCTGTCAGTGTGATCATGTGATGTATCTGACCCCAGGAATGTGTCAATAAAGTTTCCCCTTTCTGGGACAATGAATTCACGGTGTTCTTATTTCAATTTCAAGGAGTGTATTTGGAATCGTGCAGCTTCAACGTTTCGCACTAGACGCGTCAGACACCGTACTTCCGTCCTTTAATGTCTAAGAAGAGGCTAACTCTACAGTTTTACCTTCCGTCGGTATCATTGGAGAAAGGACATTAATTGGGAGAGAACAAGAAAATGGAGTGTGTCGATTGTGGTCTTGTTGAGCTAATTGGTATTAACGTCTGTTATTGTAGGAGAACTACATCAGGCCAAGCCTGACCATCCTGAATGAAATGCCAGCGCATCACTAGACTCTCAAATTTTTACGAATTTTGCAATAGGTATATAACAATCATTGTGAGTAATTATCTCCTGTCATTTGAAAAATTCCTTTTGCAACACCTGCATAGAAAAATGATAAAATATTCGAAAACAAATTATGTAGTGCAAGTGAGGAACCAAGAAGGGAATGATCGCTTTCTTAGACGTTTCTATCACGTTCGCAATGTGTCAATTTGTAATGAAAGAGATACGTATAGGAATAGGTGGCATAATGGACGGGCACTTCGTTTTTTGTTCTTAGTGCCACAATTTCTTTTCTGTCTTCTTTACACTTGCTGAGCACATGGCGTGAGTTGTCTTTCACTTATTTTTCAGACATTTTTTCGAAATGTTATGTATAACACTTAAAAAGTAATTTTTTTATGGAACCTCACACAAATCTACCGAAAAAAAGTTGTACTTGTGATATGAGTCCCATGGGATAAATTCCAAAAATTAAACAAAAAATACAAGAAAGACCCTTATATTAAATTCAATATTGTTATAAGATTAAACAGTGTAGAAATCTCCTTCAAGACTGTCCCCATATTTTGCCATATTTTCTAGGCTCACTCCTTGGTCGGCAGCGTTTTTATAGCTCTTATCGTGTCTTGTTCATCCCAAGACTTTTACTTGTTTTTTACTATGCATCAACTCTACACGAGACTTCCGCAACACAAAATTAAACAGAAGTTCATTACTAATTATAATTTGTGGCCTTCTATATAGTGAGCTGAAATTGCCAGCACTAAAGGGGTTCATAATACCAACGTCTCTATCTTTTAAATCAAAAATCATTCATCGCCTAACGTTAGGTATACAGTAAAACATTGATACTGAAATACAACTCTTCATATACATGTAAAATAAAAGGAAAATATCATAATGAGTATTTATATAGGCGTAGCCGAAGTAATATTGGCACAAACTGCTACCTCTAAAAGTTCTTTCGGCGGTGAAAACAAAATAACCTCACTGCTGCGTCAGTGGCACAGAACACCAGAGTATGAGGAGCACAAGGCCCATCTTATGATAAGGAAACAGTGCTCCAAGTGGCCTGGCAGTGAACTTTGAATAGAGAAAACATGGCGTGAAAACCCGTATTTTTAATTCGAAATTCGCAATTTAAATGACTTTGTTTTTCATTTTTAGTTTATCAGTGGGCCTTGTTGTCTGTGAGTAAAGTGCGTGTCTGGAAACAGAAAGGTGTTTGCTCTGTAGCACATGTCAGAACATAAAAATCATCTGACATGGCATTACACAGAAACTAGTTTCACCGCATTGTGTTCCTGATTACGACTTCTTGTGTGTGTTGCACTCTTTCAACTAAATTGTGACTTTGTTGCTCACGCTCTGCCTTATTTTTTCATGCATCCCTAATATTGTGTGGAATAAATGATTCCATGTTTGGTTTTGTTTCATATAAAACGGAAGCCGATTTCATCGCACAGCCGCTACGAATCCATGTGTGAACTGCTTGATTTAAATGCGCTGTAAGTATATTGCTCGTATTCTACTTCATTTTAGTTCACATCTGTTTCTCGTACTTTCTCGAATTTAATGGAGAACTCTGCTAGCAGCTTTTGACAGAAATTGTATACAATTTTATTACATCTTGTCTCTGATTTTAATATTATTGCGTCTTGTTACAGAATGAGTACGTATTTCTGCTTTGAATGGTGCTGCTTTTCACCGCTGAATATGCTTTGTAGTCTTAGCGATGAAGGCATTCTTCCTTGCAAAGCGTAAAACTGCAACAGTTGTTCTGAAATTGTGTTCGTAAGCTCTAATTGGTATTACAGATAATACATTTTAGCAGATGTCAGTGTACTGCATCCATTCTCTCACCATAACGAACATTTTCCACGAACAATACGAGACTGGAATAGAAGGTAGAACCGATAGCGGTACCCAGGGTACCCTTCGCCACACGCCGTCAGGTGGAGTATGGATGTAGATGTAGATAGTAATCAGTCTCGCACTTTTATGATTGGATCTGCTAGTGAATACTGTGTACCTAGAATTTACTAAATGCAGTAGCATTTATTACGGTGAAAGTACGTTCACGCCGTACCACACAATTCCATGTACAAATATGCAGTTCGATGTAGAGGATTTTTGCTACACAATGATACCTGGCACAAGAACTGTGCACTTTGTCACTAATGCTACAAAGAATACTCAGAGGCGAGAACAAACACCATTCAAATCAGGAATATATATTCATTTCATGGGAAATAGTAAAGTTGAATACCAATTGTGTCAAAATTTGCTATCATAAAGTTCTCCGTTAAATGCAAGAAAGTACGAAAAACGGATGCGGAAATTGATATGATGAACTGATAAACTTGCAGCGCTCCAAGCGGCCTGACAGCGAAGCAAGGTCGTGTAAGTCCTTGTAGGAGTTTCATCCCCATGAAGGTAAAAGACGAAGGGAGTTGCCATTACGTCACAAACTCGAAGCCCACGTCTGCCATGTTATGTAGCCCAAAACATTAGGTTTGCAGCGTTTATACTTCAATGATTCACCGGCATGATACTTCCACGTGATGTCATTCTGACGTGCCCGTGCCCAGTTTTGACGATATCTGTCGGCTTTAGTGGTCGTAAATAGCATCGAGTGCTTTTATTGTGCGGGGAAGTAGTTCTTTGTCAAAAATGCTAGATTGCGTCGTTCACGAGTGTACTAATTGATCCGATCATAACCTAAAGTTTAAAACAAAGACATTTCATTCGTAAGTGGAGCCATTCAAGCAATATTTCTCTTGCATACATGAATTATGTTTGAGCTGTTTACACATAATCTTTCCTGTGTTTTTCATTGCCTACCAAACCGCAATGGCTCCAGCATCCGAAACACACCCTATTAACGGTCTCGTCCGCGCACAACGAACGTGTGGGGCGGCGGGTTAAGTTATAAGGTTGTTATTTGTTCAGTTTGCCGTCTTGCTCACGCGAGCCTGATAACTAATTTTGTGGTCAGCCAGAATGCGAAGGGAAACATGCTGACCTTAGTTCCCAGTCTGCACGACCACATTCCGATCCAGCCCACTGAAAGAAAAGTTTGTATCCTCCTTCTACTTCGCGGGATCAGGACTATAATTTTAAATGAAAGTATAAAGTTCCACTTAATACTTATATTGAGCAAAGATTTTCACGTACAACACTGGAAATTGACGATGTTCAATTGAAAATAAATTTTTCTATCATAAACAGCACATTTAACAGTGCAGAGGCGACCTCTACGGTACGTTCCTACCAGATTGTCTTTCGCCCTGACTAATAATACTCAAATGAAAGTTTGCAATAAATGTTCAAAAGTAATTCTCGCCATAAAAGTGGAAATAATAGTCGTCACTTGCCACGCGGATTTGTAATTCTCACGGACGGCACACTAACAGTTACTTTAGCGAATTCTAAGCGATCCTGGACGGTGTGCAGTCCTCGCGAGTTCACTACCCGTTTTTACCGCAAATACGCGATCCGTCACAGTCCGGCTCTGACGTCATCCGAGGCAGAGCGCGACCAGACGTTTAACTGACGTGGATCTTACGGTGGTTGAGCGTGAAGTGAATCTCCGTCCTGCCTCTCGGGCTGTATTTAGATGCCGGAGCGGACGGCCGAGGGAACATCTGTTGTCTATGGCTATCTGCATACTGCAGCAGCCTCCGAACTACCGCTTTCTCGAACACACAATAAATAACATAGTTAAAAATTAATTTAGAAACTTCTTCATTTTTCTTGTATTCAGATAAGTTGTTTGAAAGCACAGAGAACGTTTCAGCTCGCTTAAATAAAAACTTTCCCTTATAAAGTTTTTATACTGAAACTACATCTACATCTACATCTACATTGATACTCCGCAAGCCACCCAACGGTGTGTGGCGGAGGGCACTTTACGTGCCACTGTCATTACCTCCCTTTCCTGTTCCAGTCGCGTATGGTTCGCGGGAAGAACGACTGTCTGAAAGCCTCCGTGCGCGCTCTAATCTCTCTAATTTTACATTCGTGATCTCCTCGGGAAGTATAAGTAGGGGGAAGCAATATATTCGATACCTCATCCAGAAACGCACCCTCTCGAAACCTGGCGAGCAAGCTACACCGCGATGCAGAGCGCCTCTCTTGCAGAGTCTGCCACTTGAGTTTATTAAACATCTCCGTAACGCTATCACGGTTACCAAATAACCCAGTAACGAAACGCGCCGCTCTTCTTTGGATCTTCTCTATCTCCTCCGTCAACCCGACCTGGTACGGATCCCACACTGATGAGCAATACTCAAGTATAGGTCGAACGAGTGTTTTGTAAGCCACCTCCTTTGTTGATGGACTACATTTTCTAAGCACTCTCCCAATGAATCTCAACCTGGTACCCGCCTTACCAACAATTAGTTTTATATGGATTCCACTTCAAATCGTTCCGTACGCATACTCCCAGATATTTTACAGAAGTAACTGCTACCAGTGTTTGTTCCGCTATCATATAATCATACAATAAAGGATCCTTCTTTCTATGTATTCGCAATACATTACATTTGTCTATGTTAAGGGTCAGTTGCCACTCCCTGCACCAAGTGCCTATCCGCTGCAGATCTTCCTGTATTTCGCTGCAATTTTCTAATGCAGCAACTTCTCTGTATACTACAGCATCATCCGCGAAAAGCCGCATGGAACTTCCGACACTATCTACTAAGTCATTTATATATATTGTGAAAAGCAATGGTCCCATAACACTCCCCTGTGGCACGCCAGAGGTTACTTTAACGTCTGTAGACGTCTCTCCATTGATAACAACATGCTGTGTTCTGTTTGCTAAAAACTCTTCAATCCAGCCACACAGCTGGTCTGATATTCCGTAGGCTCTTACTTTGTTTATCAGGCGACAGTGCGGAACTGTATCGAACGCCTTCCGGAAGTCAAGAAAAATAGCATCTACCTGGGAGCCTGTATCTAATATTTTCTGGGTCTCATGAACAAATAAGGCGAGTTGGGTCTCACACGATTGCTGTTTCCGGAATCCATGTTGATTCCTACATAGTAGATTCTGGGTTTCCAGAAATGACATGATCTACTAACAGTAGATAGTTACCTCTGAACCATACCTTTACTAAAACTTGTTGTTGCTGTTGTTGTTGTTGTTGTTGCTGTTGTTGTGGTCTTCAGTCCTGAGACAGGTTTGATGCAGCTCTCCATGCTACTCTATCCTGTGCAAGCTTCTTTATCTCCCAGTACCTACTGCAACCTACATTCTTCTGAATCTGCTTAGTGTATTCATCTCTTGGTCTCCCTCTACGATTTTTACCCTCCACGCTGCCCTCCAGTACAAAATTGGTGATCCCTTGATGCCTCAGAACATGTCCTACCAATCGATCCCTTCTTCTTGTCAAGTTGTGCCACATACTCCTCTTCTCCCCAATTATATTCAATACTTCATCATTAGGTATGTGATCTACCCATCTAATCTTCAGCATTCTTCTGCAGCACCACATTTCGAAAGCTTCTATTCTCTTCTTGTCTAAACTATTTATCGTCCATGTTTCACTTACGTAGATGGTTACACTCCATACAAATACATTCAGAAACGACTTCCTGACACTTAAAGCAATACTCGATGTTAACAAATTTCTCTTCTTCAGAAACGCTTTCCATGCCATTGCCAGTCTACATTTTATATCCTCTCTACTTCGACCATCATCAGTTAGTTTGCTCCCCAAATAGCCTCTCATTTCCTAATCTAATTCCCTCAGCATCACCCGATTTAATTCGACTACATTCCATTATCCTAGTTTTGCTTTTGTAGATGTTCATCTTATACCCTCCTTTCAAGACACTGTCCATTCCGTTCAACTGCTCTTCCAAGTCCTTTGCTGTCTCTGACAGAATTACAATGTCATTGGCAAACCTCAAATTTTTATTTCTTCTCCATGGATTTTAATACCTACTCCGAACTTTTCTTCTGTTTCCTTTACTGCTTGCTCAATATACAGATTGAATAATATCTGGGAGAGGCTACAACCCTGTCTCACTCCCTTCCCAACCACTGCTTCCCTTTCATGTCCCTCGACTCTTATAACTGCCATCTGGTTTCTGTACAAATTGTAAATAGCCTTTCGCTCCCTGTATTTTACCCCTGCCACCTTCAGAATTTGAAAGAGAGTATTCCAGTCAACATTGTCAAAAGCTTTCTCTAAGTCTACAAATGCTAGAAACGTAGGTTTGCCTTTTCTTAATCTAGCTTCTAAAATAAGTCGTAGGGTCAGTATTGCCTCACGTGTTCCAACATTTCTATGGAATCCAAACTGATCTTCCCCAAGGTCGGCTTCTACCAGTTTTTCCATTCGTCTGTAAAGAATTCGCGTTAGTATTTTGCAGCCGTGACTTATTAAACTGATAGTTCGGTAATTTTCACATCTGTCAACGCCTGCTTTCTTTGGGATTGGAATTATTATATTCTTCTTGAAGTCCAAGTATATTTCGCCTGCCTCATACATTTTGCTCACCAGATGGCAGAGTTTTGTCAGGATTGGCTCTCCCGAGGCTGTCGTAGTTCTAATGGAATGTTGTCTACTCCCGGGGCCTTGTTTCGACTTAGGTCTTTCAATGCTCTATCAAAGTCTTCACGCAGTATCGTATCTCCCATTTCATCTTCATCTACATCCTCTTCCGTTTCTATAACATTGCCCTCAAGTACATCGCCCTTGTATAGACCCTCTATATACTCCCTCCACCTTTCTGCTTTCCCTTCTTTGCCTACAACTGGGTTTCCATCTGAGCTCTTGATATTCATACAAATCGTTCTCTTTTCTCCAAAGGTCTCTTTAGTTTTCCTGTAGGCAGTATCTATCTTACCCCTAGTGAGATAAGCCTCTACATCCTTATATTTGTCCTCTAGCCATGCCTGCTTAGCCATTTTGCACTTCCTGTCGATCTCATTTTTGAGACGTTTGTATTACTTTTTGCCTGCTTCATTTACTGCATTTTTATATTTTCTCCTTTCGTCAATTAAATTCAATATTTCTTCTGTCACCCAAGGATTTCTATTAGCCCTCGTCTTTTTACCTACTTGATCCTCTGCTGCCTTCACTACTTCATCCTTCAAAGCTACCCATTCTTCTTCTACTGTATTTCTTTCCCCCATTCTTGTCAATTGTTCCCTTATGCTCTCCCTGAAACTCTCTACAACCTCTGGTTTAGTCAGTTTATCCAGGTCCCACCTCCTTTAATTCCCACTTTTTTGCAGTTTCTTCAGTTTTAATCTACAGTTCATAACCAATAGATTGTGGTCAGAGTCCACATCTGCCCCTGGAAATGTCTTACAATGTAAAATCTGGTTCCTAAATCTCTGTCTTACCATTATATAATCTATCTGATACCTTTTAGTATCTCCAGGGTTCTTCCATGTATACAACCTTCTTTTATGATTCTTGAACCAAGTGCTAGCTATGATTAAGTTGCGCTGTGTGCAAAATTCCACCAGGCGGCTTACTCTTTCATTCCTTACCCCCAATCCATATTCACCTACTATGTTTCCTTCTCTCCCGTTTCCTACTTCAAATTTCCAGTCACCCATGACTATTAAATTTTCGTCTCCCTTCACTATCTGAATAATTTCTTTTATTTCATCATACATTTCTTCAATTTCTCCATCTGCAGAGCTCGTTGGCATATAGACTTGTACTACTGTGATAGGTGTGGGCTTCGTATCTATCTTGGCCACAATAATGCGTTCACTATGCTGTTTGTAGTAGCTTACCTGCATTCCTATTTTCCAACTCATTATTAAACCTACTCCTGCATTACCCCTATTTGATTTTGTATTTATAACCCTGTATTCACCTGACCGAAAGTCTTGTTCCTCCTGCCACCGAACCTCACAATTCCCACTATATCCAACTTTAACCTATCCATTTCCCTTTTTAAATTTTCTAACTTACCCGCCCGATTAAGGGAGCTGACATTCCACGCTCCGATCCGTAGAACGCCAGTTCTCTTTCTCCTGTTAACAATGTCCTCCTGAGTAGCCCCCGCCTGGAGATTCGAATGGGGGACTATTTTACCTCCGGAATATTTTACCCAAGAGGACGCCATCATCATTTATCCATACAGTAAAGCTGCATGCCCTCGGGGAAAATTATTACGGCCGTAGTTTCCCCTTACTTTCAGCCGTTCGCTGTACCAGCACAGCAAGGCCGTTTTGGTTAGGGTTACAAGGCCAGATCAGTCAACCATCCAGACTGTTGCCCCTGCAACTACTGAAAAGGTTGCTGCCCCTCTTCAGGAACCATACGTTTGTCTGGCATCTCAACAGATGCCCCTCCGCTGTGGTTGCACCTACGGTACGGCTATCTGTATCGCTGAGGCACGCAAGCCTCCTCACCAACGGCAAGGTCTATGGTTCATTGGGGGGGGGGGGGACAGGTACTTAATCTAGTACAATTAGGTATATTTTAGTTACAAAACTGGTTTTTACTTAGTTACTCAAAAACTATGAGAGGTAGCTTAACGTGGTCTCTCAGTTATGATTTTTAGGGTGAACTGAAACATAAAACAACTTTTTGGATTTGTAAGTCCAATATTTAACGCTTTTCATTTTTTCTAAAACCTTGTGATTCTGGTGGTATTTATAGTTTTTTGGTTTTGAAACTTGCACCACGTATTTATAAGCTCTATAGGCACCTTCTGATCAAATTCTAGCCTTCTAGCTTTATTATTTTGCGCCACTTATTTTTCTCTTGAAACTGCATTTTTACGTAAACTATTAAAGCTTGATATTTGGAACATTATTGTACTAAATTATACTTTAACAAATTTTTGATTTTTAAATTTCATACTTAATTGTGGTACAATACTTGCGCGCTACGCGCAGAAGCGTTAAGGTGACGTGGCGCTACTAGCAGTGAACTGGGGTGAGTCCCAGCACACTCGCTCGCTTCTGTATCTCAGACACGATACAGCGCTTGCTTTGCTTCAAACGGCTACGGGACTGCGCTGATCGTTGGTACAGCGACTGTGACGCGTATATAAAAATTTTAACTAACGTAAATACAAACACGTGTACTGTGTCGCAACTAGAATGTGAACAGATTGCATTAACAGTAATATCACAATTATCTGAAATTCATTTTGTTTTATCGTTGCTAATAATAGACGCAGGAGTTTTAGCATGGTTTTGAGCTTCGTCTGGCGGCAGACGGCCGTAGACCTGGTGAAGATTTAATCCGATGACGATAAGTTCTGTGCCGCGCGAGGAACAATACAACAGAGGAAACACAAAATAAACTCTTTTTAGTTTTATATTATATAGTTACAATGATAAAAATCATTAACATTCATGTACAACACTATTATGTAACATACTTTCCATACATTGTGAGGACGGAAAATCCACAGTAGTACAGCCCAAATTCCGTATCACTGTAGTACACTTATGGTGGAAACGACGTGATAGTAGACGATGGAAGTGGCAAGTGGCTGGGGGTTGTGTAGACATGAACTTCTATCCACATGTAGAATAATTTATTAAGAATTATAAATAACTCAGGGTGCATACAGAATAGGAAAAACTGGTCAGATAAATATCACGAAAGACCCAATTGAAATAATCAGCTTTACAATTAAGGCGGCACAGATAAATATACCAAAATGACAACACATTAATACCCGATACAATAAAACAGAATATCAATAAATTATTCCCTTTGAATTCATTCAGCCGTACAATAAATGGTGTATGACTAGTACTGGTGAAACAATAAAACGAATGCAATAAGACTGAAAGTCGCGTGGCCTGTCACGTGACTCTCGCTCCGCCTACTGCTCGAGTTTCATCTGCCTCCTACACTCAGTCTGCCCGTGGCGTCTGTTTTAAGTAGTTGACGTTTTGTCTGTGCGTCGGAAAATGTTGAGTGTACAGAAAGAACAGCGTGTTAACATCAAATTTTGTTTCAAACTAGGAAAATCTGCAAGTGAAACGTTTGTAATGTTACAACAAGTGTACGGCGATTATTGTTTATCGCGAACACAAGTGTTTGAGTGGTTTAAACGATTTAAAGATGGCCGCAAAGACACCAGTGATGACACTCGCTCTGGCAGACCATTGTCAGCAAAAACTGATGCAAACATTGAAAAAATCGGTAAACTTGTTCGACAAGATCGCCGTTTAACAATCAGAGCAGTGTCTGAGTTAACAGGAGTTGACAAGGAAAGTGTTAGGCAGATTCTTCATGAAAGTTTCAACATGAACAAAGTGTGTTCAAAAATGGTTCCAAAGTGTCTCACAATTGAACAGAAGGAACGCCGAAGAATGATTTGTTCTGACATCCTGGAAAACATTGAAAGTGATCCCACCTTCTTACAAAATGTTATTACTTGCGATGAATCGTGGTTTTTTACTTACGATCCCGAAACTAAACGCCAATCGATGCATTGGAAAACTCCTGGTTCTCCACGACAAAAAAAAGCACGAATGTCAAAATCGAAATTCAAGGCAATGATGATTGTTTTTTTTGACATCAAAGGGATTGTGCACATTGATTGGGTACCAGAGGGACAAACAGTGAATCAGCATTACTACATTAGCGTCCTGGCTACCCTACGTGAGCGAGTACGGAGAAAACGGAACGATTTGTGGAGAAAAAAGTCATGGATCCTTCACCAAGACAATGCCCCAGCTCACAGTGCGTTGTCAGTGAAGACGTTTTTGGCAAAACACAACATTCCCATCTTAGATCATCCACGCTACTCACCTGATTTGGCCCCCTGTGACTTTTTTCTTTTCCCTAAAGTCAAGTCAGCTTTGAAAGGAACTAGATTTGAGACTGTTGAAGCAGTAAAAGAAAAAGCGGCGGAAGTAATGTATGGACTTACCGAAAATGATCTGCAGCATTGCTATGAACAGTGGAAAATTCGTATGGAGCGGTGTAGAGACCGAGGAGGAGAGTACATTGAAGGCGATAACATGAAATTGTAAATAAATGTTTTTTCCAGCATCAGTCCGGTTTTTTTTCTAGCCGCACCTCGTATACACACGTAACAGTATAAGGAGAATACGCGAATTCTCAATAAAAGATCTTACCAAAGCACCAGAAGTAAAGTGCATCCAAGCAATCCTACACCTTACTTAACACTAGACAGAAAATACAAGATAGGCACAGAGCGAGGTGGCGCAGTGGTGAGCACACTGGACTCGCATTCGTTCGGGAGGACGACGTTTGAAACCCGCCTCCGACCATCCTGATTCAGGTTTTCTGTGATTTCCCTAATTACTTCAGGCAGATCCCGGAATGATTCCTTAGAAAGGGCACGGCCGACTTCTTTCCCCATCCTGCCTATTCTGATGGGACCGATGACCTCGCTGTTTGGTCCCTTCCCCTAAATCAATCAACCAAGATAGAAAAATCCACAGTAATATGAACCGTACGCACACGCTCCTGCATGCGACGATAAGGACAGTAAAACAATGAAATACAGCAGCAATTGCAAATAAAATCTGACCAGACACAGTGTTTCAACTGATATGCACTAGGACCAACAGCAGCCTCGTGTTGTTTCACAAACGTAATTAGCAGGCGTCTTAAACAGGCCAGCCCTGACTCAGTCATATGCAGTCCAAGCTATGAAATGTGACACAACACCTCCGCACGCACTTTCTGAAAATATGGAACAGCAATCACGTGTTCACTCCCGGCTTGCACTCTGATCCTTGCATCCACGCAGCCAAGCACCGTCCGCTGCTCCAGCCAGGGAGACGGCCGGTATGGGCAGCAAGCAATTCACATCGGCCATCCGTCCACGAGACTGTCTGGCTGTTCTACCCAATGCATCCCTGTGTTTCCTGGATTCACGAACTCCTGCGCCGACCGCTGCTCTGGCCGGTGTTAGATATAACAGCTACATCTGACGTGAGTCTTTTCCATCCTTTTGTTCTGAAGGTGGAGAAAGTCATTTAGTTTCAGTGAGGCCACCTTCCGTGACTAGTTTGTAGCTAACGATATAGGTGCAAAAGGACTTACAGCTTCAGAACGATGGAAATCGTAAATATAGACATCGAATCTGGATTTCCAACGCCGATACTTTATAAGGCTAGACCATTGTCTGAGGCATTGGCCTCGTCAACTTTGACTTAATGTGTGTAAGGTGGCTTTTGTGTGAACCAAAGCAGAAATGAAACAGAAGAATATTCTGCGGTGTTTATACAACAATACGTGCTTTATCTTTTGCTTCTCACAGTGTCAGTAGGGTACATGTGTATACGTACTTTTATAAGTTATACATCACCGTAGGTACATTTAACATTTCTAGCAAGTCATGTCCTTTCCCCCGTATAATCATAAACAAATACACCTCCACGTACAGTGGTAGAAAACCCAAAGAGATTCTGGTCGTATGTAAAGTACACCAGTGGCAAAAAACAGTGAATATCGTCACTGCGCGATAGTGATGGAAATGTTATCACTAAAGAAGAGTTACTAAATACAGTTTTCCGTAATTCCTTCACGAAAGAAGACGAAGTAAATATTCCAGAATTCGATACCAGAACATCTGTTGGCATGAGTGACATAAAAGTAGATATCTTAGGTGTTGCGAAACAGCCGGTCGGTGTGGCCGTGCGGTTCTAGGCGCTTCAGTCTGGAACCACGTGACCGCTACGGTCGCAGGTTCGAATCCTGCCTCGGGAATGGATGTGTGTGATGTCCATAGGTTAGTTAGGTTTAATTAGTTCTAAGTTCTAGGCGACTTATGACCTCAGCAGTTGTCGCGTAGTGCTCAGAGCCATTTGAACCATTTTTTTTTTTTTTTGTTGCGAAACAACTCAAATCACTTAAGAAAGGCAAGTCTTCCGGTCCAGATGGTATGCCAGTCAGGTTCCTTTCAGAGTATGCAGAAACAATAGCGCCTTTCTTAGCAATACCGCTCACTTCACGGAAGGTCTGTTCCTAAAGACTGGAAAGTAGCATAGGTCACACCAATATTCAAGAAAGGAAATAGGAATAACCCATTGAATTACAGACCCATATCACTGACCTCAATTTGCAGTACGATTTTAGAGCATATACTGTACTCGAACATTATGAATCACCTTGAAGAAAATGACTTATTGATACATAACCAACACGGATTCAGAAAATATCGTTCTTGTGTAACACAGCTAACTCTTTATTCCCGTGAAGTAATGAGTGCTGTCGACAAGAGATGTCAGATCGCTTCCATATTACTAGATTTCCGGAAGGCTTTCGATACCGTTCCTCACAAGCGTCTATTAATCAACTTGCGTGCATATGGAGCATCTTCTCAGTTGTGTGACTGGATTCGTAATTTCCTCTCAGAGGTCACAGTTCGTAGTGATGGATGGTAAATAATCGAGTAGAACAAAAGTGATATTTGGCGTTCCGCTGAAAGGTCTCTGTAGGATTCCTTTCATGTTAATTTCTTAAATCTGTTGTCATTTACGACATATATTCCACTTCTAAATTTACTGTGGTGTTTCTGACTATCTGGGAGGAGACTGAGCAGTGAAACGTGTTACTTTTACACATAAACAAGAGCGATCTGTCACACTACTATACTTTAAAACACAGTTTATATGTAATTCATGTCACACAGTCTCATACGGAACCTACATCCGCTTTCTTTTATATACTGTATATGATAAGATACTGTCATCCCCCTTCCCTTCTGTGTGAAAGAATGAATGAGCAAATGTATTTCTAGTTGCATGCTTGATGGTAGCAGACAAGCCTGTCTGCTAGAGAACAGTAGGACCAACGTCGGAACAGGTAGCTACGCTTTCTAGAAGCAAAGAGATTTCTATTCTTAGTATGGTCCTGTCCGTCCCTTGTCATGTTGGTATAGGGAGTTGCCTCTCTGGTCACTTCCGTTTGTGTTTGTGAAGCACGCTCGGTAGGAGCCCGGGGCAGTCTGTCCGCGGCAAGCGTCTCAAGTGGTAAAATCTCCGGCTAAGCGCGTGTTTGCTAAGTCCGTAGGACAATGGATTTCTTAAGTTCAGCCTAACTGAAAATTTATTCACTTTTGCTTCAGGTTCTGATCTAAAATATCTAATGTTATCTTAAATTGCAACGCAGTGTATTTCGAGTGTGAAGTTCAGAATATCTTCCAGTAGTTACTTTGCCACTACTTTGTGACTAAAGTGGAACCACGTGTTGATCAGTAACTGTAACTAAGATCATCAATCTTAAATGCGAATGTGCGTGAGATTATAACGTCTCGTCTTGACAATATTTTTCAATATAGCAACTTTTCTTTATGTTCAACCCACGTGGGGTGTCCTTTGTGAGACCAGTACCACGTGCTTATACAATTGTTTGACCCATCAGGTTAATAGTAAGACAATAGTAACCAGTTCGAGGTTTTTCTTTTGTAAATTGCTTTTCGATCTAATTTATTTTAGGTATCAAAATTATTGTGGAGTTACACTCTTTGTGTAAACCAAGTTGACCACGTGAAGCATGTGGTGTAATCATCAAAGTAGCCCTCAGCTATTCCTTTCGGGAAGATTTCACAGAGAGTTAGTATGAATTTAGTATACCAGTGTGTGGTAATTACATGACGGACAGGGTTGCGCTACGAACGTAACTTCTTCGGGTGAAAATTGAATCGGTTGGTTGTGGTTAATTTCCTCTTGCATATGTTTCAACGTTCTTCGTGTGTTATTTTATGAATGCAGTGTTGTATACAGTCTGCCAATCTTGGCTCCATATTTGATGTGTTCCGTAAGATTACAAACTCACATTTTCATAGTCCTAAATAAGGCACCAGCTTAGTTATGACTCAAGTTTAATATGCTGAAATTTCAATGATCAATGTTAAAATAAATTTCCAAATATAAACTGATTTATTTCTTTTTATTTAAATTCTCTTATATATATATATATATATATATATATATCACCGGTTGTCGTATGACTATTAAAAGATTATAATTAATGTTAGTCTGACTGGGAATTTGGTAAGCTAGACTGGATACCTGGTGAAACAGTTGCTCAGTAATGCAAGGTTAACTTCCCCAGACAGCTCACAGCTTTTAACCCACTTTCATGGTCTTGAACATCAGCACCGCTTTTAGGACAAATTAAAGCAACAACATAACACCGCAAGGTAGTGTCATAGGCCCTCTGCTGTTCCTGATTTACATAAATGATCTAGATGATAATCTGAGCCGCCGCCTTAGATTGTTTGCAGATGACGCTGTAATTTAAATGGTTCAAATGGCTCTGAGCACTATGGGACTCAACTGCGGTGGTCATAAGTCCCCTAGAACTTAGAACTACTTAAACCTAACTAACCTAAGGACATCACACACATCCATGCCCGAGGCAGGATTCGAACCTGCGACCGTAGCGGTCGTGCGGTTCCAGACTGTAGCGCCTTTAACCGCTCGGCCACTCCGGCCGGCCTCGCTGTAATTTACCGTCTAGTAAAATCATCAGATGATCAATTCCAATTACAAAATGATCTAGAGAGAATTTCTGTATGGTGTGAAAAGTGGCAATTAGCACTAAACAATGAAAAGTGCTAGGTCATCCACATGGGTACTAAAAGAAATCCGATAAATTTTGGGTATACGATAAATGGCACAAATCTAAGGGCTGTCAATTCAACTAAATACCTACGAATTACAATTACGAGCAACTTAAATTGGAAAGACCACATAGACAATATTGTGGGGAAGGCGAAATAAAGACTGCGATTTGTTGGTAGAACACTTAGAAAATGCGACAAACCCACTAAAGAGACAGCCTACATTACATTTGTCCGGCCTCTGAAGGAATATTCTTGCGCAGTATGGGATCCTTACTAGGTAGGATTGACGGAGGACATCGAAAAAGTGCAAATGAGGCCAGCTCGTTCGTGTTATCGTGCATTAGGGGTGAGAGTGTCACTGATATGATACGCGAGATGGGGTGGCAGTCACTGAAACAAAGGCGGTTTTCTTCGCGGCGAGATCTATTTACGAAATTTCAATCACTAACTTTCTCTTCCGAATGCGTAAATATTTTGTTGACACTCACCTACGTAGGAAGAAATGATCATTATAATAAGAGAAATCAGAGCTCGAACGGAAAGATTTAGATAATCCTTTTCCCACGCCCCATTCGAGAGTGGAATGATACAGAAGTAGAATGAAAATGGTTCGATGAACTCTCTGCCAGGCACTTAGTGTGAATTGCAGAGTAACGATGTAGATGTAGAGTCTTCATTTTTTGGCCGGAGTGGCCGTGCGGTTCTAGGCGCTACAGTCTGGAACCGAGCGACCGCTACGGTCGCAGGTTCGAATCCTGCCTCGGGCATGGATGTGTGTGATGTCCTTAGGTTAGTTAGGTTTAATTAGTTCTAGGCGACTGATGACTTCAGAAGTTAAGTCGCATAGTGCTCAGAGCCACTTGAACCATTTTTGAACCTTCATTTTTTGTCTGGGACGTATTTCCTCAGAATTAAAATTAAAGTAGTTCCGTACGCCGATTTTGGGTTTTTCGGGAGATAAGTCATATTCTGTAAATGGAAAAGAACCGCAAAATATTTCCAATTGGAATTCCCCCTCCTTTAGCATCTCGCCCTGTGTTTGGCTGAAAACTCTTATCCTGTATGGGTCGTTATCGAAGATCTCTCTCCTTACAGGGAAGAAAAAGTATGAAAAATGTAAAACATCGCTAACAACACACGATACGTCACATTACATTACGCACACTAATATCAGCTTTCTGTATGAGACTATTATCGCCATTGTCCCACAAATAAGTTAAAAATAGCTGTGACCCCGTTTCCGATAATGGTTTTAGAGAGGTTTCCATAGCTGTGAGACAAATATTAGAATAGTAATGCCTTCCCATTTATTTCATATAGGGAATCCTTCTGCTCACTACTTGCTCGTTTGGTATTTGATAGAAAGGAACACAGCAACATTCGTATACTATTCTTTCATATGTTTAAGAAATTTGGAAACTCAGCGATTATAAGGATAAAAAGCAGTGTAAATAGTAATTTTATTCCTAATGGTAGCGACTGGTTTAGTAATCATAACCATAATCTGATCGAAATGAGCTTCTCCAGACCCGATGCCAGACGGTGCTCGGAGACGCTGTTTACTATCAAATCTTCAAGGCAACTAACTACCTTTTTGTAGTACACAGCGTCCTCCAGCGCCGGCTGCTCATCTACTCTGGATAAATTCATTCTGGTCAAATTATGTTTATAATAATCAAATCTGGTCACCCCTATTAGAAATAAAAGAAATTGCTATTTAGACTTGGTCATTACTCGAAGAGACCACTCTGTCTTTGGGGGTAGAAAATAATTAATTTACATACAAATCCTGGCTAAGCTTTCGAAGTAACGAATGTAGAACAATGTTTCTTGCACGGAGTACCTCTGATTACGCGTAAGAGGGGGGTAAACAGTATTTTTTACGTTACAGGACCCCCCAGCAGCTCAAAGGCTGTCTGAATCCGAGGTCAGAGGTTTCAACTTGGTCTGTCCTACGATTTTTAACTGTCACTTATCACTTGCTTTACTTGTGGCAATGTTTGTTAAAGCGAAAAATGTAGACTTTCACTATGATACGAACTCTGTAGGTTTCCCTGTAACTGGCGGGGTAATTCAATCACAAGGTCGTAGCAAGCTGAGCGTATACCACCTTCAGTAGGACCATGGCTGGTAAGGAACTGTGGCGTTAAATACAATATTCAGGTCGATGACAGCTTAACTCAGGCCTCAGCAGACTGTGTGTAAAATGGAACCATGGCCACGACATCTCTCTCTCTCTCTCTCTCTCTCTCTCTCTCTCTCTCTCTCTCTCTCTGATCCCCTCCCTCCCCCCACTGCCCTCTCCCTTGCCTCAGTCAAGCTACCTGCGGCTCTGTTACCTCTCCGTTAGAGCTATCCTAGAAGGCGCTTAGTTCCGGGCATAGGATGAACCTTGCGACATCTGTGGTAGGCAACCCAACGTACGTTGCTGTCCGGCAAAACAGAACTTGTCAGGGATGTAACAGTTCTTACATCTCTTCTCCTCTCTTTCGCAGAAGACTCATTAAAATATATTTCCTAATAATGGACCACAGAAGTAAAATTATCTGAACGCATACTGAATATTTCCCGATAATTACAGTCAAAGTTTTTGAAACTAAGTAATTCTCATTTATTTTTGCGTCTCAATTGCAAATTTTTAATTAGATTACTGAAAGGTGGCTACACTGAGCCACTGCGCCAGAGATTGCGCCAAAGAGTATTATTAAGCCGCCTACACAGTGCTTGGGGAGAGCTCGTAGTAGTCAGTGCCTGTCGAGGTCTCGTAGTAGTCAGTGCTTGTTAAGAACTCGTAGCAGAGAGTGTTTGTTGAGATGTGCTAGTAGGCAGTGCTTGCTGAGATGTGATACTGAAGAGTCTTGTTGAGATGTGGTAGTAGAGAGTCGGTGTGGAGATATATTGTAAGGATTAGAGTGATTTTCATCAATATAAATGAGGTAACAAACTCCGTTTCTTTTTTTCTCATTATTTCAATGTCCTGAATAATGCGTCATTACAGGTTCAGTCAACAAAGCATCTGGCTTGTGTTCTTGTATTAGAGTGTAATTCTGGTTTTCTTACGCAATTATAGTATTTCTATTTTTTAATTACTTCAGTATAAATGATATTTAAAATTTCTTGTCTTGTTGAAGAAGAACCGTGCCAGATGTGTACGTTGAGTCACACTCCCACACACAGAACAATTACACTTGTGCTTTGGGTTCGTAGGTTTTATAGTTGCTGGGGACTTAATTAATTAATTGTGTTAACGAAAATTTTCATTTCATTCTTTGTTGTTGTTCTATGCAGTCAGATTGCGGACAAATACTAGTCAGGGCCAACCGATTACGAAACAGCGTAATCGGACATACAGCTACTAAAAATATTTGCATTTTATTTAATTAAGCCCCCATGCACGTGGCGACCGCTGCTTCGGATCGTCCCTTGGAATTCTTCTGATTGTAAAAATAGTAGACAGTAGTATTGTTGTAGTGGTTTGTAGTTTAGTAATTGTAGTCTGTATCGCATGTGTAGATTTGGTAATTAGCATTCTTCTAATGGTATTTTTCAAAATTTAATTTTTATTGCCTTGTATACGCGTTTGACGATTTAGTGCAATTATTTCAATTGTTCGTTAATCGTGTTTGAGGGAAACATTTCGAGTGAATGGTATTGTTGGAGATAGTCATTGTGTGTAATTTCCGTACAGTGACGAGTTTTGTATGCTTTGTAAATGATTACGCGATCGATGAAAAAGGCAAAAATGATGGATAGTCAGAATGACGAAATTGTTAACATGGCGAACTCGCCAACAGAGGAAAACAGTATGATGGATAATGAATTGGAAAACAATGTAATAAGTCGGGAAAATAGTCCGGAACCATTTCAAAATTTTTCTCGATCAGAAAATTCACAGAATACGAGATTAGCGACAGAAGATATGGAGCAGTTGATGAGTGCTATATTAAATTTGGGAGCACGAATGGAAACACGGTTTGACTCACAAATAGGAACAATTAAAACAGAGATAGGAACAATTACAACTGGTATGGGAACAATGGAAACACGGTTAGACTCAGTGGGATCACAGATAGGAACAATTAGAACTGAGATGGGAACAATGGAAACACGGTTAGATTCACGAATAGGGACATGTTTCAAAGATATGAAAGATGAATTAAAGAAAGAAATCAGAGAAGAAGTACAACCGATTTTGAATTCTCACAATAATAGATTAATTGCAGTAGAGATTAGACAAAGGGAACAGGATAGAGAACAGGAAGAAAGAGGTCGCGTGATAGTACAGAAATTTTCAGAGTTAAATTTACAACGTGCAAAAGATAAGGAAGAAATATTTGGGAGAATCAAGGAATCCGTACCAAATGGCAGATTAAATAACCTAACACAACAGTATGAACAGTTACCTACTAAATGTGTTAATACTGAAACCCGAGTCGCGACACTTACGGAAGACGTAAATAAACAGAAAGAACAAATAGGTGATTTATCGGAAAGAGTTGAGGAGATTTCAGATAAATTGACAAGTCTTAGTTTAAATGGGGACAGAGATTCAGATGATACAGCACCATTGCCATTTGCAGAAACCGAAGAGTACCAGAACATAAATTAGCATGTTGAAAATCAGGGAAAATTTAATGAACGCGTTAAAAGGGAAGTTGAGGCATTACGAAAGGAAGTCAAACAGATCGAAGGCGAAATTGTAGGAAAAGACAGCAAAAGAAATTTGGAATCAGATAGCAGAGGGGTTTGAAGAAAATAATTTGTTTCATTTACGGGATGCGACAAGAGAGCGCCAGGCGCGCGAACTTGACAATAATCATCATTGGGACTGGGACAGACGCGGTAGGTCTTTGTCGCCACGAGGCGAAAACTTTGACTATAAACACTTTTTGACTGTTCGGAAATTTAAGATCTTCCGCAACTCTAAGAATGACATACATCCATGTGCATGGTTAGATCAATTTATGTACGCACTTCCGCCAAATTTGCCACTAAGTCACAAACTGGAAATTATGTGCGGCTATTAAAGTCCTCAGGGGATTCACTACTCTTAAGTGAATATGTGCCGTAGCGAGCACAGGGCCCCGAGCTGTAGTGGTGCTATTTCTCTTTTAGTTTTCTGTATCGCTGCCTACTCTTTTACTATTCTTTGCATCTGTCAAACCAACTCTTCGACTATCAATCTATCTAGTGAGTAAGTAAACAATAACCTGATATGACTAATTTACCCAAAAGTGACTTCGGAAATTACCGTTTGGACTTACTGTATCTTCTGCAGCATCCATTCGTAGTTTAAACGAAATTTTACCTGTTTATATTCGTGACAATATTACTTCATATGTTGACGATATTCTTGTTGCTAAACGTTCTTGGAGTGAGCACAACAAAATTTTGGATTCATTATTACGTATCTTTGTGAGAGTTGGCATTACAGTGAACTTGGAAAAATCTGAATTTGGTCGTTCTCAGGTGAAATTTCTCGGTCACATTATTTTTACAGAAGGTATTCTTCCTGATCCAGAGAAATTAGACGCTATTCGCAATTATGCTGTTCCTACCACAACACGTGATGTTCGTAGTTTCCTTGGTGTCTGTAATTTTCTTAGACGCTTTGTTAGATTGGACGATTTGGCCACACCTCGTTTTTGCGATCTATCTGGAAAGTTCTTTTTAAACGAAAATCGGTCGACAACTCTGTTTGGTTAGTTTGCATTCCTGATGAGTGGGTTAATAAGCTGATTTGGTATACGCATTTCAGTTTTGCACACTTTGGTCCCAGAAAATGTTTTCATAAATTACGGGAAAATTGCTACCAGCTACATGTAAACATGCAGAGAATACAAGGATACCGCGCTGTGTTTTGGCGGCGGCATATACTCAAAGCAACAGTCAAGTCTGCGCGCCGCACAAGGCAGTCGTTGACCGCAAACAATTGCTTCCTACGTCACGCGTCTACAGCTGATCGAGCGCTCAGTGCGAATGCACTGACAGCCGTAAACAAATACACTGTCTAATTTCTCAGATTAAATTCAGTATAAAGCTATAGTGACTTGTTGAATTATGTTATTAACATTCAGTATTTTTCAGGATACGGTTCTACACTCCTGGAAATTGAAATAAGAACACCGTGAATTCATTGTCCCAGGAAGGGGAAACTTTATTGACACATTCCTGGGGTCAGATACATCACATGATCACACTGACAGAACCACAGGCACATAGACACAGGCAACAGAGCATGCACAATGTCGGCACTAGTACAGTGTATATCCACCTTTCGCAGCAATGCAGGCTGCTATTCTCCCATGGAGACGATCGTAGAGATGCTGGATGTAGCCCTGTGGAACGGCTTGCCATGCCATTTCCACCTGGCGCCTCAGTTGGACCAGCGTTCGTGCTGGACGTGCAGACCGCGTGAGACGACGCTTCATCCAGTCCCAAACATGCTCAATGGGGGACAGATCCGGAGATCTTGCTGGCCAGGGTAGTTGACTTACACCTTCTAGAGCACGTTGGGTGGCACGGGATACATGCGGACGTGCATTGTCCTGTTGGAACAGCAAGTTCCCTTGCCGGTCTAGGAATGGTAGAACGATGGGTTCGATGACGGTTTGGATGTACCGTGCACTATTCAGTGTCCCCTCGACGATCACCAGTGGTGTACGGCCAGTGTAGGAGATCGCTCCCCACACCATGATGCCGGGTGTTGGCCCTGTGTGCCTCGGTCGTATGCAGTCCTGATTGTGGCGCTCACCTGCGCGGCGCCAAACACGCATACGACCATCATTGGCACCAAGGCAGAAGCGACTCTCATCGCTGAAGACGACACGTCTCCATTCGTCCCTCCATTCACGCCTGTCGCGACACCACTGGAGGCGGGCTGCACGATGTTGGGGCGTGAGCGGAAGACGGCCTAACGGTGTGCGGGACCGTAGCCCAGCTTCATGGAGACGGTTGCGAATAGTCCTCGCCGATACCCCAGGAGCAACAGTGTCCCTAATTTGCTGGGAAGTGGCGGTGCGGTCCCCTACAGCACTGCGTAGGATCCTACGGTCTTGGCGTGCATCCGTGCGTCGCTGCGGTCCGGTCCCAGGTCGACGGGCACGTGCACCTTCCGCCGACCACTGGCGACAACATCGATGTACTGTGGAGACCTCACGCCCCACGTGTTGAGCAATTCGGCGGTACGTCCACCCGGCCTCCCGCGTGCCC
The DNA here is from genome assembly GCF_021461395.2 of Schistocerca americana. Classification (NCBI taxonomy): domain Eukaryota; kingdom Metazoa; phylum Arthropoda; class Insecta; order Orthoptera; family Acrididae; genus Schistocerca; species Schistocerca americana. The sequence goes on along the minus strand of NC_060121.1, from coordinate 922,840,332 downwards.
ACTATACGCCCTCGCTCAAAGTCCGTCAACTGCACATGCGGTTCACGTCCACCCTGTCGCGGCATGCTACCAGTTTTAAAGACTGCGATGGAGCTCCGTATGCCACGGCAAACTGGCTGACACTGGCGGCGGCGGTGCACAAATGCTGCGCAGCTAGCGCCATTCGACGGCCAACACCGCGGTTCCTGGTGTGTCCGCTGTGCCGTGCGTGTGATCATTGCTTGTACAGCCCTCTCGCAGTGTCCGGAGCAAGTATGGTGGGTCTGACACACCGGTGTCAATGTGTTCTTTTTTCCATTTCCAGGAGTGTATAAAATATTTAAGAACTTCAGGTAAATTCTGTGCGTGTCCGACGTTAAGACGATTTGCTATCGAGAAATTTTCAGGAAGAATGTAATTTCGAAGAAGAAACTAATAAACTAGAAAAAGGTAACTGTTAATTGAGTTCGTTTTTCAGGTAACATATTTCCACTTAGGTACGTACTTTAGACGTAGTTTGCTGCTCGCGATTACGTGATTCATACTTTGTGCTAATTTCATGTTCTATGAATTTACTTGTGAAGCGACGTGCTTGCGTACGTTAACTGATTTTGACAATGATTATTAATGAACTGGGTTGTAACTTGTGTATATTATGCATCGCTTGGCTGCTATGCTTTTTCACTGACGTCATATTTTTCTATTATGTGCCTGCTGTGCTTATTTATTTAAATTATAATTGTCACCTGATTAATTGTGCTGACTGTGATTATGTATGTAAGTTATACTTTGTGATTTATCTGCTTACGCCTTCATGTACACTTTTAAGATTACATATGAACATTTATTTGCTTATGCTGATATGATGCTAATGACCTGTTTGCTGCTATGCGTATGGATTGCATATTTATACATTTCTGTTTGTTGTCATAACTACTCTTTAATTTGGTGTATAGAAATGCTGATGTACTGTGTACGAACATAGAGTGTAGGTCACACTACGGTATTAATTATAGATTGTTCGCTTGGCAGAGCCTCGTTGTAGGATTTGTGCTGCATCCACTTTTTGACATTCTGTTCACTACTGGTATATTTACTCGCTATTGCTTGTTTTGCTTACGCTCAGTGCCATATATTTTTAAGATAAGAAAATGAACTGCTATAATTCGACATAAACGACATTAGTACAAGAAACTTCATAGAAGTCACATGAGCTGGAGGTTTTATGGAAGCTGTATAAATGTATGCTAATAGGAAGGAAGCTAACGACATGACATACCAAAACTAGGTTTAGACCATTGACAGTTATTACACTGCATTTTTCGTGAGCAATTGAAATAGGAAGTGACACTTGACACATGAAATACTCCACATGTTTGCTTCTGTTTGCCATAATTCTTGAAGTGGTGTACACACTGTGAAATATTATGATCATTCACACTCCGTAATCGTACTTAATTACTGAGAGTTATTCGAACTAAATCTGTTAGAGGTCATGTATGCATTTCTTTGTTTATAATTCATAATGAGTAGAAGATTTGGGTCAGATGGATTACACAGAGGTTGTGTGTTGACAGTGTGTCTTCGGATTGTATGGGATGATGAACTGAAGTTTGCACTAGGATTTTATCTGTACTTGTTCGAGGAGACTGACTAGAGGAAAGAGTTGTTATGGAAGTGAAATGATATTGGTAATAAGGTTTATATGTATCGACGTATTGAAGAGGTATTATTGAGATTATATGAAGTTGATGATTATTGGAGTTTTGTGGACAAGAGGTAAGGTAAATGCTATTAATGATAAGGTTTATATGTATCGACGTAAGAGGTATTATTGAAGTATTGAGATTATGTGATGCTGATGATTATTGGAGTTTTGGTGTATAAGAGGTAAAGTAAGTGAGGAGCATATTTTTTTTGTTAGTCTATATGGAACAAGGAGGATGAAGATAGCAGACTAGAACACTAAAGTGGAAGGAAGATTGTCTACACACACTTTGTTAAATCACTAAGTAGTATATAACTTTTTTTTGGAGAGAGGAAGTATTTGCATATCTTGGCTCACTGACAGTTGTTCAGCAACCGTACATTTTGATCTGGCTTGGCAAACATTGGTCTTGACATAATGACTATGACGTTGACTAACTATTATTGACTGTATACATTGCTGCCACTACTACTTGATACACAAGATGAACATCAGATTTTGACAGAATTGCATTTACACAGTTAACACTATTCAATTACACAGTAGTACTTAATGTGGATGAAAGATGAGTGAGTGTGTTTTCCTTTCCTAATCCTACCCACCTATCTCCTAAATATTATTTTACTTGCTTGTAGTGGCTTGCACTGACACCCATAAATATTATAGGTTTTCTGATATTTGTGTATTTGTAATAGTTAATATGACAATTATCTGACATTATTTGTGTGTTTGTTATGATTTGTATGTTTAGTGTAAAAGCATTTGTATGTGGATTCAAACTATTGTTCATGCCTGAACTGTCTGATTAGTGATGGTGAATATTATGAACTGTTACCTGCACTTTTCAACATAATGGGTGCCCACTTAGGAATGATTAATTTCTGCTGATGAACTGTGTGATTAGGATAGTGAATAATATGGACTGTTACTTGTACTTTTTCTACATGATTGGTGCCACTAGGACATGTTTAATTTCTGCTAATAAACTCTGATGAACAGTGTGATCAGTGATAGTGAATATTATGGACTGCTCTCTGGACCTGCTCATCATTGGTAGGTGCAACTGATGGACTGCTTTTATTGAAATGATGTCACTTGTTGGTGTCTGCACCTGCTCAACATTGCTGGATGCCACAGATGGAACTGTTTCTACTGAGATAATGTCATTTGTTGGTGTCTGCAGCTGCTCAACATTGCTGGGTGCCACTGATGGACTGCTTCTACTGAAATAATGTCACTTGTTGGTGTCTGCAGCTGTTCAATATTGCTGGGTGCCACTAATGGACTGATTCTACTGAAATAATGTCACTTGTTGCTGTGTGTACCTGCTCAACTTTACTGGGTGCCACAGATGGAACTGCTTCTACTGAAATAATGTCACTTGTTGCTGTGTGTACCTGCTCAACACTACTGGGTGCCACTGATGAACTGCTTCTACTGAAATAATGTCACTTGTTGGTGTCTGCACCTGCTCAACTTTACTGGGTGCCACTGATGAACTGCTTCTACTGAAATAATGTCACTTGTTGCTGTGTGTACCTGCTCAACTTTACTGGGTGCCACTGATGAAACTGCTTTTACTAAAATGATGTCACTTGTTGGTGTTTGCACCTGTTGACCATCGCTGGGTGCTACTACTGGAACTAATCATTGAAAGCATTTTATGTGAACATTTGTATAAACTGATTTTTTGTGTATCCTGTAAACTATTATGTAAAGCCACATGTATGAAAGAATTTGTATTGCGTACTGTATTTTATATATTAGGTTATTGATAGGTCAGTGCAAAGCCAAAATTTTAACTAATTATGTGATATTTAGGTATTAATATTATCTTTTATTTTTGTCTGTATTTTTGTGGACGAATTTGGTGGTATTTTCACCACCAATGCTGGCAAAAATACCACCAAATTCTGGCCTGTGGAGGAGGGGCATATGAAAGGTGGCTACACTGAGCCACTGCGCCAGAGATTGCGCCAAAGAGTATTATTAAGCCGCCTACACAGTGCTTGGGGAGAGCTCGTAGTAGTCAGTGCCTGTTAAGAACTCGTAGCAGAGAGTGTTTGTAGGCAGTGCTTGCTGAGATGTGATATTGGAGAGTTCTGGTTGAGATGTGATAGTAACGAGTCGGTGTGGAGAGATTGTAATGATTAGAGTGCTTTTCATCAATATAAATTAAGGTAACAAACTACTTTTCTTTTTTTTCTCATTATTTCAGTGTCCAAAATAATGCGTCATTACAGGTTCAGTCAACAAAGCATCTGGCGTGTGTTCTTGTATTAGAGTGTAATTCTGGTCTTCTTGCGCAATTATAGTATTTCTAATTTTCTTTTATCACGTCAGTAAAATTGGTATTTAAAAATTCTTGTCTTGTTGAAGAAGAACCGTGCCAGATGTGCGTTGAGTCATACTTCCACATACAGAACAGTTATACTTGTGCTTTGGTTTCGTAGGTTTCATAGTTGCTGGGGACTTAATTAATTAATTGTGTTAACGAAAATTTTCATTTCATTCTTTGTTGTTGTTCTTTGCAGTCAGATAGCGTAATAATACTAGTCAGGGCCAACCGTTTACGAAACAGCGTAATCGGACTTACAGCTACCAAAAATATTCTCATTTTAAATAATTAAGTCCCCGTGCTCGTGGCGACCCTCGTGCATGGGGGCTTAATTATTTAAAATGAGAATATTTTTGGTAGCTGTAAGTCCGATTACGCTGTTTCGTAAACGGTTGGCCCTGACTAGTATTATTACGCTATCTGACTGCAAAGAACAACAACAAAGAATGAAATGAAAATTTTCGTTAACACAATTAATTAATTAAGTCCCCAGCAACTATGAAACCTACGAAACCAAAGCACAAATATAACTGTTCTGTATGTGGAAGTATGACTCAACGCACATCTGGCACGGTTCTTCTTCAACAAGACAAGAATTTTTAAATACCAATTTTACTGACGTGATAAAAGAGAATTAGAAATACTATAATTGCGCAAGAAGACCAGAATTACACTCTAATACAAGAACACACGCCAGATGCTTTGTTGACTGAACCTGTAATGACGCATTATTTTGGACACTGAAATAATGAGAAAAAAAAAGAAAAGTAGTTTGTTACCTTAATTTATATTGATAAAAAGCACTCTAATCATTACAATCTCTCCACACCGACTCGTTACTATCACATCTCAACCAGAACTCTCCAATATCACATCTCAGCAAGCACTGCCTACAAACACTCTCTGCTACGAGTTCTTAACAAGTACTGACTGCTACGAGTTCTTAACAGGCACTGACTACTACGAGCTCTCCCCAAGCACTGTGTAGGCGGCTTAATAATACTCTTTGGCGCAATCTCTGGCGCAGTGGCTCAGTGTAGCCACCTTTCATTACTTGTTTCGATCTCTGTGGATCATCTTCAGATCTAAATAGTAGCGTCAGCAACCAGTCTTGTGTACCCAAAACTGTCACAGTACTCTGACATGTCGTTCTGGGTAGACAGAGTAGTGTCACAGTACTCTGATACGTCGTTCTGGGTAGACAAGACGGGTAGCTGACGCAACTACTCGGATCTGAAGATACACCAGAATGATGGAAACGTGTAATCTAATTAAAAACGTGCAAATGAGACGGAACAGTAAATGAGAATTATCTGAATTATCTGAGGAGTTGCTGAATCTCTCAAGACGATTAGTCGACTATAGCATTTTTAGAACCATTGACACTGAGTGATGTTTTTTCTAACAAGTAGTAGTTAGTCTTAACGACATTTTTTTCTCTGGCTTTGCCAATTCTGCCTGCTGTAGGAAAGACATGCTGAGTCTGTGAATATTGGCAACTTTCTTTTTGTGAGTGTATTGTGCCTAAGTTTTGGCGACTTTTATTTTCTTCTAAATAACTGTAGCACGGTGCGAGTCTGTGTGCAAATTTGTTAGGAAAAAATTTGGAACATGAGCTTAGGGTAAAAGTGAAGGAACTTGGTGCGTGGGCGCTCAATCCTAAATATCAATTGTGAAGAATAACAGTCCAAATCCAGGCAAGGGGATATACGTAATTTCAGTGTAGCAATGTACAGTAGCATATTTTGCCACCTACGTCACATTTTGCGCCACTTTGGCGCAACAAAACGGACTAAAACAAATATGTTTCGGAGAGACCTTTAATGCAGCGTAACGCTTAGACTTCACATTTTCGTACAACGCAAGTATAAATAACGCATGTAGCTTCACAAATTCTTAAATGAAAATATCGCTGCCCGGTTTGCTTCTGCCAGCCAATCACAGCACAAAACCCGTGACATCGGCGATTCGTCGCACAAACTCACGCACGGCAGAAAGAACACACACGAGAAACAGTAAACATCTCAGTTTCTGAATCGAAATCAGGGGAAAAATTTGTCATGTAACGGATTTAACATACACCTCATTAAATATCTCTCCCAAACGCATAATTTTTAATGAGGTTTATTGTGACAAAGTTTCGGGATATGTGACATCAGCGGCTAAATATGATACCCACAGATCTTATCTTTGAGTTAGCTTTTGGAGTTTCTTATTAATTAACTATCGAAAGATACATGTCGCAGCCTTCTCCAATATGGAAACCGTGAGCCGCCTCTACTCTTTCGTAAAATATTTCACCAAGGCTGCTCCATCTTCACTGACGCTTCCTACTATTTTTAAGCTAGTCGTATCCTACTGTGAAATCGTTGTTTTCCTTTTCTGCAGTAAAAAACTTCTGTTTATCAGAATCTTTTTACTAGTAATTTAATCTGAAAATTGTATGGCCAGGATGTATGTAACTACAAATTACATTTGCGTTCTTATTAAGAGTGCATTATAACAGCCTGTGTTGGATGACCGTTTTCTGAACGTTTTGTTAGAAACATACATGTAATACAATTTTATTAAAAAATTTCATTAGTGAAGTTTCTATTTTAATTTCCTATTGTGAAATCATTAAAGAAGGTTGTATACATGGAAGAACCCTGGAGAACTAAAAGGTTTCAGATAGACTATATAATGGTAAGACAGAGATTTAGGAACCAGGTTTTAAATTGTAAGACATTTCCAGGGGCAGATGTGCACTCTGACGACAATCTATTGGTTATGAACTGTAGATTAAAACTGAAGAAACTGCAAAAAGGTGGGAATTTAAGGAGATGGGACCTGGATAAACTGAAAGAACCAAAGGTTGTACAGTGTTTCAGGGAGAGCATAAGGGAACAATTGACAGGAACGGGGGAAAGAAATACAGTAGAAGAAGAATGGGTAGCTTTGAGGAATGAAATAGTGAAGGCAGCAGAGGATCAAGTAGGTAAAAAGACGGAAATGCAAAAATACAGTAAGTGAAGCAGGCAAAAAGGAATACAAACGTCTCAAAAACGAGATCGACAGGAAGTGCAAAATGGCTAAGCAGAGATGGCTAGAGGACAAATGTAAGGATGAGACGCTTATCTCACGAGGGGTAAAATAGATACTGCCTACAGGAAAATTAAAGAGACCTTTGGTGAAAAGAGAACCTCTTGCATGAATAACAAGAGCTGAGATGGAAACCCAGTTCTAAGCAAAGAAGGGAAAGCAGAAAGGTGGAAGGAGTATATCGATGGTCTATACAGGGGCGATGTTCTTGAGTACAATATCATTGAAGTGGAAGAGGATGTAGATGAAGATGAAATGGGAGATATGATACTGAGTGAAGAATTTGACAGAGCACTGAAAGACCTAAGTCGAAACAAGGCCCCGGGAGTAGACAACATTCCATTGGAACTACTGACGGCCTTGGGGGAGCCAGACTGGAGTACCACAGGGCAGTGTGATAGGACCGTTGCTGTTCACAGTATTTATAAATGATCTAGTAGAAAGCCTCGGATGTTCTTTAAAGCTATTCGCTGATGATGCAGTTGTTCATACCAAAGTAGCAACGCCAGAAGATAGTAAGAATTTGCAGAAAGACCTGCAGAGAATTGATTAACGGTGCAGACTGACAGTTTACCCTGAAAGTAAATAAATGTAACTTATTGCGCATACATAGGAAAAGAAATCCACTACTTTCCAGCTACACTATTGGTGACAAAAAAACTGGAGACAGCGTCTGCCGTAAAATATCTAGGCATTGGGAGAGCCAGTCCTAACAAAACTCTACCATCTGGTGAGCAAGATGTATGAGACAGGCGAAATACCCTCAGACTTCAAGAAGAATATAATAATTCCAATCCCAAAGAAATCAGGTGTTGACAGATGCGAAAATTACCGAACTATCAGTTTATTAAGTCACGGCTGCAAAATACTAATGCGAATTCTTTACAGACGAATGGAAAAACTGGTAGAAGCTGACCTCGGGGAAGATCAGTTCGGATTCCGTAGAAATGTTGGAACACGTGAGGCAATACTGACCCTACGACTTATCTTAGAAGAAAGATTAAGGAAAGGCAAACCTACGTTTCTAGCATTTGTAGACTTAGAGAAAGCTTTTGACAATGTTGACTGGAATACTCTCTTTCAAATTCTGAAGGTGGCAGGGGTAAAATACAGGGAGCGAAAGGCTACTTACAATTTGTACAGAAACCAGATGGCAGTTATAAGGGTCGAGAGACATGAAAGGGAAGCAGTGGTTGGGAAGGGAGTGAGACAGGGTTATAGCCTCTCCCCGATGCTATTCAATCTTTATATTGAGCAAGCAGTAAAGGAAACAAAAGAAAAGTTCGGAGTAGGTATTAAAATCCATGGAGAAGAAATAAAAATTTGAGGTTTGCCAATGACATTGTAATTCTGTCAGAAACAGCAAAGGACTTGGAAGAGCAGTTGAATGGAATGGACAGTGTCTTGAAAGGAGGGTATAAGATGAACATCAAAAAAAGCAAAACGGGGATAATGGAATGTAGTCGAATAAAGTCGGGTGATGCTGAAGGAATTAGATTAGGAAATGAGACACTTATAAAAGTCCAGGAGTTTTGCTATTTGGGGAGCAAAATAACTGATGATGGTCGAAGTAGAGAGGAAATAAAATGTAGAATGGCAATGGCAAGGAAAACGTTTCTGAAGAAGACAAATTTGTTATCGTCGAGTATAGATTTAAGTGTTCGAAAGTCGTTTCTGAAAGTATTTGTTTGGAGTGTAGCCATGTATGGAAGTGAAACGTGGACGATAAATAGTTTAGACAAGAAGAGAATAGAAGCTTTCGAAACGTGGTGCTACAGACGAATGTTGAAGACTAGATGGGTAGATCACATAACTACAGTGTTATTACAAATGATTGAAGCGATTTCACAGCTCTACAATAACTTTACTATTTGAGATATTTTTACAATGCTTTGCACACACATACAAAAACTCAAAAAGTTTTCTTAGGCATTAACAAATGTTCGATATGTGCCCCTTTAGTGATTCGGCAGACATCAACCCAATAATCAAGTTCCTCACACACTCGGTGCAGCATGTCCCCATCAATGAGTTCGAAAGCATCGTTGATGCGAGCTCGCAGTTCTGGCACGTTTCTTGGTAGAGGTGGTTGAAACACTGAATCTTTCACATAACCCCACAGAAAGAAATGGCGTGGGGTTAAGTCGGGAGAGCGTGGAGGCCATGACGTGAATTGCTGATCATGATCTCCACCACGACCGATCCATCGGTTTTCCAATCTCCTGTTTAAGAAATGCCGAACATCATGATGGAAGTGCGGTGGAGCACCATCCTGTTGAAAGATGAAGTCGGCGCTGTCGGTCTCCAGTTGTGGCATGAGCCAATTTTCCAGCATGTCCAGATACACGTGTCCTGTAACGTTTTTTTTGCAGAAGAAAAAGGGGCCGTAAACTTTAAACCCTGAGATTGCACAAAACGCGTTAACTTTTGGTGAATTGCGAATTTGCTGCACGAATGCGTGAGGATTCTCTACCGCCCAGATTCGCACATTGTGTCTGTTCACTTCACCATTAAGAAAAAATGTTGCTTCATCACTGAAAACAAGTTTCGCACTGAACGCATCCTCTTCCATGAGCTGTTGCAACCGCGCCGAAAATTCAAAGCGTTTGACTTTATCATCGGGTGTCAGGGCTTGTAGCAATTGTAAACGCTAAGGCTTCTGCTTTAGCCTTTTCCGTAAGATTTTCCAAACCGTCGGCTGTGGTACGTTTAGCTCCCTGCTTGCTTTATTCGTCGACTTCCGCGGGCTACGCGTGAAACTTGACCGCACGCGTTCAACCGTTTCTTCGCTCACTGCAGGCCAACCCGTTGATTTCCCCTTACAGAGGCATCCAGAAGCTTTAAACTGCGCATACCATCGCCGAATGGAGTTAGCAGTTGGTGGATCTTTGTTGAACTTCGTCCTGAAGTGTCGTTGCACTGTTATGACTAACGGATGTGAGTGCATTTCAAGCACGACATACGCTTTCTCTGCTCCTGTCGCTATTTTGTCTCATTGCGCTCTCGAGCGCTCTGGCGGCAGAAACCTGAAGTGCGGCTTCAGCCGAACAAAACTTTGAGTTTTTCTACGTGTCTGTAGTGTGTCGCGACCATATGTCAATGAATGGAGCTACAGTGAATTTATGAAATCGCTTCAATCATTTGTAATAGCCCTGTAATGAGGAGGTATTGAATAGAATTGGGGAGAAGAGGAGTTTGTGGCACAACTTGACTAGAAGGGATCGTTTGGTAGGACATGTTCTGAGGCATCAAGGGTCACCAATTTAGTACTGGAGGGCAACGTGTAGGGAAAAATCGTAGAGGAAGACCAAGAGATGAGTACACTAACCAGATTCAGAAGGATATAAGCAGCAGTAGGTACTGGGAGATGAAGCTCGCTCAGGATAGAGTAGCATAGAGAGCTGCATCAAACCAGTCTCAGGACTGAAGACCACAACCACAACAACAACAACAACAACAACGTCATTGTTAAATGTCAGATACTTATCGGCATATGCAATTCTGAGTAACCCGACGAAGAACATAAGTTTGTTTTAACTTGTAACAACTAAATATCTCGAAAAATACGAATTATACGAAAAAAGGTTCCAAATGTTTTCAAGGGGGACATCTGTCTGTTCTAAAACTGGCCGATTCCTAACCCGCCCACCTCGCCATGAAAGGTCAACTTATATTCAAATGAGAGCCCCCCATTTTATCAAATGGTTCAAATGGCTCTGAGCACTATGGGACTTAACATCTATGGTCATCAGTCCCCTAGAACTTAGAACTACTTAAACCTAACTAACCTAAGGACATCACACAACACCCAGTCATCACGCCCATTTTATCGCTGATTGGGACTCTACACCAAAAGATACCCGCACGGTACTAATAAAGTTTTATTTCCATTCGTTGTAGATGACGCTGTACTCGACAGAATTCAATTTTTGCGGTTTATGCAATTAAGAACCATATATGTGATTCTAGTTCACGTTTTCGATAAAAAAATTGTGTTCCAAACAGTTGACGTTATGTTTTTAGTTTTGATTGTACACTAAAACTTTGATCTGATAATACAGTAAACATTTTACGTTTAGACATTGAAAAGTCTGGCAAATTAGCTACGTTTAACGCAACGTAGTTTTCTGTTCCCTTCAGGGTTGATTTCGGAGATGTCCCACGCCATCAGGAAGCTCGATTTCGGGAATTCCCCTCGAATCTCACCATCAGAGAGAGTTATTTCGGTGTATTCGTGCATCCAACCGCTGTAACTCTCTCCCGATTACAGCGCTGTCTACTACGAATGGAAGAAATTGTTTCAGATACACCCTGGGTAACTTTTCGCGTAGAATCATAATATTCTATAGAAAAGGGAGGCTTCCAGTTGAAAATAAAAAGTAGACCCACAAAGACCCGCCAAGGGGAGGGGGAGCAGTTTTAGCACAGACAGATGGCAGACATTTCCTTAGAAAATATTAACTTTTCAGGAGGAAGATGTTTTCATTCGATGCGTATTTTTCGAGCTATTTAATTGTTCCACGTTAAGACAAACACTGTTTCATATAAAAGCGATAAAATGAATTATTTGGAAGAACTAAGGATTACAAAACTTTCTTCTTACTTTTCAAGCAATTATAGGCTATGTGACTTGCTTCAGCTCACATCATTTCAGTGTCTTTCTGGATCTCTGAATAGTCATCCGATCAGTTGGCTTGTAGTGTCCCATCGTCGCCATTCGTCTGCGCCACATCATCGCCAATGATGACAGGCATCTCGTATATATATATATACTATATATACACAATATGCCTGTCATCATTGGCGATGATGTGGCGCAGACGAATGGCGACGATGGGACACTACAAGCCAACTGATCGGATGACTATTCAGAGATCTAGAAAGACACTGAAATGATGTGAGCTGAAGCAATTCACATAGCCTATAATTGCTTGAAAAGAAAGAAGAAAGTTTTGTAATCCTTAGTTCTTCCAAATAATTCATTTTATCGCTTTTATATGAAAGAGTGTTTGTCTTAACGTGGAACAATTAAATAGCTCGAAAAATACGCATCGAATGAAAACATCTTCCACATGAAAAGTTAATAGGGTGGTCCATTGATAGTGACCGGGCCAAATACCTCACGAAATAAGTATCAAACGAAAAAACTACAAAGAACGAAACTCGTCTAGCTTGAAGGGCGAAACCAGATGGCGCTATGGTTGGCCCGCTAGATGGCGCTGCCATAGGTCAAATGGATATCAATGTGTTTTTTTTTGTTTTTTTTTTAATAAGAACCCCCATTTTTATTACATTTTCATGCAGTACGTAAAGAAATATCAATGTTTTAGTTGGACCACTTTTTTCGCTTTGTGATAGATGTCGCTGTAATAGTCACAAACGTATAAGTACGTGGTATCACGTGACATTCCGCCAGTGCGGACGGTATATCCTTCGTGATACATTACCCTTGTTAAAATGGACCGTTTAGCAATTGCGGAAAAGGTCGATATCGTGTTGATGTATGGCTATTGTGATCAAAATGCCCAACGGGCGTGTGCTACGTATGCTGCTCGGTATCCTGGACGACATCATCCAAGTGTCCGGACCGTTCGCCGGATAGTTACGTTATTTAAGGAAACAGGAAGTGTTCAGCCACATGTGAAAGATCAACCACGACCTGCAACAAATGATGATGCCCAAGTAGGTGTATTAGCTGCTGTCGCGGCTAATCCGCACATCAGTAGCACACAAATTGCGCGAGAATCGGGAATCTCAAAAACGTCCGTGTTGAGAATGCTACATCGACATCAATTGCACCCGTCCCATATTTCTATGCGCCAGGAATTGCATGACGACGACTTTGAACGTCGTATACAGTTCTGCCACTGTGCACAAAAGAAATAACGGTACGATGACAGATATTTTGTACTCGTTCTATTTAGCGACGAAGCGTCATTAACCAACGGCGGTAACGTAAACCGGCATAATATGCACTATTGGGCAACGGAAAATCTACGATTACTGCGACAAGTGGAACATCAGCGACCTTGGTGGGTTAATGCATGGTGCGGCATTATGGGAGGAAGGATAATTGGCCCCCATTTTATCGATGGCAATCTAAATTGTGAAACGTATCCTGATTCCCTGATAAACTGACTAAACTAGAGGTTGTACAGAGTTTGAGGGTGAGCATAAGGGAACAATTGACAGAAATGGGGGAAAGAAATACAGTAGAAGAAGAATGGGTAGCTCTGAGGGATGAAGTAGTGAAGGCAGCAGAGGATCAAGTAGGTAAAAAGACGAGAGCTAGTAGAAATCCTTGGGTAACAGAAGAAATACTGAATTCAATTGATGAAAAGAGAAAATATAAAAACGCAGTAAATGAAGCAGGCAAAAAGGAATACAAACGTCTCAAAAACGAGATCGACAGGAAGTGCAAAATGGCTAAGCAGGCATGGCTAGAGGACAAATGTAAGGATGTAGACGCGTATCTCACTAGGGGTAGGATAGATACTGCCTACTGGAAAATTAGAGACCTTTGGAGAAAAGAGAACCACTTGTATGAATATCAAGAGCTGAGATGGAAACCCAGTTCTAAGCAAAGAAGGGAAAGCAGAAAGGTGGAAGGAGTATATAGAGGGTCTATACAAGGGCGATGTACTTGAGGACAATATTATAGAAATGGAAGTGGATGTAGATGAAGATGAAATGGGAGTTACGATACTGCGTGAAGAGTTTGACAGAGCACTGAAAGACCTGAGTCGAAACAAGGCCTCGGGAGTAGACAACATTCCATTGTAACTACTGACGGCCTTGGGAGAGCCAGTCCTGACAAAACTCAACCATCTGGTGAGCAAGATGTATGAGACAGGCGAAATACCCTCGGACTTCAAGAAGAATATAATAATTCCAATCCCAAAGAAAGCACGTGTTGACAGATGTGAAAATTACCGAACTATCAGTTTAATAAGTCACAGCTGCAAAATACTAATGCGAATTCTTTACAGACGAATGGAAAAACTGGTAGAAGCCGACCTCGGCGAAGATCAGTTTGGATTCCGCAGAAATGTTGGAACACGTGAGGCAATACTGACCCTACGACTTACCTTAGAAGGAAGATTAAGGAAAGGCAAACCTACGTGTCTAGCATTTGTAGACTTAGAGAAAGCTTTTGACAATGTTGACTGGAATACTCTCTTTCAAATTCTAAAGGTGGAGGGGTAAAATACAGGGAGCGAAAGGCTATTTACAATTTGTACAGAAACCAGATGGCAGTTATAAGAGTCGAGGGGCATGAAAGGGAAGCAGTGGTTGGGAAGGGAGTGAGACAGGGTTGTAGCCTGTCCCCGATGTTATTCCATCTGTATATTGAGCAAGCAGTAAAGGAAACAAAAGAAAAATTCGGAGTAGGTATTAAAGTCCATGGAGAAGAAATAAAAACTTTGAGGTTCGTCGATGACATTGTAATTCTGTCAGAGACAGCAAAGGACTTGGAAGAACTGTTGAACGGAATGGACAGTGTCTTGAAAGGAGGATATAAGATGAACGTCAACAAAAGCAAAACGAGGATAATGGAATGTAGTCAAATTAAGTCGGGTGATGCTGAGGGAATTAGATTAGGAAATGAAACACTTGAAGTAGTAAAGGAGTTTTACTATTTGGGGAGCAAAATAACTGATGATGGTCGAAGTAGAGAGGGTATAAAATGTAGAATGGCAATGGCAAGGAAAGCGTTTCTGAAGAAGAGAAATTTGTTAACATCGAGTATAGATTTAAGTGTCAGGAAGTCATTTCTGAAAGTATTTGTATGGAGTGTAGCCATGTATGGAAGTGAAACATGGACAATAAATAGTTAAGACAAGAAGAGAATAGACGGTTTCGAAATGTGGTGCTACAGAAGAATGCTGAAGATTAGATCTGGAGATCACATAACTAATGAGGAGGTATGGAATAGAATTGGGGAGAAGAGGAGTTTGTGGCACAACGTGACGAGAAAAAGGGACCGGTTGGTAGGACATGTTCTGAGGCATCAAGTGATCACAAATTTAGCATTGGAGGGCAGCATGGAGGGTAAAAATCGTAGAGGGAGACCAGGAGATGAATACACTAAGCAGATTCAGAAGGATGTAGGTTGCAGTAAGTACTGGGAGATGAAGAAGCTTGCACAGTATTGAGTAGCATGGAGAGCTGCATCAAACCAGTCTCAGGACTGAAAACAATAACAACAACAACATCCTGATTTCCTACGTAATGTTCTACCGATGTTACTACAAGATGTTTCACTGCATGAACGGAATGTCGATGGATGCCCGGCACATAGCTCGCGTGCGGTTGAAGCGGTACTGAATAGCATATTTCATGACAGGTGGATTGATCGTCGAAGCATACCATGCCCGCACGTTCACCGGATCTGACGTCCCCAGATTTCTTTGTGGGGAAAGTTGAATGATATTTGCTATCGTGATCCATCGACAACGCCTGACAACATGCATCGGAGCATTGTCAATGCATGTGCGAACATTACGGAAGGCGAACTACTCGCTGTTGAGAGGAATGTCGTTACACGTATTGCCAAATGCATTGAGGTTGACGGACATCATTTTGAGCATTTATTGCATTAATGTGGTATTTACAGATAATCAGGCTGTAACAGCATGCGTTCTCAGAAATGATAAGTTCACAAAGGTACATGTATCACATTGGAACAACCGAAATAAAATGTTCAAACGTACGGATGTTATGTCTTTTAATTTAAAAAACCTACCTGTTACCAACTGTTAGTCTAAAACTGTGAGCTATATGTTTGTGACTATTACAGCGCCACCCATCAAAAAGCAAAAATAGTGGTCCAACTAAAACATTCATATTTCTTTACCTACTACACGAATATGTAATAAAAATGGATATCAATTGCGTTTTTTTTTTTAAATAGGAACCTCAGTTTGACCTGTGGCAGCGCCATCTAGCGGGCCAACCATAGCGCCATCTGGTTTCCCCCTTCAAGCTAGACAAGTTTCGGACTTTGTCGTTTTTTCGTTTGACGCTTATTTCGTGAGATATTTGGCCCGGTCACGATCAATGGACCTTGTTCCACTCTGGAGCTTAAGAAAAGTTGCCGACTTTTGGGCTTTGGGCTGTCAGATTTCATTGCTTGCTTTCACTTAGAGCTAACTGGACCTCGGGACGGGTCCCGCAATAGCTTGAAGTGTTCTTGTGTGTGATCTTTTGGTATTTATGTTTTAGAGAATTGGAGCCTAGTTATTGGGGGTGAAAATTTGTAAGATGTCCCGAAAGTTTTGGAGAGTTCGGGGCATGTTATTAGCCACTGAGTGGCTTACTCACAAGCAGAGTTCACTTATGTACATGTTTAGCACGGGCTTCCTATGTGCTTTGCCTAGTTCAATAACTTGTTTTGGCCAGTAACATTTTCAGTGATTTTCTTTAAAAAAAATGTTAATAACACTATTTATTCCCGGCGGGGTCAGGGATTTTCTCTGCCTCGTGATGACTGGGTGTTGTGTGATGTCCTTAGGTTAGTTAGGTTTAAGTAGTTCTAAGTTCTAGGGGACTGATGACCATAGATGTTAAGTCCCATAGTGCTCAGAGCCATTTGAGCCAATAACACTATTTGCTCTCACAAGTTTTAACCTATGAATAAGTTACTTTAACAATTGTTTTCAATCAAAGTATTGGTTCTGTAATTTGATGTGAAACAGACTTTCATTAATCTGAATTTGAGTCCTATACTGCATCAATCCTTATCATCAGTTAGGAGGAGAGATTAGTGTTTCACCTGGTTTCATTGATGTATGTTCAATAAATGTATTTTTAAATTTGGTGGAGCACAAATGATGTTCAATACCCCTTTGGTCCACTTCTGCCGAGCCCAGGCGAACTAGGCGCGGTAAGCCGTGTATCAAAGTGGTGGCAGAGCGTGGTTATTAGCAAAAACCTCGAAAACTTCTTGAGTGGATATATATATATATATATATATATATATATATATATATATATATATATATATATATAATACCCTTATAGGCTATTTACAATCATGCACTGTCCAGAGGCCTCTCTCTTTATACTATCTCAGGCATCCTTGACGCTGGCTACATAAATTTGTACCTTATGAGGCGCTGCTCGACCAGAGAACCCCATTCTTTTTAACTTTGTACACACAATCATTCTGCCAGCTGAACTAGAGGGATTCCTCGCATTGATTTTGATGTGTTGGTAAATGTGCCAACACCTTGTAGATAGAGGCGGCCTAAATGCACGCTATCTAACGCAGACGGGCGTGAATTCTGGAACAGGATTAGTAGTGAATTCTAATAAGAAAAGTATGCAGCTCCTCAAATACTTAACATTATTCCATGTTGTGGTACATCGCTGTTGATAATACAAATAAGACTATCTTCAGATACGGTTAATGGCGCCTTGCTAGGTCGTAGCCATGGACTTAGCTGAAGGCTATTCTAACTGTCTCTCGGCAAATGAGAGAAAGGCTTCGTCAGTGTAGTCGCTAGCAAAGTCGTCGTACAACTGGGGCGAGTGCTAGTCCGTATCTCGAGACCTGCCTTGTGGTGGCGCTCGGTCTGCGATCACACAGTGGCGACACGCGGGTCCGACATGTACTAAATAGACCGCGGCCGATTTAAGCTACCACCAAGCAAGTGTGGTGTCTGGCGGTGACACCACAGATTTCATATGATTTTTTGTAAACACTCCCCGTAATGCTCGACGGTCCGTGTCCGTCAGTACACGAGCGCTTTCTGGTCTTTATTAAGCTTCGCTCGTCCACTTCACAGTCACATCGCCAAGAGCCCAGTCGGGCAGCCTCAGAAGGGTTGAAATGTGCCTGACGGATTCGTTGCATTAGACCCAATGGCTAGTCCATGTTGGACGTCAACGATCTCTCCTGGCCGACCCATTCTGCTGTTAACTACACTAATATTTGCTGCCCTGTCTCACATAACATCTAGTGGTCAATCCCGTATTACACAGCAGTGTCCGGATGCTCTTGTTCAGACACTGCAGCCAGCCGGGTTGGCCGAGCGGTTCTAGGCGCTACAGTTTGGAACCGTGCGACCACTACGGTCGCAGGTTCCAATCCTGCCTCGGGCATGGCTGTGTGTGATGTCCTTAGGCTAGTTAGGTTTAAGTAGTTCTAAGTTCTAGGGGACTGATGACCTCAGAAGTTAAGTCCCATAGTGCTCAGAGCCATTTGAACAAAGACACTGCAGTTTTAGAAAATTTTACTAATACAATGCAGTGCTGCCAACTGCCTTCTAGGACTAACAGTCCTACTATTTTGTTCTTTTTTGTCGATCAGGAGCAATTTTATTGGTTTAATAAAAGGATACTGTGCCCCGTTTCAATGTTCCAGAAGTAACGTTTATATAGGTAGTACAGGTTCAAATGGCTCTGAGCACTATGCGACTTAGCTTCTGAGGTCATCAGTCGCCTAGAACTTAGAACTAATTAAACCTAACTAACCCAAGGACATCACACACATCCATACCCGATGCAGGATTCGAACCTGCGACCGTAGCGGTTGCTCGGTTCCAGACTGTAGCGCCTAGAACCGCTCGGCCACTCCGGTCGGCAGGTAGTACAGGACGACGTTTTAAATCAAAAGACAATTCTGTTTTCCATCTTATCTGTACCGTTATCACAGTCACTTACATCGCAATATCGCTAAGTTGGAAAACGGATTTGTCTTTTAACAAATTGTTGTCACCCTATATGAAAGACTTATTTTAAACCGCGCACAGCGAGTTGTACACTGATACTGTGGTAAGGAATAAGTCTTAAGAAACTGTACTTTGTTGGCGCATATCTACCGTACAGCATTGGAAGACATTTGCAATCTCACTATGCCTGATACACCTGCCGTCTTCCACCGCCGCGGTGAGATTGTGCGTGCACCACGATGTGTTTGTCGATGCTGCCACCTCCCCCTACCGCCGACCATGGACCCCTGCAATTCAAAAATGGTTCAAATGGCTCTTAGCACTATGGGACTTAACAGCTATGGTCATCAGTCCCCTAGAACTTAGAACTACTTAAACCTAACTAACCTAAGGACATCACACAACACCCAGTCATCACGAGGCAGAGAAAATCCCTGACCCCGCCGGGAATCGAACCCGGGAACCCGGGCGTGGGAAGCGATAACGCTACCGCACGACCACGAGCTGCGGACCCCCTGCAATTTCTTGACAAGTTTTATTTTGCTGATCAGCAGAGAAAGAGAGACCATTAGCAACGCCTTAATCGCTTTCAGTTGGTTATTGTTGCCACCATCGGCAAAACCATCATCTTCTTCTTTTTCTTTCTTTCTTCCTTCCTTTATTGTCTCCCTCTCCTTTCTTCTCTTTCGCTTAGACCTTGCAGAAGAGAAACCAATCGTACAGTTGTCATGTCATTTTATTCCTTTAATACAGCCCTCTAGTTAATTTACGATCAGTTTCAAGTCGCCGTTTCACTTTAACTCGTTCTATACGCATACCAATAGACATTTATTGGAGTGGACATTTCCAATTATTGAAAGACAATGGTTTATCATACAATAAAGGGATTTGTGCCTACTTCTGCATTTTGTTGAGGGTCAACTCTCCCATAAGTGATCTTATGCAGTTTAAGCACGAAACTACTTAAATGTATGAAGATACACTCCTGGAAATTGAAATAAGAACACCGTGAATTCATTGTCCCAGGAAGGGGAAACTTTATTGACACATTCCTGGGGTCAGATACATCACATGATCACACTGACAGAACCACAGGCACATAGACACAGGCAACAGAGCATGCACAATGTCGGCACTAGTACAGTGTATATCCACCTTTCGCAGCAATGCAGGCTGCTATTCTCCCATGGAGACGATCGTAGAGATGCTGGATGTAGTCCTGTGGAACGGCTTGCCATGCCATTTCCACCTGGCGCCTCAGTTGGACCAGCGTTCGTGCTGGACGTGCAGACCGCGTGAGACGACGCTTCATCCAGTCCCAAACATGCTCAATGGGGGACAGATCCGGAGATCTTGCTGGCCAGGGTAGTTGACTTACACCATCTAGAGCACGTTGGGTGGCACGGGATACATGCGGACGTGCATTGTCCTGTTGGAACAGCAAGTTCCCTTGCCGGTCTAGGAATGGTAGAACGATGGGTTCGATGACAGTTTGGATGTACCGTGCACTATTCAGTGTCCCCTCGACGATCACCAGTGGTGTACGGCCAGTGTAGGAGATCGCTCCCCACACCATGATGCCGGGTGTTGGCCCTGTGTGCCTCGGTCGTATGCAGTCCTGATTGTGGCGCTCACCTGCACGGCGCCAAACACGCATACGACCATCATTGGCACCAAGGCAGAAGCGACTCTCATCGCTGAAGACGACACGTCTCCATTCGTCCCTCCATTCACGCCTGTCGCGACACCACTGGAGGCGGGCTGCACGATGTTGGGGCGTGAGCGGAAGACGGCCTAACGGTGTGCGGGACCGTAGCCCAGCTTCATGGAGACGGTTGCGAATGGTCCTCGCCGATACCCCAGGAGCAACAGTGTCCCTAATTTGCTGGGAAGTGGCGGTGCGGTCCCCTACGGCACTGCGTAGGATCCTACGGTCTTGGCGTGCATCCGTGCGTCGCTGCGGTCCGGTCCCAGGTCGACGGGCACGTGCACCTTCCGCCGACCACTGGCGACAACATCGATGTACTGTGGAGACCTCACGCCCCACATGTTGAGCAATTCGGCGGTACGTCCACCCGGCCTCCCGCATGCCCACTATACGCCCTCGCTCAAAGTCCGTCAACTGCACATACGGTTCACGTCCACGCTGTCGCGGCATGCTACCAGTGTTAAAGACTGCGATGGAGCTCCGTATGCCACGGCAAACTGGCTGACACTGACGGCGGCGGTGCACAAATGCTGCGCAGCTAGCGCCATTCGACGGCCAACACCGCGGTTCTTGGTGTGTCCGCTGTGCCGTGCGTGTGATCATTGCTTGTACAGCCCTCTCGCAGTGTCCGGAGCAAGTATGGTGGGTCTGACGCACCGGTGTCAATGTGTTCTTTTTTCCATTTCCAGGAGTGTAGTTCTCAGTTAAAAACGACGTAGTGTATCCTATTTACTAGGAGCTCTTCAGTTCAGCTAACAAGCATGTCTGACATTCAGTACGCCCGTATTTTGTGCAATGGGTGACGGTGCGGAACTACACTCCTGGAAATGGAAAAAAGAACACATTGACACCGGTGTGTCAGACCCACCATACTTGCTCCGGACACTGCGAGAGGGCTGTACAACCAATGATCACACGCACGGCACAGCGGACACACCAGGAACCGCGGTGTTGGCCGTCGAATGGCGCTAGCTGCGCAGCATTTGTGCACCGCCGCCGTCAGTGTCAGCCAGTTTGCCGTGGCATACGGAGCTCCATCGCAGTCTTTAACACTGGTAGCATGCCGCGACAGCGTGGAAGTGAACCGTATGTGCAGTTGACGGACTTTGAGCGAGGGCGTATAGTGGGCATGCGGGAGGCCGGGTGGACGTATCGCCCAATTGCTCAACACGTGGGGCGTGAGGTCTCCACAGTACATCGATGTTGTCGCCAGTGGTCGGCGGAAGGTGCACGTGCCCGTCGACCTGGGACCGGACCGCAGCGACGCACGGATGCACGCCAAGACCGTAGGATCCTACGCAGTGCCGTAGGGGACCGCACCGTCACTTCCCAGCAAATTAGGGACACTGTTGATCCTGGGGTATCGGCGAGGACCATTCGCAACCGTCTCCATGAAGCTGGGCTACGGTCCCGCACACCGTTAGGCCGTCTTCCGCTCACGCCCCAACATCGTGCAGCCCGCCTCCAGTGGTGTCGCGACAGGCGTGAATGGAAGGACGAATGGAGATGTGTCGTCTTCAGCGATGAGAGTCGCTTCTGCCTTGGTGCCAATGATGGTCGTATGCGTGTTTGGCGCCGTGCAGGTGAGCGCCACAATCAGGACTGCATACGACCGAGGCACACAAGGCCAACACCCGGCATCATGGTGTGGGGAGCGATCTCCTACACTGGCCGTACACCACTGGTGATCGTCGAGGGGACACTGAATAGTGCACGGTACATCCAAACCGTCATCGAACCCATCGTTCTACCATTCCTAGACCGGCAAGGGAACTTGCTGTTCCAACAGGACAATGCACGTCCGCATGTATCCCGTGCCACCCAACGTGCTCTAGATGGTGTAAGTCAACTACCCTGGCCAGCAAGATCTCCGGATCTGTCCCCCATTGAGCATGTTTGGGACTGGATGAAGCGTCGTCTCACGCGGTCTGCACGTCCAGCACGAACGCTGGTCCAACTGAGGCGCCAGGTGGAAATGGCATGGCAAGCCGTTCCACAGGACTACATCCAACATCTCTACAATCGTCTCCATGGGAGAATAGCAGCCTGCATTGCTGCGAAAGGTGGATATACACTGTACTAGTGCCGACATTGTGCATGCTCTGTTGCCTGTGTCTATGTGCCTGTGGTTCTGTCAGTGTGATCATGTGATGTATCTGACCCCAGGAATGTGTCAATAAAGTTTCCCCTTCCTGGGACAATGAATTCATGGTGTTCTTATTTCAATTTCCAGGAGTGTATATCGAACGTCCTCTGGAAGTCAAAAAACACATCAACCTGGGCGCCGCTATCTGCCTAGAGAAACAGAGCCACTTGAATCTCACATGACCGTTGGCTGCGGAGAAGACTATCGATCACCAGACGGACCGTCATACGTAGCTTATAACGTGTTCAGATACTATATAACAGGTTGAAGTCAGAGATATAGACATACTGTGACATCTATTCGATGACCTTTTCGGAAACCAGAATGATCTACGCGTTTTTTAAGACATGGAACCCTTATTTGTTCCAGCGATCGACACTTCTAAAAGAGGAGTCGTATAGTCAATGTAGAGTCAATGTAGCAGCGAAAAGGTGTTGCATCAGATACAGTTTCTTTTCCTCTGTTGAGCAATTTCAGTTGATTTTCTATTCCTTCGTGACATTACTTGTCACTTTGGTGTTAGTAAGACTGCAGAGGGAATCCGCTGTATGAATTTCTTCAGTGAAAAATTTTGTAAAACGGAACGTGCTATCTCGACCTTCTCTCTGCCTCAATTTCAGTGCTCGCATATTCAATCGGTGACTCAAGAGATGGCTTTGATCTGTCATTTCAATAATGTAAGATCGGTAAATAGCACTCTAATTCCGAATTCGTTGAAGCTTCTCGCTTACGCTCCCTTTCGTTACAGTCCATGTTTGTTTGTTAAGAAGGCATTACATAAATGTAAATCTGTGGTGAAGGTCTCTTTACTCACGGTGTAACTCTGTTGAGCCAGTCTTTTCCATGCCTCGAAAGTGCTCCACACGTATAGAGTGATTATACGCTGAAGAGCCAGAGAAACTGGTACACCTGCCTAATATCGTGTAGGGCCTCCGTGAGCACGCAGGAGTGCCGCAAAACGACGTGACATCGATTCGACTAATGTCTGAAGTAATGCTAGAGAGAACTGAAACCATGAATCCTGCAGGACTGTCCATAACTCCGTAAAACGGCGTGGAGATCTCTTCTGAACGGCGCGCTGCAAGGGATCCCAGATTTGCTGGATAACGTTAATGCTTGGGGAGTTTGATGGCCAGCGGAAGTGTTTAAACTCTGAATAATGTTCCTGGAGCCACTCTGTAGCAATTCTGGACGCGTGGGGTGTCGCATTGTCCTGCTGGAATTGCCCAAGACCGTCATAATTCACAATGGACATGAGTGGAAAAAAAATTGTTCGAATGGCTCTGAGCACTATGGGACTTAACGTCTATGGTCATCAGTCCCCTAGAACTTAGAACTAGTTAAACCTAACTAACCTAAGAACATCACACAACACCCAGTTATCACGAGGCAGAGAAAATCCCTGACCCCGCTGGGAACCGAACCCGGGAACCCGGGCGCGGGAAGCGAGAACGCTACCGCACGACCACGAGATGCGGACGACGTGAGTGGATGCAGGTGTTCAGACAGGAGTCTTACGTAGTGTCACCTGTAAGAGTCGTGTCTAGAGGTATCAAGGGCCCCATATCACTCCAATTTCACGCCCTCAGAGCCTCCACCAGCTTGAACAGTCCCCTGCTGACATTCAGGGTCCGTGGATTCATGAGGTTGTCTCCATACCCGTATTCGTCCATCCGCTCGATACAATTAAAACGAGACTCGTCCGACCAGGCAACATGTTTCCAGTCATCAACAGTCCAATGTGGGCGTTGGAGGGCCCAGGCGAGGCGTAAAGCTTTGTGTCGAGGGTACAGGAGTGGGCCTTCGGCTCCGAAAGCCCACATCGATGATGTTTCGTTGATTGGTTTGCACGCCGACACTAGTCGATGGCCCAGCATTGAAATCTGCAACAATTTGCGAAAGAGTTACACTTCTCTCACGTTGAATTGTTCTTTTCAGTCGTTGTTGGTCCCCTTCTTGCAGAATCTTTTTCCGACCGCAGCGATGTCGGATATTCCTGATATTCACAGTACACTTGTGACATAATCGTGCGGAAAATCCCCACTTCATCGCTACCTCGGGGATGCTGTGTCCCATCATTCGTGCGCCGACTATAACACCACGTTCAGACTCACTTAAATCTTGATAAACTGCCACTGTAGCAGCAGTAACCGATCTAACAACTGCGCCAGACACTTGTCTTTCAAGGCATTGCCGACCGCAGCGCCGTATTCTGCCCGTTTACGTATCTTGTAACTAGCCTGTTTATATGTTTCTACGTTGGCAGCGCTATAGACTGCATTAATATCAGTGACAGCGCTGTGCGCCCTCTGTAAGAGACTCTGTGGCTGGTCGGACTTACAAGGGGAGGCCGCCAGTTGTGAAATTCAGATTCAATTCATACTGCGCATAATAAAAGCTCATGGCCAGAGGTGTAATGTGGCAAAGCACCAAGATGCACTTCTCAGCCGTTGTCGAGAAAATCGACAGTTAAAAGAAACCGTTGCCGTGAAATACTCTCTACGATTAATAGTTTTCTACAGCGTCGTGGCGCAGCGGTAAGTGCTCGGGTTCGTAATTCGAAGGTCGCCGGATCGAATCTCGCGCCATGCAATTTTTTTTTTTTTTTTAGTATTTGCTATTCAAATGTGTCTACACACACACACACACACATATATATATATATATATATATATATATATATATATATATATATATATATAATTCCCGGCAATCAGTTGCAACAGTTATGCATATAATAAGTTGTTGAAGGTCGTTTGTCGTGGAAAAACTGGCGACTTCGAACATCATTATGTTTTCCGCAAACAAAGTTGTATTTCACAAATGTTATTAATTGTCTTCATAATGTTAACCATGTATAGTTAACGGAAGACGTAGAAACGATATTCCGAAACGAATACGTATAGCGTAAGTCAAACGTTCGAATTAGAATAGAAACCCCACGAACACAAATTTGCTGTGGCAGGTATGAAATATAAGCTCCGTTACTCGCTCGCTACACTTGAAGGACAGATGTTGAATGGGCCGAAACGAGCCGCCGCATAAAAGCGTAGTTGCCTGCTAACTTCGAAAGAAGGTAGATGCGGTCCCTAGCGCAACTTGTAACATCGTCGAAAATCAGTGCGGACGTGAAAACTTTGGTACACCCTGTTAAACAAACGGAAAAATGGAGGCGGTACAATTGGAGAGCTATCCGCCTTCACCAAAATGCGTAAGCAATTTATTAATAGTTTATATATATATATATTTGAATTACAAAAACCTAATAATAAAAAAAAAATGTTGCATGGCGCGAGATTCGATCCGGCGACCTTCCGATTACAAACCCGAGCGCTTACCGCTGCGCCACGACGCTGTATAAAACTATTAACCGTAGAGGGCATTTTACCGCAACGGTTTATTTTAATTGTCGATTTTCCCGGCAACGGCTGAGAAGTGCATCTTGGTGCTTTGCCACATTACACCTCTGGCCATGAGCTTTTATTATGCGCAGTATGAATCGAATCTGAATTTCACAATTGGCGGCCTCCCCTTGTTAGAGTAAGAAGTTAACAGTTAGCAGTGTTGGCAGTTAACAGTGAGAGAGCGGACGGTCTGGGCGTCTGTCCATCATGGAGATTTATTATTGGTTAGAAATGGATTGTAAAATGATGATGGATGTATTTGCTAATGTTTGGGTAATGGAGTTATTGACGATTATATAATTTTTGGAACTGGATGTCATATGAATAAGGTAAAATCTGCTAAATACATTGTTTGCTCTGCAACAAAATCTCTCCTTTGCTCACCACATGCCTATTAGTAGTTAGTCTATAGGAGTTATAATCTTTTTATTTAGCTGGCTGTAGTTGCTGTAATTGCTGTAGTTCGAGTAATGAAGATTTTCTGTGAGGTAAGTGACTTGCGAAATGTATGGGTTATTGTTAGGATCTCTTCTAACTCAGGGCCATTCTTTTGTGCTAATTATTTGCAATCAGATTACGTCGCGTTTGTTTATTTTGGGTAATAAATGAACAGAATAAGTTTGAGTCGTATTTGTCAGGGAAAATTCTGTAGGTTAGTATTGGAAAAAAAAAAAGCAGAGAGACAGCAGTTTAAGAAGGTCCAGTTGCATTCAGCAGTATAAGTAAATACTCAGAGGTTTCAATCTCTGTATCTGAATACGCATGCCTATACCAGTTTCTTTGGCGCTTCAGTGTAATTAAAGTGCAGCTACTCACACAGGTCCAGCGTGGGCCGTAATTATCGTATCATCGCGAAATTTGGTAGATGTTATAAGGCGTCAATGCGGAACTGGTTTAGATTGAAAAAAAAAATCAGTTCCATTTTTGGCCACCAGGCGCAAATGTCGTAGTCTCTGATACCCATATTGAATAAATTGTATAAGTGGCAATTAATAATATCAACATTACACCTTTCTCACTTATCTGAACTTTTCTGCCCACATCCCATTTGGAAACATTTCTGTACGTCTTTCTTCCATTCAAAACGACAGATATGCACCTGGTGGCCAAAATTTGAACTAATTTTTTTCCATCGGAAGTCAGTTTCGTGTTAACGCGTTAGAATATGTAGTAAGCTTCGCCGCCACTAGACACGTGTGATTAGCTGCACTTTTAGTTATAAACGCCTGGTACTTGCCTTTCATATCCTGCATGACGATGAGTATGGTCATCTTGAAACCAACGAATCCGTATTCGCATGTCTGTCGTGGGGTCTCGAACAAGGCGAGGAGTAATATCGCGCAACGATGAACCCCAGCCTGGATAGGCCACAATACTGCTGCCGTCAAATTCAGACACACGTGTTGGCAAATGTCTCTCCTTGCACGAGGCGTAACACAGTCTTCTCACAAACAATCAGCACTCAAATGCCATTTCTAGACGGGAAACCCACTGTGTAATCTTTTCTTGCATACAGAATGTTGATGGCGCTACTCCTACCTGCTTGCTGCGGTCACGCTAAAATGCCAGTCATTTGCATACCGAGGAAGAGGAAATCCGGCAGCTATTCATGCAGGCTTGCAGTTAACACAGCAGGCGGCAGAATCTATCCTCCGGGCTTACGCTGACTCATAAATTACGCCGTAGCACTGTAGAGATAATGAAGGTTAACGACGGAGGCTACAACGGTCTACAAAGAAATACAAAGCCAGTAACGAGCGGGCACCGTGCTTCGCCGTTTAGCTATCAGAACAATTTTGTGTAGCGGCTGCACGACCCAGAAGCAAATAGGATCTGCCAAGAACGTGGTGACGATAGTGTTCATCGCGCACTAATACCACTGTATTTTTTCCTTTATTTCATAAATCAGTGTATATTTTTTCCTAATTCGCTATCATCCTCAGTAGCTATTCTATTCTACATATTTGTTTCTCACATACACAATGCACTAACACTACTCTTATGTAGACGGAGATGGTGGGAGTGGATGTTAACTCTCAAAGTCGTGTTCACTACATTAGTTAAGAGCGGTCACTGTTTGGAGACTTTTTTTTTCCATTTTCACAGCAATATTTGTGAACCATTCTGTTTACCCGTTATGACAGGTTCTTCCTAGGCTCTTGCAGAATTAAACTAATGGGAGAAGGAACTTCGGGTCGACAAGAGCCTTCGATACCGCCCGTCAGCTTTGAGCCACGAATAATACTGCTGTGAAGGGGGACATCATACACCACAGATCAAATAGACTGCGTATGACGTCATTATGCTGAAACTAACTTCTAAGTCACGCGGTGCAGTGCAAGAAGCTTAGTTTCTGTCATCAGGCGCTATGTGAAATAGAGCTGTCAGTTTTTGCATTTATAGCTGAAATTAAGTTTTATTTTATCAAATGAGCCGGCCGAAGTGGCCGTGCGGTTAAAGGCGCTGCAGTCTGGAACCGCAAGACAGCTACGGTCGCAGGTTCGAATCCTGCCTCGGGCATGGATGTTTGTGATGTCCTTAGGTTAGTTAGGTTTAACTAGTTCTAAGTTCTAGGGGACTAATGACCTCAGAAGTTGAGTCCCATAGTGCTCAGAGCCATTTGAACCATTTAACAAATGAACCAATGTTTGTATTACTATTACACATGCAGTAGTAAAGTTAACCTAATTTCTACGAAATTTCTAATATTAATGCGACGTTTATCGTTTTCGCATGTGACTACGTGAAGGATATTAACAGTCTTTTTACGAGCGTCAGAATTACAGTTTTTCGGTGAATACCGCTTTTTGGTGCACAAAGTGTTCTTTGCTTCGCCGCTTCCACAGGATTAGAAGACAAAGTAGAAGTTTGGCAGTCAGCATTTGCTTTCTGACGATTCATCGACAATATCTGTTAAGTGTTTTGTTGTGTTTTTATAAGAAATGGAGTTATTTCTATCCAAAACGTCCAGTTATCCCATAAAAACTACTGCTTTTATTTTATAACTTTCCCTACATGCAGTTATGTATGCCGATATGCAAACCGAGCAGAAGAGTGGTATTTCCATTAAAAGAATTTGATGGCTGAACATTACTCGTGTACTCAACAACAAGAACTTGTTTTGTAGGAATAATTAACAGTAGACATTCATCGTTGTGTATGAGGCAACGATAAGCAGATTTACACCAGGAATTACTTTCTTACTAACACATAAACGCAGTCTAGACCATTTGCAGGCATTTTTCAGTGCTGTGAGAAGTCGTGGGGACAGAATAATAATCCCATAGCGTGGTAGTTTGTCGCTGCTTTAAAGAGATTTTTGGTGCACATTCAGATTGGTACACCTACTACTGGTGATTGTTCTGCCACTGATACTACCATAATTCTTAGCAAAGCATCAAATAATCAAGAAAATAAGGACCTGCTTGTAATGAGCTACTATGTATTCCAGTCGTCACATTAGTAAATTATGACTATGATTACATAAATCATGTAGCTTCTCGCAGTATTGTGCATGATTTAGTTGAGTGCATATATGGACTTCTCGCTAGGCACCTGAACAAAAAAGAATGAAGTGCAGCTTCTGACAAATGGTACCATAATCCAGCGTCTCAAGTTCAGGTATCCTGAACAGAAAAAAACAGGTGTGGCGTCCAATGATGTTTATCTGTACAAAATGAGTGAGGAAGTGTTAATATAAACGTCGAATTTTGATGTGGAAAACCCTTTGGCAAAACATTTTATATCAGCTTCCCAGGACGTATGGAATGGTGTTTTCCTTCAGCTGAATGAACATGTTTCAAGCAACATCCCCTCGACAATCACTTTCAGCAGCTGAGGAAAGCTGTACTCACTGAGTAGTTTAAAATGAGACTGCGTCATGAAGCGAGACTCCACAGTGAGAAGCTGCACAATGCTCGGATTGCGAGTTTCTACTCAAAAACGTTTTGGTTAAAAAACACTGCGTTTGTTTTACAAATAGATTTATGTATTACACCCTACAGCAGCAGTAGTCAAGTCATCTACAGCTGAACTATAGTATGTATATTTGTATGAACGAAACAAATTAATGAAGTTCTGTGTCACTCTTTAAACTTTGTCTGTGTCTTTCTTAAATTGTATTGCTGACAAGTGAGAAATTAATACCTTATAGTGGTTTCATTCTGCAACTCAGACTATCGTTTTCCAAGATTTCTACGCCTTAAAACTGCGTAGTCATCATAATTTTTAAGGTGATTAACCGTTTTTCCTTCTTCCCCTCCCCCCAGCCCCTTACAGTGTTTTCTGCAGTAGCAAAAATTATATTAAATAAAGTTAAAGAC
Organism: Schistocerca americana; assembly: GCF_021461395.2. Classification (NCBI taxonomy): domain Eukaryota; kingdom Metazoa; phylum Arthropoda; class Insecta; order Orthoptera; family Acrididae; genus Schistocerca; species Schistocerca americana. Next base: position 922,809,971 of record NC_060121.1, on the reverse strand, counting down.
TAGGTACCGATGAATGTAGCAAAACAGCGAATTAAGAAACCACCAGATAAACTACGAGAAGTGCCAAGCACGAGAGATCAATTGTGTAGGACCATTTGCTTCTAAAAGACGATTATTTAACGGAATTAGTTAAGAAGAATGATTTTTAATATTATATTTAGATTGTTCTCTATATTTCTTATCTGATGATTCATCGTTGTAACAGCTATGTGAGGAGAGTTCAGTGAGCTAATAGCAACTGAGGAAGGACCTGTTGGCGCTGAGCAACTTCTCCAACACATGCAGTGGTGTTGCAGTGACGAACGCCACAGGGTCGTCCTAATTCGCTCTAACACAAAAAATAGAAAAGACGACGCGCCGCAAAGGAATTACCCGACAGGGACGGATGTTAGTAGACGTGACGGAATGTAAAGACAAACAAATGATAACGATTTCAAAAAGATTGGATGATTCATTCAAAAGAAAGAGTATCATACAGTGAGCAAGTCAATAACGCGTTGTTCCACCTCTGACCGCTATGCCAGCAGTTGTCCGTCTTGGCTATGATTGACAGAGTTGTTCGATGTCCTCCTGAGGGCTATCGTGCCAAATTCTATCTAATTGGGGCCTTATATCATCAAAACCCCGAGGTGGTTGGAGGGCTGAAGCGTTTCCCTCCAGTTTCTGCATGAGACGTTACTCAAAGGGGCGGCAAGAATTTAACAGTTTGCAAATGGGGCAATTTAGAATAATAGAACAGCAGCCACATAGATTCAAAAATGGTTCAAATGGCTCTGAGCACTATGGGACTTCACTACTGTGGTCATCAGTCCCCTAGAACTACTTAAACCAAACTAACCTAAGGACGTCACACACATCCATGCCCGAAGCAGGATTCGAACCTGCGACCGTAGCGGTACCGCGGTTCCAGACTGTAGCGCCCAGAACCGCTCGGCCACTCTGGCCGGCCAGCGACATGGAGGTAAACTTCACTGAGAATGGATAATTTTATTAAAAAGTGGACAGCGTAGTGCATCACAGGGAAGTTACCTGCTTTAATACAATTTACCATATTTCACCCCATTCTCTTTATTTTTATTTGCATATTCTCTTGATATTAGGCTGTTAGTAGTGGGACAAAGTATGTACCACCTCACATTCCATTGTTGCCAAATTTATTCAAGATGGCGGCGATGACTTCATCCAAGATGGCGGCATGTAGTCTTGGCAACAGTGCAAACGTCATCCAAGTGGCGGATTTTGGCTTGAAGTTTGAATTTTGGCGGTAAGATAGGTCAATTGGGCTACCTCCACTAACCTAACCCTCCAGAAAAAAATTGGCGGGAAATTCAAATTCCAGCAGGATAATGCATCACACCACTGAAATGGTGGGAAAATAGACCAATTGTGCTATGTCCACTAACCTAACCCCCAACTCCCTATAAAATGGCGGCAAGTTCGAATTCCAACAGGATAATGCACCACACCGCTCTTATCTCTACTAAGCAAAGAAAATCGCGCGCACCAACTTTTAATTTTTGTGGTAAACAAAATTCAATTCCCATATGTCTACTATGCTAACAAAATGGCACGAAAGAAAAGACACTTTACCAACCTCTGACACCAGACTGCCACCACCTCCTAAGGATTCGTGGGAAAAAGACTTGACATAAGACTTTGTTTAAATAATTCCATGCAGGTGTGTTCACCACAAGGTCAGGACTCTAACTGACTTAGTACACATCGCCACAATCAGAGGGCCCTCTCATCTGTGACATAATCCAAAATGGCGACACCCAGCGTATTCACCACAATGTCTGGACTCCAACTGACTTAGTACATATCATCGCCACCAGAGGACGCAACCGTGACGTCATCCAAGATGGCGACAGTGACGGCAATCAAGATGGCTGCACCCAGTGTATCCAGCACATGGTGTAACCCCCTCACCAAGAAGTGAAGTTCAAACTCCAGCACGATAATGGCGGGAAAACCGGTCTTGTCTTTACTATTATTTAAACAATATCATGCAAGTGTGTTCACCAAGAGGTCCGAAGTCCAACTGGCTTAGTACATATAGCCACCAGCAGATGACGTCATTAAAGATGTCTGATTTTGGCGCAAAGTTTGAATTTTGGTGGGAAGATAGGCTAATTGGGCTACATCCACTAACCTAACCCTCTATAAAAAATATTGGTCACAAGTTCGAATTCCAACACGATAATCGGTCACAAAAAGTGGTCTGAAATAGGCCATTTGGGTCACATCCACTAACCTAAGTCCACTTCGTCCAACGAATTCTCGCCAAGTTTGAATTTTGGCGGTCACTTACGTTTTCACTGCTCAGCTATGGAAATCGCATCAAATAAAGTACACTTATACTAACCTAAGTCACTTCCTGTCTATTGGCGGGAAAAGGACTGAAGTCTTTATTTCAAGCAGTATGGCCATCATTTATGCTCCAACAGACTTAGTACACATCTTCGAGATGGCAACACCCAGTGCGCTCGCCACTAGGTCCAGACTCTAATCCAGGAGTATGTGTATCATGTCTGAAATCAGCAACTCTGATAATAAAATTAAAACAATTTGGAATATTATTAAAAGAGAAACAGGTCAACCAAGAGCAGAGGAAGACAGTATTACCATCAAATTGAATGAAAACTTTACGAACAAAAAGTCAGAAGTTGAAAATATTTTTAATAATCATTTTCTAAATGTTGTGGATATAGTAGGATCCAGGTGTTCATTAGATGATGCTAGGCTGTTAATGGAAGAGGCCATACCTATGCAATTTGATACAATTGAAATCTCACCCACTTCTCCCTCTGAAATTAGGAAAATAATAAACTTGCTTAAAAGCAAAAACTCACATGGAATTGATGGCATTTCCAGCAAAATACTAAAAGCTTGTTCTCAACAGATAAGTAAGATTCTCAGCCACCTGTGTAATAGCTCTCTGGAACAGGGCATTTTCCCTGATAGACTGAAATATGCTATTGTTTTCTTTGCATAAAAAGGGGGATAGATCTGATGTCAACAATTACCATCCAATCTCCCTTCTAACAGCTTTATCCAAAATTTTTGAGAAAGTAATGTATTCAAGAGTAGCTTCACATATCTGTAAAAATGAAGTACTAACAAAATGTCAGTTTGGTTTCCAGAAAGGTTTTTCAACAGAAAATGCCATATATGCTTTCACCAGTCAAATTTTGAATGATCTGAATAACCGAACACCACCCATTGGGATTTTTTGTGATCTCTCAAAGGCTTTTGATTGTGTAAATCATGAAATTCTGCTAGACAAGCTCAAGTATTGTGGCATGAGTGGGACAGTGCACAAATGGTTTAATTCGTACCTAACTGGAAGAGTGCAGAAAGTTGAAATAAGTAGTTCTCGTAACATGCAAAGATCAGCACATTCCTCAAACTGGGGAACTATCAAGAATGGGGTTCCACAAGGGTCAGTCTTGGGTCCTTTGTTGTTCTTATTATATATTAATGACTTGCCATTCTATATTCATGAAGAGGCAAAGTTAGTTCTCTTCGCTGATGATACAAGTATAGTAATCACACCTGAGAAACAAGAATTAACTGATGAAATTGTCAATACTGTCTTTCAGAAAATTACTGAGTGGTTCCTTGTAAACGGACTCTCACTGAATTTTGATAAGACACAGTACATACAGTTCCGTACAGTGAATGGTATGACGCCATTAATAAATATAGACCTTAATCAGAAGCATATAGCTAAGGTAGAATATTCCGAATTTTTAGGTATGTCCATTGATGAGAGATTAAATTGGAAGAAACACATTGATGATCTGCTGAAACGTTTGAGTTCAGCTACTTATGCAATAAGGGTCATTGCAAATTTTGGTGATAAACATCTTAGTAAATTAGCTTACTACGCCTATTTTCACTCGTTGCTTTCATAAGGCATCATATTTTGGGGTAATTCATCACTGAGGAATAAAGTATTTATTGCACAAAAGCGTGTAATCAGAATAATAGCTGGAGTCCACCCAAGATCATCCTGCAGACAATTATTTAAGGATCTAGGGATATTCACAGTAGCTTCTCAGTATATATACTCTCTTATGAAATTTGTTATTAACAACCAAACCCAATTCAAAAGTAATAGCAGTGTGCATAACTACAGTACTAGGAGAAAGGACGATCTTCACTATTCAAGATTAAATCTAACTTTGGCACAGAAAGGGGTGAATTATACTGGCACTAAAGTCTTTGGTCACTTACCAAATAGTATCAAAAGTCTGACAGATAACCAACAAGTATTTAAGAAGAAATTAAAAGAATTTCTGAATGACAACTCCTCCTACTCCATAGTGGAATTTTTAGATATAAATTAAGAAAAAAAAAATAAAGAAAAACAAAAAACACAAAAAAATAAAGTTGTTATATTAACTTAAGTATGTTGTTAAATTAACCTAATTATGTCATGTATTGGAAAATTCGACTCGTTCCACATCATTACGAAATATCGTATCCATGATCCATGGAACTAGTATTAATCTAATCTAATCTAATCTAATCTAACCGACTTAGTTCAAATCGTCGCCAGAAGAGGAGGCTACCCCTGGCGCCACCCGTCAGGGGTAGCCCGCGCGCACGCCACTGGTCCAGCAACCGCCCACATCACAGCTCTCGGTAGGACGGCATCAAAGTTGTTTGCTGGAGAGTGGAAACTGCCCTGACATAACACAACCGCCGGCTCACCACGTGGCTTGCTCGCCAAAGAATGCTCTCGCTAAGTTAACTGACTTAAGATGGTCTGCTCTCTCCCTCTCTCTCTAGTGCGCGTGTTATAACCGGACACGCGCCGCGCCGCCGCCGCCCCGCCGGCGTCCGACCGCTTACGTCACACACCCTCGGCCGTCATCTCCATACAGGCGCCGGATATGGTCGTCTGTGAAGATACTAACACCCACATCGTACATCTAAGCTATCAGTTACCTAAGTACTTAACTGCATTTCAGTTTTAATCATATTAAATAATTCAATTTACAATTTCATATAAGTATGAAAAGGCGTTCAACTATCGAATATTAACTACTTTTCAATGTCCAAACTGCCACCTATTGCCAGGAATCGGCGCTGAGTTTGAATTCCGCTGGTAAAGAAAGGTCACTTGCGCTTTTGCTACCAACCTAAGAAAATTGGGGCAAAGAAAGCACACTTGTGCTAACTTCAGCCACCCGACCGCCACCTCCTCCTAGGAACCGGCGCCGAGTTTTAATTCTGGCAGTAAAGAAAGGTCACTTGCGCTTCCGCCACCAACCTAAGAAAATTGTTGCAAACGAAGCTCACCATCACTATGTAAGCCTCCAGAACGCAACCTCTTCCTAGGTGTTTCTGGTAAACAAACTCAACCTGTACTAGGCCCATGGATGGAGAAATGAATGTACTTTATTTAGGGATGGAGTATATGTATCACAGAATACACGCACTATCATGTCCCACAGCATACAGACCTGCAAAGCACTCCTACATAACCCATTTATAATGCTCTACACACACGCTTGCTAATTGTAAACCATCAAAAATAACGCATTGCACAACCGGCAGACATGCGAACCGCTCGTAAATAATGCAATACATTTTCGTTCAAACAGCCAAACAACTCCTAATTTTTTCAATCCCGCGTCCGGCCATCCTAATTTAGGTTTTCCGTGATTTCCCTAAATCGCTCCAGGCAAATGCCGGGATGGTTCCTTTGAAAGGGCACGGCCGACTTCATTCCCCATCCTTCCCTAATCCGATGAGACCGATGACCTCACTGTTTGGTCTCTTCTCCCAAAAACAACAACAACTCCTAATTTTCCGAAATAATTTCAGTACAGACCTGCAAACTGCTCCTAAATAATACAGCACAATGATGTGTAGACACGCTAAGTACTCGTAAACTGTTCAAATAACGCATATGAAGGCCTACAGACCCACTCCCAAAATAATGCAATCAACGTATGCAAGCACCCTCCACCACACCCAAGTAGCGAAAAGTGACGCATCCCTCAGATGTCAAACCGCGCACAGCCCCTACTCGGCTTCCACAAACATGAGGTGTAGGCACTTCCCATTCATACGTAACAGCTGAGAAAATTCCAACGCAAATACGTGTTCACCTACACAAACGTGCTGATGTGATCGGGTGGGAGCGCAACCATGAGCTGCAGCCGAACGCAGTCCAGAGTTGTAAGTAGGTGCCGTTAATGACCGGGTGTTTATTTACACAGCGCGCACTCCAAGCAGAGCCGCCCGCATTCGACGTTCCTCTAAACCCTCACTCTAACTGCGGTCTGGCGAAGACGCTGCAGAATGCTGTTCCACAATAGTAGAACCTGCTTCCCCCCTTAGCGATTCTAACGGACCATAAGTGACGATTGACAGACGCTTCACCGCGCGCGCCACAACCCCGCGAAGTGAGGCAGCCACAGCTCGGGACCCGCACGCTTCGTCACACCAGCCAACCGCCGTCACCGAACACCGGTGAAAGTTGCATTCCAAGCAGCGCTCACATCAGTCTCATATTCGAGGCATCTACAGGTGCCGCTTGTATTTACCGTTGAAGGCAGAATAGCACAGGGCGTGTTACCACACGCGCTCAACGCACGTACCCTCTCCCCAGCGTGACCGATGCAACGCCGCCAAGTGCACGCACATAATTACAAACTCATATAACAACCTTCACAGTCTCATTCTTAGGTCACATCGTTTTACAAAGAATAAGAACTAAGTCGACCTCTCGGGAACTGTATAGTGTCCCAGAAATAGTTAACGCTTGCTTTCTTCATGCCTCAGCTTGTATGCACGGAAATTCTTACCCTAACAGAACCTGTTTACCAAAATATCGCCTAATCCAGTCTTCCTGCCGGACATAACGTGATAGCCTCCCTGCTCTAAACATACGCACATGTTCTCATCGCTATGTAGAGACTCCTATATCACAGCACAAACGATGTCAATGAATGGAGCATTCTGATTCGCTCTTACCGAGTTTACACGCCGAATTACTTATGCCGCAGGTATCGAAGCACCATCCACCTATTCTTTCTCGGACTTCCAGCGGTTATGTTACACAGATCGCTAAATTACATTGACAGTTAAATTAGCAAAATTGTCTCCACCTTATGAAATACATACCAGACCGACAAGAATATTCGAAGCCCGGGATTATGAATGATTGTACCCCATGTACTATACTGTAAATCGCAAGAAACGCCCACTGTGGCCTTGTTTACTTCTTTGAAACACTGTTTTCTAACGCGGTTTGTACACTGCCGAACATTTATTTTTTATGCTACGACTTCGACCTCTTTGTCAGATTCTAAACTGGCATTAAGACGCTCTGATCCACGACCTCTCACAGAAAACTAGACATCGCACTATGTAAATCATATTCTTACTGCGGATAGCATAACACTGAATTATTTTTAAATAAAACCCACGTACAACATCAGGAAACTAGAAGAGTTTGGCAGCGTTGTGTAGTTTCCAAACTACCGTGTGAAAGTCTTTCGTGACCTCTATATTTAAGTTCATATATCGCCGTGACGGAACAGATGATAGCTCGGCGTTTCATTTCGAGTTATTCGTAATTTTGCACTCATGTACGCGATCGCTGTTTAGCTGCTAGCAACCCCCAGAAGTTGTCTCCCACCCACAAAACTTCTCCCCCAACTGAAACAAGCTATGTCACTCAATCATTATGTGGCAAGCGATGCGCGGATGTGATGGAAAAGACACCTTCGATGTACTGTAATATTAAGCAACAGACTTGATAGTGGGAAGAATTTTACACTAAGTTCAGCACCGGCCATTGATGTGACAGCATGCCCCCCCCCCCCTCCATTTCTGTATCACAAATGGTTCAAATGGCTCTGAGCACTATGGGACTTAACTTCTGAGGTCATCATTCCCCTAGAACTTAGAACTACTTAAACCTAACTAACCTAAGGACATCACACACTTCCATATCCGAGGCAGGATTCGAACCTGCGACCGTAGCGGTCACGCGGTTCCTGACTGGAGCGCCTAGAACCGCTCGGCCACTTCGGCCGGCTCAATATCACAGTATCACAGCTAAACCGCCCCTTTTACATCACTTTGCGAGTATGACTGCGAATGTGGGCAGATTACTGTGCAGTACGTGCATTCATTGTTAATTCTCGAACACATACATGATCAAAGTACATCAAACAATGCTCTACATATTTGTAACAGTTCGAGCATACTTTGTCCCACGACTGCCGTTGAGTAGACGTCATTGTTCGGCAACGGAAACCGACGAGACATGTGCAGTTTTAGTTGCAAAATATTGCATACAGTCGTAAAATGATCAGAATAAATATCTCACGTAATTTCGGGCACTTAAATAAAAAGTAATTAACAAAGGACACTAAGTCCCATCGTTCGTTCCGAACAATCCACCGCCAACCTCACCTTTTTTGTCTGTAATATGAGGAGACAGCACCATAAACGATTGAAAGACATGGTAAAGGCTTGATTTAATAGCAGAGCCGCCACAACAGATAGATTTAAATTACCTTTACCGAAGAAATATAGTTACAGTTACGACGCTTACATCCGCTCAGTTCGAATTCTGCACGACAAAAGGTGATATTACAATAGAAAGATAAAAGAATATTTATCTTCCTTTTTTCAGTGGCTTTTCATTCACCACTTTTATAACTTCAGGAAGTTTCGACATGTTACGTGATTTTTGAACACATACCAAAATCGTAGCTTCTTTATCATTAAAATATACAGGGTCCGTCAAAAAAATGTATACACACTTTGAACTGTCATAGACAATTTATTTCCCGTTCTACAACGTTAAATATCTGTGAGAAAGTAATATTATGTTTCTTCAACAGGTGGCAGCAGTGGCAAGGAAGTAACTGCAACATGGCGGACGTGCGTTTGAGCTTTGAAGCGCGGAAGCAGATAAGTGGTACTGGAAGTTTGAGAATGTACCTGCGGTTCGAAGACAGTGGAGAAGTGAGTATGGTACAGAACTACCTTCAAGGTTAACAATTACACATCTACGAGACAAATTCGAAATTCATGGAACAGTGTGTGAGTGCATAAAGGTCGATCAAGGCGACCTCGTACAACTACAAGTGATGATTCAACAACTGCGGTCTTGGAACTGTTTCAGCGTTCGCCTCAAAAATCTTCAAGGCAAGCGGCACGTGAGAGTAATGTAAGTGCTAGTAGTGTGCTATGCATTCTGAAGAAAGGCAAGTTTCGTGTGTACATTCCAAGACTGGTGCAACAGCTAAGTGACGACGATACAGATCGAAGGTTAAAATTTTGTGAATGGGTTCAGGAGATGGTGAGACATGAACTGGGATTTATGGGTAGCATAATTTGGTCGGATGAAGCCCAATTCAAACTCAATGGAACTGTCAATATGCACAATTGTGCGTACTGGTCTGAAGATAATCCTCACATTATAGTTGAAAAGGCTGTGAATTTGCCTGCTGTAAATGTGTGGTGTGGTTTGTCTGCAAGGGGACTCATTGGGCCTTTCCGCTTTACTGGAGAAACGTACCTAACAATGCTTGTTTCCTTACATATCGTTACTTCATCGACTATGAGAATAAAAATTAGGATAAAAAATAATGGAACGTTTTAGGACCCTGTCCATAACGCTCCGAACATTATCAATTGAGGAGAGAACCGGCGTCCTCGCTGGCCGAAGTAGAGTTTGGCAAGCACCAAGACAAGCAGTATAAGCTCCCACCGTGTGTGAACGGGCATTACTTTTCTGGAATGTAAACTCAGAATGGCTTGCCATGAAGGGCAATTAAATGGGGCGTAGAATATCTTCAACGTACCGCTGTGCTGTAAGGGTGCCGCGGACGACAGCGAAAGGGGTCCTGTGTATCCTGCATCTATTTGAGGCGAAAACCCCCCATTCACCTGAGTTCCCTGTATGGAGGAGGAGATTAGTGTTTAACGGTCCGTAGACAACGAGGTCATTAGAGACGGAGTGCAAGCTCGGGTTAGGTAAGGACGGAAAGGAAATCGGCCGTGCCCTTTCAAAGGAACCATCCCGGCATTTGCCTGAAAGGATTTCGGGAAATCACGGAAAACCTAAATCAGGATGGCCGGAGACGGGATTGAACCGTCGTCCTCCCGAATGCGAGTCCAGTGAGTTCCCTGTACGCTAGCTACAAGTCTACTGGGTCAACCTTAGTAAACAGTGAACATTTACGTATACTGCCACAAAGACGCTGAGGTTTGAGCTAAATTAGTATAAGGAAAACGTGAATGTACTGTACATACACTACTGGCCATTAAAATTGCTACACCACGAAGATGACGTGCTACAGACGCGAAATTTAACCGACAGGAAGAAGATGCTGTGATATGCAAATGATTAGCTTTTCAGAGCATTCACACAAGGTTGGCGCCGGTGGCGACACCTACAACGTTCTGACATTAGGAAAGTTTCCAACCGATTTCTCATACACAAACAGCAGTTGACCGGCGTTGCCTGGTGAAACGTTGTTGTGTAAGGAGGAGAAATGCGTACCATCACGTTTCCGACTTTGATGAAGGTCCGGTTGTAGCCTATCGCGATTACGGTTTATCGTACCGCGACATTGCTGCTCGCGTTGGTCGAGGTTCAGTGACTGTTAGCAGAGTATGGAATCGGTGGATTCAGGAGGGTAATACGGAACGCCGTGCTGGATCCCAACGGATCGTGCAGCCACATCTCGATCCCTGAGTCAACAGATGGGGACGTTTGCAAGACAACAACCATCTGCACGAACATTTCTACTGGGTCAACCTTAGTAAACAGCAGCATGGACTATCAGCTCGGAGACCGTGGCTGCGGTTACCCTTGACGCTGCATCACAGACAGGAGCGCCTGCGATGATGTACTCGACGACGAACCTGGGTGCACGAATGGCAAAACGTCATTTTTTCGGATGACTCCAGGTTCTGTTTACAGCATCATGATGGTCGCATCCGTGTTTGGCGACATCGTGGTGAACGCACATTGGAAGCGTGTATTCGTCTCGTCGCCATACTGGCGTATCACCCGGCGTTATGGTATGGGGTGCCATTGGTTACACGTCTCGGTCACTTCTTGTTCGCTTTGACGGCACTTTGAACAGTGGACGATACATTTCAGATGTGTTACGACCCGTGGCTCTACCCTTCATTCGATCCCTGCGAAACCCTACATTTCAGCAGGATAATGCACGAGCGCATGTTGCAGGTCCTGTACGGGCCTTTCTGGACACAGAAAATGTTCGACTGCTGAAGATCTCTCACCAACTGAAAACGTCTGGTCAACGTCGACCGAGCAACTGGCTCATCACAATACGCCAGTCACCACTCTTGATGAACTGTGGTATCGTGTTGAAGCTGCATGGGCGGCTGTACCTGTACACGCCATCCAAGCTCCGTTTGACTCAATGCCCAGGAGTATCAATGCCGTTATTACAGCCACAAGTGGTTGTTCTGGGTACTGATTTCTCAGGTCTATGCACCCAAATTGCGTGAAAATGTAATGACGTGTCAGTTCTAGTATAATATATTTGTCCAATGAATACCCGTTTATCATCTGCATTTCTTCTTGGTGTAGCAATTTTAATGGCCAGTAGTGTATATGCCAAAATGTAAGATGTGTTGTCTAATCATTTTCGGAGAAGTTGACAGTCTGTGATCCAGAAGACCCGATTTTCCACTGAGTGGAGCTGTGTTACGCTACAACTTCTTTACTTAGCGTGGCAAACGAGAAAATGCCACCAGGCTCTGAGCACTATGGGACCCAACTTCTGAGGTCATCAGTCCCCTAGAACTTAGAACTAGTTAAACCTAACTAACCTAAGGACATCACAAACACCCATGCCCGAGGCAGGATTCGAACCTGCGACCGTAGCGGTCACGCGGTTCCAGACTGCAGCGGATGCCACCAGGGGCTGACACAAGAAACGCCTGGGAAGCAGAACAGAGAGAGGCCGGCTAGGTGTTCTTGCTTAAGAAGTTTTATGGGAATTATGCTGACATCCCAAGAGTCACAGCCCAGGCCTCCTGATAGGTGAATCTGCCACACCTTCAAACCCCCAGAGTTGTAATACCGCTGACATAATGGAAAGACGGAAGAAACTGCACCAATTATGACCTGATTGCCACACGATCAAACCTGACGCCGTGGCTCTGTTGTGGTTTATATGACAGAAAATGATACCCTACCCGAACAGAGATGGGCCAAGCCTTCATAAACGCTGCCGAGTTTAGGGATGCACCTGCAGCCAGCTACCAGAAGAACCCCACGCTGGTAATCTTTCTGAAACGGGTGATGAGCTGCCGCTGCTAGACATTGTCTTCGCTAAGCTGCAGGTCTGCCTGCTGTTCCTAAGTCCGAGTGCCTCTGGGAGCTGAACCAGCGCCTTGCAGCCAGAGGGGCAGCTGCTGGCTACGTACCATCGGCCTCAGGCTGACTGCTTGTAGGTTCTTAGTTGGTGCACGAGTGTTACTATCTGGCCTTTTGTCTTTCAGGGCATGCTATTGCTACAAACCGCTGCCGCTGCTCTGGGGAGTCCTACACTGAACTGTGTACCGGGACCAAGCAGTGCGGTTGCCACAGCTGCTGCTGCCGAGCCTGGGACCCTCAATCTGCATTTGTGCTGGCGGCAGGACGCTGCCTGCTACGGCCTGTGTATATGATGAGCTGATTCTGCCAGAGAAGACTGCGTGCTGAGTTCAAACACCAGGACCGGTGTCCGAACTAGGCCGCTAGATGCGACAGTGCAACTGCTGAACATGAAGGAATAAAAAATAGTCACTCTAACTCACTTGGTTTCCCAGCAGTGTTCTACTTGGTTTCTAAGCTATCACCAGCACCCTGCTATGACTGATGACAAGGTGGAGGTCTGAACGCCATTCTGACACCTAGAAGGACGGTTCTTCCACCCTCGATAGAGATTAAAACACCACGCACCTACACATATTGCTCTACAGACCGTAAAGATAAAATTAGCAACAGTAAGCTTACTATTGGGTAAGGTTCTCGAGCAATGATCAAGAAATTTGAAATAACACAAAATTCAGTGATTAATTTCGATTTGCCTTTGCCTATTATTTCGGTGAACTGTGAGCACAATTATTGCCCATCAAATAGAACTGAATATATGGACAGGGTGACAACGAGAAATAGCGGGGAGGGGGGGGGGGGAGTAGGTAATAAAACATACACATCAGTATTATAACAAGTGAAGTGTGCAGCCACACGTTACAATGATGATGTCGACATGGTGTAAGCGGGCTGCTCGGTTTAAAGTTTTGTTTACTAGTGCAAAGATCGAGTAAACCCAGAATGACCCGATTTGAAAATAACTATGCCTGTCGTGGATAAATTGCGAACCAAGCATGAGATTAAGGAACGCTATGTGTCTTCACTCTACGAAAAAAATTATTTCAGCAGAACACGGCTATATTAAATAGAGCAATGAACATACTAAACTATTTTGAAGAAATTATCCATAATTCAGTGTTTTCCAGTGACGCAACTTTAGTGGGTCACAGTCCAGTGGGGATGCAAACCACAGACTGTATTTATAGCAGTCAAATATGAAACACTACTCAAAAACGCTTCTGTAGATTCATATACAGTGTATTTCCAAATTGCAGCAGCATCAGATCCTATCTTCTTCACTACAAATATTCATGCACAGAACGGGATACATAATATTTGGACTATGAAAGCCATCTGAAAGTTTTAGAAGGGACCATTGCACAATTAATTTGTGGAAGCTACGCCCCCACAAAATCTATTACGCCAGTGCGAATAAGAGGTGGTTCTGACTCCCAATTTGGGAATAATTTCTAAAAAGGAAACCAATTATGAAAACTATAATCACAGGAAGAAGTCTCATGGAATAAATAAAAGTAAAAACATCTACTTGGAGAAGTTTTATGTAGTGGCCGAAAGTGTCTGTTATATTACATCAAAAAACACTTTCATTACTTAGAATTTTAGGTTACAATTACAAAACAGTTTAAATCTAAGCTATCGAGTTGTAAGAATCGACTGATTGCAATCGAATTCGGATTTATGGAAAGGGCGACGAGTTTAATAGATGACATCACAACGTTAAGGAAAGTTTTATTAAAGTAGAGTGTCATCGATAGGACAGTTATTGGTGTCCCGCTACTTAGTGTTATTAACTCGATTCATAGAATCATCTGAGAAGTGGTGAGATAGCGATAGTGTCAATTCTGGCATCACCAATTATAATGTTACTTTTTAAAAGAGAGAAACTTGGTTGTACGAGATAGATGCGAGGATAAAATTATGTTGTATCAGGAGATAACGGTGTTAGTAGAACATACGGATGAAAGTCAGGACACGCAGGGACCAAGCAGCAATCGGTATTGTAATTGTAAACTGTCGAAGCTGCGTTGGCAAAGTACCGGAACTTCAAGCGCTGATAGAAAGCTCCGAAACTGAAATCGTTGTAGGTACAGAAAGCTGGCTGAAGCCAGAGATAAATTCTGCCGAAATTTTTACAAAGGCACAGACGGTGTTTAGAAAGGATAGATTGCATGCAACGGGTGGTGGCGTGTTTGTCGCTGTTAGTAGTAGTTTATCCTGTAGTGAAGTAGAAGTGGATAGTTACTGTGAATTATTATGGGTGGAGGTTACACTGAAGAACCGAGCTAGGTTAATAATTGGCTCCTTTTACCGACCTCCCGACTCAGCAGCATTAGTGGCAGAACATCTGAGAGAAAATCTGGAATACATTTGACATAAATTTTCTCAGCATGTTACAGTCTTAGGTGGAGATTTCAATTTACCAGATATAGACTGGGACACTCAGATGTTTAGGACGGGTGGTAGGGACAGAGCATCGAGTGACATAATACTGAGTGCACTATCCGAAAATTACCTCGAGCAATTAAACAGAGGATCACTCCAGGCAAATGCCGGGATGGTTCCTTTCAAAGGGCACGGCCGACTTCCTTCCCTGTCCTTCCCTAGTCCGATGAGACCGATGACCTCGCTGTCTGGTCTCCTTCCTCAAACCAACCAACCAACCAATTAAACAGAGAACCGACTCGTGGAGATAACATCTTGGACCTACTGATAACAAACAGACCCGAACTTTTCGACTCTGTAAGCGCAGAACAGGGAATCAGTGATCATAAGGCCGTTGCAGCATCCCTGAATATGGAAGTAAATAGGAATATAAAAAAAGGGAGGGAGGTTTATATGTTTAGCAAGAGTAATAGAAGGCAGATTTCAGACTACCTAACAGATCAAAACGAAAATTTCTGTTCCGACACTGACAACGTTGAGCGTTTATGGAAAAAGTTCAAGGCAATCGTAAAATGCGTTTTTGACAGGTACGTGCCGAGTAAAACTGTGAGGGACGGGAAAAACCTACCGTGGTTCAACAACAAAGTTAGAAAACTACTGCGAAAGCAAAGAGCTTCACTGCAAGTTTAAACGCAGCCAAAACCTCTCAGACAAACAGAAGCTAAACGATGTCAAAGTTAGCGTAAGGAGGGCTATGCGTGAAGCATTCAGTGAATTCGAAAGTAAAATTCTATGTACCGACTTGACAGAAAATCCTAGGATGTTCTGATCTTACGTTAAATCAGTAAGTGGCTCGAAACAACATATTCAGACACTCTGGGATGATGATGGCATTGAAACAGAGGATGACACGCGTAAAGCTGAAATACTAAACACCTTTTTCCAAAGTTGTTTCACAGAGAAAGACCGCACTGCAGTTCCTTCTCTAAATCCTCGCACAAACGAAATAAGTGTCCAAGGAATAGAGAAGCAACTGAAATCACTCAACAGAAGGAAATCCACTCGACCTGACGAGATAGCAATTCGATTCTACACAGAGTACGCGAAAGAACTTGGTTCAAATGGCTCTGAACACTATGGGACTTAACATCTATGGTCATCAGTCCCCTAGAACTTAGAACTACTTAAACCTAACTAACCTATGGACAGCACACAACACCCAGCCATCACGAGGCAGAGAAAATCCCTGACCCCGCCGGGAATCGAACCCGGGAACCCGGGCGTGGGAAGCGAGAACGCTACCGCACGACCACGAGATGCGGGCACGCGAAAGAACTTGCCCCCCTTCTAACAGCCGTGTACCGCAAGTCTCTAGAGGAACGGGAGGTTCCAAATGATTGGAAAAGAGCGCAGGTAGTCCCAGTCTTCAAGAAGGGTCGTCGAGCAGATGCGATATCTCTGACATCGATCTGTTGTAGAATTTTAGAACACGTTTTTTGCTCGCATATCATGTCATTTCTGGAAATCCAGAATCTACTCTCTAGGAATCAACATGGATTCCGGAAACAGTGATCGTGTGAGACCCAACTCGCTGTATTATTCATGAGACCCAGAAAAATTTGATATAAGCTCCCAGGTACATGCCGTTTTCCTTGACTTCCGGAGAGCGTTCACTACAGCTCCGCACTGTCATCTGATAAACAAAGTAAGAGCCTACGGAAGATCAGCTGTGTGGCTGGATTGAAGAGATTTTAGCAGACAGAACGCAGCATGTTGTTCTCAATGGAGAGACGTCTACAGACGTTAAAGTAACCTCTGGCGTGCCACAAGGGAGTGTTATGGGACCATTGCTTTTCACAATATATATAAATGACCTAGTAAATAGTGTCGGAAGTTCCATGCGGCTTTTAGCGGACGATGCTGTAGTATACAGAGAAGTTGCAGCATTAGAGGATTGCAGTGAAATGCAGGAAGATCTGCAGCGGATAGGCACTTGGTTCATGGAGTGGAAACTGACCCTTAACATAGACAAATGTAATGCATTGCGAATACATAGAAAGAAGGATCCTTTATTGTATGAGTATATGATAGCGGAACAAACACTGGTAGCAGTTACTTCTGTAAAATATCTGGGAGTATGCGTGCGGAACGATTGAAGTGGAATGATCATATAAAATTAATTGGTGGTAAGGCGGGTACCAAGTTGAGATTCATTGGGAGAGTCCTTAGAAAATGTAGTCCATCAACAAAGGAGGTGGCTTACAAAACACTCGTAGACCTATACTCGAGTATTGCTCGTCAATGTGGGATCCGTACCAGGTCGGGTTGACAGAGGAGATAGAGAAGATTCAAAGAAGAGCGGCGCGTTTCGTCACAGGGTTATTTGGGAAGTATGAGAGCGTTACGGAGATGTTTAGCAAACTCACGCGGCAGACTCTGCAAGAGAGGCGCTCTGCATCGCGGTGTAGGTTGCTGTCCAGGTTTCGAGAGGGTACGTTTCTGGATGAGGTATCGAATATATTGCTTCTCCCTACTTATACCTCCCGAGGAGATCACGAATCTAAAATTAGAGAGATTCGAGCGCGCGGAGGCTTTCCGGCCGTCGTTCTTCCCGCGAACCATAAGCGACTGGAAGAGGAAAGGGAGGTAATGACAGTGGCACGTAAAGTGCCCTCCGCCACACACCGTTGGGTGGCTTGCGGAGTATAAATGTAGATGTAGATGACTGTGGAGGTTAAAAATGTACTGCGGGCAGTATTCGTGGGAAGAAGTGTTTGGACACTTGAAGTCGATGACCAAAGACAAAATAAGTGTCCGTCCTAGCGGCATCATTAATCCGGGAGAAGGAAGAGATGAAGCACACAAGTCAACCTTCATGTAATGGTATGAAGAAGCAAGTTTGGAATCTTCGTAATACCTTTAGCGCGATGTCAGTTTTTCAAGTGTTTTTATTGTTTTCCTTACGATTGTATCCTATTTTTATTCGAAGGTGTTCTGAGTAATAGACTTCAAAAATGTTTTTGTGCTGACTCTGTAATACCTATACTAATCTTGTGGGTATATCTTTAATGCAAAATATCTTATTGTGAGAACAGGTTTTTCGTTTCCTTAACCATTCTTGGCGCCACATATCACGTTTCCTTTCTCTTTCCTTTCTTCTCACATTAGAATTGGAAAGCCAGCGAAAACGAAAAATTCGTCTTCATCCGAGTTTCTTACATATTTGAACCATGAACTACTGCTTACACAAACATATCTGAATCGTGTGGAGACAAATGGGTTTTGTGCACCTTTCCAGAGTATGCTTGGTCATGCAGGCTTGTCAAATTTGCAATTAGCTGTACACCCACAATCTGATTGGTTCCACTTCTCCCACGTCTCTCGTTCGTGGCGGGATATACACTACTGACCATTAAAATTGCTACACCAAGATGAAATGCAGATGATAAACGGGTATTCATTGGACAAATATATTATACTAGAACTGACATGTGATTACATTTTCATAAATTTGGCTGCGTACATCATGAGAAATCGGACCCAGAACAACCACCTCTGGCCGTAATAACGGCCTTGATACGCCTCGGCATTGAGTCAAACAGAGCTTGGATGGCGTGTACAGGTACAGCTGCCCATGCAGCTTCAACACGATTCCACAGTTCATCAAGAGTAGTGACTGGCGCATTGTGAGGAGCCAGTTGCTCGGCCACCATTGACCAGACGTTTTCAATTGGTGAGAGATCTGGAGAACGTGCTGGCCAGGGCCGCAGTCGAATATTTTCTGTATCCAGAAAGGCCCGCACAGGACCTAAAAAATGCGGTCGTGCATTATCCTGCTGAAATGAAGGGTTTCACAGGGATCGAATGAAGGGTAGAGCCACGGGTCGTAACACATCTGAAATGTAACGTCCACTGTTCAAAGTGCCGCCAATGCTAACAATGCGTGTAACCAATGGCACTCCATACCATCACGCCGGGTGATACGCCAGTATGGCGATGACGAATACATGTTTCCCATGTGCGTTCACCGCGATGTCGCCAAACAGGGATGCAACCATCATGATGCTGTAAACAGAACTTGGATTCATCCGAAAAAATGACGTCTTGCACTCAGGTTCGTCGTTGAGTACACCATCGCAGGCGCTCCTGTCTGTGATGCAGCGTCAAGGGTAACCGCAGCCATGGTCTCGGAGCTGATAGTCCCCATCTGTTGGCTCAGGGATCGAGACGTGGCTGCACGGTCCATTACAGCCATGCGGATAAGATGCCTGTCATCTCGACTGCTAGTGATACGAGGCCGTTGGGATCCAGCACGGCGTTCCGTATTACCCTCCTGAACACACCGATTCCATATTCTGCTAACAGTCATTGGATCTCGACCAACGTGAGCAGCAATGTCGCGATACGATAAACCGCAATCGCGATAGGCTACAATCCGACCTTTAGCAAAGTCGGAAACGTGATGGTACGCATTTCTCCTCCTTACACGAGGCATCGCGACAACGTTTCACCAGGGAACGCCGGTCAACTGCTGTTTGTGTATGAGAAATCGGTTGTAAACTTTCCTCATGTCAGCACGGTGTAGGTGTCGCCACCGGCGCCAACCTTGTGTGAATGCTCTGAAAAGCTAATCATTTGCGTATCAGAGCATCTTCTTCCTGTCGGTTAAATTTCGCGTCTGTAGCACGTCATCTTCGTGGTGTAGCAATGTTAATGGCCAGTAGTGTACGAATACGATGAATGAATGAATGAATGAATGAGCGAACAGGTAATCAAGCATTACAAACTCAAGTCCGTCATCACGTGTGAGCGTGGGGCTGTGGTGCAGTAAGGCAGCTCTACCTCCCAAAGCGGATTCCGCGCCCTAAGTTATACTTCTCAGGGCCATTCGTTGCCTCAGAGCCCCAGTAATCCGGAAGCCGCTAGGGCGGCTGCTTTTAGACCGTGATGTACGGCGACAGCTGTCACACGTGTTGACCACAGAGCAAGAAACGTTGCTCCAAGTCTGAATCAGGGCTAAGTAGCCACGCAGCTGGAAGGCAGAAATAGGCACAAAAAAAGTCTCAGCCAGCTCGCGTAGAAGAAGAGGTTCCCGATATTCTACACATATACGCGACGAACCATTACCAAGTGCATGGCAGACGGTACTTCCCTTTACACCACGTATTTAACCTGATTAACACCGGAACGAACGAGAATCCTCTATGGTCTAAACTGTAGCAGGGCGCGAGCAGACGGCGTTCGGTCGCGTTCGATTCGCATTCGGAGGTGTTCGTTCGTGTTCCGCTGGTTGTCGGTCTTTCAGCGAACCATCAAAGTAAGTTCACTTCTTCTCCAATTTTGCGCTAGCAGCACAGGGCTTTCGCCTGCTGTTTCGTGAGCGAGCTTTCTTTGTTGACCTGAGTTACGTGAGCGATGGAGTGGTGTGAAGAGGCTGCAGTGTTTCTGATAGAAGATCGACGAGCAAGTCGCCCAAGTGGCGTCAACTAAAAGGACCTGCACCAGGCGACCGGTCTACCCGACGGGAGGCCCTAGCCACACATTTCATTTAATTTCATTGCTGGTAGCTGAACATAAATGTCACAGTTGCTTGTGAGGTCCAAGAGATCCACGTTACATATGTCGAACAATAAGAAATATCATTGGTAGGAAATTGCTGAAGTGCCCAAAGATCCAGACAGGAACGTCAGAAAGACAATAAATTTGTTAGATGCTTCCATCAGTTGGGAACAAAGTAACCACGAGCTTTGAATTGATTTTTATTAAAAAGTAACAGTATGATAAATTTTTTGGAAAGTAAACAAGTATGCTAATAAAATTGAAAATACACGAAAACGGAGGTTTTTGGTTTGATAACAGAAGATACAAGAATAGTACTTCCACAATCACGCTACCTGCTCTCTAATAAACTTAGCAGTAGATTTTATCAAGTAGCTTACGTTTAAGATTTTGTGTGTGTTTCCACATTTGATTCAAATGTTCAAATGTGTGTGAAATTTTATGGGACTTAACTGCTAAGGTCATCAGTCCCTAAGCTTACACACATACCCATGCGCGAGGGAGGACTCGAACCTCCGCCGGGACCAGCCGCACAGTCCATGACTGCAGCGCCTCAGACCGCTCAGCTAATCCCGCGCGGCCACATTTGATTATAATAATATTCTATTAGTGCTTTACATATGTCATTGTAGACACCAGGAACAATCTGAGGTACAGCAGCTAATTAAATGTGAAATAATGTTAATGTAGATGTCTGCAATCGCTAACTCAAGAGTAAAAAGTTATTCTGCGGAGATTGCATTGTTCGACCGTAATTAGTGTTCTTCTTTTAAATTTCCCGATCGATTGTAAATAGAAACCAACGAAAAGGGCCTGTCGAGATAGACTACGTTGTGTACACAACCGCTCCCAATTTCCGTTTCTAATCAGCTTTCTGTATCTAGTATTGTGTGACTTACACTCCACTTTAGGAGCACTTGAAACTCTGCCCTTTTGTTACCTATGCTTCCGCAATTAATCACGAGATGTTTAATGCTCTCGCCTATACGTGACATTATTGTAGATCATATACCGATACTTCTGCGTCTCCTACAGCTATCGTCATCTGGACCGGAAGGAGAATCGTCCACCTCTTCATGCCACAGCAGAACTTGCCGCCTACGTCCTCAATTATTTGCTGGATCTGTTCCAATCTCTGTCTTCCCCTGCACTTTTTACCGTTTACAGTTCGTTCCAATACCATCTAGGTTATTCCCTGATGTACCAACACATGTCCTGTCATCCTGTCTCTTCTTCTTTTCAGTATTTTCTTATGTACCTTCCTTCGCCGATTCTGCGGAGAACATCCTCCTCATTCCTTGTCCTATCAGCCACCTGATTTTCAACGTTCTTCTGTAGCACTACATCTCAAACGTTTCGATTCTCTTATGTTCCAGTTTTCGCACAGTCTACGACAATACTGTGCTCCAAATTAAGGCCTATGTTTGGTACTAGTAGACTTCTCTTGGCCAGGAATGCCCCCTTTTGCCTGTGTCGGCCTGCTTCTTATGTCGTCCTTGCATCGTGCGTCATGAATTATTTTGCTGCCAAGGTAGCAGACTTCCTTGACTTCGTCTACTTCGCCACCAACTATTTTGATGTTAAGTTTCTCGCTGTTCTCATTTCTGCTACTTCTCATTACTTTTGTCCCTTTCCGGTATACTCTCAATCCATATTCTGTGCTCAATCATTCCGTTAAACAGATCCCGTAATACTTCTTCATATTCACTGAGGATAACAATGTTATCAGCGAATCTTATCATGGTTATCGTTTCGTCACGAACTTTAATCTCATACATGAAACTTCGTTTTATTTCCATAAATGTTTCTTCGACGTACAGCTTGAACAACAGGAGCGAAAGTCTGCATCCGTGTCTTACACGCTACCCCCCGCCCAATTATAATTCGTTCTTGGTCTTCCACTTATATTGTTCCCTCTTCCTTCTTGTAGATGTTGTATATCATCGGTCCTTCCCTGTAGCCTATTCATATTTTTCTCACAATTTCGAACATCTTGCACTGTTTCACATTGCCGAACGCTTTTTCTAGATTCACAAATCCCATGAGCGTATCTCGATTTTTCTTCAATCCTGCATCCATTATCAAACGCAAAATGAGATCTGATTCTCTGGTGTCTTTATCTTTCGTAAAAACAAACCGATTGTCATCTTGCAGATCCTCAAGTTTCCTTTCCTTTCTTCATTATATTCTTCTCAGCATATTGGGATGCATGAGCTGTTAAGCTTATACTGCTATAGTTTTCGCACCTATCTGCCCTTCCTATCTTTGCAAGTGTCAATGATATTTTCCGGAAGTCTGACGGCATATCGTCAGCCTCATGGATAGATTCTACACATCAACTTGAATAGTTATTTGATTGCCATTTCCCCAATGATTTTATAAAATCTGGTTTATGTCCTTCTTTACTTACCCTCTGCTTCTGCTTAACTTGATCTCAAGCCTCCCAGAGCTCTTTTAAATTCTAACACTGGATAGCCTATGTCTTCCTTATCAACTCCAGTTTCTTCTTCTTTCAAGTCATCCTACCCCTTATAGAGGCCATCAGTGTATTCTTCTACGTAGCCGCTCTTTCCTCTGGATTTAACAATGGAATTTACTTTGCAGCCTTAATATTACCACCCTTGCTTTTAATTTCACCGAAGGTTGTTTTGAGTTTTCTATACGCTGAGTCAGTCCTTCCGACGATCATGTCTTTTTAGATTTCTTCGCAGTTTTCCTGCAGACATTTCACCTTGACTGCCCTGCACCTCCTACTTACTTCATTCATAACCGATTTGTACTGATGCATTCCTGTCTTGCCCTGAACATTTTTGTATTTCCTCCCATCGTTGATGATTTGAAGAATTTCTTCTGTTACTTAAGATTTCTTCGGAGTTACCTTCCTTGTACCTTATAGGTCTGACTGTCCATAGTCTGTGATTGCCCTTTTTAGAGTCTGTCCACTCCTCTTCAACTGAACTACCTACTGTGATGTACCTTATCGCAGTATCCACATTCTTAGCAAACTTAAAGTTCGTCTCATCATTCCCAAGTACTTCTGTATTCCACTTCCGTCCATACTGATTCTTCTATTCTATTCTCTTAAACTTCAGGCTACTCTTCATTAATACTAAATTATGATGTGAGTCTACTGTATATCTGCTCCTGGGTACGCCTTGCAATGCAATATTTATGACGTAATCCACCTGCAATCTCCCCGTTTCTGAAGGTCAAATACACCTACTGCTCTTGTCATTCTTGAACACAGTGTTGGAATTGAAATTGAAATTTATTGCACAACTCAATTAGTCTTTCTGCTATCTCATTCCTTCTGCTCAGACCACATTCTCCCTTAACACTTTCTTCTATTCGTTTCCCTACAACAGCGTTTCAAACCCTATAATTATTAGAGTTTCATGTCGCTTTATATACTGAATTAATCCTTCAATAACCTCATGTACTTTCTCTCTCTTCATCTACTGCTTGCGACTTCGGGACGTATACCTAAATTATCTTTGCATGCGTTGGTTTGCTACGGAATTTCATGAGAACAACCCTATCACTGAACTATCCACAGTAGCTGAATCTCTGCCCTAATTTTCTATTCATAACGAACTCTATTCCCGTTATACCACTTTCTGCTGCTGTTGATATTACGCTATATTTATCTGACCAGAAATCCTTACCTTCTTGACACTCGCCATATCTAGACTGAGCATCTGCATTTCCCTTTCCAGGTTTTCTAGCTTTCCTAAAGGTTCAAGCCTCTGACATTTCATGTTCTGACTCGTAGAATGTCATCTGTTGGGTATTCCATCTTTGTCTCGTGGTTACCTAGTCTTTTGCAGTCCTCTCCCGGAGATCCGAATGTGGGACTAATCCGGAATCTTTTGCCAATGGAGAAATCACCATGAGACTTTTTCAGTTACAAGCCACATGCGCCCAAGTTACACATTATGTGTCTTTAATGCATTGGTTTCCATTGCCTTCTGGAGCCTCATGCCGTTGATCATTGCCGATTGTTCCACCTTTTTGGGACAGTTTCCAAATCCCAAGGGCAGGAGAGTGCCCTGAACCTCTGTCCGCTCCGCCACTACCTTTCACAAGGCCGTTGGCAGAACGAGTGTGACTTCTTGTGCCGGAATTCTTCGGCCACCATTGCTGATGATTTTATTCAAAATTTAAGGAGTGGCTAATTTAGAACACGGGGTCCATGACGTTTTGATTACTAGTCAAAGACGCTACCCCTATATCATGAGTTCCTCCTCCACTGCATCCCTGACCAATTTAGGAGGCCCATAAAGTTGTCAACTGTATGGCACAAATCTAGAAAGCCACAGGGTATCTTGTCAAAGAACTTTCAAGTATATGGTTCAAGCCTTCCACTTCATTTAGAACCAGGTGCCCACAGTCAGTTGTGAGGAAAATGGTGCAAATTATGAGCTACGGGGAAACTCCACGAGCAAGACCGGCCTTCTCAGCCTTCTCTGCCAGTCGCTAAAATTATACAAGTATGATTTCGACGTCCAGACGACAGGCATTGTTTGTTCCAGTGTGTACCACAGTCTGCAGCTGGTTGTACCCTATTCCAACAATAGTTGTCGGAAAGCCTCTTCAACATTTTGAATGAGTCCCCAAGGCAGAAGGTGTTCCTTCCCGTCTCCTGCTGCCATTTCCCTAACTGCCAACGCTTAATGGCCCCCTACATTTATGACTCCCTTTAATGGACACAACACGTTTCCCAGCAAGTGAAGTCAGTCTCACTGGCTCAGTTTTGTTTTCAGCGGAAGACAATACCTCGAAGTTGTTTGTTAGGGAGATAGATAAACACCCTAGTTCTCTCTCACCCATGTTTCCCAGTACAGGGCGCCTAATGGTTAATGGCATTTGTAAAGGGTTCTAAACCGATAAGTTTGACAAGAAGAATTAATTAGCATAAATCAATATCTATTTTTTATTGATACAAACAGCTTATAAATTACAGCATCAACGTAAGCTTACAGAAAACTGTTCAAAGGGACGACCGTCAGTTTCAACGAATACAGAACTGAACTCTGAGTTCGTAAACATTTGGTCCCACTGCTTGCACAGCGTATTCACGATAGGGACGTAGCTGTTACTGCATCAATACTAGCCACACTGCTTTCCTCGAAGAGTGCCTGTCTTGGCCAGGCTGACGAGTGCTTATTGTCGTCTCTTCTGCCACACTATCCTGCATCTCCTCAGCAAATTCTACTGTTTGGACAATTCTTTATCAAGAATGTTGTCAAGCTCTTAGCGGTCCGAATGAATCAGTTTCTTGGAAGTGTATATCTACGGAAATAATTTTATTGCTCTTATTATGACGCCGGCTGTGGAATTCTGGACACTAAATCACGCTACAGCATACATCAAATCCATGTCTCAAATTCACAATAACTGGTAATGTTCCATATTCGACAACCAGTCGCTTGATAGAGTACTAGTAAATTCAGATTGGTCTACGAAAATAACAACTAATAAAGCATAAAAGAAATATCGTCCAAACAAATGAGAATTACGTGAAAAACTTCAGATTGAAGTTTACAAGTTTTGACTCACAGCACAATATCACTGAAAAATTAAAAGTTTTGGTTTGGAGGATTCAGAAAAATATCCAGGGATACTGTCACAGAAAACTATTGACAGAATTTAAGAACTAGGTTTAGTTAGGCAACGGTGAATCTTCAGTGTCGCTGTCGTGGCTAACGCACGTAATTATCACTAGTGTTCTGCCTAAAGGCAGATTTCCACGTGGTAACTCTCCGTACTCCCTTCTCTTCTGCTAACCTGACTAGGACAGGTTTGCGTAACTTCCGCTTCCCTTTACGTCTGTGATCTTGTATTTTCTCCTCCCTCTGTCCCCTCCCAGAAAATAGTCCCTCTAAGGTTTCTGTTAGCCAGCACTCCAGTCACAGCGAAATGCCCCATCCAGTTCTTCTCCCTTGCTCTTACAACCTGCAGCAGTCTTCTCTTCTCATCGACCCTTTCCAACGCTCTTTCGTTAATCACTCTCCCCATCTAGCTTATCCTCTCCGTCCTCATTCACGTCTCAAATACTTCTAACCATTCTTCATCGTTTCGTCTCAGTGTCCATGTTCCTGCCTTGAAGACTGCCGAACTCCAGACAAAGCACTTTCCAAGCCTTTCTCTCAGACCTTTATGCAGTCTGTCACGTAATAATTTCCTCTTTCTGTTGAATGCCTTCTTCGCTGTATCAGTGCGAGTTTTCACCTCCTGATAACACCCCAATTCGTCAGTGAACGTACTTCCAAGATATTTAAATGCTCTTACTTGGCTAAAAATAACTTGTCCTAACTTAATATTCGCCACTGTCTTTCCTGTGCCGATCACCACACTGTTTTTGCTCCATTCATCCTCAACCCCTATTCCACACACGTTTCATTCAGATCTTTTAGCATTTTATTTACAGCTCGTTCACTTTATGTCACCCGTAC
Source organism: Schistocerca americana (assembly GCF_021461395.2). Lineage (NCBI taxonomy): Eukaryota > Metazoa > Arthropoda > Insecta > Orthoptera > Acrididae > Schistocerca > Schistocerca americana. Next base: position 922,783,175 of record NC_060121.1, on the reverse strand, counting down.
CATGTCACCGACGAATTGTATACATATTATTTTCTTACCACCAATGCGTACCCCTCCTTTTTCATCTAAGCCTGTCGCAATTATCTCCTTCACGGATATGTTGATCAACAAAGAGGAGAGGCAACAACCTCGTCTAACGCCTCTTTCAATGCTGTTTCTTTCCGACATTTCATTCCTATTCCTTTTTCTTAGTTTTTGTTGTAAATATAGATTCTGTACAAGTCGTCTCTACTTCTTTCCTCTTTAAAACATCCATCAATTTGTTCCACCGAACCCTGTGGGAAGCTTTTTCCAAATCAATACAAACAGCATAAATTTATCTGCTTTTCTCGGTATTTCTTTCTCCTTTGACTCTTAACAGACCAATAACATTTCTTGTTCCTTTTCCTCACCTAAATACGAAATGTTCCTCGCCATATAAACTTTTATTCATCACTCTCCGCAAAAATCATCTTGTGGATGTTGCAAAATTCCTGTCCAACTACTCTCAGCAATATTTTAACTGCGTGAGAAATTAGACTGATAGTAGTATACTCTTCCTATTTTTCGTTATTTCTCTTTTTCTCAAATGGTATCATAACCGTTGTAAGAAAGTTATCAAATCATTCCCCTCTGTCGTATATCTCATTCCAGAGCTAGACTATTTCCTTCCTTCCCTGTTTCCAAAGCTCTTCAACACTTCTGCAGGCTAGTCATCCATTCCACATACCTTCCGATTCTTCATGTCCCTCAGCACCTTTTCTACTTCTGCTTCTAAGATGCTTTATCCCTTTTGATTCTCCGGCACGTATTCCTCCTCTTCAACCTTGATTTCACTTCGTATTTCATCCATCTTATACATACAACCTATTTACTCTTGCCATTGCTCAAAACCTCCTGCAGTTCTTTGGCTAATGTGCCGTCCTCTTTTTCTATTTCTGTGTTAGTCTTCCTCCTTCCAAATCGAAAAAAATTTCTCACTAGTCAATCTCCTCATCTTTTCATACTTTCTCTCTCACTTTATTTTCTCTATTTCGTCGCATTTCTCTTTCACCCATCTTTTTCTTGCTTCTTCAATTTCTTTTCTTAATTCATTACTCAGTTTCCTGTGTCTCTTTTTGCCTTCTTCAGTTTCCACATTTTTCCACTTTCTCCGTTCTTCCATCAACATGTGGCAGAAATAAAACGATAGACGGAGCAGTCTTACGATACCTCACACTCAGTACTGCGATTCTGCTAATTCTGCAGGTTGAAATGTAAACAAACAAGTTAATACCAGATGCGAAAGAAACAAACATGATTAGGTAAATCTAGCTACCAAAAGGTTCTCTATTGTATTATGCTTAGGAATTATCTCCAAATAACAACGAAAATCATATTGGATGCTGTGAAAAGTGAGTCATTCTACAAAGGAGATAGCGTACCAAACCCTCTAGCGATCCATTCAACCTATTTCTCAGGTGTGTTTGATCCACACCAAGTAGTAGTAAAGGGGACACTGAAACTATAAAAAGGACAACATGAATGGTCACAGATTCCTTTGACTTGTGGGAAATCGTCACGGAAAAGCTGAAAAACCTAAAACAGCTGCCGCTTGAAAGTCGTCGCCAGTTTATCCCACGAAATACTACTTATGAAGTTTCGGGAACCAGTATTAAATAGGATGCCTAGAAATATACTACATTTCCTCTAAGTCAGTGGTTGTCCACCCACTACACACATATGCTGTGCTTTTTCCCGTAGATCGTTGATGATAAAAATGAGACGTATAAGTAACAAACGCTAAATATCTCAAGAAAATGTCTTCTCCAAGTTGTTGATAGTAACTGCACTAAACCAGAAACTGCTTCATTACTTCTTTCGAGACAGATAGATGAATTGCTTGACAGCACGACGTAGCAGCTACTACATAAGGGCTACTACACTACTGGCCTTTAAAATTGCTACAGCAAGAAGAAATGCAGATGATAAACGGGTATTCATTGGACAAATATATTATACTGGAAATGACATGTAATTACATTTTCACGCAATTTGGGTGCATAGATCCTGAGAAATCAGTACCCAGAACAACCACCTGTGGCCGTAATAACGGCCTTAATACGCCTGGGAATTGAGGCAAACAGAGCTTGGATGGCGTATACAGGTACAGCTGCGAATGCAGCTTTAACACGATACCACAGTTCATCAAGAGTAGTGACTGGCGTAATGTGACGAGCCAGTTGCTCGGCCACCATTGACCAGATGTTTTCAGTTGGTGAGAGATCTGGAGAATGTGCTGGCCAGAGCAGCAGTCGAACATTTTCTGTATTCAGAAAGGCACATACAGGACTTGCAACATGCGGTCGTGCATTATCCTGCTGAAATGTAGAGTTTCGTAGGGATCGAATGAAGGGTAGAGCCATAGGTCGTAACACATCTGAAATGTAACGTCCACTTTTCAAAGTGCCGTCAATGCGAACAAGAGCTGACCGAGACGTGTAACCAATGGCACCCCATACCATCACGCCGGGTGACGAATACACGCTTCCAATGCGCTTTCACCGCGATGTCGCCAAACATGGATGCGACCATCTTGATGCTGTAAACAGAACCTGGATTCATCCGAAAAAATGACGTTTTGCCATTCGTGCACGCAGGTTCGTCGTTGAGTACACCATCGCAGGCGCTCGTGTCTGTGATGCAGCGTCAAGGGTAACCGCAGCCATGGTCTCCGAGCTGATAGTCCATGCTGCAAACGTCGTCGAACTGTTCGTGCAGATGGCTGTTGTGGTGTGCGTACTGTAAGACCTTCAGTACACACACCATCAGATTATTTGACTTGTCGCTCTAATGGAGTAGGCGAGTGTCAGCAATGTGTCTCGTGGTCTTATCGTGGCGTGTTTATCTTCTGCCGTTATGTCAGACGATAGAAATGCCACTTGCAAGCTTAGAGTAGCAGATTGACGATGACCAACTTTAAACAGAACTTGATTAATTTTCACAAACATTTATTAAAATAGTAACAAGCATAAACCTTACGTAACTTGATTCTGGATGCAATTTACAATTGACAACCTGACGTTCCTTTGGTCTTGGTACGTTAATCTTATTCTCACATATCTCTGATACTTGACAAAGTGCCTATACATTTCTCTTCATGGCTATGTACAGGAATATGATAATCTTATTAGGCGCAGACTGAAACTTGACTGTAGACTGGTACAGACAAATGCAGACTGGTACAGACTAATGCAGACTGACTAATCGGAGGTCTGTATGTGGTGTCACCGCCAGACACCACACTTGCTAGGTGGTAGCCTTTAAATCGGCCGCCGTCCGCTAGTATACGTCGGACCCGCGTGTCGCCACTATCAGTGATTGCAGACCGAGCGCCGCCACACGGCAGGTCTAGAGAGACTTCCTAGCACTCGCCCCAGTTGTACAGCCGACTTTGCTAGCGATGGTTCACTGACAAATTACGCTCTTATTTGCCGAGACGATAGTTAGCATAGTCTTCAGCTACGTCATTTGCTACGACCTAGCAAGGCGCCATTATCATTTGCTATTTATCTTGTGATGCATGTACCGTCAGACCGGTGTTCACCAATTATGGATTAAAGTTAAGTATTCCAACAGCTACGTACTTTATTTGCTAGACTCAAATCCTTTAACTGTTCCAGACCTCACGCCAGCCTGCGTGAGCTTAAACGCGTGCCTTTCGGCTACCCGTCATTGTGGATTGGCTGTCTTGCCAGTCCACAACAGTTTCGCGACGAGAATTCTGCGTTCGTACCTATATTGATTTACTTGTGTCATGGCTTCGCCACAATCTCCAGATGTACTGTCCGAATTTTATCGCTTGCAGAATCAGCAGACGCAGGCCTTATTGGATGCCCTTGGACAGCTCGTCCAGGGTCAACGTGCAATGCAAAACGATGCGGCGGCCGCTGCTCCACCGCTACCGCAGCCACAACATGCAGTTGCACCACCTTTTCGTCCTTTTGATGCTGCACTGAAAAGCTGGACGGAGTGGTCACGCCAATTTGGATTCCATCCCGCCGCCTACAGAATTCAAGGTAATGAGCGGCAGCCTTTTCTCCTTTCCGCCGTAGGCTTACTAGGGATTGTGCTTTTGAGTGTCAATGTAGACTCCCTTATTCAGATACTATGGTATGTGATGCAATTGCACAGAACGTTTTTGATGTTCGTATAGGAGAACAGATTTTGAAACTAGTCAGTCCCTCCCTTCAACAAGTAAAAGACATATTGGATCGGCAGGACACACTTGACTTTGCTCAGGAATCATTTGAAACTTCACCGGCCGTGTGTCACATTAACCGGCCCGCCGGGCGCGCTGCACGTAACTGTAAACAGCCCTCGCGCCGTCCGCGCAGCTGCCGCCAAGCTCTCCGCCACGTGTGCCGCGCCAGCAAGCAAATCCAGTGCTAAAATCATGCCAAGCTATTTGCTTTTTCTGTAATAAAAAAGGACATGTTCAAAGTGTTTTCCAGAAAAAACTCCGATCGGACGCCAAAACCATTCCAGGCCCCTTGCTTCGCGCCGGAATCGAACCAAGAATACTCAGGCTCGTGAACCTTCGCGCATGGAAATTCATGTAGTTCATTCCACTCCGCCCAGTGCCACTCTCTCTAACAGTGACTGTGTTCGTCCCACAAATAGTGTGCGTCGACATCGCCGGAAATCCCGTCAAGTCGCAAGTGATTCAGTATCAGTGTCAGTTCATGTTGCACGAGACAGTCGCTCTTGTCAGCAGGACAATAAACTTTTTGTGGACTTGGATATTAACGGCAATGTGATAGCATTCCAGCTCGATACCGGAGCTGCAGTTTCACTGATCAATCACGACATGTACAAACAGCTGGGCACACCTCCGTTGCATGCCGCAAATGTTAAGCTAACTACATATTCAGGTCACGGGCTCCCTGTGTTAGGACAGTGCAGCCTTCTTGCAACATACAAGAGACAAACAAAACTTGTGTCATTGTACGTCCTTCGTTCTTCTTCTGCAGTGAACTTGTTTGGTTTCGATTTGTTTCAGTTGTTTAACTTGTCTATAGTAAATCAGGTCCTATCAGTGAACCAGACTGTGCCTTCAGCCAGTGTTTCTCGTCTATGTGAAGAATTTGCAGACATTTTTGCACCGGGCCTTGGTTGCGCTAAGAACTATGAAGCACATTTGGAACTGAAAGTAAACGCGCAACCGAAATTTTTCAGGGCGCGCAATGTTCCCCACGCATTGCGTGATGAGGTCGCAAGAACATTACACGATTTGGAATCACACGGTGTAATTGAACGTGTGCAGGCTTCTCTCTGGGCATCACCCTTAGTAACTTTGCAAAAACCTTCTGGAAAATTGAGACTTTGTGTGGACTTCAAGGCAACAGTGAATCCAACTAGTGACTGCAACTTTTCCTTTACCCCGCCCGGAAGATCTTTTTGACAAACTGTGCCCGGGTAAATATTTTTCAAAGTTGGGCCTAGCAGATGCATACTTGCAAATACCGGTGGACGAAGAATCCCAGCGCGTTTTGGTGGTTAACACGCATCTTGGTTTGTACCGATTCAAACGACTGCCATTCGGGTGTGCATCCGCCCCTGCATTGTTTCAGCAATATTTGCAAACTGTTTGTGTGTCGGTCCCTACTGCAGCAAACTATCTGGACGATATTGTGATCTCCGGAAAGACAGAAGGAGAACATTTAGCCAATCTCAGAACATTATTTCAGGTCTTGCGACAAAATGGTCTTCACTTGCGTAAGGACAAATGAGTGTTTTTTGTTCGTGACTTACCCTATCTGGGACATGTAATCAATGCACAAGGCATACATCCCAGTCCCGAGCACCTCCGTGCCATACAAGACTTGCCTTCGCCGCAGAATTTTAAGCAGCTACAGAGTGTGCTGGGAAAAATCAATTACTACCATAAATATGTGCGCCACGCCTCTTCCATTTCAGCTCCGCTTCATCGCTTACGCCGTAAAGGTGTTCCGTTCGTCTGGACGACGGAATGCGAACACGCCTTTCGCCAGTTGAAATCGGCGTTGCTTTCCAATACTTGCCTTACGCCATTCGATCCCCGGAAACACCTGTTGTTGATGGTAGATGCATCGGATTTCGGGGATCGGGGCTGTGCTTGCGCACAAAGATGGATCGCACGATCGCCCTATTGCCTTTGCGTGCAAATTGCTCTCGTCTGCGCAAAGAAATTATTCACAGATCGAGAAAGAAGCTTTGGCTCTCGTATTTGGTGTTACAAAGTTTCATGATTTCTTGTATGGTCGTCACTTTACCATCATCACAGACCACAAACCTTTGACATCGCTTTTTCATCCGAACAAGCCTGTACCTCCACGTACAGGGTAGAAATTCATTCGCTGGTCAATTTTCCTCTCGCAGTACCGCTACGATATCTTGTATCCGTCCACTGCTAAGCACAGAAACGCCGATGCGTTGTCCCGTTTGCCTGTTGCTGAGGATAGAGCATTCGATTCCTCTGAACTTGCTTGCATGTTCATTGATTCGGAAACCGATGACGTGGTCGAATCGTTTCCGATTGATTTTCGTCGTGTAGCTACAGCCACAGCTGCTGACCCTGTCCTTGCTACCATTGTGCGTTTTGTTGCTACGCAGTGGCCCTTGTCGAAGTCACAGATCGAGGATCCGTTGGTTCGCCGCTTTTTTGCTCACAAGGAGAGACTTTTTGTACGACGTGGTGTTTTGCTGTTGCGTTCTGATAATGATCAGTCCAGGGTCGTGGTCCCGCGTTCGTTACAGTCCTCTGTCTTATGGCTTCTCCACCAAGGACATTGGGGTATAGTGCGAACGAAACAACTTGCTCGTCAGCACTGTACTTGGTTCGGAATCGATGCTGCGATTACGAATATGTGCTCTTCTTGCATGGCATGTGCCGCACAACAATCCGCACGACCGTGGAAATTCTTTGCATGGCCGAAAGCCACTTCCCCTTGGCAACGCTTACACATCGATTTTGCTGGTCCATTCTGGAATGCTCGATTGTTGGTTGCTGTCGATTCATTCAGTAATTTCCCTTTTGTTGTCCGGTTGTCTTCCACGACGTCATCTGCCACCATACAAGCGTTATCCGCTATCTTTTGCATTGAAGGTCTTCCACAGACTATTGTTTCCGACAATGGCCCACAATTCATGTCCACAGAATTTCAGTCATTCTGCAAGGCCAATGGTATTCAACATCTGACGTCCGCGCCGTTTTCGCCACAGTCAAATGGTGCCGCTGAACGATTGGTCAGGACTTTCAAGTCACAGACGTTGAAGTTGAAAGAGTCGCATTCTCGGGAGGACGCGTTATTGCTCTTTTTGTCCTCGTATCGCTCTCAGCCCCGCGATGGTCGCTCGCCAGCTGAGTTGTTGCACGGTCGCCCTCATCGAACCTTGATATCTTTGCTACATCCGCCGCATCAGGTTCCTGTGCAGCGGCAGACACCTGCTTTTGCCCCAGGCGACGTTGTATACTATCGCAACTATCGAGGTTCACGGCGTTGGCTCGCAGGGCGCATTCTTCGCTGCCTCGACCGCGCTATGTACTTGGTTTTGGGGGCCTCTGGTGAGGTGCGTCGGCATCTCAATCAGCTGCGCCTCTGTCGTCGCACGGGATCTGCCGCTCCCCGTCTGCTTTCAGCGACGGTGCCGTCCGGTCAGCGCCCTGGGGGCCCATCTACTGGCTCGCCTCATCCCCAGGTGTTACCGACGCTGCCTTCCATTTTGCCCCATGGCGACGCGCCGCCGCCTGTTCTCCCGCCGGCGACGCCCGCAGTGGACGCGTCGCTGCAACCGCCAGGCGCCTCCCTGGGTCACGCGCCGCCGATCGCTTCCCGTGACCAGCTTTCCTACGACATGGAACTCTTGCCCGTTCCGGACCACATGGCATCTTCGCCCGTCGGGTGCCCCGACCCGATGGAGGTCGACCCTTCAGCCCCTCCTGTCTCTCTAAGGGCGCATACACTGCATGTTGGTGTGCACCCTGGACTAGGTTTTCAGGCGTTTCCTAGCTCCCCTCGGACCGAATGGGAGGGTGCGGGTGGCACAGCCTCGCCTGTTGTTAGGCTCCCCACCTCGTCGCATACGTCAACATGGGGTCCTCCCCACGGCGGGCGGAAGCCTTATAACACAACCGTACGCCGATTTGCGGGGGAGGAATGTGGTGTCACCGGCAGGTCTAGAGAGACTTCCTAGCACTCGCCCCAGGTGTACAGCCGACTTTGCTAGCGATGGTTCACTGACAAATTACGCTCTCATTTGCCGAGACGATAGTTAGCATAGTCTTCAGCTACGTCATTTGCTACGACCTAGCAAGGCGCCATTATCATTTGCTATTTATCTTGTGATGCATGTACCGTCAGACCGGTGTTCACCAATTATGGATTAAAGTTAAGTATTCCAACAGCTACGTACTTTATTTGCTAGACTCAAATCTTTTAACTGTTCCAGACCTCACGCCAGCCTGTGTGAGCTTAAACGCGTGCCTTTCGGCTACCCGTCATTGTGGATTGGCTGTCTTGCCCGTCTACAACACTGTACACTTGTTATAATACCTCGTGCATTCATGTATCACTGCGCGAGTGTGATCCGTGAGGAGAAAAGGTTCTACATTAGCAGCGATCTCATTGGCTGCGTTACATGTTAATACGCAGATCGGCAGAAGCAGAATTTGGTCTGTTTCTAAGGCAGCGCCATCTTGTAGTGCGTAGACGGACGAACGCTGCCCCTGTGCTGTTGTGCTTAGCGGGGCGCGCTCTAGTGGGAAAGTTGTGTACGCGCTGACTACGCGGAACTATGTACACAACATCCCTCCCTTCCGGGGGAAGAAAAAAACCTTTTGAAGTTTGCATGAAAAGCCTTTTTGTTCTGCTTCCTTGCTTTCCGTCGTGTGTATGTCTGTGGGTGCACACATGTTGCTCCCCATAGCATTCGCCCGTGGTCCGCTAGGAAAACCCACTCAAAACCTACGGAACAGGGAACCAGAGAAGCAAAAATTTTGTTACATAATTGCATTTCAACATCGGTACATTGGTCATAGCTTAAATCTAATTCTTCTTCGACGTCCATCTTCTCTGGGGATGTCGGATATGGACGGCGGATGTAGTCGGCTGCCCATGAAGGTGCTGCGTCGGGCCGGCCGCGGTGGTCTAGCGGTTCTAGGCGCTCAGTCCAGAACCACGCGAATGCTACGGTCACAGGTTCGAATCCTGCCTCGGGCATGGATGTGTGTGATGTCCTTAGGTTAGTTAGGTTTAAGTAGTTCTAAGTTCAAGGGGACTGATGACCACAGATGTTAAGTCCCATAGTGCTCAGAGCCATTTGAACCATTTTGCTGCGTCGGCGTCGGTGGCGGTGTCGGCGTTGGCTGCGGCGGTGGCGGCGGCGGCTGCTGCCGGTGACGGCGTCTGGAATCCTGCGAGCAGCTCGGGGTTGACATCATCTTCTGAGTCTGCAGAATGAAACAGCCTAAGAGTTCTGCCTATATGTGACTGCTGTCTTTGCTGCCGTAATTGATTAGTATGGCGAATAACTATGCCACTTTGCGTTCTTATTCTATACATGACATTTCCAATGCATTCTACAATGACTCCTTGTGTCCACGTACGTTTTCCTCGACTGTAGACAGTTACGAGGACTTTGTCGTTTACGTGGAATCGTCGTCCATTCGACGTTCGTTGATCATTTTCTGGATGCATTGTGGGTTTTAGGATAGACATCAAAGTCCTGTGTTGTCGCCCATGCAGTTTTTCTGCTGGTGACTGTGCCTCGTTCGGAGTAGCTCTGTATTGTGACAGAAAAATTAATAAGGAAGTCTCTTTGTTGTACTGCTGCACCAACTTCGTCATGTGTGGCTTGAACGTTCGTACAAATCGTTCGGCGAGTCCATTAGCCTCATGGTGAAATGGTGCCGTCCTGTAATGGGCAATTCCGTTCATCTGACAGAATGACTGGAATTCTTGCGACGTAAATTATGTGCCATTATCGGTCACTATAGTTTGAGGCAATCCTTCAGTGGAAAAGATCTTTGACAACCCTTGAATTGTTGTCGCTGAAGAAGTTGTACGCATTTGTAGTACAAAAGGGAATTTTGAAAATGCATCAATGACAATTAACCAAGAAGTTCCAAGAATGCAATCTTGACCAAGGTTCTGTTGCCTGTGGCCACGGAAAATATTGTCTTGGCGGAGCTGATTGATGCGTCTGACATAATTTACAGTTAGAAAGCATTGTTTCAATGTCTTTATCAATGTTCTTCCAGTAGCAATGTTCTCTGTCCATGCGTTTTGTGCGTACTATGCCCAATGACATTGGTGTAACATTGTTAGCACTTAGTCCTGGGAGCTCTGGGTATAACTACTCCTGTTTTTCCCGTTTCACTGTGAACTATTGTGACGCGCTTGTGCACTGTGAGAGCATGTCTCATGTTCCAATAAGATTTCACTTCTGGCTGAGCTAACATGTTCTTATCGGTTGGCCATTCCATAAGAATATACTGCTTTATCTTTGATAAAACTGGATCTTTGGGCACTAACTTAGCTATTAAAGTGGCATTGACGGGGAAAATTTCCACGACGTCCTCACTGATTACGTCTATCTGAAAACATACGTCCTCTGATTTGTCACAATGTTCATCTTGATCCGCCCGTAGACGTGAAAGAACATCGGCGTTGGCATGTTTTGCCATCGATCTATATAAGATCTCGTAGTTGTAATTAGACAGGAGCAATGCCCAACGTCGTAAACGCTGTGTTGTCTTAGTAGATACACTATTTTGTGGTCCGAATATTGTCACCAATGGCTTATGGTCTGTGAGCAGAATAAATTTTCGTCCGTATATGTAGTCATGAAACTTCTTCACTGCAAAGATAATTGCTAGTGCCTCTTTTTCTACTTGGCTATAGTTTCGTTGACTTGAGTTTAATGTTTTCGTCGCGTATGCAATCGGTCGTTCAATTCCTTGATGTTTATGGGACATGACTGCACCGATCCCGTAATCTGACGAGTCCGCTGCAATAGTGATCAGCTTTTGCGGGTCATATGTCGTAAGACATTTTCCGTCTACTAAACTTTGTTTCAGTTTGTCGAATGCGTGCTGGCATGCTTTGGACCAATTCCACGCGACTCCTTTGCGAAGCAACCTGTGCACCGGTTCGGCAATTTCAGCTGCTTTCGGTATAAATTTCCGGTAATAATTAATTTGGCCTAATAAAGCTCTTAGTTGCTTTAAGCCTTTCGGAGCTGGCAATTTCTGTATTGCTGCTATATACTGTGGTGTCGGACTGATTCCGTTATTTGACAATATATGTCCTAAATACTGAATTTACTTGACAAAAAATATACATTTGTCCTTGTTGCACCTGAGATTGGCCTTTCTGAGAACTTTGAACAATTCTTCCAGGTTACCTAGTAAATCTTGTGGAGATTTTCCCGAGACGATTATGTCATCGAGATAGTTAACTGCGTTAGGACAGTTTCTAATTAATTGTTCCAAGTAACGCTGAAAGATGCTTGGTGCACTAGCGATACCAAATGGTAAGCGCTTGTATCTGTACAATCCAAATGGAGTATTTATGACCATAAACTTTTGTGCATCTTTGTCTAAAGGGATCTACAGATATGCTTCCTTTATATCCAGTTTGGCGAAATACACACTCCCTGCTAATTGATACATCAGTTCGTCCGGTTTCGGAATCGGGTATGTTTCTATAATGCACTGTGAGTTGACAGTATTCTTGAAATCTCCACAGATACGTAATGATCCATTTGGTTCAAATGGTTCAAATGGCTCTGAGCACTATGGGACTTAACTGCTATGGTCATCAGTCCCCTAGAACTTAGAACTACTTAAACCTAACTAACCTAAGGACATCACACACATCCATTCCCGAGGCAGGATTCAAACCTGCGACCGTAGCAACAGTGCGGTTCCAGACTGTAGCGCCTTTAACCGCTCGGCCACTCCGGCCGGCGATCCATTTGGCTTTTCTATTACAATGATTGGTGTTGCCCAGGCGCTACATGTGGCTGGTTCGATAATACCATTGCCTTCTAAACGGTCAAGTTCTTCTAGCTTTGCAAAACTTCGGCACTGCATTCGGTGTCAGCGTAATGTGTGCCCGGTAATCAGTTACACTGCCTGTCGCGGAGGAAAAAATATCTTCGTACTTCTGCAACACTGTTTGTAATTTTCCTTTCGGAACTGCATGTGTGACCTGTTTCGCTTCATGGATTGTGAAGCCTAATTCGTTAAAGAGATCCAGACCCAGCAAGTTTGATACCTTTGGGTGTTAACTACTGCTAAAGTAGCTGTTTTGGTAAACTGTTTGTAAGTTACTTCCGTCGGCAGTGCACCTTTGACTGGAATTTGTTCATTACTGTAGCTGTACAGTGAGCTGTCAAAATGCTGCGATTTAGGAGAACCTAGTCGTTTATGCGTGTGCAGATTTATGATAGAGATCGACGATCCTGTATCAATCTGGAATTTGATAGGTATTTTGTTCACGAGTAATGTGACATACAAAGACTTGTTCCTGTTTTGTACAATAGCATTAACTTTATGTTTAACTTTTGAAACCTGAATATAGTCTTGCCTATTCATATCGTCACACGCATTGGAGGTATACTTCTTAAAATTAAGCACTTTCTTATTGCTAAACTTATTTCTCGACTGTACACTTTTCTTATTACACACTTCTGATTTGTGCTCTTTACGTTTGCAAAAGTCACAATGTGCGTTACGATAGTAACAATTGTCTCTATGATGATTGATTTCACATTTAAGACACGATTTCAACTTTAGTCTGAGTTTGGGTGTGTGATCCGTTCTTAGATCGCGTGAGCCTAGCCTTGCTGTTCTGTTTACGGCCTTGGGTACGCGGGCCGCGTTGCCCCGTGTCGCGCGCCTGTGTCGCGAACACGTCACAGCCGCCGTCTTGTACCACACTCACAGAAGCTTGGCTTTGTTCGTGTGCTCGAGTGATTGGTAAACAATCTTGCAAGGACGCATTGATTAAACTAAGGAGCTCTTTCCTTAATTTCTCGTCTGGTGAATGCATTATGAGCATGTCACGTATTATAGAATCTGCATAGGACTTTTTACACTTCTCGTTTTCACAAATAAATTTGCAGTTCCTAGTTAATCCTTGCAACTGTGTAATCCATTCCGTGTGTGTCTGCTGTGCCTTTTTCTTGCATAAGTAAAATTTATGCCTTGCAGCAGCGACATGCGTTTGCTTGTCGGAGTATTTTTCGAGCAAGTCTTTAATAGCTGGGAATGACAAATTTGTCGGTTAACAAGTCGGATTCAGTTTTAAGATAAGGTTGTAGATAGCTGTGCCGCAATTTGCCAAAAAATAAGATCTTTTTTCTACATCACCTGATATCTGGTGTGTGAGGAAGTGCTGTTCCAGGCGTACTGCATAGTCCGGCCACGCTTCTTCCTTGCTGTTGTAAACGGCGAAAGGTGGTGGCGGAAGTTTAATTTGTAGCGGAGACGCTACGGAAGGCTGCGACTCCAAACGTTCCACTCTTGTAAGCAACGCCTGTTGCGACTGTTGTATTTGTGCCCTGAGATTTACGATCTGTGCCGTGAGGGCCATGGTTATCTGAAAATTCCTGAAAATTCCAAGTGCGACTAGATTACTGCAATAATGATATTTTAGCTGCAAGAGAGCGGGTTAGCAGTCAAGTATGTATCTTCCAGAAGTCCACTGTAATTCTATTTTATTCTAGGCTCACACGTGGTCATCCGTAATTGTGCTGAAATCTTCTGTTTCCTTAGTACCTCGTCGCCAATGTACACACACCATCAGATTATTTGACTCGTCGCTCTAACGAAGTAGGGGACTGTCAGCAATATGTCTCGTGGTCTTATCGTGGCGTGTTAATCTTCTGCCGTTAGGTCAGACGATAGAAATGCCACTTGCACGCTTAGAGTAGCAGATCGACAGTGACCAACTTTAAACAGAACTTGATTAATTTTCACAAACATTTATTAAAATAGTAACAAGCATACACCTTACTAACTTGATTCTGGATGCAATTTACAATTGACAATCTGAAGTTCCTTTGGTCTTGGTACATTAATCTTATTCTCACATATCTCTGATATTTGACAAAGTGTCTATACATTTCTCTTCATGGCTATGTACGGGAATGTGATAGTCTTATTAGGCGCAGACTGAAACTTGACTATAGACTGGTACAGACAAATGCAGACTGGTACAGACTACTGCTGACTGACTAATCAGAGGTCTGTACACTAGTTATAATACCTCGTGCGTTCATGTATCACTGCGCTAGTGTGATCCGCGAGGAGAAAAGGTTCTACGTTAGCAGCGATCTCATTGGCTGTGTTACATATTAATACGCGGATCGGTGGAAGCAGAATTTGGACCGTCTCTAAGGCAGCGCCATCTCGTAGTGCGGAGACTGACGAGCGCTGCACTTGCGCTGTTGTGCTTAGCAGGTCACGCTCTAGTGGGAAAGTTGTGTACGCGCCGACTACGCGGAACTATGTACACAACAGTTGTTGTCTTGCAAACGTCCCCATCTGTTGACTCAGGGATCGAAACGTGGCTGCACGATCCATTCCAGCCATGCAGATAAGATGCCTGTCATCTCGACTGCTAGTTATACAAGGCCATTGGGATCCAGCACGGCGTTCCGTATTACCCTCCTGAACACACCGATTCCATATTCTGCTAACAGTCATTGGATCTCGACCAACGCGAGCAGCAATGTCGCGATACGATAACCGCAATCGCGATAGGCTACAATCCGACCTTTATCAAAGTTGGTAACGTGATGGTACGCATTTCTCCTCCTTACACGAGGCATCACAACAACGTTTTACCAGGCAAAGCTGGTCAACTGCTGTTTGTGTATGAGAAATCGGTTGGAAACTTTCCTCATGTCAGCACGTTGTAGGTGTCGCCACCGGCGCCAACCTTGTGTGAATGATCTGAAAAGCTAATTATTTCCATACCACAGCATCTTGCTCCTGTCGGTTAAATTTCGTGTCTGTAGCACGTCATCTTCGTGGTGTAGCAGTTTTAATGGCCAGTAGTGTATAATGCTGTATACATTATTATTATTATTATTATTATTATAATTATTATTATTATAATTATTATTATCAGTAGTAGCAGTAGTAGAATGGTCAAACACAAAGCATTAACAGCCTGAAATCGTCCAATTTCTGCCAGCTCAGAAGTAAGGAGAGCAGGAGTGCAGCAGTCAAGTGATTTACAAATAGTATGTATAGTGCACAGATCTGAATCTGTTTGATTTTAAATGGAGTTGTATTGTGCAGGTCAAGGAAGTGTGGCAATGAGAGGAGTAATGAAGGGGAAGTATGTTTTGTAACAAGTGTGTACCCTCACTGTGGATAGTTAGCTTTCTTATCTGAGAAGGAGTTGTGAGTAGCACTTGCAGTACACCACGAATTCCTTCGTCATTCATTCTAACAAACACAAACACACACACACACACATACATTCATACACACACACTAAATATCAATCATCTTTCATCATTTTAAAAATAAAGTTGTTGCAAGATGAGTCTTTCAGTTTACTGTTTAGTTAGGTGTTAAAGTTGGTGATAATGGGGAGGAGGGAGGGAGTGGGGTAGCAGTATGAGCTAATGTCTGATTGCACTCAGGGGTAATTATCTAAGAAAGTTTGGGAACCACTGGTCTAGATGTTCCTCCTGTCGGAATCGCGAAGACTAGAATAGTCTCATCACAACACGTACAGAGACATTTAAACACTCATTATATTCTCAAATGCCATAGAAAGGAACCTAAAAATGTGTTACAATGGGAAATGCCCGCTACCATCCTCTTCACACTGGTTTGCAGAGTATAGATGCCTGTAGATGAATTGTAAACAGTAGTACAGTCCACCGTGCTGTAATGTGCCTCTTCATTGCTTCATATTCAATGATTTGTCCTGAGAACGGACGTTTGTCATTTTTGTTGTAACCAGACGAAGCTGCAATCGTCCGGCCATACCTTTGAGTTTTTTAATTGCCTGGAACATGGCTCATCGAACTACAACATATGAAAGGCTAGTTCATTTTATTACGTAAATGATAAAGAGATTCACTTAACTTGATACAACCCTTTGCCACATAAATGCTTGATAATTTACAACTGCCACTGACTAATAAAGCATCACTTGATGCATGAAATTACAGTTCTTCTCTTGAAGTACAATATTTAACATGTACAAACGTACATTTCCCTCTGCTGCTTGAATAACTGTTTAGCCGTTCTGGATGATGTCGACTGCTGCAGCCGAGGTCGATCTATATTGACCACCTCGCGAGAGCGCCGCTGTGCTGAGGGAGGCCATGACTTCTTCCGCCTCTCCCATTCGTCGTTGAGGACTGCAGCGATACATCACTGATCTATGTGGTATCATTGTGCCTTGTCGACTTCAGTGTGGCACTGTGATCTTCGGACGATACCACAATTTTGAAGTGAGTTGCATCGAATGACACATCCACATATTAAAACATGAAGTTTTCCTTAGCTGATTATCTTGATGCTGGGTTCGTTGTGTTCTTTGGAGGCATGATAACGTCCGTAGGTTTTCTTCTACTACTGAGTACATTAGCTGATGAAAAGATTGCTAAAATCGGGAAATTCTCGATACACTAAATGAAGTATTTGGATTTTTAAACCTCTGCATTCTGCAATATTTCACATATTATGAGTGCACGATCTGAACAAACAAAATTAAAAATGCACCCAGTTTCTGAAGGCTCGCAAACAGACTCGATTTCCATTTATAACCACCTCCCGCCAATCCTCCACACAATGAAAAAGAATAGATATACCGTATAAAGAACTTCCCTCTACGTCAGAGAGACTCTGGTATACATTTAGGAAAATTAATGGAACTGAATTTATATAATTTTATGTTTACGGTTCATTATTATTTTAAACACACGAATTCAAATATTAAGCGTGAAATAATTGATTTCTATCGACTCAGTTTTCTATATGAATTTTTCTTTATGTAAGCGAAGATTCTCGCTGGTATCGTGGGATTACTAATGCGTTACTGTCTTCATTACATCACAATGCACACAGCACAGACGATTCTCGATTGTTGTTAAGGTGACGCGGCAAGCAGTTGTTCGGACTATAAGAGACCAGAACCGTTAGCGTTCTTATTAGCACAATAGTGAAAAACCAATTCAGCTTGTAAAACTGTCACAGATGTAAATAATACAGACTTTACTACAGGTCTTTCACATACATGCCACGAGCTAATATTTGTGTCAAGTTTATCGGCATAAAACAGCTAATAGTACAAGACCTCCCCACTCACTGTGCTATGACATATTAAAGAATGCCAAGTTACGACTACAAATGTACTGCACCTCACAGTTTAACAATCATAATTGTTCCTCATTGCCGTCTTTCTTCCATTTTATTTGTGATTGGCCTCTTTTTACATCTATCAATTAACTCCCATCTACCGTCCTTGACATGATTCTTCTCGACATATCGACTACAGGCTTCAGTTTCCAGTTTTTCGGCCTGTAGCTATTTGGTTATCACATAATCTGACGCTTCACCAACACGGGAGACTGGTGTTACTAAAGAATTAGGCTCCGTTCCTCGTGGTGCGTAATTATTTGAGAATGCCGAGCTTTCGTGCTGCCGAAGCGTCAGATTACTTATCAATCAAACTGACGGCGGCTGTAGAAACCAAAACAGATACATGGAGCGAATATATTTAGAAGTGGCCACAAAGGTCTCGTCGATTAGACGATAATAATCTTTCAACGAGCAGATTTTATGCTGAAATACCTGTACCGAAACATTTTGCAACTATATTTTTTGGAGTAAGAAATAACTTATGCGGCGTGCAAATTATAGAACATAATAAATCCATACTAATTATGAATCTGCTTTCCTGTCTTCTGGTCTTTTAACGAACGTCAGTCAGTAACTCGTCACGTGCTGCTGTGACGTCATCATTATTTACGAGTAATTGATTATACCCTCAGACGGCCATTTTAACGCACAGACATTAAGGAAGCATAACAGTGTAAATGAAATGGCTTAGGACGCACAAGAGAAGTTTCACTAAGAAGCATACCAAAATTATAATGTTAATTACGACTGATTCAACGAAATGTTTCGGAGTCCTGCCGTTTAATATACTCACTGTAAACGTTTTGTAGGGGGTGGCATAATATTTTTCCTCTTATTATTGTCGGATGTGGATAACTACACATCACTTCTTGACCTTCGATATTCTGGAGACGAGAACCCAAATCAGTCTCAACAGTAAATGCCAGTTTTGAGTCCACCCACGCAACAAGGGTCTGTCAACTAGTCAGATAGGTGATTTGAAAATAATCTTCTTTCCAGTTGCTGACATTCAGCTTAAAGCATCTCAAAAATTCTTACTTAGTGACAGTGTGAGTACATGAGGAAATTTTTGACAAACTATGTAATTATAGTTTGAATAAGATGTTCATACATGTTAAGTTCCTTTTTATCAAACACACAAAAATGATCTTCGTTCAGAAACTTGAAACATTCAAATTCGAAATTCTACTAAAGTTTCTGTAGCTACAGTTATCGTTTGATATTATATATCGACGGATTTAGCCGGTTACAGCTTTTCTCGCCCATAAAGTGGGGAGTCTAATGTTACAAACACAACATAGGTTTTTAGTACAAGTTGCACAAAGGAAATCGCAAATACAGCAAAACCACACTGTTTTGCATGTTTAGAATTTCATAAAACCTAATCGATAGTTCAAATTCACGAAATGAAAATTGGTTGCTAACATAATTTCACCCGCGAAAATTGAAGATTTTTCTGCAAGCGGCCACCCGAGCCTCACTGTCACGGCTTACACAAAGGATAGTGCTTCGCACTCAAAGATTCTGTCACGAAATGATCACATCCTCTGACCTTCTGCTGGCTGACAATCCCTCTGCCCGTAACGACATTGCTTTTGTCACTCGGTGCGGAAGGCGAAGGGAACACTCGATTTCTTACTGTTGGCAAAGCCAACTATGTGCTACTAAAAGTTCTTGTGCAACACGAAAATTCAAATGTCTTTACCTGGGGGTTGGGTTGTTTGAGGGAGGAGGTCATCGATCTCGTCGGATTAGGGAAGAACGGGGAAGGAAGTCGGCCGTGCCCTGTCAAAGGAACCATCCCGGCATTAGCCTGCAGCGATTTAGGGAAATCACAGAAAGCCTAAATCAGGATGACTGGTCGCGGAATTGAACCGTCGTCCTCCCGAATGCGAGTCCAGTGTACTAGCCACTGTGCCACTTTCCTCGGTGTCTTTACCTCTTTGAGTTCTACTTCCATACTATTTTTTCCACATTAGATAATTGTTTGTAGAACAGACTGTCGAAATTTGGAGTCTCTGTTTAATTAATTACGTCCTCCATAAATGTTTTAATGGAACTATTTGTAGCTATTGTTCTCCAAAATTGCACTTCTTCATCTCTGTAACTAAGCAATATCATACTTATCATCCTTGAAATTGGTACATTTTCATTAATTTACAATGATAATATGGTACTAAAATGTCTACTTTCTAGCTTGTGTCGAAGGGGTAGATATTCTACATCACTTTTACTTATTCTGGCCTAAAATTTACATTTTCAAGAAAAACTCGAAAATAATAAAAGTAGCGCAACAAAATCTTCAGAGTGATGACTTTATGAAAATTACGTCTACTTTCAATACTTCAAGCATACGGGGTGTACACGATAGTTTTTTACAACGTAGTACAGTGCTGTAACTGACGTCGAGACGAAGAATTTGATATAGGGTTCTTGGGGTCTGCCGGGGACAACCTCAAACTGGCCTACAAAAGCCACGTATCAGCACATGCGCGCCGCCCAACGTTTTGGCTAAAATCGCCCTTGAATATTCAAAACGCCTTGTTCTTGCACTAAAAAATGTAAAATCAATGACTATGCTAATTTTATGTCAAAACATTGTGAATTTTTACAGCATAAAACAGTTAAATACGTAGTTTTGTTTGTCTGGTCTTCTTTCCACGAAACTACCGAGCTTATAAGGGATATGTTAATATCGAGTTTTAAAACTAATTAGTTTTTGCATAAAGTTTACAAAAGTCTCTTTCATTTCTTTACTTTCAGAGGAGGGTTTAATTTAACAATATTAACGACATAGCCGGGTAAGCTGGTGGCGTAAAAAACAGAGAGGATATTGAAAATCTCGCATGGTGTGCATGCGCTGTGGCTTATGTGGGTTTTGTAGACCAGTTTCAAGTTATTTCCCGGCTTGGTACGCCGTAAGTGTCTTATATGTAATGGTTCATCTCGACTTCTGCTACACCACTGTGGTCCGTGGTAAACAGTTACCGTTTATTACCTGTATAGGTATAATATCCCACGCCTCCAACAGAGGAACTAGATGGTTAAACTTCATCCGAGTAATTATCGTATATAACCTTCTTGAAATACTCCTCTCTGTGAAACAGTGCTTTGTAGACGCTTCTGGATATACAGATTGATTACAGTTAAACTTTCGCTACTTGAGACAGGCCCCCATGAATAACGAATGATTGTAGGACAATGATACTTGGTTGCAAGATTTATAAGGACATGCAGAAGAGAAATAATGAATAGACCACCGAAACGAACACGTTTTAATCTCCACGTGAAAAGGTACACTATTGCCTGCCATGTTTACATTCCAGGTTACAAATGTTCCTTGATGTGCGACCATCTGCATTCACGGCAGCCTGAAATCCCTCTACAGATACCATTTCACAATTGTTCGAAGCACTTTTCGAGCAGTGGACCACGGAATGTCCGTAAGAACGCAGTCTCGAGATGGTAACACTGAACAAAATGTTCTCGGTTTCCAGCCATGACAAGTGATTACACGAGCTTTCGGCCGAAAACTCCCTAGTCATTGTCAAGTTGTATGACTTCCAGTTGGCTGCTGGCACGCTCCTTATATATGTGTGTCCAGAGAAGAGCTCTGACAGCTTTCAGTGCAGTTGCCAGCAGCGGCCGCCCAGCACTACAGCAACACTGGGGCATTGCCACGGTAATGTAAACAAAAGCTCACGATCTGATTGGCCGTCGTGGATGCGCGAAGTATGTGCGCAAGGCCGTGTCGACTGTCAGAGCTCTTCTCTCGCCGTACGCACTGTAGCTGCCGGCAGTGACGTCTTTAACTGGTCTCAGTAACTGACGGATTTTTGTCGGAGGCCTGAAGATTGATTTGATCCTGTGTCTATTCAATGCGTGGCTTATCTTGCCCGACACAGAGCCACGGAACGGCAAGAAAGCAAGTTTCTTTTTCTGGTCTTCGTCGGTGGTCTTACTGTGATTCTTTCTTGAAATCACTTCATTTATTTGATGAACACTATAGCCGTTGTTCCTAAAGACCTTCCGTAGGTTGTTCAGTTCATGCAGTAGGTTATCAGCTTTCTGATATCACTCTTGTAAGATGTATCCATCTTTTTCTGTTCAAGGTGGTGATGGCTGATGGCGTGCAAGTACAAATCGGCGTGGGTGGGTTTTCTATGGACACTATGGCCATGTCATCAGTTTCATCTGTGGAGGACGATGACATCGAAGAAGGGCAATGCATTGTGCATTTCTACCTCCATGGTGAACTAGATGTTACTGTTAATGCTGTTGAGGTGTTCCAAAAACTCGTAAGGTTTCTCATATCTGTGGGGCCAAATGACGAACTTGTCGTCAACGTACCGAGAGGAACAACTAGGCAATATCTTCAGAAGAGAATTCTGAAGCTAACGGGCTACCCGTTGAAATGCCATCCGTAGTGCTAGCTGTTGTACCGAAAATAAAAGGACTTAAGTCTGTCTCTAAATAGCTCGACCACGTCATCTATAAAAAACTGGAATACGTGGTACACAGAGTGTTTGACAGGCCCATTCGTAATAAGCATCACCACACAGGACTGACAATAATGTCACCCTCACTAAGTCGAAGACTGTTGATTTGGCTGATAAAATGTGTTGAGTTTTTAATAAGATGTTCACAATGTCCCACATGTGGAGCGAAAAGATGTGGTGGAGCTGTATACGAACACCTCAACAGCATTATCAGTACCATCCAGTTGACCCTGGAGGTAGAAGAAGACAATGCTTTTCCCTTCCTCGACTCCCTCTCCACCGCAAACAAAGTGGGTACCTTGAACACAGCACCTATAAAACACCCGCCCACCGACCTGTACGTGCTCGTCATCAGCCATCATTAACCGGCACAGAAGCGCATTGTTTTTCAACCTTTGGTGCATTGTGCAAGAATGATATCTGACGCTGACAATTTGCCGCATTAGCTGAGCCACTTATGCAAGGTCTTCAGGAACAGTGGCTATAACGTTCATCAAATAAATCAAGTGATTTCATGCAAGACTCAAAACTAAACCACCGAAGAGGAGCAGGAAAAGAAACTTTCTTTCTTGCCATTCTGTGGCAAAACAAGCCGCCTGCTGAAACGACACAAGATCAGATCGATCTTCAGGCCTCTGATGAACATCCATCAATTACTGCGACGGTTAAAGACGCAGCAGATCTGAAAACCTCTGGGGTGTACAAGATACCTTACGAGTGTGGCCAGTCTTCTGTCTGAAAAACAGTATGCATGGTGAAACAATGCAGGAACGAGCATGAGAGGTTTTACCGCTTACACTACCCCGAGGAACCTGCTTTAGCTGGGCTCACTTTAGAAAACGGATACCGTATAAAATCCGACGAAACATCTGTTGTGTGTCACTTTAACAGCTTCTGAGATAGTGTAATTTAAAAAGCCACTGAGTCACCAAAACACACTAAATGGAGACGGTGGTCCGTAGCTCAGCACGGCGTTGGAAGGAGCGACCGCGCGGTTTAAGCAGGCACATCGAATGCTGAGTCAACGTGTGCCCGTATTTAGGCCGGTATTACACTATCAAATTTCTTTGCCAAAGATTTGATCAAAGATGTGATCCAATATTCCGCCCCATATATTTGACAAAGATCTTTGACGTAGCGCTAGAAGGGGTATTACACTGTCATCAAATTTTTCGTCAAAGTTCAAGATGGCTGACAACAACTTGTTATTTAACCGCAGCAGTTCTACGTACTCCAATTGCATTGTGTGCAGATGCGGAAAAGAAGTTGGGGGAAAAATGGAACCATACATACGAGGTTGACAGTCTTAAAAGTCCTGGGATTACAACTTAATAAATTCAGTTGGGAGGAGCACACCACAGAACTGCAGAAAGGCCTTAACAAATCTGTATTTGCAATTCGAGTGTTAGCAGACATAGGCAACATAAAAATGAAAAAGCTTGCATACTTTCATTCCATAATGTCATATGGGATAATATTTTGGGGGTAAATCTTGAAGTCAAACAAAAGTTTTCAAGGTCCAAAAGCGTGTAATACGTATTATTTGTGGAGTAAATTCACGGACCTCCTGCAGAAACCTCTTCAAAGAACTGGGTATACTAACTACTGCCTCTCAGTATATTTACTTCTTAATGAAATTTGTCGTAAATAATGTATCTCTTTTTTCCAACAAACAACTCAGTTCATACATACAATACCAGGAACAAAAATGATCTGCACAAGGACTTAAAAGCGCTTACTTTAGTTCAAAAAGGCGTCCACTACTCAGGAACACTCATCTTCAATAATTTGACAGCAAACATAAAATATTTAGTTAGAAATAAAGATCAGTTTAAAAGGAGCCTGAAAGAATTACTACTGGCCAACTCCTTCTACTCCATTGGCGAAATTTTTAATAGAAACAAGTGATGTATTGTATTTATTCATACTATTAGTATTGGTATTTCAGCTTAAAAAAATCGACATGTTCCACATCCACGAGGATCTCCTCAGCACGGATCTATGGAACGAAAAAACTAATCTAATCTGGGTGAAGCCGTGGGTTTTACGACGACACGATAAAAGCATTCAACAAAACTTGTTACTTGAGCTTACAGTGGAAGACGTCAAGTCGTACATCGATTACTTAAGAATGGATGAGCATACATTTCTGTACGTGCTCAATGAAGTGTATCCTCATATCACAAAGCACAATATTCGCTTAAGAACTGCTACATCTTCAGAAGACAGGCTCACTATAACACTCAGATTCCTTGCTACAGGAGAGGGTTATGTTAGGTTAGGTCAGGTTAGGTCTCCAATCTTCTTAATCTATTTTTGTATTCAGGGTGCCTCACGTTGTAAAGCGCCTCATCAGCTTCAGACATCTCTATTAATTTTGTAGTTGTCGGCACACACCAATTGTATTTACCGGCAATGGTTATAAAAACACTACAGACGACAGAACGCTGCAGCGATGCTAGCGCTCCATGTGGTAACATGTCACATTGCAGTGAACAGAAGACAAGCGGTTTCTTTGATCAAATATACAGCGAGGCCCTAGATTTGATCAAATATTGGACGACATTTGACAAAGTCCCTATTACACTATCAAATATCTTTGACAAAGATATTGGACAAAGAAATTTGATAGTGTAATACCGGCCTTAGCAATGTCTCAAGCACCAGTGACGTCACAGCCGGCAGCTAGTGTATCCAAGGGGCGTACAATCAACCCACTGGAAGCCATACAACTTGAGAACGGCCAAGGAGTACTTGGACGAAAGCTCGTGTAATTTTAAGCACTTGACGCGCTTGCAAACCTGAAAACTTTTCATCGATGGAATGTTCAGCTGTCGTGATACAGCTCGTGCACTGCTTGAAGATCGCACATTGCGTGCAGCATTTCCAGCCATAGCATACGCTGCCTATACAACAAAAAATAAAAAATAAATTATTGTATGTAAGAAACTGAATATACTGGTTTCAAAAACTTTCTCCTCATGTAACGTGTACTTTAGATATCGTATTCAACTGTTGAGCAGAACTGATGGTTGGTTGACGCTATTTTGCGCATGTGAACAGTGTCGTGAAATAAATCTTTAAACTTCGTGAAATACAAAATTTGAAATAAATAAAGTGATTCTAATTAAATGCCAAAAGATGGTAATTGTGTGCTCAATGAAAACTATATAAACAAAACTCAACTGAAGTACATTATGAACATTGCGTGACATAAAGTGTAATGTCTGACTTGGAATATCCACAAAAATAAGTTACTGCTCTTCTCGGAAGGAAATAATTGTTTGAAATTCACAACACTGTTTACTTAAAATTAAGCTGCTTGCTATCATGACACCTGACAATCCCGACTACACTGTTTGCTCGAGATTGCAAAGTGAGATCTGCCCTGAAAGAAAGGTGACTTTCATCTTGCTCAGCATGTCGTTTTTCTGTCTGGAGTATTAACGTTGTCGGAAGCAAATACAAAGCAGCAGATGTAGCATCTAAAGGAAAATAAATTACTCATTACTAATATCTTTATTTTCTGCTTGTCGAAAACAATTTGTGACTTCGTGTGGCGAACGCTGCAATGCAAATACGACAAAATCTTGATAACTTTACTATGAATCATGGAGGTGGGTTTTACTGAAAGAAAATCGTTCAAAAACAGTCAAACTCTGATTATTGACAAAAAAGCTGCACAACATAAGAAAAGTCTAACAACTACAAAATTCTATCACTACAAAAAAACCTACAAAAGTTTCAAGCAGAAGAGTTGTTTGTGACATAATGAAAAACACAAGAGTTCAAATTAACATTAATCATGAAAAGTGTTAGTTATCTGAGGGACGAAGTTCTGTTTCAGATAATAATTCTGGCAAACAATCATTTCATTGCTGTCTATGTACGCTGAAAAATTCATCCGAAGATCTTCTCCACCAACAGAAACAATAAACAAGTTTTCATTTCCATAACAAAGTATTCCAGATAATTTCTCTCAGAATCACATATATCAAATTTCCTTTTCTAAAAACTCGATTGCTCGCACTATGACTCAAAGAAGAATGTCCCAGCGCCGAACAACTGACTGATAAGCAAGTCAGCCACAGATAAAGCTAAACACAGAGTTAAGGATCTTATTTACCAGTCATGCATTGTGATCATTTATCTTTGCCCAGTACAGCAAAGGTGAGTTATTTACAACAGCAGAAAGCATATAAGAACCTTACAGTGGCAAAAATAACTGTTTTAACCATTTGTGATGCAGTGGTAGTCCCACATCGCAAGTTAATTTGAACTTCCGCGTCATGTTCCTCAACTCAGGTGCGCGGAATGAGGACTTCTTCGTACCGCTTCAGTGTGTCGATACTCGTGTTCTACATATCGGAGAATGAAATGTTAGATCCCTAAATATAAAAAGGGAAATGGAGAGATAGATGTTAGATATAGTTAATGAGGTTGGGTGCTCTTAGGACCAGGACTTCTGGTAAGGTGAATACAGAATTATAAATACAAAATCAAATAGGGATTCGAAACAAGAACAGCTTTCAACATGAGTAACTTAGAAGCAGATATCCTCTTAGTAGTGAATCAACTTAAATCACTTAATAAAAGCAAGTCTTCTGGTCCAGACTGTATACCAATTAGGTTCCTTTCAGAGTATGTTGATGCAATAGCTCTATACTTAACAATCATATACAACAGCTCGCTCGAAGAAAGAGCTAGGAAAGTTGCACAGGCCACACCAATAATCAAGAAAGGCAATAGGGGTAATCCAGTAAATTACAGGCCCATATCATTAACGTCGATATGCCAAAAGGATTTTGGGACATATATAGTGTTCGAACATTATAAATTACCTCGAAGAGATAGGTCTATTGACACACAGTCAACACAGATTTAGAAAACTTGCTCTTGTGAAACACAACTAGCTCTTTACTCACACCAAGTGTTGAGTGCTATTGAGAACGGATTTCAAATTGATTCTGTATTTCTAGATTTCCGAAAGGCAATTTGACACTATATCTCACAAACTGCTTGTAATCAAATTGCGCCGGCCAGGGTGGCCGAGCGGTTCTACATTTATACTCCGCAAGCCACCCAACGGTGTGTGGCGGAGGCGCTAGGCGCTACAGTCTGGAACCGCGCGCAGGTTCGAATCCTGGCTCGGGCATGGGTGTGTGTGATGTCCTTAGGTTAGTTAGGTTTAAGTAGTTCTCAGTTATAGGGGACTGATGGCTTCAGAAGTTAAGTCCCATAGTGCTCAGGGCCATTTGAACCATAATAAAATTGCGTTCTTATCGAATATCGTCTCAGTTATGCGAGTGGATTCGTGATTTCCTGTCAGAGAGATCACAGTTCGTAGTAACTGACGGAAAGTCCTCGAATAAAACAGAACTGATTTCTGGCGTTCACCAAGGCTGATCCTAATCAGTACAAACGATTTGGTAAACATTCTGAGCAGCCATCTTAGGTTGTTTGCAGATGACGCTCTCGTTTATCGACTAGTAAAGTCATCAGAAGATCGAAACACATTGCAAAACGGTTTAGAAATGATATCCGAATGATGCGAAAATTGGCAATGGACCCTAAATAATGAAAAATGTGAGGTCATCCACTTGAGTGCTAAAAGGAAGTCGTTAAACTTCGGTTACACGATAAATCAGTCAAATCCAAAGGCCGCAAATTCAGCTAAACGCCTAGGAATACCATTACGATCAATTTAAATTGGAAAGAACACATGCACAATGTTGTGGGGAATGCAAAACAAAGGCTAATTTTTATTGGCAGAACAGTCAGAAAATGTAACAGCTCTACGAAAGAGACTGCCTACACTACGCTTGCCGCCCTCCTAAAGTACTGCTGCGCGGTCTGGGAAAGATAGAAACTTCCTACAGGGAAATTAGAGACTTTCGGAGAAAAGAGAAGCAGCAGTGTTAATATCAAAAGCTCATACGAAAAAACAGTTCTAAGGAAAGACGGGAATGCTCAAAGGTGGAAGGAGTATAGTTTGTACAAGGGAGATGAACTTGGAGGCAATATTATAGAAATAAAAGAGGCCGTAGATGAATAAAGGGTGAGGTACATGATACTGCAACAAGTATTTGATAGAGCAGTGAAAGACATAAGTCGAAACGTGGCCCCGAGACAAGACGACATTCTGTCAGACCTACTGATACCCTTTGGAGAGGCAGCCATGACAAACCTCTTCCGTCTGGAGTCCAAGATGTATGAGACAGGAGAAATACCCTCACACTCCAAGACGAATGTAGTAATTCCAATTCTAAAGAAATCAGCTGCTGACAGGTTCAAATGGC
This sequence comes from Schistocerca americana, assembly GCF_021461395.2. Taxonomy (NCBI): domain Eukaryota; kingdom Metazoa; phylum Arthropoda; class Insecta; order Orthoptera; family Acrididae; genus Schistocerca; species Schistocerca americana. The sequence continues at coordinate 922,754,982 of NC_060121.1, read as the reverse complement.
TCTGAGCACTATGGGACTTAACATCTGAGGTCATCAGTCCCCTAGAACTTAGAACTACTTAAACCTAACTAACCTAAGGACATCACACACATCCATGCCCGAGGCAGGATTCGAACCTGCGAGCGTAGCAGTCGCGCGGTTCCAGACTGAAGCGCCTAGAACCACTCGGCCACACCGGCCGGCAGCTGCTGACAGATGTCAATATTATCGAACTACCAGTTTAATAAGTAATGGTTGCAAAATACTTACACGAATTCTTTACAGAAGAATGGAAAAATTGATAAAAGCCAACCTCGGGGAAGATCAGTTTGGATTTCGAACAAACTGACCCTACGTCTTATCTTAGAAGATACGTTAAGGAAAAGCAAAGATACGTTAAGGAAAAGCAAACCTACTTTTATGCGATTGTATAATTAGAGAAAGCTTTTGAAAATGTTGATGGAATACTCTCTTTGAAATTCTAAAGGTAGCAGGGGTAAAACACAGGGAGCGAAAGACTATTTACAACTTGTACAGAAACTAGATGCCAGTCATGAGTTGAGGGGCATGAAAAGGATGCAATAATTGAGAAGGGAGTGAGACAAGGTTGTAGCTTATCCCCGATGTTACTCAGTTTGTACATTGAGCGAGCTGTAAAGGAAACGAACGAAAAATCTGGAGAAGGAATTAATGTTCAGGGAGCAGAAATGAAAACGTTGAGGTTTGCCGATGACACTGTAATTCTGTAAGAGACAGCGAAGGACTTGGAAGAGCTGTTGGACAGAATGGACAGTGTCTTGAAAGGTGGGTATAAGGTGAACACCAGCAAAAGCAAAACAAGGATAATGCAATGTAGTCGAATTAAATCAGGTGATACTGAGGGAAGTAGATTAGGAAACTTGACATTTAAAGTAGAAGATGAGTTCTGCTATTTAGGCAGCAAAATACCTGATGATGTCTGAGACAGGGAGGATATAACGTGTAGGCTGGCAATGGCAAGGAAAGCGTTTCGGAAGAAAAGAGATTTAGCATCAAATATAGCTTTAAGTATTACGAAGTCGCCTCTGAATGTATTTGTATGGAGTGTAGCTATGTATGGAAGTGAAACATGGACGACAAGCAGTTCAGACAACAAAGTAATAGAAGCTTTTGAAATGTGGAGCTACAGAAGAATGCTGAATATTGGAAGGGTAGATCACGTAAATAATGAGGTGGTACATAACAAAACTGGGGAGACAAGAAATTTGTGGTAACCTGAGAAGAAAAATGGATCTGTTGACAGGACACTTTCTGAGATATCAAGGGAGCACTAGTTTAGTATTAGAGAGAAGTGTGTCTGTGTGTGGGGGGGATCGTAGATGGAAACAGTAAGCAGATCGAGAAGCATGTATGTTGCAGTAGTTATTCAGAGATAATGAGACTTTCACAGGAGAGAGCAGCATGGAGAGCTGCAACAAAATAGTCCTGAAAACCACAACAACAACTCGTCAGGTGCAGCAGTACTGTTACTGTTGTTTCGACAGAACAGCTTTTCGAGTGAAGTCCTGCTCACCTTGTCCAGAACCACGCTGATTGTCTGCAACTGTGATGCACATTGATGCTTGTGTTTCTTCCACAGATCGCCGTACCAGTACCGGCGTCTAATCCTCTGTCATGGCACTAACACTACTAACAATGCAAATTCTGAACATCATTCGTATAAATCTGGCTGCTTTCAATCACAACAATCCTGCATTTGTATAGAATGGCTTCCACTGATTACCGATAATATTTTCCACTTTTCATTCCACTGTATTCCTTGTTAACTTCTGAGTACAGCGGTTAGGACAGAATATGGAATCCCACAGTGATCCTGTCGGCCTATTGTTGTAGCGTCATTTTGCAAGTTTCTATGCCAGTTCATCGCCGTAAAGGTCGCAGTCTTTCTTTGTCATTATATACACTCCTGGAAATGGAAAAAAGAACACATTGACACCGGTGTGTCAGACCCACCATACTTGCTCCGGACACTGCGAGAGGGCTGTACAAGCAATGGTCACACGCACGGCACAGCGGACACACCAGGAACCGCGGTGTTGGCCGTCGAATGGCGCTAGCTGCGCAGCATTTGTGCACCGCCGCCGTCAGTGTCAGCCGGTTTGCCGTGGCATACGGAGCTCCATCGCAGTCTTCAACACTGGTAGCATGCCGCGACAGCGTGGACGTGAACCGTATGTGCAGTTGACGGACTTTGAGCGAGGGCGTATAGTGGGCATGCGGGAGGCCGGGTGGACGTACCGCCGAATTGCTCAACACGTGGGGCGTGAGGTCTCCACAGTACATCGATGTTGTCGCCAGTGGTCGGCGGAAGGTGCACGTGCCCGTCGACCTGGGACCGGACCGCAGCGACGCACGGATGCACGCCAAAACCGTAGGATCCTACGCAGTGCCGTAGGGGACCGCACCGCCACTTCCCAGCAAATTAGGGACACTGTTGCTCCTGGGGTATCGGCGAGGACCATTCGCAACCGTCTCCATGAAGCTGGGCTACGGTCCCGCACACCGTTAGGCCGTCTTCCGCTCACGCCCCAACATCGTGCAGCCCGCCTCCAGTGGTGTCGCGACAGGCGTGAATGGAGGGACGAATGGAGACGTGTCGTCTTCAGCGATGAGAGTCGCTTCTGCCTTGGTGCCAATGATGGTCGTATGCGTGTTTGGCGCCGTGCAGGTGAGCGCCACAATCAGGACTGCATACGACCGAGGCACACAGGGCCAACACCCGGCATCATGGTGTGGGGAGCGATCTCCTACACTGGCCGTACACCACTGGTGATCGTCGAGGGGACACTGAATAGTGCACGGTACATCCAAACCGTCATCGAACCCATCGTTCTACCATTCCTAGACCAGCAAGGGAACTTGCTGTTCCAACAGGACAATGCACGTCCGCATGTATCCCGTGCCACCCAACGTGCTCTAGAAGGTGTAAGTCAACTACCCTGGCCAGCAAGATCACCGGATCTGTCCCCCATTGAGCATGTTTGGGACTGGATGAAGCGTCGTCTCACGCGGTCTGCACGTCCAGCACGTACGCTGGTCCAACTGAGGCGCCAGGTGGAAATGGCATGGCAAGCCGTTCCACAGGACTACATCCAGCATCTCTACGATCGTCTCCATGGGAGAATAGCAGCCTGCATTGCTGCGAAAGGTGGATATACACTGTACTAGTGCCGACATTGTGCATGCTCTGTTGCCTGTGTCTATGTGCCTGTGGCTCTGTCAGTGTGATCATGTGATGTATCTGACCCCAGGAATGTGTCAATAAAGTTTCCCCTTCCTGGGACAATGAATTCACGGTGTTCTTATTTCAATTTCCAGGAGTGTATTTGTGCATGTCTGGGAATGATGTGACATGCAACAAGCGTCAAGGTGGTATGAAGTTTACGTCATGCTTGTATATGCAAACAACTAGCAGTTCACGCTAACCACTGCGTACTTGCATGTAGTTCGGAGTACCGCCCTCTACATTCTATGTACAATGACAGATTACACAGAGGTTTTCTCATTCAGTAATCGCACTTTGAAGTTGGTTGGTTGTGAGATGATCATGTGGAGCCTCCTGTAAGGAGAAGGAACGGCTACCAGCTCGTCAGAATTCGGCAGCTGTAGGATCATAACCAAATGAGACCAGGCAGTGCTGGTCGCGTTGTCTGGGATCCCACAACTGCCGTGTGAATGTGGAATCTATAGGTTCAGGACGGCTGTACTCGACACCACACACGATCTCAACAGCCCCATGCAACTAACGCCCGAGACGATAGTGTTATCATTGTGTGGGACAAGTGTGGAATCCTCATACTTCACATCAATTATTACATTTGGTGATCTGAATCATTTATTTTTCAAACACAACAGTTAAATGACAGCTATTTATTTCACAGAACACTTATGATCACAGGTGAATACAAACATATGTGTTTTCTTCTTCCTTAGCACTCCGGCTACTTTCCTAACTTGTAACAGTTACGTCATTCCATTTGGCACTCCAGCGTCAGCTTCACTTTCCACACTCGCCTCCACTCCCCTCGTTCCAAACATAACTGAAGAACTCTCAAATATATAGATACAGAACGAAGTGAAAATAAGAGCGTAAGGGGAGCAATGACACAAGCGTACTTTGGAAGTAAAATTTTGTCATTCGAATTGACTAAAAGTCTTAAAAGGTTTAGGTGTTACGCAAAACCAGTTAGCGGTAGTAAATCATCTACGCAGCCTCTTAGTGACCACATAGCACATAAAAGGAAGATAACAGGAAGAAGGCCGAAATAATGAATTCGGTTTTCCGAAATTGTTTCATCGTGGTAGATCGTAGTACGGTTCCTCCTTTCAATGATCGTACGAACTTCGAGATGGCAGATATTGTCCTAAGCGATCGCGGAATAGAAAAGCAATTATAGTTGCTTCGTAGTGGAAAGGCATCAGGACCAGATGAGGTACGTGTTAAGTTCCCACAAAGATTACGCGAAAGAAACCGCTACACTTCTAGCAGCACTTTATCGTAGTTCGCAGGAGCAACAAAGGCTACCTAACGACTGGAAAAAAGAGCAGGTCATTCCCACGTTCAAGAAGGGTAATAGGACAGATGCAATAATTATAGTCTTTATACCATTGACATCAATCTGATGTAGAACAATGAAACATGGTCAAAGGTCACGTAATCACGTTTTTGGAGAGCGAAAATCTTGTCTATGGAAATCAACATGGATTCCGCGAACAGATTTTGCGCGACTCAGTTCGGACTGTTGCTCCATCAGACCCACAGCGCTGTAGAAATCGGCGTTTAGGTTGATCCCCTGTTCCTCGACTTCAGCAAGGCATTTCACTCCGTCTCGCACTGCCGTTTAGTCAAAGAAATAAGAGATTACCGAATATTGGACGAGATATGCGACTGTATACAAGACTTCCTTGCGTATCGAACTCAACACGCCGCTCTTGGCAGAGCAAAATCGACAGATGTAACGCTTACTCCGGGAGTACCCCAAGGAAGTGTGATAGCATCGTTACACTTTACAATTTATATAAATAATCTAATACAAATCCCAGGAAGCTCTTTAAAACTGTTCGCAGATAACGCAGTTATCTGTAACAAAGTAGGAACGCCAGAAGACAGTATCGATTTGCATAATTACGTGCAGAAGATTGATGAATGGTGTAGTCTAAGGCAATAAATGTAACATATTGCGCATACACTATTGATGACGAATTTCTGAAAACAGAATTTACCGTAAAATGTCTCTAGGGATAGCTAGCCAGAGCGACCTTAAGTGAAATGATCACATAAAACAAATAACAGGAAAAGTAGACGCCAGACTGAGATTCGTAAAAAGAATCTTCAGGAAATGTAACTCATCGACGAAAGAAGCGGGTTGTAAGGTCCTTGTTCAACTGATTCCTGAATATTTTTCCTCAGTCTGGGACTCTTACCAGGTACCACTGATAGAAGAGATAGAGAAGGTCCATCGAAAAGAGACGCGTTTCGTCATGGGATATTTTAGTCCGTGCGAGCATTACGGGAATGCTAAACACACTGCAATGGCAGACGCTAGTTAGTTAGTTGGTTGAGTGTTCCATTGATCAATCGCATGGTACGGAAGCCATTATGATGTGGGATGTGTCAAGAACACAAGAAATGCACGTATGATACAAGATTTTTTAGTATACGAGGTGCAACAATAAAGTAATGAGACTGATTTTCTTTGCAAGATGTGGCAACCCTGCAGGCTTGCGTAGGCACAATATCTTTGGTCTATAACAACGAGTCAAAATTTCATAGAGTGGCTATAGGTCCGCATTGTTTGAAGCAAATTGAAGTTCTGGCCGCCATGTTTTCTTTAGTCAAGGCATTCGTCTGCTGTGTCCTGCCCCCTTGTAACTGCGTTTGACTTACTTGAAATAGCCCATACTAGCTTTATTTTTTCTAAAACAAGCAATAGACAGCAGTGATTTCAGTGTACACTGACAGCAAAAAGGGATGTTTTTGTCGAAATATGGCTAAACTTTTCGATGTAGATAACACTACAAGACAACTCAAATAAGTCTGTCCATCCACTATAACGTTACTTGTTACCCATAAATTAATGCAATTAGAGCAGGTACCATCAGAATATTACGGCGAAACTTCTAAACATGCTGTGGTTAACTATTAGAAACAGTAACGGGCGCAGAAATGCGATATTTTTGTCGCTATTTCAAAGTAAACAGTCAAAGCCTCAAAAACCAGTACACTGCGAACGAGAAATTATTTGAAATATGTGTTACAAGCAGTTAACACAAGCATAGCAATTCAATAACAAAGTCGAAGCGTTCTTGGGTGGGGTAATTTCACAAATTTTCGTAAGTAGCTGTATGCCTTGGCAGAATAAAGTGTAGGGTCAGGGCAAATTTCCTTATTTGCTGAGAATAATGGCATACTTTAGCACTGCACTGAAGTTCCAATAGCTCCTTCAACAAACCAACTACATGTTCACTGTTTAACATATCAGAAACTGAACTACATAGCCTTCTTCTCAAACCAGCAATTAAAGTCTGTAACTGCACTATTCTTCTTTTGTGTCGTACACTAAGTTGCTTCATTTGCTTTATCCGCTTCTTTAGTCGCACATTCTGTGCTTGTACTCTGTTATATTGTGTTTTCAACTTCTTAGGGCTTGGTAGACAGTAATTGTGGTCAGCAGAAACAGATGTGGGTCCGACAGGCACTGAAAGAATGTACACTCCTGGAAATTGAAATAAGAACACCGTGAATTCATTGTTCCAGGAAGGGGAAACTTTATTGACACATTCCTGGGGTCAGATACATCACATGATCACACTGACAGAGCCACAGGCACATAGACACAGGCGACAGAGCATGCACAATGTCGGCACTAGTACAGTGTATATCCACCTTTCGCAGCAATGCAGGCTGCTATTCTCCCATGGAGACGATCGTAGAGATGCTGGATGTAGTCCTGTGGAACGGCTTGCCATGCCATTTCCACCTGGCTCCTCAGTTGGACCAGCGTTCGTGCTGGACGTGCAGACCGCGTGAGACGACGCTTCATCCAGTCCCAAACATGCTCAATGGGGGACAGATCCGGAGATCTTGCTGACCAGGGTAGTTGACTTACACCTTCTAGAGCACGTTGGGTGGCACGGGATACATGCGGACGTGCATTGTCCTGTTGGAACAGCAAGTTCCCTTGCTGGTCTAGGAATGGTAGAACGATGGGTTCGATGACGGTTTGGATGTACCGTGCACTATTCAGTGTCCCCTCGACGATCACCAGTGGTGTACGGCCAGTGTAGGAGATCGCTCCCCACACCATGATGCCGGGTGTTGGCCCTGTGTGCCTCGGTCGTATGCAGTCCTGATTGTGGCGCTCACCTGCACGGCGCCAAACACGCATACAACCATCATTGGCACCAAGGCAGAAGCGACTCTCATCGCTAAAGACGACACGTCTCCATTCGTCCCTCCATTCACGCCTGTCGCGACACCACTGGAGGCGGGCTGCACGATGTTGGGGCGTGAGCGGAAGACGGCCTAACGGTGTGCGGGACCGTAGCCCAGCTTCATGGAGACGGTTGCGAATGGTCCTCGCCGATACCCCAGGAGCAACAGTGTCCCTAATTTGCTGGGAAGTGGCGGTGCGGTCCCCTACGGCACTGCGTAGGATCCTACGGTCTTGGCGTGCATCCGTGCGTCACTGCGGTCCGGTCCCAGGTCGACGGGCACGTGCACCTTCCGCCGACCACTGGCGACAACATCGGTGTACTGTGGAGACCTCACGCCCCACGTGTTGAGCAATTCGGCGGTACGTCCACCCGACCTCCCGCATGCCCACTATACGCCCTCGCTCAAAGTCCGTCAACTGCACATACGGTTCACGTCCACACTGTCGCGGCATGCTACCAGTGTTAAAGACTGCGATGGAGCTCCGTATGCCACGGCAAACTGGCTGACACTGACGGCGGCGGTGCACAAATGCTGCGCAGCTAGCGCCATTCGACGGCCAACACCGCGGTTCCTGGTGTGTCCGCTGTGCCGTGCGTGTGATCATTGCTTGTACAGCCCTCTCGCAGTGTCCGGAGCAAGTATGGTGGGTCTGACACACCGGTGTCAATGTGTTCTTTTTTCCATTTCCAGGAGTGTAGTTACATCATAAGTTTAAAACAGAGTTACACCATAAGATTATAATAGAAAGTATGTAATTCAAAGTAATAAGAACACGGAGTAAAATTAAATTATTGACTTACTTTGTGCTAATGATGTCACTGTAATAACACTATCTTGCAAATTGTCGAAAGATCGCTTTCTGGGTTGTGGTCGTAATACTTTATCTTGCTTTTGTAAATGTGGTGGAAAGTTAAAGATAGTAGGTACTGGTTTTGACAAAAGGCGCCTCTGGACATTTGTGTGGTACATATATTTCTCTTCAAAATGATCTGAACAGAGGTAACTGGCTGTAGTAGGAAACCAGTTTTCTCGCTTCATATTTATAACCCATCTTTTTGTAATTTCCTTATCTTTTAAAGGAAATCTGTAATCAACGATAAATAAATTACTTCCTGCATTTGTCTTAAGCATAATTACAGTTCCAATGCAAATGACTCTTTAATAAACATTAAAAAACGTGTGTCGTATTTCGGTACTAATATACTTACTTATAATATGGAATATTTGTTGTTTTATCGCTGCGATTTGTGCAGTTGAACGCTGAACACACTGCAGGCATGTTGACTTTATATTTTGTAACAAAAAAGTCAACTGACTGATGACCATAGATGTTAAGTCCCGTAGTGCTCAGAGCCATTTGAACCAGAAAAAAGTCAACTAGAAAAGTTAAATATTGCAGTAATATCACAACAGCTGACACACTTCCAACACAAACAACAGTAACGCTTTCCTAATGTTTTGACTAAGGAGAACATGGCGGCCGAGTTAGCGTTGGTTGCCGCTAGGAGCGCTGTAACTAGTATCTTAGCCACTCTATGAAATTTTAACTCGTTGGTCTATAAACTGCTTCTAGTCCAAGCGGCACATCGATGCAACTGCTCAGTCGTGAGTTGTGCTGTAATAAGTTAACACGTACGGAAAATGCGACGATGAGTTAGGCACCACAAACTATGAGCAGTACCATTATTGCGGCTTCCCTTGAGGTGGCAACGGGAAGAGGCACAGCGGCAGTTGTGCACCCAGCAACAGCTGTGTCATCACAATATCACCAAGTGCTTTTTTTCTTTTTTTTTTTTTTTTTTTTTTTTTTCAAGCCAGTCTTGGTTGTACGAAAAGCATCACGATGGATGGATCAGTGTATAGGCGCTCCAAGAAGAATGAACATCGTGAGATTGCTTTCGTAATTGTCTGTGCCTGATAAGATGGTATGTAGTGCCGTACGAAATACAACATGCCCACCCCTGTTTCATGCAGCCAGTAATTTTGACAGAAGGTGTCAATTTCTGACGTGTTAAGGTCAGTGACTGTGCCCCATCTTTGAGGTCTCCCTATCGTTACCTTTCAACAAGATAACGCGAGACCACACATCGCCTGTGGTGTCCTGCGATATGTTGTACGTGGGATGTTCCACTGTTGCCACGGCCGGCATGTTCTCGAGATCTCTCACTCATTAAAAATATATGTTTATCGGTTACTGAGGGACTGGCCCTCCACCATTCGTCAGCCACTACGATCGATGAACTCTGACGTAGAATTGAAACAGAACTGAATGACAAACCACTGTCTGTTACTGAATTCTCAGTTCCGCTTGATATTCAGCCTAACTGCAGCCAGTGTAGGGGTCAGAGGTGGCAGCTGCGTACTAGTTTTCTCAAATTTAAATCACCTGCAAATTTAATCATGCATTCTTCCTACTATACTGCGTACACTAAGTATTTTTTTTAATTTGCTGTCATTTCTAAACCAGCAACCAAACCGTTATTAAAGACTTGAGTCCTATGGTTAACGACAGGTGTTTAGCTGAGCCAGGCGGGAGCTGGTTCTAACTTGTACAGACTGTCACGAAATTGGTTATAAATCAAGAATTTTCTGTATCATTCTAGAGCAAGCATGGGCAGCCTTTGGTGAGCAGCAGTCCTGATTCACAAAACTTACCTAAGTTCGCAGGCCACCTTGTCACGACGTGACATCAGCCCCCTAGGGCATGAAGTCAAAACTACAGCGTCCGTAAGATTTATGTTTATGGGGTAATGCACCGATATGAATGGTACCCCTCTCCCGACACGCAACACCAACAAATTATGCCTAAAAAAACGCGTTTTTGAGAATATATTCATTTTACGTCCACCAGGGACTTCTGTGGGCCTGACTGAAATCAATCGCGGGCCGGACGTGCCCTCGGGTCGCCGGTTTCCCACTCGTGTTCTAGATCGTCAGTGGTCGTACTTCATGCAAAAATAAAAAGTAACAGACAACTCGCAATTTATTTACGATAACCATCATCATATCAAGGTTGCAGAACATATGAAGAACTGGTGCAATACCAAAAAATGTCCGTCACCTAATAACTATCTTACAGTATGACAATGGGGACGCTCTTCTCAAGTGATCTGTGATCTTGGTCAGGTGATTGTTATTATGATCGAAACTGGTTACTTCTGGTAGGATGTAAACAGACTGCGGATTGGATTGTTACTTTCTGTTTTTCTTATCAATCGTTAAATATTTCGCCAAAGCATTGAACGCGTTGCACAGTGAATTCATAAAGCTTAGACGACTTGGTCAGGTGATGCTTATTATAATCGAAACTTGCTATCCCTAATAGAATATAGACAGACTGTGAATTGGACTGTTACTTTTTATTTTTATTACAAATCATTAAATATTTCCTTAAGACAATGAATGTGTTGTAATTTACTGTGAATTCATAAAGCTTAGACCGCTATATAGCGGCGACATTTTCCGTGGGATTATGCCATACAGTAAACCAGCGACACAAATCTGTTGGGAAAGTGTGTCCTATATTAGATAAGTTATGCCTGGAGTTCACAGATATCCGTTGAGAGGTAGACAGACCTTCTGTAAAAGCGCATTGGCTGAAATTCAAATTAGTGAAAGAAACCTGAAACAGAATCGCTAAAACGGTTCTAAAGGAACTATATTATAACCTTAATTTAGACAATTTCTAGTCCTGCGGTTTTACTCAGCATCCAACATGATTTGGTGCGACAGTACAGCAACAAGTGTTTTAGGTGAGCATTGTTGACAATGTAAAGCGAACAGTCGCTGTGGAAAATATTGCGGCACAAGTTTATAATAGTGTATAGCAGAAAATCAAAGCGGGGCAGAACAAGTAAAAATAAAGCAGTTGGGGCAATTACTGATGTGCAAAACGTTTAATAAAGCAGCGATAAAGAGCTATCTTCAAAAACACAAACCACTTTATACCAGTGATCTATTATTTTCAGAAGGAAAGACGGAAGATTTAACGTTCACATCGAGGTCACTAGAGACGGAGCACAGGCTCGGAATGTTTTAGCTGGCAATGTGTGCGATACTTAACTTACGTGTCACCTTTCCTCTGTTAGTGCATTTATAATTACATTAGGCAAAAAATACGTAAATTTAAATACAAATTTACTACTATTTGACGAAATAGAAACATGCAACATCTTAGGTAAATGTGAAAAAAGAACCTTGTGGATCTTTTGTGTGAATAATAACCAAGTTTGTGTGAATAATAACCAAGCAAAATATAAAAAAACTATATCTTATGCACTTCATTAGAAAATTATATACAAAACGCAGGAGAATGGAATCACAAAAACAGGGTAATACAGATAAAAATAGTCCGTAACGTAACAGACCTTCAAAGAACTGGAATACGTAATATTAACAGGAACATGACACAAAGTTCGTGTAAATTGCAGGTGCAGAATATTACGTTGTAAATATAACTGATTGCATGCAAACATAAACAAAATATACACTATCACACACAAATAGTGAACCATACGAGAATAGACTGCATTTCAAATAAACACACGAGCTATTTTTACCAATTAGTCACAGTCATCAGAACTAGTTGACTGACGCAAAGTAAATTTTGTTTTTCTCGTTACCGATACGAAAGTAAATGCAATCCGTTACAAATCTGCTAAAAGCGTCGAAAAAACAATAGATAATAACTTCCTCTCAATAATGGTTTACAACCCTGATCGCACGTGTTGCATAGCTTCTTAGAGCATTCCAGGCAGGCTGGGATTTGGCATTGCACGTATTGGTAGTTCAGTCATGCGTTTCTTCTGGTAGGGACAATATCAGCAGCTCTTACGTTTTTCCAGCAGGTCATTTCGAACTGGTCCCCTCAGTGACTGAGCTGGTTCATCGTTTCGTCTGTTTTGTGACCATCATCATCTTTCTCATTATATCCACAATAATTGCTCGTAAATGGTCTGATAAATTTGTCTGGAACCGTTGTTTCATGTGCGGTTTTATGAGTGAGAGGCCCAATGCTTCCACAAATGAAATTCTAACGACGCAGCTTTGTCCTTGATATAATTGTGCAACTGACTGACACCAAATGATAGAAAATAGGCAGTGGCCACCTTCTAGTCTATTATACGGATAACTGCTGCATTTCATGTCGAGGGTATCTACACGCTACACCTGACTTCGTTACATTGTGAAACGAAATGGTTTCGGATTTCTCATTCCCTTATTCGACGAAATGTCCGCAGCTAGTGGTCGTGCGGTAGCGTTCTCGCTTCCCACGCCCGGGTTCGATTCCCGGCGGAGTCAGGGATTTTCTCGGCCTCGTGATGACTGGGTGTTGTGTGATGTCCTTAGGTTAGTTAGGTTTAAGTAGTTCTAAGTTCTGGGGGACTGATACCATAGATGTTAAGTCCCATAGTGCTCAGAGCCCTTTTTTTTTAATCGACGAAATAATCAGGGTGCACGGTAGATGAGAGAATCACAGACTTGTTTCTCTTTGGTGTATAGGAAAGAAGTGTCAGCTCTTTGGTGAATCCGTAAATGCTTGAACCGAGTGCTTTCATTCTATCTGGGAGAAATTCCCTGGTGTTGCGTGAACTTTCCCGGCGTAGTAACTAATTATATTCATTTAGGCTCTCCAACCGGAACATACCGTCATCTTGATACTATATTTCGTCCGTCCACCTGGACGCCATTTCAAGTCAGCAAGTCGTTTCACGAACTTGACGGAATTAACATCAAACCGGACTCGCAGACATTTAAGGAGGAAGATATCCTCGACTGGGACCGAAGTTCTAGCGCGCGAGGCGCTTCTCCTTCTGACATGATGGTTTGGGGAGAGAATATACTTGGCTTTATGTTATTGCTTGACATTGTGCTCTTTTTCCTTTTTTGTGATTTTTTATTATTTTTTATATTAAAATAAAAGAAAGATTAAAGGATAGTGAGAGGGACAGTGAGAGAAATGGAAAACGAACGGCCTAAGTGACTGGCCGGTGGTTTCAGCTAGAGTCTCCGCTACTGTGGTGATGGCCTCGCATGGTTTTCGTTACTAAAACTGGGGGCGTTTGTTTTCGCGTTGTTGACGTGCAATGGCTTCCATGGCTTCCTGAGCTTCGGGATCCACCTTCCTCCTACCAGACCGGAACTCTTCCTTCACCCATGGGTCTATAATGTCTACTAGGTCGTCCCATTGAGATGGCGTGAAGATGGGGTGTGAATTGATCAAGGCTAACTCTTTCTTCGTGAGCGCTTCCATCAACGCGTCACCGGTATCTGTATGTGCGAAGGGGGATCGGTCGATGGGGGAGGGGAGGTATAGGTTGGTCTGGCGGGGTAAAGGGGTATGGTTGATCTGAGTAGGGGTATGTCCCGTTCGTCAGTGATGCGGCAATGTTCTTCAGGATGACCTGCACGTTACTCACTCCGAGGAACGGTAAGCACAGCCTCCTCTTCTTCGTTGGCTTCTCAGCTTGCGAGGAGTCAGGAGGCGCCGTAGCTTGTTGCTGCCACCTTGGAGGGGGGCAGCCCAGGCGGCACATCGTCAGTTTCCATTGGCGCCGCCTCCTGCATTGTTGTAGGGGGCGGAGCGGCGGTTGTCTGCGTGGCCGCATCGACCCCCACAGGTCGACTCACGGGGGTGGGGGGGGCGGGGGGGGGGGGGGCGGCGGCGGGAACCGGCGGCTTCTTCTTGATAGCTCGCAGCTCATCGCGCAGCTGCTGGAGCTGGCGATGCACAGCTGCGAGCTCCTCCTTCAGTGCGGCCCTTTCGGCCGCAAAGGCGGCTTGGAAGCCGGCCATAGCATGGTCGGTGGCGGCTTCAAGGCGGCGCGGCTCGCACCCCTCACCGGAGCGGGGGGGGGGCGGGGCGGCCGTCGTGGCGCTTGACGCCGCCGCAGAGCGTGGTGCGGCGGGCAGACGACGCGACTCTCTGAGGTAGCCGCAGCTACGCGAGTTGGCGGCGTGTGGCCCGCCGCAGTTCGCGCAGCTGCTGGCCACCCCACGAGGCTTCGTGCAACAGCGGGTGTCGTGGGCCGCCGCGCACTTCAAGCACGCGGCGGCGTTCTTGCACTCGCGCGCAATATGCCCCAGCTGCTGGCAGTTGTAGCACTGCAGGCTCTTCCTGTTCCGCTGCGTTCGCTTGCGCTTTGGCTGCCGTTGGCGGCCGCCGTAGAACCCCATCGCATGAATGAGGGCTTCCAATGCGGCGGCAATCTGCTTCCCAGCCATGGCGTTGCGTGCGCGGTGACGATGTGAGTCGACGAACATCAAACCGCCGCGGCGGCTCCTTTATATACAACCTTAGGTCCACTGCGCGTGCGCGAACGTAACTGCCCTCTAGCGCAAAGCACGACAGCGCATCGGTGGTGAAAACTCGTGGAAACGAGAAGTCAATATCAGATACTGTTGACAGCTTTTGATGAATGAAACAAGGACCGTTGTTTTTAATGTCAAACAAAACATAGTTCCAACTTTTACTTAAAGGAGACTCCTCATCTTTGTTTATAATATTGTCAGATAGCCGAATTTCAATAGCTTCTTTCACTACACAATCGCAATAATGCGACGCAGGAGAAACAATTTTTTTTTCCTTTATTGAGATTCGATTCCCCCCAAAGGCGGCGGGCTGGCAGCAGCTTAGTACGCCGCTCTTCAGCCTACAGAAATTGTTTTAAAAAATGAAGACAATAAATAATAAAAGCAGGCGATAAAATCGGTGACTTAATGGTAAAATGGCGGAAAAGTGTGGAACTTAAAACATATAACAAAGGGCTGGCGATGCTAATGAAATACACAAGAAGCAGACAGGTATAACAATAGACAGATAATTAAAAAGCACGGCGACAGTCTGGTTTCTGTTCGCAAGACATATAAAAATGACACCCAGCGACAGCATGATTTCTGTTCCCAACACTTTGGAAAGACGCACAACACTGAATACTCACTTGAACACTGCGCTAAAAAGTTGGCACAGATATGACACACCACAGCCGAGGGCAGATGGGGGGAGCATGGACAGATGATGGGAAAGAAAAGGGAGAAGGAGAGGAAAAACGAAGTGGGGGGGGGGGAGAGGGGAAGGAGCCGACGGTGAACGAGGACTCATAAGGCAAGGGTGGGGGGGGGGGGGGGGGGCTGGGCAGACGCCAGAGGGAGTAGGGAAAGGAAGAGGAGGGGAATGGAAAAGGACCTATATCTCTAACGTCGATCAGGTGTAGAATTTTGGAACACGTATTATGTTCAAGTGTAATGTCTTTTCTGGAGACTAGAAATCTACTCTGTAGGAACCAGCATGGGTTTCGAAAAAGACGGTCGTGTGAAACCCAGCTCGCGCTATTCGTCCACGAGACTCAGTGGGCCATAGACACGGGTTCACAGGTAGATGCCGTGTTTCTTGACTTCCACAAGGCGTTCGATACAGTTCCCCACAGTCGTTTAATGAACAAAGTAAGAGCATATGGTCTATCAGACCAATTGTGTGATTGGATTGAAGAGTTCCTAGATAACAGAACGCAGCATGTCATTCTCAATGGAGAGAAGTCTTCCGAAGTAAGAGTGATTTCAGATGTGCCGCAGGGGAGTGTCATAGGACCGTTGCTATTCACAATATACATAAATGACCTTGTGGATGACATCGGAAGTTCACTGAGGCTTTTTGCAGATGATGCTGTGGTGTATCGAGAGGTTGTAACAATGGAAAATTGTACTGAAATGCAGGAGGATCTGCAGCGAATTGACGCATGGTGCAGGGAATGGCAGTTGAATCTCAATGTAGACAAGTGTAATGTGCTGCGAATACACAGAAAGATAGATCTCTTATCATTTAGCTACAAAATAGCAAGTCAGCAACTGGAAGCAGTTAATTCCATAAATTATCTGGGAGTACGCATTAGGAGTGATTTAAAATGGAATGATCATATAAAGTTGATCGTCGGTAAAGCAGATGCCAGACTGAGATTCATTGGAAGAATCCTAAGGAAATGCAATCCGAAAACAAAGGAAGTAGGTTACAGTACGCTTGTTCGCCCACTGCTTGAATACTGCTCAGCAGTGTGGGATCCACACCAGATAGGGTTGATAGAAGAGATAGAGAAGATCCAACGGAGAGCAGCGCGCTTCGTTACAGGATCATTTAGTAATCGTGAAAGCGTTACGGAGATGATAGATAAACTCCAGTGGAAGACTCTGCAGGAGAGATGCTCAGTAGCTCGGTACGGGCTTTTGTTCAACATACCTTCACCGAAGAGTCAAGCAGTATATTGCTCCCTCCTACGTATATCTCGCGAAGAGACCACGAGGATAAAACCAGAGAGATTAGAGCCCACACAGAAGCATACCGACAATCCTTCTTCCCACGAACAATATGAGACTGGAATAGAAGGGAGAACCGATAGAGGTACTCTGGGTACCCTCCACCACACACCGTCAGGTGACTTGCGGAGTATGGATGTAGATGTAGACTCGGGAGGGGGGGGGGGGGGAGAAGGGAGGCAGAGAGAGGGTAGGTGGGGTAGAAACAAGATGGAAGGGGAGGGAAGAGGGACCCCAGTGAAAGGACAGAGGAAAGGAGGGGGAGGTGAGGATCAGAGTTGATAGGAAGGATAAATGGAGTGAGAGAAAGCATCATCCGGGAGGGGGAGTTGACGGAACCACCTTGGGAAAGGAGATGAAGGGTGTAGAGATGGAGGGTAGGGGGGACACAACAGTGAAGGTGCGGCAGAGGGTGGGGGTTGGAGAGGAGAGGAGCAACCAGGGGTTGAGGGGAGTAAAGGCGGCGGGAGGTGTAGAGTATGCAGATATGTTCGAGGATTAGGAGCAGATGGGGGAAAGGAATCACGTTGTAGAGGATCCGCATGGGGGACGGGAGGTGTATACGGAAGGCGAGGCAGAGTGCATGGCGCTCGAGGATCTGGAGGGACTTACGGAATTTGAGGGGACGGATATCCGGGCGTTACTGGCATAACAGAGGATGGGACAGATTAAGGATTTGTAGGTGTGCAGGGTGGTAGAGGGGTTCAACCCTCATGTCTGGCCAGAGAGGAGTTTGAGGAGTCAGAGGTGGTTGTGAGCTTTGGATCCAGGTGAGGTGACGGTCAATGGTGAGGCCAAGGTGGGTGATGGTGTGGGGAGGCAGACAGGACAGGCACAGACGGTAAGGGAGAAATCAAGGAGCCGGAAGGAGCAAGTGGTACGACGTACGATGCTTGCCTGGGTCTTGGAAGGATTGATTTTCAGGAGCCACTGAGAGAAACCATTTGTGTCTCATCGTACAACATATTATGTCCTTCAGTAAGACAAAGTTGTGCAACAGCAGATTTTTCTAGCTGAAATAAACGCATGTGGCCATGGTGCTTCAGCTATTCGACAATATTATAAACAG
Source organism: Schistocerca americana (assembly GCF_021461395.2). Lineage (NCBI taxonomy): Eukaryota > Metazoa > Arthropoda > Insecta > Orthoptera > Acrididae > Schistocerca > Schistocerca americana. Next base: position 922,737,151 of record NC_060121.1, on the reverse strand, counting down.
AGATAAGGAGAAGCCTTAAAGTAAGACATGAAACCCTGTTTTATCTGACAATGGTCTTTCTTTCGGTCATCCAAAGGTGCCAACAGTGTTTGATATAGACTTACCGCTTCCGCGAGTTTACCGTCATGCTTTGCGCTAGAAGGCAGTTACGTTCGTGGACGCGTGGTGGACCCACGGCGTTGTATAAAGCAGCCGCCACTGCGATATGATTTCAGTTCCGGCGAGCTCGTGCCAAAATAACTACCTCATGCGACGGGTTTCTCAACTGAATACGGCAGCTAGGTGAATAGCCAAAATGTTGTGTCAAGATGACGTCGTGTTCCGGTTGGAGAATGAATATCATCAGCTGGAGATTAGTGGCCTGTTTATTCACATGGTCCCAAACATCGTGAGTCCGTTATCCCACAGCCGCTGGGTAATTTCCACCGACAAAAACCTGTTATCGAAGGTGACATTTCCATGTGTATTGTAGACACATTTCGATAAGCGTACTACTGCTTGAGATGGCTTCCTTAGTTGTTTTTCCTCGACACCGATCCCTACCTCGCCACTGTCGTTGCCATGTATGAATTCCTCGCGTCCGCCAGACATTACTTTTGTACCTATCTGGCCGGTTTGTTGGCTGTGTACATGTTGAACCGGCATCAACAGCTCAAAGGAATCAAGGTCTTGTCTATGCAAGCAAATGGTCCAATTTTGTAATACCGAAGACAGCTGTTAATAAAATTCTCAAAAAGAGATGCAATGGCTGCAAGTGGGTCTGATTTCTCTCTCTCCGTTCTCGTTGTTGAATCATCAAAGTGCAAAGCCCTGATCGACACTTTACACCTCTTACCCGAGATAAAAACCAGGAAAATTGAATGACCAGTAGCACCGGTAGAAAAAAGAGAAGAAAAGTTCTTTCTTGGACAATTTGAAAATTCCAGTTTATATAAGGACACGAAAAAAGTGCAGATATCTCTTCTTTTGACGTGATACGAAACGCTGTCCAGGTGATCTAATTTTTGACATACAGACTGTATTTTGAAATTAGTACATCCGACAATGTCGTCTATTTTATTGTCGGAGAAGTAGATACGCAAATATCTTTGGGATCGGGATTTTGTAATCTTCGAGCGTCTCCTTCAGACGTGGAAGGCGTATTTTTATAACATTTGTCGGTGAACGGCTGTTTCTCGAAGCAATTGGTTCTGAATTCCAAGAAAAACACTCCCGTTTCGTAAAATAGGTTACAGCATGTCCTGTATCTTCACTGGATCGTTGTTCACACCTCTGCTCACCTGGTCAGTAATCACCACCTGACGAAGCTGCAGGAGTTACCTCTTCTAATTCTGCTTCCAATGCCTCAGATGAAGAATTGTGAGCAGAATGTTGCATGAGTCTTCGGAATCCACTTCTGTATCGGTTCCAGATTCGTCAGATATGGGGGGAACATGACCCAATAATGATTTTATTTCGAGAAGACACTATCCCCGGCACTAGTTGTCAACCTGAAATTCCAGCAAAGCGCTTCACTACTACTTTTTACGAGAAGAAAGATCATCAGATCTAATTACTGCACCAAAGAATGGGATATTTATGACTATATACATCACTTGGAACAAACTTCTATGATCATTACAAAAATAGGAATTTTCAAACAACTTACGGGAATTCAGTCAGGTAATATATACAGTGACCGCCGATATTTCCGAGGGAGTACACCCCGCCATTTTCAAGGCACAAACTGCAACGGACAGGCGATGTACAACCAAATTTAAATCCTCGGTTCTTGGAGTAATTCTGGAATGATAACACAGACACACTAAACACTAGTGCCACCAAAGATGACCAAAATCAGAGGTATCGATAGTGAAAGACTACGAACTAGCAGGTGAGGTAACATTGGCTCTGCCCCTCTGTTTTTTGACAAGGGAGAGAGCAGGATTCAAAGCGGAGTACAAACAAAAACTACCGTCTGTATTTATAAGGTTGCTGATAATTTAATCTCAACATCTTCCTTAATAACACTGTCCCAATAGCTGGACGTGCATGCCAATATCTCGGTATTGTTATATAACATAGGGTGACCAGCATCCAAACAATGTTCGGCAATACCAGACCTACTTGGTTGATGTTCAAATGGTTCAAATGGCTCTGAGCACTATGGGACTTAACTTCTGAGGTCATCAGTCCGCTAGAACTTAGAACTACTTAAACCTAACTAACCTAAGGACATCACACACATGCATGCCCGAGACAGGATTCGAAGCTGCGACCGTCGCGGTCGCGCGGTTCCAGACTGTAGCGCCTAGAACCGCATGGTCACTCCGGCCGGCTTGGTTGTTGTAATCGTGTAGAAGATTATATCAGGAACTCAGCTGATTTCTCACGTCGTTTGGATGGAATTTTAGCAAGTTTTGATTTGTTCTCTCTTTTCATTCGTGTTCCTCTGTCTGATCCGTTGCGGTTAATTGAGGCTTGGTTTGGTGTTGAGTTAACTAATCTCTTTCGACGTGTACTGACATCCACTTACTTTTTTATTCAATGACCAGTATTACGAGCAGACAGATGGAGTTGCGATGGGTAGCCCGTTGTCTCCTATATTGCTGTTTGTTTATGGAAGACTTCGAGTAACGTGCATTTAAGTTCAAATGGTTCAAATGGCTCTGAGCACTATGGGACTCAACATCTGTGGTCATCAGTCCCCTAGAACTTAGAACTACTTAAACCTAACTAACCTAACGACATCACACACACCCATGCCCGAGGCAGGATTCGAACCTGCGACCGTAGCAGTCGCGCGGTTCCGGACTGCGCGCCTAGAACCGCTAGACCACCGCGGCCGGCCCACTGCATTTAAGTTCAAATGGCTCTGAGCACTATGGGACTCAACTTCTGAGATCATCAGTCCCCTATCACTTAGAACTACTTAAACCTAACTAACCTAAGGACATCACACACATCCATGCCCGAGGCAGGATTCGAACCTGCGACCGTAGCGGTCGCGCGTTTCCAGACTGTAGCGCCACTCCGGCCAGCTGCATTTATGTCGCCGCCTTTGAAACCCGCCTGTTTCTTCAGATGTGTTGTTGATACTTTTGTTGCTTGACCTCATGGGCCGGCCGGGGTGGCGGAGCGGTTCTAGGCCCTATGTCTGGAACCGCGCGACCGCTACGGTCGCAGGTTCGAATCCTGCCTCGGGCATGGGCGCGTGTGATGTCCTTAGGTTAGTTAGGTTTAAGTAGTTCTAAGTTCTAGGGGACTGATAACCTCAGAAGTTAAGTCCCATAGTGCTCAGAGCCATTTGAACCATTGTGAACCTCATGGTAGGGAGAATTTGAATGCCTTTTTAGAACATCTGAACTCGACCCACCCGAACATTCGTTTTACGATGGAGGTGGCAGAGGTTGGTTGCTATCCCTTTCTTGACGTTTTGGTTTGGAGGAAGGTTGATGGATCATTGAGACAATCAGTTTACCGGAAACGTACTCACACTGACTTGTGTTTACAGGCCGACAGTTGTCACCATCGGGCTCAGCGTGAAGGGGTACTTCGTACCTTGATACACAGGGTACATGTCATTTCCGACATTGAGACTTTGCCTGCAGAGCTGTCCCATCTTGAAGCTACATTTCGTCAGAATGGTTATAGTGAAAGACAGATTGAACGTGCCTGGTGCTATCGACCAGCGGTGCATCAGGTGCGTGATGATAATACTGAGTCGACACCTAAGTCTACTGCCGTTTTGCATTACGCAGGAAGCACTTCCAACAAGATAGGTCGTATTTTACGGAAAAAGGATGTGAAATGAGTTTTTTCGGCTTCCATCTAAAGTTAGAGCGCTTTTTGGTTCCGTTAAGGACGATCTTGGTTTGCGTAAGGCGGGTGCATATCGCTGTAGCATGGCATACATTGGTCAGACTGTGAGGACCGATGTACTGAGCATAAACGGCACACAAGATTACAACAGCCAAGTAGATCTGGTATTGCCGAACTTTGTTCGGATGCTGGTCACCCTATGTTATATAACAATATCGAGATATTGGCATGCACGTCCAGCTATTGAGACAGTGTTATTAAGGAAGCTATTGAAATTAAATTAGCGAGCAACCTTGTAAACAGGGATGCAGGTTTTTGTTTAAACTAGCTCGTAGTCTTTCACTATCGATACCTCTGACTTTGGTCGTCTTTGGTGGCACTAGTGTTCAGTGTGTGTATGCTATCTTTCCTGAAGTACTCCAAGAACCTAGGTTTCAAATTGTACATCACCTGTCCGTTGCAGTTTGTGCCTTGAAAATGGCGGGGTGTACTCCCGCAGAAATATCGGCAGTCGTTGCAAGTATTACCTGGAGCAACTGAGTCTCAAAAAGATAGGAATGTCCGCCTGGGAAGCGTGTTTATTTACATACGTTGTAAGGTACATCCAACTGCAAGGCGGAGTAGGTCCCAGGAAAGCAGTGCTCACTGCGCCAGACGAGGAACTGTCTACACAAAGAAATTAACTTGGCCACAGCACAAGAACGACTGAGACACTTTTGGTCTTTGATGGTAGTACAGGAAACTGCAGCGCTCCAGCGTCCACAAGTTGAATCTGTACTTGCCTGCGAGGCGAGTGATCCATGTTAAGGGTTACGGATTGTGGAGGAAAGTATCCTTCCCGACATTTTGTAATGTAATAAAATTTAAAAAAATTATTTGTGTCTCCTTTTCTTTACTATCCGTCTAATGTAAAAGAATGAATATGAGCCGTGATTTATACAAAAAAGAAACACACATTAATGCAATGGCTCAGCATAAAAGAGAAATGACTAATGTAGAAATATTATTAACAGTGTAATATGTTGTTTAATTTAGCCTGACGTGTATAAGCACTCAGTAAACTAGCTCAGTTCTCAGGGTAGTTCCGTAATCGTCGATAATTAATTGTCCTTTTGTTATTTCCCAACACCAGAGATATTATTCCAGGTTCGTGAGAAGTCGTGTGCTTATTGCACCAGAGATTATTTGCCAAGTGTGTTCGATGAACACTACTGTAATACGCAACTTGTGGTTTCGTCTCGATTCCCCAATATTAGATAACAAGAGTAGCATCTACAAATGAAATCCTGTAATGGAACTGGAATCCTGTGACCAGACCTTTTCTGCCTGGGATGTTATCTCTATATATAGAGAAAATCTGTAAATAAAATTGTTAAATTATTAGTAGCTGCCTCCGGTCTCGTGGGATCTGAAATAAAGTTAGTTGTCCTAATAGACGGCACGTGATACTCTTTAGTTCCTGTATGTTACGCCATATAATGTTAATAGCGACTTCAGACTTTTCGTAGCTGATGCAATACAATATAATGAAAATTGTCTGAAAAAAATCCGATTTATTGAGTCACATCTTGATAAAATTTCAAAGTGGTACAAAATATGGCAAACTGCATTAAATTTACAAAAAAGTATAATTATGCGATACAAAAATGTAAAAAAACTAATTATAGTGTTAATGATTCACAATACTTGAATCAGGCAGCTAACACAAATGTCTGAATGCAGCAACTGCAGAGATATTGTAACGTTCTCTGGCAGCACGCATCCAAAGTGAAAGTTAAAAGAACATTTCGATGTATAATGCTTACTGTAACAAATAATTTATATGTATTTCTGTTAATTGAAATTCAAAAGGACACTTAATTTTGTGAGGAAAAATATAATTATGAATTTTGCTATTATAAATGATTATTCAAAGAGTGTGAAATACTATATGTGGCGGAGGATGTGAAAACCGCCACAGAAGAAACTATATATAATCAAAAAGTCAAAGACTGTACAAGAATTAGTTAAGATGTAAATAGGCTATATATTGTAATAGAATAGATTGTCTTTTGCACGGATTGAATGGGAGAGGAACCCGTGACTCTGCATTAGGCTCTTACGTAGTCTTCATGTGCCATATGTCGAAGATCGACGCCATTTGCAGCTGAGATTGTAAAAGGTGTGTAAAGATTTTAATTGTTTCTGTTAAAATACATTTATCTAGTAAAATCTGTTTGTCACAATTACTGCAAAGTTCGCACCGGGCATTACCCGTTTATTTAAGAAATTTCAGCATTTTATTGGATATCGGCTGGCGATGCGGAGCTTTGCCGCGAGCGAGCAGTCTGCAGCAGCGGCAGATTTAAGTACACGATCGCATTAACGACCACATCCTAAAAAGGGTACAGGTAGAGGTGAACGCAAATAATAATGTGTTTCTTTTCATAGCATTCCAGACGCAGAATAAAAGGAGATAGTAGACTTTATCTTGTGCATTCACAGGTGGATACAAGCTGCAGCTTTTGTAAATTTTCATTCAAAAAAGTGATAAATTCTGAACATATCGTAAAGTGTATTTAAAAGTAGATAATTTTCATGAGAGCTAAACAATAAAAGGAAAGAAAACATTTTCATATACTAAAGATAGTCTTATGCTTCAAAGCTAGTCGGGCTATATCCAGTAAAACAAAAATCCACTGCAACGTGAAAATGTTCGCTAAGTTCTATGGACAATAATATTTTCATTCTTGCACAAGCAGCTTTAGTACTTGAATAAAAGTAAAACTTGAATAATTATTTTGGATTATTCAAAGAAATTCATTTTTATTAATCTGCAACAGAATATTTCATACGTCAAGTAATAATCACAGATGAAAAATTTATGGCAACCTTTCATTTCTCATGTCCATCCATGTATATGTTAAGTTCAATCTCAACGGTTTCTCAGTCAAATTAAACGCAAAAAGCAAAGAAAGTTTAAAACCAGACGGTCAACTCCCGAATAATCAAAACAGACAGAATCGCATTAAAATATGAACTGGAATGATAACCTAGACTCAGTCGTAGGTAAGGCAGATGGCAGACTTTCATACATTGGCAAGGTATTGAGAAATTGTACTCAGTCTAAAAGGAGCGTGCTTAAAAATCACTTGTGCACTCCATCTTAAAATAGTAACAAGCGTGCGGGACCCAGGCCAAATGGAATAGGACACTGAAAGATTGAAAAGAAGGGCAGAAAGAATGATGATAGGTAAGGCAAATGCCGGGATGGCTCCTTTGCAAGGCCGATTTACTTTCCCAACTGCGCCTAATCCAATCTTATGCTCAGTCTCCAGCGATGCTATGGAGACATTGAACTCTAATTATACAACACGTGCAGAGACGTTAAAGCTGCCGTTAATCCCGAGCTCGACGTGCCACAGTAGTGTGGCGGCACGCTAAGTACCCTTTGCCACGCACTTCACAGTGTCGAAGAGTTTGCAGACTGAGCCAGGCCCGTGCCGAGCCCCCGCGCGCCTGCCGCATCGCTCGGCGTTCGCACGCAGGGCACCAGAGACCAAACTGAATCCCGTGGATCTGAGCAAATCCGCGTCTCCTCCGCCGCCTAACGCCGCACTGTCGCCGCTGATTAAATTTTAATCTCGCCTCCGTCCTCTCACTCTTTTTTCCTCGCAGTCCCAAGCGGGAAATCGCAAATGGAAAACTACCTCCTCTACCCGCGATCCCAGTGGGAAGCTTAAATTATTTTTGTGCGGTTGCTCGTCTGACTGAATTTCTTGGCGAGACTTCAGGATCTGACAGGTTTTCCTTCCTCACTGATCTCCCCTTTCTTATTCGTCCGCAAGCTACGCGTGAAATTGACTCTCGGTGACTAGAATAGTTTCGTCTCCTTTTCCCTCTTTTAACGCTATTTTCGTATTCGAGCCATCTTTAGATAATGCACTTCATTACCCACTTCTGAACGAAGGATGAAAGCTAATGATTTAACATTATGTCGTCGAGGAGATCATTCGAAAAAAAAAACAGACCACTCACATATGTTTCGTTCAGATATCCTTTCCCTAACCTTCTCGTGAGTTTTTTTTATGGTAGCGGCGTGTCAGTTCATAACAATGAAAGCGACGAATATTCGATAAAATCGAAAGGTAAAGAGAACGGAATGACAATCGCAATACTCTTCCGTAAAGAATAGAATGATAAAATGAGTGAAATCCATCGTGTATCCTAAATCTACCCCTGTTTTAATTTACATGGACAAAGCTGCAATCTTGTGAGAGACGTAGGGAACTCTTCAAAACCATTCAGTTGACTCTTATCAGTAGCATGTAAGCGAATGGGGGAGGATGGGTTATAGTTTCGTCTGTGTTTGCTAATTGTACCCACTCACCTCGTAAATCCAATCGTCATTCGCTTCTTGCCTTGCAGTCTAGGAGCAGCAGCTTGAGTATTGCTGTAATAGCTGATAACTAACAAGGGGAATAAAGGAGTGCCAATTACCGAAAATTAAGTTTCAGCCTAGCATTATCCATTGATGTATTTTTAACACTTGCACTACACAGGATTGCGCTGTTACACTCTTCACTAAGTAACAAATATGTTGATACACTGATACATACAGTAATACTACATCACAATAAATCATCCCACACTGCAATCCAGATGCGGCGTTCGTGGCAATATACACTCCTGGAAATTGAAATAAGAACACCGTGAATTCATTGTCCCAGGAAAGGGAAACTTTATTGACACATTCCTGGGGTCAGATACATCACATGATCACACTGACAGAACCACAGGCACATAGACACAGGCAACAGAGCATGCACAATGTCGGTACTAGTACAGTGTATATCCACCTTTCGCAGCAATGGAGGCTGCTATTCTCCCATGGAGACGATCGTAGAGATGCTGGATGTAGTCCTGTGGAACGGCTTGCCATGCCATTTCCACCTGGCGCCTCAGTTGGAGCAGCGTTCGTGCTGGACGTGCAGACCACGTGAGACGACGCTTCATCCAGTCCCAAACATGCTCAATGGGGGACAGATCCGGAGATCTTGCTGGCCAGGGTAGTTGACGTACACCTTCTAGAGCACGTTGGGTGGCACGGGATACATGCGGACGTGCATTGTCCTGTTGGAACAGCAAGTTCCCTTGCCGGTCTAGGAATGGTAGAACGATGGGTTCGATGACGGTTTGGATGTACCGTGCACTATTCAGTGTCCCCTCGACGATCACCAGTGGTGTACGGCCAGTGTAGGAGATCGCTCCCCACACCATGATCCCGGGTGTTGGCCCTGTGTGCCTCGGTCGTATGCAGTCCTGATTGGGGCGCTCACCTGCACGGCGCCAAACACGCATACGACCATCATTGGCACCAAGGCAGAAGCGACTCTCATCGCTGAAGACGACACGTCTCCATTCGTCCCTCCATTCACGCCTGTCGCGACACCACTGGAGGCGGGCTGCACGATGTTGGGGCGTGAGCGGAAGACGGCCTAACGGTGTGCGGGACCGTAGCCCAGCTTCATGGAGACGGTTGCGAATGGTCCTCGCCGATACCCCAGGAGCAACAGTGTCCCTAATTTGCTGGGAAGTGGCGGTGCGGTCCCCTACGGCACTGCGTAGGATCCTACGGTCTTGGCGTGCATCCGTGCGTCGCTGCGGTCCGGTCCCAGGTCGACGGGCACGTGCACCTTCCGCCGACCACTGGCGACAACATCGATGTACTGTGGAGACCTCACGCCCCACGTGTTGAGCAATTCGGCGGTACGTCCACCCGGCCTCCCGCATGCCCACTATACGCCCTCGCTCAAAGTCCGTCAACTGCACATACGGTTGACGTCCACGCTGTCGCGGCATGCTACCAGTGTTAAAGACTGCGATGGAGCTCCGTATGCCACGGCAAACTGGCTGACACTGACGACGGCGGTGCACAAATGCTGCGCAGCTAGCGCCATTCGACGGCCAACACCGCGGTTCCTGTTGTGTCCGCTGTGCCTTGCGTGTGATCATTGCTTGTACAGCCCTCTCGCAGTGTCCGGAGCAAGTATGGTGGGTCTGACACACCGGTGTCAATGTGTTCTTTTTTCCATTTCCAGGAGTGTAGGTAATCCAAGTTTCATTTACCGGCGCGGATGAGATGCTCGCGGCCATCTAATCATCTTCTAGCGGTTTTTGACTTCGCGAACCGCGGATCACGTCTCGTGAGGTACACGAATGATTACACAGCATCAAACACCTTTATAGTTACAAAATTTACTTGTTCTCTTAGCCTGATTCCTTAAGATCTTCACACCAAGCACACGGTTAAACACCTCCACGTGACTCCTCTCTCGTTCTGGCGCAAAAAAAAGAAAAAAAAAAGTGCGACCAAAGCGATTTTATCATAATCGATATCAGCGCTACTCGATACAAGCTTACAAGCACTGCTGCTATATTATTCTAATTTACACTCTCGTTTTACAAAAAATGTTTTTTATTGTAGTCTAATAGGTGCAGTCATGTTATAGTTGTTTTTCTCTGTTTAGCAACCGATAATTAAAGATTATGAGTTGGAAATTTCGTTGCAGTTTCCAGTCGCTCGTAGTTGTAATTGTTTTGTTAGGGCTCTCATTTTGATACTACTGGAGTCCTAAACACGGCCCCATCGACGTACCGAAATCTGTCCAGGAGACATATTTTTTTATTGTAGTCTAATAGGTGCAGTCATGAAAGTCATGCGATAGCGATATGCAAATACAGGGTGAAAATTATTTAAACCGACAAACTATGGGAGGTTGTAGGGGACATCAAAACAAGTATTTTTCCCTTATGTCCTTTTTTCCTGTGGGGAGTATTTAAACCGGTAGACGAAGATTTCTCTGGCGGCAAATTAATTAAACCAACAAACACTTTCCCATTTTTTATGACCAAGAGACAACACATGAACACAACCCAATTTCAGTTACAGTAGATTTTCGAAAATGCCTCCATTGACACGAAAACAAAGATTGCACCGTCGGATCATGTTCTGTCTGACACGGGCAAAAACCCCAGGAGTATCTTGAATTGTTCCTGCTATTGCTACTATCCGGGCAACCAGATCCTCTTCTGATGCAACAGGAGTTGCGTAAAAAATGGTTGCGCATCTCTCCCCACACAAATAAGTCCAGAGGGGGCATACCTGGGGATCGAGCAGGCTATGGTACAGGACCACCTCTGCCAATCCACGTTTCTGGGAACCGTCGGTCCAGGAATCGACGCACACGACGACTGAAATGTGCCGGCGCCCCGTCATGTTAAACCACATGCGTTGTCTTGTAGATAGCGAGACGTCTTCCAGCAATTCTGGCAATGCTCTGGCGAGAAAATTGTAATAGTGCCTGCCACTTAATGGCCTAGGTAGCAGATACGGCCCAATTAAACAGTCTCCAACAACACCGACCCACACATTAACGAAGAACCGCATTTAATGAGCGCTAGTAACTGTGGCATGTGGGTTATCCTCACTCCAAACATGCGAATTGTGCATGTTGAAGACTCCATCACACCCGAACAACATCGGTAAACAACACAGAGGATGGAAATGTAGGATGCGTTTCACACTGTTCCAGGTACCACTGCGAAAACTGTGCTCTGGGTGGATAATCAACTAGTTCCAAGTTGTGGACACGCTGTATGTGAAATGGACGTAACAATTGCTCTCGAAGGACTTTCTTACATTCGTCTGATTCGTCCCAATGTTATGTGCAATTGCACGAGTGTTGATTGAAGGATCCCGCTCCACATGCTGCAAGACAGCTTCTTCAAATTGCAGCGTTCTTACCGTGCGACGGCGTCCCTGTCCAGGTAATCTGCTAAATGACTCGGTCTCACGCAGACGTTGGTACACAGCAGCAAAGGTCGTATGATGCGGGATACGGCGATTAGGATATTGTTGTTGATAAACCCGCTGTGCAGCTCGTCCGTTGTGGTGTGCTACGTAGTACTCACCAACCATATCAGTGTACTCACTACAGGTGTATCTCTCGATTAGTAAACAGTGACAATGCACTACTACGCTAGTGGACACATAGAGTAAATATCTCTGGAGTGAGCATGCGTTCTGCGCATGTTGTGAACATTAAACCAGGATTGTCACGTGTTTTCGGGACTTCGCTGTGCGTGTGTGCTTTCTGCAGCGTTTGAAGTTTATAATATCAAGAGTTTTTGTTGTTAGTTAGGTTAGGTTAGTGTTTTTTTTAACGTCCCGTCGACAACGAGGTCATTAGAGACGGAGCACAAGCTCGGGTTAGGGAAGGATGGGGAAGGAAATCGGCCGTGCCCTTTCAAAGGAACCATCCCGGCATTTGCCTGAAACGATTTAGGGAAATCACGGAAAACCTAAATCAGGATGGCTGGAGACGGGATTGAACCGTCATCCTCCCGAACGCGAGTCCAGTGTGCTAACCACTGCGCCACCTCGCTCGGTGTTTTTATTGTGTTTCACCGTTTGTTAATAGTGTAATAGCGAGGGTGAATTACTGTTGTTGCTACGGATGTAAAGAAAAATATGTGAAAGGAGGGATAGTAACTTTTCATGGGTACATACCATGTAGCTCTAATTACAGTTATCATATTAGTAAGAGACACTGTATATGTTTAAAAATTTCGAGACGCCGTATAATTAAGGCTTGATTCTGTAGAACTATTTTTCTACGATTTTATGACTATATAACAGATATTACGGCTCGTACAAAAGCTTAAAAACAATCGCTTCCTCTCATAAATTTGCTAGTGGAACAGAAAAGGGAATGGTTAGTTGTTTCAGTAAATACTATACTCCATGCATTTATTAGTGACTTGTCGATTATGTATATAGATTACTCAGTCTACTATTTATTTAATAAGCTGGGAGCAAGTACTTAAAATGCGTTAAATAAATGCCTCAAAGTGCCACCAGTAAGAAAAATTGTGCTTTAGGTCGCAAAAACGAGAAAATAAATACGCAGAAATACAAGAAAAAAGGACGAATTAGCAGGGATATGATCGCTAATGTGTGGCAAATTCGGTGTTTTTCGGACACTTGCAAAAGTACTTGCGTACTGTCAAGTCGTTTTGCAAGACCATCACTGCAAAAAAGTACGTCAGGCTCTGTAATACTATAAAGTGCCTATCATGCCGAAAACTACGAAAAATCGAGTGCATCTGAACTGTGACACCTATCGCAAAGAAGCAGAATTTAATATCACTTGTCCTTAAAAGTTACGTAACTGGTTTATTCCCGGTATCAAATGGATACTGTTAAAATGTCTGCGCAACATATATAAATAATCCACGACACGTACGAAAAGAATCCGTCTGTAAAGAGATGTAGTGACATTCTAAATATATAGGGCGCTATACGGACAAACACACGACATCCCGAGATCACGTGACCAGGCCGGCAATGTATGTTGACAACACAAAATCTGTTCTGCGCATGTGAATACTCACTCCAGAGATATTTACTCTATGGAGTGGACAGCAGTTGCCTACAACTAAAGAGCGTAATACGCCCTCTAACAACTGAAGATCGTAATACGGCCTCGAACGGTTTAAATAATCCTCATAGGAAAAAATGACACTAGGGAAAAATATTTGTTTTGATGTCCCTTACAACCTCCCAGAGTTTGTCGGTTTAAATACTTTTCATCCTGTATACAGATAGCGGTAGCATCGTCTTCACAAGCTATAAAAGGATAGTGTATTGGCAGAGCTGTGATTTGTACTCAGGTGATTCATGTATACAGGTTCCCGACGTGATTATGGCTGCACGACAGGAATTAATGGACTTCGAACGCGTAATCATAGTTGCAGCTATACGCGTGGGACAATCCATTTCGGAAACCGTTAGGGAATTCAGTATTCCGAGATCCACATAGTCAAGGGTGTGCTGAGAATATCAAGTTTCAGGCATTACCTCTCACCGCGGACAATGCAGTGGCCGATGGCTTTCACTTTACGGCTGAGGGCAGCGCGTTTGCGTAGAACTGTCAGTGCTGACAGACAAGCAACACTGCGTGTAATAACAGCAGAAATTAATGTGGGATGTATGACGAAAGTATCCGTTCTACATCTACATGGACACAATGTAAATCATACTTAAGTGCCTGGTAGAGGGTTCATCGAACCACCTTCACAATAAATGTCCATTATTCCACTCTTGAACAGCACGCGGAAAAAGTGTGAGCTCTGATTTCCCGTATTTTATTATGATGATCGTTTCTCCCTGTGTTGGTCGGCGTCAACAAAATATTTTCCCATTCGGATGGGAAAACTAGTGATTGAAATTTTGTGAGAAGATCCCGCCGCAACGAAAACCGTCTTTGTTCTAATGGTGCCCACCCACATCCTGTATCATGTCCGTGACACTTTCTCCACTTTTCTCGACAGTACAAAACGTGCTGCTCTTCTTGTAACTTTCTCGATGTACTCCGTTAATCCTATCCGGTAAGAATCCCACACGGCGCAGCAGTACTCCAAAACAAGACCGACAAGCGTAGTGCTGCCAGTCTCTTTAGAAGATCTGGCGCATTTTCTGAGTGTTCTAACAATAAATCGCTGTATTTGGTTCGCCTTCCCCCCAACATTTTCTATGTGCTCTTTCCAATTTAAGTTGTTCGTAGCTGTAATTCATAGGAATTTAGTTGAATTTGCGGACTTTAGATTTGATAGATTTATAGTGTAACCGAAGTTTAACGTCTTCCTTTTACCACTCATGTAGATGACCTCACACTTTTCGTTATTTAGGTTCAATTGCCAGTTTTCGCACCGTTCAGATATCGTTTCTACATCGTTTTGCAATTAGTTTTGATCTTCCGATGACTTAACTAGACGATGGACAGCATCATCTGCAAACACCGAAGATAGCTGCTCAGATTGCCTCCTAAATCGTTTATATAGACAAGGGACAGCAAAGGGCCTGTAACCTTACCTTGGGGAACGTCAGAAATTACTTCTATTTAACTCGATGACTTTCTGTCAATTACTAACAAGGGAACCTCCCCATCGCACCCCCCTCAGATTTAGTTATAAGTTGGCACAGTGGATAGGCCTTGAAAAACTGAACATAGATCAATCGAGAAAACAGGAAGAAGTTGTGTGGAACTATGAAAAAAATAAGCAAAAATATACGAACTGAGTAGTCCATGCGCAAGATAAGCAACTTCAAGGATAATGTCAGCACAGGAGCGTCGTGGTCCCATGGTTAGCGTGAGCAGCTGCGGAGCCAAAGGTCCTTGGTTCAAGTCTTCCCTTGAGTGAAAATTTACTTCTTTTTTTCGCAAAGTTATGATCTGTCCGTTCGTTCATTGACGTCTCTGCTCACTGTAATAAGTTTAGTGTCTGTGTTTTGCGACCGCACCGCAAAACCGTGCGATTAGTAGACGAAAGGACGCGCCTCTCCAATGGGAACCGATAACATTTGATCGCAAGGCCATAGGTCAACCGATTGCTCCACAGGAAAACACTTCTGATATATTCTATACGACACTGGTGACGGCATGTGCGTCACATAATTGTCTGAAAATAAAAAGTTAAAATAGTCACGCAAAGGAAGACTTGAACCAAGGACCTTTCGTTCCGCAGTTGCTCACGCTAACCACGAGATCACAGCGCTACTGACCCGAGGTTGTCCTTGATGTTGCCTATCTTGCACATGGACTACTCAGTTTGTATATTTTGCCTTTTTTTTCATAGTTCCACACAACTTCTTCCTGTTTTCTCGATTGATCTGTGTTCAGTTTTCAAGGCCTATCCACTGTGCCAACTTATAACTAAATCTGAGGGGGGTGCGATGGGGAGGTTCCCTTGTAAGAACTGTGACCACTCTGATAGGAAATCACAAATCCAGTCAACAACGGAAACGACATTCCATAAGCACGCAATTTGACTATAACCCGCTTGTGTGGTACAGTGTCAAATGCCTTCTGGAAATCTCGAAATACGGGATCAGTCTCAAATCCCTTGTCAATAGCACTCAGTACTTTCTGTTTAAGAGCTAGTTGTGTTTCACAAGAACAATGTCTTCTAAATCCATGCTGACTGTGTGTCAATACACAATTCTCTTCGAGGTAATTCATCATGTTCGAACACAATATACATCCCAAGATCCTGCTGCATATCGACGTTAATGATATGGGCCTGTAATTTAGTATATTACTCCTATTGCCTTTTTTGAGTATCGGTGTGACCTGTGTAAGTTTCCAGTCTTTGGGTACCGATCTTTCGGCGAGCGAGCGATTGTACGTGATTGTTAAGTATGGAGCTATTGCAGCAGCTTACTCTGAAAGGAACCTAATTGGTATACAATCAAGACCGGAAGACTTGCTTTTATTAAATGATTTAAGTTTCTTCACTACTCCGAGGATAATTACTTCTACGTTACTAAGTGTTGGCAGCTGTTCATAATTCGAATTCTGGAATATTTACTTCGTAAGTTCGGAAGGCTATAGCAGCACTGTCATCGATAGTATTTCCATTACTGTCGCGCAGAAAAGGCAGTGATTATCTTGCCGCTAGTATATTTTGCATACGTCCAGAATCTCTTTGAATTTTTTGCCAGTTTTCCAGACAAAGTTTCGTTGTGGAAACTTATTATAAGCACTCACGCTGAAGGCCGCACTACATTTCGAACTTCTGTAAAAAAATGCCAGTCTTGGGGACTTTGCATTCGTTTAAATGTGGCATGTTTTTTCCTTGTTTCTGCAACAGTGTTCTGATCCGTTTTGTGTACCAAGGGGGGGGGGGGATCAGCCCCGTAGTTCGTTAATTTATTTGGTATAATTGTCTTTCTTTGAATTCAAGCCACATCTGGTCTACACTAGTTAATTTGGGAGGAGTGGAGATTGTTTATCAGGAAAGTGACAAGAAATTTTATCTGCCTTTATGAATAGGTATATTTTTCGCTTATTTTTTGAGGATTTTGGAATTACAGTAGTCCCTCTCGCCACAACGCTGTGTTCACTCATCCATGTATCCATTTTGACGCTCGTTATTAGCTCAGGATTGTTTGTTGCTAAGAGGTCAAGCGTGTTTTCCCAACAGTTCACTATTCAAGTGGGCTCATGAACCAACAGCTCGAAATAATTTTTAGAGAACGCGTTTAGCACAATTTCGGATGACGTTTTATGCGTACCTCCGAATTTAAACATGCATTTTCACCAGTATATCGAGGATAAATCGAAGTCAGTACCAACTATAATTGTATGAGTCAGATAAGTGTTTGAAATCAAACTCAAGTTTCTTTGAACCTTTCAGCAATCGTATCATCTGAGTTGGGAGGTCGATAAAAGAACACATTTATTATTTTATTCTGGTTGCCAAGAATGACCTCTACGCATACTAACTTACAGGAACTACCTATTTCAATTTCGGTGTAAGATAAACTACTTCTAACAGCAACAAACACGCCGCCGCCAATTGTGTTTAGCCTATTCTTTCTGAACACCGTAAGGTCCTCCACAAAAATTTCGGCTGAACTTATCTCCTGATTTAGACAGTTTTCAGTGCCTATAACTATTTGAGTATCAGTGCTTTCTATCAACACTTGGAGCTCTAGCACTTTCCCGATACAGCTACGACAGTTTACGACTCTTATACCAATGGTTCCTAGATCTACGTTCTACCTGTGTTCGACCTGCACCCTTTGAGACTGAAGTCCTTTTTGTGTTTCCCTGAGGCCCTCTAATCGTGTAATGTACTCCTGACCTACTTAGCGGAACCAGAAATCTTGCCACCCTATGCGCAAGGCGAGGAATCTGCAGCCTACACGGCCGCAGAACCGTCTGAGCCTCTGATTCAGACCCTCCACTCGGCTCTGTACCAGAGGTCCACAATCGGTCCTGTCGACTATGCTGCATATGGTGTGCACTGTTTTCATCTCATGAACATTATATTCATTGTAATTATATGAGAAAGAATGGTTACAAACCGAGCAATCATATTTAGAGCTAATATAAGAAGATCAACAGAATGGTAGCCTCTACTGCTCATGGGACCCGCTCATGACACACATCATTGGTTCCAATGTGAGCCACAACCTGCACTTGGCTGCATCCTGGGTTCTTCATAACATCCAGAAGGACCTGTTCCATCTCTGGAATGACTCCACCCGGTATGCACTCAGAGTGCACATTGGCTTTCTTTCTGTCCTTGGCAGCTATGTCCCTAAGAAGCCCCATAATGTGCCTAACATTAGAGCTCCTAACTACCAGCAATCCCTCCCTCTGTGTTTGTCTGGAAGTTTCCTGTGGAACAGATAAGGGACTGCATCTGGCTGAGAGTGTCAGCCACATACTACATTTGCAACTAGTTTGTCAGACTAGCTGGGGAGGCCTTACATTCAGCCTCCTGGGAAATCTTTCGCCACCCATCACTTCCTGAGGCCATCTCACACTCGACCACGGGTGAGGGCTCAACCTCAGTGCAAGCAGTAATGCGCTGGCCACTGGTGCGGACCGATCGGCAAACTCGGGAGTTATGCCGGACGTCTCTTGGATCTCCACAGCTGGCCCACAACAGTGATGCCCATCCATTGCAGCTCCAAGCTGTGTAATGGAAGCCATCATAGCCTGGAGCTGAGAGCGAAGTGCCACCAACTTGGCTCGCATGTGCACACAGCAATCACAGTTACCAATCCATACTAAAGACTGTGAAAAACTACACTACACAGACAAAGGACTATTGACACGTGCTACGGAATTCTACTGTAGACACTGACGAAAGCGCAAGAACTGTGTCTAACCAATTACATTGATTCATAGAGATTCAAAAACTAAACTGCCAAAGAACTCAGGTGAGAGTAAATGATTTAAATAATTCGCTCCTAATTGGGAACTTGTAATATGTCACAAAATCTGTTTACTTTCTGACACAAAAGAAAATCGAGAATTGTGTCTATTGAATTAACACGCAAAAATTCAGGAAGCTAAGCTACAAAAGCGCACAAATAAACTATATAATTCGCTCCTGGTTACGAACTCGCAAAATGTCACAGGATCGGTTTCTTCCCTGTTGCTGCTCATGTCTTTGCCAGCTGCTGCTACCTGACTGACTGACAGTGCAGCGAAATTTGGTGTTAATGAGCTGTGGCAGCACACGACTGATGTGAGTGCCTTTGCTAACAGCACGACATCGCCTGCAGCGTCTCTCCTGGGCTTGTGACCATATTAGTTGGACACTAGTCGACTGAAAAACCGTGGCCTGGTCGATGAGACCCGATTACAGTTGGCAAGGGCTGATGGTAGGGTTCAAGAGTAGCGCAGACACCACAAAGCCATAGACCCAGGTTGACAACAAGGCGCCATGAATGCTGGGGGTGGCTCCAGAATGATATGTTTGCATGGATTGGACTGGGTCCTCTGGCCCAACTGAACCAATCACTGACTGGAAATGGTTGTGTTTGGCTACTTGGAGATCATTTGCAGCCACTCATTGACTTCATGTTCCCAAACAACGATGAGATTTTTGTGGGCGACAATGTGCGATGTCATCAGGCGACAACCGTTCGCAATTGGTTTGAACAACATTCTGCCAAATTCAAACGAATCATTTAGCCACCAACATCTCCAAACATGAATGCCACCGAACATTTATGGGACATAATCTAGAGGGCGGTTCATGCACAAAATCCTGCACCTTCAACACTTTCGCAATTCTGGGCGCCTATAGAGATAGAATGGCTTAGTATTTCATGCAGGGGACATCCAACGACTCATTTAATCCATTCCACCTCGAACTGCTGCACTACGCTGGGTAAAACGAGGTCTGAGACGATCTTAGGAGATATCCCAAGACTTTTGTCACCTCAGCGTAAACAGCCTCACAAAAACTGTGGCTCATTCAGAATGGGAAAAGGAAACGAAATGAAATTTTTTGGGCTGAGAAGGTATATGATATTATTTTAGTGATTACAAAATCGAGTCGAATTTATAAAGAACTTTGCAGCATTATCCCACGTATCAGTATGATTTTCACAATAAATGCCTTGGATGCATGCACTGATTCGGTAGGGAAGAATGTCGTAAAGCTGTTATATCCTCTCCTGAGGTAAGGTTGCAAGCAAATGGTGTAACTAGATGCCTGAGCTGCTCTCACACATATTCTGTCAGGGACAGATCTGGTGATCTTGCTGCCCACGCGATAGCCTCAACATTCTACAGACAGTTCATAGAGACATGCGCCATAATATGCGAATGAGTATTGCCTGCTGAAAAATAGCACTACCAAACTGTTGCATAAAAGGTAATATCTGAGGATCCAGGATGCCCAGACATTTTATTGTGCCATCAGAGGTCCCTCAGTAACTACGAGCCTTGACCCGAAGTCATGCCCCATAGCTTCCCACACCATGACGTCAGAATCAACACGGTTATGCCGCTCCAAAACATTTGAATAATGAAATCTCTCCCCAGGCCGCCACCATATTCGTCAACCATGGTCATCTGAGAAAGAGAAGAACCATAATTCACCGCTGAACACAGTGTGTAAGCCTATTGCCATATCGCTGGCTTGGTTGCGGAGTATCTTTGCGAGCTGCTGTGCTGTGTAGAGTCGAGCACGGGACACGGAGCTGTTATATTGTGCTGTGGATAGCTCTACATGTGAAAGGTGGTATTATGGAAGTTCAAGTGTGGCTACAAGTGCTATTACAGTGAAGTAATGAGATATGCAAGTGAATTCAGAGAAAAATGCATAAAGAAGTAATTAAATATGAGCAGTGCCCTTGATAACGTATTTGTGTATCCGCTCGTTGCGTGTCGTACCGTACAGCATCAATCATCCGCGCCGAGTTCTGCCTCCAAGAATGAACTAATGTGAATCAGTGATATAGTTTACCAAAAGGAGAGCATTCAAGTGCCAGTGTCTTCTAGCGAGCGTGAGAACGTGCGTTCGGTCATCGCGTTTCTGCATCAACAATAAGCCAGGCCACGACGGTTACGCCCACGCTCGTACAAGTGAGAACTGTGAACTATAATTTAACCCTTCACTGCGTTACTTTGCAGACGTGCAAAGCAAAGTTTCAACTCTCTTTTCGCCGTTGTTCTTGAAGTTCAACGCTTGAAACGGCTTTGCTCATGTGCTATGTTGTATTATGACGGTAACTGATAAGATTCTGCCGCTAGAATGCGCTACTGAGTGTATGACGCGACAATGTGTGTTGCTGTGAGTAGCATTGTAAGTCAGGCTGACATTGCTCTCTTTCAGCGGTGATTGTTAGTAGCTGAATAGAAGAACACGTCAATGCAAAAAAATTGTAGTGCTTCTACAACCTTTGGAGAGTATTATTCTGCTCCGTTCATCTTGTATTTCTGCTAATAGATATGTGAGTAGTATACAAATCAATTTCGTTTGCATATGTGAAGTAGTGCGTAATAATACTTCTACCGACAATCAAATGATGAGAAAGTAGTGTTTCCTTCTTTCTGCTTTTTTCTAGTTTATCGGATAGTTCGAGTGCTGTAATGGAGTCATTCTCGTATTTCGACAATGGACGACGTAAAGTGATGACATATGAAGAATTCATGGCCCTTCATGCCGTTCTGGCAGTGAAGATGAGTTAGATTTTGACGATTCAGATGAAGACCCGACAATAAATGTAAATGATCTGGAATCTGCAGATAGTGATAGCGAGGCTGAGGCTACTGTAGTTAACACACATAATTCAAATAATTATTGTTTGAAGGATGATGAGAATGAAGCTGTTGCTGATGCACAGGTATCACAAGCTTCTGAAAAACACCAAAAGGTTCAGAAAAATCGAATCATCTGGAAAAAACAAAGTGCTTCATTTGGAAATGATAAATTTAAATTCGGAGGAAAGTCCTCACTGCCACAGTCAATGCTAGAGTTGTCCACGCCATATCAGTTTTTTTAAATATTTTGTTAATGATGAATTAATGGCAAAAATTGTTGATGCAACTAATCTTTACAGCAAACAAAAAATCCAAACAAACCATTTAATTGCAATGTTCATGACATTCATATAGGCATATGTATTATTTGTTCTTTGGCACCACCTACTTCTGTTCGTGATCTCTGGAATGATGTTATTGGTGTTGAGGTAGCAAAACAGACAATGTCTCAGAGATACTTTGAGAGTCTGATGGCCACTTTGCATTTCAATGACAATACAAAGCGTCCAAACCCTGAGAGTCAAGATAATGACAAATTGTACAAAATCAGACCTATAATTGATCATGTGAATAAAAAATTTCTTTTGATTCCAATGAGTGAGCGTTTGTCAGTTGATGAACAAATCTGCGCAACCAAAGCAAGGCACCACATGAAGGTTTATGTGAAAGACAAACCACATAAATGGGGGTATAAACTATTTGTTTTATGTGGGGATATGGGGTTTACACACAAAATTGAAATCTACAGTGGGCAAGAAAATAATCCAAAATTCAGGTTAGGTAATGAAGCAGATATACCTTATGAAACTTGGGATCCAGAGTCTAGGAACAATACAAAGGAATAGGATACCAAATTGTAAATTTCAAAGGGAAAAGGAACCGATGAAAGAAGTACATGACTATTCTGAGGAATACATCAGTACTGTTGACAATGTGGACATTTCCTCTGATTTGTATAAAGATAATAATATTATCTATTTCCTGTCTACATTTGTCGGTGAGCTGCCAAAATCTGAAGTGACAATATTTGACAGAAAGAAGAGAGAGCACAGAATGGTGCAGTGATCAGCTGTTGTTTCTGTTTACAACTCACATATGAGAAATGTAGATTTGTTGGATAGCAACATTGGAAGATGTCATATAAAGATTTACGTTTGTTTTTCCATCTGGTTGATATAATTGTAATAAATGGAAAAAACAGCAGCAAACATGCCAATGAATCAGAAGAAATTTAGAACTGAGTTGGCTCAAACTCTTTGCCAGATTGGTTCTCGAGCAAAAAAACGAGGTAGACTAGCTAGCACAGATCCAATAGAGATAAACAGGATGAGATATAAGGGATCATCATTACCTCCAAAGGAAGTAAGGTTAGATCCTTATGATCACTGGGCAGTGTGGAATAAGAAGAGAACAACATGCAAATGCCCTAACTGCAAAGGCCACACTTTTATCATGTGTGAAAATCGCAAAGTGAATTTATGTTTAAATAAAGACAAAAACTGCTTTCTTGCATTCCATAGTGTTTAAGACATGTGTCTTCCATTAATTTTCGAATATGTCATTAATTCTATCATATCTGTTGTTAATTTGACATAAAAAAATATTTTTTACAGTTAATAACCTTTTTGTGTGAAAAACTTCACACGGTTTTGCATATGTGCAAAGTGTCACTTATGAGTGTATATGATAAGTTTCCCACAGTTTTGCATAAATGCAAACTGAATAAAAATATTTTTTTTCTGAATTAAAAACATCTTATTTTTTTCAACATTTTTTCCTAACATCGTTGAATAATTTGAAATTAAAAAAAAATTTTAACTTCTAAAAAAAAGTGTGTAATGAAGGGTTAACTTTCTGAACAGTGTTATATTATTACAGGTGTCAAAAAGGACTGGTACCAGATATCAGCTTGTACGTGACGAGCGTGAAGAACTTTCGTTCGACCATTCGGATTCCGCAACATCAACAGTCACCCGCATCGTATCGGTTCTGCGTATGCCCGTCCAAAGGATAACTGTGGACAGATAATCATCAAGAATGTGAATTGCCATCAACACTTAGAGTGCAAACAGTGCAACCTGCAATTTTCTTGTCGTCTCAGAATGTAGTTGTTCATACCAGATGTCTGACAGTGTTGTGTTTAATGCTCAGTGTCTCCCCTAAACCTGCTTGCATATTTAGATACATAATTTCAGGCAAGCCAGCGCTTGGGACAGAATTTACTGGTCCGGCTGCTGCTAGTCTCCGGCGAATACTGCGGGGCAAAACAGCATATTGCAGAGAGCCCGTTACTTGTCCCTGAATAGCAGAGGCAGATGTGAAGGGCTTGTACGTCTGAGACATTTTTTTTTTTCAAAATATTAGGAAAAGTAATGTACTCAAGAGTAGTCTCATATTTAAGTAGCAACAATTTACTTAGCACATCAGAATTTGGATTCCAGAAGAGCTGCTCGTTGAGAATGCTATTTATATATCCACTCATCAAACATACAACCCTTAAATAATAAAACATCACCAGCTGGTATTTTTTGTATTCTTTCCAAGGCATTTGACTGAGTAAATCACGTTGCTCTCTCGGAAAAACTTAAGTTTTATGGGACTGATGTTTTTAAGCACAGCTGGTTTGAATCATACTTAATAAACGCAATAAGTTGTGCTGAATAATTCATATCATGTTGGAAGCGGAGAAAATTTTAGTGACTGGAGAGACAGTCCGACTGAGTTCAAATTTGGGTCCACACCTAATGCTTAAATATGTGAATGACCTTCCACTTAACATTCAAACAGCAATTTGGTAATTTTTGCAGACGATACTAGTGCTATAATAAACCCCATTAGAAAGAAAGCAGCCAACAGCCTTGCCATAGGGGTAACACCGAAGTTCAGCGCTATTGGGCTGGGCTAGCACTTGGATGGGTGAACATCCAGCCTGCCGAGTGCTGTTGGCAAGTGAAGTGCACTCAGCCCTTGTGAGACAAAACTGAGGAGCTACTTGATTGGGAAGTAGTGGCTTCGGTCTCTTAAGCTGACAAAACGGCCGGCAGAGTGATGTGCTGACCCCATGCCCCTCTTTATCTGCCTCCAGTGAGGTTTGTGGTCTAAGGATAACACGGCGGTCGGTCGGTACCGTTGGGCCTTCATGATCTGTTCGGGCGGAGTTTTGTTTAGGAGAGAAAGCAACAGAAGAGATGTTTAAATGGTATTTTACAAAGAATTATAAAGTGGTTCTCAGAAAATGGACTCTCCCTTAATTAAAAAAAAAATTGTGTTCAGTTCTGCATAACAAACAGTTATACCAGCAGTTGATGGAGCTAATGAGCAGGACTCAGTAAATGGGGTAGAATATTTGGATGTATATATTGATGAAAAGTTGAAATTGAAAAAGCGTATTACAGTTAAGTTCAGCCACTTTTGCTTTCCGTATAATTGCTAATCCTGACGTATTTTGCATATTTCCATTCAATTACGATTTATGAAATAATTTTTAGGGTAACTCATCACTTAGAAAGGGAGTAATGATTGCACAAAAGTGAGTAGTAAGAGTAATATGTGATGCTTACCCACGGACGTCATGCAGGTATCTCTTCAAGGAACTGGGCAAAAGGTTCTTTTCGAACGGTGTACGATCCACAGCCGGTATGCCAATCAGGCAAATTCGCTGTGAGCACTGAGGCAACCATCCTACCGACGCACCACGCTGAAGATACGAGTTTGGTGGAACACCGTGGCCTGCTGTGTTAAGTTACAGCCACAATTGTCAAAGACTTACTTCTCCAGAAACGTCGACTGTTGTTTCAAGTACGTTTGCAGTATGACAACTGGACTGTAATCTAAATTGTCAGTTGCTGGATAAGAGACATAAGGAAGTGTATTTGAGGAAAATGACATCCTCGTCACATTACGCGCAGCCAGTAAACAGCCGTTAAGAGGTAGTGAGTAATGGCTTAAAGACGTTGAGGAAATTCTTATTACTAAGGTGCAGCTATCCATTCGAGATAAAACCATCTCTATTACCTAAATGTTTCAAAATCTCGAGTTCCATAATAAATGAAACTTATAACCTTTTCCTTCTTCATGCAAGATTACCTTTTCTTCTAGATTTCTCGGAAAGTGTTCTGCACTTAACAAATGCTCTGCGTAGGGAGAATTATATACGTTATTACGTCCCTTACCCAGCATATGGTCTTTATACCTAACTTTGAAGCCCTTCCAGCTTGTCCTATATAATACCTCGGACAATTGTCACGGTACGTTTTGTAAACGTGTAAGTTGGTGAAAGTAATGAGCTCGTTAGTGCGAATACGCTTAAGACGAACTCTAGATTAACGCGGGAAAAAAAATTGGCTCTAGCATGTATAAATTAGCATGTATAAATTAGTTCTTAAGAGAAGTTTCATCGGTAAACACGAATGTCAGTTAAAGCGAATTACGAACTTTTTCTCAGTCCCCAGCGTAATTATGTCTCTTTGTAACACAAACTTGCAATGTTACAGTCTTTTTTAGTGTTAATTTTTTCCGAAATGTATGAAAAACATGTAACTGCAAAGCTAGAAAGACACACTTGAAATGCGAATCATTTCCCGAAACGCATCGTGTGAAATATGTACAAAAGAAAATCGTGGATGGTAGCAGAAAATTTATTTAAACATACCCTCTGTTGACTCGTTTCTAACGTATTGTAGGTTGACAGCCGAGATTAACACCTCAACAATCAGCGTGTACCGTACCTTGAAATAAATTCAGTAATGTGCGGATTAACATTTAGAAACGTACTCAGTGCCAGATGTTCTTTTAGTCGTAGCCATAGCTAGTTAGAATACTGAATAAAAATCTACAAACGGTAGCACGCGGAACATGGCAGAGAGGAAACAGCTCTAAATGTACAGGTAAAGCTTAAAATTGTAGATGAAGTGGACCGTGGTACAAAGAAAACAACTATTTCAGAGCAGTTTGGAATTCCCAAATCTACTTTGTCATTGACAATCAATAAACGATAAAAAATCATTAATGTTGCTGCATCAGATTCCAGTAACAAATCTAAACGACTTCGTAGCACGAAGTTTGAAGACGCTACAACTTGTGTCCATCCACAATGAGGATAGTTCAAATGATGAAGGTACATCTTATGGAAAGGGTTTTACTCAATAGAATAAATGCTAGTATTACTTGGTTTGAAAATGTCTGACACTGTCAGAATAAAAGAGAGATCGTGAGCAGATAATCAAACATACAACTGTAAAAATTTTAATACCCTTTAATAAAACTTTTTTAAAGTCTCTAAAAATTTTCTTAATTTGAAAATGTTTTGCAGATAGTTATTAAAGTATTTATAATTTTATATTTGATTATCACTTCGTTTGTCCACTGCACTAAGAATTGGTCGTGTATGTTGTATTCACTCCCAGAAAGAAGCAAATGTGCTTCGTAGGCCTATGTCAAGTATTAAAAAAAAATTAAAAAACTGTGAGAGTAAGTTGTTGTCAGAACTATGTTGTGAGCAGTTGAGAACTAACTGAAATATGCAGATTTAGGATTAGATCCAAAAACACTCCCATCTGCCTCGCCCGAGGGTCATAAGTTAACTCCTGATGACGGAGGAGAAACCTCGAAAATTTTATTGAAAATGGCGCTGCTTGAAAACCAAGATCTTATTCAGGTCAGTCAGTTATCGACATTTAATATTCAATCGATCCATTAAGCACGCGAGACAGCATATATCGAATTACATCATGGGATTTTAGCAGGTAACTTGAATATAGCTAGGGGCATTCTATAAGCTGTAGTTCATCAAAACTGGGTCAAGAAAAAGACATAGGGTTTTGACAGGTAACTTGAGCATTGTTTGGGGCGCCATAAGCGATTTAATTAATCAAAATCGGATCACGTAAAAAAGACATCGAATTGAAAGTTGTATCGAAACTAATATTACAAATGATAAAGTAATTCTATTACGTTTGCACGACTAACCCGCTGAACCAATTTCGATTAAATTTCATGTGGAGATAGCTTGAATCCTGAGGTAGAACATAGGCTACTTCAGAAAGTTCGTAGTACCAGATACTTACTGATTTGAGGAATATTACGTGAATTGGGGAAAATATTTGCTCTTTGAGAGAGTTAATTATTCTTTATCATGTTTGTGAAAATGCTCCTACTGGTTGATTTGTGCTACGATTCGAAGTAATGGATACAGTGCTTTTACAATATTCACTGTTTTTAATCCACATTTCCACGTTATTTGATGCATACTGTACACGTTATGTAATATATAGCTTCTTCAGTAGAACTGTGCATAGAAACGCACTGGTGCCCATGCCCTCTCTGCGTACTGCGATGCTTCGTTGAAACGACGGCGACGGTGTAAGGCGCTGCAGTCATGGACTGTGCGGCTGGTGCCGGCGGAGGTTCGAGTCCTCCCTCGGGCATGGTTGTGTGTGTTTGTCCTTAGCATAATTTAGGTTAAGTAGTGTGTAAGATAAGGGACTGATGACCTTAGCAGTTAAGTCCCATAAGATTTCACACCCATTTGAATTTTTGAAACGACGGTGCACATGAGCTATGCTTACCTGAACAGACAAATGAATAAGCTGGTCATACAGAGCTTGCTTAGCTTGCTTATGCACTATCACTCGTAATAAAACTACTGATATGCGAGCTTAGCCATGGCTAACAGATGGTACGAAAGAAATCATTATTGGGCTTCTTAGTTAACCTACTTCAACAACATATACAATACTGCTTTAAGTATTTTACATGTTACATCTTAGTGTATTCTGGAAGCTTTTAAAGGAGGTGTTTACATGTCGTTCTCATATTTGAATGCAATGCTGCACTCGTCTCTGCAGTGAGCTACAAATTCTTTCGAACACCCCACAGCCACTTCACAAACCTCGGCAGCATTGTACAGACCGCTGCTCCAGTTCTTCAGCCAGATCAGCGGGAGTGCTGCACACTTCAGATTTTGAGCTACGCCCAGATAGAAAAACCGGATGATTGAGAGTCCGTGATCCTAAGAGTCCAAGATAAAGGCGCCGCTACACCTGTCCGTCTTGGACGATATTGACGCGTTAGATGTCGTCTTACATGAGCAGCAAACTGTATTGATGCCCCATCATGCATGTACTACATTCCCCAGTCATGGAATATGGATGAAATTTGAGTCCAAATGGCTCTGAGCACTATGGGACTCAACATCTAGGTCATCAGTCCCCTAGAACTACTTAAACCTAACCAAGCAATCAGTGATTTTACAATGTTACTTATAATCCGTCTTCATTGCAAAATTTTTATTCATATGACCGATTTCGGTTCATCTAGAACCATCTTTAGATCTGTAACGATAATGATACTAATTTACTATTTCACGAATGCAAATCTTTTTCATCCTATCTAATCAACATCAAATGTACCAGATCGTACCTGATATTTCGGTTACAGGAGTAACCCGTCCAAATCCAGCAACGTTCACATGCTGCGTCACATAAAATTGGTTGGCAGAATGCACGTCATTTATGTTAATTATAACACTATTACCGACAGGTGGCGTCTGGTACATTTGTTACATTACGTATGCACATACTGTATTCAATAGATTTTTGTGATTAACTTTTATCTCCAAAAATACTTAATTAAAATCTGTAGATGTCAAGGTTAAAATCTGTACTTATCAAAATTAAAAAACACTGTAAAATTATCATTTTTATACGATCTAAACACATATCTATGGCGCTAGTGTAGACTTGTTTTCCTCCACGGTCTCCTTCCGTGGTTCCCGCCATTTCGGTGGTAGATCGAAGTCACCACCAACTATAACTGTATGAGCGGGGTACCTATTTGAAATGACACTCAAGTTTTTATGAACTGTTCAGCAGTTTTATCATCTGAGTCGGTAACAGAAACCAGTTATTAATTTATTCCGGTTGTCAAGTACAACCTTTACCCATATTAGCTCACAGGAGCTATCTACTTCAATTTCACTACAAGGTAAACTACTTCTGATAGCAGTAAACACTCCGCCACGTACTATATATAATCTATCCTTCCTGAACACGGTTAGGTCCTTTGTAAAAATTTTGGCTTAACTTATTTCTGGCCTTAGCTCACTTCCTGTACTTATAACGATTTGAGATTGAGTGCACTCTATTAGCTCTTGGAGTGCTCATTCTTTTCTAATACAGCTACGACAGTTTACAGCTACAATATTGACTGTTCCTATGTCTACACTTTTCCTGTATTCGTTCTGCACCCTTTGAAACTAAAGTCCGTTCTGCACGTTCCCGAGACCCTTTAAATTAAAAACCGCCCAGTCCCCTCCACATCGGCCCCGCTACATGTGTAGACGCTTCCTGCGTGTAATGAGCGCTTTATCTATTTAGCAGAACCCGGAAACTCATCACCTATGGCGCTAGTCGAGGAATCTGCAATCTACACTCCTGGAAATTGAAATAAGAACACCGTGAATTCATTGTCCCAGGAAGGGGAAACTTTATTGACACATTCCTGGGGTCAGATACATCACATGATCACACTGACAGAACCACAGGCACATAGACACAGGCAACAGAGCATGCACAATGTCGGCACTAGTACAGTGTAGATCCACCTTTCGCAGCAATGCAGGCTGCTATTCTCCCATGGAGACGATCGTAGAGATGCTGGATGTAGTCCTGTGGAACGGCTTGCCATGCCATTTCCACCTGGCGCCTCAGTTGGACCAGCGTTCGTGCTGGACGTGCAGACCGCGTGAGACGACGCTTCATCCAGTCCCAAACATGCTCAATGGGGGACAGATCCGGAGATCTTGCTGGCCAGGGTAGTTGACTTACACCTTCTAGAGCACGTTGGGTGGCACGGGATACATGCGGACGTGCATTGTCCTGTTGGAACAGCAACTTCCCTTGCCGATCTAGGAATGGTAGAACGATGGGTTCGATGACGGTTTGGATGTACCGTGCACTATTCAGTGTCCCCTCGACGATCACCAGTGGTGTACGGCCAGTGTAGGAGATCGCTCCCCACACCATGATGCCGGGTGTTGGCCCTGTGTGCCTCGGTCGTATGCAGTCCTGATTGGGGCGCTCACCTGCACGGCGCCAAACACGCATACGACCATCATTGGCACCAAGGCAGAAGCGACTCTCATCGCTGAAGACGACACGTCTCCATTCGTCCCTCCATTCACGCCTGTCGCGACACCACTGGAGGCGGGCTGCACGATGTTGGGGCGTGAGCGGAAGACGGCCTAACGGTGTGCGGGACCGTAGCCCAGCTTCATGGAGACGGTTGCGAATGGTCCTCGCCGATACCCCAGGAGCAACAGTGTCCCTAATTTGCTGGGAAGTGGGGGTGCGGTCCCCTACGGCACTGCGTAGGATCCTACGGTCTTGACGTGCATCCGTGCGTCGCTGCGGTCCGGTCCCAGGTCGACGGGCACGTGCACCTTCCGCCGACCACTGGCGACAACATCGATGTACTGTGGAGACCTCACGCCCCACGTGTTGAGCAATTCGGCGGTACGTCCACCCGGCCTCCCGCATGCCCACTATACGCCCTCGCTCAAAGTCCGTCAACTGCACATACGGTTCACGTCCACGCTGTCGCGGCATGCTACCAGTGTTAAAGACTGCGATGGAGCTCCGTATGCCACGGCAAACTGGCTGACACTGACGGCGGCGGTGCACAAATGCTGCGCAGCTAGCGCCATTCGACGGCCAACACCGCGGTTCCTGGTGTGTCTGCTGTGCCGTGCGTGTGATCATTGCTTGTACAGCCCTCTCGCAGTGTCCGGAGCAAGTATGGTGGGTCTGACACACCGGTGTCAATGTGTTCTTTTTTCCATTTCCAGGAGTGTATATGGTCACAGGAATGTCTAAGCCTCTGATTCAGACCCAGCACTCGGGTCTGTCCCAGAATTGTGAACTTCACCTTCATCTTGCAAGCAAGAATGTCGGTCTTTACTACTTCAATTAACCGCCTGAAACCAGATATAATCTCTTCCAATCCAAATTGACACAAATGATTAGTACCAACATGAGTCATCACCTACAGCTGGCTGCACTCTGTGCTCTTTATAGTGTCTGGAAACACCTGTTCCACATGTGGAATGACTCCTCCTGGTATGCACAAAGGGCTATGGCTGTGTAGGAAGGGAAGGAATCCAATGCGAAACCTAAGTGGCTTCATTATGTTCCTAACATTGGAGCTCCCAATTACGAGTAAACCTACCCTCTGTGAATGCCCAGACCTTGCAGGTCGAGAGGATTCCTCTGGAACAGGGTGAACGACTTCATCTGTCTCAGGGACTTTATCAACCACAGATAACGCCTGAAACCTGTTCTTGAGATGAACGAGGGACGCCTTCTGATCAGAACCCTTTGAAATTCTTTTGCTGCCTGCCACACCTTGGAATTACCTTCCTCTCGACCACGAATGAGGAATCAATCTCAGTGCAAGAGGTATCTGGAGTGGCCACAGTAGCGGATCGATCAGGGATCATCTTGGCTGGGACCCCACAGTGATGCCCACTGGAACCAGCCTCAAGCTGTGTGACCAAAGCCAATACTACCTGGAGCTATGAGCGAAGGCTTACCAACTCAGCTCACATCTGAACACAGGAATCATTGTTCCTGGCCATATTAAGGATGGCCTGATAAAATACACAGACACACAGGAAATATAGGAGCTGAAGCTAAAGAACACTGACGAAATGTAAAATAAGTGGCTGCTTATGAGAAGCTGTGTCAGCTCACAGTACTCTGATGTAATGTTGCTGTTGCTAGGACAGCTATCACTTAACTTGGGGGGGGGGATCTGACTACTCAAGGGCTTGAAACACAAAAATAAACCAAGCACATGGCGTGATCCAAACAGCGGTTCTATGCACTACACAATTAGTAAAGCACGGAACTTTGCTTGACAAATAAACAAATCTGCGCTAAATTGCAGCACTAAATATCGGAGTTGAAACTAAAGGACAAATTTTAAAGTAGTTTCATTCTTATGAGATGTTGTCAGCTCACATTATTCTGATGCACTGCTGCATCTGTTTTGAGTTTGATTCATACCAACGCCCGATGACGCCCAAAAATATTCATAACATGTTCGTCGACCTACTTGAAGCATTGCTGAAACATCGGCAAGATTTTTATCACTAACAGCAGTACTTGGATATCTGTTACGAAATTCATCACAAAGCAAAAACCAATCTCTTTTGAATTCAGTGTATCAAAATTATAAACTGTTGCTTTGGATGGGGCTTCTTTGCCGAATGCATTTCTAACCCTATTTTCACTTTGTTTAGGTGTTAATGATATAAAATCTTAAAAAATCATAGCCCAAAAATGTTCTCCAAAAAATTCACTTTTCGATGCATACAAAATCTTTAAAACATGATGTGTAACAAAGTATTAGAGGGAATCAAACAAACTACATGACAATCAACTTGCAAAACATTTGAAAGTAAATAGTGGAGCTGAGTGGGCTCTGGAACAAAGGATCCAGTGTTCTTGTGTAAACAAACCGACCATTTGCCCTAGCTCCCGTTATGTACAGCTCTCTTGGATTCTTGTTTTGTTTATTTAGGATTTAATTAGTGACCCATAACTGTCATTTTAATTATCATAATTTATGAGTGAAGACAGGTGCTGAACAGTCCATATTCAACAGGTGTCTGATGCTTTTAGTCTAATTTTAAATGACCATAGTTTATGTTCCAAAAATGTCAGCCTCCCCACCCCCATTAATCTAGTGTGTTTCTATTACTCCCCTACTACCAGCCCTCACATGACCACTCTTCAGGTATCCAACATCATCAGATGGAATTTAGCATTCGTGCTCTAGAACTTCGTTGATCAACAACAACGGCAGCAAACTCAGGTGATATTCACAATTTAATTTTCGCTATTTTCACAGAGCATCATCCCCAAAATTATTTTCGGCACATATGACGTCCATTGCCGTTCATGTCCTGCAACCACACCAATGTATGACACAATTTAGTGTTTTGAGGCAATTACTTGCTATTTTACCGATTTTCTCCAACTTTTCAAGAGGGTAACTGTAAATATGGGGCTTTAAAGGTTTGACCACTATCACCACCATGTGTGACGTGCAACCACATCAACATACGAGACTGTTTAAAGTTTTGCGGCAATTCGTTACAATTTTGCCGATTTTTTCCCACTTTTTAACAAGACATAAATACTGGACTAGTTGTTTAATATACGCCACCACAGTGCAGTATTAAACAAATTAGACCGATCTCCAATAGTTTAATGTTTAACAACTAGCACAATGCAACAAATACACACCTGCTATCAGGTTCTGACATTATAAGACTACTGTGGAATTGTAAATAATGTTGTGAAATCCGAGTAGGCACATACATACACTCACATAACACATAACTAAAACAAGATTGATCGTCCATCCTTCGTTGCTTTAACATTTACTGACCACTCGGTATAGTAGTGGGAAGGAAGAATGGCCGGCCGCTGTGACCGAGCGGTTCTAGGCGCTTCAGTCTGGAACCGCGCCACCGCTACGGTCGCAGGTTCGAATCCTGCCTCAGGCATGGATGTGGGTGATGTCCTTAGGTTAATTAGGTTTAAGTAGTTCTAAGTTCTAGGGGACTGATGACCTCAGATGTTAAGTCCCGTAGTGCTCAGAGCCATTTGAACCATTTGAAGGAAGTATGGCAACAACTGCTTCTTTATTTAAAACAAACAAAAAATCAAGTAAGGCCTCTCCCACAATGTATCCAAAGTGCACCTCCCAGCACTGTGCCGAATACAGTTCATATGGAAAGACAACACATCCCGTCTCTATTCTGCTGCCGCCCTCAGCTGAGAGCTATCTAGCCACTGCAGCATATGTCGAGGGCTGGTACTGCCTGCCAGATTTGGATAAGCACATTAAGAGGGTAAGCCTCATATTGCCTTGACCGGATGCACTGTAAGTGTTTCGTTTCGCGGTATTGTAGTGTAATAGCCTCTAGGACTCCGACCATGACTCAACAGTAGCATTTTGACATTGATTAACGTGTTTCATATTCTAAAATATCTCTATGTATTGAGAAATGAGACGAAATAATTTTACTATCGTCTACAACAGCATGTACACCATGTGGAACGGTGAGGCGAAGACTGTGTTTTATTCCTCCAATACTTTAAATATATAGCAAATCCGTAGAGAAATGACATTGTCGACAGTACTTTCGTTTCATCCGTCTTCTCGACTATCCCTGTACAGTACGGGATCGTTAGCAGATTGTTAGGTGACATCACAAAAAGTTCAAAAAAGGGTGGCTCAGTTTTGCATTATCGGCAGATGGATGAGAGAATGCCAGGAGTGATAGTTCTCTTCCCACACTGGCCTGCCCGCCATTCCTTCATTTATTCGTTTAAACGAATAAAAAATATGAGCTCTGGTCAGATTTCCTTATGGTCTTCACGTCATGCTTGTGGTAGCTGATATTAAGTGTAGAACTATGGCAACGTCTCAGATGACACACACTTACTAGTTTCTTTGACATAAACCAGCAATATCCTCTCTCCCTCTAATGCCACTGGCTTTCGTTAACATTTGTAATTTAACCTTTCATGTGATGATATTGAAAGAATAAGACATTGTTTGCAAAAACTAAGTGCGTTTCCAATTCGATCTAGACTTAATCATTACAAGCACAGTAGTCCCGTAGTACGAATTCCAGGGAAACAAAACGCTTTATTTGCACAAAAACTTTTGGTTTAATTTACACAATCGTCAGTCTTACACTTTCGGAGTGCATAACTAATCTGTTGGTATAAGAGGGCGAGTAAAAATGTAGTGGGGCGCACATCCACTGTTACTTGGTTGATTTTTGTAGGCCAGTTTGAGGCTGTTTCCTGGCTTGATAGACCACCAGTGTCTTATGTAAAATTGTTCGTCTCCACCTCCCCTGCACCACTGTGGTACGTTGTAAACACACCCTGTATAGCAACAGGTAGCGCAGGATACGGTGACAGACGCGCGGTGATCAGTTTTCGTCCAAAGCGCTGGGCGAGTTCATTCGTTTGTCCGGAAGGGGAGTCCGGTAAGTGTTTTCCACCTTTTGGTCAATCGGCGATGACAGATTCGAGGTCCGTACCCTGCAATATTTCTCAAACGATTTTACAGGAACTATTCGGTAAAAAAAATTTCATTTTTGCTTTAGTTGTAACTTTATATGACAGGTTCATGACGATGTGCGCATCATTTTGCTAATGGTCATAGTTACTGTGGTATTTACGTGAAAGCAAGATACTGCGTGAAATTCGGGAAAGTGTGCATTTAAAAACTGAGATCGGTATGATTTTGGTATTCGGCGCATATTACATAGCATATTGTTGCTTATTAAATTTAGCTAACATATTGAATTTTTCTTTAGGCTTGGGTGCAGGTACCTATTTGTCGCCAACGTCGAGAAAATTGATCTGATGTAACACACGAAGGGGCCACTCAGTGGCGCTCTGGAGAACATCGGTTCCATTCTCCCTCAAGACATCAAGAAGCTCTTCCACGCGTGTCTCACCACGAGCTGTTTCATGTGGAATGGCGATTTCTACGAACAGCTGGAAGGTGTCGCCATGGGTAGTCCTCTAGTCCAGTGGTGACCAACTTCTTCGTGGAACATTTCGAAGCACAGGTACTGGACTTGGCGACTTGTAAACCTGAGGCGTGGTACAGATACGTCGATTATACTTTTGTTGTGTACAGCCATGGTGAAGAACAGCTCGGTGACTTCCTAAGACACTTGAACAGCCTCCATGCCAACATAAATTTTAACAATGGAAGTAGAAAAGGACAAAAAACTGCCATTTCTAGATGTGCTGGTCACAAGAGATGGTGAAAACCTGGGACACAGCGTGTATCGAAAACCGACACGCACGGACCGATATCTGCACAAACTATCAAACCACCACCCGAGCCAGAAAAGAGGCATGATTAATACCCTCGTAACGCGAGCAGGACGAATATGTGAGCCGCAGCACCTCAGACGCGAAATGCAACACCTGGAAAGTGTTCTGAGGAGCAATGGATACTCCACAAATGATGTTAGAAGTGTAACAGAGCCAAACACTCGATGAAGTAAGGAATCAGAAAAAGAAATGTCGGGTACGGCCTTTCTGCCACACATTCCCAGAGTGACGGACAGAATCGGCCGTATATTGAGCAAACATGGCGTAAAGACGATTTTCAAACCAACAAGGAAGATCAAAGAGTGTCTTAGATCGGCTAAGGAGAAAAGGGACCCACTTGAAATGTCAGGAATATACTGTGTACCATGCACATGCGGAAAAGTTTATGTCGGAATGACTGGACGATCAATCAACAGCAGGATCAAAGAACATTAGCGACATTGCAGGGTGGGGCAGGTGGAGAAATCGGCCGTGGCAAAGCGCGCAGAGAGTGAGACCGACCATGAAATAAAATTCGCCGACACGGAAGTTCTGGCTGTAGGGAAGCACAATCACGCTTATTCAGAGAAGCTGTAGAAACACAAAAACATGCGAAGTTTCAGCAAGAAAGAGGAAAGCCTCAAGGTAAACGGATCCTGGCTTCCCGTACTGCAGCGAACAACCGTCGCAGGTAGTTAGAGGAGAATCGCCCTGGAAATGACCACAGAGAAGCCCTCGGACGTTTGCGCGCCAGATACGTATAGTCTGCGGCCGCGAGCTCGGCTCCACTTCACCACCGGCAATGGAGGGTGAAGCTTTGACAATGCCACTCGTGCTGGCAAAACGTCAATAAAATCATTAGATGAACGTCGGCCGAATAACACGAAACAGAAGCCAGTAGGCAGTTTGTCAACAAGTGGCCACGAAAGCCTTAACAATTTTGTGTATGTAGATTCAAAACAGCATGTTTTGTTTGTCTGGAATTTGGTATATAAGCTGTTGTGATTTTTAAAGTTTTGTCTTATCTATTGAGTGGTTTGAAATCTATGATACACTGTATAATTGTGTTCTGCAAAGGATTTGTGCTTTAGAATTAAATGTATCGATGCCATGAGACTAAATGAGCAGAGCTTCTTACAGTTTTGAAATGGGACAATGTTCATAACTTTTACTGCAAAGATTAGGAATAGTATCTGAGCATATCTGTGTGTATTACCTTATTAGTTCATTTCTGCTTTACTCTATTTAACTTTCTTTATTAATGTTTCTAATGTGAACACTTTTTAATCTCTACTGACGTAAATCCCATATAATTAACTATGTAAAATGAAGATGGAGAGCATATCTCATGTGATGTGAAGTAGGTATTGAACAGCATATTTAGTACACAAAACAATGTTTCAGGATTTGATGTGAATGCTAGACAGGAAGTTACCTATCCACTGGAACATGTGATGATAACTCTAAGGTGGAAGCTGAAAGATGTGGGTAGATTCACTCCCCAAACTGCTATATGGCTGTTCCCTGCTGGACTACTCATCTTGCAAGAGATCGTGGGTGCTGGTTAATGTACGTGAGCATCTGTCAACTGGAACGTGTGTTGTATCTGATATTTGTGAATTGTTAACCAAGACTGCTAAAGACAGTGTTATACAGAAAAAATAAATGTTTTATTTTTATCTTTACTGGGGAATTGACTCTCCAATCATTATGTACAAGGTGTAACTTTGCTTCCGCCGTTTTTTCCCCAACATTTGAGGCTTTAATGAAACAAATTGGTTACACATGTATCATTCAAAGTATTTTCCATCGCTGGCCACTACTTTCTCCCATCTTTCGGGCAGTGTACGAATCCTGCGTCGATAAAATTGTTCATCTCTTGAAGCGATCCACCAATCGATTAAATTTGTGACTTCTTCAAGAGATCAGAAGTGTTGGTCAGCTAGGCCAGGTACCGTTGATCTAAACAGGTGATAGTCAGAGGGAGCAATGTCTGGAGAATACGGTGGGTGGGATAGGACTTCCCATTTTAACATTTCCAAGTACGTTTTGACCTCTTTAGCAATGTGGGGGTCGAGCACTGTCGCGCTGCAAAATCACTTTATCGTGCCTCTTGCTGTATTGCGGCCATTTGTCTTTTAACACTCTGCCCAAACGCATTAATTGCGTTTGATAACGAGTACCTGTGATTGTTTCACTTGGTTTTAACACCTCATAGTACATGACGCCAGCTGGTCTCACCAAATGCAGAGCATGATCTTGGAGTCGTGAATATTCGGTTTGGCCGTCGACGTGGAAGCATGGCCGGGATATCCCCATGCTTTTTTGCGTTTAGGGTTATCGTAATGAACCCATATTTCGTCACTGGTCACAATGCGATGCAGAAATCCCTTCCGTTTTTGCTTCTGAAGCAACTGTTCACAAACACCGTTCTACGTCTCTTGGTTTCAGCTCACACGGGACCCAAGTTCCCTCTTTCTGAATCATGCCCATAGCCTTGAGACGCTTTGAAAAGGCTTGCTGTGTCACTACCACTAATCGTGCCAATTCTTCTTGAGTTTGATGCGAGTCTTCACTCAGCAATGTCTCCAGTTCTGCATCTTCGAAAACATTCTCTCTTCCACCACTATGCCGATCTACGACGTTAAAATCACCGTTCTTGAAGCATTGAAACCACTCATTACACGTTCGTTCACTAATAGCGCCCCTATCACACATACTCGAGAGCATTTGATGAGACTCAGCTGCTGTTTCCTTCATAATGAAACAAAAGAGTAACACCTCCTGCAAATGACGAGAATTGGGCTCATAAACTGACATTTTCAATCAAGAACAACTTTATGATCCAGACACAAATCGACTAATGTTTGAATGAGGTTATGTTGACCGAGGTCCAAGCTAACTGCCTGACATCTGCGATCAGTTTATTTCGACCGCTACTTACCTTTGTCGTCACGTATCAGGAAATGCCAGAAGCAAAGTTGTATATCTTGTAACTTTAAATCAGTATGCATTTTTTTTATCAATTGTAAATGAATCTTCTAGGTCTCTGTGTATGTAGGTTAATGTGGAAGACATTTACCAGTCTGGACAATATAATAAGATGTATACATGTTCACTTTCATACTCTGATTTTGGTTGTCAAGTTACTGGATTGTGTCATCATTCAAAGCTAATTCACGACTATGTTTACCTGAATTTATTCTGAGTGTTGCAATATTGTATCTGATTGGATCCTGAGTTGTGGACAGACTCATGCTTAGCTCTGTTTTGGGTATCCCTGGCCATTGTGACTGGGTGAGTGTGTGCTCAAGGAGAGTTTACAACCATTGATTGAAGCTAGATGCTTCTCACAATCACTCATTGCATATAATTGAACTCGTTGATATGATTATGAACTTAAGTCATTTTGTTGTGTTGAAACTTTTTTGCTGGTTTGTACCCAGCATGGTTTGAATTCATGGGTTGATCCCCACAATGTAAACTTAGGCCCTAATATTTTTCCATTGGTTTGGTCTTTCATGAGTCAACATATGTGTAAATACTATGATTTATATGACTGATTGATTCCTACTCATGATTGAATATACTTTTGCTGCTCTGTACCCATCATTGTGAGTTTTTTGAGTTGGCTCACACATTGTACAATTAGGCTCTGAAATTTTTTCTCTTCTCCTTTGAAGACGTTGAAGGTTTGATTGTATAGATCTTAAATTAAAATTTATAATTTCTAGTGATTTACATGGTCTCTGTATTTATTTCTATAATCTAGTGGTATAATGTTGTAGTTTGACTGTGTATTATTTGTCTGGATATTTTTCTTTATGTTATCTGCAATACGTTATGTATCAGATACTTGTATACGTCTATCCGCTATCCTGGGCGTCATTTTCTACACCGTGTGGTGAACCTTATAGTCTGTCACAAAATACTGTAAACACCCTTTTCCAAATTTTGTGAGAGGGATATTGTAATGAATCATTCTCCTTTAACATTACCTTTTTCTATAGAGATAACTCATACCATGTATAATCTCGAATCTCGCATAGGTTAAAATTGTCTCAGCTGTTTCATTAAAAGAATTCATATGATTTTGTATACAATGTATTATATTTCAGGCTAATATTTATAAAAGTAAATTAATGTGTTACAATTGATATGTACTAACAGTTAAAATTACTCTTCTTTTAAAAAAATTTGAAATTACAAAATTTGTAGCATACTTAAAATTCATATTATTAATTGTGTGATCAAACACTGATTATTAAATTTGTTTCTGGATTTATTAATGAAATAATGATACAATCTGGTAAAGATTCTTCTCCTGTTGCTTTGTAAATGCTTTGGAAATTGTGAGTACTGCAGAATGTAAGTAGTGCCTCTGATGGAAATGCACGTATTTTGCCAGACTTGTCAACAACAATGTAATTATTGGTTTTTTGAATGTGGAAATTATCAAGTCGGTGTGATTTAGGAGAATGGGATAAAATAAAAAGACATTTACAGCAACAGGCAAATCTTCAACAGTTATTTAGTGCAATAAGAACCCGCAACGCTAAATCAAAATTTTTAGCAGCAAGAATGTACCCCTAGACATTGACAACAACAATGAGATAATCAAGATAAGTAAAAAAGTTATTATTTTGTAATCTTACCCCTCTTGAAGCTTTTAAAAATAGTGAAGATACTAAGACAGTGAATTTAATAATGATGTGTGGGAGGGTAAGATTACAGTGCTAACTGAGGAAATGTTCAGCAGCAGACAGACCATATATGTGGGGGACGTTGGTATAGAGGGAGATGGCATCAGTGGTGACATGCAAGGTGTGTGGTGGGAGTGGGACAGTCACAGAATTCAGACTATCTAGAAAACGGGTGGTATCTTTGATGTAGGTGGTGATTCTTTGTACTATGGGTTGCACATGCTCATGAACTAAGGCAGATACACATTCTGTGGGTGCTCTGAAGTCAGTAATTATAGGACAGCCAGGATGATTTGGTTTGTGGATCTTAGGAAGAAGGTAGAAGGTGGTCTGGGTGGTGTGAGAAGTTCTATGGACTGAGGTGTTAGACCTTGCGAGGGGCCTGAGGTTTTAAGGAGGGACTGTCGATCAGTTTCAATCACAGGGATGGGATCTTGATGGCAGACGCTGTATGTAGAGGTGTCAGACAGCTGGCCTTCACTAACATACTCCTTTTTGTCAAGTGCTACAGTGGTAGATCCTTTGTCTGCTGGGCGGATGATGATGGAGTCATCAGCTTTTAGGGAATGTAGAGCATGGAGTTCTACAGAGGACAGGTTAGGGTCATGTTGTAGAGACCTGAAGAAGGGCTCTGAAGCAATGCTGGATGTGAGGAAGGCTTGGAAGTGATGATTTTGAGGTAGTCCCTTACAAGCCTTCCAAGAATTCCAGTGCCAAATTTGCTAACTCCCTATGTAAGAATTGAAGCAAATACACAAAACGAGATTTTTATTAAGGCAACACAAAAACAGGTGGTAAAAATTACTAGTTGATGTTAATTATAGTTGTTAGCAAGCTTGAAAACATGGCTAATTTATAATAAATATGGATAATATACATATTGGGCTACTCCTTCTCTAAGGAAAACTAGACCTAAGACAGTACGTTAGTTAGAAAATCTGCTACAGTAACTAAATCACAAATACCGATTTGCTACAAATTGCTCATAGATGATGTAAAGGATAATGGTAGCTCCCGAAAATTCTTAAAAATAAATGTTGATTTGCATTGATATACAGTGAAATTCAGGGGTGACATATTCTTTGGCTGGACTATGAACCACAAAGACTAATTTTCTACAAAGTAATGTACATATCGAAACATTCTTACTGGTAGATTATGAACATACAGTTTTGTAAGCATCCAAAAATTCTCAAAAATAATCTGTTTTTCATGTAATTGCACAATGAAATTAGAGAATGATTGTTTTGAATAAGGAGGCTACTGTTATCAAAAATTTTAAAAGAACACAATTAAGTTTAAGTCTATAATTAATAATAACAGTAGGGACCTACAAGTTTATTGCAGCACTTGCAAATGTTCAAAGTTTCACAATATATCACAGTGCAAAAAGATATTGAACAATCAATTAAACAGTATGCAGAAGTGACCTGAACTGTAAAATATGTGAATCTAGAATTTCAAATCAACGCTCGAATCTTGTACACGTGGTCTTGCACAAAGGAAAATTTTGAAGGTAACCGTCATATACAAATAAACATGCATATTGCGTGGGTTTTTCACTTAGCTATTTCTGTGCACACTTCTACAATGGTGTGCTGGAGAAGTACACTGCAACATGAGTTTACCTCAGTCAAAATCACTAAAATGTGCAGCACCAACCTCTGCCTACT
The DNA here is from genome assembly GCF_021461395.2 of Schistocerca americana. NCBI lineage: Eukaryota > Metazoa > Arthropoda > Insecta > Orthoptera > Acrididae > Schistocerca > Schistocerca americana. The sequence goes on along the minus strand of NC_060121.1, from coordinate 922,694,444 downwards.
GCAGCTAGCAAATGCAACCACAAGTAGCTTAGCACATGAGTGTATACAGTTACTGGTCATACAAACCAACTTCATCCACACTACCACCACCACCAGCACCACCAGTAGCACTATTGTTACGGGTACATCCTGAACTAGACAGCCCACTACTCCAAGTCCCACAACCTCACAGATATAACTCGCACCCAGGACATTTAGCAGCAATTTCAATAGACAAAGACATGGAGATGGAGTTCTCCCGAGAGCCTCTGCAAGTGCAGTCAACAATGGCCAAATAGCCACAACACAGCAAACCACATGTTCCCAGTTCCTCATATCACCCAGTGGATTTAAGCTCTGCCGCACTAATCATACTACCAGTTCACCTTTTTAAACAACATACAGGATGCTGTATCTGGTATCCCAGTTCAGCATATCTGAAAGCTTGCTGTAGAGCATGGAACTGGAGCTTGGCCACTAGGCAGAATAGCTACAGCTGCCAGTTCCGACTTCACCTGCCACAGTGCCACACATGATTCTTCTAGCCAATCACAGCTTGTGACCACCCTATAAGTTCACTGCAGTATGACACAGAACTCAGTGGTGTATTCACTTTGCTATCATTATGCTGTCATAAAATGCTTGTTGTTTTTGGTCCTCGCTTTTGCTAGATCTCAGGTTTTCTCTCTCTGGATTATTCATTTGACTCTGTTTACCTGTAGTGTTATACCTACTTTTCTGTTTCCTCATTGTCTTTTCTGTTGGCACTTGATGATCTGCTGTTTACAGCCCCAGATCAGTTTATAATGGTACAGCCTCCCCCAGGACTCAAATGAAATGTCCAATAACACATTTTTTTTATATGCATCCAGATAGTTATCAGACAATTCAGTGCTACCTAAGGCCTTGTATGTGTGTCTCCATGTATATCATTCTGTCCTATTTGATAAAAAACTTGATATTTGTTGCAAAGGCATATGGATTATTCTAGAAGGGCGTGCAATGTGGTAATTATCAGTGGATTGTTGTCATTGATAAAATTATGTACATATAATAAATTAAGTAACTAATCAAGAAATTGAAGTAACAAGTCCTTAGAAATAAATAACTAGAGAATGCAGGGATGTTAGCATGAAAAATCAATGCTTTTAATTAAAAAAATTGTAATCTAAAAATCCAGTAACCTTAGACCTCACTATCTTGAGAAACAGCTTAAAAGTTATTACCAAATGATGTATTTTCATTTCTTATTTATTTTTATGTCTTCCTCTGCAATTAACATTCTATGTAATTACAGCCCTAATTAACTTGCCAATGGTTTACATCTCACAGTTTTCCAATTTCCAAAATTTGATGTCTGAGTTGTATGTTCTATGTATTTAATTGGATAAAGCATGAGCTGTATACTACCAGTACATGTTAGTAACCAAATACAAGCTGTAATTAATTACATAACTAAAAATAATATGAGAGACATTATTGTAATTAAAGTTCAGAATGATTTTCTTATGGAAAACTAAAGATATTACTATAAAAGATTGTCACTGAATATTGTATTTTATACCTTATTTGGCTGTAACATCAGTTTCTTTACATATTGTAAATTTTAATTGTAACACCAAAATTGTACAAAATTAATAATGCTTTATTTTGGAAGCTATTGTTAAAATCTATATAAAGCAATGCAGCAAGCCTGTGAGTTAGTTGTTGAGTTGTCGTTTTGTTAGTCAATTCTAGATTTACTTTTGGAAGTCAAAGAGATCAGTGAAGTCTGTCCATGTTTTTGTTTACACGACAAGTGTGCAGTTCGGATGTCAATTAATGTGAATAAAGTTTGTGAACCATGAAAATTTCCCATTCATTCATCAATGGACCAGGCAGAAGAAACTTAAGTTAAGTAACATTCAACATGAATCATTACATTTGGTGGAGGAGCTGGGATCGATATTTGAAGTGTGGAAATATGTTTAACAAGTGACTGTTTCAGATGAACGTAAGATGAATGCAAACATAAATTGCCTTGAAAAATTTTGTGTTATGGATGCAGAGAATGAATGGATGTTGCCACATGGAAAGAGTTGGCATGGATAAAAAGGACCAAATTCTTGGACAGCAGTGTCAACCATCAGATGCGTAACAGTTTATGTTTTTAACTAAATGGTTTTGTGGCAGTGACAAAAATTTGTGTGGGAAGTTTTAAATTTAGTAATTTACCATGGCCGATAATGACAAGGTAAAAATGAGTGAGGAACCAATGGAAAAACACTTTGGACCTAGGAGGAAGTATCAGTGAATTGTCACCCAGTAGTAATCCAACTGTATATCGAAGCTTTGGTGGAGAGGGTTCCAGTGAAAATGTCACCCCGATTACTCCAACTGCACAGGGAAGAGTAGGCAGAGATGAGTTGTTAATATTATTAATGCAGCATATGAAAGAAGCAAAGGAACAGATGGGGGAGATTTGGGAGGATATTGGTCAGCAAAGCCAACACTTGAGTCAGCAATTAAGTGAAAATACTTATCAGATAAGGGAAATCCAGGAGGGTTTTGCAGCACTAAAATTACTGTTGAGACAGGGCAGAGTGAACTCAATACTTGTGTAGGAGCAGTAGGAGGAAGGTTAGAAATATAAAAACTAATTTCACACAAGAGTTGTCAAAAAACAAGGAGAGATTCAAAAAAACTAGATAAGCATTTAGGAGTAGAAAGTTCTAAACTTAAAGTAGAGGTTGTTCAGAGTAGGAGAATCTTAGAAGAAAAAGTAGAATATTACAAAAGGAACTCTTGAGTCAAAACTAACAGACATTACTAATCAAATAATTAGTGTAGAACTGAAGTGTGATGAAAAATAGATTTGTGTAAAAATAATGTTGTAGATTTAAGTAAGAAATTTGTAGAACTACAAGAGGGTGTTACTCAAAGAAATTTTGTTAGCAATATTAATTGTGTATGGGGTGGTATACCTTTAAAATGCTTCCCAGGAGATGGAAAATTGCATCCTGTTGATTTTTTGCAGAATTGTCAAGATAATTTTAATAATGACATGACAGATAATGTTAAAATTAAATTTGTTAAGAGAATTTTGGATGGAGAAGCAATCTCATGGGCCAATCAGAATGTTGATTGTACTATGTCATATGATGAATTTGAGAGAAAGTTCTTAAATAAGTTTTTGTCAGAATCTGAGCAAACTAGGATTAAGAGTGAGTTTTTGAATGGTCGAATGTATGGGGAAGGTGATGGTAGCTTGAAGTGTTTTTGTGAAAACCAACTAAGGAAATTAGTACACTTAGACAAACCTTTTGATGAACTAATACAAATAGTTGCCTTAAAAAAGAGATTACTGAAAAGAGTACAGTGGGAGTTGATTTATGGACCAGATGACGCCATAGATCAATTCTTGATGTATGTAGATAAGTTGGATAGAGCCTTTGAGAGAAATGGGAGGTTAAGTAGTGGCAGATTTGGCGATTAACCATCTGGGTGGTGGAATCAAAGCAGGAATCAAGCAGGAGTGACAATGAAAAGCAGAATAATAATAGTGGTTACAATAGAAGTGATAATAGATGGGTCAACCATACAAATAGGAATGAAAATAGAGGATATGACAACAGGGAGAGACCCTGGGAGAATAATAACAGACAACTGGATAATCACCAATCAAGATCAGGCAATTTAAACTGACAGACGCCTCATTGGGAGCCTGTCAGTTTGGGGCGAGAAATAAGTACCAAAATCAGGCTAAACATCACCAGCCTAGAGACACCGAAAATAATTACAGAAGACAGAGCAATCGAAGGTACTGGAGTGTAAATGACAGAATTATTGTAAGAAGAGCACATCAGATTAGCAAATTACAGTTTGACAGTAAATTCTGGAAAAGTATGAATGAAAGTGTGGAAGATAGAAGTATTAGCATCTGTAAGAATGTTGAAGAAGTTCTGTTGGAGGAGGAAACTGCTCAAGTCTATATAATCAGTGCGGCAAAGAAGTTTTCAAAGAAAATGTTGGTTCTGATGGTAATCTTGATGAGCTTGGATTAAGTAAATTAATGGAGGAAGAATCTATCACTGTTAAGCACATAAGTGATGATTCCTGTGCTAGTGTACTTGTCAACAATTCTGATGATCATTATAAAGATGTTGTAGAAGTGTTTAGTATTGGAAATGATAGTGTGTGCGGTAATGTTGATAGTGAAAGTGACAGTAGTAATGATGAATGGGTGGAAGAATTAGATTGCATGGTGTATACGGAGGTTAAAAAAGATTTAATTGATGATGAAGAAGATGAGGTCAGTAGTATTCGTGAAGAATATGAGAACCAGATTGTACCAACAGAAACTGGGAAGGTATCATCAGATAAGGAACGTGTGAACAGACATTATGATTTAGATGTGATGGTAGAAACTTTATGGGATGTTTACAAGGGTTATAGTGACAGCAACAGAGTGAAAAGGGTCATCAAGATTATTTGTGAAGAATTTCATTCCAACTGAGAAGGTAGAACCAATCAGCAGGCTTACAATGAGATCAGTTCCCGAGAAAAGTAGACAGTGTGTAAAAGAGGGACATGACATCAAGCAATCATCTGATGTAGCTCTAAGTAAAATTCGGACAACTAAGAGAAATTGTGCAGAAAAAATGGTATAAACGACTTGGACTTTAAAGAGACTGTGAGGATGATTTGTTGCATGAAGATGAGGAAATCAGGAAGGAAAAACTTTTGGGTTGCCTGTATATATGTGTAAAAGTTGCAAATTATGAAGGAGTCTGCCTCTTAGACAAGGGTAGTCCCGTCTGTGCCATTTCTGAAAAATTTATAGAGACCAGATAAGACGTAGTGCTGACTTTGATGAATATCTTGTTATTGGAGTCAAAATTAAGGGAGCAGCTGGTAGGCACAGCAGAGTTGTAAACAGGCAAGCCTTAATATCTTTCACCATTAATGCTGTACAATATAACCAAGGATGTTTTGTAGTACCTGACCTCAATGAAAATATTTTGTTCGGAATGAATTGGATAAAAGAAGTAAATGCAGATTTTGACTGGAATAACAAAAACTGAAGGCTTACCAACCCAAAGATATATGTAACACATGTGACTGAACTAATCATCCAAAATTGCCTAGAGATTAATTTTCAAATTAGAAGAATGATTTGTGCAAATGAAAAGATTGATGTTAATGAGGAAGACAATTAAGAAGAATGCAGTGAAGACAAGTATGCTGAATTAGTGGCCACCAAACTAAAAGAAGCTGGAAGTCTAGATAAAGAACAGACAGATCAATTAGGTAGTTTGTTGTGGGAATACAAAGATGTGTTTAGTGAGAAACCTGGGAAAGTGAAAAACTATGAATGTAGACTGAAACTGAAACCTCGTGAACAATTTTTCATCAAACCATATGGAGAACCCATATCAAAAAGAAAAGCTGTGGAGGAAGAACTATAAAAGATGGAAGAGTGGGAAGTAACTGAAAAGTGCAATAGTGCATACAATAACCCGTTGGTGGTAGTTTCCAAACGTGATGGTGGAGTAAGACTTGTGCTCGATTCAAGACATTTAAACAAATACCTTGAGAGGGAAACTGATCACCCTGAGAACATAGGCGAGTTATTACATAAGTTTGAACATATGAAGTACATGTCTAGTTTAGGCTTAACAGCTGGTTTCCATCAGGTACCAATGGAGATTCAGTCTAGAAAATATACCACAGTTTTGTATGGAGAAAGATGTTATTGCTATGCTTTTGTACCATTTGGCCTTAATGTATCAGTTGCAGAATTCATCCAGGCATTGGATTTTGTTCTAGGAAAAGAACTGTTAAGCAAACTAATCCTTTATGTTGATGACATACTTGTAACAGGAAAGAGCCGGGAAGAATATATACATTTGTCGGGTGAAATGTGTTACAGATTGAGATAGGGAGGGATGTCATTAAAACTAGATAACTGCAAATTTGGAGTTAGACAGCTCAAATTTTTAGGCCATACCATCTAAGGAGAAGGTATCTTGCCCGATGAAGAAAAACTTGAAGCCATTGCAAAATTTCCTGCACCCAAGAATAAGAAACAAATTAAATCATTCCATGGAATTTGTGGCTATTACCAGAAGTTTGCCAGCAATCAAGCTTTAAATGCACCTTGTTTGAACAACTTGGGTACGGGACAAGGATTGTCAGGAAGCATTCGACAACATCAAGAAACAGATGTGCAATACTAAAATGTTATACAGACCTGATCTTACAGAGCCATTTTGAATTATGACCGACAGCAGTGACTACGGAATGGAAACTCATTTGTTCCAAGAAAAGATTGTAGATGGTAAGATGGTGCATAGATCAATAGCTTTTGTAAAAACATGAGAAGTTATATACTGTCACCAAAAAAGAATTGTTAGCAGTCTATTGGGCTTTCACCAAGTTCAAGAATTACTTATCAGGACATCAAGTAGTAGTATACACAGACCATAAGGCTTTACAAGAGTGTACTTTGCATCACAGCAGGATAACCAGGTGAGTACTATTCCTCCAGCAGTTCAACTATACAGTAAAGTATATAAAAGGTGAAGAAAATCTAATTGCTGATTCTCTATCAAGATTGCCAATGGGGGAGAAGGTGAAAATAAGTGATGGATGTGAAAGGGAATTTCAAATTATGTATCTAAAAGGAGTGAAAGATGAGAATGAAATCAGGAGAATTTGTAATGACATCCGTAGATATCAGAACCATGATTCCAACTGTGAGTTAGTTAAAAGTTATCTGGGTAAGAGAGGATGTGAAAAAGCAGAACAGTATTACAATGTGCACAGGGGTATACCTTTCAAAAGATACAGTGGAGACAGTGATGCTTGGAGATTGTGTTGGCCAGAGCAGTATGCTGAAGTTTTGATAAAGTATGTACATGAGAGTTTCGGACATTGTGGGACACTGAAATGTGTCCAAAAGATTCAAGAAAATGTATACTATTCCTCCAGCAGTTCAACTATACAGTAAAGTATATAAAAGGTGAAGAAAATCTAATTGCTGATTCTCTATCAAGATTGCCAATGGGGGAGAAGGTGAAAATAAGTGATGGATGTGAAAGGGAATTTCAAATTATGTATCTAAAAGGAGTGAAAGATGAGAATGAAATCAGGAGAATTTGTAATGACATCCGTAGATATCAGAACCATGATTCCAACTGTGAGTTAGTTAAAAGTTATCTGGGTAAGAGAGGATGTGAAAAAGTAGAACAGTATTACAATGTGCACAAGGGTATACCTTTCAAAAGATACAGTGCAGACAGTGATGCTTGGAGATTGTGTTGGCCAGAGCAGTATGCTGAAGTTTTGATAAAGTATGTACATGAGAGTTCGGACATTGTGGGACACTGAAATGTGTCCAAAAGATTCAAGAAAATGTATACTTTTACAATATTGCGAGGAGAGTGAGAAAGCAATTAGCTTTATGTGACAGATGCCAGAGGGTAAATGTTAGTAATCAAATCTGCAAAGGATATATGCAAAACATCTTGCCAAAAGAACAACAACAGCTTGTAGCAGTTGATCTATATGGATCATTGCCTAAGGCTGTTGGAGGATTTTGTTACATATTTGTCATGGTGGATCTTTTTTCAAAATTCATTAAACTATATCTGTTGAAGAAAGCAACAATTGAGAACATCGTTTTGAAAATTAGAAGGGACTATTTCACAAAGGTAGGAAAACCGAAGAGCATACTTTCTGACAACTGAGTACAATTTACTTCTAAACCTTGGAAAACATTTGTTGAGGATGAGAACACAAATCATAGTCAGATATCTGCTTACACACGTCAAGCAATCCAGCTGAATGTTACATGAGAGAAATAGGGAGATTATTTAGAACTTATTGCAACAAAAATCATGTAAGTTGGATAGAGTATGTAGACAGATTTGAAGATATACTGAACAGCTTACAACATTCATCTACTGGGTTCTGCCCATATTTAATAATGAATCATGAGAAACCACCAAGTCTGATCAATGACTTAAATTGAATTCCCAGCATGTAAGGCTATGAGTCCACAGGAAAGAGAAGAAACAGTCAAGAAAGTAATGGAACAACAGGGGAAACTGAGAAAAAACAAACATGATAAAAGTTGAAACTTACAAATTTTAAAATCGATGATCTGGTCCTGGTGAAAACACATGAAAAATCCAAGGCTATAAGTAATGAATTAAAGAAATTATTTGGCACCTATATTGGTCCATTCAAAATTCAGTCTATGCCACACCAAAATGCATACGGGTTAGTGTATCCAAAGTCTGGAAGGTTATTTGGTCTATGTAACGTAACTGAACTGAAATCCTACAAGCATGTGTCAAACACCAAGAAAAAATAAGATGATGTAACAGCCCTCAAGAGGACACATCTTTGTGTCAAGTGTGTGGTGAGCACTAGGTCTCTGAGCTATGTAGCATTCTATTTTCTTCTTTTCTGTTTTGGATGCTACATCTTTTAATGAAGTTATCTCTTGCTGAAAATACTATCCATTCTCTGTAGTATAAGATTTCTGTATGAAATATGACTATTCAGTGACATGATTTGAGGAATAATTTGAACATGTAAACTGTGTACTAAATTTGACTTTCCAACAATAGTGATTGACCAATTATTGTAGTTATACTCTGTAGAGCATGTATTTGATTTGTGGGTGTTTCTTTGAGAATTACAGGTATGGTCATGATTTAATGAATTTGCTAATGAGATGAACAAATGGACAATGGCAAAGATGTACATGTGTTACTAAATGGACAAGTTGCACTGAGACAAAAGACATTCTGTGAAAAATTTGTTATTACAAGATGGTGTGCTGATGAGCAGTCTGTGAGTTTTCTTGATATGATAAAGAGTTAAATGAGATCTGGAGGGTCAAATATACTGTATAGTGGAATATACTGAAAAATTAATCAAAAAGAAAGGATACATATATAATTCATTTTTGGTTCATTGACTTTAATCTGTGTACAGCAGAATCTTAAAAGTTTAGAGATGCTTAATTTTGTGTGATTTTGTTTGTAAATATGCTAATAGTATAGGGTAATATGTGAATGCTTTTGATATATTCATACCTGATGTGAGCTTAATTGTAACCTACATGAATACCTTGAATAATGAGTTCATCCCAGTTCCTACCTAGAGAGTTGTACACAAGGTCCCTACCTGACCCAGAAGTGAAAATTTAAAAAAAACTGTGAAACTAATAGTTGACTGTGCTATTGCAGCATACAGACTGCCAGAAAAATAGGGGTTGCAGTCACAAGATGGACAGCACAAAAGGACTGAGGATTGCAAGCTGCCAATTCCTTAAGATGTGCAGTGTGAACTAGTGACTGGAGTGACAGCCAAGAAAAGAATTTTTTTGATTTTTTGGATTGCTTGTATGTATTTAGCAGCCATTCAAACAAGTAATACTTTTAAGAGTGGCTGGGGGGTGTATAACAGTACAGCCTCCCCCAGGACTCATTGAAATGTCCGATACCACCTTTTTTTTATATGCATCCGGATAGTTATCAGACAATTCAGTGCTTCCTAAGGCCTTGTATGTGTGTCTACATATATATCATTCTGTCTTATATAATAAAAAACTAGATATTCATTGCGAAGACATGTAGAATGTTCTAGAAGGACGTGCATTGTTGTAATTATTGGTGGATTGTTGTCATTGATAAAATTATGTACATATAATAAATTAATTAACTAATCCAGAAATTGAAGTAACAAGTCCTTAGAAATAAATAGCTAGAGACTGCAGGGATGTTAGCATAAAAATCTATGCTTTTAATTAACAAAATTGTAATCTAAAAATCCAGTAACCTTAGACCTCACTATCTTGAGAAACAGCTTAAATGTTATTACCAAATGATGTATTTTCATTTCTTATTTATTTTTATGTCATCCTCTGTAATTAACATTCTTTTTAACTACATTTCTAATTAACTTTCCAATTCTTTACATCTCACAGTTTTCCAACTTCCAAAATTTGAGGTCTTATTTGTATGTTCTATGTATTTAATTGGACAAAGCATGAGCTCTGTACTACCATTCTTATTTGTATGTTCTATGTATTTAATTGGATAAAGCATGAGCTCTGTACTACCATTACATGTTAGTAACCAAATACAAGCTGTAATTAATTATGTATCCAAAATTAATATGAGAGACACTATTGTAATTAAAGTTCAGAATGATTTTCTTATGGAAAACTAAAGATATTACTACAAATGAGTGTCATTGAATATTGTATTTTACACGTTATTTGGCTGTAATATCAGTTTCTTTACATTTTGTAAATTTTAATTGTACCATCAAAATTGTATAAAATTAATAATGCTTTGTTTTGGAAGCTATTGTTAAAATTCTGTATAAAGCAATGCAGCAAGGCTATGAGTTAGTTGTTGAGTTGTCGTGTTGTCAGTCAGGTTTAAAGTTACTTTTGGAAGTCAAAGAGATCAGTGTAATCAGTCAAGTCTGTCCATGTTTTGTTTACTTGATGAGTGTGCAGTTCGGATGTTAATTAATGTGAATACAGTTTATGAAGCTTGAAAATTTCCCATTCATTAATCAATGGACCGCAGAAGAAACTTAAGTAACATTCAACATGAATCATTACAAGTCGTTAGTCGAACATTTTTCTTCTTCTTCTTCTTCTTCTTCTCCTTCTCCTCCTCCTCCTCCTCCTCCTTTTTTCCCTGTCACAAAAATACCTCCCCTCCCCCTTTGTACAAGAGAATGTCATTATGGCTCCTCTCATTCTTGTTGAAACCTCACTACCCAAAGTACTGAAAATCATACAGAAAAGTTTATTAGGGATAATGGCAAGGGAACAAGATCCTATGTCTAAGCTGGCTAGCAGGAGACGTTATGAATCCTTGCATTTTTGATGAAACCAAATCAGCAGTATGCTGAAAAGAATAGTATGCCTGATGCATCTGCCTAGTTTCCATGTTCCAGTATTCATTCTTGATGACGTTCTATGCTCAAGTGGATGAATTATTTTTGAGTGGTGTTTACAAAGCTATTAAGTTTTAACAATTTTGTAAATATTTTGTAAGGGAAATTGTAGTAATTATTTTATATAGGGTGATTTGACATAACAGCCTATGCTCTGTATTGTATGTATTGCAATACTTGTATAGGTTCATTGTCATATCTTTCACTATTGAAACCATTTGGAAGTTCAGTACTTATATAATATTACATGTATATTATTGAAAGTAGGAAGAAGACATGAGTGTCCACGTGAAGATTCTTAATCATAAAACCAGAACCACTTTTTGGTATTGTAAAGGGGAAGAACAGCAGTCACTGGTCTCTACGAATGACCAATATACTCATCCTCAGTCCCATTGAGTAAGCCCTTCCAAAGTTGCGGTCACAAGGTGCAGAGTGATATTGATATCAGTTTTTGAAGTCTGTTAACTCTTCTTAAGTTGCAATTAACTGTAGTCTAATTTTTCCTTTCTTACCTCCATTTTTGGGGTATCAGTGTTCTCTTGTCTGACCATCATTCATATTTAGCATGACGTCTGCCTTTCAGAAAGTGAATGATTGAGACCAGTTTTCTCTTTCTCAAAATACAGTCACAATAAACTGTGTTTTCTGATCTATGAATTCTGTGTCAAAATATGGTGGAAAATAAGTAGATCAAAGTAGTGACTTCTCAAGCAAGATTCCAGGTATTCACTCGTGTTGTTGTTTCTATAGAAATGACAACTTTGCTGAACACTCAGAAGTAAGCCATTAGATTAAGTTATTTGTACTTATGGTTGAGAAAATGTTGGTACCCCAAAATGGATCAGGGTTACGCTACACATCAGAGGCTGACCAGGCAGCTGACTATGTATTGAGTGCACATGAGGGTATTTTATATATGAGAGAATATTTTAGATGAGGCCTCTAACAGCCCCAGAAATATTAGCGCCAAAGAAATGACCCTCATAATGAGACTATTAAAATCCTAGTTATCAACTGCCAGATCATTTATGACATAGTTCAACAGTCTGACCCATTCCTAAACTGCTGCGGAGGTCATGTTAGGTACAGGAAGCTGGTTAAAGTCTGTTATTGACAACAGTGAGTTTTTTTGGAAATCTAAGTGTATATTGAAAGCATAAACTAATGGGAAATAGAAGTGGTGTATTAACAGCAGTAGAAAATAATCTCAAATCTGCTAACATAGATACTGATGGTGCATGCGAGGTTGTTTGAGCAACACTTAAAGAGTCAAGATTGGGCATATACCTACACAGGTTTTTAAGTCCTCCTATTGACCATAAACTCAAGCCTAAATATAAACAAAAATGTTAGATAAAATCTCAGCTCACTAATAAAGATGTTCACCAATCATACTGACATCATTTGGGGTGAATTAAACATTCAACAAACAATTAAGATAATTACAGTTTTGTGAGTTGTGGAAATGAAAAGATGTCCTGCAAATACATACTAAGTAGAAGATGTAGCTCAGAATCTGACTCATAATAAAAATATATTATCTCTACTGTCAACACATATAAACCTGACATCTTTGAGGATATCTGCAATGAGACTAGTATTAGTGTCCATGAAATAGTTGTATCGAAAATGGTGACCAAAGTACAAAACACAACTAAAACATGTAGAAGGAGTCACTTTTTGAGTGATCGTAGTAGGAAAGTTCTGATGGAATGTAAATACTTCAGGAGTAAAGGAGACTACTCAAAAGAAGGAGAACCATTGAGTTATTAACAGGGACACACTAAACAGCTTTCAGAATAAATGCCTTCTTGACCTAAAATATGAACAGAAAACACACACACACACACACACACACACACACACACACACACACACACAAACGCCTGAGCCCTTCAATGAGCCACCTTCAAGCTATCTCTCTACTGTTCCCAATCTCGAACAGTGTACAGGAAAAACAAGCACTTACATTTTTCTGTGCATGCCCTGATTTCTCTTATTTTATTGTGATGGTCATCTCTCTCTATGTAAGTGGGTGCCAACAGAATGTTTTCACAGTTGGAGGAAAAAATTGGTGATAGAAATTTCATGAGAAGATCCCATCACAATGAAAAACGCCTTTCTTTTAATGATAGCCACTCCAATTCACATATCATGTCTGTGGCACTATTTCCCCTACTTCATGATAATACAAAACGAGCTGCCCTTCTTTGTAATTTTTTGATGTCATCCGTCAGTCCCATCTGATGTGGATCCCACACTGCACAGCAATACTCCAGAATAGGGTGGACAAGTGTGGTGTAAGCAGTCTCTTTAGTAGATCTGTTGCACCTTCTAAGTGTTCTGCCAATGAATCACAACATTTGGTTTGCTCTGCCCACAACATTATCTATGTGATCGTTCCAATTTAGGGTATTTGTAATTGTAATCCCTATGTATTTAGTTGAGTTTACAGCATTCACATTTGTGTGACTTGTCGCGTAATCGAAATTTAGTGGAATCCTTTTAGTACTCATATGAATAACTTCACACTTTTCTTTATTCAGGATCAATTGCCACTTTTCACATCATACAGATATCTTATCTAAATCATTTTGCAATTCGTTTTGGTCGTCTGATGACTTTACAAGACGGTAAATGACACCACCATCTGCAAACAATCTAAGACAGCTACTGAGATTGTCTTCTATGTCATTAGTATAGATCAGGAACAATAGAGGGCCTATAACACTTCCTTGTGGAATACCAGATATTATTTCTGTTTTACTCGATGACTTTCTGTCTATTACTATGAACTGTGACCTTTCTGACAGGGAATCATGAATCCAGTCGCGCAACCGAGGTGATATTCCATAGGTACGCAGTTTGGTTGGAAGACGCTTGTGAGAAACGGTGTCAAAAGCCTTCTGGAAATCTAAAAATATGGAGTCAATTTGACATCCCCTGTCGATAGCACTCATTATTTCATTGGTATAAAGGGCTAGTTTTGTCTCACAAGAACGATATTTTCTGAATCTATGCTGACTATGTGTCAATAAATCATTTTCTTCAAGGTACTTCATAATGTTTGAATACAGTATACGTTCCAAAACCCTACTGTAAATCAATGTTAGTGATATGGGCCTGTAATTCAATGGATTACTCCTACTTCCCTTTTTGGGTATTGGTATGACTTGAGCAATTTTCCAGTCTTTGGGTATGGATCTTTCTGTGAGCAAGTGGTTGTATATAATTGCTAAATATGGAGCTATTGCATCAGCATACTCTGAGAGGAACATGACTGGTATACAATCTGGACCAGAAGCCTTGCTTTTATTAAGTTATTTAAGCTGCTTTGTGACACCAAGCATATCTATTTCTATGTTTCTCATTTTGGCAGTTGTTCTTGATTTTACTTTGTCTTCTTTGGTGAAGGAGTTTTGGAAAATTGTGTTTAATAACTCTGCTTTGGTGGCACCGTTATCAGTGACTTCACCATTGTTATCATGCAGTGAAGGTATTGATTGCATCTTGCCACTGGTGTGCTTTATGTATGACCAGAATCTCTTTGGGTTTTCTGCCAGATTTCAAGACAGAGTTTCGTTGTGGAAGTTATTGAAAGCATCTTGCATTGAAGTACGCACTATATTTCGAACTTCTGCAAACTTTGCCAGTCTTGGGGATTTTGCATTCTTTTAAATTTTGCATGCTTTTTTTGCTGCTTCTGCAACAGCAATCTGACCCATTTTGTGTACCATGGGGGATCAGTACTATCACTTATTAATTTATGTGGTATATATCTCCCAATTGCTGTCAATACTATCTCTTTGAAATCATTCCACAACTTTTCTACGCTTACATGATCAGATCGGAAGGAGTGCAGACTGTCTCTTAAAATGGTGTTAAAAGCATTTTTATCAGCTTTTTTAAATAGATACACTTTGTGTTTCTTTTTTATGGTTGTAGGAGTTATGGTATTCAGCCTAGCAGCTACTGCCTTGTGGTCGCTAATCCCTGCATTTGTCACAATACTCACTATTTTTTCAGGATTATTTGTTGCTAAGAGGTCAAGTATGCTTTCGCAACCATTTACGCTTCAAGTGGGCTCATGAACTAATTGTTCACAATAGTTTTCTGAGAAAGCATTCAGTACAATTTTGGTTGACATTTTATGTCTGCCTCTGGCTTTAAATGTATAATTGTTCCAGTGTATTGAGGGTAGATTCAAGTCACCACCGACTATAGTTGTATAAGTGGGGTACCTATTTGAAATGAGACTCAAGTTTTCTTCGAACTGTTCAGCAACTATATCCTCCGAGTCAGGAGGTCGGTAAAATGACCCAATTAATAGTTTAGTTCGACTGTCAAGTATAACTTCTACCTATACTATTTCGCAGGAACTATCTACTTCAATTTCACTACAAGGCAAACTACTTCTGACAGCAATAAATACTCCATCACCAATTGTATTTAATCTATCCTTTCTGAACACTGTTAGATCATTTGAAAAACTTTCTGCTGAACTTATTTCCAGTTTTAGCCAGCTTTCTGTACCTATAACTATTTGAGCTTCAATGCTTTCTATTAGGGCTTGGAGCTCTGGTTCTTTCCCAACACAGCTACTACAATTTACAACTACAATACCGTTCCTTTCTACAACTAACTTACTGTGCTTTATCTGCCCCCTTTTAGACAGATGCCCTTTCTGTGGTTTCCTGAGGCCCTCTAACTGAAAAACCGTCCAGTCTCTTCCACACAGCCCCCACCACCCATGCAGCTGCTTCCTGTGGGTAGTGGACTCCTGACCTATTAAGCTGGACCCGGAATCCCACCACCCAATGGTGCAAGTCAAGGAATCTGCAGCCTACACAGTCACACAACTGCCTGAGCCTCTGATTCCGACCCTCCACTCAGCTCTGCACCCAATGACCACAGTTGGTTCTATTGACGATGCTGCAGATGGTGAGCTCCGTCTTAATTTCACAAGCAAGACTGGCACTTTTTACCACTTCCACTAGCCACCCAAAACCAGAGAGAATCTCCTTCGATCCAAAGTGACATACGTCAATGGTGCCGACATGAACCACCCTGTACTCTTCAAGGCATCCAGAAGCAGCCTTTCCACATCCATAATGACTCCCCCATGTATGCACGTGGACTGCAAACTGGCTTCCTTCCCCTCCTTGGCAGCCATGTTCCTGAGGGGCCCCATTATGTGTCTAATGTTGGAGCTCCCAACTACACTTGGGTATGGGAGTCAGATCCAGTGGAGAGTTGTGCACCATGAAGGTGACAAAATGGTTACTGGACAGAGGAAGGGTAAACTGTCGGGTTTAGGATGTGGGAGCAGTGGGTTAACGGAGATTCAGGCCAGGTGGGTTATGGGAATGAAGGATATGTTGTAAGTGATATCTCCCATCCTCATAGTTTATAAAAGCTGGTGGTGGAGGAAAGTAACAGGATGGCAAAGGTTTTGAAGCAGCTACTGGATCAAGCATGTTGTGCATGGCTGATTGCTGTGCCACTGGGTGGTCAGTTTTGGTTGATTGGTACTGACATAAAAAGCTGTGCAGTGGCTGCAGCAGAATTGATACTTGACATGACTGCTTTCACAGGTGACTCTGCCTCTGACGGGGATAGGATACGCTGGTGACAGAGCTGGTGTAGGAAGTGCTGGGTCAGTGGATTGGGCAGGTCTTGCAACCAGGTCTTTCACAGGGATATATGTGAGCCTTGTAGTAAGGAGTTAGGAGTGGAGTGGCATAGGGATGTACCAGTATGTTGTGTAGGTTGGGTGAGCAATTGAGTACCACTTTAGGAGGGGTGGGAAGGATTTTGGCCAGGTCTTCATTCATTTCAGGACATGATGATAGATAACCAAAAACCTGGCATAGGCAGCTATTCCAGTCCAGGGTGATATTGGGGACGAGAGAGGCACTCCTTTGTAGCTGATTCTTGGGGGTGGTGGGAAGACTAGGGATGTGTGAGGATATGACACAGGGATTATGTTCACAGTCAACATTTGGTGGGTAGCGCCTGTCTGAGAGTACCCTTATTAGACTTCATATTTGATGATGGAGTTCTTGTCACTGCAGATATGCCATCCATTGGTGGCTAGGCTGTATTGCTATCCCTACATCCTTCAGGCCCCAAACCTAATACCTCATTCCTGATCCACCTTACCAATTGCATACTGAACTGACACACTGCTTCTCTTTTGAGGGGAAGGTATATAAACAGATTTCCAGCACAGCCATGGGCATCTGCGTGCAATCCTTCATGGCTAGCCTTTATATGGTCCATATGGAGAAAACCTTAGCCTGTCAAAATCCTAAATCCCTTGTCTGTTTCAGGTTGACTGAAGTTCTCTTCATTATTTGGACTCATGGCCAAGAAACCTTGCCCTCATTCCCTCACAATTTCAACACCTTCTTTCCCATCCATTTCATCGAGCATTCACAACCCAGCGTGTCACCTTCCCGGACATTGAATTCCAGCTCCATGATGGCTCCATATTAAACCCACCAACAACCAACATTATCTACATTTTGACAGCTGTCATCCCTTCCACACCAAAAAATCTCTCCCACCCATCCTGGTGACCTGTGGACAGTATATTTGCAGTGACAAGAACTCCATTATACAGTATCCTGAATATTTCACAGATGGGCACTCCCCAACCCCCCTTCCCTCTCAAACCTACTCCATAAATATGTTTCTCATGCCATATCCTCAAACACCCCTAGTCCTCCCATCACCCCCAACAGTCTGCTATGGAGGAGTGCCCCCCTTATCACCCAGTACCATTATGGACTGAAATGAATGAACCATATCCTTTTCCAGGGCTTTGATTATCTATCATTGTGCCATGGAATCATGGGCATCCTACCCAAGATCCTTCCCACTTCTACTCAACTGGTACTCAGTCACCCACCCAACCAACAGAATGTCCCAGTCCATCCCTATGCCAGTTCCACTCCAAACACCTTGCCATAGGGATCATATCCCTGTGAAATACCCAGGTGGAATACCTACCAATCCACTAACCCAGCACTTCCTACAACAGACCTCTCACTGGCTTATTCTTACTCATCAGAGACAGAGCCACCTGCTGAAAGCAGCCATCTTATATATCAACTCTGCTGCAGTCAGTGCATAGCCTTTTATGCCAGTATGACAACCAGCCAAACAACCAAAGTTGACACTCAGAGCCACAACATGCAGCTGGCACAACATGCTCAGTTTCAATGGCTGCTTCACAACATGGGCCATCTTGATCCTACCCTCCATCACCAGTTTTTCTGAACTATGCAGAAGCGCATCTTTCACTCCCAAAATCCTCCTGGCCTGTCTCCATTAACCCACTGCTCACACCCTCCACTCAACAGTATTCCCTCCTGCCCAATTTATCTCTCCATCTCACCTTCACCACACACCACTCCCCATTGGCTCTGACACTCCCCTCTCTCCTGCACTCTTGCCAACAAACCTGCTGCCTCTGAGTGGCTAGCAGCCCAACCCTAATCCCTCTTCCTGCATCCCTCTGCTTCCACCCACCTCACCCAATACAAACTCCAATTTGCTCTAGTCCACTTGGCAAACTGCAATTGTGGCATTGTGGATCCAGCCAGCACTATATATGAGCACAGACATGTGTGTGTGTGTGTGTGTGTGTGTGTGTGTGTGTGCGTGCACATGTGCATGCATGTGCACATGTGTAACTCTAGCTCAAGAAAGGATTTATTCCAAGCTAGTAAGTTTTCTTTCTTTTTTTGTGCCCTTGTCGACAACTCAATACTACTGCTTCTTGGCGAGTGCTCTTATTTACACCCAAAGCATTTACTATTTCAGTGAACTACATGAAGATGTGGTAGGGTCATATCTCAAGGAGGAACATAAAACAGTTATCTCTGTTAAAGTAAATAGATCAGAACTGTGTTTCCTCTCTTCTGCTATGGTGGTGCTTGGTTCAATGTTGTGAATTTCTTGGCTCCTAAGAGCTTATTTTGTTTTCCATGTTTTTACTCTTTGGAGTTTTAGTTGTTGTTGTGAGTCATCTTTTAGATATTAAAGAAAGAAGATCACTATTCATTAAAGTGTTGAGTTGTTGCTATAAAATTATATCCTTAGTTCATCCACAACAGGTTATGGGCCGAGGTTTGAGCACTTCAGACTCTGAGAATTATAGTAGTCATTCGTGAGACTATTTTTCCATTTACTAAGATATTCGTGAGACTTCAAAATTTTTGGAATGGCAGACACAGCGCTTCAGTTGAGTGAGGATATTAGTCGTACAAACATTCACAAACTTTCAAGTGAAGATCAGTGGGAAACATGGAAATGGCAGATTCAACTTTGTTTAGAGGAATATTCTCTTTATTTGATTAGAGATGGTGCATGTCAGTGTCCATCATTAGCAGAAGGAGAAGAACGGTCTTACATGTATCAGCACTGACAATGGGACAACGCTCGGGCAGCTCGTATCATTGGAACGGCGCTTGATGAGGAAACTGTTATTTAAGTAAGAAACAAGACTGACACAAAAGAAATTTGGATTACCCTTATGTCAGTATATGAACAATCTTCATTGATCCATTATGGATCATGGGATGACGGCTGGCATGAACTTCTTGATCCATTAATTTACCTACAGCCATATGTATTGCAGAAATTTATTTTATTTTATCAACTTCTATGTGCTACCAGTTTTGGCATTACATTGATGTTTCCAAACCGCCTAAGTCTGTGTCGCCTGGCCACCAAGAGCTGTTGCAGGATGATTTGATTCACGGATCCAGTTATATGGCTCCTTCCATGTATAGTGATTTTATTACCATGACGAGTGGGGCCTGAAGATGGCATCAATGTAATTCCGAAACTGGTAGCACATAGAAGTTGATAAAATAAAATAAATTTCTACAATACATACGGCTGTTGGAAAATTATTGCATCAAGAAGCATATGAACAAGCTTCAGTGCAGCCTCTATATACTGAATATCAGTGTTACAGGTCAACCTGGTATAATGTTCCTGAACCTGAGCAGATAACGCAGCTTCTAATTGAGAATTTGCATTTGATTGAGAATTCGCTAGCTACACAGGCACCTGGTGCTTTCTACGCAAAATCAAAAACAGAAGAAATTTACAACAGATGGGTGTAAGTCAAAGAAGATAGAAAGTTGTACCTTTCTGTATTGCAAGAAAGCTGGACATATTATCGCAAACTACTGGAAGCACATGGCCACAGAAGAAGCGAAGGTGACAGCAATAATAATTCAAGTTCCAGTTTAAAAGGGAGCAACAAACCAAATACATTTCTAGCCACTTGCTTGTTGTCTCATCTTAATTTTGATGGTGCAGATTCTTGGATTTTGGACTCTGGCATTTCACTGCATTCGAAAAGTTTCCGATTCCACAACATGTGCAGACAGTTGGCAAAGAAGTTATTTTTGCACATGGGACTGGCAGTATTCATATTGAAAAATTCATAAACAAAAGGTTGACACCTGCTTTGTTTGAAAATGTCTGGTATGTACCTGATGTCAGACACCAACTTTTCTCTGTCTGTCAAGCTACACAACATGGAACAAAGGTGTTCTCATTGGGCGATGTAGTGAAATAGTTACAGCAGGAAGACTAGTTGGTTCAGCATAAATTATGAACATGTGAGTTTGTCCTCCGGGTTCACAAGTAATGATGAACCTAGCAACTTTAGAAGAACAACTACAATGTTGGCATGAGAGACTCGGACATCAAGATAAACATCATGTACAAGATGTACTCTCTCATTTCAGAATATCAGTTAAGTGCCCTGATACCACATCATTTTGTGATGGATGTGTTCTTGGCAAATCCCACTGTAAACCATTTAGCCATTTCACAGATCGTCCACAAACTATCAGTGAGTCGATCAATGAAGACATTAAGGGATCCATGTCTATTGACTCTATAAATTGTTTTTGTTACTATGTGATTTTAACAGACGATTTTTCTCATTTCATTTGGATATATTTCATGTGAAATAAATCTGAATTTGCCTAACAATTTGAAAACATATTTGAAGGAGTGTGATGCTATTGGTCAAAAGGTAAAAGTATTTGGGTCTGACAGTGGAGGAGAGTTTAATTGTAATGTGGTAGCTGCTGTTCTACAAGACTGTGGTATTATTGAGTTTTGTCTTATGTGTCCAGACGTTCATGAGAAAGATGGTGTTGCTCAACAAGCAAATCGAAATATAGTTGAATTAGCTTGCTCAATGTTAACATCTAGCAAGTTACTTAAATCATTTTGGGCTTGTGCGTGTGACACAACCATTCTTCTACTCAATCATATTGGGAAGTCAAGTGTTGAAGGCAAAACACCTTTTAAATTGTGGACTGGCAAAGCGTTTAACAGTTTTAACTGTCTACAAATTTTTGGATCAAAGTGCTATGTTTATTTGCCAAAGAAATTTCATTCTAAGTTTGATGAAAAGGGTATATCTAGTCATTTCATTGGCTATGTGAATGACAAAGATGGTTACAAAATGTGGATTCCATCAAAACATCGTGTGATGAAATCACACAGTGTTGATTTTCAACCAGAAAAGCTATGTACAACCACAAATTCAATTGAATTGGAATTTAATTCCATACCTGAAGAAATAGGAGAGAAAGTTGAATCTACTGTTGATCAAATTGAAACTAGTGACCAAGAATAGTTGAATGAGTTACCAAATTGATGTCCAGTTCGTGAAATACATCCCCCAGTAAAATTTAGTGACTACAAATTAGGATACCATCCGCACCACTCTCAAGAAGCAAATGCATTAGTTTGTCTGACAAAAGCAATCCATGAAGAGCTTGCATGAACCAACTTCAACAAAGCTATGAAAAGTAGTAATTCCAATGAATGGTTTAATGCGATGAAAGAAGAAATGAAGGCATTTGAAGAAAATGATATTTGGGATTTAGTAGAACTGCCTAAAGGAAAATGTGTTATCGATAATCAATGGGTGCTTCATATTAAATATAAGCCTGATGGATCAACTGATTGATACCATGCTCACTTGGTTGTGCATGGTATGTTTCAATGTGCCAAATCTGATTATGATGAAACGTTTAGCCCAGTTGCTCGTTATGATGCAATTTGTGTTGTAATAGTAATTGCAGCTAAAGAAAATTTGAGACTTGCTCAGTTTGATGTTGGAACTGCATTTTTATTTGGTGACTTGGATATAGAAATATACATGACTCAACCAGAAGGTTTCATGACAGGTCAGATTATGTTTGTCGATTCAGGAAATCATTGTACGGACTTAAGAAATCACCTCGTTGCCGGAATAATAAGTTTCATTCATTCATGAGAAAAAGGGCTTTATTAGTCCAACAGCATATCCTTGCATTTACATTTGATAAAGCAAAACAGAAAAATTGCTGACTGCTATTAATGTCGATGACAGACTTATAACAGGAACAACTGAAAGTGCAGTGAATTCATTTTTAGATATGTTAATATAATTCAAAATAACAGAGGGATCCTTAGACTCATTTTTAGGTATGCAAATAGAGCAACAAGTGTCTGGCTTGTTTATTTCATAACGAGCATACAGAGAGAAGATTCTACATAATTTTAACATAGCTGATTCAAAACCAATAAAAATTCTGTGTGATAATGAACAATTAGACAGTGAATATAGCAATACCCTTAACAACAACATTCCTTATTGTTTGGCTCTGGGATAATTAATGTACATGGCATGCTCTACTTGCCCAGATCTCGCTTATGCTGTTTCAAAAGTTGCTCAATCTACGGCTAAACTCACTTCTTCTGACTGGAATGCTGTAAAATGTATTTTCAGATATCTTCGTGGTACTTCAGACTTAGGTCTCTTCTATACTTCGTCTGGTGGTAAACTTTGTACCTATGTTGATGCTGACTTTGCTGGAAACACTAAAACAAGACAATCAACAAATGGTTTTGTTTCCTCAGCATGTTATAGTCTTAGGTGCAGATTTCAATTTACCAGATATAGACTGTGACACTCAGATGTTTAGGATGTGTGGTAGGGACAGAGCATTGAATGACATTATACTGAGTGCAATATCTGAAAATTACCTCGAGCAATTAAACAGAGAACCGACTCATGGAGATAACATCTTGGGCCTACTGATAACAAACAGACCCAAACTTTTCGACTCTGTAATTGCAGAACAGGGAATCAGGGATCATAAGGCCATTGCAGACTCAAGTGGCAGACTCTGCAAGAGAGGCACTCTGCATCGGGGTGTAGCTTGCTGTCCAGGTTTCGAGAGGGTGTGTTTCTGGATGAAGTATCGAATATATTGCTTCCCCCTACTTATACCTTGTGAGGAGATCATGAATGTAAAATTAGAGAGGTTTGAGTGCGCACGGAGGCTTTCCAGCAGTCATTCTTCCCGCAAGTCATATGCTACTGGAACAGGAAAGGGAGGTAATGACAGTGGCACGTAAAGTGCCCTCCGCCACACACTGTTGGGTGGCTTGTGGAGTATAAATGTAGATGTAGATGTATATGTATGTGATCTCAACTGCAGAAACCAGTTGCACTATCCACCACTGAGTTTGTTGCTGCAAGTGAAGGAGCCAAGGGGTTAGTATGGCTCAACAGACTGCTGTTGGAGATCAGTGGAAAAAGAAACACGCCCGTATTGTTCACTGACAATGCAAGTGCCATTAAATTAGTGAGAAACACAGAGTTCCACAAACTTTCTAAGTATATGGAAGTACGGTATTATTTTGTGCGTGAACTCTATCAAAATGGGGATTTTAGTGTAGAATATGTGTGTTCTGAAAATCAACTTGGTGACATGTTTACAAATCCTTTAAAATCGAACAAATTTAAAGCAATGTGTACCAAGGTAGGACTCTGTACCTAATGTGTTTTGACCTCTTTTTCTTTCTTAGTTGTTCAGTGGTGTACCACAGTTTGATTTGGGGGGAGGAGTTAAAGTAAATAAATCAGAACTGTGTTTCCTCTCCTCTGCTACAGTGGTGCTTGGTTCTGTGTTGTGAATTTCTTTGCTCCTAAGTGTTTCTTTTGTTTTCCATGTTTTTACTCTTTGAAGTTTTTGTTGTTGCTGTGAGCCATTTTTAGATATATAAGGAAGAAGATCACTGTTCCTAAAAGTGTTGTGTTCTTGCTATAAAATTATATCCTAAGTTCATCCACAACAAGATCTTGACAAGAGTATGTACAGGAATCATAGCTAAAGTTTAAAAGAATAGTCGACCAAGCACAGAATGCATATGTATGTGGTAGAATAGTTCATGATGGAAGGTGTCCTTCACAGTATAAAGACTCTGTGAAGAAACTTTGTAAGAAATAGTGCCTACTACACACATATGTAGAACAAAGCATAGGGCTATAGATACAGAGATACTAAAACCAACATGTTTTGCTGTCAAAAGGACAATTCATGCAGTCTTCAGAGACTACAACAGAAGATTCTTGTTGAATGACCTCTCAAAAAAATCAAATAAATGCTGGTCATATGTGTAGACTGTTAGAGTACACATACTTGAGGATGTCTCAAGAACTGAACTGAAACTGAGAGTAGCAAACTAAAAGCATAAATGCTGAATTCTGTTTTCAAATATTTATTTGTGAAGGAAAACTCAGGAGTACTGCCAATGTTTACCTCTCACACCACAGCAAACATGACTAATATAGATGCTAATGTCAGCAGTATTCAGAAACATCTGAAATCACAAAAAATGGACAAGGCTCCAGGACCCTATTGAGTGCCTGCTAGATTCTATTTAGAAGTTTCATCTGCAGCTTAACTATAATATACCTCCAATTCCACAAAAAAGTGTGCCTAGTGACTGGAAGAAAGCACAGTTCACATGAACGTACAAGAGAGGTAGCAGTAGCCACCCCCAAAAATTGACATCCAGCGTCATCAAGATCCATCTCTCGTAGCATATTATACTATGTTCTGAGCTCAAATGTAATGAGGTATCTCAAACTGAATGACTTCCTTCATGCCAACCAGTGTGGATTCCAAAAACATCTGTCATGCAAACCCAACACACTTTTCTCATGTAATGTCCTGAAAAACACAAATTAAGGCAGTCAGGTGGATGCGGTATTATTTCTTTTTTATTTTTTTATTTTATTTCTGAGAAGCATTTTATTCAACATCACACCAGTGCTTATTAATGGTTGGTTGTTTTTGGGGAAGGAGACCAGACAGCGAGGTCATCGGTCTCATCGGGTTAGAGAAGGACGGGGAAGGAAGTCGGCCGTCCCTTTGAAAGGAACCATCCCGGCATTTGCCTGGAATGATTTAGGGAAAGTTCTGAGATGTAAAACTGTGTGCTTCACAAAAAGCAAAAACATAGTATTCCATCTCTGAGTGTCAGTGAGCCCCAGAATGACCCAGTCAACTGACACAAATAGCTGGATGTTAGAATTTGTGAGGAAATGAATCGGCATGTCTCAGTCATAGACAAAGAAAATAGCAGAGTTCAGTCAATTTATAGTATACTGGGAAAATACAGTAACTCTACAATGAAGATCAGTTGTAAAACACTCAGTGACCAGTTCTAGAATGCTGCTAGTTTGTAGGATCTGTACTAAGTAGGATCAATTGGGGATACTGAACATATGTAGAGTAGGGCAGCTTGAATGGTGGGTCACACCTTTGTTTGAGTCATGGAAGAGTGTCACAGAGATGCTGAGAAAACTGGACTGGCAAATGCTTGAAGATAGACATCAACTACCACATACAAAACTCCATATAAAATTTTGAGGAATATATTACCACCACGTACTGTGCATGTGCATAAAGGTTTGGCCAACAGGATGTATTAAGGAGTGGGTGGGTATCCAGTGTTTGGAAGATGGTTTCATGGTGTGAAATCAAAAATGCCAAAGTTCCCTACTAGAACTGAATCATGGCACAGTTTATTGTCTATCCTTAAGGAATACAGAAATGATGTCTGAAATTTTCCATGTAAGGTGTGGGTCTCAAGGCTGGAGAGCAGCAGAAGGAAGATCTGAATGGTCCAAGAGCTGGCTGAGAAGAGAGAGATTAAAAATTCACCCACCCATGCTCCTCAGCTCACACTCAATCCTCATGTGACTGATTCTGTTGCTGTGATTGGCTTCATCCTGTGCAGTTTGTTGTCTGACAGCATCAATGATGCTTAGTGGTGGCATTACCTTATCAGCACAAGTTCACATTTCCATCATGTGGACAGAGTGCAAAGTGCCTGGCATTTTGCTAACATCCAGTTTCAACCAGCCCATACCCTATTACAGATTAGAAAAAACGCTATGAGCTATTCATGAATGAGAATTTAAAGAAATAAGTCAGTTCATTATATTATGTGCCTCCCAACCTTGTACGCTCCTCCCCCTTCCACAGGAGCAGAGCATCCAAGTGATTGTTTTTTAAATTTGACATGCTCCCTTGGACAGGTGATATCTAATGGGACCTTATTTGTTAGCAAAGTTTCAGGAAAGTAGAAATTTCATTGTTTGCAACAGAAGTAATCCAAATAGTGTGTAAAACATTACTAAAAATGACAGTAATCATGTTGAGGATGGTTGTGGCTGTAGCTCAGGTTGACCTTTACAGTGGCAGCCTTGTAGCCAGTGTGGTGGTGGTGATGCAGCAGTGTGGTTGTGTGATGAGGACACTGACTATAGTGACAGAGTACTGGTGGTGAAAGTGACAGCACCAGCTGGCATGCCTGCGAGGCAGGCATGGGGGCCACGCCTCGCAGTTCCACAAGAGGTAGAACTGTAACAGCCTGTCATAGGGGCATATCAGATGAGCCTCGGGGGTATATTTCAGCATTGGAGTGGGAATTAAATCAGTTCAACAGTATTTTTGTGGTCAGTAGACCTTCTGGTAGCTAATTCCATTTGTTGCATAACAATAAAATAGCACCATGGTCAGATGTAAAAGTATTAGTAAATGCTAATATAATTACGATTCCCTTAATAGATACCATAATGAATCTTACTTCATCTAAATCACACATTATAGTGGGCACTGACATTAGTATAAGTGGGTACTGAGCTACAATATGTTTACTATTAACTGATTTTAAGAATCATAATGTATTAAGCTACAATTGGACTGAGCAATCATAAGTGCCATATTTCTAAGACTTACAACTAAGAGAGGGCCATGCATATGCAATGACATATTTTTTTAATTATCTCAGCACAGGTTAGGTGTGATATCCACCTGGTGGTTCCTGCTTAGTGACAACAGGTAGTGGCAATTTTAGCATTTTCAGTATCCTTTTTATATGCAATCCGTGTGGCTACTCCCAGTAGGGACAAAGTGAAAGAAAAAGATATTGTACTTGGTATGAAAAATTTGTTAGGATACTCGAGAAGAACTTGGCTGGTAACAGACTGGGGCTAAGTTTTTGCCAGGACCCTGGTTGTATTATGGAGTGTAGCATACTGATCTTTTGCTGTATTGCATGGGTGTTATACAACAAAATCTGCTGTGTCCTTGTTATTTCTAAAGTAGCACTGACATTCGTTATTTATGACTGACCATTAAATCATTCTGGACCAGTTTCCTAACCTCCTCATACAGTTGTGCTAACTAGAAGGCTACACTACGGATCTGCCTAGTGGTAGCAAGGAGATTGTCCTCTATGAGTGTAAGTCTCACATGTCAATGAATGAGGATGTCATGGTTTCCCATAGTTGATGAGGCATCCCAATGGATGGCTTCACTCCAACAGTCAGCATCTGCCTGATTGTGAGTACCAAGTATTGTCTTTAATAATGATCCTCCAGCATTAAGCCAAGTTCACTTAACATTGTGGGTTGGGACATCACAAAGGCTTAGTAGTTTTCTTGTGTGTTTGTGATTGCTAGTCTTACATATTACAGTGTATTTCCAGTTTGTTCAAATAATGGTTTGCAGGCTATGAGGTATTGGGTGATTTGTTGCAAGGCTACTTCTTCTTCTTTAAGCAACATAGGATTCACATCAGCTGCAATCACAATGTGCTGAGGGCTGGCAACAGAATGTCTGACTGTTCGAACAGGGTACCAGAGGATGAAGGGTGGTTCTCAAATGGTGGTGTGCCCACAACACTGATAAATAGAGCAAATACCATATTTACTTGATTAAAAGATAAGGTTTTTTCCCAAAATTGCCACTCAAAAAATATGGGGTCATATTTATTCGCAGCATTGGCCTTGCTCAAACTGTCATGTGACATTTGACTTGCACAGCGCTAGTGTAAGGAATACACAAGAAACTAAGAACAAGCCACCAGTACACTCTATTGCTCTGCTTAAAATTTGACAATTTTGTGAAATACAAGAGGACATAGCATTAAATTCCATCATCTTATAAGCACATGTTATATTTGTACAGGTTTTCAATAAAAATTCTTGTTCATGTATGGATACTTTGTACAAACTTTTATATTGTGCTTTTTAAGTGAAGGTAATACTGAAAGGTGAAAACATTGTCCTTCAAAAAACATTACTTGGTTCTGAATGCAAGACAATATTTCATTTAGTAATCAGAGACTGTAATGATTTCTATGTGGGTTGCAAATGAAAAATTCAGTTGTTGTCCATCTTAGAATAATGGATAAAAACATTACCACCTTTTAATCAGCTTTAGAAAAGATCATGACATTAATATAAAACAGGAAAGAAAACTAATCCCAAATTAAGTGTCTACAAAACAAAATAAATCATACTAAACTGACTGTAATTGTTATCATGAGAATAAATTACTGCGGCAAGATCTGTCTTGGATATAGCACCAACAATTGTCACTAGATCTTGGATTGGACAGAAGTTTAAGAATTAAATGTAATTGTGATTCCATTCTTTTATTTATGTATTAGTTGGTGTTGTTGCATATGACCTGCACCTAGATGATACTGCAACCTGTGTTTCACAGTTGCTCAAGCACAACACTATGGAAGGGTTGTAGGGGGAACAATGATACCAGCTTAGCTGAGAAGAGGGTTTTTGTGGGGAGTGGTGAGCAGGCAGCAAATTTTCTTGTGCTGCCAATGAAAGGAATCTATGCTGCATACCTTGGGGTTTTATTGATGTCTACCACATTTATAACCTGTTTCCTGCAGCAATATTCTCAATGTTCAGCATGAGATATGACAGGAATGAAAGAGGGTGTCAGCTGCAGATTCTATGCAGCTTGTGGGGTCGATACGTTGTATCGACCATGATTAACACCATCTTTTTACTCTGATTGCTGTGCTGAGCCTCCATGTTAGTTTTTAGTTCTGTTCTGTATTGTAAGCTGTGCACACATATATGACTTACTGCAAAATATATCTCTATGTGGAATTTAATGGGGATAGTTATTGCATTCAACCGATAATCATATCCCATTCCCATACTGGTGAGCCTGAAGTTTCTACATGTTCCGTGACTTTTGGGTCGGGTGTTGTAAATCAACAGGTTATGCACGCATTGCCATGGCTACCTCACCCAATCCTTTGTTCAAAGATTCGGAAGCACAACAACAAATCACCAGATGTCTTCATTCCTTCACCAACGACCAGTTCTACATTAATTCACAGTGATTCACGATCTCCAGCCACATTAACTTCAAACTTTGTCACTCTACAATGGTCAAGTGCTACATCCCTAACACAAACAGTGGACTTAGGTTTTGTGTTGCTGGACTGTGCTCATCAACATGTGAAGTGTGAAGTGAATAATATTCAGAACTGTGTACCTACTGATCAATCATATAATGCTCAAAGTGATCTACATTCGCATACATACTTTGACTCTCAACAGACGGCAACAACAGTTACTGTCGTGCCATGTGCAGCACCGCCATTATTGCAAAATGCACTCGGCCACTATCAACCGTGACCTGTTCCAGTTTTGCCTCATTGGCAAACTAATCAAGAACATTTTAGTGTGCACAGTTCTCCATGCTCACTTAAGAAGAACTTAAACTTTGGTCACACGAGTTACCAACACCCCCATCACACAGGCAGCCGCCCCTTGTGTTGATAAACATTCCCCCTCTCTCACATGACAACCACATGACGCGGCGGCCATCACTGTTCCCCGTGTGACGCTAATGCCTCCCTCACCCACGCCAGTTACCCAAGGCAAGTCTGACAACAGACAGTCGCTGCAAGTGCTGACCCGCTCTGTGTTGCGCACACAGCCGACCTCCACAAACAAGCACACGCCACGCTCACATAATAGGCATTTGACTTTCGTGCTGCCTTTTCCCATCTGCATTAATGGTTATGCCTTGTCGCGTCCCACTCATCCAAAAACTTCATGTCAGGACATTACTAAGTCTCGTGTGCAGTTCTCAGTTTCTCCCGTCACTGACAGAATGACACACAAGATAATTACCACTGCCAGCCCACCTATTTGGCACAGGGTTAGACGCCTAAACCCTGTTAAGTTGCGCGCAGCATGGCAGCAAATTAATGAACTTTTGGAGGCAGGTATTCGACAACCGTCGGACAGCAACTGGTCTTCACCAATCCACCTTGTCCCCAAACATGAAGTTTCTTTTCGAATGTGCCATGATTACAGATGCTTAAACACTCGTACTGTCATGGACAATTAACCCGAGCCAAACATAAACGATTTCACTCATATGTTATCGGGTGCCACAATCTTCGGTGTGATCGATTGTAAACGTGCCTACCATCAGATTCCTGTAGCGCCAGAAGACATTCCAAAGACGGCTATTATCATGCCGCTTGGTTTGTTCCAATATGGCATTCGGCCTGAAAAACGTGGCACAAACATGGCAACGATTCATTGCCTCAATCTTATGGCAGTTTGAGTTTTGTTTTGCATATCTGGATGACATACTCATTTTCAGCAACTTGGCTGAGTAACACAAAAATCATACATACAAGGTCCTCCAGACCTTGAACTCCAATGGTGTCAAGGTCAACAAGGACAAATCACAATTGAGCCAGTCCTCCGTCACAATTTTTGTGTTACACCATCTCCACAGATGGAATACAGCCTACCAGATTCCATGTGCAGGGCATCACGTCACTGCCACCTCTGGCTACTTACAAAGAACTCTGATGTTTCTTGGGTGCAATAAATTACTACCGTCAGCATCTGCCCGCTGGAGCCGCTTTGCAGGCCCCGCTGACAGACTCGCTTTCGGGCAAACAGACTTCAGGCCTTAAACCAGTTTGCTGGACTGAACCTATGCTGGAGGTCTTCAAGGCTCTAAAAACTTCCTTAGCTCATGCCGTGACACTTGCCCATCCCGACCTGTCGACCAAGTTGTTCATCACTATGGATGCCAGTGACATCACAGTGGGGGCAGTAATACAGCAACACAAGGGTGACATGGTTTCTCCCCTTCATTTCTTCTCTAAAAAACTGTCTACAGCTCAGAAGAAATATTCCGCTTTTGATAGGGAACTTCTGGCAGTCTATGAAGCCATCAAACACTTTTGCCCTGACGTCGAGGGCTGCTGTTTCTTCATCCTCACCAATCACAAACCACTTGCAGACGCTTTCTGCAATCCTCCTGATGACCCACCCCCTTGGTGTTTCTGCCACTTCAATTTAGTCTCTCAATTCACAATAGACGTTGGCTACATCAAAGGCACAGAAAACATCTCCACTGATTTTTTTCTCGCGGATCAATACTGTCTCATGCATCATCGACTTATCCAACCTGGCCATTCTCCGGGCCTCCGACGAGGAATCTCAAGCTCTCCTCATGGATCTTCAAACATCTCTTGTGTTTACCAAAGCCAAGTTCTCCAGAATTTTGGACGAGGTGTGGTACAATTCTTCTACCAGCACCCTGCGGCCATTGCTCCCGCCCACATTGCGCCAGCAAGCCTTCGATGCCTTGGATAATCTCGCTCATCCTGGCGTCCATTCCACTACATGGCTCGTATCTGAGCGTTTCACTTGAAAAAATATTAAATGGGACTGTCAGACCTGGGCACGCAGCTGCATCCCCTGTCAATGCAACAAAATTGGCCGCCACACCACCCCTCCACTAGGCAAGTCCGACATTCCGCAAGGACGATTTTGTCATATACATATCAACGTTATCGGTCCACTACCACCGTTGGAGGGCCACAGATATATTCTCTTCACAATTGACCACATGTCTTGCTGGGTTGAAGCTGTTCCTTTACCCAACATCACCGCTGAAACTGTGGCCAAGGGTTTTGTCTCCTCATGGATTGCCAGGTTTGGTTGCCCGACCACCATCACCACTGACCAAGCTTGGCAGTTTGAGTCTGCCCTGTTCACCATTTTATGCAACATCTGTGGCATTAAAAAAATTCATACAACAGCCTACCACCCACAAAGCAACAGGTTAGTGGAATGGTGTCACCGCACCCTCAAAACTGCCCTCAGGTGCCATGACTGCCTCTGGTCTGAGGTGCTTCCATGGATGTTACTTGGTCTCCATTCAACCTTTAAACCAGACTTACAGGGAACTATCTCTCAATTTGTTTTCGGGGAGAACCCAGTCATATCAGGGGATCTTATCCTGCCTCAAGCACACAAGGATTTCCCCCCTCCCCAGATTTCATTAGTTGCATGCGCACTCACTTCAAACATTCATGGCTACACTCATCTATCGGTCATTCCCTGCCAGACACTTATGTGCCAACCGCACTCAACACTTGCTCCCATGTTATGCTCAGGGATGATTCTGTTAGACAACCCCTGCAATCACCCTACCTCAGCCCCTTTAAAGTACTCCGGTGGCATGAGACAACATTCGGCATTATGATTAAAGATCATCCTCAAACTGTTTCATTGCACAGGCTCAAACCTGCTTTTGTGGACTCTGAAACCCCTCTGCCATCTCATTTGGACCCTCCTGATGACTTTCCTGCCACAGAGCCTGAAAATGCTTTGTCTCATCCCATGGCGCTGTTTTCTCCAACCCATGATTGGTCATCGCCGTTCACAGGTTTTCCAGGCACATCGCCATACACCTCCATGCAGATTTCACAGCCACTTCACTGTCTATGGAGACTTACTCTCCCACATTCAACCTGTGCTGCAATGTGCCACCACTTCTGCATGGACAATGTGTCAATCATCACCTTTGATGACCATGTGCTCATGCTCCTAACAGACACCGCGGCTTCGCTATCCAACGGGCAGTTAAATGTCAGTGTGGCGCATAGCCTGTCCCTCCCTCGTGAGTGTGATCTATCAGAAATCCATGCATTCATCTCGTCAGATGGCTCAATATGCATATGGGGTGGACATGCCTGCATTATGCTCCAGTCCGTTCACACGCCGAGTATGAGGTGGACCTGCTGCTAGTCGCTCCGCCTCTGCACTCTGCCTTGACCGAGATGGAAATCCCAGTCGTGCACCTGCTGACTCACACAACTACTACCGACGCTGACGCCCACATGACCTCCACTCAAGTCTCACGAGTGGTACTCCATACTGTGGGGGTGGGGGCTGTGTGGCGTCAATAGGTTGTATCAACCAAGATTAACACCATCTTTGGATTCTGATTGCTCTGCCGAGCCTCCATGTTAGTTTTCAGTTCTGTTCTGTATCACAAGCTGTGTACACATATATGACTTACTGTGAAATATATCTCTATGTGGAATTTAATGGGGATAGTTATTGCATTCGACTGATAATCGTATCCCGTTCCCATAAGCTAATGACAGAGCAGTGGGCAAGACATGTTTGGATGCAAGAAACATTGTAACATTTTCAAGTCAGTATAGAAGCTAAATCCAATATGTATTCAGCAAAAAACAGCTGTGTCCTCAGGTCCCACAACCTCAGAAATCATAATGTATTTAGAAGGAACACCCAAATATTTGTGACAACAAAGACAAAATTTTGACAGCTATGCTGTTGGATGATGGTGATGAGTAAAACTAGTGATGACCCAGATAGCAACAGACTTAGTAAGCAAAGAAGGTAGTGAAGATAAAAATAATATAAACCATTTCTTTTTGTTTATTCTATTCTTTCTTGCAATATCAAAATGGAGGCAGTCAATAAATGATGTAAATTTAGACTAGGTATAATCCTAACATTTTAGGCAGATATTTTGTCAGTAAAATAGGTTGTAGTTTCAGTAAGCCAGAATATGTTAAAAATAAATTTCTCTCAAGGAGCTTCTTAAAAAAGGGGGGTATCATATTATACTCAGGTAAACACCGCACCTCATTTTAGTAGTGAACACTGAACAGTTCAGTTGTCGGATTGGTGCATATGTTGTCAGTTTGGTGGGACATTGCTAATATAAATACTCCAGGCACAGCCACCTAAAAGTGCATTAACAGAATATGCTAAAAATATGAAAGGAAATTCCCATAAGTGGTTAATGTTAACAATAGAATGGTATGTTTCTCACAATACATGAAAAATGATTATCTCTGGTGTGTGATGCTAAGTAGTAGAGCTGCATGATGATAGACAGGTGTGATTGCATAGGCAATGACTACTCTGAATGGTCACAGGGCAGACACTGTCGGAAATATAGGTGGAAGAAGCAAGTCAGCATAATGCAGGGAGCATTGTCTTCCTGAAAATGCGTTTAGTCACTATAGGTAAGTACATGTGCAGTGGTGTTGTGAAAGGATGCCATGATCCAATCAGTTCTCGACTTCAGAAACAGTTCAGCAGAATTGGTGGTATTGCAGAGGGGTGCAGATATTTTGCCTGTAAACTGGTGGTTCATTTGATTTCAAGGAGTTTTTCAAAGTTTGTGTACATTGATGAAAATACACAAGTTACTGTTGGTTTAAGGGAACATAATAGAGTATAAGAGTTTGTGAAGAAGAAGAACAAACTGAAAATTAAAATATGAATGTTTGTGGTTACTCTAATGTAACAGTCATTATCATCTGCTTGAGCTCGTCTTGCCCTACATAGCCCGCATCAGGTTATCCATCATGTGACAAACTAGAGACAGATGTTCACAATGGGAAATGGTTTGTAAGCTGATCACTTCAGCACTAACTAAATCAGACAAAGAGAACTTTTCACAGAACACAGCATTGTGGGTTTACAAAAATGATATACACAAGAATATAAGAAATGGCATTTTGGAGAGAGATTACAATGAGGCAGGAGAACAGCAGTGGAAGTTTGGCTTCCAGATCACTTATGATTGACTGAAAATGGGTGTGTAGTGTGTTGTACATGTAAAAAGTAGTGTTTCTGTAAACATATAACCACATAAATCAATCTGGTGCCAGAAGGGACCAAAGCGTAGTGGCCTGTGGCAACAGTGCCTCATCATCTCATCAGTGACACACGGTAAATGAGATTCTCACTGCTATCTAACAAAATCACTTCCAAGGTATTGGGCTTGGAAAAAAATTGCAGGGACAGGAGACCCTGTTGAACTTGACTCTAGTCTGCCACTGTGAGGTAATATGAAAGGTGTAGCATAAGTGAGGGATGGCAACAGTGAAACTGTACCAATAGAGGGAATCCATGGGAAGGTACTTGACATAGTGACCGAAGTACATTTTGAATACAAGTAGATCATGTACCAGTGAACCATTGCCGAAGGCAATCTGCATCTACAACCATGTCCGTTAAGGCGAGACATAGAGCACAAAGTATACTAGCGAGCCCATATTGAGTCTTGCTGGTGTTATTGTAATGTAATAAATTTCAAGAGATGAAGGTGATATTGTAGATAGTTTCATAGACAGTGAACAGGAGTAAAGTTGCACATAATAGGGGTAGGAAACATTATGTTGTTATGTGTTAAATCGTGTGTAATTGGGCAGCTTTGTGTAACATGTACAAAGTAACATGATCGTGTCAGTGTTGCCAATGGCCTGAATAGCAATCAAGTTGAAGTTCTAGGAAGCATGTGTCAAAGGGTAGGGGAATGAATAAACCCTTGCACAAGGTGCAGATGATAGTTCAAATCAACAATAAAGTACCATGCTTGACACAAAAGTTAAAAGGTGCAGTGTGATATTGGTCTAAAAATGACTGTGTTCATGAAATGTAATAAATGTATTATGTAATATAAATGTAGTATATAATATAAAGCTTGCAGCAACAAGCACTTGTTAGTATGGCGGGAAAAGGCACAGAACAAAGAGAACAGTTACCACAGTGTTAACATAGCTGTTTGCATTGTGAGATGTGTGCATTGTGAGATGTGTGTGCATCTGTATAGAGGGTAAATCACCTAAAACTTGCACCACAAATATTACAGAAATGGAAAGTGCTGTTTTCACAGAATGGTTTGGTAGTCAGGAGCTTGTATTGTTAGCCAATAAACAGATTGTAATATTACTTAGAAAGTATATTTTTGTGCAAACATACACTATTTAAATGGAACAATGCCTATTGACATTAAAAAACTAAAAGTAGGATAAGTTACAATGTCAGTGGTGTTTGCAGTAGGATTCTAGTTGGAGTCATTTATGAGATATCGTATTTTGAAAAGTTCCCACAACGACAATTGTTTGTGCCATTCAACCTACGTAGTTCCCAGCTATGATGTTGTTATGTTTGCTTACAGTGTGCTTGTGTGTTCCTTGGGTGCACTGTGACTTGCTATTCAGTTAGTGCATGACAGTCAAGCAGTAGGTCATGAGTGGATGATGAGATGTACCAATGTAGAAAAAGCTGACATGTCCATGGAGAGTGTAGAAAGAATGCAGTTCATTCTTGTATGGCAAGAGATCCCAACAGACGTCAACCTTGGTTGCAATTATTTAACACCTAGACAACATAACAAAAGCAAGCAAGTGGTGACAGAAGGGAGGTGGTGGTGGGGAGGGGGATTAATGTTCTTGTTGCTGTTGTAGTTGATCTGCATTTTAGCTTCCATTCAATAGTATGAGAAGGTGCCATGAGTCAGGCAAGCATCTTATGCATTCTCCATCAACATAGGTTCAATTCCTGTCACATCTCTCCCCATCAAGAGCTGCATGGAAATGATTATGAGAATCATATTAACTTCTATACATGGGTATTAAGACAGGATACTCCAGATGTGTCACGTATCTTGTTTACTGATGAAGCCACATTTACCAGACATGGCCAGGAAAACTGTTGAAACATGCATCATTGGTCTGAAAATCCCCATTGGCTTCATCAGGTGGAACATCAGAGTCCATGGACTGTAATCATGTGTAAGATAGTGAAGCATCAGCTTATAGGACTGTTTTTCATAGATGGAACACTGAATGCACCTAAGTATCACACTCTCCCAGCAGACCGCCTTCCACAGATGCTAGAAGATGTTTCTCTGGTGTGTGTGTTAACTTGGGTTGTTCTTTAGTGTATGCAACCACAGGTATTTTACAAGTGTCAGTAAGTGAATTTTTCAAAATACGATATCTCGTAAGTGACTTGCACTAGAATCCTCCA
Organism: Schistocerca americana; assembly: GCF_021461395.2. NCBI lineage: Eukaryota > Metazoa > Arthropoda > Insecta > Orthoptera > Acrididae > Schistocerca > Schistocerca americana. The sequence continues at coordinate 922,657,159 of NC_060121.1, read as the reverse complement.
ACAAACACTGCTGACATTGTAATTTACTTTAGTACTTTCCATTTCTGCAATATTTGTGGCGCGGGTTTTAGGTGATTCACCCTTTACAGACAAAAGATAGAATCACAGATCATGGCATGAAGATGAAAATGAAGTAAATGCAACAAAGAACTAAGTGTCTCTATGGTCATCATTCACATTGTGCTATGTGCATGCCCCTGAAGGAGAATTATGGCAAAAGTGAACATATAATCACAGTTTTTGAGGTGTAACATAATTGAGTGATCTTCATATACCTGACCAGGAATGTGATCAGTGACAGTGGCCAGGGCAAATGGCTTGAAGTCATGACATTTAGGATAATTTATGGTGAGATCCCTAATGTTATGCAATGTTGCCCATACATCTACTAAATGATTGTTGATACTCAAGGTTATCAGTTAGCACATAATACTGATCACCTATCTAACTAGTTGTTTAAGATAACTTTCTTAGCCAGTGATAGATCCTCAGAGAATAGTTATGTGAACACTGTGGCAAGGGATGAGAGATAACTCTTAGCACTAGCTGAGAAACAGTGGTAGGACCAGTACTGTTGAAGTGACATTGTTAGCTGTGTGCTCTGTGACAAAAGAGGAAAAGTAGAACAGAAGCAAAGACATGGCTGCAGGATAAGGAATAAAAGGGTGGGTGTAAAAATCAACTGTGATGACCTGTGATTACAAACACCCACTAGGATTCCACTGGTAGACTGGATTAATGTATTTTTCAAACAACTTACGGGAATTCAGCCAGGCAATATTTACAGCGAGCACTGATATTTTGGTGGGAGTACACGCGGCCATTTTCAAGGCAGTTTTGTGTCATTGCAAAACTGTAACTATATCTCCAGGTTTACCATGTGTAAGAACAAACTTCTCAACACAGACCAGCTAGCCAGTTGCCAGGTTAAAGACCTAGTATGACATTTTCTCTATGGAACGATTATAATTAACCTTTTAAACACAAAACGATAGGGTACCATCATACTTTTCACAGACAGTTCACGGAGTAATGTTAACAGGTGTAATCACTGGTTGGATAATAGTCTATGGTACAGACAATCTCTGACAGGTTTTGTGGGAACCGCAGAAATACTAACACTTGAATAGGGACCAACACACCAATGGCATAACAATGACCACAGAAACAATACCAATATAACTGTTCACAATAAACAGACACAGGGGCCATAATTCATATCTCAACAGGGTACGTAGGCTTATAAAATTGTAATAGATGCAGACAGAAGAGATACAACAATATTAACTTGAACAGGCTGTTCAAGCCCATGAGAAAATGAACTACAAAATACCCTAATAACCTATAGCCTAAAACATCATTAACTTCTCTGAATACAAAAGTTTTTCATCTGTGGCTCAAACCTCACAAATAAAATATGGGAGAAAACCTACAGGAAATTAACAGACTAATAACTAAAAACTGCACAAGTTACTTAACTTGTACTAACTGATCTTGGTTATCTTCCAATTAGCTGTCATGGACTTAAAGCTCAGTACAAAATTGGTATATTATTACTGTGAGAATCCTTCCAGTTTGCTTCTTGTCCTTCCATTTTCACCTGTTACTGATGCTTAGTGAATGTGGCTGCGAGATAAAATGGTGTCGTGGTTCAATGGCATAGTCACCTGATCTATTTTCATTGACTTACCCGTGGCTAAATACGGTACTCATAGAGCTGACAAGATCTTGGCACACATCAATGATCAGTGATGAGTGACTTACCTCAGTTGCCATTGCAATGACATGTAGTAACTTCTTGTGGATTGGATGTAAAGTCTATCAATGAGTAAATGTTTTTTCATGTTTTCACTTCATGTTGTTTGTGTTTTCTCTCTTTTTTCCTCTTAATACCTTCTGTACTAACTCGTGTCCAAAATATTTACACTACTGGTCATTAAAATTGCTACACCAAGAAGAAATGCAGATGATAAACGTGTATTCATTGGACAAATATATTATATTAGAACTGACATGTGATTACATTTTCACAGAATTTGGGTGCATAGATGCTGAGAAATCAGTACCCAGAACAACCCCCTCTGGCCGTAATAATGGCCTTGATATGCCTGGGCATTGGTTCAAACAGAGCTTGGATGGTGTGTACAGGTACAGCTGCCCATGGAGCTTCAACACGATACCACTGTTCATCAAGAGTAGTGGCTGGCACATTGTGATGAGCCAGTTGCTCGGCCACCATTGACCAGACGTTTTCAATTGGTGAGAGATGTGGAGAATGTGCTGGCCAGGGCAGCAGTCGAACGTTTTCTGTATCCAGAAAGGCCCGTACAGGACCTGCAACACGCGGTCATGCATTATCCTGCTGAAATGTAGAGTTTCGCAGGGATCAAATGAAGGGTGAAGCCACGGGTCGTAACACATCTGAAATGTAACATCCACTGTTCAAACTGCCGTCAATGCAAACAAGAAGTGACCGAGATGTTTAACCAATGGCATCCCATACCATCAAGCCGGGTGACACGCTAGTATGGCAATGATGAATACACCCTTCCAATGTGCGTTCACAGCGATGTTGCCAAACACGGATGCGGCCATCATGATGCTGTAAACAGAACCTGGATTCATCTGAAAAAAAAAAAAAAAAGACATTTTGCCATTCGTGCACCCAGGCTCATCATTGAGTACACCATCACAGGCTCTCCTGTCTGTGATGCAGCGTCAAGGGTAACCGCAGCCATGGTCTTCAAGCTGATAGTCCATGCTGCTGCAAGCGTCATTGAACTGTTTGTGCAGATGGTTGTTGTCTTGCAAACGTCCCCATCTGTTGACTCTGGGATCAAGACGTGGCTGTGCGGCCTGTTGCAGCCATGCGGATAAGATGCCTTTCATCTTGACTGCTAGTGATACGAGGCCATTGGGAACCAGCACGGCATTCCATATTACCCTCCTGAACCCACAGATTCCATATTCTGCTAACAGTCATTGAATCTCGACCAATGCGAGCAGCAATGTCGCGATACGATTAAATCGCAATCGCGACAGGCTACAATCCAACCTTTATCAAAATCAGAAATGTGATGGTATGTATTTCTCCTCCTTACACGAGGCATCACAACAACGTTTCACCAGGCAATGCTGGTGAACTGCTGTTTGTGTACAAGAAATTGGTCGGAAACTTTCCTCATGTCAGCACATTGTAGGTGTTGGCACCAGTGCCAACCTTGTGTGAATGCTCTGAAAAGCTAATCATTTGCATATCACAGTATCTTCTTCCTATCGGTTAAATTTTGCATCTGTAGCACATCATCTTCGTTGTGTAACAATTTTAATGGCCAGTAGTGTAACTGTTGGTGACCACCTAAGTATTCGACAGGTTTCAAAATTGATATTAAATGATTGCTAGGATGGTGTGCTTACAGGAAATGTATTCTCAACTTGTGGTTGTATTCAAGCATACAGATGGTGAAGTGTTACTTCATTTTTATACGCTACATATTTCATGGTGTGCAAAATGGAGGCTCGTATGGCACTGCCCACTGAGTGGACCCAAATTCTGCTGAGTGAGGAATACAAGGTACACTTGGCACTGGTTGTGTCTGTGCAGCAGCAGACAGCATGCGGAGTGGTACATAAATTCAATTTCTGTATGCTCTGAACATAATTCAGGAGCTTGTTTTACAGTTCTGTGTAGGTACTTGATGAAAGACCCCCCAGAATATCTTAAAGTTAAAATTTATTAAAAACAAAAATTAAATGCCGATCGACCATACGTGTTGGCAAAGACGTTAAGTATGAATGCACAGTAAGGTGCAGACAAATGCAAGAACATTCATTCATTTTATTTTTGGTACATAATTTTGTATCTGACTTTCTTCTATGTAGGAGTTCTTTTAAGAAGCACCATTTGGAATATGATGGGCTATGAGTGTATTGTATCGTACATGTTTTGAAATAAGAAAAACATTTATACCAATATTAAGTGTCTTTTATTCAAGTGAAGTGAAACCAAGTAAGGAGGATTTTCTTATTTATGACATGCACTGGTGTACTTGGAGTCCGCTGCCTGCATCTACAACTGAAATGTAAGAGAAGAAGTCTGATAGCCTAAAAATTCATACAAGCACAGAACATTTTTAATAACACAATTGTATTATCCCCTTTAAAATATCTTCATATGTGTATATGTATATTATTATTATTATTTTATTACAGCACAACTGTCAACCTGTGTGACAGGACTTCAGGGTACCGGTTGTGAGTACAGTTTGTTAACTATTGTTATTGTAAGAAATTTCTATGACATTGTTATTGGTCATAAAAACTAATTGTCTGTATTTTCTGTTTGCATGTATTACAACGGGGAGCAAGTAATGCAAAAAGGCAAAAATTGAGGAGAAAAGTTTGGAAAGGAATAAGAATTGGATGCAGGTTACGTAAAATTTTCTATAGTAAGCTGTTTTGTTCAGTACAGCAAAGGTAGGACAGCTATGCAAGTTGCTTGTGTTGTTGCGCTTGGTAGCACCTCTTTTAATATAGATAGAAACCTTTTCCTCATTATTCCCTTCCTTGAATTGTATGGTGGAAAATTTACAGGAATTTTTCAGTGTGATACGCATTGTCAGTAAAACATAAAGAACTGTGACACAATAGTTTGCGCATCATAATATGTGTACAACAGGCTTTGACATCAAGTAAATTACAATTGTCAAGTGTAATAATCGGCATGTGAAATTTTCACACTTTTGTTAAAATTTTATTTTATTTTATTTGGATATTCATACAACATGGCAGAAAAATGCTGATAGCAACAGCAAAAACGCAATCAGCCAAGATGGCATAGAACTGCGTGATTGAACAATTGAAGTTCAGGCACCATGCGTGCCTACTGCAGAAATTTAAGTAGGTCGATATGAGTGTCACAGGTATGACAAATGATAGCGATGCTCCACAGCAGAATAACCTTGATGACACAATGTTTACAACTGATGAGATAATGTCACGCATGTCCCACAGTGACATACCCCTCATGAATGGAACATTGGAGAGCAGTTCAAGCACGAATCTTGACAACACATTACAAGCACCACTTGTCCACAACACAAAAGTTAAATCGGAAAATACAGCTGACAGCAACAACAGTAGTACAATTAATGCACTGCTACGGCAGTTATTATCTAACATAAGCATGAAATTTGATAATGTGAACACCAATCTCAGTGATATGAAACACAATATGAACACCAATCTCAGTGACATGAAACACAATATGAACACCAATTTGAGTGATATGAAACTGGATATGAATACCAAAATTGATAATTTGACACGCAATCTGAACAGCATTACACAAGATCTAAATATAATGAAACAAGTACAAAAACTAGTACTCAAGGATTTGCAAGACATGGTCTCACAGAAATCCAATAACTTAGCCCAAACTTTTCGCACTGAAATCTATGAAAAATTGAATGATATGACAAAACAAGTAAAGCATCAAGTACTTTCTGAAGTTAATGGTAACATTACACAGTTTAAACAGAAGGTAGATTCTTTTCACAGCCATCATGATTTAGTAGAACAGCAGATAAAGAAAATCACAGATGCAAACACAAATATTGAAGCCACACAAAACCAGTTGTGTTTGACAGTAAAAAGCATAACCACTGTCGTTATCAAACTACATAAATATTATGAAGGTGTACCTCTAGCTATAGAAGAGCTTACTTTAAGGGTAGCAACATTAGAAGTTGACTCAGCATGAGCTAAGAAGGAGAGAGAGAAGATCAATGAAAATCTAAGTGATATCGTTCGTCAAGCCTAAGCAGGTACATTATATAAGGGTAATACAATTGTAGAGAAGTTAGTAACCACAACTCCAATACCTGAGCAGTTATCTTCCAGAGTTACAGATAATTACAATAACAACACAAATATGACCAAAAATGCTATGTGTCTATCAACTATTTTTGCAGACGAAAGTTTGCTGAGACATCAACAGTTTAATACATTCACTACGGAAGATAGAGGAATGAATCTGGTAGTATTTATCAGTGCTTTCCATCATGTATTTCCATGCAACTGGATGGAAGCACAGAAAATCAGATTTGTGGGATATACACAAGGTGATGTTCTTTTATGGACAACTGAAGTGGCTGAATATTGCACCACTTATATCCAATTTGAAAGAGCTTTCCTCAACAAATACTGGTCTGAGGCAGTGCAAGAAAAACTCAGATGTGAGGTTTTCAACCCCACACCATTCAATGGCAAATACAGTAGTCTACATGGATACTTTGAAAAATACCTGAACAAGACACATTACTGGATGAACCAGTATCACAGGTAGATGTGTTAAAAATTTTGAAAATTTGTTTACCATTGCACATTAGAGAAAAATTAGTCACAGTGCCACAGCATGACACTGAATATTTTCTGTCAGTGCTTGATTATATTGACTTAATCTATGAGAAAAGACATGTACCCAATACAGCAACAGAAAATCAGGCACAACAACAACATAGTTATGTGAATCAGTCAGTAAAACATGATCTAAACACACAGTAAGAATGGCACACACAACAGCAAAATTACATACCCAGAGATAACAGGAACAGAAAAAACAAATGTTTTAAAAGAAATTTTCAAAACAACAGAAGTAATTTCACTAATGTCAAATGCATTTTTCTGTGAATTGAAGAATAGAGGCAAATTCCCAACATTTCCTGTTCAAAATGGCAAGGTACAAACTACTACAGGCAGTAAGACTAAATTGGTTAACATCTGGCACTTATTCCATGACAAATTGAAAATTTTACAGTGAAGTGCAATTTTCTTATAATTGACAAACTTATAGTTAATTGTCTTATTGGCATGGACACGTTTAGAACATACAAAACATAGATTGACATAGGTAATGATAAATGTCTCTATTATGTAAAGGATTAGATTTTTTCTATTGATTTACTCAAAACACCTGATGAAAGCAACAAAAACAAACTAGAGTCAAATGTAAGATTACAATGCTAGAGGTATCATTAAGATAATAGTGCCAGCACGCACAAGACCAGACAACTTGGACGAACAGCTTCTAAAGTTTACAATACAAAATATTTCATTATACTTGATCTAAAAATTTCCTACTGGCAAATAAAGCTCCATGAAGAAAATCGAAAATATACAGCATTTGTTCATTGTGGTAGAAATTAGGAATTCTGTGTTCTACCTTTTGGACTGAACAGTAGTGAAGGCATGTTTATATCTGCATTGCACAAGGTTTTAGGACCAGAATTGCTTAGCAAAGTCACTGCCTATTTAGACGAACTGCTAATAGCCACACCCACTTGGTTAGAGCATATCAGGCTCATTGAACAGGTGCTTCAACGATTTGCAGATTATGGAGTGACAGCAAATTTAAATAAGTCTAGTTCAGGTAGGGAGCAAGTCAAATTCTTAGGACATGTTGCGCCAGAACAAGGTATATTACCTGATCCGAAAAACTTGATGCCATACACAATTGTCCAGCTCCAAGGAATAAAAAACAACTAAAAGCCTTTTTAGGACTAGCATTTTTTTTTTTTTTTTTTTTTTAAATTCCTACCACAGCAGCTGATGAACAGTGATGCATTGCTCCATTTGTTACAAAAAAATAGGCCTTGGTTATGGGATGGTAAGTGTCAAGAGGACTTGAATAACATTAAGCAGGCATTAGTCAATGCATACATTCTTAGCCACCCTAATATGTCCAAGGATTTTTGTCCATGCATGGATGCCTCACCTCAGGGCCTCGGGGCATGCTTGTTCCAGATGCAAGAAGAAGAGGGTAAAGAAGTATCCAAGGTCATCAGTTTTGCTAGTCGCACATTATCAGAAGCAGAAAGATCCTACTCTGTGTCAGAATTGGAAAGTTTAGCTGTAATATGGACATTTAAAAAGTTTGAATATTTTTTTGGGGCAAGAGTACCAAAGTTTATTGTCACCATTAGCCACTGTCATTTCTTTTAACATGTAAACTACTACTACTGGACATAGCTGGGCCATATGCAGGAAGTAAAGGAGGGGTAAGATATATAGTAGCACCGTATGATATTTTCTTGAAACATACCAAAATGTAAGCCATCAAAAATGAAACAGCCATAAATATCAGAAAAAGAATTGAGGGAGACTATTTGAGAAGAGTAGGTAAACCAAAGCTACTACTAACTGATAATGCCTCATATTTCATTGGACAAAAGTGGAAACAAATTATGACCTCACAGGTCATAAAGCACATATTAGTAAGCTTTTTTCACCCAGAAGCAAGCCCGGTAGAACGAGTCTTTAAAGAATTTAACTCTTTTATAAGGACATATACCCCTCACAAACACACCTGATGGGTAGAATATATAACTCCCTTCATGCAAGACGTCAATAACCTTCAACATTCTTCAACAGGTTTCACACCTAAAGAATTGATGTTCCAGACAAAACAAATGACTGAGTGGGAGTCACCCATACCAAAGGTACCCACTACAGATAAAATCAAACAAGCCATGGTTACACAAGAAAACAGGGCTGAGTATAGAAAGAAAATTTATAATAAGAAATTGAAACGTGTTACACAGATTTTTGAATGGAAGCAAGTCCTCTTACGGACACACCCTAAATCAAAAAAAATTTGGCAAACTGAATAAGAAGTGCCAATAACTCCATTCATGACCATATATAATTTCCAAAATACCATACCATGGGTCACACAGATTAGCCCACGAGAAAACATGAAGAGACAAGTGTCTCCATCCTCACAAAGATATAAAAGCTTTTATAGAATGATGAAGCTAGGTAGCTTTTTTTTTCTTTCTATCACAAAATAATTGTACATAGTGTGCATAAAGCTGAGTGTAATTTTTTTCTTCTGGTGTGTATTTTAAGACAAAAAATGTGTACAGGCATAAGTAGTTCATTTGATTTGTACACGTAAGCATAAAATCAACAGCAATGAAATGTAATAACCACCTCATGTGACGCAAAAGTATAAACAAAATTAGCTTCCGGCTCAGTTGTCCACACTCAAAAATATGCACTGGCATCAGTAGTAGGAGAGGAAGCAGTGACTTGTACGCATGCATGGCAGACTGGCAGAAGGCGCAATCAGGTAGGAATGCAATATGTATATGCACTTGACTTAAATACAAAGTAAACAGAAGTATTACACAATTACATCTACTGCCTAAGAACTAAAGAATCTGTTGATATATGTACATAGAGATTTAATTAAATACCAAGCTGTTAAAAGGAAGTATTATGAAAAATTATATGAGACGTGTAAGCTAAGGACAAATGACAAAATACTGCATGGGGATCGAGATATTACGTACGGTAATATCAAACCCAACATTAAATATTTGCTCGTTTATTGCTCATTTATAATATATATATAAATGTCGGTACAAACACATCCGCTCGAATACAGAGTTCAGAACACACTGAGATCAACAATTTTCAAAGAAGTTCGTTCTCAAAGACGAGGCGGTCGACTCTTGGAGTTGATAACTGCCACAGAGCCCCTGCCGGTAGTGCGGAGCACGGTAAGGGTGATGGTGCAGGTGTGCATGACCGATAGTGTCGTGGCAAGCACTAGTGCGAGGCATGATCACACCGTTTCTCGATGTCTTGGTAGGTGAGACCAGTGGAGGGAAGGAGGTGTGGAAGGCATCCACAGGTTGACCGTGCCATGCTGCTGATGGCATGGTGGAAGCAGAAGGTGGCGGTGTGTCGGTGGGGGGAACATCGTCGTGCTGAGGTTGCACGGCGCAGCGGGGTTTTGATCCGATCAAAGGCACGGAGTGCGTCAAAGATGCGATGCGATGTATTGCCAAAGTATTTGCCGGCGAGTGCTGCAGTAAGTGCAACATGTCCGGTAAAAGTTTCTTATTGGCCATATGACATAAAGGAGCAAGCATGCTGTGACTTAACAGGTTGCGTAAGAGATGCCGGATGAGCAACACTCGCGGTAATGACGGAGTTATAGAGGCGATTGATGTCGCAGCAGGGAAGAAAACAGCAAGCTGCACATGACTGACCTTGGCGGCAGATGACTTTGGCGTAGAAGGAAGTGTCACCTCAGAGTCCATGGATGGTGAGGGTGTTACAGCGGTAGATGGCAGGATGTTCCGAGCGGAGTTGACAGTGTCGGTATTTTGATGTGCGAAACAGCCATGATCGAAGGTTGGGGGGTGTGGCTGTGAGCCCTGTGCATGAGGCATGGTGACAGCAAGAGGTGGTGGAAGGCAGATGTGGTCGGCGAAACCATGGTTGGAGCAGGAAGGCGATGAGACATAATGTGAACGTGAAGAAGTTGAATCGGCAGATGAACTACTGGTCCATGGCGGAGAGGCAACACAGTTCGATGGAACTGCGTGTGTGCTGTCAGTGTCGACGCTGCAGTCGAGTCGTAAGGCTGCAGGCTGCTTGCACGAAACTGCTGCACGGTCGTGTGTCGGAGTGGAAAGATGCTCACTCGTCGAAGCAGTTACGGCAGATGTGTTGGCCGTACATTGCAGAGGTAGTGAAGAGGGCGGCACTGGAATGCAGCTGGTTATGCCATGGTACAGAAACGAAGTGTCTGGAACTACTAAGGAAAGGTGGTAGCAGCATAAATAAGTTGCTTGTATCACATCAGTAACGTAAAATTTCCATTTGAGGCGGCGTGATGATGACAGTTGTGACATCTGGGACATAGATCCATGTAGCGTGATCGTCAGGGTATTAGTTGTCGCTGGTAGCAACAGCAAAGGATCGTCAGCAGTCAGAGGCAGAACAATGACAGGAGCATCTCGTTGTATGTCATGCTCAGTCGGTGTTGGCTGCGGTATGTGTAACTGATCTGGTACCAACAAGTTGTATGTCGCAATTTGCTCACGTAGCTGTTGCAGTTGTTCAGGCAAAAATGTATGGCGTGAAGCAGTCTACTGTGTATCACTGAGTAAGATGGGGTAGAAATCAGAATCTGTCTCTATCAAAGGGTAGCCTGGCGTACAAGACAAGGTTGGCGGCACTGTATTGACGTAACAGTTCGAGTAGAAGAGATTGTGTGTGTGATCGCAAATGTGAAACTCAGTACTCAGCGGCGGCGGAGTGAGAACACGTTCACTGCTGTATGAAGCATTGATACAGCTGAAATCGTCTTCTGGGGTGGGTGAACAAGTTGCGGGCGCAATCGAGTAGTGAACGGCCGGACGCTAGGCGTGCGTAGTGTTGGCGAGTTGTTGATAAGATGCAGGTGCGATAGCCGTGGTGGGATTGTATGTTGCACAGCTGTTTGTTTTGACTGGGTCGATGTCAGTGAGCCAGCAGGCGGTGGCCGTGACGTTGTTGTCGGTAGCGGTCGAGCAGAGTCAGTGCGGCTCGGGTGCTGCGTAGAGGGAGGCGTGGCACGTCCAGTGTTGCACTGAGAAACAGCCGGCATTGTCGTCGGTGTAATTGGTGCATTGTCGTTGATCAGTAGGATGTCCTTGATGAAACTATTCCTGTGATGTTGGTGACAGGGGCTGAATTAAAGCGGCTTTCGCTCTGGTGTACTTGTCATTCAAATAGTCACAGATAATGTCTGTAATTATATAATGATAGTCCTCGTTTGTTGCAGTCCATTGTTTGGGATGATTGTCCGATGTTGAAGCACTGCACAAAGTTAATTCATTACACAAAAGCAAGTCAAAATTGTCCAAATTAAATCAGCAAAGGAGCACTGCACTGTTCGGAAGTGAAATTACCGACTGTTGAGCGGGTTTCGACGGACGACGTGTGCACCTCAGTCGCATTGTTGATGTGTGAGAAGGTGGCAAAAGTTACCAAAAAGCACGATTCACACAAGAGTCAGGAATTTACACACTAATTACACTTCCTGTACACTGCATCCAGATGCAGCGCGATGCGAATTCAATGGACGTAGAAATCCGACAAATGGCAGTGTTCCAGTACACATTTCTGGCATCGTAAGCGGCATTTATGAGTGCTGGGGTCACCAGTGTGGGGATCGAGATATTACATATGGTAATATCGAACCCAACATTAAGTATTTGCTCGTTTATAATGAATTAACTTTATTTTGATCATGTTGGTACAAACACATCCGCTCCAATACAGAGTTCGGAACACACTGAGATCAACAGTTTTCAAAGAAATTCATTCTCAAAGATGAGGCGGTCGACTCTTGCAGACGTTAGCCACCACAACTGTAAGAAATGTCAAATAATTTTATTTGCAGAGTAAATGATCATAATGAGTAACAGAATAAATGAATGTCCATGAATTTAAATGAAGTATGGAAATATCTGCTGACGGATGTTATGACCAAATGTATCGCCCACCGAGCTACGTAATGCAACTAACTTTAAGTTAGTTTTAAGTTTCTTTCTTTCAGTGACCAGTGCATTGTCACGGCACAGAAGAAGAGAATTACATCAAGAGTAGAAGGTACCAAATGAAGAAATGGGCTGCACCTTGAGTAAACAATTTAGTTATAAAGGTATTTATAGACAGTGTATCTCTGTGACAATTATCAGTACCTATTCACTGCAGAGTACACATAAACATTTAAGCAAGAGATATTTCCAAAACCAAATAATTTTTATCATGTCAAATGAAAGCTTCAATAATGACATTTCAAGGTATTTGAGAAAGGTAAGTCTACAATGGTTAAAACGTCATATTTCACGCTAAGCCACATGGGAATTTAAGCAAACAACACTAGCGCATGAAGAAACATGATACTATGTGAATGATTAGTCAGTACACATTATTTCCACAAATATGAGTTCCTTAGCAACTAGTCCATGAATGTGCAAGTAATTTTCCTCATAAATCTTTAAACCAGTAGATAAGTATTTCCTATTCTTTCCTCCCAAAAAAAGGAGGTAATGCCAAGTGTAGTTAGGCCAGCAATGTGTAATGTTTTAGTCCTATTTCCAATGTTTTTCTCTCTCCTCTACCTAAGGAAGAAATGAGCCCCCATAAGTGATAAAAGCCTATCTACAAAATGAAGCATAAATGTATGATATGCTTGTATTGTATCATAATAATGTTATGTAATTAATTTGTATATGTGATGTGAATGAAGAGAAATTGCAGCTAACAAACAAACTGTAGTAACAGAACCCAGTTAATGACAATTTTATGATGTTTTAAAACTTAAGAAATTTATGTTCATAGTAGAAGTGATGGATGGATTGCCAGCCATAGCTATAAGCTATCATGTTATGTATATTGTCGTAACTCAATACCTGTATGAATCTGCATTGGAAACCAAACTCCATGTGAAGAAATGAACTTTAAAGATATGCAATTTATACAATGTTTTGGTTGCCTATATGTGTCGTTCAACAAGGTGATGTTTAAGTGTGGTGACATGAACATGTGTGTGCAACAAAATAATTTCTGAGTATCGTGGCTCACAATGCTTGACACATTAACAAGTGAACTATAGTTGTTTGAGTCAGTACTTACCTAATCAATGGATGCTGTTAGTTGAGTTCTCTCCACTGAAAGTGTGAGTACGGTGGGTAATAATGGCATCCAGGCCATAAAAATGGAGATCTTCTTCCACAGTCTCAGATTTTGAACAATAAGCACACACCCGCTGCACCCAGAATGAAGACAAATGCCATGGCAGTTCTTCAATATGTGACACTCAGGCGAAAGTGTGACACTCAATGTGAAATCAACACTAAGAAAATGAGTGCACAAACATGTGACAGTAACATCTAACATGTTGACCGTTAGCATCTAACTCTTAGCCGCCAAATTTGCCAGTGTGCAAGTGCAAAACCCAGCAGCGAGACTGAAGCAAACTGAACATTATTGTCAGAGCACTAATTTCAAATATGTAATGGACTACCATATTATGTATATAATCTTTAATTTCCTGTAGAACTCTAACATACATAGGATAAGCTGTCATATCCATTCCATTAAATAAAAGAGAAGCAGACAAATAAAGTGCATCGACCCCTATCGGCCCATTTAAACATGTACAGTGTGGGCGCAATTGTGTAGGTACATGATGAAAGACCCCCAGAATAATGTAAAGTTAAAATTTATTAAAAACAAAAAATGAAACACCGATCGACCATAAGCATTGGCAAAGACGTTAATTATGAATGCGCGGTAAGGCACAGACAAATGAAAGAAATTCATTCATTTTTTTTCTTTTTTTGGTACATGATTTTGTTTCTGACTCTCATGTATGTAGAAGTTCTGTTAAGAAGTGCCATTCGGAATATGATGGACTATGAGTGTATATTGTATCATACATGTTTTGAAATAAGGAAAAATTTGATACCAGTATTGAGTATTTTTTATTCAAGTGAAGTGAAACCAAGTAAGGAGGATTTTCTTATTTATGACATGCACTGGTGTACTTCGAGTCTGCTCCCTGCAATCACAACAGAAATGTCAGAGAAGAAGTCCAATAGCCTAAAAATTCGTACAAGTACGGAAAATTTTGAATAATGCAATAGTATTATCCTCTTTAAAATGTGTTTTCATATGCATATGTACATATTTAATAATATTTATTTATTTTTTACTACAACAGATGTCTCTGGATAGGAGCCTGGGTTTTAGTAATGTACTAAGCTTCTCAAGAACTGTAAATACATTGGCAGACCATGGTACTCTTCTTGTATTAGTTCAACTTTTACCTTATTCCCACAGAAGAGTTTCCAAATATAAAGTGGGTGAGACCAGTAATTGCAATACAGATATTCCAGGAATGACCAGTTCTATAAGACTGAGTAGTGTAGAGTTATTTCCAATTTGGCAGTAGTATTTACAAGTCCGAAGTAGTATAATGAGGCAATGCCAATGGTTGGTTGTAAACTCCAAGATAATGTAACAAAATAAAAGTTGTCATTGAAGTAATCATCACAGTGGGGTAATTAGAGCTGCTTCTCTTTAGTATCCTTTAGTACTTTATCCATTACAGTCAATGGGTACAGTTAGGTTAAGCATCATTATCAGAGCGGTGTTACTGGAGCAAAGTGAAAATTATGATTTGTTGTGAGTGTAATGGCAACATTGTCGTTAAATGTAACAGGCTAATGTCACTATCTGGATATTCGCTGTCTGATGTGGCATGGTAACATTTGAGGGCAGCCCTACACAGAATTTCCTTAATGGGGGGTAGTATCTGTTTTGTGTCTTCATGGGGTGCAAATGGCGCCATTAATGTCTTCTTAATTAAATGTTCTGCTTTCCTAGGCAGGAGTGGCTGGTGAGGATGATCTCCAACCAAGGATAAAAATACCAAAGGTTGATTTGAGATTTTGGTCTTTTACTTCAGTTGATCAATGGAGAAAATTTAGCTTCCATTTGATAAAGTCAATGGCAGTATAGTAACTGAATCTGTGAATCAGTACAGGAGTTTTAAAATGGTTAATAATGGTCTTTGTTTAAACTTCTGATTTAATATGCATGTCTTAATGATCCATCATACAATGTTTTAATATTTCTTTTGTGTACTGGTAGGCACTCGGTGTAGAGCGTTTCTCAGAGCAACTAGTCAGCAGACGGTATCAAAGTATGAATCATGCATCTTACTGTATCCAGTTTGATCCAGCTAAGGCCCACATTCAGCCTGACACTAGCAAACAAGTGCAGGCATTGTCAAAGGAGAGAAATCTTACAACAGGATATGGGTATAAAATCAGAATACTGAAACGAATCCTAATAGGAATTAATTTTTCCTGGGTTATGGAATGATACTATATCACAAACTAAGCTGTGTAATGTCCAAATTTTCAAAGTCAATCAAGTAATTAATTTGGCAGCGAAGTGGAGATTGGATCAAGTAAATACTGATGATGATGATGATGATGTACGGAAAGATACGTTGCCACTTACCATAAGGAAGACTCATCAAGTTGCAGACACGCATGATTAAAATGGTGCTGTGTGCAGGTACTAGAATGCTAAGAGGCATGGCATCAGGAGGTTGTGGGGCAGGGAGGTGGGGAGAAAAAGAGCAGAAAAGGAGAGGAGTGGGGAAAGACAGGCAGATGCACTGGCAGAGGGCTGCAAATAAGCACAGTGGGAGATGAGGATGGGGGCAGATGATAGGACAGAGGAGGTGGAAACTGTTGGGTGGAGGGAGTGGGGACAATATGTTACCATAGGTTGAAGCCGGAATAACTACAGAAGTGGAGAACATGAAGTAAGGATAACTCCCATCTGCACAGTTCAGAAAAGCTGGTGGTGGAGGAAAGGATCCAGATAGCTCAGGTAGTGAAGCAGCCATTGAAATCAAGGGAGTTATGTTCAGATGCATGTTGTGCCACAGGGCGAGTACTTTGTTCTTGGTCACAGTTTGGCAGTGGCTATTCATCTTGGCAGACAGCTTGTTGGTAGCCATACCAATATAAAAAGCTGTGCAAAGACTGAAGCTTTTTTGTTACGCATTTTTACATGTCTTTTCACTAGTCCAGCTCCTCTCAAAACCATCAACACCTATTTTGCCCATTTCTGTGTCATTCCCATTTCCTTTGCACCTTTTCTGCCACAATGGACCCTTGCTCCATCTTCCTGCACCACTTTAGAAAAGTATATCTTTCCCTATCTAAAGCCCAGTCCCACAGCCTGTTTCTCAAATGCTGCCTAAATCATGGAATCTTCCCAAATGGCCTAACTGCAAAGATTTGTTTCTCCAGATCTCACCTCTCCTTTCACAATGACCTATTCCTTTTCAGATTCTGCCAATCCCTGATCCTCATAAACCTGGTTCTGCAAAAACACATCTCCATGGCACAGGCATCCAAGACTTACCTATGCTCCTTCTGCAAGATTCTATTACTCTGCAGTCCCTACTCCATATCTGAAATTGAATCCCTTAGTCTCCAGCAACTGGAGGAGCACTCCAGACACCACCTCCAAAAATTATCCAACCTGCTGACATCCTGCTGCCATCTTGGAGCACCATTATCCAACCCCTATTGTATGCTCAGTGTTGCTCCTTGTCAACTCCTCATAGTAGCTAAACCCTGCCTAGCTGACCTTTTCAGTTTGCCACATCCTCCAAAACTCCCTACCAATCCTCTGCTAAATCCAGAGCCAAAACATTCCCATACCACTTTTCCAACAAAACCCTAAGCTCCACAGAAATTTCAGTCCTATCCAAAGGCCTCACCTTTAGCCCTATAACCAAATTTAACCATGCTATACTTGTCAAAGACCTACTCTCCTCCCAGTCCCTACAATGGAACCACTTCTTTGCCGCCAATTGCTCTAACCAAAACCACTCTAATTCCAACATTGAACCCTACCTCTTCTAGTTTGTACCACCATCCAACCATGATCCTGCCCCCTTCCACATCACCACCTACTTGTCACCTTCCAGGAATTCCTTATCTCCAGCTTAGCCTCACCGTCCTTCCCCAGGTCCCTTCCTCAGAACACCAACCTGTCAGCAGAAGAAAGAACAGCCATACACAACCTCAAAACAAATCCTGGCCTAATCATCCTACCTGCAGCCAAAGGTTTCACTACTGTTGTTATGAATCACAGTGAGTACCTCGCAGAAGGCCTCTGCCAATTGTCTTACTTCTCCATCTACAAACTATGCCAGAGTTATCCCATCCTAGAAGTTCAATACAAACTACAATCCCAGCTTAAAGCCTTGGGCCATTCCCAGAAAATCTCCCCTGAATCCATTTCCCTCTTCACCCCTATGACCCACACAGCAACCTTCTACATGCTGCCCAAAATCCACAAACCAACAATCCTGGACACCTGAATGTGGCTGGTTCTTGTGCCACTAGTGAAAGGATTTCAGCTCTCATTGACCAACATATCGAATCAGTTGTCCATAATCTAACCTCCCATGGCAAAGACACCAAACACTTTCTTCAACAACTCTCCATCATCACCACCCCTCCAATCAGTTGTCCATAATCTAACTTCCCATAGCAAAGACACCAAACACTTTCTTCAACAACTCTCCATCATCACCACCCCTGTATCTCCTGGATCCCTACTTGTCACCATTCATGCCACTTCCCTACACATTAACATCCCTCATGCCCACAGTCTTACTGCTATTGAACACTATGTTTCCCAATGTCCTTCAGTCTCCAAACCCACTACCTCATTCCTCAAACATCTTACTAACTTTATCCTAACCCACACCTACTTCTCATTTGAAGGGAAGGTATATATACAAATGCATGACACAGCCACGGGCATCCGCCTGGCACCCTTCTATGCCAATCTTTTTATGGGCCATCTAGAAGAAATATTCCTAGCCTCCCAAAACACCAAATACCTAGTCTGGTGCAGGTTAATGGAAGATATCTTCATGATCTAGACCCATGCCCAAGACATGCTATCTTCATTCTCTCACAACCTCAACACCTCTCCCACATGCTTCATGTGGTCCTCCACAAATGTGTGCCACATTTGTAGATGTTGACCCCCTCCTCACTGATGGCTCCATCTGTACCTCTGTCCACATTAAACCCACCAACCACCAACAGTACCTGCATTTTGACAGATATCATTCCTTTCACACCAAAAAATCCCTCCCTTATAACCTGGATACCTGGGGATGGCGTAACTGCAGTAACAAAAACTCTTTTTCTCAGTACGCTGAGGGTCACACTAAGGCCTTCAATGATAGGCACTATCCCCAGACCTAGCCCACAAACAGTTATCTTCTGCCATTTCCCCTCACAACCCCAATCCTACCACCCCCTCCCAAAAACTAGTGACAAAGGAAAGTCATCTTCATCTCACAGTGCCACCCAGAGGGGAACAATTGAGCCACAGCCTTTACCAGGGCTTTGATTTCCTATCATTATGCCCTGAAATAATCTTACCCAAGATCCTCCCCCCCCCCCCCCCCCCCCCAAATTGGTATTCCGTTGCCCACCCAACCTCCACAACATCCTAGTCCATCCCTATGCCACTCTCAAACTCAGGCCCTTGCCACCAGTATCATATCCCTGTGGAAAACCCAGGCACAACACCTGCCCGTTCATCCACCAAGCACTTCCTACACCAGTTCTGTCACAGGATTATCCTACCCCATCAAGGGCCGGGTCACCTATGAAAGAAGCAGCCACATCATTTACCAGCTCTGCTGCAATCATTCCACAGCTTTTATTTTGGTATGACTATCAACCAGCTGTCCACTGGGATGAATGGCCGCCACCAAACTGTGGCCAAGAGCAAAGTAAACCATCCTGTGGTACAACATGCATCTGAACATAAGTCACTTGTTTTCAATGGCTGCTTCACTACCAGAGCCATCTGGATCTCTCCCACTACCACCAGCTTTTCTGAACTGTGCAGATGGAAGTTATCCTTACAACACATTCTCTGCTCCCATAATTATCCTGGCCTAAACTTACGGTAACATACTGTCCACACACCCTCCACCAATCAGTTTCCCCCCCTGCTATCATATCATATCATCTCATCCCTATTCTCATCTCCACCCTGCTTATTTGCAACCCTCTGTCAACGCATCTGCCCATCTTTGCCCACTGCTCTCCTTTTTTGTTCCTTTTTTCCCCAGCTCTCTGCCCCAGAACCTCCTGACACTGTGCCTCTTGGCAGTCTACTCCCTGCACACACCACCAGAGAGCTATATGTGAGTGTGTTTTAATTGTGCTTGTTTGCAACTTGATGTGACTTGTTTATGGTAAGCAGCAGTCTATCATTTTCTACATTGTTGGTATCCCTACCTGGAGTTTCCGTTATTTTGAAGACTGGTGATGAATATTTATGAGAGTAATCTACAGAGGTTGCCCAATTGAACTCAGAATCATAGGGGTAAAGACTTTAAAAGTTTATTGGAAGACAGGTACCAATTGATGATTAGATAACACCACCTTTTATTCAGATTCTGGGACCAGTCTCAGATCACATGGTAGGCGGTTCTGTAGGAGAATTGAAGCAGTTCCCAGTGATAGAGTCCCTTTTGTTTGCGCAGCACTAAATGAGAAATCTGTGTGTGCTTTGCTGGACACCGGTAGTACTGCATCTTTAGTGGATGAAAGATGGGTGTCCGCACACTGCAGACACTGCAAGTTGCCTGACTTATCAGATATAATTGGCTATTGCCTACTAGCCAACTCAGGACAAATGCAAATTTTGGGGTAATTAAGGTTAAGATCCAAATCGATGAGTTTACATGGAAATTTCCTGTCCAAGTGGCACGTAAGCTGTTGGTACCAGCTATACTGGGTGCCAATTTTATCGGGGAGGTAAGTCTAGTGCCCCAATGGGGTCGGAGGAAGTTTTATTTCGAGTTTGGCAGGGAAAAGCCTTACAAGTTCTGTAAACATCATGTACATTACCGGATTAATGGTTCCAAGCACATAATTAACACAGTGGAAACCATTTCTATGTATGACCTTTAGCATTTGTTGCCAGAGCAGAGACAACAGATTGCTGAGTTGGGTACTGAGTTCAGTGATGTGCTGACCAAACGGTTAGATGAGATTAAAGAAGCTGAGTATAAGATTGAATTACCAGACAATGTTCCTGTAAGGTTCCTACCATATACGTTATCCTTGTCTTGTATGAAAGCATTAAAGGAAACTGTTCAGGAAATGTTGCAGGACAGAGTGTTTAGACCATTTAAATCTTCATACTCTTCATCTATATTTGTGGTGCCCAAACCACAGGGGGGAGTATGTCTGGTGATGAATTATAGGGTGCTTAATAAAAAAATTGTGCTACAGTCTATAAATCTCCCTGATTTGCATTCGTGTTTTTCCTGGTTCCACAAAGCAAAGATTTTTATTACCTTTGGCTTGAACCAGCAGTATTATCAAGTCCCTCTAGCGGAAGAATCTAAACCAGTGACAGCCTTTACGACCGACTGGTCAGTTTATGAGTACAGTAGAGCTCCGTTTGGGTTATTGGCAGATGCAACTGTGTTGTTCGGTATCCTCGACAGAGTTTTTTTGGTCTCAAGTTTGAGTGTGTGTATCATTATTTGTATGATTTGGTGATTTTTCATGAGAGTATTGAAGAGCATGTTGTGTATGTTCATGAGGTACTCCAAAGGTTGCTAAAAGCTGGATACACTGTCAAACCATCTAAAGTTAAGTTCGCACAGCCTGAAATAACCTTTCTGGGGCATAGTGCCTCCCAGAATGGAGTGTGAATTGACAAAAGTCATACTGAGGCCATTTATTGATTCGCAACCCCTAAAAATGTGAATGCCATGGCTCCTTTTATAGGAATTATTAATTTCTTTCGAAAATTCATTCCTAATTTTGCCCGGTTAGCTGCCCCCTTAAATGAGCTTCGTAAGAAGAGGAGAAAATTTGAGTGGGGACCTTCACAGCAGGCATCATTCAAGGCTTTAAAGAAAGCATTGGCTGTCGCCCCTGTGTTAGCGATGGCCAATTTCAACAAGGAGTTTATAGTTCAGACTGATGCTTCCATGTCGGGAGTTGCTGCAGTTCTGTTGCAAGAAGAAGAGTTGGGAAGATGCCTAATCGCTTACGCTTCACGTTGTCTTTCTCTGTTAGAAGCAAAGTATTCTGTATGCAAACTGGAGGCCTTAGCAGTCCTGTTCAGGCTTGAGAAATTGAAATTATATCTGGAACACGAACCATATCTGTTGGAAACAGACAATCAAGTGCTTAGTTGGGTGCTTGCAAGACTAAGGCGAACAGGCAGAACAGCGAGGTGGGTGATTCGAATTTCAGTGTTCAATTTCAGGGTTAAGCATATTCGGGGCTCAGAGAATGTTGTGGCTGACAGCTTAAGCCAAATGTTCGAGCTGGAGTTCAAGGAGCAGCAGGATGAAGAGATGAAGAGGGAGGTTTCAGAGAGACCAGCAGTTGGGATAACTGCAGTGTGTGGTCCTGGACGATGGGGTTCTGTCGTGAGAATTCAATGAGCACAGTAGTGCCTTTTTGAGCAGGTTGCCATTGCTGTTCAAAGATGTCACTCTGCAGCAGAAAGAAGACCCCATACTGCACAAGCTTAAACAGAGAATACAGTGCGGGGAGGTTGTTAGACCCTATTGCCTAAAGGGGAACATTTTGTGTTGTGACGCATGCAAAGGGTGACCCCAAGGTAGTGCTGCCTCAAATGTTGGCCCCTATGGTCTTCAAAAACTATCATGAAACAACAGTAGCTGGGCACTTGGGGATTTTAAAGACTCACATGAAAATTAAGGAGCATTTTACTTGGAAAGGCATAGAACAGCAGATTAAGCAAATGGTAACAGAGTGTAACATATGTAGGTTTAGCAAGCCAGTGGGGAACGCCAAGCAGGAGTTCTTAGCTTCAGAAGAGGTGAGGGAGCCCATGGAGAGGTTGTATATTGATTATGTAGGACCCGTTCCTTGTTTGAAAGATGGAAACCGTTATATCTTTATTTGCTTTGATGCATTCACACGGTTTAGCTGGCTGATGCCTACCCGCAATGTAACCTCACAAGCCTCCACACAATGCTTACAGATTGTGTTTGGGTTGTTTGGACCCTGACGTGTGTTGGTTTCTGACAATGCAACATCCTTTAAGTCCACCACTTTCTGTAACTTTTGTTTTGAAGCAGGAGTAGTTCATACTACCAGAACACCATATTATTCGAACCCGTCTATGGCAGACCGGGTGAACCAGAGCTTGAGGGCAGCACTGATCGCATTCCACCATAAACATCAGGCCCTCTGGGATAGTTCCTTGTCATGGTTAGGATATTCCTTCAATACTGCTACCTGTGAGGCCCACAATGCCACCCCTGCGAGGTTAATGTTTGCTTTTAAACCTTAATTCGTCCCTGGCAAATTTGTGGTCACTGGGTGATTTGTTGCCAGAAAGGGTGGATGGTGCACAAATTCGTGCCAACTGGAAGTGTGCGAGGAAGAATTTGCAGAAGAGCCATGAGCAAATGAAAAGACATTATAATGCTGGTAGATGGCCGATCACACTGAAGGCGGGTGACCAGATCTTGATAAAGAATTTCGGTGCAGTAAGTCGGGCGGCGGATGAAATTACAGGAAAGCTATTGCCCCGGTTGATTGGTACTGTACAAATCTTGTGCTTCATCACCTAGCTGGTGAGAAACCCGTAAAATAAAAGAATTTTTTGTGTCCACATATCAAAGATTAAGCCATACGCTAAGGCGGGAGCAACCAAATAATTTTGTTATGTTTCTGTGCTGGAAATTGTGAATCTTGAGTATGTGGATACCTTAGGGTCTTTAGTCTATGAAAAAATAATGTTAGTGGGGATACACAACATTGTGTTGTAGTGGACTGTCATCTAGGCTTTTCAGTGTAAAGTGAATTTAAACATTGATATCATTGACCCTCAATCGATTCGAAGATACCCACAGAGATTCTCTATAAACCTTGTCTTCCATGTGAATAATTTCATGTGGAGTCATTTGGTGATCATGCACTTCACCTACTCAGACTACTCTATGAATGTGTGTTACCAACCAGGCTGGTGAGGCTAATGCATGGTCCAAGTTTCAGAGGTGCCCAACTCCAGTGGACTTGCTATTGGCGGGGGGAGGATGTGCCAATGGTATCATCGACACATGTCCGACATCTTTGAATGCCAAGCACAACCTTCCCATGCAAGTACTACAGTGTGGTGTGACCAGCGCCACTCAGGTGTCATCCTCTGCCGACTGCCATGAGGGGTGTCCGGAGCCAGCTAGTTGGGGAACGGTTGCAACCAGGGGGCAAGATGAAAGAGTGGAGCACTGGACTGGGTCAACCTGCCACATGATGTGTTCCAGACATAAGATGCCTTTGGTCGGTATTAGTGACACCATGGATAGTACCAATCATTAACCTTTTTTTTTTAGTTTTAGTGAGCTATGGTAATTGGAATGGTCGTCACCCAGGGGTCTTAATACTGGGTTCGTTCTATGTGGCTCAGTTGTGGCGTAAATTAAACTAAGAGAACTCTGCAGAAGGGGGAGTTTGAAAAGTTGTCACGCTACTCATATGTACTGTATTCAGATGGTTGTTTTCGCATCCTGTCCAGAGACAGATTCTGATTCTTTTGTAACAGTTTGCATTGAGTAAAGACAGATGAATCAGGAACTGCAGAAATTTTGATGGGATGAGTACATGTGTTATATTCACTTCTGGTTGTAAAGTTTTTCTTTGGTCAAGGTACCACATTAAATGAAATTAAAGTTAAATTGTAAAGCTTTTTGACACATTGTTTTAAATCAATTATTTCATGTTGTTTTTAAAGGATTGGATTCTTAGTTAGAATAAAAGTATGCTTAGAACTGTTGTATTATGTCTACCTCCTCACCCTCATCCCTTCCACTTAATGCTCTGTAACAATTACCCTACCTGACTTGACTAGAACAGATGTTGGAAATGATTATGAAATTGCAGCTATAGAAATTACTCAGTTCTGCATCGTTATTGCTACAATTTACTGATCATCATCTGGAAATTTTGAACTTTTCTTAAGGAAAATGGGGCCATTGCTACATAATGTAAATAAAATGAATTGTGAGTTGATAATCTGTGGTGACTTCAGTATTGATTTCCTCACAAATAGTGGAAATAGAGAAACCTTGCAACATCCTATAATTTAATGGCTGAAGTAAAAGCCACTTCCCAAGTAACAGCAACTTGCCAAATGGCTCTTGATCAGCTTCTAGTCAAGAAGAGTTTACACAACACACCACTAAAAATTTTCAATGCAGGTTTTAGTGACCATGTTGCTCAAATAATAAGCATAAAAATAAAAGGCAGTATTATTAACAACATGTCTTTCAGAACCTCATGTAGAAGTTATAATCAGGATAATGTAAACTATCTCAACAACTTATTGCAGTGTATAAAATGAATGATATAAATGAAAAATTCAACATTTTCATTGATACATTAACTCATTTCTTTGAAATTGCATTCCCACTGAAAAC
Organism: Schistocerca americana; assembly: GCF_021461395.2. Lineage (NCBI taxonomy): Eukaryota > Metazoa > Arthropoda > Insecta > Orthoptera > Acrididae > Schistocerca > Schistocerca americana. The sequence goes on along the minus strand of NC_060121.1, from coordinate 922,632,267 downwards.
ATTAACCATACATGGGAACTCTAGAACAAACAGCTGGATCACAAGGGGAATAAGGGGCTACACCAGAAGAAAATACTACTTCATGAAATACAGGGTGTACATAAAGTCCAGGAACACTTTCAATTATTTATTGCACAAGAACTAAACATTGTACAGATGTCATACATATTGCATTTGGAAGAGAAACTCTGAAAGTTTTTTTTACAAACATTTGATATGCGAACCATGAGTGACCCAAAAGACATAAATAGGGTAATCAAATTCTTGCCATACCCATCCCAGCATGGCTTCATTGACTGTCGCAGTCGCTTCCCGTATTCTCTCCTGGAGCTCTGCTACATCATTTGGTAGAGGCAGTACATACACCAGATCTTTAATGTGTCCTGTCCGCAGCTCGTGGTCGTGCGGTAGCGTTCTCGCTTCCCGCGCCCAGGTTCCCGGGTTCGATTCCCGGTGGGGTCAGGGATTTTCTCTGCCTCATGATGACTGGGTGTTGTGTGATGTCCTTAGGTTAGTTAGGTTTAAGTAGTTCTAAGTTCTAGGGGACTGATGACCATAGATGTTAAGTCCCATAGAGCTAAGAGCCATTTGATGTTTTTTAATGTGTCCCCACAGAAAAAAAATCACATGTAGTGAGATCTGGTGATTGGGGAGGCCATTTCATGAAACAGTTGTCCACTTCTGTAGTATGGACGATCCATCGATGCGGCAGCTCCTTGTTCAGGCACCTACGAACTTCATGATGAAAAAGGGGTGGAGCCTCATCCTGCTGAAAGATGAACAGGGAGTCCAATTGCATTTGAGGCATCAGCCATTGCTGCAACATGTCCAAGTAGGAATATCCAGTGACAGTGCTCTAGGTGAAGAAGAATGGCCCATACAGTTTTCAACATGACAAGGCACAAAAAACGTTTACCTTTGGGGAATCATGCTCAAATTCATTGCATTCGTGTGGATGCTTTGCACCCCAGATTCAAAAATTATGCCTGTTCACTTCCCCACTACTGTGAAAAGTGGCTTCATTGCTAAAAGTTAAGCAATCAACTCCAACACACAGAAAGATTGCTCGGCACCTGAACTCATCATGTTTGTGACTAGTGCTGACTATCGGCTAATTATGAAACTACCATGTGGTACATGAAAAAAAGCTTTCAGGATTTCTCTTCAAAATGAAATATGTATGATATCTGTACAATGTTTTGTTCTTGTGCAATAAATAATTAAAAGTGTTCCCAGACTTTATGTACATCCTGTACATAACTCAAAAAATTCCTCACCTTTAGTATGCGCATAGTATAAAAAAATACTCCAAATTATTAAGAAAAGTAATAAAGGCAGCAAAAATAATGCATAATGATTGGATACATTTATAATTCAGTTCATAAATCACAGGCTATGAGGAGTGTTATAAAAAAAAGAATCTGGAGAATACAAACAAACTTGCAAAAATATAACACTATAAAAAAAAAAAAAGTAACAAACCAATTAGAGGTAGCCAACGCATTTAACAATTTAATGTAATGAAAAACATGGATTCAGATATAAGAGGTCAATAGCAACTGCTATTTACGAGTGCATCAGTTCCATCCTAAACCTGATGGACAAAAAACAAGAATCTGTATGTGTATGTATTGACCTGTGAAAAGCTTTTGACATGGTGAATCATAAAATGCTGCTATCAAAGATTGAAAGATATGTATTCGAGGTCTGTCCAACAAATTGATCAGTTCCTTCCTGACTAACTGTATGCAGACAGTGTGCATCAAACCCACAAATATTGAACTAAAAACTGTATCCGAACATATATAATCAAATTAAATGTGGTGTACCACAAGGATCAGTAATGAGACCCCTTCCGTTCCTAAATTATCTAAACTAAATTATGATGCTCATAAAACAGTCATATTTGCATATGACACCATAATTCTACTAAAAGGAGACAGCAATGAACAGTTACTGCAGACAGTAAACACAGTCATGAAACAACTTAGCAACTGGGCACAGAACAATCAGCTTATAAAAAACAGTAAAAAAACCATTGCACTAAAATTCCACAATGTTCCTAACAAGAACATGTTCATCCTATTGGTCTCTATCAATGGCGAACTAGTTGGTAACATTACTGAAACCAAGTTCTTAGGACTTTGGCTGCAGAGCAATGTCAGATGGAATAAGCATATTGAATACCTTGTGGGTTAACGAGCATTCTGCTCTCATTTAAGTATATAGCAAAAAAGTCAGCCTTCAGGAGTTGAGAAATGAACTCTGTCATCCAGGACTGTGTGCCACAAAGAGTGCAGCTTTGCCACAAGATGGGGACATTCACAGGACCAAAGTGCTGTAGTGTGCAAGTAAGACAGACAAGAACCTACATCATAGGGAAACCCCGTAGAAGCGGTTTGTGGCCAGGGAGATGTATGGTGGACCTAAGATCAGCCATAAAGGGAAACATTTATGAAAACTATTTAATTCTTTAGTAATTCAGGGAGTAAAGCCACAGTAATTTTAATCTACCATTCTTCATACATTTTTATGGTGATCCCAATAAAACTTGAATATTGATCATATCTATAATAGTTTAGGATTTACTGTTAAAAGAGTAACAAAACCTGAATGCTAAAATCTGAATGCTTTGGTCAATCTTAACAATTGACATTTCATATAGAAGTGCATCATTAAAATGACAAATGTTGTAAATGTCAACTCTACAACTTTATTTGTTTAAAAGATACAATGAATTTAAATTATAATTATTTTCAGTTAAGCACCAAATCATCATTTCCTCCACACAAAACACATTGAATGATCACAGCATGACACCTTATTGACTCATTATGTAATAGAATATTTGTTGTAAAGTTTAGTGCATAATAGTTACCTTTGTTCTTTATTTATTTATCAGAAAGTACACTGGTGCAAGACTATTGGCTGTGACATTCAAAGCTAAGAAGGAAATTGTATTGGTTTTATGAAAAAGAACTAAATGTTTATTATGTAATGGATATTATTGTTACTTTATTTAGTACATGAAAGTGGTTAAGCTTTGATTATTTAAATATGTTAAAATAATGTAAAATAAGCTGTAGCCAATCATATGGATGGCTTCAGGAAAGGGAACTGCACTAGTCAGTTGAGTGAGGATGTTCGGTGCGGGGGGAATGTGGCCAGTGGTGGGCAGAGGGACAGTGCTGGTGGAGACACAAAAGCAGACGGTCGGTCTTTAGGTAGCTAGGAAGTGAAAGACTTAGAAAATTTCATGTTGTGTGGTGTTGCAGGACTTAGTCTCTGAGTGGTGAGCAGCAGCACACCTGATGTGAACTCTAACTTTACACATAGTTAACGAGGTGGAGTATTGGACTTGTAATTCGCAATGAGATTGTGATTGATCAAACTGTGTCAATTGGATATGCACTCAAGTGTAATAGTAACTCTAAATACGACCACTTTTGCAATTAGTTTGCTTTCATAATAAACATTATTCTAACCAAATCACAACTAAGTGGCCTACATCATTTATTGGTCATTAATTTATCTCCCGATATGATTATTACTTTTGTTATATTAACGTTGTATGTTTCATACAATTTTGCAAACTTGCCATCAGCCAGACAATTTAACCAAAGGGTCACAAAAGTCTAATTTAGGGCGTATAACATGATACATGTGGTTCAACCCCTAGACGAATTTGAGCCAAGACATTTTGATGAAGAGGAACCACATGTGAGCCCGAACATCTTTGGGATGTTAGCTCACAACCTCAATGCAGAACTGAGCAAAACATGGTACTTTTTTGCTTATTAAAATCATGCTGTAGCGAGAAAACAGTAATGGATGCATATCATGCCTACTTTCATTTTCATCTTAGATATGGGGTCACCTTCTGGGGAAACTCTAAGACAGCTAATAGCACTTTTAAACTACATAAAAGGGCCAATAGAATCTTGTTTGGGTGCAAGCCTAGAGACTCTTGTAAACCTCTGTTTAAGAAATCTGGTATGCCTCCATTACCATGTGTATACAGTATGGAAACCCTTTTATTCTTTAAAATAAATGTAACAGGTAGGGACTGCAGACTGCAAAAAACTGTGATATACATGATCACTTTACCAGACATAACAGAAATTTACATATACCTCAGATCAGCACAGCTCTGTGCCGAGAAGGTACTTTTCACATGGGAGTTAAGCTTTGTAACAAACTTCCTGAAAACATAAAAGATATTACTGAGGTCAATGCCTCTGGAAAATCTCTAAAGTCGTATTTGCAGCATCACTGCATTTAATTTACTGAAGAATATTTAAATTTATGAAGTGTGTTATAAAAACACTTATATATAAAGTGTATTGTTGGAGCCTTAAATATGTATGCCTAAAAATGACTTTCAGCTGTATATTTATAACCTGACTTATCCAATGTCTTATGCATAAGTTGCTTTGTAGACAACAGGACCAATAAAAACAACAACAGCAACAACAATGCCTAAGTCCATGGTTCTGTAGAGACCTGGGAAATAGCACTTTTTTCATGGGTATCTTATGGCTACAGATCATAGGCACCACTGCTGAAACAGTGAGTGTCCCCACCAAATCAAACAGTTTGTGTCCTGTAATCTATCATGCCTCTCTACTAGTGTAGAAAATCACTCCCCAAAATGATATCAAAATCTCTCCTTCTCTTCCTCACAACTTTCATAGCCCAACAGTGGTTACTGCTGTCAGTTTGTAACCTTACAGGGAATGTACCTGCTGATATTATAACCTCATTGCCTAATTCACTAATGTGACAATGCGGCAGTTTTGACACTCACTTATCACTGTCAGACGCAAATAAGAAACTGATCTGCACACAGGTATCAATCAAAATTTGACAGTTTTCTCTTGAAGTTCCCCTTCTAATATTATATTAGCCACTTCACCTTACTCCTTATAATGGACCAGGTTTATAGTTTATAATGGGGGTGGGACTGCAAGGCAGGGCCAGCCCCTTGCCTCTTTCCCCATTAAGGTTCATCATATTGTCTGTAATTATTCTGTTGTTGATTGGACTGCCCTCACCTCTGTGGATGGCTGTTGGTAATGCACCCTATCTCATGACAGTTTGGTCAATAAAGCTTCCTGCATTGATCAGCAGGGTATCTGGGTATCCTACAATGCCAACACCACGCAGCATTAGAAAACACTTGGTGTAGTTCCATACAATGTGATGATATGAATACAAATCTTCCACCCACTTCATTCAGCAGCGCTACTCTAACAGCTTCAAGCAATGATGGGGGTGATGCCATTTTCACCTCATTACCAATCTGTGGGGGATATGGCCTTAATAAATACATCAGTCACTCTTTCCTCTGCTTCCTCAGAGTGAGGACACTGTTATGTGTACCATCACCCCATAAAACATACGAGATCTGTTCAAAAAATTCCAGAACTTTTCCACACATTTTTTGTGCTCTTACCTATTCTTATTGTGCATGGTCTCCTTTGAAATATTCTCCTGTACAACTGATACACTGCTCTCAGTGCCATTTCAACTTCCAGAAGCAGTCTTGGTATGCCTCTTGCCATCTGTGAATTTTCTTTTATCTCATCTATTGTTGCAAATCTTCATCCTGTCAATGGGGCTTCCAACTTTGTAAATAAGAAAAGTCTGCAGTGGCCAAGTCTTTAGAGTACAGAAGAGGAGGCAGCACAATGATTTGGTCGTTGTGCAATAGTCATGCACCAACAGGGATGAATGTGTGAATGTGTTATCATGATGCAAGAGCCATGAATTGTCTCACCACATTTCATGCTGTTTCCTTCTCACATTTTCTTGCAGGCATCATAACACATCACGATAGTACCATCAATTAGCAGTTCGTCCCTGTGGCATGAATTCATGATGAACTAATCCTTCAAAGACAAAGAAAAGTATCAGCATGGCTTTGACATTTGCCCTGCCCCAATGAGCTTTTTTTGGTCTTGGAGAACCTTTCTGACCAACTGTGAAGACTGAACACCTTAAGAACTCCTCATCATAGGCTTCATGCATCATTTGGTGTGTCTCTGTAAAGGTTTTCTTGAGTTTCACACAAAATTTAATGCAGACATGTTGCTCCTCCAATTCTGCCATCTTAAAATTCTCAAACTGTGCAACATAACGATCCACTCAATACAGCACTGACCAATAACTAACAGACATACAACAATGAAACTTCTGGCAGTTACACATTAAATACATATGTATACAGTGATGCCAATCACATTTTGCTCCAACACAATGTTGGTGCAAAATTGCAAATGTTCCAGAATGTTTTGAACAGACCTTGTGGGTGCAACATGAAACTGTGTATTGTAATGAATCATCCTCCTCTAACATTGCCTTTTTTTATAGAGGTAACCTATACCACGTATAATCTCGAATTTCGCGTGGGTTAAAATTATCTCAGCTGTTTCATTAAAAGTTCTTCTTTTGTAATCTTACTCCCCTCAAAGTTTTCAAAGATTTGTGCAGGGAATGTGACTTTAATGGCGATGTGTGGGAGGGTAAGATTACAGTATGTTGTCAGCAAATGCCTCAAATTCTTCACTCAACTTCTGCTGGAGCATTGACAGCTTCTCGATGTAATAACTCACTCCTCGCTTATTGGAATGTCTTTTGCATAGTCCGTGCACCAAAATATTGAAAGTTATTGTGTATATTGATGCTCCTACAGATTCTGCATAGATATGAGCACCACTGCCAGTTTCAGGCCAGTTACTTTTAATGAGAAATTATCTGGCCAAGAACAGGTACACCAAACATCTCCCACACATTTTGTAGAAAAGTACTTGCATTCACAATGGGTTTCCACAAAAAAGTTGAGACAAATATTACAGCAGAGAAACTGCTGGCAATACTTGGCACATATGTCACAGTACTATTCATAGGTGTTGCAGAAGTGGTACAGTGATTTGGCATGATTGCCACTTTGTTTCATGAATTTATGACAAAACTTCACAGTGTTGTTGCAGTTCATACTTTTGAAGGGTAAGCTGATTGATTTTCTCTGTCAGAGCAGTAACAGGATCTGTGCTTTCAGCTTCAGCAGCAGCCTGCTGCCAATCCATTCACGGTAATGTATTATTCGTGATTACAACAGTGGGAAAAACAAGTTACTGATCAGATGACTTTACAAACACAGTTATTTTTTAATAAAAAAAAGGGGCAAGACCAAAAAGTGTCTGCAACAAAGTGGCAGCTGCAAAAAGGTAGCAGTGTGAATGCACTTACGCTAATTTTTGTGCACAGAGACAGTGATGATGATGAGGCAATTGTGTAATAGGGTCGACAGAATCATGATGGCGGCTGTGGTAGCATCCAGGATCCTTGTTGTGCAGAGTGGTGATGGTATGGCACAGCATCGACACCTGATGATGGTGAAATTAGTGTGGGTTGCACTTGGCAGTATGATGCAGTGAACATTGTGTGGCACAGTCAGTGTACTAGCTGTGATTCATGGAGCTAAGAATTTTGCCACTGCAGCAAGATGGCCTGATACAGCCGAAGCAGCTCAGTGCCAATGGCACAAACTACACATGCATTTATACATGCAGAATGGCATATACAAGCGCATCAGCAGTAATGGATGGTATGATCTTGGTAGCAACAGCTCTCAATTAACCCAATTCTACGGCAACCATTCAAAATGGATACACGATCCTTGTTCCAGCGTAATGGCTTGCCGGCACTAAGATCAAGAATGCAAGAGCAGAGAAGGCTGTGAGGTGATGGCAGCCAATAGTACACTGACTAGGATGACACCATGACACAAGCGGCAGCTGTACGAAGAGAATATAAGCGAAGCTCTGCCAAGCCCCAGCCACACTAGAAGACCGGCACTAGAAGAGTTGCACCGGAAGAGCTGCACTAGAAGACAAGCCATCATCCTTACTGTTTAGCTGAGACTTGTGATCCACATCAACTGCTTGCATGGAAACTGTATATCGGAGGACACTGATTATTTGCATGTCGCCAATTGCTTCAAAGTTAAGTATTGGCAGTTCAATTTATTGTAATAAACTCCATTAATATGATTTGCTTGTATGTTATCTAGCTATCTGAGGAAACAGCTTCCTAGGCACCCTATATTAGACAAGTGGGCAGGATCCCACAACCCTAATGCCGGATCAGAACATGTGATCAATCTCAATTATGGTACCTGTTGTGCAAGTACATAATGGTTTGGCTGATAGGATGTATATCAGGAGTAGGTGAGCGTCCAGAGTTTAGGAGATGGTTGCAGGGTGTGAAATCAGAAATGCCAAAGTTTACTACTGAAACTGAATCATGGCATGGTTTATTGTCTATCCTTAAGGGATACAGAAATGAAATCTGAAATCATTCATACAAGGTGGAGGCCTCATAGCTGGAGAGGAGAGAAATGAAGGTCTGAATGGTCTGAGTGTTGGTTGAAAAGAGAGGGCCTGAACCTCACTCCTCAGCTCACCCTCGGGCCCTACTTGACCGATTCAGTTCCTGTGATTGGCTTTATCCTGTACAGTTTACTGTCTGACTGTGTCAGAAACGTTTAGTTGTGGCATTACCTTGTCAGCACAAGTTCATATTTCCATCATGTCGACAGAGCATGAAGTGGCTGGCATCCAGCTAGTATTTGGTGTCAGCCAGCCCTGGCCCTGTTGCAGCTTTGGAAAAACTTCGAGAGCTACCCGTGAATAAAAATTTTAAAAAATAAATTAATTTGTTGTGTACTATGCATGCCCATCTTGTACACTATTTATCACTACTGTAGAATGTGCAAAGAAAAGATTAGACTAATGACAGTGCACATGGAGGCATTCAGCAGTCATTCTCCAATGCTCCATACACAAACAGAACCAGAAGAGATCATAATACACTCCTGGAAATGGAAAAAAGAACACATTGACACCGGTGTGTCAGACCCACCATACTTGCTCCGGACACTGCGAGAGGGCTGTACAAGCAATGATCACACGCACGGCACAGCGGACACACCAGGAACCGCGGTGTTGGCCGTCGAATGGCGCTAGCTGCGCAGTATTTGTGCACCGCCGCCGTCAGTGTCACCCAGTTTGCCGTGGCATACGGAGCTCCATCGCAGTCTTTAATACTGGTAGCATGCCGCGACAGCGTGGACGTGAACCGTATGTGCAGTTGACGGACTTTGAGCGAGGGCGTATAATGGGCATGCGGGAGGCCGGGTGGACATACCGCTGAATTGCTCAACACGTGGGGCGTGAGGTCTCCACAGTACATCGATGTTGTCGCCAGTGGTTGGCAGAAAGTGCACGTGCCCGTCGACCTGGGACCGGACCGCAGCGACGCACGGATGCACGCCAAGACCGTAGGATCCTACGCAGTGCCGTAGGGGACCGCACTGCCACTTCCCAGCAAATTAGGGACACTGTTGCTCCTGGGGTATCGGCGAGGACCATTCGCAACCGTCTCCATGAAGCTGGGCTACGGTCCCGCACACCGTTAGGCCGTCTTCCGCTCACGCCCCAACATCGTGCAGCCCACCTCCAGTGGTGTCGCGACAGGCGTGAATGGAGGGACGAATGGAGACGTGTCGTCTTCAGCGATGAGAGTCGCTTCTGCCTTGGTGCCAATGATGGTCGTATGCGTGTTTGGCGGCGTGCAGGTGAGCGCCACAATCAGGACTGCATACGACCAAGGCACACAGGGCCAACACCCGGCATCATGGTGTGGGGAGCGATCTCCTACACTGGCCGTACACCACTGGTGATCGTCGAGGGGACACTGAATAGTGCACGGTACATCCAAACCGTCATCGAACCCATCGTTCTACCATTCCTAGACCGGCAAGGGAACTTGCTGTTCCAACAGGACAATGCATGTCCGCATGTATCCCGTGCCACCCAACGTGCTCTAGAAGGTGTAAGTCAACTACCCTGGCCAGCAAGATCTCCGGATCTGTCCCCCATTGAGCATGTTTGGGACTGGATGAAGCGTCGTCTCACGCGGTCTGCACGTCCAGCACGAACGCTGGTCCAACTGAGGCGCCAGGTGGAAATGGCGTGGCAAGCCGTTCCACAGGACTACATCCAGCATCTCTACGATCGTCTCCATGAGAGAATAGCAGCCTGCATTGCTGCGAAAGGTGGATATACACTGTACTAGTGCCGACATTGTGCATGCTCTGTTGCCTGCGTCTATATGCCTGTGGTTCTGTCAGTGTGATCATGTGATGTATCTGACCCCAGGAATGTGTCAATAAAGTTTCCCCTTCCTGGGACAATGAATTCACGGTGTTCTTATTTCAATTTCCAGGAGTGTACATAGTACAAGCTGAAGTACCCTCTGCCGTGCGCTTAACAATGGTTTGCTGGGTTTGGATGTATATGTAAATGCAGTGATTTAAGTTAACATTTATTGCAATTGTAAGTCATTTCAATTTAAAAAAGTATATGTGCTACAATTTGAGCTCAGCCAGGAGAAAGTCTACTGCACAAGGTTTGCTCAACAAATAGTGTCCCCAATTTTTTTTCTCAGAACATATTTATTTTAATATTTAGAATTTAATGACAATATTGATAACATTTCTTTTACATATAGCACTTTTCTAGATAGTCTCCACTGTATTCAATGACCTAATGTCCGCATAGTGTAAGACCATGTATTCCCTGTGGTTAAAATCCTTGCTCTGTGCTCGTAGCTATGTTTTTAGTTCATGAATTATATTTTAATCATCTTCCAATTATGTCAGGTCTGAGTTATAGGGTAGATGGGGCAATAATGTCCAAGGCAATTTGCCAATGTGTTTTAAAGCCGTGAAACTTTTGTGTGCATATGTACTGTCATTTTGGAACAAAAATTTTTTCAGATTCCTTTTAGATCAAACACGTCAAAAACAGTTCTTGAGTTTGTTCAGAGTCTTCACATGTGCCTATGAATGGTTGACCCTTCAGACAAAACTTCTTGAGAATGAAACCATAACTATCTCAAAAGACTATCATAATGCCTTTACCAGCCATATAGAGCTGCCTTGAATTTCTTCTTTTTTGATGATTGTGGGTGGTCCAACTCCAACGAATGTCTTTTTGTTTTTGACTCTAAGTGAAAACCCAGTTTTCACCACCTGTAACAGTCCGTGGCAGTAAGGTCTCTCCTTTGTCCTCAAACTGTTCCAACAGTTCAGATGAAACAGCTTTTCTTTACATCGTGTGGTCTATTGTTCTGTTGCGAATATTTGTGGAATCCACCTTGAGCACACCTTCAAAAACTGAAGAATTTCAATCATTACACATCCACTTCCAAATATGACTGACAGATCTAGAACCAACTGTTAAGTTGTGAAGCACCAGTTGGCATGAATAATGACATCCATGAGATTCACCGTATTGGAAGTAGTGCCTGTGACAGGATGTCCTGAACATTGCCACTCACAGAGCTCAGTTTCCATGCTTTGACTCTCTTCATTTATCGCCCAGCAGTATTCCTCTCAAATGCATCATTACCATACACTGCACAAATACATTTATGCATTTCCCCCACAGTTTACAGTATGTTGCTTGCAATGAATGTCTTCTGTAATACCTTTTTGATGGTTCAATGCACCTCTGCCATCTGTTGCCATCATTCAAAACTTGCATTTGTGCAAAAGAAACATGATCTTTGAAGACATGAAGCACCTAAAAGAGCATTTTACTATACATATATTAATTTTTTTTTTAAAAAAAAATAGCCTACGGCGCTATTTACTGAACAACCCTCATGCCATGGTATTTGCCTTATACAATTATTTGTCCAAAAAGGACATAGACTTCAAGTTGTTGACTTCACAGTCATTTAAGATAATTTCAAAGATATTAAGAAGTAACATGTCAAAAGTAAATTGTAGGCTGTCATGTGATGGACACAATTAGGAATTTTAGGCCAGTATTTATTATTGATCTAAGAGCTTTGGGTTGAAGTAGCCCATCATTTCAGCAATCTATTGATCTAAGAGCTTTGGGTTGAAGTAGCCCATCATTTCAGCAATCTGACAGTCCATTAAGATAAGATTTTGGGTAAAAGTATCTTATAAGACAAAAAACAAATTGAAAAGCAACCAATTGGGATGAGTATTGAATGGAGGTTTCATGATGTAGCACAAAGAATTGATGAAGCTGGGAAACAAAACTTATTTTTCTAAATGACGGTTAAGTTTAAAGTTACGAACTGCTTTTTTTAAGCTGTTAAAGAATAAAGCAAGATTATGCCATTTTTCATACCAGCTCATAGTGATATTTTCATTTCATAAAAGGTGAGACAAGCTTGGCATATAAATCTAAGCATTATACTGAAGGAACAAATATCTGACGATGGAAATAAATATGGAATGTTTCAAGTGAGCAGTTTGAGTAATTAAGTCTTTCTCTACTGGTTGTATGACTTTTTGAAGAACCTATTCAGCTCCAATATAGTATTACATTATAATCTAAACATGGTTGCCTGCCCCTATGAGATTTCATGTCTCAACTATTTTGTTTCATGCCAAGCTAGACTATCAGGAAGGCTAAATCCTATACGTCTTTCAAAGAAAAGTGATAGTAAGTCAACTAAGAATTGTGTTTAACAGGTACTCTTTAGTTAATTGTGTGGTTCCTAATTACACCAAACATAAGTATAAATCTTTAGCTTTGAATGTAAACAATGTTAAGGTCAAGTGTGAGCATTTATATCTAAAAACACGGATTCACTTGGCATATAAATCTGAGCATTATGCTGAAGTAACAGATACCTAATGATGGAAATAACTCTGACACGTGTCATGTGAGCAGTTTGAGTAATTAAGTCATTCTTCGTTGTTTGTATGACTTTTTTGAAGTGACCTATTCAGCTCTATCACAGTGGTACATTATAATATAACCATGATTGCCTGCCTCCTAATAGGTTTCAAGTCTCAACTACATTGCTTCATGCCAAGATGGACCTTAGGGAGGCTAAACTCTTGTATATCTTTTGAAGGAAACTGCCAGCAAGTCAACTCGGAATTGTGTTTAATAGGACCTGTTTAGTTAATGGGTGGTGCCTAATTAAGCCAAACATAAGTTAAAATCTTTACTTTCAAGTGCAAACAGTGTTAAGGTAAAGTGTGAACATTTACAAGTAAAAAGTGAGATTGGCTTGGTGTATAAGTCTAACCATTATTCTGAAGTAAAAGATATCTGGTGATGGAAATAAATCTGAAACGTGTCAAGTGAGTAATCTGAGTAATAAAGTCATTGTTCACCAACTGTATGAGTTTTCTGAAGTGACCTATTCACCTGTCTCCTATGAGATTTCATGTCTCAACTATAATCAGTTTTCATTGCTACCCATTTGGATTGCATCCTTGTCTTCCTCATCGACATCATCACTGTCCTCTTCACATTATACATCATTAATTTTCACCTTAAGTTTGTCAATGTTGGATGAAAAAATAACAAATCTTGGTAGTCATTTCATTTTTCATCCCACTATACATTTACACATTATACTGGAGGTTGCTCCTAATTCTGCTTTTGAAAATGATGCTTCAGTGAATGACTTCTTAGCTTCAAATTCACCAGCCACTGATTGACAAGTAAAACCAGAAAATTCTCTCAAGCATTTCTGACTTCTTCTGTCATCTGGAATTGTTCCAAAAATTAACTTAAGTAGAGATTTAATGGATTTAAATGGTGCAGAGATTCAATTTTTATTTTCTCTCTTGATTTGACCTAACTTTGCCACTCCTCGATCTTGTCATTTTGTTTTTTCTTCAGCTACAGTATTTCTCCTTTCATCACATTTAAAATTTTTGCTTGTATGACTCTGCTACTACCAATCATTGCTAAAATATGAATTCTCTTCATACAGTTTAAATTAATATAAATTACACATTGCTGCATCATTGCATACAAAACATTGATTGGAAAAGTTTGTCATTGTTAATCTCTTCATTACAAACTTTAATACTGAACTCCCCCCCCCCCCCCCCCGCCCCCCACACACACACAAAAAAAATTAATTAATTAATTAATAACTTAACCTGCAAACTCACATTTATTCCATGAACATTGTTTCTCCCTCAACACACAAAATTACTGTCCAATATTCAGCAGCTTCTCGCACATGCAACCAGTCATGTCAGCAGAGAAACCCCTTAAACCCCTCCCCTCCAAATCCCACAATATTATCTTCAAGTTCTGTTTCTTTGTAGATTCTTTCTGTATATTCCTTCAACCTTTCAGCCTTCATTAGTTTGCTTTCCACTGGCTTCTCATCTGAGATCTTGATATGTATCCAACTGCTTCTCTTTTCTCCAAAGATTTCTTTAATTCTCCTGTATGCAGCATCTACCTTTCCCGTAACAATGCCTGCCTCTATAGCTTTGCATTTCTCCTCTAACTATTCCTGCTTTACCATTTCATACTTCCTGTCAATCTCCTTTTTTGCCTCTGCAGACCTTCTGACTGCTTTGTTTGTTATTATTTTCCATTTTGTCAATTAAATTCGAAACCTCATATGTTGTTTCTACTAGGCTTTGTCCAATAGCCTAATTGTTTCTCTGTCTTCAATAGACACCTTTCAAAAGTAACCAATCTGCTTATGTTACGTACTTTTTCCTGTTCCACTCCATCTTTGATTGCCATTTTCTTTGAAACTCTCAACAATCTTTGATTCTTTCAAGTCATCCAGGTCCCATATCATTTATTTCTTCAGTTTTAATATGCAGTTCTAAACCAAGAAATTATGGTCAGGTCCACATCTGCTATGGAAATTTTTTGCAGTTTAAAACCTGATTTCAAGATTCCTATTCTACTATTACATGTATAATCTTTCTGAAGCCTTCCCAGATCTCCATTTCATTTCCATGCATACAACCATCTTTCATGATTCTTAAACCAAGTGTTAGCAATGATTACATTGTGCACTGTGCAAACTTCTGCCAGGTAGCTTCCCCTGTGATTCCCTTCCCACAGCCCTTATTTCCCAAACATTTCATTTATCTCATCATCCACAGAGCTAGTAAGTTATAAACTTGTTCTACTATAGTGTGAGTTGGCTTTGTGCATATTTTGGTTATAACAATGCATTTCCTATGTACACCTGTTTGATTTTGTGTTGAGAACCCTATACTCACCTGACCAGAAATCATGTATGTCTATTAATTTCCATACATCTATTCTCAACCTATATATTCCTCTTTTTAAGTACTCTAATCTGCCTGCGCAGTTAAGAGATCTAGCATTTCATGCTCTGACCCGTAGAACACCAGATTTGTTTTCCCTAATGACAACGTCCCCCTGAGTACTCCCCATTCTGAGGTCTGGAGGGGGAGTATTTTATCTCCAGAATGTCCACCAAAAAGGACACTACTGTCAGTAAACCATTAAGTAGAGCTGTACGTCCTTGGGAAATATAGTTGTTAAAGTTTGCCAATGTATACAGGTCATTCACAGTACCACACAGCAAGGCCAGATCAGCCATTCATCCAGACTGTTGCCCTTGCAACTACTGAAAAGTCTGATGAAAAATTGTATTAGGTGTAACCTAATTTTAGTTAATATGTATGAGAATATTTTCCACTAAATTATCAATACATGTCTTCAGAGCAATACTTCAAGTCTACAGAGAATTACAGTTCATCATCACTATTTATTCATCCACCTGGTTGGTGATCTAAATCTATAAAGCCCTAAGAGATGGATGAAAATTTTATATGTTTGTTAAATGGTATCTGTAAATTCATGATATGTTGTTTCTGTTCTTTAAACATTTTAAATTTTTATGGTTTCCATAAAATCATACTTAGGAGCTTCTATCTTATCTTTGATCACAATAATTGGCATAATACGCAAAGAAACTTATAAAGATGTTATTTTCATTAACATAGTTCCTTTGGAATATGACAAATTCTTTAACAGACCAAGATTTAGAAGAATAAAAACACTAAATTAATAAAAAAAGAAGCAACAACCAGTATTTTGTTTTTTATTGTGTGTCACAGTGAAATGTATTTCTCAGCTGAAGCATTTCACACTGGATGCTCTTGTCACTGGTAAAAATTACTGGTAAACACAATACCATGTATTTCATAATATTCTGGCAAATAAACATTTCTCAAAAACCTATTCATATTCCACAAATAGAACTACTTTCTGACATAGGCACAATAAGTAATAATAAGTATAAAAATGACGTTATCCTTTTAGTAATAGTTATTACTAATTGTCATCACATACACATGTTAATAATGTAGAGACATATTAAGAAGTTAATGATGACTGAAGGCAACTTCATGGCAGCAAAGAGTTATGTTGTCTTCCCACTATGTTTCTTTATGATATGGGAGTTCAGGTTAAATCTGTGTGCTGTTTTTATAGAACAAAAAGGGCACTGAAAACAAGGCTCTACACCACATTCTCTTCTGATGTGTCTTTTCAGGCTTGTCTTATACTTATACATCTTATTACAGTTATTGCAGCGGAAAGGGAACTCTGCATATGTTGGGTTTGGGAGGCCAGTAATGAAATGATCCTCTTCCCAGGTGGAAAAACCTGAAACAAGTAATTTTTTATGTCATTTGTGTGCAGTCAGATTGTTAAATAAGCTATACTGCTATCATTCAATTGTACTGGTACCACATACAAAATAAGAAAGTATTTGAAGTAGTTATCCGAGTGCTGCCTCTGTGGAGTTGGTAACCATCAGAATTTTTACCCATCATGTATTCAGTATACAACCATTATGTGACCATCTGCATACGACTAAATCCATGCCACAGAAATATCTGAAAACACTCAGATATCTTATCCCCTAATCAGTACCTAATACTCTACATTTTAACTTTATTGTCACTTATATTTTTATGTTAAACATAGTCAGATACAAATTTGTTTCATTTATTTCATTTCTCAATCCAAGTCCTGTGAGAAAGGGATTACTTGTAAGTATTTTGATATTCTCCTTTTGAAATGATACTTAGCTCTTCAGTTTTTTTATTATAGAATGTTATACTCTTTGTGACAGCCTTATCGTTACACATAAACACCTAGCTCATTTACAACAAAAATGAAACAACAAATCAACAGTAAACCACTGCTGGAACTATTTCTGATTCATTTAGTATGAACAATGGACAGAGTAAACTCTAAATCATAATGATTTGATAGCAATTTTTTGGAAGTTATAAAGTCACTGTGCAATCTAAACATGTGCTTCAAACACGAAAAAGTGTGCAGTTTATACAATTTTCTGGAAGTTATCAAGTCACTCTGCAATCTAAGTGTAGTACCTCTTCAGGCATGACAATGCCACAGAATTGTCACTGCAGGCATGAATGTAATTATACTAGCTAGCAGTGGGTCTACTACAAATCGGGGGGCTGAACCTTGAAAGAGGGAATGAATGCCAACATCTGAGTCAATCCATCAGAGAGCAGAGAGTCTCTGGGCACTGTGTACAGAATGAGCACAGAGGAAATGCAACATGTGACCATCGCAAGTGACTGACAGCTGAACACAGAGGAACAAAGCACTACACATAGTGAAGGCTTGGTCTATGCATGTTGCAATCAGTGTCAGAACTGCACTGCCAGGTCTAATGCTGGTTTAGTGGCTGCCCATACAATTGGTTTGCTTGCCCCTTCCATGACAGCATTCTGTACTATATTCACCAACTGCGACATGGTACATTCTGTACTATTCCACTGTGATAACCACACCATTTCTTATGCATCCATCTCAATGTCCACTGGCAGGAATACTAAATCCCTTCCACCTGAAAAGGCCATGTAGGACCAAAATTACCCGGTCTGTGCCATGACCTCTGTCGTAAAACTGGAGAGGGTGCCATATTCTCTGGCAGTGGACTGAAGGAGACAATGCCAATGCAGCTTGCTCCAACAGACAGGCGGAAGATTGTGGAGGCTCAGGTAATGATTAGTCTGTTGGTGTGGGTGGCAACAAGGACTCTGTTACTGGTGACCAGAGAAAAGAAGCTACCAGCTCAAATTCCATGGGATCCACTATGGTAGGTGCAGGAGCTAGCTCTGCTGTCACTCTATTCCACAGCTGAAGGTAAGATGGCAGAGAATGCAATGTGAACAGCAGCAAAAGTAAGCATGCTGCTGCAATTGGGAGCCCCCACCAGAACAATGCCACGACAGAGCCTGTAGCCCAATTGGCTTGGAGATGGTGCCATTAACAGTCCAGCAGAAGGTGGCCATAACTGATTGGAATCACAGATCAACTGCTCCCAATTTCCCTTCCTGCTGGCTCTAAGGACCTGGCCCAAATTGCAGCCCCTTGAGGAAAAAATGGCAGGGAATGGCAATCTGTGACATGCCACTCAGAGTGCAACAAAGTCAAAAGACCCCGCAGATGGTGCCTGTACAACTGTTTCATCAGTCTGCACCCATTAACCTGTGTCACCTGGTATGTAGCCAGAAAATGCATCATCTTGGAAAAATGTAAACCTGGAGTCCTTCATTTGGATTTTGAAGATACACACCACCTCTGAGTTAGACATCAGGTGAAACAGTATAGTAGTCAGGGCCGGACATCATTGCAAATGCAGTATGAGGGTCCAGGAGGAGCCCTCAATAGCAAAAATAACTGACAAAGTGGGAACAGATGCCACTGATGACATGGAAGACATATTGGTAACATATGGCAAATTCAACAATGCACTGACCACATGCTTCCCCACAAAGGACTCACAAATTGATGTACTCCCTGTTCTAAGAGTACTCTGGGACTGGCCAATGGGAAAACTGACATGATGGTGCAGCCTGGTTGTGCACAGGCCATGCGAGCCTGCACAATTATGTTCAGTATTGCAATCAGTCACTGACCAGTAGACATGACAATGTGCCAAAGCCTTCATGTGCATCATACCCCAGTGTGATGTATGCAGCACCTAGAGTATGCAAGGACACAATGCCTGAGGGACAACCACTCAACAGATTTGCTGCTCCTTGGCAAGCGCAAGGACCCCTGGACAATGTTGAGTCAATCATGTAGGAGAGAAAATGTATGCCATGCTGAATCCGCTCACAAAAGAGTGTGATCTGGCCATCCCAGCAGGGCAACTGAAATGATTTTCAGAAAAGCAGATCAGCAGCTGTGGCAACTGTGAACTCCCACACTGTCAAAGGAAATCCAACAACATCTACTGTAAGGCATTGTTCAAGGTGAAAATGAGAGCCTTCTGTTGGTCAAACATCAGACACAGCCCCACCAGAAGTCTCAACAGTGCATCTCCACTTGTGTGTTGGGTGGTGAACCACTATCAATGGTGTAACAATAATTAATGAGGAAGAGTGCCCACCTCTGTAATTGGTGGGCAGTCTTCTCTGGCAGCTTGGAAAAAGGGTGAATAAGCAAACCAGTTACTAATGGTCAGTGATGAGTAGGAACTTTGCCCCATACAAGAAAATGTGAAACTTTTTAATTCCAAAAATGAAGCCAGTATCTCCTTTTTCACACACGAATAGGTGCACTACACCACGGAAAGCATATCTGACATGTAAGGGATGAGCTGCTTGCTACCATCTGGGTTCTGACATGATAGAACCACACCAATGCCATACTGGGACACATCACAGGTCAGGGTTAAGGGTTTATGGAGTAAAAGAAACCAAACAGGAAGGAGGGCATAAACACTGCTTGAGGGACAGTAAAGCCCATTGACAATCTGCAGACCAGTCCTTTCTGTCAAGTCAGTTAGGAGAATGGCAAATGTGCACAGCCTGAGAATGAATGAACATAATACAAAATATTGCCCAAAAATGAGTGGATCTCCTTCAGGTTCTTGGGTGCCAGTGAATTGATGATGGCTTTATTGTGCTCACCTGCAGGAACAAGGCCATCTTTGCTGTGCACATGATCAAAAGAATGCTTCTCTAGTGGGGGGAAACTACAATTTTCAGTTTGCAATGAAGCCTGTTCTCCAGAAAGCATTAAAAAACTGCCCGTACATTCAATAATGCTCTTCTCATGTGCACCCCCATGCCCCACAAGTCACTGAGGTAGTTTATGTAACAAGGAATGTCCTGAATATCATTGTTAAATTTCCTGCACAAATGTGATCTAAAATGGAAGTGATTAAACTGCCAAAATCCAGCAGCAACTGCAGGTGAGCATGAAAAATACTGGCCCTCTGCCAATTTTTCCAACAACTCTTCCAGTCAAGGACTGGATACATATCCACAACCTATGTCCCATTGGCTGACTATTTAAAATCACCGCAAAGACACATGGTGCTGTATGGTTTCTGAAGCACCAGCAAAGGGATGGCTCACTGACTCAACAAAATAGAAGGAATGATGCCAAAGTCTTGCCAATGCTGCAACTCAGCCTTGAACTTGTCATACATGGTGAAAGGAATAGGGTTGGACTGACAAAATTTATGTATCATCGATGGCTTAATGGAGGTGTGTCCCTTGAAATTTGCTCCCCAACCCACAGTATTCTCACACATCTGGTCATATAACTGCAGCAAGGAGTCAAATCTTGAAAGGGAACCTTGGCCATGTCATGTGTGGTGAAAGGAATGGGGTAGAGGTGACAATATTTAGATATCTGTCTTACCCCTAGTGATATATGTCTCTACATCTTTACATTTGTCCTCTAGCCATCCCAGCTTAGGAATTTTGCACATCCTGTCGATCTCACTTTTGAGATGTTTGTATTCCTTTTTCCCTGTTTCATTTACTGCATTTTTATATTTTCTCTTTTCATCAATTAAATTCAATATATCTTCTGTTACCCAAGGATTTCTACTAGCCCTCATCTTTTTACCTACTTGATCCTCTGCTGCCTTCACTACTTCATCCCTCAGAGCTACCCATTCGTCTTCTACTGTATTTCTTGCCCCCATTCTTGTCAATTGTTCCATAATGCTCCCCCTGAAGCTCTCTACAATGTCTGGTTCTTTCAGTATATCCAGGCCCCATCTCCTTAAATTCACACCTTTCTGCAGTTTCTTCAGTTTTAATTTACAGTTCATAATCAATAGATTGTGATCATAGTCCACATCTGCCCCTGGAAATGTCTTACAATTTAAAACCTGGTTCCTGAATCTCTGTCTTACCATTATATAATCTATCTGAGACCTTCCAGTATCCCCAGGCTTCTTCCATGTATACAACCTTCTTTTATGATTCTTGAGCCAAGTGTTAGCTATTATTAAGTTACGCTCTGTGCAAAATTCACCAGGAGGCTTGCTCTTTCATTCCTTACTCCCATTCCATATTCACCTGCTATGTTTCCTTCTCTTCCTTTCCTACTAACGAGTTCCAGTCAACCATGACTATTAAATTTTCGTCTCCCTTCACTATCTGAATAATTTCTTTTATCTCATCATACATGTCATCAATCTCTTCGTCATCTGTGGAGTCTGGACTAAGGAGCCCAAATCTTGAAAGGGAACCAACTGGGATGCTAAATGTACCTTGTAAACAACCTATCTGAAACCCAAAACCAGAGAAGGTGTCTAACCCAAAAATATTTTGCACCAATGGTGAATTTACCACTAACAACATAAGATGCCATTCAATATTTTTAGAAAATGCAAAAATGGAGAATAGATACTCAAGGAATACACTGTTTGCTGTAAGGCACAACTTGACAAAGTAGCCACTGCAAAGCAGGGCAGCCCAAGTACAGGCAAAGCAGGGCAGCCCAAGTGCCTGTACATATCTAAGTTAATCATGCTGAATGTCACTCCCAAGTCTATGTGGAACTCAGTTGGTCATCCATCGACAATCAACAACAGTAGAATCTGTTGGGGCAATGCTTGCAAGATGTTGGAGGCAGCCTTCAAGTTCAAGGAAAGCACTGGGGCCTCTGATGACAGTCCCACCGTTGGCTGACTGTCACAAACTGTTGATTATTTTGAAGCTCTCTACTGCCCCTAAAAAACTTAACTTTCACAGACTTTCAGTTCGATCATCAAAATCATGAAATGGTGGAACAGTTACAGTTTAACCAGCACCACAAGGCCTTTGGGCAGGCATATGCTGCATGGATCACTTGCACAAGGGTCCCTATTTGATTTCTCCGTGTGCAATTACAATTAAAAACAAGGGTGCTTTTTGTTTATCTGATTTTGTGGCTGATCTCACAGTGGTCTCTACATTCAGGTAATCCTGTCAGAAATGCACTAAATGACAACCAGGGCGGGACTGACAGCTTTCCCATTGAGCAGAAACAGATGCAGAGGGGAAGCGATACAAAGAACACAAAAAAGGTTGTGAGCAGGGATTATGACACTTCAATTGATAAGTATCAGCTGAGTTCGACACGGCTGAAGACGAGCAGTGCCATGACATCACTACATTTGAATCACCAATGGCATCAACACATAGCAGTCCAGTGGAAGTCGAGGCTACATGGCGCACCTCATGGGACACTGGAGTTGCTTACAACACACGTTTAACTTTGCCACCTGCCAGTAGTTGGAAAGTATGTCCCTTCTTGTTGCAGTAAGATCATGTGGTTCAGCTATGTCAGCAGCTTCAGCTAAAGAAATGTCAGACAAGGGCTCCTAGTTTGGACCAGCGGGTCAGGTGTTAATCAGATTTTCATGTACCTAATTAGTGAGTCTGCATACAAGACAGGTAGCAAATGATGTTTTAAATCTAACTTAAAATAAAATCATTTGTTCTGGACAACTCCTTCTACTCCACTGACAAATTTCTACTTACAAACTAGCATGCTGTAAAAATAAATAAATAAATTAAATAATACAAAAAACACTTTTGTTTTTAATTGTAGTTGCACAAGGAGAAATCAAATAGGGACATGTGTGCAAGAGATCCACATTGCATGTGACTGCCCATTGTGTTTGTGGTGCTGGTTAAACCGTAACTGTGCCACCACTTCATAGGTATGATGACCAAACTGAAAGTCCCTGACAGTTAAAATTTTTAGGGGCAGTAGAAGGCTTCAAATTCTGTATGATCTCCTCATAAAATCCCACACTGTTAGACAATAACAAGGCTTATCAACTGGATTGATCATACACCTTATCTGGCAGTACAGCAAGAATGGGCACAGGTAATTCTCCCACCTTTCCATTGGTTTATCGAATCTGGAAAATGGTGTCGGGGGACGGGGAAGATCTTCTTGGTGGGTGCCATACCGGCTGCTATAGCGGTGTTGGTATGAAGCAATTTTGCATTCCATTGGAGCAGTTCTTGCATCTGCTTCTGCTGCAGTCTTTGGAGGTGCAACTGCTCCTGCCAGCATTGCAAAAATATAGGGTCCATGGTGACCACAATTTAACATTATGAAAAGGAAGGTAAGCATCACACACTCAAGAACATCCTACATCATCACTTTAGTATCTGAAAGCGCATGATAACATTACAGAATCATCACTATCAGCATGAATTTAACTATACTAGCCACCAGTGGGTCGACTACAAGCCATGGAGCTGAACTTTGGAGGAGGAAACAAAGACCTACTGTAGTTTAATAACAAAATATGGAAATGGTTTAGGAAGCAGATTGTTGCACTCTTAGTTCAAAAAAAGAGTGTGCAACAACTACCACCATCATGTCTTGGCAAAAGATCTTGCTGAGAATCCAAGAAAATTCTAGTCCTATGTAAAACTGGTAAGTGGGTCGAAGGCTTCTTTCCAGTTGCTCATTGAACAGCTTGGTGTGGCAATACAAGACAACAAAAGGAAAGACAATGTTTTAGAGTGCGTGTTTAAGAAATCATTCACTCAGAAGCATCATACAAGCATACTGTCGTTTGACCATTGTACAGACTCCTGCTTGGAAGACATAGTAATAGACATCCCTGGCAAAGAGAAGCAGCTGAAAGGGTTGGAAACAAATAAGTCACCATGTCCAGATGGAATTCCAATTCAGCTTTACAGAGAATACTCTACAGCATTGGCCCCTTACTTAGCTTGCATTATCACAAATCTTTAACCAAGTGCGAAGTCCCAAGTGACTGGAAAAAAGTGCAGGTGACTCCTCTATATTTGAAGGGTGAAAGACCATATCCACAAAACTACAGACCAGTATTCTTAAAATCAGTTAGTTAGTTAGTTACATGTTCCATTGATCACTCTCACAGTAATCATTATGATGCGGAATGTGTCAAGTGCATAAGAAATGCACACATGAATCAAGGATTTTTTACTATTATTTTTTGTATTAAAAAAAGAGCTTAAAATTTTTATTACCTCCCCATTCGCTTAAATGGCACAAAATGCGTATTTATACCTACGGATGTATTTATTCCTATTCAAGAAATTCGTCTATGGTATGGAAGGAGTTGTCAAGGATATATGATTTCAGTTTATTTTTGAAACTATTACTACTGTTTGTCAGGCATTTTATTTCATCTGGAAATTTATTGAAAAGTTTTACAGCAGCATCTCTTTCTGTGCCGAAATGGAAATGAAATGAGCATATGGCTTTGTTGGCCGGGAGGCCCCATCTGGGGAAGTTAGGCCACCAAGTGCATCTTATTTCAGTCGATGCCACATTGGGTGACTTGCGCACCAGTTATGAGATGAATTGATGATGACAAAACAAAACACACAGTCCCCAAGTGGAGAAAATCTCCAACCCAACTGTTAATCAAACCCAGGACCACTTGCAAGGGAGGCAAGCACGTTACCACCTAGCTAAGCAAGCAGACTCTGTGCCAAAGATAGGTTAAGTAGAGGATAGTGTAAGTCTTTCTTTCTTGTGGTATTATAATCATGAATGTCACTGCTGTTTATGAACTGGCCCATGTTGTTGAGAAGAAATTTCATTACTGAGTAAATGTACTGTGATGCTGTTGTAAGAATTCCTAACCTTTCAAACAGATGTCTACAAGATGTGTGACTACGAGCCCCACACATTACTCTAACCACTTTCTTTTGAGCAGTGAATACTTTTTGCCTAAGTGTTGAGTTACCCCAAAATATTATTCCATATGACATCAGACAGTGGAAGTATGTGAAGTATGTTAACTTACTAATTTCTATATCCTCAAAATTGGCAATTATTTCGACTGCAAAAGTTTCTGAACTTAGGCACTTTAGGAGATCGAAAATATAAATTTTCCAATTAAGATTCTCATCTGCTATCCACAAATCAGCACAGGTTTAGAATGCATCACTCATGCAAAACTCAGCTTGCCCTTTTCTCACATGATATCCTGTGAACTGCGGATGAAGGGCAACAGGCAGATTCCATATTCCAAGATTTTCATGGTGCACCACTGCAGACTGTTCAAGAAGACAAGAGTATACTGAAGAGGTTCCCAGATATGAGTTGCTTGAGGATTTCTTAAGTAATAGAACCCAGTACATTGTCCTTGATGGTGAGTGCTCACCAGAGACAAAGCTATCATCAGGATATGTATAAGTGATATGATGGACAGGGTGAGCAGCAATCCATGGCTGTTTGCTGTGGTGCTTGGTGTAATGAAAGAGGCTGTACTGGGTCATGTGGAGTACCCGATACAGCAGGTTTCATAGTATGCAATACATACTGAAACATGTGGGTAGTGTATAAGGGCAATTAGTGAATGAGGTCACTTACTGCAACAGTGTGAAATAGAACAAAAATGTTAAACTGTGTCATAGATCAATTACTGTATGTTCTTAACCAAGTAAAGTAATGTACAGTTAGGATAAGTCATCACTACTCTGATATGAATTTTGGGATGTTTTGAAGAGAAAGAACAAGTTCTGGAATCAGTGTTAATAGTATATAAATGTTAGTACCCTTTTTCATTTAGTTTTGTAATTATTATTCATTTTGTAAAAATTCATTGTTTACCATAATGCGAATTAACTGTGTAAACCATTAATTTTGGAAAAGCTTAACATTTATGCATCTTTGCAAGTCAGGACAACATATTCTTATAGAAATCACCAACTAAAAATCTGTAATTAAACTCATAATTAATGTTTCTGGAACATTTCATAGAGAAATTCAGTGCCATGTCCTCATATTACAAACACTAGAGAAGATTCAATTAAACTGGAGACATAACCTGATACAGAAAGAAAATTTGTATCATAAATAATGTTAGAAGAACGATTCATTAATCTTTTGCAACACAATTTAAAGCTTTTGGGTTGTACATAATTATTTCACATTTCAGCCTTCAAATGTAAAAAGTCATTTTGAACATTTGAATTGTAATTTTGACACAGTAGAGATATTACCAGCTCAAAATTGCTTCATAAAATCGCATAATTAATTAAATTACAAAAAGATATTCGAGAATGTTCTGGACTGAGTCATAAGAACTTAATTATTAACAGTATGTATGTTTCAAAATTGCACTTGTAAAAGATCATTAATTTTGGAAATATGTATTATCATTGTACTAATTTTAATTTCTACTAAAATTCTGTAATGTCAGTTTTTACTGAGTTAACTTATTGAAATTGTAACAGCAAACATGAAATATCACAACAGTGTCAAAGAACGTAATTGTTAAAAGATGTATAAATACACCTTGTCAAAACGGCTTGGGACAAGAGCAGTTTTAGTACTAGCTGGTGCGTTCCGGTGCCTGTAAAGTTGTGACAAATAAACAAGTGTTGTTAACAGACTAAGTGTGTGTCTGATAGTGACCCAAGACTTTCTGCAGTGACGTTATCACCTCCCAAAATGTAAAACATCCTATGCTTCTGGATCTGGTTACGTTTTAAATGGTTTGATAAGCTTGGATGGTTATGTTAGATTGGGAAGGTGTCTTCATTGAGTGACTGTAGGAAGACACAAGATGATTTAGACAAACTTTCTAGTTGCTGTGACAAATGGCAGCTTTCTCTAAATGTAGAAAAATGATAGTTAATGTAGGAAAGTAGGAAAAACAATCCCATAATATTTGAAGGCAGCATTAGCAGCATTCTGCATGACACAGCCGCATCAATTAAATATCTAGGCATTATGTTGCAAAGCAGTGTGAAATGGAACAAGCATTCAAGGACAGTAGTGGGGAAGGTGAAGGGTCAACTTCAGTTTATTAGGAGGATTTTAGGGAAGTGTGGCTTATCTTTACAGGAGATCACATATAGAACATTTGTGTTTCCCATTTTTGAGTACTACTAGAGTGTTTTGTATCCCCAATTTAGAGAACTGACTGCAGAATTGCCACCAACATACATTTCATATTATGACCATGAAGATAAGATAAAAGAAATTAAGGCTCACACAGAGGCATAAAAGACGGTTATTTGTCCCTCACTCTGTTTGCAAATGGAACAGGAAAGGAAATGACTAGTAGAGGTACAAGGTACCCTGTGCCATGTACAGTGGCTTGCAGAGTATGTACATAGATGTAGATGAATCTTGACATTCAAGTTAATTTATGGGGGACCAGAGAGTCCAGACACCATGTAGACAATGAGAGAGAGGTAAATACAACACGCGACCAGCAAAAGAAAATGATAACTGAGCATGTGGAAGCAGAGTACTGTGTGTGGTGAATGCTAGGTCTACTGGCATTGAATCAGCATTAGAAATGCTGGGTTAGGCCTATTGCTGCTGGCAGATAAACATCTGGGTCAATGGCCCATGCCCAGTGCTCATGCTATGCTTTGCAAGCTCCTTCTGTGACAGCATCCTGTACTATTCTGCTGTATAACCAAACCATCTCTTCTGCATCCAGCTCGATTCCTGCTGGCGGGGATACTAAACTAAACACGTGCTACACTCATATGAAAATCTGAGAAATTTATATTTTAATGCAACATACATTTTTCAACTTTCATACATAAGGCCTTAGCTTCTTAGAACTTTTTGCTGAAATTATATTGTTCCTGAATTCATATTGTTCCACAGATTCCACTATGAAGGGAAGCCTTTGAAGTACACATCAAAGAATGAAAACACCTGTTAAAATTATTTCTGTTCACTGTTTTAATAATTAAAAACTGTTATACTGTTATACATTACCTGTAGTCACAAGCTAACTTTAACTTGGTGAAATTAGTAAAAAAGTCACTACTTTGAATAAAGCTGATTTTTGCTTCAATTACAGCAGAAAAACTTCACAAAGGTCACTGATGATACAAACATTCTGATAAATAGCAAAACATCCAGTCACTTAGAGGCTAATGTAACAAATCATTAGCAGGTGTTCATCACTGTTTCACAGAGGGAACTCACTAGCAATAAACCTCAGCAAAACCAGCTACATCTACTTCCATTAGGACAGTACTGAATGTGGCAGTTGACAGATACTCAGGGAAAATAGAGTAGAATAGGTCCATCCAGTGACACAAGATGCAGCTGAGCACAACATTCTTGATTTCAACGGTTGCTTCACAACCCAGGCTATCTGGATCCTTCCCTCAACTACCAGGTTTTCTGAACTGCATGGATGGAAGCTATCCTTGTAACACATTCTTTAATTTTCTAACCCTCCTGACCTTAATCTCCATTAATACACGCCCCCCCCCCCCTCCCCCCAGCCAACAGTTCCCCCTTCTCTTTCCTCTTCCCAATACATATCACCTCCATCATGCACAACACCCCACAGGCTCTGGTACCCATGTGTCATGTATCTTTCCCACGCATCTATACCCCTCCATCCTGAATTCCTTCCTAGCCAGGAAACCAGCTGCCTCCTGAGCTGCTATAGTTCAATTCTTTTATCTTGGCGGCTCGCGCATGCCCGCCCAGACGCGGGAGATTGCTGCGTTGCCAGTTGCACACGACGCACACGCCAATAGAAGCAGCACCACAGTATAGCATAGTTCGCAAGCTTACGTTTAGGGGGGAGCGCGCAGTTCATGAAGTAAAGCCACCACGGCCGCATTAACCCTTATGCTGCTACAAAGACGTGCTCCCTGCATTCCGCGCTGTGCGCGATTTTGTCACTGCACTGCTTGCCTGTGCAGATACATCGTGTTCCGAGTGCTTTGACACTCTTATCATTCGATTTCACAAAAATTATCTGGCCCAAAAATTAGATTTTTACACATCTGCTTGACTGATACCTTCCCCCCATAAATGACTTAATTTTGTTTCGATGTTCAACGCAGTTATTATGCAGCATTAAATATAGTAAACCATTGCACGAAATTTTGAAGAGTCTGCAGAGGTAAAAGTCCATAGAGTATATTTTCCGTATGGTCGATTTTAGTTGCCACAATGTTGAGAATGAAATGTGGACAAGATACCTAAATTTCGTATAAAATTTACTGTATAACAATATCTCATTTAAGTACCACATAGGTGTCATATGTAATATTGAGAAATATTCCGTCTTTCGCGACCGTAACAAAAGTTTTATTTACACTGAGCACGTTTGGCTTTATTTTAAAGCGTTGAACATCGAAACAAAATTAAGTCATTTATGGGGGGAAGGTATCAGTCAAGAAGACGTGTAAAAATCAAATTTTTGGGCCAAATAGTTTTTGTGAAATCGAATGATAAGCGTGTCAAAGCAGTGGGAACACCATGTGTCTGCACAGGCGAGCAGTGCAGTGATGACAAAATCGCCCACAGCGCGGAATGCGGGGAGCACGCGTCTGCAGCAGCGAAAGGGTTAATGAAGAGACAAAGCACTAGAAATTTCAAAAAATTGCTTTCAAACGCATATAATTCGTGAAGTAAGGCACTTCGATATTGTTTTTAAATAACGAAAATATTAAGCACCACACAAGGTTTGAACTCATAACCTTTCACATGGAAGCTAAACTCCTTAACCGCTACGCTATCGCGGCTAGTCCGCTTGCCTGATGCCATTAGGAGTATAACACGTCACGCAAAATACTGACAAACACTGTTGCTATAACTATGAATTACTCACGCTTCATCGAAGTACAATAGGAAATAAACAATTACCGCTGTTCTTTATTGCGAAAAAGCAGTATAAAAGAAAGTCTGCTATCAAGACATTGCTTTTGTTCTATTACTTTGTTTATGACTGAACGTTTCTAAAACTGAAGACACTCGTCCATGCTCTGCACTGCAGTCGGGATCTGGCAACGTCGTTCTCTGTTCATTGGCTGACTGTGTTTTGTGACGTCAGATGCGCAGAATGAACCTAAACTCGGCCGCCAACATAAATGACACGCACTTTAGCTACCCCCCTCAACTTCTCTTCCTCCCTCTCTCTCCCTCTGCTCACCCAACATAACACAACACCAACCCAACCCTAGTCCACCTGCTAAAATGCAATCCGTCTGTCCAACTGGCTTTAAGCAGGTAAGGATTCCCAGCAAATGACACATACTACAGTCATAACACAAGAAAGAAATATGATTTACTCTGTAACCCAAATAATTTGTTTCTAGTGCAGAAATGTATGAAATACACTAGTACCTAAATATGTAACTCACTTTCAAGTAATTTTACATTAACAATTTTAAAGTAAACTAAAGAAGTTTTGTTATTTTCTGATACATTTTTAACAAGTACAGATACACTAATTCCTACATTTTTCAGATGTTGCTGTTCCAGTTTTAATATATCTTTGTTTTATTTTTTATGATTAACAATAGTTTCTGTGTTCTCCAAGTCATAATAAAATTCCTTCAAACTTTTTAAATACAACACAGTTTTCAGGTTATCACTGACCCTTGTTATACATTATTTATGACAAGTTACTCATTTCACAGCCTTATGTCAACAAATACATCAGCTACTTTTCATTTCCTGCTACAGTTGTAGTTTTACATGACAATAGTGGTATTTGTAAAAGAACTATTATCTACAGGCTGTAAGAACAGAGGCCCATTTACAGTTAAAATTGCTGTTTGTCATGTGCATAAAAAGATCATTGATTTCCTACATCTAGCAAGATGTAGAAAGTAAAATAATGATAATATTCAGCAAAGCCAGTTCAGTTACAAGGAGTATGCACCTCATATAATGTCATATAACCAGAGGGAGAATGGTTATATTGGTTTTAAAAGCAAAAGAATTATACATTCTGCACTTTCATGTAAAAATTTTTATCACTTTTTACCACTCTCTGTACTCTAAGATAGCTGGTAGCTTCCCTTGAAGTCAGTATCACAGTAATGTTATGTCTGTGTGTAAAAATTGTCTGACTGTTACCTTTCCATTTGTTAACTGCTAATGATTATTTTTAGTGGTCATCATGCTAAAGTCCATACAGATGATGAAATAGAAAAATTCTTTAGTACTTAAGTGAAAGCAAACTCCACTTTCTTAATTACTTCATTATTAAAAGTATCAATACCATCTTCTGGTATTGGCTGATACTCCGTAAGTGATTTTTATTTTTATTTTAGTATGCCATAGCTATTTACATGTTTGCCATGAGTGGCCTAATCATTCATTCATTAACATATTGTGTTCCATGAATTCCATCAGAAAGGAAGCCACTAAGGGATATGGAGTAAGTCTAATTTACGTGACATATAACTATAAACCCCCTCAAGAACCATGGACCTTGCCATTGATGGGGAGGCTTGCATGCCTCAGCAATACAGATAGCCATACCGTAGGTGCAAACACAACGGAGGGGTATCTGTTGAGAGGCCAGAAAAACATGTGGTTCCTGAAGAGGGGCAGCAGCCTTTTCAGTAGTTGCAGGGGCAACAGTCTGGATGATTAACTGATCTGGCCTTGCAACGCTAACCAAAACAGCCTTGCTGTGCTGGTACTGCAAACGGTTGAAAGCAAGGGGAAACTACGGCCGTAATTTTTCCTGAGGGCATGCAGCTTTACTGTATGATTAAATGATGATGGCGTCCTCTTGGGTAAAATATTGCGGAGGTAAAATAGTCTCCGGGCGGGGACTACTCAGGAGGACGTCGTTATCAGGAGAAAGAAAACTGGCGTTCTACGGATCGGAGCATGGAATGTCAGATCCCTTAATCGGGCAGGCAGGTCAGAAAATTTAAAAAGGGAAATGGATAGGTTAAAGTTAGATATAGTGGGAATTAGTGAAGTTTGGTGGCAGGAGGAACAAGACTTCTGGTCAGATGAATACAGGGTTATAAATACAAAATCAAATACGGGTAATGCAGGAGTCGGTTTAATAATGAATAAAAAAATAGGAGTACGGGTAAGCTACTACAAACAGCATATTGAACGCATTATTGTGGCCAAGATAGACACGAAGCTCATGCCTAGTACAGTAGTACAAGTTTATATGCCAACTAGCTCTGCAGATGACAAAGAAATTGAAGAAATCTATGATGAAATATAAGAAATTATTCAGATAGTGAAGGGAGACGAAAATTTAATAGTCATGGGTGACTGGAATTCGGTAGTAGGAAAAGGGAGAGAAGGAAACGTAGTAGGTGAATATGGATTGGGGCTAAGAAATGAAAGGTGAAGTTGCCTGGTAGAACATTGACAGGAATGGGGGAAAGAAATACAGTAGAAGAAGAATGGGTAGCTCTGAGAGATGAAGTAGTGAAGGCAGCAGAGGACCTAGTAGGTAAAAAGACGAGGGCTAGTAGAAATCCTTGGGTAACAGAAGAAATACTGAATTTAATTGGTGAAAGGAGAAAATATAAAAATGCAGTAAATGAAGCAGGCAAAAAGGAATACAAACGTCTCAAAAACGAGATCGACAGGAAGTGCAAAATGGCTAAGCAAGGATGGTTAGAGGACAAATGTAAGGGTGTAGAGGGTTATCTCTACAGGAAAATTAAAGAGACCTTTGGAGAAAAGAGAACCACTTGTATGAATATCAAGAGCTCAAGTGGAAGCCCAGTTCTAAGCAAAAAAGAGAAAGCAGAAATGTGGAGGGAGTATATAGAGGGCCTATACAAGGGCAATGTACTTGAGGACAATATTATGGAAATGAAAGAGGATGTAGATGAAAATGAAATGGGAGATACGATACTGCGTGAAGAGTTTGACAGAGCACTGAAAGACCTGAGTCAAAACAAGGCCCCGGGAGTAGACAACATTCCATTAGAACTACTGACGGCCTTGGGAGAGCCAGTCCTGACAAAACTCTACCATCTGGCGAGCAAGATGTATGAGACAGGCGAAATTCCCTCAGACTTCAAGAACAATATAATAATTCTGATCCCAAAGAAAGCAGGTGAAAATTACTGAACAATCAGTTTAATAAGTCACGGATGCAAAATACTAACACGTATTCTCTACAGACGAATGGAAAAACTGGTAGAAGCTGACCTTGGGGAAGATCTGTTTGGATTCTGTAGAAATATTGGAACACGTGAGGCAATACTGACCCTACGACTTATCTTAGAAGCTAGAGTAAGGAAAGGCAAACCTACATTTCTAGCATTTGTAGACTTAGAGAAAGCTTTTGACAATGTTGACTGGAATACTCTCTTTCAAATTCTGAAGGTGGCAGGGGTAAAATACAGGGAGCGAAAGGCTATTTACAATTTGTACAGAAACCAGATGGCAGTTATAAGAGTCGAGGGGCACGAAAGAGAAGCAGTCGTTGGGAAGGGAGTGAGACAGGGTTGTAGCCTATCCCCGATGTTATTCAATCTGTATATTGAGCAAGCAGTGAAGGAAACAAAAGAAAAATTCGGAGTAGGTATTAAAATCCATGGAGAAGAAATAAAAACTTTGAGGTTTGTCGATGTCATTGTAATTCTGTCAGAGACAGCAAAGGACTTGGAAGAGCAGTTGAACGGAACGGACAGTGTCATGAAAGGAGGGTGTAAGATGAACATCAACAAAAGCAAAACGAGGATAATGGAATGTAGTCAAATTAAGTCGGGTGATGCTGGGGGAATTAGATTAGGAAATGAGACACTTAAAGTAGTAAAGGAGTTTTGCTATTTGGGGAGTAAAATAACTGATGATGGTCGAAGTAGAGAGGATATAAAATTTAGACTGACAATGGCAAGGAAAGCGTTTCTGAAGAAGAGAAATTTGTTAACATCGAGTATTGATTTAAGTGGCAGGAAATCATTTCTGAAAGTATTTGTATGGAGCATAGTCATGTATGGAAGTGAAACATAGACAATAACTAGTCTGGACAAGAAGAGAATAGAAGCTTTCGAAATGTGGTGCCACAGAAGAATGCTGAAGATTAGATGGGTAGATCATATAACTAATGAGGAGGTATTGAATAGGATTCGGGAGAAGAGAAGTTTGTGGCACAACTTAACTAGAAGAAGGGATCGGTTGGTAGGACATGTTCTGTGGCATCAAGGGATCATCAATTTAGTTTTGGAGGGCAGCGTGGAGGGTAAAAATCGTAGAGGGAGACCAAGAGATGAATACACTAAACAGATTCAGAAGGATGTAGGTTGCAGTAGGTACTGGGAGATGAAGAAGCTTGCACAGGATAGAGTAGCATGGAGAGCTGCATCAAACCAGTCTCAGGACTGAAGACCACAACAACATAGCTATAAGAGCAACTACTACGGAAAAAAAGTCAGTGCTATTCTCTTACACTTAAAGCTAAAAACTGTTTCAATGTTAATCTCAGTTTTAATCAGGATTAATATTCCCACTTCCAAACACGTGCATACACCATAGAAAAAGTTACTACCAAGAAGCCCTTTCAAAACTTCCTGGAAAATTAAAATTGTCTGCCAAACTGACAACTGAACCTGGAATCTTGCACTTCATGGGCAATATTCTTTACAGGCTGAGCTATGTACGTGTGACTCAACGGCCTGCCCTCTGAATTGCAGGCCTGCCAGTAAATTTCTCTTTATCCTTTGACTTTGTTTTTTGGATACTTAGGGATTTCCATTTCCTGTCAGATGTCTACTAGGAACCTGTTATAGACTTTTACAACAGCATGTAGAACTTCTAAACCCTAGACAGGGGCACATAGTTTACATGTAAATTATTTTTATTCTAGTTTTGTAAAATCAAAGCAGTAGGAAGGATAGTAAACAACAAAATTTTATTTACTATGTGGCATAAGGTGTAGGAGGAAGAATAAATAATTTGTATGTGACTTGGGGATATGCAAGGTGAAAAATTTAGTACAGAGAGCTGACACCTGTGGCTACGCATTGAATCAAACTGAGCTTTAATGACAGGTAAGGGTACATCATTCCATGTTGCTTCCACTTTGTGCCAAGATTCATCAATCATAGTGGCTGAGGAGTGGTAATGTGCTAGTCTCTCAGCAACCCATGACTAGTTGTTTTCAAGGGTGGGACATTTGGAGAATATGCAGGCCAGAGCAACAGTCAGACACAGTCTGTTTCAAGATAGGTCAGAACAACATGATCCACATGCAGTCTTGTATTATTTTGTTCAAAGAAAGAAAGGTCACAGCCAATGCCCTTAAGATGTCAGAAATGAAACAGCTGCTGTCCAAATTAGTGCCCAGCTCTGTGAACCAGAGGTGACTATGTTGTGAATTAACAGCACCTGTACCATCGTGCTAGATGCTGGGCCCATGTGTTAATGTCAAATAAAATTTAGCAATGTTCAGTCTTCCCAGAGCCTCCATACATGGATGTGTCCATCATGATTCTTTGCAGAGCAATGAAAACTGGCGCCATTACTACGTCCAGTGTTGTCATTGGGCACATTACTGTCTGTGGCACCTACCTCTGTAGATGCTCCAGGCATCATCACACTGTCCGTGCAGATTCTTGTCTTGTGCAAACAAGCCCATTTCCTGACTCAAGGTAAGTGACAGGACTGTACAATGTCTGTCCTCTCAGGTGCTAGCCATTCTGAAATCCTGTATGGCATCAAGTATGGAACTCCTGGACCTCTCGATTCCATATCTGCACGGCAACAGATGAATAACAACCGACACAAACAACAATATAATGAAACAATAAACAGCAGTCTTTGTATGCCACATCCTACTGCTGTCAAATCCCAACACTTGTTGGTAAACATTTCTCCCTCTTGTACTAGGAATAACAAAATGTTCTCACAAACATACAACTTTCAAATGTGATTTCTGAATGAGAAACCTACTGTGTACTCTTTCCTTATACATGGACTGTGGATGGCATTACTCCTGCCTATTCAGGCAGCTGTGCCAACAGACTTCCTGCCAATTTTGTGTTTATCACATTTCATCTTTACGATGTGGTGGTTTTAATGGCCACCAGTGTACTATCGATTACAAATACTGATAGAGAGTAGGGAGATTGATAGCATAAGAATCTGTAGGTCTCTGAAGAGGCTTCTGTGAGATGTTCAGTTATCAAATTTACACAGTATTCTTACCACACAGTTCTGCCTAATAAAAAATTTTTTGACTCGAGATGCATTGA
Organism: Schistocerca americana; assembly: GCF_021461395.2. Taxonomy (NCBI): domain Eukaryota; kingdom Metazoa; phylum Arthropoda; class Insecta; order Orthoptera; family Acrididae; genus Schistocerca; species Schistocerca americana. Next base: position 922,596,143 of record NC_060121.1, on the reverse strand, counting down.
CCCCGCAAATTATGCCACAAGAACAATAAAGTGAAAGTATGTGAGCAATCCTGCTATAGGCTAACACACTGAGAGATTTTTACATGAAAATCAGACAGAACTGAACTTTTTAGTTAGCATACCCATATGCTGCTGCCATCTCATTATTTATTTGGAGCTGTATTCTATGAATTTTTGTAATACTAAGAATGAAGCAGTTTTATCTCAACAAGTTGTAAACCTGCTTCATTATTCTTCTGGTTGTGTCTGCTATGGATATGTTTGGGTCTTTTATCAGTATATTTGTATCATAAGCAAACATGTCTGCCAATGTTCATTTATGATTGTGTGCATATGTAACTCAACCTCATTTTGAATTTAAACTGGCCTCAGAAAGCTCTTAAATTGTTGTCAGTGATGACATTTAGCGGACTCTAAATTTGTTTCTTCTTTCCTCCCAGTCATCTGTACTTCACATCTGTGCAGCACTTTAATATTACATTGTTGCTTTATTTGTTGCATTTTTTTTTTTTTTTTTTTTTTTTTTTTTTTTTACTTTACTGCAGACATGCCGCATTTTATTAATTTTGTTATCTATATCATCAACTTAGATACATGTAACAGTCCAGGAAACTAAAATGTTGTATCGGTTCAGTTACACAGCTGTCAATCACTATCTTAGATTTCAGTGGGTTTTCCCCCCACCAAACCAAATTCATTTACTTTCCAATTATTTTCATCTTTTATGTGGAAATGTGTGTGGGTGTGTGGGAGCAAGGGGTGGTGGCGGGTGGGCACCCATGTGTCTGCAAGCATATGTTTCACGTAGTTGGTAATATTTTTTATTGTCGCATTTATCCTCATTGTTTTCGCCATCTGAGGGCTTATTCATATAAGTTGTAAAAGGAACAGTGATATTAATGTGACCACCACCTACATTCAACATCAGTGTGCAGTAACCACCAGATGGCAGGTGGCAGGACTAACAGTGGAGGGTGCATAAAACCTGTCAGGGGTGATGTGAAAAACAATGCAATCATTCCAGAATGACATTTTCACTCTGCAGCGGAGTGTGCGCTGATATGAAACTTCGTGGCAGATTAAAACTGTGTGCCCGACCGAGACTCAAACTCAGGAACTTTGCCTTTCGTGGGCAAGTGTTCTACCATCTGAGCTACCGAAGCACGACTCACGCCCAGTACTCACAGTTTTACTTCTGCCAGTATCTCGTCTCCTACCTTCCAAACTTTACAGAAGCTCTCCTCACAGTAAAACTGTGAGTAGCAGGCGTGAGTCGTGCTTTGGTAGCTCAGATGGTAGAGCACTTGCCCGCGAAAGGCAAAGGTCCCGAGTTCAAGTCTCGGTCGGGCACACAGTTTTAATCTGCCAGGAAGTTTCAATGCAGTCATTGTCATAATGCAGAAATTGAGCAGTTTATCTGAGTATGGTGATTAGCTTTTAGGCCAAGGTTGGAAACATTTCCTAAATGACTGTGCTTGTAAGCTGTTTGCATGCTATCATGGTTAAAGTATAACAGGCATGGCAAAATGGTGCTATCCAAAACTAGCGATGAGGCAATAGTGATGCGCCATGGGCCATAGATGATTGGTGTGAATGACAGCTGTGGAGATGTGTGTGGGCAAATAGATATGCAACTATTAAGCAACTGACTGCCCTGATGAACCAAGGTGCTACCAAAAGTGTCTCCTCAATGACCATTCAATGAATGTTGCTGTCTCTGTGGTAGGTGCTTGACTCATGAATCCATGTTGACTGCTGTTCATTGATGACAAAGATTGAAATTTGCATGGCGACACCACAGGGTCCAGCCCAGAGGAGGGAACATTATGGTCTGGTGAATGCTATCATTGCTTTCCCTCAGAGATCTTGTAATTCTAGAAGACACTATGGATCAACACAAATATGCATCAATCCAGGGGATAATGTTCACCAGCATATGCACTTTGTTTCTCCTCTACATCTGCATCTACATCTACATCTACATCTACATCCAAACTCCGCAAGCCACCTGACGGTGTGTGGCGGAGGGTACCCTGAGTACCTCTATCGGTTCTCCCTTCTATTCCAGTCTCGTATTGTTCGTGGAAAGAAGGATTGTCTGTATTCTTCTGTGTGGGCTCTAATTTCTCTGATTTTATCCTCATGGTCTCTTCGCGAGATATACGTAGGGGGGAGCAATATACTGCTGGACTCTTCGGTGAAGGTATGTTCTCGAAACTTTAACAAAAGCCCGTACCGAGCTACTGAGCGTCTCTCCTGTAGAGTCTTCCACTGGAGTTTATCTATCATCTCCGAAATGCTTTCGCGATTACTAAATGATCCTGTAACGAAGTGTGCTGCTCTCTGTTGAATCTTCTCTGTCTCTTCTATCAACCCTATCTGGTACGGATCCCACACCGCTGAGCAGTATTCAAGCAGTGGGTGAACGAGTGTACTGTAACCTACTTCCTTTGTTTTTGGATTGCATTTCCTTAGGATTCTTCCAATGAATCTCAGTCTGGCATCTGATTTACTGACGATCAACTTTATATGATCATTCCATTTTAAATCACTCCTAATGCGTACTCCCAGATAATTTATGGAATTAACTGCTTCAGTTGCTGACCTGCTATTTTGTAGCTAAATGATAAGGGATCGATCTTTCTATGTATTCACAGCACATTACACTTGTCTACATTGAGATTCAATTGCCATTCCCTGCACCATGCGTCAATTTGCTGCAGATCCTCCTGCATTTCAGTACAATTTTCTATTGTTACAACCTCTCAATACACCACAGCATCATCTGCAAAAAGCCTCAGTGAACTTCCGATGTCATCCACAAGGTCATTTATGTGTATTGTGAACAGCAACGGTCCCATGACACTCCCCTGTGGCACACCTGAAATCACACTTACTTTGGAAGACTTCTCTCCATTGAGAATGACATGCTACGTTCTGTTATCTAGGAACTCCTCAATCCAATCACACAATTAGTCTGATAGTCCATATGCTCTTACTTTGTTCATTAAATGACTGTGGGGAACTGTATCGAACTGTATCCTCAGCACAATGGCATCTACCAGCAGGATAGTGCAAAATGTCACACAGCTCATAGTGTACATGCATGGTTCAAAGAGCACCAGGATGAGTTTACCGTACTCAACTGGTCACCAAATTCACCAGATTTAAACCCAATCAAGTATCCGTGAGACCACTTCGATCAAGCTGTTTGCACCACGGATCTTCAACCAAGAAACCTAGTACAGCGGTCCATGGCAGTGGAGACGGCATGGGATGCTGGCAACGGAGTCAACGTGGCACCACATCCCTATCGATACCTTCCAGAACCTCAATGAATCTCTTCCTGTACATCTCACAGCAGTCTGTGTAGCAAAAGGTGGTTATTCAGACTTCTGACAGGTGGTCACATTAATGTGACAGGGCAGTGAGGTACTTAGCTACAGATTCTTGATTTAGGTAACTTCTCAAGAAATTAAGCAACAGGATGTAATGAGTTATTAATTTCTTGTCATTAACTTGAAGGGATACTCATATTAGGTGATGGTTCTGTATGGTACAGCAGTGGGCAATTTCTGAACAGTATGGCTATTGACAGGTATCTGCATAAACCTCTACACTGTACAAGACCTAGCCATTATTATGATCTCCACTATAAGGTAACGGTTTACTGGCCACTTCTTCTCTAGTCTAATGGTGACCCTTTCTTCTGGATCAAAGTAGACATAGTAGCTCCCTAAGAAAATGGTGAACAAAAGTCCATTGCCTTAAATTGAAGGTGTAATGCCCCAGTGGTATGGTCAAAATGAAAGGTACGACACTATCTCCACCATTGAAACTATCTCTCACTCAGTTGTTCATTTATGCAGAAATGTTAGTAGGGAACTTAAAAACATTAAGATAATTCAATGGATGGAGCAACAGAGCATAACAAATGGCAATGTCTGACAAAACTGTCATGTGCACTGTGACCAATAAACACTACATGTCCTATAACTAAAGAAACCCTGTTTATTTTAGAGACTGTAGAAAGTGTTTATTTTCACAATTGCAATTTCAACTGTAAGGCCATTATCATGTGAGGTACTGAAAATGATTGTGCTTCAGCACATGTTAAACATTAAAATTCTCTGGCATGTACAGTTTTAATTATGTTATCTGAGCCTTGCAACTATAAGAATGCAACAACACTGAAAGAGCATGAGACTATGTACCTTGTGAAAATGGCATAAACTTCATAAAATATTACAAATGTTGATATATGTAAAGAACAGTAATTCGTTGAGATTTGAATTAAGAATGCTAACATTTGCAATAGTTTATTTTCACGACATATGCAGCCTCATGCTCTTTCATTTTTGCTGTAATCTTGCAGTTGAAGGCTCAGATAGAATGATGACATGTTTATATAGAAAGATTTTAATGTTTGGCATGTGCTGAAGCACAGTTGTCTGCATAACACCATTTGATAATGACCTTAAGGCTGAAACTGCAATTGTGAAAATAAAAACTTTTTACACTCAATGTCTTTTAAAAAGGTCTAAATGACAGAGAGTCAGGAAAATGATGGAACAGGCTTACAACTGCTTCATGGCAAACTGCTCAATCCCACAAAAGCTCATTTTATGCAATTCAAACCAAAGAAAAATTACTTACATGCACAAAACCATAAATTAAGCTCAGTATGTGTAATTTCTGGTCATCCAGATGAATAAGACACTGTTGCATCATTAGTATCTGAAAGAGTTTATCATATATTTTGTTATGTCTTCTTTGCACCTGGAAATCTATTTCATTGTGCTGAGCTGCAGACAGGATTGTTAGCATACTTTCATTCAGTACTGCCCTATGGTTTAATCATCTGGGGAAGTGCAGCTGAGATGAATGAAGTATTTATGTTATGAAAGTGTGTAAAGTGTGTAAAGTTCATAACTGAACATCTTGCATAAGCCTCACCAGGATTATTAGGATTCTTATACTTGCATGGTGTCACACTTCCTAATGGTATTTGTGATTGATAATAATAGTGAATTTAGGATGAACTGTGAAATTCACAATCATTGTACTAAAAGATAAAAATAATTCCCATATAGACTATGCAACCTGGTATATGGTGCAGAAAGGTGTTTAATATTCAGGTGGAAAAGTCTTCAACAGGCGCCTCAGACATCAGACAAGAAACTGGAAATGCACAGGTACTTTAAACTAAAGAAAAAGAATAACTTATAAACCCACTCCTTTTATAATTTATCAGAGTATATTTTAACTTGGGGACATAAATTTTGATTAACACTAATGTTCACATTTCCACATAATTGTCATGTAGAAGTAAACACTATAGGCAGGACAGCATGTGGTTACCAGCCATTCTGACACATTCTGCAGGCCTTCTTTGCAATGAATCACACACTCTTTCACATACAACTGGCTCCATTCGGATTGCGTCACATGCTCCTGCAACACCTGTGCATTGTCAATGGATTGGGCATACACCAAGCTCTAAAAATGTCCCCATAGCTAGAAATTCAATAGATTCTGGTCTAGTGAGTGGGCAGGCCATGCTACAGGGCCTCCCTGACCAATACATCCCCCATGAAATGTTGCAGTGTGGTGCTGTCGCACAATCCATATAAGGTGGAGTGGTGCCCTGTCGTTCACAAAGCAAAGTCGTCTTTCTTAAAAGGTAATGTTCTCCAATATCACTGATAATTCAGCGCGCAGAAATCAGTGATACACAGCACCTATTAATCTGTTTGGTAAAGTGTATGACCCTATGAGACCATCACTGACAATTCCTGCCCATACACTGATATTGAAGTGATCATGATGTCTCCCTTCCATGATTGCTTGAGGATTTGCATCTACATGTGCATATCTTGTTAATTTCTCCTGCCTCATCTGTAAATGAAATGCAACCTATAAAATGGCCCATATCTAAATAGGTATTGGTCTCTGGATATATAATTACAGTTCTTCTTGTTTTGACCTATAATACCTCCTGTGACACTCTTTTTAAACACCCTGTGTAGACAGCTGATAGAGTTCTGGGTAGTTACTAATTATAACTGGTTTTTAGTATACATCACAGAAGTAGCCTGCATTCACATTCCTGCAGGTTCTCCTTCATGATGTGATTTATTTAACATGATTCATCAACGAATTTTATTGGCATTGGGACAGAGTGAAAGCCAGCACTGGCCCACTGCTTACTCCTCTTGAATAGCAGTTTCACGTGCAATCACTCCATGAGACACTGCAGAGAGGTTTATATTTTACCCCAGGACATTGGTCCAGTGTCTAGCGATCAGGAATTTTAGTCACCAACCCTACTCTATTTGCCAGCCAAATACTGGTTTCAAAACTTTTTTCTGACTCCTGGAGTCAATCAGGCCACTTCTCAGATGAACACCACAGCACAAGCATGTGTTACTGACTCTGGTTTCAGAGGCAGAAAGGTAAGAACATATGAAAATTCTAAAAACAGACTTAATTTGAGGAATAATATATAAATCACCTTAACTGGCACACAATTATCTTTGTTCAAAGCCCTAACAAAATTTGAGTGACAGAATGATTACATAATTGTAAAGCCAGATGACGCAAAAAGTTGCAGCATATTACAAAGTCATTGATAAATCTAAAATTCTTAGTTAACCTAATGGCTAGTCCAAGTAAGTACCTGCCTAAGAGGGCAGTGACACATTCTGAGGACTACTTGTGCTGGAGCTCCCCAGAATCTGTTTATTCTTTTTATGTATTGTATGTTATTTTACACAGAACATAGACTATAGAAGCTATACTTGTACTTCTTGCAGATCTTTGTCAAGAACCTTCCTGTTTTACCCACCCAGCACATCCTATTCCAGTCCAGTCACAGGATTGTCCTAAACCATCTAAAGCAGGGCCATCTCATCTGTGAAAGCAGCCATGTCATATACCAGCTCTGCTGCAATTTTTGCACAGCATTTTATGTGGTCACAACCACCAACCAGCTGTAGGGCCAGAATGAATGGCCACTGCCAAACTACGACCAGTTGTTGATAATGCAGAGGTGCAGCATGGGGGTGGACACAACATGCTCGAGGTCAATAGCTGCTTCACAACCCATGCCATTTGCATCCCCCCCCCTCCAACACAAACTTTTCAGAACTATGCAACACATCCTTCACTCCTGTAATCCTGCTGGCCTCAATCTCTGCTAATCCACTGATTCACACCTACTGCTCAAAAGTCACCTATTCCTCTGTCCTGTCAATGATGCTACAGTCAGATGTCCAATGGTATTGCTGGGCACCATCCTGGATAATAAAAAATCAAGCAATGGAAAGTCCAGGCTGGAATGTAACAATATTATGAAAAGGAAAGTTACCACTCGCCATATAGCGGAGATGCTGAGTCGCAGATAGGCACAACAAAAAGACTGTCTCAAATAAGTTTTTGGCCAATGAGACCTTTGTCAAAAATACACACACACACACACAAACTCATGCAAATGCAAATCAGACACTCATGACTGCAGTCTCTGGGAGCTGAAGCCACACCGCAAGCAGCAGCAGTGCGTGATGGGAGTGGCAACTGGGTGAGGAAAAGGAGGAGGCTGGGGCAGGGAGGGGGATGGATAGTAGTGTGGGGGTGGGGAGCGGGCAGGGATGAGGTGGAGAGAGGGTAGGACAGCTAGGTGCAGTTGGAAAGATAGACGGAGGGCAGGGAAGAGGAGGTGGGGAGGGATAGTGGAAAAGGAGATAAGTAAAAAAACTGTGTTGGTGGAATGATCACACTCTCATCATGCATTGCTGCTGCTTGCCATGTGACTTCGGCTGCCAGAGACTACAGTCATGTGTGTGTGAGTTGTGTGTGTGTGTGTGTGTGTGTGTGTGTGTGTGTGTGTGTGTGTGTGTGTGTTTGTCATCTATTTTTGGCAAAGGCTTTGTTGGCTGAAAGCTTATTTGTGACAGTCCTTTTGTTGTGCCTGTTTGTGACTCAGCATCTCTGCTATATGGATAGTAATTTTCACTAATGAAACTTAATAGTTTTATCTTCATCACAGTTACAAAAAAAAATTATGAGAAATATTTTAGTGTTTCTATTCAACAACAGCAATAACTGTTTAATGATCAATCCAAACTTGGTCGATAGTGGAAAAGACTCCCATGCAGCCTAGAAGTTCAGCTTCTTGACAGACAGAGAAGGCATGTACTTTGATTTTCAAGACTGTGTGACCCATTGTACTTATGTTTTGTTGTGTCACTTGCTATGAATAAAATAGTTCCCTTGAGCGTATCAGTGTGACATATTTACCGCCATAAATGTCCGCTATGACTCAAAACCTACATTTGTGACCCCGACGAGCACAGACAACAGGAAATGTCACCTATTCATATGAACATTTGCTGACTTCTGTAGAAGATCTCATCTACCAGAATTCTTAAGATACGTGTGAACTACAGAACATTTGAGTCCCAACAGAACAAGAACAAAGTGAGTGTCACAGTCTTAGGGAAGTGAACATACAACATAATGACTTCACCACTTTGGTAGCCACAACTTTACCCCTAGTGTTTTATTACATGCATTGTGTGATGTTAGCAGTAATGTATCAAGTGGAACAATGTTTCAGTGACCTGTGTATGACCGTGACAGTACTGGTTATGTATATGATCAGTCAATTCTATTGACTGGATCTACTGTGCCACGCTTCAATTTTCATTGTCAAGAAGTACCACATGATTCACCACTATCTATACAACCATGAAATCCACAAGTTGTGTGTCCAAATATACCTATACATCAGATACGGTCACACTAATGTTGTCCTGCATTTTCAACTGTGCTACAAGCTTCTCAAGAGAGTTTGCTGACATCCCACAACACCATGTGGTACAGGCAAAATATGGACGAGCAAATGTAACATAAAGTGAGAGGTGTAACCAAACTACTTCCTTTTCAGCTTATACAACCACCAATGTGGTTTTTCACTATAGAATCAATCCTATAAAACTATGATATCACTGAAAACAATCATAAGTTCATGACAGTGTTAAATTGTTTAGCAGAACATGCTAATATCATTAGCAACATAGAAGCATCAAACAAGCTTGACATGCTAAAAAAAGTGCTTATTATCTCATTTATCAAAGTCACCAGAACTATAGCTGCATCAGATACTTTACAAAGATACGTGGGACAATAAAACCACATCACAGTTATGGCAGCACCTTGGGTTGTCTGTGGGAACTGACATCTAGCCTGATGCCAGTTTAATGAGTATCTAGATTCTTAAGTTGCCATTGGCTTGCAGACAGCATTAGTCACCAATCAGGGAAAGCCTATTGACAGCTAACTTGATTTAGCAGACAGAATGTTTGTGCTTCAACAGAAACAAGACCGAGGTAGTTGTGTTATTATATATAATGCCAATAAGGTGCAAGCAGCAAGGCCTATACAATGGAATGAATATGGCCTGGGGTTCCGTGACCCCTTCCAAATTTACATGAAGCTGAAATAATTCACTGTTGAGGGCTACATGAGGTCTGCTGGAGATAGGTGAAACGTTACAAGCGCGAGAGCTGGAATACAGTGTGTTGGCTGCACAGACCATGCCCATCATTCAGCAGCATATGGAGGAACATCACTCAGCACACTTCTGTTGGTTCCATGAAATTTTGATGCATCTGCATGCAAGTGCAACTTTCCCTGCAGTTCTTCACATGAGGCACAACCACCATACATTAGTTATAAATTTGCATCACTACATTGTGAAAACACATCCTTGCAAACTCACACGTTAGAGCAAGAATTGCAATTGCAAGATTTGAATAAGGCCTTATCTGCACTAAATCACTTCGTACATCAGGATAATTGTGACACTCATGAGGAACTTATCCAACAACAATCACAAGATGAAGGGCAAGGCGTCCAGCAGCAACGTTCCCATCAGTCACAACGGAAACATCAATCATCACCACATTAGTGCAACAGTTCCCACAAAATCTATGAACACACTGCAAGTTTTCCCAGCAGAGTGAGCTCCATATATCTAGTAGCATCACAGCCACTGCTGGCAGTGCCCCAATCACTTAGCCACCAATGGCATCCTATTCCACTACAACAGCGGCAGACATTCCAGTAGGGCCAGTAGCGATCTCCATCACATTAATGGTGGTAAAAGTGCTACCAAAGTCACTTATAGCCACTGACAACAACAGTACAAGGTATGTGGCATGTACACTGAACATTCAGAACTAGGACAGACTAAGAGGGGTGGGGCCAGAGTTTTATGTAATGTGAGGCATCACATTCAAACGGTGGATGGGCCCCCAGTTTTCACTAGAGCATGCTGACTAACACTGGACAGACTTTGAAAAGCTATGAAAATTTTAGAATACCTGTTAAATCTAGGTGTTATTAGAGCTTCCTCCAATGTATGGTCTTCCTTGATCCATTATTCCCAAAAAAGGGTGGATTACTAAGGCTTTTCAGGGATTACAGACCACTCAGTTACCATATGGTGCCACATAGGTATTTGACACTGAAGCTGCTTGACTTCTCCCACTCCTTAGCAGGTGCAAAACTTTTAAGTGTTATAGATTGCGCAAAAGCATGGGTTGTTTCAATTTATTCAAGCACCATACAGATTTGAAAACACTGCCCAAAAATGACAGTGTTTCATCAATTCAATGTTCAGAAGTATGCGACCTACTTTTTGATATGACATGACATTCTGGTTTTTCCAGTCGGTAGGAGAGAATTAGAAACATTTAAATATTATTTTCCATATATTAAACTAACAAATCATTCTAGTAAATAAAGAAAAACTGTAATTTACATAAGGAGCAGGTAACACTTTTAGGCTATTCTATAAGTAGTGAGTCCGCAGCTCATGGTCATGCGGTAGCGTTCTCGCTTCCCGTGCCCGGGTTCCCGGGTTCGATTCCCGGCGGGGTCAGGGATTTTCTCTGCCTCGTGATGACTGGGTGTTGTGCGATGTCCTTAGATTAGTTAGGTTTAAGTAGTTTTAAGTTCTCGGGGACTGATGACCATAGCTGTTAAGTCCCATAGTGCTCAGAGCAATTTATAAGTAGTGAGGGAATCAGACAAACTACAGAAAGGATCCATAAAAAATTGTGTCACATGAATTTCTAGGAACTGTACCATTTCCTTGGTGTGATAAATTTTTACAGAAAACACTTGCCTCTAGCTGCATAGGTATAAGTGCTGCTAACAGATGAATTGGCTGGTAAGGATACAGCAGGAAAGAAAGTTATAAAATGGACAGAGGAAATGTAACAGCATTTACAGACATTAAGTGCAGCCTTGAAAGTGCCATTACACTTAGTCACCCAGTAGCTGATGCATCACTGACACTCACAGCTGACACAAGTCAGAAGATGACAGGTGGAATTCTGTGTCAGACTGTACATGGACAGCATTACTTCCATAGATTTTTTTCCAAGTAGTTATCAGCTTCCCGGCAAAAATGGTCTAGCTGTGTATGAATTAATTTGACACTTCAAACCAGACAAAGATGGGCAGGAACTCTTTGATCTATTTGGATCACCACCCATTGTCGGAGGAAACTACAAACCTGAACAGAAACTGTCCTCCTCACCATTTCAGATATCTAGATTTTATTGGAAAATTATCAACAACTGTGAAACATATGAAGGGTCCTGACAGTTTAGTCACAGACTTCCTGTCAAGGATTAATGCCCTGTTGAACCCTATTGACATTGTGTAGATTGGAAGCTCAGGGCAATGATGACAGAATATGAAAATTGTTAACAGAAGGTACTATATTAGTCCTAAGTCTGAATGTTCCCATATACCAACTATGAATTGTAAATTATGGTGTGACACATTATAGGGCCACATACAGCTGTATACTCTCAAGCCATAGAGACTGACTGTATTTAAATGTTTGCATGCCCTAGCATGCATAGACTATTGGAGGAGTGAGGTAGGGAGGCAAATAATCTGCCCTGGTCTATTGTTGTGACTACAGGGCAGCCAAAACAAGAAATCCACAACTCTGTGAAGACTTTCACCATTGGTTCTGCCATAATATTTGAAGTGTTGTGTCTCCATCCACTGTGATACCTTGACAATTACTGTAAGAATGTAGTGGAAACCATCGGACTCTGGTAGTGTTCCTATGAGGTCCAAATGAAAGTGTTGCATCTTCCCGGATGGAATATCAAACTTGCTCAATAGTCAGATCGTGTGCCTCCATACCTCACTACTCCAACAGTCTACGTGTGCTTGAGCCCATTGTCAGCAATCATTTTGTACTGGTGGTGACACTGCAGTTTAAAACTGGTGCTGATGTGCTGTGAAGGAGAATTGTGGGAGGCCATTCCATGGGTATTGCTAGTGGTACATTCCCCTTTCAGAGAATATCTTCAGGCAACATTGGTGGAGTTCATGGAGGCCCAAGATGTACCTGAAATTCTAGCACTGGCAGAACTAGTACAAAAGTTAAAAAGGATACCATTCACATTTGTACAGCTCCTTACTCACGTAGCTCTCCGCAGGCATTCATATACAAAGTAGAGATGGGCAAACTGGTTCATCCTTGGGAACTAGTTCACTGGTGATCGCTCTTTTTTGGGAACCGTTCATTTTTACTCGTTCACTGTTCATTTGTGCTTGGTATAAGGTGCTCATGAAAACTTGAAAATTAGTAGCATAGTGACTGTAGATGGAAGGCACCAAGAGCTAAAAAGAAGAGTAGCGGGGAAAGACAGGCAGATGCGTTGGCAGATAGCTGAAAATAAAGAGGGTGGGAAATGAAAATGGGGAGGAGATGATAGGACAGAGGGGCTGGAAGCTGTTGGGTAGAGGGTGCGGGGACAGTATGTTACCATACGTTGAGGCCAGGATAATTACGGAGAATGTGTTGTAAGGATAACAGGATAACTCCCATCTGTGCAGCTCAGAAAAGCTGGTGGTGGAGGGAAGGATCCAGATGGCTCGGGTAGTGAAGCAGCCATTGAAATCAAGTGTGTTATGTCCAGCTGCATGATGTCTCACTGGGTAGTCTACTTTGACTTGGCCATAGTTTGGCAGTGGCCGTTCATCCTGGTGGACAGCTGCTTGGCAGTCATACCAATATAAAGAACTGTGCAATGATTGTAGCAGAGCTGTTAAATGATACAGCTGCTTTCACAGGTGGCCCAGCCTCTGATTGGAAAGGACTGGAACAGGAAGTGCTGGGTGGGTGGATAGGGCAGGTTTTGCACCTGGATCTTCCACAGGGATATGATCTTTGTGACAAGGGGTTGGAAATTGGACTGGCATAGAGATGGTCTAGGATGTTCTGGAAGTTGGGTGGGCAGCAGAACACCACTTCAGGAGGGGTGGGAAGTATTCAGGTAGGATGTCCCTCATTTCAGGGCATGATAATAGGTAATCAAAGCCATGGCAAAGGATGTGGTTCAGTTGTTTCAGTCTGGGGTGGTACTGGGTGATGAATGGGACACTCCTTTGTGGCTGGTTCTTGGCGAGTGGCGGGAGGATTGGGGGCACGAGGGGAAATGCCACGGGAGATCTGAACCGTGGACTAGGTCTGAGGGATAGAGCCTGTCTATGAAGGCCTTGGTGAGACCCTCAGCATACTGAGCAAGGGAGTTTTTGTCACTGCAGATACATTATCCCCCAGTACCCAGGCTATACGGGAGGGGGCTACCTGGGAACAAATTGGACTCACTGTGTTCAAATAAACTTTATGTGTTGCTTTCCTAGCTATGCAGTTGCATATGCTTTGCACTCAAAATACTGTATATTGCATGTATGATACATTATTTAGTTCTGTCAAGTTTGCCTTCAGTTATGACATACAAGGGCAAATTTTCTTAGCTTATTGTTACAGTAGTCACAGTGTCACCACTCCCACACATGAAAGGGCATACAAATTATGTTGTTCGCAACAATGAACTAGATGCTACAAGGACATCTGTTCTTCATATGGATCTTATTTTTATTATATTCCCTTCTCATTACTATTTTATACTTTCAAATTATTGTAAGTGTTTTTCATGTACTTCACCATATTTCTTTTTCGATGGTGTGCTTAACTTGTAACAACTACTTTTTTGGAGCCCCTCTCTCTTTTTAGTAGTGCTCCAGACTGGAAGGTGAGGGAGGTCTATGTAGGAGTGGCAGCAATAACTGTTTAATGATCAATCCCAACATGGCTGAAAGTTGGAAAGATTCCTCACAACCAAAAATTTTGGCATCTTAAGAGAGACAGAGAGGACAAGTACTTCGGTTTTCCACAGCATGTGACCTACTGTACTTACGTTGTGTTGCGTCACTTATTATGAACAATATTGTTCTCATGAGTGTACTATTGTGTTGTATTTAGCATCATAAAAATTCACTACAACTCTGGTACCATAACGGCATTCATTACAGCACTGTGGCATACATGCAGAAGGCAGGTTTTCACATACTATCATTTTTTTGTGATTTTTATAGCTTTCTTCACATGGTATTGTGTTCATTAATACAATTATGTTCTGATTAATGATGCAGACACATACTGACAGTGTACCATCATTTGGGGCAAAGTGAACTCAAGTGTAGAAAAATCTACTTTAGTTTCTGGACATTCTTTCACATTGCTTCTCTCAGTGCTTCCAATATCTTTTACATCTGGCAAATCTCTAGCCTATTCATCACTTTGGTAAAACTTATTTCATAAATCCATCACTTCTGGTTTCACTTTACTTCCATTTTCCAGGCTTGACCCTGCTTAAATGAAATGAAATGAAATGGAGTGTGGCTAGGACCTCCCGTCAGGTAGACCGGTCAACTGGTGCAAGTCTTTTGAGTTGACCCACTTCAACAACTTGCGTGTCGATCGGGATGAGGTGATGATGATGAAGACAACACAACACCCAGTCCCTGAGCGAAGAAAATATCTGACCCAGCCGAGATTCGAGCCCAAGCCCCTTGGCATGACAGTCTATCACACTGACCACTCAGCTATTGGGGTGGACTATCTGCTATGAAAAACTTTCATTTAAAAAGCTTCTATGCTTGCCATGCTGAGTATTCTGAAATTTTGAATGTATTTTGGATTTTTTGTGGGCAGCCATTCAGTCATGTGGGAACAGCCAATAACTGGATGTTTCTTCTGTGTAACTTGTGTAAATTGTCCCTTATGTTCTTAACTAGTCTGTCCATATTCCATCAAAATATGTAGCTTCTAAATATTCCAGTCTGTGGTGCTTCAAGATAATCACTGAACCAAATAAAAGATGTGATGTGACAATATAATTTATGCTTCATTCAGGATCTTTGCCACAATTTCATTGGCCCAAATGAGAGGATATTTACACAGTCGCTATTCCTCATGTGATAGCTGTTATCAAACATTTTAAAACATAAACTAGAAGAATGTAAAAATTTTCAGAGGAGTGTATGTCCTCTATTTAGAAAAAAATGTTACTCTATACACTGATGTTTAAAAAAATTGAATTAACTTCAAAAATATTTTTTAAAAGGTTGGTTGAGATCATTTCTTTTATGGGTACAATCACCTAAGATTTCAGTTAGGTCAAAATTTGAATAGTTTAATTTGGGTCTGAATAAAAAATTAAAACTATTATTTCTTATAAAAAATAATAAAAGAACAAAAAACTCATTCATTTCTTTCTCTCTAGTGATAGTCCACACTATGACGATTACTTTGGTAAAAAATGTTATTACCCCTTTTGAGACTTTTTTTTTAAAAGTATCCTTATACTGCAGAGTATAGAACCACCAAATTTTAAATATAATTGACTTAAATTAAAAAATGTAATTTGTTTTCCAAATGTTATCAAGAATAGATTTGTGCAAATCACAATGTTAAAAATGATAAAACTTCCAAAATTCGAAGTACCATAAAATACAGAGAGAGAGAGAGAGAGAGAGAGAGAGAGAGAGAGAGAAATTGTTAAAATTTGGTATGGTTACTTAACCCTATAGGGAGAAGAAATAAATCAAGTTTCATCCAAATCTGATTTGGTGCATGTGATGGCATGATGTCTTGACAGTGTTACTAAAAATAATGTGTAAACATCTAAAAGCTGGACTGATTATGTTAATATCTTGTACACACATCAAAATAAGTTTTGCATCGCCCCGGTTCCCAGAACTCCTGAAGACAGATGTTGACTGTGGATACTGTATCACAGACACAGTCCCTTTGACTGTTCAGAGATGTCACTAAACCTGCCAAAAGATGTAAACAACCATTAGCACCTATTAGACAGAGGGGGTCTGACAGCCGATCAGTTCCAGTCATTCCACCAGGAAGGAGGTACATGGCTCCTGTTGTCTGTAGTTCAACCATGCCTAGACAGTCAATACCACGGTTTGATCGTGTCTGCATTCTTACTTAGTGACAGGAAGTGCTCTTAACAAGGGAAGCGTCTGGGTGTCTCGGAGTGAATCAAAGTGATGTTGTTCAGACATGGAGGAGATACAGGGGACAGGAGCTGTCACTGACATGCCTCACTCAGGCCGCCCAAGGAATCGCTCTCAACAAGGGAAGTGTCCAGGCATCTTGGAGTGAACCAAAGTGATGTTGTTCAGACATAGAGGAGATACAGAGAGACAGGAACTGTTGATGACATGCCTCGCTCAGGCCGCCAAAGGGCTACTACTGCAGTGTATGACTGCTACCTACGGATTATGGTTTGGAGGAACCCTGACAGCAATGCCACCATGTTGAATAACACTTTTCATGCAGCCACAAGACATTGTGTGTATGGGTTACATGATGTGCAACTTCACTCCCAACGTCCATGGCGAGGTCCATCTTTGCAACCACGACACCATGCAGCACAGTACAGATGGACCCAACAACATGTCGAGTGGACCGCTCAGGATTGGCATCATGTTCTCTTCACCAATGAGTGTTGCATATGCCTTCAACCATACTATCATTGGACACTTGTTTGGAGGTAACTCGGACAGGCTGAACACCTTAGACACACTGTCCAGCGAATGCAGCAAGGTCGAAGTTCCCTGCTGTTTTGGGGTGGCATTATGTGGGGCCAATGTACACCGCTGGTGGTCATGGAAGGCGCCGTAATGGCTGTACGATATGTGAATGCCATCCTCCAACCAATACTGCAACTGCATCGGCAGCATATTGGCGAGGCATTCATCTTCATGCCCCCATCGTGCACATCTTGTTAATGACTTCCTTCACGATATCAACATCACTCGACTAGAGTGGCCAGCATGTTCTCCAGACATGAATCCTATTGAACATGTGTGGGATAGATTGAAAAGGGCTTTTTATGGATGACATGGCCCACCAACCACTCTGAGGGATCTACGCCGAATCGCCATTGAGGAGTGGGACAATCTGGACGAGCAGTGTCTTGATGGACTTGTGGATAGTATGTCATGATGAATACAGGCATGCATCAATATAAGAGGATGTGCTACTGTGTATTAGAGGTACCGGTGTGTACAGCAGTCTGGACAACCACCTCTGAAGTCTCACTGTATGGTGGTACAACATGCAACATGTGGTTTTCATGAGCAATAAAAAGGGCAGAAATAATGTTTACGTTGACCTCTATTCCAATTTTCTGTACAGGTTCCGGAACTCTTGGCACCAAGATGACACGAAACATTTTTTGATGAGATGACTGAGGACAGACTGTACTCCCCAGATGCTCACCAAATTACACCTTAATCTATCTCCATGCCCCTGGGACATGAAAGCGATGTGTTAACTTGTGTAGAAAAAAGAAACTAAATAATAATATTTGATTTGTCACTAACAAAAAAGTTACGGAATATCTGTACATAAAATTGTAAGAATGTTGTAAACCACTGCTAATTCTTTAGTACACTTACTATTCCAAGTACAAAAAATGGACGTTGGATATTAGTATGCAAGTTTATCACAAGTGCCTTCACAAAATTAATTTGAGGTTTTTATTACAACTGTTCAAAAACTATTAAAAAACAGAATGTTTCTTTAATGCCATGCTCTACTCAAATTTCATAAATAGTCCATTACACCCCAATAAGCAGTAGCAACAAATAAAAATCTAAATATTGGTAAAAAATGGCAATTTAGAGTCTTGTTAACCAATGTTCAGAACTGAACAACATTAATGCAAATAAATAGATACCATATAATAAATAGAATGATTACAAAATAAAACAAAATGTGCTTATATTGATGTTGAGTATTTTTTTATTTATTTTCAAACAGATCTTTGCTTCTTATGCCATACGAAGCAGAAGTATTAATTATAAAAGACACTTTAGAAGTTACAAGTGAGTCATGAACAACTGAACACTGTCTTTTTTATGTGCCTCTTGACTGCTCAATGCCTTACTCCTGTGATTAAATAAACATCATTGCAGCACATGAGGAAAAGTATATTTTCCTTTACAACTATCATAATGTTGCGTCAACTACTACAGAGAATTCAATTAATGAAAACATAAAGCTTCAAGAATGTACTGACAGAGACTTTAATTAATGTAAAGACAATGCTTCAACAAAGACAATGCTTCAACAAAGCAGTGAAGGAGCAGGATGATCATGGTGAAAAAGAGTCAATCCCAAAGCTAAGCAGCTGTATCAGGGGACATTAATACAGTGTCACTAGCAGAAGGCCGGGTAAATATAAAATATGATATGTTCTTAGACAATGCATACAATTCCATTACAACCTAAGGAAAGGATCAAATAAGCTTTATATGGTACTACTATGCATGAAGGCACTATATATGAACAGTAGAGAAAAAGATATTAAACATGTTTAAGATAAACTCATTAACAATAAACACAAAAAACAGATATAAAACAATACTGAATTAGTGTTCAAAATATTTTATAATTCAAAGTAAGAAAACTGGTACCAGCACTCCTTTTACTAGCAGAACTGCAATAATTCATAAACTTTTTTTTTTCTTTAATTCACCTAGTTCTGCAAGGTTCGCAGGAGAGCTTCTGTAAAGTTTGGAAGGTAGGAGACGAGGTACTGACAGAAGTAAAGCCGTGAGTACCGAGCGAGAGTCGTGCTTCGGTAGCTCAGTTGGTAGAGCACTTGCCCGCGAAAGGCAAAGGTCCCAAGTTCGAGTCTCGGTTGGGCACACAGTTTTAATCTGCCAGGAAGTTTCATATCAGCGCACACTCCGCTGCAGAGTGAAAATCTCATTCCAGATTTCAGATTAACTTACCAAAGCCCTGGTTGTTATGTCAACATATTTCATTAAGATTCCTCAAAGACTGAATTCTGTGCCATCAGAATTCAAGATTTGTAATATAAGAATGTAATGTGTCATGGGAACATTAGTTGTTAAACATACTTATACACCTAGATATCTAGGCATTATGTATGATAAGTCTCCCATCTACAACAACCATTGCAGATACACTGCCAAAAATTTGCAGAAGAAATAATAGCCTTTGAAAATGGTTGTGCAAAAATCGTGTGCAAACACTATTGCTCTAAAAACAGACAACACCTTGCATTTCTCTGCAGCCAAATATGACTTTCTCAGACCTGCCCACCTGAAGAAAGTAGATGTCATTCATAATGCAGCATACCACACAATAACTGGTTGTATGAAGGCTAGAGCTTTAAACAAAATGTGTACAAAGAAGCAGGCACTTATGCTGCAACAATATGATGACCAACTCGTGAATAACAGAAATTGAAGCAAATCTAAATGAAATACATGACATGTAAGGAGAAAAAAACATTCAGCAAACCACAATGATTAAAATTACTCTTCAAGCTGTTGCTCACTTTAACAAATGAGCCTCCTGGCATTACACATCCATGAGAGACTTGGAGGCTCCTCAAACAGCTACAAGGAGGTATGGCACCAGTGAAGAACAACTTGTCAAGATGTGCCTTGAAGACATAGGAGAAGAATTTAAGTGTGCCCAGTACTGAGCAGAAAAACTGTCAACTGTTGATGATTTCAGGACAAAAAAAGAGGAGACAACAGACTGTTGCAATTTAACTTTAAAACCGATTTTTTTTTTATTTACTGGTCCAGGGTCTGTGTTTCCCCTGGAATTATACTTGCTCTGGCAGTTTATTTGTTAACTGTTCATGTTACAGTAGTTTTGGTGATGTTATAAATGTTGGTGAGTTACTGAAAAACTGCAGTCTTTTATCCAATGAAATGTATTAGAAAAAATAAGGAATAAACTCCAGAGCAGACATGATTGGGAAAGAATCTACACACACAAAAAAAATTTTGCATCGCCTCGATTCCAAGAGTTCTCGAACCTGTACAGAACTCGCATGTTTTCCACTGTGACTAATTTTGTAAGCTAAGCGTATGATCCATTACAGCACACTCCTGGGGCTGGGAAATGTGGCCACAATGGTCTGGTCGAATGAACTATCACAGGTGCAATGCGTGGGATCAGGCATAAACATCAACATAAACATCACATCTGCCCTTTTTATTGCTCATGAAAACCACATGTTGCATGCTGTACCACCACACAGTGAGACCTTCAGAGGTGGTGGTCCAGATTGCTGTACACACCAGTACCTCTAATACCCAGTAGCACGTCCACTTGCATTGATGCATGCCTGTATTTGTTGTGGCATGCTATTCACAAGCTCATCAGGGCACTGTTGGTCCAGATTGTCCCACACTTCAATGTTGATTCAGTGTAGATCCCTCAGAGTGGTTGCTGTGTCATCCATAAACAGTCCTTTTCAATCTATCCCATGCTGGCCACTATAGTCGAGTGATGTCAATATCCTGAAGGGAGTCATTCACAAGATGTGCATGATGGGGGCGTGAATTGTCATCCACGAAGATAAACTCCTCGCCAATATACTGCTGATACGGTTGCACTGTCAATCGGAGAATGGCATTCACGTATTCTGCAGCCATTACAGTACCTTCTATGACCACTAGAGACGTATGTCGGCCCCATATAATGCCACCCCAAAACAGCAGGAAACTTCCACCTTGCTGCATTCGCTGGACAGTGTGTCTAAGGTGTTCAGCCTGACCGAGTTGCCTCCAAACATGTCTCCAATAATTATCTGGTTGAAAGCATATGCGACACTCATTGGTGAAGGGAACGTGATGCCAATTCTGAGCAGTCCATTTGGCATGTTGTTAGGCCCATCTGTACCGCACTGCATGGTGTCATGGTTGCAAAGATAGACTTTGCCATGGACATTGGGAGTGAAGTTGCGCTTCATGCAGCCTATTGCACACAGTTTGAGTCGTAATACAATGTCTTTTGGCTGCATGAAAAGTATTATTCAACAATTATTGCTGCCAGGGCTCCTACAAGCCATAATCCGTAGCTAGTGGTCATCCACTGCAGAAGCAGCCCTTGGGCGGCCTGAGTGAGATATGTCAGTGACAGTTCCTGTCTCTTGTATCCCCTCTAAGTCTGAACAACATCACTTTGGTTCACTCCGAGACACCAGGACACTTCCCTTGTTGAGAGCGCTTCCTGGCACAAAGTAACAATGCGAACGTGATTGAACCATGGTACTGAATGTCTAAGCATGGTTGAACTACAGACAACATGAGTGATGTACCTCCTTCCTGGTGGAATGACTGGAAATGATCGGTTGTTGGATCCCCTCCATCTAATAGGCACTGCTCATGTATGGTTGTTTACATCTTTGGGCAGGCTTAGTGACATCTCTGACTGGGAACCGGGTTGATGCAAAACTTTCTTTGATGTGTGTGTATCGATGGTTTGAGATGTTCACAGATGGTGAAGTATATGCAAATTACGTAACTGTTGACAGTCAAAAACAATGGGATCCAGTACTTGTCTCGTTAAACCATCCTCTGCAATGCCCAAGAGGCTTAGCAGCATTTACTACATCAGAAAATTCTTGAAACAGCATAGAACATGCTTGTCAGAGTCTGCACATTAATAACTCCTTAGGTGGCAAGCTTAAAGTTGGTTTGGTGTTGTATGCATCATGTGAAGGTATCCCCTCTAAGTCTGAACAACAGCACTTTGGTTCACTCCGAGACACTTCCCTTGCATACATGTGAAGGTTGTCAGAAAAAAAAAACACTGAGATCTGCTTAGTGAATCTCCTTATTCTATTACTTGTTTTAATCTACAAGATCACCATATGTTATGAAACATCATCTTAGTATATGTATGTGTAACTACCATGATTCCAATAATGATCATTTTGTCTCAAGTTTAAAATATACGATGTCAAATCTGAATCTGAATTTCTATCTGTGAAATTTCAGATATTAACAAAATTACATGTTGAATTTATGTGATAGATCCCATTAAATAACGCAATCTGAAAATCCAACATATGCTCGATCACTTCTATATTGTCATCAAATTCCAGAATGTTTCAAAGACTATGATATACATGTTACCTGCGAGAACATGTAATGATGAGCATTTTGAGCTGCTACTTAAATCGGAACATAAGGCATCCCAAAATAATGATGCAGATGACATATAAATCTTGCCCTTTGACATTTTTTGGCATGTGATATTTCAGTAGTTGTTAGCATTACAAATTAAGAAGGGTAATGAAATCTACAACATGCATTCAATCTTTTATTTTGTTCATACACATAATTTCAAAGACATAAATTAGAAGAAGTTTTGATCTTACATCTTTTAAATTTGAGACAAAGTTGTCATTTTTAAAATCACATTGGATTATAAATACATATGCTAAGATGACGTTTTTTGATCTGATGATCTTCAGACAGATCAAAACAAGTAACACAATAGAGAAATTCAGTAAGTAACTATCAATGTATTTTCCAAGACAACTTTCATAAACTATATTATGGCTATGAACTGCCAGTTACTGAAAATATTTCATAATTTTACCTGTTGTCATGCACATACATGAAGCTAACACTATTCTCACAGAGGAAAGTAACATAAGAGTGATTTGCAACTAAATAAAGATGTGATATTTAGCTCAGCCTTGGGTGCGAAATTTCAATTTCATGTCATTACTTATTTATACAAGCATCTCAGGAGCTATGGCAAGGTCTATAAAGCTCCCTTTCAAGGAAAAAAAAAAAAAAAATCAGACGATTGTTATGAATATACTGAATGAATCCAGACCAGTAACTATTGAACCTGAGCATTGAATCATGATGTATGCGAATGATTTAAAATAAGTGAATGACTATTGTGTCCTCGGTCTCAATGGACTGTTGACAGTTCTATCATGATGGTGCATAAAAATGAATGTTCTCAGCCTCAATGGACTGTTGGCAGTTGTACCATGATGTTGGATAAAAATGAGAAGCTGAATAAATGAGACCTGTGAAAGAGTGTGCATTAAAACTAATATACAGTTATCAAATCTCCAATAAAAACATGTTATGATGAGATTTTCTGTTACTATTTTTAGACAAAATGTCGAAGTGGTATATGTACCATTCTCTTACAGTCACAACATACTAGGAACATTGCTTTCAAGAGGTGTCCATACGAGACTTCAGCATGAATCTGACTCCCAAAAATGTCTCCACTGAATGAGGTGGTACATTGTACTCTCATTTGGGAGGACAATGGTTCAAACCCACATCTGGCCATCCTGATTTAGGTTTTCTATGATTGCCCTAAATCACTTCAGGCAAATGCTGGGATGGTTTCTTTGAAAGGTCATGGCCGACTTCCTTCCCCATCCTGCCCTAACCCGTTGGGACTGATGACCTTGCTGTTTGATCCCCTCTCCCCCAAATCAACCAACCCAACAAAACAAAAATGCCTCCATCTCCCCACCTGTTCTCTACACAGAGAATTATGATGCAGGAAGGGACAAGTCATATTTCACCAGTATCTACAAAAGAATCTACAGTGATTACCCCGACACTGTGTAGTGCTTCGAGAATTTCAGAGTAAATTCTAGAAACACTTGTCTTTCCTCCATCTCGAACACCCAATATTTTAAGTATGAGTGTGGAATAGTGGAAAAGTATCTACTGTGCCACTGGTTTCTGTGTACAGGTGGGAAGTTGGCTATGAGAAGACTCTAAGCATGGCGGTCGATCGACGCCGACAAGTGTTTGCCGCTTGCACTATTGAAGATGTACAGAAAGTACAAGGAGTAATTACATGTTATTCCTTGGTGGTGAAATAATTTGACTAGAGTCTCTTACTTAATCCTTGGTGTAGACTTGCTAGAAGCAATACCTGTCTTTGATATTGTAACCATACTTAATAGAGTATAATGGTTAACAACTCAGTTGACTTGCACGAGTTTGAATGCTTATGTGAAACTTGTAATGTTGTTCTTTGTGGAAATCAAAATATACCAGAACTGAAGTCGAAGTATTATGCGAGTATCAAATTATTTCAAGAGAGAGAGAGAGAGAGAGAGAGAGAGAGAGAGAGAGAGGGAGAGAGAGAGTCGTTTAAATTCCTCTAATCAGCATTAGTTCTTCGGGGAAGAAAGTTGTGGAAATTAACGCAGCTGACTACCCAGAGGAGAGGATCGGCTAAACATTTCTAGTAAGTCAACTGATGTGAGAGTGGTGTGAAGTTAGCTTTCCAGTCTCGCACCGCTTCTCTTGTCGCCAAAACCCATTAGAACTTTACCAGAACATGACTGGTTCCAAACTTACAAAAATTCCACATACCTCTGCCTCTCCCTTTCTGCTGTTTCTAAGTCTGGGAATATCAATGCACACAGTAGTGGACTTTTTCATAATTGCAATTTAGCTAAGCATGGTTAATTATGAGTCACTATAATTTCTCTTAAAATAAATTGGCAAGCACCTGTAATGTTAAGTTTCGCCACACTTACTTCAGTATGGGGAAACTATCTATCGCTATTCTAAGAGTAACAAATTATTTAGAGAATATTTAGTTCAACTGTTAGTTGAAATGATGTAATTTAGTTATATAGCCAAACAATTAAAGCAATGAACTGATGAGCACGTGAGCCAGTGAGAAAAGCAACTGAACCAGGTGTTCAATGTATTTCTTTCTTCTACTAAGAAAATGAATTCTCAGAAACAGGAAACAAGAAAAGGATAGTTCCATATTTGCATTCAGTATTCAGTTACACAACAAAATAAAAAAAATATGGAGATTTAAGGACATGTACTGACTTTATTTTTGTAATAAATTCACAACCTGTTATACATTTTTTTTTAAATAATGATCATGTAAATTTTAACTTAAGTTACTTAAAATTCCATGTTTGCAAGCACTAAAAATATATATTTATTCTACCACAAGTGTTTCATTTTATTCATTTAAAATATCATTAATGATTTTTGCTTATATCTGCAAGTGTCATCTGCATGCAAATTTTCCTGGTGTTCTTGTGTTTGACACTCCTGGTTTGACGTAGTATCACTTTGACTTTCAACACTACACATTTATTCATGTAGGACACAACTAAATATTGTATCATTAATGCTTATTTAATAAATGTGGGTACCAGTGATATTAACTGAAGCTGTGAGGACAGATCATGAATCATGCTTGGGTAGCTCAATTGGTAGAGCACTTGCCCAGCGAAAGGCAAAGGTCACAGTTCGAGTCTTGGTCCAGCATACAGTTTTTATCTCCCAGGAAGTTTCATATCAGTACACACTCTGCGGCAGAGTGAAAACTCATTCGGGATACCAGTGATATTGGTCACTAATTGTTTTGTATCACTACTGCCACCCTTCTTATAGATGAGTGTGAACTGTGTTTTCTTTTAAATACTAGGCACAGCTTTTTATACGAGGGGCCAACAGAACATTATAGTCAAAAGTGGTATAACTCAGTGGCAAACTTTAAATAGAATCTGACAGGTATTCCATTAATCCTAGAAGCCTTTTTCAATTTTAGTGAATTCAGCTGATTCTCAATACCACTGACACTAATATCTTTATCAAACAATGGAAACACCAGGCAGGAATATCAACAGTGTACGAAAATACAGATTTACGGTAAGTAGCAATCTGTCTTTTCCTACATTGTTAAGATCTACATCAGTCATTTCTGCAGTAGCACGAGAATTATCCTGTGGCAATATACCTGGTTTTTCCTTTTTTAAAGGAACATTTGAAAATAGCAGCAATTCTGTTTTACATTGCTACTCTCAGTTCAGTTCTCACATTACCCGTGAGTATCTAGATACTTATTTTGGTGCCACTGACCATCCTATGAACAGAATCTCTTTTGATTACATGAAACGTCTTTCAGTAAATCCTACTACATAGTTGAAGGCTTCATGCAATGTCCTTCTGACAGCCAAACAGGTTTCATTTGGCATCACCGTCTATACTCTCATGTTTTGTTTTACACCTGTTGTTCTGCAGGCAATGATTCCTTACAGAATTTGGATACCATGAAATGTCCCTCCTCCCATGAACTGCTCTATACTGTCTGATAAAAATTACTCAGATATCTATTATTATATATATAAGATGCGTCCATCCTTTACCTTCATGACACCTCTGCCCATATTAAACCACCAGTAATACCTACAATTCAACAGGTGCCACTCATTACATACCAAGAAGTACCTTCCATACAGCCTAGACACCCACAGTCATTGCATCTGCAGTGATGAGCAGTCCCTCTTGAAATATACCGAGGGTATCATTGAGGCCTTTACAGACTGTAATTACAATCCCAACCCTGTACAAAAAAAAAAAAAATCACCTGTGCCTTATCTTCCCAGTCACCCACCACCTCCCAAAGTTCCCCATCCATACCCTGCTATCCCTCCCCTTCCCCGCCCCAGCCTCCTCCCTATCCCCACACAGCTGCCTCTCCCACCATACGCTGCTGCTGCTTGTAGTTTGGCTTCAGCTGTGCATGTGAGTTGCATTTGTGTGTGTGTGTGTGTGTGTGTGTGTGTGTGTGTGTGTGTGTGTGTGAGTGTGTATGTGTGTTTTGTCTGTTTTTGACAGAGGCCTTGTTGGCTGAAAGCTTGTTTGGTGACAGTCTTCTTGTTGTGCCTATCTGCGACTCAGTTTCTCTGCTATATGGTGAATAGCAATTATCCTTTTCATAGTATTGTTACATTCCATCTTGGATTTTCCATTGTTACAAAACTGTATGTAACACATACTAAAAGTCCCCTAAATTTTCAGTTACATCTGTTGGGTGAGTCTGGTGGACTATAGAAAGGCTCAATTATAGGTTTATACCCCCTCCTTGATACCGTGTCATGCTCAAACAATCTTTTGAGGTGCTTCAATTTCCATCCCCATGCATTTGAGTTCCTTGTGTGCTATGAAAAAACACCACCATAATTACTCATTAGCATATTCTTTCAGTATACACTTAGATTTACACCAAAAAACTCACTGCTATCAGTTTCTAGGTTTAGCCAGCATTTTGTACCTAGAATCATGAGAGTACATCTACGTATACATTAATACTCTGCAAAATAACACTTAAGTGCCTGAAAAAGGGTTCATCACACCACCTTCACAGTAACTGTTCACTGCCTTTTACAAGTGCTTCAAACTCTGGCACTTTGTTGTAAATGTTTTGGCAGTTAATCACTGGGATTTTCACAATCTCATCTCTGGGGCACAACTTTGGATCTTACACTAATTGTCTGAGGCCTCCTATCAGCTATCATCATTTGGTGTGAAAGGAGAATCATCTGTACCCCACACACAGGCAGATGCCTGGATAGCAACCTTTACTCATAGTGTGCCCCTGATCCATTTAGCGGCAATTCTTTGAAGCCACTCTAGCTTGTCACAGAACATCAAAATCTCTGGATCAAGTCTTCTATTTGACTCCGAACAAGAGGTCTTGACTAATTCTGGGAACAATGCTCCATACTGACCTCTGATGAATTTCCATGAGCAAGGCTAGCTTCCAAAAGTTCTCTGCTGGTCACTGGACTTATCCAAGACAACAGGCATCATATCTTCCAACATGCACCACAATCTGCAGTTGGTTGCATCCTGTCCATCAATGGCTGCTCCTCTTCAACATACTGAATGAGACTTTCAGGGGCACTAACTGAGTGTACCAGGTGATGGTTTCTCATCACTTGGTGCCATTTCCCAAAAAGGGTATCATTTTTCACCATACACTGATGCACTTGGGGAGGAGTATATCATAAAGTGAAAGGAATTTGAATCCTGAATGAAATACAAATGTTGCACTCTAATCAAAAAGAATACAAGAAATCTTATGATCGCATGTTAGCATGTCAGTACATACAGTGAGATGAGAGATGATGAAAGCAGAATGTCAGCAAATGCTTAGTGTTGTTGTTGTTGTTGTTTTTGTTGTGGTCTTCATCCTGAAGACTTGCAACTCTACCCTGTGCAAGCCCCTTCATCTCCAAATAACTATTGCAATCTACATCCATTTGAACCTGCTTACTGTATTCATCTCTTGTTCTTCTTCTTCAATTTTCAACCCCCACATTTCAGCCCAGTACCCATGATATCTCAGGACGTGTCTTTTAGACAATCACTTCTTTTGGTCAAGTTCTGCCACAAGTTCCTTTTCTCCCCAATTCTATTTAGGACCTCCTCATTAGTTACACGATCTACCCATTCAAGAGTGAATTGGGGTTTATTTGTACATAATGTAAATCATTTGATTCAGGTACAGAAGACACATCAAAATTGCAGTAAAATTTCACCATAAACCCTTACACCTGACATCATTATAATAATACAGTTTTGTTATATATACATATAATAAAATCTAACACTACATATAATAAAATCTAACACTTAATTACCCCTTGCTCAAACTATCATTTTATTATCTATGAGTTCTTCTATTCAGCAGTAATTTTTAAAATTGATGGCTTCATATTAAATAAGTTTTTGTCCATTAACTTGTTATATATTGCCTTTCCCATATACCATGGAGTCCATCCATGTAATTTCAACTGGTGTGCAGGTAGCATAAAATTATTTTTATTTCTCATGTTATATATGTGGTTAAAGTGATTCTCCTCAAATAATTTTTGTCTGCTGTGTAGGAAGATTATAATTTCATAAATCTATATAGTGGGAACAGATAGCATCTGTAGTTTCCGAAATAAGGGGCAACGAGACTCTTTTTGCTATAAAGTACACATGTATCTGACAATTTTCTTTTGTAATTTCAGTATTTGAACTACATTAATCTTCAGAATTCTTCTGTCGTACTGGTACCACATTTCAAAAGCTTCTATTCTCTTCTTGTCTGAACAGTTTATCATTCACATTTCACTTCAATATGAGGCTATACTCCAGTAATGATTAAAATATATTGATGTTGATTTCAAAGATGTGCTTTAATTAAGAAAGAAAAATATACAAAAGTAATGAACAGATAATTACTTATGTACAAACAGGCATCCATATTCTCAGACATCTATAACCCACAACACACATGAAGAAATTGGAAAACACAGACTCTCACTTCAGAAATAGGAACATAAATTTAGAGACACTCATTTAGAGGAAACATATCAAACATCACTCATATTGTTCCACATAGTTTGCATAAATAACAGTCTAATGTTCCAGAGAAAGCACTACAAATACTGCTGTTAAAGATTCATTTCAAAGCTTGAAATGTATGTTCAGACAGCCTGCTGATGTACATCTCTGATATGCCTTCGGATGGAAGACATTTGTTTTGATTTATACATGCAGTATGGGCACCGCAGAGATGGTTCTTTTCCACACTCATTTTTTAAATGTGCTGTAAGTGAATTTTTCCACCGATAGCATCTACCGCAGTTGTAACAATAAAACCCAGCAGCTGTTTGTTTGTTCTGGATCCCCAGTCCTGATCTTGGAAACTGGAAATCAGTAGTCCTATCTGGAAATACACAACAGAAAAGTTCAATAAATGAAAATTTTCCTATAGAGAAAAAATTATGTATCATTTTCTTGATTTTATTCATTGATGAGTAAGCAAATGATTCTCTCTATAAAAAATCGGTTATTTTGGTATTCACGCCCTTTCATTTCAGCAAGGTGTTAACAGTGGTTACAAATAAACTTTAGCTGTGCTATTGATGGATGCAATCAGGAGAGGTATGTTTCTCCGTAATATGAGAAAAATTGTAGCAATGTGGAAGCTTCAACAAACAACCAGCTATGTCAGTTGAAGGTGTTTAGAAGACACTGTTTCAAAATACTGCATAGTTTCAATTATATCATTTAACACAATTCTCAAGTGCATCAATGATATTTTGGTAATTTGAAGACAATTCATTGTGTTGTACACTAAAGGTTAAATTTACATAACATTTTCAAAAGTATTACATTGCAGCTGGGCTTCACAATAAATTAAAACTACATAATTATATTATAGCATGGGTTCCAGTACAGACTTTCCCACCAAGGCCAAGATCAGTAACATGATATAAGACAGTGGTGTTTGGCCTCCAGGTAGCTACCAAGGAAAGCGGCACCACTGAACTTGCATTTGACAAAAGTGGAGGCTCAGATTCTGATGCAGTAATTCACATTTAGATTTCCTTTGGGTTCCATAAATAGAGCATGGTGAATAGCAGGACGGTTCCCTCAAAGAGGACACAGCTGATTTCCTTCCTCATTCTTGTCCAGTCCACATTTTTGTTCCATCTTTTATGACCTCAACGTTAATGGAGCAAGAAGCCCTTCCATCTACTTGAAATCCTAGAAGTGGAAGGTATTTTCATCACCAGATTTTTGTTACCAAGGGTAGGAAATGTGAGTACATGTAGTTTTTGAACATCAAGTTAAGTGCTAGTCGCTTGCATTCAGTTGCAGGGCTCTCCACTGTGAATACAAAGGAAGAGCAAGGGTACTGACTAACAGATAGTTGTATTTGGTATAGTGGATTCCACCAGCAATATAAGACAGACCTATGTGTAACTGCACAGTTAAAATCATAACACACTGCTAATACTTCATAAGAAGATTACACAGTACAGTAATGGCAATTTCTTTTTACAAATTATTTTAAGTTTCT
The DNA here is from genome assembly GCF_021461395.2 of Schistocerca americana. Lineage (NCBI taxonomy): Eukaryota > Metazoa > Arthropoda > Insecta > Orthoptera > Acrididae > Schistocerca > Schistocerca americana. Next base: position 922,565,233 of record NC_060121.1, on the reverse strand, counting down.
TCAAATATACCAGCACCAACCACTGATCCATAATTTTTTTTTATCCTTTGGATTTCATCATGGACACTTTGTGTGAGCTTTAACTAGCAGTAGTGTCACTATGCAAACATAACTGCAAATTACTACTGCACAGAAACACAAGAAACTTTCTTACAGCAAATAAATTGATGAAGATAAGAGAGATGCTAAAGACAGTATTCTGACTGAGTTAAGAGACTGGTGAATAAAACAAAAAGGTACAATAGTTTCAAACCATTGAATTTAATTAGGAAAACAAAATACACAAAAGTAATTTTATATAATAAATTATGTAAAAAAGTCAGGCGATGGTATTGTATGATTACCCAAATTTTTCTGAAATTGTCAAAGGTCTCAAATTGTTGAAGCATTCGAGACTAATAAATGCCAAGATCTGCGTCAATTACCCATAAACAACAGAATCAGTGGCTATATTAAAGAAAGGATGTAGTGAACGCTGGCACAATAACTCATAGAGACATGGAGACAAACAAGTAAAACACCAAAAAAAATTTGTAATGCACAGTATTGTCAACACTTATATGAATTTATGGGCAATTAGTAGAAATATAAATGCTACTCTTAAGAACGTATTAAAAAAAAAAGTGAAATCACATTGTCACAGCCTGCCGATGAACCACTCTGATGTGTCTTCGAAAATTGGACATTTGTTTGGCTCTGTACACACAGAATGGGCACTGCAGTGATGGTTCTTTGCCACACTCATTTTTTAAATGTGCTGTCAGCGAATGTTTCCACCGGTAGTGTCTACCACAGTTGTAACAATAAAACCCTGCCGTAGTTCTTTTGTTCTGGAATGCCACTCCTGATCTCGAAAATTGGAAATCAGTAGGTCTATCTGAAAATATACAACAGAAAAGTCCAATAAACGAACTTTTTCTACAAGAGAAATGAATAATTTAGAACCATTTTCTTGGTTATTTGCAGTGATAAACAAACAAATGATTTTGTCATCTAAAAATAAAAACAGGAGTTATTTTAGTTGAGCCTCACCGTCTCATTTCAGCAAAGATGTTAATTATTGTTACAATAATTAATAATAATAATAATAAGTTGTGCTGTTTGAGGCTTCTCTGATATAGTAAATTTTGCTGAAGCACTTGGGCACTGAATCAGTGAGTCAGACTTCATTGGTAAAAATATCAATATTTATAAAGAGAATCTGCATATCATCTTTTAGATGTCCCTAGGAGGCTATATTTTACCAAGACATAAAACAAAGCCATCCTTGGGGTTTCTAAAAACAGTTACCATCATTACCCTCAGATAATAAGCAGACATTCCATAAAAATATTGCATAGTTCAGTCAGGTCATTAAATACAATGCCTAAGCATTTCAACGTAAGTTTGGATAGCTGTAAAACAAAGGACTGTGTTACACTAAAGGAAAACTTTAAACAGAGATTTTTATATTGTAATTGAAGTTAGGCTACAACTATATGTACTATGTAAAAAGGAAACTAGTAATTTGGCTCTCAACTACAGTGCCAAGATCACTAACAAGCAATAGGATAGTCGTGTTTCATTTCAAGCTAGCTACCAAGGAAAGAGGCACTGAGGTTAAAGCACTGGTGATGTTTCTAATTCTCCATCAAACCATCTTCATTTAGTTTTTTTTTTGGGTTCCTTAGAAAAGGACACTGTTACTTTCCTTCGTCATTCTTGTCTAATCTAAACATATGTTTCATCTCTCAGGATCTCTTCATCAATAGGAGTTAAAGTCCTTCCAGATAGCTGAAATTCGGAGGCATTTCCAGCACTGAATTTTGGTCAGAAATGGAACAGTACCCAACACATACAATTTTTGTGTCCTTGGAGTTTTTTCAGTGGCATGTCTGAATAAATTCTTTTCTAAAAGCTCTGTCTAAAAAGTATCTGACCTTTGATTTTCCCATGCATTATAGTGATGATAGTGTGGCACTACTGTACACAGTAAAGGAAGAGACCTTTATGCGCATACATGAATTTTGTCCTCACCTTCCAGCACGTCAGTCGCTGACTGTCAGTCACTGAGTGAGGTGCTACACAACATTTTCGTTGGATTACCCATTCTCTCAAGATGATTGAATGTGTTGAGCAAAGATACTGCATCAAATTTTGTCAAAAGCTTGGTGATTCCCAAAGCGAAACAATTTGTAAGATTCAGGAGGTGTTTGGAGAAGATCTGATGGGTGTAACACAAATTAAGGAGTAGTTCAACGAATCCAAAAAATGCTGCACATCAGCGGAGAGTGACCATCATTCTGGCAGGCCCCAAACTGCTTGGAGTGCAGCTGTTGTTGAGAGGGTGCAAAATTTGGTGATAGCAGATTGTCATTTGACCATGCAGGAGATCACCCAAGAGGTTGGAGTGAGTAAAGATTCTGCACATGCATTTTTGCATGATGATTTGAACAAGCACCGAGTAGCTGCGAACTTCGTGCCCAAGTTGTTGCTACCAGACAAAAAGACCTCCATTTTGATCTTGGACAGGACCTTCTGGACACCACCAACACTGATCCTAGGTTTCTGAACACTGTGATGACTGGAGATGAGTCATGGGTGTATGGGTAAGACTCAGAAACAAAAAGACAGTCATCACAATGGAAGCATCCCAAGTCTCCAAGGCTGAAGAAAGTGCGGCAGGTGCGAAGCAAAATCAAGGTGATGCTGACTATCTTCATTGAAGTCTGTGGAGTTGTGCATCATGAATATGCACTGGAAGGACAAACAGTGACAAAGGAGTACTATGAAGATGTTCTCCAGCAAGTCTGTGACGCAGTTCAGCGGAAAAAAACAGACATGTGAACAGCGAAAAACTGGCAACTGCGTCACAACAACGCCCCAGCACACTCATCCCACTTGATCCAAAATTTCTTGGCCTAAAATGGAATCACAGCCGTTCAACAAACTCCTTACTCTCCAGACATGGCTCCTTGCCACTTCTGGTTGTTTCCAAAATTGAAGACGCCACTGAAAGGATCCCTTTTTGAAAGTAGAGCTGAACACCATTCCAAAAGAAGACTTCCAGAGGTGTTTCCGGCAGTGGAAGGATCGGTGGGCTAAGTGTGTGCAAGCACAAGTGGCCTACTTTGAAGGGGATTAGGGTCCTAACCCTGTCAGGTATTTGAAATATTTTTTCTGGCCAAAGATCGGATACTTTTTAGACAAGCCTCGTATTTTCAAGTTGCATTATTTTGAATTAAATTCTGAAGCTTTTGACAGCTGTGTGTACCATTATGATCAGAAGGCCGACTATAGACTTTTGATGATGGTGGTGCAGAAATATGTCAAAAGCCCAAGGTTTTTATTTGTAATGAAGCGGCATAAAAATACAAAGGTTTTATTCATATAGTTTGCATGATCTGATTAGGTGCTAGTCTCCTGGATTCAACTGCAATCTCTCCACTGAGAATGCAGAAGGAGAGCAAAGGAACGGGCTATTGGCATCCACGCTCTATGTTCATCCCTATCACCAGTGTCATAATATTTCACTCTACACACACACACACACACACACACACACACACATGTACACATACCTGTGATATCAACATCAAACTTAACAGCTGATGTAATAGCATAACACTAATACTTTGCATGAAGCTAACAAAATTTGGTAAGTGCAGAAGTAATGCGTCCTTTTTCCAAAATTATCTTTTTAAATCTCTTCAGATATATCTCCACACACCAAATAGCCATAATTTCACATCGTAATCATTATGTACAAAAAATATCTGTTCATTAGTATAAGTATGGTATTGTAATTGTAAATTACTGCTGAACAACAACCAAACGAATTTTTTACAGGAAATAAATGGATTTAAGATAGTAAGACAACCTAAATTTGAGTGATGAATAAAACACATGACAGTGCTAGCTTCAAAGCATTCAATTAAATTACAAAATCAAAATTCATAAAAGTAAGGTACATTTAGTTACTAACATAAAAGCATCACAATACAATCCTGAATCAACAACACAAATTTTTCTAAAAGTGGCAAGGTTCAAAATGCAAAGATCAGTGTCGCTTATCATAATCAACAAAAGTGGCAGACAATGTTAGAGAAATGCTATAGTGAACACTGCCATAGTAACTCATACAATATCTGTTCAAAACTATCTAGAAACCTATTAGTGGACATTAACACAAGGTTTGTCCATCCTTCACCTTCATGACAGCTTGAGCTCTGCTGAGGACACTTTCAATGAAGTGTCTGAATGCCTAAGGAGATATGGCAGATGATTCTTCCTCAAGAGCCAAAACCAGACAAAGTAATGATGTTGGACACTGGGGTATGCAGCATAGTTGGCGTTCTAATTCATCCCAAAAGGGTTCCATTGGATTCAGATCAAGACAAGGCCACTGCAGGAAGGTTTCATCCACAAACCATTATAATTGTCAGTTCCACATTACATAAGCATTTTCATACATTTCTCAATGGATAGTGTAGCTAGAGACACTTACATACAAGTAATGCATGAAAGAACACCTGTAATGCTCAGTTCTATTGACAATGGCATGAATTTATGCGTCACTAACAAAAATACAAATGTTATTATCATGATTCTATATTTAAAACATTTAATTCAGGTTGTCACAGCCTGCTGAGAGACCATTCTGATGTGTCATTGAATACTGAACATTTGATTAGCTCAGTACATACAGTGTAGTCACTGCAGTGATGGTTCTTCGTCACACTCATTTTTTCAAATGTGTCGTCAGTGGTTGTTTCCAGCAGTAGCATCAACCACATTTGTTAATAGAAAAGTCAATGTTTTTATCACATGCTAATGTCAGTACAATGGAAAGCCAAAGTTGGAAATTTCACTTTTTTTTATTCATTTAATGACTGGTTTTGGGGTGAGACCTTTTTTCAAATCATCATTGTTGTTGTTGTGGTCTTCAGTCCTGAGACTGGTTTGATGCAGCTCTCCATGCTACTCTATCCTGTGCAAGCTTCTTCATCTCCCAGTACCTACCGCAACATACATCCTTCTGAATCTGCTTAGTGTATTCATCTCTTGGTCTCCCTCTACAATTTTTACCCTCCACACTGCCCTCCAATGCTAAATTTGTGATCCCTTGATGCCTCAAAACATGTCCTACCAACCGATCCCTTCTTCTAGTCAAGTTGTGCCACAAACTTCTCTTCTCCTCAATCCTATTCAATACCTCCTCATTAGTTACGTGATCTACCCACCTTATCTTCAGCATTCTTCTGTAGCACCACATTTCGAAAGCTTCTATTCTCTTCTTGTCGAAACTGGTTATCGTCCATGTTTCACTTCCATAGATGGCCACACTCCATACAAAGACTTTCAGAAAGGACTTCCTGACACTTAAATCTATACTCGATGTTAACAAATTTCTCTTCTTCAGAAACGATTTCCTTGCCATTACCAGTCTACATTTTATATCCTCTCTACTTCGACCATCATCAGTTATTTTACTCCCTAAATAGCAAAACTCCTTTACTACTTTAAGTGTCTCATTTCCTAATCTAATTCCCTCAGGATCACGCGATTTAATTTGACTACATTCCATTATCCTCATTTTGCGTTTGTTGATGTTCATCTTATATCCTCCTTTCAAGACACTATCCATTCCGTTGAACTGCTCTTCCAAGTCCTTTGCTGTCTCTGACAGAATTACAATGTCATCGGCGAACCTCAAAGTTTTTACTTCTTCTCCATGAATTTTAATACCTACTCCGAATTTTTCTTTTGTTTCCTTTACTGCTTGCTCAATATACAGATTGAATAACATCGGGGAGAGGCTACAACCCTGTCTCACTCCTTTCCCAACCACTGCTTCCCTTTCATGCCCCTCAACTCTTATAACTGCTATCTGGTTTCTGTACAAATTGTAAATAGCCTTTCGCTCCCTGTATTTTACCCCTGCCACCTTCAGAATTTGAAAGAGAGTATTCCAGTTAACATTGTCAAAGGCTTTCTCTAAGTCTACAAATGCTAGAAATGTAGGTTTGCCTTTTCTTAATCTTTCTTCTAAGATAAGTCGTAAGGTTAGTATTGCCTCACGTGTTCCAACATTTCTACCGAATCCAAACTGATCTTCCCCGAGGTCCGCTTCTACCAGTTTTTCCATTCGTCTGTAAAGAATTCGCGTTAGTATTTTGCAGCTGTGACTTATTAAACTGATAGTTCAGTAATTTTCACATCTGTCAACACCTGCTTTCTTTGGGATTCGAATTATTATATTCTTCTTGAAGTCTGAGGGTATTTCGCCTGTCTCATACATCTTGCTCACCAGATGGTAGAGTTTTGTCGTGACTGGCTCTCTTAAGGCCATCAGTAGTTCTAATGGAATGTTGTCTACTCCTGGGGCCTTGTTTCGACTCAGGTCTTTCAGTGCTCTGTCAAACTCTTCACGCAGTATCTTATCTCCCATTTTGTCTTCATCAACATCCTCTTCCATTTCCATAATATTGTCCTCAAGTACATCGTCCTTGTATAAACCCTCTATATACTCCTTCCACCTTTCTGCCTTCCCTTCTTTGCTTAGAACTGGGTTGCCATCTGAGCTCTTGATATTCATACAAGTGGTTCTCTTCTCTCCAAAGGTCTCTTTAATTTTCCTGTAGGCTGTATCTATCTTACCCCTAGTGAGACAAGCCTCTACATCCTTACATTTGTCCTCTAGCCATCCCTGCTTAGCCATTTTGCACTTCCTGTCGATCTCATTTTTGAGACGTTTGTATTCCTTTTTGCCTGCTTCATTTACTGCATTTTTATATTTTCTGCTTTCATCAATTAAATTCAGTATCTCTTCTGTTACCCAAGGATATCTACTAGCCCTCGTCTTTTTACCTGCTTGATCCTCTGCTGCCTTCACTACTTCATCCCTCAGAGCTACCCATTCTTCTTCTCCTGTTCTTCTTTCTCCCACTGCTGTCAATTGTTTCCTTATACTGTCCCTGAAACTCTGTACAACCTCTGGTTTGGTCAGTTTATCCAGATCCCGTCTCCTTAAATTCCCACCTTTTTGCAGTTTCTTCAGTTTCAATCTGCAGTTCATAACCAATAGATTGTGGTCAGAATCCACATCTGCCTCTGGAAATGTCTTACAATTTAAAACCTGGTTCTTAAATCTCTGTCTTACCATTATATAATCTATCTGTTACCTTTTAGTATCTCCAGGATTCTTCCAGGTATACAACCTTCTTTTATGATTCTTGAACCAAGTGTTAGCTATGATTAAGTTATGCTTTGTGCAAAATTCTACCAGGCGGCTTCCTCTTTCATTTCTTCCCCCCAGTCCATATTCACCTACTATGTTTCCTTCTCTCCCTTTTCCTACTGACGAATTCCAGTCACCCATAACTATTAAATTTTCGTCTCCCTTCACTACCCGAATAATTTCTTTTATCTCGTCATACATTTCATCAATTTCTTCATCATCTGCAGAGCTAGTTGGCATATAAACTTGTACTAGTGTAGTAGGCATGGGCTTTGTGTCTATCTTGGCCACAATAATGCGTTCACTATGCCGTTTGTAGTAGCTAACCCGCACTCCTATTTTTTTATTCATTATTAAACCTACTCCTGCATTACCCCTATTTGATTTTGTATTTATAACCCTGTAATCACCTGACCAAAAGTCTTGTTCCTCCTGCCATCGAACTTCACTAATTCCCACTATATCTAACTTTAACCTATCCATTTCCCTTTTTAAATTTTCTATCCTACCAGCCCGATTAAGGGATCTGACATTCCACGCTCCGATCCTTAGAACGCCAGTTTTCTTTCTCCTGATAATGACATCCTCTTGAGTAGTCCCCGCCCGGAGATCCGAATGGGGGACTATTTTACCTCCGGAATATTTTACCCAAGAGGATGCCATCATCATTTAATCGTACAGTAAAGCTGCATGTCCTCGGGAAACATCATCATAACGTAGTCAAAAATGGTATTTAAAAAAATGCAAAAACCAGGTCAAAAATGTGCAAACAAACAGTTACAACACTGTAGCTGTTTGTTAGCACATTTCTGACTTAGTTTTTGCATTTCAGGAATACCATTTCTTACTTTGTTATGATGATTTCAAAATATGTCCCAGCCCGAAACTAAGTCACTGAGTAAATAAAAAAAGGGAAAGTTGCAACTTTGTCTGGTTTGTCATTGTATTGATTAACAGAAGTTGCTGACCCACAGCTATTCATGCTACTTTATTAAAGCTAATAACCAGGTGCAGATTTGCAGCCATCATCAAATCTAAAAATCACAGCAGCGACATATAGGTGCATAGTCAGTACATGTGCATATGTATGTGCATGTAGTTTATACCAGGCTCTTTACTAGTAATGAATACTACATTTTTAAGTACATATATTTCACTTTGGATGCCAGAATGCCTTCAGTAAACCCCAATTTATGACACTACAAGCGGAGTCATGGCTGGGCTAAACATCAAAAATGTATCGTTAATATTTCCTGTGAGCCTTTTCATTCTATAAGTGCTTCAGCATCACAAAGTATACAATGGATACTGGAATAATATGGCTTTCATGGCACCTTCCTGCCCATCATGCCGTTTCCATGTTGCATTTGTTACTGCCAAGATGGAAGGAAAAGGCATATTGACAAACTGCACCATTCAGATGGGGGAACGCAAAATATGGAGATTTAGTGCTCAGCCACTAAGCTGATAATTATATTATTAACCTGTAAATAAACATGCTGTCAAATTTCTTGACTTCTTCCACATTTGTGATGGTTGCTTTACTTAGCACATCAAGTCTGTGTAAAATCAATACTTTGCATTTTGGTTTTCTGACATGCTCACAATGGTGCACAGAAGAAAGTCACATGTTTTGTGTATAAAAGTGTCTGCTCATGTGTTCACGTGCACATAAGTTGTGAAGAAAATCTTGGGAATGGGTATTCTTAATATGAAATAATACTAATCATAGTAGTCAACAACATCATCTGCATTTGCATGTTTTCAGTTTCTGGTACCTTAAATAATTATCTTCAGCACTCATGCAGCAACACTAACAAAGCATTTTATTCTGAAAAAATATCCAGTAAAATGCATAATCTCTCACTTGACAGAGGCCTCTTTGAAGATCTTGAAGCTCTAGTAGTCAACAACTCACTCTGCCATACCTCTAGTCTTTATTTTTGGTTGTATGTGAGACTAATGGTGAACTCAGTTTTAGATTGATTTTGATGTGCTGAACCACAATTTACAATACAATGTAATTTCTAACTGAAGTTAGCATTTTACTCTTGGGATCAGGGTGGAAGTCCATATCCATAAAAAGTCTAAAATACATTAAAAGTATAGTTTTCTAGATACACACTCCAAAAACTATTTGATTATAAAGATTTGAGGATTCCTAATTCCTATTAGTAGCAGTTGTTTTTGTTGTTGTTGTTGTTGCTGCTGTTGTTGTTGTTATGGTCTTCAGTCCAAAGAATCTCCATTCTAACATATCATGTGCAAGCTTCTTCATTTCTGCATAACTATTGCTGCCAACATTCACTTGAACCTGCTTGCTAAAGTCAAGCCTTGGCCTCATCCTAAAATTTTATCTTCCATCACTTCCCTCCATAATCAAACTGACTACTCCCGAGTGCTTCAGGATGTGTCTTATCAACTGATCCCTTGTTTTAATCAAGTTTTGCCATACATTTCTGTCATCTTAATTCTATTCAGTACTTCTTCATTAGTTATTCCCTCTATCATCGAAACTTTGAATTCTTCTGTAGCACCACATTTCAAAAGCTTCTACTCTCTTCTTGTCTGTATTGCCTAGTGTTAATCTTTCATTGCCATACAAGGCTAGCCTCCAGATGAATACTTTCAGAAGATAACTTCCTAACACTTAAAATCATATTAGATATTAATTAATTTCTCTATTTCTGAAATAAAGTTTCTTCTTGCTGCAAGTCTGCATTTTATATCCTTCAGACATAGTAATTTTGCTGCCCAAATAACAATCACGTCACTGCTTTTAGGGTCGTATTTCCTAATCTAATTTCTCCAGCAACACCTAACTTAACTTTACTATACTCCATTGTCTTCCTTTTACTTTTGTTGATAACTGTCTTATAACTTATATTTGAGACATTCAACTGTTTCCCGAGTCCTGCCTCTAACAGAATTACAATGTCACAGACAACCCTCAAACTTTTTGTTTCTTCACCTCGAACTTTGATTCCCTTTCCAAATTTCTCTTTGATTTTCTTTACAACTTGCTCACTATAGTGTTAGTAGTGCAGTACTTAAAATTATTCCTTGTAAATAAACCTTCAATCTTACAGTCCACAAATAACATTTATTCTTTGATAATTGTTAGTGTACTCAAGGAAATATTTTAAGCACACATTGATAGACAAATAGCAGGTTAACAGTGTAAGCGCAGAAACCTTTTTCTGAAGTAGTGATTGTCCTGCCAACAGTATGAAAGATCCATCTAAAGACTTTTCAAGTTATTAAACCAGACCACAATTAATGATGGTTAATAGTTAATTAGCCTGCAGTAACAGCTCATATGGCTACTTATGATAAGGTAAAACTGTTCTCAATTCTAAGGTTTGTTTAGATGTTACACTTCTTTACTAGGCTAGGACTTATTTAAAATGACAACGCATTGCCTTCTCTGACCTTCGAATACACTGACCCACCCAGTTACAGAACAGTTTAATGTGCAACTTAGCACTTTTAACATTAACAAAACAGCATCAAAGGTAAAAAGGAGCAATAAATTACAGAAAAATTCCCAGAAATTACTGGGTATCAAACCTCTGATCTTTGGATTTGTAGTCTGGCACTTACCAACAGAGATCAATGACAGCTATTTTTCTGTGTTAATGTATATTTTTACTTGTTTCATATTTCCAGGGATTCTCCTTCAAGAAGCAGTCTACAACACTTGATATGTGAGTGACATTGAGTACATTACTTCTTCTCTCTTAACTATGCTGAGATGACAGTTTGTGCGTTACATAAAGTCCACTTACAACAATTTTGCTTTAAATCACAAATTAGCAAAAAGATTTACTTCATTAATATAAAGTTCTTGGGTTTTTCTTCTGGATGGGTTCACTGAAATGGTATGACATTTCAATGAATGTCACAGCCATACTGTCTGTATATGAGTGATTGCCTCAGCAGATAGGTGTGGTTACTTCCAAAGTTTTCAGTTAGAGTCATAGTATGGTACAACTCTGTCAGCTGCCACAAAACGGATTGTTCGTGGCTAAAAGGAATGAAGAGAAGTGAGAGTGGGAGGGAAAGTGAGACGGAGACAGGGAGGTGTGTGTGTGTGTGTGTGTGTGTGTGTGTGTGTGAGAGAGAGAGAGAGAGAGAGAGAGAGAGAGAGAGAGAGAGACTGTGATGTGGGGAGACAAATGAAAGAGAAAGGGGTATATGTAGTACAGTAATGTCAAAGTAGGAGAAGAGTGAGAGTGAAACTCATTGAATATTGTGCCACAGGAAAATGTCAGAATGGATAAGGGAGTGGGAAGATATGGCAGTGATGGGGACTAATAGGAGATTTAGATCAAAGGGATTCAGAGTGGGAGATGCACTGTCTGAACAGTTCCCACCATACATAAGCAGAGGATGGAGGGAAGATGAAAATGGCCACATGGTATGGGAAATGGAGCAGTTTTTTAAGTCACTGCCATTGTGGCCACAGTGAAATGGAGCAGTTTTTAAGTCACTGCCGTTGTGGCCACAGTATGTTCAGCAAATGTGTGGCTGAGATTAGCTACAGTTAAGTTGTACCCATTCGTGGAAGTAGGCAATTGGTTAGTTTTCAAACAGATACAGATTATTGTATATGGCTGCTTTCAATCACTCAAAAACTTAAACCAGAACATCATGCATCTTCATGAGCTAGATCCATGGCATGTAATTCCTCTACTCTTTGTTCCATAACTTCAACAATTACTATTCACTTGGCCCTTCTCTGCTTGACAAGCTGCTCTCCTGATTATTAAGATCCATTTCTCTGATGTCTCAATAACATCTGCCCATATTAAAAGCACCCTACACCAACAACACCTCCATTATCACAAATGTCAAATAGTCTCCCTTGCAAAGTACTAGAAATCATGAGCATTGTAACTGCATTGGGAAGCACAAGTTACCCTAATATACAGTTAACAGTTGCCAGAGTCTTTACAAATGGACAGTATGTTACCTAAATAGGCACAAAAAGATTTCCTGTTGTCACTACTAACTAGTGACCAAACAATATTACCTTTTTCATCCAGCATTATCCTCGCCCAGAAAAATTCAACAACATTCTTCAGCAGGACTTCAGTTACCTCTTTTTTTGACCTTACCAGAATTAAACCACACTTTTCCATTACCTCAGCAGACAATTTATATCTTCCCATCCTTCCCTTTAATAGGGGGGGGGGGGGGGGGGGGAGAGGTGGAATTCGTACCTAAAAAGACCAAAATTCTCACTAGCTAATGTGATTTTATAATCTGTTAAGTGTGCCTATATGCTGGCTATCAGTCATTTACAGATCAACAGCTACCCTTCCTAATTTTTGCCAGAATTTACATTACCCTGACAGATACAAATTAAATATTCTCCACAAATTTATGACTTAGTGAAACACTCTTTTACTGTGGTGGACAGCCACAGTAATTTAAGTGCACTGTGCCCTGAGTATGGTGATATGAGGAGATTTTACTCAATCCACTTTTTGTTTTTCCTCCTCTCTCTCCCTTTTGTTTCTCAATCTGTCCTTGTTCCATCACTGGGTAGAAACTGGTACAATGTTTACCAATGCACAATATTTGACCTACGACTGTCATACATTATATAATCTGGGGCAAATTTCTGATCTCATAACACATGTTTCATGACATTCAGCAGATAATATTCAGGTGGGAGCTTAGAGGATACACATAATGTTTCAGCACAATGAAACTTGGTGCTAGAAGTCTTTTTGTACTTTGTGGACTTTAGCTGTTCAGTAAAAACAAAATATCTTTTGACAAGAAACCTTGTTATTTGGTTCAAACATTAAATCACTTCTGTAACATATGTCGTTCACTGCTATGTGCTATTTCAAATAATATTCCTATGAAAGCCTATTTACATCTCAAAACAGAATGAGCATTACCTTTCCTGGACTGCAAGATGGGGACACAGCCTGTGACTGATTTACCACCAACAGGATAAGAAACATAAGACTCAGAAAATGACTGTACACTCCATTACAGCATGTTTTATAAGCAGTACCTGTGACAACGATTCACAAACAAAAGGGCTTGTTTGGCTCAATACAGTTGCTGGCATGTTGACTGTCAAACATTATAATAGCTATCTTCAAAAGGAACCAGTATTCTGATCAATGTTATTGTCTTTGTATCCTTCCTGAACCTTTCTTTGGTTGGTTTCTGTTAAACTTGTATTTGAGCATTTGCTACAAATTTGGACTTTCTTGGAACCTTCTTAACTGGATTGGGATTTATCCTATAATAATTCTGCTGTTCTGGGCATTGTATTGCATATAACCTTATAACTGTTCACCCCAAGTTACTATTAAATAGATTCAATAAAGCTGACTACTGCTTATTCAGTTTGTCTGCCCATACAGATACAATATGTTCACGAGACTCTCTGTTTTTTGTTGTGAAAATAAGATTCCATGCATGTAAAAGGGATGTCTTCAATCCCATAACACTTCAGTTCACCATGTAGAATTTTGTGACCCACACAGTCAACATGTTGCCAAGGTCAGATAGTAAAACAACAGTATAATTTTTCTTGTTTAGCTCGGCTAGTACTTTATTTGTTTTTTGATTAGTACTTCATTTGTTTTCTCTGTGGAGAATCCTTAACAAAAGCCAAAATGAGAGGCATTAAGAAGTTTTGCTCAGATAAAGGAGTCGGTACTCTATCATATGCCACTTCCTGAAACACTTTTCAGAAGACTGTAAGGAGTGATAAAGATTTGTGTTTGCATGTGGTTTGCTTTCCTCCAATTTTGTAGACTGGTGTCACTACACCATATTTGTGTATGTCAGGAAATATGCCTTGAATCACTAACTGATTACAAAGGTTGCTTAAAGGTAATCCTATCAAGACACCAAAAGATTTCAATATTCTGCTAGAAGCACCTCCGTGGCCAGCAGAATTAATACCAACAAATTCTATAATCTCTCTAGGGGGCTGTATTTTTTAAGCTAACATTTACTGGTGCTGCATGCAATGTTTGCACAAATAAACCTAATGCAGCTCTATTTGTTTGTATATTACTGGTTGCATTGTTTACCATCGCTTTGAGGAAGTAATCATTGACTTTCGTGACCAATGATTTGCAAGTGTTGTCATTTCTGCCAGAGTTATTTTCGGGAAGATCAATGTAGTTTGGATCAATATTTTGTTTTTTCTTGTTTAATAATGTTTGAAATAGTTTTTGCCTTATCCTTGACATGTTTTATTGTTTGTTTTTTTAATGGCAGACTAGAGGCATTTACAATAAATGTGGCAACAGTGTTTCAGATCTTGACTTCTGCTTGTTCTCTGAATGATGTAAAGCTCTGTCTTCCAGAAACAAGAAATTTTAAGTCCAGGAGTTACCTGCCCCTTATCCTTGGTTCTGTTCAATTGTGTGTGTGTGTGTGTGTGTGTGTGTGTGTGTGTGGGAGGGGGGGGCAAGCCTGAAAGTGATGTAGGCTTAACTCAGTGTACAAGTCATTGTCCATGATTCTGCAATACAATACTCTTCTTTGATCTGTACCTGACTGGTCAGTAAATTTTATTGTTAACTTTTGACCATCATGGATCCCCCCCCCCCCCTCGGTATCTGAGTGGTCAGCATGACAGAATATCAATCCTCAAGGACCGAGTTCAATTCCTGGCTGGGTCGGAGATTTTCTCCACTCAGGGACTGGGTGTTGTGTTGTCCTAATCATCATAATTTCATCCCCATCAACGCACAAGTTGCCAAAGTGGCGTCAAATTGAAAGACTTGCACCCGGCGAACGGTCTACCTGATGGGAAGCCCTAGGTCTCATCCAGAGGAATTTGTCCAGTTTCAGTGGTTTTCATGTGATGTCCTGATATGCACACAAGTCTCCTGAAGTTCCATGTATCCTTTCAGTTTCTTGAATAGAAACAAGATGTTCAACATTTTTATTTATGAGGTTTCTGATAAACTGAGACTATTAAAAACACAGGCAGTTAGCATGACTCTTAGGGAATTGTTAAGTGATTTTGTGTGTTTAGTTATTACCAATATCCTTGTTACTTCATGTACAAAGCCAACTAAGACAGAAACTGAATCTTATCCCTCATATGTGTAAAAATAATGTACAAGAAAGGAAAATTTCTGGATGGCAAGCTGGATGTGTGTGTGAAATGGTACAATATTTTCACATCAAATATAGGCACCCTCATTACGTAATTTGGTGTACAGTGGCACTAGTGCGTAGCCCATCCCATAAACACTTCTTATCCCTGCTTCTGATACACATCGTGATGAAACATTTACCCACTCACCTCCACCCTCGAATATCAGCATATGACCCAGATGTTTGTCTGGACTTTAAAAGAAATTTCAACTCAGAAAATTTAACTGTATTTCAGGACAGATTAAAAGAGACAGACTGGCAATGTAACAATAACAAGTCAATTAATGAAAACTTTCACAAATTCCTAAACAGCTTCCTTCTTGTATTCAATGAAACCTTTCCACCTAAGTATGTCAACACCAAAGTGACAAGTAAACTAACTTGGATAACAGAAGGAATAAAAATTTCTAGTGCTAGGAAATGGCAGCTGCACAAAGAGCTGAAATATAACAAAGATCTAGCTTTTATTAAATATGTGAAGCATTATAAAAATGTTTTCAAAAATGTTGTAAAAGCAGCAAAACAAATGTTTAACAGTGAACTAATCTCAAACCATACGAATAAATCAAAAGCAGTGTGGTCTGTTGTTAAATCAGAATTGGGCGTTAAAGTTGGCAGCCATGAAATTTGTAAAATAAAGCATGAAAACACCACCATTGTAAATCCTGCTCAAATATCGGAACACTTCAATGAATTCTTTATCAATGTGACAAAATCAAACGTCAATGTTACAAATTACAATAAAAATGTATGTCCATATGGGCTTGATCAAAAAAATATATCTCCCATGAAATTTAGAAATATTACAATGAAATAAATAGAAAACTTTATATTATCACTAAAAAAGAAAAATTCGGTGGGTTGGGATGGGATACCTGCGAAAGTAATTAAATCAGTGTACAAAATAGTAAGTCCTCCACTAGCTGAATAAATCAACAAATCATTTGAAGAAGGTTGTTTTCCAGAATCATTAAAATATGTGGAAATAAAACCACTTTTTAAGAAAGAGTCAAGAGAAGATATGGGGAATTATTGTCTTATCTCCCTCCTTTCAGTCCTGTCAAAAATTTTCGAGAAAGTAGCTGTTATCCAAATCCAAAACTTTATTGTATCACAGGGGGTTATTTTGTGCAATCAGTTTGGCTTCCAGCAAGGGAAAAATACAACAGATGCCATAAATAATTTCATAGAAAAAATTAGCACACCTCTAGACAAAAACAGCAAAATAGCCGGAATTTTCTGCAACCTGACATAGGCTTTCGATTCCGTAAATCATTCCTTGCTAATCCACAAACTAGAAAAATATGGGATTAAGGGTGCAGTACTTCAATGGCTTACTTCTTACTTATCTAATAGAAAACAAAGAACAATCATCTCTTCAAATGGTGTAAACTACCATTCAGACTGGAAAACAATAACACAGGATGTCCTGCAAGGTTAGATCCTCGGTCCAATTCTCTTTCCATTGTATGTCAACGACTTACCATTAAACATAAATTCACCAAGCGTTCTGATTGCTGATGACACGTCTGTCTTGGTAGAAAGAGAAGAAACAAAAACGATTCCTGATAGAGTCACTGGTACATTAGACAGGCTAGAGTCATGGTTCCAGTTAAACGGTCTGAAGTTTAACTTATCAGAAACAAACTTGATTCAATTCAGAACCAAACAGTCAAAAGACCAGGAAATTAGTATAAATCATAAAAGTGAAGAATTAACAGAAGTGCATTCTGCCAAGTTTCTAGGTCTATACCTCGATAAGAATTTAAACTGGAACACACATATTGAGTACTTGTGCAGCAAACTGGGTAGCTTTGCGTATGCCATGCATATATTATCAAGTACTAATAACATGTCCACTCACAAAGTAGCATATCTAAGTTACTTTGAATCAGTGATAAGATATGGCATTATTTTCTGGGGGAGCTCCAATAATATATCTCGTGTACTGAAGCTCCAGAAGAAAATTATCAGAAACATGTGCACTGCACAGCAAAGAGAATCATGTCGTCCATTATTAAAGAAACTAAAAATTTGACTGTCCCCTCCCTATACATATATGAGCTAATGATATTTTTACACAACAAACTGGAATTGTTCATTAAAAATCAATCTGATCATTCATACAGTACAAGGAACAAAGATAATTTTATACTTCCTGCCCATACATTGAAATTATATGCTCAGACCCCACAATATGTGGGCATGAAAGTCTACAACAAGCTTAAGGGCAAAAAAATTCTAAACATGGAACTAGGGATACTAAAAAAGAAGTTACATGAAAATCTTATATACAAATATTATTACTCATTAGAAGAGTTCATTGAAGATGAACTGATAGTTTGAGCAGAATCCAACCACAAGTTAGCATTATATTGTGGGAAAAAAATTTCCATTATTAAGAAAGATATTTACCTATGCTGGAAAACAAGAAAATATACATACTGCTACATAGACTAAATACAGTTTTAAAAATTAATATTAGATTCTAGTTTGTAATTTTTGACATGTCTCCTGTACCATAATCACATGATTTGTAAGTGTATGTTATGAGACTAATAAATCAAATTCACAATCTCCACATCTGCTTTTCATACTAAATCACAACAGCAAGCAGATGCATTGCTACAGGAAACGCCACACACCATGGCCTCCCTGTCATATACCAGCCCTACATCCAGAAGAAGTGCGTCACCCACTCTGAGGCAAAACCTGAGCAGTCCTCTGCACAGTCAAATACAATTCCAAACTGAGAAAACCAATAGTATGTTACATTCCATGTGACTGTGGGGAGAAATACATCAGACAATACAAATGGTGAAGAAGAGATTGGATGAGCATATGTGCAACACCAGGGTTCCAGCCCAACTAATGAGCCACTGCTGATATGTACTCATGTACATAAGTACATGCCATGCAATAAAAAAAAAAGGGCCTCCACCTGTGGGCATAACGTTGCCAAAGAGGCTGTGGAAATCCACAATTCACAAGCCTTCAAGAACTGAGAATATAGGTACACTATCAGTAAAACACAGAATCATGCATTATAATTGTTACACACACTGTGCAAATGAACTTCTGACTGTTGACCACAAACAGAAATGGAAACTGGGGTGAGTATCTGCTGATGTTCACTGTTGCCTGATCATGGGGCTAGAAGAGGGAAAAGGGGATATATATATATATATATATATATATATATATATATATATATATATATATATATATATATATATATATATATATATATATATATATATATATATATATATATATATATATAAAAACAAAGATGATGTGACTTACCAATTGAAAGTGCTGGCAGGTCGACAGACACACAAACAAACACAAACATACACACAAAATTCAAGCTTTCGCAACAAACTGTTGCCTCATCAGGAAAGAGGGAAGGAGAGGGAAAGACGAAAGGAAGTGGGTTTTAAGGGAGAGGGTAAGGAGCCATTCCAATCCCGGGAGCGGAAAGACTTACCTTAGGGGGAAAAAAGGACGGGTATACACTCGCACACACACACACATATCCATCCACACATACACAGACACAAGCAGACATATTTAAAGACAAAGAGTTTGGGCAGAGATGTCAGTCCAGGCGGAAGTGCTGAGGCAAAGATGATGTTGAACGACAGGTGAGGTGTGAGTGGCCGTGCACCAAGGCATGTTTAGCCACAGGGTGATCCTCATTACCAACAAACACTGTCTGTCTGTGTCCATTCATGCGAATGGACAGTTTGTTGCTGGTCATTCCCACATAGAATGCACACAGTGTAGGCAGGTCAGTTGGTAAATCACGTGGGTGCTTTCACATGTGGCTCTGCCTTTGATCGTGTACACCTTCCGGGTTACAGGACTGGAGTAGGTGGTGGTAGGAGGGTGCATGGGACAGGTTTCACACCGGGGGCAGTTACAAGGATAGGAGCCAGAGGGTAGGGAAGGTGGTTTGGGGATTTCATAGGGATGAACTAACAGGTTTGGTAATGAGGAACACCCTGTGGCTAAACATGCCTTGGTGCATGGCCAGCACATCTTGGCACAGTGTTACACCGTCCGGGTTATCTGGATACTTCCCACCAACACCAACCTATCCGAACTCCGGAGATGGGAACTTGCTCTTCAATATATCCTCTCTTCCCGTTACCCACCAGGCCTCAATCTCCGCTAATTTCAAGTTGCCGCCACTCACACCTCACCTGTCACTCAACATCATCTTTGCCTCTGCACTTCCACCTGGACTGACATCTCTGCCCAAACTCTTTGTCTTTAAATATGTCTGCTTGTGTCTGTATATGTGTGGATGGATATGTGTGTGTGTGCGAGTGTATACCCATCCTTTTTTCCCCCTAAGGTAAGTCTTTCCGCTCCCGGGATTGGAATGACTCCTTACCCTCTCCCTTAAAACCCACATCCTTTCGTCTTTCCCTCTCCTTCCCTCTTTCCTGATGAGGCAACAGTTTGTTGCGAAAGCTTGAATTTTGTGTGTATGTATGTGTCTGTTTGTGTTTCTATCGACCTGCCAGCGCTTTCGTATGGTAAGTCACATCATCTTTGTTTTTAAATATTATTTTCCCGTGTGAAATGTTTCCCTCTATTTTTATATATATATGTGTGTGTGTGTGTGTGTGTGTGTATATATATATATATATATATATATATATATATATATATATATATATATATACACACACACATGAATTGTACTAATATTAATACTACTGGAATTTTTAGTTCTACACATGCAACTACATTTAGAGGTACAAATTTTATTTATTTTTTGCCATTTCTCAAACAGAAACTCGGCCATGGAGTAGAAGGAGTTATCCAAAAGAAATGATTTTAAGCTAGATTTAAAACTTGATCTGCTACCTGCCAGACACTTTATGTTGTTGGGCAAACGATCAAAATTTTCATTGCTGAATAATGTACTCCTTTTTGAGCAACTGACAGCTTCAATAATGGATAGGAAAAGTCATCTTTCCCTCTAGTATTGTACCTATGAACATCACTGTTCTTTGCGAATTGAGATGGATTATTTGTAATGAATTTCATTAGCGAATATACGTACTCTGATGGTGCAGTTAAAATACCTAACTTCTTGAAAAGGTGCCTACTTAATGTCCTTGGGTGAACACCACTAATTATTCTCACTGCTCTCTTTTGTGCAATCAATACTTTATGTCTAAGTGGTGATTTACCTCAGAAAACTATTCCATAAGACATTATTGAGTGGAAATATGCAAAGTATGTTAGGAGGTTGATCTGTTTATTACCGAGACTAGTGATTATATGAAGAGCAAAAGAAGCTGAACTTAGTTGTTTGAGAAGTTCAGTAGTATGCTCCTTCCAATTCAAGTTCTCATCAGTGTGAACACCCAAAAATTTGGAGAAATCTACCCTGTTAACTGAGCACTGTTCATATGCTACATCAATTGTCAGTATGAATCTATTTGGTGTACAGAACTGGATATATTGAGTTTTTCCAAAATTAAGGGAGAGTCCATTTTCTGACAACCACTTAATAATTCTTTGAAAGACATCCTTAACAAAACTTCAGCTGCTTTTTCTGGAATGGGATTTATTATAACACTCATGTCATTTGCAAAAAGTACTAGTTCTGCTTGCTGAACATTAAGTGGGAGATCATTCACATGAATAAGGAACAGCAGCAGACCTAAAACTGAACCCTGTGGGACTGTTTTTGTGATAACTCCCCCATTCACTAGAATTTACCACCCTCCCAACATTATTTGTACTATTCAGCACAACTTATTGCTTTCTGTTCATTAAGTATGATTCAAACCAGCTGTGTGTATACTCTTCAATTCCATAAAACATGGGTTTCTATAAGAGTGTGACATGATCCACACAGTCAAATGCCTTGGAGAGATGACAAAAAACACCAACTGGCAATAATTTATTATTTAGGGCTTGTACTATTTGATGGGTAAATACGTAGATAGCATGCTCAATCGAGTAACCCTTCCGGAATCTGAACTGTGACACGCTGAGTAAATTATTTTCACTTAAATGTGAGATTACTCTTGAATACATAACTTTTTCGAATATTTTAGAAAATGAAGTCAGCAATGAGATTGGTCTATACTTATTCAAGTCACTCTTGTCCCCTTTCTTATGAAGAGATTTGACAATTGCGTACTTCAATCTGTCTGGAAAAATTCCCTGTGCCAGCGATGCACTACATACATCACTAAGGACTCTGCTTATTCAATTAGAACAACACTTCAAAATGCTGTTAGAGACTCCATCAACATCACATGAGCTCTTGTTTTTCAGCATATTTACAATTCCATTAATTTAAGTGGGGAATGTTGGCGCTATTTCTAAAGGCCTACAGTCCTGGGGAATGACATTTTTAACATATTTTTTTGCTTCTTCAACTGAACCCTTTAACCCTATTCTTGCTGCTACATTCAGAAAGTGATTCTTAAAAGTACTTGCAACTTGTGGATTGTCACTTACAACATCATCATTTAGCTTTATTGCTATGGTATGCTGTGCACTGTCAGGCTGCGCCGTCTCCCGTTTGACAATATTCTGTATAGTTTTAATCTTATTATCCACATTATTAATTTTTGTCAGAACACATAAGCTTCTCGACTTCTCAATGACTTCCCTTAAAATATTACAGTATCTTTTGTAGTAAGCAAGTAACGGTGGATCCTGATTTATTCTGGCCTGTCCATATACTTCCCTCTTAAACGAGATCTTAATTCCTTTAGTAACCCATGGCTTACTTCACTTTGTAATGGCTTTTTTGGATAATGTTTCAGGAAAGCAACTCTCAAATATTGAAACAAATTTACGGTAGAATAAATTGAATTTGGCATCAGCATCATATTCTGTGTACACTTCATCCCATTCTACCTCTTCTACGCTGCACTTAAAAGCTCTGTATCCTGTTTGCATTAATAAGCCTCCCTGCCTTGTATGAACCTGCCTGAATCCTGTAAGGTGCTATATGTGTTGTTTCCATTAACTGTGCATCACGATTAGATAGCCCATTAACAATTGGGCACACATTAATTGTTTCTGTCTGAGCAGTGCCTATGAAAATATTATCGATAAGTGACCTACTACCCTGCTGCACATGAGTTGGAAAATTTACAACAGGTGCTAGATTGAAACAACCAAACAAAGATTCTAGCTCATTTTTCCTATCCATATCTTTTAAGAAATCTACATTAACCACTAACTGCTTCTTTTTGTCTGGCAGGTAGCTCAATGGTGCCTCAAGATTTTTCATGAATAGTTGAAAGTTACCTTGAGGGGATCTGTAGATTGTTACAATTACTATAGAAGTATATTGCAGTAGCAACTCAAGCACATGCTTCAAGGATCTGATCTACACAAAAACTATTTGTTTCAATATTTTTGATTTTGTGTCCAGTTTTTATATAAGTAGCAACTGTCTACAGAAGGCACAGAGTAGTATGTAGGTACATAAATGAAACATTGAGCTCTGTATCTTAACTGTGCTCCCAATGGGGGAGATAGGGGATGTCTTTTGAAAGTGGAAGAGGTGTGTGTGTAAGTGTGTGTGTGTGTGTGTGTGTGTGTGTGTGTGGAGGGGGGTGGGGAGGGGAGGGGGGGTTATAAAGTAAGCTAGAAGTATTTCACATTATTATCAACAAGTGCACATTAGAACTAGTCCCAATTAGTTATCAACATATTTTACAGATTTGGTTTATAATGGCTGCCCCCACCAATTAATGTATAGATTCATTCCTTATCCCAAAAGGCTCTCCTTCACGATTGGATTTATTAAACACAATGTGTGAATGAATTAATTCACTCTATTTGAATTACAGTATGCTAAACATAGACTACATTTGAATCATTTTTTCTGGTTCAAACTGAACAGCCTCATCAATGAAAACAGTTTATTTGTAAGTGAACATGAAGTCCCATTTTTAGTGTAAAGCAACACTCAGTGTACACATTTGATGGCTAAACACCCACATGAGAGTACCAGAGAAGTAAAATAATACAAAACAACATTACAGAATGTCCAGTAAATTACTAATAAAATTAAATCAGTCAATAAGTTTCAAGGAGAGTGTACACTACTGATGTGCCACTACTATGGCAAATTTGTCAGAATATAGTTGTAAAGTATTGCAGCAGCCACTGGCAAATGTAAAGTGTTAGCAATCCAATTGCAGTAACAGAGCTGTTGATTTATTGTGAGATGGGTCTGTCTTGGTTCGGTAAAACTGCCTGCGCAGCTATAAGACATCACTGGCCACATGGCCCCACCATGTGCTTTGGAGGATGTGGTCATTACTCCACACTGGCATAGAACAGAGTTTTGAGTCAACAAAGCTTTATTTTTAATAGCCGAGTTTCACTGGCCCACCAATGGCCTACAAACACACCTCAACTTTCAACAAGCAGCCACCTGCACTACAGCCAGCCCACTACCCATGTGGTCGGCTACAGCTGGGTGTCAGAAGTGGGATCTTTGATCCCATCACCACCTCATTTGGTGACATCAGGACTGACAATGCCTACAGCCACCATCTGTGGATGAAGAGGATGACTTGACTACTATAGGGTTGTAGTTTTAACAAATTATGGTGGGGTGAGTGCAGTATTTTTGTTTTTGTTCTTGTTTGATTGTAAGTGTCACGAGGAATCGGTCCATTTTTCCCAAAGATTAAGGTGTACTAATGAAGTTTAGTATGTGACAGGCTGTGAGGATCAGTAAACATAAATGTTAGTTTTCACTTGGTTGGTGTGGTCAGTATGTCTTATCACAAACATGGGATGAGGCTCTTTGTCTAGGGATATAGTTTAGAAAACATGTGCTGTGATTCATAAGGTGAAGCTAAATCAGTTATTTTTCTGCTGTGTAACAATAATTATGGGTAGCTATTCAGGCAAGAGTAGTTAAGTTACAATAAGAAGTGTTAGGATAGTCTCACAGTTAAGTGTTCTCGTAATATGATTTTGTTTTGCTATTTTGTTGTACTTGTGGAATGTAGTTCTCATGACATCAGAGTCTAGTCAGTAGCACTGGTAGCAGGGTTTTCAATACCACAGGGCTCTATCACAAATGATGCATTAGAAATTTAAGATGTTTAAGTAGATAGGTTACAGGTGGACAGTGTGGGGCTGTTTAAGAGGCTGGAAGCACTTCATTCTAGGGAGATTGAAATATCTTATTGCATGACTCCAGCGTGTACAGAGAAGGTGTAGAGAAAACTCAACAATTGGTGGAGTGAAAATGGGCCTTGGGAGGTAAGGAATAGGAAGATTTTGGAAGGATGGGAAGAAGAGAAAGTGGGAAAGTAGAGAGGAAAGAGGAGGAGGAAGCTGCAAGGGAGACGAGCAGGTTTGTGTCTAGTTTACCTGTCCTGCAAGATGTCGGACTACTATTGGTGTCATTGAACCTGTCAATCCTATGAAGGGTAGGACAGTACTTGCCAACTGGTAGGGTGGTTTTCTGAATGGGAAGATTAAGATAATTAGAGAGAGTGATGACATTATACAAATTCCTGAGAGTTTAAGTAATGCACTGAATAATAATGTTGTTAAAGTTGAGGGGAGTGATGTAGATGTACTGGCTCCAATAGCATGTGTAACTGTGGTGTCTAGGGTAGCAGCAATGAGTGTGCAGATAGCAACATGGGTGATTTAAGTGCAGTAATATCAAACCCATTGGATGATAACGGGTGTTGTTCTGAGGCAGTGTAGCCAGAGCCAGATGCTCAGGGAGGTGCACGCAACAATGATTTTTCAAACAATGGAAAATCCATGATGGAATGTAACAACATTATGAAAAGGAAAGTTGCTACTCACCATATAGCAGAGATGCTGAGTCGCAGATAGGCACAACAATATAAGTTTTTGGAAAAAAAGGCCTTTCTCAAAAACAGACAACAGACACACTCACGCACAGACACACAAATGCAACTCATACACACATGACTGCAGCCTCCGGCAGCTGAAGCCACACTGTGTGGACACACGACTAACAGAATGGACAAGTGTAAAGACATGATGTGATGTGATATGATGTGCATTCAACAGAAACTATTGGACTACTACTGGAGTAGTAATAAGTAGCCTAGTGGAGTAAGAAGAAGTAAGCTTTGTAGCTTAAATACAGTCTCTCTGACACCTGTGTGTTAAGCCAACAGACATTCTTGCAATGAAAATTTATTCTGCAAATATGACATAATATTCATTGTACTCGGGGAATCTCTATTGTAGACCAGTCTTAAGTGGGTCCCAATGGGCCAGGTCTTCCCATGGAAGGGGTAATGTTGTGCCAACTATTTTATGGGCAAATCTGTTGGGATATGATGGCAAAGTATTGCAGCAGCTGCTGGCCGCTATTGAGTGCAAGATGTTGGCATTCTGATCATAGTAACAGAGCTGTTGATTTATTGTGTGACGGACCTGACATGGCTCAGTGAAAATTCCCAGCACAATGATAAAGCATGGTTCTTGTAGTAAAAGCAAGGGGATTTTTCCACTGATGGTTTCCACCAGCGCTGTTGAAAACGTGACTAGAAGCAGCACACCAGCATAACAGGTGCAGTTCTATCCTGTGTAAATAGTTGTCATTTTGGTGGCAGATTCATTCACAGCCAAGCAGTCCTAACAGGACATATGGGCTATGCCAACCAAGGGGACAACATGGAGCTGCCAGCAGCAGTCATAAGTTGGATCTCAGTCCCACTAGGTCCACTTCCTGGACTTCATACCACAGTGCAGCTGGGACATTCCATGCCCATTCCAACAACAAGCATGATTCATGCCCAGAGGGCAGTGGGTTGCATTCTGGTTCCACCACGGCAGTGTGGGCAACACAACACGCACCACCAGATCCTGAGGCTCAGTCATCCATTGGTGCAAGAATAGCGACTGTCTTTGGGCACTGCTGATGCAGGGTGCTTGTAGCATGACTCACATAACAAGGTCAAAAGCCACATGCTGGGCACTACTGTTAGCAAACTGGGGAGCAAGTATTGCAGCCAGCAACTTGTTGGCCACACGGCCCTGCCACATGCTGTGGGTAGTGTGATTGCAACTGAATGTTAGCGTAGGACAGATGTTTGAGTTAATAAAGTGTTCTTTTTGATTAGCCAAGTTTCACTGGACCACCACAGGCCTTCAATCCCACCTCACCATCGTCACATACCATAGCCATCCCATAACCCCCAGCATCGGCTGCATTACATTTATACCAGGTGTCTCTCCTAAGAGTCATCTGGCGTATTTTCTCTGGTGTTTCAGCAGATATTTTCTGGAGTCAGTCCACGATATCTTTCATGCAACACCCAGTGTCAATGGAAATCACTGGTTTGTTTCTCACCACAAATAAAATGATTTTTAAAGCAGAATTTTACATGTCCATTCAACAGAGCACTCTAAAATTAGTCTTGTGCGACTCTCATCTTCTCAACTCATATTAAGAGTGATAGTAAAACAGAAAGAATAACCAGTACTCCAGCAACAACCGAGCAGCACTGCTGCATAGCAGTAGAGACACAGTGTGGCAGAGTGGCGCACAATCACTGCTGGAGTATTGGTTGTGAGGGGAGAGAATTGTTATTTTGTGATTGAGAAACTAAACTATCCTGACAGTGTATTAGCAAGAGCTAAGTGGCAGAGTAAATCTGTG
Source organism: Schistocerca americana (assembly GCF_021461395.2). NCBI lineage: Eukaryota > Metazoa > Arthropoda > Insecta > Orthoptera > Acrididae > Schistocerca > Schistocerca americana. The sequence goes on along the minus strand of NC_060121.1, from coordinate 922,538,195 downwards.
AAGGGATATTAGAGTGCATTCAACTGTGAAGGGATATTAGAGTGCATTCTGGTGCAAGTGATTTTCTCTCAATACAGTTAGTGTCGGGATGAGCAGCAAAAGTTATGCTCATGAGCACACTGTGGGTTTTCATTGAAGCAGGCAGCTACGAAATAGGAGGACACTGGACATTGACAATATACTAAGCTTTTATGTATCTGTTTGTGGTTTATTACAGGTGTAACAATTTCCCCACAGTATCATTTTCATAGCACATTTGTTCTCAGAATTCATAAGCTGTGTGCACTCTGCTGTTAGCTGTCCTGCAGGTACTGTTGAATTTCAGAGATGCAGGACCAACAAGGTAGGTCTGCAGTGCACTAGATATGTGTACCTCTGTTAGTTACAGCATCCTGAGGCACACATTTTTAATGTGATGCATTGTTAGTTAGAGTCTGGATCATCATTATTTCCTCTTATAGCATATCAACATATTTTATTTTGTTTGACATAGAAAAGGTAACCAATCAAATTCATGTAAAATACGAGAGGGAAGATCGAATACGTTACAAAATGTTCAATATGACAAATCGAACATTTGTCAGGAGAAACCAAAAGAAAAGTGTTTATTTTTGTACACAATTTATTTGCATCCAAGATATTGAGCAAATATTTTGAGTCTATTGAATTATGCTGTTCAACTCATCACTGCAAAAGTAAGTAGACCAATTATAAAATAAATAATTTATCAAGAATGTTGTAGGTGCTATACAAGGAAAATGACTGTTCTAAGTGTAAGTAAGAAAGTTTTTGTTTCAGGTTCCATTAATACTGAGGCACTGAGTTACATTTGTGACAATACAAGTACAGAAATACAGCAGTAATGTTTTAATTAGTAGAAATGTAGTCAACAAAAGCTATTTTACAAGAAAATTACAAAATTAAGTTCAAGGAAAAAACCTCTTAGTATTCACTTCTGTTTCTTACACAAATCCATTATTGTGATCAAGTGTTGCAATGTTTACTACAGAACTCCCTGTGCTGTTGAGGAAGAAGTGGCTTTTCATAACTTTTCCAGATGCACACTATCTTGTTTGTTCACTTCTCCAACATTTTTCTTTGTTTTTGAAACCCAAGTTATCTCCTTTCATTAAAAAGATATTTGATTGATACAAACACAACTTTACATGCACTCTGCTTCCACACAAACTGTGCATCAACTAAATAAAGGAGACTTTGATGTATGGCACTTGGAAAATGACACTTAGAACATTTGACATTTCCTCTCTTCAATTTTTCTGTCTACAATAATAGAAACAGTCTTTAAGATTCTATACAGAAATAAAACATCTTAAATGAATTACAGCATGGGTTCAGTAAGGAGAGAACCTAAATGACAGAAGTGTTCCATAGCAGACACAACTGAGGCCCTGAATGCTTGGAACAAAGTACCCAGTGTGTACTTAAATCTTTCCAGGCTTCTGATTGTGCCTGTCAGAAACTTATTCTAGAGAAGGTGCACCACAATGGCATCAGAGGGAAAACTGCTGATATTATAAAAACATTTGTTGAAAACAGATAGAAGTCCTTAAGAATAAAACACAATTTTAGTAATGTTGGAAAAAGTATCTACTCTGAATTTCTGGAGGTAAAGTACAGAATATCTCAGAGTCTGATACTATGACCCCTAGTATTTATCTTATACATAAATGACATACTTTCTGCTGTAAATGAAAAGGTGATCATGTTTGATGACAACACAATTCTATTAGTCTGTAGCGACTTGGCAAATGACTTGGACAGGAAAGCCAGTGAAGAAACAAAAATGCCAAAAAGTAATTTCAGATAAAATAACTTATTTATATATAAAAGAAAAATTTAAAACAAACAGAACTAACAATACAGAGGATTTTATTCTTAGCAATGGGGATGGAGACGTAGAAGAAGTGTACTGTAATAATTTCTTAGGAATAGATGAGAACAAAGTTCTGACTTGGGAAAACTATACTGATAATATCTGCACAAAGATAAGATCACTGTTTTATGGAGAAAACATCCTATACAGTGGTCATGCAAACCATACTTACATTATGGATGTTTCTTTCCACATGTAATGTACTGTATTCCAATTATAAGGGGAGGAGAAGCAGATGTTCATATTAATTGTATATTAAAACTTCAAAATCAAGCCACCAGATGCCAAGGGACTTCCATGAACATGGCACAAGTACTAAAGATAATTACCATATTTGCACCAAAAGCCTTAAAATAACGGACAGAGAGCCTATAAATGCACAAAGCTTATTTTATAACAGTCTGCTGCTAAGCATAACTATCATAAAAGACCAGATCATCCTCAAAATAAATTGATGGATCGCCTTATCTCCTTATGTTGGTATAAAGTGAAGGAACATTTACAGTAAAAATCATGGAAGAGACATAAATTGAAACTGAGGAATAGATTAAACAATTCCTTGTCAATATGCTTAGAGCACTAGGCAAATAGAATTCTGTCTTTGTTTTTGTAAACTGTAAAGAACTATACCGCTTTTTGTCTGTACCAAATAGTATGCTGTGTTATAAGTACATAAAAGCTAACAATGCTGCAGAGATGCTTTTATTATACAGTATTTTAGATTCTTAATGTTATATAATAGAACAAATGATGTTATGTGTACAGTGACATTGTTAACTCCGTACATCTGTTCAGCATATCAAAAGAAAACATCTGGTTTCCACCTTCACATTTCATTAAATTGTACAGTTGTACATATATATTAAACAACACTCATACAATGTAAACTGTCTAAGAACAAATAAATAAATAATGCACTCCAAGAGCAACACAAACACATACCAGCCAGCCCACAGCTGAATGTAGCTATAGTGTGAACACTATAATGTGACAGTTGGCCTTGACTGTAAACAAATAACAACCTAGATCGCCTGAAGGGAGAAGAGTTGTGCAGGGGAACATGCCCCACCTCCATCTCACAGTGCTGGCAGCCTACACCCCTGTTCTGTGCTTCTATAACAGCAGAACTGACGTATGATCAAAGGGATCACCAATCCCTTCTGGTGCTGTGGGAGTCATTCTTGAACCGCATGACAAACCAGGATTAGTCTCTGCACTCATTTCAAAATAAGAAAAGAAAGCTACACACAAAGCATAACTCAAAGCAGAGTAGAGTACACAAATCATTCGGTAATGGCTATGGTGCAATCACTTGCTGAAGTTGACAGTGTAATAAACAAGGCAATACAGATCCAACCTTATTTGGTATCTTTACACATCCATAGTTAAAACACCACCTCCCGTCTAAAACATTCACATTAAAGAGCCTGTATAACATGTGCTAAATGCTTTGCAGAAAAACACAAGTTTGAAAGCTGAACAATCTTCATCAAACCTGTTCTTATGTACCTATCTACCACTCAGTCCTCCTTGAATAAGTTGGGTGCTTTTATTTTTTATACCATTATAAGTATAAGGGGTAGTCAAATTAAAATGAAATAGACAGAAAAAGTGAGTAAACTGTTTGTTATTTCAAAAGTAATCACCATAACTATTAACACATTTATTCCACTACGAGACAACACATTTAGTGCATTCATGGTAAATGTTTACAGTTGTCTATTGAACCATGAATGGACCCAAGCTCATATCTCTTCATCCTACGCAAATTGATGGCTGTGAACATCTTTTGTCCAGGCTCCAAAAATATGGAAATTGAATGGGGAGAGACCAGAACAGTGTGGAGAATCTGTAAGAGCTTCCCAGCAAAACACCAGTAGCGTATTCGATAAAACCTTAGTTATATGGGGGCCCATTCATATGTTGGCAAGGTTGTTTTTGAGGAATGTTACTGAATGTGATGTCCTGTAAATTATTTGCAAGCTCAAATAATTAAATATATTCCAATGCCTGAAATAGCATAACATCTTGATCACTTAAATAATGCAGAAATGAATCAATAAAACTATTGACACATATAATAAACAGTTCACTTGGTCAGCAGACTTTCCATAACCTTTTCAAACCCTCTGAAATACAACCAGTGTATAATTCATTCCATCTCTCCCCTCTACATTGTTGGATGAAGGAACTTCTGATTGAAAACACTGAATTGGTATCAATATTTGTTACTGTTGTAATTAATTACACCTGCTACAGCATGATAATTAAAGGACATTTATTTTCTTAACTTCTTGTTTTTATACACAGTATTTAATAAAGTAATGGGTGAAAATAGTGGTGAGAAAGCAAGAGAAAATTCCGTAAAATCTCACTACCAAAATTTTGGATTGCCTCTCATAAAAGTGATGCTGGCAGACAGAAAGTTGCAAATCATTTACAAGAAACTAGAGAGAAAGAAAGCTCAAGTCAGGTGTGAAATAATAGGTACACCAGAATGGCAATGCAAAAGATTGACACTACTTTCAATGCCTGCATCTATTGACACCCTGTCATCACTGTAATCTGAATAAATATTTTGTGTAAACTAATAGTGTGGTGCACATCATTATTCAGAGCTCAATACAAATGCGTTATGACCTGTGTACATATAGAAGTTTTTAAAGGCTCAAAAAGTCACATAAAAATGTTGCTTTCATATTCACATCATCAGCATACAATTCAATCCCTAATTGTATTTATCTATCTAACTGCACCTTTTTCTATCTCCCATAATATGAACTGAACTTACTATAGAATTTCTTTACTCTTTGTCTCATACTAACTCATATATTTCCTGATCAGGAACGATAAAGGAAATTATTATCTTGTGTATCAGTGCAGAACCATTTCCCTCTGAAAGAAACATTTACTCCCTACACTGGTTTTAACTAAGTACTAGTACATAATGCAGAAATAAAATGCAATGCTGAAATTAATACAATAATTATAAATAAAATGAACTACCTACATGAATGGCACTGTAAAGCATTCACTTGTGCTTGTCTCTTTAAGGAGAACATGTGGAATTCCAGTGTGCCACATAACATAAAACTTTTTGTGTCCTTATTTAGTAGTTTAAGAGTTTCTTGTACAGATCAACAAATTTTTCATGCACTGACAACAAACATTATATTTGAGTTTAAACAAACAAAAAAAAGTAGCAAATCTAACAAGTTTTCTGCACATCACAGTGCTTAGATGACAGTTGAAAAATATATTTATACTGGATCACCTTCCATTAAAAACAGTGCTTCAGGCATCAAAAATAGTGAATTCCACATTGAGTGGCTCAGAAGGATGTAGGAGAAGAAGATGAGTGCGATAGTTATCAGGGCGACTGAACCGCTTGCCACAAAATGGACAGCTGAACTGGTTTCTGGAAAATCCACACTCATAACGTATATGCCTGTTAAGTGTGCATCGCGCCTTGTATAATCTTCCACACTTGTTACACTCAAAGCCATTGTCTGATGTCGCTGGCCCAAAACCTGCATGACAGGAAAAAAAACTTTTTCCCCATGACAATGTAAATAGTAGTCATGTCTAATCACTGCTCTTCAGTTTAATAGCTCAAACCTATAGTAAATTGTTACAATACATGCACAATTAAAATGCTAAAGCAACAAATTTAAATGTTTATAAAAAGAATGCTTCAAAAGGTAAAGTCAATACATAATTAATAGCTCTTCAAAATTCTTCTCATATGCCCATATTATTTCAATGACTGCATATTTTTTCAAAGCAATAAAAATATAAACACTCAAAACAGTGAATAAAATGCTCACCTAGGAAAAGACCTGAAAACATATGAGAACAAGTAGAAAAAAGGGTTTTGCTATCTCAAAAAATAATAAAGCACTGAGAAAAATTGAACTGCGCTTTCTTTAGTTACATGGAGATGGAAAGAAATAAGTGAAATTAAGGAAGGGAAAAATGTGATACAAACAACTGGTGTCACTACAACACAACACAAAAATTACTTATTGTGTAATGTGTTAATGTCAAGGGGAACAAAAGAGAACTTCAATGACGAGATCATATAAAGACCTACATTATCATTCATTCACTATCAGGACAGTCCAACAAGCATCTGCTAAGCATTCAGCCTTTTTGAACATTTGATTAATTCAAATATTTTGTTTAAAATTAGGATTCCTCATAATGCTAAGAAACAACTGATTAATATACAATTGCTAACATCATACATGCTTAATTGGATGATGGTACTATGTTATACCCTACTGTTCATATCATACTCCACATACACAGTTCAAGGGATGATACGGGCACTCAGGTACCTGTTACCATACAATGAAGTTCCACTGTGCATTGAATTAATAGTGGATAGAAAGCAAAAGCATTTCATCTGTTATAAACATTCAATATCAGTTACTTAGCTTAAATGTCTTCATACAAGATGGTTGCAGGACCTCGGCCTTTCAGTGTAAATGTTAAAATCAAAATACCTCCAGCTGTTTAAATTTCCAGACCTCAGCCTCTCAACATAAATGTTAAATCAAAATACCTTCAGCTGTCTAAATTTCCAGTTTTATCTTATTTGTGCAACTAGTTTCAATATTACATTACACCACCTTCAGGCCCCCTGACTGATGTGTAGGAAGAATCTACCTCTTACACAGCTGAAGTAGAGGCCAGCATTTGGTTACTGGTATCTGTAGATTCCTTCTTAATACAGAAATCCCTCTGATTATCACTTTCCAACAATGCTAGCCCCTGTTTTGACTCTGTAAGATGGTGGAATTCTTCCTAAACATTGGTCAGGGGGCCTGAAGATGATGTAATGTGACACTGAAACTGGTTGCACAAATAAAATAAAATTGGAAATTTAAATGGCTGAAGGTGTTTCAATGTGACACTTTATTTTATATAAGTTTCACATCAACACATTTATATATTTATTCATTCATTATTTCAGCATTCACAAAAGAAGTCACCATCAGTGCAGCAAAAATAGTTATTTGTACTGTGCACTAATGACTTTGATTAAAGCTGTTCACAAATCAAAGAGAAAAAAATACATAACACATTATTTGACTTGCATCATTAATAATGCTCAAAGCCAGACAACAAAGAAAATATCAGAAGTTTAGGGAAATCAGGCTACTGAAATTTCCACTGTCCCTTGAACCTGTCACTATCTTCCTTAATATGGTTATTGTAGCAATACATAAAGATTATGTTATTTTAGCCATACACACAAACATGTGTGGTAAGTTAACAGTCATTCCACAGTGCTTCATTGAAATTGTCAAATGATAAGAACATCAACAAATTAATTAATTAACTAATGAACTGATTGAATTTTTCTTAACTTCTATGTGAAAACTGTAAAAAACTAGAATGAAAATCAGGTGCCACAGCTTCAAAGCAAAACACTTTTTGAAACTTTACTTTAATATAATGAATTTAGCAAATAACATCTTTCAGTTACTGAACTGTTTCCTTGTTACTAAATAATGACAACAGTTACACATAATAAAAAACAAGAAACTGCACGAAAAAATCATGCACTTACTGTGATGTGTAAAATCATCAATAGCTCCTTAAATCATCACATAAATGGTAAAAAGAAATGAAAGGTTTCACTTGCTGTTGTTCATTTATTTAAATGTCTGCCCGCTTAGCTGAGTGTTAACATGCTTGCTTCCCGTGCAGCGGGCCTGGGTTCGATTCCCAGCTGGGTTGGAGATTTCCTCCCCTTGTGGACTGGGTGTTGTGTTGTTCTCATTATCATTTCATCCTCCTTACCAGCATGTGAGTCACCCAATGTGGCGTCGACTGAAATAAGACTTGCACTTGGCGGCCAAACTACCGTGGATGGGGCCTCCCGGTCAACAATGCCATTCGATCATTTCATTTCATTTCATTCATTATTTAAATTTACTTACTTATCTATTCATTTATTATTATTAATACTTGAGGCAATACCAAACGAATATCCCTTGGATGCTGGCAGCAGTGTTATATCACAAAATTGTCAAACAAGCTTCATCCATATTCTAATATTTAATTTGCTAACATCATTCTACTTCTTATTTATTTATGTTTTATTTTACATAGAAAAAATCAGTTCATGTTCCCCCTCCTGTGTCTAATAAGGCATTCTCCATCAGGTTCTCTTTACATACAATGTGACACTGAATAGAAATATTTAATAACTGTTTCAATAATTTTAAACATAGTGATAGTGATGGATGTAAATGTCAACAATTGTGACAGTCATGTTATGATAAATTTAGTTAGAAAACCTAATCTCTGTCAACATACTTTAACGACATCAGTCTCTTGTTCATATACATGAACAATGAAACTGTAAAGGAGAAACAAAATGACTATTTTAAATGCCACAATGACAATGAAAGAGGAAAGCATGAGATATTACACCAATTCAGAACAGAACTAGCTAGACAGGGTTAAACACATCCATTTTAACATTACAACTTACATCCAAACAGCATTAACTGGAGCAAGAAAAAACAATAGTCATGCATAGGTATTCATTAAGCAGATACTGTACGCCTTTTCTCCACAATTATTTTATAATTTATTCACATCTTTAATAGTTGTTAGAGCCTAGAAGCTACATGATATGCAAATTAATGGAAACTGTCTCCAAATTTTGTTAGGTGTACAAAGTGCTTTTAGAATCCTACTGCATCCTTGGAGTGCCTGTAACATGAACCAAGTGAAAAAAAAACCTTTTCCAATAGGAATTCATTTTTGAGAACATACTGTTCCCACACAACAAGAAAAAACATGTAAGGAATTTGTTGGGCGTAAGAGTGATAGTAATCCATTGTGACACAATGATAACACAGTATTTATTGTGGTAATAATGATCTATACTAATCATTTTTGCACTAATGCAATGGGGTGCAGATCATCAACAGCAGAAGAGATAAAGAGCCCAAAATGTGACAAGTGTGTACTGTAAGCTGCAGTCCAAACTGTTACATGCACCTGCAATGTGATTTTATCAGATCTTTCCTCAAAGAGTGTAAATCACAGGTGACAACACCAAGCCTTGCACTTCGCATGACATACTAATTACCTGGTAATCATCACCCAAATAATTCGGTGCTCCCATGTCAACTAGGCCTACCTAGCAGTAAGACCTCCTTGAGCATTGCACATCTATATGACCACTCTGGAATTCCCATATAAGTGCCTGGCAGAGAGGATCCAGGATCCATCGAACTTCAGACTATTTCTCAATGAATACTCAAATCTTCCCATGCAAGCTCTGATTTTCCTAATTTTATTATGATGATCATTTCTCCCTATATACGATGGCATCAACAAAATATTTTCAGTTAGAAGAGGATGTTGGTGATCGAAATTTCATGAAAAGATCTTGCCACAGCAAAAAAGCCATTGTTTTAATGATTGCCACACAAACTTATGTATCATGTCCATGACATTAATGCACAATGAGCAGCCCTTTTTTTAACTTTTCCAACTTCTTCCCTCAATCTGGTACCAATTCCATAGTGCACAGTAATAATCAAGAAGAGGACAGACTAGTTAGTGGACGATCTTTAGTAGACCTGTTGCATTTTCTAAGTGTTCTGCCAATAAAATGCAGTATTTGGTTCACCTTTTCCACAACATTATTTATGTGATAATTCCAATTTAAGTTTGATTATCAACAATATTATGAAAAGGATAGATTGCTACTCACCATAAAGAGAACACGTTGAGTTGCAGACAGGCGCAATGAGAAGACTGTTATAAGAGGTAAGGCTATAAAATAATGGGACTATTACTGTAAAACATTTTATTTCAAATATATATATATATAATTAGTTATTGTCACACTAATATACTCTCTCCATATATGCACCGCCACATGCAATTTTTCCATTGATGGAAACAGTGCTGGAAGTTTTCTTATGCGAGCTACTCAATGACAAGTGCCGCTTTTTCTTTCACTGATTCAGTGGACTGAAATCTTATTTCTTTTAAGGCATATTTCACCTCTAGAACAGATAAAAGTCACATGGCACTAGCTCAGACAAATAAGATGTGTGGTCTAACACTGGGATGCTGTACTTCACTAGAAACCCCTTAACAAATAATGCGGTACAAGCTGGTGCATTGTCTTGATGCAGAACCCATGACTTGTTCTTCCACAATTTGGGTCTTAGAGTTGAATAAAAACCTCAAGATAGTAACATTGATTACCAGATCGACTTCCAGAAACCCAGTGAAGGTACACTATGCCATGACTATACAAGGGCTGTTCAAAAAGTAAGGTGACTTTTCAAATTGTGCAAGCAATGTACATTTCATTATCAATCTTTTTTCTTATGCTGGTACACATGTCCTGAACATATGTTCGTAGTTTCAAGTGAACAGCATGCTTCGTTTGTTTTTGACAGATAGGTTGGATGTGTTCTAGTGTGCTCGGTAATTTTTGATTATTATAAAAAATGGGACAAAGAACTGGCATAAAATTTTGCGTGTAAAATGGAATCAAGTGCTCTAAAACACTTGAAATGTTGCCAGTGGGACATGGTGAGTAAAGTAAAAAAGATGTTTATAAGTGGTACAAGCTCTCCCAAGATGGCCAAGAAGTTAAAATGACGAACCTTGCTCTGGACTCCCCAGCACTCCAACAATAGACAGTAACATTGAAGCTGTGAAGAGAATTATTAAATTACTGTAAGAGAAGTTGCAAAGGATGTTGGCATATCAGTTGGCTTGTGTCATGCAATTTTTTCAGATGTTTTGGGCATAAGGCATGTGTCAGTGAAGCTTGTTCCAAAACTTCTCAATTTTGATCAGAAGAACCGTCACATGAGCATCACTCAAGCGCTCTTGAAAGACGTCAGTGATGATCCTGATTTGCTCAGAAGGGTCAGAACTGCTGACAAAACATGGGTTTATGGTTATGACATTAAAACCAAAGCCCAATTGTTCCAATGGAAGCATCCCGGAGAGCCAAGATCGAAAAAAGCATACCAAGTTCAATCAAATGTCAAAGTTTTGCTCGCTGTTTTTTTCAATTACCATGGCAAAGTGCATCACGAATTTTTGCCTCGAGGTCATACAGTCAACAAGGAGTATTACCTTGAAGTTCTGCACCATTTGTGAGAGTCAATATGCAAAAAACATCCGGAATTGTGGAAAAACAATTCATGGATTTCACAACACCAATGTACCTGCTCATTTGTCATTGCTTGTGAGAGATTTTTTGGCCAAAAACAACAGGGCAATCTTGCCTCAGCCACCATATTCACCAAATTTGGTCCCCAGTGACTTTTTCCTGTTCCCAAAACTGAAGAGACCTATGAAAGGATGAAGATTTTCAATGATTGAGGAAATAAAAACTGCATCGCTGGAAGTATCAAGGCTGTACCAAAAAGTACTTATGAGAAGTGCTTCGAGGATTGGAGGAAGCATTGGCACAAGTGTATTGTATCTGATGGGGATTACTTTGAAGGGGACAACATGAGTATTGATGAATAAATAAGTATTCTTTCATAAAAATACAAAGTCACCTTACTTTTTGAACACACCTCATACACCAAACAAAACTATCACCACCACCCTCAATCTTGATTTGTTCATCCAAGTTTTTTCACTCTCGGTGAAGTTTGCCCCTCCCAATGCATGGAGTGGTGCTTAGTTTCTGAATCATATGTGAAAAACCAAGATTCATTTATATGCTGTCACTCTTTCCAAGTAATTAGGATCACTTTCAGTGGAAAGTGTCAGTACAAATTTTTGTACAAGCTTCTATTTTTTTGATGATGAGAATTTTCAGCACCAGTTTTGCACACACTTTTCTCATATTTAATTGTTTATGTAAAATTTGCCTAATGTATTCTTTGTCGAATCTTACAGTTTCAGAAATCAATCGAATACTCAACTGATGGTCAGATTAAATCAGATTACTTACTTTTTTGATATTTTCACCCATTTTTTATGTTGAAGGGTGGTCTAAGTGTGAATCATTTTAACACCTTCCCTGCCATCTTGAAAATGCTTGAAATACTCAAAAGCTCATAGTCTTCACCACACACTTCTTTTAATGAAAGGAGCAGTTTTTCCAACTACATGTGAAACTTCACAACAGTTTGTTTCTCAATTGTTACCTCTGTCATTTTGCCAGAAAAACAAAATAACAGCTCTTATTCAAACTAAAGCCACAGACACACTGCTTTGTCTACAAACACCAGAGATCCCACATTCAACTGAAAAGCCTTGACACTTTACAGCTATTGGTCATTCATTTTTGTCACAGCCATACCTATTCTGTAACAGCATATGTCCCATTATGTTTTATAGCCTTGAATATTGAACAGTCAGCCAAAGCCCTCTTCACTTAAGAAATCACACACAGACATTCACACAAGCAAGCACATCTCATTCACACATGATGGTGGTGGCCAGAGGTGGCAGTCTTTTGTGCATGAGGTGTACCTGCTTGTATGAAAGTGTGTGTGTGTTTTCTTTTCTGAAAAAAGAAAAAAGCTCAATATTTAACAGTCTTTTTGTTGTGCCTGTCTGCAATTCAAAGTGTCACCTTTATGGTGAGTAGCATTCTATCCTATTCATAATATTGTTATCCAAATTACATTGTTTGCAACTGTAGTCCCAGGGTATTCAGTTGAGTTGACAGTCTTTACATTTGGGTGATTCATCATGTAACCAAAATTTAATGGGTTCCTTTTAGTTCTCATGTGGATGACCTCACACTTTCTATTATTTAGAGTCAAATGCCACTTTTTGCATCATGCTGATATCTTGTATACATCGTTTTGCAATTGGTTTTGATCTTCTGATTACTTTACTATATGAAGTCAGGCAGAGAATTAGATTTTAATTCTCAAGCCTCAAGTTTCAGAGTAAATGATTTCAGAAGTTGACAGAGAAAGGAGAAATTTTTACCAAAAAATCTGATGAGATGTTAGTCTTAGGTAGTACAGTAACTGAAATTTTCTCTGATATGAAAAATTTGTCTTGTAAGTTGAGATGTTGGAGGAAGGATAGTAGCCTGTGTGCGATAGTCTCAGATGTGCTTAGTGTCTGCATTCCAGTCATCCTTCATCTGATGGGGATGAATGAAATGATTCATCAAAATGTGCACAAAATAGATTTATAAATCTGGCAAGAAACCTAAAACATATCTTCCATCAGTTACACAACTTAACTTAAAAAATTACAAGCTTTGTTCAGTTTCCAGGTCCTCTCACTCTTAGTTGTCCTTGCCATCTGAACATCATTTTGTTACACAGAACTGTAGTGAATTCAGGTACTTTCCTTTCTCCGACTGCTCAACTTACACAGACAGATTTTTGATATCAGAAAACTTCAGTTACTGTTCTACCTAATCCTAACTTCTCAACAGATTTTCTGGTACAAATTTCTCCTTTCCCTGTCAGCTTCTGAAATCATTTATTCTGGAACTCAAGGCTTCGAAATCAAAATGTAATTCTGTATCTTCCTGGTAAATGGATTTTTATTTCAGCACAATAACTGACTCAGCTAAAGCATGTTGTAAAAGTTATCTGATGTGTTCACACTTGAGCAGTGTAGTATTAGCAATGATTGGTATAAGCAAGAAAGCTCCTGATGGTCATGGTGCAGCAGTTCATCAAAATATTATGGTCATTTGACACAGTTGAGAATCTCCAGCCCCAACTAATGAGACATTAAACAAAATCAGCCCTCAAAAACGATGAGAAGTTACCATGCCAAATTCATGTACAGTACTCCTTTTGAGAACATATCCCTCTGTTATATTGAAAGTTTGATAGTCACATAAGCATTTTTTCAAGTGCAGTTTGTAATGTCAGGAGTTGACCCTGTAATCGCTACTCATAGGAACTCCCAGTTTTTCCAATAATATTTTCAGCAAACAGCGCTCTTATGCTGATACAGTAATGAAAATGATACCTTGTCTCTTCTCTTGTTCTATATTTTACATAAATTAATTGAATCCTACAAGTGATGTCATGAAGATATATAAAATAAAACAGAATAAGCTATGTCTTCTATACTTCATTTCAGTGTTTTTACATTTCAGTACAAGCAGAGGACACCAGTATCCAACAAAACCCTCTGCATTTGTGCCACATCCTATTACAATAAAAACTTGAGCTTTTGTCAGTAACCATCATTCATCTTCTTCAGGAAGAACTGATTGTCATTATGCTGCCAGATGCTGCTGTCAATGTCTGCAATGTTAGTGCTGCTCATTGGAATGTAAATTATTGTTGCATATTCTAGAGTCTACGGCCTCTCTGCTGGTAGTCCAATAGGTTGGTACATGGAACAAGGTTTTTGTTTCATCAGACATAATTTTACGTGCAGTTTTGAAGTTGAACACAGCAGCCGCTGATTTTTTTTAAATTACAATTTTTAATTGTCCATTGATATCCTGCTCAACACAATGTCCCACTGGTTCTTTACCAAGATCTCGAATGGCGAAGTAATGTCTGATCAGGAGCTAAGATTTCTTGTGATTTAATCTCGCTCACCTTGTTATTTCAGCACACTCACAAACCTAATCTGATTGATCTTCTTTTCTCAAAGTGCTGCAGTTACTGCTGGAAGTTAAGAGCACAAATCCAACATCTAACTCTCAAAATAAATGCAAGACTTCATAATAACAAAGTCTCGTATATTGTACTCTTGTTTATAATAACTGTGCCTTATAAAGCTGTTACATTATTTGAAACATTGCAAAAACATTGATAAGGACAAAGTCCCAAAAAATTCTGTCTTAATTAACAGATTCCAATTGAGTTTATCCATATAACAAGTTTCATCTTGCCCCCGAGATGTCACAGGCATAGTCACAGTCGCTCTTCCTCTATGGTGCACACCATATCTCCAAGGCAGGAACTAATAACATGGAACACACTTCTCGACCAGTAGGTACCACAAACGCGGTACGACGTTTACCGTCACCCAGGCTGCAGATACACTGCGTCCATTTCTCTCATGTCACATGTGCATAAATAAAACATGTGTCCAAACAGTAGGTTATCTAAATCATTACAAAACTAAACTTTTTAAGGTGGCAATCATCATTCATTGGTTTGAAAAATGCTTGTTACAGAAACTGATTTAGTTTCTTCCACAATTACATCAAATGTTGCTAATTCCATGGAGCCTTATGTCAAGACTATCCTTAACCAGGCACTGCATTTACCTTATTTTCTTGGGTGGTCAAAAAATAGATCTTAGGTCTTGTCCATCATGACTCTACCTGTTTTGCTGGATGTTGTCTCTCGGCAAACAAAATTCAGAATTTGCTAAGCATTGCCCCATGAATAAACAGAGAATTCTCTTTGATGAAACAAAAATCTTGTCCCAAGCATCAACATACTATGACTCTGGCATCAAAGAAGCTGCCAAGAGTGGAACATGCACAACATTAACCAGGATAATGGCTGCAATGCTAGTGGTACATGGAAGAGGGCTCTCGACATTGAGAGAATACAGACAGATTCACAAAGTGGTTTATGTTCCAACTGGTAGCTTCTAGCATAGCAGACAACCTCTGGCAGTAAAAAGACAGTCAGTTTTGTTCCATAAAAAGACTAATATCCTCAAATGCTTGAATAACTATTCCAACTTAACACAGCAAGAAAACTGACAATACATGTATTTTACGCAACATTGTCACCATGAGAAACTTGGTTCTCACACCCTTTCTTCATAAGAATAAGATTGGTTATTCTAATAGTTAATGCTGTACTCTTACATTATATATATAGTATTAGCAGCTAATGGTTACTGGAGATCACCCCGAGTACAAAACATTTACATTAAATTCTGTAAATACTGGTTCTTTCATTTTAAGTTGATTCAAGCCCATTTCTACAGGACATTGTAACAGATTAGTCACACAATGTGGCCAAAACTCTTCACATATGCTCTCATGATAGGCCTGTCTGGGAATAAAAGTCCAAATGCAATACATAATTGTCAGAGAAGTGCGTCTGCCAGAATGAATAAATGGAGAGAGAATTGAGTGAACATTTCATATTGTTTAAATGAGAAACAGTGATCTGATTATTACCATTACCAAATGTTTTATTCAGTCACAATTGCACAAGATAATATGCACATTCCTGGTGCCAGTTGGTTATAGCCATCTTCTGAAGACACTAACTGTCATAATGTGATTAGTCAAAATGCAGCAAAACATCAACAGACTATACAACAGCATTTCAACACACTTTGGTACAGATGATACAAACAACAAATAATACATGCACCACAAACATAAATTTTTTCCAACACACAAAAACAGTACAGATTATAAAAATTATTAGATATAAGCAAATCATCTCAAACTGTAGACCTATTTCATTCTTCTACATATTTAAAATAATTTGAAATAGTAACCTGTAAAAGTATTAACAACCTATTTTTGTGAGCATATATTACTACCAACATCTCAATTAGGATTCAGCAAAGGGTCCACTACAGAAAAGTTATATGTGACCTAACAAATGGCAAACCTGCAAAGCTAAAGAAGAAAAATTATAGTGTTGGCAATATATGAGAAGGCTGGCTTATGGCTTCAATTTTATGGACTGTAAAATACTAGATGGAAAACTAAAATGTCATGGCATCCCTCCTGCACAAATAATATTACCTTCATTACAGAAATCAGAGGGTTATGTAGCTACCAAAGAAGTGAAACTAAATTCAGACTGGAGGAACGTAAAATTAAGTCACACATTGTTGTGTGCTCAGTTGAGTCATGTTTGTAATTTATGTAAGAGTTGAATTTGGCAGAAAAGGGTATGGGTGCACATGTGTCAGATTTATCACCTGACAGAAGCTCTGGAGAGAAATAGACTGAAATGGTTTGGCTGTGTTAAACGAATGGAAAAAGGAAGAGCTCTGGAATGGACAAAGTCTGGAAGAAGACCGGCTGGAAGACCACACACACTGGGGACAAGGTGAAGGATGATGCTAATTGAAGAGCACTAGAGTGGAAGGAAATGCTGAATGATAAACCAGGGGAGAAAAGAGAAGATTGGAAGACACTTTGTGAATGACTTCCACACTCAGAAACATTTCGGGAATAAGAAGAAGAAGAAAAGGATGAAGAAAAATAAGGAGATCGAAAAGTAAAAATGAGATGGGGGAAAACACAAACACATATACGCAAGATGCACTCTGTTCTCATATTTCTTTAAATGTATTATTTTACTTCACAAAATATTTGAAGGTAATGTCTAATCAAATTTAAGTATTGGTACTAACAAATTCTATGCATCTTCATTTTTGAACCATTATTATCTGAGCAACATAATCAATATCACTCACGACAGAAAAGCTACCCACCATAGCTCTATTCACAGAGCAAGGAAAAATCACTATCCACCATAACACTGAAATACAATTTATGGATCACTATCCGCTTAGGATCTGTACACACATAAATTAACCAAATGACCAGGCTGCTCTTAGTTGTGTGCTCACTAAGTGGGAATAACAAGATATGGTACCCACTGTTACAGATTTTTATCACCACTCAATTTAATGGTAAAAGAACTGCCAGCTCCCCACTGTTGCAAGTACTGAATTGTAGAGACTACATTGAAATTCATTACAAACTTTTATGGTTCAAGTTGTAACATAAAATGTGTTGTCTTATACATTTTTAAAGTTTGGACAACTAGATAGAACAAAATTTCATGACACACATGGTTCATGGACTGGAAAATCTATGTTGTGCTCAATGTGGAAGCTGAAAACCTAATACTGCAACAATGGCATAAAAATTAATACACAGTTACATATGAATGGCTTTAACAGTAAAACATGCATTGAAACATATTTCAATGAATGGCCTACATTGTTTGATGCAAGGGTATATCAACATTGATTTTTAGGCAAGCTGTGTTCAGTGCAATACTCCCTGCTGACAATATTGTCACATAAATTCATAATAATACACAGCAGCCCCATAATCAAACAGAATATGTAAATAAATCACTTGTCCCAATTTGTAATATATAAAATGTGGTTTACTAAAATAGAATTATGTTGAATTCAATCTTCAAACTTTTGAAACTACACAAATGTTATGCCAATGATCTATTTTTTTTTAAAAGTAGATAGTAAACCTGCAGGGCTCCTGCCATAGTGGGACCTGTAGTGTGTGCCATATGGATAAACAACTTCTGTGTGTGATCAGCAGGCACTTACATCCCTTGAGCCACATTGCAGAGCATACTCAGTAACTGCATACTGGATGTCCCCAAAACAATGATTTTCTTAAGCCAAACAATAAAACGAGATTGTCTCTCTGTCATATCCTCCCCACACCTCCTCCACTTAATCTAAGTTAACATTCTTTTTTTGTTTTATTATATTTCTCTCTCTCTTTCTGCTTTCCCATAGTTCTTTGACTTCTACACTCTCTGACACCACCTCTTTTAACTTAGTATCTTGTTGTCCTCACAGCATGTTTGGGTCTACATCTACACGGTTACTCTGCAATTCACACTTAAATGCCTGGCAGAGGGTTCATCGAACCATTTTCATACTAATTCTCTACCATTCCTCTTTTTTAAATTTTAAATTTCCGTATCCTACTTTACACCTCAAGGCAGAACTAATACTTTCATAACCTAGGAACAGTTGTCCCCCCCTCCAAATGTGTCCATCAGCAGGATGGTATTCCACCTCATGAAGGTACGAACTGGCCAGCCATTCTCTCTCTTTGTGAGATGATCATCACATTTTTCCAAATTACTGTACACTGAAATTTTTCTCTCTTCTTAATTGACCTGCATTTCTCTTTCCCCTTCCCAGCACGTTGTACAACAATGACACTTCGTCCCTAATACACTCTGACATTCCCATGATCCATGGGTCTGTTACACGCTATATCTCTTTTGCTTATAATATTACACTTATTGCTAGGTGTATATTTTCATCATTATTCATATTACATGGTGTTCACTAATTGATTCATCCTCATGGTTTATGCTTTTATCTATTTTGCCTTCATATCCATCCTTTTACTTGTTGAGCTATCTTCAATGGCTTTTTATTCTGTTACTTGCATTTCCTGTATTAACGTATCAAAACTTCCTTTGGACTACTCCTTTTACTGTGTTCATATACTGTGTGGCTTCGTGTTCCGTATATATCACCACCATTACATTCACACTTTAATCCGCTCATTCACTTGTCAATATCTTTTGTGATATATGTTTCTCCCAAGGTTAAACTGCTAACACTTCTTACATAAACTAACAAAAATAATGGAGAACAAACAACAGTAAAATTTTTATTGCTATTCAACTTTATCATTTCCACAGGAAACAGCAGCCCAAAATGAAGATACAACCATATAAAGGCATGTCGAATACCTGCTGTAAACATTACAACAAAATAATTTATGCAGACAGAAAGAGGAACACTCATAGTCTTCCAGAGGTTGAAATTCTTCCATCTAGAAAAAAAGAAAAGAAAAGTACATGGGAAATGAAATTTTGTGAAGGATTGGCAAGGAATGACACTCAGGAAATTAGTCCAAATGAAACATCATCAAAGTCATTCCATTACCTGTAGTTTTAACATTTATATGTGACTTATTGATAGAACAATGTACGTTCTCTTTTACACTGGTTCATATGCTCATCTTTTTAGTTTACTAATAATCTGACTCTCTAATGACATTCATGTTTTTTGCATGTATAGTTAATAAGGGTGAAAGCAAATCAACTTGATAATCACTCTCATGCCATCTCTAAATGCATCTCACAGTCATTATCCCCTGTACTGAGGAATTATATATTAAAGTATTGATTTTTTAGACTTGCTTATAAAGGCATTGACAACGTATGTATATTTCACACAATCTCAAAGCATTAATTATGTACACATGAAGGTGAAAAGCATAATAACCAAAATGTGTCAGTGAATAATCCACTAATTCACATGGAACAATGTCTGTGACGGCCAGCAATATGTCTCTGAAGACTGGTTTTCTGCTTACTTTGGTATGGGCAAACAGGACACTGAAACTGTGGTTCTTTACCACATTCAAGTCGTAAATGACGCTGCATATTTGTCTTCCATGCATAGTTCTTACCACATTGTGGACATGGAAATTTAAGAAATTCTGCAGACTGTGGATCGCCTCGGAACTGTGGCTGTGCTGAAAAATAGTAGGAGGGAAATGAAGGCATTAGACATCTTTTGAAAAAAAAAAAGGAAGTTATAAATAAACAGTTTTGAGAAACAAGAACTTTACTTGCGTAAGTTCCACCAACACATAAAAACAAATGTATACATTTCTTATAATGATTTAAACATTACTCGGGTTACAACACATTCAATGTTTTTTCCCACTGGATACAAAGCAGACTGGGGCCTTAACGCAACCAAATGTCTCAGCTAAGATGCACAGTATTTCATATTACATGTTATTTTGTTTGCCACATTTATGTTCTGGTTGTTATAATTAACTGAAAATACACCATAAATATTCAGATACACAAGATTTCTTTCCAGACTTTACAGGTCATGGATATAAATTTCTTACAGTGAGGTATGATATGAAAAGGATAGACAAGTCAAGGAGGAGAAAAAAGTTTATATCAGACTTGTAAGAGAGAAGTCAATTGTCTGCATTCTAAAATCACAAAACACAGCCACCTTATAGGAATCATGAATGTTGTACATTATTTTCCTATAAATTGATACACATAAAGTGATTACCTAAATCTTCAGAAAATTCTGCAAGTGAGAGCACCTAAAGTCACATATACTTTTATTACCCGACGTTTTAATACATTAACTTCAGACTTCCATTATCTTATGTAGACCAGAGTTGCAAGGTCACAATACTCTGTCTCATCAGATGATAATGAAAAGATGATAGCATATTCATGATGCCACATATATTTGCATATTTCACTAACCTGAGTAACAGTCATGGTCAACACATAGTTCCATTCAGGTTTCATGGAACTGAAACCTTGCAGGTTTGCAAGACATTTGAACCAGTGGGGTGTGGCACAAGAATATCATCTAACATACAATACTTTGTTAAGTAATCCTTACAACAGCACAAAAATTTCAGTTACTTAATACACATACTTCTTGTGAGGTAAACTGCAGAAAGATCAGTAACAGAAATTTAAAATCAGAGACAGGCTGCAAGTCATGTAAGCAATAGACCACATGCATCGAGTGTAAACAAATCAATGGTTTCAAATCAAAGGGGTTATAGCAACCATAAAAGAATACAAAAATAAAGAACAACAAATTACTTTTGTGCTGAGTTGATATTTGACAGACATCACATTTTTAAGCTCTTTTGGAAGACTGAAAGTAACAGGCATTATGGTAACTTCACATTTAAGACCAGGAAACTAATATGAATATATAAATGTCAATTTCAAATTCTTGCATGTTCAGCAATTTTTTCCATATTTATATCAAAGTCACTGTTTGCTGGTGTACCAGTCTCACATGCCTTCGTAGGTGAGACATGTGTTTAGCTTTATATATACAGAATGGACACTGCAGAGTTGGTTCTTTACCACACTCAAATTTTAAATGTGCAGTTAGTGTATGCTTCCACCGGTAGCATCTACCACACTTGTAACAAGAGTACCCTGCGGTGGTTGATTTGTTCTGCAGCCCCAGCATGAGCCTGTTGAATGTTAATGCAGCATCACCGAAATCAGTTGCACTATCTGAAAACATATAACACAAAAATTAAGTGGAAACATTCTCTTCTCTCTTTTCAGGGAAACAGAGCACCACAATTGCATAATATATAAATATATCTTTATTTTCTTTAAGGCTGCTAATAATAAACACTAGAGGAAACATTATATGTGACAAGAACATCCCTGTTACACTGTTAGACACTGAAGAATGTGGAACACATTGAAACACAGGAAACAAAAGCTGATCAATTATGCATAAATGTACAACCAGAAAATACCATATTTACCACTGACAAAAAGAAAAGATATGTTACAGATTGTGTTTGAATTCAAAACAAAAGATGTTAATAATAAGGATATGTATAGATAACACTGGGTGCACTATTGAAAGAGTATCATTGGCAGCAAAATACAGGTGGGTGGATAAGCCCTGAGAAGAGAAGAAAAAGACAGAAATGCAACAAATTGCCTATACAGAAATAACGCAAAGTATGACAACATACAAAAATACAGATATAGTGAAAAAAGAAGAGAAAGGTTATTAGAGACATAAAATTTTCTCAACTACAGAACGTTGAGGAAAAGAGACAGCAAAGAAGTTATCAAAAGTAATGTGTTGGCATTCTTCTTTGTTGATTTAGAGTAACCATGGAACATTCAAATCAGGATGACTGGTCAGAAATTTGAAACCCGTGTCTTCTGAGCATGAGCCCAATGCTTTAACCACTATGCCACTTTCATTGGTGCAGAAAACAGAGCTGTAAAAATGGACACCAAGTCCTTTTCCTCCGCCTTCTCTCTCTCTCTCTCTCTCTCTCTCTCTCTATCTATCTATCTCATTAGAGTGTTATTAAAACATCGGAAAATTACAAATGTCAGATGCATAAATAAAAACATGAGTTATACAACGAAATCTTGTTTGCAAATTTCCAGGGCAATTAAAAAAAAAAAAAAATAGAAAATTGCACTTACCAAGTAATGATCCTACCTCCTATTGAAGTAGTCCCCCTGCCTAACTAAACATAGTTGCCAACGTTTCTGGAGGTCTTGGAAGCAAGCTGGGAAATTTTCAACTGTGATGCTTGTAAGCTCATTTGTCACAGGTCATAGAATGTCTGTAAAGTCTTGATGAAGCTTTCCTTTCAATTGGCTTTTCACTTGCGGAAACAAGAAAAAATTGCAAGATGAGAGATTGGGTGAATATGGCAGATGTGGGATGGCAATCACAGAATGTCTGACCACATGCTCGGTGACAGATAAAGTAGTATGGGATCTTGCACTGTCATGTAGTAAGAAGCAGTCCTGAGAATGTCACAAATCAGAATAGCAGCTTCATATTCCTTGTTGTAAACATTTCAAGACTTCGGTGTAAAGAGTTTGCTTCACTGTTTGAACTGGGTGAACATACTCATGGTGAACTAATCTTTAACTATCAAAGAATCATCATCATCATCATCATCATTTAAGACTGATTATGCCTTTCAGCGTTCAGTCTGGAGCATAGCCCCCCTTATAAAATTCCTCCAAGATCCCCTATTCACTGCTAACATTGGTGCCTCTTCTGATGTTAAGCCTATTACTTCAAAATCATTCTTAACCGAATACAGGTACCTTCTCCTTGGTCTGCCCCGACTCCTCCTACCCTCTACTGCTGAACCCTTGAGTCTCTTGGGTAACCTTGCTTCTCCCATGCGTGTAACATGACCCCACCATCTAAGCCTGTTCGCCCTGACTGCTACATCTATAGAGTTCATTCCCAGTTTTTCTTTGATTTCCTCATTGTGGACACCCTCCTGCCATTGTTCCCATCTACTAGTACCTGCAATCATCCTAGCTACTTTCATATCCGTAACCTCAACCTTGTTGATAAGGTAACCTGAATCCACCCAGCTTTCGCTCACACACAACAAAGTTGGTCAAAAGATTGAACGGTGCACAGATAACTTAGTCTTGGTACTGACTTCCTTCTTGCAGAAGAGAGCAGATCGTAGCTGAGCGCTCACTGCATTAGCTTTGCTACACCTTGCTTCCAGTTCTTTCACTATGTTGCCATCCTGTGAGAATATGCATCCTAAGTACTTGAAACCGTCCACCTGTTCTAACTTTGTTCCTCCTATTTGGCACTCAACCAGTTTATATTTCTTTCCCACTGACATTACTTTTGTTTTGGAGATGCTAATCTTCATACCATAGTCCTTACATTTCTGATCTAGCTCTGAAATATTACTTTGCAAACTTTCAATCGAATCTGCCATCACAACTAAGTCATCCGCATATACAAGACTGCTTATTTTGTGTTCACATATCTTAATCTCACCCAGCCAGTCTATTGTTTTCAACATATGATCCATAAATAATATGGACAACAGTGGAGACAGGTTGCAGCCTTGTCTTACCCCTGAAACTACCCTGAACCATGAACTCAATTTACCATCAACTCTAACTGCTGCCTGACTATCCATGTAAAGACCTTTAATTACTGGCAAAAGTTTGCCTCCTATTCCACAACCTCGTAGAACAGACAATAACTTCCTCCTAGGAACCCGGTCATATGCCTTTTCTAGATCTATAAAGCATAGATACAATTCCCTGTTCCACTCATAACACTTCTCCATTATTTGCCGTAAGCTAAAGACCTGGTCCTGACAACCTCTAAGAGGCCTAAACCCACACTGATTTTCATCCAATTGGTCCTCAACTAATACTCGCACTTTCCTTTCAACAATACCTGAGAAGATTTTACCTACAATGCTGATTAAAGAGATACCTCTGTAGTTGTTACAATCTTTTCTGTTTCCATGTTTAAAGATTGGTGTGATTACTGCTTTTGTCCAGTCTGATGGAACCTGTCCTGACTCCCAGGCCATTTCAATTATCCTGTGTAGCCATTTAAGACCTGACATTCCACTGTATTTGACGAGTTCTGACTTAGTTTCATCCACCCCAGCTGCTTTATTGCACTGCAATCTATTGACCATTTTCTCCACTTCCTCAAATGTGATCCTATTTCCATCATCATTCCTATCCCATTCTACCTCGAAATCTGAAACATTACTGATCGCATTTTCACCTACATTGAGCAACTCTTCAAAATATTCCCTCCATCTGCCCAAGGCATCCACAGGATTCACCAGCAGTTATCCTGGCCTGTCCAAAATACTTGTCATTTCCTTCTTACCTCCCTTTCGAAGACTGCTAGTTACACTCCAGAATGGTTTTCCAGCAGCTTGTCCCATAGTCTCCAACCTGTTTCCAAAGTCTTCCAAAGATTTCTTCTTGGATGCTGCAATTATCTGTTTGGCTCTGTTTCTTTCATCAACATAACTTTCTCTGTCTACCTGAGTTCTAGTATGTAGCCAATTTTGATACGCCTTCTTTTTCCTTTTACAGGCTGCCTTGACTGTGTCATTCCACCAAGCTGTTTGCTTCATCCTACTTTTACACACTACTGTTCCAAGACATTCTTTAGGTTACAGTCTTTAGCACTATCAAAGAATGTGATCAACATTTCCTTTGTTCCCAAAGATTGTCATTTGGCTTTTTTCCAGGCTGGCGGCCCATGACTCCACCATTCAGCACTTTGATGCTTTGTGTGAGGTTTGTACTGGAAGCACTAACGTTCATCCCCAACAATAAATAATCTTTGATAGAAATGTGGGATCATGGGTGGCTCTATCCAGTAGTTCAGCAGAAATTCTTCATCTTTCCTCTTTCCGTTTGTCTTTTAGAGGGACAAGTTTTGCATTAAGTTTCCATTTACCTAAATCTTCACATAAACTCTTATGACACACGTCACAATTCAAATAAGTTCTTTCGATGTTGTGCGCACAATACATATAGTTCTTACTGCAATAACTGCCTTACGTGCTGCAAGTTTGCATTGGTATGTGCTGTAGATAGGCGACTAGTTCTGGGGTCGCCTTGCACTGAATATCTGCCTTTACAAAACCTTCTGTGCCAGTTGAAAACACGACTTCTTGAAAGCGCCTTGCCTGCATATGGTTGCTTACTCAATGTCCACATTTCACTAGGGGCTTTTCCAAGCTTAACTCAGAACTTAATGTTCACTCTTTGCTCACAACCAGCATCTATTGCACCACCAGAACTAATGCACCAACCAATCAAACAGTGTGTTGCTAAGCACAGCCCTGCTGTGCAGGAACATGGTGGATGTCATTTCAAGGCTGCACACATACCAGGTTACATAAAAATAACATTTGTTCCTTTTAAGTATTGCAAACTCAGAAATAAAAAACCTGTCCTGGAACTTTTCTGACAAAAGGTGTACACCGTTTAGTCTTGGCTACTGTTTGCAAAGAAAGAATGAATATAAAATTTGAATAATTGCACCAAGTACAGATCAGGACCAACAGTTTTTCTTCCATCGAATATGCATGAGTATATCAACAGCAAATTTTACCAGTGCCTACTATTTCACAATACACAAATTACGTAATATTTGTAAATCATACCAATACAATAATTGTTCAAAGCACACAATTTTGATGAAACTCAGTATATACAATCAGTAATCTCATAGAACCTCAGAAACTGGAACTACAGCCTATTCAAACAATAAAATCCGAAAAAGTAGACAGCATTCATGTTTTGTGCCTACAAACAGACCACAGTCTGAAAGGTAAATTTAACAAAGGGCACTACCTCATATATGTTCTTAGTACAGAAGATTACAGTTACGGACAACTAAAGGTTAAAGAAACTAGATTTTTTTAGAATAATTGCTCTCACTAATTAGTTATGATATCACTTTTTGTGAGAAGTCAGTTTGCTACAGTCTACAAAAGCATTTTATTATAATTGTATCCAGTCTTACTTCGAGAATGTCAGCACAGATATCTTGAAGCCAACTGGTATTTTGTTGACTGCTTCATGAGACACATACACAAAAAGGACATGTTCTTGGAAGCATAAATTGATGACTCAAACAATAAAGTAAAAGCTATCTGGAATTTTGTACAGAAAGAAATAGGAAAAAGTGCAGTTTTCTACAGAAAATATCCAAATTAAAAATAGGGATCACCACCAAAACAGTTGTTGATACATTTTAAAAAATTACAGTAACAGAAGAAATAGGATTGTACATGGCTCAATAAATCAAACGACAAATTTTCTACGAACCAATGTATCTACCACAGCACAATATATCTGTTTAACAAATAACAGGAAACTGAAACAATCAATAAGTCTCTAAAAAGTAAAAACTCTACTGGTGTTGACAAAAACCTCCAGTAAGTTGCTAAAATACTGCTGCAGCCATATAAAAAAATTTTTTGATGCATCACTTAAACATGGAATAGTTCCTGAAAGACCTAATTATGCAACTGTAAAACAAATATATGAGAATGAATATAAGGTAGATACTGTTAACTATCAGCAACCTCACTACGCACAGGTTTTTCCAACATTTTAGAGAAACTAATGCATGCCAGGATTGTTAAGCACCTAGTGATCGAAAAATCATCAACAAAATTTAGTTACAATTTAAGAAAGGGCGGTCAACAGAAGATGCAATTTTTGCACATGAAAATATTTTGGAGTCCATCAACACTAAAATGAATGTAGTTGGAATAGTTTGTGACCTAACAAAAGCATTTGATGGTGACAGTCACCAAACACTTTTAAACAAAGCTAAGTAGCACGGTATAAGTAATGCAGTAGGGAAGTGGCTCGATTCGTACTGTCATTAATGACTGAATCTTTGCACAGAAAGTTACAAATTATCTTCTTTGTTGATGACATTAAAGTACATACTGATAATTTGTTAGATAAATCCGAGGTGACAGTTAATAAGGTCTTTATGTATACTACAATGACCAGATTCGAACAAGATCGAGAACACCTAGAAAACATGTGGAGACTGGCCAACAGAAGGCTACCAGCAGAGAACCAACAGAGATCAAACAGGTGGACTACAACGAGAGAAAGACAGACAGTCAATGAAGACAGCATGGTGGAATAAGAAGCCCAATAAGTAAACCAAGATTGAGAAAAAAAAAAAAAACTAAGATGTAGCAAATCCAGAACTGAATCAATGATATGTAGCAAAATCAATACAATAGCGCAGTGAAATGATGACCAAATAAGCAACTGCACTTCTGGCTCTAGAGGGCAGCTGCAGGGGCTGCTAAGCTGGAAGGACAGACGTATCTCCATAGCCAGCACTCCAGTGGTGCAGCTGCATTCGCAGATTATAGCAGTGCCATCATTGAGGTCTGTGCATTCTGGTGGGCTTTAAAACTCACTTGGCTGTGATACATGATCCCTCCTACTGAAATGGACATGTAGTGCTGGAAGTGCCCACAACAATGTTTCGGAATGCGAACTGGGGCCACAAGAAGAGTTCCGGCACTGAAACCCGCCATCTGGGGGTAACAACCCAGGGTGTCTGGCAATGCATTTGAGCATGAAAGTCTGAGGGGGTGAGGGGTGGACGCTGCTATGAGGACTCCACCTCTATGCCTGCATCCACAAGAGCTGCAACTGATGTCCTAGAGCACTAGTTGTACCCATGTATGTAAGCGATCAGCAAGGGTGGGCATTCAAAGTCCAACTGAGCCACCAAAGGCACGAAACATACAAATATATGATCATTATGATAAATATGACACAAATTTTGACCTCAGGTGTCAGGCTGCCACAAGTATAAGTTTATATAAATTGTGTAACAATCTTATTTCATTTATCTGGTCATTTTAGAACTCAATTTATTATACTGATTCATATTCTGACATTAATTTCATTTCGACCTTAGCAAGCATGCAAATATCTCTGTGCTGATTGGACTGTTACTAACTGATATTTAACATAAAATATAAACAATTCTTATTTTGTAATTCCAGAATACTTTTTAGAAGAAGTGAAACCAACTTTTCATTAATATTTATGGAATAAACGCATGCAAATGTTAGGAACATTTTCCAATATTTTCCAATTAGTAATCTTTATAATACACGCAACTTCATAAAAAGCATTGTTATTGAACATATTTAATGAATTTCAATACTAAAAGCTAAGAACCATGTAAAAATTTAAGTTGAAACGTGAAAGGAACAAATTAATGTGTAACTGGATAAGATCAGTTGGTACACACCAGCAAGTTTTCGACTGTAATCTATAAATCTTCTAACCTGAACTTTTCAATGAATTTCACTTCAAACACACTAACACAACTACGCAAAAACAAAATTTTATGCTCCCTCCACACCAATTAAAGCTATATTCTATGATTCCTCAATACATTAGCATGAAAATATACAATAAATTAAAGGTCTGTGATATTCTGAGAATGGAAATTGGTCTCATCTAAAGAAAAAAATCATGTGAACTCTTATTGGAAAAATGTTATTATTCAGTGGAGTGTTTATGAATGATGAGATGATAATTTGAACAAGGCAACTAAAATCTCTGTAAATAAAAAAATTTTGTACAAAAATTTAAAATTATTGTACTGCTAGAAAATTGTTTGATACCTATACTTGTATTATTTAAAGTCTGTAAACTAAATCCCTATAAATATATATTGACATGTGTCCAGTACAACATATCACATGATCTGAATATTGTATGTTATGAGATGAAATAAATCGAATCAAAGCAGTGATTGCTAGACTTGTATATACAAGCAGTAGCAAATCACCCATCAGGGCATTACAACTTGTGCAGTACCCACCAAGACAATCATCACGGCCAAATCCAATTATATATCCATGTATAATAGAGAAGGGATAGCCACAAGGCTTGAACTTCTTTGTTACAGATTAGGCAAAATTATGCCCACACATTTACTGCAACAGTCATTGGGGCCTCAGTTTTCCATCAGATTTTTGTGAGCCAGCTATGTTACAGTTTTATGCAACAAATATGTAATTCTGAAAGAGAACACTGAGTCAACCTGAATTTCTTGAAATTCCTCTTGGCACTACCAAATCATTAGCTACACTGTCAAGAAATCAGCAAAATTCTTTTACAGCTACTGCAGCAATGGAGATAGCTGAGAGAAAGATATGTGTCTGCTGATTAACTATTATGCCCTTAAATATTTCAACTGTGGTGAAAGGTCGTGGGATTACAGCTGTGCTGCTAATGAGGTTTCTCTAACAGAATTTTGAGTTTCAGGTTGATTTATCCAAAAATGGATGCCAGTTCAATGGATAATTTAAAAGAAAGCACTGGTTTGGAGATCTGAAATGGACCACACATGTTGATGCAAAAAAAGGAGATTAAAGAGACAATAACTAAAAAGTGGGCACAAAGAAGGAAATGACATTAGTGGCATGGAACTACATCATTGGGACAATGGAGATAAGTACTTCGTTTATTCTTTCTCCTGTATGCTACAAATTCTGTGTAAAGACCAGAATTTTAGTATAGGGTCAAAACTTTCATTCAAAGTGTTTAGAACTGTGTTTGTTTATCAATATGGCGAGTAATAATAAACAAGATATTGTGGAAGTAGAAAATCAGGAACAGGTAGCTGACAATGTTGCGAGTTTAAACAACAGATCACTAATAATGAAAGGAAAATCGAAGTGAACGATGAGGTAGCACCGAACCACATTTGTAACCATGAGGCAGTTGGAAGTGGTAATATGAGTGGTTGTTCAACATTCCTTGGTTCTGACAAAACTGAAGTTATAGGTTCAAACAGTGGAACTGCAGAATTATTGTCAAGGTTATTAGCTGAAACTACTAATACTATAATTAGTACCTTAGGTGGCAAAACTTCTGAAACAACAATAATCTGAAGGATCTCAAAACACAATTGGAAAACAGTAATAGAAGAATCCAAGAAAACGTAAAAATAAGGTAGAAACAGATTGGAAACAGGTTGGGCATGTGGAAACCAAAGTTAGCAGTCTCAAAACAGAACTCAATGTAGAAATTGCTCGTATCAAACAAAATTTCAAAGTTGTTCAGAAAAACATAATGGATACTTGTAATGTACTGAAAAATGTAATAAATAACAAGACGTCAGATGTAGAATTTAAATTGAAAAAATTAGAAGACCACTGTAATAACAGAGCATTGGAGTTAGATCCTAAAATCACTAGTGTAGAGAAACTTGTAACTACAAATACAGATGCCTGTAGAAGCAAAATGGATAATAAGAACAAGAAATTTCTTGAGTTGCAGGAAAATTTTGTAGCTAGAAGCTATAGCAATAATTGTGCTGGCTAGTGAGATAACATCTCAATTAAGCAATTTACAGGTGGTCGTAGAATTCACTCTGTTCTTTTTTACACTGATGTAGGGACAAATTTGTAAGTGGTATGGCTGACAACCTAAGAATCAAATTTGTAAATAAGTTTTTGGATGGAGACAAACTATCAAGAGCAAAACAAAATATTAACACTGAAATGTCTTATTATGAATTTGAGAGGTGTTTTTTAGATAAATTTTGGTCTGAAACACAGCAAGCAACAATAAACATGAATTTTTGAATGGGCCAATTTATTGAGGGGGGGGGGGGGGGGGGAGGGGGGGGGACATAAAAGCATGAAACCATTTTGTGCAAAACATCTTAGGAGATTAATTCATTTAAACAAACCATTTGATGAAATAACTCAGATTGATGCTTTGAAAAGGAGATTTCTGAGTAGAGTGTAGTGGGGACTTGGGTATGGTCCAGATGAATCTGTAGCAGAATTCCTAAAATACAGACACAAATCTGTCACAGTCTTAGAACAAAATGGAAATCAAGATAGTAACTTCAGTAGGAATAACAGATATTAAGCAAACAGATGGAATCAGTATAATAATTGGAATAACTAGGTGAGGAGACATGAGAATAGCTTCAGAATGATTATCATGGGGGAGGAAATAGAAGACATAGGAATATAAACAGAAAAATACATAACAGGAATAGACAATGGGAGAGAGAATAGGAGACATTACCACTAGCGACAAAACAACAGAAGCAATGATCAGGAAAACTCAGGGTTGTCTCAACAGGTGCTTGTCACTTTGGAGCGAGAGAAAATCATTGGAATGAGGCAAAACACTATAGGACCAGAGAAGGCAATATGAAATCCCACAGATTCAATAATAAAGGACTCATCAGGTGGACAGATTACATTTTGATAGAAAATTTTGGAGGGCAATGAAGTTTGATGAATACAATAGAAGAGATTCAGAAATTGGGGAGAGGTATAAATGCAGGCTTGATGCAGAAACTTTCCATAATTTATATAGTCAAGAGAATAGTAAGAATGTGGGGGGGGGGGGGTGAAAGTGTTAATGATGATGACAACTCTGATCTTTATGGCATATTTAATGTTATGAGTAATGAAGTTATGGGAAGTGTGAGTGAATCTGTTCATTCTAATGCTGAAACCAGTGAGACTGGTGATTTTGTACCAACAGTGGAAACAGAGAGAGTTAACTGTAATAGTGAGGTTGAGGAGATTCATAATGATCCTATGCTTTGTGAGCCTCTGGAGATTGATAATGATATTATGATTTGTGAGACTAAGGAGATTGTTGATGTTTCTGTGATTTGTAAAAATAATACTGAGATATTGTGATGTAAGTGATTACATTGTAGATGACACTGATGATGATTGGAGAGGTGAGGTTATTTTTAATGATGAGTTAGATGGGATGATTTACGTGAAGATTAATAATAGTGTTTTAAAGTGAAGGGGTGAAGCAAATACAGACAATGATTCACTGTGTGGGGGAGGGGTGGTTGATGCATATGATACGATGATACGGTGGCACAAGAAGTTCAGATGAAACAGGTGGATATTAGAAAGGCAGGTAGGACTGGTAGTAAAGAGGAGGAAACATTAATTTGCACTGATGATGAGACTTTACAGGTTGCTTGGAATCATTACAAAAATGTGGATAATAATGTTAAGATTGTTGAGAGAGAGAGAGAGAGATGATTTGCAATGAACTACAAACAGTCTGGTGGAAAGAGAAAAATGAAGGTAATTTAGAGAAACCTAATATGCCTGTAGGAGCTTTGCAACCAGTTTCTGATAATGAATGCGACAAAAACTAAGATGAGGATGATATTGGTTATGACGAAGCAGAAAATGATTTGTTATTTGAAAAAGAAAGGACAAATGATGGGGAGTTTCTGGGGGAGGGGGGGGGGGGGGGGAAGGGTCCTTACATCTTTGTTACAACTGATAACTGGGAAGGGAACTGTCTGGTGGACACTGGTAGTCCAGTCTGTGGAATTTCTGAGAAACTGAGAGACAGAATTACTACTGAGTTACCTATTGTTGGCGTCAAGATTAAGGGAGCTACTGAGAGGCACAGTACAACAGTAAAGTGTTAAGTGAGGCTAGAGTTTGAAATTGATGGTGTACTCATTGTAAAAGGCAGTATTGTCATTGCTGAGCTTAATGAGGACTTAATTTTGGGGAGTGATTGCATTGTAATGCAAAGATATGTTTCAGTTGAGGAAATGAGGAACTCATTTTTGCAGTGACAAAGAATGGTATTACTGGGAAAAGCGAATTTTTCATGTTAAATTGCAAAAATGAAGCTAATCAGATAAAAGGAATCGTTCATAATTAGGACAAGGGCTATGTAATCGATGAAGAATACAGTAGTAATGAGAAAAAAGACAAGGATGCGTATTATGAATTGGTAGATTCAAAAGTTAATAAGGCTAGTAAGCTTGACCATGAAAAAAACAGGGAACTGAAAGCATTTTTATTTAAATACCAAGATGTATTTAGTCAGAAACCTAGAAGATTGAGGAACTATCAGTGTAAATTAAAGTTGAAACCTTATGAGCCAATTTTCATAAAGTCATACTGTATTCCAATTTCTAAAAGGGGAGCCATGGAGAGGGAATTATAAAGAAATCATAAAGTTTATCGACATATATATTGGGCCATTTGAAGTGATGTCAAATCCTCATCCAAATGCATACAAATTAGTTTTGCCTAAAACAAGAAAAATATTTGGCTTAAAGAATGCAGTATAACTAAAAACTTACAGAGAATGAAAGAGAAAGTCAAATGTCAGATGATGTGGAGTGGAATTGTCGGAAATCTTCTACATAGTATTTTCTGAAAACAAAAAATGTGATGTATAATTTTGTTTTGCAACAATGTCAATATTCCCACAGGGATTTTTTTCACATTTAGAGTGTGTCAATCTCCAGGGACCCTGTACCATTTTTCTGTAATTTTGCCTTTTGATGATACAGTTATTCTCCAACTATTCTTTTACTCTATCCTTGTTGCTGATGTCTCACTTGGGACTGTAAATTTTTATTTTTCTAATACTGTGAAATTATGGTCATTTTGCATATTTGGAAGAAAAAAAGCAAATGTCACACAGGAAGGTTACTCAGTAACAAAGATGAAATGTTAAAATTACAAGGAATCTCAATCTGTTTACTGAAACTTTATTTGCTGTCTGTATTAATTTCATCTTATTTGTATTTGTGAGGCTGTGAACTACACAACTATATACCGAAAATTATGGAACAAGTAGTATTACATATATGAGACACATTTTGCATGGCATTGGAAGAGTCTGTTGAAGGTTGGATTGTACACATTAAGTAACCTACATATGTACACTGTTTGAAGCTAAACCGTACTGGGTTACTCTGATATGAATACACAGAGTTATGCATACAGAATTTTATACTTGAAATCAGTCAGTTATGCCAGCAACTTTATACTAAAAGATATACTTTTTTAGGTTGTTGAAAGATAATGAAACTGCTTTGGTTAAATAATTACTGTGCGAGAATTATGTTGATACAAACCATGGACCTTGCCGTTGGTGGGGAGGCTTGCGTGCCTCAACGATACAGATAGCTGTACCGTAGGTGCAACCAAAACGGAGGGGTATCTGTTGAGAGGCCAGACAAACGTGTGGTTCCTGAAGAGGGGCAGCACCCTTTTCAGTAGTTGCAGGGGCAACAGTCTGGATGGTTGACTGATCTGGCCTTGTAACACTAACCAAAACGGCCTTGCTGTTGTGGTACTGCGAACGGCTGAAAGCAAGGGGAAACTACAGCCGTAATTTTTCCCGAGGGCATGTAGCTTTACTGTATGGTTAAATGATGATGGCGTCCTCTTGGGTAAAATATTCCAGAGGTAAAATAGTCCCCCATTTGGATCTCCAGGTGGGGACTACTCAGGAGGACGTCGTTATCAGGAGACAGAAAACTGGCATTCTACGGATCGGAGCGTGGAATGTCAAATACCTTAATCGGGCAGGTAGGTTAGAAAATTTAAAAAGGGAAATGGATAGGTTAAAGTTAGATATAGTGGGAATTAGTGAAGTTCGGTGGCAGGAGGAACAAGACTTCTGGTCAGGTGAATACAGGGTTATAAATACAAAATCAAATAGGGGTCATGCAAGAGTAGGTTTAATAATGAATAAAAAAATAGGAGTGCGGGTTAACTACTACAAGCAGCATAGTGAACGTATTATAGTGGCCAAGATAGACATGAAGCCCATGCCTACAACAGTAGTACAAGTTTATATGCCAACTAGCTCTGCAGATGACGAAGAAATTTTGAAGAAATGTATGATGAGATAAAAGAAATTATTCAGGTAGTGAAGGGAGATGAAAATTTAATAGTCATGGGTGACTGGAATTCGACAGTAGGAAAAGAGAGAGAAGGAAACATAGGAGGTGAATATGGATTGGGGCTAAGAAATGAAAGAGGAAGCCGTCTGGTAGAATTTTGCACAGAGCATAACTTAATCATAGCTAACACTTGGTTCAAGAATCATAAAAGAAGGTTGTATACGTGGAAGAATCCTGGAGATACTAAAAGGTATCAGATAGATTATATAATGGTAAGACAGAGATTTAGGAACCAGGTTTTAAATTGTAGGACATTTCCAGGGGTAGATGTGGACTCTGACCACAATCTATTGGTTATGAACTGTAGATTAAAACTGAAGAAATTGCAAAAAGGTGGGAATTTAAGGAGATGGGACCTGGATAAACTGACTAAACCAGGGGTTGTACAGAGTTTCAGGGACAGCATAAGGGAACAGTTGACAAGAATGGGGGCAAGAAATACAGTAGAAGACGAATGGGTAGCTCTGAGGGATTAAGTAGTGAAGGCAGCAGAGGATCAAGTAGGTAAAAGGACGAGGCCTAGTAGAAATCCTTGGGCAACAGAAGAAATATTGAATTCAATTGATGAAAGGAGAAAATATAAAAATGCAATAAATGAAGCAGGCAAAAAGGAATAGAAACGTCTCAAAAACGAGATCGACAGGAAGTGTAAAATGGCTAAGCAGGCATGGCTAGTGGACAAATGTAAGGATGTAGAGGCTTATCTCACTAGGGGTAAGATAGATACAGCCTACAGGAAAATTAAAGAGACCTTTGGAGAAAAGAGAACCACTTGTATGAATATCAAGAGCTAAGATGGAAACCCAGTTCTAAGCAAAGAGGGGAAAGCAGAAAGGTGGAAGGAGTATATAGAGGGTCTATACAAGGGCGATGTACTTGAGGACAATATTATGGAAATGGAAGAGGATGTAGATGAAGATGAAATGGGAGATACAATACTGCGTGAAGAGTTTGACAGAGCAGTGAAAGACCTGAGTCAAAACAAGGCCCCGGGAGTAGACAACATTCCATTAGAACTACTGACGGCCTTGGGAGAGCCAGTCCTGACAAAACTCTACCATCTGGTGTATCTGGTGAGCAAGATGTATGAGACAGGCGAAATACCTTCAGACTTAAGAAGAATATAATAATTCCAATCCCAAAGAAAGCAGGTGTTGACAGATGTGAAAATTACCGAACTATCAGTTTAATAAGTCACAGCTGCAAAATACTAACGTGAATTATTTACAGACGAATGAGAAAACTAGTAGAAGCCGACCTCGGGGAAGATCAGTTTGGATTCGGTAGAAATGTTGGAACACGTGAGGCAATACTGACCTTCCGACTTATCTTAGAAGGAAGATTAAGGAAAGGCAAACCTACGTTTCTAGCATCTGTAGACTTAGAGAAAGCTTTTGGCAATGTTGACTGGAATACTCTCTTTCAAATTCTAAAGGTGGCAGGACTAAAATACAGGGAGCAAAGGCTATTCACAATTTGTACAGAAACCAGTTGGCAGTTAAAAGAGTCAAGGGGCATGAAAGGGAAGCAGTGGTTGGGAAAGGAGTGAGACAGGGTTGTAGCCTCTCCCCGATGTTATTCAATCTGTATATTGAGCAAGCAGTAAAGGAAACAAAAGAAAAATTCGGAGTAGGTATTAAAATTCATGGAGAAGAAGTAAAAACTTTGAGGTTCGCCGATGACATTGTAATTCTGTCAGAGACAGCAAAGGACTTGGAAGAGCAGTTGAACGGAATGGACAGTGTCTTGAAAGGAGGATATAAGATAAACATCAACAAAAGCAAAATGAGGATTATGGAATGTAGTCGAATTAAGTCGGGTGATGCTGAGGGGATTAGATTAGGAAATGAGACACTTAAAGTAGTAAAGGAGTTTTGCTATTTGGGGAGCAAAATAACTGATGATGGTCGAAGTAGAGAGGATATAAAATGTAGACTGGCAATGGCAAGGAAAGCGTTTCTGAAGAAGAGAAATTTGTTAACATCGAGTATAGATTCAAGTGTCAGGAAGTCGTTTCTGAAAGTATTTGTATGGAGTGTAGCCATGTATGAAAGTGAAACATGGACAATAAATAGTTTAGACAAGAAGAGAATAGAAGCTTTTGAAATGTGGTGCTACAGAAGAATGTTGAGGATTAGGTGGGTAGATCACGTAACTAATGAGGAGGTATTGAATAGGATTGGGGAGAAGAGAAGTTTGTGGCACAACTTGACTAGAAGAAGGGATCGGTTGGTAGGACATGTCCTGAGGCATCAAGGGATCACAAATTTAGCATTGGAGGGCATTGTGGAGGGTAAAAATCGTAGAGGGAGACCAAGAGATGAATACACTAAGCAGATTCAGAAGGATGTAGGTTGCAGTAGGTACTGGGAGATGAAGGAGCTTGCACAGGATAGATTACCATGGAGAGCTGCATCAAACCAGTCTCAGGACTGAAGACCACAACAACAACAACAACAAGGTACTAACATTGCAATGAGAATATTGCTGTGAATTTAGGTTTCATACTTTATGTACATCCTGTGGATAATTTTGTGGTTCAGTTGAGACTGAAGGGAGACACGTGGTTTTTACCACTTTCAAGTCCATCATGCAGTGAGATGGCTTTTACTGCCACACTCATTTACTAAGTTCAGGGTGTAGGCTCAAGTGACAGTAATTGATCAAATACGTGACTACATATATTGATAACAGTTGGTATATTAAAAAACTTGCAGAGATACTCTCTGAAATGTTCACATGTCACAACTGTATGACTGCAGTAAATAGCTTGACCACTGATCCCAGAGGATGCACACTCCTCAGTGAACAAGTACATAGTATGGTCACACAACTGTCGAGAAAGAAAGGATACATGTATGGCTGAATGTGCAAAATTAGCATTTGTTTCATGGTGGGCTGTTTAATTTGTGGACATGATGGGACAGAGCAAACAATCGGCACCTATTCAAATTCGCAAATGCTTCAGGGGGGAGCACATGAATCTGATCAGCATAAATGTCCGCAAAGCACAGAGGTCTAGCTTACACTGGCTTTTCCACAACTGTGGCAATTGTGCCATTGCCAAAGCTTGGCTTAATGATAAAATCTGTGCTCGCACGCAAATACTGGCACACTGCTATCCACACAATTCTGTGATACAGCTGCCAGATACCTCCTTGGAAAGCAGACCTCAGTAGCTATGAGAAGTGAAAGTGATCCATCTCCAGCCAGCATACATTTGAGCCTCATGCACTTCATGAAGACATCAGTTCAAATGTGATTTGGCAACAGTGCATGATGTCATGCGTGACTGGCTGGGCACGTGCTGTGTGTGTCCTCTTGCATGTGTCAATGTATGGCTGGAAATGATCAATGGAAAAATGTCACTGCAGATGACACTGGTACATGAACAAAGCCTGGTTAAATGTGAATAAAAGATGCAAAATATAATGTTCACACAGATTCACTGTTCATAATGTACAGAGTTCTTGACACACCTGATGTGGAAACACAACATGCCACTTGATGTGGCCTTGATGTGCGCACTGCCAGGGGCTGCAGAAACTGCAGAGAGTCTAGGCTCACATGACTGTGGTGTCATCGGGACTCCTATGTGGATCCTGGAACTGTGACGACAAGCCCAGCTGTGTGAGAGGGGGTATCTGTAGTTTGACAGGAACACAGCACAGAGACTTAATCCAGACTCAATGTTCGAAGCACTGGAGGCAAAGACATATGTTAATGGGTCCAGGAACTGCAACAGACAAACGGCTGGTGAGACAGGGGGTGGTATCCAGAGCTCAACTGGTGAGGTGGCCCACCTGAGACTGTGTCTCAACAGCAGGCGGCAGGAGGGGTGTGTGCTGGCTGCATCATCACATCATTATGATGCACCACAGGCATTTGAACAGGAGACAGCAGCCAGACAGGGGGTGGTATCCAGAGCTCAACTGGTGAGGCGGCCCACCTGAGACTGTGTCTCAACAGCAGGCAGCAGGAGGGGTGTGTGCTGGCTGCATCATGACATCATTATGATGCACCACAGGCATTTGAACAGGAGATGGCAGCCAGCTCACATGATGTGGTCCACTACCTGATGTGGTATGGGGTGGTCGATGCGTCTTTGTGGGGAGAGGTCTGGGGCTCCCTGGGCGGGTGAGAATAAGCTGAGGTGCATGTGGCTGTGTGGTGACAGCTGGTGGCATCTGTGCATCACCAGAAGCTACGGGATTGGTGCTGCCTGACTAATTGCACGGGGAGTGTTGCCCATTGATAAGTTCTCCGCTGGGTCGAAGAAATGAAAATGGCAGCTGGAGCAGTCAAGACATAAGCTGGGTTTATTCAGTCGATAGTCTTTAGTCAGCTTGCCATTGCCCTCAATCTGCAGAGTCTGCTCATCGCAAGTGATCATGCGGTACAGTCCTGAGTAGGGTGGCTGTACCACAGCTATGTGCAACATAACGTGTGTGCAGCACTATAAATCGGCATCAACAAATATTATGCCTGTGTCATTCAGCGATGGTGCATGTGGTCAGAGGCTGACCATGGGCCTGTACAGACATTCTGCCAGTGGTGGGCCCAAGGCATCATGTGGCAGTGGTACCTCCTCCATCAATTTACCAGGGATGGTGAGTAATTGACCCTAAATGATGTCTGCAAGTGAAATGCCAATCTTGTCCTTTGGTATTACTTGCAGGTTGTGGAGTACATATGGAAGTGCCTCTGCATAGCTTATGTCATTACAAGCCATGGCCATTTCCAGCACCCAATGGAGCTGCTTGACCATGCTGTTAAACAATGAGTGGTAACTGGTTGTTTGTTGAAGCTGCATGTCACACATTTGGCTGACATGAGTCAAAAGTGCACTGTCGATCTGTCATTACGTTACTGGGGTAGCCAAAGCATGCCACGAAGGTGTCAACAAATGAGTGGTGATGGTCTTGGTGGTCATGTCCATTACTGGTATTACCTTTGCCAGTGCATGAAATGGTCCACCATTATCAGTATGTACCGCTTGCCTTTGGACAGAAAAAGGGAGCCCACAATGTCTGCATGGACGTGTGTGAAGCAGTCAACAAGGGCGCCAATGGGTGCATGGGTATGTCTCCCAACTTTTTCACACTGGTGCACAGTGCAGGTGCATTCCCATTCTAACAGTTTTCCCTGAGTCCCAGCCAGATGAAATACGCAGCCATGACTATCACAGTGGTGTTTACATCAGGGTGCAATAGCTCGAGGTTGCAGTCAAATGGAATGCGATAGGGTTACTGTGGGAGAAAAGGATAATGTTTGCCTGTTGAAATATCACACCAAACCTTGTGGGAGGAACCAGTAATGGTCACTAGTTCCAGTTGTAGGCTGCTGGAGGTGTTGTGGCAGTAGCTGTCCAACTGTTCATCACTCTTCTGCTCTTGAGCAATGTCCTCAAAGATCACGGTGGAGGAGGTAACAGCATAATCATAGGACAAGCAGTTTGTGACCACATTGTCCATCCCAGGAATACAGGGACTGACCTTGGGGAACTGCAACACGTACACCAGGTGTCGCAATTGGTGCAGTGAACAGCTGGTGTTACTGTTCTGAAATGTGAGAGTTATTGGCTTGTGGTTGGCGAAAATAGTGAAGAGGTGGGCTTATATCAACAAACAGATGTATTTCATCATCTGTACACTGCAAGAAACTTGCAGCCATATGCACTCAATGAGCACTGCAACAGCAATAATGTGCGTGAAAAGAAACTGAGTGGCTGCCAGTTGCCACCAACGCATTGTTGGAGTGCTGCGCCAATAGCGATCTGGCTGGCATCCACAACTACAGCTAATTCCATGTCATGTATTGGGTTTTCGTGAATATACTCGAGCCCACCAAGACATAGCTAAAATCCAGCATGTGCGGCATCAGATATCTATATGGTACTGTCCTTGAATTCAGTGTGAGGTAGTCCCCACAGGGGTGCCACGAATTGCCCTTTGTCGATACTAAATGTAAGGCAGAAGACCACAGACTACTCGACTGTTAAACAATGCTTTCTCTTAGCATGCCCTCAAACTCAGCATTTGCTACTGTGGACCTATCGGGTAAAAGGCATCGCAGGCAGCATGGTGTAGGAGGGCCAGGCATAGTAATAATATGGTGGTGTGTCACGTTTGACTTTCCCTGGTGCCCCAGATGGGCAAGTAAGTTCTGGGAATTTCTACATCCACATCTACATTTATACTCCACAAGCCACCCAACGGTGTGTGGCAGAGGGCAGTTTACATGCCACTGTCATTACCTCCCTTTCCTGTTCCAGTCGCGTATGGTTCGCAGGAAGAACGACTGCCAGAAAGCCTCCGTGCATGCTCAAATCTCTCTAATTTTACATTTGTGATCTCCTCAGGAGGTATAGGTAGGGGGAAGCAATTATTCGATACCTCATCCAGAAACGCACCCTCTCGAAACCTGGACAGCAAGCTACACCGCGATGCAGAGCGTCTCTTTTGCAGAGCCTGCCACTTGAGTTTGCTAAACATCTCCGTAACGCTATCACAATTGCCAAATAACCCTGTGACGAAATGCACCGCTCTTCTTTGGATCTTCTCTATCTCCTCTGTCAACCCGACCTGGTACGGATCCCACACTAATGAGCAATACTCAAGTATAGGTCGAACGAGTGTTTTGTAAGCCACCTCCTTTCTTGATGGACTACATTTTCTAAGGACTCTCCCAATGAATCTCAACCTGGCACCCGCCTTACCAACAACTAATTTTATATGATCATTCCACTTCAAATTGTACCATACACATACTCCCAGATATTTTACAGAAGTAACTGCTACCAGTATTTGTTCCACTATCATATAATCATACAATAAAAGATCCTTCTTTCTATGTATTCGCAATACATTACATTTGTCTATGTTAAGGGTCAGTTGCCACTCCCTGCACCAAGTGCCTAACCGCTGCAGATCTTCCTGCATTTCGCTGCAATTTTCTAATGCTGCAACTTCTCTGTATACTACAGAATCATCCATGAAAAGCCGCATGGAACTTCCGACACTATCTACTAGGTCATTTATACATATATATATATATATATATTGTGAAAAGCAATGGTCCCATGACACACCCCTGTGGCATGCCACAGGTTACTTTAACATCTGTAGACGTCTCTCCATTGAGAACAACATGCTGTGTTCTGTTTGCTAAAAACTCTTCAATCCAGCCACACAGCTGGTCTGATATTCCGTAGGCTCTTACTTTGTTTATCAGGTGACAGTGCAGAAGTCAAGGAAAATGGCATCCACCTGGGAGCCTGTATCTAATATTTTCTGGGTCTCATGAACAAATAAAGTGAGTTGGGTCTCACGTGATGTTGATTCCTAAAGAGTAGATTCTGGATTTCCAGAAATGACATGATACGTGAGCAGAAAACATGTTCTAAAATTCTACAACAGATCGATGTCAGAGATATAGGTCTATAGCTTTTCGCATCTGCTCGACGACCCTTCTTGAAGACTGGGACTACTTGTGCTCTTTTCCAATCATTTGGAACATTCCATTCCTCTAGAGACTTGTGGTACATGGCTGTTAGAAGGGGGCAAGTTCTTTCGCGTACTCTGGTACTCTGTGTAGAATCGAATTGGTATCCCTTCAGGTCCAGTGGACTTTCCTCTGTTGAGTGATTTCAATTGCTTTTGTATTCCTTGGACACTTATTTCGATGTCAGCCATTTTTTCGTTTGTGCGAGGATTTAGAGAAGGAACTGCAGTGTGGTTTTCCTCTGTGAAACAGGATGTCTGCCATCCTCAAATTTGTGGAGTCGATCAGTTGGGCATTTGCAATGTCAGCAAGCAGCTTGTAGTGTCTGAGGAAATATGTGCCCAGGATCGGGTTGTTGATGTAGGCCACAGTGAGGTGGCCCAGTCTGAGGTCCGTATTCTTGTGATGATTACCGTACTTTTTTATGGCGAACTGTTTGATGCCAGGGAACATACAGTTTTGGCCTTCCTACAGACTTAACATTGTCAAAGGGAAAATGGATAAATCTGAAGCAGTGTCAATGAGGCATCTCGCACCCGCACCCCGTCCCCATTCCACTACGAACAACCACTGTGATACTGCACTGAAGCCGGGTGTGTCTAGGCCCAATCACACCTGGCATTTTGGTGCGAGCCTGGTGAAAAACACTTAGTCGCCTCATTACCAGAATGGGTGTGGTAGCAACAGGAACCACACTAAGCTGTTTCCACTGTCAACAACGTACCATTAGAATGGCTGTTACTGTGTTGGTGATTGTGTGAACTGGGTCACCCTGCGTAGCCAGATATGCTGTTGCTGTGATGCCTGCTGACCTCTGGCCATGAGCACAGCATCCAATCAACCTGTGTGATAAGTGCTGTCATCTGGGTAGCCAAGTTCTGCACTAGGACCCTTATATCATTCAGGCTTTTGTTTCTTTTGGTTAGAACAGTTCAGTGTTGGTTAGACCCTCAGTGAGAGTGCACCGCGAGTTCCTGCTGCTAATAAGGCGAGTACACCATTCGTTTGTTACATATTTTTACGAGCTTCAAACAGGAGCAATTTATTTTCAGTTATCTGTGTAGGTACTAGTTTATTTTTGTAATTTCTTGCCTGTT
The DNA here is from genome assembly GCF_021461395.2 of Schistocerca americana. NCBI lineage: Eukaryota > Metazoa > Arthropoda > Insecta > Orthoptera > Acrididae > Schistocerca > Schistocerca americana. Next base: position 922,494,374 of record NC_060121.1, on the reverse strand, counting down.
GAGTGCTTACTAGGTACAACCTTTTATTTTAATAACAGTGTAGCGTAAAGTACCACCGCTGCTATCGACCCTTGTATCGACCCTCATATTGTACAGGCTTTTGTTTGTTTTGGTTAGAACAGCTCAGTGCCGTACCATCAGTGAGAGTGCACCGTCGAGTTCCTGCTGATAATAAGGCGAGTACATTACTCGTTTATTGTATATTTTTATGAGCTTCAAACAGGAATGACTTCAAACATGGATAGAAACTGTGATTGCTGTGTACAGATGCAATCTGAGTTGTTGACCCTTTGCTCACAGCTCCAAGCATTGTTGGCTTCCGTCACACATCTTGAAGCTGCTGCCAAGAGGCATCACTGTGGAGGGTCGGACATGGGTATGCGAGGGACGTCGAGCACATCCCACGTGTCCCCCAATCGATCCACTAATGTGATCACCTTGGGTACTGCCTGCACTGAGGTTGATCTTTCACCCATGGTTGAGTAGGATATCCATTCCAAAGTCTGGCAGGCAGTGAAAGACTATCCGAGGGGCCGATCATAAGGGCTCCCCAGTTTGTTTGACGAAAAGTTTTCGGGCATTATCTGTGGCTGACGAAGTCTATGAGCCAGATGCAGTCGTCCACCCTGTTTCAGAGGAAGTTTCTCAGCCCACAAGGTCTGGGCATTCACAGAGGGTGGGTTAGCTGGTAGTTGCGAGCTCCAACATTAGGCGTGTAATGGGATCCCTTACGAACATGGCTGCCAAGGAGGGGAAGGAATCCAGTGTGCACTCCATGTGCATATGGAGGGGGAGTCATTCCAGATGTGGGAAGGTTGCTTTAGGATGCCATAAAGAGTACAGAGTGCAGCCAACTGCAGGTGGTGGTCCCTGTCAGTACCAATGATGTGTGTTGCTTTGGATTGGAGGAGATTCTCTCTGGTTTTGGGCAATTAGCAAAAATGGTAAAGACTGCCAGTCTTGCTTGTGAGATTAAGGCGGAGCTCACCATTTCCAGCATCGTCGACAGGACTGACTGTGGGCCTTTGGTGTCGAGCCGATTGGAGGATCTGAATCAAAGGCTCAGATGGTTATGTGACTGTGTAGGCTGCAGATTCCTTGACTTGCGCCATCGGGTGGTGGGTTTCCAGGTTCTGCTTAACAGTTCAGTAGTCCATTACACACAGGAAGCAGCTACACAGGTAGCGGGGGCTGTGTGGAAGGGACTGGGCAGTTTTTTAGATTACAGGGTCTCAGAAAACCACACGAAGGCCGTCTGTCTAAAAGGGGGCATGTAAAACACAGTAAGGTAGTTGTGGAAATGATTGGTATTGTAGATGTAAATTGCCATAGCTGTGTCAGGAAAGAATCAGAGCTCTATGCCCTAATAGAAAGTCCTGAAGCTCAAATAGTTATAGGTATGGAAAGCTGGAAATAAGTTCAGCTGAAATTTTTTCAGACAACCTAACAATGTTCAGAAAGGATATATTACATACAGTTGGTGGTGGAGTATTTATTGCTGTCAGAAGTAGTTTACCTTGTAGTGAAACTGAAATAGATAGCTCCTGCGAAATAGCATGGGTGGAGGTTATACTTGACAATCGGAGTAAACTATTAAATGGGTCTTTTCACCGACCCCCAGACTCAGAAGATACAGTTGCCGAACAGTTCAAAGAAAACTTGAGTCTCATTTCAAACAGGTGCCTCACTCATACAATTATAGTCGGTGGTGACTTCATCAATCTACCCTCGACGTGCTGGAAAAATTATACATTTAAAGCCGATGGCAGGTATAAAACGTCATCTGAAATTGTACTGAATGCTTTCTCAGAAAATTATTTTGAACAATTAGTTCATGAGCCCACTCAAAGCATAAATGGTTGCAAAAGCATACTTGGACTCTTAGCACCAAATAATCCTGGACAAATAGGGAGTATCGTGATGAATACAGGGATTAGCGACCACAAGGCATATGCTGCTAGGCTGAGTACTGTAACACCTACAACCAACAAAAAGAAATGCAATGTACATCTATTTAAAAAAGTTGATAAAAATGCTCTTAACGCTTCTTTAAGAGACGGTCTCCACTTCTTCTGATCTGATCACATAAGTGTAGAAAAGATGTAGAATGATTTCAAAGAGATAGTATCAACGGGAATTGAGAGATATATACCACATAAATCAATAAGTGATGGTACTGATCCCTCATGGTACACCAAATGGGTCAGATCATTGTTGCAGAAGCAACAAAAAAAGCATGCCAAATTTAAAAGAATGCAACATCCCCAAGATTGGCGAAGTTTTGCAGAAGTTCAAAATATAGTGCGTGCATCAATGAGAGATGCTTTTAATAATTTCCACAACGAAACTCTGTCTCGGAATCTGGCAGAAAACCTAAAGAGATTCTGATCATACATAAAGCACACCAGTGGCAAGACACAATCAAAACCTTCAATGCGTGATAACAACGGTGAAGTCACTGATGACAGTACCACTACAGCTGAGGTATTAAACACAGTTTTCTGAAACTCTTTCACCAAAGAAGATGAAGTAACTATTCCTGAATTCCAATTGAGAACAACTGCCAAGATGAGAAACATAGAAGTAGATACCCTCGGTCTATCAAAGCAGCTTAAATCACTTAATAAAGAAAAGGCCTCCGGTCCAGATTGTATACCAGTCAGGTTCTTTTCAGAGTATGCTGATACAATAGCTCCATATTTAGCAATTATATACAACTGCTTGGTCATAGAAACATCTGTACCTAAAGACTGGAAAACCGCTCAAGTCAAACCAATACCCCAAAAGGGAAATAGGAGTAATCCGCTCAATGACAGGCCCAAATCACCAACGTCTATTGGGTTTTGGAACATCTACTGTATTCAAACATTATGTAGTACCTCTAAGAAAATGATTTATTGACACAGTCAGCACGGATTCAGAAAACATTGTTCTTGTGAAACACAACTAGCTCTTTATACTCATGAAGTAATGAGTGCTGTCGACAGGGTATCTCAAATTGATTCCATATTTTTAGATTTCCAGAAGGCTTTCGACAGCATCCTCACAGGTGTCTTCTAATCAAACTGTGTGGCTATGGAATATCACTTCAGTTGTGCAACTGGATTTGTGATTTCCTGTCAGAAAGGTCACAGTTCATAGTAATAGACAGAAAGTCATCAAGTAAAACAGAAGTAATATCCAGCATTCCCCAAGGAAGTGTTATAGGCCCTCTATTGTTCCTGATCTATATTAACGACATAGGAGACAATCTGAGTAGACCTATTAGATTGTTTGCAGATGATGCTGTCATTTACCATCTTGTAAAGTCATCAGATTTCCAAAAAAAACTGCATAATGATTTAGATAAATATCTGCATGGTGTGAAAAGTGGCAATTGACCCTGAATAAAGAATAGCATGAAGTTATTCTCATGAGTACTAAAAGAAAGTCACTAAATTTTGATTATGCGATAAGTCACACAAATATTGAGGCTTTAAAGCCAACTAAATACTTAGGGATTACAATTACAAATAACTTAAACTAGAACGATCACATAGATAATGTTGTGGGTAGAGCAAACCAAAGCCTGTCATTCATTGGCAGAACACTTAGAAAGTACAACAGGCCTACAAAAGAGACTGCTTACACAATGCATGTCCGCCCTATTCTGGAGTATTGCTGTGCGATGTGAGATGCGCATCCGGTGGGACTGATGGATGATGTCAAAAAAGTTCAAAGAAGGACGGCCACAGACATGATATGTGAATTGGACCGGAAATCATTAAAACAAAGGTGTTTTTCATTGCGACAGAATCTTCTCCTGAAATTTCAATCACCAGTTTTCTCCTCCAATTGTGAAAACATTCTGTTGGCACCCACTTACATAGGGAGAAATGATCATCACGATAAAATAAATCAGGGCTTACACAGAAAAATTTAAGTGATTGTTTTTCTGGTGCACCATTCAAGAGTGGAATTGTAGAGAGACAGTTTGAAGGTGGTTCATTGAACCCTCTGCCAGGCACTTTCCTATGAACAGCAGCGTAATCACGTACATGTAGATAAGGTGGTGCAGGTCGGAGTCCAAGGCAGTGCTTGAGGGAGGTGTGTGCCATCGCGAAGGAGGGGGTACAGTGTCGTATGTTGCTGCGGTACTAGGCACCTTTGCCAGCGTGTTGCATTCCCAATCAGTCAAGTCTGCAGCAGTGTCCACAGCTGCATATCTGTCTGCACGGCTATTACCGTTTGCACCAGCGCAGGGAGGCTGTGCACCCATATAGTACACGACAGCCAGTCTGAGACCATGTCAGACCGCGTGAGGCTTCATAGGTGGTGCAGGAACAGAGAAAATGTCCAGTCATGACATTCTTCTTGGTGCAACAATTGGTGCATCCATTGTTCTAAAGATGACGAAGTCCTTTGGATCAATTCCTCCTTCAGCCATTTATACAAGGACTGTGTACGAACTGTCAAACAAATGCTTTGATACTGCACTGAAGCCGGATGTGCCTAGGGCCGGTCACACCTAGCATTTGGGTGTGAGCACGGTGAATGACAGCCGCTTCATTAGCGGAATGGGTATGGTATCAACAGAACTGCTCAAAGGTGTTTCCACCATCAGCAAGGTACCATTAGAACTGCTGTTGCTGTGTTGGTGATTGTGCAGACCGGGCCACCTGTAGCCAGATCTGCTGTTGCTGTGATGCCTGCTGCCCTCTGGCCATGAGAATGCCAACCAATCAACCTGTGTGGTAAGTGCTGTCACCTGGGTGGCCAAGTTCTGTACTAGATGTGTAGGTCAGAGTTTGAGACAGTGGTTGAGGGAGGTGTGTGCCACCACAAAGGTGGGGGTACAATGTCGTAGGTTGCTGCAGAACTAGGCACCATTGCCAGCACACCGTATATGCAATCGGTAAAGTCCACAGCAGCATCCAGCTGCATATCTATCTGCGCGGCTATTACCGCTTGCACCAGTGTGGGGAGGCTGTGCACCCATATAGTGCACAACAGCCAGTCTGGGCCCATGTCAGACTGCGTGAGGCTCCATAGGTGGTGCAGGAATGGAGAAGGTGTCCAGTCACAGCATTCTTCTTAGTGCAGCAGTTGGTGCACCCGTTGTTCTACAAATGACGAAATCCACGGTTCTATGGTACAGCTGCCACAGGATGAGTTAGAAGGAGAGGAACAGTGTTGTGAACAAATGCACATACATTTCATCTGAAGCTACTTTATGGATATGTACTGCCTTTATAATGTGTTTCAGAAGATTTCTATGCTACCGGTAAAGGAAAAATGAAGTTATTGGTACACAATGAATATGATTAACACTACTTTTCTTTGTTGTTCTTGCCATCAAGCTGCCGAGTGTCTGGTAGACTATGAAGAAGAAGTTGTTGGAGTTTATCATATTTTTACCATGGTAGAGGCACATAGCCTCAGTGCCACAATTGTAAACTTATACTTGAATTCATTTGTTTGTTGAAAGATGCATTTGTAAGCACAAGTTTCAGTTTTGTTGTTTGAGATGTATAACTGCAAAACTTATGTGAACAATTCATGGGAGATAACAAAGGTGATGAAATGCAAGTTTACTATTGAACCATGATGAGAACACTGTCAGCACATTATGTAAAAAGAATATTTGTATTACAGGCACAATGAACGCTATTTGCACATGACATTTAAAGGAATTTTGAAATGAGGGTTACTTTGGATAAGCTATGCTAAAGGATAGTTGTTGCCCTACTGTAATATAACTTTGTTGGAGCAGAAAAGGAGATGGCTGAAAAAAAATTTGTACATAAGCTATCACTTACAGAGACACATCTGAATGGATTAATAATTGTCAGTCACATAATTAGCATACTGAACAAATCAGTTTATCAATATATCAAATTTTATTCTATGTAAGTGTGAGGAATATGCACACAAAAGCAGGTGCCTGCACAGTATCCTACACCTTAGGTAATCAAAATTGTAAAGCACTAAAAAGCTAAAGGAATGAATTTTTTAATTGGTAAATTCATTACTTTATGAATGAACACATCACTCTGATGACAAGAGAGAGTCATTAAATCAAAAGCATGTGCTTGTACATTGTTTCCACCTTCTGAACAAGAAGTTTTGTAACTTAATGTTTTGATGTTTTATGAGTTATGAACTACTTTGCAGACAGAGCAAGTATAATGTCAAAATGAATATACAAACATGCAAAGAAATTGAAAATTACTGATGTCAATGAAAATAAAAACTAATTATCATGCTACCGACATATTGTTTTAACTTCCATTTTGTCCTGGAGGTGTTACCCACATATGTAATTTGAGAAATTCGTGCATCCATATTGGTAGGAATGACCAAATGTACCTTGTTAGTGATGTACTGTCTGTTGTGGTATTCAGTCCAAAGACTGGTTTCATGCAGCTCTCCATGCCACTCTATTCGGTGTGAGCTTCTTCATATCCAAATAACTACTGCAACCTACATTCATCTGAATCTGTTTACTGTATTCATCTTTTTGTCTCCCTCTACGATTTTTACTCCCCCACCTACTTCCCTCTAATACTAAACTGGTGATCCCTTGACGTCTCAGAACATGCCCTAGCAATCGATCCCTTTCTTGGTTGAGTTGTGCCATAGATTTCTTCTCTCTCCAATTCTATTCAGTACCTTCTCATTAGTTATGTGATGTACTCATCCACTGTTCAGCATTCTTCAGTAGCACCACATTTCAAGAGCTTCAATTCTCTTTTTGTCTACACTGTGTATCGTCCATGTTTTACTTACATACGTGGCTACACTCAAAACAAATTTCTCTTCTTCAGAAATATTTCTCTTGCTATTGCTAGTCTATTTTATATCTTCTCTGCTTCATACATCTTCAGTAATTTTGCTGCCCAATTAGCAACACCCATCTATTACTTTAAGTGTCTCATTTTCTAAGCTAATTCCCTTAGCATCACCTGATTTAATTCGACTAAATTCCATTATCCTTGTTTTGCTTTTGTTGGTGTTCACCTTACATCCTCCTTTCAAGACATGCTCTTTCAAATCCTTTGCGGTCTCTGACAGAATTACAATGCTATCGACAAACCTCAAAGTTTTTATTTCTTCTCCCTTAACTTTAAATCCTACTCCAAATTTTTCTTTGGTTTCCTTTACTACTTGTTCAATGTTCAGATTGAATAACATCAGTGAAAGGCTACAATCCTGTCACACTCCCTTCTCAACCACGGCTTCCCTTTCATGCCCATCAACTCCTATAACTGCCATCTGGTTTGTTTACAAGTTGTAAATAGCCTTTTGCTCCCTGCATTTTACCCCTGCCACCTTCAGAATCTCAAAGAGAGTATTCCAGTCAACATTGTCAAAAGCTTTCTCGAAGTCTACAAATGCTATAAACATAGTTTTGCCTCCCTAAACCTATCTCCTAAGACAAGTAATACAGTCAGTGTTGCCTCACTACTGTCTGTGAAATCATATTTGTGTACCATTAATCAAATCTGAGACTATTTAATACAGGCACTATATCTGGGTATTTGAACATCAACAATGTATAACTGTTTTCTGTTCTGTTTCTTAGTACACTATGTTTTGTATGTTAGAGTGGTGACTGTGAGCATCCTTTCACACAGCTGAAGTGACTGCTGCACTCAAAATGCTGCCTTACACCCTCATCTCGTTCCTGGTAACATGGGAGTTCTTAATGACAAAGAAGACTGCCAAAGCTTCTTTTGCGATTTGTGAGCAGTTCTTTTGAGCAAGTGCCAGAGTCTTTGACACATAGGCAATCAGTTGCTCAGTACCATCATCATTCCTAAGTGCCAACACCTCCACAATGTCACAGGGAGAGAAAACAGAAGCCAAAACCAGTGAATGATATGGAGATAAGGGTGCAGTGTTTTGAGTGCAGCAGCCACTTCAGCTGTGTGAAAGCATGCTCACAGTCAGTGACCACCTGAACTGAATGCCCTACTTTCACAACTGGATGCATTATGTGGGCTGCTTGTGGAAGTAACGTAGAAAAATAATTCACCTTTCCCAAAAAATGCCTGTAGCTTCTGTAACTTTTGGGAGCAGGGCTGAGAGTCAATGCCAGAAACATTGCAGTCAGTGGACTTTATCACATCTCTGTTGAGCAAAGCAGCCAAGGTACTTCATATGTTCTTGAAAAAAATGGCATTTGTGTAACCAACACCTGAGCCCTGCCTCACACAACGTAGTAAAGAGGGTACAAAGGTTGCACAGGTGGTCCTGATGTATAGGGCCCATGACAATTAAGCCATCAAGATAGTTAGAAAATGGCAAGCATTTGTGTTTGTATAAAACAAAAGGAGTGTTGATGATCATAATGCATTGCCATTCCTCATCCTGTGGAATCCGCACTAATGTGCTGGCAAGGTCTGTCTTAAAATAATATTCACCTCTGACAACCTTTGTGAGGAGGTCCTCTTGTTTAGGGTATGGGGTATGTTTCCATTTGTGCTTGGGCATTGATTGTCAATTTAAAACCTACGCGTAGGAGGAGAGAGCCATTAGGTTTCTTGACCACCACTAGGGGTGTGGCCAATGCACTGATTTTAACAGCTTCCATTATCATAGCTTCATGGAGGCAATCACATTATGGCCAGCTATTAGGAGACAAGAATAGGACATGCCCAGCAGGAACAGGGCACTGCATCATATGTAATGACATATGAGCCTGGAAATCTATGGCACACCGCAGGCCAGGTTTGGATAAAGGCACAAAAATGGTACAGAAGTCATCGAGCTCCTGGAAGGAAACTGTCTGAGAAGACCTGTTCCCAAAAGTGAGAAGGCATCCAGACTGAAAATAATGCCAGCTGAGTGACTATCAACAGCAAACAGAGTTGTCAGCTGTAAAACCTTTTTGTATGCAGCATTGATTGTGAATTGACCCCTAAGGAGAACTGAACTGTCATCATACGTATTCAACATACAGGAGGGCAGGGCCAAGTCAGGGGAACCAAGAGGAGCATGCTTTTGGAGGTTAATCAAAGAAACAGTGGCTTCTTTGTCCACCTGGAAACAAACATCCTTGTTTGCAAGTGTGAAGTTGATAAACAATTTAGTGGTGGAAGGATCGCCTTGAGAAACAACTGCTTCAAGTTTATGCATCATTTCTTGATGCATGTGGGCAGTGTCATCTGACTGTCACAATAATTAATGATATACAATCTTTCCCAAAACAGATGCAATATGCCCAGCAATCTGGACAGTCCACACACACATACACCGTGAAGCTGTTAGGGCATGACAGGGGACCCTGCTGTTAACATCAAAGGAGTGTGACAGGCTGTTCAGAGGTCACTGACATGTCCGAAATGGACAAATCACAATGCCAGCATCATGGAAAAAACTTATGAGAATTCTACTTTTGAGGCAGCAGCTGGACCTCTATTACTTGAGATATAGCCGCAAGACATTCATCTGCCCCCTGTCCAGTCTCAAAAGAGTGTATGATTTTCAAAATATCATCCAAGGTAGTGTTGTCTACTTTGAGGACTGTTGTGTGTACTTCCAGATCTGTAGCCAACTAGACCGCTACATCACAGTTCAAAGAAACTGTGTGTGAAGTTTTGCAAGCCGGTTTCATGCAAGTGAAATTGGGGTGACTCAATCCTTGCAATCACCCATGGGTGGTAAGACTGTCCAGGTTGCTTTTGATACTGATGGAGCTCGTGGCGCGATATGTCCACAGAGAATTGCAAATAATAATTTGATGCATTGAGCACATATCCTCAAACATGAGTGTAACAGGATTCGAGAGGGGAGCCAATTTCTTCAGCAAGAATAATGTCTCCAAGGAAGCCCAATAAAGGAAGTGTGGTATTTGGAGAGCATCATTTGAATACCAAAAAGCAGTGAACTGCTCTTTTAGCCATTACCAATATGTCCCAATCCTCTTTGGCATTGTTAAATACTGAAAATGCAGGTGGAAGGCTCTCCATCTACAAAGTGCTCACAGCCTGGATGAGCTAGGAACCCTTAACTTGTAAGTGATCTGACAAAAGCTGAATTTCCTGATAAAGCTGTTTAGTTTGTTGCTGACTCTGCTGTGGGATGTACTGTTACAGTTCCATAAGTTCCACAAGCCCCGCATCTGCGGGACACTGCTAACCTTTTACCGCATCACCAATTATAGTGACCAGAATCAAACAAGACTGGGAATATACATCTACATCTACATCCACACTCCGCAAGCCACAGGATGGTGAGTGACGGAGGGTACCTTGAGTATCTCTATCGATTTTCTCCCTTCTATTGCAGTCTCGTATTGTTCGTGGAAAGAAAGATTGTCGGTATGCCTCCGTGTGGGCTCTAATCTCTCTGATTTTATCCTCATGGTCTCTTCGCGAGATATACATAGGAGGTAGCAATATACCGCTTGATTCCTCGGTGAAGGTATCTTCTCGAAACTTCAACAAAATCCTGTACCGAGCTACTGAGCATCTCTCTTGCAGAGCCTTTCACTAGAGTTTATCTATCATCTCCGTAATGCTTTTGCAATTACTAAATGATCCTGTAACAAAGCGCACTGCTCTCCCTTGGATCTTCTCTATTTCTTCTATCAACCCTATCTGGTACAGATCCCACACTGATGAGCAATATTCAAGCAGTGGGCAAACAAGTGTACTGTAACCTACTTCCTTTGTTTTTGGACTGCATTTCCTTAGGATTCTTCCAATGAATCTCAGTTTGGCAGCTGCTTTACCGACGATCAACTTTATATGATCATTCCATCACTCCTAATGCCTACTCCCAGATAATTTATGGAATTAACTGCTTCCAGTTGCTGACCAGCTATACTGTAGCTAAATAATAAAGGATCTTTCTTTCTATGCATTCGCAGTACATTACACTTGTCTACATTGTGATTCAATTGCCATACTCTGCACCATTCGTCAATTCATTGCAGATCCTCCTGCATTTCAGAACAATTTTCCATTGTTACAACCTCTCAATATACTACAGCATCATCTGAAAAAAGCCTCAGTGAACTTCCGATGTTATCCACAACATCATTTATATATACTGTGAATAGCAACAGTCGTACAACACTCCCCTGAGGCACACCTGAAATCACTCTTACTTTGGAAGACTTCTCTCCAGAATGACATGCTGCATTCTGTTATCTACGTCTTCAATCCAATCACACAATTGGTCTGATAGTCCATATGCTCCTACTTTGTTCATTAAACAACTGTGGGGAACTCTATCAAATGCCTTGCGGAAGTCAAGAGACACGGCATCTACCTTGGAACCCGTGTCTATGGCCCTGAGTCTCGTGGACGAATAGTGTGAGCTGGGTTTCACACGATCGTCTTTTTCGAAACCCATGCTGATTCCTACAGAGTAGATACCTAGTCTCCAGAAAAGTTATTATACTCGAACATAATATGTGTTCCAAAAATCTACAACTGATCGACGTTAGAGACATAGGTTTATAGTTCTGCACATCTGTTCGACGTCCCTTTTTGAAAACGGGGATGACTTGTGCCCTTTTCCAATCTTTTGGAACGCTATGCTCTTCTAGAGACCTACGGTACACCACTGCAAGAAGGGGGGCAAGTTCCTTCGCGTACTCTGTGTAAAATCGAACTGGTATCCCATCAGGTCCAGCGGCCTTTCCTCTTTTGAGCGATTTTAATTATTTTTCTATCCTTCTGTCATCTATTTTGATGTCTACTATTTTGTCATCTGTGCGACAATCTAGAGAAGGAACTACAGTGTAGTCTTCCTCTGTGAAACAGCTTTGGAAAAAGACATTTAGTATTTCAGTCTTTAGTCTGTCATCCTCTGTTTCAGTACCATTTTGGTCACAGAGTGTCTGGACATTTTGTTTTGATCCACCTACCGCTTCGACATAACACCAAAATTTCTTAGGATTTTCTACCAAGTCAGTACATGGAAATTTACTTTCGAATTCATTGAACGCCTTTCGCATAGCCCTCCTCACACTACATTTCACTTCGCGTAATTTTTGTTTGTCTGCAAGGCTTTGGCTTTGTTTATGTTTGCTGTGAAGTTCCCTTTGCTTCTGCAGCAGTTTTCTAACTCTGTTGTTGTACCACGCTGGCTCTTTTCATCTCTTACGATCTTGCTTGGCACATACTCATCTAATGCATACTGTACGATGGTTTTGAACTTTGTCCACTGATTCTCAACACTATCTGTACTTGAGATTAAACTTTTGTGTTGAGCCATCAAGTACTCTGAAATCTGCTTTTTGTTACTTTTGCTAAACAGAAAAATCTTCCTACCTTTTTTAATATTTCTATTTACAGCTGAAATCACTGATGCTGTAACCGCTTTATGATCAATAATGACTTGAGAACCTGCAGAAACTAACCAACTGGCTGCAGGGGTCAACAGCAAGCCAACAGAGAGAGTAAACAGATGGACAACAAGAGAAAGACAACTGTTTGGTAAAATTACAAGTCCAATGAGTAACCAAGATAAAAAACCTAAGACACAGCAAATACAGAATCAAAACAACTATGTGTAGTAAGAGCAATACAACAGTGCAGTGGAATCATTACTGACTGACTGACTTAGCAGCAGCACTGCTGGCTTTAAAGGGCAACCATGGGTGCTGATAGGCCAGCAGCATGAGCATGTCTCCATAGCCAGCACTGCAGCAGCAGCAACAGCACTTACAGATTATAGCAGTGCTACCTAGCAGCCATCATTCACGTCTTCTGGGGGGCTTTCAAACTCGCTGTGCCAGGAAGCCAGACATATCACAAATTGGTTTAAAATAAATGGTCTTTTTGTTAGTTACAGTACAATGAGTTTTATTCTGTTGCATATAAACTCTAAATATAACAAAACAGGAGAAGAACTGGGTGACCAGCAGAAAATAAGGTTGAATACTCCAGAATACTTGGGAGTACATACTAACAGTAAACTAAAGTGGTCAGACAACATTCTCAATCTACACAAAAGACTATTCTGCAAATTATTCTTCATCCATTTCTGCTTGTATAAAAATATGGAAACTATTAAATCCTCTTATTGCAGTCATTTTCATGTCTCTATGGCATGAGGAATCGCATTTTGAGAAAATCAGCCATTATATTGAAAAGTGCTGTATGGAAATGAGTCATACAATTCATGAATGTCGTCTGCCCTAGAACCATAAGCTAAATCTCTCTAAAGTACTTGGAATCCTCACATCTACTGCACAATGATGTATTTCATAAGGAAAAAGGCCCTTTTCTAAACCTAATAGTGTGCATCACAGTTGCAGTACTAGAAGAAATGAAGACACCCACTATGAGTATACAAACACGAGTACGGTACAAGAGTGGATCCATTTCAGGGGCTGTAAGATTTTTAATGTTTTCCTTCACAAATTAAGTGGTTAGCAGATGATAAACTATTGTTTAAAAAAATAATTAAGGCAGTTCCCAATGCAAGGGTCTTTCTACAATATAAAAGAGTACCTGTAACAGTCAGATACACACAATCCTTATTTATGTGCGTATTTATTTATTATTGTAAGCACATTTAAAAACTTTGCATTTCTGTAATGGAACCTAAATTGTATACCTCTTAATATGAAACTAATTAGTATTAATATATCTAAAAGCAAAGATGATGTGACTTACCAAACGAAAGTGCTGGCAGGTCGATAGACACACAAATAAACACAAACATACACACAAAATTCATGCTTTTGCAACCAACGACCCCCTTAGGGGGCAAAAAGGACAGGTATACGTTCGCACACACACACATATCCATCCGCACATACACAGAGTGTGTGTGTTTGAGGTTTACGGGCGCTAAACAGCGTGGTCATCAGCGCCCAAACGCATAAAAACAGGAACACATGCAGGGAAGGGACTAAGACGAACAGCGAACAAGGAGAATGGCTAAAAGACACAGACCAGACGCAGGTCCAAATCCTCACATACAGAGGCAAAACAAGAGGAGAAAGAACACACTAAAAAGGAAGGGAAACAAGGAAAAGAGAACAGAAACCGAAGGGAAACAAGGAGGTAATCGTGACTGGCTGACCTCTTACCTAAAACCTGGGTGAGCCAGTCACCCAGCAGCACATTAAAACCCTCTCCCTAAAATCCGAGGCAACAAATTGGACAGGATACAAAACTGTAAGACCTTAACTACAGTCGTTGCATCATCTTGTAAAATAGAGGGCAAATCCGGTGGCAAAGAAACCACCGCCCTCAGGTCAGAGAATAAAAGACAGTCAAGTAAAATGTGGCGGACAGTAATCTGGACGCCACAAGCACTGCAGATTGGGGGGTCCTCCCGCCGGAGTAAAAAACCATGCGTTAAGGGACTGTGCCCGATGCGGAGGCGAGTGAGGAGAACCTCATCCCGCCTGCATGACTGGTAGGACGTACGCCATGGCCGCGTGGTGGCCTTGACCAGAAGCAGCTTATTTTCACTGACTGCCAGCCACTCCTCTTCCCACTGACGCAGAATGCGAAAACGCAGGAGGGAGGTAACAGCATGGAGGGGGATGGCACATGCAACAACGTGAGGGAGGGAACATGCATCTTTGGCAGCCACATCCGCCAGTTCGTTTCCCCTAATACCCACGTGCCCCGGCACCCAGCAGAAGGAAACCTCCTTCCCCTGCCGTTGCAGGTGGAGTAGGGCATCATGGATGTTCTGGACGACCGTATCCGCTGGGTACAAGTGTTGCATGGTCTGAAGGGCACTCAGGGAGTCAGAACAGATGAGGAACTTAAGACTGGGAACACATCTCATCTGCTCCAATGCTCGCAAGATCGCAAACAATTTGGCATCAAAGATGGTAAACGCCGCAGGAAGCCGTAACTTGACGACTCGATCAGGGAAAACAACAGCACAACCAACAGACATACACAGACACAAGCAGACCCTCTTCCATAAAACCCACATCCTTTCGTCTTTCCCTCTCCTTCCCTCTTTCCTGATGAAGCAACCGTTGGTTGCGAAAGCATGAATTTTGTGTGTATGTGTTTGTTTGTGTGTCTATCGACCTGCCAGCACTTTCGTTTGGTAAGTCACATCATCTTTGTTTTTAGATATATTTTCCCACATGGAATGTTTCCCTCTATTATATTCAAATCATTAATTAGTATTAATTACACACCACACAAAGTGACAACACAAACTTGTAAAACTGACTTCATCTATATCCTGTGATATATTCACAACATGGAACATCAGTACATGAGGTAAATAAAATTTATCATGTTTACAATATTAGGTCTGAAGCATGTATCTGCAAATACCAGATAGTTTAACAATAAATGAAAATGAAGTTGGATTATTGAGAAACATGTTGTTGACAATTTGCCAGGGTGTATAAAATACTTTGTGATTTGCATAATTTCCTGTTGACCAACTCTTTCATAAAGGTACTTAAAACTTCCCTATAAGTCAGATTTATGGAATACAATTTATGTGCTGAAATACATTGTAAAGCACTTTATCATGATTTCCAGTGACTAGTGTACACGCAGAAGGCTAATCAGAGGTAATTGTTACTTTAGTGCACGTGGTTGCAGCAATGAAATATATATTGAAGAGGAACTCTTAAATATGACAAAATACACACATCAAAAAATGTTTTGCATCACCTCAGTTCAGGAAACTGTACCGAAAATTGAAATAGAGATGAACATAAACATCACTTCTGCCGTTTTTATTGCTCATGAAAATCACACATTTTATGTTGTACCACTATACAGCAAGACCTTCAGAGGCATTGGTCCAGATTGCATTACACACGGTACCTCTAATACCCAGTAGCACATCCTCTTGCATTGATGCATGCCCGTATTCGTTGTGGCATACTATCCACAAGTTCATCAAGGCACTGTTGGTCCAGATTGTCCCACTCCTCTACAGCGATTTGGTGTAGATCCCTCAGAGTGGTTGGCGGGTCACGTCATCCATAAACAGCGCTTTTCAATTTATCCCGAGAATGTTCGATACGGTTCATGTCTGAAGAACATGCTGGCCACTCTAGTCGAGCGTGTCGTTATCCTGAAGGTAGTCACTCACAAGATGTGCACAATGGGGACGCGAGTTGACATCCATAAAGACAAACGCCTCGCCAATATGCTGCCGATATGGTTGCACTATCGGTCAGAGGATGGCATTCACGTATCATACAGCTATTACGGCACCTTCCATGACCATCAGTGGCGTATGTTGGCTCCACATAATCCCACCCCAAAACAGAAGAGAACCTCCACCTTGCTGCACTTACTGGACTGTGTGTCTAAGGCATTCAGCCTGACCGGGTTGCCTCCAAACATGTTTCCAATGATTGTCTGGTTGAAGGCATATGTGACACCCATCAGTGATGAGAATGTAATGCCAATCCTGAGTGGTCCATTCGGCATGTTGTGGACCCATCTGTACCTTGCTGCATAGTGTCGTGGTTGCAAAGATGGACCTCACCACGGATGTCGGGAGTGAAGTTGCACATCATGTAACCCATACACACAGTTTGAGTTGTAACATGATGTCTTGTAGCTGCATGAAAAGTGTTATTCAACATGGTGGCATTGCTGTCAGGGTTCCTCTGGGACATAATCCATAGGTAGCGGGCATCCACTGCAGTAGTAGCGCTTGGGCAGCCTGAGTGAGGCATGTCATTGACAGTTCCGGCCTCCCTCTACCTCCTCCATGTCTGAACAACATCGCTTTGGTTCACTCCGAGATGCCTGGACACTTCACTTGTTGAGAGCCCTTCCTGGCACAAAGTAACAATGTGGACACGACCGAACTGTGATATTGACTGTCTAGGCATGGTTGAACTACAGACAACACGAGCCGTGTACCTCCTTCCTGGTGGAATGACTGGAACTGATCGGCTGTCGGACCTTCTCCATCTAATAGGTACTGCTCATGCATGGTTTTTTACATCTTTGGGCGGGTTTAGTGACATCTCTGAACAGTCATAGGGGCTGTCTCTGTGATACAATATCCACATCTTCAGGAGTTCTGAGAACTGGGGTGATGCAAAACTTTTTTTGATGTGTGTATTTTTCTGTAATTGATTCTCTATGCATGTAACTCTTTACTACAATTTTCAAACTTTTTTTTACCTGAAATTTTCCTGTATACAAGAGGTTCTGAAGAATGGTCTTAAAGCACAACCATTCACATAATATAGAATAAACTGAACATCAGTTTAAGGTGTTCATGATGTCATTTCTACAACTGTAAAGATGTGTTAATGCTTGAAGCAAATTTCAAAATACAGATAAAAAATAAACATTGCTATATTCTACTGAGGATTATGAAACAGTTTTGTGACTATGGCAAAGATGTATGGTCCACACTTTTTCAAAATACCCAGCATCTATCAAATGTGTAAAAATGTACAATATTTTTTCCTCACAGCATAGTATGTCATTAGTCCAACAACTTTTCTGATGTTCAATTTCATATTGAAACATGTCTAGATATTTTCACATATCAAATTGAATGCACAGTATTACCACAATGGGCATCCAGGAATTGCTTATACACCATGACATTATCACCTTTCAGGTGCCCTGCACATGGTTCCAAATGTACCATTGCTGAATTAAAGGTCTTTTGCTGCCTCAATGGTAACCAACTGTCTGTACATTGCATTAGTCATATTCAGTGGATCCAGTGTAGAGTGGTCTCTATGATGTACAAAAAAAGTAAAAGTTGTACATTTACTTTGAGTGCAGTACAATGACTGATCCAACACTACTAAAGTAGAGCTAATCCTAATTATAAAATAACTTAAAAAATTTACAGTAATAGTTTCTGTGAAGATAATTTTCAATGGTGTAGTAGATACCAAACTAAGTTCTTCATTTCATGCCTAAACCTCCCCACATTATCTACACAATATGTTGTTAAATGCGTATGTACCCGCGTATCTGCCCTGTACATCATCTACATGCATCACAGAACTAATTCTTACTGTAACATACATTACATTAAAGAGTTTCTGTGGAGATACTGTTCAATGAGTAGAAAGAGTTGCTGGACAGAAAGTTCTTTAATGCAACCTTAGCCTCCACCACATTAACTCAAAGACATTCAGTGTGCTCTGGCAGGCTGTTGAATACATGTGTACCCATACAGCTGACTCTTTTCAGTACCGAAGTTAACAGCTTGAAGTATTTGCACAAGTTAATTTTGGTCCTAGTGTTGTACTCATGATTTTCTTTTCTTTTCTTTGTTAAGGAAATATTGATCATGCAAATAGTTGTCAAAATAAAAAGATTTTTGAAGAGGTATCTGTAGGATAATGCAGGAAAAAAAATCTGTAATTCATTAGTGAATGAAAATATGCATGATAAATCATCCTCATCACTAATTATGCATACTGCAAACTTAATTAATTCTTAGGCGGCACATTTTCCAATTAAGGTTGAGTTTTATCTGTAGTCTCAAAAAAATGTACACTTCACATTATTTCATTCTTTGAGAAGACAATTTTTGTACCTTACAGAATTCTACAAGAAATGTTGAACGGTGTGTACTGAGTACGGTCAAATTTCAATGATAATCAATTTGCTTTGAAACATCTGTTCTTAAATATTTTGTCATCTGCCTCTTCAGTTAAGGACTGGTGTTACTTTTTATTTTTACTGCATATTCTGAAACTGCAAGTAGAAGATCGCTTATGTTCATCAAATACAACAGAGAATCTAAAGTAAAACCTTATACCTGATGCCTAACTGTTTCAAATTTTGAGTGCCTATTGTTGAGTAAATGACATGGAACTGATACACTCTGCCTTCTTAACTCAGATGCAATAAAAACCACAAACCTACAGTGTATTGAAGATCTTGGTTTACACTGTCAATACCTTTACCTAGGTCACAAAATATTCTCATCAGATTTTCTTGTCACTTTTAAAATCCTAAAACTGAATGATCAACTAAATAAAAAGAACTAAAAGAATAATATTTGTGTACTTGACTACTGCATAAAACTGTCTTGATCCACAAGTGATTAATTAGCTGCTCCACCAGGAAACTGATTTTCTAACTGCTGTGTACTTAAATGTCTCTCATCCTTACAACAGCTTCCCCATATTAGGTACAGAAGCTTTTCATCAGACTGCCAATGTCAACACATCCACATGAAATTCTATGCCCATACTCGTCACATATCCCTGCCAGATGTCCCATGCCTTTCTTTACTGTCTTTGCTGCAAAATATTCCCTGTGCATCTGTCCATCACTGCACACACCAACACATCACCAATCACTGATAAATATTTTTTAACAAAGACGAAACTAACAGAGGGACAATACACATTATTTAACAGCCAATTTGCAACCAATGTACTGCTTTTACTGTGCCCGCTTGATGATAACAAAGCTTTGAGGTAAGAATGATTAACATCTTGACTGCTATGAGGCCTCCGGCAGCCACAGAAGAGCCTAGAGCCTAATCCCTTGTGCCCACAACAGTGTCTCGTAGCTCACACCATGTCATGGCCTTGTGCTGGAATATCCCTCACTATGCATGCAGCAGTCAACACTTTAAACACTAAGCACTTTGCATAAAGTCACAATGGCAAGGTCTCTGATACCAGCTCCACAATACAAGGTGCTGGTATTCCTCCTCCTGGCATCAGAGCCACATGACTTTTAAGTGGAAATTTTGGCTACATTTATGCTAATTTAATTAACCTCTATCCCATTTTGTTCTTTTGTGTATGTCTCAGCTCGGGGTCATGATGCCTTTCATGCAAAATGTTAACAAGTCCCATTTCCTTCTATTATTTCATTATTTTTGACAGAATAACACCATAGGTCACAAAAGCCAGTGAATCTCATAACTTTTTCATTTATCAGTTGCCTTCCTCTCTTACCTAATGTTCAGTAATTTGAATTCTGTGAGCCACTAGTGGAACGAAAAGCTGTGACAATATGAAGTACTTGATATGGGACTACTGTGTGCCCACAGCATAAAAATTTGAGCTTTTAATTTTTCTAACAAGTAAGATACCTCTATAAACTCTGACAAAATATTTACAGCTATGGCAATTTATTTGATGCAAATTGTGTAGAAAATAGAAAACTATAAAGTCTTGACAAGTTCCACTTTCCTTTTTAAAGTTCATTGAGGTATGGTTTCACATACTTTAAAAAACAAGCAAATTGCCATGAATCACAACACAAATTTGAAACAATATACACCAAGATAGAAAGTATAAACTAAATTGTCAACAAAGGGAAGTTTATAAAGGTAGATTACAGAGAAACTTGAAATTTTAACCATTTTGATTGGCTGTGGTCCAGCAACCGTATGCTATTTAATTACAGGATGTATACACAACCACTTCGCTTGCACACAAAAAAATAATAAAAAAATAAAAATAAAAAAAGAATTGTGCAACTGAAGTGGCTGTATATACATCCTGTGTTTAAAGAGAAATACTCAAAGTAATGAAATAGGCATTTTTAAACAACAATTATCATAGTTCAAACAAAACTGCTCTAGAAGAAAAGAACTGCCAGACACACAAAAATGCCACAAAATCCAAAACAACAATTATCTGGTAACATAATAAAATATAAAACTGATGAATAGGCACAAGGGAATAAGCAAATTGTTAACAATATTATGACTGCTATAAAGGTGGAATATAAATAATGAAGGAAGTAAAGATAACTATGAAGGAAGTAAAGATAACTAACCATATAGTTGACACATTGAGTGATTGATAAGCACACAAACAAAACTAACATCACTAGGTTTCGGATGATCCTCCTGCAGAGCTAATAGAAAATTCACACACTTCAGCCTTCCAACTGCATTACAGTCTGGGGATGACAGCATTATCTCTTTCTAAAATGTGTGTGGGTGGAGGGGGGGGGGGGGGGGGGGGGGAATGTGGGCCCCAGATATTCTATCAGCTCTGAAGGATTTGTCTTGTTCCACAAGCCCTTCCATTATTTGTCATATATGACATTTATATATTCTCCATTGATGCTTCCATTACACTATTACTGTATTGTTCCAGCACATTAAATACATTCCTTTTGATCTTGAAACTGAGCATCAATGCTTACTTTAGCAACTTTTCTACATCCTTACTTTCCTTATTTTTCTCTGTGGCTCATAACAGGGGAAAACTCCTTGTGAGTGATATGGATTATTGTTTACTTCTGCTACGATCACGGCAATTTCAGTTTGAAGTAGTTAAAAAAAAAAAAATTGAAGATATGTAACAAGAACTGTAAGGAATACATCTCAATAATCACCCTGAACGTAAGAGTATGTAAGATCAGTATACCATGACACAGAAGGGACAAATTATTTATTCCTTAACTTTCTTTCAAGTTTTGAAAATAAAAAACAAGAATGTTTTAGTAGTGCTATACAAACAGAATGGAATATGTTAACGTATTCTCTCCTCAACTACCAGTCGTTATTCACAGATGATCTATGAAAAGGAAAGCTATTGTAACTCTGTTATCTATGAAATTGCAACTACAGATGACGATGTAAAACACAAATAACAATATTGAAAATCAGCAACAGTAGTCAACATCACACAGCTATACATAAAGAAAGAATGTCCAGCACAGATCCTCAACAGTTAATAATGGCTATGAAATGTTCACACACATAACAGACGCCCTCTCTTGGTGGCAAACAAATGACAAATAAAAAAGGTGGCACAGGAAACTCACAAAAAGGCAGAATAAAGTAGTGCATGACTTAGGTGAGAATTAACAAACTGCATTAAAAAAAACCTATGAAACAGAACAGAAACAGAACAGTAGACATTAGAAACAAAGTCTGCCTCATTACAGAACCAAGACTTCATCTATGAGAAACGTAAGTGAGAAGAAAGGATTTGTATGGGAGTGAAAGCAGGTAAGGAGATTAAAGAACAGTTGAGAAAAAACAAATAAGTGAAAGTGAACATAATGTTATCAAAAGATGAAAGATAAAATGTAGAGAATGAAGTAAACAGGAATTAAAGAAGAACTAAGAGTAACATTGTGTACAGGGAATGTTCTCCTGGAAACAAAAGTATTCCCTTTGGATAGAGTCGCTCTTATTTAAAGGTAAAATTTCTCAAATTATGAGTATAAAATGCAGTATCTACTTAATATTATATCCTGTTAAACAGTCTTAGTCCATGTGAATAACTCCCTATTATACACAGACATGAATACATGTCACTGTGACATTATACAAGGATATATTTGAGCTTGAATTCAACATAAAGTTACAAGTATACTATTATCCATTTCATATTGATTGATACGAGCTCCTCTTCTGGTTACACTGCATTATTAACATTGGTGTGTCGCACCTTGCCAGCTTCATGGAAAAATCTATTTTCGTTTCATATCTGTATATTATATTTTGATGAAAAGTATATTATGTACTCAGAAATATTTATTAGAAAGCATACTTTTTTGAGCCTTTCTGGATAGTGTCAACTTCGAAGAGTCACAGTACCTTTTTTTTTTAATAGTCTCCTTCTCACAGTTTAAATATACAACCCTTTTCGATTCATTTGGACACATTGTTTTCTGATTAGTTGTTTCAACACAGTAATATTAAATGGACAATGCTGTGACTGAGCTTACTTTCAAAACCACTGCAGCTGAGAAAAAACAAGTGTAGAACTTGAACTTTTGTTGTTTATATCACATACCATCACTAACAAATAAACCTCATTTTGTCAATTATGGATTTGTAAAGCAGTCGATTTAGTAGCTGCAACCTATGCAAGGTTATGATCAAGTGTAATTGTCATACCAACACACTGCCACTGTTGTATGATGCATAATATGTAGCTATTACACCAAAAAAGAGTAGCATTTTTTTCCATGTTTGAATACAGCATTGCCGCATTCAGTGTCTGCAGGGTACACAGACAAAACTGTAAAATGGGAAATTCAGTATGTACACTCAAGGTACAAACAGCTCTCAATAAATGAAAGATTAAATTTATTATGCACCTTTGATAGTAAATGAAAATGTGAACTGTGATTTACAATGATTAGCTGGATAAAATTTTATGGGATACAATGATCAACCTCAAAATGAACTAAAGAATAAAATAAAAAAAAAAAAAAAAAAAATAAAATAAACAAACCATACTTTATTGCTTTTGTTGGTATTTATTGCCTCACTGCTGTCATAATTGTCTGCTTGAATCACCTATGGTTTTGTTGCAACGTCAAGACACTTAGCAGTTTGTGCATACCTGTTTTCGAACTGTGCTCTTGACTCACAGTATATCTCCATCACACTCTGGGGAAAATTTGCATAGTGGAGTGACGCAGCTATAGATTACAATTTATCTTAAAAACCCTGTTGTGATTCACTTTCCTGTTCTCGATAAAGTTCCAAATAAGTTCAATGGCACTGAATTTGTAGTGCACTATAGTACTTTTATTATTCCTATGACCAGAGCTGTTGTGTGTACTTTCCAGTAGACCTGTTTTGGGAAAGTCCTCATAATACAGTGTGTTACATTGAACGTCTGTTACTGTTTTCTAGTCATTCAATAACAGAATCCTCTCCCCATTTCATTGACTGATTTCATCATCATGGATTTATCACTGTGTGATCTTTAAAAGTAATCCACAACACTTGTTTTCCAATAAAACATATGCCAAAATTTTCAACAAATTCACCTTCATTTCTGCGGTATTAAAGCTAGTTGATAACACACGGGCACAACCGTTCTGTGTACAGAGGTTGGCATTTGAGGTTTCTCTGCTGTCCGACAGTGGCAGTGACAGTGACTCACGCCATCCATCGATAGCCGCAAGTGTGCCATCCATCCCCTCAGCTGAGGCACCGAGAATCACACAGATCAGAGACCACACAACTGCAGCTCTAGCCAGTTCTGAGTTCCTGCCCAATTGTTGAGCAGCTCCAGTTAGCTATCAACCTCTTTTAAAGACGCTATCTATTATGTTCAGCTGATCTTCCAAGCCCTATTCCATCTCTGACAGAACTACAATGTTATCAGTAAACATCTCAACGTATTTGTATTTCTTCCACCAGAATTGTAATTCTCTTCCCAAATACATCCTTGCCTCCCCTAACTGCTAGCTCAATAAAGAGATTGAATAACATTGGGGATAGGCTGAAATCCTGCCCCACTCCCTTCTCAACCACCACTTCCCTTTCACATCCTTCGACTCTTACAACTGCAATCTGGTTTCTGACAAATTGTAGATACCTTTCACTCCCTGTATCTTATCTCCGCTACCTTCAGAATTTCAAGGAGTGTTGACCAGTCAACACTGTTAAAGGCTTTATCTAAATCTACGAATGCTATAAACACGGGTTTCTCTCTAAGTGACTTTGACAAAGGACAGATTATTATTACACAGATTGTGTGAACAAATATCTCAAAAATGGTAAAGCTAGTCAAACATTCACTTACTACTGTTATGAGCATATACAGAAAGAGGTAGGAGGACAGTGAAACTACTGTTAGGCATTAAACAGTTGGATGTCCATGGCTCTTCACAGAATATGAGGATCGGAGGCTTGTCTGCTCTGTAAAGTAGTATAGATTGTGATCTGTGGAATCTCCAACAAAAGAGCACAATGCTGCTGTACACACAAGTGTTTCAGAGTACACTGTTCATCATATATTGTTGAATACAGAGCTCTCCAGCAGACCACCCCCACATGTCCACGTGCTGGCTCAGTGACATCAATGGTGTCATCAAGATGAAAGGTGGCTCAAAACATGCAGTGCACCACGTACACATGCTGGTGGGAGCAGTATTATGCTATGGGAGAGATTCTCCTGTGCTTGCATGGGACCTGTGGTAGTAATCGAAGACATGCTGACAGCTGCGAACCACCTGCATCATTTCATCCTTGGATGTCTTCCTCAATGGTGATACCTTTCAGCAGTATAATTGTCCATATCTCTAGGCCACTGTGCCACAGTGGTTTGAGGAGCATCATAGTGTACCCACATTGATGTCTCAATGATCAAATTTGCCTGATGTAAATCGTATGGAAGCCACCTGGGTTGCTACTGGGCGCCATCACCACGTATGCAAATCAGCGGCCCATTATTATTATGAATTATATGACCTATGCGTAGACATCTAACGCCACAAAACTGCACAAACTTACCAACAAAATGCTGGATCCTTGATTAGCGCAATTGGTGGCGTATTTGGTTCCAAAGATGGACAAACAAGCTATTAAGAAGGTGGTCATAATGTGGTGGCTCATCAGTGTAGAGGTAATGGAAATGTATTCACGAAAGATCCAGTGTCATTCTGAAAAAAGTCTAGAGCACTGATAGGACCATTTCTGTAGACATTCAGATAATGTTACCTCTTCTAGTAGATCCAGTGTAAACCTAAAAGGTGACATGCTGCAATCAATTTAGATCAATTTCTGCCAGCAAATTTCCTACTTTATTCTTAGCATTGCCCCTCAAGGGTTAATCACACATCTATTTACTGACTGGCCCGTAGACCCTATCATAGAGGAGAGCTTTCTGTGATGTGAAATACATTTAAACATTCATTAACAAAAGAGAAGCAACTGTTCAGCACTATATCTGTACACTGTATCAATAATAAATTATTGCTACATCACTATATAATACCTGTATGTACACAGATTGTATTTCAGAGTATAAAATGAAAAGGAATGATACTTGGTTTGAAAAAGCTGCCTCTTGCTCAGTTGCATTAAACATTGTTGCAGTTTATGTCCTATTGTGAGCTTCAGATTTATTGAACTGTACTGAATTACTTCAAATAGTATCAATAGTCTACATTTATAATAATAAAGGTTTGTTCACAACTAACACTACTACTTACCATATAGTTATACAGAATCTACAATTGTTAAGTCTAGGTAATCAGATAGTAGTGGTTTCTATTTTCTTCAGAATTTCAAGAGAGTGCTTGTTTAATGTCTAACTGGAATTAGCTAAGAACTTTACACAAGAAAAAAAACTGTGTTAGGAATAAGAGTGAAGTGTTTAATAGTTCAATAAGCCAAAATGTGATCATCTTTTCAGTTTTTGTATCCACCAACACTATTTTTCGTAGTTCATATATTGCTCTCAGAACCTCTTTTTCTCACCATGCAGTCACTTTATCAGCGATGAGGTCATTGGATGTGAAGGACAAGTTCAGATAGAGCAAGGATGGAAATCAACCCCAGGCATTTGATTTTCAAAGGTAATGTCCTGACACGTTAATCAGTTTGGAGAAACCACAGAAAACCTAAATCTGGATGGCCAGACATGACTTTAATCTCAGATTCTCTTGAATGCAAGTCAAGAGTGTTAACCGCTGCACCACTTTGGTCAGGGTCCCTTTACACACACCTCGGCTGCCGCTGATTTCACTATGAGAAAAGTAATCTTTTGATTCATTAATTGTTCCCTTGCTGACCATTTGCATGATTTCTTCAGTTGGTTTTCTTTCTTTCTTTTTTTTTGACAGGAATTATGTTCGTTGCCCCACCCCAGAGCAGGAGGAGGAGGAGGAGGAGATGATGATGATATAGTAGTAGTAGTAGTAGTAGTAGTAGTTTGTGCTTGAAGCTGATTTTATTGCGTATTAGATTCTTTACATCGCTGGGCAAATGGTCAAGTTTTTTATGGCTGAATACTTCAAGCCATTCTATGCTACACTAATGCCGAGTGATAGTTAGTGTAAATCATTTCTCCTTTTAGTACTATGTTTAATAATATTACTGTTGTTTTCAAACTGTGATTAACTGTTGACAACATACTTCATAAAGCAGTAAATATACTGTGAGGCTGCTGTCAGTAAGCTGAACTGTTAAAAGTGTTATCTACAACAAGTTCTAGAGCACATATAACAAATTTTTTAACAAATTATCATTTTTAAACACCTATGCACAACAAATACGCAAGCTAAACTGTTTAAAATGCTTTCTACAAGGAGTTCTAGAGCATAAATAAGAAATCACCATTTTTACACACTTCTGCACAACACATACATTTTTCTTCAGTGATGCATTACCCCAGATTACGATGCCATAGAATAAAAATAGTAAAAGTCAGTCAACTTTTTGGCACTTTCATTGACAAAATCTGATATTATCTGTAACACCAAGTCGCAGAGGTCAGATGTTTACGACGATCTGTAACATGTGAATTCAAGCTCTGGTTCATTTAAATATAAATACCTATGAATTAAGAATAATCTGCTTTGTTTATTAAACAATGGAAACTCCAGTTTGGAATATCAACAATCTAGGAAAAGAGATTGCTACTTACTGTAAAAATGACATGTTAAATTGCAGACAGGCGCAATTAAAAGACACTTACATATAGCCTGTGGCATAAAGGTTTTGTGTAAGTGTCTTTTAATTGTGCTTGTCTGCAACTTAACGTGTCATCTTTAGGGTAAATAGCAATCTACTGTTCCATTTACTTATTTATCCTTCAGAGACGTGGACCAATTCAAGGCAAATTTTACTAATATTGCATGTTGTGTTAAAAATTAGCTGCTATTCTCTATTTGTGCCTATGTCACCTATAAATTAAAATAATAAAACCAGGAGAGTTCTCACTATCAAAAAAAGATCCTGTAATCTCATTTTGTGGAATAAGCAGCAGTTTACAGTGAGGTGATGCAATGATTAACACTCTGCAGTAACATCTGATCTGGGGGAGGTGCATTCTTACACCTATCTATACTTAGGTTACAGTTTTTTTTTTTGTTTTTTTTTTATCATTGCCAAATCCAGGATGATTTCTTTGAAATCAGACACAGTCAGTTTCACTCCCCATCTTTAACTCAATCAAATAAACCCATAAGTATCACACATGTGCTTTTACTTTTTCATCTTCATTCTCCTTCCTTCTTTCTTTCTCTTTGTAATATTCTCCATCTCCTTTTCTCAGTTCTTGATTCCACTATTCGTATCTGTTCTTCTTAATCCATCTTTACTTCTTACTCTGTCCTTATGGGGTGAAGCTGACACAATGTCTACCAGTGTACAATTTTTGGCCTATTCTCAGTCTAAAGCCGCTCCCCTTCATCCTTGCCATCCCTTCTCCTCTACTTCAACCTTCCCTACAGTGAATGGAAAATGTGCAGGTGCCTCCTTATAGGAGAAGGATAAAAGAACGGACACACAAAATTACAGATGAATATATCTAAATTCGGTTTGCTGCAGAATCCTTTAACATATTCTCAGCTTGAAAATAATAAACTTTCTTGAAACTGAGAAGATTATGTTCACAACTCAGCATGGTTTTAGAAAGCATCACTCATGCGAAACTCAGCTTGCTCTTTTCTCACATGATATGCTGCGAACTATGGATGAAGAGCAACAGGCTGATTTGTAGATTTCTGGAAAGCATTTGACTCGAGTGTCCCAAAGATGATGTGACTTACCATAAGAAAGCGCTGGCAGGTCGATAGAAAAACAAACAAACACATACATACACACAAAATTCAAGCTTTCGCAACAAACTGTTGCCTGATCAGGAAAGAGGGAAGGAGAGGGAAAGATGAAAGGATGTGGGTTTTAAGGGAGAGGGTAAGGAGTCATTCCAATCCCGGGAGCAGAAAGACTTACCTTAGGGGGGGAAAAAGGACAGGTATACACTCGCACACACACACACACATATCCATCCGCACATACACAGACACAAGCAGACGTGTGTGTGTCTACTGCTGACAAAGGCCTTAATGGCCGAAAGCTATAATTGTGTGAATCTTTTTGTTGTGCCTATCACGACTCAGGATCTCTGCTAAATGGTGAGTAGCAACTTTCCTTCTCTAATATTGTTACAAATGTATAATAGGGAAATTCAAATTGTGAAATTTTGGATCACAAGAAAATACAGCATAACAATTTCTCTCTGTTTATACTCACGATGTTCAACACAACAATTCCTCAATTTTTTTCTTTGGTTGGGTCTTGGGTAGTCTCACTGCCAATGAATAGGTCTAACATGGTTTCAGAGATATGTATAGATGGATGAGAAACAATTAAGGCAAAACTGATATTATACCCCAAGACATTAATGTGTGGTAGAAACTCATAGCTCATCAGCCTCAGTCGTATACTCACAACAAGTTTGATGTTCTAGTAACATGACACCAATCTGGTAGCTTTATAGTAAATGGCAACCAAGATCTACACAAATTGATTCATAAAGAGACCTGGTCAGTATTGTGTCGAAAGGTGATGAAAGCATCACATTGATAAAGCTCTCCCCAGCAGCCAACAAGATTAGCCTTCTCTGATATTTGCAATTCAAATTATTTCCAACATATAGTACAGCAATATTAATATATAAATGAGACCATTCACTGAATAGCAGAAGAATTTAGTTGTTAATAGGCACACACCAAAGAGAAAGAAAAGTTGTTAGCTTTTGGAATAAATCCTTTGTCAAGCTAGAGTATGTATGCACATGTGCCAACACTCTTTCCTTACTTGAAGAAGGAACATACAGTTCTGAAAGCTAGGTGTCTTATTACCTATTTTGTATTGGATGCAGTGTCCATACCACCTAATGAAATTGAGTACCAATCAGCCCTGCTGTTCAGTCTGGGGTTGGTTGTTGATTGGTGGGAGGGGACCAAACAGCGAGGTCATCGGTCCCATGACCCAGGGTGGCAGAAATCAAGGGAGAAACAACACAAACAGCACAGTCCAGTCAAGGGGAAGTGATAATGGGCAAACAATGAAGGAAAAGGCACATCAAGGCAGCAGGAAGACAAAAGAACAGGAGAGAAGTGGGTGGAAACGGGGAGAGCAGGGGTGCCCCAGAAATGCTACGCGCAGTGGAACACCAGCACCACCACCAACCCATTCCAAAACCCTCACCACACCATTATCACGATACAATGGGGACAACACCAGGGGTACAAGACACTAGGAAAGAGGAAATGAAACTGCACAACAGACCAGACAAAATGTAAGGAAACAGGCAGGGGGAACTTGGCCAGTGTGGAGGCAAGGTCAAGGCTTCCATCACCAACGTCTA
The DNA here is from genome assembly GCF_021461395.2 of Schistocerca americana. Lineage (NCBI taxonomy): Eukaryota > Metazoa > Arthropoda > Insecta > Orthoptera > Acrididae > Schistocerca > Schistocerca americana. The sequence continues at coordinate 922,464,391 of NC_060121.1, read as the reverse complement.
TGCTACCTGAAAGACTCACACTCCAGAGGAAAATTCAAGGTCTTACACCTGAGAGGACAAACTACTTTCGCAAAGAAAACTGAGGAAGGACATAACCAAGCAAGGATCGTCCATTAACACCCAAGACAAGGAAGGTGGAAGGGCATATTTAGTGTGATGGAACAAAAGTCAGGAGCAGTCCAGCAAAATATGGATCACCGTGAGATGAGTCCTGCAACTACAAATGGGAGGGTGGCTCATTGTGTAGTAAAAACTATGCGTAAACCTACTACAGCCAATACAAAGATGGCAGAGAATGGTAGATTCCCACCAGGAGAGGCAGAGGGAAGAATGTCACATAGTGGGAGACTCTGTGATTGCGTCAAGTTTATTACACTTGGGAGGGGGGTAGCCACCCAAGAATCAGCCCACAATTGAGCAAAAAGGGATTTGATGTAAAGCCAGAAATCTGGCCCTGGAAGTTCACAAAGAATGAGGGGTAGCTGGCCACCCCCTCAGCCAGATGATCAGCAAGATCATTACCTGGGATACCTATGTGGACAGGAAATCAATCAAACAAGCAGCATCATCAAGATCAATGAGAAGTTCATGCATGCTAGAGACCAAGGGGTGACAGGAAAAACTACGAGCGATAGCCTAATGGCCACTAATACAACAAAACTCAGATCAATGAGCACTCTTTAATGAAGCTGAGGTTCTGACAGATGGCCATCAACTCAGCAGTAACACCCCATATGTGGCAGGAAAGAGATGGTGCTCCATACCAACAGAAGACATGATGGCATATTCCACATGAGTGGTGCATTTAGAGCCATAGGTGTAAAAAAACAATGGCATCCTGAAACTCCTACAACAGCGTTCGGAATAAACAATGGAATGCCACTGGAGTGATGGAGGCTTCTGGGCCCCAGAAGAGATCCATCTGAATCCTGACCTGTGGAAACAACCAAATGGGGGGGGGGGGGAGGGGGGGGGGAAGGAGTGACTGGGAAAGAACATGGGGAAGAGGAAGACAAGGAGGGGAGATGGAAGTTATGACAGATTGAAGTGAGGCGGAGCCCAACCGGTAAACCCACTGGAGGCTGGGCAGCAGGAGGGTGACAGCCCAATGCAATGAAAAGAACAGAGTAGGAGGGGTGAGCAGAGGAAGAACGGATAGTGATGGCAGAGGAAGCCAAGAGCTGGGACTACTGAATTGAAAGGGGGGGGGGGGGGGGAGGTGGGGACAACAGCGTCAACCAGAAGGCTATCAACAAGGCTAGTGCAAAAGGAACTGGTGACTAAACGGATACCACAATGGCGGACTGAATCCCAGAGGAGTAGTGTGGAAGGAGGAGCTGATCCATAAACTTGAGAACCACAGTCCAGAGGAGAAAGAATTAATGTCCAGTAAAGATGGAGAAGAGGTGAATGACCTGTGCCGCAAGAAGTGTGGGCTAGGAAGCAAAGCATATTGAGTTTATGAAAACAGCAAATCTTCAGGTGACAGATCCGGGGTAATCAAGTAAGTTGTTGTCAAAAAGAAGATTCAAGAAATGGAACTGGGAGACCACGGTCAAGTACTGGGCATCAGGAGAGCTCGAGATAAGGATGGACCATAATAAGGTGACAGAGATGCACACACTCAACGTAAGGGAAGAGAATTGAAAACCATGCAACAGTGTTCACATGGAAGTGCGCTGGATGGCTGATATTCCGCAAAGGCCACTGAGTGGGAGCTAGCCCAAATACAGAAATCATCCACATACCGAGAAGGAGCAACCAACAGTCCAGCAGAAGCCACAAACCCACTAATAGCAAAGAGAAAAAGGAGGACACTTATTGAGGAGTCCTGTGAAGTGCCCCTGGACTGTGAACAACCGGTGGGACAGGACCAGGCAAATAAAAATCGGGAGGGTGCCCCTGAAGACGTCACTCATAGAGCAGTCGAGGAGGATGTGATGGCATCAAGCTGCATCGTAGGCTTACAAAGATCAAAGAAATCTGCAACAATATGGTGGCACTGAGAAAAGGCCTGCTGAGATGGGATTTATAACTGAAGCAAATGATCGCTTGGAGACCGTCCCCCCCCCCCCCCCCCAAAAAGCCGCACTGCTAAGGAGATTAAAGGTCCCGAGATTCAGGGATCCAATTGAGCCAATGAGCTACCATCCAGTCTAGTAACCTGCAGGGCCTCTTCGGGGGACACCAACTTGACAAAGCATTGCCTGAGCGGGTGGAGAGGCTTGCCTATCTGTGTGAAGCTGAGGGCTATGACGAAGGTAGAGGACCTACTGCCAGAAAGGCCTCAGCCAATGGATCAGACAAAGAGTGTCCCACAACACCCCATCTTCCCTCTTCACTCCTAGTACCACCCAACTCCCTTTCCCAACCCAAGGTGTGATGGGTTCCATGTCGAGGGGTGTGTGGCACATGGGAAGATGTGTCACAAATGGAGCCTCAGGGATACCGGGTGACCTCCCTGTGTAAGTAGCCTTACACTGCGCAGGTTATTTGTGGTGCCGACCGTGTAGATCCTCAAATCTCGTGGGACCAATATGGGCACAATTAAATAAAATATAGAAAAACAAACTCAGTGGCAAACTGAGGCCTCAGACACACAAACATCAGGGTCAGGACCGATGGAAGGCATTCCCACAACTGAATCAGGGTCCAGACCTGAGCCAGAAGTGGAAACTGTAACCGAGAAGTTGGACCAGGTCAAGATTAAAGCCTTGTCTGGGGCCCAGAGGAGGAAACTACTCAGGGAACAGAGGGAAAAGGAAGGGAAAGAATGGCTCCCTAAAAGACAAGTGGAGGGAATTAAAGGGCCTTCAACTTAAGACCTCCAAGAAAAAACTATCTCAGGTTGAAGGGGATACGCAGACCCGCAAAATGTTGAAGACGGGCAGCAAATGGATAAGGGAGGAATCCAAAACTCCCTCCTCCCTGGATAAGCGAGACCAGAAAAAACCCATGCAAGAAATAGGGAAACAGATCTATAGTACTGCAGTCTTGGTTTTTAAGATGGCAGTTATCCAGGAAGGCTATCCATAGGTGGCCATCACCTCACAACAGGAAGAATCTATATAGATGGCCTTCTTTGAAAAGATTGGGTAACCTTGCTTCTCCCATGCGTGTAACATGACCCCACCATCTAAGCCTGTTCGCACTGACTGCTACATCTATAGAGTTCATTCCCAGTTTTTCTTTGATTTCCTCATTGTGGACACCCTCCTGCCATTGTTCCCATCTACTAGTATCTGCAGTCATCCTAGCTACTTTCATATCCATATCCTCAACCTTATTGATAAGGTAACCTGAATCCACCCAGCTTTCACTCCCATACAACAAAGTTGGTCGAAGGATTGAACGGAGCACAGATAACTTAGTCTTGGTACTGACTTCCTTCTTGCAGAAAAGAGTAGATCGTAGCTGACCACTCACTGCATTAGCTTTGCTACACCTCGCTTCAAGTTCTTTCACTATGTTGCCATCCTGTGAGAATATGCATCCTCAGTACTTGAAACCATCCACTTGTTCTAACTTTGTTCCTCCTATTTGGCACTCAATCCATTTATATCTCTTTCCCACTGACATTACTTTTTTTTTTGGAGATGCTAATCTTCATACCATAGTCCTTACATTTCTGATCTAGCTCTGAAATATTACTTTGCAAACTTTCAATCGAATCTGCCATCACAACTAAGTAATCCGCTTACGCGAGACTGCATATTTTGTGTTCACATATCTTAATCTCAAGCCAGCCAGTCTATTGTTTTCAACATATGATCCATAAATAATGCGAACAACAGTGGAGACAGGTTGCAGCCTCGTCTTACTCCTGAAACTACTCTGAACCATGAACTCAATTTACCATCAACTCTAACTGCTGCCTGACTATCTATGTAAAGACCTTTAATTGCTTGCAAAAGTTTGCCTCCAATTCCATAATCTCGTAGAACAGACAATAACTTCCTCCTAGGAACCTGGTCATATGCCTTTTCTAGATCTATAAAACATAGATACAATTCCCTGTTCCACTCGTAACACTTCCCCATTATTTGCTGTAAGCTAAAGATCTGGTCCTGACAACCTATAAGAGGCCTAAACCCACACTGATTTTCCTCCAATTTGTCTTCGACTAATACTTGCACTTTCCTTTCAACAATACCTGAGAAGATTTTACCCACAACGCTGATTAAAGAGATACCTCTGTAGTTGTTACAATCATTTCTGTTTCCATGTTTAAAGATTGGTGTGATTACTGCTTTTGTCCAATCTGCTGGAACCTGTCCTGACTCCCACGCCATTTCAATTATCCTGTGTAGCCATTTAAGACCTGACATTCCACTGTATTTGATGAGTTCCGACTTAATTTCATCCACCCCAGCTGCTTTATTGCACTGCAATCTATTGACCATTTTCTCCACTTCCTCAAATATGGTCCTACTTCCATCATCATTCCTATCCCATGCTACCTCGAAATCTGAAACATTACTGATCTCATTTCACCTACATTGAGCAACTCTTCAAAATATTCCCACCATCTGCCCAAGGAATCCACAGGATTCACCAGCAGTTTTCCTGACCTGTCCAAAATACTTGTCATTTCCTTCTTACCTCCCTTTCGAAGACTGCTAATTACACTCAAGAATGGTTTTCCAGCAGCTTGACCCAAAGTCTCCAACCTGTTTCCAAAGTCTTCCCAAGATTTCTTCTTGGATGCTGCAATTATCTGTTTGGCTTTGTTTCTTTCTTCAACATAGTTTTCTCTGTCTACCTGAGTTCTAGTATGTAGGCATTTTTGTAACGCCTTCTTTTTCCTTTCACAGACTGCCTTGACTGTGTCATTCCACCAAGCTGTTTGCTTCATCCTACCTTTACACACTACTGTTCCAAGACATTCTTTAGCCACTGATTTAAGCTAGAAATTAAAAAAACTCCAAAACATGCATCTATATAACAAATGGAATTTCTTTCATGCCAATGATGGATTTCTGCTCCAGGGACCTAGTGACCATTAAGACACAGCAGTGAGAGGAAGGTATCATGAGGGAAATTATTTCAGCCTCAGCATACCTTCCTTACGAAGACAGCGCTCCTCCTCCTTTGGAGGTGAGGAGACTGGTAGAGGTTTGCCATCAGCAAGGTGACCAACTGCTGGTGGGATGCAAGGCCAATGCCCACAACCTAGTGTGGGGTAGCAAGAACACCAACAGTAGAGGTGAGTGCCTTCTTAAATTTCTTTTAGCTAACAACTTGGAGGTCCTGAATAGGACCAATGAACCTACATTCAGAAATAGCAGAAGGGAAGAAGTAATTGACATAGCTTTTGGTTGCATGATGAGCAGCTGAGTCAAACAACGGCATGTGGTGTTAGAGCCATCCTCGTCGGACCACATGTACATTAAATTCAAGGTTGAAATGGGAATCAGACCATGACCTATAGGAATCCCATGAAAACAGACTGGGAGACATGGAGGAGCGACCTTGATTTAGGCTTATCAGAAATTAAAACCTCGATAAGGAATCCAGTAGAGTTTGAGGACGTAGTAGAGGCTGTTACCTCTGCCATAGTGACCTCATATCAGGACAACTGTACGATCACCAAGAAGTGCACAGATAGGTGTGTGCCTTGGTGGAATAACAACTTGAAAATTCAAAGAAAACAGGTATGAATACTGTTTAAAATTGAGAGACATAAAGGACAATGGGCTACATATCGTGAGGCCCTTGTCAACTACAACATTGCAACCAGACAAGCAAAGAAGACATCGTGGACAGCATTTTTGTAGGAAGTGGAGAGCATGGCTGCTCAAGCCAGACTTCACAGAATCCTCATTTGAGTACCAATCATTCCATGAGGTGCGATGAGGAAAGATTATGGGGAATATACAAAGACAGCACATGAAACGCTGGAACTGCTCCTCAAAACTCACTTTCCTCAATATACTCAGCCGGACAACTCAGATCAGAATGTGATTCCAGAGAGACAATGGTTCTCAGGCACGCAAAAAGAGAACTGGGAATCGGCCAAGGAGTGTGTGGACTTTAATAAAAGCCAATGGGCAGTGGGAACATTCCAACTGTTTAAGTCACCTGGCCCAGATGGAATTCTTCCAGCTCTCCTGCAACAGGGAGGAGAGAATCTCATAAAAGTCCTATGCAGGTTATTCAGGGTCAACCTAGCAGTAGGAATCATTTCCAATGTTTGGAGGGCAGTGATAGTTGTCTTCATTCCAAAGCCGGGGAGAATTGATCATAGCAAGGCCAAGGATATGAGATCAATCAGTCTGTCCTCCCTCATTCTCAAAACATTGGAAAAACTGTTTAATGTATATGTTGCAGAGACGAGGCTAATTAGGGCCCCTTTATATTCAAACCAAAACACACATCAACCAGGTAAATCATGTGAGACAGCTCTCCACCAACTTGTTGGGAGGCTGGAGAAAGCACTTCACTTCTGAGAAATAGCCCTCTGCATCTTCCTGGATATCGAGGGGGCCTTCAGTAACACGACCTTCGATTCCATGGTAAGGGCAGCAGCAGAGGTGCATTGCCTAGGGACCACTATAGGCAGGTGGCCCAGGGCCATGCTTAGTGGAAGAAAGGTACAGGCTACCATGATGAATGAAAAGATGGTAATAGAGGCTGTCCACAAGTAGTCGTTCTGTCCCCTTTATTGTGGAATCTAACGGTGAACGAACTCATTGAGGAACTAAATCCCAGACAATGTTTTTGCCAAGGATACGCAGATGACCTTGTCATAGTAATATTTGGCGAATTTACTGACACAGTTAGAAATATGGCACAAGAAGGATTGGACATTGTGCAAAATTAGTGCATTAAACAGGATCTGAGGGTTAATCCTAAGAAGACTGTTGTGGTGCAATTTACGAAGAGGCATATACAACACTCAAGTTGGAATCCAAAGCTCTTCGATGAAACTCTACCTGTGAAGGGGATAGTGAAATATCTAGGGGTAACCTTAGATGAGAAACTAACATGGACCCCTCACATTACGAGAATCTGCTCCAAGGCAAAAAGTACTCTAGTGAGTACCAGAAGGGTTTGTGGTAAAAACTGGGGCCTAAGCCCCAGAGGTATGCACTGGATATACACCACAATGGTTTGACCTAGGATTTCGTACAAGGCCATAGTGTGGTGGAAGAAGGTAGAAAAGCAGGATGCAGCTAAGTAGCTTGCTAAGGTGCAGACACTGGCCTGCTTATCCATAACAGGCGGAATTAGCAGCACACCAACTGCTGGGATGGAAGCCATGCTAGACATGCCTCCACTACACCTCTTGATCAAGATGGAGGCAGCAGCTGGGGCATACACACTTAAAACTGTCAAAAACTGGATCTCATCGGGATATCCAGAATCACATGCTAACATATTGAGTGAGGTAAACATAGGAATGGCTGGGAAAATGCCTGCAAACTATATAACAACTCCCAACTGCTTCAACAAGCCTTGCAATATAATAATTGGAAGCAGGGAGCAGTGGGAAAAAACAGTTCGACACCGTACAGGGGACACTGTTTGGTTCACTGATTGGTTGAAATCAGGCCAAGACGTTGGGGCAGGGTTGTATGGGATTCAGCCAAGACTGGAGGGCATAAGCTCTCTAGGAAAACTGGCCTCTGTATTCCAAGCTGAAATTACTGCAATCAGGGCATGTGAGGAGGAGAATATGCGTAGGTGCTACAATGACCACAGCATCTACATCTATTCAGACAGCCGGGCAGCCCTGAAATCACTGGCAGCTCCTGCAACAAGGTCTAAGATTGTTGCAGAATGCCACAGGGCTCTGGTGGAGCTAGGGGGAAACAATAGGGTAAACCTAGTGTGGGTCCCTGGCCACTCAGGGATCTGTGGCAATGAACAAGCTGACAGGTTGGCAAGGATGGGTGCAACAACTCCATTTATTGGACCGGAGCCTGTCCTGACAATCACCAAGGCTATGATCAAACTAGAACTATGGAACTGGATCAGGAAACAACGTGTAGAATATTGGACCAAGGTCCATAAACAAAAACATGGTAAGGTAATGATGCCCAAGTCATGTTTTAAAAGAAGTTCTGTAATCCTGGGATTAAACAGAAAAGAGATCTAACTCATGACTGGACTGATGACTGGCCATGGGAATTTCAAAAAGCACCTACACAATATGGGTATAACAGAAGAAGACCCTAAATGTAGGATCTGTGATGAGGGTGAAGAAACTGCATCACACCTAATCTTCGAATGCAAGGCACTGGAGAGCAAAAGATACAGAATCTTTGGGAAAACTAGACCTGAAGAAAATGTGTCTAACAAAAAACTGGTGAAGGGATTCCTTGCACTATTTAAGGGCATTGGATAGCTTTACTAGATATACAAGGTGCAATACCGCACAATAAACTCAGTTTCGGTGCAGGCAGTGGCAGGTTAGACCTAAGCTGTTTTAGCTTCCCTGTCCAAATCAAATCAACCCACTGGGGCCATTGGTCAGGCTGATTGGCCGGTAACTATCAGGGGGTGATGGATCTGTGCCAGGCTTAAGGACTGGAACCACAATACTGCTTTCCCATGAGGGGAAAAAGCTTTGGAGCCAAATACGGCTAAACACATGGAGGAGATATCATGGTTGTGGAGGATTGAGGTGTTGAAGCAACTGATTATGGATGGAATCAGGGCCAGGAGCTGAATTGTGGGAAGAAGAGAGGGCTAGAAGAAGCTCCCATTCAACAAAAGGTTCATAATAGGATTCTACGTGACATAAGCATGACATTTCAGCCCACTGTTTCCGGAAAAAAGGCAGCTAGATACGAGGCCGACACTGATGCCATCACAAAATGGGTTGCACAGTGTTCTGCGAGAATTGATGGATCTGTACAAAGGCCACCTGGAAGGGCAAGGCCTGGAAAGGAAGACTGCCACTGACAACCTGCGGTGTGTAGCCCACACCTATGATGAAGGGACAAAATAACCTAGAAAGGAGACGAAGCATTCCCAACACACCCACCTGCTCTGTTTGATTAAGGGGGGTAGAACGTCAAACGGGCCAACATGGAGCAGGAGAGGCATCTCAGGAGATTTTAATTTCCAGTGTCTATACTTTTACAAATAAATTCATAAAATTTTGTCAGCATGACCACGAAGGATTCAGGATTCACACTCATTGCAGTGGAAGTTCGAAAACATAACAATTTTTTTTTTTTTTTTTTTTTTTATTTTTTTTTTTTTTTTTTTTTTTTTACGTGTGAAATTTCATCATTTTTTCACTTACTAATGGCTGCATTTGTTGCTATAGGTACACTTTTCTTCATAAGTTAGAGAGATTCTTCAATGAACTTTGCACAGCATATATACCATACTTACAGGTGTATGAAACTGTAGAATTTATTTAGTTTATGAAAAAACGAATGATTTGTTGTATTTTAAACTTCATGTTTGGAAAAAACACAAATTTTGTAGTTAATTACCTCAATTTTTACCACAGTTTTTAATATATTTGGAAAATTCTAGAGTTTCATACACCTTTAAGTATGGTTTGTACGCTGTGCAAAATTCATCGAACCATCTCTCTTACTCATGAAGAAAAGCGTACCTATAGCAACAAATGCTGCCATTAGTAAGTGAAAAAAATGATGAAATTTCACATGTAAAAAAAATTACTTCGTTATGTCTTCGAACTTCCACTGCTATGAGTGTGAATTCTGAATCCTTCCTGGTCATACTGACAAAGTTTTAGGAATTTATTTGTAAAAGTATAGACAGTAGAAAATAAAATGTCCTGTGGTGCCTCTCCTGCTCCAAGTCGGTCCTTTTGACATCCTACCCCCCTTAAGTCACGGGCTTTGGTGTGAAGATGTTTAAAGCTGATATGACCAGCAGAGCACGGGTGACGCTTAAGATGTTGCAAGGCACAACAACGATCACATGTGGTGTCACCGCCAGACACCACACTTGCTAGGTGGTAGCTTTAAATCGGCCGCGGTCCATTAGTACATGTCGGACCCGCGTGTCGCAACTATGTGATCGCAGACCAAGCGCCACCACAAGGCAGGTCTCGAGATACGGACTAGCACTCGCCCCAGTTGTACAGACGACGTAGCTAGCGATGCACACTGACGAAGCCTCGCTCATTTGCAGAGCAGATAGTTAGAATAGCCTTCAGCTAAGTCAATGGCTACGACCTAGCAAGGCGCCATTAGTAACATTGCATGTATCTAAAGAGTCTCACTTGTATCGCCACAATCTCCAGATGTACCACAAGGATGGATTAAAGTTAAGTATTCCAGAAGCTACATACTTTTCTTTATAGCATTCATTACGTATCCTGTTTCAGACCTCACGCACCCTGCTTTGGCTTAGCGCGTGCCTTTCGGCTTCCTCTCATTGTGTCTAGGCTGTCTTGTCTAGACACAACACACGGATAGCAGTTGCAATGGCTATGCTCTACTATGGAACTAGCTGATGCCTAATGTGGCCTGTCAAGTTGGGAGTGGCATTGCCAGCAGCATCTTATCGAACAGATCACGGATGGCTTTATCAATACAACCTGACAAAGAAGATGTAAACACAACCCGGGAAGTATATGGAGGCCAATCAGCACAATGGAAAGCCAAGCAGGGTGCCCTGGTCATTGGGAGGAAGGAAGGGAATGAGAAAATCAACAAGAAGTGGTCACTATCATAAAGTTCATCATGTGGTGTCCAGTGTTAGGAAGGAATAAGGGGAGGAGAAGAGAACGAAAGATCAATGGCAGAAAGTGACATACGCCGCACTAAAATGAGCAGGGAAACCACCATCACTAAGGCACAGGTCGTAGTCCACAAGAAAGTGGTCAATGAGGAGACCCCCGACTAGACGAATGTGCCCTGCCCAACGAAGGGTGATGTGAATTAAAATCTCCAAGGAGGAGGATGGGAGGGGGGAGTTGCTGAAGGAGAGCAATTAAGGCAGCAGATGTAGGTGGCCCATCAGGAGGAAGATAGAGCTTGCAAATCGTGACCTTGCAGTCCCTGTGGACCCTGACGACAACTGCTTCCAATATGGTATGAAGCAAGATGAGTGTACTAACAATATCCACATATATCAACATGCAAATGCCACCAGAAGCCCTCAAAGGGTTGACCTATTTCTGATAGAAAGCAAAGGGTCGATGAATGAGCATCAATAAAATGAGATTCCTGTAGAACGACACAAGCTGCCGAGTAAAAAGCAATAAGGGATTGAATCTCTGGGAGATAGCGTGGCATACATTACAGTTCCACTGAATAAGTATGAAGAGGGTATCAAAATGGGAGGCAAACAGGCTGGAGCTAATCATACCACCAAGATTCAACCTGTCACCAACAAGGATGGGTTCACTTCCACAAATAAGAGTCAGACTCGGGTTGCAAGAGGGGAGATGGCACCATCAGGGCCACTGGAGAAAGAGGGGGGGGGGGGGAGGTTTTTCTGGGACTCATGTTTTTTCTTCTCCTTCTTCTTCCCTTTCATAGGTTGAGGAAGGGAGTGCACAGAGAGAGAGAGAGAGAGAGAGAGAGAGAGAGAGAGAGAGAGAGAGAGAGAGAGCAGGCCTCTGCAAGATCTGGAATCAAAAGAGCCAGTGACATTGGGGCACACAGACTGTGTGTCCTGTGGCCGAGTAACACTAGGTGAAGTCAGTCATATTTCTGAAGAGTTTCAGTGTCAGATAAACAATCAAGGGACTTCTAGTCCTGTATCGTCCTTTCTTCTTATAACCTGGGCAATCTGGTGAGCACTGAGTGCGATGGTCATGACAATTAACACAGTCACAAATTAGGGTGTCCACTGTACACCAGGAAGACATGCCTGAAAGTACCTCATGGGTGGCAGGACATAAGACTGCTTCACGTCACAACGGTAGCACATAACCTTTACCTTCTCCAGGAGGGTATCTCCCTCAAAAGCCAGAATAAAGGCTCCAGTATCAGTGCAATTGTCCTTACGTCCTTTCTGCACATGCCAAACAAAATGCATGCCCTGACATTCCAGACTGGCCTGGAGTTCCTCATCGGTTTGAAGGATGAAGTACCTATGAAAAATTACTCCCAGAACCACATTCAAAATCTGACAAATCTTACTGAGAAACTCCACTTCACCTAAATTGTCGTCAATATTTTCAAAAAAACAGCTGTGTGGCAGTGAACATGTCCCTTTCTGTCCTAGTGCGGACCAAGTAGCAGGGAAAGTATTTCAACCCAATCCAGAGAGCCTGGCCCTCCACCCAAGGTGTAGCCATGATCCATTACCGACCACAGAGATGACCGTAGAAGAGCAGCCAGTCCTTTGGGCTTGATATGTTTCACACACAAAGTATCCACCCTGATATCATCCCCTCCGATCAAGGGCTCTCTCCTTGTGCACCACCCAGCCACACCAGGGGTCATTTGACACAGTAGCCATTCTGGGAGTTCTGATGCTACAGAATGACAAGCAAATACTCCTAGGCATACACGGGGAGGCAACAGCTCACTTACCATAAGTTAATCACTGTGTTGTCAGGAGGCTCAGACAGACCAGTACATTACAGGTCCACCACACAGACAGGATACATGTTGTTGTGACCTAGTGGGACGCAAGAGGCTACGTCGCGGAAGGAAGAGTGGAAGGAAGACGGGAGACGTATCCATGTCACAGATGCTAGGGAGGGTTTTCTTCCCCAATGGCTCACACAATGGAGAGAAAATTTAGTAGTGGAGGTCAAACTCGAAAGCATGACCAAAATCGACAAAAGGGATGAAGAAAAAAGAAAAGGCAAGGGGAACAAAACTGCAAGGAATACAGGAAACCAGGTGGATAGCCAAGTCAGAATAAGTAAGAACACCAAAAAGAGGAAAGAGGGGGCAGAGGAGGAACAAGCTGGATGGGTGAGGATAGTGACTAACGAAGGTTGAGGCCAGTAGGGTTACAGGAACGTAAGATGTATTGCAGGGAAAGTTCCCATCCCAGAAACTCTCCCCAGAGTTCATCTCTCTACTAACCCCTACCACTTCCCACATTCCTACCTTCTACATGCTTCCTAAAGTCCATAACCCTAACCACCCAGGATGCCCCATTGTGGCTGGTTGCTGCGTCCCCACTTAGAGAACACTCTCCACAGTTCCTGTCCCTTTATCACACGGTGCCCTGCTCATCACTGTTGATGCCACCTCCATTTACACTAATATCCCTAATGCTCATGGCTCACCACTATTGAACACTACCTTTCCCAACACCCAACAGATTGCAAACCAATAACCTCCTTCCAAGTCACCATGACCAACTAATCCTCACTCACAAATACTTCTCCTTTGAAGGCATTACCTACAAACAAATCCAGGGTACCGCTATGGTCTCCCACATGGCACCATCCTATACCAATCTATTCAGGGGCCATCTACAAAAATCCTTCATAAATGCCCAGAATCCTAAACTCCTCACCTGGTTCAGATTCACTGATGGCATCTTCGTGCTCTGGATCGAGGGTGAGGACACCCTATCCATGTTCCTCTATAGCCTCAACACTTTCTTACCCATTTGCTTCCCCTGGACCTAATCAACCCAACAAGCCACCTTCCTAGATCTTGACCTCAACCTCAAAGATGGCTACATCAGTACCTCCGTCCATATCAAACCTACTAACCACCAGCAATATCTCCACTTCAGCAGCTACCATCTGTTCCACACCAAGAAGTCCATTCAATACAGCCAAGCTGCCTGTGGTTGTCGCATCTGCAGTGACGAGTGGTCCCTCTCGAAATATACCGAGGTTCTCACTGAAGCCTTCACAGACAATAATTATCCTCCCAACCTTGTACAAAAACAAATCTCTCATGCCCTATCTTTCCACTCTCCCACCACCTCCCAATACCCCAGCGTCTGGCCAGAGAGCATTCCCCTCGTAACTCAGTACCGGACCCGAGTAACTGAATTACATTCTCTGCCAGAATTTAGACTACCTCTCGTCATGACCTGAAATAAGTAATGTCCTGCCCACTATCCTTCCCAAACCTCCCACAGTGGTATTCCGCCATCCACCGAACCTATACAATATAATTTTCCATCCTTACACAACCCCTGCTCCCAACCCCATACCTCATATCCTTTTATAGAGCTAGATGCAAGACCTCTCATACATCCTCCCACCACCGCCTACTCCAGTCCAGTCACGAACATCACCTCTCCCATCAAGAGCAGGGCCATCTGTGAAACCAGTCATGTGGTCTGCAAGCTATGCTGCAACCACTGTGCTGCATTCCATGTGGGCATGACAACCAACCAGCTGTCTGTCCACATGAATGGACACTGACAAACTGTGGCAAAGAAATAAGTTGACCACCCTGTCACTGAACATGCTGCCAAACATGATACCTTTCATTTCAATGATTTCTTCACAGCCTATGCCATGTGGATCCTTCCCACCAACATGAGCTTTTCTGAATTGCGCAGGTGGGAACTTTACCTGCTATACATCCTACGTTATCGTAACCCTCCTTGCCTCAACCTTCCTTAGTACTGTCCTCATTCATCTCTGTTCCCATTCCAGCACTACACAGCCATCATAACACCATCACACTCGGTCTTTCTCCTTTTCCGCTCCCCCCCCCCCCCCCCCCCCCCACCTCTAACCCGCCCTCCCCACCTCTCCCCTGCCCACCGTCTAACCTGCAGCATTTCACTGTCCACCACCACCATACTATCCCTCCCACTCCCCACTCCAGCCACTTCCTTACCCCCACCCAATCACCACTTCCATCATGCACTGGTGCTGCTGCTCGCAGTGTGGTTTTAGTTGCCTGACACTGCTGTCATGTGTGCAAGTTGCATTAGTATGTGTGGTGTGTGTGGGGAGGGAGGGGGGGAGGAGGGGGGGTTTGTTGTTGTTGTTCTACATCTACATCTACATTTATACTCCGCAAGCCACCCAACGGTGTGTGGCACTACACAGCCATCATTACACCATCACACTTGGTCTTTCTCCTTGTTGACGAAGACGAAGGCCTTAATGGCTGAAAGCTTTGTTTGTGACAGTCTTTTTGTTGTGCCTACATCTACATCTACATCTACATCTACATCTACATCCATATTCCGTAAGCCACCTGATGGTGTGTGGCGGAAGGTACTTTGAGTACCTCTATCGGTTCTCCCTTCTATTCCAGTCTCGTATTGTTCATGGAAAGAAAGATTGTTGGTATGTCTCTGTGTGGGCTCTAATCTCACTGATTTTATCCTCATGGTCACTTCGCGAGATGTACGTTGGAGGGAGCAATATACTGCTTGACTCCTCGGTGAAGGTATGTTCTCGAAACTTCAACAAAAGCTTGTACCGAGCTACTTAGCGTCTCCCCTGCAAAGTCTTCCACTAGAGTTTATCTATCATCTCCGTAACGCTTTCGTGATTACTAAATGATCCTGTAACGAAGCGCACTGCTCTCCGTTGGATCTTCTGTATCTCTTCTATCAACCCTATCTGGTACGGATCCCACACTGGTGAGCAATATTCAAGCAGTGGGCAAACAAGTGTATTGTAACCTACTTCCTTTGTTTTCAGATTGCATTTCCTTAGGATTCTTCCAATGAATCTCAGTCTGGCATCTGCTTTACCGACGATCAACTTTATATGATCATTCCATTTTAAATCACTCCTAATGCCTACTCCCAGATAATTTATGGAAATAACGGCTTCCAGTTGCTGACCTGCTGTATTGTAGCTAAATGATAAAAGATCTTTCTTTCTATGTATTCACAGCACATTACACTTGTCTACATTGAGTTTCAATTGCCATTCCGTGCACCATGCGTCAATTCGTTGCAGATCCTCCTGCATTTCAGTACAATTTTCCATTGTTACAACCTCTCAATACACTACAGCATCATCCGCAAAAGTCTCAGTGAACTTCCGATGTTATCCACAATGTCTTTTATATATACTGTGAATAGCAACGGTCCTACGACACTCCCCTGCGGCACACATGAAATCACTCTTACTTCGGAAGACTTCTCTCCAGAATGACATGCTGCATTCTGTTATCTACAAACTCTTCAATCCAATCACACAATTGGTCTGATAGTCCATATGCTCCTACTTTGTTCATTAAACAACTGTGGGGAACTCTATCAAATGCCTTGCGGAAGTCAAGAAACACGGCATCTACCTGGGAACCGGTGTCTATGGCCCCGAGTCTTGTGGACGAGTAGTGTGAGCTGGGTTTCACACAATCATCTTTTTCGAAACCCATGCTGATTCCTACAGAGTAGATACCTAGTCTCCAGAAAAGTTATTATACTCGAACATAATATGTGTTCCAAAAATCTACAACTGATCGACGTCAGAGACATAGGTTTATAGTTCTGCACATCTGTTCGACGTCCCTTCTTGAAAACGGGGATGACTTGTGCCCTTTTCCAATCTTTTGGAACGCTACGCTCTTCTAGAGACCTACGGTACACCACTGCAAGAAGGGGGGCAAGTTCCTTCGCATACTCTGTGTAAAATCGAACTGGTATCCCATCAGGTCCAGCGGCCTTTCCTCTTTTGAGCGATTTTAATTATTTTTCTATCCTTCTGTCATCTATTTTGATGTCTACTATTTTGTCATCTGTGCGACAATCTAGAGAAGGAACTACAGTGCAGTCTTTCTCTGTGAAACAGCTTTGGAAAAAGACATTTAGTATTTCAGTCTTTAGTCTGTCATCCTCTGTTTCGGTACCATTTTGGTCACAGAGTGTCTGGACATTTTGTTTTGATCCACCTACCGCTTTGACATAACACCAAAATTTCTTAGGATTTTCTACCAAGTCAGTACATAGAACTTTACTTTCGAATTCATTGAACGCCTCTCGCATAGCCCTCCTCACACTACATTTCGCTTCGCGTAATTTTTGTTTGTCTGCAAGGCTTTGGCTTTGTTTATGTTTGCTGTGAAGTTCCCTTTGCTTCTGCAGCAGTTTTCTAACACTGTTGTTGTACCACGCTGGCTCTTTTCCATCTCTTATGATCTTGCTTGGCACATACTCATCTAATGCATACTGTACGATGGTTTTGAACTTTGTCCACTGATTCTCAACACTATCTGTACTTGACACAAAACTTTTGTGTTGAGCCTACCTGCAACTCAGCATCTCCGCTATATGGTGAGTAGCAACTTTCCTTCCATAATATTGTTACATTCCATCCTGGTTCTTCGATTGTTTAATTCAACATATTTCATATCAGAATGTTCCTTTTTATAACATTTGCTACTTTACTTTCTTACTGACAGTAATAAGGAACAGAAACTGAATTCATCATGTTCTGACACAAGTCACTGAAATTCCTGACAAAACCTCATTCAAAGTTTCTTCTGTTCTGATGCTTGCAATTTAAAACACGGTCACACGAAGGGAACCAAGCTACTGTACAAAGTGGAAAATACAATCTACACTGCACTCATTCTCTCTAACATTGTATTGTTACTCACGGGAGGGCCTCTGTACAGGTTGCGAAGAGAAGGGAGAAGCCCATGACAAGTTGCCGTTATGAGGGGAGTTCATAAAGTCTGTACCTTTGACTAGAAATAGAGTGAATATTTGTTGGGTGTGTGTGTGCTTTGGAAAAGCACAGTTTGCTTTTCTGTTGTTCATTGCAATACTTCTTAGGTTTGCCAGCTCGATGTACTGATGTAATGAAAAGAAACAAGAAAGTTATGTGATGATTAGTATGGCTGTGCTTGCATTAATTCATCATTTGCATTGGCAAGGGAAACTGTCAAAGGAAATTCACAATCCAATGGTGATTGAGTATGGGCATAATGCACTAACTATGAGACTGTAAGTATGTATAAAAGATTATTTCTGTGATGTTACATAGATGTGGAAAATGCAGCAGAACATCTCTGATGATGGTATCAAGGGTCATCACAAAGGTGGAAGCTTTGATGTTGCCTGACAATTACCACAGACAAATTGCCACAGACATTAGTGCTAGTGTAGTATCACCACAAGATGCTGCACGATATGCTGCATCTAACAAAACTGCTAGCCAAGTGGATCCCATATCTGTAACACCCATTCAAACAGAGTAGTGCATAGCAATGAAGACGAGTTTTTTCAGCTACCACATCATTATGGATGAATGTTAGATTCACCTTTATCAGTCAGAAATTCTTGTGGGAAAGTTATGCTGTTTTTTGGAAGGATCAAGGAGTCTTCCTCACTGACTACTCAAAAAAATTGTCAGACTAGTACAGCTGAGTATTACAAAAATCATCTGACCAACTGGCAGCCCAAGATCTAGCAGAAGTAACAACAAATAACTGTGAAAGCTATGCAAATCCTGTACGGCAATGTGTCCACTCAAACCTCTCAATGAACTGTGGCTCTTTTTCTGTGCCTAAGCTACCAAATCTTAACAAATCTGTATTATTCACCAAGTACTGCAAACAGCTCACAATGATTACTTTCTCTTTCAAAATCTGAAAGAATCCCTGCAGACGCAATGTTTCCTCGCTGATAATGAGGTGAATGCTGCTGTGGAAAACTTGTTTCAGAGCCAAATTGAGGACTTCTACATCACAGTGTATGACAGGTTGTAGTTTTCTACGGAAAAATATGTAAACTTGCAAGGACTAGAGAAGGACTAACGAGTATGAAAAAGTTGAAATTCTATCTTTTCTTCCCTACCTAAATGCACAAACTTTACGAAGGCACCACGTGTAAGTAGGTTAATGAGACATATTGGGGTGTGACACGATATGTAGGTACTTTAAATTTAGCTAAGCGTGCCTTTAGTTGAAGGAGCATAACACCTATAGAAATTATGAAATGAACAGACCTCTAAAGTTTAATAATTTCTTAGACTCTGAACATGTCCCTTACAAATACTATGGTAGCATGATTATCAAAGTTTGTCTCACACTGGACATGTATCCACAGTCAGAGGATGGCAGCATTGAGCAACTAAATGCAGGATTCCCAGAATACCAACAAAATTCATCGACGAGTGTAGAACTTTCCATGACCGCAGTGTTTCAGACAAACTAAACAGGATAAATAACTTATTGGCACTTTTGCCACCTTTGCAAACATGTACATGTAGAATTCTTGTTATAAAGACTGAAACATGCTCAGGCAGCATAAATAATAGTGCAATGTACGTGAAAGGCACGAAACTGTGTTCAAGTTCCAAACCGGCGAAAAGTTTTAATGTGGCACATTAAATCAATGCGGTGCATGGTAAAACACTTCTGTTAAAGTTAACATATCACAGACAGTTGAAACATGCAGTTAAGATGCAACTGAATAAAGTTATGTTGCATACTTATTGAATGAAATACTCTCAAATTATTTCTCACTTGAAATCTGAAACCTGAACTGTGGGTGTAGGCACAAATATTTCAATGTATCTACGGCAGAACTATTACTTTGTGGCTGACATAGTGCAGTGATGTGCGGCAAGCAGGCAGCCACGCTTCACATACCTCCCCAACTGGCAGCACAACTGCTGGTGGCTGGCCCTACCAATCAACTCGCACAAACGTCAATCACAGAGTAGTTTTAATCACAATATATACTCACACATTGTTCTCTCACTTGCTATATGACATGACTTTGAAAATAAACAGCAATTGGACAAAAATTTGGAAACATCGTGAGAAATGCACACCTGCACACAAATGAAGACAATAACCGAGCTCATAAGTCGTGTTATCATATTTGACCACAAATCGCACTTGTCCAATGTCCTCCGTACGGTATGTCAGCTGTAGCCAAAAGGGTGTCCCATGTAGTTGTGAGTGCATTATGTATGATCTAAGTTAATTCAAATGTGAGCAAATTGTTGGTGCTCATACGGTGGATGTTGCCGTTAACTGAGGGGGCTGACGTGTTTGACATTTCTGGAGACATCGCAACAAAGATTTATACTGCACAGTGGGAAAGTGGAAAAATGTCATCTGCTAATTCACGATGCAAACAAAAGTGTGTGTTGGGTGATGGTAACGAACAGTCGTTGTAGAGGATTGTGACAAAAATTGGAGAACGACATCTGCAAAACGCGCTGCTGCAGTACTGAATGTTGCACTCATGAATACTGTCCGTGCCAAAACGACACAAAAGGAGCTCTGTAAGCAAAGAATTGCAGGGTAAGTGGAATTCCAAAACCACTTATCACTGATTCAAATGCACAGTAACAGGAAAATGTGGTGCTGACACCATAAAACGTGAACTGTGGAGCAGTGGAAGAAAGTCGTCTGGTCGGATGACTCTCGTTTCACACTGTTTCCAACTTCTGATAGAGTTTACATCACAAGACGTGAAATATTGGGCGGGGGGGGGGGGGGGGGTTTCAATGAGGATCTGAACAGCGGTATCGTGGTATTCCGTATCTTGGTATTGGGGACCCATGTTTACTCTGCAAGATCAGGTCACTGCCAAGGATTATGTGACCACTTCAGTTGATGAGATCCATTCTATGAGACAATGTTTGTTCCCCAACAGTGATTCAGCAATCCAGGATGACAGTTCCCCTGTTCACAAGCCCACATTGTCTAGGACTGGTTTTGTGAGCACAAGGTTGAATTTTCGCAATCTCCTCTAGCCACCAAAGTAACCAGATCTCGATATTACTGAGCCTTTGAAGTCAACTATGGAGAGAAGGGTTCATGATCAATATCCACCCCCATTACAGTTATCTCATCTTGTCACTATTTTGCAGGAAGAGTGGCATAAGATTCCCTTGAAAAACCATACAGGACCAGTATTTATTCATTTCGAGATGACTGGAAACTGTTTTGAAAGGCAACAGATTTCCTACAGTGCAGTAGGCATGGTCATATATTTTGTTTTTGGTGTTTCCATATTTTTGACCAATCGCTGTGGATCTTTGTGTCTATTGTGACTGAACAGACTAAGTTTCCAGCTTCCACACTGCAGGGGCAGTACTGATAATAAAGAGCCCAGTTTCAGTTAAATGCATTGATACTACATTTTTGTGGCTATTACACATTCCATGCAGCACTGTCTTTTTATTGAATCGTATTGTGAATTTTTCTCCTGTCTTCCACACAAAAGTTCCTGCATCTCTCTCAGTTAATTTCAGACACATCAGAAAAGGCAAAGTTGTCAAATGTTATTCTTGTAATAAGTAAAATAACCCATTATTGTTGCTACAAAATCTATTGTTTACATTGAACTGTTTAAAGATTCCTACTCTTTATGATGAAAGTTGCCTGTGAATTGAACACCCACATATTTCTTTTTGTAGTATAATTTGGATGCACTACAATAGTTTTTAAGGGACTTTGTGAGTCTGTGCCTACTTTCAGGCTACATGTGTTAAAATTCTAATTATAAATTCTAAAGTACATTGTTCAACAAACAAAATGTTATGCTAACTGTATTAATATTGTTCTGCTGAAACTGAAACTGATTTTAAAATTCATATATAAGCTCTACTTTCACTTTTGCAACAATTACCTGCAATTATGGTTTATTAACAAAACTCTCAAAGTATGGTATAATGAAGTCATCAGGTACATGCTCTGCATGTGTTCAAAATGTTATCAGTACCTTCAAGGCCAGATAAGGGTCTTCAGTTTTAAAGAATTGTAATAATAAAATGATCATATTCAGATACTTCTTGAAATGCTTTCATGAGAATTGTGTTACGATATGCTTCCAGCTGGCAGTCTACTATTAATGTGCTGATAATGTAGACAACTTCTACTGAATTGGCTACAATGTGAAATTTATATCAAGAAAGTGTTCAATTACATCTTCTACGTAAAAAAGCATACCTCTTGTATTTTTGTAGCAGTAGGGGAGATTGAAAGAATGAACACCAGAATTATACTGTGCCACACTGTCATCCCACCTCAATTTAGGACAAGTGAAAGGAAAAGAATGTATGAGTATTATGTCAACTGGACTGACTATGATTCGGAGGCAGCTCATCAACATAATAATGACTTATTTCTGTATGTTTCCCCTATAAACAAAGGTGTCTCCATGTAGAAAAAGTAATAAGTTCTATGCACTAATATATGTTCTGCATTTCACCTGTTATCACATGACAGGAACTTCCTGTTGCTGAGCATACGTAAAAGTTTCTGTAAACTCTAGTGAATTCTCAAACTGAAGAAAATTCATGCAGTTCAGGGGCTGCAGACTTCTCTTCCCTATGCATACACACCTCAATTCGCACAATGACACAATGAGAGTTCACTAACCTCATCAGGGGTCCAGAATAACCTATACATAAAGCTGAATATTTAGCCTTATGTTTTAAACAGTGGGTGTATGTAGAAACCTATATGAATGTGCTCACACTTTATGACAGAACACCGGACCAGTTCTTTATAGCTAAATACGATAGACTTTGGTTTACTGGTAGAGTACAGGGGATGTGCAAATAGTCTACAGAGGAGATTGCATACAAATCACTCAGGTAAAACATTCTAGGATATTGCTCACGTGTGTGGGACCTGCACACAACCGGACTAACACAGGATATTGAACATATACAGAAAAGTCACAGTTTGTGTGATCCATGGGAGAGAGTTACAGCGATGCTCAAGAAACTGATCTGGCAGACTCCTTAAAGATAGACTTAAATTATGCTGAGAAAGTATACTAACACAGTTTCAAGAACTGGCTTTAAATGAAAGCTCTACAATACACTACAACCCCGTTAGAATAATTACAGCACACACAGAGGCGTTCAAACGGTCATTATTCCCATGCTCCATATGTGAATGGAATGGCAGGGCCCTAATAACTGGTATAATGGAACATATCCTCTGCCATGCACCTTGCAGTGATTTGCAGAGTGTGGATGTAGATGTAGATATTACAGGGACATAGATGGTCCAATGGATGTACTGAATATGATGCACAATGGCGACTGCTTACTGATGCTTCAAAGATATGTCTCAAAGCTTTACTTTTACACAATGATAACAAATTTCCTATTGTTCCTATGACACATGCTCTCAATACAAAGGAAATGTTTATAAATTTAAGACACAGTCTGGTAGCTGTAAATTGTGTTGATAGCAGTAAAGTGTGTGAAACCAGTGGAACATTTGTGAGGATTTTAAAGTTACTGTCACATTATTAGGACTGCACTGTGGCTATACCACGAACTGTTTCCTGTGTGAGTGGAAGGGCCCAGCCAGGAGCAAACACTACTTGCAGAAAAGTTAGACAGACAGACAGACAGTCATTAACTACTGGAGTGAAAAATATTGTGCACCAAACATTATAAAGCCAAGCAAAGTTTTCCTTCCAGCACTACATACTACACTATGGCTTACGAAGAGTTTTGTAAAAGCTTTAAATGTAAATAGCTAAGGCAGTTGTGTTCATTGGTCAACAGTTCCAAGAATTTTTTAAAGCATTCACTATGATTAGTGTTACTGTACAAGGAAACAGAAAGGCAATCCTTTGAGAAATACAAGGGTCATCCCCAAAGTTCCATTTCTATTTCTACCCACGGCAGCGCTGCGATCGCAGTTCCAAGCATGCGCAGCATTTACTCTCACTCAACAAGAACACGTGTACACCACTTTTCAGATCACCGCTGCTGACGTTTGCTTTGTAGTGCTTCTTTATAATGTCAGCTGTAATTGAAAATGCTGCCATGTGTAAAATCAGATCTGTGATTTGTTTTCTAAATGCAAAGAAACTTAAACCAAAGGAAATACATCGGCAAATCTGCAAGGTTTATGGACAAAATGCTACGAGTGATTCAATCGCTAGAAGATGGGTCAGACTGTTCAATGAAGGACGTGATCAACTGCACGATGAAGAACGAAGTGGACGCCTGTCTGTGCTTACTGATGAAGTGGTTCACACAATTGAAGAGAATATTAAGCACAACCAAAAATTTACACTTAGTGCCCTTGCTATGGAAGTTCCACAAATCTCACAATCACTAATACATGAATTTCCACAATAATGTCCGACCTCCCATGGCGAATGTGACCAAACAACTCTTATGTGAATTTCGCTGGGACGCATTTGATCATCCTCCGTACAGCTCGGATCTCGCTCCTAGCAACTTTCATCTCTTCTTACACCTAAAATCTGTCCTTGATGGTCAACACTTCAACGATGATAATGAGCTGAAAGAACATGTCACCACATGGTTGAATACACAGGCAGCAACCTTCTATGAAGAAGACATACAAAAACTTGTGCCACACTATGACAAGTGCCTACAAAATTTTGGAAGCTATTTAGGAAAGTAGTTTAACAGTTGCAGATTTTTGTACAATAAATATTTTTTCTGTATCTGTACACATTTATTTTATATAACCAAACGGAAATTACTTGTGGACATGCCTCGTAGTAAACAGTTTTATGGGAAATGCCAAAGCAGAAAATTTCAAAAAACTTGTGAATAATCAGATGCGCTCATATGAAGATGCCATTAAAAAATTCACTTTTTGTAATCACCTCTGTAATTCTTCCGACCAAACTACGGTGATATGAAGAGTGAACTTGGTGAAAGCTTTCACAGATTAATCCACTGACGGAGCAACTATACAAAGTGAAACAGAGTGCTGCCATGTTAACTGATTACTGGCGAAAAGGTGCAATGCAATGCAAATCACTTGCAACACAGAACAAGAAGCAGCTCAAAATGTGATGCTCTAAATATGTTTTTATCTTTCTAGTAAGAGACATAACATACTAAAAACATAATTATCATAAATGAGAGCCAATCAATAATTTTAAGCTTCACATTTGTTTTGTAACCCAAAAACCATATGAGAATCTTATTAAAAAATACTTTCGCTCTGCAAATGGGCAATGCTTTTATTGACTGAGCATCCAGGCACAACTCGTGGCTCACCTCCAAAGCTTTACTTCTTACAAGGCGAAGTTCCTGTTTTGAGTCTCAGTCCAGCACAAAAATTTAATCTCCAAAGACGTTTCACTTTATATTCAATTCAACTTTTCAAAATTTGTAGAACAGCTTTTTCTCACAATGTCATCAATTCAGTTAAAATCACTAACCAGAAAACAGAAAATCTGAAGTAGTTGAAATACCAAGTTATAGTTGGTTATTCACGTAAGTAGAATTTTTGAAAATATATTGGTCTAACAGATTTCACAAATTTCTGAATGTCCTGTAGAAAATTAACTACTGACCCAGCTGGCAACACAGATATTTCTCTTTTACGTAGTTGTTGGTTACTACAAACATGAATATTATTCAGTGAGTGAAGTCCAAAGTAAAAAAGTTAGGTCTGATATCTCACTATGAATATCTGTCCCCTTATGTTACCTATTCCTGTATCCTCTCGTTCCAGTGTTATTTACCCTTTTCTGATAGACTATTTTTCTTTAGAACTAGGTGGTGGTGGTGATGAAGATGGAAAACAATAACTCCAGCATTCTTTCTAGCTCATATATAAGTATTCTGTTGGAGTTCCTTTGATGATTTACAAATCAATAAAGAAAGCCAGTGGACCTAAAATCAACTAAACAAAACCAAACAATATCTACTTATCAGCCAACAACAAAATGACCCACAGACAAAATTTTGATAGCTGTTGATCCTATAATTTCTTCATCAAATAAAAAGAAAGAAAAGGATTGAAGGAAATGATACTCACAAAGACTTAGACAGGAAAACTACCAAGAACCAAGTTAGGAAATATTGCAGATAAATTTCTTCTGCATAAATTTCCTTCATCACACAATAAGTAATTAGGAGAGATTTCAAATAGTCAGCTATGTAATAGATTAGAAGACTCATATGATTAAAACATTTATCACAGGTAGAGATTCATGCGAGAATATATTTTCAGGAAATTATCTTAAGCAAGGAGAGGGCAACATCATAGTTCTGCTGACAAACATTCATACTTCTTAATTCATTTAGCAGGCAGGAGGAAACCAATGACTAAAAAGTCATTAAAAGATTAATTACTACAAGTTATAAAAAGAATGTTACCACTGGAACAAAAATATTTCTCCTTAGCAACTGTGACATGAAAGAAATTGAAGATTATATGAGCACTCAACATTAAACACACACCTCTAGTATTAAAAATGTTGAGTATCAACTGATAAAATTCAAAAGTAAGTACAATATGTATTTACATGCATGTACCAAACCAAGCTGTGAGGGATGGGACAGAACAGTTACAAAAAATAAGAGGGCTTCACCACAGATTTAATCAAAGCCTTTTTAACAGACAAGCTGACCAGAGCCAAATTGACCATCAGGAGAGCAATGCGAGAAATGTTCAATGAATTTGAAAATAAAATTTCACCTCCAGATCTGCCAAAAACTCTTATAGCGTTTGGCTCAACATGAAGACAACAAATGGACCAAAGTGATCTGTACAGTATCTTAGTGACCACATATGTGGAGTGTCCTACCAACAGTAGACAGACACATCATCTTGTCTCAATGTTGTATGTACTACAAATTACAGTTGCTTTGGGTACTATCAGTTGGTCATAATAGCTGCAGACATATTTTACGACCTATCCGTGGCCTCTGACACTGTTGGCCAAAACATTTGATTCAACAAGCTAGAATAATTAGAAATTTAAGAGCAGCAAATGACTGATTCCAATTGTATCAGGAAAACATGATACAGCAAAGGTCTCAAATAAAAAGAAATTTGTGAGTGAAATATTCATCACATACAGAATAAATTAAAATAGCAGTTCTCCAAGTAGGGTCTTACAGCCGTTATTACTAACCAGTGTAGTTACTCAGTCTTGGAGGGGAGTTTGGGGATGGGGAAAAGGGGGGGGGGGGGGGAATCACTGAGAATTCCAGATATGGGGAGGAATATGATGTCATAAGAAGTTGCTGAGAAATCAATAGTGAGCAGAGGGAAGGGGTGTGGGGGTGGGGGGTGGGGAGTGGGTGAGAGCATCTCACAATAACAACTCTTCTTTTCTCTCAGCTGTAGTATAATCACAGCTTTTAAACATTTATAATTTATATGGACTAATATCGAAATTATTAACACACTGAAATATTAAGTTTTACAAAATTTGTGGTTTATAAAGTTCAACAAAATTAAATTCCAATATTAGGTTAAAACACAGAATTCCTTGAGATTTTATAAAATTCCTGAAATTCCTTGAGATTTCCTTAATTTTTCTACATAAAATGTAATTCCCTGAGAATTTCATGTTTTCCAGAAGAATCACCATCCTGCTCCTGATATACAGCAATGACTTTCCAGAGAATCTTAAAAATGGCAAAAAAGTTCTTTTCGTTAATGAAAGCAACATTGTAATCATAGACAGACATCAGAACTCCTGGTACAAAAAGAGATGAAACCTTGAAAATAGTCAATATGCTACACGCTAAACTTCAACGTGAACAGCATAGCTTTCATGTTTACTATCAAATTTCCAAACAAAATTTAATTATACCGGCTACCAGTTGAAGACGGAGATATTACAAATACTATCAAAGAGAATACTGTCATCATGTTATGCCCATAAGAGTATTAACATCACTGCGCTGTACTTGCATATTATTCCCACATATTTAATACTTAGCTACAGAATAACTTTTTTTGAAAGGGGGGGGGGGACGAGGGGGGAAGGCAGTGACTGCTCAAGAGCTCAAAATATGGACACTTTTTTCCCTTAAACAACACCATGAGCCATGACCACAAGAACAAGATAGAAAAAAATGACCATAAATCTATGGAAATATTATCTTAAGTGCTTCAAATGTCACATTTCTTCTGTATGTGTGTGATGTTTCAAACAATTTCAACAAATGGTTGCACTGTAGTGAAACATCAAAATGGTGTCTACATAACACATTCTTTACAAACAAGATGTAACTGAATTTAAAAGACTCCATGGTGAACATCCATAACAATGATTTGCGTGCAATGTTTGGTAATGATGCTGTTAATAGGACTACTGATGGGAGATAGGTAAAGAGAGATAAAGTATCAGGACGTGCAGAAACTAAACTTCTTGATTATTCACTTTCATGATGCCTCATCACAACCATTGCCCTGACACGGAAAATCACATGGAAGCCATTATTCATGCAGATCATGTCATCACAACTTAACAACTGGTTCTGCAGCTATCAGTGAGCATTGCAAATGTGTGTATAAAGACTGAGATTTCTGGATATTAAAAAGCATGTTTAGAATGGATTCCATGAATGCTCATAAAAGGCAAAAATATTCAAAGAAAAGCCTTTTCATCTTAACTGTTTGACGCCAATGAAGAGGCTTTTCTGTCACTAATTGTTACAAGTGACAAAACTGGGATACATCACTCTGAGCTTTAAATAAAAAGATAGTCACTGGTGTGCAAAAGCCATGATGGCAATCTTTTGGGATAGTGATTGTGTCAACAGCAATTATTGCCAAAAGGTCAGCCATTAACTTAAGAACTATTTCGGGCATGTTTGTCGGACAAGAATCAAAAAGAAATCTTGTTCCAACATGACAATATATGTCCACTTACAATTCTCAGAACCAAAGAACATTTCACCAAATAGTGGAGGACATCAATGCCTCATCCACCCTCTGGCCTAGACATGGTGCACTCAGACTTCATCTGTTTGGGCCACTTAATGATTCTCTACGTGGTACATACTTTGAAGATATGAGCATAACTCATGCACTGAAAACATGGCTGTAAACACAGGACAAGAGCTTTTACCAACAGGAAATTCTAAGCCTCACAGATCAGAAACAGAAAAGGGTAATATGATGTCAGTAAACTGCAGGTGTGTCCATGGTTAGGTTCCAGAATTACAATCACTTATAAAAGATAATAATGTGAATTAGTACTAGGAACAGAAAGCTGGTTCAAACTGGAAGTGAACAGCAATGAAATACTAAATTCAGACTGAAATATTTATTCTAAGGACAGGTTATGGCACCACCTTTGGCATCTACTCACTGCAGTAAAGAATTTGATAATATCTACCGAGGTTACCATGAATTCCGAATGTGAATTAATCTGGATGAACTTAAGCATCAACAGTAAGTTAAAAATGGTAATAATATGCGTTTATTGACTACCTGTGTCAGGAACTGTAGTGGCAGAACACTTTCGAGAGAACTTGCAGAACTTCATGAATAAGTTTCCTGTTCACGCTATTGTAACTGGACGGCAGGGGCAGGGGGGGAGGGGGGGGGGGGGACTTCGGGATGGGGATTTGAGTAACATAATTTGGAATCTCTTGTCCGAAAGTTACTTCACGCAGATAGTTAGTGAACCAACTTGTGAATTTATCATTTTAGACCTCCTAGCAACAAACAGACCTAAACTTTTTGAATCAGTTAACGTAGAGGAGGGCATCAGTGATCACAACTCCAGGTATTAAACAAGGAATGTTAATGTAGGGAAATATTTTTGCTTAACAAGAGTGTCAGCATACAAATTGATGAGTATATGACTAGTCCAAATCAAGTATTCAGCAATGAGGATGAAGACGTAGAGCACAAATCGCAAAATTTCAAAACCATTGTTCAATATGCCTTAGACAATCACGTTCCGAACAAGGTCTTAAAGGACGGGAAAGGTCCATCGTGGTTTAATAACCATGTTTGAAATCCGCTGCATAAACACGATGAGCCTCATCATGGATTCAAGAGAAGTCAAAATCTAACTAACAAACATAAGCCGAATAAAGTGTAAACAAGCATACGAAGAGGAATGAGAGAAGTATTCAATGATTTTCAAAGAAAAATTCTGCCAAATAATCTGACTAAAACCCCAAGAGATTTTGTTCTTATGTAAAATCAGTAAGCGGGTCAAAATTGCTCAGGAACCACACAGGTACCAAAATGGAAGATAAGAGAGAGAAGGCAAAAATAGCAAATTCAGTTTTCTGAAATTGTTTCATCGCAGAAGATCATAATACGGTGCCTCCTTTCAATCTTCTTACGAACATGGGAGAATTTGAAATAAATCCTCATGGAGTAGAAAAGCAACTACATTGTCCACCCATATCAAAGTCATCATTTGTCAATACCCTGAAAACCACCTTTTGAAGCACGGGCCACTGCAGGATTTGCAGGAAGATAGTCAGTGAGGTTCTAGAAAGTACAGACAGGGATCTGGAGTCATCCTGACTCCAGTGCTGTGGCCAGCTGCAGTAGGTTTCTCAGTTGAGGATCCATGGCATAAACAGCCCAATTGAGGCGGTCCCACAGATTCTCCATTGTGTTTGTTTGGCGGCCAGGAGAGTATGGTAAACTCATCCTGGCACTCTTCGACACACACACACACACACACACACACACACACACGTACACTGAAAGTTTTGTGACAAGTTGCATTGTCCTGATGGTCATAAATGTCATCCCAAGGAAAAACAAACTACATCTAGGAGTTACTGTGCTGACATAGGAAAAGAAACCTCTACTGTACAACTACAGCACTGATGACAAATTGCTGGAAATAGTATATACCATATAATACCTAGGAGTAACCATCTGGAGTGATTTTAAGTGAAATGATCACATTAAACAAATAGCACGAAAAGCAGACGCTAGACTGATATTCATAAGAAGAATCTTATTGAAACGTATCTCATCCATGAATAAAAGTGGCTTAAAAAACACTTGTTCGACCAATTCTTGAGTATTGCTCAGCAATATGGGACTCATACCAGGTAGGACTAATGGGAGGGGAGGACGGGGTGGGGAGGGAGGGGGAGGGAGGGGGAGGGAGGGAGAGGGGGGAGGGAGGGAGGGGGGAGAGAGAGAGAGGGAAGAGAGAGGGGGGGGAGAGAGAGAGGGGGGAGAGAGAGGGGGGGAGAGAGAGGGGGGGGGGGAGAGGGAGAGAGAGAGAGAGAGAGAGAGAGAGAGAGAGAGAGAGAGAGAGAATATCCAATGGAGTGTAGTGCATTTCATCACAAGGTATAGTTGGCATGAGAGCATTACTGAAATGCTAAATAAACACCATAGGCAAACATTAAAAGAGAGGTGTTGTGCATCTCGGAATAGTTTACTGTTGAAATTCTGAGAGAGTGCATTCCAGGAAGAGTCAGTCAGATTACTTCTGCCCACAAATGTCTTGCAAAACAGCCACAACAACAAAATTCAAGAAATTATTGCTAACACAGAGGTTTACCAACAATAATTCTTCCCACACACCAAAAACAGCACATGTAAAAGAAATTTTGATTCATACTTTCACCAAATTGTAACTCTTAAAAAGGAATGTGTTCTGAGCAAAAAATTGTAAAGCATTATTTATGAACTATGCTTGTAAATGCATCATCAGTGAACATCTGTCACTCATTATGCATATTAAGAAAACTATTAGTTATTATTACTCAAACAATGCTTCCCACAATCACAGACTGAGGGAAAGATTTAATTTACAAATAACAAAACAAAAAACTCTAAACTGTATTCATTGCTAGGCAATCAGATTCTATAATTTGCCTCAAAAATGTGAAAAGTACAACTAAAACCGAAATATGCAAAAAGTAGTTCCAGCACACAGTACCATTAAAATTATATATTTTTATGGTAAACAATTATTCATATAACACAAAGTAGGAGTTTGTAAAAATACAGCACAATTGAATGGCAACTCACCTCTGACATTCTGCAATTTATTTTCAAACGATAATGCATATTAGTTTAAAACAAAATATGTGAGTCCTGTGAAAGATAATAATAATCATCTAATACAGGAAATCCACGTAAAACCTAAATTTGGATGACTGGATGAGAATGTGAGCCTATATTCTCTGGGTCTGTTACCATAACCACCGTGAGACCTCTCACTCACTACTGTGCAACAAAATGTTGCCTAGGAAGAGAACTGTAATCAGTCCCTTCACCCAACGCATGAAAAACACTAACAGCACCACAAGTCGCAAGAAGACAGCAATATGGAATGGAATGCGCTGTAAGACAAGTTGCACATTTTCAGAACAGTCAAGTATTTGTGTAAAAAGACATTCCAGAGAGGTTTTCACCCTCTTAGACAGCCATTGACCACAAGCACCAGTTTCAATACAACAATTTCATACATGTGCCAGGATATTTTTGGTCTCATAGTCCATTTCCTGCCATCTAACACACAATTTCCACAGCAAAATGTTTTTAGTGCAATAGTCAATAGAAACTGAAAGGTGAATGAAGCAAAATATGTAAATAAATAGTCTGAGAAAAAAGAACTATCATGTGTTGCATAATTGTTTTTCCACCTCTCTCAGAAAATACAAGTTTTGTTCTATTTTCAAATTGAATGGTATAAGAACACATTATTCCAAGTTAGTAAATAATAATAATAATAATAATAATAATAATAAAGCAGCCTCCACTGAAGGCTACTAATTTTTATGAGAACTTGTTAAAAGACTCAAAGGAAGTAATGGAACTAATGCACGATGATATTCAAGAATGTACAATAAATACTTTTAGTATTGTACATGTTTCAGTATTTTTTATTTTAAAGCCTGATAAAATAAGGCACAATGTTTATAAAAGCCAAATACTAACAATAGTTACAACACTTACTATCTTACAAGTATTTTTTTCCTGTTAAACATAAAAACACTATATGCTTTCATCAGCATTTCAATTTGTTACCACTGATTTTTATACATAATAAAAATGTAAACTTAAACTCTCAGTACATGATTAAGTATCTTTACAATATAAATGGTGTTTTTAACCTCGTTCCATTAAATGGCTTTACTTCATGAACCACCAAATGTGTACGATAGTGATCAGGACGATTGAACTGTTTGCCACAAACTGGACAGTGGAACTGTCTCCTGGAAAATCCACATTCATATCGTATGTGCCTGTTGAGGGTGTAGCGTTTCTTGTACACTCTGCCACACATTTTACATTCATGGATCTCCTCTGGTGGCTCCAGTCTGAAACCTGCATCACACCAAATACAAAGTTTTTTGTCTCATCATGAAATTTTGAGTTAAGTCTAAGTACCTTCCTTTCAAATTATTACACCCCCCCCCCCCCCTCCACACACACACACACACACACACACACACACACACACACACAATACAGACACAATATGACACAAATGTAACGCCATGTGAAAGAAGGAGAAAATACTTTTAAAAAAAAGCACATGCACTTTAGGATAAGCTCTTAATGGTGAGATAAATGGTATTTGTAGTGATGAGCACGGGCGCATTCTGGACGATTAAATTGTTTCTGGCAAATTGGACAATGGAACTGTTTCTTCGAAAATCCACATTCATATCGCAGATGCCTGTTCAGTGTGTATCTCTGCTTGTATACTCTTCCACATGGCCTGCATACATGCAATTTCTCTGTTGGAACCAGTCGAAAACCTGTGCCACATCAAAAAGAAAAAAAAAACAATAATAATTTCCATGCCAATAACAATTAAATATTATGGCCACCGAATAGATACTACGTATTAAATTCCTTAAAAAGTACAGAAATAAATTTATGCATTAATCGTTTCAAAGAAAAGATAAAAACTGCACAGACTTATGAGATTTTGGATCTGTGACACACACACACACACACACACACACACACACACACAGTTTCCACAACTCTTGTGTTCTCCATCGAACGACTGGCACAAAACTTTCCATAACATACTTCATGTTATTGACAGTTCACATACAAAAATGTTTTCCTAACATTCGCATAAACAAATTTAGTGGTGCAGCATAACATCTCGAATGAAACCTGTGGCTTGAGGTGTTGGACACAGTCAATGAGCATCTCTTTACCAGTCACGACAACAGAAGGTTTTCTAAAGATGGCTGTATGCTAAGAAATTTGTATGACACTGTGATGCTGAAAACAATCAGCACCAACATAATCCAAGAGGGATAGCAAGCTAGGAAAGTCATCATTTAGTACCCAAACATACCAGCACATATTCAATGTACAATCCTGCATTTTTTTGCAGTCAATTAAATCACAAAGCCTTCCTCAATTTATACACTGCAAAATCAGCTGAGGATTTCAAATTTTACTGTCTATAAGCAAAGAATGATCAAACTGAAAATGTCCTTTACTGCAAAATATACTCTAATGTTGCTAACTCACTTATATCCATACTGCCTATGTCAACAATGAATATAATAATCTACTACCATGCACATAATAAAAGAAAGTGAGAAAGGAGTAAGCTTCAATAAAAATTCATTGTGACAATTATAACTGAAAGAAATTCACATCATGAGTGAAACACAGTGGGCATCATTAAAAGGTAAAGTATTCTAAAAACAGAGCATTTACATAAACACACAGTAAAAAGTATGTTCTCGTCTGAAAAGTATTTGGTGAAAATTTGCCGCATATGTGAGAAGGGCGATGCTTAATTCATGAAAATTGGACACACAGTTGCAGATACAAGTAAGAATCAGCTAGAGTGTTTGTTACAACAATTCACTTCTTATATTGTACAATGACTAAACATTCAAAGTGGACTCAAATAACTGGGAACATTTAAAAAAGAATGCATACAACTGCTAAACTGAATCTCATTTTATTTTCAAGCAACAATCTTTTCAATTTTGTTATTCTTCATTATCGCCATTTATACTTTGTCATCAAAAAATAACGGCCACACAAAATGGAATAACTAGAAAGACAAATTCAGTCTTCGACAATTTCTAGTCAATACCATATGATCACAACTGCCAATGACATATCCACAAAAAACATCTGTATATATATATTACCACAGAAAAATTTTCAACATAGATTTAAAACTGTCCATTTGAAAGTTGTTACTAGGTGTAAATACAAGAAGGGATATACGCATTAATAATAAAACAAACAATAATTATCACGATTCATGTTATGATGTATTAAGCAGTCTACTTTAAACCTAAAAAAAAACTGTGATAAGTCATTGGATGATTTCATAAATGCTAGATAGGAAAACAAAGAAGGCAGAGAGGCAACAGGGGTAGGATGTATCCAGTCTTAAGTCTTCCAACAGCCCACAAGAAGCCATTGCTTCCTCGATGCTAGTAAGTACTACCCTGAAACATTTTGTGTCTTTCAACTACAAATTCAGGAAGATTTTTCAAGACCATAATGTCCCTTTCTATTCAAACATGATAACAGGAACAAATGCACAGTAATTTTCAAACACGATTTTATTTGCAAAAGTTTGACAAGTCTTAAACAGGAATACCTACTTATGGCCATAAATTATAAACTATCAAAATATATTCATGCTATAACACCCAGACTATTTACAACAAACAGTTCCTCGATAAGTTTCAGTAAGCCAAATTCCCCAATATCTGAAATTATGTGCTCATAAGTGTTCCAGAGATTTGTGTAATGCCACTCTCACAAAGTTGAGTGGTCAGGCTCATAATCCTGAAATCCTGTTTAAGGCTCTTTCCTAAATAACAAGTCAAATAAATAAATCTCTAAAATCAAATGCACGCAACTGAAACCAATCCCATATAAACAAACATAATACAATGAACAAAATGAAGAAGATATTATTCATAATTAACAAAGATGTTAAGACATTAATAACAGACAAAACTGTATTAAGTAAAATGAGCAATTCCTGGTTTAACAAAAAATGATGCTGAAACAGTGTTGATCTGGAGAAGGAAATACACAAGCCAATGTTTAATAATAGTTTGAATGGGTGAACATTTCATTTTCAATACCTTCTTATTTCCCAAACGCCAAGTACAATAGCCAACAGATGTAGTAAAATGAAAACAGTGCATAAATTCATTTTAAAAATGATTTAAGCACTGAAATATGAAAATTAAAGCTTGCAGGATTACAGTACTAGTAATAATTTATCTGCTCGAAACAATCTGTACTTAGCTTCATGTTAATGCATCACCATTTCAGGACATTCTTCTATTATGTAAGTGGATTGTTACTAAAAAAAATGGTAGCAAATACGGCAAAAAATCCATCTGGAACATATCCATCTATTCTCATGTAGCCATTTATTAAATTCAAACCTAGATATATTGGTTTCAACAAACAAAACAATATGAGAAATAGATAAGATGTGAGGGAAGGGCGGCAGCTGATTAGTGGAACGGGAGATAAATAGTTGGATGGAAGTGGAGGTGAAAAGCAATAATGGAGAATATCTAAGAGAATCCTGTCAAATACAAACTGGAAAGAGAGTTCTCACTTCTGAAATTATGTGATGAGGAAATATCCACATTAACTATCTTGTGAAGCACACACCATGACAGATGCTACATAGGAATCTCTCTAACAAAATAATCTGTGATATTGATCAGAGTCTGTGGCTATTTATTTTAATTTACTGCTTTATGACAACTGTACCACGGAAAACAAAAGTTATTGTGTAATTCATATATAGCAAAGGTAGACACAAATCTGAAGAGCATATTGATGACCTTTTAATAAATGAATCATAAGGCTTCAAAATTGTTATGATGAGCTTCAGTATGGTACAAAGTACAAGAGATCGCAAACATATAGTTTTCTTTACATGGGAACACTCCTCAGTGACAAATTTCTCCACAGAACTATTTTAAAGAATCTATAACACCCTGTATGAACGTTCTCTCACCATAATTTATGTTAGACAAACATAGCAATGGAATGTGAAATGACTCCCTCTGATGTTAATGTATGACTGTGATAGCTGAACTACTTATATCATTACTCTTTTTTGCCTACCCGCTTGTCACCCAAAACTGTGTGCATAATTTGCTCTCCTCACACCCCTTTTTAACGGCTTCCATCCAAATTACAGCATTTGCAAATCAACAGGCAGTTGTCACTCCCACCCCTCAACCCCCTCACAATTGCTCAGCACCAATCTGGGGCATATATAGATTATTTCATCTTTTATGCCAATTCCAAATCTCAATTCATTACTTTACATTATCATCATGACCACCGAGCGAGGTGGCGCAGTGGTTAGCACACTGGACTCGCATTCGGGAGGACGACGGTTCAATCCCGTCTCCGGCCATCCTGATTTAGGTTTTCCGTGATTTCCCTAAATCGTTTCAGGCAAATGCCGGGATGGTTCCTTTGAAAGGGCACGGCCGATTTCCTTCCCAATCCTTCCCTAACCCGAGCTTGCGCTCCGTCTCTAATGACCTCGTTGTCGACGGGATGTTGAACACTAACCACCACCACCACCATCATGACCAGGTATAAATTAATCTGCTCTACCACTAGTAGTACAGCTTCCTTAAATTATGTCTTTACGTGGTGGTCATTCTACTCAATATGATTCCCTTAGAGGCCATTGTAGCACTCACAATGTTCACATTTTTAACTTCAATGTAAAATAGTCAACAACCAAAGTTCTGTCCTGGCTCCAAAACATTTCATATGCTACCAACAACTGTTACCTTCTCCTCCTCCACTATTGAAAACTTTACTTTATCAATATGAGTTCTATCTGTACAACACTAATCTTATTATAAACCATCATTACACACATGCTTTCCTTACTGCACAAGCAATTTCTGTCTTTCCTCCCAGTACCACTAACACATCTTACTATATGAGAGCCCTTCCCTCACACAAAATGATCTCTCCAGGTAACATTAATTCTTCATAACAACATTCCCCACCTTAGAGTTCATATTACTGTGTTCCTTTTTCATTTTAATTATTGTAGTTTAGCTGATATTTCATCTCTGATTTATAAAATACTTCTGTTTTTCCTACGTTTTCTCGGTCTCTATAAGATTTGTAGTTAATGAAGCCATAATTTCCTCTAGTAATCAACTAGTTTCCTATATGTTTGCATGAAACCACTAACAGGGCCCCATCTTAAAGAATTTGTATATAATGCTGTCTACATTGCTTAAGAATAGTTTATTATATATTTTTTTTAAATAATCTAGACAACATTACTCATAAAACATTGAAACGGTTGGTTGGTGGCTGAATTTTCTGGACCAGGGAAAATGTCTTCCTCTTGCAAATATTGATGATGAAATGAGCCTATGAACACAGGCTGGTGTGTGCCACCACTGATGCATCAGTAAAATATTGCAATTTAATGGCTGAATTATAACAACAAATATAAAAACAAAGCACCCCGTTTTTACAGGAATTTAGAGAACTGGCATCTGTGACTGATTATGGCCATGTGGGGCACTCAACTGCGTGGTCATCAGTCCCCGTACGAAGTCCCAATTTTTACACAGTCCAATGTTTCTTCACTATCCAAATCTAGTCACTGTCATGAATGATGATGATGATGATGATGATGATGAAGACAACACAAACTCCCAGCCTCCCAGCAAAGAAAATTCCCAACCTGTCTGGATTTTGAACCCGGGACCCCGTGGTCCAGAGACAGCAATGCCAGCCACTATACTACGAGCTGCAGACCCGTGTGACTGATGCAGAGCAAGTCTACTGCCATCAGCATTTATATCACGTGAGGACCATGAAGATGAGAGAAATTATGCCTCATACAGAGGTTTATAGAGAGTCAGAGAAGAAGTGCAGCTAGCATATTCAGTCATGATCTGTATACTGAAAGCAAAGCTGAATAGAATATTTTCTCTTCAGCACATACATAAAATCATTTGAAGTAATACCCAAAAATATCATAAACAAAAATCAAAGAATGGGCTAAATAGCAAATAGAATATTTAGTGACGATCAAGGAAGAGGATTTGACTACAACTACTCTATTCACATTTGTTGGTTTTGCTATTCATATCCAAATTTTCACATCTTGACCTAACGTATACATTGGACTACGCTACAGATCAACATCATCACTTCAGTATTGGTTGGTTTGGTTGATCAAATTGTTTCGCAAGTATGATCCCAGCTTGTAGCAAATAATATACAGTTTTTGTATCTTCATTGACGAGATAACTTGAAGCTGACCCAGTGTATGTACTGAAATTTGTTGTATTAATAAATATTCAAACACAGGCATTTAATCACACATAATGAAATTATTTTAGTAATAAAATAGTGTTTATCTTATGCATACATATGCTGAATGCTGAAATGGAAGTAATTTGTGGAACATTCTGATTAAAAATAGAGATGAACCTTCAGCTTTTAGAATTTTTTACAAGTTCATACACCACAAAAAAAGGAGACAGTACAGGAAACAGAGGTGCAGCCTTCTGTTCTTCTATCTAATGATAAGAAGAGAGAATACCAACATTTTAAAAGATGTTATCACACAGTCACACAATACCGAACTCATTTCATGTGGTATTTTTAACTCGAGTTCAACAAGCATTTCTGTAGATATCTCCTGGCAACCAAACAGAGTCATATCAATTGATAAAGTCTTTCTTTGATTATTTATTCTTGCTTTAATGACAGCCTTCACTCCAGGATTTGGAACTGGATAGTAGTGACTGACTGGTTTCAGAAACCTTCTTCCCAAACTTCTCTCGTGTATAACAATCTCTTTTTCACCACCTCTGTATGTTTTAACATTTATACATAAATATGTCATTTGTAGAAGTCATCATTTGTGACTACATGCAAAAATAAATGTAAATAAATATGCAGCTGATGTCATAACATAATGATTTACTATTGATTTTCTGTCTGATTTTATGCATTATTTTACATTTGTTGTTTTCTTGTCACTACACAGAAGAACCAAATGCACAAATATGTCACCAGATCACAACACTTCTCTGCAAATTATGAACTATATTTCAAACAACTTAAGACACTATTGTTAAAGTCTACTGCACGGGAGACACATATGCATTTCTGATGACTACATCATCAACTCTGACATGCTGTATTCTGCTTGGCAGTACCATCTGTGACTAAATATTCTGTAGGCCCTACACATATTCCATATTTTACTTACATTGCTAACCATGATTGATTCAACACAATGACTTACTAAGAAGGTAAAATTAAAAACCTGCATCTTTTGTGATGTTCTCTGCAATGAATAATGTCATTACAGAATTAGTTGGGTTGAACCTACCAATACCTGATGTCAGTCTTGACCAGTTTTGCGATAATTATACCACCTGTGATGTCATACATGTGCAAAGATAGAGGATTAGATAATTTTATGTATTTACCTTTTATATTATTATTTACTTATTTGTTTTTGGGGTTGTGATGACAGCTCTGTACAGAAGACCAAGGGCTAGGTTGGGTTGTGACTGGTTGGTTGAGAACTGGTTAAGCCAATGAAAATAATGTCATGATGTAATTTCCTACACGGCATCCATGTCAGCAACAGGAATTAATCAGTTATTGTTATAATCATTTTAGTAAAATTTATTCAGCAAGTTAAAAAGAAGACATCTTCAATTAAATTATTTGCTATGAATCCATATCTGTTCTATGTTTACAAGGGAACGGGTCCATCTGCATTTCACTGAGGACATAGGCTATTTAAGAGGAAGTCAAGTAATGTTCTAAATAGAAAAGTCATGATGAGAATAACTATAATATGCTAGGGCCTACATGGTGGGGTTAACTATTATTCTTGTTCCGCACTTATTGTCACTTAGTACCCTACAGTGGTGAAATAGTCAGTGAAACTGATGGGCATTGGTCTTGTCATCTCCATTCTTTGAGGTCTGTCCTTGCCATATCTGATCTCACAGTTCCAGCACAATCTAAAGCAGTGTGTACAGCATTAACTGGCTGATCTATCATAAGACCCTAGAGAGAGAAAAAAATATTTTACTGCTGACCTATCAGATTCCAACTCATCTCTCTACTCCTATTCTCACACATCTGCTAGGCACATTATAACCCTATTTGCATCAACTTATGGTATTTGCTTGGTCAAAGCTTTGTAAATAGGACCAAAGCTTATCAAAACAGTGGATTGGTCCAAGCATCATTTTCAACACACTTCCAGCAGAAATTAAATACAAATGTTCATACTAAACTCTGTATGTTACCCATCAAAAACTCTCATAATTTATGTTGTCCAACAGTATAGTTCATTTTTAAATATTATCTTTTTCAAAACAGTTCCTGACTAGAAATGTGGTAAATTCTTTTGTTATTAAACCTGAACTATTAACTGTATTTGTCATGTTGCAAAGATCAACTGTATGAAAAGATACAGAGGGCCATCAACATTGTTTGGGCAACTTAATCTATCCTAAAGGTTACTGTGAAGTGTAATTCAGTTTTAGATGAGTCATGGCTACACTTGTTCACAAATTTGTATCTAAAAATATTTGTTTGACTTGTTGACTCAATAAAACTTTGAAGTCGTCATTTTAAAATAAGTATTTTCATAAATTCCAATGTTATGAACTATTTGGACCGTATAAAATGAATAAAAACAGTAAGATCAGAATGTTATATCTGCTCCTTGGAAGAGCAATGTACTGCAATACATCGTACGAGACGTGAATTGATGGAACAAAACAAAAATGACTGGGTTTTCATCCACTAATCTGTAAAGTGAATGTAAACTGTAAGTTAAATGTTGGTAAATTAACACAAAAATAACTCATGACAACTTCCTCTTGCATGAAAGTTTCATCATAACTTCTATAGATACTCCGCTTTGCTATTACTTTACCAGAAACAGTGTATAAGGCAATCTTCACATGTTTGTTTAAATACAAAGTATCAAAACATCACCATTATGACACTGTCACGCGGTCGTTTATAATTGTTTCTTTATGCTCTTTCTTGTTGTTTCTCACATCACTGATGCATAACTTAACATAGCAACCCAAAGTTCTTTCTTGCGTCAATTTTAAAACGCGAGGTAGCCTACGATCCTTTTACATGCATTTTGTGTAACATTAACAACGAAGCACCTTACAGTATCGTCTGCAAAACAAACAACGAAAGCACGTTCATTTTTTTATGTCATCAGACTAACTTAACTCCATTCTTCAGCCCTCTGAACATATTTGCAGAATCAGATGTCTCTGATATGATCAGCGTCCTCTCATTTATGTTGGATTTTTTTTGTTTCTTTCACTCGTCTCAGAGCTTGGAACTGCAGCGCCGCCAGCGTTGAGTTCGCACAAAATAGGTGATACAAGCTTCCAACATTACAACAATCAAAAAGCAGAGTGAATTGATTTACAAATTAAAGATAATTGTTGAAGTTGAGTTCGACGGCTTCTGGATACTGTACTCAGTATTCCTGTGGAAAAATCCACACATTAGTTCCTGTTTATGAACATTATAACATGAAAACACTTTTAGGGAACGGAACGTCACATCAAATATTTTACAATCCATTTCAAATAGCGCCGTTCACACTGGCCGTCAACAACCTCTCCTGAAGAAAGTTTTGAATTGAAAGTTTTTCGGGGGAACTGTGTCATCGTCTGTATAAAAGGTTTTCTGCCCAATATCCTGTGTACGATATATCTACTGAAAAAGAGATTTATATGGACAAATAAATAAAACATTTACCCTATTTTCGCCGCACTGATTCACTTAATAGTGATGACTTCTATGCTTTTCGGCTTCTTAATCTTTATTTTTGTAACAGATTGCGAATGTTGTACGACAACATGATATTTATTCCGTTAGTGTTCTTCCATGGCATCATCATCATCATCATCAGTCGATTCAGTCACTTGGTGATGCAGACCGTGATTCAGCATTCATGAACATAGGATCACAGCAGTTTCATCAGTTTCTGCAGATGTTGAGCCTCCCGTTGCCAACTGAATCCAACTGTCCGGGATCTCCCCCTCGCTCTTGTGTTGTAACCTGGGGTCCAAACTGCTATTTGTTTTGACCATCTGTTCTCCGAACGACGTAACTAGCCCGCTGCCGTTTCAAGGTATTTACTGTTTCTGTTATGTCCTTGACTTTTGTTGTATTAAACGTCTCGATATCTACTACTTTCTTTCTGACATTGTGTATCCCAGCATTAATGTTTCCAATTCCATTCCTATGAGTTTTCCATCAACGAACTCGTGTAATGTTCATCTCTCACAGCAATAAGTTATTACTGGTAGCATACGTTGGTCATAAACTATTTTCTTCAGTTCAGTCGACATCTTAGACTTGAAAACTGAGGAATACTGGTATCGTCCGTATGAAAGGTCATATATCCAAAAGCAATAAATTATTAGCATTTTACAATAACTGAACAGAGCTGTCTCCTACACGGTGTATAAATAAGAACATAAACTGATGGAGCAGTTTTCATTAAATAACTGTTTATTATTAAAAAGTCGGCCGTATAAGGATGAAAAATGTATTTATGACGTTATTAGCTAGGTAGGGAAAAAAACATGACAGGTAAGAAAAACGTGCTATATGTATGCCTTTAAATACCGGTAGTTATTGAAGTGTTTGAAAGTATATACCTTTGCTAGTAAATAAATGTCTATCCTTTCAAATATTGTTTTTACTTCTCAGCAATATAAAACAAAAACTGATAAAGAACTTGGGTTTATTTATTTATTTACATGGAGTTTGCCTTTGCAGTTAATATACTTTATCACTGTAAGCTCCTTAATTTCCATCTTATGCTCAGACTTTCCATAACCTCAGTTTCAACCTTTGATACTATGCCACGCCGAGATCCGCGCGAAAGGGCGCCTGCAGCTGCCCGCGGCCGATTGTAGTCTGGGAGACAGCTCAGTGGCGTCGATCCGTTGCCTGGCGATCGCAGGTAGCCAGCCAACGACTGACCGCACTCGAGTCGGTAGCAGGAGCCAACTGGTGTTCTGTGGCAGGAGCCACCTTGTCCCTCTGCAAACCTGACGTGTGCGACACAAACGGAACAGTGCAGTGAATCAGTGAGTGTTTCACGGAGTCGTTCCGTCGTTTGTGTTAATAATTCAGTTCGTAGTTTATTTCGTTTTTGTAGTTGTTTGTGTTTATTTGCTTCTGTCTCCTTTTAAACAATTTGCACTGTAACGAGTAGTGACATCCCAGCATGTGAAGTGAAACGGAGGAAGAAACGTGTGCTACGCGCCAAACACGCGAATTCGTGTGTTCGGTAATGGACTACTTTAGAAAGGAAAAGGAAAATAGTGATATCTTATTTCCTGTTGCTCAGGCTGTTAAGAGGAAGTTTTAAGCACAATTTCAACATGAAAACTCCTTGGATGGAGGCCATTGGCAGAGACAGAATGGCCAAGGAAGATAAGGGATGTGGAACATAGTTGAGAGTTATTATAGTTGATCACCACGCTGTTGGCAGCAAGGGCCAAACAAACTGAATTGCGGTAAACTGGATGCTCCTCAGTGGAGGAAGAACAGATAATGATATCTTCTAAGTAAGCAAATCAAATGGCAGAAGAAGCAAAATGGAATCAATAAACTGCTGTCATGTCTACACAGCATTTTTCAATCCATAAGACATGTAACATTATTCAAATAGGCTGAAGGGTGTGATGATGGCCGTCTTCGAGATATCTGGTGGATGCATAGGAATCTGGTGATACGCTTTGGAACAATCTAATACATAGAAAACGGTAGAACCATGAAGCAACTGCGTGAAATCTTCGACA
This sequence comes from Schistocerca americana, assembly GCF_021461395.2. Lineage (NCBI taxonomy): Eukaryota > Metazoa > Arthropoda > Insecta > Orthoptera > Acrididae > Schistocerca > Schistocerca americana. The sequence goes on along the minus strand of NC_060121.1, from coordinate 922,420,026 downwards.
TGTGGTATCGGGTAGTAATCGATAATGGTGCGGGTGTTAAGAGACCTGAAGTCCACGCATGTGTGTAAGGTGGTGATGATGATGATGATTAGTGTTTTAGGGCGCATACTTTTTGGGAACAAGGTGAATAGGGGAAGACCAGTTGCTATCGGAAGGGTGGAGGACGCCTGAAACCAACAGGTCCTGAACGATCTCCTTGGCACGCAGAAGTTTGGAAGCGATAAGGTGCCTGGCCTTACAACAAACAGGTGGGCCATCAGTGGTACGAATTTTTTGCCAAGAGCCATTACTGACGGCCGATAATCGCATTGGGGAGTCAGCATGAGGGGTCAAGAAGGTATCCACAGGCAACGGCGGTTCTCTGACCTTGATGAACCAGGGTGACGTAGGCCAGGCATTGGCTGTAGTTGGTGACAGAAGGTGCAATGCAGGAGAGAAGCGGCACGAAGAATCCGGAAAGGTGCATGCAGGTGCATCTAAGAGATTGTCTGCAGCGATGTGAAAAAAACATCAGACAGTGGAATGCTTGACACGGGAGCAGGTTGGTGAGAAGGCTCTGTAGAGGTGTGTGCTGGGCCGCCTTGCTGTGGGGCTGCAGATAGGCGATGTATGGTATGCCATGCATGTGACAATTCGGCAGAGGCAGAGGCGAAACGGGCACATAAGTCATCATTCTGGGTGCAGAGTTCGTCGATCAGGGAGCACACGTACAACAGATCAGAGAACCTTGAGGGTATGCACTTGACCAGGGAAGTACACATGGAAAGCGCAGACTAGGAGACAGAGAGTGAAGTGGTGCTGAACTTGGGTATGCATGGAATTGTAGAACCAGGCGTGTGGTGGAGTGCAGCGGCCTGCAGGTCTGGTGAAAGTTTGTAATGGTGTAGAAAATCCAACCCGATCACAGGTTCATCCACGTCAGCAGTATGGAAGGTCCTAGGGAAGGTGTGAACCGGTGAGAGGTGAAGTGACATCTTGATGGAGCAGTGAATCACGATGGGAGAATGGTTGGGTGAAATCAAGGTGAGAGTACTGGGGGATACAGCACTGACAGTGTGCTTGGCCAGGATGACGCTAACATCAGTGCCAGTGTTGATGAGAAATCAGATGCCGATCAATATATCTGTGGCATAGAGGCGTCACGTCGCAGAAGCGGGTGGTGCAGCATTGGAACATAGGTGCTGCTAAGGTATGTCGTGGGGTGTGGCGCATAAACGTGCCCACCAGTCTTGTTTGGGTAGGCACAGGGCACGCGGCAGTTGTGGGTGGCTTTCCCGTAGGTAGTGTGGAACCAGCCCAGCGGGTAGGCTGGGTGTCAGCCTGGTATGGTGCGGGTGGGGGTACTGGCGGTCTGTGGTGAAGCTGACAGCTGATCAGACCACTTCCCGGGTGAGGTCGGTGGCTGTCGGGAGCCCACTGTCGGTACATCCTGTAGGGTGCTAGGTGGCAGCTCCTGATGGGCAGCTGAGGCACCAAGGCGAGTGTGCCGGCATCTGCTGTCTGGGTGCAGAACCGGAGGCGCAGGTGTGCCAGCTGAGCAGGATGGTAGAGATGTCATTCGTGACAGGTGGTGTCGGTGATGAATGATGGTGTAAGTCTGATCCATCATATGTAATCGAACCTCAAGTAGGTCAGCGATGTGAGACAAGAGATGAAGCTGCAGATCCAAAGTCATTTTGACCATCCACAACGTCCAAAGAGCAGTGTCAGGCAATGCATGGTCATCAATTAAAGCATGTAGATGTCACCAAAGTTGCAAAGGGGTGCAGTCATCAAGACGTTCCTTGGGTATAATGTGATGGATAGCCTCCACCAGAGGGTGGGAAAGGTGCTCAGTGAGCAGTGATTTGGCCGTCAGATATTTGTGTGCGGTGGGTAGTGTGGTACCACACATGCAGAGCCTGTTATGGCGCGAGCTATGACAGTCATTGGCGCCTCTTCTGTTAGCGACATCTCGTGACATGGCCTGTAGTGTAAGAACAGAGCTGGAGTTGCGGTAGTACCTAGCTTACGCTTGTGTGTGATGGAGACACTTAACATTTATAATGTCATCTCTCTTGGATGCGTATGTGCTACGTATGACAATTTTGTGAGGCCTGCGTGTTATAGGCAACTAATAATATTACCATTGTCTGCCTTGATGTTGGAACCTGTATATGTCCTAAGATCCAATGATGGCGGCTTTAGTTTCACCGAAACCGGTAATCATGGAATAAAAAGAAACCTTGCAATCTTGGCTACCACTTTATTGTGTTACTGACAATTTCAATTGCGCATCTAAAAGTTTCTTGGAGAAAAATTGAAGTAATTGTGACACACCATTAACAATCTGTTGCTGAACTGCTCCAGTTGCGGTGTCATTCATGTCCATTGTAAGTGTTAATTGCACATTCGCCTGTGGGTAACAGCTTGAGCCAGGCAAGTTTTAGAACAGTGAAACACTTCTGTCATTTCTGGGGTCCAAAATAATTTTGTTTTCAAGTGTTTGTCTTTGTTTTTCAAGGCATTTGTTAACAAGATTTGCAGCTTAGCTGTGTTGAGAATCCTGAGGAAATGTCATAGGTTGTGATACACTTCTGGGCAAGGAAGGTCTTGCATCAGCAGTGTATGTTCACTTGTGTCTGATGCCAGCGGCATTAAGCGTGTGCCTGAAGAAAGTGACTTCCATCTGCCAAAGCTGTGACTTTGCTTCATTAATGACCACTTGTAACGTGGTTGTTACAGGGTGTATACACGGACAAGGAAAAAAAATCGCACATATCCTGTTTACAAGTACACTTTCTGCCAGGTGAAAATACACATTTTCCATGTTAAGGGACCATAGACTTTTCCTTGGAACTGCAAAACTTATCAATCCTTTGAATGGCTATGATTTTATACACCAGTGTAGAATTTCCCAGCACATTAGAAAACGAAACTCAGGGGGGAAAAAAACACGTTTTGGAAAGATGTTTGATGTGCAGCAACATGTACACTGCATATTTTCATATTACGAAAGTATAAATTCGAATTCCAGTAAACGTCGCATATTACTTTCTGAAGCACTGAAATTGAGTTTGCGATGTGCTTTTGTAAGCCACTCATAGCTCATGTCATGTGATCTCACCAGCCGATGACAGCAGATATTCAGAGCATAGGACACATGATGAAGTCAACCATTAGCAACATCACTTAAGTCACAAATGTACCAGAAATATTTTTAACAATGACATAAATGTCTGATCTTCTGGGCTCGAAATTCTGCTAAATGGTCAAATAGTTGATTTTTAAATGAGAGTCAAACTGTCTGTGATTTAAGAAATTCAGCATACATTCTTACACATAGTTCACCTTGCGTAAAAGAAAATTTACTTTGAAAGTAAAGGTTTTCAAACAACCATTCTTAATATTTTCTCACGACCAGTTAGAAACAGGTTCGTTTCAGCAGTTGTCAGATAACAGGCGTCACCGCGCTTGTACAGCTACGATGACGCAGGAAGTCTGTATGTGTAAAACATTAAAATATCTTACATTATATCATTCTTACATTATGTCATAAAAGAAACAAGACATTAGAGGATACTTCAAGAGCACACTAAAAGCATAATTTGGTTTAACGTGCACAGTCATATGTCCAGATTCTGATGTAAATTTTCTCGCAGTACCAGGACTGTATTATCTCACGTTTGGTTCTTTATTATGGCATAATGCCATACATGATAGAAGGTGAAAACATTCACTTGAAATGCAGCAAACAGTTGAAACAAGCCAATAGCTCGGAATTAAACACATCATCTCAAATAAATTGACTGCCTCAGCGGAAAAGATTAATAAAAGCCAAATTTCTTTAGCAAACTGACAAAAATAATGTCAATGTTCTGAAAGGCGCTTAATGCTTCACTGTCAGAGAGATGGAAATAAAATAAAACCTGAAACTAATAACATATTTTAGCCTTCTGTAATTATGTGAATGTATTTTAATTCATGTGATAGCTCCTGTCCGTGGAAATCTGTTTTGTTTTCATTTGCCTGAGAGTGAGGGAGGAGTTCGGGTTGGTTACACCAAACAATACTCCCATTTTGCAATAGTTCATTTATTCACCTCTTTACACAAGCAAGGCTTACACAGAACTAACATGGCGGTTTTGTTCAAAGATAATCTTAGTTTAGTTCAAAGACGATACTCAGATTGATGCTGGCGTCGACCTCATCGGCGCCACATAGCCCCCCCCCCCTCCCCCTTCGCAGTGCGGAGTACTCTTGAGAGGCCACGGGGGGAGAGGTGACTATGGCACCCGTGCATCACGGTCAGCTCGACAGTGTTGTCGGGGAGCTGCATCGGTATATGTCGTGAAGGAAGGTTCAGCCACCGAACCTGGAAGTAGTTGAAGCGCACCGGGCGTCATACTGGGTGTGCGGGTTGTGCGGCGACAGGGAGGCCAGCGGTTTGCGGGTGGAATGGAGTGACGACGACGATGTCTCCGATGGGTGTGGCTAACACACGAAGCATGTCCAGGTCAACGTCGGACGAGAGAGGTACACATTTCACCAGGTGGCAGGGAATGGCGGAGGTTGTGTCATGAGCACTGGATGAAGGAAACACACGATGAACAGTGTGTCATCGCGTAGTATTATAGAGATGTCGTGGGTTATGTCCGGGGGGGTACAGGCACAAACACCTCGAGCGAGGTCATGTTCAAGATGGGGGAGCGTGAGGAACCTCGACAGGGCGAGGCAGGCGACGGGGGAGAGGTCGAAGGGACCGGAGAAGGGCCCGGCGGTGAGGGCGTGATTGTAGGTAAGTTTGACATGTTGACATGGGGAGCATGTGATCACTCGACAGAGTGCATGAGACCAGAGTAGAGGGCGAGGTTGGAGAAGAGCTTGACAATTGGAACTGGAAGTCACTTGACCGAGTGTGTAAGTCAGACGTGGAGGGAGTGGGAGGAGCGTCATGAGCCATGACTGTGAGTGGCATGGTCGTGCCCTCAAGGGGCGTAGAAGTGGGCTCGACATGAGCAGGCTTAAGTCTGTTGAGAGAGACTGTAACAGTTGAATCTTTTGTCTGGATGTCATAGGTGTTGGCTGAGTGCTGGAGAACTCGGTAAGGGCCAGTATATGGAGGTTGGAGGGGAGCACGGACAGTGTCATCTCGGAGCATGACATACTCGCAATTGTCCAGAGATTTTGGGACATGAACCTTAGGGCAGGAATGGCTGACGGGCCGAGGGATATGGAGGTTGATGAAGTGGCGTCTGACGCGGTCCACGAAGGAAGGTAAGTCAGACTGAGGGAGAGAAGCGGAAGGGCTCACAAGTTCGCCAGGGAGAACAATGTTCTGGCCGTAAACGAACTCGCTCGGCTATGGTGCCTTTGAGGTCTTCCTTATAGATCGCACAAATGCCGAGTAGCACAAGGGGAAGGGCCTCTGTCCATAGCAAGTTGTGGCATCGAAGAGCCGCCTTGAGAGTGCAGTGCCAGTGCTCCACTAGCCTGTTACTTTGCGAGTGATATGTGATATGCTGTGGTATGGAAGCGACGGATGCCGCAAATGTTACAAATCTCGTTGAACAGGGCCGACTCAAATTGTCTCTCTGGTCAGTCGTGATGATAGCTGGACATTCAAAACGCAATACCCATGACTCGACGAAAGCTCGAGCAACAGTTTCTGGCATGATATTGGGGAGGGGGACAGCCTCGACCCAGCAAGTTGTTCGGTCGATAGACAAGAGAACATAATGAAAGCCTTTAGAGGGGGGGGGGGGGGGGGAGAGGGCCGACAATGTCAATATTAAATGCTGGAAACGCCCAAGAGTGATTGAAAAAGCGCCGAGGGGGGGGGGGGGTGAAGTGTGCTTGTTGTGTACCTTGCAGCGTTGGCACGCGACACAGGAGCGCACCCATTGCTGGCAGTCCTTGTTGACATTTCTCCACACAAAGCGCTCCGCTACGAGTCAGGCGGACGCACAAACACCAGGATGGGCTAAATTATGCAGTGCGTTGAATACAGCTCGACGGAGCGTGGTTGGGATGAGGGGGCGCAATGTGCCCGTACTGTCGTCACACCAGATCTCACCAGAAATGCCAGGGAAGGAGGTGTGGACGAAGTGTAGTGAAGAGGTAGAGTCTGAAATCAGGTTTTGCGTGTTCTCATTGGCAGGTTGGTGGTTAGGTGGTTCAGAGAGTTCTAACAGCGAATGAACGGCATCGACTCGTGAAAAGAAATGAGCAACTGTATTGTCAGCACACTTTACGTGTCTGACATTGGTGGTGAACTGAGATATGAAGTCCATGTATCTGAAGCGGTGAGGAGACGGGTCAGCTGGCAGGTTTGTAATGGCCGCAGCCAGGGGTTTGTGGTGTGTTAAAACATAGAAAGGGCATCCCTCAACATCAGTCTTAAGCTTGATCGCTTCGTAGACTGCGAGCAACTCCCTGTCAAATGCGGAATATTTCTGTTGTGCATTGATGAGCTAGCGCGAGAAGAATTGCAGAGGTGAAGTTTGGCCATCGACTGTCTGGCTAAGGACAGCGCCGATGGCAGTATCACTCACACCTGTGGTGATGAAAAGCTGTGCATTGGGATGAGAATGCGCGATGGTTCAGGCCCCGGCAAGAAGATTTTTGAGGGCAGTGAAAGAGGCAGTCATAGCAGGGGTCCATGGAACGGGGCGAAATCCAGAAGTCTTGGTGCCTGCCAAGGTGTCCATCAGTGGAGCCTGAATCTCAGAAGCCTGAGGTAGATCTCAGCGATAATAATTAACCGTCCCCAGAAAGCGCCGGAGCTCTTTGAATGATGAAGGTCTGGGTAGGTTTAGTATTGTTTGTACTTTCTCAGGGGGCGGGGAAATGCCGGCAGAGACCTGAAAGCCAAGAAAAGTGACAGCAGGTTGATGTAGGTGCAATCTGTCCTGGTTGGTCTCGATGCCTGCTGCCGCGAGAGTGTTCATAACAGTTTGCACATGTCAAATGTTGTCCTCGACGGAGGAGCTGAACACAAGAATGTCATCAAGATATGCAAAGCAGAATTTTAGTTCGAATAGCACTTCGATGATGAAGCGTTGCCAGGTCTGGGTTGCATTTTTCAGACCGAAGGGCATGAATCGAAACTGAAATAACCCGATTGGGGTGGTGATTGCTGTCTTCTTGATGTATTCAGGAACCATGGGGATCTGGTGGTAGGCCCGTTTGCAATCAATGACCTGTGAGGGAACTGGTAAAGTCGGCAATGTTGGGTACGGGGTAGGTGTCCATAATTGTTCGTGCGTTTAGTCGACGGTAGTCTCCGCACATGCGCCAGGACCCGTCTTTCTTGGGTGTCATATGAATGGGTGTAGACCAGTTACTGGCAAAGGGTTCAATGATGCCTGAGCTTAGAAGTTCAGAAATCTGCTTTTTAAGGTCAGAGAGGCACTCGGGACAAAGTCAACATGGTTTACTGGAGATTGGGGGCCCTGGCGTGAGGCGCAGCTTGTGAACCGTGCCATTGGTGATGACGGAAATGTTGCGAGCGGCACGGGAGGCAGTTTGTTTAAAATGTGTGGTGGGCAGGACTGGCGAAGTGTGGTCGTGCTGTTTGGAGCCACTCGGCGGATCCGACAGGAGCGGTGGCGGCAAAGTGTCCCAGGAGTCAAAGTGACAAGATGGCCGCCGGCCCGAAGCAGTGGCACCATGGTCAGGTGAGCTTGTGAAGCGTTAGTGAGTCCATTGTCTGAGGGCGCGGCCTGTGGTAGCACGGTCACGAGCAAAATACTTGGCGTGAGTGCACTGTTTGTGTTGTCAGTGGCGCTCGCACGGCGGCGCGCAGGAGCAGAAGCTGCATTGTTTGAGGTGCTGTCCGCGAGGGGCGAGGTAGGAGGTGTCAGTTCGGGAACATGTGACACTCATCGCGCATGCACACTTGTGTCCAGCTGAGTGTCAAACGCTGCTGTGGTAGGAGGGTATGTCCCTGCAGAATTGTCAGTACACGTTATGGCAGTCTTGATAGCACAGTTGCAAGGGGTAGCAGGAGGAAAACACACTGAAGCTCGATTGCTGGGATTGCAAGCAGATTCGGCGCACTTACTGACCTTGCTTTGTCCTTGCTGTAGTGTCTGTAATTCCTTTGCTGCACCGGAAAGCTGGAGCTGTGTTTCGTGGAGCCAGAGGGAGAGCTCGAAGTTTTCCTTGCGTAGGCAAGTGACGTGTTCAAGCTCGACAAGGCACTTGTGTGTGGTTTCTTGTAAACTCGTCGACAGAGACGAACATGTACGGATGAGCTGAGCCCGGACCGATGTGTCACGTGGGGGTTTGCTCGACAGAGCACAGGGGAAGTGAGTCTTGGATGGATGATGAAACACAGTGTTTTGCACTAGGTCCGGTGAAAGTTTGTGGTGTTGCAAGAAGTCAATGCTTAGTATAGGTTCATCAATTTCACACAGGAAAAAAGTCCACTCGAGTTTGCAGTTGGCGGAGAGTGAGACGACGTGGGAAGTTGAATCCGAGCATTGTAGTTTAGTGGAATTCACAGATTGCAGTGAAGAGTGATGAGGGCGTATGTTCGACGACGCTAAGGACGTGGGCAACAATGAAACATTGGCGCCTGTATCCACTAGGAAAAGGTGTCCCGATGAAAAGTCTTTAATGTAAAGTCATCCACAATTATCCGGTCGTTTCTGGACAGAATGGAACACTGGGGGTTGCCTGTCATGTTGTGCGCAGGAGGTGGCACCTGAACCTACCTACGATTGGCGTTTGGGAAGTAGCAAGGTGGTCTGCAGTTCCGTGCCACCTCACCAAACCGTGTGTGGAAGTAACAGTACGGATAGTGCAGTGTGGAAGTAACAGTATGGGTAGTGCGGTTGCTTTTCCTGCGGAAAGTTCGTTGTCAGTGGCGGTGGCTGAGGTTCGGTGGCTGCAGCAGGTTCAGTTGCAGGAGGGAGCGTGACCGCGGGAAGAGCCGGTGTCATCCCAGTTGCTTGTTTACTGCTTCCCGCAGGGGAATAGTCGGCACAGTACAGCCCCGGCCGCGTCCGGCTGCAGGGCGATGAGCCTGAATCTGAGACTTGTCATGTAGGCAGTGGCTTGCGAGCTGGAGCGGTGACGCATCGTGTAGCTTGTCAGCAATCGTCACTCGTTGCTTGACAGGTTCAGGAGGCCTTTGAGCCAGAGCAAAGCGGATGTGAGGAGATAGTTTATCTGATCAGATGGCGAGGAGAGCTGTGTCAGAGAATAGATCAGCGCTGACCAGGGCACGTAGCCGTCTCGAGAGCTGGGAAGGTTAGTCGTTGCCTAGTAGCTTGACGTGGAGCACTTGCCGTATTGCTGCCTCAGTTGAGCATGCAAGCCGACGTAGAACTGTCTCTTTGGCTAGAGTGTACCAGGTAGACGAGTCCCGGGCATCGACCAGGTCAGCAATCAAGTCCTCCTGGTCGTGCAGGTGGGTGATGAGGCACAGAAACCTGGTTGACTCATCGAACACTTCGTCCATAATTTTAAACCAGGTTGTTGCTCTGTCGGGATTAAATGGCGGCAGTGTTGGTAAGCGTTGTAGAATGTTCAGAAGAAAAGGTTGAGTTGAGTTCGTCGGGGTACTGCCTGAATCGAGCTGTTGTTGCTGTAGTATACCAGGAGAGTGTGCCTCTAGGTGATGGTGCAATGACGGCTTTTCAGGTGGCAGCATGAAGGTGACACTTTGTGGTTGAGTGTGACCCGTCGTGACGCGGAAGGCCGACATGGGTGAGACACCGTAATGTGTCGATTGCGGTTTTGGAAGCTCAATACGTTGCGGATGTGCTCGAATTGACGCGTCATGGAAGACCGTCACGGATGAGGCACCGAGATGTGCCAAGAATGGTAGCAGAAGCTCAACTGGAGCCGGAGCATGGGCGACACGTGAGAAAAAGTTCAAAGTTTTAGCCTGCGGAAAGCTCAATGTTTAATCAGTGCCAGGGCCACCTGTGTTGCAGGGAGGCTGCGGAGGTGCGGGCTGTCCAGAAGCACAGTGTGGGAAATGGTGTTGTATGTAGGACGGAATGTGCGAATGTTCACTGTTCATAGTCACTGCACTCAAAACTGTGTGCAGATAAGGTGAATGTCATTGCACAAAACACTGAGGCGTAGCAGTGGGACGGAGGTGGAGGTCAGGCTCAGATAACAAGTTATTGTTCGTGTTGCAGTATGAGGTATCGAAGTAGGATGGCATGTGCTGATGCTGAACCAAAGCAGGAGCGGGCGTGGTCAGATGCTGAGGTGGTTGACCTGTGAACGAAGCAGTTCCAGTCACGTGGCAGGTATCCGCGTGGTACAGCACGGATTGCGGCATAGCAAATCGTTGTCCTGGCGGTGGTAGGTTGTCCAACGAAGCATTTGCAGAAATCTACATTGCTCCCGCACTGCATGGTGATCCATAAGATGTAACTGCACAGCCAATGAGGAAGGGCACATGTGGAGGGAACAAAGGCGTTTGATAGCTGGAGTCGTGCACGCTCCTAACCTCACTTATTGTTACAGGCTCGAAAACGTCCGGCAAAATCGGTGTGATCATCGAGTGAGGGGTATCGTGTTGCAGTCCTGGCTGGTGTACATCGCCTGCAACATGATGCATGTTGATCATAAAATCCGGCATTAGGCGTTGGGCCGAAGTCATTGTTCGAATGTTGTGTTGATGTAATACACGTAAAAATAACCAACGCGGAGGCTGCGGACACAGTAAAACAGCAAAAATGGAAGACGTTCCAACTCGGGGTCACCAGTGAGGGAGAAGTTCGGGTCGGTTACACCAAACAATACTCCCATTTTGCAATAGTTCATTTATTCACCTCTTTACACAAGCAAGGCTTACACAGAACTAACGTGGCGGTTTTGTTCAAAGATAATCTTAGTTTAGTTCAAAGACGATACTCAGATCGATGCTGGCGTCGACACCATCGGCACCACAAGAGCAATAAATGAAGGGGAAACAGCAAAATCACAAAACGTAAATATGGGTGATGTGAGACTACCCACCTCCCCACTGCAACTCAAACTCCTCTGTCCATCAGCCCCGGATTTACAATATTTTCCAAACCAGCGCCCCATCCCCGCTCCTTCCCTCGAGCGTTTGAGTTAGGACGCCACAAAATTAAAAAAATGACTTTTCAAAAGTATGTTCATTTTGTAGGGCAAATCTTTCCGAAGAGTCTGGTACAGAAAATATATGTGTTCGAGGAAACGTAAGAAATGTTATTTGGTCTTAAGTGTGTCAAAGTGCAGTGCCACGCCTCTTCACACAGCATTCTTCTATCACACGTCATTGTATTTCACTCTGTGGAATTCTAACGTGTAATATTTTGTAATGGATGCTGTTACACTATATTCAGGACAGTGGAAATTAAAATGTCCTCTTTTCCTGCTCATAGTTGGCCGCTTTGACATCCTGTACCTCTTTAAAAGAACTTGCAATTAATACTGGATGGGATTATTTGTAACCCGAACAAGAACTCTTCAGAAAATTTGCGTATTAGCTAACAACTTGATGTTTTGTGTGACATAAAATTAAATATGGGATACATAAAACCAGTAAAAACAAGAGACCAGCAAGACAGCACACATTTCTTCAATCCTTAAGTCCTAGCTGTTTTTTTCTCTCTCTAATCTTGCTACAGATTTACATGGCATGCTTTCCTTTCTGGGAAAGAATCTATTACCTCATCAAAGTTTGTCAAACTTTTTGCTACATGAAAAAACGAAATTTCATTGTCGAATACTGAAAAAGCTGTTAATACGAATAGTACCCAAGGTTGGTGTGTATCTCAATCTGATTATGTGTATTTTGTCACAGTCTGCTAGATAAAATGAAGTGGGCCTGCCTAATGTTGCAGCAATTGTAACACACACCAAATAAATAAGACTGTTTTGGCACAAATGGTAATTTTTATAACACAATATAATTCACAAATTACCAATACCGAATGCCTATTAGGCCTACTGCAAGTTTTATGTTAGAAAATAGATTCACATTTCAATCAGCTTCTGAAAAATGAGATCGAAAATTAGTAATACGAAATTTTTATGTAAATTTGGAATTGTCATATTCTTCTGTAATTTGAGTGATGTCCCCCTTTCTTCACCTTTTTCGTTCTAACAAACAATCTTGTCATTACTAATTTTATAACAATTCCTGCCAATGTCAAAACTTATTCTCTGGTTAACTTCATTAACCCGGTTATACATTATTATGTGTTCATATGCTACTCCCAGAATAGAACTTAAGCAGCTGCTAGCCAGGGACTGTACAACTGGCCCTTACTAGTGTAGTACCTTCTCCCGCTTCTGGCTACAGAAGTGTGCAGTTAGCTGTACAAGCAATAGCAGCAAGCATCCAGATACTACCCGGAAAAATTTTACTGGCGCACCTAAGCTGCCAGATTCACACATGTGCAACAGGCCTGGATCTAGATAGCGCGGGGCAAACCAAGGTATCTGGCCCCGGCCAACAATTGCAGGGGGCAAAAAAACCCTGTTTCACAAAGTGACTAGCATACCAGTGCACATTCGTCTATCGATTATTCATATGACACCAGAGAAGGAAAGTTGCTACTTTCCATATAGCAGAGATGCTGAGTCACGATAGGCACAAGAAGAAGATTCACACTATTATAGCTTTCAGCCATTAAAGCTTTTGTCAGCAGTAGACACACATGTACACGCACGCACACACACACACACACACACACACACACACACACACACACACACGCACGGACTCACCCAACCACAACTAGCACACACATTTGCAGTCTCAGAGAGCTGAAACCACACTGCAAGCAGAATCACCAGTGCATGATGGGAGTGGCGACTGGGTGGAGATAAGGAGGAGCCTGGAGTGGGGAGGGGGAAGGATAGTATGGTGGGAGTGGCAGACAGTGAAGTGTTGCAGTTTAGATGGAGGGCAGGAGAGAAGGTGCGGTGGTGGCAGGGGGAAAGTAATGGAAAGGAGAGAAATATAAAGAAGAAATTAAGAGACTGGGTGTGGCAGTGAAATGACAGCTGTGTAGTGCTGGAATGGGAACAGGGACGGGGCTGGATGGGTAAGGGCAGTGACTAACGAAGGTTGAAGCCAGGAGGATTACGGGAACGTATGATGTATTGCAGGGAAAATTCCCACCTGCACAATTCAGGTAAGCTGGTGTTGGTGGTAAAGATACATGTAGCACAGGCTGTGAAGCAGTCATTGAGATGAGGGATATCAAGTTTGGCAGTGTGTTCAGCAACAGGGTGGTCCACTTGTTTTTTTGGCCACAGTTTGTCGGTGGCCATTCATGCAGACAGACAGCTTGTTGGTTGTCATGCCTGCATAGAATGCAGCACAGCGGTTGCAGCTTAGCTTGTAAATCACATGATTGGTTTCACAGGTAGCCCTGCCTTTGGTGGGATAGGTGATGTTAGTGGCCGGACTGGAGTAGGTGGTGGTAGGAGGATGTATGGGACAAGTCTTGCATCTAGGTCTATTGCAGGGGTATGAGCCATGAGGTAAGGGATTGGGAACAGGGGTTGTTTAAGGATGGACAAGTATATTGTGTAGGTTCGGTGGACGGCAGAATACCATGGTAGGAGGGGTGGCAAGGATAGTGGGTAGGACATTTCCCCTTCCAGGGTACGATGAGAGGTAATCGAAATCCTGTTGCTCCAGTCCCAGAGGGTACTGAGTTATGAGGGGAATGCTCCTCTGTGGCCGGACTGTGGGACTTTGAGAAGTGGCGGGAGACTGGAAAGATAAGGCACGGGAGATTTGTTTTTGTACAAGGATGGGAGGATAATTATGGGCAGTGAAGGCTTCAGTGAAACCCTCGGTATATTTAGAGAGGGACTGCTCATCACTGCAGATGTGACGATCACAGGTGGCTAGGCTGTATGGAAGGGACTTCTTGGTATGGAATGGGTGGCAGCTGTCGAAGTGGATGAATTGCTGGTAGTTAGTAGGTTTGATATGGACGAGGTACTGATGTAGCCATCTCTGAGGTGGAGGTCAACATCTAGGAAGGTGGCTTGTTGGGTTGAGTAGGACCAGGTGAAGCAAATGGGGGAGAAGTTGTTGAGCTTCTGGAGTAATGGGAATAAGGTGTCCTCACCTTCAATTCAGATAGCAAAGATGTCATCAGTGAATCTGAACCAGGTGAGGGGTTTAGGATTCTGGGTTTTTTGGAAGGATTCCTCTAGAAGGCCCATGAATAGGTTAGCATAGGGTGGTGCCATGAGGGTGCCCATAGCCGTACCATGGATTTGTTTGTAGGTAATGCCTTCAAAGGAGAAGTAATTGTGGGTGAGGATATAGTTGGTCATGGAGACTAGGAAGGAGGTTGTTGGTTTGGAATCCACAGGACGTCTGGAAAGGTACTGTTCGATAGCAGTAAGGCCAAGGGCATTAGGAATGTTAGTGTACAGAGAGGTGGCATCAATGGTGATGAGCAGGGAACTGTGTGGTAAAGGGACAGGAACTGTGGAGAGTCGGTCGAGGAAATGGTTGGTATCTTTTATATAGGAGAATAGGTTCTGGGTAATAGGTTGAAGGTGTTGGTCTATGAGAGCAGAGATTCTCTTAGTGGAGGCACAGTAACCGGCCACAATGCGGCGTCCTGGGTGGTTGGGTTTATGAACTTTAGGAAGCATGTAGAAGGTGGGAGTGTGGGGAGTGGTAGGGGTAAGTAGAGAGATGGACTCTGGGGAGAGATTCTGAGATGGGCCTAAGGATTTGAGTAGTGATTTGAGATCCTGCTGGATTACTGGAATGGGATCACTGTGTCGTGGTTTGTAGATGGAAGTATCTGGCAGCTGACGAAGTCCTTCTGCCACGTAATCCTTGCGGTTCAAAACAGCTGTGGTGGAGTCTTTGTCTGCAGGTAGGATTATAAGGTCAGGATCAGTTTTTAGATGGTGGACTGCAGTTCTTTCTATGGATGTAAGGCTAGTTTGCATGTTGAGGGATTTGGGTAATGATGGTGAGGCAAGGTTTGAGGTTAAGAAATTCTGGAAAGTTAACAGGGGGTGGTTTGGAGGCAGTGGGGGTGGATCATGATTGGATGGAGGAGTGAACTGAGTTAGGCAAGGTTGAATATTGGTCTTTGGTTGAGTCTGATTGGTTGTGTTGGTGGCGAAAAAGTGTTTCCACTACAGGGACCGGGAGAAGGGGAGAAGGTCTGTAACTAGTCCTGCATGGTTGAATTTGGGAGTGGGGCAAAAGGTGAGGGCTTTGGAAAGGACTGATATTTCTGTGGGACTAAGGCTTCTGGAGGAAAAGTTCACAACTGTGTTGCTGGTCTGTTTAGGTTCTGGGTTCTGTTTTGTGGTGGGAGGGAGCTTTGGAGGGTGGGGTAAGTGTAGTAGGTTTGCGAGAGAGGGTTTGTCAGCTATGGCACACACGTCAGCACCCTAGATACTTCATTGCCGATTTTATTGAAATGTATAGGAATTACACAAGTTTGCATAGAATTAAAAATAAGAAGTACAGCAATCAAAATAAGAAGGCAGTGGCCTATAAATCTTTAGTATTAAGATTACAAGTGGGTGACCCTAAGGCAAGCAGGGAAACTGTGGTAAAAAAAACTATCATTATGATCTGTTTACAACAAAGTGCTAAGCAAAGTAATGAAATTTATTTGGCACAATGAAATATATAAGCCAAGTTTGGTATTTGGACATCCCTGCTTCCTAAGTGATTCCAATGAATGTAACTGTTACTTGTCTTTTGCAAATCTGTTCACTTATCTACAAGACAAAAAGCATATGAGTAACAGCTGAGGGAAATGGCTACAGATATTAACACAAAGCTCTACCCAATCCCTGTTTTAGATTCTACTGTTAGAAATCATTTCATCACACTCAAGTGGCAGTAACTTGCAGTGAACTTAAATTCTCAGTTCTGCTTGCTTTGCAATGAAAACTCTGTCTTGTTATGTTGACATACAAACAAGATTGCTTATTACTGTCCTATACTGTAATCTTCTGTGGCAATTTAGCAAAAAAAATAGGCCATATTTATTCTAAAGAAAAGTGCAGTCATAATATTGTGTTAAATTTTGATGGATGATCTTGCAACAGTGCCTTCAGGAATGTGGGAATTCTTACACTTATTTTACTTTCTAAATTAATGTGTGGTTTATAAGATGACTGTGTTAGAGGTGAATTGTAGAATTCACTACCACTGTCCTAGAAGTGAAACTTACAAGTCAGACTATGAGTCTCCAGCTACAGTTCAGAATGTAGTTTCATATTCTGATGCAAAAGTCTATAATTAGTTGTTGCTAGACTTCAGGCAGTGAACAGAAAATCCCGATTCAAAAACAAACTAAACTACAGCTCATTGGCCACACTTATAATTTCTAAGACTATGCTAAGTTTCAAACACATCTGAAACTGTAAAGATATTATCTGTAATTTGTCAGAATTGATATATTACACAATAGAGGTACCAATATTATGAACAGGATAATTACTACTCAACCTATAGTGGAGACACTGATTTGCAGATAGGCACAACAAAAAGACTGTCAGAAAGTGAGGTACTTTATCTGCCTTCATAAAATCCTCCTTTGTGACAGTGTAAAGAACTTCACAAGTTTTTGGTATGATTTCATTCAATGCTTGTTTTGAAACTGCACTAGAGAATTCTAGCTCCTCGTAAGTTCTTTCTGTTGGCAGGAATCTTAACATAAGTGTAGGCCTGTCGTGGAGTAATTAAGTATTTTTCCATATAATGTGGTGGTTTATGAGCACTGAAAGATAATTATATGTTTCCAAATTCATTTGTAAATAATTATGCCAGTCATTGGAATCGCCTTCCAAATTGTGAAGTAAACCGATGCGCGAAAACTGCCTTCGCTTAAGCTGCCACTGTCTACACCATTTTGATCCGTCTTTCTGTTTCTTTCAAATAATTTTTTTGTTCCCAACACAAATTGCAAACCTGTATCATATCATAACAGAATTTCCTCCATTAATTATAAATTTTATGAATCAATGAAATAAACTTTGAGGTTGCAACAGTCTAATCGCTTGCCACTGAAATTTCTTTCCTAGACCTACAAATGGCAGGCGAGCAGTAGATCAGAACATAAAAGATGGGCTCCAGCAATGCATTTGTGACATCACACTAGTACCTCGCCTGACATCCATAGCAAACACTCAGCTCCAAGTGGGGCCCCTGGTATATCAAAATGTCAGTGAAAAGGTTTCCACTAAACGTCTGAACTTTCTCATATGTTATCGAGAACGTGCATTACTTAAATGTGCAGTTTCGAATTATGAAACGTGTATCAAATAATAAACTTGCTCCCCAAGAGAGAGTATCACTGGAACTTGTAAGACCTGCTGCGTCAAGTCCTGTGATGTGTGTCACATGGCATGTACATCTCATTGGCTGTGAAGAGGTCCTGACATCACCACTGTGAAGCCAAAAAGTTTACTGGGTAGCCATTGTGTTCTAATCAAAATAATGCTGCTTCTTTACATGTAATGCAGTGTATTTTTGTCTCGTATAACTTCGGGTTTCTGAAATATGAAGGTCTGAAAAATCTGTGGGAGAACGCTGTGAGGAGAAAGATCTGGCGAGCATCTGAATGAAGCCCTATGTGTTCTGAGCATTTTTGATAAGAGGATGTTGACCAAACATTGCTTTCAAGAGTTTCTCTTAGGAAAAATGGTGTACCATCAAATTTTCCTGCTCACCCAAAACATTTGCAAAAGGTGCATTAACTAATAGATTCCAAGTTCATATTTCTATGTAAGATATATGTACTGCAGATAATTGAGTAGTGTTGAATGATTCACTTTCTCAAAATTCATGTTCTGAGATTATATAACCATTTTAAAAGGTAACAGTAATTTAATAGGCCCAAAGTATAAGTGCAGTATTTGCAGTTATACAATTATAATTATTTCCATAATCATTTGTATTTGTAGAAGAATGTTTTGCAGTAATATTACTTTACTTAAATGTGTTTGTAGGTAGGCCTACCACAAGAAAGATGTATGACATGTATTTTTTCTGATGTTACACTTGTTTTCCTTTGCTGTTGACAATTAATGTCAAAGCAGCTGCCAGTGACTGCATATTTTTCCTAAATGTTCATGTTTCAATTAATTCAGCAAGTGAATGTTGTGACTAGCCAACAAATTATTCAAAAATTCCTAAATGTTCATGTTTGAATTAATCCAGCAAGTGAATGTTGTGACTAGCCAACAAATTATTCAAAAAATTTGTCATGCTACTTTAATTTCACACATATTTGTTTTACTAGTGTTGCCAAAAGATTTTCCCCTTAAACCAGATGTATCACCACATGAAACTGTGTGTACACAATGTGTGAAGGAAACATGCAGATTAAAACTGTGTGCCGGACCGAGACTCGAACTCGGGACCTTTGCCTTTCGCGGGCAAGTGCTCTACCAACTGAGCTACCCAAGCACAACGCACGCCCCGTCCTCACAGCTTTACTTCCGCCAGTACCTCGCCTCCTACCTTCCAAACTTTACAGAAGCTCTCCTGTGAACATTGCAGAACTAGCACTCCTGAAAGAAAGGATATTGCCTCAAGCAGCACAACAGTCATTTGAATCATGTGATAAAGGCCTTGCAGAAGAATAACTGTACAGACGAAGAGTACTTTAATGCTTAAGAATGTATCCAGTGTAGCCTAAACAAAGAGTTGAGGTGATATATTTCACGGGTTTGCAGCCGGATCATGTCGTCGTCCAGACACAATATTTCAGCGGACCAGCTGGCCGCCATCTTCAGGTGAGTTAATGCTAGTGCACTGCCTTGCCGGAACTGAATTCCAGTCACAGCGACGGAAACCTTTATACACCATGAACAGAGCACTGCGCGTGCATGAGACAATGGGCAGCTCCTCCTGGCGGCAAGTAGACACGCAGCGCGCCGGTGGGAGAAGCCGGCAGAAATGATAAATTACAACAGCACTAGTTGGAAGAAGCCAATGATCAAAAAGAAGATTGTTGTTGTTTAATGTCCGACAAAATCGGATTCCATATCTTACTTAGAGGAAAACCTTTATCCCTGTTGATAATATTACTGGATAATCTAATTTCAGTGGATTCTTTAAGAACACATTCCCAATACCGAGAAGCAAGAGAGATCAATTGTGTCTTGTCATACATCATCCAGTGTCCTTCATGAAGGCAATGTTCTGCCACTGCTTAATTCTCACGCTGGAACAACCAAGTGTGCCGATGATGTTCCACGCAGCGGTCCTGAATAGGTCGAATAGTTTGACCAATATTCTTCTTTCCATAGTGACATGGAATTTCATAAACCCCGGGCCTCCTCAAGCCCAAATTATTCTAAACTGAGCCAAGAAGGGCTCAAGTCTTGGCCACCGGCGTAAAAACACTTTTAATATTATATTTTCTTAAAATTCTTTAAATTTTGGATGATATACCTCCCGCAAAGGGTAAATAAGCAACAGCTTCAAAAGTATCCTCTATTGGCTTGCGTAATGCACCAAACTGAAGAGCACGGCATATTTGTTGTTCCGTATATCCATTCTGTTTAAAAACAAACAATCTTCAAATGATTGAATTCTTCTTTCAAATGTTCCTTGTCAGAAATGGCATCAGCTCTTTTCACCAGAGTCCGCAAAACTCCACTACATTGGTGTGGTGGATGACAGCTGGTCGAATGAAGATAGCGGTCAGTATGAGTAGGTTTGTGATACACAATATGTCCAAAAGTCCCATCCTTTCTTTGAACTAAAACATCAAGAAATGGAAGTTTACCATCACTTTCAATTTCCATAGTAAATTTAATACTTGGATGGCGAGAAATTAGATGAAGAAACTACCAAGTTATGTCATCATGTGTTGAATTTAATGTATTTTCTTTTCAATGATGTATATTTTCAGGAAACTGACGGGGTGGCTATAGGCAGTCCACTCTCTCCCACAGTCGCCAACCTTTTTATGGAAGACTTTGAGGACATGGCACTCAAAACTTCCTTTCTTAAACCAAAGTGTTTTTTGAGATACTTTGATGGCATTTTTATGGTTTGGCTACATGGAATTGATGCTTTGAATCGCTTCTTAGATTATTTTAATTGTCTACATCCAAGTATTAAATTTGCTATGGAAATTGAAAGTGATGGTAAACTTCCATTTCTTGATGTTTTAGTTCAAAGAAAGGATGACGGGACTTTTGGACATAGTGTGTATTGGAAACCTACTCATACTGAGCACTATCTTCATGCGACCAGCTGTCATCCACCACACCAATGTAGTGGAGTTTTGCGGGCTCTGGTGAAAAGAGCTTATGCCATTTCTGACGAGGAACATTTGGAAGAAGAACTTGATCATTTGAAGATTATTTTTAAACGGAATGGATATACGGAACAACAAATATGCGGTGCTCTTCAGTTTGGTCCGTCACGCGAGCCAATAGAGGATACTTTTGAAGCTGTTGCTTATTTACCCTTTGCACGAAGTATATCATCCAAAATTTAAAGAATTTTAAGAAAATATAATATTAAAAGTGTTTTTACGCCGGTGGCCAAGACTAGAGCCCTTCTTGGGTCATTTAAGGATAATTTGGGCTTGAGGAGGCCCGAGGTTTATGAAATTCCATGTCACTGCGGAAAGAAGTATATTGGTCAAACTATTCAGGACCGGTGTGTGGAACATCATTGGCACACTAGGTTGTTTCAGCCTGAGAAGTCGGCAGTGGCGGAACATTGCCTTAACGAAGGATACACGATGATGTATGACAAGACACAATTGATCTCTCCTGCTTCTCGCTACTGGGAATGTGTTCTTAAAGAATCCATTGAAATTGTTGATTTTCTTTATTTAAACTTACGAATTGTCACCTGAATATGTTACTTATATTTCATTTTATCTGTTTCTGCTATTGTGTTATAATTTCATGTATTGACTCGTTCCATGACCATGGAGACTTCTCCTTAATTTGGTCCCATGGAACAATAAATAAATAAATAAATTAGATTATCCAGTAATAATATTAACAGGGATAAAGGTTTTCCTCTAACTAAGATATGGAATCCGATTTTGTCCGACATTAAACAACAACGGTCTTCTTTTCGATCATTGGATTGATCCAACTAGTGCTGTTGAGATTTATCGTTTTGGCCGCCTTCTCCCACCAGCGCGCTGCGTGTCTACTTGCCGCCAGGAGGCGCTGTCCATCATCTCACGCTCGCGCCAAGCTCTGTTCATGGTGTATAAAGGTTTCCGTCGCTGTGACTGGAATTCAGTTCTGGTGAGACAGTGCACTAGCATTAACTCACCTGAAGATGGCGGCCAGCTGGTCCACCGAAATATTGTTTCTGGATGACGACATGATCCGACTGCAAACCTGTGAAGAATATCAGAAGTTATTATGCCGGGAAAGTCTACAAAATCAAAGAGTTGAGGTGACAACGTCCGAGAACAATAAGTGCTATCGAGGTGGGGCACCTAGTTTTGCAAGTGATGCAACATGTATATCCACAGAATTCCATTGATTCAGTGGTCAGTAAAGTTATAAGTATGTCGTTAATTCAATCACTGTTATTGTTGGTTGGATAAATGAACTAATGAAACAGTTGAATATATAAATGTTATTTAGTAGTAGAATATTACATACATGAAAAACACATGTGAACAGTGACAAGGAATAACACAGAAAGAATGTAGTTGCTTAGTAAGTTTGAAAAGTGCTGTCGGCAAGCGAGGCTTTCGAGTCATCTTCATGTGCTGTCTGAATGCCAAGAAGAATCCGTGGTAATGCTTCTAACCTGGATCTGCTCCATCACAAGTGCTTTAAATGTGTGGTGCCAGAACTTGACAAGTCCATTGCTTCGCAGGTGATATGCTGTCATATGGAATTTGTCGACACTGTACAGTGCGCGGAGTTTAGCAAATAGTAGGTATTCGAATATTGGCTCAGGTTGGAGCTTAGAGATGATGGGCACCTGAGCTGTGTGATCTGGCAGTTGACAAATGTTCATGTTACTGCGTCAGCCATGGTATCAGCAAGACAGAAGACTTTCAACTCAGCTTGTAACTCAGTGGACTGCAGACAGAATATAGTGATACATATCAGACATGGCGAAGAGAACCATGATGCTAAGATGAATGTGGCAGAGGTGGCAGATATGTAAGCATCACGTGCTGGGTGAGACAGTGTGGTGGTGTGAGAGAATACTGATTTGCGAGTCTGGAAAGCTTGGACCATTTCTCCATCCAAGATACTTTCCTTTTGATGGAGGTATTCTTGATGATACTGTGTAGATATGAGGAGGTTAGGAATGAATTCTCCTCAGTCAGATGGATGCCTTTGGTGGTCACAGTATGACCGAGGAGAGTTAACGGAGTCATATGTTCTAGTTGTAATTTTTCGTGGTTAATATCAATGCTATGCCACATAGTGTAGCCTGTACATGAGTCAGGTGGTGTTAATGTACCTTGATGGGGGGGGGGGGGGGGGGGGAGGAGGAAATATCTGACAAAAATGGGAAGTGGAATAGTAAAGGGTCAAGAAATTATCACCAGATCTGGGCTGCGTTTTTGAGGCTGTAAGGCTTAAAGCAGTAGTCAAAGAGGCAGAACGGGATTACAAGAGCAGTTTGAGAAATGTCATCTCTGAACATTGCAATTTGGTGGTACACTGCACAGCAGTCAAGTATACTAAACACACATGTGCCATAGAGAAGCAGCACTAAGTCCTGAATGTTGGGAATTGGATAATTGTCCATTATAGTGCAAGCATTCAAAGCCTTATAGTCTCTTAACAATTGGTACGAACTATCTTTTATGAGAAGAAGGTGGATGGGAGATGAATATTTTCTGTCTGAAGGACAGACAATACTAGTGTATAGAAGTTCTAGGCTGATCACTTTTGCATGCCATAATTTCCTTGGAGTGAGGCATCGGGCCTTATGGCACACAGGGGTCCCTCCATTCTGTTAATTTTGTGGCAAAAACCATTCATAATTGCAGATATTGTAGCTTCGTGCCCATGCACAGGGAGAAAACTGCTGTCGAGTCAGCTGCCATAGGCGGCGTGACGGCTGCTGTGGATATGGCATGCACACATCAGCTGTGCGACGAAGAAGTGGTAGTGTGTGCAATGAGCATGCAACAGTTCCTGCGATGCATCGCTGATTAATCTTTGGAGCTCAATGTTGTGAGCATGGAGGGCAACAATAGCAGAACACTCAACTGTAAGTTTGACCAAGGAGGAGGTAAGTTGAGTCATCAACATAGAGCACTTGGAGATAGTGAGATGCAATAGCTCCGGAAACCTTGCAGTGGTGGAGTCAGCGAGGCTGAATGAGCCTGGTATATGTCAGCCAGTTGTGTGAGGCAATAGAGATGCTGTTTGGACATCTGGCAATAAAACAAAGTGTCTGAGAAAGTCCATGCCAAGCACACTGGTTCACAAATATCAGTGATGTGAAATGTCCATGTAAAGTTCAGGTCCAGTGCAAGGTAGACATGGAGGTCAGCTGCCCCATGCATGCTGCTCATAATGCGAGTCTGGTTGGAAAAGTGTGAGCAGGTGCTATGTGTGACGCTGGCCTCTGCACCAGTGTTGACAAGGAATTGAATTTTAGAGTTGTGGTTAGATATGTAAGCTGGAGGAAATGTTCAGTGATAGATGTTTGACAAGGCGCTGTATGGGAGCATTGTGGACCAGAGCACCTACACCAGCCCGCAGGTGGAGTTTGGGAATGGGTGTGTGGCAGTTCGTTGCTGCATTATCACAAATGGTATGAAATCAACAGTGTTTTGAGCATGTCATGCACGCTCTCTGTTGAGCTTCATTGGAACTCTGCCACGCATTTGGTGTTGGCTTCACCTGGAGGAGTCACTGTGGTGTGTCAGGCTTGTGCTTGTGCGACCCCTGCTGCCTGAAGCAAACAGATGGGGAGTGGTGGGAGGAAGATGCTGCTGCAACTCTGACATCGGAATAATTGTCAGTGCTGGGGAGTAGCTGTCTGTGCCAGGGAGGTGCTGTTGCAACTCTGTCATCAGAATAACTGTCAGTGCTAGGAAGTAACTGTCTGTGCCAGATGATGCAGTATGCTTGGTGCACAAAGTGAAGTATGATATCCAGAGTGTCAGACAAGTGGAAAAGGAGCTGTAACTGCAGTTCATAAGGAAGTCTGACAAGCCTCAGAGGCCACAATGCTATCTCTGGCATGATCCCAGGATTGACTGGGGCCCGCAAGTGGTGCCAGAGTTGTGACAGAGTTCAGGATCCCAGATGTTCGTTATGAATGATGTGATGATTTGTCTGTTCAGGAGAACATGATAAGTGTTTGATAATAGTAGTTTTAGCAGTGACGTATTTATGTTGGTTGGGAGGACAAAGCACCAAATCGCTGTTGAGGTTGGTGTGGTCGTACAGGTGACTGACTAAGCAGATGAAGTGTTGGTCATCGTCAGTGATGCCATGGCAGTTAAGCAAGTAGTCTACCAGTGCAAACCATGTTTTGGGATTGTTTTTCAGCAGGAGTGAGTGAGAGTTTTGAGAATCTGCCCGTCGCAACACGCTGTCTAAGTGTGGGATGAGTTGGTGCATCATCATGAGGCGTGGGCAGTGACGGGGAAGACTATACAAAGCAGAGGTAAAATTTTGACTGAACGTGTTGTTCGAGGCCCAAGGTCAGAGCAGTGTGTCGCCCAAGGTCCTGGTGGACAGGGCAAAGTGATACTCGCACAAGATGCACGACACCATAGGTATGTGGTCGGCCGATGCGGAAGAGACAACTGTGGCTGTCTCAAAGTGTGGCAGCACGCCTGCGTGCAGAGCAAGAGTCAGGTACATGGCATCACAGTACAGCACGTGCACATGGTCAACCAGTGTGTACATGCCAGCCATAGCTGTCAGATGGCATTGCAGAATATGCACAGAAAGTGTATCTGGCAGTTGTGTGATGCATTGTGGTGTTTTGTGGGTAGCAGTCCAATGTATGCTGACCACAAAACACTGGTGGCGATGTATGTTCCACAATCACACGATGCACGGTAACTTCAGGTGTCATAGGCATAAAATTACAATACTAGGCAGTATGCAAAGCACTAGGGCCAGCACAACCTTGAGCAATCAAAGCAGACGGTGTACAAAGTTCCCACATGTTGCGTAGAGGAAAGGAAATGTACCTGATGTATCTTACATGTCCCTTGAATCAGTGTTGGCATTTAGACTTCTCAATTGACATCTGAAGCAGGTATGGGGAGCTTGGAAAACAGATCATTGGATGTGATCCCTTGTTTGTAGTGAACGTGTGCCACAGAACACACAATTGTTATTATAATGGACAGAAATACTGTGTCACAAATGAGGTTAATTCAGTCACTGTCATCGGTGGTTGGATAAATGGGAAGTTGAATGTACATACATTATTTATTAGTCAACTATTACACACACAAGAAACAAATGCACACAGTGACTGGCTAAACACAGACTGAAACCAAGGAACTTGTGGTGGCAGAGGTGATATTTGGTGTCAGCACTTGCCACAGGAGTTTAAACAAGACTTTATTTCTGAACTTGAATGCTCACATGAGACATCAATGATCACTTGATGATCACGTGGTATTAAAGTTCAGTATGGCTAATGCAACAACAATGCTGAAAGCCTTTTTCTCTAACTGAATGCAACACAGTAGCCAAATTATCTGTGAAGGACAGTGAACTAGATTTGTGATGATGTACACAGGTAGCAAGTTTGTTTTGTTTGTGAAAGTGAAATAAAGATTTAATTTCATGAAGCACTGTACTATTGTTTTGTTGGATATAAAAGGATCATTTAAGTGTATAGCCCAATTTTTTTTGTAAATTCCTTTTTACACACATTATAATTGAGTATGAGTGCATTAGTGATTGTAATGGTCAGTTAAAATCGTGACTGAAATATACATTCTCAGTTGTGCAAAACTTTTAAGTGAAATTGATAGTGTGTAGAATAACCTAAATATTCTTAGAAGGGAAGAATAATGTGTGAGAGAGACAAAGATAGGCTTACAGTCCAAGTCAAATTAAAACAATTGTCTGTTTTACAGCAATGTATTCAATGATTAATGAATGAAATTTCTCATTAATAAATTATATCCTCAACTGCTGAATATGAATATTTCTCCACGAAAGTATGCCATATCTAATTAGTAACCGGGGGGGGGGGGGGGGGGGAAGGGGGGGGGCAAATTTCACAAAGAGTTTTAAAGGAGAAACCCTTGTTTTGCTCTTAACAAGATGATTGATTGCCCCACCCATGTCTATGGAATTTGTGTGAACACACCACATTTGCAGCACTTTATTACATGCACAGACAGATGTTTCCTTCTCATCCAGTCCAGCAAGTCTCCCCCAATGCAGGGTTTTGGTAACTTGTCCTAACTCTCCCTATTTCCTAAACCTCATCAGTCAGTTTCTTTCACCCCTCTTCCTAACCTTTCAAATCCTTCTACCAGAAGAAGGGGCCACTGGGTCCTAAAGCAAGCAGATTTTAATAACTTTATAAGTGTGTTCCCCTGCCACCACTTAGTAAGTATATTTTTTTTATCTATCCAGTTACATTATAGTTTCAAAAACTGATTATTTTCTACCACCCTATTATCCATATCATTTACATTGCATTACACATCTTTCACAGTAACAATTGCTTGATCTGCAAATTGAAAAATAGATTGAGTCACCTGTCATGTTTAGTGACAGATCATTGATATATAACAAGGAAAACAATGGACCCACAACAGAATCCTGTCATACCGTCCTACATGACTCTAATCAGATTCAATGCTTTTCCCTATTCGCTGACACTGGAAGACAACCTCTGCTTCCTACTGAAGTGAACCACTGTTGAGCTTTTTCCCTAACCCTATAATGCCATAACGTACAAAAAGTATTGCCCAATGCACACCGGCACACCATTGAATGCTTTCTTTAAACCAAAGGATATACCTACCATCTTCAACCTATTGTGTTGTCATGTTAATGCCTCACACACACATGAATAAACTGCATTTTCTGTGAATACTCCCTTCATGTAGCAAAACTGGAAGCAGGCCTGACGAGAGAGGGGAGAAGGGGGTAAAATCCCCAGGACCCAAGCCCCATTGGGGGGGGGGGGGGGGGGCTTCATGTCTTTTAATGGATTTGGATCCCCCAGGAAGCTAAGTTGGCAAATATCAGGCTGCTACAGTAAAATAAATTTTGTATCATATAATAAATAAAAGAACATCACCCCAGCAACAGCATAACCAATCTTCCTTTCCACTTCAGTTCCTACAGCCCAGTTGCATACCATTCTATTCCATGTTTATTCTTGAAGGCACTACATTTTTTTTAAGTAGTGTGCACTAAAACAACATTGTGATGGAGTCGAAAAAGTGCTTTCTTTAAATGTTCTTCCTCAAAAAATGTATAAGTTGACAGTTGTGAAACATCATTATAATTTTGTAGGTTTGCCAACAACATTCAGAAGTATGGCATTTCTGATTTCATTACAAGGGTGATTTACAGAAAAAATATGAGTGTACAGAAGATATTTTGCATTCAAGAGTAAACACAAAACAAAAAATTTCTATTTGTAAAAATTTGCCCTGGAAGAATCATGAAAGTGAAGAAATGAAATGACATGAACGAGGTATGCTGATGTCAGAAGAAAAGAGGTAATGTTCCTTTGTTTATCTGTAGAATAATCAACCTGCACTGAAACTCTCATGTTTCTTGATATGATATTATTTCCTGGTCAAAGAGGCTTGGCGCTCAGAGGTTCAGCTCAGAAAATTACAGATCCAAATAATGGAAATTTCCTCTGAATGTCTGAAGTCTTGAGTCAGCTATGATTCAACACATGTCAGAGACCAACATGTATCAAGAAAGCATTTACATGTGCATTATCTGTCACATGATACTCAGGATGAATTTATTTCTAGTTGCGCCCATCATGTCAGTAGAGCCACCTTGGAAAAGAGGGAAAATTAGAAGCATTATTCATTTACTGTTGCTGCAACTCCTGATTAAGATCATATTGAACAAACAACATTCATCCTGCATTATATTTACTTTAATAAGGAAACTGGTAACTATGAAATAAATGAACAGTTTTTGGAATTTGTAGTTTGTATTCACAAAATGACATTTGCTATTGCTCATTTAATTTGATCAACACTTGTGAAACAGTCAATTCCTATTAGTGAATGTCATGGACAAGTATTCACAAAACGACATTTGCTATTGCACATTTAATTTGATCAACACTTGTGAAACAGTCAATTCCTATTAGTGAATGCCATGGACAAGGTTATGATAGCAGATTAATATTAGAGGGTCATATACAGGAGCTCAGACACTTAAAATGTTCTCGATGAGCTTGACATAGTCTTACGTAGAGTACAAGCAGCCGAATGTTGCCATGAAGCAGATACTTTATTCAGGGAGATTAAACTTTTTTAGAATCTGTTCAGTAGCAGTCCCCAACACTAGGAAATTCTGAAACAGTGTATTGGAAGATATTTATGTTCCATGTCTGATACCTTTTGGAATGCTGAGGTTGACGCTGCAATACCAATTGCAGCTCACTTGGATAAGCTTGCCATTGCTATTTAAATTCTCAGCAAGTTAAATTTGTCACCTGAAACAGGTTCTGTGGCACAGAGTGTTTAGTATTATGTGAGATCATTCAGGTATTTAATAATGCCATCTATTTTGCTAAAGTTGTTGGCACCAGTTGACTAGAGAAGCAGATTACTACAAGCTCGAAATACTAACATTGATGTTTAGGTAAGACACTCTGAGAGCTTAAGTGACTTAAAATAGTTAAGCAAAAATTGAGACACCATTCCCCATGATCTAAAGTTGTTGCCAGTGCAATTAATATTGATCCTGAATTTCAGAAGGTGCACACTAAGAAGAGGAAATCATTTCATGATGTAACCAGGAACAGATTTATTCAAGATAAGTATAGTTTATGTCATTATTAACAATCTAGTGCCTAACTTGGAAACTTGTGGTTTTAAATGAAACATTTCCTGAAAGAAAGGCTTACAAAGCACCATGGACAGTGTTATAGGCAAAGAGGTTATAATATGCCACTCGTTGCGTGAATAATGGCAGTTTACATAAGAGTATGCTGATGTCTATTTACAGAAATGTGTGCAGGGACAGAACACTCCATATTGCAGCATTACTGGCACCAGGCATTTCGTCATATTACAAATCAGTATAATATTTAACTTTTTTAAAAAAGTGGAGTGAAAGTTGCGTGAATAATGGCAGTTTACATAAGAGTATGCTGATGTCTATTTACAGAAATGTGTGCAGGGACAGAACACTCCATATTGCAGCATTACTGGCACCAGGCATTTCGTCATATTACAAATCAGTATAATATTTAACTTTTTTAAAAAAGTGGAGTGAAAGTCAATTAAACCAACAAGTTTGTTTGCATGGCCATAATTCCCGGCAAGCACAGAAAAATTCATTTTGTAAATAAAAACAGCCTTTTCTTGTTGCGATGTATTTTGTTACCAATCTGAAGATGGTTCTAGAGGAACCAAAACCAGTCATATGAATGCAATCGAGATGGATTGTAAGTAACATTGTAAAATCACTGATTTCGGCTATCCTATCAGACATTATGTCCGTTTTTGCAAAGTTTGTGCCACGTCAGTCACATTATGACATTTCTTTCATAGACATTCAACTGTGGGGGACATGTAACAAGTAGGACTAAGAGAGGATATTTATCATATACATAGAAGGGCAGTATGAATGGTCACATGTTTGTTTAACCTGTGAGAGGTTGTCACAGAGATGCTGAATAAACTGAACTGACAGACTCTTGAAGATAGGTGGAAAATATACCAAGTTTCAAGAACAGACTTCAAGTAATGACTCTAGGAATATACTACAAATCCCTACACACCACACTCACAGGGATCATGAGGACAAGATTAGATTAATTACGGCATGCACAGAGGCATTTAGACAACTTTTCTTTCCACAATTCATAAGTGATTGGAATGGAGAAAAGCCCTAGTAACCGGCAGAATGGGATGTTCACCCTGCCATGCACTTCAGTGGTTTGTCGAGTGTAAGATGATGTAGAAATATAGGGTATCTTTTTGAATCAAAGAACATACCTTTAACACAGTTTAATCTTTTTCTTAAATCAATATTGATTCAGTGGACTGGAAAAGGTCTGTATCATTTGCAAGTTATTCCACTACAGAATAAATATATTCATTTATGTATATACAAAGCACATGTCTACAGCAGTAATTGCCATGGAGTATACTATAAAATGTTTGTATGTGTCATTTTGACTGTGTTCATCTGCATGCTGCCTGCATTTGATCAGTTCGTGATTCCTCCCAAAGTAGCATAATGACAAATGAGGAAAAAAAAATCATTTGCTAGAACAAATTACAGTAGCAGATGACATGCAGTTGACAGTTCTGATACTGTGCTGTCAGAAGATGGGTATAATTGCATATAGCTTACCAAGGCAGTAAAATAAACTTCTTAAAATTATTTTGGCATATTGCTGTCTTCTTCAACAATCTTAATTTGAACAACAGCCACAGAGTTCAACAAGATAAGCATGGATAAAATGATAAACATTATGCAGATTCCACACCTTGAGTATGATACACGAAATAAGCATGATTTGCTCTGGGGAGTAAGAAATCTCAGCATGCAAAGCAGAGGAGTCCACTGGTCAAGTATAAAGATATACAGCACACAACCAAACCTTTGACTAAACTTTCAGGTCACATTTCTCAGACACTGATGGAGAAAATAGGTCAGATGTACATTGGCCCCATAAAACTTAATCCCCATGATGAATCATTCACTTTGCAGCACAGTGTGTATTGTTTTGAAACTTCTTGGCAGATTAAAAGTGTGTGTCAGTCACACACATAGTTTAAAAAAGTCACTTTATTTCCACGTTAGGAATAATTTTCTGCAACTCTTTGTGGTGTATCAACCAAGAGAAATACACAGGGAAAAAAAACATACCAGCATGACATCACAAACACTTTTTTTTTATATTAATTGCTAAATGTCCATCTTCATCACATATGGTTCAGTTAGTTGCTTATATATACCATCAGATTTCAGTTCCAGTTCAATTAGGATAATATTAACATACGGACTCACATCATTACTTGTACTGACACGCAATTCTCATTCCTATTTGTTGCTACTAGTTCATTATAATATTTGGAAAAGACCACAGGGCATAATAGAGATTGTAACTAACATTCAGCTGAGAGTGGGCACTGTATATATCAGTAACAAATCTGTTGCTAATTTTATAGCAGTTCTGGAAACTATATGAGACATGAGAGGTTTATCATTCTAGACAATAACTCTTAATTACTGTCTCTACTAAAACAGTCCTGTTAATACAAAATGGCAACAATTTATACACCTTAAGCAATGTCATTATCACAAAATGTAAAACAGATTGTGTGCAGTACTTCTAGGTTCATTACATTCATCAGTGAAATAATCCACATGAAACAGTGTCTTCACATTACAGTCTGAATAGATATTATTCATAGAGATACACTTGTAAAGGAACTCTTTCACAGAGGGAGAGAGAACACATTTGAAACATATTTAGTTTAGTAATTTCCTACAGTATGTTCTAATGACCTACCTGTAATATTTTGCTGCAGGATTCAGAAAGAAATATCTGTTGATAATGAAACATTTATGTGAATACATGCTAGTAAAAAGTAAAATCTATGAATTCAAGCCACCTTCTCTCTCTTTCCTTTCACTGTAACACACAATGTTTTTCATCAAAACAGTTTCTTAAGTTTAGTATCATTTTGAAAAAAATCTGCGATTTAACTCTGGACATCTTCCTTTGTCCTGGTGGTTGATAAGATGATGTTTGTGTTTAAAGCTTTTTGAACAAGCAAAGCATGTATAGTGCCGTGTCCCTCCACATTCCAAGCGCAGGTGGCGTCTCAGGTTCTCCTTGTGCTTATATGTCCGACCACACTGGTGGCAATAAAATCTCAGGCCAGTCGGTGATGATGTCTGTCCTGCATCAACATAACACATAATACAGTACAGAGTTTCAACAAGACAGTTAAGTAAAAATCAATAGTTCATTATTACCGCCTAAGTTAATGAATATATGAAAAGTAAAATTCAGAAATAAACTTTTTAAAGTAAAGAACTCTAATCAATTCAGAATGATGACATTGTTGTAAACATTCCTATCAGATTAAACTTGCATATTGGACTGTACCTGAAAACATAACTATTCCTTATAAGAATAATACAGGGTGATTCAAAAAGAATACCACAACTTTAGGAATTTAAAACTCTGCAACGACAAAAGGCAGAGCTAAGCACTATCTGTCGGCGAATTAAGGGAGCTATAAAGTTTCATTTAGTTGTACATTTGTTCGCTTGAGGCGCTGTTGACTAGGCATCAGCGTCAGTTGATGCTAAGATGGCGACCGCTCAACAGAAAGCTTTTGTGTTATTGAGTATGGCAGAAGTGAATCGACGACAGTTGTTCAGCGTGCATTTCGAACGAAGTATGGTGTTAAACCTCCTGATAGGTGGTGTATCAAATGTTGGTATAAACAGTTTACAGAGAATGGGTGTTTGTGCAAAGGGAAAAGTTCTGGACGGCCGAGAACGAGTGATGAAAATGTAGCACGCATCCAGCAAGCATTTGGTCACAGCCCAGGAAAATCGACTCGCAGAGCTAGCAGAGAGCTGCAAATTCCACAATCAACTGTATGGAGAGTCCTACGAAAAAGGTTAGTTATGAAACCTTATCGTCTGAAATTGGTTCAAGCACTGTCTGCAGCTGATAAGATTAAAAGAATCGATTTCTGTGATTTTATCCTTGCTCAAATGAAAACAGATGAATCTTTCGTTTCAAAGATTGTGTTTAGGGATGAAGCAACTTTCCACACTAACGGGAAAGTCAACCATCACAATGTCTGTATATGGAGCACTGAGAATCCGCGGGAAACAACTCAGTATGAACGTGACTCGCCTAAGGTGAATGTTTTCTGTGCCATTTCAGCCAATAAAGTTTTTGGTCCCTTTTTCTTCAAAGGTGCTACTGTAACTGGACTACAGTATCTGGAGATGTTAGAGAATTGGCCGTTCCCTCAGCTCGAACAAGAAGCACAACAATTCATATTTCAGCAGGATGGAGCGCCACCACATTGGCACTTATCTGTCCGTAACTACCTGAACGTCAACTACCCGAGGCGATGGATCGGCCGCCAGGCAGCCCGTGACAGAGCACTTCATCACTGGCCTCCAAGAAGCCCTGATCTTACCCCCTGCGATTTTTTCTTATGGGGGTATGTTAAGGATATGGTGTTTCGGCCACCTCTCCCAGCCACCATTGATGATTTGAAACGAGAAATAACAGCAGCTATCCAAACTGTTACGCCTGATATGCTACAGAGAGTGTGGAACGAGTTGGAGTATCGGGTTGATATTGCTCGAGTGTCTGGAGGGGGCCATATTGAACATCTCTGAACTTGTTTTTGAGTGAAAAAAAACCTTTTTAAATACTCTTTGTAATGATGTATAACAGAAAGTTATATTATGTTTCTTTCATTAAACACACATTTTTAAAGTTGTGGTATTCTTTTTGAATCACCCTATATTATGAAAAGGATTGATTGCTACCCACCAAATATCGAAGATGTTGAGGCACGTATAGGCACAACAAAAAGACAAGTAAGCTTTTGGCCAAAAGGCCTTCTGAATTAGACAACATACACACACACATTCATGCAAACTCAACTCCACACACCTAGCCACTGTCTCTGGCTGCCGAGGCCAGGCTGCAAGCAGCTGCATGAGATGGGAGAAGCAA
Source organism: Schistocerca americana (assembly GCF_021461395.2). Classification (NCBI taxonomy): domain Eukaryota; kingdom Metazoa; phylum Arthropoda; class Insecta; order Orthoptera; family Acrididae; genus Schistocerca; species Schistocerca americana. The sequence goes on along the minus strand of NC_060121.1, from coordinate 922,386,197 downwards.
TCCGGGTGGTGGGGGTAAGGAGGAGGCTGGGGCAGGGAGGGGGAGGGGTTGTAGGGTTGGGGTGGGGGATGGTAAAGTGCTGCTTGTGGGTGCACACAGGGAAGAGGTGGATAGATGACACAGCAGCTAGGCGCTGTCATGAGGTTAGATGGAGGACGGTGTGGGTGGAGGGGGGGGAGTGGACTGGAAAAGGACTGTGAGTGCGTTGGTGGAATAGATGGCTGTGTAATGCTGGAGTGGGTATGTGGAAGGGAACACGGGGGTGAAAGACAATGACTAATGGAGGTTGAGGATGAGAGGGCCACACAAACATAGGATATATCGGAGGGAGAGTTGTGTTGGGTAGCATGCTCATCAACTGGGGGTCCAGCTGTTTCTTGGCTGCAGTCTGTCAGTGGCCACTCGTGCAGACAGACAGCTTGTTGGTTGTCATGCCTACGTAGAATACAGCACAGTGGTTGCAGCTTATCTTACAGAGCACATGACTAGTTTCACAGGTAGCCATGCCTTTGATCAGATAAGTGATGCTTGTGTCTGGAAAGGAATAGGTGGTGGTGGTGGGAGGATGTATGGGGCAGGTCTAGCATCTATGTCTATTACAGGGATATGAGCCATGAGGTGAGGGGTTGGGGCAGGGGTTGTGTAGGGATGGTCAAGGATATTGTGTAGGTTCAGTGGGTAGTGGAGTACCACTGTGGGAAGCGTTTGAAGTGTAGTGGATGGGACATTCCTCATTTCAGGGCACGACAAGAAGTAGCCAAAACTCTGACAAAGAATATGATTCAGTTGTTCCAGTCCTGGGTGGTACTAAATCACAATGGGAATGCTTGCAAGTGGCCAACCAGTGGGACTTTGGGAGGTGATGAGTGACTGGAGATACATGGCACGGGAATTGGGAGGGTAATTATGGTCTGTGAAGGTCACAGTGAGACCCTTAGTATATTCTGAGAGGGACTGCTTGTCACTACAGAAGAAATGGCCACAGGTGGCATTACTCACATCCTGAACTTCCCTTCTGAGACTTAAGTTCTTTGTCCGCAGCTCGTGGTCGTGCGGTAGCGTTCTCGCTTCCCACGCCCGGGTTCCCGGGTTCGATTCCCAGCGGGGTCAGGGATTTTCTCTGCCTCGTGATGACTGGGTGTTGTGTGCTGTCCTTAGGTTAGTTAGGTTTAAGTAGTTCTAAGTTCTAGGGGACTGATGACCATAGATGTTAAGTCCCATAGTGCTCAGAGCCATTTGAACTTAAGTTCTTACATTTCTCATTCAAATGACAGGTTAGCAAGACAAGTAAAAAAAAAAAAAAAAATCGACAGGTATGGTTTTTGACTAACACTTGCATTCAGTACCTTATGTCTGGTTCACTTGCTTTTTCTTTATAGAGAACAATGAGGTTTTATCTAATATATGAGTTTCATGCATAATGTATCTGTAAAATGAGAATATTTAAACTGGAAAGATCAACATTCTGTTTAATTCATTTTTTTAAAGTTTTCCCTGTTTGAAGCTCTTTTTTCCATTTGTTTCATTTATTCATAGTGACCTGTAGACTCTGTTATGGAGGAAAAAACCCTCACATAGGTGACTTACAAGATATGTTTTAACAAAGCAAATAGGCTGCCAAAAACTGATTTTGTATACATTAAAAAGTTAAGGATCATTAAAGACTTACATATCATTTGTGCTAACATCAGTATATAGAAAAGAATGAAATTAATAAGAAAGCTGTAACTTTAAAAAAATTACATTTGAAAATGAAATGTCTTGTTTCCTCAATTATACTAAATAACATATGTTTGGAATATGCAATTAAGAATCAGTCTATAAAAAAATCTAGATAAGCGAGTAATCTTCAATTAACAGTGAATTTCAGTTCCTTTAGTGTTATATAAATAAATGATGGAAATGGTCTGCAATTGAATACTGATGCATTTTTCAATGTAGAACTTATTACACACCACACAGTTTGTCTTTTGCATAACATTCTTCATGGAGGAAATCATACATCATGTCAGAAATTAAGAACAGTTAATAACAAAAACTACTATGTTGACATTTTTTGTGACCTTGCAAAAAACTCCACTTGAGAAATTTAAATGTTGGCTCATTCACGGCAACTCACTATATGGCTGGAGCCTTACAGATGTAACAGAAACCTGAGATTGACAGTGGCATACTGCACCACAAGGATAAAACTAATCTGAGATGGGGCAAAAATATAGTTTTGTGAGGTTCAGTACTGGTTTTACATTTGTTTTTAACCTATATAGATTAGATTCCCAAATTTTGAACCACAGGTTCAGTCAATGGTGTATAGTATGACCGGGATGGACTGTTCTGTTCGAATTTTTCTTTCTATGTTAACATTCATTGGTGAGAGAAGTTTACTTAAGAAAGGTCCAAAATCAAATTTGTATTCTCATCCACTTTCACTCTCTGTAAACCACTGCTAAGTGAATGGCAGAAAATACTCCTCAGTATATTAAGATTTCCTCTTGTTTCATTTGCATGTCAAGGATGGGAAGCAAGGCTGTTTAAATACCCCTATACACACTATAATTAATCAACCATGTCTTTGTGTTTCTTACAGCAATGATACAACAAATGCAGGTAACAGCTTTAAGAACAAATTAACTGAAAATGAACAATATAATTATGTGTGCTTTACTGCCATGTAAAAGGAATCCCAGTGCCAGTAAATGAAAACATGAATCACAGTTTCTCTGTTGAATGTACTCCCCCCCCCCCCCCTGTTATAATATTGTCAGAAGTGAATGGAAATGGTCCAAAAGAATATGAGGTGTGCCAATGATATTTACTCAATGACAGGAGAGGTGCATTAGAAGACCCTGGAAGAGGAATAACTGTCATTAAATAAAAATGTGAATGACAGGTTTTCTACTCAGTGTGTGACCTATATTGGTGATCCACTAACTCTTGCTGTAGATAATATTATGCTGCAGTGAATGGGGATGGGTCTGAAGGACTGTAGAACATAACATGTATGTTGGTGAGCTATCAGCTGCCTAAAGTTATAAAAATCTTGTAAATATTGATAATGCTGATAGGGCTGTAGTAAAGCATGGCACATTGAGTTTAGGTGGGCCAGCCATGGTAACTGGGGCTGGGTTGCCACCAGTCATGGCAAGTGAGTTGGGGGAATGAAAATGGATTTTACCAAGGCATGGCTTGTTGGTTTGAGTACCAGCATGTGAATGAAGATGCTGGCACTAAATATGGGAGCTGTAGTAATACGTCAGATGGGGGATACTTAGAAATACTTTAAAATTAAACAATGTTTCAACATACAATAAAAATAATCACATCAGAATAACCACGGCACTGAGGTGTATATTTGGAACATTGGTATCATCTATATTATAAAAATTACAGAAGTTATATCTTAAAAGCAAATCAGTACTTTTCTAAGCAGTTATTAAAACTAATAGCAGTTGAATGCTTCATGTGATCTGGTCAAACAAGTTATTAAATGATAGCAGAGGATACTACCTATCATCACTGAAAACCACACATCTGTAGATATTTTATTAACTGATTACCCTCTGAGAATAAATATTATATGTATAATTTATTATAACTTGATTGTACTTTAAATGGTGGTCCATTTTCTGTATTTTGTGTCGTGAATTCTGGTGGGGAAACTGAGGGTTTATAAGCGTTAGCAACTGGTAGCTCCTCATAATTCCGTATCAGGCAGTCAGGCCATGTGGGTCAGCCTTGGAGGTAATGTGTGCATTGGGTGACTAGTACCATGGTTTTAGGAATTGTGAAGTGATAGGTTCTGGGCAGCATCTGGCTGCTGAAATACTTTTAACATTTGCTGGCACTTAGAAAAATTTCTAGTCAAATAGGACTTAAAATAAGTAAGCTAGCTGGAATGTTAACATTTCATGAATGTTACGTGAAGTGCAGTGTTGAACGATGATTGTTTTTGGCTGCAAATCAGGGTTTATTATTGAATAGACTGGGAATATACACATGATTACGCAATTTCTTATATGTTGATTGCCATAGTGAACTTTATTTATTTATGATCAGGGAATATTTCAATGGCATGGGAGTCTGTCTAAGAATAATGGTAATTCGTGGATGGAGCAATGCATAAGATAAGGAGAAGGCGACCACTCACCTATAATGGACCACTGTGTGGAGCACAAGAACACAGAGCAGTAAATATCATTCACACTAACTTTTAAACCCTTGGATTTTTTTCAAGCAAAACTACACACACAACTGCACAGATGCCAAAAAGCACATTCTCATGACCACAGTGAGACTGATTATAGATATCTGATTATTGAAAGCAGTTGTCTGAGCTGATAGAGGTGGGGAGGGGTAGGGAAGCATGCAAGGAGGTGATAGTGGGAAAGAGGCAGGTCTTTGGACAGATGACTCCATGGCCAAGAAAGGAGTAGAGAGAGTAAAACAAATAGAGATGTAGTAAGGTGAGGCAGCAGGAGGTTTAGACCAGAGGCATTGCAAGAACACTGGATATGCTGGTGAGATAACTCCTATCTCCATTGTTCAGAACAACTTGTGATGGAAGGGAGTATCCAAATGGCCTGCATAGTGAAGCACCTGTTGAAGTCATTTGTACTGGGTGTGCAGCATGTTCAACAAGTGGATGGTCCAGTTTACAATTTGCCACAGTTTGGTGGTGACCATTCCTT